>NC_081317.1:92992244-95922183 GCF_026419965.1 Kogia breviceps | reverse complement strand
TTTTCACCTCAAGAATAAACATTTCAGGCATGATAAAATTTTAATATGATAATGTCAACAGGTAAAAGAATGTTAGGGAATTCAAGATAATTAAGTTATAAGAATGTCATCTGATCTGTATTTCAGAATTCCAAGACCCTTTGCTCAGCTCTCCGCAGCCACTGTCCAAAGGGCAGTTGTTCAACTATCTGTCAGGGCTCATCCTGAAAGGACACTGGGAAAAATGAAAACATGAGGAGAGGGTTTTGGGCAGTACTTTTTTTGTTGTTTTTAGATAGATTAATAAGGGAAAGGGGTTTCTGATTTAGCATTGTCTGAGATTCTAATAATATCCCCTCGATCCTGGAGACCACATTAGCTGGTTTTGGAATTTACCTACAAGAAAGCAAATTTACTTTTCTAAAATAGAGCCGACCAGCAGGCCCGTATATTCATCGATCAATGAACATTGGCACTCCAGGGAGCCTCCTTAGATCCTTGTTAAATTTCCATATATGACTCACTGTCTTCCTGTAAAGCCAGCTCTGACCATTCCTCCTTGAAACGGATCGTAAGAGATTACTATGAACAATTTTTCACCAATAAAATGGACAACCTAGAAGAAATGGAAAAATTCCTATAAATGTACAATCTCCCAACAGTGAACCAGTGAGAAATAGAAAATATCAACAGACTAGTTACCAGTAATGATATTGAATCCATAATAAAAAGACTCCCAACAAACTATAGTCTAGGACTAGACAACTTCACAGGTGAATTCTACCAAACGCTTAGAAAAGTGCTAGCACCTACTCTTTGTTAACTATTCCAAAATATTTACAAAGGAAGGAATGCTTCTGAACTCATTCTACGAAGCCAGCATCACCTTGATACCAAAACCAGACAAAGATATCACATTAAAGTCATATGTTTTTCTCAATAGATTGATAAAAAGAATGAGAGATGTCAAATCTATCATAGATAAAGCTAAAGGTAAACTAAGAAGGGAGCTTTCTTAGCCTGGTATTTCCTAGTAAAATGTAAAAGTGGTCTCCTAAAATCAGGAAAAAACAGGGGGCCTGTAATCACCACCTCTGTTCAACATTGTTCTGAAAATCCTGGCATTTGTGGAAAGCAGGAAATAGAAATAAAATAATGACTGAAAAATAAGAACTATAACACTGTCTTTCTCAAGTGATGGTCTCTATTGAAAATCTAAAAGGATCCACAAATTATTAGAAATAACGAGTGTTGCAAGATGGCTGAATATAAGATCCATATTAAAAAATAATCAATTGCCTTTTTTCCAACAGCAACAGAGAAAAGATATCAGTCAGAAAAAGATATTATTGACAGTAGGAACAAAAATGAATCTAGAAACATATGCAGGCTGTATGGAAAAATTGAAACATTATTGTAAGACATTTGAAAAATAGAGACATTATCTTCTTGAATAGGAAGATTCAGTATCTAAAAGATGATTCTCACAAATGATTCAATGTACAGATTTAACTTAAAAGTACATTAATTTTGTGAGGAACTTGATGAGCATAAAGAGCCCCCAAAATAGCCGAACATTTCTAAAGAAGAAGAAAATGAGGGTCCTTGCCTTATTAGTACTCGATTTATTTTAAAGATATGGAAATTAAGATGGTATATTACTGGCTTTGGGGTAGACACTTTGACCAATGGAGTGGAATATAGAACCCAAAACAGGCCCATAGAAGTAGGGGAACTGATAAGGAGAGAGAAGGCATTAAGATCACTGGGGGATGGCAAAGATTTGACTACATGTATGAGGTAAAACAAACTTATATGATCTTGATGGAGTGAAAAATTTCTTAAACACAAAGTACAAAACAAAAGGAAAGGTTGATAAGTTCTATGAAATTAAGAACATCCGTTCATTAAAAGACACTGTGAAGAAAGGAGAAAGAAAAGCCACAAAGTGGGAGAAAAGACTTGAAACACGTAGCTGCCAAAGGATTCGTGTATATGTACATGCAGACATGGATCAACACATGCATACATACATGCAGCCGGGAAATCAATAAGACAGAAAAATGTTTCACACAAGAGGAAAGGGAAATTGGAAGTAAACATATGGAAAGATGATCAACCTCATATGCAATCATAGAAATGCAAATTAATACCACAGTGGGATGTTATTTTGTATTTACCAGATTAACCAAAAATTCTTATGCCTGACATTACCAAAGTTAGCGGGGAAGTGGATCACCAGGAAGTTTTATACACTTTCAATGGGAGTATAAATCAGTGTAACTGATTAGGAAAAGTTTGTTGGTGTTATCTTACAAAGTTGAGCATCCACATCCCAAAAGAGTCAATAGTTCACATTTTTATGGAGTATTTACCTAGAAGGGTGACTTTAAGACTGTTTTTACTAGACAGTAACAAATATACTTACAATTTGGTCCAGTAAACACATAGGGGTGGGTGGGTATCAAAGATTCAGGAAGTAATTACCTTTCTTTGTGCATTGCAGTTTGATACTCTTATTTTTAAAACTTCCTGATTTTGGTCTTCTAAGGAATGATTTGCTACTTAGAGTTTGTGTTTTTTTGTTTTGTTTTGTTTTTTTCGGTATGCGGGCCTCTCACTGTTGTGGCCTCTCCTGTTGTGGAGCACAGGCTCTGGACGGGCAGGCTCAGCAGCCATGGCTCACGGGCCTAACTGCTCCGCGGCATATGGGATCTTCCCGGACCGGGGCACGAACCCGTGTCCCCTGCATCGGCAGGCGGATTCTCAACCACTGCGCCACCAGGGAAGCCCGCTACTTAAGTAAGAGTTTGAAACAGCACTATGCTATAGGCATTTTGCATGTGTCCAGGGAAACTGCTTATACCAGGATATAAGAAAAATACTGTTTATAGTAGCAATATTGTTCATGGTAAAAAGCTGAAAACAAACAAATTTCAATGACAGGAGAATGGATAGATGTTTTGGTATATTTGTACAGTTGGACATGGGCAGCCTTGCAAATAAATAACTTACACATGTAATGGCAAAGATAAATCTTTGTAAAATGTTGAATTAAAATAACATAATTTTTTCTAAAACTAAAAGCAATGCAAAACAGTATATAGTTTAGAGATGTGTAAATGCAATGAAATCACATACATATACATGCACACACAGAGGAAAAATATGAGAATGATAAACACAGACTTCGGTGATTAGCTTTGGGTTTGAGAAGGCAGGTGGAAGAATAGGTGAAGAACACCTGGGCAGATAGGGTATTAGTCCTGACCTGTTTCTTACTTTGGTGATTTTAAGGGAGTTTGTTATTATTATGCTTCATTATATATACATGCTACATATATTCTTTATATTTGTCAAATTAGATCAATGTTTTTAGTAGCTTCATATATCTTGAGTTCTGCAAACCTTTCTTACGTTATTTCTTGAATAATTTTCTGCATTTTTTCTTATATTCTTTTTTCTTATTTTCAAGAGAAGCCAGAATCCTAGATTTTTAGAAAATATCTCCTAGTTTTAAGGTTTTTCTTGAGAAGAAACCCTTTGAATGTCAAACAAAATTGGTTTATGGACCCGATTTGCACATAGGCCTTCAGCTTTCTTCTTGGTCCTTATGCTATAGTTCTCCTAGAGAAGGGCTTCCCGGGGCTATTTTTTCCATGGGTGGAAATGGTTTGTCTGGTGGATGTTAATGGATGCTGGTGGAGGAGGATCCTGCATTGTACTCTTGGGGCTGTTTTATATGTACATGTGCTGGCGCCTGTTCATATGGACTCGAGGATTGTTAAATTTTCAGGAATTTTGTGAGCTGGTTTTCAACAACCATACATATCTTGAAATTGGTCATTGTAGCAGTATCAGTAATAGTACAAATCAGAATATATCCTAAAAAGTGTTTGATACCACTTTCCCCTTTTGTTTCATTATATTGTCATTTTCCACATTTAGAGTATCTTTCTCTGTGGTCTGAAGGTTGAATGGACTTTATTCTTGGCCACAGTGACTATTATGCTGTGCTTGTTTTTAATAAAAGAGAGTCTATAAGGAACTTAGAGGTACTAGACTCATTTGAAAGCTATTTTATTAAAATAGAGGTCAGAAAGAAGTTCTGTGTTTTGTGTCACTAAATTCCTTACTTTACTTTCCCTAGCTTCTTAGAAAGCGTCTTCTTAAGAAGTAACTCCAAAATCCTAGAACAAAATTTAGGTCTTTTGCTCTTTTCAAAGGAAAAAAAAAAAAAACCTCTTATGGCCCTTTTTTGAGATGTTTTATTCTAAAGAAATTATCATTTTTAGAAGTCCTCACTGCCCCCCTTCAGGTATGGGATGTGTAGGTTGAAAGCAGTTAACTGACTATTTTGAAATATTAGGCATCAGCAAGTCAGCATGGTTGCACAATCATGAGATGATCCCAATCTAATAACGGCTGTTGTTCCTGAACTTACCATCCCTCCTCCAGGTGCATGATGTGGGTACCTCACTATTGGGACCTCCATTGTGCAAATTAGTAGTATAGAATATGCTGTTCTAGAGAAGAGGTGTTTATCTACTTATGACTAGTCTTTCTGTAATTAGATGGTATTTCATGAAGAGCTAGAAAACATTTTTAGATTCCTTGTGAAGTAGAAACTCTGAGAGGGCAGGCCCAGTTCTCTCAAGTTGAGGCCTCAAGGAGTTGCTATCTAATAAAAAAAATATTTAAAATAGGTTTTCACCAGAATTAAAAATTGTAGAATCTAGTGTGATGTGGATATTTTTATAAATAATCTTCTACAGTATTCTTTAAAATGCCAGGCATTTCTGGCTTCCTTTTCCTTTTTTGCTGATGAAATAAAATTGCAAAAGCTTTAATTTAGCTATGTAAATGCAGAACTGAATTTGCATTGAAATACAGGTAATTATGTTAAAAGGCTGGATCACAAAATTCATCTATCTAACTAACATCTTTTTTTTTTCTTAAGATTTTGTTATACTGTAATGTTTTATAAAAGGAAATAATTTAATTTTGAAAGTTTTCAAATTCTCTGATTAGCTTTTCTTCATGTGATTGAAAAACCTCCTGTTCTTATGCATTTTTCTATTAGAAAATACTGTCTCTCTGGGTCAAATACATAGAAAATATTTTGGTACAACAGAAGAGAAAAATTTTGTATGAAAAATCCTATGTAAATTTTATGGGATAAACCTCATCTCAAGTAGTGCTTCTCATTTATTTTACTTTTGATGGCATGATTTTGAATTTTAGAATTGAGACACACTTCACTTGAAGTTTCGAATTGAAAGGCTCAAAGCAATATGAAACAAGTCACTCCTAATTTAAAAATAAAGAAAAACCCACCACAATATAGTGGAAACACACTTCTGTCAGACTTTTATCTTTGCTGCCTTTCTGCAGGGGTTTGTTATTGGAATCAAACTCTTTGCCTATCCCAGCCTGGCTAGCTTTGTACAAGAGAGTATTCTTTAATGTTTTTGTAACTACATGATCTGTCTTTCTTTCTGTCATCTTTATCTTAAGCTAGAAGTTTTATTTCATAATATAAAGTTTTTCTTATGTAAGAATATCAGCTCAGCATAACATTTTCTCAGAGACATTGCCATAGATGTTTATTTCGTTGTAGCAAAGTTAAATTTTGTACATTCCCCAAATCTAGTGAGTTTCTATGAATTGTTTTGATATATGTTTATTAAGGCATACCATTTGTAAATCTCTTGATGTAGATTCTAGTCCTCTCTCGACTGTATGGTACTTTTCCTATCTCCTCTCTGTTGTGAGAACAGAGTGGGTTTTTTCCTCCACCTGTACCTAGTATCTAGCATAGTAACCTGCACGGTAGATCCCCAGTTGAAAGAGTAAATTGACTGGGATCCTATTGGTGTAGACAGGTGACCCAAGCTGTACTGCTTTCCTCTCATCTTCAGATTGGACTCTCTCCTGGAATACCCTTCTGTCTGCCTGTACCTAAAATTCAAAGAATTAGGCCTGTACTGGCCTGAGTTTGATTCTGTCTCTTCCATCCCAGTTCATGTTGTTTCCAGGATGTGACTGAGGATGATCTTAGAAGGAACATGGATGGAGCAGTTTGATTAGTTACTGTGATTCGTAAAGTAGGATAGCTGCCCCTTTGCTGGTTTAGAGTTGGAGGTGTAGCTTAGGAGTTCAAGTTTGAAATGTGAAGTTAGTTGATACTTAGTAGACATCCAAGTGCAGATGTCATGGAGGCAACAAGATAGGAGTTTGGAGTTTAGGCAAGTAGTCCAGGCTTGAGATGTAAATTTTGGAGTCATCAGAATGTTGGTGCTATGTGAAGGCTTGGTAATGGGTGAGGCACCTAGAAAGTTACTGTAGAGAAGAAAGAAGTCTACCAAACCTGAGACATTATAATGTGTCAAGTCTGGGATGAAAAAGAAGAACCATAAAGGAGACTTAGAAGGATCAGCCAGGGTAGGGAGGTAGGAAGAAAACAGTATTCTGAAAACCCAACGGAAGAAAGTCTTTCATGAAGACTGATTGATCAAAAGCTGCTGGTAGGTCAGGTAAGGTGAATGCTAAAGAATTGACTTGAATTTGCAACATGGTCATTACTGGTGACTTTAACCATGTACCCTCTTGGAAACAAGTGTTGAGGCTACTATGGGCAGCTGCTTATTTGGCTGGCAAACGATGAAAAAGCTCCATCGCTTAGCAAAGCTCCCAAAGCAATTTTGGGAGGCACCCTAATTTGACTTGCTGGGCTTTTTGGTTGTAAATCCATTTAGAAAAAACTAGTTATCTGAAACTTATCCTGGTTATGGAAAATACTTCCCATAATTTGATTTCTTGTAAGTAAACTACAAATGAGAGTATTTGGAAAAGTTTTCCTCAAAAAAACACACACTATATATATATATATATATATATATATATATATATATATATATATATATATATATATACACATATACATATAAATGTATATATATAAACCTTTCTGTGAAGCATAACATCTGATTTATTGTGGCTTAATATTAGTCTCTGATGCTAATTTATCATGGTTTAATAATAATCTCTGGTATAAATTCAGAGTTTTTGAATATGAATAAAGTATAATAATTTTTTGCCAAAGTTCAAAGTGTTGTTTTTGTCACTTCATGCATTTAGTCATTATATTCTTTTTAATTACATAAAACGTTAAACCAAGAAATGTGCTTGTAAAGCTATAAATCCACCCAAAACTCTTTCTAGTATCCCATTTTAGGATTTAGATTCTTTTTTAAAGCAAATGAATTTTTTTTAAAATACATTTATTTTTTAGTAGTGTCAGGTCTTAGTTGCGGCAGGCGGGCTCCTCAGCTGCGGCATGTGAACTCTTAGTTGCGGCATGCATGTGGGATGCAGCTCCCTGGCCAGGAATCGAACCCTGGTCCCATGCATTGGGAGTGCGGAGTCTTAGCTACCGCACCACCAGGGAATTCCCAGGATTTAGAGATTCTTGAGTAATGAATACAAAAGAGCTTTCATAATTTCTAGGTATATCCGTTTTAAACTTTCCATTTGATTTAGAGGCATCTGATACTTATTCACGAAAAATCCAGAGGGTTTCTTTTTTTTTTTTCCTACAGTTTAAGTTTTCACCATTATAGAATTCAAAGCTTTTTCAGATTTCTTTTTTGTTTTACTTTATCTGAAATAAAACTGATTCTGAAAATACTTAATTGTTACCACAGTGACTGTTATAATTTAAGAGATTATGCACTTGTTATATTTTCTTTGCTATTGCCTAAATGATTATTTGATTTTTATTTTAGATGTCGTGTATTAAGAATTGATTAGTGAAGAACATTTTCAAAGTTTGCAGAATTGTTTGTTGGTCAGCAGGTTGAGCTGTTTAAAAATCAGTAATTAATTTAGTTAGATTGGATGCAATCCAGTTTATATTTTACTCTCCCCCCCCATTTGATGTTATTACAAATTAGAAATTGGAAGTACTGAATTATGGTATGTGAAAGATTGATTAATGAAATACTCTAGTTAGCTACCTTTATTAGTTTTCCAAGTCGTAACTTACAGATCTCAATTTTAGTTTCCTTTATCCTCTTGCCAAGAATGATGGAAAACTGACACAGCTATCTAGGAATCAGTTGTTTCCCTTATGAGTTGTTAACATCCCCTATTTATTGATTTGTAATCTAGAATAGAGTAGTTACACATCACAGTATGCAACTGATGGTTTTTCTTCTCTTTTTGGAATTTTATTGCCTTTGCTGACTTTCATTAGGTGTTAATTACATTATGACTGTAATTTTGTGAAAATTACAATGTTTTCCTAACTATAGCAGGAGTAATGGGCTTATCAACCAAGCTCTGTCACTTACTCTAAAATATTACCCTAGAATATTCTAGAATTTGACAAGTCCCCCCAAAAAATCATTAGAAATTTTTTTTTGTCTTTTTCATGGTTGTTAGCTTTTAATTCCACAGGTAATATCTGAGTATGTGTTTAATGTAAAAATTTAAAACCCTTTTAGCAGCTTTCCCTCATTCCTTTTCTCTCCACGTAAGTAATTACTGCTAATATGCTAATTTAATATGTATATTTTGGGGCCTTTTCCTGGCTTTTACTTGAATATATATTTACATACATACATTGATATAGGTTATGTACAAATATGTGTATATATGAAAAGAACCACATAAACAGGTTTTTTAATGTTATTTTTGGAAATTTTTAGTTTTCTAGGAATTCATCCATTTCATTTAGATTTTCAAATGCATTGGTTTAAAGTCATCCATAATATTCTTTTATTTGTTAAATATCAGGAGAACCAACAATGATGTCCCCTTTTCATTCCTGATATTGGTAATTCATGTCTTCTCTTTTTCTTTGATCAGTCTCTCCAGACGCTTTTCAGTTTCATTATACATTAAAAAAAATCTGTATTGAGCTTTGTTCTCTATTGTTTCTGTTTTATTATTCTCTATTCTGGTTTTTATTAATTCCTTTTTTATTCAGGTTTAATTTGCTGCTTTACTTTAGTTTATTTATTTTTTTAATTGAAGTATAGTTGATTTACAATGTTGTGTTAGTTTTTGGTGTACAGCTAAGTGATTCAGTTATATATTAATATATACGTGTGTGTGTGTGTGTGTGTGTGTGTGTGTGTGTGTGTGTATTCTTATTCTTACAGACATAGAAAACAAACTTATGGTTACCAAAGGGGAAAGGGGGTGGGGGAGGGATAAATTGGGAGTTTGGGATTAGTAGATATAAACCACTGCTTTATTTTAAACTCATTCAGGTGGATCTTTATTTCACTTATCTTCTGCCAATTAGACATATATTAGACCTTCTTACTATATCCTTTATTTCTGTATTTTCCATCTGTTTGTTTTTCCTTACCTCTCTGTGAATAGTTTCTTGTCACCCATCTACCAGCTCACTAGTTTTCTTGTAAGCTGCATCTGATTTGTTATAAACATTGAGTTATTTTATTTCATTTTGTTTTCGTTCTTTAAAAAATGTTTTGTCACTTTTTATAGTTTACAGTTTCCTGCTTGGCTTTGTGTCTTTGACAATCAGTGTTTGATGATTTTGGATCTCAATTTTACATGGATCTTTTTCTTCTTAATTTTTTTTCTACTGGTTCTTACTGTATCTTGTTTCCTTGGTTATTCTTTGGCTGTGTGGTAGACACTGTATTTGAAAAATTATTTCTGGGAATAGTTTAGAATCTAGTTTACTCCAATGTGGATTTTTATCACTGCAATTTAAAAAATGACTTCCTAATATTGTTTGCTATGGGTATACCATAATGTATACAATTATTCCTTTATCGATGGGCTTATAGGTAGTTTTAAGTTTTTTACTATTATAAATAACAATGCAGAAAATATCATTATACATATTACTAGGGTATCTGAGGGAGCCTTAATAAATAGAAATCATCCTCTCTGAGGTTTGGAATAAATTGAAAAATAAAATAAAAAGTAGGAAAAAAGGCAAAATATTGTCTTTATTACTGATATGATCTTTATTACTTTATTACTGTTCAGTTGAAGGTTGTGGCTTTAGATCTGTTGATAAGATTTGCTCATTTGGATCTCCAGCGTTAGACCAGCTTACCCCAGTCAGAGCTACACAGAAGCCCTGGCCACCTCCCACAGCAGTTGGCCCAGATGCAGCATCGCATAACTCACAGGGCACTTTTCATGTAGGCATGGAGGAGAACCTGTGTTCTTGGAGGCCAGGTGCATTTCCAAAAGAAGGAAGAAGGAGGGAATAGTTGAGCCAAGAATATGCCCATTTATTCATTTTTGAATTAGCCATTTAGATAAAAAATAATTTGTTACACTAGAAGAAATTTGGGGGCAAAAGTTATAGGAGAGGAGAACCCACCTCTGTAATGCTGTATATATTTAGTATGTCAGGGAAGAAGAGAACATCTGTATGACCATGTACACTGGACACTTTCCAGTTGGGAAAGTGAGTGGCTTTGTTAGACAGTACCTCTGGAGGTACTGTCTGGAGGCAGGTGGCTGGAGCCTGCACTCCTGCTAAACTGATCCTCACACGTTGAGCCAACTCTCTGCTAGCTTACTAAAATGGTGAAGAAAATGTGCCTCCAGGCCACCCATATGTGTTTGTCTATAATTAGTTAGCAGTTTTGTTGTTATTTTCTAGTTTACTTATTGCATATTGGTCAGAGAATGGCTGTGACATTTGTACTGTTTTGAATTTATTGTGTTTTTGCTTTGTGGTTGCTGTGTTATTTGGTGTATAGGTATTTTATCACTGCTAGATCCTTATTGTGGATTTTTGCTTTATTAAGCCTTAATAAGTACCTTTTTTGTTTGTTTGCTTATTTAATGTTTACCCCAGTGTTGCCCTTATTTATTAAGGTTATGAGATGTTTTCTTTGTATTTGACTGTGTATTTGACATCTTTCATATTTTTAAAATATTATTTTCTGTTTTGTTTTAGATGTTTCTCTGTTGTTCTGCTTGTTAGCTGGGTTTTGTTTTGTGATTCAGTTGGAGTCGTTTTCTTACTTGATGGTTATAGCTTCTTAACTGTATTGATATGTTTGGTGTTAGGTCTGTCATTATGATTTCCTATGCCTTCTGATTTTGATGATTTTACATTTAAAAAAATAATCTTAAATATGCTGTATGTTTTCATGGTTCTGTTTATAGGTTTATTCTAATAATGGGAAAGGGTTGTATTTTTGTGTCACCTGGTTATCTTTATTATTAGAACTTTAGTGTACTTGGTCCTCTGTTCCTTTAGAAAGTTCTGTTGACTTCTTACTATGAGCAGTGATGGAATTGGCATATTTCCAGTTTTAAATTCTTTCCTCCCACCTTTCTCTTATCCCATCATATTTTCTTACTGTTTTCTTTATAATTCTAAATTGAATCATCTGTATTACTTGATTTATCAATTTTAAATTATATCTCTCTTGTTTATAAAAGATCAGGGAACTAATGTACTTTCTTTTGTTTATCATTTTTGTATTAATCAAGTCATATACTTTTTAAAAACAGGTTTATTGAAGTATAATTGACATACAATAAATTGCAACTTTGAAGTGTACAGTGTGGTAACTGCAACCTGTGAAACATAACCATAATCGAGATGGTAAACATATCCATCACCCCTAGAAGTTTCCTTATGGCCCTTGGTAATCCTTTTCTTCTTCCCCTCCCTGCCCTGCACCTGTCCCCAGAAAACTAGTGAACTGCTTCATAACACCAGAGACTAGTTTCCACTTTTGAGAATTTTTTATAAATGGAATAATGCATTAATTTTGTATGTTATCTTTTAGTCAGCATACTTTTTTTTGAGATTCATCCATATTTATCATGGATCAATAGTTGGTTCATTTTTATTGTTGAGTATTGTTCCCTTGTATGGATGTACCACATGCTGACATTTGGGTTGTGTCCAGTTTGGGGCAGTTACACATAAAGCTGCTACAAATATTTGTATGTAAATCTTGACCATCTTTACCTTTACTACTGTTACCCAAAGAATTAAGGCCCTTACTGCTTCTTTCTGTCAATTTTGTGGATTGATGAGATTGTCAGGTTCTCTGGGGATTAGAGGAGGTATCCAGAGCTTTGCCTGGGAATCTTCTTTTAAATGCAAATCCTGGTTTTAGTAGGTCTGGGTGAGACCTGGTATTCTACATTTTTAACAAGCTTCCATGGGAAGCTTGGTCCACAACCCCACTTTGAAGAGCAAGGATATAGACCCTGAGAGTTAATGAAACAGGGCAGTAAGGCTGTTTTTTTCCTACAGGTCAAAAAGTAAACTACTTCTAGTGTTATACTTTTATTAGCAACAAAATAACTACATTTGCCTTGTCAAGCAGCATTTAAAGTGCCAGGGGCTCTATTCCATCTGAAGTAGCAGTTGACAGTGGAAGTCATTACTCAGTTACACTTATAATCTCCCAGACAAGGCTGTTGATGGGAGCATGTGGGGACTTAACCTCAGCAGCATCCCCTCTCTGCATTTCCCCTAGGGAGGCTTTATTTGATTTGGAATTTTGGTAGGAAGGGGATGCTCAGGTGTTGGTTCTTCCTACTTTAATAACTTATATATTCATATACTGGGTACAGTCTGGGCTAGGGGTTCCCAGGGAAAACTCAAGTCAGAACTCTGTTATAGTCATCTGGCTGGTGCCTTGCATCTGGCTCCTGAGGTTTCCCCAGTTGGATTCACTGAACTGTGGTGTTGCTCTAGGTTTCCAAGAGTTAGAAGAGCACAGAACCAGTTTGCTTGTCAGAGTTTCTTAGGAGTCTCAGCATTTCCCTTTCCTCAGGTACATGGTTGCACGTCCTTTGGAAAGGATGGCTAACAATGCTGTGTCCTTCCTCAGGGACTCTGGGTCTGGGCTGTAAGAACTGGTGATAGGCAATAATGGGTACAGGGGAGAGCCTGGAGCCAGACCATCTGTGCTCCAGTTGTGGCTATTATCCTGGGCAACTAACAGCAACTGCTCAACCCAGTAATAGTTCTGATGTCATAAGGCTGGTGGGAGGTTTAAATAATATTTCTGAGGTGCTTAGGAGAGTGGCCAGACATAGTAAGCACTTTCTACTATTTTGCTAGATCCATAGGTAGCTGCGTAGAAAGATAGGAAGGCATGTGTGTAAGTGGTAGGCTTAGAAAAATCAAGCAGCTTTTCTCATATTGCACAGTGGTCACTTTTCTGAGTCCTGGGAAGGGTGGCTCCCATTTGTGGGCCTCCAGCCCCCAGTGTGATGAGGTGAGTGTGTTTGTTGGCGTCTAGTAAGGCCTGTTCCTTTCTCAGCTGCCCTGGCTGGACCTCCAGAGAGCCAACGTGCAGCCAGCATGCAGGCTTTGGGCAGGAGTGGTTTTATTTTGTTTTTTTGTGGTTCCTTTGAAACTTGATGATGGCAACTTAACCTGAAGATAAAGTTTTAGCTGAAATTAGGGATAATTTGGAATTTATTATAACTTTCAGTTAACCTTGATTTTATTTCTATTCTCCTTGAATGATTTCAATAAAGTCAGACTTCTGGTATTACTAGATGGGCATTTGTTTTGAAACATTTAATTCTGTGTTTTCTATAAGAACACTATTCTTCAAGCAAAACCAAATTTAAAACTCATGACTGACACTAGCAGTCCCTTAATAATCACATTGTTTATGTTTTTCTAGAAACATCTGAAAACCTACATTATGTACTGTATTTATCTCAGAGCTGAAAGGAGCCCCTCACTTGCCTTTCCCCCACGTTTGTGGCCTCTGACTCCAGTTATGCTCGCAGAGGGTGTCCTGCAGACTCTGGAGTAGACAGGGCCTGCCTTGTAGCTCATTTATTTTCTCTTAAAATAGCAACACTTTAATTGTTTGCTTTAATTATATTTTTAGGAGAATTCAAAGGACGATTATCTTCTTTGTCATACCTGGCTCATTTCCTGGTGCTAAACTCAAAATAGTATCTAATCCTGTTGGTTGCATAACACATTGAGTCATCATTTCTTCCTATTGCTGTTGGAAATAGCCACTGCTCGTGGTGGTTCCCGTTTCATTCAGTCGCACTCTGATACAACTGCCAATTTGATATTTCTCGGTTCTTTGAAACTGATAATCTGCCTTTCGGATGTTTGTTTTATTGAGTTTTCTCTAAGATTATTAAGTGCTACCAAGGAGAAGAAATACTATGTATAAAAACAAGCATATTAGGTAACTATGAAACTAGCATGTACTTTGAGGTCACTTATATTTTCCTGAAAAAAGGTTATAAGAAAAAAATCTTTCAGGGAAATAGTAGGATTATATAGAACGTCAGGACTTAAAATTTTGTAAAATGATTGAAATTTAATTATTCATTGAATGCTAATTCAGTTCTATTTAAATAATTCTTTTAGTAGGAAAAATTTTATAGTCAGCTTTACAGAATGCTAATTTATGTTAATATTCAAAAGTACCAAGTAGTTTACCTGTTTAATGATTTGAGAGTATTAATACCCTATTTTCCGTGTTCTTTGTAATATAAGGACCCCACATTTCTTGTCATTTTTATTATATATATATATATATATATATATTTTTTTTTTTTTTTTTTTGCGTTATGTGGGCCTCTCACTGTTGTGGCCTCTCCCGTTGCGGAGCACAGGCTCCGGACGTGCAGGCCCAGCGGCCATGGCTCACGGGCCTAGTCGCTCCGCGGCATGTGGGATCTTCCCGGACCAGGGCACGAACCCGTGTCTCCTGCATCGGCAGGCGGACTCTCAACCACTGCGCCACCAGGGAAGCCCTATTATATATTTTTATATAAGTTGCAATGTTAAAAACTTTTATCTCCTTGAGAAACTATCTTAAGTTCTTAACTGTCACATTTAAAAATAATTTTCTTTACTTCCAGAAAGTAAAGCATATAGCAGAAAAGTATTATATTTTCTAACTTCAGAATTAAGAAAAACTTTAGCATGAGATGATTCATTTTAGCCCCTTCCCACCAGGGCCCTCATCTCCCAGGTCAGCAATGTTTGCATTTGTTTATTTCTTCTCCTTTCCTACCACTGCATTATATAAACCCCATCCTCATACTTCAAGTCATGTAGAACCTGAAACCTGTCTGTTGAACATGCCCCTTCCCCCATCATTTTATTTTATCAACGTAGACTTCTCACAATGAAGGGAAAGGGTATATATTCATTAATCAATTTCATTTGTGTTTTTACTTTTTTTTCTTTAGTGACATTTTATACTTCTGAAAAAATGGTGCTTTTTAACTTTCTATTGGCTAAGTGTGAGTTTTCAGTATAATATTTATTTGAGAATATTAACTAATAAAAATGTAGAGCAAAGCCTTATGTCTTTTTGAGGCAATCGTTGCTTTTGTGTTGCAGTATTAAGAACATTACAGATGACCAGGAATTTTTCCTGTGTTCTTTCCATTATGCTTTAGAGATTATGAAGTGATAGAGTATTTCTTTAGTAATTTACAGTCATTTTATTCCTTTTACCCTTCTATTTAGTCTACATTTTCAATGCACAGTTTGATGTGAAGAAAAATTCCTTTCCATATGTATCACATCAATTTGTTCCTATTTTTAGGGGAAAAAAATCTAAGGAATATGAAATAACTCCTATTTACCATGAGTTGAAATTTTCAGAAACTGGAACTTGGTGGTACACATATTTCAGACTTGGGTTTGATTTTGGAAGCCCTTTAAACTCATTTTTGTTAATTTGTTTTCTGACATGTCAGCTTCCAGCAGATACTTAGTGAGTGCTGAAGACACTTGCTGTTGACCAGCATTTTCACACAGCAAGGAGAGAATACCCCACTCTTTTCCTGTTGCTCTCTCCATCTTAGGAACTCTGCAGTTTTTCTTTTCTGTAGCTCCATAGGGCTGCATATATTCATGTTGTTCCATTAAAGTATTAAATAAAAGAAGTTAATAACAAGAAGAAGAATAGAGAGAATACCAGAATTAACGGAGTTAGAAGAGGCAATGAAAAATCTTGCAGTTTGTTCCAGAGTGGTAAGAAGGATGTTTTTGACCAGCATTGATGTGGTGTTAATCTTTACTTCTGAATGGACAGTAAGGTGGTGTGAATGCTCTTCTGGAAGTGTGTACAGAGTGCCATGGAAGCGTAAAGCAAGGGGCTTTTGAGCATTGCCTTGAAAGATAATTAGGGACTAGCTAGGCGTTTCAGGCAGAGGGCAGTTTATACACAGGTTTGGATGCGAATGACTTCTGAAGGTCCTTTAAGTAGTTTGGGGCTGGAGCATAGAGTAGGTTTGCGAGGTTGGAGAAGGGGTTGGGCAGGTGGGCAGACTTAGTTCATCAGTTGCCTCCTGTGCCATGCTAAAATTTTCACAGTTTTTACCCTGAATGTGGAATAAATCATTGTACTGTTTTAAGTAGGGGAAGAGCATGACCCTGTTTGCACTTTAGAAAGATTATCCTGCAAGAAATATGGAAGATGCATTGGAAGGGGCACATTGCAGGTGAAGGAGGTCAATTAGAGATCTCCTGCTGGTGCAAAATGAGGGTGCCCAGAACTTTGGCTGTATAAAAGGGAGGGAGATTTGCCAAATTGTGACCTGTTAGACAGGACTTAGAAAACAATTAGATGTAAGATCATTGGAAAAGAGGTCATCTGGGATGACTTCTGGGTGTCTGTCTTGAGTAACTTGGTGAATGGAGATGCTTGGTGAATGTGAAATAGAATCTAGAAGAAGGATTGACAGGAAGTTGATTTGAACATGATAAAGTATAAGTAGAGATGTCCAACAGTCAGGTAACAGTAGAGATACAGTTTAGAGAGAAGTTTGGGTTTGAAGTGGTGATTTGTATATCATTGGTATTACAGATGGTAAAAGTTAAGGATAGGAAAGAGACTTACTGGGCAGAGCTTCTATTGAGAGAGGAAGAAGGCTGAGATATAACCAGAGGCAGAAAGAAAGGCAGGAAAAATGAGGGGGAGGAACCCAGCAGAGAAATGAAGAGAGGAATTCAAGGAGGAGGAGTGTTCAGGATTTATGTGTCTGATCTTCAGAGGCAACGAGTTTAATAGGGACTGGTGCCCACTGGTTATGGGACAATATCATAGTGTCACTGGTAAGCAGAGCAAGAACGGTCTCGGTGAGATGAGTGGGACTAGAGCTGTGAGGTGGAGATGAGTGGAAGTGATGAAACGTGTTTACTCTGTTCTCTCTAGATGCTTGTCTTAGATGGAGGTGAGCCAAGGCCATAGTGAGGCCTAGGGAAAGATTTTGATGGGAGGGACTTGAGAATGGGGAGGTAGCAGATTGAAGGAGTCTAGAAATATGATAATTTCTATAGTTAGCTTTGTAGAAAGGAAGGAAGATTGGGAGCTGTGTAACAGTAATTCCATTGTACTTGTAGTGGCTTGAGGTGACCTTGGGAGCCAGTTGGATTAATTTGCCATTATATTACTTTATTAATTTTTCTTTTTTGTCAGATAAAATAACTAGATTTTATTTTTTCATTAAACTCATTTCCTGACTGTAAACACTGACATAGCTGTCTATTCATTTCTTTACCAGGTGTGCTCTAAAGCACATTGTGTGGAGCATCTTTGAATTTGTCCTGTCCTTTCAAGCTTCCACCTCCCCCCAAAATGCTCAGATAGGTACAAATAGTGAAGTATGCCCTGTTCCCAAGCCCCATTCATCCCTGCTCTATCAGTAGTGCTTTTGCCTCAGGTGGCAGCATCTGTATGTGCTGTATCCCAGCCATTTCAGCTTTGCTCTTAGAATAAATTTGATAAATTTCTTCATGTATGAAGAAAACTCAGTGTACTTCAACAAATTTGAATAAAGCTCTCTATCTGAGGAATTTCACATATCAGAATACCTATGGAATGGGCTTCCCTGGTGGCACAGTGGTTGAGAATCCACCTGCTGATGCAGGGGACACGGGTTCGTGCCCCGGTCTGGGAAGATCGCACATGCAGCGGAGCGGCTGGGCCTGTGAGCCATGGCCTCTGAGCCTGTGCGTCTGGAGCCTGTGTTCTGCATCGGGAGAGGCGACAACAGTGAGAGGCCCGCATACTGCAAAAAACAAAACAAAACAAAAAAACAAGAAAAGAATACTATGGAAGAGAGACTTCTAGGGATGGTATTTTTAAATTTTATTTTTATTTATTCATTTTAATTTTATATATTTATTTATTTTAAATTGATATATAATTGGCGTATAACTTGTGTAAGTTTAAGGTGAATGTGTTGATTTGATGTATTTACATATTGTAATATGATTACCACTGTAGCATTAGCTAACACCTCCATCATGTCACACGATTATTATTTCTTTCTTGTGGTGAGAACAAATTAGGAGATGGTACCTTTCTAATATCCACATTTTATTCATATGTTAAGGTTGTTCAGCCTAACTTCACATTCCCATAGTCAAAGTAAAATTTATAGAAAGGATTTTGCTTCACAGAATAATTAACCAGTTACTTTTTGAACTACTTATAAAAAATGAAATCTGTATATTTACAAAAGTTTCATTAAAATAATAGTGTTTCTGGACTAAAGAAAATCTGGCTTTGAGTTTTGTGATTGGCTTACCCCTTCCCAGTCATGCTTTTGGGCAGGTTCTCAGTGTCTCTTCCATCTGAAGTGTGTGGTATTTGATAGAGCCTGATCACTTTCTAGCTACTGTTCATCATACTCATTGCCAAATGATAGAACTAGTGGGTTGACGCCCAGCAACCACTTGGACTGCTTCTGTCTCGTTTAAGTAGATGTATTACTTCTTTGAATGAAGCTCTATCATTCTGAGCACCAAGGTAACCTATAAAGGGTCATGAATTTTGCATTATACCTAAGTCATTTGAACTTGAAATTTGTGTGAACCAGAACATCTCATAAAAGACTTCAGGCTTGAAGATGACAGAATCAGACCTGTGATTCTGTTAATTTAACAGAAAATATTTATGAATGTATTTCAGTAATATGGTAATATTTAAAGATATTACTGCATATTTATGTGATGAAACCCTATACAATCATTACATTTTCCAGAATAACGAAGAATGAAATGCTCATTTAGTTAAAAGTAAAAGGGATACAAAAGTCTATAGACAATATTCTGTTTAAAATTATATTCACAGAAAAAAATGTAAAATAAATTGCATAGTAAGGTAACACTCTTACTGAAGAAGCATAAAATCTTTCTTTCTATTTCAGCTAATCTTCCAGTGCCAACCATTGCAGCAATTGATGGACTCGCTTTAGGTGGTGGACTTGAACTGGCTTTAGCATGTGATATAAGAGTAGCAGGTGAGAATTAATCCTATATAAAAACATAACTTTTTAAAAATGAGGTTTGTGCTTACTCCAGATCGTTCCAAATATTTTATTTTTTTTTCCTGTTGTTGAATAGAACATGTAGAAAAAATCACCTGTTGGGCTTAATGAAGTATTTAAAATTCCCAGTTAAGAAAACAGTCTTTTATAGTATCTTGTTCAGTCTTAGCAGGAAGAAAGGAGAACAGGAATTGGGTCGGACAGACTGAATTTGGATCTTAGGTCCTGCCCTTTTTAGATCAGTTTCCTCCTCCGAAATGGGAGAAATGACGGTTACTGTTGTGAAGATTAAATGAGTTCGTGTACAGCATATGACTAGTCCAAGCACATAATTATTGTTAGCTATAGTAGTAATAACTTAATCTCTTTGAGGCTCACTTTCTTCCTGCATGGTTTTCTGAAGACTGGATGAAGTGTTTATGAGAATAATGAAGGAAACAATTAGTGCTAACCATGTGCTAAGTATTGATTTGTTGTTCAGCTAATACTTGACACATATTAGCTCACTTAATCTGCCTAACAGCCTTGTGAGATAGCTACACATTGTGGTGCTTGAGGAAGCTAGTGCAGAGACAGGTGAAAAAACAAGACCCAGATCAATGATAAGCTGGATTTGAACCCACGCAGTCTGGCGTCACGGCTCTCACTTCTGTTATCCTGCCAGCGTACTGCATGCTGCCAGTGCTGTCCTCAACACTATCTTCTGTATGGTCACAGTGCTGTCTGTATCCTTGTCCCTTATAGGGGTGACATACAGGGACTCTGGGATCAAGGACTGGGCGAAGTAGGCAGCAAATATTTGTCACGGTTCTTCCCCTGGTTCCCACTGTCTCTTCTGATGGAGCAGCCTGTTAAATGTAGAGTCAATATAATTATGTTTTTACTAATTTTATGGTAACTGGCTCTTGGAATTTGCATTTGCTAATCCATGTGTACTTTTCCCCCCTTTCACTTTATTTTAGATCTCTGTTTTCTTGACTGAGATTATTAGGTTCTACACTGAAAAGCCAAGTTACACGCAATCCATTTCTGAAAGAATGCAAATTCTGGGAATCAGGATATGGGAAGTAGTCCAAGTACATTTGGATATGCAAATAAATAAATAATTAAGATGTTTTAAAGTAGCCGTGAAAACAAACATGGAAAGAGGAACCCTGTCCAGCTGTCAAAACAGCAAAGCCATTTGTCAAAAGTAACTAGAGATTTGGTCTTGAAAAGTTGCCATATCTGATATGATATATTAAGCTGTTTGATCTGGAGGACTGTTCAGGCAGCTAAAGAATTCATACTTGTCAGACACAGCCTCTTTCCTCATCCTGAATAATTAATGAGATCTAAGCCTTCAAACATGACTTGGCAGAATCAGGTCAAATTATGTAGTCACAACCCTGGTCTTTCTGCATCAAAAATTAATTCCTTGCCAAGCAGTTTTTAACAGAAAATGTCGTGTGAATCTCTTAATATATATCATTTAGAATGTTTACTTATTTCCATAACTAAATGCCTTCTGAAGTGATTTTTAAAAAGATTTGTGACACAAATTTAATTAGTAAACAGAATATTTGTAGCTTATTTTCCTAACTTTTTCAGGTCATCATATTTGAATTTGATGATGTGGATGTTACTTAATTTCCATCTTTCCTTTTTAGCTTCTTCTGCAAAAATGGGCCTGGTTGAAACAAAGTTGGCAATTATTCCTGGTGGAGGTATGAATTGTTCACACCCATCTTGATTTGTTCCTCAAAACAGAGCATAAGGCAAAAAGATGTTAGTTGAAAAGGAAACATTTTGGGTAAAGAGACTAATGCTATGTTTGCTTCTGTAGCAAAGTCTTTATTCAAAATGCATTCTTTAGCTTCCATAGGTGTGACGATTGCAGACCCTGTTGCCTGTTGCTCTCTTTTTTTGCTGTGTCCTGTGGTTTTCTGTTAGATTTCTGAACTTTAAGATTATTGCATCAGTCACATTATTGAAGGATAACACCGATATTTTGAAACTTTTATGTGAGTATGTAAATGTGTACGCCCTCAGAGAGCTTTATACACACAGTCAGACCCCAGTGGAGGAGGGAGCAGGGCTTCCCAGGCTTCGTGCCAGCTTGCTTGTGTTTCTCTGCAGCTGGACAAAGGTTAGGGTTGGTGGGTAGCCTGAATTTGGGGCTGAGGAGGTGTTGTTTCTTCTGTTACTACAAAAAAGGTGAGCAGCTTCTGTTGGAAGACTCATTTAAGGAAGTACTTTTCCACCATTGATAATGAAATCTGCATCACCAGATAAGTCTGAAATTTTTGTTCTTTCATCTGATGCTGAGAATTTGGACACATTCCCATTCTGTGAAGTTGTTCTTTCAAAAAGTTGACTTCACCTGAGGATGTGCACATTGATAACTTATTAGTTTATGAATGAAATAACAGTAATGATGTAAAAATTAAAGGCAGTGTTCGAACACTTCCTTTGTACCTAAGTTAAAATTATATGTTTAACCTTTTCATTATAAGAATATTTATCCTGGTCAAGGTGTATAGGTAGAGATAAAAACATAATTCAGTGAAACTGAAGACTACCCAGATCAATATATAAGACTCACTGAGTTTTCTACTTTGGTAATCCACAAAAATAATATTCTTATAGGTAAAAGCATTTACTGTCTACCTGTTTTACCATGCCAGTCTTTTTCACAGTGACTTATGAAAACGCTAAAAGGATTTATAAGAAAATAGACCCAATTGAAAAGAATTATCAGATAAAAATGTGTGAAATAATACAAGGTTTAGAAAAAGGATGATATGACATGTTTCTGAAATTCTTTTAAAGAAGTAAGCATTTATTCATAATTAGGATATGACTGAGCCTAGAAGGATAGTGACTGTAGTTGAATGGTGCCCCCCCCCCCCCCGAGAGATATGCCAATCTGGAACCTATGAATGTGACCTTATTTGGAAAAGGGGTCTTTGCAGATGTAATTAACTTAAGGATCTTGAGACGAGATCATCCTGGATTATCTGAATGAACCTCAGATTCGATGACAAGTATCTTTATAAGAAGAGGAGAAGATTCAAAAAAGAGAAAAAACAAAGAGAAGAATGTCTTGTGAAGACAAAGACAGCAGAGATTGGAGAGATGCATTTGCAAGTCAAGGAAGAAAAAGGATTGCTGGCAGCCATCAGAAGCTAGGGGATTCTTCCTCAGAGCCTCCAGGAGGAACCAACCCTGCCAAAATCTTAATTTTGGACTTCTGGCCTCCAGAACCATGAGAGAATAAATTTCTGTTGTTGTAAGCCACCAAGTTTGGTAATTTTGTTACAGCAGACCTAGGAAACTAATACAGTGGTTTTTAATGTTTAAGTAATTTTTTTGGAAAGGGAATTAGTAGGTGGCAGAGATAGGGGATGGAAGGAAAATAAACTTGATAATTTGAATATTTACCAAGTCCCGGATATGAAATGTTTTGTATTAATACCACCAGAAGATAATACTGTTGTGTGAGATTATAGTTGGGTTTGATTAGATGCAAAAAACTTAATTGATTATACTAAGAAATGAGAGTGGTAGCTTTAGCTCCTTCCATCTTCCCTTGGGAGCTGCCTGTGTCATAATAGGTCTAGAAATTAGCATTTTCTTCCCAGTGTACTTAAGTTCTCTGGGGTCCTGAACAAATTTATTTGTTATAAAACTCAGAATGCTTTAACATTTTCCATTTGTTTATAAAGGATAGTTTTCTGTCTTTTTGTTTTCTTCCCTTTTTTTCTAAGTGAGTCTGAAGGAATATTAGTTGCTCCTTTAATATAATGCAGCTTTCAAGTTTATAGCTCATAGTGCATGTAATTTATGTAGTACTGAATTTTTTATTGAAAATGAATCTAATTTTGTATAAGACCACATACTCACATTTAGATAATAAGAGGTGTGTGCACAATTTTTGCTTCAGTCTTATATTAGCATTATGGCTGTTAAAGTACCCCAAGTAAAGCCTGTTTTGTTTTGTTTTTTTAAATAATAGCAGAACAGTTTGTTTTAAGTAACGATTTTTTTTTTTAAGTATATCTAAAGGAGCTATTTCTGAAAATTTTATGGAGAAAATCCTCTTCTGTCCTGTGCATAGAAGAATTTTTTTAATCCACAGATATTTTCTCCAATTTCATTTCTCTCCTCCCCTTTCTCTTAGATCAGGGGTCCCCAGCCCCCAGGCCATGAACCGTCACTGGTCCATGGCCTGTTAGGAACCAGGCCACACAGCAGGAGGTGAACAGCGGGCAACCGAGCAAAGCTTCATCTGTATATACAGCCACTCTCCATTGCTCGCATACCGCATCAGCGACGGCATTAGATTCTCATAGGAGCGCAAACCCTTCTGTGAACTGCGCACGTGAGGGATGTAGGTTGTGTGCTCCTTATGAGAATCTAATGCCTGATGATCTGAGGTGGAGCTGAGGCAGTGATGCTAGTACTGGGGAGCGGCTGCAAATACAGATTATTATTAGCAGAGAGGTCTGACTGCACAGAGCCTGTAATAAATCAGTTGCTTGCAGACTTACATCAAAACCCTATTGGTGAGTGGCAAGTGACAATTAAGCTGCATCTGGTAGCAGGCTTTATAGTGGCAAGTGAGTTGATGTACTTCAGCTGTATCTGGTGGCAGGCTTGAAGTTGAATCTGATACTTATTTTAGTCTGTGTGTGGCCCGCCCATTATTTTATTTTTATTTTTATTTTTTATTTTTTATTCTTTTGCGGTTCGCTGGCCTCACACTGTTGTGGCCTCTCCCGTTGCAGAGCATAGGCTCTGGACGCGCAGGCTCAGCAGCCATGGCTCACGGGCCCAGCCCTTCGCAGCGTGTGGGATCTTCTCGGACCAGGGCATGAACCCGTGTCCCCTGCATCGGCAGGCGGACTCTCAACCACTGCTCCACCAGGGAAGCCCCCATTATTTTATTTACCACTTCCGTCTGCACCTCTTTCCCACACTGCGCGCTTGTCTCAGTCACATGTAAGCCCACAAGCTAACCCTAGCCAAAATGAGTAAAAAACAAACGTCACCGGAGAGCTTCTTTGAAAAGGGGGAGAGACCTAATGAGGAGACAGCAGAAGACTCTAAGATGGCCAACAGCAACAACAAAAAGCTGCATTTAAAAGAAAATACCAAGAGTCCTACTTAAATTATGGGTTCATTGCAACAGGTGATTCACATTCTCCAAGCCCGCTTTGTATAATATGCGGTGACTGGCTATCCAGCAAAGCCACGAAACCTTCAAAGCTGCTTTGCCACATGGATACCAAGCACCCTGCATCAAAAGACAAGCCTTTGGAATTTTTCAAAAGAAAAAAAAATGTGAACATGAAGGACAGACGCAGTTATTGAAGGCCACCACTTCATCAAATGTGTCTGCTCTGAGAGCATCATTCTTAGCGGCTAACTGCATTGCTAAAGCTAGGAAGCCCTTTACCGTTGGTGAAGAGTTGATCCTGCCTGCTGCTAAGGACATTTGTTGTGAACTTTTAGGAGAGGCTGCATTTCAAAAGGTGGCACATGTTCCTCTTTCGCTAGCACCATACGTAACTAGATGAATTGATGAAATAGCAGAGGATGTTGAGGCACAATAGTTAGAGAGGATTAATGAGTCACCGTGGTACGCAATCCAGGTTGACGAGTCTACTGATGTTGACAAGGCAACAATGCTTGTTTTTATGCGATATATTTTTCAGGAGGATGTGCATGAGGATATGTTATGTGCGCTTTTGTTGCCAACCAACACCACAGCTGCAGAACTATGTCTTTGAATGATTACATATCAGGAAAACTGAATTGGTCATTTTGTGTTGGTATATGCACGGATGGAGTGGCTGCCATGACTGGGCAGCTTTCTGGTTTTACTGCTCGGGTCAAAGAGGTCACTTCTGAATGTAAGTCTACGCACGGTGTCTTCCATAGAGAAATGCTGGCTGGCCAAAAAATGTCACTTGAAGTTAATAATGTTTTGCAGGATGTGATTAAAATTATCAACCACATTAAAGTACGTGCCCTTAACTCACGTCTGTTCCTGCATCTCTGTGAGGAGCTGGACGCAGAGCACACACATCTTTTCTTATACACAGAAGTCAGATGGCTTTCTCAAGGTAGATCACTGGCCAGAGTTTCTGAGTTATGAGAGCTGCTCCAGAAATTTCTTTTAGAAAAACAGTCACCACTGGCAGCACATTTCAGTGACACAGAATGGGTCGCAAAACTTGCTTACTTGTGTGACATATTCAACCTGCTCAACAATCTCAATCTGTCACTTCAGGGGAGAATGACAACTGCGTTCAAGTCGGCAGATAAAGTGGCTGCATTCAAAGCCGAACTGGAATTATGGGGGCAACGAGTGCACATTGGGATTTTTGACGTGTTACATACATTAGCAGAGACTTTGAAAGAGACTGAGCCAGGGCCTTCTTCCTCCCAGCTGGTGCATGACCACCTATCTCAGCTTTCAGAAGAGTTTGAGCATTACTTCCCAACCACAGAAGACCCCTGAACTGGGAAGGAATAGATCCATGAACCATTTGTGAATAAGCCAGGTGACTTGACTTTGTGCGTGCTAGAAGAGGATCAACTGCTTGAGGTCACAAATGAGGGTGGCCTCAAAAGTATTTTTGAGACAACTTCAAATCTCCATACATTCTGGATTAAAGTCAAGGTGGAATATCCTGAGGTTGCCACAAAAGCACTGAAAAGCCTGCTTCCATTTCCAACAACCTATCTCTGTGAAGCAGGGTTTCCTGCAGTGACAGCATCCAAAATGAGATTACGGAGTAGACTGGGCATAAGCAACACACTTTGGGTGTCCCTGTCTCCCATTACCCCCAGATGGGACCATCTAGTGGCAGGAAAGCAGGCTCAGGGCTCCCACTGATTCTGCATTATGGTGAGTTGTATAATTACTTCATTATATATTACAATGTAATAATAATAGAAATAAAGTGCACAATAGATGAAATGTGCTTGAATCATCCTGAAATCATCCCCCCTGTCCCCGGTCCATGGAAAAATTGTCTTCCACAAAACCAGTCCCTGCCGCCAGAAAGGTTGGGGACTGCTGTCTTAGATGATCCTCATATGAAAATACTGCTTATTTTTTTCTTAAAACTGTTTTTAAATTGGTGAATTTGCTATGTCTAAAATGATCTCTGAGATGTCCTCTTTTTCTTTTTTGACGTAAACATGGCTGTTAAGTGTTATAAAGAGCTTACTATAATAGACGTAGTAGACTACACTGAATTTTTTTTCTCCCTTCTTGGTGATACCTAACTTGCTTCCTGTTGTAGATGCTCATTGAGCAGCCAGGTGCTCATGACCCTCATCAGTGAGCCTTTCTTCACTGTCAGTGGTCCCAGCTTTTCATCTGTTTCAGACAAGGGTGGTTGCAAATAGAAGATGGGTAGAATGTAAGTGGGGAGAATTCACATACAGGGAGAGTATTGTGGAAAAAAATAATGCTTTGCTTTCCTTTTTAATACTATGGATGAAATAAATATTTTCGGGGAAAATGTGTGAACTCCATCCAGTTTAGAAAGACATATGTCTGTAAGTCTAATTCTAAGTTATTACAGGCTTATGGTTCCGTATGTTAATCCAAGTGAAACTATCTCCCCATTTGGATTTACTGTATGTTTGATCAGCCACGAAAGAGTTAACCTGATGCTCTTAGTTGTCATATTATTATCACTTCTGCACTTTTGTGATAACAGTTTACTGGAAAACTGTAATCAAAACCTAGCATTTAGTTTTCTTTCTTTCTTTTTTTTTTTTTTCACTTGAACTTGAGTCTGAATAACTGTGATTATTTTTAAGGTATATTTTGTAAATTTTCTTAAAATAAAACAAGTTAAATTATAAAGCGATTGTTTTGCAGATATAGTAATAGTCCTAGTGAGCATATTAGTGGGCCAATACTATAATGCAAGTTTTAGATTAGTGTTCTAAATTTCAGTTTTTACTTGATCATTAAAATTACATAGTTAATGAAAAGTAAGATGTGAAGGAAGGTGGAAACATACTAAAGCCAAATTGAACTTCTTTAAGTTGTATTATATCAGATATAATAAAAATGGAATGTAATTGTCATATACTTAAACTAGTACTTTTATTTGTAATATATATATTTAAGTATAGACAGATATTATAAAATATAAAATATGATGTTAATGATTTAAAGCCAGTTTAAAAATCCTTAATATTGTTACCCTAGGATCTTCCTGTAATATTCTTAAATTATATTAAGGATTTTTATACACTAAATAGCCCTACTCTGTTCTTTATTATTTTCACCTTTAAGAAAGCAGCTAAACTTCCTACCTTCTTCCCAACTGAGAGAATGCTCCAGTACTAGAAAATAAAATTCTCTTTTGGAAATAGCTCCCCAAACAGTACCACCCTTTAACACATTTATAAGAATGCAGTAAAACAAGTTCAGAGGATTAGAATTCTGCTATTTGACAGTTTAGGAAATTTCTGTAAGTTGACACAGAAAATGGTGACAGATTCTTTTATTCCTGTCCTCTGTTTCTTACATCTTCTACTAGAGGATTTGGGGTATATGTCAAGAAACCTTATTATATCTAAGAAAACTATTAAGGCTTCTTGCTTGGGTATACATCACTGTGGACAAGATGTCTAGTATTTCCATTGCCCTGTGGTTCTCTTTCATTCTCTCTAGCTTTTTATTTTGGAAATATTCAAACTTTAGGAAATGTGAAAGGCAGTAAAAGGAAACTCTTTATACCCTTTGCCAAGATCTGTCCCCCACCATTCCCCTCTCCTTCCACTCTCCACCTCCCTCTCTCATATATACATCCATTGTGTTCTTGCTGAACCATTTCAAAATAACAAGGTGAACTTTTAAATATTTCAGTATGCTTTTCCTAAGAATAAGAAAGGACTCATATAACCACAACACTGTTATAACACCTAACATATTAACATTATTATTAATATTCAGATTACCTCTGGTTTTGTTTGTAGTGGTCTTTTTGTTTTGCTTTTCCAATTCAGGATTCATTTAAATGTCACACATTGCAATTTTGTTTGTTTGTTCTTTTAATCTCAGTAAGTTTTCCATCTCTCTCTTTTTTTTTTAACACTAATCTTTTCTAAAAGAAGTCAGGCAAATTATTGAAGTTTGCACATTCTGGATTTGACTGAGTTATTTCGTCACGTTTAGGTTTATGATAAAAAAATTTTGCCAAGAATACTAAATGGGCCATGCTCTATATTTTCTTTTCTTTTCATTTGATGGCACTTAAAGTTAGGTTGTCCCATTTTGGGTGACAATAACTTTAATCAGTTGGTTAAGGTGGTGACTGACTGTGGGTATACTTTTAGTATTCTCTTCTTGGAAAGTTTTCAGGAAAAGAATCTTTAATAATTATCATTGGTATTGACTATTTCCCAAATTAAAAAAGAAAGGAAGAAAGAAAAATGAGTTTTTTATGAAAAAAAAAAAGGAAGGAAGGAAATGAGAGCACTCAGTTTTCACAGGACCAGAATGAGAGTCCCCAGTCTTGTCTTTTTCTCCTCCCCAGGGTGAGGGGTTTGGGACATCACTGCATGTCTCGCTGTAGGCTGTGTTTAGCAATAAGGCAATCTCTTGGCATGGTGTCCAGGAACTCTATTTTAAGGTGCGTCTATGAAGTAATGACAGATTTTTAAATCCAGTGTGTGTGTTGTCCTGAACGCAGTAGTCATTTTGGAAAGTTTTGTTTATAACTTTTGTTGAAATCTTCTTAGAACATACATCAGAATCTGAGCTTATTATTTTGAATATCTTCAGCAGTGACTCATCTTGATCCTGTGAGGGTGAATTTGACTTTCATAAATAGCAAGAGACCTTTCAGTGCCAAATCTGATTAATAAGGTCATACTATTTCAGGAAGAAGAAAAGTATAACAATAAAAATAAGACTGTTTTTCTTAAGAGGCTTATATAATGTCAAACATTTGCCAGTGTTGTGAGCAATGGATAGCACTGCTGGATTTAATGGACTGATTCCTAAGTGACCTCTAAAGGCCAGCACTCGTTCTGCTCTCTGAAGTCTAGTATGTTTACAAACACACCTCATACATTGTGCAGTCTCATTTCTTTGTACTTTTAAAATGTATTCAGTGACCACTTTACTTTTTTCTAATTAGGGGGTTTGGGAAGTTATTTGTCGACAGGACATATTGTTGTTGTAGAGGAAACAGATAGTTATATCAATAGATGTAGATACAGGTATAGATATAGATGACTCAGCAGTGTTCCTTTAAAATGCCCATCTAAAATCTGGTAGGAGAGATTAAACATATGTATAGGTATCATAACTGCTCTATTATAAAGTTGTTGGAATCAAACATGAATAAAGCAGTTGAAATTGGGAATTGTGAGTTTGAGAAAATAGTGTGGATTCTGTCAGCTATAAGCCTCAGTTTGTGAGATATGCAGCGTGGGTCCCCAGCACTACTCTAACCTTCTCTCCTATTGCTGCCCCCTTTGCTCACACACTGGGTTCCAGGTATATTTATTCACTTAATTTGCAAATACTTGTTGACCCATGCAGTGGTGTAGACACTGGGTATATAGTCGTAAACAAATGGAAAGATCGCTGGGGACTCTGGGGATGGCCAAACACATGACATGTTGCCTGACACTAGACAGATATGATGGATAGCAGTTTCTTAGTCACATGTACTCACAGCTCAGGGGAAGCCACCACGTGGCACACAGGACCACATGGAGGTTGTGCTTGGGAACAGTGAAAAAACAGAGTGTGGGAGGCAGGCTTTGTAGTGATGAGAGGGTGGTGTGCCCCCTGGTTCCTTAGGGAGGATGTGATTGGTTTTGTTTGAATAATTTCACAATCTGGCAGGAACTTGGAACCCTCTCCCCAGGAATAAGTAGGAACCATGCCTACTCTTCCTGATGAGAGGTATGTTGTTTCTCTAGGGGACTTAATTCATTGGAGCAGAGTTGGGAGGAGAACTTGTAGTCAGGCCATTTGTGGTTCACCTGATATCCCTAGGTGTTAGGCAGCACATAATATTGGGACTTCAAAATTTTAGGACTTACCCACATGAACAAATGGAAATATAGAAAGTTTCAGAATAGAGATGACAGAAGAAAGAGTGAGCGAACTTTGCGATTAATGAATAGGAGTTACTCAATCTTAGTAACAGAGAAACAAACAAAAAACCTGAATAAATGAACTGAACCTCAGGGACCTATAGGACAATACTGAAATGTTTAACATTTGTGTCACAAGAGTCTCAGAAGGAAAGGAGAAAGAGTGTGGTTCAGAAAAAAATATATTTGAAGAAATAATTGCTGAAGATTTCACAAATTTAGTGCAAGACATAAACTAAGGATTTAAGAAACTGAGTGAACCCAAACAAGATAAGCCCAGAGAAATCCAGGACCAGACATGTCATAATCAAAATGCTTAAAAGTAAAGACCAAATACTACTACTAATAATAATGATATTTAAAGTCAAAGGAAAATAACATTATTTATAGGAAAACAATGATTTGAGTGATTAGATTCCTTATCAGAAACAATGGATTCCAGAAGTAAGTGGAATGGTATTTCTAAATTGCTAAAAGGAAAGAACTGTCAACCCCCAATTCTGTATCAAGATAAAGTGTCCTTTAGGAATGAAGGTGAAATAAGGATATTCTCAGATTAAGGAAAACTAAGAGAATTTATGGCCTGCAGACCCAGTGTGGTTTTGGGGAAAAGATAGACACTTTGATCTGTGGAACACAACAGAATCCAGAAATAGACCTGTGCAAATATGGCTGGTTGATAATTGATAATTCACCCAAGCAATTCAGTGGAGAAAGTATGGTGGTGGAAAAGTTGGATATCCATACGCAAAAGAAAAGAGAAAAAAAACCATTTCAACCTACATCTCACAGTTTGTACAAAGTGAACTTAGAATCATACATTTAAATGTAAAATATAAAACGGTACAAATCTTTGAAGCTTCATGAAGCCAGAGACTGTCTCTCTCTTTCCCACAGTTTGAGACCACAGGTCCGGTAGCCATCCATCGAGTATTACTAAATGTGTAAATTATAGTTGTCCTTTGGTATCAAGGGGGATTGGTTCCAGAATCCCCTGTGGATACCAAAATCCATGGATGCTCAAAATGGCATAGTACACCTTATAAAATGGTATAGTATTTGCATATAACCTATGCACATCCTTCCATATATTTAAAATCATCTCTAGAGTACTTATAATACCTAATACAATGTAAATGCTAAGTAAATAGTTATAAATACAATGTAAGGGCTACATAAAGACAGTTGGCCCTTGAGTGACATGGATTTGAACTGCACGGGTCCACTTATATGCAGATATTTTTCAATAAATATACAGTTGGCCTTCTGTATTCGTGGGTTTTGCATCCATGGATTCAACAACTATGTATGGAAATTTCTGCCTGAAGTAGGTTGAATCCGAAGATGTGAAACCTACGGATACAGAGGGCCAACTGTATTCATTGTACTATGCCATTTTATATAAGGAACTTGAGCATCTGCAGATTTTGGTGTATGTGAGAGCTGCTGGAACCAATACCTCCTGCATACCAAGGGATGACTATAGTTGGCAGCATGAGGCAAATTCAAGTCTTACTCTTTGGAACTTTCTGGAATTTGTTTCTTCTGAATACTTTTGGTTGGAGAAGGTTGGATGAATCTGTGGATTTGGAGGGCCCGTTGTACTGCTCCTGGAGGAGATAAAATGAAATTAACTTCAAAGTTGGGTTACACAAAGTAAATTAGAGACTAACTATTACAGGAATATTTTGTTTACTTGTACTGCTTGCTTTTCTTCATTAAAATTCACCTTATTGCTTTACATATCCAAATTGTATAAGTAATGGGATTGAATTAATCAGCGATTTTGACTGACGTCAGATTGATGTCTATCATTCTCATTTTTGTTTTCTTTTTTTTTTTTAAATAACTAGTAACTTGGTATTTTAAGAAACCAGATTACTCACTTTGTGAGCAGCATGTTACTTTCCTGTTGTCCATCTGTACTCAAGATAGCCTTATTTGCATGCTACAAAATCTGCTCAGTGTCTTAATGGGGGTTCCCTTGTATGTGGCAAGTTGTTTTTCTTTTGCTGCTTTTGAGATTCTCCAAAGAGACTCCTAAAAAGGTCTTTTTAACTTTTGCCACTTTAATTATAATGTGTCTTAGTGTGAGTCTTTCTTGGTTTATCTTTATCAGAATTCTCTGGGCTTCCTGGATCTTGATGTCTTTTTTATCCTCTAGGTTAGGGACATTTTTAGCCATTATTTTTTCAAAAAAGTTTTCTGCCCTTTTTTCATTCTCTTCTTCTGGAACCCCTATAATGGGAATATTGGTACACTTAATGTTGTCCCATAAGTCTCTTAAGCTTCACTCTTTTCCATTCTTTTTTTTGTTGCTTTGATTGGTTGAGTTCCATTGTCTTGTCTGTGAGTTCCCTGATTCTTTTTTCTACTTCATCTAGCCTGCTGTTGAACCCCTCTATTGTATTTTTCAGTCCAGTTATTGTATTCTTTAACTTTGTCACTTTTGTTTGCACTGTCTTAAATTTTCTGTCTCTTTGTGGGAATTCCTTTTTGTTCATGCATTATTTTCCTGTCCTCAGTGAGCATTTTCATGACTGTTATTTTGAACTTTTTTTCGTATAAATCACTTGTTTTTGTTTTGTTAAGGTGTTTTTCTGAGGTTTTATCTTGGCCTTTTTTGGGGAATATATTCCTATGTTTCTTTATTTTCCTTGATTCTCTGTGTTAGTTTTTATGCATTAGATAAAACAGCTAACTCTCCCAGTCTTGGAGATGACCCTTATTGTTCAGCCCTGCCCTAGCTCTTTATTGTCTGTCAAACCTTTGGTTTTGTGCAAGTATCCTGCTTTATTCTAAGTGGCTGTCAGTGGTTGAGGGTGTGCCAGGACCTGTGTCTCAGAGGGGAGGGTCTCAGCATCTGGATTCAGGCTGATTGGAAGCCAGACCCTTAGGCAGCAGCTTTTAAGGTATGCAAACATATTTCTTTCAGGGGAAGACTGGGAGATGGGCATTTCTGTTTGTTCCCTCTACACTGACTCTTCGGTGATAGCCAGTTAAGAAATGTTTCTTTGTTTGCTGTTGTCCTTTTCAACCATTAACACAAGACCAGCTGGTCAGCACATCCAGGCTATCAAGGGATGTGTCCTCTAGGCAGCAGCTACAAAAGCTGGGGTGACGGATGTGCTCACAAGGTTCTTTCTCAGAGACAACAGCTACCTGGGGCAGGGCAGATGGAGGGTGGGAAGGTATGCAGCTTCCTTGTCTCTAGAGAAAATTATAGTAGGCCCTTTGATGTGTGTTTAATTAGAAGCTGCCCCTCGAGTCCCAGCTATGAAGGTAAGCTAATTGGCTTCTTTCACAGAAATACTAGGCCTTTTATTCAGCTACCTCTCCATTGTGCCATGGGGTGTATAGCTGGTTAAAAACTCTTTCTCCATTTGTTATAGTCTCGTGGGACCTGTGAATATAAGCTCCATTGGCCTCCGGAGCCTAGTGATCAAGGGGTATCTCCTGGGCAGCAAAAATCAGGGTGCCAGATTTGTATATACAAACTCATTTTTAGGAGATTCTGGTGACGAAGTGAGGCAGAGGGAGAGTGCAAAGATGGCGCCCAGTGGTCTCAGCTGTCTTTGGATAGTATTTCAGTAGGCCTCTAGATGCGTATTGAATTAGTTGCTTGTTCCTTAAATCGGCCTCCTTCACAGAAAGACTGGGCACTTTTCAGGCAGCTGCTTCTGTGCTGGCTTTGGTAGGGGGAAGCCGGGTGAGTCTGTGCGAGCTCAGAACTGCTTCTCAGTTTGCTGTAGCTGTCACTCTCGTTGATATGAGCCTGTTGACTTTCAAAGCTAGATATTTTGGTGTTTCATTTCTCAGGTGCAGGGCTTAAAAGTTGGTGTGCCTGATGTGCGATTCTAACACTTTGCTCCTCAGGGAGAAGCTTGGATTTTTGAGTTCCCTCCGGATTGTGTGTCACCACACTGGGGGTGGGGTTAATGGTGAGATTCTGCCTCAGCCTCTTCTACCTGTTTCAATGTGGGTTTTTTCCTAATTTTCCCAATGTGGAGGAATTAATTGCTCAGGTAGTTTTGGGGTTTCTGTTAGAGGACATTGTTCCTTATTTAGCTGTAGATTTGATGTGTCTACGGGAAGGGGTGGTTTCAGGATCCTCCGATGTTGTCATTATTTTGGTCGAACGACTGAAAGCATAATCAGAAAAGTTCTATACACTCAGAATGATTGTTGTTATTTTTCCATTCACTGAAATCTCCCCAAACTACTTCCAGGATCTATTACCCACAAAGATGAAATCAAACTTAAGAGTACCAGTCCTAAAAGGCATTTTGGCATGGGTATTTGAAAGGACCACCTTTCTTTTGAAACAGATTCACCAATGTTTATAGTTATTTGTTACTCGGAGATGTGCACCATCTGTCATGATTGTGGTTGAACTGAAAAACATCCTGTTAACATTCAGATGTCTTATCTTTGTAAAATTGTCTGTTATTAAATACGCTTTTTGCATGTAGTATTACACTGCTAAACTAGGATGTGTTTTTACAATCACATGATTCACTTTGTGCTTTTTTTTTCATTTTACCATGGCACTTTGTGAACATACCCTTTTGACCCTTTTGATCACTATTTATGGCAACCTTTAGTGGCATCCCTTTTGTTGATCCTATTACGTGTCGCCAATTGCCAGCAGCCAGGTTTGTTCTTTTCCTACTCTTTCTTCCCTTTCTATCTTCTGCTGTCTCTTTCCTGATATCTCACCATTAGAAAATCACCTACTCCTTCCACCATGCCTCCTCCAGTGCAGAAATCTTGAACTACCCCATCCCCATAGCCCATGTCCCTTTGGGCAAGTCTTCTGTGAGAGGTGGTATAATCTCAGTCAATAAGAAAGTAATGATATTACTTTAAAATTTAACTCCTAGAGCATTGGAACACGAAAGTAATATTGCTATTTTTTAAAAGGAAAACATATTATCACTAATAATGTATGATTAGAAATAAAAATGATAATGCGAAGCAGTTTGGGGCAGTTTCAAAGTTGAATTAATCTTTTAGCAATTGACAGATTTCTTAAAAGCAATTGCTTATGTTGTCTCATGTCACATAATTTTGATGAAAACAGTAGGGAAATATTAGTCCCAATAAGTAATTATTATTAATGGTTTGTTGCCTGTCATTTCAGACTTTTAAAAGTGCATCTACCAATGTATTAATACAGATCTGCATAGATTTATTTTCCCTTAAAAATATGATCATATTATACATTTTGTTCTGTGACTTGCTATTTTTGATTTAATGGTATATTTTAGATAATCGCTCCTTCCTGTCTTATTTATAACTAGTACAGAGAGAAACTTCTGGTGTTTCGCTGTAAAGCATTCTCCTGGCTTTAACTGAGATATGTATCCATAATCCTATGAAGGAAATATCTTGACATATTGATAGTGTTTAATTTTTTGATACTTGAATTATTTAGATAGATTTCTATTATAGAGAGATTCTAGTTTTCTTAGAATGAACTACTCTGGTAATGGTATATTATTCTTTCATGCTTAATGATTCTTCCGGATTCCATATACCTATATTGAAATGGTACTTTTTGCATCCGTTTTTATAGAAGAGATTAGTTTGAAGTTTTGTTTCATATGTTATCTTGTGAGATTTTGGTAGCAGTTAAATATTAGCATCTTAAAAATGATTTGGAAGCCTTATTAATTTTCTGCTTTCTGGGATACTTGAAATAATACTGGAATTAAATAATACCCTTGAAATTTTATATTAATTTTACTTTTGTGTCCTGATATAGTTTGAGATTTAAAATTCCCTTTTAATAATTGACAATTCTTGGGAAATATAGTTACCCAGATTTTCAGATATACTGACATAGACTTGTATATCATGTGTTCTTGTAATTCTTTTAATTTTCTTTCATATTTGGGTGTTTGCCCTTATTAATTCCTTAATTTGTATTTTTGTTCTTTTCTCTTTTTCATGATTTGTTTTTCCACAGAAAGAACCAGCTTTTAGGTTTATGGGTTTCCCCCCCCCACTTTTACTGTTCTTTTCCTTTTCTGATTTATGACTTCCTGCTTTTGTAATAATTCTACCTTTTCTTTGTCTCAGTGCTTTCATTGCTCTTTTTTAACTTAAAAATTTAGTTGGTTTATCTTCATTTTTAGTGATGAAAAAGTTTGTATTTTAAAGCTAATTTTAGCTGTTTAACATTCATTTTCATATAGCACTTATATTATTTTCTAGATTTGTATTTTGTTCTTATTAAATGTTTACCTAAGAGTAGGGTTTTTGTTTGCTTGTGTGTGTTTGTTTTTTTTTTTTTTAGTTTCCAAGTTATTTTTGGTGTTTTCTATTAACAATTTCTAGTTTCATTATAACATACTCAGATAATGTTTTGTGTAGTACTACTTTTAGGAAGTGATTGCAGTTTCATTTTTATATAACAATTGCATTGGTCAGTATTTGTAAATATATTCCATGGCCTTTGAAAAGAAAGTATCCTTTTTGATTGTAGGCTTTAGACATAATTTTATGTAGTATATTTATTAATTACATTCTTTTCTAGTTTTTCTGTATTTTGTCTGTCAGATTGGAGAGAGGTATGTTAATGTATCCATTGCTATTGTGTTTCTGTCAGTTTCTTGTTTTTTTCTCAGATTTTGTTGAACACTTGACCCTTGAACTGCTCAGGGGTTGGGGTGCCAACCCCCCATGCAGTCAGAAATCTGCGTATAACTTTATAGTTGGCCCTCCATATCCACAGTTCCGTATCCAGAGATTCAACCAACCACGGATCGTGTAATACTGTATTACACATTTTGAAAAAAAAATCCTCATGTAAGTGGACCCATACAATTCAAACCTGTGTTATTCAAGGGTCAAATGTATTATATATATTTCAGTTCCATGTTTTTTGGTGCCTAAAGAGGTCATGTGTATCTTCATTATGGTTTATACCACTTCTTCAGTATTACATATCCCTATTTTCCCATTAAATGTTTTTACATTGAATTGTTTTACCTGGTTGTGATACTGTGAACCCCTAACTCATTCTTTATTTCAGGAAGAAAATCCCATAGTAAATAGGTTTCATAGGGCCAGTGTCTTTCAGACTCATTTCATGCCCAGCTCTTCTTAAAGTAATTGTTCTTCATTTTTGCCAGTGTGTATTGTGCCAGATTTTGTTTCTATGGTACTGTGCATAAGTTCAGTATTTCTTTATATTTTTAAATACATATAATAAAAAGATACTTCTTTTAAAAAAAGTTTTGTGTTTTATCACTTGCATTTTTCTTTGGGTGTGGCATTGGCAAAGTCAGCCAATTATCTTTATGGAGTTTCTCAAAAATAATCTTAGTCTACTGGTGTGGTATGATTGCCTATATTAGGCAATTATTAGATGTTGAAACAATTTCTTACTTAATTTTTCTGATCCTTAATTTTTTCCAAGCTTTGAAAATATTGATAACATTATGAGAGCTAGCATTAACTTATGGGGGTATGTAAAGGAAGTTCAAATTTGATATTGGCTCTGGCTGTTATTTTTGCCCTTGCATGAAAAGATTATTTAAAACTTTTAAAAAGCATGAAGCTGTGCTTTAAGGAAGCTATTTTGGTACTAGTCTCAAAGGACAGATTTGCTATTCCTTTCCCACCCTAATGAAACTAGGTCACTGGCTTTTGGCACATCTCCATGATGTGATATTTATTTGATGTTGAAGTACACTGTCTAGAAATAGTGATGCAATGTCAGCAAGGCCACCTTTCATTTCATGAACATAATTTCCAGTGCCCTGGAATTAATTTATTTCTTGACCTGTCTATAGTTACACTTGGTCATGAGCATTTCAGAGGCAGAGGAAGTATCTGGAAATGGTCATAGTCACCCTGTTAGGTGATAAATTATGGGGTTTCTGTTCAGCTTGAAGGTTTGGCTTGTTGAAGTAGTTGATATCTTATGAAAAGCAAGGAGCTATTTATTAAACCAGCTTTTCCCTCATGCCATGGTAGGATTTGCTGGCTCCAGGGGTTGAGAAAACTCATCTAACATATGTATTTTTGAATTCTGTTTTACTTTGACCAACTTTAAACACGATTGGGGAATTTCCCTGTTCCATGCACTGGACAGGAGCAAGTACTTGAAAAATAAGGGGTAACCATAGGACTCCTCTAAAATTAATTATCTGTAGGTTCTGAAATTTAAAATGAGCTACTTTGAAGTCAGTTATGTATCAGTTCAGTGTTTGAGAAAGAGATTGAGGAAAACCTCACTGAGTGTGGACTCTGGAGTGGGATTATGACTTGCCTCTCTGTGCTTTCATCTCCTAATCCATAAAGTGTGATAATAGTCATGAGTATTTTACAACGGCATTGTGGGGATAAAAGCAGTAAATGGACAGGCATTAAAAGTGTTCTGGTAGATAATGAGCATGCAGTACATTCATTATCATCACTATCCTTTTAATGTGTTTGTGTTTATAAATGTCCTTTTTTCTCTTGCTACCCCTGCCCCTTCCTTGCCGGATATATTGTCACTCTCTTCCATGTGGTTAGGGAGGGGTACCTGCTTCACTTTAATTCCTCCAAGAGGGCAAGTCTTGGGAATAACATCATTTGACCTGCTCAGGAAATGTATTCCAGTAGGATTTTCTATATAGCCTAGCTTAATTGAGCAGGAGCTTTTCCAAACTGTAGAATTAAAGGGTAAAGCTTGGTAAGGAAGTTTGCAGATTTAGGGTATTTTCTGTGCTTCAGTTTCATTATTTGTTTAGTAGATGTTTTTCTTCTCTGCATTATTTAAAGTCCCCTTTCATCTTATTGTTAATTTACATAGATTTATTTAATATGAGTTTAAGTTCTTTATTTTTCAGAAACATGAAGAGTTGCCAATCTGATATTTACTTCATTCTCCCTTCATTTTCATACACTTTGCAATTATAAAAGTTTTGTTAATTTTTTATTCATAAATTTCACAACTTCGAGAATCAAGTGAAAAATAAGTTATAAAATCTGAAAGGATTTGAATGTTTTTATATAACCTGTATACAATCATATCATTAGGTATTGAAATAAGAACTTTAGAATATCTTGTCCTCTTCCAGTTTGTAATTTTTAAAAGATAAACTGAGGCATATTAAAATTTTGAGTCTATTTGAGCAGAAATCACTTTGAATTGGGCAGCACCAAGCCAGAAGTGGTTAGGAGTGCTCCACCAACAGGAGGTTAGGGAGAAACTTTTATAGAGGAAAGGTGGAAACAAAGGAGGAAATTATTGATTGGCTGTATAGCTGAAAGCCTAGTTGGCTTTTTGTGATTAGTTGTTCTTAGGCTTTTGATTTTGTAACTTTGAGGCACTTACAGGCTTAGATTTTGGTTTGCTTACATAGGCTACCAAGGCATTTACAGCCACCCAGTCTAATGGGCTCCTTGTTTACTTAATTTAACAGGTTATATCTCTTTGCTGGTTTGATTATGTACTTACTCCATGCATCTTCAGCACCGACTGCTACCAGGGAAGGAACTGGTCGATTATGTTGACTTGTGTCAGCAACAGCTATCTAGCTCAGTGTTTGTGGAATGATAGGTGCTTAGTAAATATTCCTTGAATGAAATAAATTGTTTTTCTTTGAATGTTTTATTTCTAGACAGTATACCCAGAAATTATGTTTATATGTTTTTTGGATGCGTTTCTGCTGGTTAACAGTGTGTTTAGTACATTTGTTTTTGGCTTCTGTTGCTTTCCTTATTGTAGTTTGTTTTTAACTAGGCATGTTTCAGTGCACTTTGGGGACAAATTCTTCAGATTCCAGGGAGCTTGTAAAAACTGTTTCCCTGCTCTGAATAGCAGACCGTGAGAGGGGCTTCAGATGCCTATCTTTTGAGCCTTAAGGAGGCTGAAGAAGAAAGGAACAGATTGTCTTTCTAAAACTCAAGCATACCTGGCCAGCCCGTTCACACCTCTGAGAAGAGAGAAAAGAAAGTAGATTACGGTTCAGGAGTTTTTAAAAATTTTATGGCTGCACAAAATAAAGCTGCAGAAAAAAAAAAACCAGAGTGTTAGTCAAAGAGCTAAGACCCTTTTAAAATGCAAACAACTGAATTTTCATGAGTCAGCGGTTGCTCTGTAACTACAGCAGTCAGCCCCTCCCATTCCCTGTTATTTGGGTCACTGTGCAATTATTTTTTACTGATTTGCCTCATGAACATACACACAGGCATGTTATTTTGATGCCTTAAAAAACATTTCAGTTGAGTTATAGGGATGTAGAGGATTTAAAATACTTGAGTTTGGTGCCTTTATTTTGTGCACTTTTAAGTAAGTATAACATTTCTAATGCCAGTTGATACTGCAGAAATCTAAATTGTTCAAATATGTGAAGTTTAGCATATTCGTTTGAAACTATTGCCACACACAGTGTTAATGAACAGCCGCCTCACTCACATGTTCACACAAGTATAGTAGAGTCCTTTTTAACGCAGATATTAGGAGATACATGCGTTCCAGAGAAGAACTTTCTCCTTTGGTATTTATACCAAGTGAACTTTGTTTTACACCACTATGTTAATGTACCTTTTTTTTTTTAATGTACCTTTTTATCTGTTGTTTTTGGCCTTCCCAGCGTACGAACCCCTCTTTCGAAGTCTGTGGGTCCCTGCTAGCAGAGGTTTCTGCCGAGGGGTTTGAAGTTGAAACTTGACCTTCAGAGGTAGGGACAATGAAGGTTTCCTTTGGGCAATGGTGGGGGCTTTGTCCAACTCCCGGGAGATGGTGTCCTTACTAGTTGCAAGCCTCTCTGGTGTGGGCTGGGGCTGCCATCCTGGCTCACAGTGACTCTTGGTTCTGTTTGTTAAACATAGTTCTTTAGCATTCTTAGTAATTCTTGGAGTGGTCCAGAAAGCTTTCAGTGAATTTCTATTGTGTGCAAATCAGCCAGAGTTCATTTACATTGCCAACAACGAAGAAGTTTGATACAGTTTACCATTATTCTATCCCATCTACCTTCACATCAGTGAGGTATAGTTGATGGTCAAGTGTAAGTGTTAATGTACTCAGAATTTTGTTCTCTTTTTTCTTCAGAATATATTCTATGCCTAGTATGTCTGACCTGATTTTTCCAGTAAGTATTCTTTTTGGTTTATAGGTCTGTGAGATGTATTCATTTATTTATCTTTTTAGTATTTTATTGAGTGCTTATTATGTCCCAGGTGTTTGTAGTGGCTGAAAAAATATAGCAGTAAGTAAAAGAGACCAAACCCCTGCCTTGATGGAGTTTACATTTGAGGAGACTGTTGAATAAATAAAATATGTAGTTATGTAGATGGTGATAAATGTGATGACAAAATTAAGCAAGAGAGGAAAGAAGGAGCTCTGAACCAAAAGGCCATTACAATGAGATGTCCTGGTTGGTCTTACCGACAGAGGTAGGGAGGGTGCTGGCACCCCAGCTCCATTTCTGGTGGAACAATTTGGAGGCCCAAGAAAGAGCAAGACTCACTCAGAGCACTCATAGCTTCTGGACCACTTTGATTCTTGAGATGTGCTGGTTGGTCCAGGACAGTTATGGCAGATGCACAGATAGCAGGTAGGCAGCATTTTTAAAGAGCAGCCTAAGTCCATTTCAGCAAGTATATGCATAATGAGATTAAATATATATATGCAGTTTTTTGTAGAATATCGTTTTAAAAGTACATTCAAATATGAGTAAGCATTTGAAATACTTTACTATAAAAATTTAAGCACCTGTTCTATTAAATCTAGCCCATATGCTCATCATCCTAGTGTCTTTTTAGCTGTCCTACCACACACAAAGAATGTGTAGGAGCACGGAGATTTAGAAGAGCATAAACTCCAGAGGAGCTGCTATAGTTTTTCCTTAGTGAACATACAAAAGTATTTCACACTGATGCTTATATGCGAGTACAATATATGTTGAAAAGTCTGGGCATTGTAGAAAATGAGAAGCATAGTGAAGATGTATTTCATTATGAAAGGACTAACATATTTTATTATGCAGAAAAGCTATAAATATATCATTTGTTGAAGTGATTATCACAGGAGAAATTCTACTGAATGTCAGGTCTTTTTCCCCACCTATACTTTCACTAAATGCCTTATGATTGAATATTTATTTTTGTCAGTGTGAAGATTAAAGAAAAGCTAAGCAGAAGCAATCTTAATATCTTGTTGATTACATTCCGGAAAGAAGAAGAAATGGCAGAACATTAAGCCTAAATGCCATTTGCTATAATTACCCTGTGTGAAATATAACTGGTAGCTGTCAAGCTTTGATTGAAACTTACTGAAGGTTAGCACCAGCTGCATGCATTAATTGTCTCTGAGCAAATGCACATAACACAAGCCACCATTTGGAAGCATCCTTTTTGGTATTTAATTTGTTGTAAAGTATTTCATGATTGAGTTTGGATGAATGCTGCTGTAACTTCCGATTTATTTTTTGCATCACTTCCAACAAACAAACAAACAGAAGTCCTTTCAGTTAAATTCTAAGTACTCTATGAAGTGGTGTTTCCAAATTTCATAATACTGGGTATTTAGAGAAGGGGAACTTATAAATATTATTATTTTAAAGAAGTGTTTTGAAACATTTTTCCAATAAAGATTTATGTATCTACCCTTTTTGAACTATTAATATTTAACTTTTTCTAGATATATGAAATCCAATTTATACATTAATATTTTTTTACTAAGGTAGTTTGATCATCATGTTAGAATGTTTACTTTTACTTTCCTTTTTATCCTTTTTAGTTGGAAGTTAGCAACCTTCAATTGAGTTTTCTGTAAATACTAACATTTAATCTTCATAAAGTTTAGGTCTTTTGAAAAGTGTTGAGGCACGCCTGTTTTCTATATCAAAGTGATGAATAGTTTGCGAATTTATTTGGAAATTACAAGTATATTTTCCTGGTGAATAGCTACAGTGATTTGACAGGTACCATATATGGTACCAGATAGGCCTCACTAGGGTCTGTCACAGGTTGATTCTTTATTTACATTGATCATAATCTGAATTGAACAAAAATTCTATGTAGAGCCCAAACAGAAGGTGTTTATTCCTTTATTGCCCTATAGGGAACATTTAGTGTGAGTCCTCCGAGAGAGCCATAACCATGTGAATATGGCTTAAATTCATCAGATATCACTGAGAAATATTTCAGTATTGCTAGACTGTTGATGATCTGCAGTAGACTGTTGTTGCTTTTTGGCTGCCTAGCATCCATTCTCCTTTCTGAAAACACTCCAGTTTTCCATGAGATCACTGGGCCTGTTCCCACTAGGGAGGGAGCCAGAGTCCCCCTTCCTCTCCCTTGGGCAGGGAAACTTGAGCTCCTGCAGCGTGGATTCTCTCCCATGGGACCCTCCAGGGGGAGGTGGAGCTCCCGCAGCATGACCCTGACTGTGGCATTGCCAGTTGGTCTTGACTGGTGTCTGCCTGTTATCTTTCAGAGCCTCCCTTGAGAGCCTTCCGGAAATCCCCTTTTCCTTATTGCTAATCAGAGTCAATTTTAGTTCCTTATCACCTTCACCAGAATTTTAATTGGCTAAAGAAGCATATCCTTTTCAAGTCTAAAGTGATATTTTAATTTTAGTAAACATGTCCTGCTCTCTCATATTATACAGTTGGTGGCAGTTTCAGACTCCATTGCTCAGAGACAGTCCTAACACTTGCCCTGTAGACCCTGCCAGGTGATCACTTTTTGTCTGTTTTTAGTTAGTGTTTGAAGACATGGTTTGCACAGGTCTGGATAGCAGGCTATAAAGGTATTTGGCAGTATTTTTCTGTTTGCTGAATTGTATTTAAAATTGCAGGAATGTTACCCAGTGCCCTAGTGTTTAAAGCCAGTTAGTTACTGGATGGTGTATGTCGTAAAAGGGCAGCCGAAATAAAATGTTTCCTCAACTGATGTTTATATAATGTAGGTTTTTTAAAAAAATAAGCAAAATAAGTACTTCATTTTCTCTCTTGTAATTTTAAAGCGACAGTTTCAGGGTTAGAAGATGGCTAAACTTGAAGCATTACATTTTCAAATTCACTCATATAGAATAAAATATACTTTTATCATTGAAGACATTTGTTTTCTATAAAAATTAAAATATTGCTGGATGAATTATGTATTGAAAAGAAATTGAATTTTTTTCAGTCACTGTGAACTAGTGAAACGGAAGATTTGAGCATTTATATTTAGATCTGTCACTACATGGTTTTTGTATTAGATCACTCTCTGACTCTGTCACATCCTTTTGCATTCGGCCTTCTGGACAGTTAAGCATTTCTGTAGCTAATCCATCTCTTAGGAGGGAGGTTTCTCAGCATTTGGAAAGGGTTAATTATCTGAATCATATCACCTTAATAGGATAAACCTGGTGAAAAGGTAGTCAGACCAGCATCTTGTTTTGTACTCTTGTTTATTAAATATATGCTTCTCTTCTCTTCTCTATGTTTAGATGTATTATGCACAATAGCTTTGAATATAGACTCATCACAACTGAGTATGTATGGATTTACCTCAAAAGACCTAGATTTAGCAATGCATATGCTAGAAAGGTATCCCAGCTTTCAAAAGAAAACCGAAATAGTTGCAACTGGTATATTAGCATAAAAATAGAAGCTTGGGGTTTTAAAAGATTGTATATGGAGTGTCATTTTTTTTCTCAGTGTAAGTGTACTGTTCTTTGCATATTCATAGGTTTTGCACACACTGTACATTTTGTCCCCTTTCTGACACAAGAGTGAGTTATGTTGGAATGACTTTAACCCAGAGGATGTTCTTTTTGTAGAAATGTTACATGGGATGAGGAGGCCCATGGTATAGTGTTAAAGCTTAATTTAATCCAAAGTTTGGATGAAGTACTTTGTGCTTTCAAGTATAAAAGAAAACAGTGTTCTGTGAGTAAACTTTCAATGGTAGTGTTGTCAAGAGGAGGTTGACTCCATGGACTATTAGTCTTCATTTTACCTTCCTGGAGGGCATCCTCAGAGTCATCTGGAGTTGATGTTTGGTGACCAGAGCTTTTGTAGCTAAAGCCGGCAGTTAGTGGGACAGACTTGTGAGTCCAGGAATAGGGGTTCGGGCAGGACTGTGATATTTGTGGGTGGAGGGCCAGAACCAGCCAAACCACACTATTGTCTGTCTTCTGAGAACTAGTATGGAAAAGGTGGTAGTAGCCTTAGGGAAGGAAAGCATTTATAGAGTAGGGAAAAGAGACTAGGAAGGGGGATGTGATTTCTTTTATCAGTCCTCTATCTTGCCTGCCTGGAGTAACCATTGCACGGAGAAGGGGTGACCAAATATCACCCGTGTGAGACTCGGGGTCCCTTGAACCACTGAGAGCAGGAATGGGACATGGCAGTTGAAGGTGCCGATCACTTCAGTTGAAGCCACAACCAAGGGAGGAGGGTGTGTTCTCCTAACAGTAGCTTCACATCCGCTTTCCACTTGTGGACTCTGTGGGGCAAGTAGATGAGGGCCAAAGGAATAAAAAATGCAGGCAACTGAAAATATACATGTGAAAACCTCGGATTATTCTACTTGGCTATTACAGCCATTAAACAAGAACCAGACACCACGAAAAGGGAGCAGGTGAACAGTCAAGGGAAAGAGAGGCTGTGTTCTACATTGTGAAGGTTTGGAGTTAAAGGAGACTGGGTTAAGTCATTTACTAATTGTGTGGCAGGTTATTAATTACGGCAGGTTACTTAGATCTCTGAGCTTTTCTTTCTTTGTGAATGAGAGTGATGATAAATCTCTATTACAAAGCTGTTGTGAGGTTTATTATATTTGTTACCTTTTTACCTTTGCTTTGTACACTGCGAAGTGCCATGCAAATGCTAGTTGTTCCATGGAGTTTTACGTTTGGAAGCTGGGGTACCTTTCTAGCACATGCATTGCTAACTCTGGGTCTTAGTGATACAGCAGTGGGTTAGGGGGGCACTTCCTTTTTTGCTATCTGGACTGATACTAAAGAGACCTGCGTCGTGATGCTGGAGAGCTGGTTTTACTCCTGACTAGCTTTGTGCTTCTAAAACTTCCCACCAAAGTGGACCTAAAAGGGAACACATGCACTCAGGGCTCCCAGACAGTCTTGTCACATGCTCGTAGTTTCTCTAAAATCTCATTTTATTTTACAGTTTTATGTAAAGCCTATATAATATATGAAACTAGATATACCTTTTAAGTTACCTATGAATAAGATGTTAAGAAGAGGGAGGGGGTCCTTCCTGTTCTGTTAATTGGTGGGCAAGATGGGGTTGCCCCAGCCTGTGACTTGCGTGTCCCCAGACATAGCACACATACCCACCTCTTGGGTTCCTCTTACTTGTTAAAGAAGAGGATTGGGACTTTCCTGGTGGTTCAATGGTTAAGAATACTCCTGCCAGTGCAGGGGACACGGGTTCAAGCCCTGGTCCGGGAAGATCCCACATGCCGTGGAGCAACTAAGCCCGTGCGCCACAACTACTGAGCCTGCGCTCTAGAGCCCACACGCCACAGCTACTGAAGCCCGCGTGCCTAGAGCCCGTGCTCTGCAACAAGAGAAGCCACCGCAATGAGAAGCCCACGCACCGCAACAAAGAGTAGCCCCCACTCTCCGCAACTAGAGAAAGCCCGCATGCAGCAACGAAGACCCAACACAGCCAAAAATAAAAAAGTAAATAAATTTATTTTAAAAAAGAAGAAAAAGAAGAGGATTGACTCTGTGGGGCCTATGTCGCCTTCTGGGCAATTATTCTGTGAAATCCCGTGTAGCAGATATTGTAAGGAACTCTTGCCCTGATTCCAAGATCAAATTATATGACGAACTCATTCTTCAAAATGGTTTTTAGATATTGTGTAATTCTTATCCATATAGACCAGTTACAGAGGACTTTGCTCAACAGAATTTATTATTATAGAAGCTGCAAATGATCAAATTTTGCTTGCTTAAAATATCCTTGAAAGTTAGTCATCAGTGCATGGCATTTCATTATGCTGGTCTCTCTACTTTTGTATGTGAGCGTAACTTTCCACATAAGCTTAAAAATGTTTAAGCCTTCTGGTCAGGAAGGTAGATGAGGCACTGAGCACTATCATTTGCCATCTGCCCGTTTTAAGGCCTCATCAAAATGAAAGCACAGACTGTAAAAGAGAAAAAAACGTTTAATCATTAACCAATAAATAGCAAAGCAAAGAGAGACGGGTCATCAACAAACGAGATTTTAACAACTTTTTTGTAATGTAGGAGATGAGCCAGATTGAAAAACTCTAACCTAGATGTACTACAGGGGTGCCTCCAAAGAAGTGGAAGGCCGTCTTTCTAAGGGAATCCCAGAGGGGCTGAGAGTCAGCAGCTGTTTCAGAGGTTGTAACTTAGATAAGAGATTTCCAGAAACAGCATACAGTTGAAGGGCGGTTTGTTAAATTGTAGTACAGATCAGTCCCCTGCCCCACTCTCCCAATGCACAGTGCACAGGCTCGCGTGCACACGTTCACACGCACGTGCATACACACACTTAAAACAGCTGGCATGTACTATTAGGCAAAAGAGGCAAAAACTGATTCTGCTTCAGATATGAAACTAAATTCAGAAAACTAAGACTTCTGATAAGGATTTTACCACAGTAAAGCTCTCCTTATTTTGGGGGGGTTTCTGCTCAGCAGTCAGGTTCTTTTCTGTTCACATCAAGTAAAGCCTGCCTATCCTGGTTAAGCATAGAGTTAGAATTCCAATTAGCGAAGAAGCCTTTCTAAAAGAAAAAAATAGACCAACTGACGGAGAAGAGGAGAGAGCAGTTCCCATCTTCCTGTATTTCCATCTTAAGTGAACAGACAACCGAGGGGTCATTGGGTTTATGAGGAAAATTTGAAAGGAAAAAAAACAGAGTCTTAAGGAAGCGGCTAATACAGAAGCAATGGGGCTTCCCTGGTGGCGCAGTGGTTGAGAATCCACCTGCCGATGCAGGGGACACGGGTTCGTGCCCCGGTCCGGGAGGATCCCACATGCCGCGGAGCAGCTGGGCCTGTGAGCCATGGCCGCTGAGCCTGCGCGTCCGGAGCCTGTGCTTCGCAACGGGAGAGGCCACAACAGTGAGAGGCCCGCGTAACGCAAAAAAAAAAAAAAAATACAGAATGATATTACAAGAAAGGGCTATTAGATTTATGTATTTATTTTTAAAAAGGATTGCTGAGATGAAAATCTAAGAAAGTAAAGCTGAAGTAATCTTCCAAAATGTAGAGCAAAGACCAAAAAAATGTAAGAAGAGATGCATGGGAAATTAATCTTGGTTTGACACTTGGCTTAATAGTTGTAAGAAAACAGGAAAAAGAGGGGAGGAAATTATCAAAAAAGGAAGGGAAGATAATCCCAGAGGCAGAAAAGACACGTCTTTAAATTAAAAGGACCCATTGAGAGCCAGCACAATTAATGAAAACAAGTCACCCATAGGTATATATTTGTGCTTCAAGGATTAAGAGAGGATTGTAAAAATTTTCAGAGAGGAAGAAAAACAGATTGTCCGAGTATGAAGAAGTGTCAAACTCACATCAACAATGTTTTATCAGTTTCAACACTGGATGCTGTATTGCCGACAATATCCAAAGGCAAACACACTTAACCCCAAATTCTGTACCTGACAAACTACCATTCAGTTGTAACAGCAGAATAAAGACATTTTCAAATGTACAAGGACTAGAAAATTTAGCTTCCCAAGTACCCTTATTAAGAAATAACTTGGCCTTCAGGAAATAGAGGAATCAACCTAATTGGGCATCAAAGCAAATCCACAAATAATGGCAATAAAATAGGTCCAGACAACAACCATTACAAATTAGAGGAGTATAAGACACATGAGGGAAAGCAAGGATTGATAGCTTGGGGATAACGTCTGTCACTGCCCCCCTCCTCCTCCCCCCACCAAATCAACCCTCCCAGAAAGAAAACAATTAGAAACTCCAGGTAAAACTCCTCTTGTGGCCTAAATATGACAGGAAAGGCCATGCTTTTAAGCAATCAGTGAGAAAAATAGGTCTATTTAATTTTAAAACTAGAATTTTTTAAATTTCTTGGCGTGGTCAGGAGATCATGACATTGGATTTGTAAAGAATGAAGTGTAATTTTAGCTGACCTCTTGGCCTGACATTAAATAATATTTATACATCATAATGTAGATGGTGGTTGTTGATTTTCAACTTTTAGAACCAATATGTGGTAAAGAAGGTTTGGTTACTGTTTATTTCAAGATATGAATGATTACAGTCTTGATTTCATTAAAGAAAAAGTATAGCTGACCCAAGGTGAGTTGTGGAAGGGCAGAGAAAAGTGTATTGTACATAATGAATTAACCTCTATCCTCTGCATCTAAGAGCAGTGTACTGTCATTGGGACATTTAAAAACACTTATTCATGTCACTTCCTGTTAGCTTTTTTCTCTCACAAAACCCTACTTGAGAAAGGCTACCCACCCACTTCAAAAACATAATTAAATGTTAATAAACTAGTACTGAAGATAGAATGGAATACTAAAATGCTCAATCTTGAAGATAAGAAAAGAACAGGTAATAAAGGTCAGATGAGAAAAATGGAAAGCAAATATCAAGGTGGTAAATTTAAACCTAACCATATTGATACTTATATTAAATGTAAAATTTTCTTTATAATGTCATTAAAAACAGATTGGTTAATAAAGTAAGATTCAATTATATGCTGTTTATAAGAACCATGCTTTAACTATAAAGATACAGATAGGTTAAAACTAAAAGAATGGAAGAAGATATATGCTAACAATAGATAAGAAAGCTGGAATAGCTATATTAACAGTTTGCAGAGTAAAAAATCTTACTAGTGACAAAGAGGGACATTTTATAATAACAGAACTTCAAAATAATGGAAGCAGAAATCCTCAAAACAGAAAGAAGTGTAAAGAAACCCACTATTTTTTGCTGGAGATTCCATAATTAATGAAGCAAATGGCAAGAAAATCAGTGAGTATATAGAAAACTTGAACAAACAGGTTGGTCTAATTGATCTTTTCAGAGTACTCCACCCAACAATTATAAAATTCACATCCTTTTTTAAAGTTGTACATAGAATATTCATCAAAATAGACAGAAAGGTGGACCATAAAATAAATTTTAAAGGATTGAAATAATACAGGCTATATTTTCTGACCTCAACAGTTAAATTAGAAATCAGTAACTGAAAAATATGAGAAAAGCCTCTAGATGCTTGGAAATTGAAAGAATGCAAAGTAAATCCACGGGTCAAAGAAGAAATCACAAGAGAAAATCAGAAATATTTTGAACTTAAAGAAAATGAAAACAACATTAAATTTTGTGAGATGTAGCTAAAGCAATGCTTAGAGAGAAAATACAGTTTTAAAAGCTTATATTAGAAAGCAAAAGGAAAGATCTAGAATTAGATCTAGAATTAGTGAAAAGGACTTTGTGCAAACAACAGAGAAAAATCAGTAAAACCAAAAGCCAGTAACACTGCTAGCTAATCTGATAATCAAGAAACAAAGAAACAAAAAAAGGAAGACACAAATTACCAATATCAGGATTAAAAGATAGGTCATCCCTACAAATCCTACAGATATTAAAGGATTATAAGAGAATATTATACCAGAAAATACACCAAAACTAACGATAGATGAAGTAGAAAATCTGAATACCTCTACTTTTTTTTTTTACTTTTAAAGAAATTGAATTTGTAATGAAAATTTTTTCCAGAAAGAAAACTCTGGGCATGATGGCTTCACTGGTGAAATCTATCGACCATTTGTGGAAGAATGATTACCAATCCTACCTAAGTTCTTTCAGAAAATAGAGAAGGAGAGAACAGGTCCCAACTCATTTTATGAGGCCCTCGTTACTTTCCTGCCAGACCAAACAAAGGTATTGAAAGGGATCTATAGATGAATATCCCTCATGAAAACAGACATAAAATTATTTTTTTTCTTAATTAATTTTTATTGGAGTATAGTTGCTTTACAGTGTTGTGTTAGTTTCTGCTGTATGGCAAAATGAAACAGCTATATGTGTGTGTGTATATATATATATATATATGGTATATATATATATATATATATGGTATATATATATATATATATATATATATATGGTATATATATATATATATATATGGTATATATATATATATATATATATATATATATGGTATATATATATATATATATATATATATATATATATATATATGGTATATATATATATACTCAGTGCTCTGAGTAGAGTTCCCTGTGCTATACAGTAGGTTCTCATTAGTTATCTCTTTTATACACAGTAGTGTATATATGTCAATCCCAATCTCCCAATTCATTCTACCCCCCTTCCCCTTGGTATCCCTACATTTGTTCTCTGTGTCTCTATTTCTGTTTTGCAAATACGTTCATCTGTATCATTTTTCTAGATTCTACATGGGATATTGTACAATACTTGTTTTTCAGATTTACTTCAGTCTGTATGACAGTCTATAGATCCATCCACGTCTCTATAAATGACCCAGTTTTGTTCCTTTTTATGGCTGAGTAATATTCCATTGTATATATGTACCATATCTTCTTCATCCATTCCTCTGCTGATGGACATTTAGGTTGCTTCCATGTCTTGGCTATGATAAATAGTGCTGCAGTGAACATTGGGGTGCATGTACCTTTAGGAATTATGGTTTTCTCCAGCTATATGCCCAGGAGTGGGATTGCTGGGTCATATGGTAGTTCTATTTTTAGTATTTTAAGGAACCTCCATACCGTTCTCCATAGTGGCTATATCAATTTACATTCCCACCAACAGTGTAGGAGGGTTCCCTTTTCTCCACACCCTCTCCAGCATTTACTGTTTGTAGATTTTTTGATGATTGCCATTCTGACTGGTGTGAGGTGACACCTCATTGTAGTTTTGATTTGTATTTCTCTAATAATTAGTGATATTGAGCAGCTTTTCATGTGTTTGTTGTCCATCTATATGTCTTCTTTGGAGAAATGTCTATTTAGGTCTTCTGCCCATTTTTTGATTGGGTTATTTTTTTGATATTGAGCTGCATGAGCCGTTTGTATATTTTGGAAATGAATCCCTTGTCAGTTGCTTCATTTGCAAATATTTTCTCCTATTCTGAGGGTTGTCTTTTCATTTTGTTTATGTTTTCCTTTGCTGTGCAAAAGCTTTTAAGTTTCATTAGGTCCCATTTGTTTATTTTTGTTTTTATTTTTATTACTCTAGGAGGTGGGTCAAAAAAGATCTTGCTGTGATTTCTGCCAAAGAATGTTCTGCCTATGTTTTCCTCTAAGGGTTTTATAGTGTCCGGCCTTACATTTAGGTCTTTAATCCATTTTGAGTTTATTTTTGTGTGTGGTGTTAGGGAATGTTCTAATTTCATTCTTCTACATGTAGCTGTCCGGTTTTTCCAGCACCACTTAGTTAAGAGACTGTCGTTTCTCCATTGTATATTCATGCCTTCTTTGTCATAGATTAGCTGACCTTAGGTGCCTGGGTTTATCTCTGGGCTTTCTGTACTGTTCCATTGATCTGTATTTCTGTTTTTGTTCCAGTAACATACTATCTTGGTTACTGTAGCTTTGTAGTGTAGTCTGAAATCAGGGAGCCTGATTCCTCCAGCTCTGTTTTTCTTTCTTAAGATTGCTTTGGTTATTCGGGGTCTTTTGTTTTTCCATACAAATAGTAAAATTTTTTGTTCTAATTCTGTGAAAAATGCCATTGGTAATTTGATAGGGATTGCATTGAATCTGTAGATTGCTTTAGGTAGTATAGTCATTTTCACAATATTGATTCTTCCAATCCAAGAACATGGTATATCTCTCCATGTGTTTGTGTCGTCTTTGATTTCTTTCATCAGTGTCTTATATTTTTCTGCATACAGGTCCTTTGCCTCCTTAAGTAGGTTTATTCTATTCTTTTTGTTGCAGTGGTGAATGGGATTGTTTCCTTAATTTCTCTTTCTGATCTTTCATTGTTAGTGTATAGGAATGCAAGAGATTTCTGTGTATTAATTTTGTATCCTGCAACTTTACCAAATTCATTGATTAGCTCTAGTAGTTTTCTGGTGGCATCTTTTTCTATATATAGTAACATAGACTTAAAAATTCTTAACAAAAGTTTAGCACATTAAACCCAATAATATATAAAAAGGTAAGTTGGGTATAGGAGGTAAACTGCCTGTTACAGAAGACCCTGATGGATGTTCCATTCAGGAATATTACTGCGAATGCTGGGAAGAAGGACTTCTGCTTCTCTGAGTCAGGAATCTGTGGTTGTGTTTGTTCTATCTTTTGCTTTCCTGTGTCTGAAATGCCAAGAGGCTGGGGGAAAGGTGGGGGAGTAGGGGGATATGACTCTGACTTGAGCAACTCTGATGTAATGCTACAGGAGCTTGAAGACCTCCTATCTGCCCTGCTCTGCCACTTTTTTGTTGTATGAACTGTAGCTCCATCACTTACCCACCCTGATTAAATTGCATAACATTATATTGAACTAAGTGACATGGACTGTTCTACCTGGATCCAGTCCTCAGTCAGTAGTCAATAAACATTAATTAAAATTTTTTTTAATTTAGAAAAGATAATGTAACTAAGTGGAATTTAATCCGATTTATGAAACAATACAATTCCTCATATTAACAGAATAAAAGAAAAATTCTCTGATCATCTCAATATTTGCAGAAAAAGCATTTGATAGAATCAATATTGATTCATTATTTTTAAAAAAAACTCTTAGTAAATTAGAATAGCAGGGTACTTCCTCATTCTGAAAAAAGGCCTTTGTAAAATGCCTATAGCTAACATATTCAATGATGAGAAGCTGAACCCCTTCCCACAAATAATGAAAACAAGGCAAGAATGTCCAGTCTCATCACTTCTATTCAACATTGTACTTATAGGTTCTAGCCAGTACAGTAAGAAAAGAAGAAATAAAAGGCATACAGATTGGAAAGAAGAACTCTCTACTCAGAGGTGCCACATGATCGTGTTCAGAGAGAATCCTAAGAAGTTTACCAAAAACAGTCTTAGAACTAGTAATCGAATTGAGCAGAGTTGCTGAATATAAGATCAACATATAAACATCAGTTGTGCTATATACTAGCAATGAACAATTGTGAAATGAAATTTAAGCATCACTCCCATTTATAGTAGCATCAAAAAACATGAAGAAGTATTTAGGAATAAATTTACCAAAGTATATGTAAGATCTGTACACTCAAAACTATCAAACATGGTAGAGAGAAATGGAAGAAGACTGGAGTAAATGGAGAGATATAACATGTTCATGTATCAGAAGATGCAGTATTGTTATGATGTCTCTTCTCCCCAAATTGATCTATAGACTTAGGTCAATCTTAGCTAAAATCCTAGCAGGTTTTTTTTTTTTTTAAATAAAATGGCAACGTGATTCTAAAATTTATATGGAAAGGCAAAGAACAAAGTTGGCTGAATTACACTGCCTGATTTCAAGACTTACTATAAAGAAATCAAGACAGCATGATATTGGTATGAGAACAAACATACAGAATAGAAATTCCAGAAATAGACTCACACATACATGGTCAGGGAACAGAAGTGGGGAGGGGCAGCAATAGAAGTTCCACTTGTCATCTCATTATAAGAAGTGTAGAATTTCAGAATAATCTTGGTCATATTTTTATTAGCAAATGTTGTTTTAGGATGGATTTTATGAAGTGTTATTTTATGCCACTAAATAAATCATAAGCTTAATTGCTGCAATCTGGGTAGATGTATATTTGTTTTACAGTTTAAGCCTCACTAACTGATTTAATAGACTAGCCAAAAGCAATTTCAAATATTTCCATATATTACAAGTGATCAATCCTTATTGTTTCTAAAATAAGATGAAAGTGAAATAAAATGTTTATATGACATTACTTAAATTATATTTAGTTTCTGTAAAACAGCAGATAAAATGCCATCTTAGAACTTGTCTTTCATTTATTTTTTAAATAGAGCTGTATAATTTATAGTGCTTTAATTCATGAGCAGTTAGCTTAATTTTGGAAATTAAAAAAGGACATTTTCTAAGTTGTCACATTATACTTTTGATTTTAAATAATAAAGGTTATTTCTAAATGATAACTTCACTGTGTATCAAGTTAGCATTTGATAGTTTAAAATAAGAAATTATACTTTATGATTCTGTAAGGGAGCATTATAAATAGCTTTTAGATACAAAACATGTACATACACATACATAGGCATATTTAATCATTAAAAATTGCTTGTCAGGATAGTCATGGAAATGTCCTCTGTAACAGTTTTTCTCAGATCTATTTCGGACTTATGCATGTGTTACTATATTTATCTTTATCTAATCAGCCCTTGCTGGGACGTTTTATTTTATTACAAGCAGCTGTGTAAAGCTTTTTCTTTTAAAAACTACATTCTTTTGTAGTGCTGCCATCACTCATATTACACATTTGGGCAGCAAATTAAAGGCAAGTAAACTGTAGAACTAGATGAAATACATGATGTCAGTATAATTCATACCTTCTTGGAAAAACTACTCTTTCGGGCCAATTAAATTGAAGATATTAATTTTTTTAAATCATAACAAAAGATATACTCAGGATTTTGTATTATCATTGTTAGGTGTTTTCCACCATGAAACATCTTATGCTGGGTTTAACTATGACTGTATATTCTGAGAGTTAATAGCATGCCAACATTTAATTAGTTTGCTCTGATACTGAGAAATGTATACATATTAGTTTATACATTTAGTGAATTTATAAGACTGTCAGAAGTCTAAAATTCCAAACCTTTGGCCCAAATGGGAACTTTTGGAATATATAAACTCTTTATAAGCCTAAACTTAAAATCTCACTGCAACTTTTGTGTGACAGTTTGAAACATTACGGTTTGCAGGCTATAAACATCAGATTTAGTTGACCTTTGAGTTTGTGCTAGATTCCAGGTCCATTTGTGGCATCTACAAATGGGATAGGCATTATCCCATTGTCTTGTATTTCTCCATCAAGCCTAAGAGGTAAATTATTCCTATATCATAGTTGTGGAAACTGAATCTTAGAACCTTCTCTAAGGTCACATAGCTAATTAAGGATATTTGATCCTAGTAAATGTATTGATTACCTCACTCCACCATTTAGGATTGTTTTTAGTTAAGAGAAGTTCTCTGATATTAAGGAAATAATCTTCACAGTGGAAACATACTACACTGACAGCACATAAATGGTCATCAATATAGACAGGTCTTTACTTTTTGTATTAATTGAAGAGATACTTGAACACTTTGCTATTTTAGATTAACCATCTTTTAATTCATTTTTGTTTTCTGCTGCTGCTCTGTTAATTCAGATTTCCATTACCTGCCACCTGAGCTAATCCAGCATTTTGTAATTAGTCTCTGGGATTATAGCCTCTCTCCAGTATGTTTATGTCCATATGATGTTTGGCAGATTAATTTTACTCTAGAACCTTCAGTACCTCACATTGCTTAATCAAAGGAAGCAGAAACTCATCCTGGCACTGAAGACTTGAATTTTGCTTCTCAGTTTTGCCCTTCCCATCCCATATCTGTGCCCCATGTGAGACCTCACCTGTGATTGGGAGGGCCTTGAGTTGAGCTACAGGTGGATGACCTCCCTCCTTGCTCCCCATCTCAGCTCAGCCCCTTTGCCCCCTCCTCCCGGAAGATTTTCCCTGCTCCCTGACATAGCGCTTGGTTTATACCTCTTAGAGTACCTAATAATTGTAGCTCCAAATCACAAAATCTAGGAAATTAAGGTAAACAGAATAAGTGTGTAAGGTAATCCAGAGATTACCTTCTTCGCACTTCTGCACTTTTTTCTTGTCTGGTTTCTACTATAGGCTTGTGCACTTAAGGCAAACAACATTTCTTTTGTTACCTCCTTTCCACTAATTTATATGTATATGGACCTTTAAGAATACCAAAAAGGATATTAGTTTTATTTCCATTTTAATTAGTTTGAAATGTAATTCTTTTCACTCTTCAGCTTCTTGACTTTCTTATGCTAATTTTTTTACAAATTTATAGTTTGTTTCTTTGAATTATGCTGTATTTAAGACCATTAAAATGTGATTTGTATGCAGGAAAATTACTTGTCTTACTTAACTTTAAGGAATACAAAGATTATCCAGTGTATAGTGACGTATTTAGATAACCTCGATGGGCTGGTCAGGAAAGAGGTTCTGAGTGTTAATTCATACGCAGCTCGCATGGGGACAAGGAAACTGTTTTAGTAAGCAGCTTACAAAGCTACCTGCTGCCTGCAGTCCTCCTTGGCTCTCCAGCACCAAGATTTAGGATCACAGAAGAGCCACAAAGTCCCGAAAGCCAACTCCTCACCATACTTGACAAGACTCTGGTTCAACTGAAGCAGAGAGATGCCTGTTCTGCGTGAGGAGGCGCTGTGATAAGGCATACAGGGCCATCTCCATCCCGTTAATAATAATCTCACAGATTTCTTTCTTACTGCATCTTTGATCATACCCCATAATTTATTTCTGCTTTGACAGATGTTCTGTGAAATGTGTTTATAAACTTAACATAATACTGAGGAAGATAATATTTACAGACTTAGTTTTTAGGAGATATAAGTCATGATTTATTGATAAGTATGAATATCTGAAATCAGAATATCTGATAAATTCTGAGAGTTGTAGTTTGCTCACTTCACATTATGCCATGTGGAGAGCCCTAACGTGTGCATTCTGTGGAACATGAGAATGGTGCCTGCCAAATTCATTTTTCCAAATTTCTTTTGGAGAATAAATCACTTACATGTAATCTGAGGTTGAAATGTTCATTCAGTACAGGCTTGCTTTTCATTCTGTATTTCTGAAGGGCTGTTGTAGTCTTTGTAAACTTAATAATTTCAAGCAATGAAAAGGACCTTGTTTAAGGAATTGTATGATGAATTATTTTCTGAAGAGTAGTAGACCCTGGTGTACTTTTAAAAATTATAAATCGTACAGTGGATTTAAAGGAAAAAAAATAATAACAAAAAACCACTAGTAATAAAAACTGGTATAGAAACAAAAAGTTTGACTGTTCTCATTAAATATTCATCTGTACCATATGTGATTAAAGGATAGTCCTGTAGTAAAAAATGTGAAAATTAAAAGATTGTTTTGCTACGTCCATATTAAAAGGTCAATATTAATGGCTTTATTTCTTTGCCTTTAGGGTTTTATGATACCTTTGTTCCAATTTAGTCAAAACATGTATTATATCCATATCCAGTGGTATCTTATTCCTGATAATGTTGACTTCAAGTATTCTTTTGCTTTTTATTTCCAGTATGTGACCTCCTTGGTAACCCAGGTGTCTCCTCTATCCTTTGTGCTCCTGCTGCCCATGGGAGCTGGAATTCAGCGAGGATAGCTGCCCAGTCTTTGTGGCCATCAGAGACACAGGAGAGATAGGGAAATAGCCTCTAGCCATCAGAGAACCATTTAAGAGCACAGAGGACTTTGAAGGAACTGGAATAGTGACAGTATTTATATAACCCCTTACCAATTACAGTTGCATAATCATGGCACTTAGCGGGGCAGTGTGAAATATTCTTTGCTTGAGCAGTATAAGAATTTATCAAAAGATTTACTGAATAGAATGTATGCGGGGGCTGTAGGATTATCAGAGAACGAAGTCAAATGTTGAGGAGGAGCAGAAACACAGGGAAAGTTGACTCTATCCTGGCCTGCAGTCGACATTTGGCTCCCTTTTCCTTTTTCTTTTACAGGCTCATTGGGAGCTTATATCAGTGGAAACCACAGCTTCTGGCTTTTATAGTGAATACACGATCAGCCAGTGACTGACTTGTATTTCCCATTCTCCAGTGACTCCTCTCAGAAACCCAGCTACTTTGTAAGTAGTAAAGATCCAACATGAGTAAATCTATGAGTATTCACACTCCAAAAAGCACGACACCTTGGCAGCCTCTGCATTATAGAAGGACCTATGAGAGGAGGAGAAAGTTCTGTACTGGAGATGAAATTAGAAGAGAAGAACTCATTTTCATGTTTTGGCTGAGAGCCCAGCACTTAGACGTGTGTTGGTGCACCCCAAACTTTGCGAGGCCCTTTCTGTTGCTGTGGGGCCTTTGAACACCACTGCTACACTTAGGGCGACTGGCCAGGAGCCAATGTGTTTGATCTTGCAAAATATTTAACAGCAGCAGGGTCATCCATCTTCTTCCCCTAAAAGATGATGAAACTGAGATCCACTAAAGTAAAATGCCATCCCTTCGGGGACCCTGCAACCCCCTGTCCCCAGACCCCAGGACAGTGCCCTTTCACTTAGGTCATTGCAGACACGTTGATGGGCTCACAGCTTCTCCATATACTGAGGAAAATCATCATTTTGTTTACTAGTGATTTCTTCTTTTTATGAGACACAACTTGACCTTCACCCAGAGGAGCATGTTGATGTAGGAGTCCTCTAGAACTGAAATCTGTATCCCTTTCTGAGTTGACGGAAACAAAGAGCTCTTGGGTGGCATGTCAGCACATCTCAGTCCAAAGTCAGTCCACAGTCTGATAGGCTTGTCTTAGGAGGTGACTGTCAGTCTGCCATCGAGGAGAAAATCAGTGATTCATTAGATAGTGGAAACTTGAAATTATATCCTGTTTAATGCAATTAAAGTAACAGATACTGTTTTCCAGAGAGAAAAAAGCATAATGAATATGCTATCAACATTTTCTTCTAGATTTTTAGTGATTTAAAATCACATACTCTTTAAGCATGGGTCAGGCATCTGGCAGCTCAGGGGGAAGAGAGGGTAGTGGGGGAGAGAGGGGGGTGGTTATCAGGAGATTCGACTGCATCTGTGTGTGGAAACAGTGAGGAGAAAGTTCTCCTGTTGTTTCTGATCCTTACACCAGACCTGGCAGAGAAAGAACTTTAAAAACTTAATAAATGTTCCCTAAGTGATACAGTAACCTTTATGTCCCTTTGTAGAATGCTTTGATATGATTGTGGTATTAAAACAATCTTGCAGAGGAGTGAGAAAACCTGTACACCATGACAGGCTGAGATAGGCCAGTCCTGAGGAGGGGGTGGGGCACATTGGGGAGGTTGAATTTTGAAGGGTGCCCTGGGTCACCGCGTGGTGGGGTGGCCATGTATTGCCTACCTTCTCAGGGAGACAATATTTTTATTTCCCCACTTTTTGAAAGAAGAGGTTAGTGGGGACTGCAACTCCCAAGGAACCCCTGATTTTTTTTTTAATATAAATAACTTTCTTGTTTAAAATTAAGAAAAAGAGCGGTTGATAAACATATTTTGAACATGGTCATTAAGTATACTTTTATCTGTCACATTCATAATCATGAGCAAAGATATAAAAGATATTTGAGTATTAAGTATTATATTAATGTATTTGTTACATTGCTGATTTTATGTTACTGCTAGGGAAAAAAATCTACTGAACAAACAGCTTTTCTGTAATCAGCTGAAAGAATAGCCTCAGGGGTAAGGTAACAGGAAAAGGGGGATTAACATGATGGTTTGTGAGATATTGTTTCCTTAGTTGTGTCACAGAGCCACTGTGGCTTTAGTCTTCCCAGAGCCACCAGAGCTCTTACAGAACTCTAGGCCTGTGTTCAGAAGTATTGCGTTCTTTACTTATTTTCTATTTTTCTCTCTTTCATCAGTTACACTGAGCTCTCCACTAGAGACATAGAGCTTTGTTACACTATTGACCATGAGCAAAAAAATGCCATGATAGCCGGCTAATTATAACATGTGTGTACAAGTGTATAGCTACATTTTAATGTGAAGCAATGAAGACAATAACTAGTATTGTGTAAGTGAGAGGCGGTCAGAACGTAAGGCTCACCTGGCAGTTCTTGAAATTCCTGTGTCCTAACCCATAGTCCTGACAGTGTCCTAGGCTACATATCTACTACCTCTGGAGCAGTTCCCAACTCCCACAGGTGTCCTTTGTATTATAGCTTTTAGGCTAGGGTGTCCTTTCTCAAAAATCCAACATCGTTAAGAATTTATGCTTTTAGTTTTTCTTTCTTATATTACTATATTTCTACACATGTTTAGGAAGGAGATATGTATTTGAGACATTCCCAGTAGGCCCTTTAAAGAAAAGAATAATAAATAATACAAATTTAAACCTTTAAAAATAAGGCTTGGTATAAAGGCAGTTGAATGGTCTTTCAACTATTGGTTGTCCATATGCAAAAAATAAACTCCAATCCATATCTCTTGCAATATATAAAAATGAACTCAAAATGGATCATAGACCAAAATATGAAAAATAAAAAACTTCAACAACAAATTTAGGAAAAGAAGGTTTATGCTCTCGGTTACATATCTAAGATTTCTTAGGGAAGTTACCAAAGCACAATCCATATGAGAAAAAAAAAAGAAATATTAGACTTGATCAAAATTAAGAGTATCTGCTGTCAAAAGACACTTAATAGCATAGATAGTCCAGTCCCAGACTGGGAGAAAATATGTGCAAATCATATATCTGATAAAGGACCTGTATCTAAAATATGTAAAAAACTCTCAGAACTCAATAGTGAGAAAACAAAACACCCTAATTAAAAAATAGTCAAGTTATTTGAGAAGGCTCTTCACCAAAGATGTATGAATGGCAAATAAGCACATGAAGAGATGTTCAAAGTCATAAGGGAAATGCAAATTAAAACCATAATGGGACACCATTAAATACCTAGTAGAATGGCTAAAATTAAAAAGACTATACCAAGTGTTGGCAAGGTTGAGGAGCATCTGGAACTCTCATACACCACACATAGGAATGTAAAAAAATGGTACAGTCAATTCAGAAAACAGTTTGGCATTTTCTTAAAAGGTTAAGTATACACGTACCATATGACCCATATAGTAAGACATGATAGCAGTTGATATATCTATATCTATATATATCTAACAGTTTTTACAGCTGCATTGATGTCTTCCTGTTTTCCCCCCCATTGTGTATGTGTACTGTAATCCATTCAGCCTATGCCTTATTGACAAAGATTTAGCTTGTGTTTTTTTTTTTGTTTGTTTGTTTTTTTGCGTTACGCGGGTCTCTCACTGCCGCGGCCTCTCCCGCCACAGAGCACAGGCTCCGGACGCGCAGGCCCAGCGGCCATGGCCCACGGGCCCAGCCACTCCGCGGCACGTGGGATCCTCCCAGACCGGGGCACGAACCCGCGCCCCCTGCATCAGCAGGCGGACTCCCAACCACTGCGCCACCAGGGAAGCCCTAGCTTGTTTTTTGTAATTACAAATAATGTCACAATGAAAAACCTCATGCATATGTCATGCCATTTCACATTTTTATTAGACTGTCTTTGAGTAAAATCCTAGAAGTGAGATAGTAGCTGGGGCTAAGGGTAGCTACTCATAGATACTGCCAAACCTTCCTGTCATAGGGGTTATAACAGTTTGCAGGATAGCAATCCCCCTCACTAACGAAATTGTTGGTCTTTGGGATATTTCCCAGTCAGACAGGTGAGGTAGGGCATTTTGAGGCTGTGTGACTTGCATTTCTCTTTATAAGCAGGGTTGATAGTTTTCACATGTTTAAGGGCCTGTGGGGGAGGAGAAACACTTTTCCTCTACCCTCTAGGTTCTCTGGCTAGGGTCCTGGAAATTAACAAAAGATTAATAATAATAATAAATAGTTCTAATAATTAATAATAAACAGTTTATTAACATGTGCAGCACGCATACATGTAGGAGAAACTCAGTGATGAATAACTCAGGGAGGCATTTAGAATTTGGGGACATATGTACCATCTTAGCCTAAAGATGGTACTTTTGTTTTTGTTTTTTGCCTAGTTGTTTCAACAATTTTTTTCTTCATGTCTGGCTTCCTAGAGTTCCATTTTATTTCTTAAGGTGTGGATTTTCATTTTATTTCCTAGAAAAAGGAAAAGGGGATTGGGGTTTCTGGTGGGGGCTGGGGGTAGGTTATGGAAAGTGACCAGGAAATGCGTGGTAAACAGGGGTTGTTTGGTCAGGTTCATAATGCATATTTAAGTCTGTGCCTTCTCCACTGGTAAGCGTTGTTAAAGGTTGTCCTCCTTTTCCTGGTACTGGAGAGGGAGACATCTTTACAAATGGAAATTTCCTTTATAACTGTACATTTCCTTTGCAAAAGAAAAATGTATGCTTTATTTTTAGATCTTATGTCTGCTGTTCCTCAGTTGCCTTCAGCTCAGAATAATCCTTATGTCAAAGAGACATATTTTGGAGTAGTATATTCTGGTTTCCTTCAGGCCATTTAAATTTTCAATTGTCTAACTTTTGCCTTTTTCCTTTATTAAATTATCAGTCTCAATTTTTATTAAGAATTAGCTCTTTAGCTGTGATTTTTTTTTCCAGTTGCAAATATTATTTTTCCCTTTTTGCCATTTGTCTCTTAACTTTCCTTAGGATTTTTCTCTTTTCTTTTTTGCCTTATGCAGTTCTTTTTTTTAACGCAGTAATGTTTTTTATTATCTATAGATATTGAGATATAGCCTCAGGTTATTAACAATTCATCCTATTTTTTTAGCCCTTAGTTGCCTTCATTTTTTACTTCTAGATCTCAATCTATTTGGAATTTAACCTGATACGTGTTGAGAGAAATAAATGCAGTTTTATCTTTTCTTCTCATGTTTTTGCCTTCATTCTTTTTGTGTGTGTGTGTGTGTGTGTGTGTGGTATGTGGGCCTCTCACTGTTGTGGCCTCTCCCGTTGCGGAGCACAGGCTCCCAACACACAGGCTCAGCGTCCATGGCTCACAGCTCACAGGCCTAGCCGCTCTGCGGCATGTGGGATCTTCCCAGACCGGGGCACGAACCCGTGTCTCCCGCATCGGCAGGTGGACTCTGAACCACTGCGCGTGCCACCAGGGAAGCCCAAGGTGTGGATTTTCATTTTATTTATCTTGCTTCTAATTCACTGGCACTCTTGCTGCGAATTGGTATCCTTCAGTGTTTTGGAAATACCCAGCCATTATCTCTTGAAATATTGTCTCTGCCTATTCCTTCTTTCCTTTCTTCCTGTACTCTGATCAAATTTATGTTAGAACTAATCACTGTTTTTCTTTCTTCTCTTTATGCTCCATTTTGGATAATTCTTCAGATCCATTTTCCAGTTTATTTATGCTTTGTTTTGCTGTGTTCTGTCTGCTGCCAAATACATCTGTCAAGTTTTTCATTTTGGTTACTAAGTTTTTGCTTTCTAGAAATTCTGTTTGGTTCATTTTTAAATCTGCCATGTCACTTTTTCTAGCTTTCTGTTCCCTAAGAATATGTTCAAGTTTGTCATTTATTTACGTATGATAAATGTAGTTGCTTTAAAGTATGTATCTGATCATTCAGTTTCTGAAGTGTGTGTGAGTCTTTTTACTCGTTTATTGTTTCTATTGGTTCTTATTCATATCCCTTTCTTTCTGTGTCTGAATATTTTAGTCTGCTTGCTGACCATTCCCCTTGAAAAATTACTCATAGGCTCTCTGATGGAGAATGAATGTGTGTCTCCCTGTCCCCCCCTCCTCCCAGAGGTTTGCATCTGTTCTGCCATTTGCCCTAGGACAATGCCAGTTAGATCCCTCAGATCACATTCAGTTCTTCAGGGTACACAAGTATCCAAGTTCTGTGGCACTGGTTTACAGAACTACACAGTGGCAGGGAGTTTTTCTCTCTCTTTTTCCCCTCCCTCTCTTGCTCTGTTCAGCACCAAGGCAGCCTTTTATGCAGTCCTTGGTGGTTATAAGGATAGAGATCTGGTTTACCTTCCCCTTGGAACAGCGCCCTCTGAAGTCCCACCTCTGTAGTGGGTGGGTCTCCTCTAGCCTTCTGGTTCAGGCTCTGAGCCCTGACTTTTCTTCTCCATCCCTGTGGCCCTGGAATCTTGGAACCAGAGCCTGAATTGTAATAGCTGTAAGTTACGTGAGACATACATGACTTGGGGGCTCCTGTATTCTGCTCACTTCTGTGATTCCTGATTTTCATCCCTAAAATGGCCTGAAAGTTCATTGCTGTTCTTTTGGCTCTCCAGTGCTTTTAACTTGATAATCTTTTTTTTTCTTAACTGGAAACCTAACATTTTTGTGTGTTTGTTTTTGTTGGGAAAATTGTCTGATCCAAATAACCTAGTTCCTATCTCAGAGCTGTAGTCAACCTGTTATACTTTTTAAATTTGTTTTTTATTAAATTTATAGATAAATTTTAGAAGGATTGAGATATCACCATATTAGGTACTTTCTCATACGTAAGTCAGTTGTTTAGCGGTTTTATATGGCTTTTAACTGTCTTATTTATTATACTTACCTGTCATTTAATGTATCTGTATGCTTTGTAGATGACTTTGGAGGCTATTTTTGTTTGATATCTGATCTCTGAAAGAATACAGACTGTCTAGTATGAATTACTTCGTATTTTTTAAGATTTTCTCTGTGACCTAGCATACAGTTAGTTTTCATACATATTGCCTATACATTGGAAAGTAATAAATGGGGTGCAGTGTTCTTTGGATCAAACTTGTTATTTGTATTTTTTCCAATAATGTATATCACTGGTGGAGAGACTTTTGCTGTGAAGGACCAGGCGGTAAATTCATCAAGGCTTGCAAGCCATGCAGTCTCCGTCTCAGCTGCTAATGGTGACTGTGTCCCAGTAAGACTAAAGTGTTCAAAGCAGGTGGCAGTGAAGATCGGGACTGTGTCTATGTCCTTACCAATGTTTTGTCTTCTTCAACTATTGGCTTCTGAAAGGATGGATCAAAACTTCCCTTGCTCACTGTGGATTTACTCTCTATATTCTCAGTACGTTTCAGAAAAATTAAATACAGTTGTGCCTCTCTTTATATCTAGCGATTGTTCCGCCAAGAGATTTTGTCTGTGTCCCAGCTGTCTTTTGCCACAATAATGCTGTGTAACAATCCACTCAGAAAGTAAGTGGCTCAGAACAATAACCATGTATTTAGCTCATGTGCTCGTACGCGCGCGAGTGATTTAGGTTGGTGGGAGACTTGGGCACGTCTGGTCCTGCAGGCCCTCCCACATGCCTGGTAGCTAGCCCACTTATTTGGTCCAGGATGGCCCCCCTGGGATGACTAGGGTGACTCAGTCTTTCCCCTCCATCCTTCGTCTTCCATCCTCCGCAGGCTGGCTGGTTCCAGCATGTTCTGAGTGTAGGCGGAGACCTGCAGGTGCTCGTGAATCCCCTGCTTTCTGCACCACTGGCCAATGTAGGTCACAGGACTGGCCCTGCCTGGGGTGGAGGGCAGAGGGTGGGGAAGGTGTGGCGCTTGGACTCAGACCCTCGGGATAGCAGCCGAAGTTCTTTTACTTTACTTCTTTTACTGGGACACCCCATATTAAACATTATTTTACACCATTCTTGCTTTTAATCCAGAGTTAATTGTTGGTATACTTCTTTGTTTTGAGGGAAAACTTTTCAGAATTATTTGAGAAATCTAATTTAAAAAAAAAACAAAAACTTTTTTTTGTTGTTTAGCCAACATTTTCCTGTCCTTGAAACAGGTGCTTTTTTTCAACCTGAGATATTTCATGTGTCTTGTTATCATGACAGATCATATATTAAAATCAACATTTAAAACACGTGAATTTAGTTTGTAGTAAATTAGCTTACTTAAAGGAAAATGTGTGATACTGCTGTCAGGTAGACAAGCAAAAATCATTCTTGAAATGTTGATTAGTGCCATTATGTTTTAAGTGTTTGTCAGGTTTCCTGTAACTGAAGGACAGTGTTTTAGGGAATCTTTTATCTGTGGAAATGAAGGGACCGTGCTTACCATCAGAGAAAGAAGACATAGTAAGCAGGAGGGGTCGATAATACAGAGAGAATAAGTACAGTATGGTGACCCTAGGTCTCCGATCCTGGAGGAAATTGAGGGATTCCTTTTAGACTGGAGAAGGAGTACTTCCTCCTCCTGAGACCAGTGGTGTCGGTGGATGAGGAAAGGGGCAGGAGATGGAGAAGCCGGGAATTGAGGTATTGCCTACGTGTGTGTGTGTGACCAAGAGGGAGGGAGGAGATCCTTCAGGGTGTGTGTGTGACCAGAGAGAAGAGATGAGAGATGCTTGCCTATGCTGAGGCGGGGTAAGGGAGCAGTGCCATGTGGGTCCTTCTGTACAGGATCAAGAGAGTTAGCTGCCCACCAGGACTTCCCTTGACCAGGGTTGTTCCCTGGCACTGGGGACTGAACTCTGATTACCATTCCATAGATCTCATGATTCCGTGCAGGGTGTTTTACTGTTCAGATGCAGAATCAGAGAAGGTAAAAGGGTGGCTTAGAGCACAGTTGAGAGGTGCCAGTTGGATGCAAGAAAGATTAAGGGAATGGCAAGATTAAGGAGAAGATTTACAATAAGATTAAGGATCCTGGCAAGAATGTGTCTGAAGGGCTCTGGCAATGGGAAGAGTAGCCGCATGGAAAGGAAGAACAGTGTGGGGAGGCTGAAGGGGTGGAGAGGGCTGAGAGGAGGAGTCAGGTGATAGAGAACCTGATTTAAATGAGGGCTTAGGCGTTTTCATGTAAGAAGTTTGGGGGAGGTGGTTGGTGGCATCGTTCAGCTGCTTATGGATGACTCTGAGGTTCCCACACTTGTTCCAGCTTTCTGTTTTGCCACCATCATGTGGCTTTTCATCCGTAGCCTTGTTGTCTTATGTTGTGTTAGGAACAGCATTTTTCTTTGTTAAATAGTGTCTATTTGTTTAGACACTATTTTATTTGTCTACATTTATTTGTTTAGCTTCTAACTTCTTCCTGTGCATACACTACTTTTTTTTCAAGTATTTTGCCTTTAGCTATATGTCTTTAGCCTTAATTCTTTTATGATGCTATTTCTAATGCATTTGTTAGTTCTGTAATAATGTTAATTTTGTTCCTCAGTATTTTTCTTAGCTCTGCAATCTCACTTTTCATTTCCAGTCTCTTGATTTATCATCACTCTTTGAGTCTCATCTGTTGACTTCATGTCTTCTCTAAATTATCTAAACTTCCCTTTAGTTCTTGCATCGGGCTTCCTTAAAGACTGTGTCTTTAAGCATGCTGCGTGCTTTTGCTGTCTTCCACAGGGGGCTTGTTTGGTTTCCTTTGGGCAGTGAGGATGCTGGTATATTTTTGTACTGTTAGAATGCCATGTCTTTTTCATCTCCACATGTTTTTTTATCATGAGTCTCTATCAGGATTGTTGTTCGGTTACACAGTGAGTGAACTGTGGGTTGAGGGCTGAGTATTGCTTGTTTTTTCCTTTCATCTCAGAGAATGAAAGGAGAAGATGAGCGGAGGCAGGAATCACCCATGAGGGGCTGGAGGCAGTCCATTATGCAGCTTTATAAAAGTCCTTTCCCAGGGCTCCCTCCACTTACTCAGGGCCATACTGTTTCCCATGTGATACACCCTTTGTTCCCCAGCTAGAGACAGGGGCCCTGGAATTTTAGGACAGCAGGTCCCCGGTGTACATGAGCTCTGCTTCTGTCCCCATTCTCCACCCCCAGACCCTGTGTGTACTCTCTTTCCAGCTTGAGATAGAGGATGGGTAAAAACCACACATGTGCACATGTGTGTGTTTGGTGGACAGGGCTGGAGATCCACGATGACTCCTGAGATAACATGGAGTGAGAGGGTTGTAGGTGGAACAGCTGCCCAGGTTTACTTTCTGACTTCTGCCTTACTAGCCCTGACTTGGGGCCTCTGTTATCCTGTCTACATGGAGGATAATGATAGTCCTACTTCATAAGGAGGTTGGCAGGATTAAATGAGGTAATGCCTGTAAGTCACTTAACACCAGAGTTTGCTGCTCTGAGCAGGTGTCAACTCCAAGTACAGGTATACCCCACTTTTTGAAAGTTCCATTTATGCCACTTCACTTTTATGAAAGACCTACATTAGTACCTGTTTTCGCTCACCAAAAGAAATCTGAAGAGGGTTTTCACTTTTATGAAAAAAGGTGAAAAATGAAAATAGCATTCAGGTTTTGTTTTGCAGCAGCCGTGACAGAGGTGGTGTGTACCCTGAGCAGCGACAGTGGCCCCGCCAAGTTCCTTCCTCAGGAACCTCACTCAGCATCAAGCTGCCATAGCTTTCAGCTGTGTCTGTGAGCATCTGTGCTTTATCTTGATTGATTTTGTGCATCGGTTGGCATAATGTGTCCTAAGGTAACTGCTTCTTTGCTTTATGAAGCCATTTTGGCTTATGAGCGGACTCGTGGGAACACTGTACTTCTGGATAGCTGGTAAACCTGAAATTGATATCTCATAGATTTCTCACTTCGGCACTTTTCCTACTCAGTTATCCTGATCTCTCTGATCTTATTTTCACTTTCGCCTTCCATTTTACTAAATCCTCACTAATTGTTGAAGGTGATTGATTAATGGTTAGATGAGCATGATAATTCCTTCCTTCCTTCTCCTGCTTTCCTCTTATCAGATAAAAACCAAAATGGCCGTCTCCCTATTCTGTAGGACAGCCTGATGACAAGAGGGACCCTGCCCCTCAAAAAGTGCTGATTAGATTTTTAAAATTTTCTTGGGGTGCTTTTTCTTCAAATGAGAAAAGGGTTTGTGGTAATACTGACACAAGGTTTTGTCCATTCGCCGTCATTGCCCCACATGGCTTCTGTGTTGAGATTTGTTCAGAGTCCCACCATGCTGCGGCCATACTTGAAATCTATGGTGTGCATTGCCTGGCCTCTGCTCTTCAGTGACTGTGCCACTTCCTCTCTCTCACTAGTCTTTCCATTCCCACTTCTCATTACCTCCCTCACTGATTTTCAACGATTTTTGTTGCTCTTTAAAGAGAGTTGAGGAATTCGCTCTGAGCTAGCCAAATATCTACCCTAGAAAAATCTGCAGTGTATATTAATTTGTAATCAATGCATATTATGTCTCCAGTGTGTATAGTTTTTCATGTAAAGTACTGACAGTATGGCTTAATTTTAATATTTGTATCTCAAACTTAGTTTTTCAGAACAGCACCTTTGTCGATCCATTGTTGACATAAGCCACATATTGTAGAGTGGTTGTGACAGAACTTTTATTCTTGCTGGGATGGCAACAGTTAATACCTATTTTGTCTGAAAGTTCCCTTCAAATGTTCTCCTGGAACAGGGAGAGGACAGAGGTTGCCTCTGGAGCCTCCCATGTGTGGGCATGTAATCAGGACATGCCAGAAGGAGTAAAGGGCAGTGGCCAACCTGTCTCATCCTGGTCATTTGCCCACACACTCAACAGTGCTCATAAGAAGTTAGTTGTGAGATGCAGGTAAGAAGGAAAGGAGTGTCAGCCTTTAGACAAGTTAATTTCACATATATTTTACACCCAGCGGTGCCTTAGTGTAGTTTGAAATACGAAACTTAATATGTAAAAAACATGTTTATTAAAACTGCAGCTGAGGTTTTTGTTCACTTATGAAAAAGCTGAGTAACTACGAGCAAGATGGGTAACCAAGAAGTCTACAGGTGGCCAATGTTTGGGGGTTTCCCCAGTATTTTATTATGACAGATTTGTTATTTTAATTGATGTTCTGTTGATCCTATATAGTGACCATTTTAAAAGTACATATCAGATAATTGTAAATTAGCCTACTGGACATGAAAAAGCAATAGATGTGAGTGAACACATATCTGTTACTACAATATGTTGTGGGTAGTTTCTGTCCCTCATTTAGGGAGGGATTTTAGTTGTTTTATAGCATATGTTTGTTTTATTTTGTTTCGGGTGTGGGGAGAAGGTTATTTATTTATTTTTTTACAGGTTTTCTGTTTTTCTTGTGACGTGACTTAGAATTATGAAAAACTGACTAGATGTTGGATATATTTTGTAAAAGTAATTTGTTTCCAGTAAGTAAGAGTTGCTTCATCTTGCTTGGATATGCTCTGAAGAATGGTTCATCAACCCACTTTCTTAATATGAAACATTTGTTGACTAGTTCTCTAAATAATAAAATCTTATACTGTCATTTCACAAAAATGTTTCATGGTTCTCCCAGTGAGAAATAATGCTAGTTAGTTCATCTTTATAGTTTTAGCCACTGTGAAATATCTTTTTTAAAAAATTTATTTTGCTCATTATGCTGTTTTTCTGTTCAGTTTAACAACAACAACAACAACAAAAGTGGTCTGTTCCCTACAGGAGGAGACTTCAGACAGGGCCAGGGTGGAGGCATGACCACACTGGCCAAGGCACCTTCATCTCAGGGTTTGTGCCTTGTGGTCAGTTCCACATCTTTTATGCCTCTGGCCTTTTCCTATGTAACACTAGCCTTAAAAACAATAGGATAAAGTAGAGGCAGGCCAGTATCAGAGAAGAGTGAGGGGGAGGAAGATCTGCCACCAAAATGGAAGGATGGCAGAAGTGTGTGTGCCTTCCATCCTGTGGGCCTTGTGTTGTAATTGGTTCCTCTTCAGCAACATTTTCCCACTGGGTGTTTACCACTGTGTGGTGCTTTTGATTTGAAGCTTTCTGCCATTGTTCATTGCCTCTGATACCACACCCAGTGGGTTCATTTTTCCTTTTGTTCCAATTGTCCAGTTATATTGTTATGCTAACTAACTCCCACCAAGGCCTTGGGTTACCAAAGGATAACTATTTGAGGAGCTGCACATCTGATCTCTTCTAGGGGGAGGTAGCTTGCCATTAGGAAAAGCAGGTGGGCTGCAGAATCAGACATACCTAATTCACTCACACCCACTGGTTTACTAGTGGGCATGAGCTGGTTACTTTACCTCTCTGCTCCTCTGATTTCCTGATTTATCAAATAAGAATAGTCATAGTAGTGGCCTCATAGGATTCTTGCAAAAATTATAAGAAATAATTTGTTAAATTACATAGTACATAGTAAATTCTCAGTAAATAACGGTGCTGCTGTGCCAGAATCTTCAAATTTTTATCATGTGGCCTGCTTTTGATAAGAAAAATCAAAAGTATTCAGATCTTCATGTTCACTCCATTGTTTAGTCATTTAGTCAAATATTTATACACATTGTTTCTTTTATCAATAAGTTTCTACTTTTCTTTACTTGTCCAGAAGTTTTCTGTTATCCAGAGAGAAAACATGTAGATATTGAAGATCTTAAGCCATTTATTAGATTTCCCCCTCCCCATTTAATGAAAATATCAGGGTCCAATTTTTATGAAGTGCAGAGTGTCCACTCTTTGCTGATCAGTTAAATCAGTGCATTTTAGAAAGTCTAGACATACCTTTGATATGTGGGTGTCACTTTCTTTGCTGATCGTAGTTGGCAGAGACTGTGTTTTTAATGGAGTGCGCTTTACAGAAGGAACAGCTTCCATTTTATACTCTCCTTATTCCCACCCCCCCCATTACTTTTTCAAGATAATGGTTAACATGTTCTGTTCATCTCCTCGATTTTGAAATAATGAAAGATGATTTTAAAATTTTGGGAAATAGTCTGAATGTGCTCTGGGGAAAAAAAACTGCTTTTTGGTAAAGGAAAGATGGGCAGAAGAAAAGATGACCTTTTTACAGTGTGTGTTGCTTAATCAATCTTAGACCTTGTGGCAGGCAGCCTCTAAATGTTCATGCCATGTGTGATTCCTCTCCTCGTGAATGCTGGGCATTTTGACTCACTTCTGTCTAATAGAATATGGCAGAAGAGGTGGGAAATCACCTCTCAAGTAGGTTATTAGAAGTCTGTGGCTTCTATCTTGTGCATTCTCTTGAATTACTCACTTTGGGCGGAGCCACCTGCCTTGTCAAAAGGTAGCCCTGGGAGTGGCTCGTGCAGAGGGAACCAAGGGAATCTGCCAACAGCCAGTGAATGAGCCTGGAAACAGAGGACTTGTGGCCTCACGAGGGACCCAGAGCCAGTCCTGGCCCATAGAAAGAGTAAATGTTCGTAGTTTTAAGCCACTGAGTTTTGAGGTGACTTGCAATGCACATGATATAACTAATACAGTCCATATTTATACTTAATCATTAGAGATGATGAAACTGTTTCTTCTTAAACGCAGACTACCTGGCTTATGCTTTACCATAGTCACCATCCATTTGGATTAGGGAACGTTACTGCGTAAGTGGTTTGTTTTCAGTATTTGAGAGATATCAAGCTGTTAAATTTGATTTCATTTATACTGGATTTAATTTATATTACATGATTCATCCACTGAGGTAAAGGTGAAACATTGTATTTTCAGTAAATATCACTGTATTAAAGAAAGTTAATCAAGAATTTTCTTTAAGGCTGTCACATATATACATATATGTATATATATTCATTTGACACCACGATTATATACATATATTTATAAGTAATCTCAAGAGGGAGGAGATATCCAGCCTAGTCCTAATCCTTGTGATATACTTGTAAATAACTATTATGGCTAAACCAAATATAATATATTTATCGTATATAATATATAAAGCATACTTATATAAATAACTGGGGATAAAATGGAAAATATGTTACCTATAGAACAGTCATGCATAAGTGACATATTATGGCACAAAATTTTTACTATAGGTAGGAAATTTCTGTTACTGTGGCAACAGTAAATTGTCTAATAAATGTATGCCACGAGATGGAAATCAAAATAACGGAAGAGTTCATTGGATCACTTTTTTCTTTTAGTTTTATTTTCTCTGAGCAATTACTATATTTAACTTTAATCAAGCCTAGGATAGGTTTATGTTGAAGGCTGTTAGCAATATCTCTGTTTCAATCTCATTTGTGATACCCACTTTGCTTGCATATGGCTCAGCAGTATTGTAAGAACAGATGAATCATTTGGCTTCTGGCTCATTTTGGCACGACAGAGGTTACCTAGACTGTAGAACACACATCTTTCACTAGCCATGTGCTGCCTCTTTTCCTGCGGGAAAGGTGAGCTGTGGGGAAGTCTGCAGACCTTGCACCTCAACTGTGTCACTAAGACTCTGTACATGTTGCAATGAACCGTAGATTGTACCAAAGTTTCTTTGGTTTTGCAACAGAAACAAATATTGCAACCAAAAATGAGCTCACGAGAAGCTGAAGGGCAGGAAACTCTATACTTGGGCTATCCAGTACTGTGGCTGCTGACCACATGTGCTATTTAAATTTCAACTGATTAAAATGAACTAAAATTAAAACTTAAAATTGAAGCTAGTCACATTTCAGGTGCTCAGTAGCCACTAGTGGCTAGTGACTCCCATGTTGGACAGCCCAGAATCATCACAGAAAGTTATATCTGGCAGCACAACTTTAGATAAGCTTGCCTGGAAGCCTTTGCTTGAGTTGATGAACCCAGCCATTTCCTCCATTCTTCCATTGCTCCATTCGTGATCCAAGTTGCAAGAGATAGTTTGATTGGCCTGACTTAAGTCATTTGCCTACCCCTTGTCTATGCCAGGGTGGGAGAGAGGTTCCTGTAAAGGAAGCCTCCAGCAACCCCCTTGGAGCCACCAGGGACCTGAGCTCAGAACCCCCACAGCTGCAGAGAGTGGCAGAGGAGCATGCAGCGCTGTTGGTGGACATTGGGTGGCCCCAAATGCACAAGTCATTTAAAAAGTAAGGTACTTTGTTTCATGCAGTATATAACGATATATTCTTTGGAAGTTAAAAAATATATAATAATGCTTCAGATATTTGATGTAAAAAGTATATGTAAACATTTAAAAATAAAGTTTTGTTCTTAATCTGTCTCTCCAACAGTGAATGGGATGATAGTCAAGAAAACCTTCTAGAATAAATATTAATGAAAGCTATACCGCAAAGCCTTTAATTTGTTGCTAGTCAGCTTAATTTGCTCTAGAAAAAAAAAAAAGTTTGATGGACAATTTTTTTTCCGTGCCCCAGTTCTTAAAAAGTTTTTAAGATTTTGCTAAGTGTCCTTTAGCATAAGCCAAGTAGAGCTCAAACTGATGTATTTTAGGTAGGTTCTGCTGGGGTTTAGCCAGTCAGATTTCCTTCTCATTTATTCCTGTCTTGTTTGTTTCTGTGTGTGAGTGTGTGTGTGTATGTGTGTGTGTGTTCTCTCATTGTTTTGCAACATGGTAAAAAATAAAAAGCCTCAGGAAACAAAGTATTACAACACTTTAAACATCGGTCATAAATTGAAGAATAGATATTTTTATGCTTTTTTATGATTGTGACATGATCTATTCTGAGACCAGTAATCATGCCATGTTTGTTCACATAGCATACTTCTCTTTCTTTGTAAAAGTGAGAGGAAGTCAGTTTTGTAAGCATCTAGCCCAGATCTGTCAAGAAAGCTCTTGCCTAAAGCCCTCTGACAGAGTTCCACAGTAATCAGTTGAAACAGGCATTTTAATCCAAAGTTAACATTTTACTGTAATGTTTCCTCCACAATTCAAGGAGAATATAACCTTAAGTGGAACTTCCTATTTATGAGAGGGGATTTAGAAATCATCGAAAGGGATATTTACTTAAGAAGTAAGAGTCAGAGATCACTTCTGCTTCTAATTGTACCAACAAAATGCCCTGAATTGCAGTATCTATATAACTTTACAACTTAAAGGATTTGTTGTAAGCATCCCCCTTTATTAGCATGGCTTCTTTCTCCATGAAGTCACGAGAGGAGGGAAATACAAAGGCTAAAAGGAAACCCAGAAACAAAAAAAAAACTTGGAATTTTCTACCTTGTACATATTACTAAAACATAATTTATAATCCAAAACTATAAATTATGTTCAGTTATTTACATATTACATTATAATTGATTGTGAAATGTCAAAGCTTGCTTTAAATTATTTAAATACATGTAAATATGCAAAAGGAAAGTAGCATCTGTACTTGGCTTAATCAGTTTAGGACTTTGGTCCGGGAGGAGAAGGGTGGCAGTCCCAGATTGTTGCCAGCAGGGAATACAGAGGAGTGGGAGGAGACCAGATAGTTTTCCTTTCTTGTCTTCTCTGGCAAAAACAGGCTTTCTGTGTTTAAGCCGCTGCTGATATAGAGGTTGCTACTTTAAGCTTATTTTAATAAAAGTGCTATAATCCCAGGAGAGGATTACCTTGCCTGGGGGTGTGCGGGGAGCGATGGTTCTTGATGCCTTCTCAAAATGATAGATTAAAATGATGGAAATTTTTTTAAAGGAATATGATATTTCAAATATATTTTCATTCTGTCTAAATAATACATAGAGATGAAAACATTTTGTTACATGATTAAAACAGTTTTACCACTTGAGGTAGCACCCATTTTCATTTTTCCATTATAATAGAGCCCGAGTTTTATTCCCTATGCGATGGCAAACACTCCGCAAGAAGTGCAGCCTTGAGAAAACTGGCCCCCAGATTTTGTGGTTGACTTCTTATGGTATCAAGGAAGTGGTTAAATCAAAGTAATAAAGTTAAAGCTCTTTTTAAAGAGGTTGGCTTTAATAAAGTGGACAGTGAAAATGTTAAAGATCTGTTAGCATTACATAGTGAATTCCTGACTACCAAAGAACTCACTCCCGTGTTCATTTGTTTTTTGTTGTTGTTGTTGGTTTTTTTTGTGTGTGTGTGGTACGCGGGCCTCTCACTGTTGTGGCCTCTCCCGTTGCGTAGCACAGGCTCCGGACGCGCAGGCTCAGCGGCCATGGCTCACGGGCCCAGCTGCTCTGCGGCATGTGGGATCTTCTTGGACCGGGGCACGAACCCGTGTCCCCTGCACTGGCAGGCGGATTCCTAACAACTGCGCCACCAGGGAAGCCCCCGTGTTCATTTGTTAATGCTCGTCCTTGATGCTCATTTGTTTGAAGAAGCAGAATCTTGAAACAAAATGCAAAATCATTAAAAGAATATACAGAACATTCATATGAAATCATGGCTGTTTTAGGTAAGCTTGGTCACGATATGAGTAGAAGTGTTAAATTTTTAAATGCAGCTCCACTGAAAGGAATCAGGGCTCTGGGAAAGTGACTGATTCAAGGTCTGGGGAGGAGATGTTCAAGTTGAGCTTAGAACATTTTTGTGATAGCAGGTAACAAGTTATCAAAGAGTATTAAGGTCATGTCAGTAGGACCCTAGAGCCAATCTAAGTAAGTCCCCACTGACCAAAGATGGGGTAGTTTGAGCATCAATTAAGAAAAACTGCAGTGGAGTCTAATACTTCAACTGTGTTAAAAGTTGTCAGTTTTGTGGTGGTTTCAAAGATTAAAAATTTCTTGGTCACCTTTGGAGGATGCTAGGGAACCGCCTTTTGATCTTGAAAATTAATAAATAAAGGGAAAGAATCAACTATTTTAAAACTGTAATTACAAACTCATTTTTGTATTATTGATAAATCACATGCAAAAGATATGACAGACACCATTTTGAGTGTTTTCATCCTGTTAGTTTGTCTGTGGCTTCAGGCAGTGGTTCAGAGCTACCTGCTTCCCAAATTTGAGTGCCAAAAAGAGAATTAGATTTGCACGTGAACAGACACCAGGCATTTGCAGGTCTGCTTGCTCCTCATCAGCACGCTGTTGTTGACTTCCACGCTCATCAGGTGGCAGCAGTGACTCTCGCTATTCCTCCTGTCATGACCCAACTTATCTCTTAACTCACCTCCTACCATCTGTCTTAGCCCAGTACCCTCATGGTTGTGCCCTAGATTTCAGCGTCATCAGTAATGGCTTCATTCTGAATCTAGACCCCTGCATGTCACTCTGCAACATCCTACTTTCCAGTTCTTTTTGGATCTCATCGAATCATCATGTCCATGGACATTTTCACTCTCAGCCAAGTCCTTCCTCTCCTCATCCAATTTATACTTCATGGTCTTTGGTGGCATGACTTACTTACAAATGACCTTAACTACCTTTGCACCCACCTCATAGGGGAATTATAAGGATTAAATGAGCTAATTAAATACCTATGAAGTGCTTAGGACAGTTGACCTGGTATTATTACATAGTGTCTGCACAGTGCATGTCAACTATTGCTATTGTCTAGCTCCTCGTCTTTTCTTGTACTTGTCTCGTGAAGCTCCAGCTTACATGCCTGCTCTGTGCCTACCCCCAGATGGCTAGGAGTTTCTAGAAAAAACCATGCTAATCATCTCATGGCCACAAATCTCCAATGAGTAATTGGTTTTGCTCAGCAGTCTTGCCATTACTTCCCTAGTGTGCTTTCTACTCTCCAAAATGTGTGTTCAGATCTCTTTCCTTCATCCATCTACACTTGCAGACATTTTTGGTACAGATAACAGGAAACTGTATTTCAGGAGGCCTAAACAATAAGAAAATACAGTGTAATATCACAAGAAGTCACAGCATAGGGCAGTCTCCGGATTGGTAAGTTCAGCAGCTTAGTGACGTCTTTCTGCTGTGCCATCTTTAGTTTGACGATTCTGCCCTTGCTGGCTTCCGTTATGGTCACAAGGTGGCTGTCATTGCTCCAAGTGTCACATGTAGACATGGAAGCATCCTGGGAGAAGGCCTGTTTATTCCTGGGAGTCTTTATTTCAATGAGGAAAGTCTTTCCTAGAAGAACCCTACGGACTTGACTTCACGGGAAGAAGGCTGGGGGAGTAGTGGTGGGGGTAGGTGTCCAGATGAGCACCACCTTCCTCCTGCATTTCTGCTACCTCACTCACTTCAGTGGGCACTTCTCAGCGTCTTGCTGACTCCTCCTCTGCTCCTTTCTATCTAAATAGTCTCCCTAGGTGATCACATCCAGGCCCCTGGCTTTGAATGCCATCTGTATGATAGTGATTATTAATGAACAATAGACTGCATATCCAGTCACATGCGTGACTGCTCCATTTATGTACATAAAAGACACCCCACACTTAACGTGGCCAGGGTGCACCCCTGCTGCCTCTTTTTTCCCAGTGTCAGTAAACAGCACTGCTTACTAATTACACTCTAACCAGAAATGTAGGCATTAGATTGATTTCCTTTTCTCCCTACATCCATTTTACTGGCAGTTTTGGACACTCACCCCAAATCCCTCCCCCTCTCCCTGCCTATGCTGCCCTAGTTCAGTCCAAACTGGTCTCATACCTCACTCGGAGGACAGCAGTAGTCTCCAACTGGGCACCCCACTTTGATCTTGCCCCTACAGTCTGTTCTCTGCCAGCCTTACAAAGGATCTTTTAAAACACAAATCGAATTATGTCACTTTCCACTCAAAACCCTCCAGTGTCTTTACATAACACATCGAGTAAGATGTAAAACTACACTGCGTCTGTGTGATCTGAACCCTGCTTGTCCAACTTCACTTCTGCCACTTCCCTCACAGCCTTCTCCCCATAGCTACAGTGGCCTCCTTCTCTTCCTCAGTGCTAAGCTTGGCTTCCCCTTAGGGCCCTTGCATGGCTGATCTCATCACTGGGCATTCTGTCTGATCTTCATGTCACTGCCCTGTTAGCATTCAGACATGGGCCTCCCCAACCATCCAGTCTAAATTAGTCGTCTTATGATTATCTCAGAACCTTTTTCCCTGCCTTAAATTCTCTTTGTAACACTCACCACAACCTCAGTTCTCTCTTGTCCATGTGCTTGTTTATTGCTCTTGTTCTTCCCTTTCTTTATGTAAGATGTAAGCTTTGTAAGATCTAGGACGGCCTATCTGGTTCACTGCTGTTTGTTCAGCACCTGAGACAGCGTCTGGCACATACTAGGTCACTTGACCAATAAATTAAGAGATTGATCGAATGGATTTTATCTGGGAAAAGTAGAGCAAATAAACTCCCATCCAGCTTCATCTAACTATTTTTGAAAGAGAGAGAAAAACAAAACTCCTAGTATGTCACTGTATCATTCATGGTATTGGAAAGCACACAGTAGAAATTGACTTTGGCTACCCTACATGAAGAGGAAGTTTATTGCAAGTTTCCCAGAATCAATAGCTGGCTAGAGAATAAGGCTTAGAGCCCAAACTAGACCTTAGGAGCCCTGGAAACACACAGTCTGCACCATTGCAAGAACACAATACAAAAATCATCAGGTTGGCACATTGCTGCCCCTGCATTGCCTGTAAGCTTAGAAAGTTTCCACGTTACAAGATCACCCATTCAGGACTCCTAGTCCTGAGAAGTAACATGCAGTGGACCAAACGTGACTCGGATGCCTGCCCTGCTGTTCCAGGGCAGAGAGAAGGAGGATCTTGGTCTCCACTGGAGGGATTCTTTACTGTCCCAGGTTGAGTACATCAGGGTGTGTGTGTGGGGGGGGGGGGAGTGTTCTCCAAAAGCAAGAGCAGGATTTTAATGGGGGCAGTGGGTGTTGGGCAGCCAAAACATGACAGACATCGGAAGCATGTGGGTAGTTGTTCTGAAATTTCTCTTTGAGCCTGTTGGAGCCCTGCCACAAGTAGTATTGAACATCTGCCTACCTCCTCCATCTTCTTGGCTCATAATGACCATAGCTTGTCCTCAGACCCAGACCTTCACTAGTGATTGATGTTCCTACACCACTGTTTTCAGAAGATGCTCTCAGATGCCCCGTGGCTTTCTGTCATCCTCACAGTAGTCCGTAGGTCCTTGCAGGCCCAGGGGATCTATGGGATCCGGGCCTCCTCCAGCCATCTGGTCTCCCTGTGCTGCTCTGTGAGTCAGACACGGTCCCCACAAGACCTATGCAGTATCCACTCCTTGGATCCTTTTGTTCTTGGCTCTAGTGTCACCTCCTCGGAGCCCCTCCTTGGCCATCCTGTCTAAACTGTGTACACCCCACACCCTGATACACTCTACTCTTATTGTGGGCTTCCCCACAGGAGTGTCAGCTCCTGGGAGCAGGGGTTTGTTTAGTTCACAGCTGTATCCATCTGCCCAGAACAGGAAGCTGCAATAACTACTTGAATGAGTGAATAAATGTGTCATTTTGGAAATGAGTTCCAAAAGAGGAATTCCAAAATGGTCCTGAATAACAAGTATACAGCATTTGGGGTGACTGTTCTGAAATGGTGCATATTCACTTGGTTATGTAAATTCTGTTGCCTCATTAAAAATGAATCACCTCCTACCTCATGTTTTATAGCAGTGGGTCAACAGAGCCCACGGAATCAGAATCTCCTTGATGACAGAGCCAAAGCAAAAAGCCTTAGAAAACAACTGGCATTTTCTGAGCATTCCCACATTAGAAAGGGAAGGGTCAGTGTCCAAGATGCTTCCTCTTCATAACATAATAATGTGGCTTTGGCACGCTGTTTCTGCTTCTTACTCTGATGGATCTTCATGAGGATTCATGGGACGCCACAGAATGCCTTTTTCCGGTAGATGATGAAGTGACTCAACAGTAGTTGTTTTTTGTGGAAGCAAAACATGCCCTGAATTTACTGCCCCTGGAAAGGGTTAAATTACTTGTATTTCAGCAGGAGCCTTGTAAGTTATTGTGGAAATGACAGAAATACAGCTGATTCAGCTTCCGTTCATATTTCTCCTCGTATTTGGTAGTACTGTGGGGTACCTGCAGGAGTGTCACGGGAGTGTATGACCTCCTGATACCATGATCCCTTAGTGTTAACATTGCAACCCAGGAGAGCTGAGGCTTCCCAGATCCTGGAGAACTTCCTGGGAACACAGGCAGGAAGTGGCTTGAGAGGCTTTTACCCAGTGGTTGGCTCTTTGTCTCCTTGTACTGTGCTCTTCAAAAATAGTGTAGCACTTTTATTCCTATTACAGTGTCATATTAGTATTGCAGAACATTTTTGAAATACAACCAGGCAAAATGAATAAAAAATTGATCATTATCTAACAGCTGATCCCACAGAGATAACTTTCTAGATACATTTGATACATGTATATGCCTACTTATATTATGTACCTGCTTATATATACCATACCTTTTATCAAGCAGCTTACAAACTTATTTCATAAGTTGCTCTTTACTGTCTTACCGCATAGTAGATAAGAATCTGGCAGAGGTAGGTTTGGATCCTATTTCTACAACCTAACTTTGTGACTTTGGGCAAGTTACTAAAACTCTGTGAGTCTCAGAGCGGAGCCCAACTAGGAGTCAGGGCTCCATTCTGGAAGCTCTTGGGATGGACAGTAGTGTAAGTTTGAATAGAGTCTCAGACCTGTGTGATTTTGAATACATTAGGGCGGCTATCAGAGTGGAATGATTTTAATTCCACTGGGGACAACCCTATCTTTAGTTCTACTGTTTAATTTCTCCAGTCGTCAAGACTGTATCTAGAGATGGCACTTTAGTGATCCTGAACTCGAACCCCTATTGGAACTAAGCAGGTTGTGTGATCTATAGAAGCAAGCCTGGTGTAAGAAAACCAACAGGCAGAAGTACAACACACTGTCTTCACTTCTACCTAACTCTAAGCTAATATTGGAATTTAGTATTCAGAATTAATAAAAGATGAATTGAAATAAATTCTCTCTAGTACGTCTTTTTGTATTTGGAACTTAAAATATCTGATGCCTTTTCTTCCACACCAGGTCTCGGTGGCACATCTTATCTCTCGGGTTGCAGGATGCAATGCTGTAGTGAACTTTGCTTCCCTAACGAGCGAATTGCTTTATTTCATAATAGAAAATAGCTGTTCATAAACAGAAGTACTTCCAAACTGGACTGGAATGTTGACATAAAAAGATTTTCTGTTTGGAGTAACTATTCCTGAGATGGTTGTAGAAGTCTGAGATTCCACATCAATCATGTTTATTTTTTTGTGTCGTATTGCACTGCAGTTCAGTAACTTCCATTTGTACGGCTCATTGCTCACACTATCAGTATTAATTGACAAAGGCAAACTGAACAGGTCATATCATTTTTGTAAAGGTTGAAATTATATACCTGGAGCTAGTGAAGAGTCAGTTACCTTTAATTCCATAAAGTAAAAGTATAGTTCAAACTATCAGTCTTTGATTTCTGCAAACTGAATGCAGCATATGAAAGTGGGCCAGATAATTTCTTACCAAACAGGTTTCCTAAAGATAAAGTTTTGGTAAGAATGAGCAAATTAAATCACATATTTGTGTAACTATTTAAGAATGTCCCTTTTGGGCTTCCCTGGTGGCTCAGTGGTTGGGAGTACGCCTGCTGATGCAGGAGACGCGCGTTCGTGCCCCGGTCCGGGAGGATCCCGCGTGCCGCGGAGCGGCTGGGCCCGTGAGCCGTGGCCGCTGAGCCTGCGCTTTCGGAGCCTGTGCTCCGCGACGGGAGAGGCCACAACAGTGGGAGGCTCGAGTACCGCAAAAAAAAAAAAAAAAAAAAAAAAGAATGTTTCTTTTGACAAGTAGTGTTAGGGAAACTGGATTTCTGCCCACAAAAGAGTGAAGGTGGACCCTTACCTTATACTATATACAAAAATTACCTCGAAATGGATCAAATACCTTAATGTAAGAGTTGAAAGTACAAAACTTAGAAGAAAACAGTGGAAAAACTTATGACGTTGGATTTGGCAATTATTTCTTGGCCATGACACCAAAAGCAAAGGCAGCAAAAGAAAAAATAGATAAATTGGATTTCATCAAAATTAAAAACTTGCATGCCTCAAAGGATACTGTCAACAGTGAAAAAGTAACCCATGAATTGGGAGAAAATATTTGCAAGTCATGTATCTGATAAGGAATTGATATCCAGAATATATAAAGTACTCCTTCAAATCAAACCACAGCAGAACAACCCAATTTAAAAGAAGATATACAGATGGCCAATAAGCACATGAAAAGATGCTCAGCATCACTAGTTGTTAGGGAAATGCAAATCAAAAACCACAATGAGATTCCACTTCACACCTATTAGGATGTCTACCATCAAAAAACAAACACAAAGTAACAAATGTTGGTAAGAATGTGGAAAAGTTAGAACACTTGTGCCCTATTGGTGGGAGTATAAAATGGTGAAGCTATGGAAAACAGTGTGGCTCTTTCTCAAAGAAATTAAACATGCATTTACTGTATGTTCCAGCAATTCCACTTCCGAGTGTCTACTCAAAAGAATTGAAAGCAGGGTCTTGAAGAGATATTTGTGTACACGTATTCATAGCAGTATTATTCCTCATAGCCAAAGATGGAAGCAGCCCAAGTGTTCGATAGATGAATGAATAAACAAAACATATTCATATAATGGAGTATTATTCAGCCTTACAAAGGAATGAAGTTCTGACACATACCTTCTGTCCATCATACAGAAGGACAAATACTGTATGATTGCACTTACATGAGGTTCCTAGAGTAGATAGCTTGTGATGTCAACCAAAAAAGCCAAATCCTGGATGCAGTGTTGGTTGGTGAGCCAAGTTGAGGATTTTTCCTTGGATCCTATGATGCAGTGTTTTCAACAGAGCAGAAAGGTCTCTTCAGCACGAGGCCTCTCACACTCACATCATGCCCTGCAGCAGACGGTTAGGTTTGCATCCGTTTCATCCATCAAAGCTTAGAGTTCAGTGCCATTCAGCTCTGTTTCATGATGTTAGTTTCATGACTGTTCCTTTGTTAAATATTTATAAAATCTTTATTCCTGGAGAATAATGCCATAAACAAAATAATACGATGAATGGGCTTAAGTGGACTTGCAAAATGTTGAGTTTCCCTTGAATAAAAAGTGCAGCACTAACAATGACTGTTGAGGGTCACATTTGTTAATTTTGACCAATCTACATTAAACTTTTCACAGAACACAGCAGAGAATCATTTCCTAACGTGTGCTTATCATGAATACTATATCCGTAAGTACTTTAGTCTCATGAAAATCCTCATCAGCTCCATGAGTAAATATAGCTATCTGGGTTGTATTATTTATATCTCTGTTCTAATCAGCTGCCATTGGAAACACTGTAAATAACTTGTCTTTTCCATATAGCCTGTTCCGTAAGTTTTCAGACCTATCTTTACTACACCGAGCAACATCATTGTTTACAGTTAGATTTAAATTTGTCAGTGCTTCATTTTTTCACACACATTTGTTGCCACGTTGTGTAACATACCTTTAAATTTACCATCTATAACTGCTTGGGCTGTGTGAGCAATAAGTAACTGCAATTTACAGAAGCAGTACTCATTTAATGTTCAAAAACAATCCCTACTGAAAATGTCAATCATTTTGAGGTTTATTTTTGTTTCCTTTTTTTTTTTTTTAATCACCTATATTTTCAAAACATGGTCATCGTTCTCAACATGGTTGCTTAATAATAGCATCGATAAGCTATGTTCTTCCAATGCTGGCATGCTTTGTTTGTTAAACATGTAGGAATATACTTAATTATTGAAGGGAAATATGCTTTCTTGAAACTTGTCTCCCCCCCACTTTTGGTTGAGATGTGAATAAGAGTGTATTTTGCCTGCCTTTTTATGTTGCTTAAAGAAAATCAAAACTTCTCAGTCTGTAGTACTGGAGTAGCAGGAAGTGGTGGAGGCCATGGCAGACTCGAGTGCATTGCATCTAAAAGGTGCAGCTGCAGTTAACTTCCAGGTACAAGTTAGCTTTTATATGAAATCACCCACCCAGTTTATAAATGTTGGTAACTAGTGCAGAAAAAAAGTTTAAACTTTATGGGCCAGAGAAACACCATGAGCTTGTCAGATATTTGGCCATCAGTTTGCTTTTTGTCCTCTGAACCTTCACAGTCAGCCTTTCCTTGGCCTCCTGGGCAGTCCAGCCTCCACTTTAAGGATAAGACTTAGAAGATAAGATTTAAGATTTGCAGCTGTTGTCATATTCTTGTTGGTAGAAATTGAAGCTCCCAGTCAGAATATTACCTGCTTTTGTCCAACTTTCTATTTAATGATAGGGATATCATTAAAGATATCATTAAAGACTGGGAGTCTCTTCACTCAAAGATATTGGGGTGAGCAGATAGATGGATCTAATGGATTAATGCATCAGGGGATGATTAGTACTTGCACTGAAAAGTAAAACCCCGGGACGAAGCCTGTTTTCATGAGTAATTATCTGTTTTTATTTTCGTTAAATTAAAATTAGTTCATGGTTCATTTACTGTAAATGAGTCTTCAAAAGCACATGAGTTGAATTGCTCAGAATTTGATGTTTTATCTAAACTGAAAGGGAAATGCCAAGCTTGATGGACCTGTCATTCCTCTGGTGAACTGGCTGAGGGAGAGAAAACTCCTTCCCCAACCAGCCCCTGACCCCCGCAACTGCGGTGCACCCTGTGGTTCCTGACTTGGTAATGATTGTGGATTGGATTCAGGAACACACCAGCCATGGTACAAGTAATGGTCAGTGTCAGGATCACTTAATAATGATATAAGGTTCTTAAGTGCTTTTGGGGTATTAATAATTTTATAAACTAATTAAGAAATTAGGTTCTGTCTTGAAGTAGTTTTTTCCAGTTACTAATTTTGACATATAAACTTCTGGCCCTGGTTTGTTTTTATAAAAGAAGAAATGAAACATTGAAATGTTAAAAGGAAAGGGTGTCAAATCATTGCCTGCATTTTCTGTCTCATCCCCTCTGCAGGGGGCACGCAGCGACTGCCACGTGCCATTGGGATGTCCCTGGCCAAAGAGCTCATCTTCTCTGCACGTGTGCTCGATGGCCAGGCAGCCAAAGCAGTGGGCTTGATCAGCCATGTTCTGGAACAGAACCAGGAGGGGGACGCTGCCTATAGAAAGGCCTTGGACCTAGCAAGAGAGTTTTTACCTCAGGTATTTTAATTGCATTTCCTTTTTTTACTCTTTTTTAAATAACTTTATAACAAATTGACTAGATTAATATTAAGAGCCTTCAGAATTAAAATTAAGATTTGAAGATAATCTGAGGCCCCTGTTGTAGCCATACATTGATAATATATCACATGCATGTTTATCACGGGGGACAGAACTTCCCAGCAACTTAAGTTGTTTGCCAGCTAGCCCTCTGACCTGAACTGTACACATGAAGAGAAACAGTGATGGATGGGCTGTCACACTGGATCGCCCCCAAACTGAAACACAAGTAAGGAGCCCAGAGTCGATTATGCCAAGTGAGCTTTCATTGAGATCCCATAACCTGAGATAACCTGCTTGAACAGCACCAGTTCTGTGTCTTATTGTGTTTGTTTTTATGGTGATGTAGGCATTGTTTTAACTCCTTTGTGCACAGTATGCTTCCTCACAATTACACTTCAAATCTGGGACTCACTGCACATTTACTCACAGATCGTAATCCTCATGAGTAATATTAATAATAGCGCATCGAGGGACCTGTGTTAAGGGTTTCTTGGTTCTCTCACTCTTTTAGGAGTATTTTTCAAATATTCCTTTCTTCTGAAATCATGGATTAAAGGATTTTTACTGTGTAAACAATTAGTGACTTATCTTTATTCCTAATGGCGTGTAAAGTTTTATAACTTCTGGAGTCAAAATTACTTCCTGTCTAACTCAAACAGTATTTGTAACCTCTCAGTATTTGTAACCAAAGGCCATGGGTCCTTTTGGGAAATCTCATGAAATCTCTCTCTAGAAAAATGCATGCACCCTCCACATTTGTCTGGAGTTTTGCATCCAGTTTCGGGAGGCATCCTTGGAGTTCTTTGTTGTAAGACAAGGCCCAGGTCTGCTGTGATGTACCTGTCCACTGAGAGCTGTCAGACGGGTCCTCTCATTTGAATTGGTTTCTAAAACCACACTGCCTGCTGTTGATGCTACTTCAGTCCTTCTCAGTTAAGTTATGAGCTATAAGCTCTTTCAGGTCAGGGCCCTTATATAGTTTATTCCCCATATGAGGTAACACAGAGTCTTATACTCTGAATTGATGGAGAGAGAGCAAGTAGAAAAGACTTTTACTAGTTTAAGAAAAAAAAAAACAGCTCCCGAGTTCCGAGATTCACAGCCTCTCCTGATCCTTGGATGGGAGCGTTCAGCTCCCTGTTCCAGAGCTCTGCCCAGGTGGCTCATTAGCCCCTTGGCACCTCTGTGGTTCAGGTTCCTTATCTCACTCCTGGGAACTGGCTCTTTCTCCTGTGACTGCAGTGCTGTTAATGCCATCACTGCCCACAGCTCACCCCTCCCGAGAGCCCCCTTCTCCCCACCTCCAACCTGACATCTGGCTGCACCCTACCACGTGGTAAACCAGGCAGAACTCATCGTCTCTTTCATCTGAAGGCCACGCCTCTGAGAACATTAATTGCTGAAATTAATTTTTCCCCAGGTGAAGGGAGATGTCAAATGACTTTGGAAAATGTGTAACTGTGAAACTGTATACAAAAGTTACAAAACAATTTGATGTGGAATAATCTTCATTTTTACAGACCTTGTTACTAAATGATTAGTCTTCTAAATAATTAGAAAGCTTCTATAAAATTAGTACTTCTAGGTGATTTCTGTATTATATGTTACTTCCATTTTTCTATGTTAGGAAAAATGTTTGTATATAAAGAAGAGGCACTGTTTTTTTTTTTTTTTATTTTAAAAGAGAAACTAATTAAACGTTATATCTAATAGCATTTTCATTTTCCTGTTTCTCCAGTTTTATAAACCTTGCCGCCCAAAGTGTGGTCTGGGGACTAGCAGTCCAGGCATCCGCTGGGAACATGTTAGACTTGCAGAATCCCCGACCCATGCCAGACCCCTGAATCTGCATCTCCATTTTAACCAGGGGCTTGGGGAGTTGTGTCCATATGGAAGTTTGACTAGCACTTGTCTGGGTCAACTGGTAATAAAAGTGAATGGATAAGTTTCTTGTTGAGAGGAGCACTCTGTTTAAAAAAAAAAAAAAATGAATTGATGATCTTGAAAGAAAAAAAAAAACTAGTATACGTAACTTACATACAAATCACATCTGGAAGGATTCTAACTAAGATACTTGCCTAAGACTCAGAAAATTGCAGTCTCTGAAAAAGATTTTTCAGCATGTGATTTAGGAAGAGAATTTAGATAGGTTAAAGTAGATAACCGAAAAATGGCATTTTTTATGCCACCATACATTTATGCATTCACTTATTGGAGTCCTTTGTTATGCCTGTTATTTAGAGCCTCTTGCATTTTAATTCAAAAGATGATTTAAAACATGCCATTGGGGCTTCCCTGGAGGCGCAGTGGTTGCGAGTCCGCCTGCCGATGCAGGGGACACGGGTTCGTGCCCCAGTCCGAGAAGATCCCACATGCCGCGTAGCAGCTGGGCCCATGAGCCATGGCCGCTGAGCCTGTGCGTCCAGAGCCTGTGCTCTGCAACGGGAGAGGCCACAACAGTGAGAGGCCCGCGAATCGCAAAAAAAATTTAAAAATAAATAAAATAAATAAAACATGCCATTGAGTTCTAATTCATCACCCAATAAACAATTTTCAGGAATTTAAAATGTGATCAAATAATCAAATTCCATCTGGAGGATTACGGTTTCTAAGACAAAGTTATGTGTCCCTTCTCGCAGAGGACTCCCAATTCTTTCCTCTGTGACCCTCACAGATCCTGAAGGACTTATTTGGACTTGAAGCTTTTGTGTGATGTGGGAGCACTGCCTGGAGGATGCATCGTTACTAATACATCATCATCGTGGTTAGTTATTGATGCCCAGGGAAGAAAAATTCAGCTCCACTGCCTGAAACAGTTGATATCTGAATCCCATGTTAATCAATAGTGTCAGCCTCATCTCAAGCCCAGGGTTCTGTTGAACCACTAAGGGATGTGTTATTGTGCCAAACACTTTACCTCCTTTTCTTTTTCCTACTTAACTTGTAGGGAAATTTGCTGAACAATGAAAAGCCCTCTACTGGACACATACCACCTGCTGACCTCCAAGCGTATAGTTTGCTGTGCCACAGCATCCTGTGAAATCTGCATAACATGCTGGTGCAATAGATTATTACAAATGCTGTTTAATTAAGGCCTTGCAAGGCTCCTAAAATAAATTTTCCATCAACTATCTTACAGCCATTGTTGCCTCTATGCCATGGATCCAGCAAAGGGAATTTCTGAATTTGACTGAGATGTACAACATGATTTGCATAAATAATTAAAATATGTTTCTTTAATTTGAATTTTAGGGACCTGTTGCAATGAGAGTGGCAAAATTAGCAATTAATCAAGGGATGGAGGTGAGTGCCTTAAGTTTTAGTTTCTTGTTGGAATAGGTAGTGGAGATTTAACTTAAATGAACCGTTATTTTTTAATATTCTAAAATATAGCTGTTTCACTGCTGTGATTACTGAAAGCTACTGAGATTCTCTTTAGCTACATCAGTGACTGCATTCTGCTTATATCTCTTGTTGCTTCAGTATCATAATCACAGAATTCAGTAATTTCACTGATGCCCTGCAGCATATGACATGCTTATTATTTATGCCATTGAGTTAATAGATTTATGGCTAGTAGTTCATAGAAAACCAAAGGAAAAGGGCATTCTGTGTATTCTCAGCACCAGTATCATATTATAAAAAAATGTTCTAAGGAGAACTTCCTGGCTCAAATTTCCTTCTAAAGATGGAGACCATCTTTAACTTCTTGATGTGCTTTCTGCAGTGAGACACATATAAACCCTGCAGGGGGCCCTGGGGTTACTCTGGAGAGATAACTCCAAAGGAGTGGAGGCCCCAGGACAGGGGAGAAGTAAGCAGGGCAAGGGAGCAATGCAGGTACCCATTTACATTGGGCTTTTCATTACAGCAGTTGTATTTTGGATAAATTAATTACAGGAATTTTGAAGAAAGATATTTCTTCCTTGCAGACCCAGAGGCCACTATATTTTCCTGGCCTTCACAGCAGTAAAAAGAGGTTAAATATGTTAGTAATAAATACATTTTTAAAAATTTACAAAGTATTTGGTTTTTAAAAATTCTTACATAATAATAACAATAATGGGACTTCCCTGGTGGTGCAGAGGTTAAGAATCCGCCTGCCAATGCAGGAAACACGGGTTCGAGCCCTGGTCCGGGAAGATCCCACATGCCGTGGAGCAACTAAGCCTGTGCGCCACAACTACTGAGCCTGCGCTGTAGAGCCCACGAGCCACAACAACTAAGCCCACGCGCCTAGAGCCCGTGCTCCACAACAAGAGAAGCCATCGCAATGAGAAGCCCGTGCACCACTACTAAGAGTAGCCCCTGTTCTCCGCAGCTAGAGAAAGTTCACGTGCAGCAACGAAGACTCAACACAGCCAAAAATAAAATAAATAAAATGAATTAATTTTTTAAAAATTCTCTAAAAAAAAAAAAAAACAGTAACAATGCTAATAGCAAAATCCTTATATGACTCTATGTGCCAACCCAATATATAGCTTATGTACTTTATAAAGACTACACCTCGATTAACTCATTTGATCCTCACAATAACCCCATTTGGTAGATACTGTAATTAACTCCTTGTTCAGATACACCTCTCTGAGGCAAGAGAGGTTGAATAACCTGGGTAACGAAGGTTACACAGCTCCCATGTGGTAGAGTCAGAATTTGAACCCAGGCAGCCTGGTTCCAGAGTTTCTCGTGCTGGTCGTACTTCTGATTTGCTATATTACATCAAAGAATTCTGTTCTTTTGGAATAAGGTTATTACATTTGAATTTCTATTGAGTATACTGTATTTTAAAAAGTAATTCTTGCTGAAATGAATTATATTTTTATCCTCAGGTCGATTTAGTAACAGGATTAGCCATAGAAGAAGCTTGTTATGCTCAGGTATGTAATACAACCACAAATTCAATGCAGATACCCCTTACCTTCTGTATAAGTCAACTAAATTATATATCACTGAAACATGATATATATATACTATTACAAAATCATACAGATGGGTTGAAATTATTTGTTTCTGCTGTTTGACTGTTACCGGCTCTTACAACTGATTCTGTTCCACATACTAATGGCTCCTGTCTACGTAATTTAGAAAATGCTTAGAATAGTTAAGTTAGTACCATTTGTGCTGTAGCTGTCTCTCTGGCTCATGTTGTGTTTTCTGGGTGTGGTCTTGAACCTTCACTCCAGGGTAGAGAGGTGTGAGGAAGGCAGCTGTGAGCAAGCACGTGCCTCCAGGAAACATCAGTATTTGAGACTCATTGGCTTTTCCTGATGTTCTGAACCTTTCCTCCTACCCACTGAAAGTTCACTAGTTCGATTACATATACAGTTTTCTTTTTTGTACACAAATTAATAGGGCTTTTTATAGAGGAACAAATCTTCCTTCCTCCCTTCCTTTCTCCCATCCTTTTTTAAATGAAAGATACTTTAGGTGCTTGTTTTAAGGCATCTAAAGTAGCAAAAGAGTTTTGTTCTACCTTTTCTGAGAATTGGAAACTGTGTCAGCTCCCATTTAAGCATGGTAGTATCATGAATTAGGAGCAGTAGCTAGAGTGTTACTCTGTGCCTTGTCTGTATATATAAATTACCACCTGTCATTGATGAGCACATACCATGAGTGAACTAAATTACAAACCTCTTACAAATGGACAACCTCAGAGTCTGAAGAAAAATTTTAAAAGCATATTTGGCCACATCTTATCAAATGTAACAGGAATCATACAAAGTGTTCCATCAGACCACAATGGAATTAAACTAGAAGTCAATAACAGAAGGATAGATGGAACCCCACCTATTAGTGGTGAGATGCAATCTTTTTAATAAGGTTAAGCAGTGTACTTTGAAATAACATTTGTCAAAGAGAAAGTCTCAAGAGGAATTAAAATATATTTTGAACTAAATCAAAATGAAAATACAACTTATCAAAATCTGTGGAAATATATGAAAAACAATGTTTAGAGAGAAGTTTATAGCATTAAATATGTATATTAGAAAAGAAGAAAGATCTAAAATCAATAATAACTTTCCACCTTTCAAAAGTGGAAAAAGAAGATCAAATTAAATCCCAAATCAGAAGAATACAAATAATACCTTAGAGCAGAAATCAGGGAAATTGAAAAAGGGGAAACAGTAGATAGAAAACAAAACCAAAAGTTGGTTCTTTGTAAAGATCTATAAAATTGACAGACTTCTAGTCAGGATAATCAATGAAAAAGGAAGATAAAAATTATATCAGAAATGCAAGAAAGGTTATTATTACTGATCCTATGGACATTGAAAGGATAAAGGAATACTGTGAACTATATATGCCCACAAATCTGATAACCTAGATGAAATGGACCAATTCCTTGAAAGACAAAAATATACCAAAATTCATCCAAGGAGAAACAGATAATATGATTAGTCCTATGCTTGTTATAGAGATTAAATCAATAATTAACAAACTTCCGAAATAGGAAGTACCAGGCGCAGATGGTTTCACTGATGAATTCTATCAAACATTTAAGGAAGAAATTACACCAATTATCTATAATCTTTTCCAGAAAATAGAAGCAGAAGGAATACTTCCTAATTCATTCCATAACAAAACAAAACTAAAGACATTACAAGAAAGGAAACAAAACTAAAGACATTACAAGGAAGCCTGATAACAAAACTAAAGACATTACAAGAAAGGAAAACTATAAACCATTCTCTCTCATGAACATAGATATAGAAATCCTCAACAAAATATTAGCAAGCTACCTGCAACAATATATAAAAGAAATTATAGGCCACAACCAAGTGAGATTTTTTCCCAGATATGCAAGGCTTGTTCAACACTCAAAAATCAGTTAATATAATTCATCACATCAACAGGCTAAAGAGGGAACTCTGGTGAAAGAAGTCACAATTTAAACAAATAGATATCTGATATTCATGGATAGTAAGACTCAATATTATTATTATTTTTTTTTTTTTTTTTTTTTTTTTTTTTTTTTTTGTGGTACGCGGGCCTCTCACTGTTGTGGCCTCTCCCGTTGCGGGGCACAGGCTCCGGACGCGCAGGCTCAGCGGCCATGGCTCACGGGCCCAGCCGCTCCGCGGCATGTGGGATCTTCCCGTACCGGGGCACGAACCCGTATCCCCTGCATCGGCAGGCGGATTCTCAACCACTGCGCCACCAGGGAAGCCCAAGACTCAATATTATTAAGATGTCATTCCTTCCCAAGTTGATCATAGATTCAATGCAATCCCAATAAAAATTCCAGAAAGTTATTTTCTTAATATTGGCAAACCAGTTCTAAAGTTTATATGGAAAGTCCAAAGACCCAGATTAGCCAACACACTATTAAAGAACAAGGTTGGAGGAATGACACTACTTGACTTCAAGATTTGCAGTAAAGCTACAATAATCAAAATAGTGTGGTACTAGCAAAAGAAAAAACACATAGATCAATGGAACAGAATAGGGAGCGCAGAAGTAGATTCATACAAATATAGTCAACTGATCTTTGACAAAAGAGGAAAGGCAATTCAATGAAGAAAAGATAGTCTTAAAAAGGAATAGTACTGAAGCATCTGGACATTCAACTACAAAAAAAAAAACAAAACTAGACACTGACCTTACACCCTTCACAAAAATTAACTCAAAATAGGCCATAGACCTACATGTAAAATAAAAAACTATAAAATTTCTTGAAGATAATATAGTAGAAATTCTAGGTGACCTTGAGTTTGACAATGGCTTTTTAGATATAACACCAAAAGTGTAATTCATGAAAGAAAAAACTGATGTTTGAGTTTATTAAAAATTAACTTCTACTCTGCAAAAGACACTGTGAAGAGAATGAAAAGACAAGCCACAGACTGGGAAAAATATCTTTGCAAAACATATATCTGATAACGGACATGTATCCAAGACATACAAAGAGTTTTCAAAACTCAACAGTAAGAAAATAACCCATTAAAAACTGGGTATAAGGTCTGAAGAGACACTTCACCAAAGTAGACGTACAGATGGCAAATAAGCATAGATAAATATGCTCCACATCATGTGTCATTAAGAAATGCAAATAAAAACAGGATACTGCAGTTTGGCCATTTCTTACATAGTCTTACCACATGATCTAGCAATCATGTTGTTACGTATTTACCCAAATGAGTTGAAAACTTATGTCCACGCAAAAGTCTACACACCGGTGTTTATAGCAGCTTTATTCCTAATTGCAAAACTTGGAAACAACCAAGATAAACTGTAGTACATGTATAAGTGGGGTGTTTTTCAGCAATGAAAGGAAATGAGCGATCCTACCAGGAAGAGACAGGAAGGAACCTTAAATACCTATTGCTAAGTGAAGGATTTCGGTCTTAAAAGCCTGCATACTATATGATTCCAACTATATGACATTCTGGAAAAGACACTGGGATGGGGGATACGGGATGACTAGGCGGTGCATTAGGGATGTTGAGGGTAGTGAAACTATTCTCTGTGATACTGTAATGGTGGATACATGACATTATGCATTTGTCAAAACCCATGGAATACCCCTAATGTAAACTATGGACTAGTTAATAATATTGTGTTAATATTGGCTCATTACTTGTAACAAATGTATCAAATTAATGCAGGATGTTAATAATAGGGGAAACAGTGGGGGGCGGCACTTGAGGGAGTATATGGGAACTCTGAACTTTATGCTCAGTTTTTTGGTAGACCTAAAATTGTCTAAAAAAAAATAAAGTCAATTTTATTGAAGTATATTTGAAATGGGAAAAAAAGCATCTTAGAGTTAGAATGATAAATTTGGTCACATAGGGCTTCCCTTGTGGTGCAGTGGTTGGGAGTCCGCCTGCCGATGCAAGGGATACGGGTTCGTGCCCCGGTCCGGGAGGATCCCACGTGCCGCGGAGCGGCTGGGCCCGTGAGCCACGGCCGCTGAGCCTGCGCGTCCGGAGCCTGTGCTCCGCAACGGGAGAGGCCACAACAGTGAGAGGCCCGGGTACTGCAAAAAAAAAAAAAAATTTGGTCACATAATTTAAATTGTTCAAATGATTTCAAATTTTTAGATTGTCTTCTAATTAGTTTCCTTAGTTAAAGCTCATTAAACTTTTACAATTGTCTTTATTTTTTGGCATAGATAACAATGTTTTGCTTCTCTTAGACTATTCCCACGAAAGACAGACTTGAAGGTCTTCTTGCTTTTAAAGAGAAAAGGACCCCTCGTTATAAAGGAGAGTAGAAGAAAGAAATCTTTAAAATGCCAGTGTAATAAATATACTTCTGGAAGTATCTTTCAGATTCACGTATGCCTCAGCATCTGGAATCCCAGCGACCAAAGTGAAGAGCGAGTTATCCATATACTGAATTAAGTATCTGGAGTGGACCCCTATATGTACTTGTTCAAATGTGTATCATCATTTTCATTCAGATTTATAAAGCTAATAGTATATACTGTCAAAAACGCCACTTCAAAATTAGGTATACATTTTTAAATACCTCCTGCATATGAGGCTTTCTGTTCTTAATTTTTTTAATGTGAATAATTTATATATTGCACACGCTAGGAAAAAATATTGATTGTATGTCTCCTGTGCTACAGTATGAAAATAAAATTATTTCTATGTACCAAAAATATGAAGTTATACCAAATAAAGTTTCCAAGGGACTGTACACATGCACCTACACACATACATCTCATACTGAAAAAGGAGCTGATAGAATTCTGAGTGAAAATTATCAAATATAAGTAAAATTAGTGAAAAGAAAACGTGGAAATTTTTCTCTTACCCCATTCTTTTTGTATTGAATAAATCATTGCATGTTGGATTTTAGAAGAAACCACCTTTCCATTGCCGATTCTGTCAGGTGAACTCTTTACATAGTCAGTCTTAGAATACAGTATGGATGGTGGAGAATTAATCCAGTCAGAGACCGGGACCAAAGGCCTTGTGGAGGCCAACTGGAGGCCTGGAATTCTTGTACCTCTAAGCCCTCCTAGCAAGTGGCCTGGCCCCCTGGCCTAACCCAGAAATAAAATGGTGCACCCAAGGTTGGCCCTTAGAAGTGGCTTGGTCCTGGATTAAGGGTGAAGTGGAGCCTGCTTTCTGCTTCCTTCTCCCCAGCTATTTGCAGCTGATTTCAGTAAGGAAAGGAGGTGAACACATCACCCCTCTCTCCCCATTCTAACAAACATCATGCTTTTCTACCCTTGGCCAGCTAAGCAACTAGAAATGGAGGAGCTCCAGGGGTGTGTGAGTTTATATAGCCTTGCCTGCAGGACAGATAGGAAGTGTGTGGGAAATAGTCAGCTGTAGAATTCAGTGTGCAAAAGGGAGCAGAGCAGTACAGCTCCCTGAACGAATTTGGACTAGCTTTATTTTGTGTTCATTTGATCAAACCACACTGCCTTTTGAGGCTGCATCCAGGGCTGAGTCCAGCAGTGCTGGAGAAGCCCCTCTTTTCCAGGACCTGTGCTTGTTATTTGCCGGCTCCAGGGGTCCCCCCACTGTCCCCGAACACTGCATCTGTGCTTCATTGCAGTGAAGTCAAGTTCGACACACGGGTGACTGCCTGTTTCATGCATTCCCATGCTCTGTGTACCACAGCTTCCTTGCTCTTTTAAAGCATATAGACTTGGAATTTTTTAAAGCACCGAAACTTTTGTTTTTTAATTTGAGAAATTGAACTCTCAATCTCAATTCTAAAATCCTTGAAAGAGGTAAGCATGGACTTAACCTCAGCTGATGGGCACCCTGCCAGGGGGCAGGCCTGCTTACTATGCGCATCCTTGTACTACAGCAAGCGCTGTGCTCTTTTGTCACTTTTGCTGCTGACACTGTGCAGACTACGATGTTTGCTCAGCTGATCGCCATCATATGAAAGGAGCTTATTAAAATTTACATTCGGCTCTGTGGTGATTGTATCTGGTGGTGTGTACACTTTGCTGATAAACTTGTACCATTCATTTCCTGCAGGGTAATTTGCAAATAAAGTGCTGGTCCTTGTTTTCATCATCCTTCAGACGTTTCAGGACCCCTTGGCTCTGTCCGTGACATGTGCAAATGCCACTTCCATTCTAACTGAGTAAGAAATAATTATGTTCATGGGGAAAAATATTGAGTGTGCTGAGTGACTTGCCTCTCCTAACTTGGATTTGTAGTCTGCTGCTGATTGAACGCCATTTAATTTCCTAACACGTTCTGATTAAGTCCCTGGAGTGATTAAGTCAATGGAGTGTATCTGAAAGCAAAGACCTCATCCTGTAGTCACTTCAACGTGTCTGCCCAGCTGTCTGTATAGATGTTTGCCTTTCCCTTGGTTTTCTCTTCAGCAGGGCAGCCTTGCTGGGGGGTGGTCCTAATACTCCCCGTGGGTTGAAGCCCAGTGGCTGGGTGCTGCGGTGGGGGCGGCGCTCGTCCCAGAGGGAGTGCCTGCACCAGCACGTGGGCCAGCAGCTCCTTTTGTTTTCCTCCAGGGCTTGTAGTGTTTTCGAGTCCTTACTCTGAAACCACATGATGCAAGCTGGTAACACGGTGGATGTATCCATATGTTCAGATGAGTTAAAGGTGACCAAGAGGGAGGATGATTAACCAGGCACACTTACAGTTCAGGGGAAAAACATTTCATGTTATCTCAGAGCAGGAGACCTGCTCATCTTGAGGTAATGTAGTGCTGGTTAATTTATAACTTATCTCTGAAAGAAAAAGAGGTCTCCAAGTGACACAGATTCTGAGTCAAGAGAGGACTTGTAATCATGGCCAAAAGAAGACTCATTTCCTGTGATTCATTTTCCGTGATTTAAAGGGTCATTTCAAGTTTGTGTTGTTTTCAATAAAAAATAGACATGGTTTTCCTGTGTTTTTTTCCCCCTCTGGCTGTCAAGAAATTTGGCTTGTCACACAGTGATGCTTTTCTGATGCTACTTAGAATAGCGCTCTGGACATGGACTAGAGTCGTGGGGTGTCATTTCATGTATACCATACTTAACAGAAGATGCTGAATTTTCATATGGACTCATAGCTGGCTACCCAATGACCCTTTTCCTCACTTAATCTTAACTCCCTCTTCTGGTTAAGTGAGGCCCTACATTTGCTCTGATTTGGGGTCCAGAAATCCTGGCAGGCAGGCCGACTTCTTAAATGTTCAATCCTGCCGTTAATTATTTGTCTACTTACCTAGTTAAATAGTGTATGTCAGCATTTATTGGGCTTTGTCAAAAGACAGTAGAAATTTTCTTATATTTAAAAAGAATGTGTACCTGTGTCACAAAAGAAAAAATGGAGGAGTTTAAAGTTACTTGGTAATGTTTCGGTAAAATGAGAGCCACTCTTCTGCATAGATGAGACGCTACAGATTGTGGTTGGGGGTATTTTGGCAGATAGGGGGATCAAACACTCCGCTCAAAATATTTGTGGGTCTCAAGCCCTAAAAACTCACGGTTTCAAATGCCTTTTCTAAAAAAAAAAAAAAAAAAAGAAAAATGCCTTTTCTTTGGGAACCTCCCCAAATTCAGTTACCCCTCAAACAATTTGGCGTGCCATATTTCTCAAACCAGTCCTCAGGGCAGTGTGAGCCAGCTGGACACCTGACAGGGAGAATAAAGGACCCCAAGGACAGACCAAGACATGCACCTCTCGAGTGGTCAGGGCCAGCCCTCATGACAGTCGTCCACACACCAGCTTAAAGGAGGCAAGGTAGGAGTATAGCCCTTCCTCAGTGAGCTGACAATTCCCTGGGACCAGCAAAGTGAGCTCATAGCCACCAGCATGTCAATCCCATCTTAAAAGTATAGAAAACACAGTATTATATGTTTTGATCATGGGAACATTTTGACAATATCATTGAAGATACTAATGTGAATACGATGAGAGAATTAGGGCCGGGTATTGTTATGATGATAGTGACTACCATTTATGAAGCCCTAAATACTTCCAGGTGTTTCCATGCGCTATTGTATTTACTCTTCATTGCATGCAGGAAAAAAGAGGCACTGGTTATTCCTGGGATCTAGAGCAGGAGGCTGGAGCATAGACTGATTACAGGTGGGTCGTGGAGTCAGGAATTGAACCTGGAGCTGTTGACCTGTCATTACTCTTAAGCCTGAAAACAGCTGAACAACACAGCCAAAGGCTACCGATACATGTGTATGTCAACCTTTACCCGGATTGGTTCTAGTTTTCTCATGACTTGGCCAGAGATAGTGTGTGTATCGAATGATCTGATGATGGGCAGGCAGTGTAGCAGTTACAGCGATGCCTGCTCAGCATCTCCTTTAAACCGAGCCCTTTGCCTGCACGTTCACATCCAATACTCAAAAACCTTAGGAGATGGGTTTGTCGTTTTCTAGCTTAAGAAGCTGAGGCCAGAGTTGGATTTGTGTCAGGCATTGTGAATTCAGAGCCCCGACGTTCATCACGACACCTGGAGAATACAGAGCCAGTCTTGGCAGCTGTGAGCAGTGAGTCTGAGAGGACTCATGTTTGATAGGGATATCCATCAGAAAGGAAGCCTGTGTGGGTGAAGAGCACCCCATGCTTCTTTTGGGGAGGCATAATGTGCATCTTGCTCTATTCTGCACTGGTCAGGCTCACTGGGAGTCTTGTATTCGCTTCTCAATGTCACAGTTTCAGGTGGCTGTAGATTCCCTCTGTGCTTTTCTGGAAAGCGCACAGGAGTTCTTTTTGTTGTTGTTACATTTTTTGGCTGCGTTGGGTCTTCGTTGCGGCACACGGGATCTTTGTTGAAGCATGCGGGATCCTTTTTTGTTAGAGTGCGAGGTCCGCTGGGGGTCTGTTCAGGTTTCTCTCTAGTTGCGGCGCTCGGGCTTCTCTCCAGTCACACAGGCATTCTTTGCCCAAGTTTCAACTCTTCCTAAACCAGTGATGAGACTAGGTAAAGCATCTCCTCCCTCTGAGCCTGTTTCTTCATCTGTAAAGGGATTGTAGTCATTTGTGATAACTACAAAGACAGACTGGGTGTATCCAGGCAAAAGGGCTTTGGAATCAGTGAGGTCACCTTCTACAGAAGTGGTGGTGATGTTTCACTTGTTTCATGTTTCAGCAGAGAACTGTTGGGACAGGGAGGTGGGTCTCACAACCACGTCCAGTTCGGGGCCATGTTCAGGAACCTGGGCGTTCACTCAGGAGACAAGAGGTCAGGGGAAACCTGGTGGCTGTCTTTTATAGAACCACAGTGTGAAACTGGAACCTTCGAGGCTGCCAGGGGCCAGAAGAAGCCACACAGGCCCCCCACTCCACAAACCCCTCTTCTGCTCTGCTCTGAGTCTGTCCACAAACAGAGATGAGGGCTACGGTCAGCAGGGGAAGCCGCTTCCACTCTCCCAGGACCAGGAGCAGCTCCCTGACACTGAGGTTAAAGCAGAAAGTGGTCAAGGGGGTGGGACAGAGGACAGCTCCTCTAACTCATCTCTGTCCCTGAAGTCATCCAGATGGCACCCCTTCAGCTCCCACATGGGCTGAATAGATGGGAAATACATGGCTGCAGAGGCAGCTCACTTGTTGGACTGGGTCATAAAGAAGCACAGAAAGCAGTAATCTGCTGAAGTGGGGCTGTGGTTAATTACAACTCTGGTCCTTGGGATAATCCATAGTTTAAGCAGTAGTTCTTTTAATATTTTAAGAAAAATTATCCTTAGGCCTAAATGCCATGTTTATATTACCAATTTTGAGGGCTGGGAAGGAAGGATTGCCCATTTCCTCATCACCCTGTTGGCTTTCACATGGCTGCCTGGTGGCATCCCTGTCACAGAGGAGATGCTGGAGGATGCAGCCCCTGTGGGGGGTGAGCCGGGACCAGGCCAGGAACAAGGTGGGCTGCCTGCACCATCCGCTCCCCACATCTCACTGCCAAGTTTCGGTCCTAATACATTTCCAAAGACTGCCCGGCCAATGTTGTCCAAACACAGTCTCTCGTGAACACATTTCACAGAGTGGGGCCTGAACTCTTCTGAGAGAAATAGTAAAATCACCGTGGCACTGAGTGACAGCTCAGGAGGGAACGGTGTCCTTTTAGTTGTGATGTTCACAGGCCAAGGTTTCGGAGGAATTGGAAGATGGGCAAATGTACTTCTTGACCTTTCTGAAAATAGTCTGAGTCACTTTCACTTTCAGCCTCCGAAGTGTGTTAAATGAATCCTTTGTGCAGTTTACAGAAAGTGAAGAGCGGTTTGGCAACTGAGAAAAGTTCCAACTCCTCACAGCCTCTCCTACATTGAGTAACATTTCTTTTGAGTTGTCTATTAACACTGTTCTGAAACAGACTTTTTACGAAGCCTAGAACTTGCTCATGAGTGGCCCTAATTTGAGTGTTTTAAAAATACAAGAAGTGTGTGATGTGCCACAAAATACAGGAAATGACAGCCCACATCTGACTTGGTGGAAAGAAATTGTAATTATTGGAAAGGTGTGATTGGTATATTTATTCACGTTACCTGTCAGTGACTGTGAGATGCTTGCAGAACACGAACAGAGGTCTGCACATAACATGAAAGGTACTTTCTTTTGCTCTGGTCTTTGTGGGAATGTGTATGTGACTTGTGATTGTCCAACCACTCTTCTAAAAAGACTGACCATCCACAGGCCTGGTACTCCTGAGTTCAGGTAGAGTGCATGAGCTCTCATTCGCTATGTGTGTATTAAAAAAAAAAAGTTCACCTGTGTAGATCTGAAACTATATGTTGAATTTCCTGAAAAACTCGACGGACCTGACATTTTAAATCTACCCCAGGATAAGCTAGTCTTAGAAAGTGAATGTGAGGGGGAGTGTGGTGTTTAAGAGAACCAGGGAAAGGAGTCAGCCAAGTCCTGGCCTGGACCAGTCCTACCTGGCCGTGACCGTCAGCAGATGCAGCATGGAGGGAGGCCACATCTATAAGAAAAAAAAGACCTCGTCTATTCGTTAACCTGAGGGCAGGGATTCTCAAAGCTGCTGGCACCTGGAAAAAGTACTCAAGATACATTTTGGGACTCCATTCCATAACTTCTGAATTGATTCTGTGTTTGGATCCCTAAAATTGCTATTGAGATAAAAGCCACCGTGGTAAATTGGGTTTTTTTTTTTTTTTGAGCTATAATTCACATACAATAAAAGTCACCCTTTCTAGTGTACAAGTCAGTGGTTTTAGTATATTCACAGAGTTGTACAACCATGACCACTAATTGTAGATATTTTCATCACGACAAAAAGAAGCCCTGTACCCATTACCAGTCAACCCTGATTGCCCCTCCCCCCAGCCCCTAGCAGTCACTAATCTACTTTCTGTCTCTGGATTTGACTACTTTAAATATTTCATATAAATACAATTATACAAGATATAGCCTTCTATGTCTTGCTTTTTTCACTCAGCATAATATTTTTTCAAGGCATATCCATGGTGTAACATGTATCAGTACTTCATTTCTCCTTACGGCTGAAAATATTCCACTCTATGTATAGACCACATTTTTTTTATCCATTCATCAATTGATGAACATTTGGGTTGCTTCCACTTTGGGGCTATTATAAATAATGCTGTTATGAGCCTATCTGTACAACTATTTGTAGGGATATATGTTATCATTTCTCTTGGGTATATACCTAGAAGTGGAATTACTAGGGCATAAAACAACTTTATGTTTAACTTTTTGAGGAACTACGAAACTGGTTTCCAGAGTGGCTGCATGATTTTACAATCCTACCAGCATATATGAGGGTTCTAATTTCTCTACATTCCACCAACACTTGTTATCGGCCTTCTTTTTGTTTACCATCCTAGTGGGTGTGAAGTAGTATCTCATTGTGCTTTTGATTTGCATTTCCCTAGGGACTAATGATATTGAACATCTTTTCACGTGTTTGTTGGCCATTTATATATCTTCTTTGGAGAAATGTTCATTCAAACCCTTTGCCCATATTTAATTGGGTTATGTGTCATTTTATTATTGAGTTTAAGTGTTTCTTTTTTTTTTTTTTTTTTTTTTTTTTATTTATTTATTTTTTCGGTATGCGGGCCTCTCACTGTTGTGGCCTCTCCCGTTGCGGAGCACAGGCTCCGGACGCACAGGCTCAGCGGCCATGGCTCACGGGCCCAGCCGCTCCACGGCATGTGGGATCTTCCCGGACCAGGGCCCGAACCCGCGTCCCCTGCATTGGCAGGCGGATTCTCAACCACTGCGCCACCAGGGAAGCCCTAAGTGTTTCTTTATATATTCTGGATATAAGTCCCTTATTGGATATCTGATTTGTAAGTAAGTCTTTCTTCTGTGAGTTGCCTTTTCACTTTCTTGATGGTGTCCTTTGATGATTTCAAAGTTTTAAATTTTGATAAAGTTTGGTTTATCAGTTTTTCCTTTTGTCTGCTTGTGGTATCATATCTAAGAAATCATTGCCAATACAAGGTGGTGAAGATCTAAGTTTTTGTCTAAGAGTTTTATAATTTTAGCTTTTACATTTAGATTTTTGATCCACGTTGGTTAATTTTTGTATACCATGTAAGACCCAACTTCCTTTTTTGTTTATTGATATCCAGTTGTCTCAACACTCTTGTTGAAAAGACTGTTCTTTCCTCCATTGTATTATCTTGGTAACCTTGTCAAAAATAAGTTAACCATAATGTAAGGGTTTCTAAACGTAACCGTAATGTAAGCGTTTCTAAACTCTCAATTCTATTTCATTGTCTCTCCTTATGCCATCATCTATTCATTTGATCATGTGGTTGCTGTTTTTTATTCTATTGATATGGTTATTACATTGAATTATTTTCAGATGTTAAACCAACCTTGCATTCCTGGGATAAATTGCTTGGTCATGGTGTATACTCCTTTTTTTTTTTTTTTTTTTTATGTTGCTGGATGTGGCTTGCTAGTATTTTGTTCAGGATTTTGGGGTCTATGTTAATAAGGAATATTATTGTGTAGTTTTCTTTTCCTGTGATGTCTTTGACTTTGACTGATTTGGATGTCAGCATAATACTGGCTCCATAGAATGATTTAGAAAGTGTGAAAGTGTTCCCTTCTTCCTCCTCTCTTCCTCCCCCTCCTCCCCCTCCTGTCAGATGTCAATAGCTCCCCTGAGTTATTCACATCTGCAACTATTATTGTTGAATTGTGTATTTCTCCCTTCAATTCTGTTAGTTTTGCTTCATTTATTTTGGACTCTGCTGTTATGCGTATATATTTATAACTATTATGTCTTCCTGTTGTATTAACACTTTTATCATAATAAGATGTGCTTCTTTATCCATAGTAACTGTTTTTATCTTAAAATCTGGTTTGTCTGATATTAGTGTAGACACTCCAACTTTCTTTTGGTTGTTCTTTGCATGGCATATTTTTCTTATCATTTTGCTTTCAACCTACTTATATCTTTGAATCTAAAGCATGTCTCTTGTAGACAGCACAAAGTTGGATTATGTTATTTTAATTCATTCTGCTCCTTCTGCCTTTTGATGGAGTTTAACCATTTACATTTAATGTAATTATTGATAAGGTAGTATTTACATCTGCCATTTTGCTATTTGTTTTTTGCATGTCATGTCTCTTTTTTCTCTCTTACTTCTCTGTGTTTAACAGATATTTTCTAGTGTACCATTTTAATTCCCTGGTCATTTCATTTGCTGTATATATTTTTGGACTTGTTTTCTTAATGGTTTTTTGGGGAAGTACAGTTACCATCTTAACTTATAAATCTATTTTGGATTGATACCAACTTAATTCCAATAGTACATAAAAACTTTGCTCTAATGTAGCTTTGTACCCTTCCCTCCCTCTGTGCTATTATTATCATATAAATTAAATCTTTATGCATTATAAATCTGTGAAATAGCTTTATAATTATTAATTTATGCAGTTGTCTTTGAATTCCAATTGGAGGGAAAAAGTTACAAATGAAAAATACATTTCTACTGTCTTTTATGTATGTAATTAACTTTATCAGTATACCTCATTTTTTTCATGTGGATTTGAATTCCTCTCTAGTGTCCTTTCATTTCAACCTGAAGGCCTCCCTTTATGATATTTATTATAAGAAAGTTCTGCTAGTGACAAATTATGTTTTTGTTTGTCTTGGAATATCTTAATTTTTCCTTCATTTTTGAAGTGTAATTTTGTTAGACATAGGGTTATTGGTTGACAGTCTGTTTTTTTCAGCACTTTGAATATGTCATGCCACTGCCTTTTGGCCTTTATGGTTTCTGATGAGAAATTAGCTGTTAATCTTATTGAGAACCCCTTGTAAATGACAAGTTTCTTCTCTCTTGCTACTTTCAGGATTCTCCAGCTTTGGCACACATTATAATGTGTTTTGGTGTGGATCTCTTTGAGTTGATCCTGACTGGATTTCATTGAGCTTTTTGGATGTGTATTTCCTGTCTTTTGTCAAGTTTGAGAAGTTTTTGGTCATTATCTCTTTAAATATTCTTTCTATCCCTTTCTGTCCTATCCTTCTGGAACTCCCATTATATATATATATTAGCACATTTGATGATATCCCACAGGTCTTTGAGAGTCTGTTCATTTTTCTTTGATTTTTTTCTCTCTACTTTTCAAATTTGATGATTTCTATTGATATGTTTTCAAGCTTTCTGATTCCTCTTCTGTGTCAAAACTGCTCTTGAGACTGTGTAGGGAATTTTTTGTTTCAGTTTATATTTTTGACTTTAGAATGGTTCTTTAGTTCCCTTTTTACAATATCTCTTTATTAAGTGTCCTTGTTTGGTGAGACATTGTTCTCATACTTTTGTTCTTTGAACGTATTTAAAAGAGCTGATTTAAAATCTTTTCTAGTAAGTTCAGCGTCTTGCCTTTTTCAGGGACAGTTCCTATTTGTTACTTCTTTTCCTTGTATTGGTCACACTTTCTTATTTCTTTGCATGTCATAATATCTTGTTGAATTATGGACATTTAAAATAATATAATGTCCAACTCTGAAAATCAGATCCTTGCATCACCTTCCCGCATTTATAGTTGCTGTCCATTATTGTTGTTATTTGTTTATTTATAGATTTACATGAAATAATAATGTATTATTTGTTATGTGTGGTCACTGAAATCTCTGCTTGGTTAGTTCAGTGGTCAGCTATTAGCTGGACTGATATTCCTTTAAATTCCTTGAACCAATAAGTCTCCAGCTCTTGCAGAAGGGCTCTGTATGCATGTTGGGGCATGTCATCAATGCTTTGTCAGGGAATTGGCAACCCTGGTTTAGTCTTCACTTCCTATTTGTTCAGAGCCTCAAGGTCAACCAGACGTAAGAGTTAGGGCCTTCTCAGGTCTCTCCTGAGTATACATACAACCCTGCACATGCATATTGCCTTCTAGATTCCTAGGAATATGTTAGAGCTTTTCATAGGCCCTGTAGACATCTCATTCCCCATTTTCTCCTTTTCAGTGTTTTGGTCAGCTTCTTGTTTATGCCAATTGTAATCACTGCCTCAGACAATTTGGATGCTAAACAATTGTCAATAGTGGTTTTCCACAAATACTCTACATACAAATCTGTTCACAGTGAGGGAGCTCTGAGTCAGGTCAGATAAAGGCAAGACGTTTGATTTGAATGGGGTTTTCCCACTAGTTGATTCTCCAAGGAGCTGCCAGACAGGTCAGATAATGACAAATTCCTAGGAATAGAGCTGTGGGGAGCTCTGTCATGGTGGCAGTCTGGTCATGGCTACACTGACTTTGATGCTGTTGGATTTCAAGCTGTACAAGGAGTTTGGAAAGGAGGCTGGATATACAGCAATTTTAAAAACCACAGAGCTTGATGTTCTTACTGAGATTCAGTCATTTTTCTTGAATAAATGCTCCTTAGACTGTTGCAAGCTTTTGGTTGAATTCCAGGGTTCTGTAAAAGTTGATTTTGTTAATTATTGCTTACATAAAGGAGCAGATTTTTGGAGATTCTCCTTGCACCATTCCCACTGATGACACTCACCCAGCTGATTCTAATGCAACCATGTGTATCATGGGATGTTATTGATAAATAAGGTATTCAGAGTAGCTTTCTGACTTCTGGTACATCAGAACTGATGTCTATTGAATAAACTGTAATTTTTGTATTGAATAAACAGTAATAATAGAACAATGATAATATATTGATCATTAATTAATAGTAATAATATATTAATCATTATTATTAATATATTTAATATTATTATTATTCCACCAGGGAGTTCCCTGGTGGCCTAATGGTTAGGATTCTGAGCTTTCACTGCTGTGGCCTGGGTTCAATCCCTGGTTGGGGAACTGAGATCCCACAAGCTGCACAGTGTAGCCAAAAATATATAGAGAGAGATCATTAATTGTTAATATAAATAATATATTAATAATAATTATTAATATAAAATGTATTATTATTACAGCCCCAAATATTTTCAATCAAAATGTAAAGTTTATTTTTAGTCCAAAAAGAATAGGCTTTACTGCTGTGTTGTCTTTTAAATGTGTTCTCTGACGATGGACCCAGGAAACAGAAATTTGCTCCTCCAGCTGAGGGTGCCCCTGCCTAGTCATAAGGTTGGCTTGGTCTGTGGAGGATTTGTGTTCATTCAACCACCAGTGGCTAAACTGAAAGCTATAGATCAAAGCAAATCAATCCATAAATGCAGAATCGAAGGAGTAAAAATCAGAAGTTAATTATTGTACTCCTAGCATTTATAAGTGTTTTATGTTTTAGGAGAAGTATAAACTTTTCTCCCATGCTGTTAAATTCATGTTCTATTGCTGGACATGAAGACTATAATGACAAAACAGTTCATTAATTTGAACTTGTCAGAGATCTTGGGCAGGATTTCAAATACAGTAAGAGTTTGCTAGTGATGGAATCCAAGAGTTCTTTTCTTAAAAAGAAAAGTAAAATGAAAATAATCAAGATTAAATTTGATGATTGACTATTGCTGATATAGGCTAGGGAGCCAGATATATTTTAGTTGGTTCCTAGAATGCATAATTGGCCCTTGGTTAAGTTTCAGAAGAAATTTTCAGTTACGGTGTTGTTGAGAACAACAGGTCGTTTCATGGAGTCCTCACACCTCTGCTGGCACTGTTAACTCTCAGAGCTCCTCAAACACATTGGCCAATGTTGTTAACGTGGCTAAGTACTGGTGTGCTCCACTAGAGTCTGCGTTGATGTTACAAAAACAGTTTAGGTTACACAGACTCTTTATTCATGTAGTAATTACAGCTTATTTGTCTTGAGTATTTCGCAAGTGTTCTCTTTGGATAATACTGGCAAGATTAAGTAATAGTTTCTCGCTAACAGTATTTCTCAAGAACATCAGACATGTTGGATTGAGATTTGATGTATTACGGGTATGTCTTTGGCTCCTGGCATCTTCGACCTTTTACTTTTCTTACGTATAAAATAATTCTATGATGGGGCTATGTCTATTGTTTCTAACACAAATGCCAGGAACTATTTGAGCAAAATATTTGATTTTCATTTTATTGGGTAGTTTTTACAATGATCAAGTGTAACACATCCCAGCCAGCCACAACACTGTGCTAGAAACCAGGGACTTCAAAGAGTCTTCTTTTTAGAACTCTGAAGGAACTGAAGTGCTACTTCTCCATATCATCCAACTTAATTATTGGCAATAAGTGACGGTTGGCAGGAAGCCTACATCACGTGGTTCCAGTTCTGCTTCAGAAAATGTCAATAAGAGGCACAAACCCTGGCCTGTGTTGTACAGCCGTGGGCTCAGATCCCCTGACACATGATTCAGAGCCCATTATGCAATGTGATGCTCACTGATTCATGGTCGCTTGCACAAGAAGTTTTTCATTACCCCGAATGCAAGCATCCTGGGAATGAATAACTCTGTGACATAACTCTCATCATACAACTATGGAAGATTCTAACAGAGCTTCAAGATCATGTGCTTCAGAAATAACCAAATGTATTTTGGCTCCTTAATGGGTCTGTGATTAACAACTGCTTTAAAGCCACTGAGTAAAACAGAGAAGCCTATTTGGGATTTTTGTTTGGATTGGGGTTTCGTGAGATTGGTTCATGTGTGAATACTCTTCTACCATATTTTAATTTTAACTTTATGTATTCTAGTTTGCTGTGGAAAAAGTCAGATCTATTTTATCGTACTCCATCTTGTGAGCTCAATATTGAACATAAGGTTACTTTTATTTTTCTTTATTTTTTATATTGGAATGTATTTGATTTACAATGTTGTGTTAGTTTCAGGTGTACAGCAAAGTGATTCAGTTATACATATACACATATTTATTCTTTATCAGATTAGTTTCCCATATAGGTTATTACCGAGTACTGAGTAGCATTCCCTGTGCTATACAGTAGGTCCTTGTTGATTATCTATTTTATATATAGTAGTATGAATATACAGTTGCTTTTATTTAACATTTTTGGGCCACAAAGCTATGCCTCTTATATCCCCATGCATGATGGGGAGTTACTGTGATGGTTGTTATTGATTTCATATGACTAAAATGGTAAATTAAAATTTTGCATTTTGTTAAAGATTTTCGAATCTTGGTTGAGTACAGTATGACATGCTTGGTGTATTAGGACACTTTGGTGTGAGTGACAGGAAATCAACCGAAGTTGCTTAGGCACAATGGAGCTTCGTGGCTCTCAGCGTGGACAGGACAGCAGAGCCAGGGTCTCAGAGCTGCAGGGACACTCTCCATTTCTCATCAAGTGTCCTCGGGCATGTGGCTTCATCCTCTGGGCCTGACTTCAGCTCCAGGCTGCTGACCTTACCACCAGGGAGGCAGGGGAAGCCTCTTTGCTCAGTTCCAACTCAAAATCTCCCAGGAGTGGCCTCTGCTGGGCCTCACAGATCACATGTACACTCTATGGCCACAGAAGTGGGCATTATGAGTGGGGGAGGGGGACCTCTCCAACAGAAGGGAGGGCTGCTGTCTGGCCCGAAAAATCACAGCAGCCACCGAGGACCAACCTTGACCCAACTGGTTATCCATTCACCATGATGCCCCCAAGTCACCTTAAAGCATTTCCTCTTTGTCAATCCACAACTTGCCTTAAAGCATTCTCTCCTTTACATCCATAACTTATATTAAAACATTCCTCCTTTTATGTCCACAAGCGCAGGTGTCTTGCTAAGAGCAACCCCAGGCTCTGCCCAGCAGCTGTGCCCAGCTCTAACCTCATACCTCTAGGTCCCATCCATTGCTCTCGAGGTCAGGTTTGGTTCCACAGAACCAGGTAGTCTGTGGCCTCCATACTGTTCAGCCACCTGAGCACACTGTACCCAGTGAGGGAGGGAACCCATTTACAAATGGGGACAGAGCACACTGAGCTCTCTATCCCCACAATATCTATGTCACAGGGGGGACATAACAGGGCTGGCAGGTCTCAGACATCCATTTTCTGACCCCCTTCCCTGACAGTAGATTAAGCTCCTTAGGCAATCTTCCCACCAGTTTCCTGCTGATAGGCTTTTCTCCTGAAGGATGATTGGAAAGAACTTCGTGGGGGTCTTTATCCCTCACTGATTCACTTTTGTCAGCGCTGTTGTAGAGGGTCCTGGAGTTTGTCATGGGCTGGGGATAGACCCCTGAAGACTGCATCTGACTTTTCATAGATTGAATGCAGGGGAGGCAGTCCATTATCCAATAACTGATAACGTGATCCTGGTCAAATGACTAGTTTGGGACCTGGACTGGGTGGAATCTAAGGACTTTGCCTCCTAAGCTGTGTGCTTGGGGATTCTGCTCTCTCTAGACCTCAGCTTAACGACATCTGCTTTAAACCAACAGCATATCAAAGGCTTGGGAGAGGGTGATGGTTACTACGAGCTCCAGCGTGTGGCCCTGTCAGCAAGGACCTAAATTAGCCAGGTAGGTAAAGAACACAATCCACTGGCAGGGAAAGGGGTCAGGTGACAGAGGGGGCTAAGTCGGAGTGAGACACCCAGGCCTGTGTCAGAACTCTTTTGGTGGCAAGAAACACAAACACAACTTGAACTAAACTAGACAGGAAAAAGGAATCTGCTGACCAGACAGCTTCTGCGACAACTGAGACCTGTAGTCTCAGTCTTTTCTGGTCTCTCCCTTTCCTGTACCAACTGGTTCTCCATGCAGGAGAGGACATGCCCCTGGTGGTCCCCAGTTTGCATCTTCCCAGCCTTTCTACCAAAGTGGAGGGTAATCTTACCTCCATATTTTGGGAAGATATTTTGGGAAGGACTTGGGCCCTGGGGCGGGGGTGAGGTGCTATAATTGACAGCGCTCATTAGGACTCCATGCTTGGAGTTGGGGGGACAATGCAGGAGACCCCCCCACCACACTTGGTGTTTTTTTTGTTTTTTTTTTTTGCAGTACGCGGGCCTCTCACTGTTGTGGCCTCTCCCGTTGCGGAGCACAGGCTCGGGACGCGCAGGCTCAGCGGCCATGACTCACGGGCCCAGCCGCTCCGCGGCATGTGGGATCTTCCCGGACCGGGGCACGAACCCGTATCCCCTGCATCGGCAGGCAGACTCTCAACCACTGCACCACCAGGGAAGCCCCCACACTTGGTTTTAATGTGGATACTCCACACTTGCCGTGTGGAGTATCATTGGGCAGGTCCCTGTGACTATGTCTCCAATTATGAATGCATTTTTTTGTTCACTCTGCACTTGCACTGTGGTCAAAACACCCATGAAACCACTTGGTTATTACAAGGGTCTACAAATCCATGTTGCCACCAACTGGGTAAATATGCTTGGCACAGATATGCCAATGCATCCCCAGTGTTTCAAGAGTTGATGTGTTTAACAAAGTGCTGGTTCATCTTAAGTTGGTTCATCTTAAGTCACCACTTAAACCACATTTGTTATTCATCATTTTATTTGTTTTCTAAGAGGATGATAAATGTCCAGTTACTTTCATGTAGGGCTCCTCAAAATATGATGATATCCACACTCAGAAACACAGGAGCCCCGGTTTTTTATCGCACTTGGAGCAGTTCTACAATTTTCTGCAAGTTGACTAGGCAACACCAGTGGACTTTTTCTAAATAACACGTCCTAACATATACATACTACTATATATAAAATAGATAACCAACAAGGACCTCTTGTATAGCACAGGGAGCTATATCCAATATTTTGTAATAATCTATAAGGGAAAAGAATCTGAAAAAGAACAGATATATATAAATGTATAACAATCACTTTGCTGTTCATCTGAAACTAACACAACATTGTAAATCAACTATACTTCAATTTTAAAAAGAGAGAGAGAGAAATGAATAAATAAATCACACGTCCTGTTCTGTAAATAAAACTTCTAAAGAAGAGAATGCTTGGTTTTCTTTCTCCTGAACGATTTACACAGCGCCTGCATGTTTTTTTTTTTTTTTTTTTTTTTTTTTTTTTTTTTTTTTTTTTTTTCGGTATGCGGGCCTCTCACTGTTGTGGCCTCTCCCGTTGCGGGGCACAGCCTCCGGACGCACAGGCCTAGCGGCCATGGCTCACGGGCTTAGTTGCTCCGCGGCATGTGGGATCCTCCCGGACCAGGGCACGAACCCGTGTCTCCTGCATTGGCAGGCGGATTCTCAACCACTGCGCCACCAGGGAAGCCCGCGCCTGCATGTTTGATGAGACACTTAGAAGGGATGTAAGATTAGTTAGCCTACAGTGCAGCCACATGCTCTCATGAGAAAAATGAGAAAAGGGAAAAGGAGGTGAAGCAGGAATCTAGCAGCCTCCCCACTGCCCATACACTCTCCTCCAAAGCCCTGATTCCCTCCTCTGCGAACAGCAGTTGGTACAATAACCTTGTTCTCTTCATTTCACGGGACGGCGGTGGCAGGCAAGTGTCTTAGAGCAGACGGGACCCAATCTGTGTGAAATTCAGGCTACAGCCCTACTCTCATGGCCTTTTCTTTCCACTTCAGCTGGGGAGCCTGGCATGTTCTAGTTTTAGCTTCATTGCTAAGGGGACGCATTTGTCCACCAATCGAGCTTCGGAGAGGTTCCAGTCCATGCGACTTCCCACACTCGGGCTTCATCGAAAGCCAAGAGGGCGGGTAAACATTGACTTAGGAGTCATCCCGGAGCCAGTGCAAAGGTGCAAGAAGCAGGTCCCCGGGTTTGCCTGATGCTGTCTACGTGCCCGGCGGCTCCGGAGAGGGCGGTGACAAGGACAGAGCTGCTTCCTGGAACAAGGTGCTGATAAGAGGCAACTTGTGCTTAAGTTTCAGTTGAACTCCACTGCGGGTTAGGAAATCCTATGTCATAACTACTGCACTTAAGATTTTGAGTACTGGTTTCCCCAAGAAGGACTCTGTATTTGGACAGAGAGAGAGAGAGAAAGGAAGTGTATGTGAGCATGACTTCCTTTCAGTATTTATTTTGGAAAACGTTCAGAGAGACCAAAAATAATGACCAGCAAGGGGGCTTCCTCGGTGTGCTCTGTACGGGTCTCGGGGTCTCTGTGCAGACAGACAGCATGGGCAGTCCTGCTGAGAAACCACAAGAGCCACTGCGTGGTGACCACGGGTCCCCAAACCCATGGGGTGTGGGCTCGCTGGGGTGGGCTTATCATCTTTGTGGTCACACCTTCCATGCCTGTACTGACCACCTATATCTACAGGCTTCCTTGCAGATGTCTTCTGGCTTGTAGGAGAAAAACAGCATTTAGATCTAGGTTATTCCAGAGGGTGGAGTGAGCTAAGTCCAGTGGAGGCTAAAAATAGCCAGAGCCCAGACGGCCTAGTCAGGCCTGTGGGCCTGGGGACTGCCTGCTGTCACCCTGGCCCTCCCTTGACGCGCCACATGCCAATACTGGGTCCAGAGCCTGTTACTCCTATGTCAGATTCCCACTGTCGTGATGTTATTGCACGCACCAACTGCATTTTCACAGAAAAGCGTGAGTCACTCCCAAGTGGGGCTTTGAGAAAGAATTCAGCTAGAGAGGCAGGGAACGGCTCTCATAAACCGGAAAATTAGGCAGGGAAGGGGCCTTTTATAGCATCGAGCGTTGGCTCTTTTTCCATAGGCTAATTTTTATCTTAACAACCAAGATAAGGTTGGATGGTCTTTTCATAAGAAAGCTATTTAAATACAAAGGATTATTTGAACTTCTTTTTAAAAGCCGAGGGCATTTTTTTGTGGTGCTCAATTTATAAATAAAATAGATTAGGGGTTGTTTGGTGGACATTTACGATGCCCACTGCCAGTGACTCTTGCCAGGGCGCTCTCTCCGCACCACTCTGGGGACAAAAAACACCCTTTGTTCTTGTCCTCGGGGACGGCACTGATCAGCCAGGCATGCCCGCCCCAGACCCCATGAGACGGGGCTTACTGCTCGGAACAGATGGTGATTTTTCAAACTGAATGCTATTCTGGTGCACTTACTTAGGAAAAAGATCTAAAAATAGACTTGAATGAGTATAACCTGCAAAAATAAGTTGTCAGCTTCTTTTTACTCCTGCTGGGTTGAAAACAAAGCTGTCAGCAATTTCTGTGCATTGAGGAATCTGTGTGCTTTCTTATTTTAGAGAAAGCTTTTTCGGTAGGACTGCGACTGAGTCCCCTTAAATCTCTCAGTGTCAACAAATTACCATCTGTTGTTCTGGAGACTTTCAAGCTGATGGAGTCCTGCTCCTCGCTTGAAGCTGGGGGCAGGCGTTTACCCCGCTGAGAAATGGGGCCTGAGGATGGGGACCAGCGCTGCGCCCCCGGAGGGGCTGGTTGCAGCATCTCGAGGTCAGCCAGAACCCTGGAAGCCTGATGCCGGGATCAGCCGCCCCCTCGGTGAAGACGCTGGGCTTGGAGATGAGGTGGCGATGAGGTCCCGGCTGGGGAGGCCTGATGCCTGTCGTGACTTAGGGAGAAATGGCCAGAGCACTGGACTTTGAAGGGATGGGCCAAGCGCTCGGCCTCCCTCACAAAGTACCTGGTGCTGTCTTGCCTGGTGGGCGATGTGCGCCCGGCTTGTAGAGGCTCTCCACGCCTCTGGGCAGCATCGCTGTCTGTGAAATGACTCCCATGCTAACAGGGTGATGATGTAAAACCTAGAGAGGTCAGGGGGTGGAGGGAGCCCTTGCTCGTCCTGGGAGGGACTGGCTGGAATCTGAGAAATAAAATGAAGCCGGAAACGGCACCTCTCCTGGTGGAGAATTGTGCTGGTGGTCCCCAGGCTCGGTCTGGGCCCAAGCAAGTGCAGGCTCTTGGGGCTGTGCATCCTTGCTCAGCACTCGCCCTGGGCCCCAGGGAGCCGTACACAGCCGGGGAGCAGTCCCTGCCGGCGCAGGAAGGGAATGGACACCTCCAGGAAGCCCTCTCCGCCTCTGCTCGCCGAGCACGTACTTCCCAACACCAAGCAGCTTTTTAAATGGTTTCCCCCCAAATCCAGACTACTCACCAATAGGATCTGGGATTCCGCTGCTTAGAAACTTTCTCCTCTCAGTCTTCGCCGTATTTTAACCTGCACATGATTTCTTGAAATAAGGGAAACAGCTCCCTGTTCTAACTTCACACGTGCCCGACACACAGGTACACACATGGGTACACAATACCCCCCGCACACACCACAAACACACACATACCCCCCCATACACAAACACCACACATACACAAACCAAACACACATGCACCACAAACACACACTCTACATATACACACACATGCACGCACACACACACTGTGCTGAGGAGAAGAGCACTTTCTCTTGGGATGGGGTGGGTGACATATCGGAGGAGAAAAAGGAAGATGAGCGAGATTCGCCAGGGGCGGAGGGCATGGAGAGAGCGAGGCTGGGCAGGCCAGTGTCAGAGGACTGCCGGGGCTCTAAGAACCTCCAGCCTGGCTCCATCAGGCTGTCAGAGAGGGTGCAGGGGATGGTTGGGCCAGGACAGTGTTGGAGGCTCTGGGAAACCTCCCAGCCTGTTTCTATTTGATGAAACAGTCTCAATAGCCCATGAATTAATGTAGCCTGTATGTGCTAAGGGGGGAGGCTAGACTCCCACTAGCACTTTCCCCGAAGGCTGAGCTGGGACGGAAGCCCTCGCGCCTGCCCCACCTCTCTACTATGCGCACACTTTTTCAAAAGGAGCATCAGTCCATTTGCCAACCAGAGGTTCCAGATTCCCGAGGACACTAAAGGGTGCACTCCCCGGCTTTTAGCAGGCGACTCTAAGAAAGACCATGGTGAACTTGCGTGTGTGTTTCTGACCCTGCATGACAATTCTTACAGCACTTTCTCCTGGCCAAAAGCACATTGGAGAATCAAAGGTTTTGACTATTTCAAAATAATTTGAAAGGGTGCTAGTGACAAGTCTAAGGCCCAGGTGCATTGTCTGGAAAGGGAATGAAGTTTTAAAGGGAATAGAAAAGGATGCAGTATTTCAAAAATTAAGTGGAACAGACGAATGAAACTTAATGACCTTGGAAGAATGACTGTCTTACCCTTGGGCTGCTTCCTGGGTTCCAGAGAGCTCTGCACCCCAGCTCACCCAGCTGTGCCCCCAGCAATGGGATCCCCAAGAGAAAGTATCTGGCAATGAAGCGAGGAGGCATGGGAGGAAAACCTCTCAGAAGAAAGCATCTCGCCGAGCCCCCTAAAATATCATGTAAGTATATGGTCACCACCCTGTGTCAGCAAGGATCCAGTGCTGAGGGAGTGGTTGCATAGCAATGACGTTGGATATCTAAAGCCACACGTTTAGAAAAGAAGTTCCTGTTCTCTGGCAAAGCAATTGAAGTCCTGGGGATTCATCCTGAGAAACTAATCAAGGATGTGCGCATAGAATGTTAACCTCTGAAACAGCCCTCAACAATAGGAAGATGGGGCAAATACATTCTAGCACTTGCACTCCCTGTACTGATAGAAATGAAAGTGAATCTTTAAAACTGGGAGGAAAACTAATACAAATTGCCCAGAGCCTCCTGCTTTTCTGGGCTCTTCTTGGCTAATTACAGTGAAGTACACGTGTTGTGGTGAGCGGAATACCAGCTCACCCGGTGTCTGCTCTAATCTCGGGAAGATGTCTGTGCCCTAATCTACGGAACCTGTAAATACATTAGGTTCCATGGTAAAGGGGGTAGGGTAGCAGATGAAATGAAGGAAATTAACATGAAAGATGCTAATCAGCTGACCTTAAAATAGGGAGATTTTCCTGGACAGCCTGGGTGTGTCCAACTTGGTCCCAGGTCCCAGCTGTGGGTGAGGAGGACAGGAGAGACCACAGGTGCAGGAAAAGAACTTGACCTGATGTTGCTACTCTGCAGAGGTGGGTGAGGATCCGAGCCCAGGAGTGCGTGCGGCTGCCAACAGCTCGAAAGGCAGCGAAGACATCCTCTCCCGGAGCCTCCAGACAGAACAGCCATACTGACACTGTGATCTCAGCTCCGGGAGACCCATGTCAGCCTTTGGAACCACTGAACTGTAAGATGACAAATGTGTGTTGTCTGAAGCCACCAAGTTTGTGATGATTTGTTACAGCAGCAATAGAAAACTAATACAACTGTAAACAAATTGGAAAAGGTATATGTATCGTTACGCGAAAACTGGATTATATTGTGCCAACTGAATTGTAACTGGTTTTCTCAACGTAACAGCCCACAGTTAACATTTTTCTGTGACAATTATATACATACTTCTACAACACCATAAATCCTATGGTTCTCAGCTCTAGTTCTAAATGGACATTAATTCGATCTCATCATCATTCATTTCATATCATGGCTTTTCCATTTCTATGTTCTTGATTGGTCAGGCAGTTTTATTTTAGTTTTGTTTTCCTACAAGGTTCTGTATTTCCTGAAACCTGGCGAGGTTGGAATGTGTGTCTATTGAGTTTGACTAGAGTGATGACTTCACTGGGTCTACAGTTCCCGGGCACACCCATTTCCCTCTCATATCCTCTGGGAGCGTCTCTTCTGCTAGTGGCAGAAAATGCTGCTGGTAAGATGCTGTTAAGACCCCCCAGCAGGCCTTCTGCAGAGGTGTCGTCATAAGCCCCTCAGAGCATTGCACTAGAAAACAAAACCAGCACATTGTTAGAGATGCCCCTCTGTCTCCGCCCAGCCAATCCCAAGCTGGGTTGAGGAATTCAAAGTGTGCACCATTTCAGGGTGAGATGAGGCCTCCTCTCCTGAGAGCTTCCCGGCCCCCGGTGGGTTTCTGGGCTGCACCCACTACTCCCACTCCCTTCCTAGCCCGACTAGGAAAGGGCAGAGGACGCTGAGGGTTTAGCACAGCTGTGGCTCTTCCGTGGTCAAAGGGCCCCTTAGAATGCCGTGTTTGGCCCTCCAGTCTCCTGCTCATGGCACTTACTGACTCACCCTGTCGGAGGGCACAAAAGCACAAGACTCCTATGGGACAGCCTCTGGGGACACAAAGCAGGACAGAAAATGGGTCTGGGGTCCAGGTGATCAGAGAACAGGTGCACGTCCAGACCAGGGCAAACCTGCCTGGTCCCTAATGGCTCTTCTTCGCCTTGGTGGGGTGAGGACACATCACCTCAGGCTGCTGGAGATCATTCTGTGAATAAAGTCCCAGCATCTGGCTTGACCTAGCACTTCCGAGATGGGACACTGACCATGCCCCCGGGTCATCTTCTCGACCAGAGAAGCTGTGTTTTCTGATTTCTCACTTCATCGATGGAACTCTAGTCCTTAAAGTATGATTTCTCTGTTGGAGGGGGTACAAGGCTGCTCCTAAATTCATTTCAAACTCTTACTAACAGAAAGCCCTGCCTCTGAAGGGAAGAAATGGCTTTTCTTTGGAGACACTCAGGCTCTGTAGACATTAAATACATGTACATAAAGTTGCTGGGCCAGACAGAGGCTTGAAGCAAAGGGGCAGGGAACCCCTCCACCTGGCTTGCTGAACGCAAGGCCACTTCCTTCTGTCAGTGGAGAAGCCCACCTATGATGTGGCCTAAGGTAGCCTCCTGCCCGAAAGCCACTGACGGCCTCGGTGCAGTTAATTCCATATTTTAAGTGGTTTTATGAATCCCTTTTGGGGGCTTGCTTTTTGTTGTGGGATTTTAAAAATAGTATGTTTAAAATAAAGCACTTGGGATTTTTCTCTTTCCACCCCAGAGTTTAAGGAGTTTAGCAGTATTTTTCTTTTTTTCAAGCTTCAACCAGTCCTATTAAGAGTCAAAATCTGTTTTCTGTCATTTAATCTTGAAGGTGAGACAGCCATTCCCTCTGAAGGTCACCCCTGTGCTGCCATCTCGCTCACCTGCAGGGCTCTCGAGAATGTCACCCAGGACACCACATTGCAAGCCTCCTCAATGGACATGCGTGTCTGTGTTCTGGGCACTCGGGGTCAGCAGAGCCCCTGTAGAACAGAGGTGCCTGAGTGTGGTTCAATTATTGCCAGGAAACAAGCCATCCCCAAATCTTGTGCTCAGCACAACACAACCTTTTATTTCTTGCAATTCTGTGGATCAGGGTTTGGACAGGGCTCAGCGGGGCAGCTCTTCTCCGGTGGCATCGTCTGGGGTGGTGCCTGGGGCTACGTTCAGCTGGGAACTCCACAAGCTGGAATGTCCTGGAGGGTGTCCCATCTCCAGAGCCCCTCCTCAGGGCCTCTGGTCAATCATGTGTCTAGCCGGCACCTCCTGGCAACACAATGTCGTGTCTCTATTTGGGAGAAAGTAGATGCTCAAACCCTCTCAAGGACTGGATGCAAAATCTCAGAAGGTCACTTCTACTATAGTCTGTGGTCAAAGCAATAGCCAGGCTGGTCCAGTTTCAAGGGGAGAGGAAGTGGCTCTAGGCCTATGGGCCAGAGCAGGGATGCAATGAGGTCACATTTGGACACATAGCAGCATGTGCCAGTACTGGTCAGTATTCCCTACACAGCAGCCATTTTCATTGCCGTGACCCCCTTTGGTCCTCAGCTGGGATTCATGGTGGTCCCCTGTGTCCACCCTGTCCTAGGGAGCTTGCGTGTGGGGTGCGTGCAGTGTGTGCTTGGTGGGCGTGGCCACACATCCATGGTACCTCTCGTTCCCTTGAAATCTAGAAACAACGCAGCCCACACCCCACACTGTGAAGAAGGCCAGATCCTACCCCCCCCAGGTTATGCGAATCCTTGAAATCGTTCTGGACCCCGATCCCCCTGAAATCTTTCAGTCTGTACGGACACACATCCTAGCAGGACAACTGCCCTCCCCCAGCCCCGCAGATGTGCACAGTGACCTTGCTCAGGTGTGTGCCTTGAGGCTGTAGCAGGGCTGCCTCTCTGCACAGCTGCAGGGGGGCATCACCCACACTGTATCCCTCATCTTCCTGGACTCGAGGGTGCCACCCAGAGAGCACCACAGCCCCAGAGCATCTGGAGTGGCAGTTGATGTCATAGAACCAGGGACCTATGGACATCCTGGTCCTTAAAGGTTGTGAGACCACACAGCCACCAGGGCTCTCGGTCTCTGTGGGACTGAGTCTTTGTCCTTTTTACTCCCCCTCCCACGGGCCCCTCATTTTCTGGGCAGGGTAGTTTGGCCTGTTTATTGCCTAAAGGTGCATTACCCATCACCCCTTCCCCAGCAGTGTCCTCTTTTTCTCTGGGTGCACCTAGGGGCTTCCCTGAATAGAGGCAAGTCCTCCCCGAAGGTCTCAGGTGGCTGCTGGTAACATGAGAAGCTGTTCCCCTGGACCAAGCGTGATGGGAGGGCATCCCAGGGCTCCCACCCAGTCCAGAGAGGCCAGTGGCTGCCTGGAGGAAGGGCCAGAGCTCAGGGCAGAGGAAACAGCCTTGCAGAGGCCAGGTTCTGAGGACAGGGTTTGTTCACGGAGCCCTTTGTGTGGAAGCTCTCAACCCTGACTGCATACAGCAGTCTCCTGGGAGGTTTTTAAAATCCACATGCCTGAGTCCACCCAAGCTGCTTATACAAGGGTCTCTGGTGGTAGGATGCAAGTTATTGTCCTGGTCCAGCCACAAATAACAGTCATTGATTTAGTGAATGAACACGTGCTAGGATTTCAATCAATGAGTATTTTTTAAAAACTAATGGCAGGCAAAAAGGTACTGGTCCTGGGAATGGGAAGGGGTACAGGATACGGGGTACCAGCGTAGTGGGAGAATTCCTGTGTTTCCCACCACCAAAGGAGCCAGGCTCCCTAGAAAAGTGCTTCACAATTTTTCAGCACATGAGATGAACAGCTTAGCCTTCTCTAGTTAATTAAGTAAACGTAGAATTTGAGACCAGAATTGCGGACAAACGTTCTGGGTTTAACTCCAGGCACTATTGGCTGGCTTGGGAGCGAGAGACAGAGCAGCTGTCTGGACGTGCTTGTGCTTACGTTTGTGCCTGTGACACAAGTAGTAGCACTTGAACATTCATAGTATAGCTTATGAATTATGCAGAATATATTTGCATTCTCATTTTGGTAGCAGGACTGAAAATAGAAATCAAAAAGAGAGAGTGAGAAGAAAAGGCAGCAAGGAGCAAAGTCAAATGATATTCTTAGAACTTTATATTTGAGGTGGAAAGTTGAAGTCACGAAACCAGACAGATCTCTCTTTCTTTCCCTAATTAATTATAGGTTGTGAAGTCAGGGTGTGGGTTGGTGTATTCCTTTTTTTAAAAAAACCGCATTTGACAGCTCTAGGCATCCTGGATTTCATCAGTGTCTCCAGGTGCGTTGTAATTCATGTGAAATGTACACCTGATTGCATAACTGCATGATATTACCTGTGTTTCTTCATCAAGCTCAATTACATCATCTCAGGCGGAGGAGGAGAAATCCCACAGCACTGTTTTACCCTGAAGGAAAATTTGTCACTCCTTTCCTTTTTTAAAGGAATAACTTTAAATCTAAAATACTTTAAAAATACAAAAAAGAAAAGTGAAAAACATCCCACTACTTAAACTGTTCAATAATCTGCCCTGCCTTTCATATTTTGGGCTTGGAAGCAGAACAAAGGGATTCTGGTCTGGGTTTTGGAACCGGGTCACCTGGGTTCAGATTTGCCACCTTTGAGCCGTGGGACCTTAGGTAGGTCATGTGGCTATTCCCTGCCTCAGTTTCCTGATCTGTAAAGTGGAGGTAACAATTGTAACCCCCTTGTATGATTGTTAGGAGGATTAAATGCATGAATATGTGCAAAGTGTTCAGAGCAGTGTCTGGCACAGGGTGGAATTCAGTTACCTATGAGCATCATCATGATTATTCCTGACTGCACTCTATGCTTAAAAAAGCAGACACATGCACAATTACACACACACATGCATACATACATGGACATACATACCTGTGGACACACATGCACACACTTTTTCCCACAAATAATGGCATCATAATCTCTGTGCAGGCCTGCAGCTTGCTCTGTTTTTCACCTCACAATAATTAGGAACGTTGTTCCCAGTCGACAACATCCGCCTTCCTCTGGGGCCGCCACTCCTCTCCTGGTGGACATGCGGTTGTTCGGAGGTTTTGTTGCCACACACGTACTGCTGCAAGACTTGGCCTGGGTTGGGGATATACAATTTTAACTGCTGCTCACCAAGATTTTGTCAGTTTGCATTCCCACTGACAGCGGGGGCCTCTCTCTCCACCTCCCAATGGGAGTGGACACGGCCCTGCCCTCTGCCAGCCCAGTCATTGAGAAATGCACTGTCCTTGTTTTAATTTGCATTTCTGTGATTATTATTTGTGTGATGGCCTCTCATTTGTCTTGTGCAATGTGCAAACACCATTCTGAACAATGTCAATATATTCTTTGGTCTTCACAGTTTGTTTTACAGCTGATCCCTTTTTCTACAAAGAGACGAAAAGAAACATGTACAGACAATCCACAACTTACTCAAGCCCGTTATTTGCCAAATTAGCACATTTTGGTAAAGAAGAGTTCTAAATTTGGAACCTTAACATTGTTTCCAATTGTAATATTTTTGAAGTGCTCATCCTACGAACCAAATCATTATGCATTAAGTCATTCATTCAAAAACTGGTAACTGAGCCCCTATCTGTGTGAAGGTCATGAAGTATTGGGGCTTTTAGATTACATCAGTAAACACATTTTTTTAAAACCCTGCTGTGTCGAATTTATGGTCGATCCTAGATCAAGTGGGAACTGAGATCAGGGCCCCAAGGCAGGAGGTGGCTGCTTTAGGCTGGAGCTCATGATGCCTTGGGTTGGGGTCCCCAACTTGCTTCGTGCCCCCCACCTCCACCCCTGGGCTGTGAGGGAGGACAGGTGGGCTGGTGGACAGATGGACCTCCCCTCCGGATGGCCTGGAGGCTATAAGGCATGATGGGCCAATGGCCCCTCAAGGCACCGGAGCTCTTCTCTATCCAGGTGAGAGAACGAAGCCCAGGCCCTGGGTGCAGGCCGCCCCTCCTGCCTTTTCTCTGAGAGAAGCTCCAAGGAGGAAGCCTGTGCTTGTGCACCTACTCATCAGGCGTGCTGCTTTGAATCTGTACACACAAAGCCAGCGTCTTGGGACTCGCTGAGTCTGGCGAGGGCAAGCCGGGCTGCAGGGGCACCTGGAGGCCTGCAGGGACCAGCCCTGGGTCTGGGCCGGGCCTCTGGCCTGTCTCCTGCATGAGTCTGCAAGGGCTGGCTCTGCGCCCTCAGCTCCCAGTTGAAACACCCCAGGAAGGGACTCCAGTGGCTTGTCCTTGGCCGAGGCCTTTCCCTCTGACCAGAGCAGCCATGGCCAAACGGGTGGCAATTGTCACCAGGCCAGCCGGTTGGTCACTGGTGGGTCCATGCTTCCGGGTGGCGGCTGTTGCTGAACCGTGTGGTTGAGGTTTAATCCTCCACATCTTCAGGGGCTCCCCCTGAACAGGGAACCAGGTCACAGCGGTCTGCAAAGCCCAGTACTGCAGTGGTCACTGTGGCCTGTGGGGAGCCGTGGGGCCACCGACATGTGGGTGGCAGAAGGCCTCACCCTCGTCTCACAGAGCCTGTGCTGGAAGGGGGTTCACGCATGCGCTCCACACAGGTGCCAGGAGGTCCTAAGGGAAAAGCTCAGCTTGTAGGGGCCGGCAGGCCTTCTGAGGATGGGAATGGGCAGTGTGTTAGTTTCCGGGGCCACTGTTACTGATAATTACTGATTTGGTGCTTGAAACACAACAGTTTTCTCGTCTTACTGCTCTAGAGGCCAGAAGTCTGAAATCAGTTTCACTGGGCTGAAGCCAAGGTGTCTGCAAGGCTGGTCCCTTCTGGAGGCTCTGGGGAAGAACGCATTTCCTTGTTTTTTCCAGCTTCTAGAAGCTGCCTGTGTTCCTTGACTCTTGGTTCCTTCCTCCATTTTCAAAACACATCACTCCAGTCTCCGGTCCCATCATCACAGCATCTTCTCTTCTGCCATCAGTGTCCCCTGGGTAAGAACTCCTGTGATTACATTGGGCCCACCCCATAAGCCCTAATCACAAGAGCAAAGTCCCTTTTGCCATAAGAGGTGACATTCACAGGTCCCAGGCTTAGGACATGGATATCTTTGGGGGCTATTCAGCTGACCATAGGTGGGAACCCCTTGGATGGACATGTACTGATTCTCAGGGCAGGGACGGTGGGAGGGGGCTTCCAGGCAAAGAGGGCAGCACACACCACCCACGGCTCACTCCTTGCTGAGCGTCAAGCTGACCCACTGCTGACCTGGCCAGATCTGCACAGGTTAGTTCTGCAGTGTCGGCCCCTCTGCAGAGGGTGTGGGTCCTTGTGGGGAACTATACACCAGCCAGGGTGGCCGGAGTGAGGGATGCAGGGCTGGCTGCGGTGCAGAGTGGTGGGACGTGTAGACCTAGACCGTTCTCACCTGATTGTGCAGAGTGGACAAGCATGTCCGGGGGCCGTGGGGAGTCCAGGGCCAGAGAGACAGGAGGAGGAACCCCTAACAGGTGGCAGTGAACTTGGGGGCGGCGGTATGACTGGAAGAGGGGCCAAACGGGATAAACATTGGGAGGCTAAACCTCACCAGCCTGACCCTGGATCCTTGGGAATCTGGCCCACGTGGTCCTCGGCAAGCCGTCGGGGCACAGCCCATGAGGCCCGCCTGCTTGTTTGAGGCTTCTCACTCCACCCCCGCATCCTGTGACCGCCTGTAGTGATGGATTTCCCCTTCTAAGCTCCTTGAGGACCAAGTCTAAACAAACCCATGTCTCTGTCACCCCCGCAGTGCCCCCTCCTGCCCTGTACCCGCGCTGATGAAGTCTTACCGGGTGCGTGGTGAGCGGACCAGCTGCCGGCGGTCAGGGCGAGGGACAGAGTCACCCCGGTGCAGGGGAAAGCACAGTTGTTCTCAGATGACACAGTGGTGAGGTGGGGGGGGGTGTCCAAGACCCCCCAGAGACTGCACGTGATAGCCCATCCTCCACGTGGCAGCTCACTTTGTCTGCAGAACTTTACACAAATAATGTTGATTTTGAGCAGCTCTGGTCCAATCCCTGATTGCTCTTAGACAACAGTAAGCCTTGGGCCATGCCCAGTAACTCCCAGTTTGTCACAAACAAGGTTGCCTATGGACTGACCTGACCTCTGGCCCTCTGCCAAGGGGAGCAGGCGGAACTTGCCAGCCTCTGCTGAAACGGCCCCGTGGTGTGGCCGTGCACCGCCCTGAGAACGTTGGCAGGTCCGAGACGCCCAGCGGGGTGAGGGAGGGGTAACAGGCAAATCCCAAATGTCAGGTGGGGCATGAGGCAGGTGTGGGTCCCCAGGGACACAGGCCAATGTTAGCGGGCCGCCTCTACTCCTCTGCCCACTTCACACCCTGAAGAGCTCAGCTCTCCCTTCCTCTTGGGTTGCTTAGCTCAGGGCTGATGGGAATGGGGGCCAGAGCCATGCAGCCAGGGCCTTCCTGAGGAACATGTGTGTAGTGTCCAGAGTCTCCGGCCAGGCCCCAGCAGCTACCCACACCTCTGCTGGCTGCTGCATTGCCTCTCTGAGCCCCAGACCTCTCCTCAGCACCCTTTCTTATGCAGCTGGAACGGTTAGCGGGGCTTCTGCTCTGAAACAAACAATTCCCCAGCCCTGGAATTGTGGGAATGCCCCTGTTCCTCATCTTGGGACAGAATTCTTCTCCCACTTTGTCATCACTCCAGGAATGATCTCACACGCAGGTCAAGCTGCCTGGCACATCCTGGACCTGGCATTTCTGGGCACAGAGACTGAGACGCCAGCCCCACTTTTCTCTCAGGAAACACAGGGGAAGGTGAAGGGTTTGAACAGATCAGCAGAGGGACAATCTCGCATTCATTCGTGTCTAGTTTATTTTTAAATTTATTTATGTATTTTGGCTGCACTGTGTGGCCCGCTGGATCTTAGCTCCCTGACCAGGGATTGAACCCACGCCCTCAGCAGTGAATGCATGGCAGTCCTAACCACTGGACCACCAGGGAATTCCCCATTCATGTCTATTTTAAACATCAGCTGGGAAGTATGACACTTTGAGTGCCAGCAGAACTACCTTCATCAGCAGCTAATTACCTGCAACTCCCTCCAGAACTGACGGCAGTAAAATCACACTTCCTGGCTGCTCTTCTAGGACAGTGCATCACACACAATCTTTGGTGAAGGACCGGATCTTTTTGGTTGTTCCCCAATCTCTCTTGGACTAGTACTTTTGTAAGAGGCAATAAGCATGAATTACTAAAAAATGGGCACACATTGGATGATGCCGCAGTGTCAAATTGCTGTAAAAGTTCTAAACCCTCACTCTCTGCTTTCAGTGATCTAGTCATAGAGCCGGTTGAGCAGTTTGCAAATGGGCCTCGGGCCACAGACCACACTGGGATGGCGCTGGCAGCCCCACATCCCAGATTCTCTGTGCGTGTTCGTGAACAAGCTTTTTATTGTTCTTATAAACCACTGGTGCTGTCAGGCTGTCAGCCACAAAGTCTTTTGTCAGACCATAGACACTGAATTTTCAATCGGGAAATGTGGTTACCATTGATTTCCTATAGCTGTTGTGTGTCTCCCTCTCTGGGGACTCCTAATGAAATTATTCTGTGGAGGGATGCTTGGCCATGTTGACTCCTGGGTACCTTGTGGTCCCTGAGGATATTCAGTTGGTCAGTCACTTGTTGAAACGAGTTTTATCCTCTAGGTAACACGCTGGCTCTTAATAACTAGTTAAAGAAGTTCTCATTTCTCATGATCACAGATATTCTGAGCAGGAAGGTCACTTAGCTACATAGTGGAAACCACAAGAACATCTGTGAAAATAGAAACTACAATGCTTTCTTCAAAGAATTCACATTTACACATTTATAAAGTTCTCCAGCACATGCCAGTTACAAGGAGCATAAGCCCATTTTCCTCCTGGATTTTTCTATATCATTCTTCTACAAATCCCTTCCCAACACACATAGTTTTTCCAGGGTTCTAGTTACTATATTGGGGTTTCTGCTAAACCAGTAATCTGCTTTTCTGTGTTTCTTTGACCAGAGTTCATTTTTCTTTTCTTTTAAAACAATGTTTTATTACCAAATATGGCAAACTCGTGAAAGACATCATGGAATGTAGTTTAATATTATGATGGGAGTTGAAGTTGGTTCTCATTGGCTTGAATTAGTCATTTCTATTGCAATGGAGCTGACTTTGACTTTGATATCTCATGAGAGTGTTAGCTTGTTAACTTTAGTGCTTTAAAAAGTGGACCTTATCCATTCATCTGTTGATGGACACTTAGGTTGCTTCCATGTCCTGGCTATTGTAAATAGAGCTGCAATGAACATTTTGGTACATGTCTCTTTTTGAATTATGGTTTTCTCAGGGTATATGCCCAGTAGTGGGATTGCTGGGTTGTATGGTAGTTCTATTTGTAGTTTTTTAAGGAACCTCCATACTGTTCTCCATAGTGGCTGTATCAATTTACATTCCCACCAATAGGGCAAGAGTGTTCCCTTTCCTCCACATCCTCTCCAGCATTTATTGTTTCTAGATTTTTGATGATGGCCATTCTGACCGGTGTAAGATGATATCTCATTGTAGTTTTGATTTGCATTTCTCTAATGATTAATGATGTTGAGCATGTTTTCATGTGTTTGTTGGCAATCTGTATATCTTCTTTGGAGAAATGTCTATTTAGGTCTTCTGCCCAGTTTTGTATTGCGTGGTTTGTTCTTCTGTTATTGAGCTGCGTGAGATGTGGCACAAATATACAATGGAATATTATTCAGCCATAAAAAGAAATGAAACTGAGTTATTTGTAGTGAGGTGGATAGAGCTGGAGTCTGTCATACAGAGTGAAGTAAGTCAGAAGGAGAAAAACAAATACCATATGCTAACACATGTAAATGGAATCTAAGAAAAAAATGTCATGAAGAGACTAGGGGTAGGACAGGAACAAAACACACACCTACTAGAGCATGGAGTTGAGGATATGGGGAGGGGGAAGGGTAAGCTGTGACAAAGTGAGAGAGTGGCATGGACTTATATACACTACCAAACGTAGGGTGGATAGCTAGTGGGAAGCAGCCGCATGGAACAGGGATATCAGTTCGGTGGTTTGTGACCACCTAGAGAGGTGGTACAGGGAGGGTGGGAGGGAGGGAGACCCAAGAGGGAAGAGATATGGGAACATATGTATATGTATAACTGATTCACTTTGTCGTAAAGCAGTTATACTCCAATAAAGATGTTTAAAAAAAAGTGGTCCTTTTTGGGGGGGTAATATTTTATGTTTTGGTGCTGATGTCATGCTTATCAAAGAAAACATGTCAGGATGTGTTCCCTCCCCCTCTATTTCCTGAAAGAGTTTGTGCACAATTGATGTTGTTACTTCTTTGAATATTTGACAGGCTTCACTTATGAAACTGGAGTTCCCTTGGTGGGAAGGTTTATGATGAAACTCCATTTCATGAGTAAATATAGGGCTATTCCCATTTTCTCCTTTATCTTGTGTAAATTTTGGTAAGTTGTGTTTTTCAAGGAATTTGCCCATTTCATTCAGTTGCCAAAGTGATTAGCACAGAGTTGTTCACAAAATTGACTTATTATCTTTCAAATATCTATTATAATATCTAAAGTGATAACCAGTCTTTCATTCTTGATATTAATGATTCATGTCCTGTTATGATTTTTTAATTGGTCTAGTTAAGAGCTTATCTATTTTGTTGTTTTTAAAATACCAGGATTTGCTTTACAATTTCTTGGCATTGTTTGTTTTCTATTTTGTTGATTTCTGCTCTTTATTACTTCTTTCCTTACACTTTGGGTTTACTTTGCTCTTCTTTTTTTAGCCTCTTGAGGTGGACATTTCCTCTTCTCTAACGTAAGTATTTAAAACTGTAAATTTTCCTCTAACCACTGCTTGAACTGTATGCCATACATTTTGATATGTTGTATTTTCACAATTACTCAGATTGAAATATTTTCTAAATTACTTCTGATTTCTTTTTTTGAAACATGCATGATTGAGAAGTGGGTAGTTTAATTTCTAAATATTGGAGTTTTCCTTATTTATCTTATTGTTATTGATTTCTAATTTAATTTCTTTGCAGTCAGAGAAACTGTTTCATAAATTTTCAGGTCTTTTAAATTTTTTAAGATTTGCATTATGTGTAATTTTCTATGTCACTTGAAAAGACTATCTAATGATATATAAATAGAAATTAGGTTAAGGCAAATGATGATGTTCAGCTCCTCTCTGTATCTACTGATATTTTTTTCTAATTGATTAATAAATTGCTGAGAAAGGAATGGTAAAATCTCTTACTATGATTGTTTCTTTCTCCAGCAAATTAAGCAGAGAAAGGGACTTCTTTCATCTGATAAAGGGCACCTCTGAAAAACCTAGAGTTAACCTAGAGTTAATACTGTCTATACTGTCCAAATACTGAATACTTTCTAAGATGAGGAACAAGATAAGGAAGTACGTTCTCTCTCATCACTTGTGGTCAATGTTGCACTGAGAACCTAGCTATGGCAGTAAAAAAAGAAGATGTGAAAGATATAAATTGGTGGGGAAGAAATAAAGCTCTCTATTTGAACATGGCATGATTGTTTACATAGAAAGTCTCAAGGAATCTACAAAACCACTCACCTTAGTTGCAGGATACAGGTTAATATAAAAAATTAATTTCCTATGTATATATTAGCAGCAAGCAATTGGAAATTATATTTATTTTAAAATTCCATTTATAATACCAAATAGAATACTTAAAATGCATTTAACAAAAGATGCACAGGTCCTGTTCACAGAAAGCTACAGAACATTGCTGAGAAGGACTTTTAAAAAGACCTGAATTCATGGAGAGATGTACCATGTTCATGGATTGGAAGTCTCAGTAGTGCCAAGACATCAGTTCTTCTCAAGTTGATCTATAGCTTCAATGTGATTCCAATCAAAATTGCAGCAGGGTTTTGTGTAGAAATTGAGAAGTTAATTCTAAAATTTGCTTGTAAATACAGAGGACCTAGTATGGTCAAAGCAATTTTTTAAAAGTTGGAAGATAGGTAGTACCTGAGTTTCAACTTCCTACAAAGCTGCTGTAAGCAAGTGGTACGGTGTTGCAGCCAGGATGGACCAATCCATAAACTGGACATAACAGAGACCCACACACAGAGGGTCAGTTGAGTGGTTTTTTGTTTTTTTTTTTTTTTTTTTTTTGTGGTACGCGGGCCTCTCACTGTCGTGGCCTCTCCCGTTGCGGAGCACAGGCTCCGGACGCGCAGGCTCAGCGGCCATGGCTCACGGGCCTAGCCGCTCCACGGCACGTGGGATCTTCCTGGACCGGGGCACAAACCCGTGTCCCCTGCATTGGCAGGCGGATTCTCAACCACTGCACCACCAGGGAAGCCCAAGGGTCAGTTGAGTTTTAACAAAGATGCCCACTCAATTAAATAGGGAAAAGACAGTTTTTTTAACAATTGGATATCTTTGGGGGAAAAACCCCACATCTACCCTTGTTGCATACATGAAATGAACTTGAAATGATCATAGACATAAAACTCCTGGGAGAAAATCTTTGAGACCTTGAGTAAGCAAATACTTTTACATAGAACACAAAAAAATCATAAACCATTAAAAAAAATCATAAACAGGATTTAGCAAAATTTAAAACTTTTGGTCTTTGAAAGACACCAGTAAGAAAATGAAGATGCTAGTCCCAGAATAGGAGAAAATATTAGCAAGACCTATATCTGATACATGACTTGTAAACATATTTTACAAATAGAATATAAACCTCAATACTAAAAGGGAAAACAATACAATTATAAATGGGAAAACGGTTTGAGCAGATATTTCTTCAAATATGACATATAAAAGGCTGATAAACACACAAATAGATGTTCAACATCAAGTGTCTGGGAAATGCAAACAAAACTACAGTGAGATACCACTACACTCCCACTAAGATGGCTAAAATTAAGGCAGTCTTAGTAGGAATGTAAGGTGGTGCCAACATTGCTAACAGTTTCTTAATATACCTGTCAGATGACCCAGTTTTTCCACTTCTAGATATTTGCCCAATGTAAATGAAAACATATATCCTCACAAAGACCTGTATGTGAATGTTCCTAGCAGCTTCATTCACAATAGCCTATCCACAGCTAAATGGATCATCACTCTGTATTACAGACCTGCCTCGGAGATACTGTGGGTTTGATTCCAGATTGATAAAGCAATTATCACCATAAATGGAGTCATGTGAATTTTTTGGTTTCCCATTGCATATAAAAGTTATGTTTACACTATACTGAAGTCTATTAAGCATGCAATCGAATTATGACTCAAAAAACAATATTAATACCTTAATTTAAAAATACAGGGGCTTCCCTGGTGGTTCAGTGGTTGAGAGTCCGCCTGCCGATGCAGGGGACGCGGGTTCGTGCCCCGGTCCGGGAGGATCCCACATGCCGTGGAGTGGCTGGACCCGTGAGCCATGGCCGCTGAGCCTGTGCATCTGGAGCCTGTGCTCCGCAACGGGAGAGGCCACAACAGTGAGAGGCCTGCGTACAAAGAAAAAATAAATAAAATAAAAATACAAAACAAAAATGTTATAATAGTAACATCAAAGGTCACTGATCACAGTTACCATAACAAATACAGTAATAATGAAAAAGTTTGAAATATTTCAAGAATTATCAAAATGTGTTGCAGAGACACACGAAGAGAGCAAATACTTTTGGATAAATGGTGCAAATTGACTTGCTGGATGCAGGGTTGCCACAAATCTTCAATTTGTAAGAAACATGTCTGAGAAGTGCAATCAAGTGACGAGTTGTAAAACAAGGTACCTGTGTATATGCATCTAATGGGAAACTACTCAGCAATAGAAAGGAAGAGTCATGTACCAAAACGTTCATCGCAGCTCTATTTAGTTGTCAGGACATGGAAGCAACCTAAGTGTCCATCAATGGATGAATGGATAAAGAAGATGTGGCATATATATACAATGGAATATTACTCAGCCATAAAAAGGAATGAAACTGAGTTATTTGTAGTGAGGTGGATGGACCTAGAGACTGTCATACATACAGAGTGAAGTAAGTCAGAAAGAGGAAAACAAATACTGTATGCTAACACATATATATGGAATCGAAAAAAAAAAAAAGAAAAGAAAATGGTCAGGAGAACCTAGGGGCAAGACAGGAATAAAGATGCAGACCTACTAGAGAATGGACTTGAGGATACGGGGAGGGGGAAGGGTAAGCTGTGATGAAGTGAGAGAGTGACATGGACATATATATGCTACCAAATGTAAAACAGATAGCTAGTGGGAAGCATCCGCATAGCACAGGGAGATCAGTTTTGTGACCACCTAGAGGGGTGGGATAGGGAGGGTGGGAGGGAGATGCAAGAGGGAAGAGATATGGGGACATATGTATATGTATAACTGATTCACTTTGTTATAAAGCAGAAACTGTCACACTATTGTAAAGCAATTATACTCTAATAAAGATATTAAAAAAAAAAAGAGAAAGGAATGAACTATTGATGCCACACGAGTGAATCTCAAACTCATTACTGCTGAGTGGTAAAAGCCAGATCGTACATACTTTATGATTCCTTTGATATACAGATTTTAATTTGCAAATTAATCTGTAGTGACACAACTCAGATCAGTGGTGGCCTGACGCCAAGGGTGAAGGGAGGGGCTTCAGAGAAGCCTGAGGACTCTTCTGGGGATGCTGAGAACGTCCTGTGTCCGACAGCAGCTATGGTTCTGAGATGGTATGTGTCAAAATTCCTCAGACTGTAAGCTTGAAATGGGTGAAGTTTATTGGATATAAATCATACCCTCAATCAAGTTTTGAAAAAGCAGCCCCACCTCAGGTGGGGGGTGACCGACCGAGTACTGGAACATAGAACAAGAACCCTGGAAAAGCTGGGTGGTGGTGGCATGGTTATGTATACACGGATCCACAGGGGTGGAACCTGAGACCAGTGTATTTCACTCACTTTAATATGTAAATTTCGTACCTTGATAAAAAATGAAAAAGTCCTCGTTAACTGTCAGAAATGAACTACACTGAGTAGTGTTTTAGGTCAAGGATAATTCCTACAAGTTTTCAACAGAGATTTTTTTTTTTTTTTCTGTAAAGAAAACTTATTTTCTTTTGAATTAGGTTTCCTCCATTGGATTTGCTCAGAATGGTACAAACCAATTAATCAGGAAAGGATATGAAAGCTGCATCTCTTTAAGTGTTCAGTTGGCATTTCAGGGAAAGTTGCCAATACATTCTAAGGATCATGCAAATTGACCTTGGGCTTTTGGTTTGCATTGCTAAAGTAAGAGGACCTACCTTTTGCTGACTTCTCTTTGTTAAGTGGGAAATTAGTCTCTGGGGCTTTTCTGATCAGGTGATGAAACATTGCCCACTTTCCTTTGCTTTTGCATTACTGTTGGGTAGTTTTTGCTAGAGGCACCATTTCCAGTTTGTGCTGCAGAATTCTAGGATGGTTCTAGGGCTTGAGCCTCCTGTTGTCATTCCTGGGGTTATGGTCCTTTACATAGAAAAAGGGAATTTGAAGATATGGTTAAAGTTACTTATCAATTTACCTGAAAATAGATTATCTGGGTGGGACTCAACTAATCTGAGAGCCTTTAAGAGCAGAGAGTTTTCTCTGGCTGGCCACTGGGGAGGGGGGGCATTTGAAGACATTTGACTCAAGGGAGGTTCCCTGTTGGGGGCTTTGAGATGACACAATAGGGGACAGGACCTGGGCATGGATGGGTTCTAGCTGCTGAGAGCAGTTCTGCTGACACCCGGCAAGAAATCAGGGCTTTCAGTCCTGCAGCTGCAAGGAATGGATGAGTCTGGCAGTGATTCCTCCCAGCGCCCCCAGGTAAGAGCCTTGACTGCGCCCTTGCCCTCAAGAGGCAATAAGCAGAGATGCTCACCAGCCCGCCCGGACTTCTGACCCACGGAGTTGAGAGCTAATAAATGGGTGCGGTCTGAAGCTGCTAAATTCATGGTTAGTTGTTATGCAGTAATAGAACCCGAATACACAGCAATGATAACCCAATCACAGTAATAAACCATTTGATAAATAAATTTGTTCCCAGTTTTATTGCTGTTTCATGGAAGAATAAAAGTGATTCTAATTTTTTTTTTTTTTTTTTTTTTTGGTTGTGGACAAGGTCCATTTTCTAAGCTGTTGGTAGCGTGCTGGTAAATTATTGTCTATCTTCTTGGGAGAGTACTTCTCAATTCTTGCTGCTCAAAGTGTGGCTCCTGGACCAGCAGCAGCACAGACATCACCTGAGAACTTGTTAGAACTCAGAATCCAGGGCTGCAATCTCAGGCCTCCAGATGCAGGATCTACACTTCAGTTGGATCCCTAGATGAGGAGGTGCTTATTAAAATTTGAGAAGCAGTTGCCCTGAAGTTGTAGAGTGTGGCTCTTATGGATTCTAAACCCCCAATTATCACTTCTGTTGGCCAAGTCTGGAACCTAGACCTCCCGCCAATGGTGGTGCTACTCTGGCAGCTGGGTCTGAATCCAGGAGCTCTTATACAAGAGACTTTTCATTCTAGTTAGTTTTCCTCTTGGCTTCTGAACCTTCTTTAGGATCTGAGTCTCAGTCATGACACCCGAGCAGCACTTGTACCTTGTGTGCTGTGTCCTGTTCACTGGAGTGGGACCTGTGTGTTCCAGCTCCTGTGAGAATTCCTTCTCAGGGGAATTCAATGTCCCCCAGCCCCAGTTGTGTGTATCTGAGGAGCACCTCAGAAAAGCATGTGGGACATGTCACCAGCTGCTGCTACTGATAGCTGTGGTCTCTGCTAGCCAGAGACAAGCAGTCCCACTGTGACAGCTCCCAGGCCTTCACATATTTTCTTCAGTGGTCCTCATAGAGGGTGCAGGGATGGCACGGGTAGCTCTTTCACATGTGTGCTGTGGTCAGCCCAGTGGGGAATTCCAAGGGCTGTTAGAGCATCTCTGGTATAAGCTCATCTCTGCTAATATCTTCAACATCTCTCCTCTCTCCTCCCGTAGACTACACATCCCTAGGGAAATGGAACCCCCCTCACCTCTGACCCTTTACTGGCGCTGCTTTCTGTTCCTGAGAAACCCCTCCCATCTCACAACTTGAGATACTACTTCTTCCAGGAAGCCTTCCTGGAATTTCCCCTCCCAGCCTCCCAGTGAGGTGCCCCTGATATTTGCTTCCATGGTACTTTGGTCATCTGTTGCAGCACAAAACACTCCGAATTGGGTGGCTTAAAACAACCGTTTTATTTTGCTCCCAATTTCTTGGGTCAGGACTTTGGGAAGGGCTGGACTGGGTGCTTTCACTTGGCTTCTCCCATGGAGATGTAGCAGATGTCATCTGGGGCTACAGCCACCTAAAGAATCAACTGAGCCATCCACCCACGAGGGTACCCTCACATTGCTGGCTGGCTGCTGGAAATTCAGGCCTGGAGAACCCACAGCTGGCCTCTCTCCATGGCTGGAGCTTTCTCACACATGGTGCTTGGATTCTAGGAGGGGGTGTCTTTGAGACAAGTGTTCTGAGAGACACAGGGAGAAGCCTCAAAGCTTTTTCTTGCCTAGTCTAGAATGTCCATAGGTTACATATATCTCATTTCTATTAGTCAAACGAGTCATACAAGCCAGTCCAGATTCAAGGGGAGGGTACTTGGACCACACCTCTCAGTGGTGAGAGCAGCAAAGAACGTGCAACCATGTTTCCTCTCACACATGGGACCACATGCCCTGGTCATCACAACTGTCTCTCCACTGAAGATCCCCTCCGGCTTGTGGCCCATCACCCTCAGGGCTGTCTCCAAACACAGTGCCCGGCACCTGCTCACACATAGTTGTTGGCTGGTGGAATGAGTCAGAATATAGTTTAGCAAAATCGGGGGAAAGGCATGGTGGGAGACGCACAGAAGAACCTTACGTGTGATATGTATTTATTGTGTATGTTACAAGGCTTGAAGTAAATGCAGAGTCATTCACTGGTCAGCCCCAAAGCATGGGGTCAGCCATCTATAGGAGCTCTTGATTCCAAGGACTTGTGAGCCCCATTAATGGACCTCCTGGAGTGGCAGCCTGTCACAAAAAGACTTCAGCCAGGATGCTGGAGTCCAGGTGGGCCAGTGGGGGCACCCCGCACGGACGCGAGGCGGAACAGTGTTGGCCTGCTGGTCTACCCAGGGAGAAGCTTCTCCAAGGTCTCCAAGCTCTGGTTCAAGCCCCTGACAGTACCCAAAATTCACCCAAGCCCTCAGCGTGAAGGGCATCTCTGAAACAAGGGTCACATTGAGCTTGTTTTAGGAGAATGTGGTAAAATAAGTTTCTGCCATCCTCAGCTTAAACTCCCTAGTTTGCAGAATTTTATTTACAGCAAAATGTTGATTTACCCACAAACATCCTGCTTTGCTAAATATACTGCTCGACTCCTAGAACAGGGCTGTGGTTTGAGAGCGTGGGTTCTGCCCTCCCTTCCGAATGCTGGAAGGCTGTATCCTGTTCTCTCTTCTGTGGTGCCCACACATGATGGGAGGTGAGTGGGAACTCAGCCTGAACTGTCCTCCAGCACAGGCCTCTCACAACACGAGGTTTGCTAGAGATGGGCCTTTGTGTGGCGGACCTCTCTGGGGACCTGGCTGCAGGGAGGAGGACTTGTGGGAAGTCTGGTGCCCACTGCCAGGCATGGCCCATTTGCTGAGTCTCTTCCCCTTTTTATAGGCTGAGTTGGTTTTGGGGGTCACCCAAGTTATCTGCACTGCCAGGTGTCTGCGACGGAAGGAAGGACTTGGAGGTGATTCAATCAGAAGGGAAAATCCCACCCTGGAAACACCACAGCTTCCTGAAACAGAGGTCCGAGGCCACAGGCTGCTCTGGACGGTGAGCCTGAGCTCCAGGAAGTGGCCGGTGAGGCCCCTGTCGTCACTGTTGTAGAGGAAGACACAGGGCCAGGCAGAAGAGTCAGAGGGGCAAGAGAGAAAGGGAAACAGATCACACATTTATTTCTCCTTAAGCAGTAGGAAGGCGGGAGGGGAGGAAGGGCTGAAGAAACAAAAGTCAGCTCCCAGTCGATGGACATTTAGGTCCATCAACAGACAAATGGATAAAGAAGATGTGGTACATATATACAATGGCATATTACTCAGCCATAAAAAGAAATGATATTGAGTTATTTGTAGTGAGGTGGATGGACCTAGAGACTGTCATACAGAGTGAAGTAAGTCAGAAGGAGAAAAACAAATACCGTATGCTAACACATATATATGGAATCTAAGAAAAAAAAAGGTCATGAAGAACCTATGGGCAGGATGGATATAAAGACACAGACCTACTAGAGCATGGACTTGAGGACACGGGGAGGGGGAAGGGTAAGTTGGGACGAAGTGAGAGAGTGGCATGGACATCTATACACTACCAAACGTAGGGTGGATACCTAGTGGGAAGCAGCCGCATGGCACAAGGAGATCAGCTCGGTGCTTTGTGACCATCTAGAGGGGTGGGATAGGGAGGGTGGGAGGGAGATGCAAGAGGGAGGGGATATGGGGACATATATATATGTATAGCTGATTTACTTTGTTATAAAGCAGAAACTAACACACCATTGTAAAGCAATTATACTCCAATAAAGATGTTAAAAAAAAAAAAAAAAAAGAGCTCCCAGTTCTGCTGGTGAGCTGGGGCAGTCCCAGGGGATAACCTCCAGGAATCCCTAAGGAAAGGGGATTTGGATTGGGGGAGGGGAGAAGGTGGGATAGACTCTGGAGTAGACTGAATACGGGACTCAAATGAGAAGAACGCTCTCCTGGCCCCTCTGCTCTGTAAACGAGGGCTCACAGGCAAAAGCCAAGCTAATACATGTCACCTCACAGGGCCTCTGTGGTCATGTCTGTAAATGGGGGTCTGCAGGGGTTTATGCAGGTTAAAAGTGTAATGTTATATATAAAGCCCATAGCATGGTGCCTGACATAGGGCAACTGCTCAATTAATAGCAGTTCATATTTTTTATTCTTTGATTTTTGTCACCAACAGCATCAACAAATAGCTCTGAATTTCCCTCTATTTCCAACTGACAGTAGAAAATCAATAGGTACGAGGTGTAGAGCTTTGTGGCTAACACGTTAACTTTCTCTCAGGTTAGGCTGTTTAAAATCTCACAGGGACTCTAGCAGGTAGAGGTGGCACATGTGCTGTCCTTCTGATGGGACAAAGAGATAAGAAACCCAGGGCAATCTCTATTCTCAGCCGAGAGTCAGTAAATACTACGCCAGTGTCCTTCCCAGAACCATACTGTTTTGAAGACACGGAGTTGTCTTTGATCTGAATCTTCCAAAGATCGGATGCCAAATGACCGTCTATGGAGAATTAGTAACTGGGAGGGAGAGTGAAGGAAACCTTCTTTTTGCCTGAGTAGAGAATAAGCCGCCAGCTGTGCGGAGTGATGGGTGACATTAACTTCTCATTTGCCAAGATGATTTCCCTGGGCAGGTTGGTAAGTGAAGTTCACTGCTGAGAAAAGTCAGCTTCCTGTATTTGAGGAAATCAACCACAGAGAATTCTTTAACATCCAGTAAATGTTTGTGAAACTCGAGTGGTCCTGAGTGAGGTGAGGATGAATCAGTAATGCGCACGATAGAGATCTTTCCTAATGCACAGAGGAGCTGTCGTGCTCGGGCCCCCGAGACGGGGGAGCTCCAGATGAGCCAAGGTGTTAATATTTACCCCAAGGAAATCAGCAAACTCCAAGAATCAAATTGTTTCTTCCCCCTTCCTTTCTCAGAGAGCCGTTTACCAGCACAATTAAGGATGGCAAGAAACCCAATTTTTAAACAAGGGTTTTTGGTGGGGTGTGTCTTCCCAATTCCTGCTGACAGAGGAGGTGTGTGGGGTCGGCCTTGCTCTCAGGTAGCCACCCGAGCTTAAGGAGTCTGTCCAGGCAGGACACTGCAGCCCCTGATGACCAGCCCTGTGCCTGGTGACATTCTCCATGGGCCCCACGAATCCTGGGTTAGTGGGGGACAGCCAAAGGCTTCCAGATCATTGAGTCACATTCAGAGGGAGCCATCCATTTGTGCCCTTTCCTCCACTTTTCTCACTTATAAACATGTTCATTCCCTCAGTCAACCCTCAAGAGTTACGGTGCCCCCAGCACGCACCCCTCGTCAGGCTCCTTAGGCTGCAGGGAGCCCACTGGGTGCCTCTGCAGGGTGGGAACCTGGCCCCATGGGCCCGCCATCACTTCCTCCCCTGAAACCACAGCGTGACATCTATCCCAGGGCTTGGAGTGTCTCCTTTGTTTTTTTTAAATACCAAATAATTGCAGGCCCCTGAGAATCCGGGCCCCCAGCTACCTGGGCCCGAAACTCTGGGGTTCACAGATTGCAGAATTTTTGGTGTGCTGGTGTTGGGAGGTGGATGGGAGGCCCGTGCCTGTCCCCCTGCTGGCTACTCCTGCTGTCCTCCTGCCCTGGGCTTCCCTTGGCAACCTGAGACCCATAGTCCAGCTGCAGATAGGGAAGGAAGAGACCCCAAGGGCAGAGAAGTAAATGAACCACGTTAAGCAGTGACGGGAGGGACAGAGAGGCTGCCTGGCAGAGGGGAGGGCATGGAGAGGTTCAGCCCAGCACAGCACCCTCCTGTTTTGGGGGGCATCTGGGTCCCCCAGATCCTGGGAGATGGCAGCTTTCTGTTCCGCCCCTGTCCAGAGGACAGCCAGGCAGGGGCAGCCCAGCCACGAGCACTGACCACATCTCACATGGTCATCTCCCTGGGTGACATCAGTATAAGACTGATATTTTCTATGGAGCATTTTGCCAGGAGGAGAGGTTTTGATTCCTCTGCTGAGATAAAGATATTTGATGATGAGAGAGTGAGTTCTCTGGAGCGTGACATCGACATCAGACGGGTGATGCAATGAGGGGCATGGTGCAGGCTTAGATGTTGGTCCTCACAGGGAGAGATTCATGGAGGTGGATAAGCCTCCAGCTCCTGGGATCTGAGTGTGGGTCAGAGTGCAGAGGCCATGACCAGACTCCTCTGGTCCCCAAATGATGGAGTTACTGCTGTGCTGAGAGTCCTGGGAAATTCTTGACCGTGGATGCTCCAGTCAGGGTCCCTTGGGCTGCATTACTGTCTCTGCTCCTTGCTCTGGGCTTCTGTGTGCTTTTGCTTTCCTGGCTAGCACTTCCTGGGGGAGGTTGTCCCTGAGCTGTTCTTGAATTGCCCTTGGGCTGCTGGAGATGTTTTGTTGGAAGGGCCCAGGAGTTGCAGTCTCTATTTCTACCCCTCCCTGGCCCATGCCCTTAGCTTGTGGGGTGCCACTTCCACTTGGGGTCTCCAAGGGCCAGGCTGAAAACTCCCCCATTCCCTGGGGACTGGCCCAATTTCCCCCAGCTTGGTTCTTTGTCTGTGCTATGCTCTGCCTTCCCGTCACAGTCTCTCCTGGGAGCCCTGCCTCATCAATCTCTTACATGGACCCTCATCTCAGGACCTGCTGAGGAACCTGGGGAGCCTCGGGCAGCCCTGCTCCTGACCTTGTAGGGGGACTTAGCAGAGCCCTGAACAGTGGCTTTAAGCGGGCAGAGAGGGCATGTCCAGGGAGGGCGGGAGGCAAAAGGCTCACGTGTGAGGATGTGCCCTGGGGTCCTGCAGACACAGTGTAGAGTAAGGCCTGGGCTGAGTTTGGGAGGCATCGGGTGAGAGGAGAATGGCCAGGTACTGGGGGACAGGCCTCCTCAGGAAGGTGTGTGCTGGGGACAGGGGTGTTCTAGATCCGAGGCACAGAGAACCTGGGATGTCACAGGTTATTCACTGGGTGGGCAGGATAGAAATACTCACTATTTCTCAGGCCTCTTGCCTCGAGCAGAGCTCTGGCTACTGCCAGAGACTGTCAGATATTTTTCTTTGTGTCAAAATCCCTATGGATAAAACCTTGCCAAGTGGTTTTCCAGCTTTTCAAAACAGGGTAACTGCCTTTATGAGTTGGTTGGGATGGGATGGATCCACCCTTCACTGTTGCTTCAGGCGTTGGGTCTCTGTTTGTTCACTCCTACTCTGGATACCTGAATTTGTCCCCAAATATTTGTTGAGCACTCGCCCCTCTCCAGGCTGGGCTGGGCGGACACTGAGATGCAGCGTGGTCTGCACCCCTGACACTAACATTCTAGTGGGAGACACAAAGGGAGGACATACATTAATAATTAAGTCTGTAATGAAGGTGATTACAGACTCTGAGAGGGGTTCAAGGGCAACAGCAAAACAGTGAAGGGGGGAAGCGGTGGTGCAGAGCTCAGCTGGAGGCGGGGGGGCCTCCCTGAGGGAGGCAAGACAGCACATTAACGGGGGTTCACTGGCGAACACACAGGAGACAAATGTGCAAGGGTGATGCCAGGGAGTGACCTGGAAGTCAGGTGACCCCAGTGGGGGTGGGGCTAGATGCCATCAGGGAGGGAGGTAGGACGCAGGACACACCCTTACCCCCCGGGTGTGATGGGCAGGCAGTATATGACTTAGGTCCGCCCATAAGGAATTCTCTGAGAACCCGGTTGAGGACAGGAGTGGCAGGGTGGCTGCGGTGAGGAGGACCTGTGGAGGGGGCTTCCTGTCAGAGGCAGCAGGAAGAGACTTGGAGGCGGGGGTGCAGGGAGCAAGGTGAGGTCCAGGAAGGCCACTGGCTTCTGGCTTGAGAAACTGGGTTAGGGTTAGGGGATGGGTGGATCTTTCCTCAAGACGGGAGAACAGAGGCTCCTAGAATTTCCTCTGGGATGGGCAAATTTGAAATGCCAGAGTGAAAATCAGGGAGGGCTCTCGGCAGACAGTGACATGTGAATCTGGGGGGACTGACTATGGTCTTTAGAGCAAGGCTCTAAAAGGCTGAAATGACCAAGGAACATTTACTGGTTGTTTGGGGACACCAGCCTCTATTGACTCTTTCTGTCTTTTTTCTGAGTGTCATTTTTACACACTTTGCCACAGAGTTACATCACTTAACCTTTTTTTTGAAAAATAACTTTTAAACAAACTCTTGAAATAAAACCTCAGCTTTTCCTATGCTATCTGTGAGATATCTTAAGTTTGATATGATGGAGATAGCCAAGCTGGAGATATATTATTGAAATTGTTGAAATAACAACCTCTGTGTGTTCACACCTAAAAATTGTGTGTGAACCCCACCCCTTGGATATGACCCCGGAATGGAAACAGATCCCAGGCATAGCTTTGCCTGTTGTCAGCTGCAGCTTCTTAAACTTGAACATCAGTTTTCTCCTCCATGATATTCATAACGCTCCCTCACAGAGCTGTGAACCTCATTGAGATAACCATGAGTGGTGGCTAATTTTATATGTCAACTTCACTGGCTCACCAGGTGCCCAGATATTTGGTAAATATGATTCTGGGTGTGTCTGTGGGCTGGTTTCCAGATGATATTAGCATTTGAATTGGTAGACGGAGTAAAGCAGATTGCCTTCCCCAGTGTGGTGGGCCTCATCTAATCAGCTGAAGGAGTGGCTAGAACAAAAAGTGGAGGAAGGGAGAATTTGTCCCTCCCTCTGCCTGCCTGCTTGAGCTTTGACATCAATCTCCTGCCTTCACCCTGGAGCTTACACCACTGGCGCTCAGGTTCTCAGAAGAACACCACCGGCTTTCCTGGGTCTCCAGCATGCAGAGAGCAGAATGGAGGACTTCTCAGCCTTCATAATCACGTGAGCCAATCCCTCGTAATAAATCATACCTTTATCTATCTATCTATCTATCTATCTATCTATCTATCTGTCTATCTACCTGTCTCCTGTGGGTTCTGTTTCTCTGGAGAATCTAGACACATACATGATGTAAAGGGCCTGGCATAGTGTCTGCCACACAGATGATCATAATCCTTGTCTTCTGCATTCTCTATCAATGCACAGCTTCTCCTCTGTAGGATGCAGAGGAGTCAAGGCCTCTGTTTAACTGGCTTTTACGTAAAACCAACAGGTGAGAGCATTTGAGAAACACTAATTGATAATAACACAATGATAGTATCAATAAACTTGGAGCTGGATATTCCTTAAGATATGACTTCAAGCATTTTAGAATAGGTACACAGTTTGCCAAATCTTCTGCAGAAAATTGTGTCAAGGCTGCTCAGGTAGAAGATGGTGCTCTTAGAATCAACAAAAACATTACCTGGGAGCTTGTCATAAATGCAGATTCTCAGGCCTTGCACTGAACTCTGCCATCCATGACCCCAGCTGCCAGCCACACTTGGCTAGTGGGCACTTGAAATGTGGCTCATGCCACACAAGGAAAAAATAATACTTGGGACATGTTAGGGTAAATCAAATATCCTGTTAGTATGAATTTCACCTTTTTCTTTTGACTTAAAAAAATATTGTCACCAGGAAAATTTAAATTACACATGTGACTCACATGGTATTTCTACTGGACAGCACTACACATGTACCTGCTGGCTCAGAATCTTCATTTTAGCAAGCTCTCGGGGCGATCTGCAACCACGAAAGTTTGAGAAGCACTGCTCTGGGCCAGGGGTTGGCAAACTACAGCTTGTGGGCCAAATCCTGCTCACTGCTGGTTTTTTGAATAAAGTTTTATTAGAACACGGCCAGACCCATTTTTTACACATTGTCTATGGCTCTTCCTGTGCTTCTTTCTTTCTTTTTTTTTTTCTTTTTAATAAATTTATTTATTTTTGGCTGCATTGGGTCTTTGTTTCTACGTGTGGGCTTTTCTCTAGTTGTGGCGAGCCTGGGAGCCTGGGAGCCTGGGCTACTCTTCGTGGCGGTGGCTTCTCTTGTTGCGGAGCACGGGCTCTAGGTGCACGGGCTTCAGTGGTTGTAGTTGTGGCACGTGGTCTCAGTAGCTGTGGCTCTTGAGCTCTAGAGCACAGGCTCAGTAGTTGTGGCCCACCGGCTTAGTTGTTCCACGGCATGTGGGATCTTCCTGGACCAGGGCTCGAACCCGTGTCTCCTGCATTGGCAGGCAGATTCTTCACCACTGCGCCACCAGGGAAGCCCCCCTTGCCTCTTTCATGAAAATCTTAAGGCTGGCAAAGCCTGAAATATTTACCATCTGGCGCTTAACAGTAGAGTTTCTGACCCTGGTCTGGGCCGTTGATACTTCTGGTCTTTATGGCATGGTCTCCGACCCCGCTGTACCTGATCCTGTTCTTGTCAGGAAAGTCCCCTGGCATGGTGCCCCCGGTACAAAGTACCCCTGGAGGCCTGCCTCTTTCCTGGAAGTCACAGAGGAGGCCAGTGATCCTTTGGCCATGTGATGGAAAATATTAAAAGATGATTTAAGATCAAAAGTCCCATTCACATTGGAAAGGCCCTTCAAGGTCACCTGGCTGCTCTCTTGTTTGGTGAGGGGGGAACAAGGCCCCACAAGGGTACTTGGGCTTTGGGCCGCCCAGCTGCTGGAGCCTTCATGTTGTTTTTGCACCAGGCTGTTTCCCCACATCCTGGGTGTGGGGGGACCTCCCCTGGCTGGCCACAGAGGTGTGATGTGCTAACATAGCAGGGCTTTATCCTCATGTACTGAGACTCGGTTTGGGTGTAACACTTATATCCTGTGCCAGTTTTAAATCTTATTAAAGGAAGAGATGAGATTTTTATGTTAATCAGTGGGAGGCATGGAGTGAAAAAAAAAAAAAAAAAAAGACAAGAAGATACTGAGAATTATGGTTCTGTTTTCCTGCTACTTAAAGTGTGGTCCACAGACCAGCAGCAGCTATGCCTGGGGTGTGATTAGAAATTCAGAAGCTCAGTGGCCCCTAGGCCCCGGGATCGGAATCTGCATTTAACAAGATCCCGAGGGAGGCATAGGCATGTAGCATTTGAAACTCATCACTCTTAAGTTGTTCTTCAGCTTCAGTGCATCTTAAAATCATCAGGGGACGTTTTAAAATCATGAAACCGGTCCCTGCTGCAGAGCTTCTGACATCATGGTCTGGGGCCAGGACTGTGCATGGAGAATTTTAGGGTCCCCATGTGGGGTGAAAGTGCAGTGGAGGATGAAGACCTCAGCCTACAATGACCCTTTTCGCTCTGAATTTCACAGCTAAGAACTCATGCTATATGGCCTAGGTGGAGTCATCAAGGAATTTGCTCTTGACTCAAGACTCACGCTGCTTGAAGCCCACTGCTGGTTTCCTCACCCAGCCAACAAGGTTCCCCTCCCACCAGAGGTATGAGATCCACTCCTCTTTGGGTTCTCCACACTTTTGGTGAAACTTCTGGAAGGTGCAATATGAATGTGGCTGACGTGGGGCGGGGGAGGCCCCGGCTCCAGCTGTCAGGGCCGCTCACGACACCTCTCCTCTCTCCCCTCTGCTTCAGACTGTGGGGCTTGTGCCAGGAGGACCCCTTTGTCCCCTTTTGTCTGTGGGTAACTGTGCGGGGCAAGTCCCGGGGCTGGGGCCACTTGTGCCCTTGCAGACTTGATGACCGCAGGCTGAAGACGGGCCTTGCTGGGCGTGCAGCGATGGTGCAGCCGGACATGGGTACCTCCACCTAACTGGCGTCTTTCAAGGCTTGTCTGGCTGAGACCCCCAAGACAGGGCAGACCCCTGGCTCTGTTCTCTCCCAGCTCTCATACAGACAACACTTTGTCACCCAGGGAGGTTGGAGGCCCTTCTGATGTCCAGGCTTGCCTCCTCCCCTGGTTCCTACTGGACTCCCCTCCCTGCCAGGAGGTGGTCCTTGCCCGGCTCTCCTACGGTGGGAAGAGTGGACCAGCCGGGAGGATGGGTGCCGGGTCTGCCAGATGCCCTGGTGTCGGGGGTGGTACGGAGCCAGGGTTCGCTGGCTGGCACCCAGCCCCGCAGGCATCTGTCCAACAGACCTTCTTGGACTGGATGCATTTTGAGGTACCACAATTTTTGGTGGTTAATTGTTCTCTCTCATCAGTACTTTATTATAGGAATTAATTTTTTTTTTTTCATGAGCACATACTTTTAAGTAAAATAGTAGCATTTTTTACCACAGTAAAACCCTGTGTGAACTGCATCCATCAGCTGTGTGGCTCCAGCAAATAACGAACTCTGTTTCCTCCATCCCTCTCATCCCCTCCTGCCTCAGTTTCCTACTAGGGGACTCAGGAACCCCTAGTTGGCCACTGTAAGGATTAGAAATAATGCACCTACAACCTGGAGCTCAGTGCAGGGCTGGGCGAGGCCTGGGTAAATGTTTGCAGACACAAGACTGGGGAACAGCTGTTAGGGAAGCTTCGTGCCTGCTGGTTAGGGGGGCAGGGCACTCAGCCATTGGGAGAGGAGATTCCCCTGTGATAGGTGAAATACCGAGCCTGCCTCCCTGGGCCACTCTCTGCCTTCACTCCATCTCCTGTCTGCTCTGCCTGGTTCCTGGGGCTACGGTGGGGAGGAGAGAGGGATAGAGAGGCATCGTAAGGATACAGGCCCTGGCGCAGGGGCGGGTAGGGACAGCTGGGTGTGCGGGCAGCCAGAGAGTGGAAGAGGACAAAGGCAACAGGTTGAGAAGTGTAGAGGGATCTGGATGCCCTCCGTGTGGTTGGAGAAGTACAGGTGAGACCTGAGTCATTCTGGAGTCCTTCTTGGTTGTCCTGGCAATGGCACCCCTGGGCCACAGAAAAGCGCTGATTCCCTCAAGTGATGGCATGGTCACCACCTGCTGACTGAAAGCTGAGACATTTATCCACAATGTAGGATGGAAACTTCTAGAAGAGGGAACACCTTGGTGAGCAGGTGAACTTGGGCAGCAAAGGCTTCAGTGGGTGGGTGTGCAGCAGCAAGAGGGAAGTTTGGCACTCTTTACTTTGCTTAAAAGAACTAACTCATTCCTTTGAGGCCGGTTCATGAGAACCAGAAGCAATGGTGCTTGCAGTCATAGGAATAGGTTGGATTTCCTTGGAAGGAGAGGAGAATGTTCCAACAGTGAAGGTTTTCTTCAGCCTGATGAAGGGGTAGTGAGACTTCACTTCCCCAAAGTAAAGCTGACTGAGCCTTGCTTGGGGGAAAGTGCTCCTGGGAGCCCCCAGCCCAGCGCAGGTCTTCCTTGTCCACTGCAGGCTGGAACCTATCCCAGTGCCTGATTCTTCGTGTTGTCACCTGCACCTTCAAACCAAGTCCTTCCATGCTTCCCACCTCTCTGAAGCCACCTTCAACCACATCTCTTCTCGCCTCCAGCCAGAGAGTATTCTCTGCTTTTAAGGGCGCATGTGATTAGACTGGGCCTGCTTGGATAACCCAGGACAATCTCTTATCCGATCTAATCCCTCTTAAAGTCTATAACCATACTCACCTCTACAGGGTCCTTTTCACCATGCAGTGCAACTCATTTGCAGACATCTTTGAGGGCCTTCTGCCCCCCTGCCTGCCCACATCTGCTTGTCTGGGAGGCAGCCGCACTGACTACGGCCTCTACAGGGGAGTTCCCTGCACCATCCACCACGACCCTGCCGTTAATCCAGTAGAAGGGGGAAGAGGGCACTGAGCCTTTTCTCAAGATGCATTTGAGGAAATGTGACAAACAGAATGAGTTTTGAGGTTCACTTTCCCTGAAAAACAAACATAATGGATGGATTTTCCATGAGCAAATCATGGAAATCATGGCTGGATTCACAGCGTGCCTCAACTCTTTAAAGCTCAAGCTATTTTGAAATGACAGGCTTGACTCTTTAAAAAGACACTAGAATTCAGCACAAGGAGCCTCTGTGTCTAAAAGAACACATGTGTGGACAGTGTGCATTAGAGGGATGAGGAGTTCCTGTCCTGGGGGCCATTCCAGGGCTCACTGCCTTCGTAAGGATAAGATTCATTTAAAAGGCAAAAACCCACAAACTCAAATGTGGTCAAACTGTTGCCGAAAGTAGAGGTGACGTCCAAGGTGAAGGAAACAGAAGTCTGTGGTTTGGTAGCTGTTTTCATGATGAGTGATGTTATTTCTCCAGAAAAGCTCTGCAGTTAGTTACATTTTGCTATTGGGCAGCTCAGGAACTAATTCAGCCGTGGTTTTATGTCTGATCTTGGTGATACTCTGTCTTTTTGTTCTATCCTCATGGTCACACCCCTACAATTTTTGGAGAAAGTGGGGAGCAGATCTCAGTTATCTATTGCTATGTAACAAATCACCCCAAACTCGATGTCTTAAATCCACCATCCTATTAAACTAGCCCTGAGAGTTGGCCGGGGCTGGCCACAAGGTCCTCCTGTCACCTCCCTTGGGACCTCTGTGCTGGCAGCTCATGGCCAAATCACCTGGCAAATCACATGACAGGGACATGTGACAGCTGGGCCTCTCTTTCTCCTTGTGGCCTCAGGACCCCTCCGTGGGGTCTCTCTAGTGGGTAAGTGGACTTTTTTTTTTTTTAATTTATTTTTGGCTGCATTGGGTCTTCATCGCTGCACATGGACTTTCTCTAGTTGCAGTGAGCGGGGGCTACTCTTCGTTGTGGCGCGCGGACTTCTTATTGTGGTGGATTCTCTTGTTGCGGAACATGGGCTCTAGGTGCGTGGACTTCAGTAGTTGTGGCACACGGGCTTAGTTGCTCCGTGGCATGTGGGATCTTCCTGGACCAGGGATTGAACCTGTGTCCCCTGCATTGGCAAGTAGACATCCCTGTCATCAGGGAAGTCCCAGGTGGACATCTTAAATCAAGGTTTGGCAAATTTTCTGTAGAGCGCCAGATAGTAAATATTTTAGGTCTTGTGGCCACATGGCCTCTGTCATCAGTACTCTGTAGCAGAAGCAGCTACAGACAATGCATAAGTGCATGAGCATGGCTTTGTTACAATAAAACTTTATTTACAAAAATAGGTGGGGGGGCAGTTTTAGTGGGGGCCATAGTTGGCTGCCTCCTCTCTTACATGGTCACCCAGGACTCCTGAGAACACGAAAGAAGACGCCAATGAGCCTTCTTTGGCCTGGGCTGGGCTCTGGCACAGCCTGCCTTCATGGGGGGGGGGGTACTGCAGGGGGCAGGGGGCAGTGTCCCAGGGCATCCCGGGGAGCACACTTCCCCAGAGGCAGGGAGATGCAAGGGTCCCCCTTGGTGACTGATTGTAAAGAAACGTTGGTATGTGCAATCCTCATATTTAAACCAAGGAACAGAATTCACCTGTTGAATGAGCATTCTCTAAGCCTGTGGTGTGTGTTGCTTACTGTGAGTTACTAGAATGAAAACTCCAGGGCTTGATGACTGTTCAGCGCTACACTACCAAGTGGAAGAACCTTAGATCACCCAGTTTCATGGTGAGAATGCTGTCATCCCTGCCCCTTCCTCTAGCTGATTACTTTTGTACTTGGATACGGGAAATAGAAACCCTAGGTGACAGTAACGCTCAGAGATTGTAGCCATCTGGGCCGCCCTGACAATCGCATTTTGTTGGGGTCCAGATGGACCTCGCTTGTGTTCTGCCTCCTCCCGGTTCACCTCTGTTATTCAGCGCCCCAGGCTAGCGTGTGGATAATAAGGTGTCCAAGGAGCAGCTGTTAGAGGGCTAAGCGTCTCTAGGCTCATGGGAAAGACCCCTGACTCTTGCCTGCACTGTTTCACAAGCCTCACCTGACTAGCCTCTAGCTGTCCCCCCTCCACCCACTGCAGTGCCATCTATGTGCTTGGTTTTATAACATACTGGATCACGCCTCTCCCTTTTGGATAAATCCCTAACTGCTCCTCACCACCTGAACATAGGCTCTGTCTGAGGTTGGTGCTCCAGACCCTCTGTATCCCCACTTTACTTGCCTTCCCACCCTTCCAGTGCACGCTGATGCTGCCCTGGACTCTTCAGTATTCCCCAAGGAGCCTGGACACTTCTTTCCCACGTTTAGTCCAAGCCTCCAGTCACTTCCCACATTTGCAGATGATTCTCTAAATCCCAACCTAAATGCCCCTTCCTCCAGGAAGTCCTCCCTACTTCTCCTAGTTGGATCAAATGCTCCTTCCTGAAAGAACACTAGCACAAAGGGGAAAGAGAGAGAGAGAAAAAGAAGGAAAAAAAAGAAAAGCAGATCCTAGGTAGTTTCCTGAAACATATCCTGGATGCCCCATGATTCCCCAAAACTTTCTTATAGATCAACAGCAAAGCCTTTTTAAAAACCAACCAACCAACCAACCAGAGTACATCAACTACTGTCTGGAGCCATTATACCTTCCTTGTAGCTAAAAAAATATGGTAAGAAGGCCCCTTTTCCCGAGGTTAGGGAGTACATCAACTCTTGTTTTGCTTTTTATATAAGGAGGTTTGGGCAGACGGCTGAGCCAGGTGGAGGTAGAGAAGGGAGTCGAGCTCTAGTGGATGGGAGGGTCCCTGCTGTCCAGGACTTAGAGTGAGAACAGGCTCTCAGGGTGACTGGGAGAAGGGGCTTGCCATACTTGGGGAACACCGGTGAATGTGATATAGGATGACTGGTGATCTCAGGTGAAACAATAGCACGAAGGGGTCCCGAGACCTAGGGGTCAGCCTGGACACACCCCCTTTCCTGGATCGCCCTCCCACCCCTGTGGGCACACCCTCTTATGGTCTCTCATTTTCTGCATCTTTCCTGCCTGTGCCCACCTGACCCAGCCAGAGGACTCACCTGTTTCTTCAGATTTACCCAAGTGGGAGGGTGGTGTTCATGAGAGAGCTTCAGGTGGGAGACAGAGTTTACTGATGGTCTGGGGACTTAATCACAGTGGTGTTTTCCAAAATGTGGATTGGGATCCACTAATGGGCCATGAAATTAATTTGTGGACTGTGATTGGCTTTTAAAAAATTGGGCAATGAACTGAATAGACATTTTCACTAGTCATTACAGAAATGCAAATGAAAACCACAATGAGATAACACCTCTTGTTTGTTAGAATGGCCATGATTAGAAAGACAAGAGGTGACAAATGCTGGTGAGGATGCGGAGAAAAGGGAACCCTTGTGCACAGTTGGTGGGATTGTAAATCAGTGCAGCCACTGTGGAAAAGAGTATGGAGGGACCTCAGAAAATTAAAAATAGAACTACTATATGATCCAGCAACTCCACTTCTGGGAATATATCCAAAGGCAACAAAAACACTAACTTAAGAAGATATCTGCACCCCCATGTTCACAGCAGCATTATTTACAACAGCCAAGACATGGAAACAACCTAAATGTCCATCAGTGGATGAATGGATAGAGAAGTTGTGGTATATATATATATATATATATATATATATATATATATATATATATATATACACACACACATACAATGGAATATTAATCAGCCATAAAAAAAGAAATCTTGCCATATGCAACAACATGGATGGAACTTGAAAGCATTATGCTAAGTGAAATAAGTCAGACAGAGACAGACAAATACTGTATGATCTCACTTATATGTGAAATCTAAAAGTAAAAAGCCCCAAAACCCTAAACTCAGAAAAAGAAATCAGATGTGTGGTTACCAGAAGCAGAGGGTAGGGGGAGAGAGAACTGAAGAAAGGTAGTGAAAAGGTACAAACTTCTAGTTATAAGATAATGCACAACATAATGAATATAGCTAACACTGTTGTGCGATATGTAGGAAAGTAGTTAAGACAGTAGGTCCTGAGAACTCTTATCACAAGGACAAAACATTTTTTTTCCTTTTTTTTTTCTTTTTCTTGTACCTTTATGAGGTGATGGATACTAAATAAACTTATTATAGTAATCATTTCACAATATATGTAAGCCAAAACATTATGTTGTACATCTTGAACTTCTACAGTGATGCATGTCAATTATATCTCAATAAAACTGGGGACAAATGAAGTAAATTAAAAACAATAGACTGCCTAATGGTAAGTTTCTTGTCTTAACATTTTCTGCTTTCTCCATCATCATCTCTATCATATTTTGTCAAAATATCTGTTTCTAAAGGAGATAGTCTTACAGCTTTGTGTACCTTGAGATGCTCTCTTCTCTCATTTACTCTGGTATCTTCTCTCTCTCGGGTGCTCTCCCCCTAGTTCCTAGAATAGGCGAGCTTGGACTTCTGACTCTCTCCTTCTATGTTGTGCTCAGGGCTTCTTCCTGGGCTGTCTTCCCCTTTCTAGCCCTGCTCTCGGCCTGCTGATCCTGGCCAGTGAGCTGAGTCCCCGGAATCCCCCAGTCCCGCCTTCCTCGGGAGGCCAGCCCCATGCATCCAGCAGCCTCACACATGTCCCTTGGATGCCCCAAAGGGGTCTGCATCTGAGCGCCACCTCTTTCTGGCCATCCTGTTTCCCCTCCTGCCTTCTCCCACTTGGCAAGAAGTCCACAATATCCATCAAGTTGCTCGCACCCAAACCTAGATCTCTCCATCTCCACTGAACCCTCACCAGATCTCATTCTTTCACCTCTTTGGTGTCCCTCATGGAATGCATCCTCTTCTCTCTGCCCAGCTCCACCTCAGCCTGGACCAACATCGTATCTCTGGTGGAGGATGCCAGGCTGCCACACTGGCTTCCTTTCCTCCCATCTCATCCTCCAGCCATGCTGCAGAATTCTCATCCTCAAGGCAAATCTGGGTTGTCAGTGGGTACTTGTACCATTTGTGAAAGTGACGTTGTGGATCAGATGGTCACTCAGTGCCAAAGAATCACAACCATGACTGTTGTAACTTACAAGGGCATGCTCCTCTACTGCACAGGGGTCTTGGGGCCTCTCTTTGTCCATCTGATCAAGTTAGCACCACTGAGTAAGCACCAGCATTGTGTGCCTCTGGAATGAAGTGACACAAAGTCTCCTGTGTCGTCTATGAAGTGGTCTGGACAAAAATGTTTAACTTGAATCTCATGAAGGTTTCAGATTAACTTTCAGTTTATAAGAAATACAAGGAATAAAGAGACAAACCGAATGGGCTGTGAACGGCACCACGGAAAATGATGAGAAATATCCAGAATGTGGGATGGAATGTGGTGCATCCTTCAATATTCCAGCGACCTGGACTCTTCAGGAAGTCAATGTATTAGGACAAGAGTGTGGTTCTAGATTGCGAGGGAGTCCCGACCTCCAAAGGCAGCGGGTGAACTTAGATGGCATCCTGGAAACACATCTCCTTAACTCTAAAGCACGTTCTGAGGACAACTGGGGAAGTTTGAACATGGACTGGGCAGCATAATGTTAGCAGGGAGTGCTAAGGTGGGAGAAGGTCCTTGTTCTTCTGTGACACGTGTTGGGCATTTAATTGGTCATGCATAAAGAACTGCCAAGGTTGGGAGGTGGGGGTGAGGAAGGGATGGACTGGGAGTTTGGGATTAGCAGATGCAAACTATTACATAGAGAATGGATAAACAACAAGGTCCCATTGTATAGCACAGGGAACTATATTCAACATCCTGTGATAAACCATAATGGAAAATAATATGAAAAAGAATGTGTATATATGTATAACTGAATCACTTTGCTGTACAGCAGAAATTAACACATTGTAAATCAATTATACTTTAATAAAATAGATTTTAAAAAAGAGGTACATGGCCATGATGTCTGCTGCTTACTTGCAAATGACTCAGTAAACAAACAAATAAACAGATACTGCCCCCCCCATCACCCCCAATGCCCACAAAAGTAGATGCAGGAAAATGTAAGCAGTTATTGAATCTATGCTCACATAGTCTTTAGGTACTATTTTTCAACTTTCCTCTATATTTGAAATTATATAACAGTAAAATGTTGGGGGAAAAATAAAATGCAAAAGAAAGCCTGATGCTCCTAGGACTGGAAAACTTCAGAGGCCTCAGGGTCCTAATGTGTTAGGCTGGCCTGGCCTGGCCTGCTGACAGCCTCACCTTTCTGTCCCTCACACGGGGCCTACCATACTTGGCCCCTCCCACCAGCCTGAAATCATGCTGCTGCTGTTTCTGCCAGGTCTTTGCCTGCACTGTTCTCTCTGCTGGGAGTACCCGTCTGCAGTCACACTCCTAACTGGGCGCTGTCACGTTGATCCCCAAAGCGTTTACTTCTCAGAACATACTAGACATTTGGTTCCATACACTGGAAACTGTCAGGGGGCCTATACTGTGTGCCCAGTACCCAGCACATGCATGGTCTACAGCAGCGGAACTTGCAGCAGAAGTGAAACACTACTTTGCATTTGGCTGTGGTCTGGGGAGATACGTGACTCAAGAACCTGCCTTTCTGTATATTTTCAAAAGCAGGGCTGGCTCTGTGACAGCAGCAAGGTGCTGCCAAAGACTCTGGAGAGGGAAGAGATGAGCAGCTGGCGTCTTCTGGAGGTGATTTAGGGCCCCAGTCTTCCTCTGAGTTGGGCCAAACAAGTCTGGACTGGGAGGAGTGACAGAAAGACTTTCAGAGACCTCTAACAATTCTGAGTTTGAGGGGTGGGGACTGCCTCAAGCCTTGGGGCAAGTGTGGGGTTTTATTTGTATTGCTGAGTAGAAGATAATTTTTATGTGGTGTGTCAGCAAGGTAAAATATGAAGACCTTATTTTTATTGGCAAGCAAGTAAGACAGCACTGGAGCCAAAGGACATGTTTGTGCATAGATGGATGGATGGATGGAAGATGGGTGGATGGATGACTGGATATAAGTAGATCTAGATCCAGCTGTATACAGCTGTGTATATTAATGCTGGATATTTTGGCTCCTATAAAATGAGAGAATAACTTACCTACTGATCTGTGTCCCAGCCCTCCAAATGTGCAAGGGCCTGAAAATCAACTCTCAATTTTTTGCTGAAAATATTCATCCTGTGGTGGACTCAGGGTTGAGCCTGGTGAGTCTCACCCCAGAGGCAAATACCCAAACTAAGTTCTCCAAAGATAATTATTTTGTTAGGATTCCATTTCATAATAGTATAAGCTCGGGCATATCCCAAGAGTTCCCCTTTGGGCTTTAGGCAGTTCAGGAGTGTAGTCATTGTATTGGGACCGTGTTTATTGTTGGTTTGGCTTCTGAAGTGTGAGCGGTTAGGCTTTTGAGGCTGATCAAGTTAGAGATCCTAGGATACCTTAGCTCACCACCTGTGGCTTGTATATGTGCACTAATAAATAGCTGATGGGAATCGTCCAGGGACAAAAAGCTTCGTCTGATTCCATGGTCTCCTCTGTGGTGGGGGAAGGAGCCTGGAAAGAGGCGACTATAGACTGGACAGCTGACTCAACCGGCACCTGGGTGACTCAACCAGCACCACTGTGGCCCATCTGAGGATAATGGCAAGAGCAGGCATGGAGAGGGGGGGTAGTGAGCCAGGAGCAGAAGTCTTGCTATGAACAGCCGAGGAGGCATTAGTCACGTGTGGGCAGCAAGGGAAGGGGTGGCGTGGTTGTCCAAGGAGCCAGGGTTTTAGGGAGGAAGCAGGAGAAATGGTCTGGAGGGTGTGTGGGTAGTTTCCTGTGTCAACTTGGCTAAAGTACCATCTGTTCAATCAAATGCCAATCTAGGTTCTGCTGTGGAGGTACTGGGGAGATGGAGTCAGCAGCAGCCGTCAGCTGACTTTAAGGAGATTGCCCTTGATATGTGGCTGTGCCTCATCCAATCCACTGAAGGCCGTAAAAGCTGAGGTTTCCCAAAGAAGAAGAAATTCTGTTTCAAGACTGCGGTGTCAGCTCCTGCCTGAGTTCCCAGCCTCTGGCCTGCCCTACAGAGTGAAGACTTGCCAGCCGTCAGGAGCCTGTGAACTCATTCATTGAAATAAATCTCTTTACATACATATACACACATATATATATATATATATATATATATATATATATATATATATATATGTAAGTCTCTGTATGGCTCTATATATCTATATATAGATATAGATGATATAGAAATAGATGCAGATATAGATCTCCTAGTAGCTCTGTTTCTCTGGAGTGCCCGCACTGATCAGAGGGAGAGTGAGGCTCAAGGAGGAAATAACCTCACGTCCTGACTCGTGGATGGTGCCCAGAACACACTAAAGAATGGTCTGAGTTTGAGAGGTCTGTAGATGAAGCTCGCTCTTTCCCTGAACAGGCACACTCATTCTTGGCCCCAACTCTTCACACACGTCTCTCTTTTCTCTGAAATTTGCCTACGCTCCATCCATGTGTTCAGCCAACAAAACTTTACTGAGCACTTTCTACGTTACAGGCGCCATGCTAGACAGTGGAGGGATTTCAGTTAAAAGGTGCAGTGCAGCGTCCTTTCGCCTTTGCCTCAACTTCATGGCTTGCTTGTTGAGACCCAGTTCCAATGCTGGTCCCCAGGAGACTTTGCCTTGCCCCTCGGACAGCGTCGCGATCCATCTGTGGCAGTACAGTCCTCTGCCTGCCCTTCTGTTCTGGCACCCATCACCTTGTATCGCAGTTGGTGGTTCATGTGTCTGCCTCTTCCTCAGCTCCACTGAGTGGGACCTTCTTCTAGAAGTTTCCTGACTGATCCTGCAATGCTATCCCATTCTCTCCAGCAGACTTCTATGCCAGTGACTGCAATGTCTACTGTCTCCCGTTGAATAAAGGAGTACATTTTCCTTCACAGACCATAAGCATCTAAAAAGCAGATACTGATCTCACTTGTTGGGCCAGTCAAATACTCCAGTTATGCTATGGTGACAAGTCGCTCCAAAGTCTTAGCCAATGCAGATGGCTCAAGCTGCATGTCTACCAGAGGTTAACGGGGAACTTTATTCATTGTGACCAGTCACTTGGTCACCTAGACTGATGGGACAGCTACTGTTTCAATGCTGCCATCTCCAAGGAGTGGTCAGGCGGGATCAAGAAGTGCCATCCTAGCACGTGCCCAGGGTAAGAGCTGGGGATATAGTTGATGACCAGCATTGATCCCTACCTGCTTGGTTTGATCCTAGGGGCTAGCATAGTACCTGCAATTACTAACTAAATTCATCCATGAGCATCTCAAAAGCAGAAACTGAAATGATTCATCTGTATGGCCCAAGCATCTAGCAAAATGTCTGTCACTTCATAAAAGCGCCATCAATTGTTGACTGACTAAGTGGTAACAAGCATGTACTAACCTTTTAGCTACACCAAGGCTTTCTGAGATGTGAGTGACTGTTGGAGGTCTATACTGTGGGCGAGACTACATTTGCACCCGGTGTTTTCAGAGGCAGCATGGCAAGGTGGTGAGAGTGTGGACTTTGCATCACACTTCTGTTCTACCTACCTGGGGGCTCTTGCTGACTTGCTTAGCTGTTTGAACTTCAGTTATCACATGTAAGGAAGGGTGTTCCCAAGACGCCACTGCTGCACTGGTCGCTGATGGGCTACAGGCTGTCCTGAACATCTACTGCTATTGCTCAGGTGCCCAGGAACCCACAGTCCAGCAGCTGCTGTTGAAACCTCCCCAGCGCTATTGAGTGCATCCACCTGTAGTTACAGCTGGAGTCCTGCTTTGAGCCATGCTGCTGTGAGAAGCTGAGTTTCCTGAGGCTGCCAGAACAAAGTACCACAAACAGGGTGACTTAAAACCTCAGACATTTCTTCTCCCACAGTTCTGGAGGCCAGAAGTCAGAAGTCAAGCTGCCGGCAGGGCCATGCACCCTCTGAAGGCTCTAGGGAAGGATCCTTCCTTACCTCTTCCAGCTTGTTGCTGGCAATCCTTGGCATCACTCCAATCTGTGTCTCCATAGTCACATGGTGTCTCTCTGTGGTTCTATGTCCAAATTTCCCTCTTCATATAAGGACACCAGTCATAGTGGATTTACAACCCACCCTAGTTGAGCATGACCTCGTCTTAACTTGATTACATCTGAAGACCCTATTTCCAAATAAGGTAATATTCACAGGTTCTGGGTGGACATTAATTTTGAGGGGGACACTATTCAACCCATATACAGGTTTTGCCAGGAGCAGAGCAAAAGGGCCTTTTGTTTCCCCTTTCCTTTTGATCTCCCACCAACGGTTCATCAGGAAGCCAGCTGGCAGGTGTCCAGGAGAGGTGGTCTGCAGACTTCCATCCCTTTAGCTACAGAGGCGAGCACAAGAGGATGGAAAGGACTGAGAGTCAACAGGTAAATAATTGACCTATGTAATGCCAGGAATGGAGACCATGATCATTAGCTCAGCTCCAGACCTAGGGTGTCAGAAGAAAGCCCATTTCCAGTGTGAGAGCATTTTCTCAGCATCTTTTAAGACAGCTTCCAGGTGTACCTGATCAGAGGCTCGGTGTGTTACCTTAATAAGGGCACTGAATTTTTCCATAAGCACGTTTCATGTATCTTCTCGTTTGCCCTTCACACATGTCAGCATGTACATATCTTCTCAGAACTGTTGGTCCACAGTTTCTGTCTGTGTTTCAGTGGACACAGAGCAGACTGGGACTCAATTCAGTACTTGCTTGCTTCCTGCTCTGAGTGGCAACCCTGCTGAGTAACTTGTCCTACTGTCAACTAAGCGCTGCTCCATTTCTTAAAGCTCCCTAGAGTCTGGAATAAACGAAGATCTGAACATGTTAGAGGAGTGATATATGAGCAAATGCCAAATATTTACACTATACAGGAATCAAAATTAAAGCTGACCTGGGAGCCATGACCATAGCATTATTTCTATTACTTTTTTATCATATAAGCAATCAATGCTCATTAAAAAAATTAAAATCCAGAAAAATTCAGAAAAGAAAATTGAAATTCGTGGTTAAAATAATGATGCTTCCCTCCTACCCCCGCGTGATTTTCCAGAGCTCACTAATTTTTGAATAAAAAAATAAGTAAACATATAGAAAAAAAAACCTAGCCCTTGAAAAAAATAGCTGGGATCTGCTGACAATTAATGGAGGGCAAGAAAGAGATGCAACTGGACAAGTGTTAGAGGGATCCAGGAAAAGGTCTTCTGAAAAAAGGAATAAATATGAACTTTACAAGTAATTTTAGAACTTCAAAGATATGGCAATGAACCAGTACTCTTTAAGCAAATAGTAAATGAATTACTCACCCAGGATTCACTTAGGAATAAAATTAATTATCCAAAAGTAAGTAGGAGTCCAAAAAGGTCGCCTGAGCCACCAAATCAATGTCACTAAAATCCATGTCCTGAAGTCTATGCATTTTGCTTTTCTTTCTTTTTTATTTGCTTTTTGTTTTCATATCAATATTTTGAAATTGAAGTATAGTTAATTTACAAAGTTTTGTTAGTTTCAAGTGTACAGCAGTGATTCAGATATATATGTGTGTGTGTATATATATATAATTTATATATTCTTTTTCATACTCTTTTCCATTATAGGTTATTACAAGATATTGAGTATAATTCTCTGTGCTGTACAGTAGATCCTTGCTATTTACCCATTTTATATACAGTAGTGTGTATATGTTAATCCCAAATTCCTAATTAATGTCTCCTCCCCCACCACCCTGCCATCTCCTTTGGTAACCATAAGTTTGTTTTCTATGCCTGTGAGTTTATTTCTGTTTGTAAATAAGTTCATCTGTATTTTTTTTTTTAGATTCCACTTATAAGTGATATCATATGGTATTTGTCTTTCTGTGTCTGATTTCACTTAGTATGATCATCTCCAGGTCCATCCGTGTTGCTGCAAACAGCATTATTTCATTCTTTTTTTAATGGCTGAGTAATGTGCCTATATATATATATATATATATATATATATATCACATCTTTTTTATCCTTTCTTTGTGCATTTTGTTTTTCAATCAGAGAAGATACCCTCTGATACTCATTCTCAGGGTTGGTGTTAGTTCATTTTCTGTGAATTTCTAACAAGGTTTCTGTTAGAATCCTATAGTCACAAACTGGAGCACAAACACCACTCTTAGCTCCAGAATCCTTGGCCATACTCAAAAAAAGGCAGTGAGAGAAACCAGATAAAGACAAGACAGAATCCCTATCAAAATGTCAAAGACATTTTTCAGAAAAATGGAACAAAAAATTCTAAAATTTATACAGAATCACAAAAGGCTCCAATCCTGAGAAAAAAAAAACAACAAACCTGGAGGTATCACACTCCTTGATTTCAAGCTATATTACAAAGCCATAGTACTCAAAACAACATGGTATTGGCAGAAAAACAGATACATAGATCAATGGAACAGAATTCAGAACTCAGAAATAAACCCACGCATATATGGACAAAAAGCAAAGAATACGCAATGGTGAAAGGATAGTCTCAATAAATGTTGGGAAAACTAGACAGCTACATGTAAAAAAATAGACCACTATCTCACACCGTACACAAAAATCCACTCAAATTTTACATTAAGGGCTTGAATGTAAGGCCCGAAATCATAAAGCTTCTAGAAGAAAACATAGGCAGTATGCTCTTTGACATTGATCTTAGCATTATCTTTTAGAATATGTGTCCTCAGGCAAGGGGAAAAAAAGCAAAAATAAACAAATGGGACTACATCAAATTAAAAATATTCTTCACAGCAAAGGAAACCATCAACAGAACAAAAAGTCAACCTATCAAATGGGAGAGTATATTTGCAAATGATATATCCAATAAGGGGTTAATATCTAAAATATATAAAAACTCATACAACTCAACAATAAATAAACAAACAACTGATTAAAAAGTAGGTAGAGGAACTGAATAGACATTTTCCCAAAGAAGATGTACAGATGAACAACAAGCCCAAGGAAAAGATGTTCAACATCACTAATTATTAGGAAAATGAAAATGAAAACCACACTGAGATATCACCACACACCTGTCAGCATGGCTATTATCAAAAAGGCAAGAAATAACAAGTGTTGTTGAGGATGGGGAGAAAAGGGAACCCTCATACACTGTTGGTGGGAATGTAAATTGGTGCAATGACTGTGGAAAAGAGTATGAAGTTTCCTCAAAAAATTAAGAATAGAACTACCTATGATTCCACTAACCCACTTTTGGATGTTTATCCAAAAATATGGCAACATGAATCTGAAAAGGTATATGCACTCCATGTTCATCATGGCATTATTTACAACACCCAAGATGTGAAAACATCCTAAGTGCTCATCAATGAATGAATGGATAAAAAATAGTTTTCCACTATATATATATATATATATATATATATATATATATATATATATATATATATATAGTGGAATACTATTAAGCCATAAAAAGATGAAATCTTGGCATTTGCAACAAATTGGATGGACCTTGAGGGTATTATGCTAAGTGAAATAAGTCAGATATAGAAAGATGTACACTGTATGATTTCACTCATTTGTAGAATATAGAAAACAAACAAACCGACAAACAAAATAGATGACAAACATGTAGATAGGAGAACAGAGAAGTGGTTACCAGAGGGAAAGGGGTGGGATGGTAGATGAAATGGGTAAAGGGGATCAACTGTGTGGTGATAGATGGAAAATAAACTTTTCGTGGTGTGTACAGTTTACAGAAGTAGAAATATAATGTAGTACACATGAAACTTATATAATGTTATAGACCAATGTTACATCAATAAAAGATAAATTTTAAAGAAAAAATGTTTATGCCCTTTGTCTTAGCCATCCATTTCTTTCAGAGACTATTCTTCAAAAAGAAGAGTACCAATAGATAAGGCTATAGTTACTGTTTATGTAGCAAAAAAATTGGAAATTATATGAATCCATCAATAGGAAAATGTCTGATGAAACTATAGTACAATCATAATATAGAATGTTGGAATATTATGTAGCTCTTTAAATATTAGGTCCAATTATATATCTCTATATCTAAGAAATACCTGTGATGAATTGTTAAGTAAAAAAAGAAAGTTTCAGAGTAATACTTATGAGATGATTTTATCCCTTTGTAAAGGTAGGAAAGAAAACCACAGAAATGTGTGTACCCCTGTTTGATGAGCATGGAGACAGGCAGAGATGCTGCCAGCCAGTTGTTACCTGGTGGCCTCTGGGGTGGGAATGAAGTGCTGGGGGAAATGAATTATTTGTTGCCATTTCCCTTATTCATGCTCTTTCTTTGACTTGTTTCAATAAACACACACTACTTTTATCATTGAACATAATCTAGTAACAACCTATCTATGCACCCCTCAAACAAACAAAAAGTCTCAGTTCAATGCCTTGGGCTGGAGCCCCCAGGAAGCCTGGGGTGTGAAGAGGGGATGGAGAGAATGAAGATTCAGGCTTTGTGCAGGTCAGGAGAGAGCTTACCTGAGTGCATCTGACATGGGTGACTTCATTTGTATTAACTTTTAAAATTTGATATAATTTTAGACTTACAGAAATGTAGCAAAAATAGTTCAGGGTAACTGTATATTCTTTACCCAGTTTCTTCTAATGTCAACATCTTACATAACCATAATCAAGATTAAGAAAGAACATGGCACAGCGCTGTGAACTAAACTACAGACTATTCAGATCTTCTCGTTCCCCACATTGCATTTAGCTCTTTCTCCTTCATTCCCTCCAATCTGCGACGGTTCCTCAGTGTTTCCTTGTCTTTCATGCCCCGACACTTTTGAAGAGCACTGGCCAGTTATTTTGTAGGATGTCCTTCGGTTTCGATTTGTGTGATGTTTTCTTACGATTCAATAGAAAGGTGATATCTTGTCCTCTAGGCAGCGTGTCAGGGGTACATGATGTCACCATATGTTATTATTGGTGATGTTAACCTTGGTCATTTGGTTAAGGAAACATGTGCTGGATGTCTTAGCCTGGATGGCCCAGGCTGTCCAGTGGAAATAAGTAAGCTACATAGATAATTTTAAATGTTCTAGTAGAATATTTATAAAACCTTAACATATATGTAAATTATATATAAAATTTAATTTAAATATATAAATATGCTAGTAAAAAAATACAAGAAAAAAGAAACAGGTGAAATTGATTATTTTTGTTGTGGTAAAAAAGCCCCACAAAATTTACCATTTTAGTCATTTTCAAGTGTATAGCTCTGTGCTGTTAAATATTCACACTGTTGTGCAACCAACACCTCCATCCATCTGAAGAACTTGTTTCCATCTTTCCCAGCTGAAACTCTGTACCTCATTCATCTTCCCCTCTTTAACTACTAACCTCTATTCTACTTTCTGTCTCTATGAATTTGACTACTCCAGGTGCCTCATCTAAGTGGAATCATACAGTATTTGTCCTTTTGTTTCTGGCTTCTTTCATTAGCATATTGTCCTCAAGGTACATCCAAGTTGGAACTTGTGCCAGAACTCTCATCCTTTTAAAGGGAATGGGATATTCCCTTTAATTCTCTTTAATATTCCATTGTCTAGATATACTATGGTTTCTTCATCTACTCATCCACAGAGGTAAAATTGATTTTAAGAATATATTTTATTTAACCCCAGTTACCATGTAAATATGATCATTTCAACATGTAATCAATGTAAATGTTATTAACTAGATGTTTTACATTCTTTGTTTTGTACCAAGTCTTTGGGGTCCAGCGTGTATTGTAACACCTGGAGCACATCCCCATTTAGGTGCACATCATCACATGTGGCCAGCGGCTAGTGCATGGGCACCGTGATTCTAGATTCTCTCGACTGAGCACTCCCTCCTGGAAGTTACAGTGGCATCCACGTAGGAGTGGGTGGTCTCCTGGAGGGCAGCACTTCCGTGTGGCTTCCAGAATTCAGCTAAGGTGAGTAGGATGGATCCACACCAACCTCCACTCCACCCTCCCATGGAGGACAGAGGCTGGAAGGCTAACACCTGCATTCCCTAGGTGCCAATGCACCTGGGGATCCAGAGGGTCTCTCACAGCATTGGAAGCAGAAGTGAAGTGGGCTGCCATTTTTGCTGGCCAGCAGGGAAGAGCTTGGTTTTCTGTGGCACTCTTGGTGAAAGTCACCTTATCTGGTGCTGGCTCTCTGGGGTCATGGGCAGGGTGTTGTCCGTCTTGTAGCTGCAGACAATGGCAGGTGCAGCATGTCCGGCATCTGGCAGCCTTAGTCGGGGCTTCCAGATGGGGTACTGTGCTCTGGCCCTTACTGTAGAGGCGTCAGCAGCTCCCTTGCCAGGGTAGGTTAGGCAGCTTGCTTCTGGAAGCTATCCCACTAACCTTGTCATACATCCAAACCTACTTGAGGTGGCTTGAGTGAACTCTGCTCTTTGCAACATAGATACCACAACACACCTAGAACCTCTTGTGGGTTGAATGGTTGTGTCCCCCAAATTCACATATTGAAACTGTACCTCCCAATGTAATGATGATTGGGAGGTAGGGCCTTTGGGAGAAAATTAGGATTAGCCGAGGTCATTCGGGAGGGTGGGGCTCCCCCCACCCCATGGGATTCCTGCCCTTATAAGAGTCATGAGAGGGACTTCCCTGGTGGCGCAGTGGTTGAGAATCCGCCTGCCAATGCAGGGGACACGGGTTCGAACCCTGGTCTGGGATGATCCCACATGCCACGGAGCAACTGGGCCCATGAGCCACAACTACTGAGCCTGAGTGTCTGGAGCCTGTGCTCCGCAACAAGAGAGGCCACGATAGTGAGAGGCCCGTGCACCGAGATGAAGAGAGGCCCCCCCCGTTTGCCGCAACTAGAGAAAGCCCTCGCACAGAAACGAAGACACAACACAGTCAAAAATAAATAAATAAATAAATATAAGAGTCATGAGAAAGCTTGCTTCTCTCTGCCTGATCTCAGACTTCCAGCCTCCAGAACTGTGAGAAATAAATTTCTGTTGTCGATAAGCACCCAGGCTTCGGGGCTTTGTTACAGCAGCCCAAACAGAGTAAGACAGTACCTTCTACTGGCATTAAGTTATATATATGCACAGGAGGTGGACAGCTACATTAAAATAGTGACAAGACTATGGTATCTCACATACACCTGTCTGCTTTGTATGATGATTTGGGTTGCACTTACAGTTAAAATATGCCTGCTTTGCTGAGAAAGCTTGTGTCACTATATAGATGATAAAGTTAATACTCAAATTTCTGTCTGACTTTCTATGTTCAGCTTCCTCAATTACACAGAGCACTGAATATTAGATCATAATTGTAATAATTGGGGGAGAGAGAAGAGCTTAGGGGAGAGTATCTAACTCATGCCAACTTGGAAAATTGATGAAATTGATGGAAAGTTGATTATGGCTTTAGGAGGACATTAATATTATGGATGACATTTAAAGGACAACTTCCTCTATAAATTATAAAGCAATTTAGGAAACGGATCCATAAATATTTTAGGAATAATGTTTTTCTTTTAGAAGAAATGTTAATCTGTGCCTCCCATTCCCCTGCTGTCATTCACATAATGGAGTTGTCTCTGTATTTTATTTAAATATGATACACATATGTCAGACTTAAGTGTTTCAAGATCGTGTTGCAGAGTCTCTTGAGAGATAAGCACATTCTAAACAGTCCCACAAATGTAATATTTATTCTAATGCAAACCCTGTAAGGACAGCAGGAACATCCCTTTGGACACTGTGAGTGAGCATCAGCATAGCTACACTTGACAAAGAGTTATAGTGATTATTGTAAAGCAAGAAACTTCATGAGACACAGATTGGGCTGTAGGAAGGAGACACTCCCCCCAAATGTACATAAACACGCACAGACACATATGCCCTTATACACATTTACATACACATGCATACATGTACACACATCTATGCACACATTCAAACACATATATAAGCACATATACATGTATGACATGAACATACACATGTACAAGCACAAATGCATGTATATAAGCATAGGTACACCTAAGACATGGACACACACATACCGTTATGTAGTTTGAGGACTGTGTATGTGTGTTTTGTGTACCTGTAAACAGCTGCATTTTAAGACTTACATTTACATAAGGGCTCATGTTGATCCTGGCACATGCTGAAGGTAGAAGCTTCTAGGCTTTAGCTTGAAATTTGAGGCTGGTCACAAGGACAGGCAGTGATTACAGTCACAGCTCTGAGTGCTGTGTGTGCAATTTAGTCATCACAGTGGCTCCATGAAGTAGACTACTACTTCATCGTCTCACTGTTATGGCCACGAGGTCTGGAGAGGCTCCACATTGTGCTCTGAGTCATACAAGGGAGGGGGGACGTGGGCTCTGAGCCATTAGCCTGCTTCTAAGCCCCGACCTTAAAGTCTGGGGCTTTCTGCTTAGAGCCAGGAAACAGGTCTCACTCCCCTGAGTTACATGGTGGCTCTATCATTTACTTTCGAAATAGTCTCTTCTTTGAACAAGAGCTGCCTGGAATGTACCTGTGAGATCAAATTTTTCCTTGAAGATAATATTGCCTGGGAATTGGGACAGGTGTCCAGTGGACTGCCGTGCAAATCTGTATTGAAAAGCTTCTCGGCACCAAGCCTGGCCCATTCTCAGGTGTGATGTGTGTTTGTGTTTTTCTCCTTTGTTTAGGCTGAGGATCTGCTTAGAAGAAAGTATACATTTTCGATGTTACCAGAAGAGAGTCCACAGAACAAGGAATGTAAAACATAGCTGAGGGGGAGAAAAAAAACCCAAAACAACACAGAACTGCCATCAGTATATCCCTGAGCCCAAATGGTGGTATCATTTGGAGACCATTATTTCCCTACAAATTTCTAAAGAATGAATTATTGATTGTTCTGTGACAAAATTTTGATACTGAATTATGATGACTGACTGAGTTCACACATCTACCCTCATTTCAGCCTCAATTCCCACAAAATGATAAAAAAGAAATTTTTAAAAGAACAGATTCTTAATAATACAGGAAAACAAAAGAGTGCCATGAGTGTAGAAGAGCTTTGGAATAATTCTGAAAGACATATATGGGCAGACAGTATCAGATCCTAGGGAAAGACAAAACTGAAGCAAAACAAATACAGAAGATGCTGTTAGGGCAGGAGGTTTTAGGGAGCTCATGCCCAAGGTCAATATAATGTGAAACAGAAGGCAAACAATAGACATTGTTAGGCACCAAGGACTCAGGAAATAGACCACCCATGAACCATCTATGAGGGATTCTTTAAAAAAGAAACATACACCAGAACAAATAAAAATAAACACAAGAGAAACATGAACACTATACAAGGAGTGGTGAGCAAAGGAACTTGTATAATGTGTAAAGTTGCCTGGTGACCACAAAATGTCTGCCACTGCTCTAGATCTTATGTTCTTACACTAGCATCCAAAGCAGGAGCAAAGATGTCAGCAAAGCCTGTGTTGAGAAATGCTATCTTAAACTTACTCATGACTCATCTCCTAGCCTGGGCATATTATTATTCCACCCCCTAAAAAAAAATCAGGGTGTGTGGGCAAATAGAAGTGGAGTGGAATGGCTGGGTGAGCAGTTAACTGTGTTTGCTATGGTAGAGAAAAATAGAAGATTGGAATAGACTAATTAACAAGCTTGATTAGCTCTGTATATAAATCTATGCACTCAGACACATTGCTTTTATGCCAATAGAGATACCTTCTTTTCAAACACAAAAGGAACATTCACAAAAATTGTTGCTGAAGTAGAGCACAAAGAACATCTCAATAAATTCCAGAATACAAAAATTGCATAGGCCACATTATCTGAACAAGCTGCAAAAGATAAAAAGAAAAAAGAAAAAAAATTAGGCATTGAAATCAAAAGACTGGCAAAATGGTTCTCTTTTTAGATTTAAAAATACCCTTTAAATAAAGAGAAAATAAAAACTAAATCTATAAGCTGTGGATTTAGAAGTGAATGTCCGTGAAAATACCACATCTTGAAGGATATGGACAAAGCAATTGTCAGAGGAAAATTTCTAGGCATTAGAAAATAGGAGAGACAGAAAAAGAATTATAAAGTCAAACAAAAAACAATGAAAGATAGTACATTGAAAATAAAAGATAATTTAAATATATCTCTGGCCACTCTGAACAAGTAAAAACAAAAACAAAACAAACAAAAAACCCCAAAACAGCAAAAACAAGATACATATAAATAGAAGTGGAAAAGTATCTATAAGAAAAATATTATAATTGAATAAAACTCTATGCCAACATTTTTGAGACTCTAGATGAAAGTCATGATAATCTAAGAAAACATAAATTATAGTAGAATCCCTTTTATCCATCACAGTCCAGACCTGTAGTCAGTTGGCTAAGTGAAAAAAATGTCTAATGGGAGGAATCATTAAAAATTGTCAAACCACAAATATTTTACTTTAATTGAAAACATAAAAACATACATTCATTTACCAATCTTTTAATGTAGGGTCACAGCCTTTTCTTCGAAAATGGGTCTGCTAAGTGGAAATAGACATCATCTTTCTCACATAAACCACACCTATAATTCACTGTCAACAATTTCCAGTTTCAATTTTTAAAATACAGAGGAAGAATGTTAAGACAGTAAATGTAATCTGATTGTGGAATCCTTTGACATTAGAGGTTCTTTACTGTATCTGTGCATCTCTTCAGGATCTTGTTCAAATGGCAAGTATGACAGTATGTCTGGAATGGGCCTGAGAGTCAGCATTTTTAATGGGCTTTCAGGTGATGCTGCTGCTACTGGTCCATGGACCACACTTTGAGTAGCAAGGATATGATGTTTGGTATTTCTGCCTCCACCCATCATTGTATTGGCACATTTAAATCTGAACCATTTATCTTAGTGATTCATCTCTATCTAGTCCTCCTAAAGCTTTAATTTATTCTTCATAAAAATGAAAACTTTTTTGCACTTTTTCCATTGGTTTATATAATACTAAATTAAATAAGATTATTGCAACAGGTACACTTGTCATAAGCAAATTTGGGGAAAAAACACTACTGACATGTAGTAAGTATTCACTTTAAATCATGGAAGCAGGAGAAAGTATAAAAGAAAGTGGCCTACTAGACTACTTGGATTATTATGAGAACCTCCTTTCAAAGGCACCACATGCTAAGGTCTGAATGTTTGCATTCATGTTGCAATCCTAATGCCCAATATGATGGTATTGGTAGACAGGCCTTTGGGAGGTGATTAGTCATTATGTGGCACCTCATAAATGGGGTTAGTGCCTTTATAAAAGAGATCCACAGAGCTCTTTCACCCCTTCTGCCATGTGAGGATACACTGAGAAGACTGTGACCTGGAAGAGAGCCCTCACCTGACCACGCTGGCACCCTGATCTCAGACTTTCAGCCTCTAGAGCTGTGAGAAATAAATTTCTGTTGTTTTTAAGCCACCCAGTCTGTGATATTTTGTTACAGCTGTCTGAATGGACTAAGACACCCTCTTGCCAAAAATAAAAAATAAAAGCCCCAGACTCAGATGGTACTTGTGGGTTTTACCAAACTTGCAAGGAATAATCTCCATCTTATGTATATTTTTCCAGTAAATGGAGAATGAGACATGCATCCCAACTCATTGTAGGAAGCTAGTATAATCTTTATCTAAAACTGTAGAGACAATACAAAACAAACCTCACAGATACACTTCACTTATGAATCTATATGTGAAAATCCTAAATAAAATACTTGTTCACAGGTTCTAATTGAGTATTAAAGAAGTCAAATATCATGGAAAATTAGGGTGTATACCTGGAATGTAAGGATGGTTCAATATCAGAAAATCTATTGATATAATTTATCCCCTTAGTGGTCATGGAGAAAACCATATATTCTCTCAATGGATGTAAAACATATTTTAAAATATTTAACAGTCTTTCCTAATTAAGTAAACAATCCTCATTAACTTGATAGAAAATATTTGCTTAACCCTTAGAGGCCATCTATCAGAAATCTATAGTTGAACCTTAAAGAAGAACATAACAAATTTTGAATACCTGGTGAGGCATACCATTCTTCTGAAAAGACATATTAATATTATAAAGATTTTAGTTCTTCCCATCCCAGTAAGTTTTTTTTTTTTTTTCAGTTGAAATTGACAAGCTGAATCTCAACTTTATGTTTAAAAGAAAGTGCAGAAGAACTGTTCTGAAACATTTGGAGAAGACAAGTGACAGATAGGAAGAAAATATTTAGTAATCAAAGAATTAGTATCCAGAATATATAAAGAGTGCCTATGAAACCATAATATAATAATGCAAACAATGAAATAGAAGCACATGCAGGATAAATAGGTGATTCACAGACAGTGAAATACAGGAGGCTAATAAACATATATAAAAATACCTAGTCTCAGAGAATTGCAAATGCAAATGAGAATTTGTTTGGGTTTTTTTTTTGGCCATTGGATTGAAAACAGTCTAAATGTTCATCAGCGGGAGGAATGTTGAGTAAATTGTAGTCCACACATTTAAGGAAAAAGATATGTACATACATGTAGTGAACACCAAGACATATGGCAAAGTGAAGAAAGCATGAAGAGGAACATTACATTTAAAGCCAATGCATCTATATATGCCAATGCCCAGACCAACACCATCAGCAGAGGGATGGGCCAGGCACAGTGCCTTTTAAATTTGTTGAGGACACTAGTATGTTTTTAAATCTTGGGCGTGAGAATCTATTAATAGTTGTTTTTAAAAAGTCCCCTAGCCAAAATTCTATGCCTTCTAGAAAATGAAAAATATCCTACTTTTGTTGTTCCTTTAGAGAGCTGCTGGGCATCGAATACAGATGCTTCTTTCTGGAACATATCCAAGAACTATTTAGCGATCAAATTTAGCATTCTGGCTCCATAGAAAAATAACAATGCTATATTAAGTTCCTAGTGCCAAGTAGGTGGCCAAACCCTATATGCGACATTCTTAGTTTTTCAACAAACTAAATAGGCCTGAGGCACATTTCCTGAATGCTTCTTCCAGAAGCAAAAGAATGAAATTATCAGCCACGCATCTGACATTCCCAGAATGGCAGTTTGCATTCCAATCCGGAAGAGACCTAGAGGACCAGACCCTTCCCCTCCATCCCTTGTGGTGAGAGGAATTCTGGGAAAGTCAACCCACCTCCAGGATGACTTTATCACCTGGTGAGGGGAAAAATATGAGTCACCTCCACTTAGGACATATCAAGAATCAATAAAATAAATTTGAAACAAACAAACAAAGACTTGATCCAACCTGAATACTCATTTTAACAACTTGTGTCGATTCTCTTGACTTTCTCCACTTCTAATTTTGGAATGGAATGAGATTATTTTTGATTGAGCATTTATGAATTTCCTGATCACTTTAGCCTTTAAATATTTAGCACTTTCTCTCTAAAGAAAAAAGAGTAGCGACATGGAAATTCATAGCTCTGAACAGACACAAATCAGTAACTTTGTAGAGGGTGCCAGACTACAATTTGAAACTCTTCAGGAACTTTATCTTTAAGCAAATTAAATCCAATCATGTTGTCCTGAGTCATTGTCTCATCAACATGCAAAGTTTTGGAAGAGAAACCGGCTTTCTACTAGCCCGAGGGAGTTCTGGCGGGCCTTGTGGATGTGGAAGTTTTCCCATCATCTCCATCCTGTCAAGAGCTGTGGAGCAAACAGCGAGATGAGATAGACGCAGACGCGGGAGACCAGGCTGATAACGCGGGTCACCTCACAGCAGCGGGAGAGCGGATGTGACTTCAGTTCACGCTTCTCTTTGGTTTGGTTTTTGACCAAGTAAACCTGGAACCTTGTCAACATATCAAATCAGCCTTTATTGCTTGCTTGTCTTTAAACCAAGAAAACACAGGATGGTATTTTCTTTGCTTCTCCATCCAGTTTTCATTTGATGATTCTTGCCCCCCACTCCCCCCCCCCCCAAATCAAACTAAGAAACGCCTGTCAGGGTCCCTAGAGTTTGAAATGCTCTTTGCACAAGCTAAGAGGTTACAAACAATGCAGAAACATACTACAGAGCCTGGGGGGCGGAGGTGGGGGGCGGTTAGAAAAAAATATGCAAAACATCTTTAAATGTGCGAAAAATCCTTAGTAGTAAGTTCAGAGTGTTTTCCTATTGACGTCTGCAGCGCTGAGCTGCAAGAGGTCGTGCTGGGGGCGGACGCTGAATGCTGTAAAATCTCAGGGTGACATTTTGCTCCCGCGGCTCAGCCATACTCCATCACTCAGTCTCCCCACCGCCCTCTCTCCTTCTCCTTTCCTCTCCTGCTTCCTTTCTTTCCCGGTTAAAGGAGCCCTCTTAAGCTGCCCTTGAGCCTGCATACAAATTTGCTCTTTCCCAAATGGAATCTACTTCTCCTAGCTAAGCTTCATTTTGTAGCTTTGTGGCAACACCCAGACCACTTTATTTCCACTTAAGGGGCTGCCTGTTCTGTTTACCATCACTCCCCGGGAACTTAACCTCATTTAAAGGCTGACTTTCCTCCGCATTATAGAGTTACAAGGGAGCCTCAAAGCCTCTTTCTCTCCACAGCCTGCATCCAGGCCATCTCTTCGACCAGCGGGTCCCTCCCAGACCCGCTGAGCCTGAAGGCTGCTCCTGACAAGTGATTTGTTTCCATTTGCGAGCGCCTGCCCCCAGCCAGCGTGACCGTTCTGTACTCAGAGCTTTACAACTGGCACGTCTCAACATTCCTGAAATCCCAGAGAGGATCTCAAAATAGAATAAGAAATGAGAATTTAAATTAGAAGCAACAGCCCTTGCAGGGTTGCCAGCTTCGGGTAGAGAGGGTTTTGCATTCCCCTCCCCGACCAGGGTCCTGATTTCCCCACAGGGTTTTGCAGTTCAGGAGCCACCCTCCCTCACGTGTAACTTGGACTGGCCAATTTAAAAGGACGCTGAGGCTGGCGTGGGCATCCGCATGCCTTTTGAGGAGCGAGAAGGACACTTGGATCCTTTGGAGATCTTCAGTGCAGTGGCTAAACTACCCCCATTCCAGCCACGGAATAGGAGGAAGTTGGATGCACGAACAGGAAAGTGAGATTGGTCGAAGATGTGTCTTCTTGTCTTGGGTCTGGGGTGTTTTGATGTGAACTGAGCCCTTTAGATGGATATCAGATGGGCAGCACTACAGTCACATTTCCTCCTGGGAGGGAAGCATAAACCTCTGTGTCCATGTGTGGCCAGTGTCACAGAATGGCAAGTCACACAGCGGGGCCCCAACAAGGGCTGTCTTTGGGAAGGTGGAGTGCCCTCCATCCTCTGGAAGGTGACACCTCCCCAGCCCTGCCCTTCTCACACATGCCGGGAGCAAGGCCCTTCTCTGGACCCATGAATCCCAGGAGAGGCCATCTGCAGCCTTCAATCGGCTTCAAGTGGACCCGTGTCCTGGCCTCAGCCCTCAGGGACCCAGAAACCACCTCTCACTGTGAGTTTCTGTGTGCTGCACCAGGCTCGACGCTCCATTACGCTCTTAGTAAAAGTCTCCTCCGTACATTACACGTTCCTCCCTTCCTCTCGAATTCTCACAGCAAACCACACTCTCACTTCTTTACACCCTTTGGAAAGGGCTGGCCAACTCACAGTAAAGATGGCTGGGCTCACTGGGTGTCACCCCCTTTCCTCACCTCCTGTTTTCTGAGAAGAAATCCCTAACTGGTGTGAAGTACAGAATGAAAAGTCCAATGCACGGAACAGACTTACTAGAAAACTCAGACTTCAGTTCTCTCCTGTGGTTTCAGTTGTAGTCCTGAATCTCCTGCAGGTGAAGAAAGCTGTCCTTCTACCCCTTGGTTCCCCCAAGGACGTCTTCCAAAGGTGTCCTAAAGGATCCCCAAAGGCACAAGAGGTTCAGCGCTGGGCAGTCTGGGACTAGGCAGAGATGCCTGTGTCCATTCTATGCTAAGAGTGAATCCATGCCCCACAGTGAATCCTTGAGCAAAGTTCCCAGGGGAGCAGGATCTCCAGGAAGTGATGTGTGCCCGGCAGGTCCACCAAGCCCCTCTGGACCTGAGTCCCAGGGCCTGGTCCACTGGGCAAGTCAGTAAATGCTCACTTCCTGCCCAGATGAGGGATTGAAGGATGCTGTAATAGCCACAGCTAATGTCTGCTGCACATTTCCTTCTTGCCTCTCTCTGTCCTCAAAGCTTTGTAGACAGTCTTATTACATGGGCAGAAGTTCCTCTTGATTCATACCTGTAGGTACTGCCCAAGCCGTAAGATGTCCCACCCCCATTAGGGACATTGCCTGCAGATGATGTTTTGAAACGGTCTCTCTTGGTACCGCTTTAGGACTTAACCCCTCCCCATCCTCTTCTTTCAAAATCGGGACCAGTGGGAAGTGACCCCTCAGTTTCCTGGAAGGCAGCAGGTACTGAGGGGGTCAATACTCCCACTCTCTTCAGGCAAAGCCCTGTGCTAGGACTCCTGGGAAGGCAGTGGATGCAGGCAGGAGAAAGCACATAATACTCACATGCCAACAACATAAATGAGTTTTGATTGTAGTATTCTAAGATTCCCGTTGGTAAGATTAATCTTAATAGGCTGATGATTTTGCCCTTCTTTTTGATTGTGAAATTTCAGGCATTGAATATGCATTGAAATAAGTGGGTCATCGCCTGTGGGAGAAGTAATGGGGCCATTCCAAGATTCAAGTTGTATGGGGGCATCAGCAACCTTTGACCTCTTCCCTGGGGCACCTGGACCAGCTGCCTGGTACAGAAGCATGTACAGAGCTGATGCTGAGTGTGGACCCTGATCTGAAAGACCTTGTTTGTTAACTCTCAAAGCCCTAATTTCCTCAGCATAACACAGGGAAAAGATGATAGTCCCTATGATGTAGAGTTCAGAAAATGAACCGTGCTCAGCCCGGAGCTTGACAAAGTGAATCTTCAGCCAATGTCATTTCTTCTTCTTCTTGTTTTTACCGCTGGTACTTAACTTTCCTGCTCAATGATTTGGCACTTTGGTGTTATTCTCTGCAGGAAAAGTTGGCATTGTGCTTTGTGGAAACCTGTCTTGGTGACCTCAATACCCTGCTGCTGTCCATACAATGAATAATCTTTCCCTGGGCCAGGCAGCTCCTCAATTCTAGAGAGAGGGAAAGGAGATGGGAGGGTGCTCAGTGTCTGCAGGGAAGTGGGGTGTTGACTGCATGTCAGGAACCTTCCTCTACACACTTTGTCTTCCAAGGAAGCCACAAATTGGGTCCACAGTTACTAATTTTTAAAAATCAGGGACCAATAAGGAATTCTTCCAGCATGTGTCTGAATATTTGCGAAGAAAACAAATGAATGAATGAATGAATGAATGATTTCCTTTGTTTTTTCTTTGAGAGGAGGTCTGCTCAATGGTGAGAGCACGTGCTCAGAGCTGGATGACACAGCCCTGCCACTGCTGCTAATCTAACTGTCATAACTCTCACCTCCCAGAAATGGCAGGGACTGAATTAGGTAATGTGAGTCCCTTAGCACGGGCCTGGGGGATTCTTTGTCAGCAACACCAGCAGCTTCTGAGTCACAGCCAGCGGTCTTCCCTGGCTCCCGTACCTCCACCTGAACTGCTTGTTAGATGCAGTCCCATTATGAGTTTCAAAAGAGTGGTGGCTGTGATCCCACATATATTTATTGGCTAGCTGTATTTGGACAGAGTATCTATTTTTGCTTAAGTCTATATTTGAGCGTCTGTATGTGTATGTCATACAGCCCCCTCAGGCCCTCTGTGGACATGTTTTGTGTATTTAGATCTTTTCTTGCTTATCATGCTCCTCATCAATGAGCACTTTCCACGCCTGGTGGAGATGGTTTAAATTCTTAAAGTTTTTGAGTGAGCCAAGGGCATCCAATTGTCTTTCTCTTCTATTGCATTCCTTACTAGGGGGAAAAAAAAAGGCTGAATGAATATCTTTTTGAGCTTTCCAAAAATAAATCATTTCTAGGCTGAGAGCTAGCAGGAGAAATGTCTGCATAAATGTTAATTAGGGGGAAAATAACACTGTGGACCACGAAAAGGATCAGAAAACTAACCCTTTCTACCAGTGTTAGAAACGTATATTCCCCGGTTGAAAACCAATCCAGGAAAAGAAATATGGTTCCAGATGATGGATGTATTTTGAAAAGGAATCATGGGGCAAGTCCTTACACATTTGATGATGGAATTGTAGGTTGCAGGTATGAGAGACAACAATTTGTATTCTTTCTGGTAATCGGGCAAGTTGTGGTCTCTCTGCTGAGAGGTTGATGGCACTCTCTCTCTGAACTGTTTTCCTCTTATTTTCCAAGGCTTTGGAATAAGAAATGTACCGTGTGCAGCTGCTTTACCACTGCCCAGGGCCTGAATTACCAGTGTTTATGAGTGCAGGAGGCTCTGCTGAAGCCCTGTATTTATCTGTTGCAGTGTTGATCGTTGCCACAGAATTTGAGTTCTCCTGAGAAAGAGGCCAGTGGAAACCAGCGTTCTTATTAACTTCATTTTAGCTCATTAAACAATGTTCTTATTGTATATAAACCTGAGGCAGGGATCAATTTAGGGAGATCCATCAGGCCCCAAACAGGAGTAAGAATGGTCTGAAGACAAAGCTTGGCAAGACTCAATTTTGGCGCTGGGGAGAGGCCTGGCAGGACTTCTGGAAAGCAGCATGGAAGGAAGCAGGATTTGCAGTGACTGGGAGTGGGGAGGGGGATGCCTGAGCAGGGGGACCACCATGAGCAAATGCACAGGGCGGTGACAGCTTGGTGTTCTGATGACTGAGCAGCTCCGCCCAACAGAAATATAAAGTGAGCCAGTTTTTCAGTAGCCACGCTAAAAAAAGAGACAAATGAAATTAATTTTAATAAATATTATTTTTAACCCGATATATATAAACTATTATCATTTTATCATTCCATCGATATAAAAGATCATTCATGAAATATTTAGCATGCCTTTTTGTACTAAGTGTTCCAAATCCGGGATGCGTTTTACCCTCAGAGCACATCTCAGGTCCGAGTGGCCACTTTTCAAGGCTCAAAGCCCCAGTGGCTGGTGGCTGCATATGGGCTGGGCTGGAGTGTTGGGGGTCCTTTCCCAGCGATGTCCCCAGGGAGATGGACATGTACACATGACATGTGCTCCAGGGCAGCGAGCCTTGACTGGCTACATTTGCAAAGTGTCCATGGCCACATGTGTCTCCTCTCCTCCCCACCCAGCCCTCTGGGCTCTGTCAGCTTCCTCAACACACCTGCTGACCAGGCTGGTGTGACCCCTTCTCCATGGAGACACCTACTCATCCTTCCAGTGCTGACCAAGGTCATCTTCAGGGGACACCTGCCCTGCCACCCTCCCTGGGGGAGGTTGTGTTTTCCAAGAATGGCTGTCACACACCCCCATCCCAGTGCTCTTTTTGTTATATGGTGTGGACACTCCTTCTCTGGAGTGGTGGGCTCTATCTGTCCCCTTGAATCTGGGCTGGCCTTAATGACTGGCCAAAAAGTAGAGACACTGGAAATGACCTATGTTGCTGCTGAGGTGAGGGCATGAAATGTTATGTAGCATCTCCTTCTTGTCTCTTGGGATGCTTGCTCTTGGAGTCCAGCCACCATGGTCTGAGGGAACCCAGGGCACACGGTGAGGCCAGATGCAGTGCTCCAGGCAATCGCCCCAGAGGAAGACCAGCTGATGGCCCACCTTCACCACAGATGGGTGCCTGAGGGATCCTTGGGTAAGCCCAGACTCAGCCACCAAGTGGCTGCATCTGCCCAAGAACTGCCGAGCTGACTGCAATCAAAACTCCAGGAGGGTGAGAGAGAATAAGAAAATAATCATTGGTATTACAAATAAATAACCCATAGGTTAGGCCACTAAGTGTTGAGGTGCTTAGTTGTAGATATAGATAACCGAAAGAATCTCTTTCCTAGGTGGCCCTTGGCCACTGGCCCTCATTGGACCACAGGTTGTGAGTGCATGTCTGTTCCCATCTAAACCACACTCTTCATGGCAGGGACCAGGCTGTCTAGGTTTATGGAGTGGGTGGCTCCATGCCAACACTAGTCACAGCCCTCGAGGCCCTCAGTTCTTATTTGTTGAAGTGAAATGGATGAATCAATATTTGTTGAAGTGAAAACACACAGACTTGTGTCCTCTGGTTGGTTCTTCCTGTTAACCCTATCAGGTGAGCAAACTGAGGTCCAGAGAAGTTGAGGTGACCGACCCAAAGTCACACAGCTGCCACATGGCAGGATTGCATGTCAAGTCCAATGTTCCATCTATGAGTCCCACAGACATGCCTTTGGGGCTGGCAGGGTCAGACCCGGGCTGCCCCTGGTCAGTGCTGCATGACTGTGCCCAAATCCTTAACCCCCTTGGGCCCCTAGTCTTCCAAACATGGGGCTGAATCCCGCCTTCCTCACAACATCTGTAGAATCATGAGGCCAGAACCTGTGTCCCATGGGATCTGAACGGACGGACCTTGAATGTAGGGCTACGTTCACGTACGGGGGAAGCTCCTTGTGTCAACTTCCCAGACCTGCTGTCTGCATCGTGGCCCCTGCATTGCCTAATCTCTGGACCCCACATCTCCCACCTTCTCCACTGCTGATGATTCTCTCTCTTGGGGATTCACCCCACCCCATCCCAGCTGCCATTCCACTTGTGTCTTTGCAAGTTGAACTTGAAGTGTCCTCCCTTGACCCCACACATCCCTGCAGCTGCCGCCTCTCCCTCCCTTGGTCATTGGTTGGACTTCTCTCAAGAGCTGTCTGTGTTTCTGTGGGCCTTCTCCAACAGGACTGCTGTCCCGTCATTGATGAGATCTGCAAGGATTCCATGTCCTCCTCTGCTAGCCTCACCACAGGCCCCCCATGACCTTCCACCCTGTCCTCTGTGGCTTGCGGGCACCACCCCCTTTCATTTTTCCCTCTGGTGTTCTTGGGTCCTCCTCAGCCTCCTTCCCATTTCCTTTCCAGGGAATGCTGTTGGAATCGCGTCTGATTCTGGCTTTCCTGATTCCTGAGATGAAGATGTGAGAGCACGTCATTTATGTGAGAAGTGACTCCAGAAATAGCCCCAGGAGTTAAGACAGTATGAGAATGGTTCTGCTGCTCTGGAGCCTGGTGATCTGGATTCCAGCCCTGCAGTCAGAGTGTCAGACCTGCAGCCACTGTTTGATGCAGTTGCTATAGGCTCACGTGGCGAGAGGTAGAGCTGTGCCTGGTTACGTTGTGATGAACTTTCCCTGAGGTGACTTCTCTATGGTATTTTTAAAACCCCAGGTTGACAAGAACCCCCAGGAGAGCTTTGGAAATGCAGTCTCCTAGGCCTCATTCCCAGAAACTCAGATGTGGGCCTGGTGAGGTTCAGGAGTTTTACTTTTTCACGAGCTCCTTGGGTCTGTCAAGAAACAAACCCATGAGGGACACTCAGCCACAGGTTTTCTCTCTGACATTTTATTATAAAAATTTTCAAACATATAGAAAAGTTAAAAGAATTGTATAGGGACCACTAATATTCCTACAACTCAGATTGTGCAGTTAACATTTTGCTATATCTGCTTTAACACAAAGCAATCCTTCCATCCATCTACCCATCTGTTTCCCCATCCATCCATCCACTCATCCTGTCTATCAGTCCATCCATCTGTCCATATCCATCCATCCTGGTGTAGATTTCAGTATACTCCATCCCCTAAATAGTTGCCTGCTAAGATCTCTAATTTTCTATGAACAGGCAAAATGTGTCCAGGCAGAAATTTTTGTGAAATCATAAGAAGATTTCACAGGCTAACCCTGCTCCTTCTCTACCTCTTTACATCCTAATGGGGAGTGACTTGTATATTTGCCTCTCTCAGCGGTTCCCTTCAATCTCTGATATAGGTCTCTTTTTATATTCATTAACCACAAATATTTTACTGTAAAATATCTCATTGTTTTTGAGAGTGCTTTACCTCATTCTCTGTATTGTTCTTACTCCTGTGTTTCTAAGTGGAGCTTTTCTGAGATGCGAATGTCCTTGGCTTAGTTTGTGCTTGGGTACAGTGGGCAGACCCCTTGACCAGCTCTTGATGTAATTTTAGAGCTGTCACATTTGCAAAGGCTTGTACCAGGTGACAAATGGAGCTCTGAGCTCTTTGCCCTATAATGTTTCAGAAATGTAGGAAGAATGTAGGTTACCTGAGAATTTGAGGGTGATGTGAGGCTTGACAATCCGATGCTCAGAGCCAATCCATCTGTACTCAGAAAGCTCTTGTGGGAATGTGGAATAATGTAACTGAGCTAGCAAAGCTCATCACCAGAATGGTTGGTGGAAGGACTGCCCAAGGGGAGGGAAGATGCAGTGTCACCAGGAAAGAGAAGCAAGGAAATCTTAACAAAACAAAATACTAAATACAAGACGAGCATTCGTTCTTGCATTTTCTAGGTGATCTCGTGGTTCTAGTAGCAGAGGCAGGGAACTGCTTGCTCCTTCCCTGAGCCCTAGTCTGTGCTCACCCGGTGTTAGTCTATGACTTAGGACCAAGTGTGTGATGCCTCTCGTTCAATCACAGACACCCCTTTACAAACATGGGATGTGATCTGCCTACTAGCACAGTCAAAGGAAGAAAGAACTCGTGACAGAACTTAATATTTGATAAATAACAGCCTTAAAACTCAACCCTCAAACCCTGCCTTTGAGCTATAGACACATACATACATTTATTCAGGTCAGTGGAGACTGAATAGTTGCATATAGATTAAAGTTCCAGGTAGCATTAAATTGCATTTAAAAATTGAGCATTTTAGGAACATAAGCCATATTATACTTTCCTTCTCTTCTTAAAACAGTTTTCTGAAAACAACTTGACCTTTTCGTAATGACTTAGATCATTTCCCAGGAGAGGCGCCAGGTGAAATCCAAACCCCTGTGGCTCAGGGATGGTAGGAAACTCAGAGAGGTGATTCATCAAACAATTCTTAGAGGCTGGCTCTGCTCTCTTCAGGACTCTTCTCCAGCCCCCACCAACACACACTCAAAAGAGAACAACCAGATAGCAACCCCCAAATTCCATGGACAACAAGGGCAACAAAACCAGCTGACAAGGTATCCTCGCGAGACCCCCAAACAAGTGGGCAGTGATGAACCACCAACAGCCAGAGACTATGGCATCTGTGTGGGTGGAATAAGGAGGAAAGAGAGGGGAAGGATCTAAGGATCCAAAACAGGAGAATCCAAATAGTCTAGCAAGTGGTCCTTGGAGAGCATGGTCAGGCATTGAGAACAGCAGATACTATCACATGAGTGAGTGCATGGGCCTAACTGAGATCACCCCAGTTGAGTGCACAGGTCCCACCTGAGGTCACCCCAGGTGAGTGCTGTGTATTAGCTCTACCAGCAGGACCGAAGAGGCTGCTTGCTGGGTAGAGGATTTCCTTTCGGGGTGATGAAAAGATTCTGAAATCAGATAGTGGTAATTATTGCCTGACATAGTAAATAGACTAAAAACCACTGAATTGTACACTTTAAAATGGTTAAAATGGTGAATTTTATGTTGTGCATATTTAATCTCAATGGAAAAAAAAGGAAGATCCAAAGGGCTTGGGCAGCCTAGCTCCTCTGAGCTCTCACACTGACCTTTCAGGACAGACCCCTTCTGAAGAGAGGTGCTGGCACAGGTGTCCAAGTGGGTCAGGTACAAACCCAAATGGGAGGAGACAGGGCCAGGTTACCCCAGAAAGTGAGCCCAGAACAGTGGGTCACTACACCAGAGGATGTTGGAGATAGCTCTGTGAAGTAAGGGTAGCTGTCCTGGAGGAATTGCAACCACAAGGCAAGAAAGCCTCTCGGGGGGTGTTGGATGGGAATCGGAGATGTTGACACTAACTCTTGGCTTTTAATATGTATACAGATAGATAAATAAAAATAGGTATTTACGTTAGTGTATTTACATTTATCTTCTAGCTCTGACTATTGAGAGGGCTTCGTAGCTGTGACACCCAATAGCAATGAGCATGCCCAACACTCTGCCTCTTTTTAATTAGTTAACTCATAACTTGTCTTATCATTTTCAATTATTTTGTTTATAGGAATACAGGGAGCACTATAATATAGTCATAGAGAAGAGAAGAGAAGAGAATAAGGACTGGGGGGCAGGGAACTTGTCTTTGTTGCCCACAGCTCTGCCCCAACTAGCTTACGGTACAGGGCATGTAGTAAGACCTCAGTGAATTTGAATGAATGGATACATTTGAATTTTGAACAGTCCTTGTGTGCACTTTGTTCTGACCATCCTAAATAGCCCAAGTAACCATGGGGCTATTAGAACCAACTTGGAACCTGGAGGCACCCCTGCACACCTGTGTCAAGAGGAAGTTGTGGGATGGGGAGTAGAAGTCCCTGGGGAAGGTCCAGACCACAGCTAAACCTTTGAAATCAGGACCTCTGGGGGAAGGTCCTGGGTATGCATGTTTCTTAATGCCCTGAGAGTAAGTCCAGATAAAGCTGAGGTTGAGGACCACTGAGGCTGCAGAGAAAAAGGAAGCTTTTAAGGACTCTTCCTAAATAAGATTCTTTTCTCCTCTGATTTGTTACTACTTATTAACACCTGTGATTGGAAGGGGCCAAGTGTGTTTGACTCTAACTGAATTTGCTTCTAAATTCACTTCAGGAAAAAGAACAAACAAAGTCTACATACTCTGGTCCAGTTTTGGGGTTCTCAACCTCATTCACTCGCTGGAATCCGCCTGGGGAGCTGTTGAAAGTTCCAGCAGTGACCCCACTCTATGAGGTCTTGCTGTGGGTTCCACATTTGCGGCATTTGGGGTTCCAGATGCCCCAGGGGCTGGTCACATGAAATCAGAGCCAGAACACTGCTCTGGACCTGGACATTAGCTAGCCTTGGTCCCAGTAGAATAGCTCTGGAGGTTGCTTTCAAGAGCTGTCAGCCTTCCACAGACCAGAAGTCCCTTAGGCTCTCCTTTATCCTTCCATGCATGTCACTGTTTCATATAATTTGCATAAATTCAGGCTATGCTTCCACCCAAGGTTAATCTTTTTAATTAGTTAAGCTGCTATATCATAGGAAGCAAACAGTGACCCTTAAGTAGATAATTGGCAAAATTGAAACAATTAAGTGATTTTCCCCAGGAGAGCATTCAGCAAAGCCATTCCAGCAACAGGCAAAGGAATGACACAAAATCATGGAAAGCATTTGTGGCACGTACGAAAGAAAAGATAGTGCGTGTTTGCAGTCTATTCAGATCGCCCCACTGGAAGAAGGATTTCCACTTGCTTCTTGGTCAACTCTTTGAGTCAAGTGGTCAACTCCAAGGCTTCCCTTGTTATCAGACTCTAGAATGACTGACTGAAAGAGAGGCGAATGTTGTCTTCATGGTAGGTTGCTCAGCCAGAGGCAGGGGCAGAACCTGTCATGGACAGGCCAAGGGTGCAGGGCTTTGCATCTTTTGAATTGGCAACCCCAGCTCTTCCTGAGTAAAGACAGCTCCCAGGGTGTAATGTTTAGCACAAAGACCCAAATCCAAGCTTCACTCCACTGGTCCCTTCCCCAACACCATTCCTCAGCTACAACTGATACAATGGTCTACCATGAATGACACCACAAATAAGTACTGTTAATGATCAAAAAAGAACCAGCAAAGAACCTGAGCAAGGGTGGAAAAGGGAAGGAAATGATAAAGACGGGTGAGGAACACACACAAAATTGTGCTAAAAGCCAAAGAACATAGCCAATCCATGTTTCTCCATGAAATTCAAAGACTAGAAAATATATGGCCACTGTGAAACAAGCTCTCAAAGGAAAAAAAAACCTGAAGGGAAGAGGTGATGATATGAAGAGTGTCAACTAGACAGAAGTAAGAAAAGAGCAAGCAAACAAGGAATCAGGAAATGTCTCACCAGGAGCCCTGCTGACAGGGAGCTTGGGGTGGACCTCGAGCAAGCCACCAAATTCAGAAGCTGGCAGCAAAGAAGTGGTCATGAGCATGGAACTCAGGCAAGCTGGATGTGTGTGGGAGCAGAATGCAAATGCTCTAGCATGACCATTTAGAGATAATTATAGAATTAGCAAGAATTTGGAGATGATGAGAGAGAGAAAGAAAAGGAAACTGGTATAATTATGCTGCTTTCCTTGCCTTTCACAACGTGAGGACAAATGATAAGGCTTCAAAATTATAATTCAACCCATACTCATTTAAGTATATTATATGATGTTTTAAAGGTAATTATAACAGGACTAAAAGCTTCTCCAATGATCAGAAACCCAATAATGTTGCCAAGAGTGAACCGGAACAGGAGTCAGACACTGCTAGTGGTGTGCTGATTCTTGCCATCTCTTTGCGGGGAGATGTGGCATGATTTAACAGTTTTAAATAAATATGCCACTTTAGGAATTTATGCCACAGATTTACTTACACAGCCTTTGGGGGAAAATGCTCATGGCAGGTGGACATCCTAGGGGCACATGCAGAGAGGGATGTCCCCAAGGCCATCTCTGTGCCCCAATGGCTTAGCACGTTTCCTTCCCTGAAATACACACTTGATGACTCTACATTTACAGCAAAATTACTCACCGAAGTTGCTGTGCCATTTTCTGGCTATGTGAATCTGAGTTTCTCTTCATCTCATTTTTCTCTTTGGCAAAATGAAAATTGCAGTATCTCCTGTTTTTGCCAGCTTCAGTTACTTTGAGTATGTAACAAGTGAGCCCATAATATAGTGGTGTGAAACAACTTTTACTATGCTCATGGATTTGGTGGGGTGGAAATTCAGACAAGGCACAGAGGGTGTGGCTTGTGTCTGTTCCACTCTGTCTGGGACCTCAACTGAATGACTCTGAGCTTGGGGTGTGGGATCACCTGAAGCCTCATTCACACACGTGTCTGATGGTTGGTGCCAGCTGCCGTCTGGGGCCTCAGTTCTTTCCCATGTGGTCTCCTCATGTAGGCTAGCTGGGGCCCCTCACTGCATGGTGGCTGAGTTCTGAGAGCAAGCATCCAGGAGAGACAGAAAGCCTGATGGAAGCCCTACTGCTTTTTTCTGATCTAGTTTTGGGAGTCACACTGTGTCACTTACACTGCATTCTGTTGGTCAGGCAGTTACAAAGTCTGCCCAGGCTCAGGGGGACACGTAGTAATTGGCTCAGGCTACCATAACAAATACCACAGACTGGGTGGCTTAACCAACAGACATTAATTGTCTCACAGTTCTGAAGCCTGGAAGTCTAAAATCAAGGTGCAAGCAGGGTTGGTTTCTCCTGAGACCTCTTTTCTTGGCTTGAACATGGCTGTCTTCTCCCTGTGTCCTTACATGGTCTTCCCTCTTTGTGTGTCTGTGCCCTAATCTCCTCTTCTTATACGGACACCAGTGACCACATTGGATTAGGACCCAACCAAATGGCCTCATTTTACCTTACTCACCTCTTTAAAGGCCCTACCTCCAAAAAAGTTTACATTCTGAGGTTCTGGGGGTTAGGACCTCAACATATGAATTTTAGAGGAACACAATTCAACCCATAATAGGAGGGAATATAGACCACACCACTTGAGAGGAGGCTATTGTCACATTGTAAGAAGAGCTGGTAGGATGGCTGTACCTACACAGGTGTGGCCTTCTTTGGAAAATACAGTCGGCTAATAGTCGAAATTACATAGGTAAAGGTGATTAATAATGACACCTGGTATAATTGGTAGGGTGTAACTTACTGGTCTCAGGAAATAGGCCCTCTGGTTGAAGGGCCTGTACCCACCGAGGGCACATCATCACCCACAGGGTGATATTAGCACCTACCATGTGTAAAGGTACATATGGTTGGGATTGTGACCATGAATAGAAGTGTCCCTTTGAATTAACCCCTGAAAACAGCCCCTGACTCTAATCAGGTTTTTGGCTCCCGTCTCTTCTGACACAGGGTTCAAATCTAAGCTTTGAAAATAGCACTCCTGGGGGACATGTCCAGTGGTCCAGTGGTTAAGACTATGTGCTTCCAAAGCAGGGGGCACAGGTTCGATCCCTTGTCAGGGAACTAAGATCCCACATGCCACATGATATGGAAGAAAAAAAAAAGAAAAAAAACATTCCTGAAAATGAAGTCTTGGACGTTGTAGCCAGTGCAGCCAGCATGCCCCACTCATATCCCCACTCCCACCAGGATGTGCACGCCATCCTCCATTCCTGCATCTCCCAGCTGGGCTGTTTCTGGCCTTTGGGCCACTTTGCCTGACTGTTCAACAGGGCAGGATGCCTGCAGGTTAATGGTCCTCCTGCACCCAGCAGCCTCTACCAGTGGCCCAGGGGAGCAGCTTACACATACTCCAGGGACCTCACCTCGAGCTCCACACTGGCATCCCAGGGTCCTGAGTGGGACCGGGCTTAGTTTTCAGAGTAACAACATTCTTGCTGCCTTCTCTGCCCCATCTCACTTCCTGTCCCCCTCACACCCCACAGCGCTCTGGGAATAACCCCCACCCCCAAATATACTGCCTGCCCTGGAATGTTGCCTGGAAAAACCCAAACTGAGACAGATACACTGGGTGGCTCTGTAAGGAGAGTGCGGAAACAGACAAGAACAACCACTTTGAGGTTGAAATCGAGTCTTTTATGTTGCTTCTCTCATTTGAACTTGAGGAAGCCCTCCCCGCTCCAACCCCACCACCTCCCTACCCCTACCCCGTGTCAGCCCGGCCTCCCAAGAGTGCTCCCCCAGTCTGGGCCCTACAGCTCCACCCCATCCCCGCCACATCACAAGAAACTGCAAACTGGGGGTGATGGCACTCCCTGCTCCTGTCGCCTCCAGTGGGCTCTCTGATGAATGCCTGTAGGATTATAGAAGCCACTCCATTTAGAGCACCCCGTTAATACAATGGGAACAGCCTTCCGGGGATTGAGTTTATCTTCCCAACAAAGCCAACACAACAGTTTGGCTAGAATGAGAAGCACAAGGTGTAGAATTAGCCTATGAAAAGTCATTGCCAGGCATAGTGACATTTCTGTGATGACAAGATAATCACTGCCTTGGTGACTGGTCATCAGACAGGAGGGGCAGGCTTGAGAATCCTGGGTGTCCCTCTTGAGAGGAACCGTGGAAGCGGTGACTGGGGTGGGTCCAGGAGGGCCTCTGCTTGACCACTGCTTTCTTATGGCTCCCAGCCCTGCCAGCTCCCCCAGGACTGTCCTCCAGCCCAGGGATCCCAGGGGCAGCACATCTCTGGGTGTGCCAAGGAATTCTGGCTGTATGGGCCACTGCAGGGCCATCACAGATGTGTGCTCCTTTCCCAAGCCTTCCCCATACCCTGCCTCTCCTGGGGCCCGGGCAGCTGCCAGAGCCCTGCCAAGCCTGGTTGGAGCCTGTCTCCTATGGCAAGGGTGACCTGTCCTCCAGGCCTTTCCAAAGGGGCCCAGTCTGCCCCCCTGCACTTGCCTTTGCCTCCTCTCCTTTCTAAGACGTGTTTGCAACTGCTGCCCTTCTCTTTGAGTCCAGTACTTGGGGAGGCTCAACAATCCCTTGGTGCCGTTGGTGGTATTGGGTGTGCCTGGCTCTGTCACAGCCCCCTTGTCCCTGCGGGACGGTAGGGGCTACATGGGCAGTCAGCCCCCTGACCCAGTGCTGCCTGGACAGGACACACTGACCTGAGGCCCTTCTGGCTGCAGGTGTGGCCTTGGGCTTGTAGAATTAAACCAGTGACTGCGACACAGGCTGGGGCCTCAGCCACAGCTAACTGAGATCTGACTAAACAGGATCCCCAATCCTATGCATCCAGAAATAGAAACAAACCAAAGACGAGAGGGAAATGAGCCATTTTGGAAGGGTTTATGTTTCTAAAATGGAAGGAAAAAGAAAAACAAAGAAATGAGGAAACTGGGACAAGTTGAAAAATACATTTGGCAGTCAAGAGTTGTGTTTGTTTTAAGTAGATGAAGAATTTTGAAACACTGAGCTGGGTCAGGATTTGGAGTGTTGGATGGAATGCTTTTAAAAGTGATGTTAAAGAAAAATTCAACTGAGGAAATTTAAAGATCTTAGCGACTTTATTCAATGATTCATGAATAAGGCAGCATCCCATCCAGTGAACAGAAAGGAGCTCTCAGGACCTGAACAAAATGAGGCTTTTATAGGCAGAAGGGGGCAGGAAGAGGAAGCTTCTAGCAAAGAGTAGATTGTTTCAGGCAAAGTCACCTTTCTATGCAGGACAGAAGGAGTCTGTTGGGCAGGTCACCTCACTAGTGCTTACCAGATAATCCCAGATTGACTGGTTAAAGGTTACATTCCTAGGAGAAGCTGAAACTGCATTTAGTCATAAGTATTAAATCTCAGTTAGCTGACATGAGGCTTAGCACAAGTGACTCCATTTTGGGCCTGTGGTTTCTTCCTTCTTCTTCTTCTTCTTCTTTTTTTTTTTTTTTCAAACAGTGATTAAAATAACTTTATAGAATTTACCCCGAGAAGGAAGAAATAGCCTCTGTTAGGCTCTGGATGTGGGAATTGAAATGCATTCATTTATGCGGCCCAGGCTGAGAGCTGACTATACTCTTAAGGAACGTCTGTCACAGACAGTGGAGCGAACAGTGATGATTAAACATTTCATCAGAGGCCTGATACTTTGCTGTATGTTCATTGTGGCTACAGGAAAGGATGCTGTAACAGATCTTTAAATAGCAAACCTGCGGCTAAATTTCACTTCATCCATCAAAAGCCGCTGCTCTGCAATGACCTAATTTTAGCTGCTTATCAATTCCCCAGTGCTTGTTAGTTGATGTAACTTTGATCCTCTGATGTTAGATGACTTTTGTGCTGAATATAGCTAGAATTTAATATGAATCATTTGGATGGCTGCCCAGCTGAGCTCGTGTGTGTGTGTGTGTGTGTGTGTGTGTGTGTGTGTGTGTGTGAGAGAGAGAGAGAGAGAGACAGAGACAGAGACAGAGAGAGACAGAGAGAGAGAGACAGAGAGAAAGAGAGGCAGAGAGAGAGAGGTGATGTGGGCTGGGAGGTGGATGAAAACACAGATACCAGCTTCCTTAATCCTGGGGCGGTCAACTTCCCATCATCAGCATTTCAAGCATTGTGTCCTTGGACTTTCATTTTATTTTCCCTCCGAACCAATGAGATTCTTCTCGTGGCCAGCACACATGGGACACAACGATATTGTGCTCCCGCCAAGATCTAATGAGAGTGTCAATAATTGCAAGACATTTTAAATGAATGTTTTCTAAGCAAATCATTGCCTTTTCAAAGAGCTTTTCTTTCTGCTTATGGAAAGAGCAGCTGAGATGCTCCAAGGGAGCAGAGAGCATTTTAATGGCCCTCCTTCTCTCCCATATTCTGGATTATTAGAGAATGCCTTTTAAACTTGTCTACTGTCAGGTTTTTCATCTGAATTGTGATATTTCTTTCTGTCATCCTAGCTCTTTAAGGGCGTCTGGGTCACACATGTCATTCCTGGGGGTGTGTGGGTGCCTCGGCTCTTCTATTTATTTGGCCTAGTTGGTGTAATTTCTTGCCACAAAACAGAGTCATGTGGTTTGATCTCTATTTTCTGAATGTTGCAGGTGAAGTTGAAAGCCAATGGGACTGGGGAGATTTTCTGGGATGTACCAGCCTCCCTGGATGGACCTGGCCTGGGGCTGCCAACCTGGGTCTGCCCTCTCACTCAGGCTGGGGTGGGAGTGGGGGCTGTTTAATTTCTCTAATTTGCTTATAGAAATGGGGGAATGTAATGAAACTTAAATCTGACTTGGCTGCCAGGTAACAGTTTGGTGGAGGAAGAAATCAAGACTCCCCATCCCAGGGATGTATGTGCATTTTAATCTTGTCTAATATTTCTGTCTGTCATCATGAAGGGGGCACACGAAAACAGGCACGTGCAAATATCATACTGGGGTGTAGAGCAGGAGGAGTTTTTAATGGATATAAGGTGTCTTAAAATCCTCATAGGAAAGCTTCCTTTAAAAAGAGATAATCAGCTGCCGTAATGAAGTGTCTAGAATGAAATCAACTTAAATACACACACTGACTGTTCAAACCAGTTTCCAGGTAGCTGGACAAATGTTAAAGATGTACTTCCAGACCAGTCTACGGGACACCCACAACTAGGTAAGATCAGAACATTCTATTTCATACCCTAGCCTCTCAGTGACACTTCAAATACTGTTCCTGCAATTTGTTTGAGTACCGTGCCCCCTTCTCCGGGAAAGTGGGGAGACCTGGGCTGGTCGGCATGTCTATGAGTATCTGCAGAGGTCCAGTTGTGTGTGTGAGACTCCATCCTGAGCAAAGCACGCAGTGGGGAGAGTTGGTGGGGATGGGGGTCACGTCAGAGTTAGAGAAGAGAATCACTGGATGTCAGGACTTCCACCAGGAGTGGTTCAGTTAAAACAGCAGCAGTGGCAGCCTGCATCGGCCACAATACAACGTAAGACTGGGCCTAGTTTAGAGGTAAGTGATCAAGTCCACAAGGTGTGTATTAAATAGTGGTAAAAGCACCATAATAATAATTTCAGGAAACGCTTGTAGAACACTTACTACATACTAGACACTCTTTAAATGCTTTTTAAAGATAGCTACATTTAATCCTCCCAATTACCTTAGAGGGTAAGTATTATTATTGTTCCTACTTCACAAAAGAGTAAACAGAGGCCCAGAGAGGTCAAGTACCCAAGGTCACACGGCCAGTACCTGGGGCAGTCAGCATTCAAAGCTAGTCAAAGTCCAGACTGTGTGTTTTCAATACTAGCCTATACTGCCTCTAAAGAACTAGATAGCTCCAGCAAGTGCTCTCTGGCTCCTCCAAAAACAGTCTGCCAACCTCAGTGAAAGTGGCCAGTGGTGCTGGCTGGGGATGGAGGCCGTGGTCTGTAGTTACTCTTGCTGGTCATGAAGGCACCTTTGCAATGGGTGTCTGATGAAGTGGCCCCAGGTGCAGTAACATCCATGCTGAATCCGGTGCTGATCCAATGCTGGAGTTTTCAGCCTGAAAGTGGTTTAGTCTATGGGTCTGCCTGAGAGTCTCATGTCTGAATGCAGCCATCACGAATATTGATAATCCTGCAGCTCATATCTGGCTTGAGTTGGGGATTTCCTTGTGATGTTGCCCGTGGTCGGCGTAGATTTGTGGGGGAAACAGGTACTCAGGGTGGGTGGTCTGCCCTGAGGTTCCTGCGTGTCAGAGGGTCTACAGCCTGGAATCACATGGGAAGCACAAGATTAATCAGTCTCTGAAACAGTGGAGACAGATACCAGCCCCAGATGGTCCTTCAATCACAGAGTGACCCAAGGTCGGGGAAGGCTCTCCAGGCTACAGGTGTGACTGTTTGGTGGTAGTAAAGGATATAGGACGGTAGAACATCCTGAAACATAGACCAGAGAGGATGGGTCCACGAGTGGAAAACAATCAAGTGCCTAGAGTGAGACATAAAGGAAGAAGGATTTTAGAAGGTCTTTCCAGAACCCAAGGGAGTGGAGAGCAGAGAAAGATAACCACCTGTTCTGGGCTGAGTTGTATACTCCAAAATTCATAATCCTAAACCTCAATGTCTCAGAATATTGACTATATTTGAGATAAAGCTTTCAAAGTGTGAATTAAGTTAAAATGAAGTCATTAGGGTGGGCCCCAATCCAAGCTACCTGGTGTCCTTATAAAAAAAGGTTATTAGGATCCAGACACACACACACGGTGAAGACCATGTGAAGACATAGGGAGAAGACAGCTATCTATAAGCCAAGGAGAGAGACCTCAGAGGAAACCAGCCCTGCTGACACTGAGTTCTCAGATTTCAGCCTCCAGAACTATGAGAAATAAATGTCTGTTGTTTTTGTCATAGCAGCCTGCGCTGACCAATACACTGCCCTTCTCAACTCTCCGAGGCCAGTTGGGATCTCTGGAGTTGCTTCTGAGATGGCCCTGACTCAGGTGTAAGCTGCACCTTCTGTCCTATGCACGCTCCTGGAAAATGCACCAGCACCTTATAAAAAGAGAGATAGTGGTCCATTTCCTCTCAAATAAATAAATACTGTGATCCCAAAGTGCTTGTTCATTGGTTCACTCCTTCACCAAGTTCCTACAGCTGCAACCTCAGTCCATACACTAAACTCACCCCTGACTGCTACAGCCCTGAACTGTGATCCAAAGGTGTGCTAACAGGTGCGTTGGAACAGGAGCAGAGGTGGTCTGCAAGGCAATCTGGGCCAGGAAGACAGAGGTGTCAGCAGGAACTGGGTCCCACTTCCTATGCACTCTGAGGAGCCAGGGGGAGCCAGGGGGAGCCAGGGGGCCCTCTGAGAGGAAGGTTGTATGTGTGAGGTCCTTCAAGGGGATAACTGAATAGGTTGGCCCTGAATATGGCAAAGGGGCTTAATTGTGAGCTGAAATGTGCTGCTGGGAGAGGGGTCTCCCTGCACTTGAAAAGCTTTCTCTCCAATCCCAGTTTGGAGCATAACCCCTTCTGGCTGTTAAAACAGCAAGGCCACCTCTGATCTGGGGCTCCCTACCACCTAACCTGAAGGCACATGACAACTTTGAGTGGGCAAAGAGAATTTCAATCCACTTAGGGGGGGTCAGGACTACAGAGGGAAGTCAGGGAAGTCAATCAAGATGAATGGTTTGTCTTGAGGCAGAACTGATGGAATAACTGGAGAACTTTAGTGAGAATAGGTGGAGACCTTTCAAAGAGATAGGGTCACATCATCTCTTTGAAAAGAAGACTTTATGAAAATAAAATGCATGAATTGTGATTTAAGACTTCAGTAGATGGGGGCTTCCCTGGTGGCGCAGTGGTTGGGAGTCCACCTGCTGATGCAGGGGACACGGGCTCGTTCCCCGGTCCGGGAAGATCCCACATGCCACAGAGAGGCTGGGCCCATGAGCCATGGCCACTGAGCCTGCGCGTCTGGAGCTTGTGCTCAGCAACGGGAGAGTCCACAACAGTGAGACGCCCGTGTACCACACACAAAAAAGACTTCAGTAGATGAATCAAAAAAGGATCACCTTTACTGAGTCCTGAATGTACCTCTGGTTTGAAAGATGGAGTGGAATGAACCTCTCACAAAACAGAGCCAGACAGAGAGCCAGTGAGAAATTATGAGTGAGGAGATAAGAGGCACCAGAACCAGGATGTCTAACATAAATTGTAGGAATCCAGAATGAAGAAAGGGGACAGATGGACAAGTAGTAACTAAGGAGCTAGAGCAAGAAGACCACCCATTGCTGAAGAAACATGTGACTTTGCATAGTTAATGGTCTCTCTGAGTCTCAAGAACAATGAACAAACAAGATACATCTTTGAACATATTCCAGAGAATTTCCTGATAAAGTGAATAAAACCTATAAGCATTCAGAAAAAAATTAAAAAGCATGTTATATATAAGAAAAAATAATGAATTTAGCTTTAGATGTTTCATCAAAAACATTGGAAGATAGAAGATAATAATTAAGGAAAAAGCCTCTATTATCCAAGAAAATTATATTGAGAAAAATGGAATTCATATTCCATAGCAAAGTATTGTCATTTTGGCTATATAGGGCCTCAGAAATATAACCATGTACATTATCTGAGGATAATGTAAAGAAAACTCTTGAATTAAGCTAGAGAAGATGAAGAGTTCTGGGCCCTTGTGAACAATGCCTTGCGTTAGCGATATGACATCAAAGTGAATACCGTGAATCACTGGCAAATGAGCATGTGAATGTTAACTAAGGATTCTTGAGACAGAACATTCATTCCAGAAGAGAAAGCAAAATGATAATCTGCTATTTAAAATATTTACAATATTAAATATTTCACCAAAACCAACGAGTTAGGGCTGGATGTTTGGGTGTGTGGTGGTGGGAAGGAAACTTGAGGTGTGGAGACAGGAGAAGGAAAGGCATCGGAGGTGATCACAAGCAGGGTGGTGATGCCTTTGAGAATTCATACATTACCATGGATAGGTGGGTGGGGGGTGGGCAAGTAAGATACTTAGGAGGGGATAGTATTGTCATAATTAATGTCAATATATTAATAGAGAAACAGTGGTGTGATGGTTAATTTTATTTGTCAACTTAATTGTGCCATAGAGTTCAAAGATACTTGGTCAAACATGACTCTGGATGTTTTCTGTGAGGGTGTTTTTGGACAAGATTTACATTTGAATCCATAGACTGAGTAAAGCAGATTGTCCTCCCTAATGTGGGTGAGCCTCATCCAATCAGTTGAAGGCCTGAGTATCACAAAAATCACTGAGCTCCCCTGAGTAAGAGGGAATTCCTTCTGCCTGACTGCCTTTGTGCATTGGCTTTGGTCCACCTCAAGGACCCTGAAAGAGTACCTCCTAGATAAGCCATTCCTGAATTCCTGATCCACAAAAACTGTGAGGTAATACATGTTTATTGTTGCTTTCAGTCACTAAGTTGTGGGGTAATCTGTGAGATAGTAACTAGTATATATGGATATGTGAATATTACTAGGGGCCTAAGTCCCTCTAATGCTCAATGTGTCATCAAACCCAACTACAAAAGTGCAAAATTTGTTTAATTGTCCACTATTAAAACTTCTGGACATGAGAAATTATATCTTACAGTTGTATCAGTATGCTTTGTTAATGGCATGAAATTTGCCACTTCTAATTTTTTAAGTAACACTATATCCAGATCAGAAGGAAGAATCTCTGGTTCATCCCAGGTTGGATGAACAAGGAAGAATTTAAGTTGTAGACTGCCAACATGTGGTCTAGTGTGTCCTAGAGGGTTACTAAAGTAACTGGCCATGTTAGTCTGGGACGAGCTTCGATTGATTACATTGGCCAGCTGTGACTTAACCAGGAGACTTATCCAGCCAGTCAGAGCCTTGAGATACAGTATGGAAAACCCATTTACAGGACTCACAAGGAAACAGGGGACAAGCAGATACAGGCTTTGAAGTGATATCAAAAGGAGGAAGGAAGAGGCTCGCAAACTCTCAAGTGTGTGAATGGGTCAAAACTTTATGGGATGCTATAAAACAAGAGCTATTGATGAAATGGTTTAAATAGTGTGAATTAGTAATGTTCTTGGCAACCAGAGCACCGTTTATTGCTTGAGATGGTTTTGGCTCAGTTCCTCATGTAGTGGCGAAGGAAGAGATCCATGTAGAACTCAATAGTAGAAACAGTTTCAGGCTTTGAAAATATTTCTTTACGTTTTGAGGATGAATATTAAAACCTTTCTAATACTTAAAAATGATGTTTCTGACTATTAAGTAGCCATTATTCACTGAATCCCTGCCTTCTAAAATCATTAAAATGTTTTTTCTCCTGTTACTTAATGTGTATTAACATTCAGTAAAATATTGCCTTTATGTTTGAACATGATGTTGGAATTCTTTCAATTCATGACATTTTCTGTGTGTTTTGTTCTGCTCTTTGAAATTGTTTTCACTTTGTAAATTCACATGCAGCTGTAAGAAATAATACAGAGAGATCCCATATACCTTTCACCCAATTTCCCCAATGGTAACATCTTGCAAACCTATGGTACAATATCACAGCCAGGATGTTGATGTTGATGCAGTAAAGATACAGGACACTTCCATCACCATGTTGCCCTTTTATAGTCACACCCACTTCCCTTCCTCCCTACCCAAACCCTTTAACTCTTGGCATTCACTAGTCTGCTCTCTACCTCTATGATTTTGTCATTTCAATGATATTATGTAAATGGAATCATACAGTATGTAACCTTTGGGGATTGGCTTTTTTCATTCAGCATAATTTCCTGGAGACTCATCCAAGTTCTTGCATGGATCAATAGTTCCTTCCTGTTTATTTCTGAGTGGTAAACTGTATGGATGTACCACAGTTCAACTATTCACCCTTGATGGACGTTTGGGTCATTTCCAGTTTTTTATTATTATAAATAAATCTGCTGTGAATATTTGTGTACAGGTTTTTTTGTGGATCTGTTTCTGTTTCTCTGGGAAAAATGCCCATGTATACAAATGTTGGGTTGTATGCTAATTTCATGTTTAGTTTTGTATGTAACTGCCAAACTGTTTTCCAGGGGGCTGTGCCATCTTCCATTCACTCTCACCAACAATGTATGAGGGATACAGGTTCTCTGACCCTATTGAACATTTGGTGTCATCACTATTTTCTATTTTAGTCATTCTGATAGGTATGAAGCAATCATGATTCAGTTTGCACTTCCGTAATAGCTAATAATGTTGAACATCTTTTTTTGTGTTTATTTGTCATCAGCATATTCTCTGGTGAACTGTCTCATATCTTTTACCCATTTTCTAACTGGATTGTTTTTCTTTATCGTGGAGTTTTGAGAGCTCTTCATATATTCTAGATACAAGTCCTTAGTTGGATAGATAGATGGGTGGATGGTTTGCAACTATTTTTTTCTCAAATCTCTAGCTTGCCTTTTCATCCTCTCTGTAAGATATTGTGTAGAGTAAAAGTTTTTAATTTTGATGAAGCCCAGCTCATCAACTTTTTTCTTTCACAGATGATACTTTTGGTGTCATGGCTAAGACCTATTTGCTTAGTCCAAGACCTTGAAGATTTTCTTCTACCTTTTTTTCTAAGTTTCATAGTTTTGAGTTTTGCATTTGAGTTCATGATCCATCTTGAGCCAATATCTGTAGGAGGTGAAAAGTTTAAGTAACGTGTGGTTTTCAGTGTGTAACTATGACTGTCTAGATCACATTTTTAATACCTAGAATATAATTCCTAATAAAAGTTATGCTTCGCTCCTATGGCCATGAGCACATCATTGGTTACCCCATATTATCTGAACTGACATCAAGTGTATTTCTTTTTGCTTCTTTGATTTCAGACATCATCTCTTTGTTCTGAATTGTGCTGGGTCTGTGACTTTTGCAGACTAAAAATTGGAATTTTAGCTTCACAGTCAATAGGGTCAGAACACCACCACCCCTCTGAATCTGCTTTCCTATTATTGGTATGTTTTTCTGCTAGTCTATATTTGGAATACTTTAAAATTTATCTGTTCACATGGATTTAGCCCATTCTCATGTGATAACTTTTATTTGCTTGTCTCTCCTTAATTCTTAAAAACAAAACACAACCAAGCAATTCATAGGAAGCAGAGGATGAAGAATCTTCCTTAACTAGAAGCTTAAATTTGGCTTTCTGCACCAGCCGAATCTGAGGTGAGAACTTGGGTACAAGTTTGAACCCAACTTGGTTGTGCTTGCTGCACCCAGTAAAGCCAGTTGGGTTGTGGTGGAGGAAAGCTCAGTGTTTATTGCAGGGCACCAAGTAAGGAGTCCAGGGCAGCTAGTACTCAAAACATCTGAACTTCCTAATGGGTTTCAGCAAAGCATTTTTAAAGGCCAACTGAGGGAGGGGCATCCCAGGGTATGTAGTCAGCTCCTGCACAACTCTCTGATTGTTTGATAGTGAGATATCACAGGGGTTAACATTATCAATCCTTAGGTGCCAGTAGGTCTGGGCGCTGTGCGCTCATGATCATCAAGTAGTTTTTTTTTTTTTTTTTTTTTTTTTTTTTTCTGTTTGGTGGTAAAACAACTCAGGAAATATGCATCATATACTATTATCTAGGTACTTCAGAGAGAAGCTAAAGCAGACAGTATGGAGGAGGGATCTGTCCCAGGAAGACCCCATAGGGTCTTGCTCAGTTACAAATTCTTTGGGTGGTGACCCCCTGGAAGCACAAGTGAAGGAAAGGGAAAAGGGAGAAGGAAAATCCTTTCTTAATGGGATTAATGATTAGGTGACTGCTGCGGTGATGGGGACCCTCTGGTAAGCCCTGATGAATGTGCCTCAAGATTGCCCCAGCGAGGGACAGGAAAGCTGGGGCGCTCGTCTACCAGTCCCATCCGTCTTTGGCTGAGGGTTGCTCCTGGACCATTCCCGGCATGAGGACTGAGCAGCTTCTGCGTGTGGGAGGCAGCCGTGCAGAGAGCCAGATAGACGTGGTGACTGGAGGTGGCTGCAGAAGTGGCCCTGCTTGTACTGTCACCACTGGGAAGTTCCAGTGTGTGATCTCCACATGTTAACTCCTCAGAGAGGGTGAAGGACATGCTGCCTCTCAAAATCCTTTCCCATTTCTAGTCTAAGTAATTATTGTGAATGCAACAAATTCCGTCTCATCCTGTATTCTGACTTTTTTGATATTTTCCTTGTCAGACTGCCATAGATGGCCATATAGATTCCAGAGCCTTTGGTGGGACAGAAATGCAGAAGCCCTTGATTTCCAGCTCTTATCCCAGGTGACCCACCACTCCTTTGATACAGGCTGCAGGGTGGAATAATTCCAGTTCTCTGCCGGGCTTGTGGTTCTCTAACTGTAGTTGGTGGCTGACCTGCCTGGAATCATGGCATATTCCTGGTTCCCACGCCCAGATCATCTGATGCCACAGATCTAGGAGGGCACCTTCCATGTAATAAACAGCCCAGGTGATTCTCATGCACACCAGGGCTTTAGGCTGTCGTGTGAGGCGTGTACACCTCACTGGGTCTGTCTTCATTCCCCAAACGCCAGTGGGACCATAGAAGCATCCCACTGAACGTTGTGACTAACTTTAGCATCTCTGGCTCAGGCTGCAGTAAATTCAGTTCCACTAGTAAAATTGGAAGCCAAATGAATATACTCTTTGTACTAATTGGAGAGAAACTGAGAGGCACCCCAACAAAGAGATACAAAGTGACACTCAGAAAGAACTCGAGACAGAGCTGGAAGCACGACAAGGTGAAAGAGCATTTGCCTGACTGCATCCCTCACTTGGGAGTGAAATAAGTCCTCAAGGCTTGAAACGTTACTTTTGTGCCACTTCCATAAAGTCACAAGAGCACTTGACATATCAAGGAGGCTTTGAGAAGAGGACATTTAGCTGTTCCTGATGGACCTGAGGCTCTTTGCCAGGAATTTAGAATATTATTAGAGTCTTTGTTATATTTCAATCTGATGAGGAAAAGAAACAGCTAAAGAATCCACAAGGTGACATGTTTTATAACATTTAAAGGAACTGCTAAAGAGCAAAACTGGTAGCTTTGGCCTCTTGTTGCCATAAAATAAAATGCTCCATGCACGGATATATAGGATATTTTTTCCTTGTAAAAAAAAAATGATAACCACAACACAATAATCAGTCCTTGACTCTCCTGGCTTCCACCCCAAACTCTGGGCTGTTAACCTGCACTCTTTGTTAATAGTTTTCTTTTGTCTTTTATCTTTTAGGTGTTTTTAGAAACCCCTGGGTTGGGTTAAGCCTTGGAAGCAGCACAGGGGCTTTACCTCTGTTGGTATCACTCCCGTTGGGTCACCATCCAGCATGGCGGGAGGTCTTCCCCAACCAGAATGGGCAGGTTCCATGACAAGGGAAGAGCTGGTTGACCAACAGAACCAGCTGCCTCCAGGGGCTGGACATGTACATGCTTACAGAGGCCCAAAAGTTTCTGTAGGTGAGAGAAGAGACTCAGTACAAGACGATGGGGAGACGGGTGGCAAACTGGACCCCACTTCTGCACCTAAAGGGGCAGCCACTCTGTGGCTCCAGCCACTGGTCCTGTATGACCCAGTTGTTACAATATGACCACTGTTTTGTTGCTCAGAGGTTGGATATCTGCACTTTCATCTGGAATCTACCAATATTGGGACAAAAATAAAAATAGAAACCAAGCAGACACTTCTAAAGGTTGGGTCCATGGCTTACCTGTCTCTTCAGTTAGTTTCATCTGCTTCTGCTTCTCTGTCTTCCCAGCACTTTTCTTCTACTTAAGTAATAGGACAGTTTTATTTTAGCTCCTTTATTTCTTTGAAAACATTTTTAAAATCATATTTCTTACTGAAGAGGTAATGCATGCACTTGGTACACAATTCGAAGGGAATGAAAAGATAGATAATTAAGTCTCTTTCCCAATTCTGCTCCCAGCCATCCAGAAACTTTCTGGAAATATTCTGTATACACATGGACTCTGTGTATACATATGTATTCTTCCTCCCTCCTTGATTTTGCAATCAACAGATTCTTTAATTAATTAATTATTTTAAGCAGAATTTTAGATTTACAGAATAATTGCTCAGATAGCATATAGGATTCCCCTATTATTAATATCTTGCATTAGTGTGGTCCATTTGTTATCAGCAATAAGCCAATGTTGATACCTTACCATTAACTCAAGTCCATAGTCTACATTAGGACTCACTCTTTCTGTTGATCAGATCTGCACATAATGTCAGGTCCCTCCATCACAATATCATAGGGTTTCATTTGTAGGGTACCTACCTTGTCTCAGAGCACTGCCATCCAACACAGTGCATCTCTATGGGGAGCATTTAGTGAGTAGGTACTGAAATGACCTCAAAATGATCAGGCTCTGACAGTAATGCCAGTCCTCGGTAGAGCAGTGTCTTCCCAGATATCACCCGTGGTCAGTGATGAGTGGTGGTCTGCAAGGCAGTGATCTCTCTCCAACCCAGTGGATCCTCCTGAAAGTCATGTATGACCTCAAAGCCTCTGCAGCATATTTGCAATAGACCTGAACATCTGCATCTGTCCAATTCAAAGGGCATTTCTACCAGGAACTGGCGCAGAGTTTAAATCTTCCTTAGGAGCAAATCTCCCTTATGCAAAAGTGCTGGCTCTACCGATTTTTTTTTTTTTTTTACCTGCTCTGCAAATTCCTGCTTATACTCCTCCTAAATGTTTCAAAATCCAAAAGGTATCTACTCTCTGGCTTTAGGATTAAACTTACTGGAAATAAGAAGGAATTTTAAGAACTATGTCAGGAATCTCAGTGTAGATTTTGGGTCTAGAAATCAAGTTCCAGGACTCTATGTGTAACTGCGTGGAGCATGGATGCCTGAATCTACGTTGTGATGCTCTGTGCTCACCTGTGCTTCTGTTCCATTGCCCTCATCAGTTTGGAGGTTTACCTCTGGGCAGAAATCATGTTAGCTTCACTCTTCTTCTTGAGAGTACAATTCGCTTCCCTCCTGCACTTGCCCCCTGCTTTGGCAGGTGGCAGGTGATGTGGCCTTGGAGGGTCTCCTCCAGCGGTACCTCTGCACTGTTTGACCCTCACAGGCAGGCTGCACTTGTGTTTCTTTCCCATTAACAGGATCACTGGGATCTGTGATCACCGAGTGTCTAATTTTCTGTTCACTGTTCTTTCCTTTGGAAAGCTGTCCTGGAAATGGACTAGCTTTTCCAAAAAAGCCTGTCCTCTATGTTCACAGACCTTTAATTTTGTTCAATTTCCTGCCACCAGTGATAGATCTGGGATTGTCAAAGCAGGCTGCTGGGAATTCCCCAGGGTCAGAGCCAGAGCCACTTCTTAAATCTCTTTCTAGAACACACAACAGAAACCTATTTTTATTCCACATGTTCTTATATCCCCAGAACTTCTTGCTCAAAACAAATAGCAAGATGCTCTACTTACATGCATATGGACTCTCCCATGAAGAATGAAAACCGGTGCATTTTCACCAGGCAATTCTTGCAAGCCAGTGTTAAACTTTCTCCCACTTTTCCAGAATCTTTTGTGCGACACCACAGGGGAAAAAGAGGGAGAGGTGTTATGATGGTTGATTTTACATGCTAACTTGGTCAATGTGCCCATATATTCTGGATGCTCTATGAAGGTGTTTTTTGGATGAGATTAAGACTTAAATTGGTAGACTGCCAGTAAAGCAGATTGTCCTCCATAATGTGGGTGAGCCTCATCTAATCAGCTGAAGGACTGACTAGAACAAAAGACTGAACTCCCCAAAGGAAGAAGGGAGTCTGCCAGCAGATGGCCATTGGACTTGAACTGCAACATTGGTTCTTCCTTGGGTCTCCTGTCTGCTGACCACCATGCAGATTTTGGACTCTCTAGTCTCCATAATTTCATGAGCCAATTCCTTATCATAAATCTCTCTCTTTCTATGTACACACATCCAGGTGTCTCTGTTTCTCTGGAGAATCCTGACTAGTGCAGGCATAGATGAGGGACAAGTGATAGATGTGTTGGTCACCGCTATGCAGCAGAGGGGTAAGCAACACACCATTTCTCGCAACTCTTGTAGGGTCTGGGAAAGGAATGTGTAGGTAGAACTCCATAAATAATATTTGTTTTCAGATATTTAAAGAATTCCTATTTTACTTCCCTGTCTTATTTTTACTGCATGACAGGTTTACCAGATCCTTGCTAAGATTAAATATAGAGCCAGTCATTTGATGCTTTGTAACTAAAAATTTTTAAATTAGGAAGAGATGATTGCAAATGCAAAGTGGTATCCTCAACTGCATCCTGGAACAGAGAAAGAACATTAGTGGAAATAACTAATGAACTCAGAATGAAGTTTGGAGTTTAGTTAATAGTTATGTTTCTCTCTTAGTTTTGACAAGAGCATTATGGTTATGTGAGATTTTCCCAATAGTGGAAGCTGGGTGAAGGATGCATGGGAACTCTCTGTACCATCTTTGCAACTCTTCTGCAAACATAAAATCACTCCAGAACAAATAGGGGTCCATAAAAGGTGATGGTCAAAGTTTATCAAGAGTGACGTTAGTGCGGGTGATACTGTTGTCTTTCAGTTTATGAGAAGTATGAGTATTAGATTGCTAAATTACTTAGTTCATGTATCTTGGCCAGTTAATAGAAATGAAATGTGATTGTATATTGTAATGATATGGAATCATCATGTTTTAGAAATTAACCATGAACAGCTAACTAACCGGATGTAAATGATTAGGTCCAGTGTTAATGAGCAGAGATGTGATTAGATATTATCTATGGTCGACTACTTTGAAAAGTGACGATTAAGCTCCTAACAGATTGACAAAATAATTCTGACAACATCAATCATGTATTTTGACATGACTATAATTATGTAAATTATTGTTCACAGGATTCTTGGCAGCTCTTAGGGACTGGGTGGGCATTTGGAAATGGTTGGAGTGACCACTTTGGGTAAATATAGCCCATCATTTTCTACTGTGACCACTAGAACTGCTCAGAGCCCCACAGGCTGGCCTGGCTTCTCAGATTCCATAGGAGAGCCCTGGAGACCTGGAGTGTCACCACTCTCTGTTTGAGAACTATGTTTCTGAACTGACGAGATGAAATGCTTCTGGAAGATAACAAATATATAACAAATACATATGGTCCACATGCAATTTCCCTATGCCCTACCATCTACCAATTCATTTTGCTTTTCTCCTTCCTTCAAAACTCCATGCAGGGGACTTACCTGCTATAATGCCCTGACTCATTTTTCAATTGTTAATTGAATTGTGTTTAAAAATTTCCCCAGTTTCAAAAGCAGTTTCCTGTCCACATCTCCATCCCTGAGCCTCACTCCCCGGAGTTAACCTTTTTCTTTTTACTGCTTCAGTTGTCATTTGCCCTTATATTTCTCCATATTTCTGATACTACTATTTCTTGACTTTTGGGTTTTAGATATTATCTATGGGTCGACTACTTTGAAAAGTGACGATTAAGCTCCTAACAGATTGACAAAATAATTCTAACATCAATCATGTATTTTGGCATGACTGTATTTATGTAAATTATTGTTCGCAGGTGGCATGTGATGACTACCTTCCCTTCCTTGTATAACTTTTGAATTGCCCAGGAATAAATAAGTGCCTCATTCTATTTTAAAAATTGTTTAATTTCTATGTGCTTATTGTTCATTCATTTTTGAATTTTCCACTAGAGTGTCCAGACCTGCTGCCCCGTGTCGTCCTATGGCCTTGTTTTGTTATCAGTTTAGGGGTTGTGTTTGCATCTCTCCTGTGATAAATCCCCACTTTCCTAGATGTCATGTTCTCCTCTTTTGTTGGTTTCTTCTCATTTTTGGGGTGTTCTGCTCCAATAGCTTCTTGAGAAAAGTCCCTTTGAAGTAAAACACTGTATCTGTATATATATTCTTTTTCAGATTCTTTTCCCACATAGGTTATTACAAAATGTTGAGTATAGTTCCCTGTACTACACAGTAGGTTCTTGTTGTTTATCTATTTTATATATAGTAGTATGTATATGTTACTCTCAAAATCCTATTTTATCCCTCCCCCCACCTCACTTTTCCCCTTTGGTAACCATATATTCGGCAAATCACTGTATCTGAAAATGTCTTCATTCAAAACGATAGCTTGGCTACATGTAATATTCTGGGTTGAAAATAATTTCCCTCTAGAGCCTCAAAATCGTTGCTCCTTTGTCACCAAGCTTCCACTGTGGTATCAGGAAGCCCCTGGCAGCATTTAGTATCTTCCCCTGTGCTGTAATCTCCCCATGACCTGCTTCAGTTATGAGTGTCTTCTATCTCATGCGCTGGGATTTCAGTGGGAGCTGCCTGCCTGGGAACTCATTTTCTTGAATTGATTCATTGACAGCTTTTTCCCCTGGATTTTCTCTGTTTTCTTTCTGGACTTCCTGTCATTTGGATGTTGGGTCTGACCTGCTCACTGTCTCAGCTGTTCTCTGCTGTTTCCCACATCTGCTCTTCTGGTCTGCTTTCCGGGAGGGTTGCTTCACATATTCTTTAAATCCTCTATTGACTTTTTCATTTCTGTATATATTTTTAATTTCCCTATTTTATTACCTGAATATCCCCTTTTTGATCACTTCTTGTTTCTGTGGGTGTGATGCAGTGTTCCAATTTTTAATGCTCCCTAAGGAACCACCTCAAAATGAGTGGTGCCAATGACTTCCAGGCAGGAAGTTGACTGGCTGAGTGGGACGGTGGACCAGAACTTCATCATGAGGACCCCCATGTGACTTGGGCTGCTCACAGTGTGGTGGCTGGGTTTTGAGAGGGAGGGTCCTGACCTAGTGAGGGAGCATCCAGGAGAGCCAGATGGAAGCTGCAGAGATCTCAGCAGCCCAGGAAGACCTGTGGGGTCACTTTGGCAACATGTGCTACAGGGAGATGAGACTGGAGATGGAAGAGGAAGAGCAGTAGATACTGGGAAGGCTGCCACAGGTGTGACTGGAGATGATGGAGGCCTGGGTAGGGTGGAGGGAGGATATGAGGTGCATTTTGAAATAAAAAGGTAGAACCAACAGAACAGTGTGAGATTTGAGTCTATGTGGATGGAGAGGGGAGGAGCTGGGTTGAGGATGAGTGCTTGAGCCACTGACCAAGATGGAACAATTAGGAGGGAGCATTTGGAAGCTTGGGGTGAATTAAGATTCCTTTTGGCCACACAAAGTATGGGATTCTGGTTGGATCTTCAAGGAAATCAAGAAGGCAGTTGAGTTTGTGTATGGTGCTCAGCGGAGAGGCTGGAGTCGAGTTGTTGAGCCTTAGATGACGTTTAGGACAAGCACCTGGATGGCATCCACGGGGAGCCACACAAAGCCTAGAAAGATGGGCAGGGAGGAGGAGGAGGGCACAAGATTGATGCAGGAGGACAGGAGAGCATGCTTTCCTGGGGTCAAGACAGGCTCTAATGCTCCAGAGAGATGCGGCCACTCAGAGAGCAGCCTCCGTCTTTGTCTACCTGGAAGTCACAGGAGGTTCTCAGTGAACTTGACCAGCAATTCCAGGGGGTGGAGGGGAACACGTAAGGTGGGAGGGGGCCCCGCAGAAACTAGAAGGCAGAGAAAGTGCAGATGGCATCTATAGACAGCATTCTGGGATTTGTGATGGGAAACAGGGAAATGAGACTATTGATGGAGAAGGATGTGGAGTCAAGAAAAAAATTTAAGACTGATGTATTAGAACATGTTTTCTTGCTGTTGGAAGTATCTGGTAGACAGGGAAAAATAATATTTCTGGGAAGAAAGCGAAGTTCCTGAGAAGGTGGAGGGGTGCATCCAGCACCTGCGGAGGTGTGCTCTGGGCAAGGAGCAGGGCTTTAATCTGCGGATCCAAAAACAAGCAGGTCAGAGACTGGAGAGATGGCAAGGGAGTCACTGCCTGCTTGCTTTTTTTTCTCCCCAAAGAAGTTATGGGGGAGGGTGTGTGTGTGTGTGTGGGTGTGTGTGTGTGTGTGTGTGTCAAAGGAAAGGTTAGCCTTGGTGAATGGAAGAGCTAACCCTGCAGGAAAGGGAAGTATGTGGGCTGGGTTGGTTGAATGTCCTTGTTGGATCTTGTGGTCTCATGTGAGGCCCTCACCACAGTGTAATGGTCACCTCCAAAACTCACCCATCATCCTACAGGTGACCTGTGGTCTCAGCAGGGGATTGGAGGGCACAGAGGGCAGGTAGCACCAGGCTGGGCTGGAAGAGGCCCTGGGCAGCAAAGTGCAGGCAGAAGGCGGAGAGGGACTTGGGCAGTAAGGCAGCACCCAGAGGAGAGAGGAGGGGAGGGGACACTGAGACTGAGGGGGAAAGGGAGTGGACGTTCCAGGAGAAGGGAATGTACCTCGGCTTCTATTTATTTTTATTTTGGACACGGCTCCATGGTGAGAACGACTAAAGTACTCTGTGTTCTGGTTCTAGCTGTGCTGCCTTTCTTTTCTCCTTTTGATGCATTTTCTCATGAGTCGAGGGAGCCGGATGAACTGTGGTGCTTCGCAGATGGAGATGCGGACACACAAAGTAGACAGTGTGCATCCTGCTAAGAGCCGGACACCAGGATCTCCAATCCCCGAGGGCTGGACGTGAGGACACATGCTTTATTTGTTTACTATGATTTTCCACTTGAAGCTGACCTGCCCTATCCTAGGGAGAGATCTGGGGCTTGTCTTGGAGGGTGGATCTTTCCCTTGCTCTGGAGAGTTGAGGAAATGACCCAAACACACATTTTCAACTGGATCTGAAAGATGCTACTTCCCTGTGCACACTGGTTTTGTGTGCTCAGGGTGAGAAGCATGTTTCTGTCCTTTGGGCGAAGTGTTTTGTCTTTCTGGTCCAAGAATTCAAGGGCTTTGCTAGAGGAGAGTTCTGCCCTGCTTCTCTTTTCTCCTTCTCCTCGACGTTTGGGGCCGAGGGCCCTGGTGGGCATGGAACCCTGAAACCTCAGGCTCCAGGTCCTCAGACAGGATCAGCTGGACCTGCAGAAGGGTGCAGGGACTCCCACAGTGCCTTGGCCCCGCTCCCGGAGGAGTTGTCCTGACTGTGTTGTCACCAGAAATGAGGCCCCAGAAGGGAAGGGAGGCCTGGACACTGGATAGTGGACCAGTAAAAAGGGAGTTCTATGGGAGATGGCTGGACTGGGACACTGCTGGCTGGTGGCCCGAAGCACATCCTCCAAACTAGAGGAGAAGGGGGTCTGCAGAGCAGGGGCAGCTTCCCTCCTGGGGTCGGGATTCCGTCTGCCACCTTGGCACCCTGGCTGAGGCTGCACAGAACCCAGCAGCCCCATATTCGCTGTGTTTTGGGGAATAAGTAGGGGCTTCATCCATGCCTTGGGCGATCCTGGGAGGAGCTCAGAGAGTTCTGTGACACTGAGTGATGGATAGAGAAGTCCAGGGTAAGAGGTGACAGGTGGTAGCCGGGACAGATGTGGCCTGACAGCTCTCTGTGGACAGGCTCAGAAATCAAGGGTGGCTCCTGGACACAGCTCCAAACTTCCTGCAAGGACTTAGGTGTGCCTGGGAGACTGAACCCTTGGGGGTCAGGTTGCATACATGTGGGGTGCGCTTGGACTCATCTGTGAAGACCTTCCGTGGTGGGGGTGCACTCTGGCCACAGCTGCCCCAGGGAAGGCACTGTAGTTTTCCTGAGTGGCCACCATGTTTTGTGGCTCTAGGGGTCAAGATTGGAGCCAGATTGACAAAAAAAATCAAAACCCCAAAAGCTGTTAATTTCAAGCTTTGTTGGCAATTCAGGTAAAAAGTAAGCTGCAGGGAGTAAAGCGAGTTTGGTGTGAGGGTTAGGAGGGTAACACAAGGCTGGCACTTCAATCAGGGCATAAACACGGCAGAGAAAAATAAATACTTTAGAACACACTTGACCTTTTAAATGCTGAGCTCTAAAAATAGAGATGGAGTGCAGTGATGCTTTTACAGAGGCAAAGACGAAGCTGCACCGCTGTGCGTGTTTCTGCCTTGGGAGCCTGACTCCCCTCCCCGACATCAGCCCTCTCACCTGTACCTGGTGCACAGCCCAGTTACCTGGCTGGGGGGTGCACTATCCTCTTGCCCAGAGGAGCTGAGGCTGGGGACCTCGATGAGATCAGTGCATATTTGGTTTCACTTCATTGCGTTGCTTCATCACTATGTTAATCTCCTTCCCTCTGTACCTTTTAGCAGGAAGCTTATTCTCCAGGTTGGGAAACAAGATTGCTTGCCCAGTTGGGCCTCACCCAAACACCAACATTTTCTTTAAACCTCTTTCAAGTACTTGGTCAGAGCCTCGAGTTTTGGGGGCCGTGTCCGAGGTCCCAAATCCAGAGCGCTTGCTTGACCCGGGGAGAAAAAGGCAGGGCAGGGATGGTGTCTTTCTATCGCCATCCTTCCTCTGCAGTAATTTCTCATCCCTCGTGAAGCACTGGCCACATGTGTCCAGTCAGGCTGGATATTAGCGAAAAAATCGATCCTCAAAAGCGCAGTCAGGCTACAGTCACGCGGGCATCGTGGTAAGAGATCCTTTTGTAAAGAGTTTCCTGAGCACAAAAAGCTTTCCTTTCAGTCGCAGTTGTGGCGCATTTTAATAGGAAAGTTCTGTCTGAAAACATGCCAACTGGAAATCAGATTATGTGGAAGGGATAAAAATAGCCCTGCCCTGCTACTCAGCACAATGCATCCCATCTTTGTCCTTGTGTCTTGGAGGGAATCAACTTTGCAGGGACTTTGCCACCCTCCTGGCTTCTCCCAGGAGCAGTGGGTCAAAGGCCGTTGGTCTTTCCTCCCTTTTTCTCCAGGTAATTTAAAAGTGAATTGGACTCAGCTTTTTTTTTTTTTTTTTTTAACATCTTTATTGGAGTATAATTGCTTTACAACGATGCGTTAGTTTCTGCTTTATAACAAAGTGAATCAGTTATACATATACATATGTTCCCATATCTCCTCCCTCTTGCGTCTCCCTCCCTCCCACCCTCCCTATCCCACCCCTCTAGGTGGTCACAAACCACCGAGCTGATCTCCCTGTGCTATGCGGCTGCTTCCCACTAGCTATCCACCCTATGTTTGTTTGGTAGCGTATGTATGTCCGTGCCACTCTCTCACTTCGTCACAGCTTACCCTTCCCCCTCCCTGTATCCTCAAGTCCATGCTCTAGTAGGTCTGTATTTTATTCCCGTCCTACCCCTAGGCTCTTCATGACATTTTTTTTTTCCCTTAGATTCCATAGGGAAGGGACCTACACCAGTGGGAGGGAGTTGTGAGGGAGGAAAGGTTTTCACACACTAGGAAGCCCCTTCTCGGGCTGAGACTGCGGGTGGCAGAGGGGGAAGCTTCAGACCCGCGGGGGAGAGCGCAGCAACAGGATGCGGAGAGAAGCTTATTTTTATTCCCTGAGAGCTCTGGCTGGGTCTGAGGAAGGGGGACCCAATTAGCTTTTGGTCACTAAGGCTCTCCAGGGAAGGGAAGAGACTGGATCTATGTCTGTCAAGGGGACAGTTTTAATCCACCCTCACCCCTCCCCTCTCCTCCCCTGACCACGATGGGATTTTGAACTCGGGACAGAGCAGCGGGTCAGTCTAGAGGTTCCTTGGGATCATGTAAAGAACCCAGGGGGTCAGCGTCTGCATTTGCCTGAGGCTCTTTTCGCTGACTTTGTTTGAGGCACTATCCGTCACAGGCGGGAAACAGCCGTCTTTGTCCTCACGCCTGGTCTCTGCACTGCAGACCGGCCTCCCCAGCTGCTCACTCACTCTCCTCATCTCATCCAGGAGGCCCTGGCCCGAACGCCATGTAGCCGGCCCCCTCTGTTCACAGGACCGACAGAGGAGGCGAGAAATCCAAGTCCTTTCCTTTCCGAGTCAATCCTCTAATGCAAGAAACCCAGAGAGCAGGTGAAAATCCTTTCTCAAAGTTTGGGAATGAATGGAACCCTTCTGTTCCGTGAGCTGAGCCACGCCTTCTTCTTCCGCTGGCATCTTCGGGTTGGCTCTTTTTTGTAGAGGTCTGGGGGACTGGAAGGGGGTCTGTCATGTGGATGGGGAACTTCTGACCCTAGGTGCATCTGGATCTGCCAACAGCGCCCTCAGAGGGGAACTGCTCAGGCGCCTGCAGCCCCAGGTCCCTTGGGTGCTGGCCAGGTGGGTGTTGGCTCCCCGGTGTTGGCACTTACTTACAACTTAGAACTTTCTCTAAGCAGACCTGGGTGGTACTCTCCCAGGGAAGGCCGCAGGCCTGGCCACAAAACCAGGGTGCAGCCCAGAAAGCAGCCTGGCAGCTCTGAAATAGGGGTTGGGATAAGATGCGATCCCAGAGTTAACAGACCACCCCTATTTGCATCTCGCCCTCGACTGAGAGGTTTTTTATCTTTTTTGTGGGGGGGTACACGGGCCTCTCACTGTCGTGGCCTCTCCAGATGCGGAGCACAGGCTCCGGACGCGCAGGCTCAGCGGCCATGGCCCACGGGCCCAGCTGCTGAGTGGCATGTGGGATCTTCCCGGACCGGGGCACGAACCCGCGTCCCCTGCATCGGCAGGCGGACTCTCAACCACTGCACCACCAGGGAAGCCCTGACTGAGAGTTTTTCAACCTTGTGATGAATTTAGGAAAGCAAGCATATTTGTAGATCTGCCAGGCTGCCTGTTCGAATGGTGTTAAGTTCGGCCAATACACAGTTGAAAAGATTCCCTTTCCCTTTCTTCCCCTGACAGAATAAGCCAGTGTCTTGGTACATCAGCCTTAGCTGGTGCCATGTGCCCCTTTGGTAGCTTAGGGCAGCCCCCAGATGCCTTGTCAGAGTGATGCTCTTAATACAGGAAGTCGATCCGATGGGCAGACCGGACTTTCCAAAGGGGGCTGGACAATGTCCCCCAGGCCGCATGCTCTTCTTCAGTTGCCTTATCACTCCCCCTCAAGCTGAGGGGTCTGCTTCTTCACCCCCCCCAGATCTGGACAGCGCTGACAATACTTGGTCCAATAGAATACGGTGGAAGTGATGCCATCCTGAACCTTCATCTTCTTCTGCTTGGAAGACAGCTTGTGCAGGAAGTTCGACGGACCAGAGATCATGGTGCTGTGAAAGGCCAAGGAGCACCGAGGAGGAAGAGGCTGAGTGAAGAAGCATCTGTGAGGGGACCCGGAAGTCCCCCAGCCCTGCCCACACCATGTGGGTCAGACTCGATGGCCCAGCTGAGCCTCCCTCAATCTCCCGACCCACAGAACTGTCAGCAAAAGAAAAGGGTTGTTTTAGGCCTCGAAGGTTGTTTAGTTTTTATTTATTCTGGGGAGAGGGTTGTTGTTTTCTACCCAGCAGTAGAAAACCAGACCATGAGATTACCAAGGAAATTAATTACATTGAAATACAGGTTATGATGGTTAGTTTTATGTGTCAACCTGACAGGGCTCCGGGTGTCCAGATATTTGGTCAATCATAAGTCTGGGTGTATCTGTCGGGGTGTTTTTGAACGAGATTAGCATTTAGATTTCTGGAATAAAGTGCCCTCCCCAACGTGGGTGGCCTCCTCTAATTAGCAGAAGGCATGAATGGAATAAAAAGGCAGACCCTCCTAAGAACGAGAGAACATTCTTGGGTATTCCCTAGAAGTCCAGTGGTTCGGACTCAGGGCTTCCACTGCCTCGAGCCCAGGTTTGATCCCTGGTTGGGGAACTAAGACCCTGAAAGGCATGTGGCATGGCCAAAAAATAAAAAGAGAGAGGAAGAGAATTCTTCCTGCCTGACAGACTTTTGAACTGGGACATCAGCTTTTTTCTGACTTCAGACTGGAACTACACCATCGGGTCTCCAGCTTGATGGCTTACGCACAGACCTTGGGACGTGCCAACCTGGTGAGCCAATTTCTTGTAATGAAACTCTTCCTCTCTCTTTCTATACACATCCTATTGGTTCTGTTTCCCGGGAGAACCCTGACTAATACACAAGTTAAACTGACAGAAGAGCTCAGAGTTTAAGTGATCATTATGTTAAAATGACAATGCCTTGGATTCTCACTCATTGGCGGGCAAGAACAGAAAATACTTAGCCAGCACCCAGGATGGGTGGAGACTATACAACTCTTGGGGAAATAAAAGGAAGTCTAAGAGGCAGGACTCCTGGGAGCTTCCACTCTGCTTGCAGAAGCCCCAGAACACAAGCTGAGGATGTGGACAGATGCACTGGGGTGGTAGAACAGTGTGATAGAGAGAGGGGTGACAGGCAAGTCCCCAGGAGGAGCTCCAGCAGGGCCCAGGGTTTTGGGGCAGCTGGAGTGGGCAGTGGTCTGGAGGTGGCCTGTCCACAAGCACAGCTGAAAGACCCCTGGGGACTGTAAAGCAGAGTGACAGGAGCCAGTGGAAATAGGCCACCTCCTTCAGACAATTTTGGGAGACCTTCTGAGGGCTTCTCAGGAGGTCTGCAGAGCCACCCTGTCTGTCCACAATAGGACCTGAAGAGACACGTTGCTGACCAATACCCCATGCCAAAAAAACCCCCGCCCTAAGGCTCAAGATGCCTGGGTCCCTTCCTCCATCAGGACTGCTTGGTCTCTCCGTGTCCCCAGGGCATCCTGGAGGGGGCAGCTACTTCCACACTGAACCTTGTTTATTCAGCTAGCAGAATGTTCTGATTAGCAGACTCCGCCATCCAGCACCGGCCCTGCTGAGACTCCTGACGGCAATTGTTCACCTTGTCAGCCTACTGTGTGCAGGTGCTTCACTTGCACGGTTGCCAATCCTTGGCTCTGCTCGGCCAGGCAGGCATCAGAGGTTCCATGTGACAGGCAACCAGTTACCAGAGGTGCCACCACCCAGCTCAAGCCCATCAGTCCCTCCTACGCCAGGTCCGCCGCAGGTTCCTGCTGTGGCTTCGGCCCCACCGCGGCCTCCTGGTGTTAGAGCACCTAGCTCCACACCTGGGCTGACCACCCGCTATGCCAGGGGTGGCTTTTGTCACGGCCAGGACATGGCAAGCAAAATGCCCTCCTGTGGTTCCAGTGTCATTCAAAACAGCAGCAAGGGCCTGCCTTGACTGGCAATGCTGGTGCTGTCTTTTCTCTCGAAGCCTCCAGCCCCTTGATACGAATGAGCAGAGGAGGCCCACGTGGGAGTTAATGGCACAGGCTTCCTGAGTCTCCTGCCCCACGTGGAGTGAGCACACAGCCCTGTGACCAAGGTGTGCGTGGGCTTTTCACATAATCTCTTTAACCGTTTTATTGACTGTCCCATCAACTGGATTTTTAATCGCACAAAAGGCACTTGCTCTGTTCCTAGGTCTGTCTTTCTCCGGGCCGGGGCCACTTTGATCCTTCTAGCATTTCTCTAGGGGGCAGGTGGTTAGCCTAGAAGCAAAGGGCCAAACCTGGAAAGCCAGGAGTCATGTTAGCTGTAGCACATGGGCAGCAGAGCTGCAGCAAGAGGTACCACTTTGTCAGCACATCTTGGCTCCTAAACTGGCTGCCTTCTCTCCTCCAAAAAGATCCCCTTTACATAGTTCCTGTGGGGTGTGGCTCCCTGGCCCAGCTCTGGCCAGAGTTCACAGGTTCACAATTACAGCACATGTGGGCCCTCTTCTGAAACATACACTCAGCCATCTATTGGAACCTACGGATATGGAAGGCCAACTGGGACTTGAATATCCCAGATTTTGGTATCTGCGGGGGTCCTAGAACCAATCCCCCATGGATCCCAAGGCAGGACTATCCTTCCATAACTCCTGGTGTGTCTTTTGCCTCTTAGTGGTTACTGACATCACAGCATGCTAATGAGATGGTCTGTATTACATGCTGGCTGGCCTTAGAGCCCCGTTTTCAGTTTCCTCAAAAAATTCTACCTGGTGAAGGGCCCAAGTTCATGGGCAAATTATGCGGTGTGTGTCTTGGTGGGGGATCTGAGTGCAGTGGACTCCCTTCTCGTTTCTAATCTGAGCACATCCTCTCTCCTGTGGAATGCCTATCTCGATGATTCCTGGAATTCCTGTCCCCACTCCTCAGAAGTACCCCTGTCCTGGGCTCTGTCATGGCCATAGCCTGTCCTGAGTGGTCAGCTGACTGTCAGGGTTGGGTTCCCTAGGGAGGGCAGTGCCAAGGTGAGTGATATGGAGAGGAGAAGTCCTTTTAGGGGTAGGAAGGGTAGAAGGTGCATTGGGGGATCTGAGAAAAATCTCTGTCCAGGCTCCCGAGGCTGTGTACAAGCAGAGGTGTCAGGAGGGCAGAGCATCTGCACAGCTGGTGAGGAAGTCTACCACATGCTGCCACTTCAAGTGTGCCGTGCAGGCTGGGGGGGTCAGGAAGAGACCTGGATGTGGAGTTGGGAGAGCATACCTGACATCCTGGAAAGCCACCACAACCTTCAGGAAGCAATAGCCACTTCTGCCTTGCCAAATCCCTCTTTTGGCCAACTCTGTGACATGGAAGGGGGTTCTGGGAAATAATTCAGGTGTGATCATGTTTAATCCAGGTGAATCACATCATACAAAGTGCCACAGTTGGATCTTATTTTTCTTTTACACCTTTTCATGTCTTACCCAGACTAGATAGATATTAACTAAATATTTTTTTAGTGTCAGGAAGGAAACAGGCTAAGGAAGCAAATCAGATGCCATTGTGGACCACAGACTTCATTTTGGGACCACCTATCCATTAATATAACGGCAAGGCATAACCCTTCTCCCAAGGCTGTGATGAGGAGCAGGTCTAAGCAATCTGTGTTTACTTCTAAAATTATCATTTCAAGAGTGTTATAAAAGTGGAATCATAAAGTATATACTCTTTTGGGATGGGCTTTTTTCACTCAGAATAATTCCCTGGACATTCATCCAAGTTGTTTTATGTACCAATAAATCATTCTTTTTGATGGCTGCATAGTATTCCATGGTGTGGATGGACCATGGTTTGTTGAACCATTCACCCATTGAAGGTTATCTGGGTTGTTTCCAGATTTTGACTGTTACAAATAAAACTTCTGTGAACATTCATAGTACAAGTTTTTGTGTGAACCTAAGTTTTCATAACTCTGGGATAAATGCTCATGTACACAATTTCTGGGTTGTATGGGAGTTGCCTATTTAGTTTCACAAGAAATGGCCTATTTTTCAGAGTGGCTGTACCATTTTACATTCCTACCAATGTATTTTGTTTAAAAAATGAATTGTTATTAAATTAGTTGTTAGGAGGGGAGTGGTAGATGTGGTTATCAAAGGGCAACAGGAGGGACTCCTTGGGGAAATGGAAATGATTCAGTATCTTGACTATGGTGGTGGATATGCCAATGTGCACATGTGATAAAACTGTATAGAACTAAATATACACACACAAATCAGTACATATAAAACTGGGGGAATCTGAATATGATTGGTGGACTGAGATGTATTATAGTTGCAAGATGATACCATTGGAGAAACTGGGTAGGAGTAACTGCATGTGAATCCACAATTATCTAAAAATAATTAATTAAAATAAATTAAGTAAAATATACGGTATTAATTTTAAATGTCTATGGAAAAACATTATAAACTATTAAATTTTAGGCAAATACTGTTGTTACTTGTTTTTCTGATTTTTGTGGCCCAGTGTACATTACTAAGATTCCCATCCACTGGTAATTTAGTCCTCCTTTGAGGTCATCCTTTCCTCCACACACCTAGGAGAAGAGACCCTTTAAACCCGACTTCACCCCCTCTCCAGGTTCATTTTAGGGAACAGAAATGTGAGTTGGATAGAACTGAGGGAAATGCAGTTTGGGCAGCTGGGCACTCACTCAGAAGAGCTGTCCACTGCAAAGCAGGGAAGAAATGCAAGAATTGACATGTGTCTGGGAAAAGGAGACCCGAATTGGCATCTCCCGAGTTGGAGCTCCATGATGGAATGCTTGGCACACCAGTGCTTAAAAGTCAAGTGTGAAAATTCACTTCACAGCCAAGCAGAAGTGGTACAGGAACGACCGTGGGGCTGAAGCATTAGCCCATCCCTGCTCTGTGTCAGCAGAGATCACTGAGAGCTAATGATGCTGAAGCTTAAGAGGTGAAAATGAACTTTTCTGGAGTGCTTGGGGCTAGGCCAGGAGTTTAGGGCTGATGAGGTTTAGGGCTGGTGGAAAGCTGCCTTCTCTGGTTCACTCCCCTCTGACGTTTGGGAAATGGACTCTGCGTTAAAGTACAAGGAGGGTGTATTAAGTACCACCTGTACTCCCTGCATGGTTCCTGAAGTGGCAGATTTCCTCCAGGGAAATGTTGACCTTTACGATAGACTATCTTATGACTGAAAGCTTTGCAGCATTAAAATGTGATCTGTCTCATTAGGTTGCCTTATGAAGCCTATAAATAACTCCAGAAATGAGACCTTGTGACAGCCTTTCACTGTTATTATTTAAAACAAATATTGGTTATTTATAGCTAGGTCACTAAGGTAGCCATTACTTTCCAAAGCCTCTTATTTCCCTCAGTCTAACCTCGGAAACAGGGCCTGTAAAACAGCCCAGGAGGTGGCGGAAGATACTGCAGGCCGCTTCCCCTTTTTGGCCTCCTAGGGACAGAAGTTCTCCTCACACCCTTTATCTCCTGGTTATCTTTCTGAAAAGCCAATTGAGCTGTCTCTGTCTTGGACATTCTTATCTATACATGATGTTTTCTCTTCCAGTAAGTCTGCCCTTCCAAGAACTGTGAAGGGTCTGAGCTTTCCCCTTCTTACAAGCTAACAAGTCAGCCCGCAACAGTTTCCTGTATTCTTGGCAGAAGACAAGAGACTCCTGGGTTAGAGACAAAGAACAGTTTGTTACTTAGAGCAATCACGGCAGCCAGAAGACCAGCATTTTTGTGCTGGTTCCCTAAGCCCTGAGTCCTACAGGAATTCCCACTTCCCCTGATTCCGAGACTCTGGTGACCTCTTCACACGCAGTGCGTTGCATTACAGAAGAGGCAGACCAAACTTAGGGAACCTGAATTTTCTGGACCCAGGCCTGCCTCTGATGCTGCAGAGAGACTTCATCTTTATCATCCTGAACAGTCAACATGCCAGCTGTTTGTTCCAGAGGAAGTCACTCTTTCTTTATTCCACAAATCTTCACAAAGATAGTCCAGAACAAAGGGGAGTCAGCACCTCCTTCCTGACTCATGCAGAGTTGCCAAAAACCCATGAAGAATTGTCTCCTGAAGGACCAGAGACTGAATTCTTGTTTAAAAAGTTTTTTCTGAATCAAATCCTGTCCCCAGTTCTGCAAGTGACGGCCTATTCTAACATCTACCATGCTAACAAGCCATGTGGTCTTGGGTGGCAGCCACGGAGTGGTACTGGTTCTCCCTTCAAGAAAACCTCTGAAGTTCAGCTGTAAAGAGCACAGTCAGCTGATAGCCTTCACCTGCAATGACCTTGGGATTCACGGAAGTGTTTAATCTGAGGCCGTGTTCTCCTCAGGCAGCCCCAAACCAATGCCTGAAGACAACAGGGCAGTAGAGCCGCGGCACTTCTGCCCAGTGTGGAACTTCTCTACATCTCCCTTGTGCGCAGCTCCCTGTTGGGCTGGCTAAGACCCTCTCCAGGCTGCACCACAGCCTGAAGCTCACTCTCACCAATCTTTCTTCCTTCTCCCTCTCCTCTCAGAGGTGTCGGGCCTGCGTCATGGTGTGAAGACTTCCATTTTCTGTCCCCTCCTGCTTCTCCTCCCCTTTATCTCACAGGTGTTACTCCCAAGAAATTTTTAGCACTTCGAACTTTGTCTTGAAGGACCCAACTAACAGACTTGATTGAACCAGCCACTGAATTGCTCTTGGAAGAATTACTTGAAAACTTCAAAGCAAAGCTAAGCTTCCTCCAAGACTTGGTTCAAGACCTTTTGAGGTTCTGAGGTAAAGGCCTGAAGTGTTTCCCATTCCAGGGATATCTTAGTATTTATCTCCCATTTCCCAGGAACCTGTCCACAACTCCTAGACGCCAGGGACAGATTTCCCTCAAACCCATGCCCTTGGTTGGACATTTGTTTACTTTTGCTTGAGTTGGAGGCTCAGCTCAGAGATTGCTTTCCTGACAAGTCTTCTGTCACTCTTTTCATGTGTATTTGTTTATAAATATCTGTATCCTCCATCTAAAGTTTAGATGGTAAACTTTATTACTGTAGGGTCCATATTTGTCCTCAATGGCTGGAACAAGGCCTGATGTATAGTAAGTGTTAAATAAAAATTTACCAAGTCAATAATGAATGACAGATGCTCCCAGTTATCCACTGGCTACATCCTGAGCCTAGTAATGATTCCAACTTGAATTCCCTGCCCCTAAAACTCCTTCATTCCCTCATCTCACTCCTCTCTCAAATACGCTCTGGGAGTTGTCCTGTAAAAGATTGTCGTCATTGCCATTACTTTGCATTCAGAGTGAATATATCAATTGTCACTCTTGCCAGGGAAAGAGAACAGTAGCAATTTCCCAGCTGGTGACATTCAGGAGCTGTGGGTGTCCCACGATGGCATTTTTAAGCTCCAAAAAAGGGTTATCAGCATCTATGTGGGAGTCATTCCAGCTCAAACTGTGCTGAGAAATGGTCTTCCTCTGTGGTTATCTCTGGGAAAACCCACAAAGATGAGAGAGTCCCTTCACAAGCAGAGGAACGTCCCCAGAAAGGGAAATAGTTGGAATGGTTGGAACTCTGAATTTGCTGCTGAGACCCAAGAGCAGCCTGATGGCCATTTCTAAACACATGATGCTCCAGCTCTCTGTCACCCCTGTGCCATTCCTGGAACAGGCCCTAATAATATCAGAATGTTCCTGTGTTTCTGTAAGCCCACGCCCTTCCCAAGCACACGATGTTCCTGAACAGTCAAATTTTGGCATATTTTTCAAACCTCTGGGGATGACGAAACCAAGTTAGCCATGCAGTTATGTGGCACATCTAGTAATCCGTGCCTCGAGACTTGATTTTAATTTAGCAGCTGTGAGGACATTTTCTGACACCGACTTGTATATTTAAATAGTCACTTCACCTCCATTTCTCTCCCTCAAGTATGACCAACCAGCCTGCAGCCTGAGATTTGGATAATTGCCAGTGAAAATAAAAGAAAAGAAAGGGATAAGTTGGCACAATGCCCCATAAAATGATTTCACAAGTAGTGTGTCCACTTGCTCAATAAAACAACCTTCCTATAACCAGTCATTACTTATTCCCACTTGCTGCTCTTGTGGTTTTGCAAAACAGACCTTACTTATCTTTTCCATATTATATGAAATAACATCTTTCAACTCACTCTTCATGCTCCCTCATACAAACTCCCCGATGGCCAACTTTAGGTTTTGGATCATTAATTTTGTGTTATTTCACTATTGTGATCACTATTAACATTGTGATCTTTGTGCTTTACTTTCTCCTCTGCGTTTGTATCAACAGTTTGAAACAAAACTGTCATCAGACTATAAGAATAGTTTAATTTTCTGCTTTTTTCCCTCAATATTTTATGTGACTGTTCCCATGGCTCCGAGAGACCCTCAATAGGTCAATTTTATTTGTTGTAAAGTATTTATTATAGTATTATACTATACCACTGGCCATCATTTATTTGGCCATTTATTTTAAGAAAATTTTATGTTATTGTAGTATAGTTGATTTACAATGTTGTGTTAATTTCTGCTGTATAACAAAGTGACTCAGTTATACGTACATACACATTCTTTTTCATATTCTTTTCCATAATGATTTATCCCAGGATATTGAATATAGTTCCCTGTGCTATATAGTAGGACCATGTTGTTTACCCATTCTAGAGATACTAATTTGCATCTGCTAATCCCAAACTCCCAATCCATTCCTTTCCCACCTTGCTACCCTTTGGCAATCATAAGTCTGTTCTCTATGGTTTTTTTGACATTTAGGTTGTTGCTAAAATTATACTATTATATGTCAGGCTACAAGGAATTTTATTTGACATAAGGTTTTGCATATTTGTCAGGACCATGTAAGCTTGAGCTGATAACAAACAACCTCAAAAGCTCAGTGGCTTAACACAGTGAAGGTTTGTCTCTTGTTCACTTTCAAGTGAAACAAAGGGTGGCCAGAAGCTCCATTCCACATAGTCACTCAGTCCTGGAGGCGAAAGGAGCACCAGCACTGCAAGCCACCTCCCAGAGTTTGCTGCAGGAGAGCACAGAGTGAAAGGAGAGCTCCAACTGCTCTTCTGTGCTGTGGGTGGGTGGGGATGTGAAACTCATCACTTCTGCTCACAGCCTTTGGCCTGAGCCAGTCCCAGGGCCCAGCCTCTGGCCAAGGACGTGGTTTGTAACCTTCTATGAGACCAAAGGAGAAGAGAGCAGGATGTAGGCAGGCAATGATAATATCCCCCACAGCATGAGGGGATGACTTTTACTTAGGATGTATGTCCTAGAAAGGGAGTTATTGGGTTTTGTGAACTTTTTTTTTTTCCTAAGAAGCTTGTAACATTTTTATCATCCCACCAGCTTTTTTTCTGTCCCTGAAAAGCTTCAAATGTTTCCACTTTTTACTCTTTGTTGATCAAAGAGATGAGAAATTCCATCTCCTTGTTTTATTAATTTGTATTTCTTTCATTACTATTGGGAGTACAGAATTTTTTCATATGTTTATTATTCATTTTTATTTTTGCAAGAGGTCCCTAGACTTACAAAAAATTAACCTGAAAAATCGCTGAGCATCTCTTGCCCTACTTTATCTTTGGAGCTTAAAATGTTTTAAAACACCCATCACAATGGCCTCCACCACTCAGCTCACCCTTTCTCTCCCTATGGTAATTTGAATCCTTGCCTTGGGGTGTAGGTCTGCCCCTGGTATCTTCCTGAATCTTATAACTAACTCATGATGAATCTCCACTTCCTCATCTTAGCAAGGTTTCAAAAACCAAACCTCCAACAGAAAACCCACATGCTGTTGTTTGACATCATGTCAGAGGGATGGGAAGTTTGGGAGTGTCCAGAGTCCTTCCGTAGGCAGTGGGGTTGGGGGTAAGGAAGGATGGCCCAGAAGAGGGATCTTGTTAATCCCTTGAGAGTTCAATAGAAAATTTTAATTTTAGAAGACAATTTCAAAGAGACATATCTGTGGATGTCCATGGAACTCAGCATCTTCTCACACTTCTCTACTTCAAAGGGCCATCAGAGGCAGGAAACTTTTACTTTCACGATGGCAGCATGTCAAGAGCCTTTACATCTGCCTCCCCTTCAAGCTGGCCTTGGAGCTGTGTCTCAACTTTCCAGAAGCACAGCTGTCAAAGAGCTGTAGAACTAGCCACCTCGAAGATCATCTCTTGGAGAAGGGGCCATCAAGTTAACTAAGGAAAGCTTTAGAGTCATTGTTTCCTGCAAATTGGTCAACTAGAATGTCTGCAAAAACTACCCTGGCTGATTCAGCTGACACACCCAAGAAGTTCTGAAAACAGAACTCTCAAATAGAGGTTAATTATGATTGAACAACACAATGAATGAGAGAAACTACAGATTAGACACTGCTTGATCTATAGTGTTTAATATTTATAATTGAGGAGAAAAAATGCTCAAACATAATGAGAAAAGCAAAAAACCTAGGAAGAGAGAAAAAAAATCAAACCTACTAAAGTCAAAGAATGTAGAAGGAAGGAAGTAATAAAAATAAAAGCAAAAATTTATGAAATAGAAAAGAAATATAAAATAGAATCAATAAATCTAATAGCTGGTTTTTTGAAATGACAAATAAAATAGACTAACAGTCAACATAGATGGAAAGAAAAGAGAAGGCACAACTAAGCAACACTAGGAGTGAAAAAGGCATATAATTGTAGATAGAGTAAAAATGAAAAATAAGAGTATACTAAGAACAACAACAATTTTAAAAGCCCCATAAAAACATAGAGATGGATAATTACCTCTAAAAATGTAACATGGCAAAACTCAAAACCAAAAAGAACATGAACAGACCTTCAACTATTAAAGAAATGTTAATCTGCAGTTTAAAAGTCTACTCTGCTTAATGCTATACACAAAATATCAGGACCAGACAGTTTTACAAGAGAATTCTGCCAAACAGTCAAGGAACAGTTATCCCAATATGATATGGAATGTTCCAGAGACTAGAAAGGAGGCACTGCTCTCTGACACATCTTCTGAGGCTAGCTTATTTTTTATATCAAAGCAGACAAGGACAGCATGAGAAAGGAAAAGGTTCATCTTCCTTACAAATGTGAACATGAAAATTCAAATACATATCAGCAAACAGAGTTCAGCATAAATAGATCATGACAACTATGGGTTACTTAAGGAATGTAAGACTGCACTGAAAAATCTATTTGTGTACAGTTGGCCCTCTGAATCCTTGGGTTCTGCATCTGCAGATTCAACCAATCACAGATTGAAAATATTTTTAAAAATTCCAGAAATTTCCAAAAAACAAACTTGAATATGATGCAATGCTAACAACTATTTACATAGCATTCACATTGTATTTACAACTATTCACATAGAATTTACATTACATTATGTATTATAAGTAATCTAGAGATGATTTAATGTATACGGGAGGAGGTGCTTAGGTTATAAGCAAATACTACAGCATTTTATATAGGAGACTTGAGCATCCTTGAATTTTGGTATTCGAGGGTGTCCTGTAACCAACCTCCCTGCATACCAAAGGACAGTAATAATTCATACTTTAACAGTTTAGAAGTCTACACTCATTCACGAGACAAACTCATAGGAAACTGGGAATAGAAATTGGGAATAGCAAGCATCTACAAAAAAAGGTAGCAAGAAACATACAATGGTGAACCATTAGAATAAGTCTCTTTAAAGTCAAGAAAAGCTGAGAATGGCTGCTGTCACCCTTTGTATCCAATATTTTATTTGAGCTACACATTTGTCATAAGATACTAAAGGGAAATAAGAAATGCAAGAATTTCCAAGGGGAAGCAAAGTTGAGATTATCTATTGTTGATAAAATTGTTTACATAAAAAAATGCAGGGGAATCTACAGACAAATGATTAGAATCAACAAGGGTGTTCAATGTGATACACCACATTAACAAATTGAAGAGTAAAACCATATGATCATCTCAATAGATGCAGAAAAAGCTTTTGACAAAAATTCAACACCCATTTATGATAAAAACTCTCCAGAAAGTGGGCATAGAGGGAATCTACCTCAACATAATAAAGGCCATATATGACAAACCCACAGCAAACATCATTCTCAATGGTGAAAAACTGAAAGCATTACCTCTAAGATCAGGAACAAGACAAGGATGTTCACTCTCACCACTGATATTCAACATAGTTTTGGAAGTCCTAGCCATGGCAATCAGAGAAGAAAAAGAAATAAAAGGAATACAAATTGGAAAAGAAGAAATAAAACTGTCACTGTTTGCAGATGACATGATACTATACATAGAGAATCCTAAAGATGCCACCAGAAAACTACTAGAGCTAATCAATGAATTTGGTAACATTGCAGGATACAAAATTAATGCACAGAAATCTTTTGCATTCCTATACACTAAGGATGAAAAATCTGAAAGAGAAATTAAGGAAACACTCTCATTTACCATTGCAACAAAAATAATAAACTACCTAGGAATAAACATTCCTAGGGAGACAAAAGACCTGTATGCAGAAAACTATAAGGTATGGATGAAAGAAATTAAAGATGACACAAACAGATGAAGAGATATACCTTGTTCTTGGATTGGAAGAATCAATATTGTGAAAATGAGTATACTACCCAAAGCAATCTACAGATTCAATGCAATCCCTATCAAATTACCAATGACATTTTTTATGGAACCAGAACAAAAAATCTTAAAATTTGTATGGAGACACAAAAGACCCCGAATAACCAAAGCAGTCTTGAGGGAAAAAAACGGAGCTGGAGGAATCAGACTCCCTAACTTCAGACTATACTACAGAGCTACAGTAATCAAGACAATATGGTACTGGCACAAAACCAGAAACATAGATCAACGGAACAAGATAGAAATCCCAGAGGTAAACCCATGTACCTATGGTCAACTAATCTATGAGAAAGGAGGAAAGGATATACAATGGATAAAAGACAGTCTCTTCAACAAGTGGTGCTGGGAAAGCTGGACAGCCACATGTAAAAGAATGAAATTAGAACACTCCCTAACACCATACACAAAAATAAACTCAAAATGTATTAGAGACCTAAATGTAAGACTGGACATTATAAAACTCTTTGAGGAAAACATAGGAAGAACACTCTTTGACATAAATCACAGCAAGATCTTTTTTGATCCACCTCCTAGAGTAATGGAAATAAAAACAAAAATAAACAAATGCGACCCAATGAAACTTAAAAGCTTTTGCACAGCAAAGGATACCATAAACAAGACAAAAAGAACCCTCAGAATGGGAGAAAATATTTGCAAATGAATCAATGGACAAAGGATTAATATCCAAAATTTACAAGCAGCTCATGCAGCTCAATATTAAAAAAACAAACAACCCAATCCAAAAATGGGCAGAAGTCCTAAATAGACATTTCTCCAGAGAAGACATGCAGATGGCCAAGAAGCACATGAAAAGCTGCTCAACATCACTAATTATTAGAGAAATGCAAATCGAAACTACAATGAGGTATCACCTCACACCAGTTAGAATGGGCTTCATCATAAAATCTACAAACAACAAATGCTGGAGAGGGTGTGGAGAAAAGGGAACCCTCTTGCACTGTTGGTGGGAATGTAAACTGATACAGCCACTATGGAGAACAGTATGGAGGTTCCTTAAAAAACTAAAAATAGAATTACCATATGATCCAGCAATCCCACTACTGGTCATATACCCAGAGATAACCAGAGTTCCAAAAGACACATGCACCCCAATGTTCATTGCAGCACTATTTACAATAGCCAGGTCATGTAAGTCACCTAACTGCCCATTGACAGATGAATGGATAAAGAAGATGTGGTACATATATACTATGGAATATTACTCAGCCATAAAAAGGAATGGAATTGGGTTGAGACGTGGATGGATCTAGAGACTGTCATACAGAGTGAAGTAAGTCAGAAAGAGAAAAACAAATATCGTATATTAATGCATATATGTGGAACCTTGAAAAATCGTACAGATGAACTGGTTTACAGGGTAGAAATTGAGACACAGATGTAGAGAACAAACATATGGACACCAAGGGGGGAAAGCTGTGGGTGGTGGTGGTGGTGGTGTGATGAATTGGGCGATTGATATTGACATGTATATGCTCATGTGTATAAAACTGATGACTAAGAAGAACCTGTTGTATAAAAAAATAAATAAAATAAAATTTAAAAATTAAAAAAATTCAATATATTATCCATAGCAACAGACAATATAAAATGCAATTTAAGAAACGTGCCATTTATAGTGGTAACAATAATATACGGTAAGTATGAATTAAACTGAAAATTTGTGAAAGATCTCTATGGAGGAAACTTCAAAACGTAATTAAAGTATGTAAAAGATGGCTTGAACAGATGGAGCATTGTTAAGATGTTCATGGATGGGAAGGCAATAGCATAAGGATGTCTATTTCCCAAAATAATCAAATAATTCATTGAAATTTCAAATAACAACAAATATTTTGAGGGAAATTTAACAAACTGATCAAAAACTCACATGGAAGAAGAAATGGCAAAAGATGAATAAGATAAATCAAGGTGGGAAGATTTTCTTACCAGGTATTCGGACATTTTATGAAGTTATAATAATAAACAAATAGGTCAAAGGAACAAAATAGAAAACTTAGACTCACACCTGAGCATATGTGGAAAATAGATATATGACAGAGTTAACCTTGTAGATCAATGACAACATGATGCACAGTTCAATCAGTATTGCCGGGAGAAGTGTTGGAAAACAAAATCAAATCTCTGTCTCACGCCATAGTCAAATACAACTTCAGGTTAATTAAAGACCTAAATGTGAAAAGCAAAATTAAAAAAGATTGAAGTACATATAGAAGATATTTGTGAGTTTAAAGTTGACAAGGATTTCTAAAAGACAAAAGGCAAAAGCATAAAACAAAAACTTGGTCCATTTGGCTATAGTAAAGTTAAAAATGAGCATAGAAGATGATATTAAACTTTGAAAAGATGAGCTGCAGTCTAGGAGATCATATTTGCAAACATATAAGTGACCAAGGATTGGCATCCAGAATATGTAAAGAACCCTTTCAGTTTTAAGAAGAAGCAAACAACCCAGTGGAATAATGGACAAAAGATATTAACAGGCAATTCATGTTAAGACATATCCCCAAAGGCCAAAAAAACAGGAGAAATGCTCAGTCACTAGTAATCAGGAAGGTGAAAATTAAAATAAAATAAGCAGATTGAAAAAAAGTAAAAGTTGGCAGTACTATGTGACAGTGAAAATGGAAGGGACTCAGAACTCTGATGGCAGAAGCGTAAATTAGATGACCTTAGCGAAGAGCGATTTGGCAGTATCTGGCTGAAAACATGCATCCCATACAACTTGGCAATTCCACTGCCCGGTGAGTCCCTGGAGAAACTCATACAGATGTCCAAAGAGTCACAGCCGAATGTTCACGGCAGTGTGGCATATAATAGAAAACACATAAACAGTTTTAACATACACATTCAGGAGAATGGATCAATAAATTGTGGTAAAGTTCATACAGTGTGGACTGTATGTTTTTCTATTTGCTAAAATGAATGAATTAACTTTGATAAATATCAAAAACATAATGTTGGCAGAAAAGCAATTTACAGATGGCTATTTACAACATGATAACATTGATAAGTAATTTTATAAAGCAAAATATACAATATATATATATTGTTCATGGATACTAAAGAGTACAAACATGTGTGGGACTTAAGAGTTCCATGATTAGGATGTCAGTTACTCTGAGGGGAAGGGGTAGTGGGGATGTGATTGGAGAGTGGCATTTAGGGGTCTTCCACTGTAATGCAAAATCTTATTTCTTATATAATAAAAGATCTGTCTGAAGCAAATATAACAGAACATTGAGATCTTAAGAAGTTAGGTAGATGATCTATGGATTTTGTTATATTATTTTCTTTTTCTGTATGCTTGAAATATTTCAAAGTAATAATTTACAAAAAGAATATCTTTTTGATCATTTTAAAATGTAGTGTGAAATAAAATCATCAATAAGAGAAAAATCTGTCATTGAATTTAACGTTTTAAAGCAAATGTAAGACCATAAATACTATTTTTTCAAATTTCAGTCTCCCACAAGTTAACTATTCCCTTTGCTATTTTACTTTGTTTCAGTGGTTTGGCTTTTTAAATACGCAAGAGCTTTATTGAGATATAATTAACACATCACAGAATTCACCCTTTTAGAGTGTATAATTCAGTGATTTTTAGTTGAGCAGAGTTGTGCACCACATTCTAATTTCTGAACATTTTCATCACCCCAGAAAGAAACACTTAGCTGTCAATTCCCATTCCTCCCTTCCCCCAACCCCCAGCCCCTGGAATCACTACTCTATTTTCTATCTCTATGGATTTACCTATTCTGGACATTTAATATCCAGAATAACACAACATGTGGCCTTTTGTTTCTGACTTATTTCACCTAGCATGATGTTTTCATGGCTCATCCATATTGTAGCATATGTCAATACTTCATTCCTTTTTATTGCCAAATAATAATCTATTTCGTGTATATACTACATTTTGTTTATGCATTTATCAGTTGATGGACATTGAGTTATTTCCCTTTTTTTTGGCTATTTTCAATAATGCTGGCATAAACTTTGGCTTACAAGTTTTTTTTAAATTTTAATACTATAGTTTACTTATCCTGTATATACAAAATATTACCATTTTCAACATAAGTAATGTAATCAATAAGCAGCTTACAAGTTTTTGTGTGGACATGTTTTCAATCCTCTTGAATATGTACTTAGGAGTGGAGGTGTTTGACTTTATGGTAACTCTATGTTTAGCTTTTTGAGGAATTGCCACACCATTTTTCAAAGCCACTGCACCGTTTTATATGTTCACGAGCAATGTATGAGGATTCCTATTTCTCCACACATCCTCACCAACACTTACTGTCTATCTTTTTAATTTTAGCCATCCTGGAGTGTGTGAAGTGATATTTCATTGTGGTTTTGCCTTGAATTTCTCTAATATTCATGAACTTGAGCATCTTCTCATGTCTTATTGGCTGTTTGTATATTTTCTTTGGAGAAGTTGCTATTCAAATACTTTGTCACCCTGTAAACTGGGTTATTTGTCTTTTTTGTATTGACTTGTTTCCTGTATACAACTGCCTTATTAGATAAATGATTTGCAAATATTTTCTCCCATTCTGTGGGCTGTCTTTTCACCTTCCTTATGCTGTTCTTTAAAGCATGAACACTTTTAATTTTAATGAAGTTAAATTTATCTATTTTTTCTTTTGTTTCTTGTGCTTTTGGTATTATATTTAAAAATTCATTGCTTAATCCAAGATCACAAAGATTTACTCTTATGCTTTCTCCCAAGAGTTTTGTAGTATTAGCATTTACAGTTAGGTCTATGATAAATTTTGAGTTAATTTTTGTATGTGGTGTGAGGTAGGGGGGTCCAACGTTATTCCTTTACATGTTGGTATCTAGTTGTTTCAACACCATTCAATGAAAAGACTATTCTTTCCCCATTGAATGGTATTGGCATGCTTGTTGAAAATAATTAAAAATGCATATGTATGAATCTACTTCTACACTCTTAATTCTATTCTATTCATCTATATATCTATCCTTATGCCAGAACCACACTGGTTTGATTACTCTAGTTTTGTATTAAATTTTGAAGTGAGGAAGTGTGAGTTCTACAGCTATTCTTTTTCAGGGTAGTTTTGGCTACTCAGAATTCCTTACATTTTCTTATGAATTTTAGGACTAACCTGTCACTTTATGAAAAGAAAAAAAAGATTGATAAAAGATTGATAGGGACTGCGCTGAATCTGTAGAATAACTTGGTGAGCATTGTCATAACAATATTAAGCCTTCTAAACTATGAACATGGATTGTCTTTTCACTATTTACGTCTTCTTTAATTCTTTCAACATTATTTTGTAGTTGAAAGTGTACAAGACTTTCACTTTTTTTGGTTAAATTTACTCCTAAATGTTTTACTCCTTTTGATAATATTTTAAATGGTGTTTTCTTAATTTCACTTTTGGATCACTCATTGCTATTGTACAGAAGAACAATTGATTTGTGTATGTTGTAACTAGTTTTTTTTTAGCTCTGATAGATTACCTTGTGGATTATTAAGATTTTCTACACACAAGATCATGTCATACTGATTTTGCTGTGCCAGGTGCTCTGACATGCTGGAAGGGATGAGAGGTGATGAGCAGCTGTGTTCCACTAACAAGCAGGGCTTGGGCTTCCCTGGTGGCGCAGTGGTTGAGCATCTGCCTGCTAATGCAGGGGACACAGGTTCGAGCCCTGGTCTGGGAGGATCTCACATGCCGTGGAGTAACTAGGCCCATGAGCCACAACTAAGGAGCCTGCGTGTCTGGAGCCTGTGCTCCGCTAAGGCTGATGCCTCGTTGACTCAGAATTGAAAGGAGTCTTAGAAATCAGTCATTTATGCATTTTGTTATTTGTCAAATACGTCCTTGGTGCTCACTATGAGCTTGGTGCTGGAGAGACAGCAGGGAGAGGGAAGCTGCCTTCATGAGTTGACAGTCAGGTGGCAGATGCAGAAAAAAAAAGTCAACAGGTAAAAAAGAAGATGATTGCAGATTTTGATAAGATTCTATGAAGGAAATAATTGTGATGTTATGATAGAGAGTATCTCAGGGGGAGGGGATTGTGGTACCTCAGATACCATTCAGAGAATGTCATTCAGCTCAACACTTTATCTGCTTTATAAATTCTCTCTGCTAAACCCCCAACAAGTGCTCAATGGGACTTGACCTTAATACTTCATGGGAGAGGTAACCCATCCCCTCTTGTGAAAATCCATTCTGTTGTAAGCCTACTCCAGTTTGCAGAAAGTTCCTTCTTAATATTGGGCCCGAATCCCTCTCTTGATCCAGTCCCACTGTCCGTCTTGACTCTTACAGTGGAGCTTATTTCTCTGCATAATTGAGCAGAGCAAGTCTCTCCCCTAATCAACTAGATGTCCTGCTGGTCACCCAAGTGAGGGCTGTGCTGAGAAACCACAGGCTCAGACTAATGCCCTTGACATTCTAAGATCTGTGTGGTTATTACTGGCCCCAATTTACAGATGGAAACTTGAGGCTTGAAGAGGTGTGAATACAGCCAGGAAGGGGTATCGCAGCACCAACTTAGATTTTTATGTACCTGAAGCCAACTCTCTGCCATGCCAGGTGCCCCGACATGCTTCAAGGAGTGAGAGGTAATGAGCAGCTGTGCTCCACTAACAAGAAGGGCTCAAGCACAGAAGAAATTGTTGGCATTTCCATTAGAAATTCCTTGGGGTAACCTTGGACATGGTGACAGACTGGAAGCGTCAATAGGGAAATTCACACACTTGTTTTTAGTACTGAAGTGGAAAAATAACACACAACATGATTTCTGCTGTGGTGCAGATCTCAGCACTGAGAGAAACCTGTCATCATCCCATCTTCTGCTGACTCGAGTGTAGAAACGCACTCCATTTTTGAGGGTGTGTGTCTGATGAGACAACCCGCTGATGTTCTTTGGCAACATGTCTACCTACTCATTCCCCTCAATAAGACACTGAAAAGTTACTGATAAAGCATGAGGGATTTTGGTGAAGTTTTTAAAGAGGCTTGAAACTGAAATCTAAGTATGCCAGTAGGTTAAAAAAAAAGAAAGAAAAGAAAACTAGAGTATCATTTCCTTCCTTTGATGAATTAGATTTGAACTTTAAAATGAAAGGAGACCAATTTGATTTGTTTCTTCTGAAGTCTCTCTTACTCATGTGTAATCTTCATGGTGTAGAAAGTGAAAGCTCTGCTCTGAGGGGTGCCAGCAATGTGATGGTTTGAAACAAAACTCTGGGTCATGCTGCAGGCTCGCATCTCTACTGAGCATCCACTGGGCACAATACTTAAGTAACTTGTAAGTTTCCTCAACTGTAATAGAGGAAAATGAACCTCCTGGGGTTACTGTAAGAGTGAAATGTGTAAAAATATGCAAAGTGTTTAGGACAGGACCTGTCATGGAGTAGCAGTTTATAAACGTGTCATAATTTCATGCCCAGCTGGAGAACACCAGCTGATTTAAACTCCAATTTTACTATTGTTCACCCGGAGGGCAGGTGGGCAGGTGAGATATTTTATCATATTATCTTTTTAAAAGAGGCATCTGAATTCTATGGAACAGGATCCTCAGACAGTTCCTTACTTCGGCTCTTCAAAGACCAGACTGCTAACTGAGGGCTTATCTGACATGCAGGTGGTAACCAGAGTCCTTTTCACACCAAAGTCTGGCTTTGATTTGTGACTGTACATGAATAAATATTTAAAGGTATATGAGAAAAAACTCCTCTCAGATGGAGAATTTTCTACCCAGTTATGTGGGTTATTTGAAATAACGATCCTGAAATTCCTCCAATTTCTCAGAGCTATTTGTTCAACTAAAATTTTTATTAAGCTTCTATTTCTAGTCTGTTCTGGACCCTGTGCTAAGAGCTAAACATTATTTGCAGCCTTCTAATGTTTTAAAACCTGTTTGTGATTAAGTTTATAACTCAAGATCCCTGGAGGTCAGAAACCTGGTTTAAATATCCTTGTCAGAGGGGTAATTAATTTTGAGGGAGAGTCTGCACAGGAAGTAGATGTACCTGTCCTCCTCCCATCTCTATACACCTCCTCTGACCCAGGCCTGGCCCCTGGCCATCACTAGCATGGACTAGGGAATGGATCGTGACCCAGGCAGGGATCATCAGATTCTCTTGACCACGGATGTGCAATAGGAACTGGGTCAGGGAGCATCAGTTGGACGGCGAGGGGGGTCTGAGTGGTGGAGGCACCCAGAGTCTTGGCTGAGTCTGAAGGGGTCCAGGCAGTTCATGGGGGAGCAGAAAAACCATGAATCAGCAGCGGAAGCTGTTTGCAGAGAGAAACCTCTTGGAAGCTCAGAAGCCCCATAGAGAACAGCAGGAGTGTCCTCAGGGCTGGTTTGGGAATATCCTGATCCCCGAGGGTCTCTGGATGCCCCGAGACTGAGGCTGAATTCTTTCGACAACCAACTTCTCTAGCTGAGCTATCAAATTACCTTGTTTGAGGCAGAAAACTCCTTCACAGAGATGATTCTTGTTTTCAGGAAAGAAGATAATTTGTATATACGTCTTCCATTATTTTATAGGTTTTTTTTTTTTTTTTTTTTTTTTTTTTTGCGGTACGCGGGCCTCTCACCGCTGTGGCCTCTCCTGTTGCGGAGCACAGGCTCCGGACGCGCAGGCTCAGCGGCCATGGCTCACGGGCCCAGCTGCTCCGCGGCACGTGGGATCCTCCCGGACCGGGGCACGAACCCGTGTCCCCTGCATCGGCAGGCGGACCCCCAACCACCGCGCCACCAGGGAAGCCCCGTCTTCCATTACTGATTTTTATTTATTGTTTTATTTATCTTTTCAAAATATTGGTTTATTTTTCTCTATCTTTTATTTTTTGAGAAAAATGATGTCAGGGGCTCCATTGAGCCTACGTTTAAGTTTTAAAAAGGCACAAGCAGTAGAAGCTCACTGCAGATAAGCTGAAAATAAAAATAAGCGAAATATACAAATCACCACTAATTTCGCCTTCCAGCCCTCCCACCGAAGAGATGGTCACCATAGTATTCTATGTATCAATAGTATTCTGTTTGCCTGTTTATGTACCATATGATGTGGGTGGTAGGTCTGGGTTCATTCTGACTTTTCACTGTCTCCCCAGTTCACCAGTGGTCAGTCATGAGTTGCCCAGTTGTCTTATCACCTCATGAGTGCTGGCCAAGCCAACAGCTCAGTGGGAAATAGAGCTGACAAAGGAGGCCAAGGGGAGCCCGGGAGAGAGCGCCTGGGCATCCCAAGTTGGAGGAATTCCGGGCTTCTCCCTGGGTGCTGAGGGGGAGGGAGAGGAGGGAGGAATAAAAGGGGGAGGGGAGAGAGAGGAAGGGAGAGGGGGAGGGATGGGGGAGGGGCTGGTATGAGGCGGGTGCAGCCTAACTGGAGAATGGTGGAATAGAAGGAACTAAAGTGATTGACTTTAGAAAGGACCAGGGGCTACTCATGGAAGGAAAAAAGAAAGTGGCAGGAAGGGAGTGGGGAAAGGGGTGATGCTAAGTGAGAAGGGCAGGAAGTAGGGGGGATTCTGAGCAGTTGCTATAAGGATTTTGTGGCTGGGGGAGGAGCGTGGAAGCCTAGAGAATGGTGTCCCATGTATGCAGTGTCAGCAACTCTTTGCACCTATTGGATGCTCTGGTAAAGGCCCATGTGCATTTTCGAGGTGGGTGTGCAGTCCCTCTGTGCACACCCCACTCAGAAGCTGGCCACGGGGATGATGTGGCCGCACTCCACCTCTTTCTCCCACGCGTGGTCCCTTTTGCAGGCAGGAAATTGGTATCCAGATCTTAATTCCCCTTTTATTGTTCCTATAACTGTTGACCCTCCACAGAGAAGAATGCACAACAGAACATTCTTACAGGAACTGTGAAAGAACAGAAGGTCCTAGCAGCCTGCTTATGCCTGCTGGGTTCCCTCCTGGACCCTCCCCTGGCTCCTAGCATGCCCTGGGATCCCTGACTATTCCCCCAGATTTAGTCCTGGGGGGTCCCAGTGTCCTGTGCCTGATGAGGGGGGCCTCAGGGCTAATTGGTTCTTCACTGGGACAGGACTCCCTGCCTTTGCTGAATTGCCATTTCTATGTAATGCAGCATTTCTTTTTTTTTTTTTTTTTTTTGCGGTATGCGGGCCTCTCACTGTCGTGGCCTCTCCCGCTGCGGAGCACAGGCTCCGGACGCGCAGGCCCAGCGGCCATGGCTCACAGGCTCAGCCGCTCCGCGGCATGTGGGATCTTCCCGGACCAGGGCACGAACCCGTGTCTCCTGCATCGGCAGGCGGACTCTCAACCACTGCGCCACCAGGGAAGCCCTAATGCAGCATTTCTGCATTTGAAGCAGGATGGGAGAAAGGGAGTCCTGAGGAGAGCTGTGACACCCCTGAAAGTGATGGAAAAGAGAGCGGAAGAGATGTAGGACGGTCTCCAAAGATGGCTTTCAACATATCTTCCCCTCAGGAGGGGGATATTCCCTCCATGGGATCCACGCTTGACCACGACACGGGGCTGGGATTAGGGGGAGACAAGAGAGGTGCTTGCCTTAGAGCCAAATTTAATCGGGAGTCAAAGAGCTCAAACATCTGTACTTCCCTGGTGGCGCAGTGGTTAAGAATCCGCCGCCCATGCAGGGGACATGGGTTTAATCCCTGGTCTGGGAAGATCCCACATGCCGCTGAGCAACTTAAGCCTGTGTGCCACAGCTACTGAAGCCTGCACGCTCTAAGGCGTGCGTGCCGCAACTAGTGAAGCCCGCGTGCTTAGAGCCAGTGCTCTGCAGCAAGAAAAGCCATCGCAATAAGAAGCCCGTGCACTGCAACGAAGAGTAGCCCCTGCTCACTGCAACTAGAGAGAAGCCCGCATGCAGCAACGAAGACCCAACGCAGCCAAAAAAAAAAAAAAGCTCAAACATCAAAATAAATAACATTTTTTTCAGCTTTTTATATGTAGCTGGGTATTCTAATTTCTTTTTAAATTTATTTTATTTTTTTAATAAAAAGTTTAGGAATACTTTATTTTTTCTTTCTTTTTAATGTTTTTATTGGAGTATAATTTCTTTACAATGGTGAGTTAGTTTCTGCTTTATAACAAAGTGAATCAGTTATACATATACATATATCCCCATATCTCTTCCCTCTTGTGTCTCCCTCCCTCCCATCCTCCCTATCCCACCCTTCTAGCTGGTCACAAAGCACCGAGCTGATCTCCCAGTGCTAAAACTGATTTACAATGTCGTGTTGGTTTCAGGTGCCCAGCACAGTGATTCCGCTGTATATATATAACATTCAGATTTTTTCCCTTATAGGTTATTACAAAATATTGAGTATAGTTCCCTGTGCTATACAGTAAGTAGGTCCTTGTTAGTTATCTATTTTATATATAGTAGTGATAAATAACATTTTAATGCAGTATTTTAAAAAGCCAATAGTAATGCAAAGCCATCTGGGATTGTTAAATAAAGCCCGTCAGTGATGAGGCCGTGCTGACCTGCCTTGGAGCCTGAAACAAAAGGAAAAATCAGTGAAACAGATGCCATCCTGGCCCCACAACCTAATCGAATCTGGAAGAACATTCAATAAACACAACTGAGGGACATCTACAAAATACCTGACCAGTGCTCTTCAAAAAGGACAGGGAGAGACTCAGAGGCTGTCTCCCATCTCAGGAGACCAAGGACATGGCAGTGATACACAACACGGGGTCCTGGAAGGAAAAGGGTGTTAAGAGAAAATGACTAAAATTTGGAGAAAGTCTAGAGTTCAGTTAACAGCATTTTACCAAAATTGTTTTCTTGGTTTTGATAATTGCCCTATAACCATTTATAGGATGGTGACGGTATGGAAAGTTGAGTGAAAGCTGCATAGGACATCTGGATACTACTTTTGCAACTTTTCTGTAAGTCTCAAACTGTTTCGAAACTTAAAATTTTTAAAATTTAAATAAATCACCTGACCTGGCAAAAAAAGAAAAAGAAAAGATAAACTTCTCTATTGCTTAAGCCTGTGTTGTGTGGAGACGGTTTCCTGCAGCTGGATTAGCCCTTGCTGAGAAGGGGATGGAAATTGTGAGTTTGATCTGTGATGTGGCCTATGTGAAGGCGTGTTCGATACCCAGGAGAATTTGAAGAGATTGTTGGGTACACAATTCTGAGAGTCAGGGGAGAGAGCCAGTCCAGAGACTTCTGAGGGCTCTTGTCTCAAGCCCAGAGGCCAGCTGGGCACCAAGGAGAGCGAGTGTAGACAGTCGTCAGTGGATGGACCTGGGCCCACCAGTGTGCAGAGGATGGGATCTCAGAACTCTTTTCTGGATGAGGAAATAGAACCTACAGTATGATTAAGGCAACTCAAGGCTGGTTCAGTCTACATAAGAGGCTGTGGGATAACCATCATCTGAGATGCTTGCAAATATGGGGTGGCGTTTTGGTGAAAAAGGAGGTTGGCAAAAATGACCTCTTGGTATCCAACCAGCCTTGCAAGGATGGCGTTTTGTGCATAAAGATAAACAGTTTAATTTTAGGTGATTATGGATTCACGGAAGCACAAACCCTGGCCCGACTGGTATTCTGAGAGTTCTAAGTGCATGGATGCAACTGGTACAGAAACGTTTGTTGCTTCTTCACTCAGTGACATGCTGCTCTGACGGGAGCTTGTTGCAGGGAGGGAACAGCTTTGGATCAGGCTCACCATGGATGAGGTGGAATGCTCAGGAAGCCCCAATAGTCCAGGGTGGAGAAATCCTGCCTCCATCAGTTCTTACTAAAGGTGTGACTGGTGGTCACCAGATGGGACCATGTGGGCTGCACACAACATGTTCCGAAGCTCCTTTGGTCCTGAGGGAAATAAGAGGCCAAGAAAAGGATCGGTACGCTTCAACACAATGGGAAGGAAGCTGAGGTGTGTCACTCCCATTTGAGAGAAGTGGGATGTGTGACCCTGGGCCGCCGGGCAATCTGCTCCCTTCCTGCAGGGGTTTGGGCCAGCCCATGGGACACTTCGGGCAGGAACAGCGGGACAGACTGCCACTGGGCTGGCCCAGGTCCCCCAAAACAGGTGTCAGAGGCACCCTATCAACTAGCTAGTAGGGCACTTGAGGTCATGGGTCTGTGCCCACCTCAGACAGCTAGGTTTGGGGCATGGGGTGGTGTGGGGCTGGGGTGGCCGCACCCAGGACCAGGGTGTGTGTAAGCGTGTGTGCGTGTATGTTTGTGTGAATGTAGGTGAGTATGTGTAGTTGTGTGAGTAGGTATATGAGCATGTGAGTGCATGTGTGTGAATAGTGTGCATAGGGATGAGTGTGTGATTATGTGATTGTGAGTCTGTGAGAGTGTATATGTGGCCTTTTTGTGTGTGTACGATGTTGTGAGGGTGTGTACATGTGTCTGACTGTACATGTGAGTATATGTGTATGCATTTGTGTTTCTACCTATGTGAGTGTGTGTGGTGGTGTGAGGGTGTGTATGTGTTTGTGCTAACGTGTGAGTATGATTGTGTGGGTCAGCAATGGCTGCCCCATGTGTGCCGGGTCCAGCCCCACAGGTACAGGAAGGCCCTGGGCGGGGAGGTCCCCATTCTTTCATTGTCCTGACGGTGCCTGATTCTAGGGCTCACCGCATCCCCGCAGGTGGCCATGAGCTGGTCATCATCTGCCCAAAGCATCACAGTTAACAGAGGAGAAGCCCAGGGAAGCCAGAGGAGCTGGTGCTTCCACCCATCACAGCAGGAGGCCTGGAGGCTTGGGGAGGAAGGTGGACCCCACTGATCAGGGAGAGTACAGACTCCAGCAGATGGACGGGACAGAGGAAGTAGAAAGCTTTCCTGACTACTGCAAAGTTTTCCTCTCCCTGAACCACGGCAGTTCTCTGGTTCCCGTGTTTCTTCAACATCTGTCTGGTCGTACTCTTGTGTGTGCATCCCATTTTCAGCATCTCCTTTTCAAGGAAACCTGAAAGCAGCGAACTTCCCCTTCCAGGGACCCCAGTTAGTAAGCGTTGGATGGCACTCGTATGCACACACTCCTTTCCTTATGTGCTTTCAGCAATTCCCCTAAATGAATCATCCCAGCAGTCTGAAATTCCTCGGTACAGAGGACTTTTTGTAACCCTCTGGAGCTCATAGATGTGTGTTTATTGCCCTAAGTGCATGCAGACACACACGTACATGCTCATACACTCTCACACATACAACACACACGCACACATTCTTTCCTTCTGGGCTGTCATTCGGGCGTGGATCTGAAGATGTTTTCATCATAACAATGAAGAAAACGATGTCAAGCTTCAGTAGGACCCCGGTTTCTCTTTCACAAAACTGGATTTGCCCCTCCGAAGGAGGTCTCAGCTTGGAATCACCTGGGTGTGCCCAATGGCCGTGAATGGTTACCTTTGGGTGGAGTAGCTGCCACTCAGAAATGCAGGGCAATGCCAAGTGTGACAGAGCAGGCAGGAGGTCATTTTGTTTGCAAGCAAGCCCTGGGTCCCAGCTCCGTGGCAATTCCCCCTCTGCTGGGGTTTCCAAGAACTCCCACCCGGGCCGGGCTGAGGGACTTCTTAGCTGCTTCTGCTGACTCGGCACCCCCTTGTTCGTGAAAGTGTCCGGCTCTAATGCCGCACTGGTGAGTCATCGTCGTATATCTTACATGACTCGGTTTCCTTTGAACTTTTGCTCATTGATTAACCAGTCCCCCTTTCTGGGACTTGCCATTTGTAAGCATATTGCCTGTTTATTCATGTTTTGGTCCTGGGGTTCTCACAATACTGCTGTGGGGTATTGTTTCTATAAATTAAAATGCTGTGATGAGGGTAATGTAGATGAGAAGAACAAAGAATCTCAAACTCCAGTGAGGACTCTGGCAGAACATACGCAGGCTATAATTCCAGTCTGTTTTATGCCCCTCTCTTCATTTGCTTAAGACGTAATGATTTTATGAGATAGAAACCACACACGTCTCCTTCACTGAGATGAACTGTCCGCACAGAAGGTCAGGGTTATTAAAAGAAAGAGAGGAAGAATGAGAAGGAAATAAAGTTGAGTGTAGGTGTGTTTCTCTAAATCCACTTAAAGCAGTATGTCTCTGAATCTGTTCTCTCTTCCCACTTGCTGAGCCCGACGAGGGGCTGTGACTTAGGAGTCTTGCAAGCGGGACTTGTCCTGCTCTTTCACACGCCCTGGGGGAGCGGTCGGCAGGCTGGCGGGGCTGGTCCACAGTGGCTGAGTGAAAGCCACATCACCTGCGGTCTTGTTTGGGGATTAGACACCAAGTTGTCACAGAGCGTCCTGGAGCCCCCAGAGAAAGGCTCTGTTCTCCAGACGAGCAGGAGCCTGGGCAGGAGCCCCGCCGAGGACGAAGTGTGTGCGGTGTCGAATGACTGCCCCCTAGTGTCCTTCTGTGGGAGATGAGCGCAAAGGAAGCAGGGTGCTGCTGCCACCGCTGGGAGAGGGGCTCTGTGGGAGAGGGCAGAGAGGAGCCTGGGAGAAGGATGCCTGCCGTGTGGCAAGAGCTCAGCGGGAGCTGCGCTCGCCGGAGGAGCGCCTTTCCAAAGCAAAGTGCCCTGTAGCCCCTTCTGGAGCATGGCTGCCTTTACTTCGCGAGCTCAGTGGTGGCAGAGTGGGCTGGGGACGGGGTCAGCACCTAGCAGGGGAATAGGGAAGGTGACCTGGTGGTTTGTAAACACTTTAATCCAGCAGTGACTTTCTTTTATGTCTTCCAACATCCCTGGTGCACCAAACTCCTGAAACTTTCTGGTGTTTGTGAGGTATTGGCTCAGTTTTGTTAAGAATTCTCTGCTGGTTTATGGCTTGTGCCTTCATCTACCTTGCTAGACAGTTACTACTTCTCCCTGGGAGAAGTAGTAACTTCTCTTGTCTAATAAAGCTATTTTTAAAAATAGCTTTATTGAGGTATAATTGAAGTATAATAATGCACATATTTAAAGGGGATAATTTGATAAATTTTGACATAGGAATGCACTCATAAAACCATCTCCACAGTCAAGGTAATGAACATATGAATCATCCCCAGAAGTTTCTTCATGCTCTCTTCCAATCCTCCTCTCCTCTCCCCACCAGTTCCATCCCCTGGCAATCACTGGTCTATTTATTGTTGCTATATATTAGTTTATGTTTCCTAAAATATATGGAATCATACACCATATATTCTTTTTGTTTGGCTTTTTTCACTAAACATAATTGTTCTGAGAGTGATATTTTTGTAGTCTATAATACATTCTCTTTTATTGATGAATAATATTCTGTTGTATGGATACATCAGAGTTTGTCCACTTACCTGTTGATGGACATTTGGATTGCTTCCAATTTTTGCAATTACAAATAAAGCCACTATGCTCATTTGAGTACAAGTCTTTCTATGGACATATGTTTTCCTTTGTCTTGGGTAAACGCCTAGGAGTGGAATGGCTGGGTTATATGGTTGGTTATATGTTTAATTTTTAAGAAACTAACTCAGTGATGTCCAAAAAACTTGTGTCATTGTTCATTTGCACTGGCAGTGTAAGAGAATTCCAGTTGCTCTACATCCTTGACAGCACTTGATATTGTCTTTTAAATTTTATCCTCTCTACTAGTGGGTGTTATGTCTCATTGTAGTTTTAATTTTCACTTCCTTAATAGCTGCTGATGTTGAGCTTTTCATGTGCTCATTTGCCATCCATGTATATTCTTTAGTGAAGTGTCTGTTCACATCTTTTGTCCATTTTTTTGTGGTTGTTTGTCTTCTTACTAATAGTTTCTGTGAACTCCTTATATCTTATATATACTAGTCTGTTTTATTTCTAAAATTAAGGAATATTTCAAATATGGAGAAAATTACAGATAATAATATAAAAATCTTATAAGCCTGATACCCATATTTAACACATGATAACATGTCCTTACATTTTCTTTGGATTTCATTTTTTTAAATAAAATGTTATCGATAAGATACATTGGAAGCCCTCTTCTTACCCCTCCCTAATTTTCTTCTCTTCCTCCTAAAAAGTAAGCATTAATATGAACTTGGTGCATATCCATGGCTTTATTCTTTTACTACACAAACACACACTCACACATACACATACATACACACTGTTAACAATGTGTTAATTATTATCCCTGAGCTTTTGCCTGTTTTGGGACTTTATACTAATGCAATGATGCTATGTATATTCTATGTGACTGCTTTTGCTTACACTATGTTGTTGACATTTTTTCATATTGATGCATGTAGCTGTGGGTCACTTCATGATTGTAGGTTTCCATTATATGATAACACCAAAACTTATTTTTCATAGTACTAATGATGGACATTTTGGTTATTTTCACATTTCTCATTATTATCGGCAATACTGCCAAGAACATTCTTGTGTATGCTTTCTGGAGCGTGTCTGTAAGTGCTGCCCTAGGAGTAGAAAAGATGGGTCACAGGGTGTACTCTTGCTCCCCTTTACTAGGTAACACCAAACATTTTCCTAACTGGTCCAACAAAGTTACAATTCTACCAACTGTGATGAGAGTTTCCACTGATTCACATTCTCTCCAGTTCTTGGTATGGTCAGGCTTTATATTTTTGCCAATCTGGTAGGTGTGAAATTGTATCTCAATATCTTTTATTGACTATCTGCCCAATGTAGCTATTTCCTTTCCACTGTCTTCTGGATCCTGTTGCTGCTATCAGCTCTTTTGTAGATGGCTCTTCTTTTGTAGATGATCAGTTTTATCCCTTGAGATGCTTTTAAAACCTTTTCTTTTGGTGTTCTGCAGTGTCAGTATGATGATATCTATGTATGGGAAGAGTTTTTAAAAGTTGATATTGGAAGTTCAGTGAGCTTCCTGGATCTGAACATTTTAAGTAATTCCAGAAAATTCTCAGCAACCACCTCTTAAAAAATATTTAATCTTTCTCATCCTGCATTCTTTCCTTTTCAAACTCCAATTAGACATATATTTGCCCTTCTCACTTGAGCATCCACATTTCTTAACTACCTTTTGCTTTTCCTGATCCTTTGTTTCTCTGGATTGTATTCTGGATAATTGATTTATTTCTATTTCCCAATTCTCTCTCCAACTGACCAAAATCTAATGTTTATCTGTCCACTGTGCTTTAATTTGAGTGAATATTTTTCATAGTGTCTTGCTCCTGGATCATACTTTCAGTCTTCCTTTTAAAAATTACTTAAAACATAATTATTTTAAGTTCAGTTTATATTCATTTCAAAACCTGTGAGATCCAGCAATCTGAGTTTTTACAGATATTCCAAGTGACTCTGATGCAATTGTTCCTCAGAACATTCCTTGAGAAACATGGATGATTTAAGAAAAGTAAAACAGTCCACTTACAGCAATGGGTTTTCCCATCAATTGTTTCATAATTTAATAGAAAAAAATCATATGTTGAGACAACTTAAGACTAAAGGCAGGCTTTTCACATTAGGTAAAATGTTAGAATTTTCTTCTAAACATGCTAGCAAAGTTTGTATTTCATAGTTCCCCTAAGAGTATCACATATGAAATCCTATGTACTATCTTATTAAACTTTGGTCAAAAGTTAGATTTTATAGCTATCAGGCTAGAAATACTGAGGTTTCCTACAGAAGAATGAAAGAGACTCTCAGAATTCCAAATTTATGAGACTACAGAGGGATCATGTATTCAGGAGTTCTCAGGGCAAAATGATTTACTGAACCTCTAAAAAATTAACTGCCATTTATTTTCCCTAAACCAGATAGACCTATAGACACACACAAATCCACAGAACATTTAAAGGTGACTTCCATTTCTAAAATGTTGTTTTGTGCAGTTAAATTTTAAAAGTGAAAGTCAATAACAATAACACTGAATGATTATAGTCTTTACTGTGCCCTCCTGTCAACAGCTCTGTGAGGTAGGTATTATTATTAATCTTATTTTATAGATGAAGCAGCTGAAACACAGAGAGGTTAAGCAACATGTTCAAGGTCACACAGGGAATAATAGAAAATCCAGGATTAGAACTGTGTCAATGGGATTCCAGCACCTGTGCTCTTAACCTCTATGTGACAACATACTCTTTAATATTTTAACCTCTTTATATGTGACTGAGCTCTGTAAGGTGTGTAGATTAGCATGTTGAAGGTGTCAGTGATGGGATAGGATGAAGTGCTACCTGGGAATTTATAAAACTAAATTATTGTAGAGTTTACTGTGTTTTACTTTTTAATGCAAGAGATTGTTGTTACATAATAGATTTTTTTTTCTTTTTTTTTTTTTGCGGTACGCGGGCCTCTCACTGTTGTGGCCTCTCCCGTTGCGGAGCACAGGCTCCGGACGCGCAGGCTCAGCGGCCATGGCTCACGGGCCCAGCCGCTCCGCGGCATGTGGGATCTTCCCGGACCGGGGCACGAACCCGTGTCCCTTGCATTGGCAGGTGGACTCTCAACCACTGCGCCACCAGGGAAGCCCGTTACATAATATATTAAAAATTAGGTTGAATCACGTGAAATTGCCAAGAGTTAACCATTTTCAACCTAAGACTGCAATTGTAGGTCAAAAATAGCAACAGTAAATCAAAAATGGTTGACACTTGCAATTTCATGTAGTTCAATCAAATATAAAATTTACATCCACATGGTGATTTACAGCTTACAAGGGCATTTATGTAATTCTCTTTGTAGTCTGGAGACTTGGATGAGGACATTTAATATGACCCTTGTTTACAGAGAGGAAGAAGAGGCCATACAGAAGGGAGCTGCCCCAAGTGGTGTGCGCCTGGGAGGAGAGTACTAATCTTTAACCTGGTCTCTAGGGACTGATTCTGCTCTGTCCCTCTTATCCTGAAACCCACTCAGTGGCTGCTAACCAGGGACTGATAGGGAGGAGTTTTAGGCATTCCCTTTATATGGACACGTTGAGTTCATCATATACAACTTAATAGAAAAGCGAGGAGCAAATCTAAGAGGGTAGGTGCTGACCACCTAAATAAAGCAGGTGCTACAAGAGCAGCAGCAACCCATCACATGATTACCTGCTCTTTAAAAGTAATTTATTGAGTTGAAATTCACATAGCACAGAATTAACCCTTTAAAGAGAACAATTTGGTGACATTTAGTCCATTCACAATGTTGTGCAATCACTATTATTCTATCTGGTTCCAAAACATTCTTGTTATCCATCCAACAAAAAAGAAACTCCATACCCATTAAGCAGTTGCTCGCATCCTCCCCAGTTCCTGGCAACCAACAACCTGAGTTCTGTCTCAATAGATTTATCTGTTCTGGACATTTCATATAGGTGGAATCATACAATACATGACCATTTGTTTTTGCCTTCTTTCATTTAGCATAATGTTTTCAAGTTTCATCCAGCTAGCATAATGTTTATAGCATGTATCAGACTTCGCTCCTGTTATGGTTGAATAACATACCATTGTATATATTTATCATAATTTGTTTATTCATTCATCTCTGGATGGACTTTTGGGCTGTTTCCACCTGTTTTCAATTCTTATTGGGTAATACTTAGGAGTAGAATGAGGGGTCATATGGTAACTCTATCTTTAACTTTTTGAGGAACTTCCAAACACTTTTTCAAAGTGGTTGCCCCATTTTAAATCCCACCAGCAATGTTTAAGAGTTCTGGTTTCTCTACAGCCTTGCCAGTACTTGTTATTGTCTGTATCTTTTTTTTTTTTTCTAAAAGTATGATGTGGCTTTTGTATTGTGGTTTAGATTTGCATTTCCCTAACGACTAATGATGTTGAGCATCTTTTCATGTGCTTATTGGCCATTTGTATATCTTCTTTGGAAGCATGTCTATTCAGCTTCTTTGCCATTTTTAAACTGAGCTGTCTTTTTATTGTTTAGTTTGCAAATATATTATCCCCTTCTGTTGGTTGTCTTTCTACTTTTTTGATAGTGTCTTTTGATGCACAGAAGTTTTAAATTTTGATGAATTCTAACTTATCTTTTTTTGTTGTTGTTATTTGTGCTTTTGGTGTTGTATTTAAGAAACCATTCTTTAACCCAAGATCATGAAGTTTTACTCCTATATTTTCTCCCACAGTTCTTTTCTTTTACAATTTTAGCTCTTAAATTTAGGTTTATGATCCATTTTGAGTTAATGTTTATGTTTGGTGAAGGTAGGGGGTCTAACTTAATTAATTTTTGGTAATAAAAATTATATATAATTAAGGTGTACAACATGATGATTTGATACATATATATGTAGCAAAATGATTATTACAGTCAAGCTAATCAACGTATATCTCCTCACGTGGATACCATTGATGATTACCTGTTTGATCTTTATGTTCTTCCTTTAAGCTATAAACATTTTTGAGGGCAGGGACCTCAAAACAGCTCACCGCTGTTTCCTCAAACTCTTATACCATTTCTGGTATACCTTCAAAGTAAATGAGACCTTATGCAAATCATCTCACCTTGAGAATCAGCTTATGTTCTATATAACAATAGATCTAGACCACATCATTATATGTGAGCCTTCAACTCGGAGTCATAAAATTATATACATTTTTCTCAATTGGAATGACTTAGTAATATGATTATGTATCCTTTAATAACTGGTCTCAGATTGGACAACTATCATCTAATTGTAGCTTGAGAGCTCTCTGGAAAAATCTACTGTTTTCTGGCACATGGTACCTAATGAATAATTCCATTTTATGGTGGAGCCAAGAATAACAATCATTTATCATAGTTGAAGTCTTTGCAAAGACCATAAATAGCCATACCTTTTTGTCATCCCAGAGATAGGTCATTTTTAAATTGGCAGTCTCAACAATAATGATGATTATACAGCTAATGCAGTTTCCTTTGAAACACCCTGAAGAATTCTCATGGAAACCTATTTTATCTTTACTGTATCCTTGTAAAGTAGGAAAGAGATGAGTAATTGTTTGTGTCAAATGACCATTTCCTTAGGCTCAGTGAATTGGGCTATTCTTGTACATTTCTTCTATACAACTTTAGTTTTATGTTTTCTGTAGTTCTGGTCACTGTGATGGTCTATGTGAATCCTTTATGGGTACAATTTCCATCACCTCAAAAGTGTATTTTTATGTGTTTCAATGAAGCCATTTAATAATAAATTTCTGCTGAAGAATAATATTGACTTGACAATATAGTTTGGGCTTGAAATATTATTAGATTTTTAGAAGAGTTGGAATGAAATTTATCTTTTCCCTAAATGTTAAAATTTATGGGCCTCATGAATCGGTGTTTTCTCTGACTTCAAAGAAGTTGTTTAGAATCCAGCAGCACATTAAAAGGATCATACACCATGATCAAGTGCGGTTTATCCCAGAAATGCAAGTATTCTTCAATATATGCAAATCAATCAATGTGATACACCATATTAACAAATTGAAGGAGAAAAACCATATGATAACCTCAATAGATGCAGAAAAAGCTTTCAACAAAATTCAACACCCATTTATGATAAAAACCCTCCAGAAAGTAGGCACAGAGGGAATTTACCTCAACATAATAAAGGCCATATATGACAAACCCACAGCAAACATCGTTCTCAATGGTGAAAAATTGAAACCATTTCCACTAAGATCAGGAAAAAGACATGGTTGCCCACTCTCACCACTATTATACAACATACTTTTCAAAGTTTTAGCCACAGCAATAGAGGATCCTAAAGATGGTACCAGAAAACTACTAGAGCTAATCAATGAATTTGGTAAAGTAGTAGGATACAAATTTAATGCACAGAAATCTCTTGCATTCCTATACCCTAATGATGAAAAATCTGAAAGAGAAATTAAGGAAACACCTCCATTTACCATTGCAACAAAGAGAATAAAACACCTAGGAATAAACCTACCTAAGGAGACAAAACACCTGTATGCAGAACACTATAAGACACTGATGTAAAAATTAAAGATGATACAAACAGATGGAGAGATATACCATGTTCTTGGATTGGAAGAATAAACATGGTGAAAATGACTGTACTACCCAAAGCAATCACATGCCTAATTTTGAACCAAACTTTGGAGAAAGATTAGACAAGTTAGAGTGACTTTGGAGCTGAGTGGGGTCAACTTCCCATGAAGAACAAAGCAGAACTTTTTTCCTGAAAAAGTCTGGGATTATACTGGTAAGGAGCAAGTAGAAAGGGATTAATGGTTGGGGGAATAACAATCATTCATTTGGAAGAAAGAGAAAGACAGACCCCCTACTTTGTTCCATGTAAATAAATCCTAGAAGATTTAAATGGCTAACCCTAAAACAAATCTATAAACATATTAGAAGAAAATGGAGAAGAATACTTGTCTAACCTTAAAACAAGGAAAGCCTTCTCAAGTGACAGACAAACCTCAAAGATCTTAAAGGCAAATGGTGACAGATTCACTGTATATGTTAAACATTTCTATATGGCAAAGAATATTGGGAAGAGTCAAATAAATGACTCTTTTACACAGGGTAAAAAATTTGCAATATATGTGGGCAAAGTTTAATATCGCTCCTATACAAAGAATTTCTACAGAAAGGGAAAAAACAAAGATCCAGATGAAAAAAATGTCAAAGGGTATGAATAGGCTAGGTAAAATGCAAAGTGTGAGAAAAGATTAAAATGTTCAATTTCACTAGTATCAGGAAAATTTAAATTAAAACAAAGATATCAAGTTTCCTAGCAAATTGTAGCAATTTAGAAAAAAAAAAAAAAACCTGATAGGATCCAAGATGTGTAAAGGCTTGGAGAAACTGGCACCTTGTAATTTTACTAATGGGAATGTGAATTGCTACAACTTTTATGGAAACAATTTGGCAGTATCTCTTAACTCTGTGAAGTAGAAATACCACTTTTAATAATACACTTTACAAAAAAAAAAAACACCCCAATACACAGAAATATATGTCTAAAGATATTCTTGTGCATTTTTATTATAGCAAAATACAGAAAACCATCTGAATGTCCATCTATGGTAGAATTGCTGACAAAACTATGGTACACACGTACTGTTGACAAGATTGTCACTATTAAAGGTGAAGGGAGGAAAAAAATCACAGGGCTGTGAGTGTGAAAGAGGAATGAAGCAGAAGGAAGAGAAGCAAATGCCAAAAAGTGCTTAATAGAGAGAGTCACAGTGGGGTGCTCAGGTATTTTCAGGCAGGCTGAACAGAAAAATACCATCTAGAACATCCCATCAGAAGAAGGAAGAGAGAGTTTATTTGCTGGTGCTCTTGTTTCTTGTCTCCCTTTATTAAAGTTCCCCTTGAGGGTTTGGTATCCCCATAATTCTGAGTATGGTGCCCTGGGGAAGCCAAATCCTAAGCACCAGCTGAGTTGATAAGTGCTGAAGCAGGAGCCTTAGAGAGTCTGATCAGGCCATGCCTGTGCACTGGAGTTGCTGCAGCTCCCACCATCACAGCTGCCAAAACAGAATGTGGAGGAGCTGGGCTTTACCCAGGAGTGAGGCCTAGACAGCCTGGCTTTTGGATGTGACATGGTGGTATCAACTGAGGAGGCCCATGAACAAGAGGCCAAGATCTTTGGAGTCAGGAATGAATGAATGAATCCAACAAGGGGAATAAATTGTGTTCAATGAAATGTCTCTCATCAATTTGCAGAAGTCATGATCTAATAGTACTTCAGATTGCTCTGCTCCAGTCTTTCTGTTATCTCTGGACAGGAGACTACATTCTCTTGTTTTTTACCTTTATTTCTGTGTTTTCCATCTGTTCGTCTCTTTGTGCTTTATTCAGAATCTTTTCTTCTAATCTGTATTCCTTTTCACATATTTTCTCCTTGGTTTTATCTAATTGCTGTTAAGTCCATTAATGGAGCTTTAATATGAATAATTTTATTTTTTATGTTTCAGAATATTCACTGTTTCTCTTTAAAAGTTTTCAGTACTCTGCTAGGAATTTCAGTCTCATTCTTAATCTGCTTGAACATATAAAGGGCAATTATTTTAAAGTCTGTGGCTCAAACTGTAGTTTAGATTCTATTGAAAAATTATTGTTAATTTTATTGAATATGATAATGGTCTGATGGTTAGGTTGTTAGAATTATATACTAAATCCTTAGAGGTGAAATATTATGTCTCCACTTATTTTAAAATGCCCACCCAAATGTATGTGTTTGTGTGTGTAATTGTTGAAGATGAATAATTTGTACATGGGGGTTCATTATACTATTCTTCCTCTGATATATGCCTAAAACTTTCCAAAATAAAAAAATAAGTTTTTAAAAAGTCTTGTTCTGATGACTCCATTTTTGGGGGGTGTTCCTAAGAGTTTGCTTCTATTTTCTCTTGCCTTTCTTGGTTTATGTTCCTGTGCTTTTGTCTCATGGGTTTTTGGTATTTCCAATTGAGGGTCAAATGTTTCATATGGCAAGTAGTAGGAAAAATCTGAGGCCTAGTCTGGTGTTATCTTCCTCCAGGAAGGATCTGTGCTTTCTCCTGGCTGGCAGCTGAGGCATTAGCCATAATCCAGTTTCACACATGATTTGAAGGCAGGATTCAGTCCCTCTGGGAGATGATTAACATCTGGGTCACCTTTATGCCTAGGATGGAGCTCTTTGTGGTTCCAACCCAGAGTGTGGGTGGCCTATGAGACCCTCCTGCCCTTTGGTTGGCACTGGGCTCCAGGTTTTATCTCCTCCACTAAAAGGCTGCCAGGAACTCTTGATTCCTCTTAATTGCTTTTTTTGGAAGTGGTAAACATTTCTGGGAAGACTGGGCTCAACCCCCTATCCTTCCTTTAGATCCAAGATCTTTCCCTGTTAATTCTTTGTTAGCTTGTTTTCCCTCTGGTGTCTTCAGCAGATTGTTTTCTTTCTTTTTTTAAAAAAAATATTTTCTCACTGTTCAAGCTATTCTTGAGGAGGATTGGGCTAAATTAGCAAGTCCACCAGTGCCACGTGCCATCTGTTTTCTCCCTTTGCTCCTCCTCCTTTGATTGGTCTCACCTATCATCTTTACCATCTCTCCTGCTTAGGGTTCTTTGAAGGCTCCTGAAGAGAGCTTCCTGGTTTCATTTATGAGTTGAATGCTGCTCTAGTAATCCTCATTACTGTTGATGCCAACAAAGCTCTTGGTGGTCCAGCCGTAAGGATACCAGTCATTTGCATTTCTTTTGCACCAAGCCCACGTGCCTCCTGATAGGCACGGATAACTGAATTGACTGCACTTGAAGAGAGAGGGTGGGGCTTCCCTGGTGGCGCAGTGGTTGAGGGCCCGCCTGCCGATGCGGGGGACGCGGGTTCGTGCCCCGGTCCGGGAAGATCCCACGTGCCGCGGAGCAACTAAGCCCGTGAGCCATGGCCGCTAGGCCTGCGCGTCCGGAGCCTGTGCTCCGCAACGGGAGAGGCCACAGCAGTGAGAGGCCCACGTACCGCAAAAAAAAAAAAAAAAAAAAAAGAGAGAGAGAAAGGGTGCAGCTACCTGTGCTAGGGTCCTCTGAGCTCAGAGGAAATATCTGTGGCAGGTGAATGGGCTTGACTGAGAACCCCAAACTCATCCCAGAAAAACTGGGTGACTATCTCTGGTACAAACTACATTTCTTTCAGCAGCAAGCTTTTTGGATGCTTTTAAGGTATGTAGCTTGAAATAAGAGTATTTCAAACTTTCTAGAAGGTGATGTAGAACTTCTGCTAGGATTCAGTTTAGTTCAGCAAACATCAAGAGGGGAAAGGAGAGAGAGAGGGAAGGAGAAAAGAAAAAGGGCAGGAAAGAGCATGGTCAGTGAAAGGGGCTATTCTCCCACTTACTGTCCTTGGAAACATCAGCAGATCCAGAGCTGAGACATCTAGTGGCCACCTGAGGAGTGGCTACAGCTCATGATACCTGGACCTGGAGCAATTTATTAGGTTGGAACACGTGGGCAGGAGGGTGATCTACAAGTTTTCCTGCTGGCGCTTTTTGCCTGAGAGGCAAGTCTGGTCTTGAAAGATATGTGCTTTTTTTTACCCTAATGGTCTCATTGAGAGAGAAGCTCATTTACAAAAGAAAGATTTGCAAAAGTTAGCATAATCCTATCCAATCACCACCCAGGGATAAGTGAAGCCCAGTTAAATAAGGTAAGCCCAATATCATTCTGTCTTCATCTCTAATCCCTGCCATTGCCCTCCTCTCCCAACATTGATGATGTATCTGCTGGATTGAGCTTCAATGTGTGGGCATTGCTCAAAATGTTTTACATGAATTAATTTCATCTCATCCCCAATTTATAGATGAGGAAACAAATTAATAACACAAATTAATAATTTGTCCAGCAAGTGGTGGAGGTGGGATTCAAACTCTGGCAGTCTGGTTCTAGAGTCTATGTTTTTTTTGCTAACCTCATCTGGTCCTGAGCACAGAGCCATCCTGTTGGTGTCCTCCTTCTTAGAGGCAGGAAGTCCATCCTCATTGCTGGCAGTCCTGACCCATGATGTAGAGGAATCAGCGTCATGCCCCAGACCCATGCCTCCCTTAGAAGAGTTTTCCACTTGGGGTGCCCCTCACCTGTCTCATTCTGCTTCCAAGTTGAGCTTAATATGGCTGCCATAGACAAATCACCCCAAGTCTCAGAGACCTACAGATGTTTTTAGAGTTTTCAATCACAATGGTTATGCAGTAGGATTTCTTAAAAAACTTCAGCTAAACAGATTTCTGATTCATAAAGAGCATCTTATTCCTCAGCTATTCTAGTTCTGGCTGATTACAGGAAATACCTCTGTAAGGTCTGTTTCTACCAGCTTTAGCATCAGTCCCAGCAGAGACAAAGCTCCAAGTGGTGCCAACTCAAGTAATTCCAAATTTTGTGTGTTGTGAGCACTTAAACACAACAAAAACAGGTTTTCATAGTTATCAGTCATATATAAATAGGAAAAGAAATCAAACATGAAAGCTGTGTTAAATACATTGCAGTTCTTTTATTGAACAAACTAAAAAGTTGTGATCCTATCATGATCAGGTGAGTGGTGAATTCTATCGCACGTGATCTGTATGGAAATGCCAGTAGGCCTCATTCAGTTGAGGGAAGAAGGACCCTTAACTCAGAGACAAGATGGGAGTGACTGGTGACAAGCAGCAGGACCAAGTTGCGGTCAGTGTCTGGGCCCACAGGTCTCCAGGGTAAGGCTCACTGGTCACACTGGTCATGGTGTCCAGGAAGTAGATGGGCACCCTGCTTGATCTCTAAAACTGAAAAGCACTTGAATCAACACTCTGGAACCTTAAGTGAGGAAACCTGAGGCAGGGCCTTGAGTGAGGAGCTGGTTGGTTCCCTTGAGCTCAGACCCTGAGAAGCTGCCACAAGAACATGCTCTGAGTCTTCCCCTATCTTCCTGAACATGAGCTGAAGCCGTTAACCAGGGTGGCTGTGCATGAGGGAAGTGGAAACCCAGATTTTCAGGGAGTAATAGACACAAGCTCTGAACTGATGTGAATCTACCCCAGAACTGGGACTTTGTGGAGGGTGGGCAGGTCAGGGGATAAATGGAGTTTTGGCTCATGTCTATTTCCTGGTAGGCCCAGTGGCTCTGGAAACCCATCTTGTGTTTATTTTTCTAGTTCCCTGAATGTATAGTTATGATAGAAACATTCATAATAATAAATGAAGTATAACCTTTAAAACTTGTCAATCTCTATGCTGTACACCTGAAACTTATATAATACTATAAATCAACTATACCTCAATAATTAAAAAAAAAAAGATAGACATACTCAACAATTGGCTGCATCCCCACATGGGTTCCCTTACTAATGGAGGGAGGGATCAAAGGGAACCCTTGGGAACTATCCTCCAGGTAAAACCAAAACCAATACAGCATCTCTGGGAGGATTGCAAAGATAAGGATTGCCACCAACAAATACTTGTGAGATGCAGAGGTGGTGACCCCATCTCCTGTCCCTTTTACTGATCCATGCAGAGCACAGAGAGTTCTTGGAGAATAACAGTAAATTATCATAAACTAATCACATATGATGCTAACTGCAGGTATTCTTCATGATGTGGTCTCTTTACTAGGGAAAATCACCATGGCCCTTGATGCCTGGTATGTACCTTTCATTCTGGCTAATGCTTTTTCTTTATTCAAATAAATAAAAGCAGCAGAAGCAACATGCTTTCAGCAGGCAGGAAAGCATCACTCTTTCACTGTTCCAAGGCCTTTTAATTGGAAAACTGAAAACTACATTTTCCGAACTCCCTTGCAGGCAGGATTCTGGAGGTAAATTAAGTTCTATTTAGATTCAGTAGAGCAAAGCTTGGCCTAGTACAGACCAAATCTGTTGGGCCATTTGTTTTTGTGAACAGAAGGACAGAATATTCATTCATTTACATATTATCTATGCTGCTTTGATGTTATAACATCCCAGCTGAGTAGGTGTGACAGAGACTCTATGGCCCAGAGGACCAAAAATATGTACTATCTAGCTCTTTCCAGGAAAAGTTTGTTGACCCTTCTTCTAGAGAAGGATTGGCAAGTCAGGGTTGAGGCTGGATGCTCTTCTTGTGGCTTCTGTCTTTGTTTTTTTTTTTTCTCCTCCAAGAGTTTTCCCAATGTTTGTCTTCTGATCTCTGATTTCCTGAGCATAAGGAGAATCACTCCTTGATGTGCTGGGGCACAGTCCCAGTGGTGCTGAACTTAGCCTGGCGTGGCTCCAGCAATGAACTCAGAGGCAGTAATTCCCTAACTGGGCTGGTTCTTATTGTTCCAAAAGTTATTCCAAGAACCCTAGCCTAAAACCTGTTGCTTCAATAATTTTAAAATACTTAAGTCCAAGTATTAAACCTTTTCTTGATAAAGTACCAAGAACTTTTTTGGTTTCCTAAGCTGAATCTTGACTGCTACATATCTCAATTCTAAGCACCAGTTATAGGCATTTGAACAAACACGTGGTTCTTCATATAGATCAATCATTTATAATTTACAGCATAAATGTGTATGTATAAATCAGAGACAAAGACATCACAGTATTTTTTATTTAATAAATTGAAAGACAAAGATTAACTGTATCTCACAATCTTAACAGGTATCGTGGAAATCCCCCTGGTGGTGGCTGGATTAGAAACATCAAGAGGCCCAGCTTTCTTCCCCTTCTGGGATCCCTGTTATGCGTAGATAGGTATGCTTTATAATATCCCATAAGTCTCTTATATTGTTTTCATTTTTTTAAACTTAGCTTTCTGTCTGCTGTTCTGATTGGGTGAAAGGGGCATGGGGAAGGGAAGGCCTGGGAGTTTGGGATTAGCAGACACAAACTATTTATTACGCATAGGATGGATAAACAATAAGGTCCTACTGTATAACACAGGGAACTATATTCAATATCCTGTGATAAACCATAATGGAAAAGACTATGAAAAAGAATATATATACTGTCTGCATAACTGAATCACTTTTCTGTACAGCAGAAATTAACAAAACATTGTAAATCAACTTAAATTGAATAAAATTTTTAAAAAATGAGAGAGAGACCCAGCTTTGCCTGTCTCTGCAGGCCTGGCCTATGGCTGGCTCAGACTTTCCATGGTCAGAGTTTCCAATTTCCCAGGTACGAATGATCCCTGAAGTGAACTTCCTGACTTTTTGATGTGCATTCCATCCAATCTCCAAGGCCTGTTGCACAAGAGTGGAGGTGGATGATTAGAGAGGATGTTTTGTTATGCAACTCAGCTTCATCATTAGGTGGCCTCTGATGGTAAGGCTTGGTGTGGTTAATTAGGAGATTTCAGGTCTAAAGGAACACTGGCTCCATCGAGAAAAGAGCTGAGAGTGACAAACTGGAAGTCAATTAAGACAAGATATCATGGTTTCCAACATAGGTAGGCCATCAGTCTACCTTTTATTAAGATGATTTAAGCTTGTTTCCCTTGTTACCCTGGGGTGTGGCTAAGATTGGACTGGATTCTAGAACAAAGGCACGGTCTCCTGGTGCTTTGCAGAATCTCTGGTGCAGCCAAGCTCTACTGGTCTCCTTGAGTCAGGGGACAGGTACCCCCACCCCCAAAATCCCATACTGCTCAGTCATTTGGTGATGGACTGAGAGCCTTCAGAAACTTTGTGACCCACTTATTCAACTATTGTGCAAAAAATATATGAGTGAAAGTAAGAGTTTAGGTTTCTTTGTTTTTTCTTCCCTTTCTTTCTCTTTCATTCTATATTCCCATCTGACTTCCAACTTTCCTTCACCATTTTAGGGGGAAAAGGAATAAATTCCTCAAAGGTTATTACTAGAGGAAGAAAAAAAAATACTAGCTCTTGGAAATAGGGATGGCAGGTTGACCCCTAATCTGTCAGCACAGAATCTATACTTAAGCCAATATCCAGTGCTTACAGTTTGAAACACATAACAATAATAATACATTCTGTGCTAACTTGGTTATGAAATCTGTATTTAGCATATTCCAGGAGAGAGATTCCAGAAGAGACTCTTTCCCAACTGGAAAACTTTCGGGTCACTGACAAGACATGGTTTTCAAGAGAGAGAGAAAAAAAGTAAGACTCCAAACGGCTATCGTGGTTGGAAGGTAATTTATACACAATGGCGGCAAAATGGCAGCTTCCTTCTCTGTGATTTCCTTGGACATCACACACAATTAGAGCTACAAGCCTTTCCCCGAGGAACAGAGATGGGACCCTAGAAACCCTGAAAGCTTAAGTGGCGGAAGCTGAAAGGAGGTAGTAGAAAAGACTTCATCCATTCAGAACCACTGTGGCCACGAGACTGTTCCTAAACCATCCACGGTCATTTGTCTCCTGGTCTCTGCAAGGGCTCTCTGGCTGTTTTAACACTGTATTTTCATAAGATGCTTGCAAACGGAAGGCCAGAAAGACATTGGGGCAGAATAAACACTAAACATGTTACTTTGTTTGGTGCGCCGTGGGTGAAATGTCACATCTTGTACTTGGCTCCCAAAACGTAATTACCCGGCTGGGTTTCTGGAGCTGCTGTCTCAATCCATGGTGCTTCCAGGTAACGTTGTGCAAACTCATGATTGTAAACAGGAACCAAATGCTTTTGAGGATGAAGTTTTTGTTCAGTTCAAAGAATCTGAAAATACATTTGTTTGGTTCCTCTGTCATACTCTGGCACTCATGGTCACCACCCTGTGTAGAAGATGCAAATTGTTCTGAGCGGAACATGCCCAGACCCATTGGCTGGAAAGTTTCCAGCCCTGCATTCTGCTGCTCAGGGAAGAGGCAAAGAAAAGGGAGTGTAGAACTTCCTGGATTCATTTGTTCACAAACGTTTATTGAGTGCCTACTGTGTGCTGAGCAAACTCCAAATTTCCTTGGTTTATTTTGAAGGAAAAGTGTTGCTATCACTCTCCATGGTGACCTGCTGGCCACACCATTCCAGCAGCACGATGGGCAGAGTATGTTGTATTCTAGTAGTTTTCTGTGAAAATCCAGGCACTGAGCTCGGGTTCCTCAGGGGAGGTAGGGTGCCACAGTGGCACTGGCTGAGGTGGTCAGTGTTTCTACCCCATTTTATGGAGGGAAGGGTCACTGGATAGGAAGCAGTTGGCTTAGTTGCTCCTGGCCCATTGGTCTGTCTTGTAAAGTGAGGAGTCACACCACAAGCAACTGAACAACTGCAAACGTTCCTTCTTGTTTCATCTGTTCTGTTTTATACACATACACACCACACACTTGCACCACACACAGATACCAAACACATAGCACACACACACATCACACACATCCACACGTCATACACACAGAGCAAGAATTACGACTAAACGAACTGGCTTTTTTTCATACTCCCTCCAAAAGATATGAAGGTAAATGTGATTTTTGGAAAACAATTTAGAACTAAATTGGCAAATGAACATTCGGTTCTGTACAAAATCCACATGTTAGACAATACACGTGATGTTCCTTTTTAAGGAATTCCTGAAACTGTTTTCTTTCAAGATGTGACCCAAATAAACATGGAATGTTTATCACAGATTCTGAGAGATTTCAGTTCATTATGATATTCTAGGAGGATTCAGGTTTACCATTGCTTTAGTTTTATGCATGCCCTTATAGAATTCCTTTCTCCCTTCCCCCACCGCCTCCCCCATTCCTTACTTAGTTCGCAAGTATCAGTTTGGCAGTGGATATACCCAAAGCCCTTGCTTGGGGGCTGGGCAGATTGTATCTTGTAAAGTTGGTCACACCACTACCTATTCCATCCCACAATCTCTTCTTGCAATGCAATATTGACCTCTTCCATTGGGAGCTGAGGTATTCCCACACCTTAAACCCAGGTGAACCCCTGTATATGCCTTGACCAACAGATGCAGCCTAATTGACGCTGTAGGACTTCCCAGGCTGGACCATAAAAGAAGTATGGCTTCTGCCTGGCTCTGTTGGGGTACTTGTCCTTGGATCTCAGTCATCTTGCCGTGAGGAATCCCAAGCCACACAGAGATGCCACGTGTGGGTCTGCCAGCCAGGAGCCAATGACCAGCATGAACTGCCAGACCTCCAAGGAATGGCCTTCATGTGGTTCTGCCCCACTGTCACATCCCCCTCAGAGGGCCCAGACACCACAGGGCAGAGACCAGCCACTCAGCTGCAACTTGTCTAAATTCCTGACCCACAGGACTGGGAGAGGTAATAAAGGATTATTGTTGTAAACTACTAAATTTGGGGGTCTTTGTTAAGCAGCAATAGATAACTGATATAGGGACCCCTTAGATCCCAGCCCAGGGACTGAGTTGCATTGGTGGTACGCCTCTTTAGGTCCTCAGCCCTACTCCCAAATTCCTCTTCCACATACATATATTTTTATATTCCTTCACTATCCTATGATGAAATTAACACGTAATACAATTTATCTAGATGTGCAATGTACATAAATATATGTATACATCTTTATATATTTATATACTAGCCATAATGAAACCAAGTAGAACTCTCTGAGGCCTTCCCAGGTACAAAAGCCTTCCTGTGTCCCCCATTTCTTGTTTGTAGGAGAAAGGTTACAGCCTCCTAGACCTTCTGTGAGTTCCAAAGCGCAGATTCAGTGACTAATTAGGGGAGTGGGAATGCAGAAACAAAGGAAAGGCAGTCAAGAAACAATGCGGTGATGGGACAAGGTCCTGGTTCCTCCTCAAGGGATATACAGAACAGTCTGATTCATATCTCTGAGTTCTTCTACAGGAACTAGGGTCCCCACCTTCAAGCTGAGCACAAGTACGTGGACGCCAGACTGGTTGGAACCAGAAGGCTGATGGTTGAGATTCTTGGCACACCAGCTGTTACCTCCCCACCAACCAATCAGAGGAAGGTCACACACCCTGCAAACCTACCCCCAAATTTTGTCTATAAAAGCTCTTCCCTGCAAACCACTGGGGAGTTCAGGTCTTTAGAGCATGAGTCGTTCCATTCTCCTTGCTTGGGCCCTGCCATAAACTTTTCTCAGCTCCAAACTGACATTTTGGTTTGTTTGGCCTCAGTGTGCATCAGGTACATGAACTTGGTGAACTTGGGTTTGACAGCAGTAATATGGAGAAGTAAAAAGAAAATAATTCTTAATAAAATAACATGAATTTCAATAAATGGTTGTTTCTTCTACAAAGCAGGATATGTATTCCTAAAATTCACTATGTGGTGGAATTTTGTGTTAAATAATAACAGTGCTTATGGGGAAATAAGGTTAGCAAGAGAATACTCAACACCTGTACAATCTTATAATTAATTTATTAGACAATAAATGAGAAACCTTATTAAAATTCTGCTGTAGTTTAAAACATCTTAAGTTCTTAGTAAATAAAGAAATACACATCAATATGCCATTTACCTTGACAAGCTTGTGAAGTTTGGTGGGTGGGTGTGGTTTTTGGAGAAGGAGTGGACAGAAGGGCCATGTCATTTATAAGATGGAGTGCCACCATACCAGAAAGCGTGGCTGTGGCTCATCCTCTTTCTGTGTCTTCTCACTGGCTTGAAGTAGAAATCTTATTGCACTGAGCATTAGAGTTTTCACCTTCCATCCACTGTTAGAGGTTTTTGGTCACACCTAAGGAAGCTGCTTACTGGAGTATTATTATTTTATTTTACTTTATCTTATTTTATGTTATCGTTGCTTTCAGTGCCATTTGTTGTTGTGAAATCTGGATTCCTGTAGGTGTGATTCTCTTGCAATATCACATGATCTCCAAGTCTTACTAAATATTTTGTTATTTCAGGCTTCTCCATATTCAAGGCTGTCTTTTGTCATTTATCCTTGGATTCTTGTAGCCAAAATGCTTGCTCATGTTTGAGTGTCTGTAGTTGATGCTTCTATCGAGCAATTCTGATGCTCAGGAGACCAGCACCACACACACTTGCCTGGTGTGGCCAGTGGGTGATTGGGCTATTAGCTAATAGAAGGCTATTGCTTTGAGCTGGGAGGAAGGGGGTTTGTCACCTACACCACTTAGTGTACAGCTGCACAAAACTAGCCTACCTCGTGCAAAATGGCTCATTTTTTTTGGTTTTGTTTTTATTAGATGATTTTATTCTCCATTTTCTCTGCTGGGTACTGTGATGGGTGGCTGTAAATTCTTTGCCACCCCCTTTGAGAGATGGAACCCATTTCCCTTCCCCTGGAATCTGGGCTGGGCCTGTTATTTCTCTGAGCCATCCAGTATAGTGGACTTCGTGTTCTGTGACATCCAAGGCTGGGCCATTCCAGGCTTAGGACATTGTGCCTTTGAACCCACCCAGTGCTAGGAGATGGCCAGGCACCAGGAGGTAGCTATGTGGAGCACAGCAAAGCATGTCAGCTTACACACAGCTAAGCTACCAGCTGACATAGTCAGTGCCTGGTGTATGTACTACTCTGGATGCCCCTGCCCGGTCAGGCATCCAGGTGTCTGCAATCAACACTCTGCAGGTTGGAAAAACCACCCTGTCCATTCCAGTCAACTTGCAGAAATGTGTGCAACGATAAAGAGTTTTTGTTGTTTTAAAGGCTACTATTTTTTTTAGGGTGGTTTGTTGCATAGAAATAGATAACAAGTCACAAGTGAATAAATTCATTCCTCAACAAGATGCATTGTGACAGAAGAGACAGGGCAACCTCACTATGAGACAAGGAGGTAACTAGATATTTGAACCTACTTACAATAAACAAGGTTGGATTTGAGAGAAGAAAGACAATATTCAGCTGAAAAAATTTGTCTCTATAGTTGGCTCTTTGAAATAATCACACACACACAGAAGCACTTTGGATGCCCCACCCACAAATGCAGACTGGTGATGCAGATGTTGTTTTTGTGACTCAAATAAGTGGTTTTGTCATTTGGAATGTGATTTTCTAGAATGATGAAACACTCTCGGTAAAGTTCCAGACAAAATAGAGAAAAATCTCCTCTTAATTTACATGATAGCTACATTCTTGGAAATTTCAATACATTTTCATCCCTTGTCAAAATATCCCTTGTTTCTACATGTAAAGAGTTATATGAAAGGTTCAGACCACCATAAAAAGATTTCTCTTTGTATGTGAAAATCCAAGTTGGCATTCAAAAGTCATATGGGAGAGGAGAAATTTGTTACTTTGTGGGACAGTTAGCATCCTTTTTTTCCCACCAAATGCCAGAAACACCCTTCAATTATCATGTCAACCAAGCAAGCCCAGAATCTTATTTTATAAGGGCTAATTACAATGAAACTTGATTCTTTTTTTGTTTTGTTTTTTTTGTGGTTTTTTGAGTTAAGTTTTTAAAATTTTATTTTATGTATTTATTTTTTTATACAGCAGCTTCTTAATATGTATTCCATACATGTTAGTGTATATATGTCAATTCCAATCTCCCAGTTCATCCCACCCACACTCCCCCAACTCCGCCCCGTTTTCCCTGCTTTGTGTTCATATGTTTGTTCTCTACATCTGTGTCTATAGTTCTGCCTTGCAAACTGGTTCATCTGTACCATTTTTCTAGATTCCACATATATGTGTTAACATACGATATTTGTTTTTCTCTTCAATGAAACTTGATTCTTAACCTCACAGCATTGCACTGATTGGGCAGGAGTGGGATCCTAAAAATTGGAACAGGAACATAGGAACAGATGCAATGGAGCTGAGGACCTCGAGTCCCTAAATGCTACCATGTTTTCTCAGACAGTTGTGTAGGAAAGAGTTAACATAGAAAGGTCTGAGTGCAAGGATGACCCTCGGTTGACTCCTGGGAACTTGGACTTTGGAAGGGACCCCCCTCATTCCTTACATGATGAAAGTGTCTCAGTGTGCAAACAATGGGATTTATGTGACACCTGTTTTCCTTCTGGGACTCTGAAATTTTGTTATGTGCTAGGCAGAGGGTGTTTTTATGACCAGTCCCCAATAAGAAACCCTGGGTGCTGAGCCTCTGACTCCCTGGTAGACAATATTCCCATGTGTTGTCACAGTTCATTGCTGGAGGAATTAAATGCATGCTGTGTAACTTCATTTGGAGGGGAATCTTGGAAGCCTGTGCCAGGTTTCTTCCAGGCTTTGTCCCATGTGCCTTTTTCCTTGGTTGATTTTGATTCATATCCCTCTGAGGTAATCACAGCAGTGAGTACAGCTGATACGCCTAGTCCTGTGAGTTGAACTGGTCTTGGGGAGCCCCAGCACAATGGTAGAAGCAGCCCTTCCCCCACCTGAAGAGGTTAGCCTAGCCCTTCATCTGAAGACTTGCAATGGCCACCCCAAGATAGTGGCCCTGAAGGCATCGCTGATTGTCCTCAGGACCCACCTCCACCATCACTCTCTGCTTCTAGATTTATAACTAAACTCAAGTCCCAGCAGGCCCTACAGGATGAGGTACAAAGTTTGTCCACAGTGAGGTGTGGTATGCACCCAGAGAACGGGGTGACTTTCTAATTTATATTGACAGAGTCTTCAGGAATATATATAGGAATGGATCTTAAGGGTGTGACATCAAGGTGGAAAGAATATGAACTTTCTTGAACTAGCCTGAATTATTGATATATATTCTCTAAGGTGAGATTCTGGATTCAGTGTCTTCACTTGATGGATTAGAAAAGACTCTACCAGTTTGTTTGGTTGGCTGAAACACGGACGTTAAAAACTCTACTGGCAAAGACTGAGGAGCATCATAGTGAAAGCCTGAGTCACTCTGAACAGATTGTTATTAGAAATCTGGACTTAAAGGATATTACTGCTGAGGACAAAGAAGGAAGTGAGGAACATTGGAAACTGGAGGAAGATAGATGCTTATTATATTGCTGCAGGAAGTTCAGTGCCATTGCTCCCTGCAGTTAGTGGAAAGCAGAACTCATAGGCAATGAACTAGAATACCTAACTAAGGAGATTTCCAAGCAAAAGATTGGAGGTGTTGCTTGGTTTCTTCTTGCTGCTTACAGTAAAATGTGAGAGAAGAGAGATGAACTGAAGGAAGAATTACTGAAGGAACAAGGACCTGATGATTTTGAAAAGTCTCAGACTCTACAGATGACAAAAGATCCTAAAAGGCAGAAATGGATGCCAAAACCATGCCATAGAGAAAAGGCTGAGTATGTGACTGTATAACTCTTTGCTGAAATTCCAAAAGCTTAAAATTATAGAAGTATTTAGCCACATCAATAACTCTTCCAAGGGATTATGTGTTCCTCTTGGATCTTCTTGATCAAACCAGAGGGCCTGGGGAGACTTAAGAACATTCTTCCTCAGCAAAAGCCAAAAGTAGAGAAGAAATTATTAGGAAAAGGTCTGTGGACATATCTTAAGTGAAACCCAGTGAAAATACACTCGAGGCTCACAAGTGTGAAAAAAATTGTATCAGCAGAAACACTGCCTTCTTGGGTTAAATGGAACACAGGTTGTACAAAATGGCTGAGAAACTGGGACTGGACAAAAACATCAGAGGTTGTTTCAGTTATTTATTGTTTTGTTAACAAGCAACCTCAAAACTTAATGGCTTAAACAAGTGATTTTGTGGGTCTGAAATTTGGAACCAGTTTGCCTGGGATGGTTCATCTCTACTCCATCTGTCTGGGGCTGGAATATCCACTTCCAAGATGGCATCTTCCTTCCACATCTGGTGACTTAGTACTGATCTTTGCCACCCAGCAGTCCCTGTGCTCTCTCCATGTGGCTTCTCATCCCTCAGGGCCTCTCAGTAGAGCGTGGACTACTTGTAGCATGGTGATCTCAGGATAGCCATATTTGTTTCATGATGGGTGGCTTCCGAGAAACAGGAAGCAGAATCTGTCAGACCAGTTAAGGACCCTTCTGCTATATTCTATTGGGCAAAGCAGTCAGAAAGTCTGACCATCACATTGAGGAGAACCTGAAGATTGGAGCATATTATTGGGGTCATATTTGGAAATATGTCTATTATATGACTATTTGGAATATGTCTACAGTCGGCTATGGAGTCACTTGAGAAAAATTCTTTCTTCTGTAGCAGGGATATAGTTAGGCAATATCTGAAATAACCTGAAGAGTAGCAGTTCAGACACATGAGATTTTATATTACATGGACCCATGGAGGATCAGCATCTTGTTGGAGAATGTGGACATATCCATTAGTGCTTTGTACAGCAAACCCAAAGAGACATTCTTCTCAACTGCAGCAACTAATTAAATAATCCCCTGCCAGCCACCTTAGTACCTGATCATCCATCAGTCTGGAGAGTTGTTGTAAATATTCCAAAAGAACTGTGGTGCTGTGTTTCTGCAGGCAGAGGTGGGAAGAAAGTAAGTAATGACAATTGAGCCCATTTTATTTTACCAACGAGCATATTTATGGACTTATTGTCATGCCATGGTTATTCACATTACCTATAGCAAATCCACACACCTGTAAGTGGAGAAGATTCTGTGAAATCCCTGCACCTCTTATCACAGTGGATATTGTGTTATGTCCCATCCAGTATCTTCATCCTTTTGCACATAAAGACTGATGACTTGTAAAATGTCCTGATAAATAAACCAAAGAGATACTCATTCATTCTGAGAGGACTATTATGTCTCCTTGTGCCAACATGCACATCAGATACCAGCAGTTGTGTGATATGGTTTTGGACTTGGCTCTAACTCAATCCAGGCATTTTATATTTACTCCCTGCCAGGAAATGTGGGCTAGTGTTATTTGCTACCAGGAGCCTCATAGGAAGTTTCCATGTTAAGTGTTATTATCTTATATATTAATTATTAATAAATAGACACATAATATATTTATGTATTATATATCATTTTAAATTCCAACTTGAAATTATTTTAAAATATGCACTAAATCATTAGTCATCTGATGTCGTGATTACTTATACTTATACTTTTTTTTTTTTGGCAGTACGCGGGCCCCTCACTGTTGTGGCCTCTCCCGTTGCGGAGCACAGGCTCCAGGGGCGCAGGCTCAGCGGCCATGGCTCACGGGCCCAGCCGCTCCACGGCATGTGGGATCTTCCCGGACCGGGGCACGAACCCGTGTCCCCTGCATCGGCAGACGGACTCTCAACCACTGCGCCACCAGGGAAGCCCACTTATACTTTTTATAGCAGGGATTTTGGGATCCAAATTTTTGAGCCTCTGGGGTATATGAAATAGATCATCTTTTACTATGTTCTATGATCGTCAACAGTCTAATGGCCCATGGAATGAACAGGACTGGACTGAGTAAAAGTAGCCTACTGAAGCAGGAAGACAGGAAGCTGATAGGGATGTCCCAGACCTCACAGAAGGACCTGTTCCATTGGCTACAGCTGAACAACAAAGACTGCAAACTTTGTGGCTTAAAACACCAACAGTCATTTATTTTGATCATGAAACTACTTCCTGGGGACTACAACCTGTGAGAGTCATCATCCAGAAAAATGTGGATAACCAGTTAAAGGTATTCTGGAGTGTTCAGTAAACTCATAGCAATAGGTTAAAAGCATTACCAGAGACTGGGCCATGAGGAGAACACCAAGCCAGTGTTTATCATATACCTTGGATTTCTGCACTCACACTCAGCTTAATATAACTCATTCAATTCTCCTTGGAAGAGCACCTATGTTTATAAGGCTGTGGCTTCTGCTTTGAGGTCTCAGAAATTGATCATCATATTCTATCTGGGTTCTTGGATGGGCTTAGTGGAGATCCCCACCCCTGCCCCAAACAGCACAATGATGTAGTACGTACAAAGCCAAGAGTCTGCTGAAGATACTTGGAGAAATGTATGTGTGTGAGTGGGCATGTGTGCGTGCGTGAACTCAAGCTTAGAAATGACTCTAATTTGGTGAGGTCAATAAATTCATGCAATACTAAGCCAGAGAATAATTGGATAAGTTGGGAGAAAGTTGATTCTGATATCAAGAAGCGTGTCAAAAAATGAAAAACCGCATGTATGTGGAACCTAGAAAAATGGTACAGATGAACTGGTTTTCAGGGCAGAAGTTGAGACACAGATGTAGAGAACAAACGTATGGACACCAAGGGGGGAAAACCGCGGTAGGGTGGGGATGGCGGTGTGCTGAATTGGGCCATTGGGATTGACATGTATACACTGGTGTGTATAAAATTGATGACTAATAAGAACCTGCAGTATAAAAAAACAAACAAAAAAACAACTAATACTAAACTTTCTTTCGGTTATTTGTATGGAAATATGTTAATATAAATGTTTCAGACATTACATGAAATTTCTAAAAATCTTATATTCGGGTATAATGTTATGTCATAATTCTAGTTATTACTGTAAAATGTATATCTCAGAAATAACTAAATTTCCTTGTCAATTGCATTATTATGAACTTTCATCAAATCTTTAACCGTAGTCATTTTTAAGTCTTTTGTCATTTACAGACAGTTCTGGTGTCCTCTGATGCTTTTGCAAATATGTTTCTATAAAAGGGTTTCATCTTCAAGGAATTCATGGAAAAGACTCTGACAAGTACAGGTTTCTGGTAACTGACTCTACTGCTGAACTGAATGAATAAGCATTTTCAGAACTCTAATGGAAAACTGATAAATTCATAAAAGTGCTAACAAATGATCAAGATGAAAAAAAAATTAATTACATAGGACTGAGTGAACTGATGAGGATGATTATAATTTTTGTGACTTTCTGTTTGAATTAAAAAAAAATCCCACAAGGATTCAGAGGCAAAAAATATACAAATCAATTTTCACTGCACAGTAAAGGAGCTGTTAGAGTGGAGGATTACTGGACTGAATGTCAATATTATGACATAGTACGAGTGTGTTTCATGTTTGGTAATTGCAATCATTGTTGCTTTCGTTGTGGTCATCCATTTACAATGCTTGGTGTCAGTCTATTTATCTCTTGTAAAAATAAAATACAGTGTGTGTGTGAAAAAAATAAATAAATTTGTGAAAACCCTCAAAGAAAGATGAATGTAAAGAAAAATATTTTTTCAAGTACAAGAAAATGAAAGAGGCAGGAAATTAATCAGGCTGATAATGGGGTACATGAAATAAGAAAGCATGTGTCCAGGGTCAAACCCACATTATAGGGGCTGACAGGGCCCCCCTTCTTAGCCTCTACTTCTATAGTCCGAATATGGTTTTATAAAAATAAATCCCTGTTAACAAAGTTAAACAAAAATTACATTGTTGATGATCATTGTCTTCTACCCTCAAGCAATCTAAAGTAGATTGTTCTCTAAATCATGTTGTAACTGAAGAAGAAACACAGCTGGACTTCAGACTTGTAAGGGCAAGTCCTGGCAGCCAGGCAATGAGTGGATGAGACAATAGTTTTCTACACATTCAGACATAAATCATGTATTTGGGAATCCACCTTGAAAAACAGGGAAGTCATTTGCTCACTCTGAGTGCGTGAATCACTGCCCAGGACAAGGCCAGACCAGACCAGGGCATCTGTGTTGATCTTTATAGAAAGCCACCCTTAAAGAAAAGTCAATGGTTTTATGCATTAAGGAGGGGAGCTAACAGCAGCAGGGGCTGGTGTGTGCACATACCAGCCAAACAAATCTGGGTTATGAGCTAGACCAAGTACATCTTAGTACAAGAAGATCTTTGTTCAGCATGTATTTAGAGGTAGGTTCAGCTCTGCAGGGGGGAAAGTAAAGGAAGGGGCCCTCTACTGGCACCCTCGACTCCTCCTTCTGTGACGTTCAGAGCAATTCTGCTTGGCTTCAGACTTGCATCCACCTTCAAGTTCCACATCTGCACTGTTCATTCCTTTATACACTCACACACTCCACAGGAGCTACTTCCAAGCAAAGAACCTTTACCCTTCCTAAGGTTAGCTGTGGCAATCATGTTCTCTCCATCTCTTCATCTTGGGTGATGCTTTGGCACCCATCCCATATTGCTTGGAATCCAGTAAATTTCTCTGAGAGCCCAAGCTAATAGACAATAATATAAGATTTACACTTAATAAAGAATCTGTGGGTCCAGTTGGGATGTATTCACTGCTGATAGAGGATAGCTATGAATAAAATAGATTCTAGAATCCCCATGAAAATGGGATGTGTAAGAAAGATGACTAACAACAAGTTTGGGGGATGGGTGAATAAGTGTATATTTCTGCATTTAAGGCCATGAGACTCAGGGAGCCACTGCATGGGATTGTGACTGAAGACATTTTGTTTTGTGCACATTTATTTGAACTCTACAATGCTAGAGCAGCAATTGCAGACATAACAAGAGAGAATGGATGGCATGTGGGGACAAAGAGTCTCACTTATCCCCAAATATTTTCTTCTTCTGGATTTCATTGATACCCACTGGTACCAGAATTTCCTGGGTTTGGCTCTTGAAGGTTTTAGGTATACTACAAGATATGGATCACTTGAAACCATCATCTGTCATCAGTGTGTAAGCATGAAAATAGTTTTTCCTTAGAAGTTGGTGGGGGTGGGGGGTGGTCCAGGGAGAGGCAGAAAGAGTAAGAGGCTGGGAAGAGGAAAGGAAGTGCAGGCAGCCTTGAGAACTTCAAGAAAGACTGAGCACTGTAGGTGGGGCATGGGCACTCAGCCTGTTCTGTGAACTACTACTGAAGGCAAAGCAGTGGGGGGAGGAGAAAATTGCTAAACTGAAAGAAAGATGGGGAGGCGTCTAGCCTAGAACACACTGCTAATTTTTTAAAACACCTGCTTTGATGCATTGGTGAACCCATTGCACAGAAGGATGGGAGTGGGAAGGCTGGAAGAACAGCTGGTCTAGTTCAACCAAGGGGTCATCACATACTTGTGTTACCTGCCTGCATATTGAGTGTCAAATAGTATGATGGATTGAATGTGAAGTATAAGAAATTGTAAGGATGTATTCTTATTCTTCAAAATCTTGTCCAGGGCCAATACTATTCAATATGAATTCTTTGGTACCCAGAGTAGCCACGATTCTAGTAATAAATGTATATACATATGTGAGTGTACGTACATGCGTAAGTATGTGAAGATGGTGGTATCCACGTGACAAACCAGAGCCAACTTGACTTTAGAATACCAAGGGGCATCCTTGTCAGCTGAGCACCCCTGTGATTTCAGCTCCAGCTGGACATGGAGCTATGCCAACCAGGCATGTGAGAGTGTCTTTAGTGTGTCCCGCTGTGAGGCCAGTGCCTCTGCAGGGGTCCTACCTGGGTCATGTCTTCTAAAGGCTGTGATAATGCTGAGGAAACCTGGAGAAGCTTTGGACCCAGTCTCTGCTCTGTGGCCAAGAGGCCTTGGGCAGTGATGGGACACCCCTGAGACCCAGATTTCTTTCTATTGAGTGGAGGTAACAATATCCCCTTTGCAGAATTCTGGTGGGCATCAGATATGACTTAACATGTTTTGCCTGCCGTGGTAGTGGTGGTGCTTCGTGACTGCAAGCCAGGACAATGAGGACGATGAAGATGGTGATTCCACTGCTTTCTCATCCTTCATTTCTAGTTTTTAAGCAGCTGAAGGAGCCAAGAATTTATTTGTAAATAAAATGAATAAATTTGTAAATGTTATGAATAATGTGTAATTATTAGGATTCAAGAGTCATAGGAAAGATGGGCCTTCCTCAACTCGTTTTCCCCTTTTTAAAACACACACACACATTTTTATCAGTCAGGTAATACAGTCTCAGTGTAAAGATCCAAGCAATAGAAAAGGAAATAGAGTAAAATTCCAGTTCTTAGAAATAGCCCTGTTCCAAAGCCTTCAAAATCTTTTCCTCTGCTTTGAGGATGAGCACATACACAGATCTTTTTTTTTTTTTTTTTTTTTTTACCAGTATTGAATCATACAACACATAATATTTATGACTCTCTTTTTAAAAATATAACCTGATTATTTTCTATGTTAGTCTGCAACTTCTCTCTTAGTGTTTTAAGGAGATGAATAATATTCTGTAGTATGGATCAACCATATTTTGTTTAGCTTTTTTCCTCTTGGTGAACATTTTAATTATTTTCAATTTTGTAATACCAGAGTGTTCGTGTTCCAGTACTTTTGTAGATACTGGCTAGATACCAGAAGTGGAATTGTACATCAATGGAGATGCCCTTTTATAATGCTGGATTTATTGATTTATTGTCCAGCAAACAGAATGTGTGAGAGTGTCTCAAACTCCTGCCAAGAGTATTTATTTTCAATTTTAAAAACTTTGCCAATTGGTGGCCTTTTATTTGCAGTGCTTTATTTATGAGTGAGATTGAACATTTAAGACAATGCTTTATTTCTTTTATATTTGTATTCTTCCTTTTTGTGACAGTGTTCATTTCATTTGCTGAGTTTTCTAGGAGTTATTGTTATTGATTTGTAAGAGTTTAAAAAATATATAAAGACATTATGCATTTTCCCCCAATTTATCTCTTATATTCTTAATTTTTATGTTTTTTATTGTGCAAATGGTTTTAAATTTTCTGTGGTTAAATAAGTTCATTTTTCCATGTATGATTTCTGGCTTTTACACCTTTCTTGGGAAATTCTCTTCCATGTTGTATATATATTTCTTTTTTCTTTTTAAAAATTGTGTGTTTATGCATTTTGAGGACTGTTAAAATGCCCACTTTTACTTAAACTCATTTCTCTTATTACATTTGTCTTCTTCTGGACTTTTAAATTCTACTCTGTTGATTTATTTGCCTTTTCTGTGTCAAAATCCACTCTTTTAATTATTATAGCTGTATAATGTGCTTTCATATATAGTAGGGCAAGTTATGCTTCTCAGAGATTTCTGCTTGGCCATCGTTATACTTTTTCCTCCCATTACTATTTTAGAATTAGCTTGTCAAATTCCATTTAAAAACTGGTTGTGAGCTACCCAGGTATTCATTAACCACTGAATGAATAACCACACTGTGTCATTCACACCGTGGGGTTGTTAGGCAGAAATAAAAAAGGATTGAACTACAGATATATACAACCCTTGGCTGAACCTCAAAATAATTACACCAAGTGAAAGAACTTAGACACAGAAGAGCACATACTGTAAGAATCACTTATACAAACTTCAAGAGGAGGCAAAAAGGACTCATGGTGGAAAAGATCAGAAGGTGTTTGCCTCACAGTGGGAGTGGAGATTGGTTGGCAGGTATGTGGGAGAACCTTCTGGGGTGATGTTAGCATTTCACACTTGATACCACTTTGTGTTACACGGGTATATCCATCCCAAACCTTAGGAAATGCTCACTTAAGATTTGTACATTTAATTGTATGTAAGTTTAAAAAACTGTAAAAAAATATTGACTCTGACTGATGACATGTACATGAAATGTTTAGGGTGAAATGTAATGATGTCTGAAACTTTGATATGCATTAAAAAAGACAGATTGGGCATTTCCTGGTGGTTCAGTGGCTAGGACTCAGCACTCTCACTGCCAGGGGCCCAAGTTACATCCCTGGTTGGGAAACTAAGATCCCACAAGCTGTGGTGTGGCCACAAAAAAAAGCAAAAAATGGATTGATGGGGCTTCCCTGGTGGCACAGTGGTTGAGAATCTGCCTGCCAATGCAGGGGACACGGGTTCGAGCCCTGGTCTGGGAAGATCCCACATGCCGCGGAGCAACTGGGCCTGTGAGCCACAACTACTGAGCCTGCATGTCTGGAGCCTGTGCTGTGCAACAAGGGAGGCCGCGACAGTGAGAGGCCCGCGCACCACGATGAAGAGTGGCCCCCGCTTGCCACAACTAGGAAAAGCCCTCACACAGAAACGAAGACCCAACATAGCCAAAAATAAATAAATTTAAAAAACCAAAACAGACAAACAAACAAAAAATGGGTTGATAGAGGAATGGGTAGATGGACAGTTTTGATAAAGCAAATATGGTAAAATGTTAAGATAAGTCTAGATGGCAGGTATTTGTGTGTTCACTGTAAATTTTTTTCAACTTTTCTTTGTTTAAATTTTTTCATAGTAAAATACTGGGAGAAAATCCTGTTGAATTTTGATTAGTCTTCCACTGAATTTACAGATTTAGTTGGAGGGGATTTAGCATCTTTATAATATTCATTCTACATTAAGATATACGTTGTGTGTCTCCATATATTCAGGGATTCTTTTTGCCTTTAAGTAAAGTTTTATGGGTTTTTTTTTTTTTTTGGCAGATTTTGCACAGTTTTTGTTGGTATTATATGATTTTGTTCCTACTGTGATTCTTTTTTCCCCATTACATTTTTAAATTGGCTATTACTGTGTAGGAAAAACCTTGATTTTTATTTGTGGATATTTCATCTGCTGAACTTATTGAACTCTCATGAGGTTTAATGATTTGTTAGGGATTATCTTGGCTTTTCTATATCTATGATCATTTTGTCTTCATTTTGTCTTCAAACAATGGACTGTATTTGACCTTATTAACTTCCTCTGTATTTTCCCTTTCATCTCCAATACTGATTTCTCATTCTTTTTCTTACCTCATTGAATAAAACGGGTGCCAGCAACAGAGAGGAGACCCACATGGGAAGGGCAGGACAAGAGGTGGAGGGTTGGCAGGAGTGTTGGTGCCATGCTGGATCTGGAAGCCATGGTAAGGAAGCCAGGATCTGAGGTGTAGGGAATCCCTGGAGGGTATACACCAGGGAGTGACTCAATCCAGTTTGCCTGTTAAAAGCGTCCCTTGGGGCCTCTTGGGGGATGGGTGAGTGAAAGCATACAAATGAGTTTGCAATCTACTGAAATAGCCCAGGCAAGAGGGGATGGTGGCCTGGACTGATGATGCTGGAATTCAAAGAAGAGAGGTCAAGTGTGACTCTAAGGTTTTAGCTTGAGCAACCGCGTACTGTTCAGTGTGGGGAGAAATGGGGAGAAGTAGGCAGGAGTGAGTAGAATGGGGTTCATGTTTGGGCATGCTTGTGATGCCTGTTTGATGTTGAATTAGAGACATTGAGTTTGAGGTTTAGGAGACTGGGCTGTGTCAAACAATAATCAGTATCGAGGCTGCAAAGAACAAAGAGGATCTTTATTTGTGTCTTAAGAACTGCAATGTAGGAGACACAGCTTTGGTTAAAGAATGTTCCAGGGAAGAGAAAGAGTCAGGGGCATATAAAGGCTAAAGCCTTGAGGCTGTACTCTGATACAAGAAAAAAAGTATTTGTCCTCAATGGGTAGGCATCATGAATTGTTTTAGGGTAAGAGTCCTATAATTATCTTGAGTTTCTGGCAAATGTTCTGGATGTCTTCATTAGGACAATAAGTGGCTAAAAGTTCAGATTCCATCGAGACTGAGATGTACATAAGTCACACTTCCTTGATGGCCTCCCAGTGCCTTTTAGAGAGCTCTCTTAGCAATAGTGACTCCATTTGGATTCTCCTTTTACAGTGGGAGGCACAGATTTGGAGGCCGCCAATGTGTAGGTGACATGCAGGGGGCCAGGTGAGCCAGGCAGGTCTGCACTGTGGAGTTGAGACAGAGACAGGGTCTGGCCCTAGAGCCTGGAAGGAGAGCTCAGTGATGGGAGGAGAGCCTGGAGAGTGTGGGTTCTGGAAGCCAAGCCCGGAGGGTGGTCAGAGGAAAGGAGTGATTCACCCCCCAACACTGGGTCTGACTACGAGATCAATGCCATCTTGACTATGGGAACCAGGTGAAAACCTGGTGGGGAGGAGTCAAAGAAAACAGAAATGGGAATCTGGGACACTGGACTCATCTTTAGATTTTTTTCCATAAGGGGATGGAGAGGAATGGGGCAATAGCTGGGGGTTGAGTAAATAAAGGATGAGCTTCCTTTTTATGATGCTAGGAGTGCTGTCTTGTAGGTTGCTTGAGATGCCCGGCTGAAGAGGGTAAACTTGTCAGTGAAGGGCAGAGAGAGGATGGGTCTGTGCTCGGAGGGAGAGGGCACCACCAGGAGAAGCACAGGTGTAACATCCCTCCCAATTTTATGTATGGAATATCCTCTTGTACCGTCTCTAAGGATACTGATGAGGCTAATTTTAATGTACTCTCCTTTTTCTTGGTTAATTCCATTCTTGGGTGTTTTCTTGTTTGTTTTTTGTGTTGGCACATCTTCATGATGTTCACTTCTCTCAGACATGTTGGGCTGAGCATCAGTTTTCAACTCCTTGATTTGATGAGTCGTGTTCTCTTCCCAGTCAGGGTTCTGATGCTAGGAACTGAGCCAGGTGATTGTGGGAATGACATTGGGTTGAGTAAGGTGAACTGGTGGCTTGTCTTCTTGGGTGGGGTCCATCTTCGCCTTCTGGTCTCTGACTCTGTCGCTTCTGGGGCCTGGGGTGGGAATCTTCCCTTCACTCACTGCTCAGCCTAGCCTGGGGAGGAGCAGGCGCTTGGACCAGCTACTCAGGCTGTGGTTCCCAGGTCCACCCCTGAATGGCAATTGGACTCTCCTCCTGCTCCGAGGGCCACTGTATTGCACAGACCCCTCTCACCTCCACACCTTTGGTTGTTATTATCTCTGTTCTTGTTTCTCCATCAATGTGGATCTCTTTTTCTTTCTCTCTGGTAGTAATTATGGTCACTTCTGGCTTCCTGGATGTATTTCTTCCTTCTTTCTTACTTTCTACCACTTCCTGGATGTATTTTCATGAATAATTCTTTCTCATTATCTCAAATGAGCATGTAAGTGTACTCTGCCAACTGGATCAAAGTTTTTCAACAGTTACTTCCTTGAAGACCTTGTCTCCTCTTGCAGTGTCAACTCACTCTCACTTTCCACACCAACATCCCCACCATTGCCTCAATCTTGGTGGTCCCTGAAACAAGTTTAACCTCTTCTTTACCAAGTGTGTCCGTTTTTGAATTTTTCTCTTTTGGAAACTGTCAATCCCATTCTGTGTGTTCCCTTCATCTGTGACTCACATTGTCGTTGCTCTATCTCCAGAGCTGTGGTCCCAGGACTCTGGTCTTGTGCCCTGAGTGTGGTTCCTCTTGCCCCACACCACTGTCAGCTCCGTTCCCTCTTACCCGAGAGATTCTAGGCCACACCAATGGCCTCTTCCTCCCTCAGGTCACACTCCAGTTGAGCCTAATGCATCCTCGGGTCTGCCTGTGTCCTTTAGAATTCCCCTGTGGTCCCCTCTAGCTCTATGACACCTTCTGCAGCTCCCCACTGCCCAATGGCCATATCCCAACACCCTGGTCTAGAAGATACAGCAGGAAGAGACCCAGGGAGTTCCTTGAGTGGAAAAGTCTGGAAGGAAATATTACTTTCCCAACACATTGTCAATAAATACTCCCCCCTCCCAAAGATATGAGTGAATATTTCTTTTACCTGCAGTGAGTACTTAAAAAGGGAACTGTTCCTTTAGGTCATACAGGCCTCATCTGAGAATGCGGGTGGGGTGCTAACTGACCCCAAATCTAAAATCGACCCTTAAGAGAACAGTAAAAATCACCCCTACAGATGTGGGAAAGCTCGTTGGGGCACAGGGAAGTCTATATTTTTGTCTTGATGCTGTGAGGAAGCTGGTGGCCAGGATGACAGTTGGAAGGCTGCGCAGACAGGCACATCTCTGCTCCCGCATGACACATTGGGACTTGAGCCCCCCTATAATTAGGAATCCCAGATGCTGCGGTCCTGGCCTGCCCACCGCAGGCAGAGCTCCTGATGGCCTCCCTCGGAGGATATTTTGGACCGGGGTTTTGATTTTATTTTTGCATGAGATTCACCTCGGATGGCAACATCAGGATTGATTGATGGCCCACACCAAGCTGCCTTTTTCACCCCTTCGCTGAGGGGCAGGCCCAGGCTGTGGCTTCAGTCAACGGCAGCAGGAGGCCAGCTGAGATGGCTGCGGAATCCCACAGACGGTGCCTGATTTCCGGCAGATGTCCCAGATACCAGGCAGGAGAGCCCACCACAAAAATGGTTGCGTAAAAAAAGGTCTGCTCAGTGTGACCTGCCAGCCACAGGATGGTTGCACCCAGCTTGGAGTGTGGACAGATCCAGGCAGGGCTGAGCCTGCAGCCCAGAGCGTCCCTTTTTCCAGGACAGATGCCCTAGGCTGTCAGCTCAAACCTCTTCTTCCCCAACTCTTGTCACCTGGGGTCTCTGCAGGATCTGACCCTGAATGAAGGAAGCAAGCTGCGCAGACAGCCCCCCTTCTCACTTCCAGGGCCCACTTTGATGATGAGGGTAGGACCTGGGAGACCACATCCGAGTTAATAGCCAACAAATGCACTCACGACTGCCCGGCATGCGCCCAGCATTCACATCTGTCAGCTGGTTCATGAGGATCCTGGGCCAGCACAGGCCCAGGACTGGGACATGGGGAAGATCACAGAGCGAATGCTTTGTTTCTTCGGAGCTCATATTGGGGACCAGGTGTGGGTACCTGTACAGTGAACAGATAAGCAAGTTGACTACATAGTATGTCAGATGGTGCCAGATGCCCTGGAAAAAACACCCAGGAGAGTGAAGGCGAGAAGGAGTGGGGAAAGGCTGGTGAGGTGCTTTTGTGCAGGTGGAGGGCTGGGGCAGCCTGGCCAGCCTCTGGGTTTCACTCCCCTTCACCAGTCCTCCCTCGCCCCCAACACAGCCCTCATTGTAGAAGGGGCTGGGGCCTTGCAGTTGGGGAAGCTGAGGCTGAAGGTGCCACTGCTTGGAAACCACAGGATGGGACTTAAACCAGGTGTCCTTGGTCCCTGTACAGGGAAACACAGGAAGAGAATTGCTCTGGAAATAGAGAAATCCAGACGACTTCAAAATGTCCAGCTTAATGCGTTTCATTATTGTAAAGCACACAAATTACCCTGGATAAATAGCAAAGAGGACAGGACAAGCTCACGGCGGTCACTGAGCCTCACTTCCGTTTCTCCGGCCCCACCTCCCTCAGGCCAGATCCGCTCTCAGTCGTGTCCTGAGCAAGTCTCCTGCCCTCCCATGCAGTCCCGTCCCTGTCCCTCACCGTCTTGCCCGTGTCCTCCCTTTCTCTGACTTACCCTCCCTCCTCTCTACTTTACCACCCCGTCTCCCTTCTCTCCTGTTTGGCCAAACTGTTTCAGAGCAGGTGATGATTTCTCCCATTGGGCAGGAACTCATCAGCATACTTGGCTTTCCAGCGGGACCCACTCAGCAGCCACAACTGTGAAATGGGGTCTGGATCTCCCCAGAGAAGCCCCACTCTCCCCAGAAAGGTGCAGAAGGGACCGAGTGGGGAATAGTTTGGAGGACAGAATACATGATGGAGTCACCAATTCAAGGCTGGGGGAGCCACAGTGTAAGAAGATCGGGATCCCATTAAAGAATTAAACAGCAGACAGAAAGACAAAAGGTCCGGCTTCTCCCACCTCCACCTGGGAGAGAGATTGACTGTCTGAGGAGAGAACTGGGTGAGGAGACAAGTTCTCACTTGGCTGCCCCCGAGCTGTGTGACCAGGTCTCCCTGTGCTCAGGGCTCTGAGGGTGACAAAATGTGCCCGATATTTACTTTGCCTCCCTGGTAGGGTTGCAATGAGGAGAGAATGGAGTCTGAAGAGACATGTAAAGCACCCTGTGAATTCCATCTCAACTAGTGTATTCTTGAGCTTCAAGGGGTTATGGACGTGTTTAATGCCCAATTGAGCTGTGTTGCTGTCTTATTTATCATCGCTGGATGAATTTTTACCCTTTTGTACCATGGACTCCTTCTCAGAATGACATTTCTAAACATGTACACAGTCCATAGGATGTCACGGGAACCCAATCCTCTATGTATCTGTCGATAACAATGCCTTGTATCCTGAAAACACCTGAGATTTCTCAGCCGTTAGGACCACGAGAACTGCTATCCAATTGTGGTTTGTTGCCCACTTTCACAAGTGAGCTCAGCAGTACATTTCAGTTAGAGGTGAATGAAAATAAAGGTTCATTTTCCGTATCTATGCCCCTGTACCTCTCTCCGAAATTCTATCCACAGACTCTTGCGGGATCCATGGCCCCAGGTTAAGGATGTAGGAATCAGAAGCATCATCTCTGGACATTTTATTTGAACACTTGGATTAACTAATTCAAATATTAAGGGGCAAAATGGGATGAAAATTCCATATTTTTACTGAGATATTTTTTGTTCTGTTTTTTAAACTATCCACAGAGGAAACTCCTCTAGCTAAACGGGCCCAATACAGTCTGACCACTAAAGGTACAAGGAGAACATCGGCTGCTACTTCCGAGTTAGCGTTGACTTCCTAACGGGGATCTTTCAATTCCCATCTTGAGGTATAAAATGGTCCCTCTAAGGAGGTGGGCAAAGAGAATCAAGCATCTCCCTAGAGGCTTTGTTTTCTCTACGTGGGCTCTGGTGTTCTTAGAGGATCAGAACCAGGTTCAGGGAGATCACAGAGGATCAGATCTGGGAGGAGGGAAGGACATCCCTGGATGAAGTGTAAGATGATCTGTCCATATTTTGTGGCAAATTCTAGACACACAGCTTATTTGGGGAAGGATGTTTCCCCAAACAAGGCTAAAAGAACACTCAAAATGCAGAGTTGCATAATTCCTATGTTGACAATTCCTGTGTTGATGACGAATGTAAAGATATGTGTTGAATAAGTGATGGATGACATTATCTTAAAAAAGCAATATAGGGACTTCCCTGGTGGTGCAGTGGTTGAGGATCCACCTGCCGATGCAGGGGACACGGGTTCGTGCCCTGGTTGGGGAGGATCCCACATGCCGTGGAGCGACTAGGCCCGTGCGCCACAACTGCTGAGCCTGCGCTCTGGAGCCCGTGAGCCACAAGTACTGAGGCCCGTGTGGCTAGAGCCCGTGCTCCACAGCAAGAGAAGCCACTGCAATGAGAAGCCTGTGCACCGCAGCGTGGTGTAGCCCCCACTTGCCGCAACTAGAGAAAAGCCCGCACGCAGCAAGGAAGACACAAAGCAATCAAAAATATAAATAAATAAATAAATTTTAAAAACAAAGCAATATAGTGTGTGACATGGTGGGAATAACAATTTTAATCATTATTATTATTTTTTAATTTTAATTATTATTAATATGACTTGTGAAAGAAATGTAGAAACCTAAAGCATATTAATACCTCTCATTTTCATTCAACAGCCCCAGATGGAATGCAATTTGTTTACTCCTTTCTTCATTAAATAATAAAATAATCTTCCTGGAGAAAAAAGGCTACACTGAATTGTTGGAGGTCATCCTAGGTCTTTCATCCCACATCATTTACCCCTGAAGCTTCTTCTGTATCAAGATGTTGGTCTGAGGCATAAATTCATGGCAAGGCTGAGCTGTCATTTATGTTGAGCAGCTCTGGGAAGAGGGGGTTGGAAGACTTTCCAAGGTTGCTGTAAACTGGAGTCCAGGCTGGGGCCTTGGGATACACATGACCTGGCTGGAGCATCTGTTGGTATCCACAGTCTCCAGGACAGACGTGGTACTCACACCTTTTTACAAAACAAAGGCTGGGCTCCTGGCTCTGAGAAGACAGGGCACTTCCATCCTTAGGGATCAAGTCTGTACTGTTAGAGTGAACAGTGGATTTCTAGCCTGACTCACTATTCGCCTCTGGCTGAGTTCACCTCCAGGGCTGGCCCTGGAATGTGAGGAGGTTCTCCACGGGGGTGGGGGCGGGGGACAAAAGGGGAAGATGCCTTGGACACCTCCTGCCCTCCAGCTTGTCCTCACTTCTATTTTATTTTTCCTTTAAAAAGAGACAGTTCTTGATCCTTACGCAGCTCATAAGAACACTGTGAAGATTCATCTGGTGATGCCTCCTAGAGAAGGTGCTATGTCAGGATAATGTACTATCCATTTGTTGCTGGGGTTTTTTTTTGGCATTTCTGTTCTCATCACATATTCTTCTCTTCTCATCTCTCATCCCCATAAAACCATGCTTTTGGGATGTTTAGGGTTCCATCTGCCCTGGCGCTCCTGCAGGTGGTGGTGGTGTGAGCCAAAGAGGCCCTGAGACAAGACCTCCAGCCTCCAGCCATTCAGCCTGCACTCTGCTGTGTCCCTTGGTAGCTCGAAGATGCTGCGCTGCCCTAATCCTTTCAGGTCCCTGTCTCCTCCCTGCCTCCAAGTTTTCTTCTTCTGCGACAAAACCCAGGGGCTCAGTGTTCTGATTGATCATTGAAACAGAAGAGGTAAAAGCTTTCTGGGCATCTGTTTGTCACTCTTTCTGGTGAGACAGTTTCACAGTTGCCATGGGGGGAAAACAAGCATTCTTGGTGATGCCACTTCTGCTTTTTTTTTAAAGGTACAAAATAACTTGATTTCTAATTTCTCGTAGAAGGGTCTTTCCCCCCTGAGTGAAGAGCTCAGCCAGGACTCGCGGCCATGCCTGCATCTCCTGGACAAGATGCTCCCTCGTCAACTCTGAGGGCAGTGGTCCCAGCTTTGCCTGGACAGTGCGATCCCCTGGAGATTAAGACCATACAGGTGACCGGTGTTGCCCATCCCATATCTTTGGACAGAACAGGTCTGCATGGGGCCTGGCAGCAGGAATTTCACAGCTCCCAGTGGCTCCATAGTGCAACCTCGTTTCCAAACCACCACAAAGCCTATCGTTTCTTCAGCGACTCCTATGGGACCAGTTGTTCTATTCCCATTCTGTTCTCCTTACTTCACAACATCAAACTTCAATGCCTTGTGTTTTCTGAATGCTTCACATTCTGAGTCTGCCTATGTAAATCTGGATATGGGGAAAAACCACAAACGTGAATCGCTTTGAAAACAATAGTTAGTAACCACTTATAAAAACGTAGCTGCGTTTTCAAATTGAGTTTGATGGACTAAATTAGAGGACATGTATTTCCAAACTTTGGGGACAGTCATTGTGAAATTCCTTTTATGGCCTATCTCTGTGGCCAGCTCTTCCCCCTCAGCTGTGGAAACTGATAGAAGGTGCTGGGCCGGTGGAGCTGGACCCATGTCTGGTCAGCAGCTTTGGGCTGTGAGGCTGGCCCAGGAGTGACTTAGATTTACAACAGGCCCAGGTCCTTTCCAGGGCCCAGGCTGTTTCTTTTCTTCCTCCTCTGTGTTTGCTGAAGAGAAAGTAAGGATGAAAGGCAGGACCAACTGCCAACTCTTTTTGCAACTCTTGTTTTTTCACTCCGAAAGCCACGTGCTCCAGAATCAACCACTTATTCCTGACTCCTGAATCCACCACTGGACTTTTAAAAGACAACTTTACAGAGTAGTTTTAGGTTCACAGAAAAGTTGAGGGGAAGGTACAGAGATTTCCCGTACACCTCCTGCCTCCCCATGCTCAGCTACCCCCATTACCAACATCCCCCAGCACAGTGGTACATCTGTTACAATTGATGAACCTACATTGATACATCATTACCACCCCAAGTCCATAGTTTACATCAGGGTTCACTCTTGGTGTTGAATATTCTGTGGGTTTGGACAAATGTATAATGACATGTATCCACCATTATAGTATTTTATAGAATAGTTTTATTGCCCTAAAAATTCCCTGTGCTTCACCTATTCATCTGTCCCCTGCCCCTAAATCCTGGCAACCAATGATCTTTTTTCTGTCTCCATCCTTTTGCCTTTTCCAGAATATCAAATAGCTGGAATCATACAGTATGTGGTCTTTTCAGATTGGCTGCTTTCCTTTAGCAATGTCTGTTTAAGATTCCTCCATGTCTTTTCATGACTTGATAGCTCATTTCTTGTTAACCCTGAATAATATTCCACTGTCTGGATGTACTACAGTTTATGTGTTCATTCACCTACTGAGGGACATCTTGGTTGCTTCCAAGTTTTGGCAATCATAAATAAAGCTGCTATAAACATCTGTGTGCAGGTATTTGTGTGAACAGAAGTTTTCAACTCGTTTAGGTAAATACCAAGGACTACAATTGCTGGGTCATATGGTGACAGTATATTTAGTTTTGTCAAAGACTACCGAACTGTCCTCCACGGTGGCTGGATCATTTGCGTTCACACCAGCAGTGAGGCAGGGTTCTGTGGCTCCACACACCAATTGACTTTTAATGTATCAAAAAAGCCATTCAGGTTGCAGCAGAGTTGATTAGATTCCTATTTAAAACCAAAGAAAGAAACAAGTGAAGAAGGTAAGAGGGGAGTGAGGTGTATCACTGCTGGATAGATTTGTTTGTGACTCCCTTTGGTCAGCTGTACCCTCAATTCAGGCAACCGAGATTGCAAGCTGGCGGATGGTGCCTATCACTATCAGTGGTGATGGCAGACGAGGCCACCAAGGATGTTCCCTTGCCTCCAGGCTGCCTTTCTAGCATAGTTTTTACAGATCTATTTTAAGGGTGGGGGGAGGATAATTTTAAAGAGCAAGATCGCAATATTCCCACAGATGAGTTGGCATTTTTCACACCCATCTTCCTTGAGGAACCATCAGAGGATGGAGTCTTGTGGACCCGGGCAGGTCTCCTTACCTGTTCCAGAGCAGTGCTCCTATCGCAACGGGAATTGGATAAATTCAGGCCTGGATAAGAGGGTAGAGGAGTCCTAGTACAGAAGATGCATGGTCAGCGAGCCTGGCTCTGAGTTGGGTAATACTGACCACCCCAGATGGCAGGACTGGTACCTGGAGGTCCCCATCTGCACCCAGTGCTGATGATCCTGAGCCGGGGAGTTAGAGGGCTCCTTGAAGCTTTTCTCTATCACGTTTTCAGACACAGAAACTGCTGGCCTCCTGAAAGTCCTTAACCTTGACCCTCAGGTATCTTTTTCCTTACAGGTGTGCCACTTTCTCCACCTTTCCTTTTCCATTGGGCAGCAAGGCAAATTAAGTCATGGTGGCACAGACTGTGCTTTCTGATGGCTATTCTGCGGTGGTATTTGTCAACTCAGGAGACACCAGGTTTCTATGAAACAATGTTTCTATGAAAGCATTACTGTATGTGAATAAGCAGATGACATACAGCAGTTAGGATAAGCTGCTTAAGAGAAAACCGCTGTCTAGATACATTCATGTACATACAAATGAAATACTAATGACAGTCATTCTTTTAAATTCATCATTCCTAATTTAGATCAGTCATTGAAGTAATTTGACTTAGCTGGATATTTGTTTGCAGTAAATACTTTCACAAACGGATGTGATCATTTCTTCAAAGTCCCCTTGCAATACTTTTTCTGCACTTACAGAGGGAACACTTTGATGATTCTCGGTATGATAAGTTCTTAACCTCTCTTGGTTTTGTCCTTGGTTTGAACAAAGTGAAGCATTAAGGCTGAACACTTCTTACGGGAGGCAAGAATTTGAACAGAGGTTGCCTGGCCGAGAGGTTGTGGCGTGTGGACTGCTGTTGGCGCTGGCCTACAGAAAGCAGGTGAAGTGCCTGGAAGGATGTCTGATGGTCAGAAAGGCTGGTACTTGAATTTCATTCATTAGCTGGGAGATGTTGTTAATTATTCAGCTTCCTTGGGCTTCTGTGTCCTCATCTGTAAAACACAGACTGGAACACTCTACTCCATTCTTTATGGATTAAAGTAGCCACAGTATTGAATGGGAAATGTATATAAGACACCTGTCACATAGCAAATGCTCAATAAATGGGAGCAATTAGTATTCTGTCTGCGTCTAAGGGAACATAGGACCATCCCTCTGGGAAACGTATGGGACAATAAAGCAAATAACAGAATCCCCTTTGGGATTACATCCCAGTATAATTCAGTTTTCTGGTGTTTACCATTATCATTATTTAAATCCTGTAATGCAACAGTAGGACTTACTTAGCTACGAGAGAAAAATGGCTTCACATTGGTAAGGGAAGAGAGGCCACTTTGAAACCCAGTTGAGACTTGCCAGTTTTTTGTGTGCACAGAACAATGAGCTCAGAGGCTCGGGGCAGAGCAGGTGGCAGCAAGCCCATCTGCTGTCCTCAGGCGCATCCCCAGCTACTCCGAGGCCATCACGAGGACATCTACGAGTGAGTCAGGGCGTGGAAGGGCCGGTGTGTCATGCCATGATGAGGTAGGAGGGAGACCCCGCCCACCTTGGATAAAGTGCCGTTTTGTTCCTTAACTCGAAGCTTGGCCTTTCAGGTCCCTTCTCACGTATTTGCTTCTAGAATGCTGCCAGGCACGTACCAGAGCTGGCGTGTAACAGCACAGCAAATAGCTCCACATCATCTCCATCACATTAACACCCTCAGCCTTTTAAGAATTTCTAAGTCAGCTGTAACATTTTGCCAAAAATAGTTTTGCCCAAGAGTGATTCGTTTCCTTTGTGCCCATAAACCATCAGGCACCACTTTCTATTTTTAGAATGAACCGAACAAAAACATTTAACTTGTACTCAGGGTAAATTCTTAGCTTTTTGAAAAAAATATTCTGTCTTTTCTATACTATATATATATGTGTGTGTGTGTGTGTGTTTGTGTATATATATATATATATATATATATATATATATATATATACATTTTTTTATGGTTTGTTACTTGTTAGTACTTTACCCATATTTGGTAGCTCAAAAGGCCCCCAAAATGGATAATTTGGTTTCAAGATCCTTAGGCATCATCTAAGGCCTGTGAGGGAAGGAGGAAAGAAGGCTGGTGGGGGAGAGGCACGTGGTCATACAACCTTGTCCTCCTGTGGTTTTCATGCATGGGACATGCTCAAGCTGTCACCCATCTAAGTGGAAGTTACAAAAACAGGGGTCCTGAGGGGATGGCAGTCAAAGTTGCTACCTGTCCTTTAGGACGTTTTGAGCCAATACTTTCTTGTCTCAGATTCTGAACATGTGATGGGAATAGGTAATGTAGCAGTCGTTTGCTTTTTTTTTTTAACATCTGTGAACTAATACTAACCGGCAACTATGTCTTTCCTCCATTCCTTTGTTGTTGTTGTTCAGGTCAACTTCCGTCTCTCACTAATTTACAAATTAGAAATGACAAAACTCCTCTGGGGGATGTTATGGGCATTAGACAGACATCAGGGATGATTGTTAATTACCAGGAGGACTGCTCCTGTGCCAGGAATAAACTCACTTGTACCTACTTAAAAGGCTGGCATGATTCATATGTGCTGAGTTCACCCTTTGATTTGAGTGCCAGGTAGGATTGTTTCCTCCACAGGTATCATCCATTTAGTGGGATGGTTCTCCCTGCTGGCAGGCCTGTTGGTTGCCCACTCCAGGCTGCCCGGGGTTGCCATGGAGACCATCAGAACAGCTGCCCTTCAACAGGCTAAGGGATCTCTTAAATGGGAAGTTCAACCGGGGCCCCCAGACTCTAAACCAGGGCTGCAGGGAGCTGAAGAGGGTAATCTCCAAGTGCCAGACCCCTACCAAGGCAGCATGTCTCACCTATGCCTAGATAACCAAGCACACCTCCACCTGACTCATGAGGCGGGGGAAGCCCTGAATACTCCTGGTTCATCTCTGGGTCTAACTTGCACCCTGAAGCCAGGTGCTGGCCACCAGATGTGTTCCCCGGGGTGCTCGGCTTAAAGCCAAGTGGGGTCTATATTGTTCTTGGGGTTTATACTATACAACACTGGAAGGTGAGAATCAGGCCGAACGAATTTAATCAGACTTTCTCAGTCCATCCCAAGCCATTTCAGTGGGTAAGATGTAGATCTAATAAGCACTGGTAGAATCAGCATGGAAGAGGGTTCTAGAGGTATTCTTCACCACGCCTGACACAAACACTTTATCAGACTGGCACATTAGGCTATTAATAGATGATGTCTGTCCAGTAAAAATAATAGAGGCTCTTTTACTGAGTTTATATTATACATCAGGCACTGTGCTCCCTCTATATTCTTCCATCAATCCACACACTAACATTTGGTGGTAGTTAATGCAATGACTAATTTTTTGGTAAAGAAACTGAGGGCCATGCGTAGCCAGTGGCGGAGCTGGGATTTGGACGCAGGTGTATCTGGCTCAAAAGTTCATGGCTTTTTCTGTGCATTACACTGCAACAAGATGAGGTTGACATTCCCCACCAGGCACTTTTCAACATGTGTTTTCCACTCAAATAAATTTGACAAACACTTGGGGTAAACTTCTATAATGTGATTTCTTTCCATGAAGAGCCTCTAATTCTCTCTAGTGAACTGTGAACGTCTAGGAGAGTAGATGCAGTTTACATAAGTTATATGACAATAATATTTTTATACTGGAATTTCTATTAGCATCTCATAAAACAGTGGTCCACAGGACAAGGTAATTGTATATATTGGGTGGAAAAAAGGTATGGATAAATAAGGACAGGGCCAAGATTTGGAAAAGGAAAAGCAAAGAAGGACTCCCCAAAATGCGAGATGGGGTCCAGAGGACAAGCTTCATCCTCCATGCCCCCATCCCCCCAACACACACACAACTTGCCAAGATGGGCTCTGCATGTATGCGTCAACTTTCATCCAAGAAACCTGGAGGGAAAAGTATTAGTAAATCATGTTTTTGTTTCTCATCTGCAAATCAGATTTCATCCACCAAGAACAAGGATCAAGACTAACAACGTCCTAAAGAATCAATGATCAAGAAACAGTGGGCATTCGGTCCACAGCGTTTTTTCTTACAAACTTGCTTCTTTAGAGAAGTTGTTTATGCAAAACTTGCAGAAAAAAAATGGCATTGTGGAAAGTGCCAGCCAGTCAGTGACGCTGCCATGATAATTGATACCAGTGACCAATAAGAAGTGTTTCCCTATGTCCAATGCCATGGCAATCTAAACTCTGCTTCTTCACGGGAAAAGGGGAAGGGAAATACAAGTGCATGGAAGCGACAGCCAGCTCTCTTCAATATCCATTCTCCCTTTATTCCTTTTAGTAATGAAAACCCTCAGGCTTTTTAACTGGGCACATGGACCAGAGACTGCATTTCCCAGCCATCTTTGCTGTTAGATATGATCATGTGACCAAGTGTGGGCCAGTGAGACCAGAGAAGAAGTGATGCTGCTTAGAAAACCAGAGTCTGGTCCACTACTGCCCTGCCTGCCCACCTGCCAGCTTGGAAATCATGACAATTGGAGTAGCTGCTCACAACCCAGAAAAGGAAGTTGTGCGTTGAAAGTAACAGAGCAGTGGCATCAGCCTGGGCTGTTTGCCTTTGACATCTTATATTAGAAAGAAATAAAATTATTTCAGCCACCATATTTTTAGGTCTTTGTTATAGGCGTTCAGTCTATATTCTAACTCATGCAGTCCAATGGTCAAGGTTGATTTCAAATAGATCATTAGTATAAGAGAATTCCCCACTCCTTCCTCTGTCTTCATCTCTCTCTCTCTCTCTCTGTGTCTCCCTCACCCCCACCCTGCTCGATGTTAAATCACCTACTGGCTATCTTCCACATGTCCGGGTCTGCGCATGGGGTCCCCTTTCCACACTCCAGCTAATTCACTAACTGCAATCTTGAAGGAAGAGATTAAGGGGTTGCAGATGCCACCCAGGGCATGATGCTGACCCCTCCTTTGACCATCGAGGGTGCCACTTTACTCTCATTTAAAAAATAAAAACCTATCTTAATCCTCATTTATGATCACTGAGCAGAAATTGTATGCATCTGGGATGTAACAGGAATAAATAATAAATGGACTTTCTTCATTTGATCCAGAGAACACAAGAAGGCAGAACAAAACATGTCAAGAGCAAACACAAATGGAGAGTGTGTATGGCCCGGTAGAAGCAGCAGCCCTGGAGGTCTGGACAACCATGTGCCAGCTCCTGCTCAGTACCTCGATGTTTGCAGAAGGAAGGAGTGAGGTCCTTGGTCCCTTACCCCCTCACCATGATTGGATCGGGGGCAGCTTGGACTTTCCAAAGATGGCTTCAATCACATCTCCCATCCCACTAGCTTGTCTGCAGACAGTATAGCCTTGCTGCCCTCCGCTCAGGAGTTGGAGGTCCAAATTTCCCCCCTGGATTATGCCTAGCTGTAGGGATTGGCTGGTGACTGATGGCTTGTGTGGAAGTGATGATACATGGAAAACTATGTCTTCAAAGAGGCCCATGCAGGGTTCACGCCCTGAGAAGTCCCAGCCACAGGAGAAGCCACAAGCAGGCTCTCTGAGGTACAAGCCCAGGTGAGCCCAGCCTCTGGGTCATGGAGAGAGGCTGCTAGATGATTCCAGCCCCAGCCTCTGAGTCAGCCCAGCTGAGGCCCAGGCATCCCGGAGAAGAGGCGTCTTTCTCCGTCACACATCCAGCCGTGTCCCTGACCCCTAGAGTCTGTGATCGTGAGTTGTTATTTTACACCACAGAGTTTGGGGTGGTTTGTCATGCTGCACTAATAATGAACGGAATTTAATACCCTTCCCACAAAGTACAGTTTTAGAAGGAAATGAAAAGCACATCTTGAAAAACATACCTTAAGTTCTTAGTCATCTGGAAATTTCCTAGTTAAAATATCAGAGTGGAAACATTATCCCACATGTAAATGTTTGATGGCTGAAGGAAAGGTCAGCGGGTAGTAATATCAAAAGGGCCCCTTGAGCCGAAGGCAGAAATGCAACGTCCTGAAGCCCAGGGGAAGGTTCTTCTTTGTGCTCATGAGTCCAGCGTTGGTCTTTACGGAAGGTTAGCAGCAACACGACAGGACTGAAGCCCGGGGATGGGGACTCCCAGCGTGTGAGGAGTTTGGGAACCGAGAGTTTACATATTTTCCCTTAAAACACACTCGTTCTCACCCACAGCAATTCCATGTGACTTCTCCTGCTACCTTCCAGGCACCTTAGCTTGTTGGGACCACCAGCCTGGTGGGAAAAGGGGTCAAAGTGGGGTCATAGTGTGAGGGGTCATCCACGGATGTTTCCCCAGGAGTTGCCGGGGGCTCCCACTGACGCTGAGGCTGTGAGATCCAGAAGGACTGGCTCCAAGGGCACAGATGGAGCTTGTGGGAAGCAACGGAGCAATCTCAGGCCTGCACAGGCCAGAGGGTTAGGAATGTGCGTGCAGAGCCGCCCTTCCACTGCTCTTGCCACTTAGGGGGCAGGACACCCCAGAACCTACAGGGTAAATTTCACTGGCTCAAGGTTTCCCGGATTCTGCTCTCGCCTTGCTGAGGATTAGTGCAAATCTCAACTAGCAATATTTTGTACACTTTTTATTTCTCATTTTGATTTGTTTTCTTTAGGATGAATTCCAGTCTTTGGGGGGGAGCAAATCCTCTATTGGAGAAACTAGAAATTAAGGTATGCGGAAGTGTCTGGAGCAGTGATTCACAATGAAAATGTTTGTTCTGTTTTTTCTTTAGCTAGGAATTACTCTCCATCTGATATATGTTTTTTTACTCAACAGGTGATGCATTCACGTGGCCCACAATTCCAGTCAAACCTTGAGTGACCATTTCCCTCCCTTGTCTTTCTCTGTCCCACCCCGTCCTCCAGCCCAGGCCTCCACCTTCACAAGCTTTGTGTGAATCCTTCTAGATTTGCCATATGGAAGTGTAAGCAAATGCAATAACATTTACTTTATTTTCCTTCTTTCACACAAAGAGTAGTATTTTTCACCTTTGCTTCCCAAGGAGCAAATTTAAACCATGAATTTCATACTATTATTCAAATATCACTTTTTTGTTTTTACAGTACAATGTTTACTGTTAAAAAATACTGCTGTAACATGAAGCTCTATTAATTGAGACTGGTTAAAATATTATAATATAATTATATCATGGAATATCATGCAGGCATTAAAATTATGCCATAATTTATCTTTGTTACAAAGTGAGCTCACTATAATACGAAGTGGAAAAAATTTACAAAATGGTAATCATTGTATAAATCCATCTTAGTAAAAGTAAAAATATCTATAGAAAAAAGTGTGCATGTGTGCACACACACACATCCCTAAATGTATAATAATAGTTATCTCTGGATGGTGGACTTTTTTTTTAAATAACATTTTTATTGGAGTATAATTGCTTTACAATCGTGTGTTAGTTTCTGCTTTATAACAAAGTGAATCAGTTATACATATACATATATCCCCATATATCCCCATATCTCCTCCCCCTTTCATCCCCCTCCCACCCTCCCTATCCCACCCTTCTAGCTGGTCACAAAGCACCGAGCTGATCTCCCTGTGCTATGTGACTGCTTCCCACTAGCTATCTGTTTTACATTTGGTAATGTTCATTGCAGCTCTATTTACAATAGCCAGGACATGGAAGCAACCTAAGTGTCCATCAACAGATGAATGGATAAAGAAGATGTGGCACATATCTACAATGGAATATTACTCAGCCATAAAAAGAAACAAAATTGAGTTATTTGTAGTGAGGTGGATGGACCTAGAATCTGTCATACAGAGTGAAGTAAGTCAGAAAGAGAAAAACAAGTACTGTATGCTAACACATATATATGAAATCTAAAAAAAAAAAAAAGGTCAAATATCACTTTTAATGGTATTATGATTGGGATGGTTAATTATGTCAACTTGGCTGAGCTACAGTGCTCAGTTGTTTGGCCAAACACCAGTTCTAGAGCACTAGGACGTATTTTCTTTTCTTTCTTTTTTTTTTTTTTTTTGATGTGACTAATACTTAATCAGCAGCCTTTGGGTAAAGCAGATCTATGTGGGTGGGCCTCATCCAATCAGCTGAAGGCCTTTAAAGCAAAGACTGAGGTTTCCTAAGGAAGGAATTCTGCCTCAAGTCTGCCCCATAGAAACCTTGCCTGAGTTTCCAATCTGCCGGTCTTTCCTACAGATTTCAGATGCAAGACTGTAAAACCAGTCCTGACCTGAATTTCCAGGCTGCCAGCCTACTCTGCAGATTTCAGACTTGCCAACCCCACAATTGAGGGCAACAATTTCTTAAAGTAAATCTCTCTGTATATGCAACAGCTTATTGATTCTGTTTCTCTGGGGATCCCTGACTAAAGCAATGATTATGTCTTTTTTTTTTAATTTAAAGAAGTTTTTTTTATAGACGTATAGTATAGTATATATTCTTTATTGTATTTTTTTGCATTATGATTTATTACAGGATATTGAGTATAGTTCACTATGCTATACAGTAGGACCTTGTTGGTTATCTATTTTATGTACAGTAGTGTGTATATGTTAATCCCAAACTCCTAATTTATTCCCTTCACCCCACCTTTCCCCTTTGGTAACTATAAGTTTGTTTTCTATGTCTTCTGTGGGTCTGTTTCTGTTTTGCATATAAGTTCATTTGTATCATTTTTTTTTTAAGATTCCACATGTAAGCGATATCATATGATATTTGTCTTTCTCTGTCTGGCTTAGTTCACTTAGCATCATAATCTCTAGGAATAAAGCAGGCATGAGGAACTTAGAGGTGAATTTTCATGCCTGTAACTAACTTTCAACTGGTTCAGTGTGAGAGAGAAAGTGAGAGAAGTAAAGGAACAGGTCGGAACGTTAACCTCTGAATCCAGTGGCATAACACGGTGTTCGCTGCCCCAGTCCTTCAGCTTCTCAATACTCTATGTGCCTACACTTTCCTAATAAGAACCCAGGGACATCACTTCCCCATCTGCATTTCCACATGGGGCTTTGAGTGGAAGGAGAGGGTCACACACATGTGTCCTGTGTCCCCAAGACCGCAGCAGTGATGAGCGGCGTAGGGTAGGAAAGAAGTGGGGTCCGCTGTGCTTTTCTCCTCACACACCTCCCAGTCACCTCTTTCCTGGCAGTTTGTGAAGGGCCAGAAAAACAGCCATTTCCTCTCTCACTGCAGCACTGACACCCTGAGGAGAGATCTTCATTGTTGGAAGCACAAGTATACAGGAGGGAGGACGTGTATGAGGCCGAAGGAAATCTTCCTGGAGGTTGTGTGTGGGGGCTCCAAAAGCAGAGCTGCCTTTTTATATACCGGGATGGGACATGTGCACGTAGAGGCTCATCTGCTGGCTACACAGCGACATCAGTTGTCTGTACCCCTACGTGGAGACTGAGAGTCACGAAGCTGCATCACTGGGTCGAGAGCACAGACAAGCCACTTGACCTTTCTGAGCCTCCGTTTCCTTATCTGTAAAAGGGTAACCATTCTTCTACTGAGCCCAGGATTATTATGATTTATGTCTGTAAAGTCTTCAGAAGGAAATCTGCTCCGCTTCTGAGCACCCAGGAAATGTTATCCTTTTTTTTTTTAAAAAAATAAAAACTTCCGTGTGTGGAGAATTATTCTTAAGTGAAATGAAGAACGAGATTGGGCCACACCAATAGACAGGTGTGCATTTTTGGAGATTGTGAAATTCAGGCAGGCATGGTTTGAGTAAAATGGGGAGATTTCCGTTTCACCGAACATGGATTTCCAGCCGACAACAGCAATGGAATGAGCTCCATGAGTTTGCTGGTCTGGCGTGGAGCCACTCTAGCCAGGATGGAAAATCTCCATTGCTTTGCCCTTTTCTCCAATGGCCATGTTGGACAAAGCAGTTCTCTGTGTGTGTGAATGTGGCTGAGAGATGGGAAAGCATGGACACTCTGTCTGTAACTGCTCTGGCTGCAGACTGGCTGCGTGCTGTTTTGGGAGCTTGCATTGCAACATTAACCGGGGGTCCTTCTCCAGAGATAGTCACCTCTGTCTCTCTTTCCGTGCTTGCACGGTCTGTATTCTTCTGTGCTCACTCCGATAGCAGCATCGTGTGACTTTTCATAGGAAAGCGAGTGAAAGAAACATCTGATACTTACATGGATGATGTGAAAATGTCACTGGTGTGATCGACCAAAACTGGGGCAATGGTTTTCTGAACGGGATTAGAGGAGCACACCTGCAGTGACCTCTCTGAAGGAAACTTCAAAAGATTTAGCCGTCCCAGCTTTACCAACGGAAGCACTATCTATTGGGTCGGAACAAGCCCAGGTGAGGAGGGACCATGGGTCTTGTTGCCCCCTGGCATGTGTGTCCCAGCCCCTTCCCAGGGCCACATGTCTGTGAAAGGCAGTGTCTGCTCAGTGCCAGGGACAGAGTGAGAACTGTACTCTTGACTCGGCCATCCCCCAATGGAGAGGGGACGAACCATCTGCAGGACTCCCTGCCCAGAGCACCAGAGAGGAGGATGGTGAGATCGCTGTCTCAGAGGCTGGGCCCTGCTCTGGGGAGGGGATGATGGGGGACACACATAGAGGGTGTGGCGAATGCGTGTGCTGGGGCGTCTGTGTGGGGATGGACCTCCAGATGTCTGGCCCCGCAGGTGGGAGAGGGGTGGTGTTAGGACCAAATGCACCTCCTCCTGTCGGTCCTTCAACCCCTGGTGATTTTGTTCTGGGGCTGTGAGGAGGGTGAGAGACAGCAGTGCCACTGAAAGTGAGGTCAGGAAAGGGCACTGCCTCCTGAACTGTGGTCCAGGGAGATAGCATCTCAGGGTGTGAGAGGCAGTACCGCAGCCTCTGCCCTCCTGGCCTATTTTACGCTTGAATCAGTCGTTATTAGCTTGAGGCAGAGGTTGTGGAGAAAAATCTGAAAAATGAGATTGTCAGACCTAAAGCAGATCCCACAGTCTGCAGAATCGTGAACAGAGGACAACAATTTAAGAAGCCCAGGGCGCAGCAGAGGGCTGAAAACGGAGACTAATTGCCCAGGAGCCCATGGGTCCAGGGGCCGGCACATCCAAACTGACAGGCTGGGGTAGGGACATTTTCCCTAGGGAAAATTCTGTGCTTTTAAAAGCTTCGCACGATTAGGTCAGCCCCAGCTGTGTAAGGTACAATAATCACAAGAGCGATACCCCATCACATGGCAGGTCAGCCCATACGTGCTCAAAGGGAGGAGAGGCAGGAGCCTTGAGTGTCTTAGAAGCCTGCCCACATGTTACCGATGGTATTGGATCCTGGAAAAGTATCCCCCAGGTATACACCCTTTGTTCCAGGAGAGCTGGATTCAGTGGCTGGCACCCCTCAAATATCAAAACACCCTTTTCATATTTTTGAGTGTAAAGGATGGAGATATTTTGTGCTCAGAAAAAAATTCAAATTTCTGCACACAGCCTGGTGTGTTGTGCTGTTTGCTCTGTTGTATTCTAGGGACCTCTAAGTCCCTGGACAGGTTACCAGTCTGCTACACTCATGGCCCTGCTTTTCCTCCAGAAGCCTCCTGCGGATTTCCGGAGCACAGAGTGCCCTCCGCAGCCCCACTGAGCCAGAGAACCCTTGTTTCCCAAAGACCCTTTATAGGCAATTGACCAGGAGCTAATTCCAAGGTGACTTAGTGGAGAAAAAAACCCACCCCAGGGGTTTAAAACATTGTGAGGATTTAACTTGTATCCAAATAGTCTTTAACCTTGCCTTTTCCATCCAACCTCTGAATGGATACTTAAAAACACTGGATTGATTCACTGTAATTTGTTCAAATTGGATAAACCATACCTAAAACCAAGTGCGTCTTTTAAAAAGGGAACTCTCTCGAGCCACGGAAAGCAGGCTCTGCCTTTGGGTCCCAAGATGCATTTCATCTCCACGCACTGTTTTCCATGTTCCCACCATTTGCCATGGCAACATAACCAACTTGGTCATCATTTCACATTTTACCTGAAAATGATTCTTTCTATATAAACTTATAAAGAAAACTTTCCATCACTACTAAAGCCATAGAACTGCTGTACCTAGTTGTATTTCTTTTAATAATATGCTCCAAAATAAATACACAGCTTTTAGGTTACAATATTTGTCTACGTCACACTTTGAATCACTTTGGAAAATACTGCTTTAATATAAGGAATAGATCTGCTTCAGCAAGTTTCGCCAAAAATTATATATATATATATATATAAAATTGTATTTTCCTTATTATATCTGATTTTTATATAGGGTACATGTTTGAAGGTGTTCTTGTGAAACTTATTCCCTAGGGAGAACAGGGTCTTACTGACCTGAGGGTCCATCCCAACTCCCGGACTGTTCACCCATTCCCCAACAGGACTGACAGTCTGCATTTTTTTTTTTTTTTTTTTTTGTGGTACGCGGGCCTCTCACTGTTGTGGCCTCTCCTGTTGCGGAGCACAGGCTCCGGACGCGCAGGCTCAGCGGCCATGGCTCACGGGCCCAGCCGCTCCGCGGCATGTGGGATCTTCCCGGACCGGGGCACGAACCCGCATCCCCTGCATCGGCAGGCAGACTCTCAACCACTGCGCCACCAGGGAAGCCCTAGTCTGCATTTTTTAAGAAACCCATATCATGAAATGGATAAGAGAATGTTCCATTTCAACCTCATCCATGGTTGCAGTGCACGTGCTGTGTGGCTCTAGAGGGGAGGAACCTTCCACACGCCAGCTCTCATTCAGGTGACATGCGAGCAACATTGTTAACCTGCAGGCAGGTCTATAGGATTCTCTGTGCCACTTAAGAATTTCACAGGTACTGACCCTCTCCACCCACCCTTTCTCATTGTACTCACCTTCCCCCAGGCTGGTGTGTGCGTTGCTTGCTTCCTTGTCCTTCAAGCCACTCTCGGGCCACTGCCACTTTCTGGCCACCCTCTGGCTGCTAACAGGTGGTTGGGGAGTCCTGCACCTGGAGCCATTCCTGTCTGAGTGAGTGCTGGAAATGGCCCATGGGGGTTAGCTGAAAGCCAGAAGGAGAGGAGACCACTCTGGGTCTGAGGGATAACTGCTGACTCTGCAAACACAAATCTCATCTTGGAGCCTCGGTACTTTATCCTCACTCTTCCAGTTGGAGGGACAAAAATCCCAACCAGGTCAAGATACTGGGGTGTCACACAATCTCTCTTTGGGCTGAAAGCTTGGCTGTGTTTGTGGCCCAGTCCCACCTCCCATAGATGCATCGGAGTATGATGGAACCCATGACTTACACCCTCTGAATTGTTTGTGTGTGCATTGGACAGACTCGTTGTACTTCTGGTGTAGGCATTTCGTTGTGTTTCAGGGTGGAAGGAGCAGGCCACGTCTCCCCACTTGGGGTCTGAAGGCTCTCTCAAGAGGCACGCCAATTCATAGTGTGATGGCAGGGGCTCTGTACAGAGCATGGAGACAGGCTGCTCAGACTGTTCCAGACCCCCAGCCCCTCTGACTAGCCAGGTAAGTCAAGGCAAGTTACATACCTTCTCCATGTGTCAGTTTCCTCATCTGTAGGATGGGGAGGCAGGCTGTCCACATTAATTAAGCCAACATTCCGAGGGCAGAGCAGTGCTTGCTTGGCCCAGAGTCACCAAAATGCTAGTCAAAAATACAGGCTAGTCTGTGGAACTACAACCTTATACAATTCCCAGTTTTAACCTGAATGTTTTTTTTTTTTTTTTTTTTTTTTTTTGCGGTACGCAGGCCTCTCACCGCTGTGGCCTCTCCGGTTGCGGAGCACAGGCTCCGGATGCGCAGGCTCAGCGGCCATGGCTCACGGGCCCAGCCGCTCTGCGGCGTGTGGGATCTTCCCGGACCGGGGCACGAACCCGCGTCCCCTGCATCGGCAGGCGGACTCTCAACCACTGCGCCACCAGGGAAGCCCTAACCTGAATGTTAAAAGGATGTCCTTGGCCATTTTGAGTGTAAGATAGGCTCAAGGATGTATTATATAACATGGGGAATTTAGCTAATATTTTGTAATAACGGTAAATGAAAAGTAACCTTTAAAAATTGTATAAAATTTTTTTTAAAAAAATCCAAATTCTTCTTTGTGACATAGGGGCCCCATGACCGCCTCTCCACCCTCCTTTCCTGCATATAGTTCCTGCCACACCAGCTATTTGGCTGGTTCAGAGGCACCTGCTAAACCTCCGCCCAGGTTCCTTACATCCTGTCTGGACCTCCTGCTGCAAGATCTTTGCCAAGAGCAGCTTCTGCAGCCACCCCATCTTCAGCTCACGGTGTCCTCTCTATGCTGTCACTCTCCTCCCACTGTGCCACTTCCTTATCATCACCTGAAGTCGTATGACTGATTATTTGTTGTCCTGCCCCCTCATTATAACAGAAACCCCAGAAAGTCAGGCATGTTGTCTTATTTGCATCTGTAAGCATAGCCCCTAAGGCCAGAGTAGGGATTCTGTAAATACATTTCAGATGAATGAATAGTTCATCCTGGTACCAGTACGGTGTTGGAGTCACCTCTGCTGATTTAAAAATCTCTGACACATCAAGGAAGATGGGGCATTTTGGATTTCATGTTTCATACTCTCCCCAATACCTGCCTTTGGTAAAAAAGGAGCCCATGATCAAAAATAGGCAACCTCCGCCACCCACACCCTGGACATAATTTTTGAGTAAAATTGCAGTGCTGCCCTTCGAAGAAGAGCTGTCCCTAGGGTAATTTTCTACAGACTTTCACCCTAGGTGACTCTGCCTGCTCTGATGTAACATTGGGATCTGCCATCAGTGCTATCCCTTAGGAATGAGGTAAGACTGGGACCAAGATGCTTCCATTTTAGCCTCCCATTTACCCACAAAGATGTCATATGATTAGCATAACAAAAATGATTGTGTACCTGCTAAAACTTAAGGATATTTACTTATCAGAGTTCTTCTGGGTAGACCTAGTTAACACGGTGATAGAATCCAAGTTTGTGGGCCTAACGTTTGCTTCCAGAACATTCTTCCATCTTCCTCCCTAACTGCCCCTCTCCCAGCAGATCTGATCTTTTGACATCGGATCTGACCAAGTTGTCTCTTCGGCAGACGCCACCGAAGAGACACCACCCCTCTTGTATTTCTCTCCGTCAGATTGTCAAAGACTTATCTCGTGGCTTCCAATCATTCTTTCCAACACCACTCCTATCAGACTGTTTGCCTATTTCAATGGCCGTATAGAAGATCCTTTAACATGCTGCCACCCCCGCCCCACCCGCTTCCCTCCAAGGCTCTTGTTCTGCATCTGCTTCAGCCACATTCTTCCAGGGTCACACGGTAATTACCATTACTTACGTCATTACTAGTGACTGCCGTTCCAATTCTGCCACAATCGCCTTTTCAGGCATCCTGCTCTCCTGGTCCCCTCCTCTTGTCTCCCAGCTCACTTTCTCCTGTCTGTTTGCTGCTATAATTAATTCTTCAGCCGCCCTGGGACTCCCGTTCACTGCCTCTCCTTACTTCAGTTAAATAACCTATTATCATGGTCACGCCCTTACATACATCCTTAACTCATATATTCCTCTCCTGCTTTGTCATATCCTTTAGGAAAAGGTCCCGAACTGGATAAACTCAATTTTCCCAGGACTGGCATTTTCGCTGGTTCTCACTAGGGTGGCCCTGGTGCATCTTGGCTGGTCAATGCTTGCACCACACCAACTTTTAGATGTTTTGAAGTTTACCAGTGAATTTCCATCTCCTATGCACCTGCACCTATGCAGCTGCTGGTGACTGGAAAAACACCCTCCAATATGCTGACTGGCCTCACTTTAATTTCATAACATCGAATGGGCCCTACAAGTTTCCAGATGTCACTTTACAATTCCTGGTCCATTTAGTCTCATGTCCTGAGACATGAGACTACATTTCATTTCAATATGTATTTCCTCAAAACTCACAAACTTCTTCTCCATCCTCTTCTCAGCTGATCACCTTGCTTCCTATTTCACTGGAAAGAAAAAAGGAGGAATGACAACAGATTCCCACCACCACATAAACCGACATACTGACACACCTGACAATATGTTCTATTTTCCCTCCTGCCACTATGATCTGTCAATTATCTCTTCTAGAAAAGCTTCTTCACTTGTTCACGAGATCCTATGCCCCTAGCACATTTCTCCAGAAATTCTCACCCCTTCTCTCTTGCATACTAAACATTTCCCATGCTGATGGACCATTACCATCAGTATAACAATGCACTCTAATGTCATTTAAAAGAAAGATAATAACAACAACAAAAATCTTTTGGTTTCATATTCATCTCCATCTATAGCCCTGAGCTGGATATTGCCTATGCTTTCCCCTATCCTACAGGAGATGGATGCCCAGGGAGTTTCCAAAATCCCTGCCAACCAGGTTCTGGTTAAATTTCACCTGTAAGAGGCACTCTCATAACATTTGGAGAAGAGAGGAATATAGCATTCTCATTTAGAAGCGAGTAGTTCCTAGGCATCTTGACCTCCTTATTCCTGCCTCAGGACCTTTGAACATTCTGTTCCTGCTACAAGGGACCTCTTTCTCCCCCAGAAAGACACATTGCTCACCTCTCTCTTTACTCAAATGCCACCTTCTCAACTAGGCCCTCCTGACCACCCTACTCAAATTTCAACCTATTTTTCCTCTACTCTCAGCACTTTTTAATTCCCTTTTCCCAACTTTTCCTAATTTTATTCTCTAACATTTATCATCATATGACCTTCTGTGTAAATACATATTTATTTCTTTGTTGTTGTCTGTCCTCACTAGAAAGTACACTTCACAGGTACAGAGGTTTTCATCTGTTCTATGTATTGTTAGAATAATGCCTGACATAGAGTAGATACTCAATGTCTTTGATGATTGATCCAAATGAATGAATACAATATGTTATTCAAAGCTATAAAAATTCTTCTGAGCACATCTTTAGGTGTAATTCATAGGTTCTGGTAGGTCAAGCTTTTATTATTGTCACGGTCTGGGTATTCTGTTGTTTAGTTTTAATTTCCTTTTTGAGTTATGAATTGGTTAAGAGATGGGTTAAAAAATTCCAGATCATAGGGGCTGTTTGTTTGTTTATGGATATTTTGTTTGTTTCTTATTTTTGTTATTAATTTTTTGTTTTACTGCAGTTTGATCAGAGAATGATGTTTGTGGTTATGTTTAATTTCTGGGGTATATTGAGGTTTTCTGTATGTCTTATTAAGTGGTCAATTTTTATGTATCATTGGCACTTGAAAAAAGTGACCGAGTTATATGGGTCTTGTATAAATTATTTTTGTCCACTCTCTTACGGACTCAAGGTGGTTAAGATCTCTATTAATATGTCTTCTGTGTAGCTTTCCTTATAGAGCTGTGTTTTACCTTGTACGAATGTTGATGCTGTTTCATTGGTGGATGGATATTCATAACTGTTATGAATATGGACTCTTGTGTCTTCCTTATGGATTGTGCCTTTGTCATTGGAAAGCATCCCCCTTCTTTTTTGATGCCATTTTCCTTGAATTTACCTACCCCACATTAGACTGGGGCCCTGCGTTCTTTATTCTTTGCATTTGCTTGCAATGCCTCCACTCATTCTTTTACCTTCAAACATTTTGATTCACTTATGTATGTTTCTAATATAAAGCATATTGATTTTGCTTTGCAATCCACTATTGAGTCTCTTTAAACATTTAATGCTTTTGTATGTATTTGTTTGATATAGTCTTACTTCTGTTTTATGCTCTGCATTCCTTTTTAAATAGCTCTTAAATCTTTGATGTTTCCTTTGATAATTTGTTAAAATGGCTAACTTTTCAATTATAATTAAACACAATGCACTTAATCCTCTATTTCTTTGGATAAAATCCATTGACTCCTTACCGTAAACAAAGACAAATTTCTTTGCATATTTCCTTCCCTTTCTCCCCATGCCAACAAGCCACTTAAATCTTATTTATTTTTCTTAATGTTTCCCATTGTATCTAAAAAAGCATATTTCTCTTAACTCATTCATCAGTTTTATCTATCTCTCTTGACCTCTGGTTCTCAAAGCATGCTTATAATCACTATCAAATTACATCTACCTTCCTCTCTCAATCATTGTTCTATAAACATGTATCACATTATAACGCTTCTGTTGCATTCTGTTATGTATTCATAATCTTAGTTTTGCTTTAGTCTTAATCCAAAAGTGAAACAAGCAATACCCACAGCCGTGGGTATTGTCCTCTGCCGTGCCTTCTCATTCATCTAGTCTTTGTCTCAAGTGTCTCCTGAAGCAGTTTCTCTAATTATTGCATATTTGAAAAATACTTTTCCTTCTTGCTTCTTAAACAACCATCTGGTTGGGTTCAAGTATTTTTGGTCACTTTTTCTCTTCTTGAGGGCTTTTTAGGCTTTGTTTTACTGTCTTCAATTATCAACTGCTGCTATGGAAATGTCAGAGACCAGCCTACACTTCTCTAATTCAAAAATATGATCATTTTTCAGGATGTCTCAGTGTTGATTATCCTTTACCCATTTTTCCTAAGAAACAATGTGCCCTTTCAATAAGTGTATGTCTTTTTTGATTTCAGGAAAGCCCTCTTGCATTATATTTTAAAATATTTGCTCTGTTTTATTATTTACTGACCTGGTGACAGTTATGTGTATGTTAGCTCTCTATTGCCTATTATGTATTTATTATTTTTTTTCAAATCCCTTAATTCTACGTTCATTTCCATTTCAGTGTTTTCCGTTTTTTTTCTGCAGCATTTATATTCCTTTGTACTGCTTCCAAAGTGGCCTTCATTCCTGGAAGAACACTTCTTTCCTGAGCTCTGTTGGCTTGTATTTCAACTCCTTCTGTCATCTTTCCATGTTGTAACTGGAAATCTTGTATCTTTCCTTCCACATTTGCTTTATAAGGGCAATTTCTTTATTACTTTGTTGATTTAATGGCAATATGTTTATTCACAATTCATCTATCTGTAACAATATTTTTTACAGGAATATTCTTTGTCTGAAATTTGACTTTCCTTTTTTATTCTTCCTTTTGTTTCATGAGGTTTTTTTATTTTTTTATTTTATTTTTTTATTTTTTTATTTTTTTGCGGTACGCGGGCCTCTCACTGTTGCGGCCTCTCCCGTTGTGGAGCGCAGGCTCCGGACGCGCAGGCTCAGCGGCCATGGCTCACGGGCCCAGCCGCTCCGCGGCATGTGGGATCCTCCCGGACCCGGGCACGAACCCATGTCCCCTGCATCGACAGGCGGATTCAACCACTGCGCCACCAGGGAAGCCCCATGAGGTTTATTTGATTAGACCCTGTACCTGACTCATTTCATTATATATCTTTTTACTTTTTAACTTAAAAAAATTTTTTTTTTTACAGTTTTGTCCGCATTGGGTCTTCGTTGCTGCTCACAGGCTTTTTTCTAGTTGCAGCGAGCAGGGTCATTATATATCTTTAAAAGAGATGAGCTCTTCCTGGACAAGTCATTGGAAAATAGTTCCTAGGGGAAGGGGCAGGGGCTGAAGTTAGCAGAACTTTCTTTTATGATGCAGGGTTATATGCATCATGGAGCCATTTTAGCCTTTGTTTTCCCCTCCAGCAGAGATTTCAGCTCACAGCTCAGAATCTCTATTTTCCAGCCCTCCTCATCAACAAACTGCTCCTGCAAACATGGCTTGCTTCTCTGCCTTTCCAGCTTTTTAAGTACTTGCACAAGGAGTGGTATAGCACAACACATCTGCTTTTTTATTCCCATTATTGCAAACAAGGGATTGGTGGATGGCATTTCAATACATCACTTACTTTGAGAAGTCTTCTCCACCAGATTTTCTGATGTCCTCCCTCTCATGTCTCCAACACTCCGTTTGACAACTGCTCTGGACAGCCCTTCTTTTTACCTTATAGTTTGCAGCTTTGAATATGTCTAGGCTCATCAGAGAGGTAGTTTGTTTCCCATATTCCTTATTGCTGTTGGATCTCTCAGAAGGAAATAGAGAAACAAAGATTATGTGCCATTATGTTACAACCAGATATTGTGAAGTTCTGGCTAAATTTAGAATAACTTATTTTAGCATATCCGCTCTCCCTTATTAGATTGCCATGTCCATCCTGGTACTTCAAAAATAACTTGAAGATAGACACTAGATATGTTTTCTGATACGTTTTGGTTAAAAGCACTATTTCTCCAGAGGAATGGATTTGCAAATACATCATAAGACGTTTAGTGTTTTCTCCTAGACATCACTCCTTCATTGAAATAGCTCCTTCTAGGAGAACTACTGTACCTGCTAAGGTTATATATATATATATTTCCAATGGGGAAATGTAATCAATAACTGATAAACCTAGGTGAATAAAGCCAAATGGAACTTTTTTCTAGAAAACTACCACTTATAATTAGAATAATATAAAAAATGGTTATAATTAATCCTGAGATACAATTAAACAGACGTTCAGTATTTGTCAATATTTTAAAAACTTAGGACTGCTGCACTCTTAAGCTTATTTTAAATTCTTTAAGGACAGCATCATTGTTTCTACAGCACACAAAACCTGGCACATAGTAAGTAGGTGCTCAATAGATCAATGTGACTTGACTTCTCGCCATCATTGTAACACATGTTTGATTTGCAGCCCCCCTTCTGCACCATCTGACAGTGTATTGTTCTCCAGGCTGTGTGATCTCCAGGCTGGTTCTAAAGACACGGCAGCCACTTTTGTATTTGCTGCCTTTAGTCAAGCCTAAGTTTTGTCTCTTTGACTTCTCTAATTAGATTGGAGGAGGGCTTCCCCCAGCAACTCTGTTTTTCATTGTTGGGAGACCAGCAAAATTCTTGACTAACAGTGCTTTAGTGTTTCCATTCACTCTCTTCTGCCTTCTTGCATCACAGATAGTGGAAGAAAATCCCTTGAGAAAATGCAGCAAGGACATTCATGCCAATAGTCACTGAGACTATTTGTCCTCAATTAGAATCAAAGTTGATCTTCATTAGTCTTATTGGTCTTATTTATTGACGCTGATTATGTCTCTATCTAAGGACTAGTAATCTGTATCAAATATCTGATGGATTTTCTCTCCTAAAACATCCCCTAACATAAAAAAAAAAAAAGCAAAACAAAAAAAAAATAGCAAAAAATTTTCTTTCTTAGATTTCCAGGTCAGCAGAAATATTTTAGGCAGATCAGAACATTTCACAGAGACGTTTTCGAGTACATTTCTCCCAACGCTATGAGGACTTTAGGGTCTTTGCATAAAAGGAATCCTGGTGGCTGGAGATAACTGTGCCTGCAGCCCAGGCTGGACCTGAGGCTTTCAGCTTTGTGAACTTTTAGGAGGTGTGGTGCATTACTTTTGACTGATTTCAATCATATCTGACCTTTTTCTTCCTGTACCCACTCACACCCATGTGTTTTGGAGAACAAATACATCTTTATAATTAACATTGGTTTGACTACTTTTTGAGAAACTATGAAATCTCAAAGCATCAAGACCTGCACTGCCCAGTAGGGTAGCCAGGAGACCACAGGGCTGATAATGTTTAAAATGTGGCTACCCCGAGTTGGGATGGTTATGTATGGTATAAAAAGAAAGTGAAATATCACACTAGTAATTTTTCACATTGGCTGCATGTTGAAATAATATCTCTTTATACTGAGATAAAATATATTATTAAAATCCATTTTACTTTGTTTTAATTTTTCTATGTGACTACTAGAAAATTCAGAATGTCTTATGTGACTCACACCTATGACTTGCATTATATTTCTATGGAATGATACTGGTCTAGGCACTAGTCCAGGCTCATTTCTGAATTCTGGGCTAGGTACAGTGCCTGGGAGGATGGTAAATGGAAAGAATGAACTAGGCTCCCGTCCAAAGAGAGGCAGATTTAGTCCTTCTTCCTATAAGACTTTGGCCGAGTAACTTAACCTTCTTGCACCTCAGTTTGCAGGGCTGTGAAAATGGGTACGAGGATCTCTCTCTCAAACATTGTGAGGATTAAGTCAGGTAATAAACAAAGCATCTGGCTTATAGTAAATCCTCACAAATGGTTGGTTCTCTCCTTTTGGCCGAATGAAAGCACTTTAAAAACACATTTATTTGTTGTTTAAACAGTTCTGCCAGCATCATTCATGAAGCATTTACTTATATGGAGCACAGAATAAGATGTGCTTGGTGGTGTCCTGGGTGGGGACCACTCCACCTCAGGGAAGAGATGCTATACACCTCAGGCAGGCAGGCAGAGGAGTGGAGCTGATGGTGAGTGCCTGGTGGCAGCTCCATGAAAACCCCAACAAGAGGACTAACTCAACAGCCCGAGCTGTTCAGCAGTGTCAGTATCATGCAGCCTGGAGCTCTCTGCCAGCCACCCATGTTCACAGACACTGGATTCAGAACTGCTGGGGAGGGGAGGAGGGGAGGGAAGGGCCGCTGCCAGAGGCTTTCCAGGAAGCAGCCCCTGGGTGCTCGCGATTAGCAATTCAAAGTTTTGAAGAGCCCAGGAACTTTCCACCCAGATTAGACTATCTCCTATCTGAAGATGATGATGTTCAGGTGAATGACCCCAGTAATCCCTACACTTTCAGGGTTGCCACTGTCAAATACCAAGGCAGTGATTTCCAAGATTGGAACAGGTTGATTGGGGAGGACACTGAGAAGTTTGGGAATGGTGCCGGTTCAGAGCCAGGATTCATGGAAGACAGCAGGATCCCCCAGACCCTGGGCAAGGCACAGCCACCCTGATTTTTCAGCTCACTGTGCATTTTTCGAAGGGGCTGTGTCCTTTAATGGCTCATGCATGGCACCCAAAACCTCCCACTTGAACCTCCCACTTCTGAAGTGTATGAGCATTGCAGTATTCATAAAAACCCCTACTCTTGGAAAGCTTTCTCATTAGTTATGCTACAAATGGAGAGTGTTTAACCAGTGTAGCTTTTGTCCCTAGTGAGCTATTGGGTCAAATCATCAAAGGAGGAAAATGTGCATAGAAATATACAAATATATTTTTTAACATTTTTATTGGAGTATAATTGCTTTACAATGGTGTGTTAGTTTCTGCTTTACAACAAAGTGAATCAGTTATACATATACATATGTTCCCATATCTCTTCCCTCTTGCATCTCCCTCCCTCCCACCCTCCCTATCCCACCCCTCTAGGTGGTCACAAACCACCTAACTGATCTCCCTGTGCTATGCGGCTGCTTCCCACTAGCTATCTATTTCACTTTTGGTACGAGTATTTTTAAAGTCTTTTTACTGCTGTATGTATTCCTGAATATAAGTATTTGATTATTCCTATGTATTTGTATTTATTATCATGATGTGCGTGTATTCATATGTCAGTGGCCCTGGATGAGACCTGGTATTCACACCCTTGTGTTGTCCCCTCCCAGTGAACTTGTCCATGTGACTTGTTTTGGCCAATGGGACATCAGCAAGCATGATGAAGAGGCTTGATAAGAACTTGCATGCTGGGCTCTTCTTGGAACACTGTCTCTTAGAGCCCTGAGTCCCATGTAGAGATGCAGCTACCCTGCTGGGAAAACCATGTTGGAGGTAATGAATGCTCAGCCAGCTGAGGAAACCACCTTGGATATTCCAGCCCAGATAGCTGAGTCATGAGGAATCATCAATCATCATTGTTATAAATCATTAAGTTTTAGTGCTGTTGGTTGCACAGTAATGGACAATTGAGACAGTACTATTTGTAAAAACGAGTATAAGATGAAAAACGATAAAATTATTTATCAAAATACACATGATAAGAAAGGATCAAAAGAGTGATTGAGGAAGTTACATGGAAAGATTAGGAGTAGAAAAAATAATAAAACACTAAGTAAGATCAGCTCACAGAAAAGCTTGCAATTGCATCCTGAATGGTAGCAGGTGTCCCAAGCTTCCTGCACCAAAACCAAATGAGGTGATGTGACCAGTTACGAGGCTGGCAGTGTCCAGAGGGAAAAACACAACAGCCCGTTGTACTATTTGTCTGTGAGTGAATACTGAGTGTTGCTGCCGGGCCTGGAGAGTTATAAGCCAGGCAACCTATTCCCTGCGGCTTCACTGAATGGTGTTGATGCAAGTTTTCCTTTTATTGTGAAATCTAAAGCACAAACAGAAAATTATGCAGAACCAAGATAATTTATCACAGAGTAAATACCTGCATAACAAGTACCCAGGTCAAGGAGGATAAGGTCAAGGAGGTCCTCTGCCTCTCCCAGAGGACCTTCGATTTGCCTCTGTCCCTAAAGGTAACAATTATCCTGACTTTGATGGAAATCACTTCTTTGCTTCCTTTAGCAACTGAATACTATGGTTTGGTTTTGCTGGTTTTGATTTTTGTCTTAATGAAAGCACGCAGGGAGTATTATTTTGTATCTGGCGTGCTATATTTAGCTGTGGATCCTTCCTTTTCATTCCTGTCTAGCACAACACCTTATAAATATATTTTTATTCTTAATATACATTTGGGTTATTTTCAGTTTGGGGCTGTAACAAATACTGCTGCAGTAAATATTATTGTATAACTCTCTTGGTGCACATGTCTATGTAATTCTGTTGGGAACATACATGTGTACGTCTGTCGGGTCCTGTATTACTAGTGTCCTTGCCTTTAATAAATGATGCCAAGCTGTCCTCCAAAGTGGTGATACTGATGGAAACACCTTACCGCAGTGTGTGAGAGCTCTGAACCTTCACATCACACCAAAGCCTTGGTGCTATCCGGCTTTTCCATTTTGACCATTCTGGTGTATATAGGGCCATTATATTGTGATTTTAATTTTCCTTGATTATTAATAAACATAAATACCTATTCTTAGATTTATCCATTTAAAGTCTGTTGCTCAATTTTCTATTTCTCTGTCATTTTCTTAATTAATTTGTAGAAATCCCTTATATACACAGGGAAAGAGCCCTTTGTAAGGTCAATTCACTGCAGACGTCTTCTTCCTCTTTATGGTTTATCTTTTCCCTTCCTCCTGGTGTCTTTGCTACTAGAGGTTCTTGGGATTATTGTAGAGCAATCGATCAAATCTTTCCCTTTATGGACAATGCTTTTTGCATCTTGCTTGATTACTTTTTCTCTATCTCATGCTGAAGAAAATATCTTCTATAGTTTTTTCTGAAAGCTTTATTGTGTTGCTTTTCAAATTTAAAGCTACAAATGTATGTGCGGTATGAGGTAGCACTGATTTCCTTCTGTTTCTTTGTTCATCTCCAACTGACCCAGCGCCAGCTAGTAAAAAGAATTCTCTTTCACCCAGGCCAGTTTTTCCTTGGCTTTATAGTCTCTTCATACTTTGACTTTAATTACTACTCTTTGAGTCTGTTAAATGTGCTGCTACCCTACCTCCCAACCACCTTTTCTGAAACTGGAGCCCTCCCCCGCCAAAAAAAAGCAGCTCCAACTGAGCTCACCTCTCACTTTGATCCAGCTCAGTAATTCTTAACTTTACATGTGTTGATAGTTCTCTGATGCTCTCAAACTGAAGTTTTCATACGGTATTCGGCTCTTATCTTGACCTCAACATGAGTTTTATTTCAAATGACCTAACTCATCATTGCTAGATACAGAAGTTTGGTGATTCCGTTTTAAATAACATTTGCAATATCTTTGGACATGGCAGGAGAAGCGGAGAGGACAAGGCAGGTAAATGTGAAGGCTTCAAAACTCCAATGATGTCTTGCATGGGTTTAGGGAATGTGTTAGCTTTGGGGAGTGGTTTAAATGACCCTCCAGGAGACTCTGGGGTAGAGACCATGCCTAGTGGAGGGAAGGCCTCAGGTCCACAGAGGGGCATTTCATGAGGTGGCAGGCACTCCAAAGCTTGCTTAAGCTTAGGCGACTTTAGCTGCAAGTAACATGCAAATAAATTCAAAATGGCTTAAATGACAAAGGAAGTGTGTTTTCTCACCTATTGCAAATTCTGTAGTCAGCGTGATTCCAGAGTTGATAAATTCATTACCTGTCACATCATTAAGAATATGGATTCACGGGCTTCCCTGGTGGCGCAGTAGTTGAGAGTCTGCCTGCCGATGCAGGGGACACGGGTTTGTGCCCCAGTCCTGGAAGATCCCACATGCTGTGGAGCGGCTAGGCCCGTGAGCCATGACTGCTGAGCCTGTGTGTCCGCAGCCTGTGCTCTGCAACGGGAGAGGCTACAACAGTGAGAGGTCCGCATACCAACAAAAAAAAAAAAAAAAAAAAAAAAGATTATGGATTCTCTCCATCTCCCTCAGCATCTTCCTCCCTACAAGCTGGCTGCTCTGTCCTCTACCCACACCCAGCGACAGCAGTGGACAGAGAAACGGGAAGCATTGCTTCTTCCTGTCTTCCTCTTAGTGTCTCTTCTCAACAGCAAGGATAACCTTCCCCAGAAACCTCCAGAAGACTCCTCCTCATGTTTCTTCAGTCACAATGGTCTGGAATGTCTATGCCTGATCCAACTGCCAGAAGCAGGGTGTGACCACCACGATTGGTGGACTCATCCTTTGGGACTGGGATGTACCCACCAGCATCCCCCAGAGAGATGCCATGGGCTTCGGGGAAGTAGGGGGCTGGGAGGGCACAGTAAGCGTGTGTTTGCATAATGCATGGGGAGGAGAAGAGAGGAAAGAGAGGCTCGTGGACACACAGGTCTATTAATATGGTCCAGGCCAGGGGTAGGGCCATTAATGTAGGGAAGGGAGGGAAAGGTGGGAGGAGAGATGGAGGAAGGAAGGCAAAAAAAGGAAAGGAGTGAGGACAGCCACCAAGCAAGAAGCGGGGGCAGCACAGTTGCTCAACTTCTAAGAAAAGCGTTCTTAACCTTATCTCCCCTCCCCTCCCTACTTTCATCACTTGGAACGTTCCATCAGGCCAGCCTACAGGGTCTTGGGCCTGAACTGCCAACCTCCTTGTGCAGGTAGGTCAATCCTACTCCCAGTGCGCAGACCCAGAGGCTTTGGAGGGTCATAGGATCGGTTCATATTGAACAAAAGTATTGGCTGTCCCATGAGGTGGGGCTGCCAACAGGGCAGGCCTAGGACCACTCAGATTGATGTGAACCCTGGAATAAACCAAGCTTGTGGGACCCCTTGTCATTCTTGGCCTTTTCAGATGCAACCATCCATTGGAGTTGTTGGAAAACCCAACGGCATGCGTATGTTCAGACTCAGGCAACCGTTCATGCCCCAGCTGAGGTCTGGTCCTTTCTGGCTGTGGTTTTGGGGGCTGGCTGAACTTCCTGAAGGGTTGACTGTCTCATGCTTTGGTCCTCTAGCTAGTTTGGGCCCTCCCCAAGCATGATGGAATCTCCATCTGGGCAGCATGGGGTTTAGGCAGTAATTCTGATTCAGAGGTGCCCCAGCACAAATGGAGGCATAGGCTGTGGCTTTGCTTTATGCAGAGCTGGGGCAGATCTGGGTTGAACTAGTTCTTCGAGACTCTAGTTAACTGGACTAAGAAGGGTCACCATGTATATGCTTTCCAGCCCAGGAATCAGCTTTGCCTCCATTCTATGCTATTCAGTTGAGTCAATTTGCCCAAGGAGTGAGCACTCATCCTGGCCCTGGTGACCTAGAGGTTAACAAGTCATACTTGCCCCACGGACAGCACAGTCTGTCACATCCCAGGACTTTCCTCAGAGACTGGTATTAGAGGGTACAGATCAGGGCCCAGCAAATGTTTTCTGTGAAGGGCCAGGGAGTAAATAATTTAGTCTTTGAAGGCTGCACTGTCTGCATTCCAATCATTCAACCCTGTTGTGTAACATGAAATGTCCATTGACATATTATAAATGAGTGGGTGGTGTTGTGTGCCCACAAAACTCAATTAGTGTAACAGGCAGTGCTGGATTTGGCTCACAGGCTGTAGTTTACCAACTCCTGATCTAACTTAATCAACAATGCTATTTTCTATGGAAGAAAAATTATGTAAAATGGTGTTTAACTGTCCTTTCATCTTAACTTACTATTTGATCTAAACACTTGTTAATGACATTATTAATTGCCATTTTTAGTAAATGAGAGGCATTACATTTTAACCTCTTCAGAGTTAGCCAATGAAGGGGAAAGGCAGCCTTGAAAATTCTTTCTTACCATATAAGGCATCTGGTCTTTTGAGTCTGATTTGCTGCCTAAGTAACTGTGCTGGAAATTTCTAATGGAGTTACGCAGGGGGTGAGTCAGACTCTCATCGTTCTTTCTGTTCCTATTTGTATGATCTCTGAAGAGTGTGGACTTTCCTGTTTGTCACCCACTATGTCCATATCTACCAGGCCTTGCAGCTTCCGCTGTCTCTGAGAGCCGGAGCTCAGTTCTTAATGTACCAAGGATGCAAATCACGTGTCACCAAAGTAGAGTAAAAAGCCTGCCTGTACCATCTGTGATGAAGAATTATGTTCAGGCCAGAAGCACAATACTGCTCATGTAGCATCAATATTTAATCACAGCTGGGTGCTTTAGCTCAACAAGAAACACTGTCTGCCCCTCGGGGCTTATGGTCAATCCACATGTGAATGGATCCAAAGTCTCTGCAGTAAGCCCAGGTGAGGAGGTTCAGGGAAATATACTCAGTGATCAACAGCTCGGTAAAGAAAGGGAAGAGAAGGAGCATTTGTGAGAACTTCCAGTGTGCTTAGAACCCAGAAATGAGTAGTGAGTTTGGGAGCAGAAAACCCACGTTCAATTCTCTGAGCCACTTGACCTTGGGCAAGTCACGGAATTTTCTCTGAGCTTTTATTTTCTGTAAAATGTGACTATGGTGATTGATGGCAAAAATGGCATTTATTCCCCCTGGCTCCCTTGTATCTATATCTTGTCCAGTGTGCCTTTTCAGCCCTGCCATTGAGATGTAGAATCGAATTCCCCACGCCCTGAACTGGGTTGCCTTGGGACTTGCTTCAGCTTACAGAATGCAAGGGCCATGACAGGGAGCTGCTTGGAGGCTGGTGCACTTCGCTGGCTCTTGCTCTTTTGTCTTTGCCTGGGAACAAGGCTGGGCTGGCCTGCTGGGAGAAAACAGTAAGTTGAGAACCGAGGTGTCCCAACCTAGGCGACAGCCCTCTGGACGCCACGAGTGCACTTGCTGCCTATTGACCCACAGTTTTCCAGGGCATGACCTGAGGGAGCACAGCCCAAATACCATAACTGCCCAGCTGCTCCCAGCTTTAGCTGCTGACTAGCTGAATCATGAGTTAAAGAAATGCTTGTTGTTTGAGGCTAGTAAAATTTGGGATGGTTTGCTCTGCGATAGTAGCTAACTGCTGTTCTTGCCCGATCTCACAGAACGTTGTGAGGAGCGAAAGAAGCCATGCTCAACAGAATGCTCTGTGAATCATGAATAGTGCACAGATACAAGCTGTGTTTCCCAAGTTTCAATCAGTATTGAGACGAAGAAGAAGATGCAAATCGATAAAAAACAGTGCATTCACTCTCACCCCCACCCCCACTCTCCACCTTGACACAGGGTCAACCTTGATCTCATTTTTTTCTTCTAAATATCCCAGTCACCCTTTAGTCCCCCTGGGTTCACACACTACACTCATGCATGTCACTGATATGTGTTGGTCACCTACTATTTTCCAGGCACTGTTTTAGGCATGGAGGATGCTGGGATGGGGCGGGAGAGTGAGGCAAATACCGTTGTCCTTCAGTTTCCTTGAGGGATTAGGTCCAGGACCACCACAGATATCACAATCTATGGATGTGCAAGTCCATTATATAACACAGCAGAGTATCCACAGGTTCTGCATCCATGGATATGGAGGGCCGACTGTAAATTCATGAATAAGACAAAGAAAAGTATCAGAAATGAAAAGATAAGTACAGGGAGAAGTGATAGAGTGATTAGGTGGCTACTTCACATTGGGTGAGTTGGAAAGGAGGTGACAATGAGAGGAGAGCTAATGAAGGGAAGACGCCACTTGAAGATCCAGGGGAAGAATGAATAAATGTTTCAGGGAAGAGGAGTGGACATGCAAAGACCTGAAGGCCATAGAAGCTGAAGGAGGGAGGCAGGGCCTGAGCTGGGAGAGCAGAGAGGTCAGGTAGGGTCAGAGAGTGGATTCTATTCTCCAGTGTGACAGGGAGCCACTGGGGTGCCTGAAGGGAGGAAGTGCTAGGACAGGGTCTATGTTAAAGACCCCTGAGCTGCTGTGAGGGGAACTGCCTGTGGGAGAGCAAGAGATGATGTCTGGGCACCACTTAGGAGTCCTCTGAGGCCATCCACATGAGAGGTGTGGATGATTTTGCTGAACTGGCATCTCACCACTGCTCCACTCATGGCGTCTGTCACTTAAAAGTTAAAGCCCGCCTCAGAGTGAGCTTCTCTTTCAGTTCATCATTCTACAGCCCACACAATCGATTTGTTGTGTTCTCTGTGCATGGCCTGAACTGTGCACCGACGAGCCATCTGGACAAGTGCATGTGATGGCATCCCATGACCTGTGGGCAGCCACCAGACAATTCACCCGGGACTCTGATCTGCATGGTGATGCACAAGGCTGCAGGGTCAAGGCCAGCTAGCTCTGATTTTTGCCAAGTTTCCATGTGTTTTCAGATCAGATGTCAGTTATGTAACTTGGTTTAAATTACTTTCTTTTTTTTGAAGATCAGCTTTGTGTTTCAGAAGCTGGGAAGCACCGATGCTCCTGGTCTTAGGTGTTCTACAAATTGGTGGGCGGTTCAGTGTCACACAATGAGTTGTCACTTCCATGTATCAGGTGGTCATTTGATATGTTTCTTTATAGCAATGTCATTCATAGGACCTCCCATATGGGGGGTTAGTCTTCAGACTCCTCGGTTTGGCCCGTGTGGGCGGGATGGGAAAAACACATGCTCTTCCTCCAGTCAACAACACCAGAATGGACCAATTTCAGTGAAATGGAACTCTTGAGTGGACAAGACGTCACCCAAGCTTACAGGAGGTCAGCCGTTCTCTGCCACACCCCTTTCTTTTGGGCCCCAGCAGCTCTCATCTTAACTGCAGCTTGGGACAGACAAGGTCTAATGGGTGCTTGGTGTTTCACAGCGAATTGGTTGCAGTAGACATGGCTTCTGACAAAAATTTAGATTAAACACTATGGAACTATCTTTATCAAGCCTTAACATTCATGCCAAATATATTCATGAACCTAAGGATAAGCTATCTGATCCAGTGGCCTTGCCTTTTTAATTTATTTAATTATAGCGTTGAACTCATTGTCAAAAGCAGGTGCAATTATGTGAAAGTTGTCATGGAGTGACTCATGTTTCTCAGGAGTTGGGGAATAAATGGATCTGTGCTGTGGGGTCCTGCTGTCTCCTTACAATGAGCAGATGTCCTCATCTTACAAAGTGATCAGTAACATGCTCTCTCTTCTTGAAATATTATTTAACTCAGAAGCTGCCTCTTGGTATAGTATTTTGCACATAGGGCTTCATTGTTTTGTGACAAGTAGATGTTTGCTCCGTGTAGCAGTTTGCTAGGGCTGCCATGACAAAGCACCACAGACTTAGTGGTTTAAAAAACAGGAATATATTCTCTCACGGTTCTGGAAGCTGGAAGTCTGATATTGAAGTGTTGGCAGTGTTAGTTCCTTCTAAGGATTAATCTGTTCCAGGCCTCTCTCTCTGGCTTGTAGATGGCTGTCTTCTCCCTGTATCTTCACATGCTAGTTTCTGGGTCCACATTTCCTCTTCTTATAAGGACACCAGTCATATTGGATTAGGTCCCAACCTAATGACCTCATTTTCATTTAATGACCTCTTTAAATACCTATCTCCAAATACTGTTACATTCTGAAGTCCTGGGAGTTAGGAGTTCGGCTGATGAATTTTGAGGTGGGGAAACATTTCAACCCTTATCACTCTGCTTAAAGCAGAACAGCACTGTTTTGATAACCATAGAGAATAACTTTCAGGATATATTATTTAAATAAATAATAAGACTATGGCCCGTACATGATTTGGTTTCTGGTGGGTCCTGTGATTGGTTTATTCTAGGGGTAGGAAGAGAAGGACCCCTGTAGACCTCAGAGGCAGGAATGCTCTGGAATAGAAGTAGGGCAGCCCTGTAGGTCAGTGCTTATCAAACCCTAGTAGCCCTAAGAATCACCAGAAAACTTGTGAAATCACGGATTCCTGGGCTGACCCCCAAAGTTTCTGAGTCAATAAATCTGGAAAGGCCCTAGAGTTTTCATTTCTCGAAAGTTCTCAGATAAGGCTGGTGGTTTTGTTGCTGCTGGTGCTTTAGCTTGTGCAGCACTGGGACACAAACCCACCCACTGGGGCCCCGGCAACACGCAGCAGAGTAGACATGGTGAGGCGGGTCTTAGCCAGGGGAAAGTAAATGGGGCTTTTTTCTCCTTGGGTCGTTGACTTTATAGTTAAAACTCATACTGGGAACATATGTATATGTATAACTGATTCACAAGAGGAAAAAAAATGAAAGAAATAACACCAATCAAAAAAAAAAAAACCCACATTGTTAGGCAGAGAAGACATAAGAGTTGGGTTCTGGGAGATGCATGTTGTTAAGTGACTTTCAGGCATTAGCCTAAAATGGACCACAAATTACTTATAAGGAGGAACTTAATTCAGTCCTGGCTGATAGTAAGCTCCACTTTCACTTCTCTAGTGCCCTTGACCTGAGCTGGGAGATTTGTGGGTTCCATACTCCACAGTGGAAGGAACACAGGGTGAAACCCACTCAGTGCTTTCCTTCAGATGTCCACTCAGCTCCACATCAGCTTAAGGTAAGATTTGTGGGAAAATCTCACCTCTACTGAATTCAGCATTCCCAGGATTTATCTCCAGGAGCAGCTAATATTACTCACAGAACTATTCAGAGTTTTCTATTGTCTTCTAGCCCTTGAAGGGGTTAGTCAGGAGGAGAAGTGGTTAATGCCCTTTCTGTCTAATTTGACTAGAATGTTGTTCAGCTCTAAGACAAGATGTGCTGTTCCTGCCAGTGATGGAGCTGGCGGTGTCCATGTAAATGTCGCCAGCATCAGTGGTGAGGGATGCACCCTTCCTTGCAGGGTCTGTGCTAATGCACTGAGCTGGACTTTGAAGCGAGCCAAGCAGAACTCACTGCATTTACACTGTCCTTCCTGACGGGCTGGCTTCCTGGGGTGTTAGGGAGTGTTAGACATGCAGGGCACCCTGGAGGGACCCAGGACAACAGGGCTTTATGTAGAGCTAAGGAAGCAAAGAGCTAGCACCAAGGCCCCACAAGTCAGAGGTAACCCAGACCTCCTGCCTCTCTCCAGCATGGGAGGGCCCCTGCTGGTTCTGTGTGTTCCTTCACTGTGACTTGGGGGTTGTGGTCAGGATGGGGACACCGAAGCTGCATCTGCTTAGAGCAGAATCATTCCCCCACCCTTGTTCCCCGAGCATTAGCACCAAGGCAAGGAGCTGACCCACGGAGTGAGGGTGCAGGACCCCCAGGTGGCTCCTCTTCTCATGGCCTCCCTGAAGTGCCCCTCGGAGACCCTGCTGCATGAAGACCCAGCTCACAGAAGCGCCCCCAGCCACTGGCGCTAGGACGACCCTGACTCCACGGGGAGGAACATCTGAGCTAGACAGTTCTGTCCATCCGGCCCCATTTCCTAGGGACAGGGACGGGAGGCACATGGGGGCCAGTGTGTGAGGGAAGTTATTTCCTCAGAAATAAACACTGTGCCCCAGACTCAGGGCCTGGGGTCCTTCTGTGGCCTGTCTGTGAGGGAGCTCTGGTCAGGATGTCTGCAGAGCCATGTTCTTGTCCATGTGGTTCTCCTTCGTGACACAAGGCTGCCCGGGGTTTGGCAAAGCACTGGGATCACTGCGGAGCTTGTGAAAGCCCCTACCCCAGAGTCCCTGACTTGGTTGGTCTAGAGGGAGGCCTGAGATTGTGTGTTTGTAGCTAGCTCCCCGGGGATGCAGGTGCTATGATTGAGACCACACCCAGAGAACCACTGGATGACACAAATCCTTCTGGTTGCTCCCCGTCCCTTGCCCCTCAGTTAGGACAGGGGTGGTGCCAGTGGCTTCTCCCATCCTATCTGGGGGTTCCAGTTTTCCTAGGGTTCCCTCAGTCCCAAGCACAGATCCTTCTCTATGCCCTGCTTGAACTGGTGGCCAAGCAAGCTCTGGGTGTGCTGGTCCCAGTGTCACCCTCCTGCCCAGTGCCCCAGAAGCTGCCACAGGGCAGCAAAAGAGCCCCAGGCTGGTGTCGGTGGACTTTCACGTCCTCAACTCTAAAATAAACGGATTGGGCTTGAGGGTCTGTGATCGTCCTTCCAGCCTCTGAGCTATAGCAAACACTGCTTCATGTCCTCCTTCAGGTCCCCTCAGCCCATATCTAGTTATCCACGGCTACTAACAAATTACTCCAAAACATAGTGGCTGAAACAACAATTTGTTATTATTATTTCTCTCAATTCTTTGGGTCAGAAATGTAGACATAGTAGAGCTGGACTGGCTCATCTCTTCCCCTTGATATCTCAGCTGGGAGAATGCAGACTGGGCAACTCCCTCCCCCGCACCCTCTCTCTCCTTCCTCACACAGTCTTTCTAAGTGACGAGCTTGGGCTTCCTTGCAGCATGGCTGACCCAGGTTACTCAAACTTATCCATCACTACTCAAGGCTCCAGGAGTGAGTGTTCCAAGAGACCTGGGTGGGAGTTGTAAACCTTCTCAAGATGTAGCTTCTGAAGTCCCAGAAAATCCATCACATTCTAAGGGTCAAGGAATTCAGGAAGGTAAGTACCCAGATTCTGTGTATCAGTGAAGAAGTAGCCAAAAAATTATGGTCAAGTTTAATCTACCATAGTCCACCTGAATTAACTGCAACCAAGACAGACAGCACGCTCTTATCATATAACACCCCACTTGGACCCTGCTCTGCCTCAGAGTCTGAGGGCCTTCCCTGGTGCGCCAGGAGCTTGCTCAGGGCCTGTGCAGGGCAGTCAGAGCGCTGGCTATTTAAATTCCCAAGGAGTTAACCTCAGCCAACAAGCAAAGCAATGAGTAGATAGATGGTCCCCAGTGTCTCCATTCCATGGTAGGCCAATTTGGTGGCACGGTCTAGGCCGTGACTCGGAGGGCCCTGGGGGGACTGAGCCCAGTTGCTAAGCAATGTCTGTTCATTGGTGCAAAACTGATGGCCTCCTTTCTGCCCCTATCACGTTCCCTCTCCCTCAGGGAACCTTCCAGACCACCTCCCAGATAAACCGTCCGTTCTCCAGACCCTGTCTCAGCATCTGCTCACAGGGGCAGCTGAACTAAGACAGAGTTTGGTGGGGTCTTGAGAAGGCACATAGCAAACATTCAATTCATGTCAGCAGTTATTGTATCTTTGCCTTCTAGAAATGCCTTACATCGTTACATCATAATAGGGTTAGTTTCCTAATCCAGAGGTAGAAAATTCCATAGAAATGTAATGACCTGATTTCTGGACAGATTTCATGGTTAAATCAGGCTTGTGCCTGTCTAATTCTCAGCCTTCCAAGCTCAGAGGAACCTTGCTCTCCTTGTGTGAACCACCCATGTCATGAGTCACATCACCAGGCCTGTGTGGGACGTGGCCGATGCAACAGCACCATGACAACCTCACATCCCGGGCGTGCTCAGGGGAAAGGCCCTGGACATGGGAAAATGAGGCGGGTTCCCCAGTTGGTGGCTTCTGTGTCTTTGTGGAGACCTAGCAGAGCGGCATAGAGATGCTTTGAGTCTTAGAGTTACAGGGCTAGCTTTTCCTGAGCTCTCTCCTTCAGGAGGATTTTTTTCATTGCGTTCTTATACCCTCTGGCTTTCAGGTACAATTATGGTCCCCATTTAGTAGAAGAGTAAGCAAGGTCCAGAGATGCTTATTGAATGCATGCTTCCTATGGCAGACCCTCCTCCCGACCCTGTCCTCACAGCCTTGGTTCTCCAGTGATATCTAACATGCAAATGTGCACACACACACACACACACACACACACACACTCATACCCTCAACACATATTCACATACACACCCTCATACTCACACGCTCAATTACATTTGCACCACCACCCCACGTATGCCCCTCTCTCCCTCTCTCTCTCACATACACACACACACACACACACACACACACACACACACACACACACACATACACTGCTAGACACTGGGAAGGAAGTTTTCTGGCTTACAAAGGTCATGATTCTGAATCATTTCAGCTTTCATTCCCAGGACATGTTGTTCTGTTTTGGAGATGCCAGGTTCAAGTTTAGTGAAACTTTGGGACAAAAACTTATTATAAAGTTGCTGAAAGATCCAGGCCATGCTGGCATTCTACATGAGAAGAAGCAACATGCCAGTGGCATACCAAGGAGAGGGAGTGGGGTGGGGGCTTGTTGCCCTGGTGCAGACAATGTGGGTGGTCACTGACTGCAGAGAATACAAAAGAGACGTACTAAAATTTTTTATTGTCACCACGCACTGGGAATTCTAAACAGTGTCAGTAATGACATACTCTTTCCCTCAAAAATCTCTGTTGGTGCAGGTCTTAAAGCACTGCTGCAGTTCCTAGAGCCTCGGTGATGTGACATCAGCTGCATATGAGCAGGTGGTCATTTCCAACTTTTTAATAAGTGCTGTAGTGGGTCAGAGGACCCCTGGTGATTCTTGGTCCTGGACACTCAGATACAGCTACACACTAGCTGTGAAAGCACGTTCTTAAGGGCTCTGACCATTCAAGCTCACTTCAGGCACAGTTGGGGTCCCCAGCTCTGGGGGGCTACGTGTTTCTGCATCAAAACACTAGATTGGATATTCACCAGGGTGGCTCAGTGACGGGAAAAAATGAAGAAACAGAACAGCGTTCCTCAAAGTGACCAGTTGGTATGTTGTTTGTTTGTGTTTAGAATTCCAAACAGTGATATAAGTTAGAACTGTGACTGCAGTATTTTTGTTTGTTAAGTTCAGATTTTGGTTCATATGTGAACTATATTTCATTTCATGATTATCATAGACAATAGTTTCATCTTACTGAGGAGGTGAGTGTTAGCAATGATCTCTTCTGATCATCGTGCCAGGCCTGCTCCACTGGACCCTGACTGGGGCAGACATCCATGCCCTTTTTGGTTTTTATGCATATGGTTGTCCTAAACCTGAAATATACGTGATATATTACACAAACTGTTGCTTTTTCTATTGCTAAGTTGCAACTGTCACTGTGTTATTAAACTCTCACAACACATGTCTTTATTCCAAAGCCCAGATCCCAGTTTACATCCATAGATGTACTGCCTATTGGCACTTCTGGAATTTTCTGCCCTGGTGGTTCCAGAACTATACAAGAATTACTGCTCGTGGACCTCCAGCCTTGGCCTATCAAGGACTCTGGCTGTTCCCTTCAGTGCTGGACCCTGTGGGCTCCACACAGACCCCCACATAGACCCCCGAACTCCGACGGGCCTCTAGCTGAGGCCTCCCCAGGACTGCCTCAGCCAGGAGGAGCTTCCTCACCCAGAGACAGCCCTGCCCTGGGGCTGCGCCAGTGCGCTGGCTCGGGGAGCACTGAAGCCCATCCCCATTTCCTCCACTGGGGCAAGACTGAAGGGCCCCTGTGACATGCTTCCTTGGAGCTGTTTCCAGAGTTCAAAGTCTCCCTCGCTCCCCACAGGGACTGATCCTGAGAGGCGTTGCCCAATTTACTGTCTCTGCACAAAGCAGGGTCTGTTTGGGGGAACTCTATTAAATTACCACTCACCTCTCCAGATCCCCATCTTGCATCAGTTGGACCTCTGGCCTGTGCCCTCTTCCCTATGTGAACGCGTGGGCCCCCTTCTCAGCCCCAGTAGCAGCCATTGCCATACACCAAACCCTCCTGCTGTTCAGCCTTCCAGGTTTACCTTCCTGGCCCCCTTTTCCTACAGGGATCTCAAAGGCCCTTTGGCAGCTGCTGGGTGGGGCTCCAGAGTGAAGGCTTAAGCTTGGCTACCCTGACCTGTAAAGAATTTAACCAACCCACCCATGACAATGAGCTTGGTGTTATTCCTCTGCTTCACCTCCTTTCTGCCCCTTCCCTCCAAGGGCGCAAAAGGATAGAGGAATGGTGGCAGGAGGAGAGAACTGATCATTGTTCTATTCAGAGAAACAATAAGAACCTGCTGTATAAAAAATAAATTAATTTAATTTAATTTAAAAAAACAAACAAACAGAGAGACAACTAAATCAGATCTTCTTTTCCACCAGCAGACAAGTGATAGAGACTCTATTAGTCAGGGTTCTCCAGAGAAACAGAACCAATAAGAGATGGATATAGAGATAGAGAGAGAGAGAGAGAGAGAGAGAGAGAGAGAGAGAGAGAGAGAGAGAGATAAAGGGATTTCTTATGAAGAATTGGCCCATATGATAACGGAGGCTCAGAGGTCCTACTCTCTGCTGTCTGCAAACTGGAGACACAAGGGAGCTGGTAGTGTAGTGCAGTCTGAGTCTGAAGGTCTGAGAACCAGAGCACCAATGGTCCCATTCCAAGGGCAGGAGAAGACCATGTCATGGTTCCAAGACAGTCAGGCACAGGAGCAAATTCCCACTTCCTCTGCTGTTTTGTTCTATTCAGGCCTTCAACTGATTAGACGAGGCCCTCCGCATTGGGGAGGGCAATCTGCTTCCCTCAATCCCCCAATCCAGATGCTAATCTCATCCAGACACACCCTCACAGACACACCCAGGATCATGTTTAAGCTGATACCTGGGTGTTCCATTGCCCAGCTAAACTGACACTTAAAATTAACCTTCTGTGCATAGCTATAATCTCCAGGTTCCTGGGGCCTCACCATTGTTCTGGGGGTCTCAGAATTGTCTGGACCTTACGGGGTTATTGAGAAAAGTTGAGTATGGTCCTCAAGCAAACCTGAGGGTCACTCCTGTGGGACAGCCAACATGAGGGCAGTTGAGGGGTGCTCTGCTGGTCAGCAGCCAGGAGGCTGCTAATGTCACTCCTCTTCATGGAATATGTGTTCCAGGCTCACTGGATGAGATGGGGGTCAGCAAGCATGAGCTCTTCTCCCTCAAGGCTGGCAGCCCTGCCTTGGCTACTTGCAACTCTGTCCTTTCATGTCCCACAGGGCCCAGCAGCCTCCTCTCTCTGAAGCTGTGGCCACAACCCAGGGCAGCCCTCCATCCTCCCACCTCACCCCCAGCCTTGGATAGGCCAGTTATTCATCTGTTACCTATTCAATCTATTATTCACGGGGAGCACAATGCCCTGCTCACTAGTCTTTGGCTTTTCAAATCATTTTAAATGATTGTTTTTTTAATGTCCAAATGCTCTTTTGAAAGCTTGCCTTTTAATACTATTGTCTCAAAGTGGGCTTCCTGTTAGAGGCCAAAGGTTGTACGTGGAGATCTTTCTTTTTGATAAATTCCTTCCCTAACAACCATCCTTCCGGAGAACACGTCTGTCTGGTAGAAGAAGGGACCTGAGGACACAGGGAAGAAAAGCACAGCTATTAACACTGCAGGTTCTTTCCCTGCAGGAGGTCCGGGCCAGGGCAAGCTTCTGCCACATGGGAAGCGAGGGGGCTCTCAAATGTGTGTCAGCCCTCTGCCTCCTCTTTCCCCTTGTTGATTCTGTCTTTTTATTATACACAAATCTTGTGCCCAGTTAGAAGAAGTTATGTCTGGGCAATCAACTCAGTTCCTGAGTCAAGAGAAACAATCTTGTGCATCTTGGGTAGGTTTTACCATCTCTGATGGGCCCTGGGTGGACATCACATAAGAGATTTCTGTTGCTTCCTTCCCTGATGATGTATTTAGGGACAAGACTTGAATGATTTTCCTAGATTCTTCTGATCTGGTGGATGGTTTTAGCCCTTCTTCAGTTCTGACATAGCTGGTACCCCTTCTCCTCTTTTCACTTGGGGGCTTTCAATTTACTTGGTTTAGAAGGAAATAAGTTACTCGAACCTTCTGCAGCACCACCACCTTGCCTCATCTGTCTGTATTGGCTTGGAAATCAGAAAAAATCAAAACACTTCATTTTTTTTTAATCTGAAAATACTCTATACCCTCTGTTGGTCATTCGATACTTTGTCTTGGAGTCAATGGAGAGCAGTGACAGGGACACAGGTGGCTGTGGATCTCATGGGGAGACTTAGACAAGACAGACCCTGGCCGGACAATTCCCAAGCAGCCTGCAAGCCCTGGGCTGCCTGCCCTGGGGTGAGGCTGCTCAGCAAGGTCTGGACTGAGGAGAGCAGTGTAGTTGAGGGATGTTGCTATTGGCCCAGGGTGAGTCTGCGCCATCTAACACCCCCCACCCCACCCAGAGGAGAGCTGCCCTCCTGCATGAGAAGGGGGCACCTGCTCACACATTGTTCTCCTGAGACAGGTGGGACCTGGCTGTGGACCTGAGACTCAAGGCAGCTGCCCTTGGGGGTGGTAGGGAGTGAACTGCATCTCGGAACTCAAGCAAGTTTCCAGCTGGAGGCCAGGTGAACCTGAGAACAGAAACTTCTCCCTCATTAAACAAATTCATTTACTTTTGTGTTCGTTGAATGAATTTATGAAATAGTGCTTTCCTGGGAGAGAAAAATGCCCTGGAGCCTGAAAATACAAGATCATACCATGTAGTTAATATGCATTCAACAGAAGCAGCAATATCACACTATATTAGCACCAAACCAAGAATACGAACATCCAAACTTTTGAATTCTCCGATGTCAAAATCCTCTGAGATTTACTTTACTCCATCCAAGTGGGGAAATTTGACTTCCAGTTAGAAGTTTCTAAGTGGTGTGTCCCTAGGCTTCCTTGGATGGCGTGGCATCTCCTGGAAGTTCATGACATTGACCCCTTGCCAACTCCTACCTCCTTCAATCCAAGGAGATTTTTTGAGGAGAGAATGAGTGCATTTTGGCACTTGACATCAAAGATCTAGGGTTCTTCCAGAATCTCTTCAGAAGGACAAAGAGTTCAGAGTGTAAGAAGAAGCGGGGGTATGAGGGGCAGCCCTTGGTCCCAGGGCTTTTGGAGGAAAAACCTGGGAGAGTGAGAGCTGAAAGCCTCCCAGAGCCAAGGAGATGGGTTTCCAGTGGCAAACTTCTTTTGAGGTTATAATTCAAGATTTATTATTGTTGTTGTTGCTGTTATTAGTTTGATTCATGTAAAAACTACCCTGTCAGAAACCCTTAAAAGAAGAACCATCCTCTTTGAGATAAAAGAGGACAAACCAATTCAAAAATTTCACTTCCTCATTTCTTTTGCTGAATCTCAAGTGAACTTAAGGAAAAAACAAAACACTGAGACACACAGACCTATTTTAAGAACAGCAGGTATTTCCACATTGATGCTTTGACTTATTTCTAGACCAGAAACCGGATCGCAGGTCCACAAAGCCCCGTCCCACCTGGCGTTCGCTCTGTACAGATTCTGGGAAAGAGCAGTCTGGGGTCAAGCCAAAAAGGCAGTTTTGTCTTTTTTATGATAGAATGCTGAGAATGTACTGATTTATAGCATGTACTTTGATATTTTACACAGAGGCCAAGATTGGAGCTTAGCCCAGTCCTTTCTGGAAATGTATCCTTTGAATCAGGAGGTCCACTTAAAGAAAAGAAGCAGAATTCTGTGTTCCCTGGTGACTTACATCACCACTGTTATGTGCAGCTATCCTCGTCGAGAATGTATCTGGGAGCTGCTCGTGGGAGGTTTGTTCCCATCTGAAGTGTGATGGTGTTCAAGTCACCATGAGTGTACCCGCCAGGGGGATGCTTCTAATTCTAGAACCACGCCCCAGTGAATGTGTAGGAAGGGATTTCACAGATTTCAAGTCTGGGTGTTCCCCTTCAAGGAGTCACACAATATTTGAGTTTGAAATGAACATCTGGATCACCGGGTCCAGGCTGTGGTCACTGAGGCACGTGGCCTGGGAGCCCTACCAAATTCCATCTTGAGGTGGGGCTGCAGGAGGGATTTCCAACGTGATGTTTCCAGGGTTGGCATCTGCTATGATTATTGCCACACCGTCTCCATTTACACACTGTGCTTCCACAAATAAGTTATCATTTGACAACATTTACCAAAGCTAACAAGAGTTGAAAACCGCTGATCTACTTGAGGTCATTATTTTACAAATGAGAAAACCGGGCACAGAGAAACATGGTGATCAAGGATTCCCAAACAGAAAGATCAGCAGAGGGCCGAGAGCTGTCAAACATCAGAGAAAAATGAACACTATGAAAAAGTGGCAATCCAATTCAACAAATGGAAAAAGCCCATACAGCAAAGTCTTAAAGGTAATTATAATTAATATAGCCAAGGAAATTAGAGAATGTAAACTATCTATAAAACAACAAGAGTCTGCTATGAAAAAGAACTAGGGAAATTGGAAAATCAAAAAAAGATTGCTAATTACAATATCAATATGCTCAGTAGCAAAATAGACATGACTGAGGAATGAATTAGTGAACTGAAAGACCAGGCATTTCTTGCAGACTGTTCATGAGGACAAAGAAATCAGAATAAGAGAGAAAAGTGGACGCATAAATGGGAGAACCAGAAGTCTCATTACTTATTTTCCTAGAGTTCCAGGAAAACAGAGAGAATCCAGGGAGGAAAATAATCAATTAACAAACAGAAGAACATTTATCAGGTATTTTTCAGTTCTAAGCAGGACTAACCTCACTGCTGTGTGGCCTTTGCAGTCACACGGCACCCTCTGCTCAGAAGGCCCTCCCCTTGATTTAAAGCCCTGCTGCCACCAACTTGAAATCGTTACTAATTTAAGCTTTGAACTTGTGTTTTGTAGGTGAGGTCTGGTGGGATAATGAAGTGTGCCGTGAGCAGAGGAGACATCATGCAGAACCAATGTCTGCCGTTTTTTTGCTGCCTGATTCGAGTTCATAGCACCCCATAAATAGAGTTCCTATGCACCCAGGATGTGTGGAGTTTATTCAGCAAAACTCAAATCACGTACAGGTAAGTATGTAGCTTTATAGCCGAGGGAGGGTGGCGCTGACAGCTCTGAGGAGCCACAGCCTTCACTTGAACCAGAATTTGCTTCAAATGCAAATGGAAGGCAGTGCCTTCTCAGCAACAAGAACAACCAAGGCACCCTGGCCTAGCTTCTCTCACCTGTTTGCATCCCTGTATCAGACGAACACTTAAGCACCTTCTTATTCAGTCCTTCCTTTCTCCTCACCAAGCCAAAGTGTCCATAAGTGAACTAAAAATACTTGAGTTAGTTTTGTGCAGTGTCTCCATTGTTCTGGTGAGAATGAAATACACCTGCATGTATGAGGTACAAAATAAGCTACGTAATTTCAATGGTTCTTCATGTGACTTAAAATGCTCTTTTATTTGCGTTTAAAACTGGCATTGCACAATATAAAGGTGAATGCTAAAATGCACACTAACAATTTAAAATTTCAACTTTTCTTTATTTGGAACAACATTAAATAAAAACACCATGGTTAGTCATGAAAGACTGTGAAGGAAAGGAAAGCTTTATACCTTGGTACCTTTAAGTATGCTATTTTCCTATGTTTTGAACAAGGGTCCCACATTTAAATTTTGCATAAGGTCCTGCGAATGAGGTAACTGGTCCCGTTTAAAAGTCCTGACAAATTCACAGCAGAATACATTTTTAAACATGTTTATTTTGGAATTTCAAAGGTATAGGGGAATTTTTGAGGTTTCCAAAGAAAAAAAGAAGAGCTCATTTACAAGAAATGAAAGTGGCCAGGACAAGTGATGGCTGAGCTGGGTAAGGATTCCTTTGCTGACCACTTGGGGTGTGGGCACCGAGGGGCCCCCTTCCCAGGGCTCCCCACTCTGAACAGCCAGGTGGCCCGGCCTGCATCTTGTCTTCATCTGGTCTAGAAAGCAAAGGAGATGGGGAAGCCAGTGCCCTGGGGCAGTAAGCAGGCTGGTTGTGAAACTCCTGGGGCTGTCTCCTCACAGAAGCAGTAGGGCTGGCTCTGGATCCAGTCCAGTTTCCTGGGATGTGCAGAGGCACGACTCAGCTGGGCTGTCCCCGCTGGGCTGTCCCCGCGGGGCTGTGGGTGGTGGGCTGCAGCTCGAGGACACATTGGAACAAAGCGTCCCACTGTTCCAGCACCTGGACATCTGGGCCCAGCAGAAAGCCCAGGAAGATGGAGTAGGTAGTGGAGGCCGACTGCCATTTTCCGTGTCAGAAGATGGCCAGGACTAACTCTGAGTTCACTCTCTGTGTTCATGCGCTGGTAGACAGCACACACACACACACACACACGCACACGCACACACACACACACACACTCACTCACACACACACACACACACATCTACAGACAGACACACAGAGATACATCCACAGACATACAGATACCTATAGACACACACAACACACATACATTAATATACATTACACAGATACATACATAGGCACACATGCACAAATATGCACGGACACACATGGACACACCCAGACACATACCTATATATACACACAGACACGCACATATACAGACATACACATAGACATATACACATCGGCAGATACACAAACACACACACAGACGCACAGACACACAGACACACAAAGCAGTGGAAATTTCTCCCTTGGCTCTTCAAATAAAGAAATATACCAACCATTCACTTTGGCCAAGCAAACTCCTGTGCAATGTTAGGAGCTGGTGAACGACACGGTCAGTCAGGGCTCTGCTTTTTGTCCCCTAGTAGAGACACTAATGAGCAAACCCAGCCAAGCTGTCCAGGAGGAAGGATGCGGAGCAACAAAGCGTTGGGAAAAAGTTCAGCCAGCCAGGGGTGTTGGCTGATCCGCTAGGTGCACACTCAGCACCGTCCTTGCTGCTCTGGTCCAGGCTCAGGAAGGAACGGAATGCAACTTCTGCTTCAAAGGACTTACAGCCAAACGTGCATAAAACACACACCTCCAATTGGATGGTACATCGTGTTACAGGGCCCCTGAGAGCTGAGGGAATGTGAGGGAGTGGGCACTTGGTAGTGGAAGGAAGGGAAGATTTATGGGGAAAGAGGCGTGGGCTGACTTCTCCGGCTGGAAGAGCTCAGGCCAGAGAGTGAGGCCAGGGTGGGCAGACAGGAGCCCTCGCTGGGCAGGTGTGAAGGGTGGTGCCGGGCCAAGGACCCCAAAGACATATGGGGTCACGTGAACCGGTTCCTGTGATGCAGGCATTCCGTGCATTTTAAATGTGCTTTCTGGATCTCTGATAGGAAACCAGTCGACACAGGTTTCCATAAGAATTCAACCACGGACTCTGTTCTGCTGAGCAGGACGCAGTCTGTAAATCCTCCTGCGAGCAGATGGTGCAGGCCGTAAGGGTTAGGAGGAGGTGACAGGTTGCAGCTGGGAGACCGGACGGGACGAGAGGGTCCTGATTCTAATGCACAGCAGAGTTGATCCACTCTGCTAGGTCAACAGCGCGTGGAGCTGGAAAGCTGCTGTTGGCTGAAAAGGACCGGCCCCGGGCAGGAGTGAGTCCCTCACCCAGGCACTCACAGCTCCTGGTCGAATTTGAAGCCCATTTGCAGGGAAATGCAAAGTGTAGGGTGAGTCCGCCCAGCCCACCTTCAGAATGAAATGCAAAATGACCTCAAGAAGGGGAAATCTTGTCTTTCTAACACAGCTGAACTTCCAGAAGGGTCACTAACCACGTGAAAGGGGGAAACCACATGGGGGGGCAGTGGCAGCCATCAATTTTGACTTTTAAAATGCCTTTGAACTATCCACATGCTGAAGATCGTTGCAGAAAATGACTTGCCCCTGATGTTGCTTCTGTCTGTGTGGTTAGGGACTTGCCTTAGAGGATAAAGGGCCAAGCTAAGGGTTAAGGGGATGAGTGAAGGATGAGGGAATGGATCTTATTTAATCATTCTCTCTGGGGTTGGAAAGAGAAGGCACACAATAAAATCCCCAAGTCCAGACATTTAAAAACAGAAAAAAGTGTATACTGACAAACCCACTCCGTGAAGGCCGTTCTACTCCTGTGGGAGTGGGTGACGTAGGTCAGGCAGCATCTATGCCATAGCAGCAGGCTCTGTGCTGGGCCTGAGGTCTGGAGAATCACTCTGGACCATCCAAGGGTGCCAGGCCCGAGCTTGGCCCTGGGTTATAGTAGGGGGCCCCAGGCACAAGGCACCCCCCAGCCTTGGGGTCCACTTGGATGGAGAGGTCCTTGGCCCTCCATCCGGGGTAGCCTGGGCAAGTGAGGATCATGTGGCGGCTGCGCTTGCTCTTACAGGCCCACCTTTGGAACTTGGTTCCAGAGTTGCTCCCGGGTGCTGAGGACCACTTGGACTCCTTGTGCAGGGCCCAGCTCTGTAGATGCCTGGGAGGCAAAGTTTGAGGAGTCTCCACCCACTGCCATCAAAGCCTGCCCTTCCTTCTCCAGCACATTCCTCAGCCTGTGCATAAGTTCTAAGTCTAACCTCACCCTCTCATGCTGCAGAAACATGTGATAAGTCATGATGCACTGGTTGGAACATAAAAGCTTACTTCCCAAGCTAAATCTCCCCATGCATAGACTAGAACTTTGCCTGGAGGAGCTGTGGTGAGAGGGTTGGGACTTAGCTCCCAAGTGGGTCGCTTGAAATTTTTCACGGTGATGTGCCCAAGTGTAGGGGAAATTGGAGGACAAAACACATTTATCTGGGGTCTAAATCCCTGCCCTCTGTGTAGTGCTTTCCATAGGCCAGTTGTCAGTTAACTAAAAGGAGGCAAGAGAATATGTAGAAATACATCTCTTTTCTCCAACCTAGAAGAATCACCTGTCACTCTTCTTGACATTTCTCAAACATTTTGGGCGTGTGTCAAGGAGGTGCCTCATCTTTGGCTTCGCTCCACGTCTGGGAATCAAGAAAAGACAGCTCAGCCCTGCAATGTGATTTCCTCCACTCACTGAGGCTCTGTGACCCGGGAAGAGTCGAGAGAGCACCAAACAAGCAGTTATGAGGTCCACATGCTCAATACACACCCATTTTGGGGGCTTAGTTGCTCCCCCTGTAAAACAGGGTGGATTAGACCTGGGACCCTTTGTGTTACCCCCTTAGAACCTACATCCAAACCGTGTTGACTACGTAGTAAACCTATTGTTTTTAGATTTCTTTTAATCAAAGGCCTGGACTATTCGAACCCGAATTAAGGAACCCGAGTCTTTCTGATGTCTAAGCGGCCTTCTCCAGGAATACGTGGTATGTCCTTCAGTTCCCAAGGCCTCTAGATTGCAGATGAACAAGCCTGGATGAGGGGCCCTTCCAGCTCAAACTTTCAGCATCCCACCTCAACATGAGCCCACCTCGAGTTCAGGCCAGCAGAAATGAACATGCACCAGGCATATGTTTAACAAGAGGACATAAGGAACATTTCCAATTCCCTTTCAGCCCTCAATACATAATGGCAAAGATTAGAAATTGCTTCCCTGAATTGAGTAGCCAGATGCCAACCACTTACTTCGAAAATAAATCACTTACTACATCTTTTTACCTGCCGAAATGTGATTTTCAATACCACATCCAGTTGGCAAATTTTAGGGTTTTGTGAAAATAGGTGGAACCTAAATCACTGTCTCCAAGACTGGCAAGCTCTCGCCTAGGTGTCATGCTGCCACCTAGTGGACACTTGGGGACCAGCCACATGCGATGCCCGTCCTACAGCAAAGGGCTCCCCTGTGTCAGCATGCCCGTGGAAGGGGCCCAGCGAGCCTGCTGCCTTCCTGCCAAGGTCAGGCCAGACGGCCTATGTTGACTGAATCCCCCTTGGAGGCAGCTCCTGCAGCAGAGGGCCAGGTTTTTACTTGGAGAGGACACCGTCGACTCTTAGAAATTACCCCGGGTATGGCTCTGGCACAGGGGGACTCAACCCTAGCAGGTCGGGGGCTGTTAGATTCCGGAGGACAGGGCCCCTCCCCATCAGGGATTCAGGAATAAGGCCCACTTAGGGATCGTCATTCTGCCCTGGTCCCCCTAGTTCATTAGGTCACTATAACAGGGTGACTAGGGGCCCAGCACGAGCTGACCAAGTTGTCACTTGGTGGCTTCACAGGGGCCCACACATGTGCCAGGTTGGTGCCCCCCGAACATGAACTGCACAGAGCTGCCATCCCACACCTGGAGGGACCCGGAGCTGGTGTCTGTGGACCTTGTCAGACAGCTTGAGAAACAGGCTGACAGGCTTGTGGGCCCAAGGGGTTGTGAGCTCTGGGTGGCAGAACCCAGGGTCCCACACCTGGTTCCCCTCCTGCCCCCAGTGTCTCATCAGCTCCTCCCCAGGAAGCCCCAGATGCAGGTGTGATGATCATTACCGATTTAACAGCTAAAGCCGTGCCAGGGAGAAGGTGGTTTTCTCCAGGGCTCCCTGGGGGGGGACACGGGAACTGGGGTCTCGTCCAACTCCACAGGCCACAAACAGGTTATGGGGAAAATCATCCCAAGTTCCAGCCTCCTGCTTCTGCTTTGGTCCTTCCTTAGGACGCTGGAATTTACTTTTACTAGAACAAAATACTGCCTGGGGAGTTTCCTCAGGTATTGGCTCTGGGCCTTCTTTGGGCTATAGAAAACCTTTTGTTGGCCTTTTCATCTTCTCTTCTCTAGTTCTTTATCTCTCTCTCTCTCTCTCTCTCTCTCTCTCTCACACACACACACACACACACACACACACACAGCTCTGGCTGAGTCCCAGATTTTGAAAATCCCCACATATAAACCTGTCTCTCAGCCCTCCCAGGGTTTCTCTGTCCCTCTGAAGAAGGGTGACAATGGGTGACAGAGTGACATTTGTCTTTGACTTCCAAAGCCCTTGACCTGTTCCCTTGGGAGGGGGCTGGAGAGCAGAGGGGACTCCATCCTGGGGCCCTGCAGGGTGGAGTTAAAACTGATGACCTTGGAATGACCAAGGCCTCCTACGGTCAGAGGGCAAAGCCAGAACACAGCGGTTGGACTGCGCACAATCCCCGCCAGATCTGGCTGGACAAATCCACACGGAGAGACCCTGATGACAGCCAGGGTGCCACCCGTGACTGTCCATCCTCTCATTGTTCTCTTGTCCATGTGGGCAGGAGCCTCGGGAAATCTCTTCCAGTGCCTTTATCTGCCTGCTCCCTGCCCCGGACGGCCTGTGCCTGACTCCAACAGGTGAACACAGCGGCTGTTAGACATCAACCACCAATGCCTGGGCACTTTCTCCAGGGGAGCCTGGCCTCCTCCAGTGCTCCCAGAGGCTCAGTGTCTCCCTGTGGATGATGCCACACCTGTGCCTGGTCTAGCCTGTGAAAAGGTTGCGGGGCCACGTAGGGTGGGCCGAACCAGGGGAGCAGGGAGAGGAATACTGGACTCTAGCAGATTCTAGCACAGCCCCCTTTTGTCCAGGTGACTTCTGACGTCTGCCTTCCCTCTATCGCTGCGCCCACTGTCCCGGCTGGCCAGAGTCAGGGTGACTGCTGGGTGCAGAGAAAGAACCCATGACCATGAAGGCGGGCGTCTCTAGATTGTTAAACACAGCCGTTCAGAGATCAAAGTCAGGTGCCTCAGCCGACCCCCAGTTCTCTGGCTGACCCGGAAGCAGGGGCCTGGGGCTGTCTCAGAGGATGGGGGCCGTGGTCCCCTGGCAGGCTGTTGGATGCGTGGGTCAGTGAGGGCCTTCTTTACACAAATGCAATCATATCTGATGTCGGCTGAATCACAGATTCTCTGAATGAGAGTACTCCTCTAAGGTCAGCATTTCTGAGCCTACAGGCCACCGTGGGAAACAGGAGTGGACACACAGGCACACGGTGATCGCACCTGGTTTTTACCGGGACGCCCCAGGGACTCCCAGGGACCTGTGCTCTTGCTGGGATGATATGGCCAAAGCCTGGTCCGTGCAAGTGGGGAAGCTGAGGGGACAGAGAGGAAGAGAGCCTCAGGGCAGGAACAGCCAGTCCTGGCAGGGCCGCCTGCCCACAGTTGCCCCCGTTTACACAGCACTGTGTCCTCAGCCCGCACTCAGGTGAGCAGGGGACACAAGGTGAGCAGGACCCAGTGAGCATGGCGCTCCCCTCCTGCCCGTGACCCTCACCCTGACCCCTGCAGGCTTGTGGACTCTCTGGGGACAGAGTCCTTTCTTCTCCTGCCTCAGACCTCAGGAAGCCGCCAAGTGCTGGAAGGATCAGGAGGGGATGGGCCAGGTGCCCTCACTGACAAGCAGTGGAGTCCAGGGGACAGTCTGGCCACAGCTGCCAGTATCTAAAGTGCACATGTCCACAGATGGCCAACAGACACATGAAAGGATGCTCAACATCATTAATCATTAGAGAAATGCAAATCAAAACTACAATGAGGTATCACCTCACACCAGTCAGAATGGCCATCATCAAAACATCTACAAACAATAAATGCTGGAGAGGGTGTGGAGAAAAGGGAACCCTCTTGCACTGTTGGTGGGAATGTAAATTGATACATCCACTATGGAGAACAGTATGGAGGTTCCTTAAAAAAAACTACAAATAGAACTACCATATGACCCAGCAATCCCACTACTAGGCATATACCCTGAGAAAACCATAATTCAAAAAGAGTCATGTACCACACACAGTGTTCATTGCAGCTCTATTTACAAAAGCCAGGACATGGAAGCAACCTAAGTGTCCATCAACAGATGAATGTATAAAGAAGTTGTGGCACTTATATACAATGGAATATTACTCACCCATAAAAAGGAACAAAACTGAGTTGTTTGTAGTGAGGTGGATGGACTTAGAGTCTGTCATACAGAGTGAAGTAAGTCAGAAAGAGAAAAACAAATACTGTATGCTAACACATATATATGGAATCTAAGAAAAAAATGATCATGAAGAACCTAGGGGCAAGACGGGAATAAAGGCGCAGACCTACTAGAGCATGGACTTGAGGACATGGGGAGGGGGAAGGGTAAGCTGGGCCAAAGTGAGAGAGTGACATGGACATATATACACTACGAAACCTAAAATAGATAGCTAGTGGGAAGCAGCCGCATAGCACAGCGAGATCAGCTTGGTGCTTTGTTACCACCTAGAGGGGTGGGATAAGGAGGGTGGGAGGGAGGGAGATGCAAGAGGGAAGAGATATGGGAACATATGTATATGTGTAGCTGATTCACTTTGTTGTAAAGCAGAAACTAACACACCATTGTAAAGCAATTATACTCCAATAAAGATGTTTAAAAAAATAAAATAAAATGCACGTCAGTACTTCCCTGGTGGCATAGTGGTTAAGAATCCACCTGCCAATGCAGGGAACATGGGTTTGAGCCCTGGTCCGGGAAGATCCCACATGCCGTGGAGCAACTAAGCCTGTGCTCCACAACTACTGAGCCCGCCTGCCACAACTACTGAAGCCCATGCACCTACAGCCTGTACTCTGCAACAAGAGAAGCCACCACAATGAGAAGCCTGCATACTGCAACAAAGAGTGGCCCCAGCTCGCTGCAACTGGAGAAAGCCCGCACGCAGCAACGAAGACCCAACACAGCCAAAAATAAATACATTTATTTTTTAAAAACATAAATAAATAAAGTACACATGTCCTCTGATCCCCAGCAGTCCACACTCACCACAGCACAGGACACAGGAGTGGAGTCCCAAGGGCACTGGGTTCTTTGGAAAGAGCCTGAAAGCAGGTGGTCCTCTGGGAAGCTGACTTTGAGGGAGCATCAGGGCAAGCGTTTATTAACGAGAGTGCAGGGTCCATACCATCAGCAGTGGACAAAGGAAGGGGCACAGCAGCTTTTCCATGGGGGCTCCAGGGCTCACATGACCCAGCAGAGCTGTCCCAGGTGGGCCAAAATCGCCAGACCTGCACAGACCTGAAAAACCCATCTGGTTGGAGACCCACCTGCAGCCTCCCTCGGGAGGCCTGCCTATGCCATGAAGCTGCGAGGCACTTAAACTCCACACTGGATGAAGTCAGGTCCCTGGGAACCCGAGATACTCCTTCAGGCTCTGGGTTTCCCTCTGGAACAGCTTCTGGCTCGGTCCTGGGAGCTCTTCCCAGTGGCCCCAACTTATGACCAGAGGCGAGTCATGGTACAGCTGAAGATGCTCAGGATGGGGCCCTCATCCTCTCCTTCCCAGGATGGGAGACGCACTTCAGTGACTTGTTCACATGACTAGATGTTCTAGTAAAAGGGAGGCATTTTGAGCGCAGTGCATGAGACCATGGTCTCCCTTCTGGACCTTCCCAGTATATTCACATTTGTCTATTCTTACAAAGGGGTCCCAGACTGGACAAGATTCAGGCTCTGGAGATGCTTCAGCTCCCCTTACCACCCTGAACACCCAGGGAGTGTCTTCCTCCCAAAGGCTGCACATCAAACTCACCCAGGGGCCAACACCCAGGCCACAGCCCAGACCCAAGGAAACGAGCATCACATTCCTCTGCAGGCAAGTCTGAAGGGCAGCAAATCGAGTACCAGAACCCAGACTCCTTGTTACTCCGATGGGGCCACATCAGCCTCACCCAGGAGCTGAAAGGAATATAGGCCCCACCGTAGACCCACTGAGTCAGAATCTGCTTTTCAACCAGATCTGCAAAATCCATGAGCATAGGAAGAAGTGAGAAAGCAACTGGGAGACACTCGGCCCTCTCCTGGGTCTCCTTGGCACTAGTCTCCGCTGCCACTGAGAGAAGGGGTACATAGCAGAGGAGGCAGGGCCACAGGAGCCCGGGTTTCCCTGCCGACATTTGTATTCATTTCCTGCAGCTGCCGTAACAAAGCATCACGGACTGGGCAGCTTAAACAACAGAAATGTATTGACTCACTGTCCTGGAGGCTGGAAGTCCAAGATCAAATGATTGGCAGGGCTGGTTCCTTCTGAGATTGTAAGGGAAGGATCTGGTCCAGGCCTCTCTCCTGGGCCTGTAAATGACTGTCTTCAAGTTCATGTGGCATCTCCCTCTGTACATGTCTCTCTGTCCAAATTTCCCCTTTTTATAAGGACAAAGTCATTCTGGATTAGGGCCCACCGTCGTGACCTCATCTTACCTAAATCATGTGCAAAGACCCCATCTCTGAGTCAGTTCACACTAGCAGGTACTAGGCTAGGACTTCAACATTATGTTGGGGACACAGCTCAAACACGCTTTTTCCAGAGTGTCTCAGGGTGAGGCTGGTGCAGCAGCCCCCTCCTGATGGGTTGGAGCTGCCCACCGTCAAGGGAAACGTAGCGAATCCCTCAGAAGGTGGCAAGCTGACTTCAGCTGCCCCTGCCATCTTCAGAAAGCATCCTCACCAACTCACAGCACGGCCTCAGGGTACAGCTCTGAAGGAACCATCGAGTTGGTCAGCTAGAATCTCTCTGAGCCTGGAGTGAGGCTCTGGTTGGACCCCAGTGGGGACCCAGCCATTTCCAGTCTCTTGAGATGAGTCAGTGAACAGAATGACATAGATTCCATCTGCACGATGTTATGGGCTGTCATGTGCCCCAAATTCTAAAAGCCTAACGAAGGGGAAATGTGGACTCAAAGACAGACACTCACAGAAGGATGACCATGTGAGGACATGGAGAAAACAGCTGTCTGCAAGCCAAGGAGAGAGGCCTCAGGAGAAACCAGCCCGCCCCACACCTTGATCTTAAACTTCCAGGCCCCAGGATGGTGAAGCGATAAATGTCTGTTGTTTAAACCACCCTGTGTGTGGAGCTTTGTTACAGCAGCCCTGGGACACTGCTGTACACAGAGATGTTGACCGAGGGAGGACTTGGTTCTGCTGGCCTAAAGGAAAGGTTGGTCACAGGAAAAAGCATGTAAAATGTGGTCTTGGGGACGGGGCCTGATGGCCACACCCAGCTGCAGACATGCACACAGGTGTGCAGACAGGTGTGACAGGCAGTCTGAAGAACACAATTTGGGGGCTTCCCTGGTGGCGCAGTGGTTGAGAATCCGCCTGCTGATGCAGGAGACACGGGTTCGTGCCCGGGTCCGGGAAGATCCCACATGCCGCGGAGTGGCTGGGCCCGTGAGCCATGGTCTCTGAGCCTGCGCATCGGGAGCCTGTGCTCCGCAACGGGAGAGGCCACAACAGTGAGAGGCCCACGTACCACAAAAAAAAAAAAAAAAAAAAAAAAAAAAAAAAAGAACACAATTTGGTTCTTGTTCCATGAGACGTGGGCCGGGAGCAGCCCCACTGGGCCTTGGTCTCTGCATGGACTCCATGGCAGGCTGCCCTAAATGCCCATCAACGTCTCTGGCCAGGGATTGCAAAGTCTGTTGGGGCCACATGTGAGACCCTGGGACACTCAGCAATAAGATTGGGTATTCACAGATGCCGGGAGCCAGGGACATTACCATTCTCTCTATGAATCTGGCCTTTGTTTCATCCACAGGTGGTGTGACCTGGCGAAAAGGAGGATGGAGAATGTGGGGGCCAGGAGGGGCCCTTCTCAGAGCCTGATGATGTCCTCATGGGGCTGAGCTCCAGGGGCCCCACTTGGGGGTGTAGAGGGGTAGTAAGGATTCAGGCAGAACCCACAGTAGAGTGTGGACCTAGCAGGTGACTTCTCTCCTCTTTTTTGGCACTACTCGCCCACCTCCTCTCACACCACCTACATCCAGTTTCACCCCTCCCTCCCTCCCTCCTTCATTCTCTCTCTCGCTCTATCACTCTCTTTTTCTCTCTCTCCCAACACCCAACTTCTCTCTATCGTATTGGCTGTTGGCAGAGATGGATTCACCAGGCAGCTATCTATGAATCGTATAATCCTCAGGGCCTGGGGTTTGCATGGGCTCCTTCCAAGATCCTTGGAGAGGACCTAGCAAGGTAGTTATGTTTTTTAAATAAAATTTCCCCAAGTAAGAAATTTGATCTGCAATCCCTCAACACAGCTGTCTCTTTCCCCTCCATGTTCCTGGGTAGCATTGGAATAGCCATGGGCACTGTTAAGATTCTGGAAAGGAAAGCCAAGTTAGGGATGCAGAGAGCCTGGGCCCCCTGCAGCAGAGTAGCTTGGTTCCCTGCATCTTCCACGTGTACTTAGGTCACCGCCAGCCTTCCAGGCAGCCAAGGCCGCCACCCATTCTACTGAGCATGTGGTTTGAGACGGGAAGGTCACAGGTGATAGGATAGTGTCCTGTTTGCTAGCACTGGGTTGGGCAGGGACTTGCAGGAGGAACATGGTGGCCATGTGCAGGGCTGGAAGCGTGTCTGAGAAAGCCTCCCATGGTGGGAGGAAGGGAGGTCCTTATTGTGAGGTGAATCCCCCTGGCAGCCACATGCCGTGCACAGCGAGACTTATACAATCATTCATATGATTGCACCATGCTTTTGTTTTTTCTTTTTTGATGGGAATTAATGGAATTTACCAGAATTCCTATTTTCTTGCATCAGACCTGTAGCCATCCTACACTCAGTATGCAGAACTGCACATTTTATATCTCCCAGCACTTTGGACCAATCTTAGCACACCTGGACCAGAGCCAACTCTGGTGGTTCCGATGAAATCTCTTTCTTAAAGTCGGCTCCACAACCCTGTGTGTGAGGTTCAGACTCCACAAGCCTGAATCCAACCTGGCCTCCGGGATAGACATAAAAGGTATTCGGTTCCCCTGTTCCAGGGCTTCAGGGATGTGGACCTCCACTGGGATGTTTGTAAGGGAATGGCTTCAAGCTGAAATTACTGTGGATTTTGCTCATGGCCGGGTGTCCTGCAAGTCATCTGGGGACCCAGGTGCTGAGGCTCATGCATTCGAGGCTGAGATCTCCCAGATTCTTCTCCTGAGCGAGGCCTGAACCTCACAGGTTCCTCTGAGTCACCCTGAGCTGACAACAGCTCCTGACACCTTCTCAGGTCCCCCAAGCCCCATCCTCCTATTTGTCAGACTCTGCCAGCAGAGAGAGAGTGAAGGAGGCAGCTCAGTTCCCAGGCTGTTCCCTAGTTTGCTGACCAACACCGACAGGCTGTTCCCTGTTCTTCCATGAAAAGTTGGAACCCACATCGCAGAAAAGTGATGAAGTTTACCAGGGAAAACCACGAAGTCAGATTTCTACCAGCCAAGAGAAGTTTAGACCTTCACTCTTCACTGGGCCACTTTGGGATTGCAGGGTCCTCTTAGACGACTGTCCTGGCAGGCGTTCAGTGACCCATCATCGAAAACATCGGTCCACGCTGTTTGTTTTCATTGGAGAAACCCAACCTGCTGGAACTCAGGTATGGATCTGATCTTAACTTCCTGTCCCAGGACCCCAAATGATTCCAAGTCCCCTAAGTCACAGCCCTGATAAAGAGGAGTACCAGTGATGGGCTACACAGCGGGAGTGGATTGTACTTTTAAATATTGTCATCTGAAATGGGTCCCATTTCAGATGAATGCAGCCATGCTCTGGGAACGCAGCCTGGACATGAGCCTTTCTAAGGCTCCAGCTGATTCGACTGTGCAGTCCGTCCTGGGAACCAGTGGTATTAGACAAAGACATCTGGGTTGGCCACTTTCCGGGTGCTCTTTTCTGAGTCAGGGACTTTGCATTTGTAAAATAAGGAGTTAATAATCACAGCTATCTCAAAAGTTGGTTGTTTTTATTTTTTTATTTTTTATTTTTATATCAGTCCTGTGTCTTTATTAAAGAGAGTTAGAAAGAGACTAGGTCTGGCAACCAAGGAGTGAAGTACTGGCCAGAAAGGTGGGGGGGGGGGCTCAGGCCCTGGGGATTCAAGGGCAGACCGATGGGCTGGGAGGGGCCGAGGATACCAGGTGTTGGCAGCAGCTGAGGAGGTGCCCGAGGGTGAGCTTTCAGGCACTGGGGTGGGAGGGGTGTTGGGTGATCAGCTGGTTCCGCAGGGCATCCAGGATAGATTGGGCAGGCCTGGACTCTCCCTAGATCATCCAGTGGTCCTGATCCTGTGAGCTGCCTTCCATGTCCACCCCACTGACTTCTCCATCATCGGGTCACTCATTATAGTCATTCATCTCATCCATGCCCTGCATGTTCTCATCATCCTCTGAGTCCTCTCCACCATCCTCCTCAGCATCTTCCTCTTCCTCTTCCTCATCATCATAGTGCCAGGCCTGATGCTGCTGTTCCTGCCGCTGCAGCCCTGTCTCCTCCACACAGGGTCGACCCAGGTTGAACCACAATGTCTCAGTCACACAGAGGAACAGTGAGGGGAACAAGGTGCGCATGGCTCCTAGACTGGGTTTGAGTCCTGGCTCCACCACTTACTAGCTGTTTGACCTTGGCCGAGTCACTGAACCTCTCTGAGCCTCAGTTTCCTCATTGCACCGGGAGGTGGCAGCTGGCGGCGACCCAGAAGCACTTCACTTTCAAAAGTTGGTTGTTTTTAGATTTAAAATAGAAAATATATCTGAAAAGGCTTTGCCAGCTGTATTATGCAAATGCAACTTCTATTACAGAGGGCTCAAAAATGACACTGCACATACCTAGTCTACCAAAGCAGGCTAAACCATTTGTGTGCCTGAGCAATGCTCTGGGTAAAGCCCTTTGCGTGCTGGTCTGCTCAGTCGCCAGAGGTGCAACCCATGGGCTGCTGCAGGGCATCACAGAGACATTCACTTCTCTGACCCATGAGTGCTCACTGGGTGCTCTCCGAAAGTTGAGAACGGGGAGAGAGGAAGACTATGGCACCCACAGACTCCAATTCCACCCTCAAGTGATGTGGATAAGTAGTCTAACTTTGTTTTCTCTCCTGAGGAAGCCTCCAAGGATCACCAGTGGCCTGAGGCTTCACCCGAGGACCAGGAAGTGTCCCCGTCCTGTTGACCATGCAGGGAGTTGTCTTCGGGAAAACCTGGGCCATGGCTGGCTTCCAAGTGCCGTGCACTGTCGCTCTGCTGGTTAGGCTGGTTCCTCAGGGGCAGGAGGACAGGGAGTTGCAGCAAAAGTCCAAGTTCCACTGAAGAAGTACCTGCAGGTCCGGAAAGGACGCCCCCTGCTCTTGGTGGACCTGATTCTCGCCTGACTTGGGACTTCCCAGCACCCACCCCACCGTCTCACCGCAGAGCAGGGGTTCAATCTCTGTGCTGTGCAGGGAAAGCAGACCTTTCCTTGTGCACTGAAATACTTGGCTCTTTCGAAGACATCAGTAACAGTGCGTCAGGTCCCAGGTCCTTGCAGGTAAGTGGGGGAAACCTGTTCTACACACTGAAAACTGGAGTGGGAAAAGCAGTTCAAGCTGGTTAATAGGAGAAAGTTATTTTCATGTTGAGAAGAGGATTAAAAGTACAGGAAGTTCCGAAATAAAGAATAGACACAGACACCTGTTTGACAGTCACACACACTCACACATACACACAAAGAATCCCTGGGGAAACATTACAAAAGAAAACAGGTCCCATGAGCCAACTGTGGACCCTGTGTTTCCAAATGACAACATACAGAAGTAGGAATTCGGAATAGAACGAACTCTCTGCCACTTTAGCCAGCGAGTTCTCATCGCAGAACGTTCAGGAAAGGATGTCGTACTGACTTTAAGAGAAGAGTGTCCCAGAATGAACAAATGTCTAAAAGTTTTGATTGCAGAGTAAAGTCGATTGATGTGGCTCTCTGTTCCATGCTACGCTTTACCTGGGCAGCCCTTTTCTTTGGAGATATCTCCTCCCCTCAGTTCTGTCCATCGCAGGACAGAACTCATCTCTGAGCCAAGGAGAGACTGCTCAGGTCCTAGTGTCCTGATACCCGTTATGTGTTTAGGTCACTTTTTTTCTGTCTGGTTTCCCCTCCATGTTCATAATCGTGTGAGGTACAAAGTGCTGGTAGGTAGGATTGGCTTCATCAAGCATCCTCTTTTCTTTCTTCTTCAGCGTTGAATGCTGACAGAAGTGATAAGAGGTGGGGAGGGATGGGGTAAGCTGGAGGCTTATCAGGCAGCTCGTGCCCCTCAATTCTGACAGGTGCTGGGGGTGGCAGCATGCTGCAGTGTAAGGTTGCTCACCTGGGCACCCTGGCAGGCAGAAAGCTCCCTGGCATCCCTGGGAACACATCCAGTGTCCAGGTGTCCTGCTCTCCCAGGTGCCTTCAGTATGAGAGGAGACACGTCTCTGGATGTTCTCCAAGCATCTCCAGGTGCATCATGAAATCGAAAACTTGCTTTCTGAACAGCAGATGCAGATGACTCTCCTACTTCTGTGAAAATCGCTTTCGTTCTGGAAAAACCCACCTGAGAAGGACTCGAATTCAACAAAATTGTTTTCTTTTTTTTTAAACATCTTTATTGGAGTATAATTGCTTTACAATGTTGTGTTAGTTTCTGCTGTATAACAATGTGAATCAGCTATACATATACATATATCCCCATATCCCTTCCCTCTTGCATCGCCCTCCCACCCTCCCTATCCCACCCCTCTAGGTGGTCACAAAGCACCGAACTGATCTCCCCGTGCAATGCAGCTGCTTCCCACCAGCTATCTATTTTACATTTGGTAGTGTATATATGTCCATGCTACTTTCTCACTTCGTCCCAGCTTACACTTGCGCCTCCCTTAGTCCTCAATTGCATTCTCTACATCTTCGTCTTTATTCCTGTACTGCTCCTAGGTTCATCAGCACCATTTTTTTTTAGGATTCCATATATACGTGTCAGCATACAGTATTTGTTTTTCTCTTTCTGACTTACTTCACTCTGTATGACAGACTCTAGGTCCATCCACCTCATTACAAATAACTCAATTTTGTTTGCTTTTATGGCTGAGTAATATTCCATTGTATAGATATACCACATATTCTTTATCTATTCATCTGTCAATGGGCACTTAGGTTGCTTCCATGTCCTGGCTATTGTAAATAGTGCAGCAATGAACATTGTGGCTCATGACTCTTTTTGAATTATGGTTTTCTTGGGGTATATGCCCAGTAGTGGGATTACTGGTTCATATGGTAGTTCTACTTTTAGTTTTTTAAGGAACCTCCATACTGTTCTCCATAGTGGATGTATCAATTTACATTCCCACCAACAGTGCAAGAGGGTTCCCTTTTCTCCACACCCTCTTCAGCATTTATTGTTTGTAGATGTTTTGATGATGGCCATTCTGACCAGTGTGAGGTGATACCTCATTGTAGTTTTGATTTGCATTTCTCTAATGATTAGTGATGTTGAGAATCCTTTCATGTGTCTGTTGGCAAGCTGTATATCTTCTTTAGAGAAATGTCTATTTAGATCTTCTGCCCATTTTTGGATTGGGTTGTTTGTTTTTTTGATATTGAGCTGCATGAGCTGCTTGTATATTTTGGAGATTTATCCACTGTCAGTTGCTTCGTTTGCAAATATTTTCTCCCATTCTGAGGGGTGTCTTTTGTCTTGTTTATGGTTTCCTTTGCTGTGCAAAGCTATTAATTTTCATTAGGTCCCATTTGCTTATTTTTGTTTTTATTTCCATTTCTCTTGAAGGTGGGTCAAAAAAGGATCTTGCTGTGATTTGTGCCAAAGAGTGTTCTTCCTGTGTTTTGCTCTAAGAGTTTTATAATGTCTGGACTAACATTTAGGTCTTTAATCCAATTTGAGTTTATTTTTGTTATTGTGTTAGGGAGTGTTCTAATTTCATTCTTTTACATGTACCTGTCCAGTTTTCCCAGCACCACTTATTGAAGAGGCTGTCTTTTATCCGTTGTATATTCTTCCCTCCTTTATCAAGGATAAGGTGACCATAGGTGTGTGGGTTTATCTCTGGGCTTTCTACCCTGTTCCATTGATCCATATTTATGTTTTTGTGCCAGTACTATATTGTCTTGATTACTGTAGCTTTGTAGTATAGTCTGAAGTCAGGGAGCCTGATTCCTCCAGCTCCATTTTTCTTTCTCAAGATTGCTTTGGTTATTTGGGGTCTTTCATGTTTCCATGCAAATTGTGAATTTTTTTGTTCTAGTTCTGTGAAAAATGCCATTCGTAGTTTGAAAGGAATTGCATTGAATCTGTAGATTGCTTTGGGTAGTATAGTCATTTTCACAATGTTGATTCTTCCAAACAAAGAACATGGTATATCTCTCCATCTGTTTGTATCACCTTTAATTTCTTTCATCAGTGTCTTATAGTTTTCTGCATACAGGTCTTTTGTCTCCTTAGATAGGTTTATTCCTACGTATTTTCTTTTTGCTGCAATGGTAAATGGGAATGTTTCCTTAATTTCTCTTTCAGATTTTTCATCATTAGTGTATAGGGATGCAAGAGATTTCTGTGCATTAATATTGTATCCTGCTACTTTACCAAATTCATTGATTAGCTCTAGTAGTTTTCTGGTAGCATCTTTAGGATTCTCTATTTATAGTATCCTGTCATCTGCAAACAGTGACAGCTTTACTTCTTCTTTTCCGATTTGGATTCCTTTTATTTCTTTTTCTTCTCTGATTGCTGTGGCTAAAACTTCCAAAACTATGTTGAATAATAGTGGTGAGAGTGGGCATCCTTGTCTTGTTCTTGATTTTAGAGGAAATGGTTTCAATTTTTCACCACTGAGAATGATGTTGGCTCTGTGTTTCTCATCTTTGGCCTTTATTATGTTTAGTTGAGTTCCCTCTATGCCTACTTTCTGAAGGGTTTTTATCATGAATCGGTGTTGGATTTTGTCAAAAGGTTTTTCTGTACGTATTGAGGTGATCATATGGTTTTTATTCTTCAATTTGTTAATATGGTGTATCACATTGATTGATTTGCATATATTGAAGAATCCTATCATTCCTGAGATAAACCCCACTTGTTCATGGTGTATGATCCTTTTAATGTGTTGTTGGATTCTGTTTGCTAGTATTTTCTTGAGGATTTTTGTGTCTATGTTCATCAGTGATATTGGCCTGTAGTTTTCTTTTTTTGTGACATCTTTGATTTCTGTATCATGGTGATGGTGGCCTCATAGAATGAGTTTGGGACTGTTCCTCCCTCTGCTATATTTTGGAGGAGTTTGAGAAGGATTGGTGTTAGCTCTTCTCTAATTGTTTGATAGAATTCACATATGAAGCCATCTGGTCTTGGGCTTTTGTTTGTTGAAAGATTTTAAATTACATTTTCAATTTCAGTGCTCGAGATTGGTCTGTTCATATTTTCTATTTCTTCCTGGTTCAGTCTCAGAAGGTTGTGCTTTTCTTAGAATTTGTCCATTTCTTCCAGGTTGTTCATTTTATTGGCATATAGTTGCTTGTACTAATCCCTCATGATTCTTTGTATTTCTGCAGTGTCCAATGTTACTTCTCCTTTTTCATTTCTAATTCTATTGATTTGAGTCTTCTCCCTTTTTTTCTTGATGATTGTGGCAGTGGTTTATTAATTTTACCTTCTCAAAGAACCAGCTTTTAGCTTTATTTATCTTTGAGATTGTTTCCTTCATTTCTTTTTCATTTATTTCTTATCTGATCTTTATGATTTCTTTCCTTCTGCTAACTTTGGGGGTTTTTTTGTTCTGTTTTCTCTAATTGCTTTAGGTGTAAGTTTAGGTTGTTTGAGATTTTTCTTCTTTCTTGAGGTAGGAGTCTATTGCTGTAAACTTCCTTCTTAGTACTTCTTTTATAGTATCCCATAGGTTTTCATTCATTGTGTTTTCATTGTCATTTGTTTCTAGGTATTTTTTTATTTTCTCTTTGATTTTTCAGTGATTTCTTAGTTATTTGTAGCGTATTGTTTAGACTCCATGTGTTTGTATTTTTTATATTTTTTTCTGTTATTGATATCTAGTCTCATAGCACTGTGATTGGAAAAGATACTTCATATGATTTCAATTTTCTTAAATTTACCAAGGCTTGATTTGTGACCCAAGATATGATCTATCCTGGAGAATGTTCCATGAGCACTTGAGAAGAAATTGTATTCTGTTGTTTTTGGATGGAATGCCCTATAAATATAAATTTCAATTAGGTCTATCTTGTTTAATGTGTCATTTAAAGCTTGTGTTTCCTTATTTATTTTCATTTTGGTTGATCTGTCCGTTCGTGAAAGTGAGGTGTTAAAAGTCCCCTACTATGATTGTGTTACTGTCAATTTCCCCTTTAACAGCTGTTAACATTTGCCTTATGTATTGAGTGCTCCTATATTGGGTGCATAAATATTATAATTGTTATATTTTCTTGGATTGATCCCTTAATCATTATGTAGTGTCCTTCTTTGTCTCTTTAATAGTCTTTATTTTAAAGTCTATTTTGTCTGATATGAGAATTGCTACTCTGGCTTTCTTCTGATTTCCATTTGCATGGAATATCTTTTTCCATCCCCTCACTTTCAGTTTGTATGTGTCCCTAGGTCTGAAGTGGGTCTCTTGTAGACAGCATATATACAGGTCTTGTTTTTGTATCCATTCAGCCATTCTGTGTCTTTTGGTTGGAATATTTAATCCATTTACATTTAAGGTAATTATCGATGTGTATGTTTCTATTACCCTTTTCTTAATTGTTTGGGGTGTTTTAGGTCTTCTCCTTTTCTTGTGTTTCCTGCCTAGAGAAGTTCCTTTAGCATTTGTTGTAAAGCTGGTTTGATGGTGCTGAATTCTCTTAAGTTTTGCTTGTCTGTAAAGGTTTTAATTTCTCCATCGAATCTGAATGAGATATTTGCTGGGTAGAGTAATTTTGGTTGTAGGTTTTTCCCTTTCATCACTTTAAATATGTCCTGCCACTCCCTTCTGGCTTGCAGAGTTTCTGCTGAATGATCAGCTGTTAACCTTATGGGGATTCCCTTGTATGTTATTTGTTGCTTTTCCCTTGCTGCTGTTAATATTTTTTCTTTGTATTTAATTTTTGATAGTTTGATTAATATGTGTCTTTGTGTGTTTCTCCTTGGATTTATCCTGTATGGGAGTCTCTGCGCTTCCAGTACTTGAGTGACTATTTCCTTTCTCATGTTAGGGAAATTTTCAACTATAATCTCTTCTATATTTCTCAGACCCCTTCTTTTTCTCTTCTTTTTCTGGGAACCTTATAGTTTGAATGTTGGTGTGTTTAATGTTGTCCTAGAAGTCTCTGAGACTGTCTTCAATTCTTTTCTTTCTTTTTTCTTTATTCTGCTCCCTGGCAGTTATTTCCACTTTTTTATCTTCCAGCTATCTTATCTGTCCTTCTTCCTCAGTTATTCTACTGTTGATTCTTTCTAGAGAATTTCTAATTTCATTTATTGTGCTGTTCATCATTGTTTGTTTGCTCTTTAGTTCTTCTAGGTCCTTGTTAAATGTTTCTTGTATTTTCTCCGTTCTATTTCCAAGATTTTGGATCACTTTACTATCATAACTCTGAATTCTTTTTCAGGTAGACTGCCTATTTCCTCTTTATTTCTTTGGTCTGGTGGGTTTTTACGTTGCTCCTTCATCTGCTGCATATTTCTCTGTCTTCCCATTTTGCTTAACTTACTGTGTTTACGGGCTTATTTTCACAAGCTGGAGGTTCGTAGTTCCCGTTGTTTTTGATGTCTGCCTGCAGTGGTTAAGGTTGGTTCATGGCTTGTGTAGGCTTCCTGGTGGAGGGGACTGGTGATTGTGTTCTGGTGGGTGGGGCTCAATCTTGTCTTTCTGTTGGGCAGGGCTGCATCCAGTGATGTGTATTGTGGTGTCTGTGAACTTATTATGATTTTAGGCAGCCTCTCTGCTAATGTGTAGGGTTGTGTTCCTGTCTTGCTAGTTGTTTGGCATGGGACATTCAACACTGGAGCTTGCTGGCCGTTGGGTGGAGCTGGGCCTTACCATTGGGATGGAGATCTCTGGGAGAGCTGTTGCCAATTGATATTACATGGGGCTGGGAGGTCTCTGGTGTCCAGTGTCCTGAACTTGGCTCTCCCACCTCAGAATCTTAGGCCTGACACCAGGACAGTCCACCGAGACCCTGTCAGCCACACTGCCAGGTATGTGGGGATTTTCTTGCCTTTTGGGATGTCTGAGGTCTTCTGCCAGCATTCAGTAGGTGTTCTGTAGGAGTTGTTGCACATGTAGATGTATTTTTGATATATTTGTGGGAGGAAGGTGATCTCCACATGTTACTCCTCTGCCATCTTGAAGGTCCCCCAAATGCTTTTTTTTTCCAGATGGTTTTCTTGATCAATGATCTTTTTTACCTTTCCTTTCCTGTTCATTGCCTGTGAAGCTGAGGCATCACCTGTTGCCCCATGTCGGGGGAGGAGGCACTCAGAGCAACTGTTCACAAGCTGTGGGTATTAACAGTGCTGTCTTCCAAAGAGCTTTGACATCCTTGATTGTTTATAGAAATTCATGGTGTCATTTCATACGCACTATGGAGAATAAACAGTACTAGACACTGGCTCTTTACTTTTATGAATGAGGAAGAGTTGTCTGTGAACAACATACAATTTCCACTCACTGTTCCACAGTTGAATGGTTGTCATGGAAAACTGAGTCATTTGAAGACCTCAAAGACTGAAAAGGCATAAAGTCTCATGAATCATGACTTGGGTAAAATAACGCCTCACTGAGAAAATAGCTCCTGGAAATGTCCTCAGCTGAGTAACATGTGGGCTGAGAGCATCACTTGGTCAGCTAATGCCCCATAAGGGGGCAGCGCCCAGCTGGTGAGATCATGAGTTTAAACAGGCACAGGACGGGTTGAATCAGCTCAGGACGTGCTGGGCAGCCAGATGGATTTTTGCTGGATTTGGTGGTGGTGGCTCTGGAAATGTGTACTTTCTTAATGTAGGTTAATTTTGTAAAACTACAAAATAATAAATAAGTGGTCTTAAAAAGAGCTCTATGTAATGAAACATCAAGTTATGTGCCCTGGGCCCTCCTTCTGTATCAAAATGCTATTATTTTATTTCTTTTTCTTGGAAGGAAAGATTGATTATATGTGTCTCAGTGGGGTGTGTGAGTGTGTGTGTGTGTGTGTGTGTGTGTGTGTGTGTGTGAGAGAGAGAGAGAGAGAGAGAGAGAAGGAAAGGGAGAGAGGGAACATGATGCATAAGTAACCCACATTTGAGAACAGGACGGGTCTGGTTTTTCAGCTAATAACAGGGTAACTGTTTCCTTGGCTGATTTCAGGGACAGAATTATGTTCTCACAAGTGCACAGTATCCCACTGTAGAGACCTCTCCCTCCTGCGTGGTAAGTCTGGCATTTCCTAAAGTGTGTGAGGAACACCAGCTTGGTCTTGCTAGTAGGCATTGAGCACAATAGTTCTTCTGTGGTCAAAGAAGACGGGAAAATGATGAGCTAGAAAAAAATGTGTGAAAAGGTCTTTGTTGTACTTTATTCCTTGAACTTTGGGCTAATGGGGCACCAGAGTCCTTACGTGGGAATGCACTCAGCCGTGTTATTTGATCAGGGAACTGCTGGTGCAGAGCACAACTCTGTCTTCCAGACTCACATTCGCAGGAAGACACCTGTGAGCTGTTTCTCCGGTTTTTCTTTGGAAGGACGGCACGGAGAAGGAAAAGGTGTAGGGCCTGGGGGCCTGATTGTGCTTTGCCTCTGCTGGGCTCCCAATACCTGAGAAAGGCCATGATTCAGGAGGACTTGCTTTCCCTGAAGCAGGGACAAATTCCACCCTGAGGCCACAGCCAGTGTCCAGAAGGAAGCAACTGCTGCATAAAGTAGGAAATGCCAACATCGTTTGTCCTGAACTAGAATCTCTTTCTGGCGCTTTCAAATTATTTTCATTTTTCTGAAAATCAGCTTTATGTTTCAGAAGCTGGGAGCCACTGATGCTCCTGGCCTTAGGTGTTCTACAGATTGATGGGCAGTTCAGGGTCACACAATGAGTTGTCACTTCCATGTATCAGGTGGTCATTGGATATGTTTCTTTATAGCAATGTCATTCATAGGACCTCCCATATGGGGAGTTAGTTTTCAGACTCCTCGGTTTGGCCCGTGTGGGCGGGATGGGAAAAACACATGCTCTTCCTCCAGTCAGCAACACCAGAATGGGCCAATTTCAATGAAATGGAACTCTTGAGGGGACAAGAAGTCACCCAAGCTTACAGGAAGTCAGCTGTTCTCTGCCATACCCCTTTCCTTCGGCCCCCAGCAGCTCTCATCTTAACAGCAGCCCAGGACAGAGAAGGTCTAATGGGTGCTTTTTCTAAAAAGAGAAATGGTTTATTTACTGGTTCTGAAGTCCCCTCCTCCCCTTGAAAAGACAAGGGCAGGTCTTAAAATCTCTCTCTGCCCGAGTTCACTTTGGTGACAAAGTCATCTCACATCCCTGCTTCCAAGGATCGCAAACATGTGATTACCTGAGTTCTGCGCCCTCCCTGGGGTTGAAGAAGTCATTTCCTGAGCTGTCACACAGTGCCACCTGCTGGCCTGGAGAATCCACATCGACAAGGTCGCCCATCGCTCTTAGGGGCACAGGCTGTAGGGCCCGCTGGCATTTTTAGAATATGGCTCCTGGCCTCTGTGGCCAACACTTACACGTGTCATCGTAGGTCAGTGGGTAACCCTCAGCTGCAGTTATGCACATCAGGAGGTTGAGTTTGTACGACTCGCCCAAGGTCAGTGCTGGAGACCACCTGTTGTGCCCTGCTTCCAGGGAAACCAGCCAAAGGGCTTTTTGCCAATCATCCCCCTTCTGGGGCCCTCCTGGTCTCAGGGCCCACCAACGGAGTATGAGGCCAGCCAACCCAGGTCTCCTACAAACCTCTGCCCGCCAGGAGCCGGAGGACCTCTAGTGGGGCTGGGAGGGAGGCTTATGGCCAGGAGAGACTCTGGTACTTGACCCAGGCCCAGAGCAGGTAGAAGAGAGATGACTAGATCCACTAGCATGTATTCTGAGGCAGGATATCTGCCCCACAGTGGCACTGAAGTGGTCATTCGGAATAAGGTTCAGTGTGCCTGTGTGCTTACTGCAGTGTGTATGTGCATGGTGTGCGTGGATGTATGTGTATGTATGCGATGTCCATGCATGTGTGTAATCTCCTTTAAAACAGGGGATGAGGGCTCTGGATATCTTTCATTGACACACCCAGTGCTCCCTAAGCTATCTGTACAGAGAAAGGGGAAGTTCACAAGCCACAGTGCTGCTCTGTCCTCTTTTGGGATTTCTCTCTTGTTGGCCCACCTCCCATTAGTGTACGATGTGAGCTGTGAGGCTCTCGCTGGGCAGATCCCCTGCCCGTGAACAGAGGATCATGGTGGGCCAGGGCCCTCCTTGACAGGCCTTTTCCTTCTGTGCATGGCAGAAACTTCCAGATCTGCTCCAACCAGCCTGCATACATCCATCTTTTTAGGATGTGGCTGGGGACTTGCCATTTTTTAAAATACATGTTGCACATTTGACAATGCCGTTTGGAACAGTGTATCTGACAGTATAACCTATCATACTTTAATCACATCCATGAAAATCATCACGAAGCTCATTTAAAAGTTTTATTAAAAATCACGGTTGAAAAAAAGTCCAGTGACAAAAGATTGCTCTTCTGAAATGAATGTAGAATATGATGCCCGGATCGACAGGTAGAGTGTGTGCTCTTTGAGAGTCTGGGGGCCTGATAAACCGGCGGTCACCCCTGCATGTGAAAACCCAGGTGCGGTTGCACTCATTGGGATGGGGTAAATGTGAAGTCACCATGCAAAGAACAAAGGCAAGGCTGGTACCAGCAAGTGCAGGGGAAGGACATGCTCAAACGAAAAGCACTTGTAAGTATGTTAACCACAGAATGAACTCTGTTTCTGTTACAAAAACTTTTGGTCCCACTGAGGTGACAAAGTGTGGCATCAGCAGACAATTGGTACTGGCCAGGGCCGTGTGCCTGATGTGCTGTCCTTTTGTTCCCGCTAAACATGGACCAAAAGGTGAAGGCACGTGGAGTGAGCCCAGACCCAGGTAAAGACGTGGTTAGAACCATCAGAAGGGCAGCATGCATGTGAAAGCCCAGCCCTGCAGTAAGCCCTAAGCTTCCAAATTTTGCTCATTTACAGCATAAATCCTTCCACAAAGGTGTCGCCTTTCCCTATGTGCCTTCCTCTGTGACCCCATGGAAAAGAACAGTTATGCGTAACGCAGGACACAATTTTCACTAGACAAGTCTTGGGCGAGCGGCCACAGTGAAAATTCTACACACAGGCCTCTTTCCACTAGGGGGAAAAGCGGAGCACAGAGCGGAGGGGAGTGCTGGCTGCCTCCTGGGCGGGGCATCTCTTGCCCAATCACATTCTAGATGGTCTTTATCCCCAGACTCCTGGGAAGGGTGTTGAGCTGCCAGACAGTGTGGAAAACCCCACTGGAAAGAAGGCAAGAGCTCTACATGTTTTTGACATGCATGCCCTCTATTCCTGTAAGTGTGTGGCCTTGCTACAGACACACTTTGGGGGTAGAAGAAGGACCCTGGGAGTTCAGCAGTGTGTATGGATGGTCTCTTTCTCAGATGCCATTACTGCTTTATACAGCCCTTTCTGTGACGATTCTACAAACAACCTGACCACAGAGACTGTGCCACTCATCTTTATCATCTCAGGGACTCTAAATGTGCATTGCCATTGTTTTGAGTATCTGCTCAGCACACAGGGATCCCCTCTTTAACACGATGATTAAACCACCATGTGGCAAAAATGCATGGGTGGCTTCTGAAAGTTTCTTAACACCAGTTCTACCAGTAGACTCATGTCTTCTGCTGGCTAAGCTGGGGTGCCGACTGCTGCCTTTCTCCGTGCCTGGCTCCCCTGTCACGAGTGGGGCCTCCTCTCTGGCCATAGGCTGGATTTACACTTTAAAACGTCTTAGGTACCGCTGAAGACAAGATGGTCTGAGTTTATGTGTCTCGACTGACCTAAGAAGGATGGCTACAGCAAATCTGACATCAATGGGCTGATGATCTGCATGAGATCAAACATTAGACAAGGATTAACTAAGACTCAGGGACTAGAAAAAAATTTCTTGGGTCTTGTATCTTCAACCCAAAGTCACACTCAATGAGGTTTACTTGTGGAGAGGGTCAGGATCTGTGGCTTTATTGTGAATTAATACTTGCCTTAGAAACTCCTCTTTAGATCGCCTTGGCCCAAGTTGTCCCTCACTATGAATACAGAAAAAGTCAGGGAATTCTGGCTGCAGCCCCTCTTTAGGGGAGAGCAAGCTTGGACCACACTAAGCAGACGACAGCCCACTGCACCCTGCTGTCTGTCCTAGGTCAGACCTGAGATGACAGACATCCTCTTCCCTACTGGGTCTCCACGAAGAACTTTATTTATTAGTCTCCAGTCAAGTACAGTCTTCAGAGAGGCTTTTGTGGGGGAAGTAAGCCAAGCCAATTCATTCCAACAGGCTCCAGTTTTCATATAGATGTGAGTCTTCTGCCTCAGAACACACAGAGCAAAAGCAGTATTCAGACTTTCTATTTTCCCTTAACTGGGCTACAGGCTTAGAAATTGCAGTGGTCCAGCCTGATTTTTTTAAGCCTCAAAACACTTTTATTGGGGAACGTTTTTCAGTGGCAGGGCTCAATCTTGGGACCTCTAGGAGCCATGCTCTGGAGGCAGTCAAATCTCTTCTCCTCTCCCTTCCTTCCCTCCACGGCAGGCATCACAAGCCAAGGGCACCCTCTGGCCACTGAAAATGCAGCCGAAATGGGCAGGAGGGTTCAGCACCCCATGGTGATGCTGGGTATTCAAATGCAGCCCAGGAGCCCAAGAACTGAAAAGACAGAAAGAAATTTGCAAACAAATCCTGCAAATAACCTGCCACTCGGACAAGGAACACGCACGAATCCATGGGACCCTTGGTCCTGGTGTCCACCTGTCTTCCCACCGCTCCTCTGGGACAGGCTGCTTTGTGGAGGGCGTGTTCCAGGACAGGCTTTGGGGAACCACGGTCAGTGGAACGTTCCATCTGAGCTGGCTCTCCCGGGCGGAGGAAGATGGAGACTCAAGATCAAAGCACTGGAATAGTCTTCCCTCGACTGCTCGTTTGCTCAAAGGCAGCCACAGACGGGCACGGGAGCCGTCAGTTAACCACATCGTAGTAGTAATTGCGCAGCCGCAGTTCCACTGCTACAAATCCAGGCCTGTTCTCCACGCTGCAAAGGGAAGAGGGGCATTATTGTTTGTTCTCAATGCCTGTGAAAAAGTGCTGGTCACAGCAGGGGCCTTTGCAGGCCAAGTGCTAGTGGAGTCGCGGCGCCCCGCTTCCTCATGAGCCTGCGGTCACACTGCATCCCTGTTCTAAGTGTGGCTGACCAGAAGCCTCGGGGCAATACAGTGTTAGGCCCAGCCCAGACCTAAAGAACCCAATCTGCATTCAACAAGGTCCCTAGGTGACCCCTGTCCACCTTAAAGATGGGAAAGTTTTGTTCTCAGAGTCAGGATCTTTTAACCGCAGCTTCAGAGACTGTCTCCTTATGACCTAGCAAAACAGAACATGTCTGAAAATACTTAGTTGGCCAGTGTGCTGCAGATATATATTTAACGTTTGACTCAATCTTTTTTTAAAAAAAATGTGGACACAATTTAAACTTCCCCTCCCCACACTCCAATCAGATGGCTCTGGGTTTTCTGAAAAGATGCTGCTATTCTAAACCTTAACGTGGCAAGGCCTTACTTCTGTCACTGTTGGCAGGTGAGGCGATGATGTATATAAACCATGGGTAAAAGTTATTTTTTAACAACTTGCAACCTCTAAACAAACTTTTAGAGACATCTCTGCTTCCTCTAACATGGGAATCCTGAACAGAATCAGTTGGAAGCAAGTATTTCTTAAAATTCGGAGAGTCTATCCTTGCTTGGAAGTTAATTTTATTTTGCAAGATTTTTGGTTATATTGCAAGTGGGTAGAACTGCCCAAAAAGTGACATAGAACTTGAGGTTAAACTGCATGAACTGTCCACATTCAAACTTTTTGAGCTACAACAACTGTGATTTCATATGGTTCAGTCTAGATATAAGAGAACAGCCAGGGACCACACCTGGGAACCAAGAATCATTTACTGTTATAAGGGCAGGGTGGCTTCTACAGAACCAAAATAGGTCGTTTTGTCAAATGGCATCAAACAAATGGTTGCACCTACAGCTTTCAAGAGCAGGCAATAAAACTGCGTAAAAATATCAGCCATCTGGGGTCATGTCTATAGACCACACTCACTGTGGGAAGATGTCTCTGGCCACCAAATTGTGTTGCAGGAGGGAACGTGATGGCCAAGCCTGGGATGCAGGACCATGTGTGGAAACCTGTGTCCGCGCAGAAGGAAAGCCTCCCTCCTGCTACTAAACTTCAAGTCAAAGAACACAACTTCAACATCTTTGCCAAACAGGGTGTTCTACTCCTACCATGGGGATCCGAATGCACATAGAGTCCCTTTGAGTCTTGCTGTGAGGGTTTCATCCGCCCAGCAGCCTAGCACCAAGCAAACAAACTAGTGTAAGAAAACAGGAGTACACACTGGCCCTCAGCAAAGACACCTGGTCAGGTTTCCCAGGGAATCTCTCCTTTATACCATGGGTGAGGCTGCCTCTAGGACAACACTGAGCTTCTGCAGAGGAGGGTGGCCAAGTGTCCTGTGTGTGTGCTGGCGCCCTGGTCACTTCCGACTACCTGGGTCTGGGGTGCTTTTTCCGCTCTGACCCTCGTGCCCAGTGGGGCCATTTCCGGCACTCAAGCTCCTCAACCTGCATTTCTCGGTTGGAATGCCCCTCCCTAGAAGAGGCCAATATGGACTCTCCAATGGAAGTATGACCCTCCCCCCAAAATTCTCTACTCTCATTCAAAGCTCCCTGAAGTTTGCTCTATAGCACCCATCAGAATACATAATCATGCGTTTATGTCGGGGTTAATTTGTTTCCTGTTTGCCTAGCCCAGGATTGTAACCTCCATGAGGAAAGTGGCAGGGAAATAACTGCCCTCTCCCTTGCTGACCCTGGGTCACTTCTAGATAATAATGAGATTCTTCACTTCCACTCTCAGCTACAGTTGTGGAAGATGCTTCCCGGGGCATTGCAGAATCCCAGGTGGCACCTGGAAGCACCTGAAATATCCATCATCCTGAAGATACTCTTGCAAGATCAGCTGTCATATCTGAGAAAAAACCTGAACCTCGAAGTATCAAATCTATTGGCAGATATATGAGCTCCCCCAGATTACAGACCTGCATCATTGCCACGTTGCAAGGGCGCTATACGCACACTTCAGTGTCAGAGGGACACAGACCATGGCTTGAGGGTTTCCCCATGATTCATGTCCAGGCTGCCAAACCCAAGCAAGGTCAAAGGCCACGTCCCTGATTCTTAGGTGCGGTGTGTTTCTCTGGCCAGCTGAGCTGCCCTGGACATCACCTGACTACAATGTCACATGTGCTCTACCAGGCAGGCCATGTGAGGCCCCTCAGTTCAGACTCTAGGGCCACTGTTCCAAGTTCTGAGTTGCTTCTCGGGAAGTGCTACCTTGGCCAATCCATCTGTGAGCTGCCCACTATCCGTGGTCATGCCTCACTCTGAAAGGTGATCAGGAATTAGGAAGTATGACATCCCCCTGCTAAGTACCTCCGCCATCCACTCATGCCAAAATAGCACGTATCACCAGACCAGAGCCTTAAGAATATTTTTTTCCTTTGACCACCCCTCCACCCTTTGGCCAATATTATCTACGTTTAAATTTTGATATCCTGAATCAGACTAATTGTCTATACTCTTTAGACTAAAGAATATAAGTGTGTGGTCCAGGAAGCAAGACCTCTCCCCCCATTGTTTGTTTGTTTAGAAAGGAGCCCATCCCTGATTCATGAAAAGACAGAATTCATGCTCCTTTTTAGTGCTCAGCAATGCTATCTGCCTCCAGAGCACTGGGCTAAATGGTAGCAAGGGCTGGGTACTCACTCATAGGTCCAGCACAGGGTCATCAGCTCGTACATCTCTCTCGGACACCCTGAAGGGCACCCCATCCTCTCTCCTTTCTCCAGCATAGCAGAAACTTCACTGCCTTTCATTCCCTAAGACATGCAAAATATTCTTGACCTTTTCAAACATAGCATGCAGCAAAACAAAACAAATACATCCTACCCCCCAAAAGAAACAAAAGAGTACATGCTGTGTGATTTTAACTACATAAAGTACAAAAAATAGGAGCACTTAATCTATTTTTTAAAATATTTATTTATTTGTTTGGCTGCTCTGGGTTTTAGTTGCAGCACACGGGATCTTCATTGTTGCGTGCAAGATCGTTAGTTGCGGCATGTGGGATCTTTTTAGCTGCGGCATGCAGGATCTAGTTCTCTGACCAGGGACCGAACCTGGGGCCCCTGCATTGGGAGCGTGGAGTCTTAACCACTAGACCACCAGGGAAGTACCAGGAGCACCTAATCTATGACGCTAGAAGTCACATGGGTTATCCTTGGGGTAAGTTTTGTGTGTGCAGGGGGAAAGGGAGGCTTCTGTTCTGTTTCTTCATTTGGGGGCTGGCTTCATGGGTGTGCCCCAATTGTGAAAATCCATCAAGCTGTGTCCTAGGATTTGTGCACTTTTCAGTATATATATATGAAAAAAAATCTAAAAAAAGGTAACAGCTGCAAATTTGATAATGGGAATAGCCATTATTTCTATTTCAAATCTAATAAATGGTGATTTGGGTATATATTTGATGAGATAAAATTTATATTTTAAGGCAAGACAAGAAAAAATTTAACATAAAATTCTGTGTCTGTTTGGACATTCTCCCTCCCTCCCTACTGTGCAGTGTGCACCTGCATTACACATTAACCAGAGCTCCTCAAAGATGGGAGTGCCTGCTTGGCCATAAAGATCACTTTTTTTCCTTTCTTCTGACACTAGCACTGTAACTTCTTTAAAAAATAGTGTTCATTCCTAGCTCTGTAGGTCATGGTGACTTGCCGTTCCCTTTGTACATGTTTACCTGGACTATGTATCCCTAGTGACCTTTATGTAAAATATCAGTATGTCATTTTGATGTATGATCCTTTGTCTCACAAATGTATATGACTGTGCCTTCAACTTCTAAAAGTGGAACAGTTCTCAGAGCTTTCCGAGAATCTGCTTCCTGGGTTATAATCCTCAGTTTGGCTCAAATAAAATTCCCTTTTACCCTTCTTAACTTGATAGTTAATTGAATTTTCATTGGCATATTTTATGCATATTTATATGTGTAATACACAATTTTAAAAACCCACATACTGTCCAGATAGCTTCGAATATTTCTTTCAGTTTAGAATAAAGTGAGATCATATTAACCCCCCACTCTCAAAAGATAAAGACTCAGAAAGGGTGTCCATATTTGATGATTTTCAGGGTCCTTTAACGATAATCTGGGGCTTATCTGTTCTGATGGTCTGTTAATTAGGAAATGAAACACAAGTAGCTCACCCTATATGGCTTCTGCCCGTAGGAAAATGCTTCCCACATTAACACTCCAAAGCTCCAGACGTCACTCTTGCTGGAGAACTTGTAGTAGTTGATGCATTCTGGAGCGTACCACTTCACGGGCCACTTCCCGTGGGTCTGGGCCTGAAAACCAAGCACATAGAGATGTTTCATTAAGAATAAAATGGTGGACACCATGTTTGTTCATAGCAGCACTATTCACAACAGCCAAAGGTGGAAGCAAACCAAATGTCCATCGACAAATGAATGGATAAACAAAATGGGGTATATTGATACAGTGGAGTATCATTCAGCCTTAAGAAGGAAAGGAACTCTGATACATGCCACGACATGGATGAACCATGTGGTTACCTTTAATTATGCTCAGTGAAGTAGGCCAGTCAAGTCACTAAAGGACAAATATTGTATGATTCCACTCATCTGATGCCCCTGGAGTAGTCCCATTCATAGAGACAGAAAGTAGAATAATGGTTGCCTGGGGCTGTGGAGAGAGGGTGGGATGGGGAGTAGCTGTTTAACGGGTACAGAGTTTTGGTTTGGGAAGATGAAAAGAATTCTAGAGATTGGTTGTGAGCAAAGTGAATGTACTGAACATTACATTGTCTTTAAACTGTACCCTTAAAGACAGTTAAGATGGTAAAATTTATGTTATGTGCATTTTACCATAATTTTAAAAAAAGAAATAAAATCATGACTCACAAAATGCCTGTGTGTATATATCTGGTCTGAATCTTAAAAATATGTTAAAACTTAACATCTTACATTTTAAATATTTAAATATATATTTTTAAGGTTGACTGAATTTTTTGTATTTTTTAGTCTCTTTCTCTTACCTCTTCCTTTGTCTACTCACAGCTTCTTGGAGCTTGGCGTGGCAATGCAAGAGTCAGGCCTGAATAGTACTTCATGGTTTTGCTCCAAGAAATACTAGGCTGTTCATAATATATTTAACTATTACTGTACATTTGTCTACAGCTTTAAGCCAACACTGTTTTGGGGGAGATGGTTTGCTAGTATCATTTAAAACAAAGTTGTAAACTTTCTAATTTAAAAAAGCAAGTGCTAGTAAAGAGATAAAAATCTTGCCTAGCGAAACTCTTTCTTTGCGGTTTAGGGTTCAGCGTGGTGTAGTGAAGTCTTGATACCTCTCATGGAAGTCACTCTAACCTGGGTGACATCTCTTGAAGTGGAGGGAGGGAGGTGAGTTGCTCTACGGTGGCCAAAGGAGACAACTCGGGGATATCAATCTGAGACCACAGGTGCTAGGGCACTTCTCTAAATGACACACTGCTTATATGTCTGTCTCATTCGTGTTATGTATTATTTTTAGATTTTGATTTCAAAAGTTGTGAACAATCTAGTCATGTGTGTTATTTCAAGTTTATTCTGAATTTTAAACTGATCACAAGATAAACCTTTGACAAATCCTAAATATGATGAAAAGGGAATCTCTCTCCACCACAAACTCCAAATCCTCACCAAGAGAGACAGCACGTTTGATCGTTTTTCTTGAATCCTTCCAGAAAAATCAACATATAAGTATAAACTGGTAATATATGCTTTCTTGAGGAGTAATCAAGCTATAGGTATATATATTTTGCACTTTACTTTTAAATTTTTCTACTTAACCATGTGTCATAGATATATGTCTATGTCAGCACATGCAAAGAAAGTCACTTTTAGGAGAGTTAATTGTATGCTTCGCATAAACCTGCTACAACTGATTTAACCAGCCTCCTACTGAGAGGTCATTAAGTTGTTTCCTGATTTTTGCTATTACACATCATGCTAGAATGAACATTACTGACAGTGTGTATCTGCCCTGTGTGTAGAGTACTTGTAAGGAGTTGCTGGATTAAAGGGCATTTGCATTTACAGTCCTGTTGCACAAATTCATGCTGTCATGCACAGTTCTCCAAGCACTGAGCTAATTTGCTTTCATCACTATCATTTCCCTTTAATCTTGCTTAACTCTTTAATGTTTTCCATTTCACTTTGTTTTCTTAAAGAAATTCTCCATGTTCCCATCTTTTCATTTGTGTTCAGTCTCTTTTAGCTGCTTCTAACATGGCTTCTTTCTTTTGTACAGTATGATGATTGAGACATGTATATATTGAAAAATGTTTACAACATAAGGTTAGTTAACATATCCTTCACCTGACAAAATTGCTAATTTTTGTTGTCGCTGTTGTAATGGTGAGAACACTTAAGATCTACTTTCTCAGTAACTTCCAAGTACTATACAATGTAGTACTGTTAACGCTAGGCACCGAGCTGCATATTAGATTCCCAGAAGTTATTCCTCTTATAACTAGAATTTTGTACCCTTTGACCAACATCTTCTCATTTCCCTCACCTCCCAAACCCTGGCAACCAAAATCTACTCTCTGTTTCTATGAGTTGGGCTTTTTAAATTCCACATATAAATGATATCATACAGTATTTGTCTTTCCCTGACTTATTTCATTTAGCATAATGCCCTCAAGGTCCATCTATGTTATTGCAAATGGCAAGATTTCCTTCTTTTTTATGTCTGAATATATCCCATATATTTGTCTACAGTTTTAAGCCAACACACACATACACTCACACACACATGCACACACACACACACATACACATATCATATTTTCTTTATCCATTCATCTATTGATGGATATTAGGTTGTTTCCATGTCTTGGCTATTGTAAATAATGCTGCAATGAACATGGGGCTAAAGATATCTTTACTAGATAGTGATTTCATTACCTTTGGATATATATACAGAAGTGGGATTGCCAGATGGTACGGTAGTTCTATTCTTAATTTTTGAGGAAACTCCATACTGCTTTCCACAGTGGCTGCACCAATTTACATTCCCACCAACAGTGTACAAGGATTCCCCTTTCTCCATATCCTCAACAACACTCGTTATCTCTTATCTTTTTGGTGATCACCATTTAAACAGGTATGAAGAGACATCTCATTGTGGTTCTGATTTGCATTTCTCTGATGCTTAGTGATCTCAAATACCCTTACATGTAATTGTTGGCTATTTGAATGGCTTCTTTTGTCATAGAAATATAGAAAAAAATAGAATACTTCTATTTAGGTCCTTTGCCCATTTAAAAATCTGATTATTTGCGGGGCTTTACTATTGAGTTGTATGAGTTACTTATATATTTTGGATAATTACCAATTATCAGATAGATGGTTTGCAAATATTTTCTCCCATTCTGTAGGCTGACCTTTCATCCTGTTGATGTTTCTTTTGTTGTACAGAAACTTTAGTTTGATGTAGTCCCATTTGTTGATTTCTGCTTTTGTTGCTTGTGCATTTGGTGTCATATCCAAAAAATCATTGCCAAGACCAACACTGAGGACCTTTTTCCATGTTTTCTTCTAGGAGTTTTATGGTTTCAAGTCCTACAATCAAGTCCTTAATCCATTTTGAGTTAATTTTTGTGAATGTTATAATATAGGGGTCCAATTTCATTCTTTTGCATGTGAATATCCAGTTTTTTCAACACTATTTATTGAAGAGACTATGTTTTCCCCATTGAACATTCTTGGCTCTCTTGTCAAATATTAGTTGACTATATATATACAGGTCTATTTCTAGGTTCTTGATTCGGTTCCATTGATCTATGTGTCTGTTTTTATGTCAGTACCACACTGTTTTGATTACTACAGTTTTGTAGCATAGTTTGAAATCAGGAAGTATAATGCCTTCAGCTTTGTTCTTTCTCAAGATTGCTTTGGCTATTCAGGGTTTTTTTGGGTTCCATATGAATTTTAGGATAAGTTTTTCTATTTTGGTGAAAAATGCCACTGGAATTCTAATAGGGATTTGTATTGAATCTATAGATGGCTTTGGGTAGTGTAGTCATTTTAACAATATTAACTCTTCTGATCCATGAACGCATGTTATCTTTCCATTTCTTCAATTTTTTTCATCAATATCTTACTTTTAGTGCGTAGATCTTTCACTTTCTTGGTTAAATTTATTGCTAAGTATTCTATTGTTTTGATGCAATTGTAAGTGAGATTTTTTTTCCTTTATTTCTTTTTTGGATAGTTCACTATTAGTGTATAGAAATGCAACTGCTTTTTGTGTGTTGATTTTGTATCTTGCTGTTTTACTGAATTTGTTGATTAGTTTTCACAGTTTTTTGATTGAGTCTTTAGGGTTTTCTATATACAGTTGACCCTTGAACAATGTAGGGGTTGGGGGTGCCAACACTTCACACAGGCAAAAATCCATATATAACCTTACAGTTGACCCTCTGTATCCATGGTTTTGCATCCATGGATTCAACCAATAGTGGATTGTGTAGTACTGTAGTACATACTAGCGAAAGAAATCCATGTGTAAGTGGACCTGCACAGTTCAAATCTGTGTTGTTCAAGGGTCAACTGTATAAGATCATGTCATCTACAAACAGAGATGAGGTAATTTTGGTTTATAAGCCTTTTATTTCTCTCTTTTCTTTTTTTTTTTTTTTTTTTTTGCCTAATTGCTCTGGCTAGGACTTCCAGTACTGTTAATCAGTGGTGTGAGTGGGCACCCTTGTCTTATTCCTTATCTTAGATGAAAAACTTTCAACTTTTCTCCACTGAGTCTGATGTTAGCTATAGACTTGCCATACATGGCCTTTATTGTGTTGAGGTATGTTCCTTCTATACTGACTTTTTTGAGACTGTTTATTATGAAATGATGTGAATTATGTCAAATGCTTTTTCTATACCTAATAAGATGACCATATGATTTTTATCTTTCACTCTATTAATGTGGGTTATCACATTTATTGATTTGCATATGTTGAACTATACTCGAATTCAAGAATAAATCCCACTTGACCATGGTGTATGACCTTTTTAACGTGTTGTTAAATTTAGTTTGCTAGTATTTTGTTGAGAATTTTTGCATTTATGTTCATCAGGGATATTGGCCTATAGTTTTCTTTCCTTGTATCTGGCTTTTGTATCAGGATAATGTTGGCCTTGAAAAATGAATTTGAGGGCTTCCCTGGTGGTGCAGTGGTTGAGAATCTGCCTGCCGATGCAGGAGACACGGGTTCGTGCCCTGGTCCGGGAAGATCCCACATGTCGCGGAGCAACTAAGCCCGTGAGCCATGGCCGCTGAGCCTGCGCATCCGGAGCCTGTGCTCCGCAATGGGAGAGGCCACAACAGTGAGAGGCCCGCATACCACAAAAAAAAAAAAAAAAAAAAAAAAAAGAAAAATGAATTTGAGAGTATTTCCTCCTCTTCCATTTTTGGGAATAGTTTGAGAAGGATTGGCATTAATTCTTCTTGATATGTTTAATAGAATTCTCTTGTAAATTCTGTTAGGTCCATTTGGTCTAAAGCACAGGTCAAGTCCAATGTTTCCTTATTGATTTTCTGTCTCCTTGACTTATCCATTGTTAAAAATGGGGTATTGAAGACTGCTACTATTATTATATTATTATCTATTTCTCCCTTAAGATATGTTAATATTTGATTAATATATTCAGGTTCTCCAATGTTAGGTACATGTATATTTACAATTACTTTATCTTCTTAATGAATTGACCCCTTTACCATTATAAGATGACCGACCTCCTCTGTCTCCTGCACCAGTTTCTGGATTAAAGTCTGTTTTGTCTGATATAAACATAGGTATACCTGCTACTTTTTGGTTTACATTTGCATAGAATAGATTTTTCTATCCCTTCACTTTGAGTTTTTCTGTGTCCTTAAAGTTGAAATGAGTCTCTGGTAGGCAGCACATAGTTGACTTTTTTTTTTTTTTGTCCATTCAGCCACTCTATGCTTTTTGATTGGAAAATTTCATCCATTTACAATTAATTATTCATAGGTAAAGACTTACTAATACCATATTACGGTTTTCTGGATGTTTTATAGTTCTTTTGCTCCTTTCTTCCTCTCTTACTGTCTTCCTTTTTGATTTGATGAATTTCCATAGTGGTATACTTTGCTTCCCTTTTCTCTATCTTGTACGTATCTATGGCAAGTTTTTGCCTTGTGGTTACCCTGAGGCTTACATAAAACATCTTATAAATATAAGTCTATTTTAAGGTGATAACAGCTTAACTTCAATTGTATGCAGAAATTCTACCCTTGTACTCCTCCCCACACGTTATGTTTTTGATATCACAATTTATGTCTTTTTATATCGTGTATCCATTAACAAATTATTGTAGCTATAGCTATTTTTAATACTTCTGTCCTTTAAGCTTTTTTTTTTTTTTTTTTTTGCGGTACACAGGCCTCTCACTGTTGTGGCCTCTCCCATCATGGAGCACAGGCTCCAGACGCGCAGGCTCAGCGGCCATGGCTCACGGGCCTAGCCGCTCTGTGGCATGTGGGATCTTCCCGGACCGGGGCACAAACCCGTGTCCCCTGCATTGGCAGGTGGACTTTCAACCACTGCACCACCAGGGAAGCCCTGTCCTTTAAGTTTTATATCAGCATTAAGTGATTAACACAACACCATATTATAGTAATGGGGTATGCTGAATTTGACTATATACTTACCTTTATCAGTACGTTTTATATTTTCATATGCTTCCATGTTACTAATTAGCTTCTTTTTATTTCAGCTTGAAGAACTCAGAAGTTCTTGTAAGGAAGATCTAGTGGTGATAAACTCTCTCAGCTTTTGTTTGCCTGGGAAAGTCTTTATCTCACTTTCCTTTCTGAAGGACAGTTTTGGGACATAAAGTGTTTTTGGTTGGCAACGTTTTTCTTCCAGAACTTTGAATGTATCATTCCACTCTCTCCTGGCCTGTAGGTTTGTGCTGAGAAATCTGGTGGTAGCCTTATGGGGAGCTCCCTTGTAAGGGACAAGCGTTTTTTTCCTCTTGTTGCTTTTAAGATTCTCTCTTTGTCTGATTTTTGACAATTTTATTATTCTGTGTCTTGGAGAAGATCTATTTGAATTGAATTTATTTGGGGACCTATGAGCTTCATGAACTTGGATGTCCAAATCTCTCCTCAGATTTGGGAAGTCTCAGCCATTATTTTTAAAAATAAGTTCTCTGCCCCTTTCACCCTCTCTTCTTCTTGGACTTCAGAAATATATAACTTGTTTCTCTTAATGGTGACCCATAAGCCCCGTAGGCTTTCCTCACTTCTTTTTATTCTTTTTTACTTTTTGCTCCTCTGACTAGCTAGCTGCAAATGATCTGTTTTTGACTTCACTGATTCTTTCTTTTGCTTGGTCTAGTTTGTGGTTGAAACTCTCATTGAATTCTTCAGTTCAGTCTTTGTATTGTACAACTCCAAAAGTTGTTTGCTTCTTTTTTATGTTCTCTGTGTCTTTGCTGAACTTATTTTGTTTTTGTACTGTTTTTCTGATTTTTATTAAATTGTTTATCTGTGTTCTTTTGTAGCTCTCTGAGCAGAAGAATTATTTTTGAATTATTTGTTAGACAATCTGTGTATCTCCATTTTTTTGGGATCAGTTATTGGAAGTTTACCGTGTTCTTTTGGTTGTGTCATGTTTCCCTGATTCTTCATGATCCTTGCAGCCTTGTGTAGGCATCTGTATATTTGAAGATGCAGCCACCTCTTCCAGACTGTATGGGCTGACTTCAGTAAGGAAAGACTTTCACCTGTGGGTGGGAGCATGCTGGAGCATACTTTGACCCTGGGTCTAGGGCATGGGTCCCCAACCCCTGGGCCAAAGACCAGTACTGGGCTGTATAGAAGGAGGTGAGCAGCAGGCAAACAAGCAAAGAGCTTCATCTGTATTTACAACCACTCCCCACTGCTCGCATTGCCACCTCCTGTCAGATCAGTGGCGGCATAGATTCTCATAGGAGCATGAACCCTGCTGTGAATGGCACATGCCAGGGATCCAGGTTGCATGCTCTGTATGAGAATCTAATGCCTGATGATCTCAGGTGGAGCTGAGGTGGTGATGCTAGCTCTGGGGAGTGGCTGCAAATACAGATTATCATTAGCAGAGAGGTGTGACTGCACAGAGCCTGTAATAAATCAGTTGCTTGCAGACTCATATCAAAACCCTATCAGTGAGTGGCAAGTGAAAATATGGTGAGTTGTATAATTATTTTATTATATATTACAATGTAGTAATAATAGAAATAAAGTGCATAATACATGTAATGTGTTTGAATCATCCCCAAACCATCCCCACCCCCGATGTGTGGAAAAACTATCTTCCATGAAACTGGTCCCTGGTGCCAAAAAGGGTGGGGACTGCTGGTCTAGGGTACAGGATATCAAGTGCAAGGGTATGTGATGGCTCCAGGTCTGGGGGTAGGGCTTGATGTCTCACTTGCTTACATCTCTGTGGTTCACAAAACAACAACTGTGTGCTCCTTGGCAATAGCTACAGGGGATCTGCAGTGGCTGCAAGGGCTGTTGGGGTCCTCAGTGGTACCTCCAGGCCCAGCAGCTGGGGACCAGGCAGGTGTTGGCAGTGGCCAGAGCCAGTGGTGTGCATATACTCAGCTGTGGGGGCTGGCTGAGCTGCCTCTATAGTGACTGGGGCTGGCTGCAAAACACATAGTGGCAAGGGCTGGGCCTAGCAGCACAGGTTGAGGCCAACTGTGGGTGCACTAGCAGCTGCAGTGACCCTGGGCTATTGATGTGCCCTTTTGTGGCCGCAGAGACTTGCCGTGGGTACATGCATGGCACTAAAGGTGATGGGAGTTGGGCTGACAGTGTGTAAGTGCACAGCTGCAGGTGAGCCCAGTGGTGTAGGCCAGTGACAGGAGACAGGGGCATATCCAAGCCCACAAAATGCCATAGGGGCCTTGGCTGTCAGAGTGCACTCCCGCAGCTTCACAGGCTCATCCGAGATACCTGCACAGCAGTGGAGGCCAGTAATGAGATTTGAGCTGGCAGTGTGCAGGTGCACAGCTGCAAGAGATAGCCATGAGTGCACACATGCTGGTGGGGATCAGCCATTGGGGTCCAGGCTGTCACTTTGAATGCAAGCAGCTGCAGCAGCTGGAGTGGGCTGCTGGTATGGATCCTGCTCCCCAGTGGGTGAGGTGGGGGGAGTAGGGAGGGACTCAGGTGGCTTGTGTCTGTAAATTAGAAAACCTGTAAGGCAAAAACCCTCAGCAGTGAAGTCGGTGGGGAGTCCATGATGAGATCCTGCGTGTTGAAAGCTGGGGGGATCTGCAGCATCTGCGAGGGTGGTTGAAGTTCTCAGTAGTGAAGGCTGCTGGGGTTCCTTTGCAGAGTAGGTCACCGGGAACCATGCTCACTCCTGCTGTGTAGCTGATAGTGGTAGCCCCCAGCCTTCTCCCTTCTTCCTTGTTCCTAGCTGTCTCTAGACAGCTCAGCTTTGCTGGCCTCTGGGTTGTGTGAAACTGAAGTGGGTCCTTCGTGCACTGCTCCAAAAGGATGGGGAAGTTGGTTGCTCACCCTGCTTTCCCTTTCCTGGTGAAGAGAACTCTTTCTAGCTGGGTTCTTGCCTCCACTGAGCAGTGCTGACCTGAAGGATGTGATGATGCAGGCAAAATTAAGCTATTGTTCCTTCCCTTTTTATGTAGTTATTCTCAGGTTTTTCATTCCACTGTGCTGCTTCTTAAGTGGACTCCAGCATTCTCCCAGAGCTGTTTCATTCATGGATAGCTGTCTAACTGTTGATCTTTGTTGGGGGACAGAAGCTGGGGTCTCCTACTCCATCGTGCTGCTCTGACCAATAGAATAAGTGGACGTGACTCTGAGCCAGTTCCTGGGCCCTGAACTTAGGAGCCTGGCTGCCTCCACTTCCTGCCTCTTGAGTAACTTGCTCTTAGGAACCATCTGCCATGCTGTGAGTAAGCTCAGGGGCACATGGAGAGGCCACATGTAGTTAAGTTATTGTTTAATGGGTACAGCCCAGTGGAGGTCCCAGACCACAGCCCATGTCAAATCAGTCATTAGCTGTGTGAGTGAGCAGAGTGGAAATAAATCCTCTGCTCCCTTGGAACAACCTCCTGAGACACTGTGTGGAGCAAAGATGCATCATTTCCACCAAGCTCGGCCTACAGTGTAGAACTGTGTGTAAATAAATGCTTGGCATTGTTTTAATGCACTAAGTTTTGGGATTATTTGTTATCTCAACTTCTTCGTCTCCTCTTTGAGTCCTTGTTTTAGTTTATATTTTCTTCTCTCTAATTATCTTGATGAAGTGACGTTACAAAGTGTCTCCAACATAAAATCTATTTTTTTTCTGGTGTGCATGTGTGGTTGTTATTCTAGGCTATTGTTCCCTTTGCTCCATCTCCCAGCAGTCCCTGCAAAGGGCTCACTTGATACCTTTCTCATGCTGGCTCATTTCTGAAGCAGCTTTGCTTTGGGGCCAGCTTCTCTATGAAGAATGGAGTGAAGAGCTGTGATGGGAGCTCCGCTACTGTTGCTCGTACCTTTGTGCTGACCCTTAGCTGACCAAGAGCTGCTATCTGCTGCTACCTGTCATACCCACACCTGGCTCTCAGAGAAAGGGTGGGTGGGTAGGTGTGGACACTTAGGCGTATTTCTCCAGCCGCTCCAGGGTGTGGCACACAGGGCAATCCCACAGATCCCATCCTGCCATTCACTAGTTAGATCTTCAGGGTATGCTGTCTATTTCTGAGGTGGCTGGACATTCCCAGGGACCTGAAGAGGTGGGAATCTATTCTTGGTACCCTCTTCCACCACCTGGTCTCAATCCTAGCACATCTTCTAGTTGATCAACATAGACTCTACATACAGACTGTGATTGAATTCATATGAGGATGGGGCTTTCTTATTTTTTTCCCTTCTTTTAGTTGCAATTAGTTCATTTGAGGGTTCAGATAGGAGCTTTGAAAAGTCCTGCAAGAGTTAACTTGTTCAACGCATATTTTCCAAAACAATTTAACAAAGGAATTCTATTCTTGTTTTTTTCCCAAATGAATCATCATTAATACCTTGATTCGCTATTGTTCCAAGGAACATAGTTTCGAATATATTATTCTGAGTAAATCCCAAGTTGTGACATATTAGAGTATTTCCATTTTTTAAACAATAGAATCAAAGCTTAAGAAGAAAATTTCTTACATAGTTATTTTTAAATAGGGAAATTGCTTCTTGAAACCCTACCATAATAAATTAAGAAAACATACATTTGCATTTCAGATTTTTACCACCTGATGCTCTGAATACTGGCTCAGTTGTTCCTACCTTGTAGTAGCTTTCATCAGCACGAAGTGCTTTGGAAAGTCCAAAATCACTGATCTTGGCATAATGTTGAGTAACCAGCAATACATTCCTTGCAGCCAGATCTCTGTGCACAAAATTGCACTCTTCCAAATACTTCATTCCCATAGACACCTGATGAACCAGCTCTATGATGTTCTTATCCTTGACATGCCTGAAAGTCACAAATGTGTTATTAGTGATAGTGAACAAGAGTCCATTTTAGAACAACCAACCAGGCACACAGAATATGAACCCACTCACTTCCTACTCTTCTTAAGCAAGAGTCACAAATGATGGTGACTGGTGTTCAGCTGGTAGAATTTTCAAGGTATGCTTTGAATTGCATGAAAAGCAGTATAATGGGGTGGTCAGACCTGGCTCACCAAGAGCCAGGCTTCAGTTGGAATCTCCCTTCCAATATTGGACAGCTAGCAAAACCAATCCTGAGTCTCAGTTAAGTATAAACATAATGTAGCAAATGGGATAAAGTAATCAGTGGCTATTATTATGACTTATTCCACATGAGTTCCTCCATCTCAACCATGGCTGGAGATGAGCACAGCATGATTACTCCATCGATGGTTGTAGTCAATTAATAGCAATGGATGTTTTCAGAAGTAATTACTCAAGGGAATGTAGAGGTCAGCCAGACATGTAAAATATCACTGTTTTCTTTTTTTTTTTTTTTTTTTTTTTTTTGTGGTATGCGGGCCTCACTGTCGTGGCCTCTCCCGTTGCGGAGCACAGGCTCCGGACGCGCAGGCTCAGCGGCCATGGCTCACGGGCCCAGCCGCTCCGCGGCATGCGGGATCCTCCCGGACCGGGGCACGAACCCGCGTCCCCTGCATCGGCAGGCGGACTCCCAACCACTGCGCCACCAGGGAAGCCCTCACTGTTTTCTTTTATAAAACGTTTATTTAAATATTTATTTTAAAAGAGCATGTTTGTTCTGCTTGGTGAGGGGAGATTGCTTGCCAAGATAGTCTACAGCTGATTCTATCACCAGGCCAGTACAGAGTGAGCAAAGAAGACCAAATTGTTGGATTAGAGTTTTTCTTTACACATTAAGAACTAAAGAACACTTGATCCAAAGACTACAACTCTCTCGTCTCCCTGAGTGGATCAACCCTGGGAAGGTGTGGGAGGAGACAAGGCTTCCTGTAGAAATCAGGTTATGATGTGCATTGGGCAGGTGGGCCCTGCTCCTCACAGTATGAGCTTCTGGGGTACCTAAGGATACCTGTTCTGCTGTAAATATTTGTTGAGTGGACCAAGTTCCGCCATCTCCATAACCAGCATCCAGGACTCGGCTTCGCATATCCCAATCATGCGCACAATGTAAGGGTTGTCAAGTTGCTGCATGACGTTTGCTTCTGCTAATAACTCATCTTTAAGAGCGGGGTCATTGGCCTCGTTTTTCAGGATTTTCACAGCCACTGTTTTCACAACTCTGCAAAAGAAATCACAACACATAAGAAACTTTTCAAAGTGGCTCACATGTAGGTAACTAACTTTCATGAAGCATAATTCCTATGCTAGAAATGATGTTATAGAAATATCTGCCACAGAATGGAAATGTGTCTTAAGAAGCCATGTTATACATGACTAATTTTCCAATCATGTTCTCTCATTTTATAGACAAGGAGATTAACACCCAATTGGTTAAAAATAATGGGAGAGTGCTGAAGAATGCCCCAAACAAGCAGAAAGCCAACACATTGTAGAATTTTTAAATAACTTTCTAACAAACTTTACAAACTATGACATACATGAATTCCAGTAACATCTTGAGATTTATCATCTCAGATTATGTGTAATGTATGTAAATACAACATGCCTTTAATATATGTTACAATGAATTTCTAGCTGCAGAATTAAAAAACATATACTGTTAAAGCTCATAATTTATAAAACACTTTTAAAAAGTGAGCTTTGCTAATTTTAAACACACTTCAACAAGTTTGCAAAAAACTAATTACTTTCCATTTTCTAATAAAAACTTTACCTGGGTCATGTTTCAACTCTTGAAAATATTCTGATATAGTGGGGCTTAAATAAATGAATGGAACTTAACTACGTATGATTTGAGAAACTGCATCTCTCCATGATACAGTTCCCACAAATACAAGAAATATACCTCTTTTGTTGAACTCTGAAATGGGAGAATAAAAACAGAAATATCCCATAAAATAGGTAAAATAACAGAGTAACAGACTAAGTCTGATATACATTCAGAAAAGAACATACAGCTTCAGTGCAGAACTCAAAAGAGTATTTACACATTGGACACATGCTATAGCTCCTATACAGATAGAGATACACAGCATCACCAGCACCCTAGGAGCCCCCTGCATCCTCTTCCTGAGACCAAGGAAATATTATCCTATGCTATCTCTAGATAGTTTATTGTTTTACCTTTCACATTTCATTCTGCCATCCACCTGGAACTGGTTTCATGTATGGTGTGAGGTACGGGTTAAATTTAACAAGGAAAAACCTCTTGATTCTTCCCAATGTTTAAGGAAGAGAGAACACCCACAAACTCTTCCAGAAACAAAAAGAGGAAGGGAACTTCTCAACTCATTTTATGAGGATGACATTAACCTCATTAAAAAAAAAAGAAATTACAAGAAAATAATTTACTGATATCCCTCACGAATGTAGATATAAAAATTCAAAGGAAAATATTAATAAATTAAATTCAGTGATTTATGAAAAAGATATGACGGATATATAATTCATGAACAAGATGGGTTTATTCCATGAATGCAAGGTTGGTTGAACATCTGAAAGTCAATCAGTATATTTCACCACATGAACACAATAAAGGAGAAAAAGCCTGTGGTCCTAGCAGCAGAGGAGAAAAAGTACACAAAAAATGTAATACACATTTATGATTAGAAACAAATCCCTCAGAAAAGTAGAAATAGAAGGAAACTTTCATAATCTGATAAACAGTAGCTATAAACCTAATGGTGAAATGTGGAAAATTTTCCGCCTGAAATCAGGAAGGAGGAATGAGGCTACTGCCACTTTTATTCAACACTGAACCACAGTTCCTAGTTAGTACAATAAGGCAAGGAAGAAATGTAAAAATATAAGGATTGGACAGGATGAAATAAAACTGTCACTATTTATACATGATATATTTCTGGGTCAAAGAATACATAGATAAACTACTGGAAATAATAAGTGAGAAATAATAGGGGACTTTAAGCAAAGTTGTTGGGCATCAGGCCAATAGACTAAACCAATCATATTCCTGCATTCAAGCAATGCCAAGGAATGACAAGTAAAAATTTTTAAGTTATACCACATATATTAACATCAAAAGTACTAAATACCTATGAATGAATCCAACAAAGAAGTTGTACAAGACCTCTACACATAAAAACTAACCAACTCTGTTCAGAGAAATAAAAGACCCAGGTAAATGGAAGGATGGGTCACTGTTATTGATTGGAAGACTCAGTATTGTAAAGACATCATTTTGCCCCAAATTCACCTATATGGCCTCTCCTCTCCCCAAATTTCTATCTGAAATTATGTATCTATAGTTATATCTATGTTAATTTATATATTTAATTAAGCAAGGAATTTGAGTATCACAAACTAGTTGAGAAAATCTATACCTTAATACAGGATAATTTATATTCACTTTATGAAATAACTGTGATATATATATATGTATACACATATATTTAAAAATAAGCATAGCAGTCACATATATATATACATATATACATATATACATATATATATATATATATATATATATATATATATATATATATATACACACACACATGTAGCCACACACACATATGGTGGAAGGGGCAGGATTAAAAGCATAAGCTTCTGTGCATATTTTTGTCTATATTTTTGACCCTTGAATCATTTACATGATGAAGAAAAAAAATGTACACAAATTCCTTAAATTTAAAATAGCATCAAACAACCAAACACAATTATATTCCTATCAAACAGATTTTCAGAGAAGATTTGTTTCAAAGGACTTTAGAAACCAGTATTTTTCAAAGTACTTAGGAACCAGTACTTTTACTGAACATTCCATGTTGGATGTCTTCTAAAGACCAAATGAAGAACAAAGAGATTTTTAGTAATTTAGCAATTCTAACTGTTATGTAATATATACTATTCTTTGAAATTACAGGATAAAGCAAATAATTATGCTAAGGATATCTGTAATCAAGAATTTTCTAGTTAAGGGAAACGAGACACAATTTTTAAAAATCAAAGAAAATAAGTGAAAACACTGGGTTATCATTGAATGATTGCATTTTAATTAGTACATATGTGCATGTGTGTACATATAAACACCCAAAAAAATATAGACACGTTTGTTAACAGTAGTGGTGTTTGAGTGGTAAAATAGGATGTTTTTATTTTCTTATATTTTGCTTGTTTCTATTTTCTAATTCTCTGGAAGGGACACATAATACATCTAAACTAATATGTATATAATTACTACATACACAGTTAATATATATAATGGATGCTTTCACTTGAATTGTACCAGAAATGAACAAAAACTACACTGTTGATAACAAAGGATTTAGCCATGTCAGGTTAAATTTTGCATTTGAGATAAAATAAACACAATACATGTATATGTAGTAGTTTCTAGAATGTAAGCTCACATGAGAATGAGTGTGTTGTGACAGGGCACCGTTTTGACTTACTTTTTCATCTGGTAGTAGCCCTTCTTCACCGTCCCAAAGTTCCCAGAGCCCAGTTCCTTGTCCTCCAGGGTCAGCAGCTTCCGGTCCAGGTAGACCTCTTTGGGTCTGATCTCCTCGGGGTCTGCATAGGGGCTTTCATAGACCTCGGTGTCCATGGGCAAGGCTTCTCTCTGGGCTTCTGCAACACAGTCAAGAATGCACAACCCTGAGGCTGAATCCCCCATGAAACTGCCATCGTCCCCCCGACCCCTACCTCCTGGGTTCACAGCTTGCCTTTTAAGACCTTGGTTACCTTGGGCAGTTATGGTGTCTGTGAGCGCTCAAGGCGCTCAAGGCAGCTGGTAGCGGGGTAGGAAAAAGCCCTTCATCCCTGTTGTACTTGACCCCTGTTCTTGCACTAATGAACATCGAGAAAGGGTTTTCCTGCCAGAGGCAAAGACAGATGGGGCCCTCCTAATGGGCCGTGGTGGCTTTAAACTATGTCTGAAAATTGTGACCCTCCTTCATTGAGAGGTGGAATCTATGTCACCTCACCTCAGTGGCTTTTGTAATCATGTCAACCAATAGAGTATATCAGAAGTGATGTCTGTGATATACTCAGGCAAGGTCCTAAAAGGCCATGCACCTTCTGCCTGGGTTGCTGGAAATCTGCCTCTTGAAGCTTCAGACGCTATGCAATTGTCCAACTGCCCCGACTCCTTCTATGCTGTGAGACTGTTCCAGCCGGCTCAGGCAGAGAGACCAGACTGAGAGCCTCCGAGGCTCTGTGGAGACTGGGAGATGCTGGCCAGCTGCCAGAGCCCTGGCCCCAGTCTCACCATGGCCTCCACCCGCTGCTGGCCCAGCTCCACCCCCAAACTCCCTGCAAGAGGCCCTGAGCCACCACGGACCAGCTCAGCCTTGTCGAGATTCATGATCTGCATGAGATAATTAAATGATTGTTGTTGATTTAAGCTACTAAGTTTGGGGGTGCTTTTTTCTGTAGCATTAAACAGACCAAGTTCACCAATTAAAAAAAACCTGGGGCCACCTAGAAAACCTAAGAAGGTCACCCAGAGGCCCCATTTCTGATCAGTCTAGTAGAGGCCTATTGAGTTTGAGGGGGTGCCTCCCTGAATACTATCCTCTCCTGGCCTCACAGAATCACAACTCAGACATTCCTTCAGTTTTTACCAGTCACCCATTTATTTCTGCACCTCCTGCTGAAACGTATTCCTGAACACAGACATTTTTCCAAGAACAGGATCTTAGAAATGGAAACTTTGAGTAATATCAGTTATTGTTGCAAGAGGTGAGAAATCCTGAAGCAGCAGGATTGAAGGATATTTTCAATGTGGCCAATTTATTGTGAGGGAGGCTGTACAGACCATTTCATCCAACAGACAGCACTGCTCACAGACAAGTGGCATCTGTCCCCTGACACCAGAGGACAGGACCACTTGCTGCTAACCAGTGCTATGTTACAGCTGCTGACAGTGGGGTGACCCCGCCCTGCAACTGGCAAGGGACTGTGGGAGACAGCTCTGTGCTGTGAACACCCAGGGACTAAAGGTGCATCTCTCACCTCTTTCGTTGGCCCAGGGCCCTCGGTCTGGCTCATAAGGGTTGAACGTCACCGAACTTTCTGGCCTTTGGGATGAGGAGCCCTGAGGCACACAAATGATAACAGCTCACTTTTCTTCAGCCATAACACTGTTGAGTTGATCTGCGTAATTATTTTTATTTCCAAATAATAACATTTTAACTTAAGCAGGGAAGACAAAGGAAGGAACTAGGAAAAGAGACAGGAAAACAGCAACGACATGGCTTATCTCATTCTTCGGGCAACTGATGGGATGCTGTGAGGGTTAAATAGAGCTCTTGCTCCCACAAAGAAAGGGGCAGGCAGGAGTCCCATTGTGAGAGAATTAGTCATAACTGTTTGGGTGGTATTCCTTCCTACTTACATGCCCTTTCAAATCCTACTTCCACTTGCTAAAAGATGCTGAAGATTCTCATTATCCCTTTGGATTTGTTTTCCTCCATCACTTCTTTCTCTTTAATTTTATATTGTAGGGAAGTTATTTAAAAAGAAACATTAGGTAACCACCAGCTGCTCCCACCCACTCCCCAACTCCAAATATCTATGCCTTCCTAGTATCCTCTTATATCTTTATCATCCATGGAGATGTAGCAACTTTTGGGTAGATGCCAGAGGGTAGCGCTGGTCAGTAAGCTAGAGGTTGCAAGAGGAGGCGGCTGCCAGCAGCCCAGGGTCCACTGACCCTGCTGTGGATTGCCATCATGTCACCATCATCATCATCATCATGGACCCTGTGAGAAGGGGAAGCCTCTTTTTGCTAGCCAGAAGGAAAGTAATTCTTCCTTTTACCCAGAGCAGGTAACCGAAGCATATGGAAACAAAAGCCTTGCTGGCCATTATTAATGGCAACCTCCCCTATTATTTATTCAATTTGCATCAGTCTGCAGCATGAAATAATGGGGGAAAAACCCACTGCTATATTCCTATATCCTTTCCCTTCCGAAAGTCTCTATCTCAAAGTCTGTCTGATCCACCTTCACCCCAACTTAAAACAAGGGTATTGCTACTAAATTTGGTTCATGGGAAAACCACGATTCAAACTATTTTTTTTTGGCATGAGTGAGTGGAAATTTTATAGATCTATTTACCTTAGCAGCGCCCAAACATTGGCCACGAAGGAATGAGATACTGCCAGATTTTGGAGAAATTTAAAGAAACAGAGACAGTAAGCTTAATTTTACACAGTCACTTATCTCCCGGCACACACTGAATCTTCTGCTGCCTTCCTGATATCCCAAGCCCGGGAACCAAAAGTACAGTAACAAAGTCACAATGCATCACTGCTGCCACTTGTCCACTTGTCTCCAAACCTTCCTGCTGCCTACCGAGCTCTACTGCTCACTGGGCAAAGGCCCTTCTGACAGCCTACAGGACATTCGCTCTTATCTGTCAATGAGATGTCATTGGATCCATTTTCTGACGACTATCTCAGCATTCTTATCAAACTGTTCAATAGAAGTAGTTATGATATATCAAGAATGAAAACAGAATATAAGTTACAGGGGCCATAGTCATTTATTCACTGAGTTAGAGCTTTTCTACTAAATTTGGTTCACTCAACCCACCACTGATGCTGAACAAAAATGGGTTCGACAAACACATGATGAATGAATGAATGAATGGAGATACCCTTCAAACTGGGAGATGTGAAGTGTAAACTAATGTGATTTAAAAGTGAATTCTCTCTCAAGTTCTTATATTAACAAAGAATAGGTGTGGGTAATTCCGAACGACAATACACCACTTTAAAAAATTTACATATAATTACGAGATTATCGGATGTGCTGAGAGCTCACTTCTCATTTATAAAATAATTATCCTGTCTCAACAGAACTGTCCTAGGAGAAACTAGGTAATTCCCAAGGCTTGCCATCCTCCTGGTCTGCTCAGTTCCCTCTGACAATCAAACTCCAAGATGGAAATAGTTTTCAAATTTTAGAAAAAGGTCTCTTTTAGGTTCACACTGACTATCATTTCAATTTCTCTGATTTTCCCTCGAGGTAGGGAGGATCTGAATCCAAAGAGACAAAACTTCAAGACACCAGGACCAACCATCATGGACAAAGAGAGGGCACCAGCACCCCTTCTCTTGACTAGAAGACCTCCCACCCTTTGTTCACTTAGAGATGTATCCTGGGGCTGCAGCCTCTCCACCCTGATGTAATGTTCTCCACAGCCGGAGGACTTCATAAAGGCTGTTAACAGTTAACTCAAAATGCAATTACCAGGGGCTTCCCTGGTGACGCAGTGGTTGAGAGTCCGCCTGCCGATGCAGGGGACGCGGGTTCGTGCCACGGTCCGGGAAGATCCCACGTGCCGCCGAGCGGCTGCCTGTGAGCCATGGCCGCTGAGCCTGCGCGTCCGGAGCGTCCGGAGCCTGTGCTCCGCAACGGGAGAGGCCACAGCAGTGAGAGGCCCGTGCACCGCAAAAAAAAAAAAAAAAAAAAAAAAAGCAATTACCTGCCATATGAATCCTGTGGGGGAGAATTTAAAAACAGAGGTAGGGGTGTAAAAAGTACTGAAAAGGATACTAGGGCGCGAGGAGTAAGAATCAGTAGGGATGGACACAGTTTGCCTAAAGCCCTGGACAGAGTGATGTATATTCTGATTAGCTGTGTGGTGCTCACCCCTCATCTGTCTTGGCTATGGATAAGGAAACGGGTTGGGGGGGGGTCTTCTTTGAAAGGTTGGGTCCCATCTTTTAAGCTGAGGTGGTTCAGGACTTCATTTCAAAGCTGCCCACACGGACCACCACTTGACTATGAGCCTTTGCAGCCTGAACCTCGAGTTTCCCTCAATAACCACATCAGCTCCCTGTGCAGACCCCTCGTCCCTCCCTGCCCTGAGTGGGACAGAGGATGGAACTACACTCGAGAGACTGTTCTTTGGAAGAAATGGAAGGTTTTCTGCTGTGTCTGTTAAAAGGGTAGTATTGACTTTACATGAAGATGAAGATACAAAATACAAGTTTCATCTTTCCCAGAGAACTCGGTGAATATGTCATTAGTTAAAACAATGACAAATGCCCTCTGGAATCAAATGCTCAGTTGAAAAGAAGAATTTGAGGACTTTGTAAAGAATGAGCTCTAAGGTAAAATGATAAATTATCAAAGTATTATTAATACTTAGAATTTAAAGAAATTTTAATTTAATGAAAAACATAATGCTGGTCCAGTGTATCATTTGTCATTATTCTTTCTTCTTTGTATTTGATAACTTATTCTGCCCTAATCAACAGCATCCCCTTTTCTACACAGAGAACAAGGTATAAATGAAATGTTGACTGTTGCTTTTTTCCCCATTTTTGCTGGTATTCGAAACAGAAGTCAAAGCTGCAGGACACCACTAGATGGCACTAGCTACCTTAGCTTTCCACCTTCCAAAGAGCAATTTGCGATTTTTCTAAGTTTTGCAAATTCAGGTAAAAACAAATCACTCCACAACAATAAAAAGAATATTTGTTTAGGTTATAAATTATGATCTGTGATCTCTAACTGGCCAGGCTTAACTGCAAGTAGGATATATATTTGACAAATACTCTTTCCGTGCCGGTTTCTAAGAAGTGCACATTGAAGTGAATAAAAGAGAGAAAAAAATATTGCTGTTATGGAGCTGGTAAGCTAATTCAGAGTTTCCTGATTGGGGAGTATTTCTAGGTGTTCTTATGGCCATTTATAGACTTTAATATCTAGACTTCTTTAAAAGACATTTTCAAATCAGGCAACAGCAGTAATAAAGATGACAACATATTTGTCACAATTGAAGTGACAAAAAGGGTCAGTAGGCTTCAGAAATATTGGCTGCCCAAACAAGACATGGTTCTGGTCTCTGGTGGAATGACCATGGTCCCATGGGGACTAAGTTTCCACAGGTGAAGGCAGACTCTTCTTGGCCAGGGTATGAGATAATCTTAGGTTTGCTTCAGATCCATGAAAATAAACACTTCACCTTCATAATTAATCTTCCCTCACCTTAGAAGCAAAGATCTAAAATCTGGCCCTTTACAATCATGTGGTAATATTTTCTCAGGGGTCTGGTCCACTGCTCCCACATTACCAAGTAAATGGGTATGACTTAAGAACTTCTTCTTTCTCTCTCCCAGCTGAACACTAGTGAATCATGTATGAAAATGTCTTAAAATATTCCAGCCAGCAATGTATGTGTTGGAATAAAACACGTAAAATGGGTTTTAACTTGAAATTCTGGAACACTTTTCCACAACTAAGATAAATGTGAATGCTATGTCTCATCTTAGAGACTGTGCCTTTGAACTGTGAAACAGAAGCACAGTCTTTAAGGCTGCTGTTGTTCCAACTCTGTCAATCATCCTTAATAGAAGGATAGGTTTATGCACTTAAATTAGCAAAGAAAAATATTCCAAGGCTAATAATAGGAGAAATTTTATTCTTGTAAGGACTACAAGTCCTTAGAGTAAGTGATGGCAGGGGGTAAGGAGAGGGTGAATTATACTTTTCTTTTTCAGTTAAATCCATTTATATCTTTAAGTGTTAAAATGTACTCATCTCTAAAGAGAAGAAAAATACACCTGCCCTAAAGTTTTTATTATGGAATTTTAAGTTATCTGATTAATAATATTCTGCAAATCAAAAAACACTTGTCATTAACTACCTACATGTTAGAGTTAATTCAAGTTCTAACATGTCCATTTTGTGCCTGAATTATTAAAAACAACTATTTATATTGATCAAATTAACAAATTCAAGAAAATTATTTACACCTTAGCTTAACAAATGGGATATTTGACATAATTCCCACAAGTCTTTTCTCATGACTGGTTAAATAATGGAAAATTCCCCTTCTATTTGTGAAAACATAAGTATTAGTTCTCCTAAACTATTTCTGGTGAGCAATTAAAATATTTTTAATCCATTGCTTAAAATCACACAATCCTTCCTTTACCAATTAACTATTGATATTTTTGATATTTATGAAACTTCAATGCATACTTCAAAGTTGTTATAAATTTACATAGGGACTTCCCTGGTGGTCCCGGGAAGTGGTAAAGAATCCACCTTACAGTGCAGGGGATGCAGGTTCAGTCCTGGTCAGGGAACTAAGGTCCCACATGCCTTGGGACAACTAAGCCCGTGCACCACAACTACTGAGCTCACACGCCTCAACGAGAGAGCCCGCGTGCCACAAACTACAGAACCCATGTGCTCCGGAACTTGTGCGCCACAACTAGAGAAGAGAAAGCCCCCATGCCACAACTAGAGAGAAGCTCATGCACCACAACGAGAGCCCGCGCACCGCAATGAAAGATCCTGCGTGCCTCAACAAAGAGCTCACGTGCCGCAACTAAGACCCGATGCAGGCAAAAAATAAAAATAAATAATAAATTAAAAAAAAAAATAGCAACAGCATGCTTTAAAAATAGACAACAGCCCTCTTTTAGCCAGAAAAGTATTTCCACAGTATTAATCAGATTAGTTTCTAATATTTAATTATCCTTTAAAATTGATTAAATAATTTAGGAGGGGCAAATTTTAAAAGGCACAACAGGGTTTACAATGAAAAGTGGGTCTGCTTGACACCCCATTTCCTACTCCCAAGGCAACTAGTGTTATCAGTATCTTCTGTATTCTTCTGGAACATTCTACACTATATCAGCACATATATATGTGCATGACTTTGTTGTCTTCAATTAACATTGTATTTTGGAAACAATTCTAGATCTCAGCTACTCATCACAGTATGAATTTTATTGTAGCTGATTTCTCATTGATTGACCTTTAAATTATTTCCAGATTTTGTCAATGATACAACGTTAGAATAAACCTTTTCTTATATACATGACTACACATAAATGCAAGAATATCTGTATGATAAATACCTAGAAATAAAATTGCAGTTAAGAGGTTATATGTACTCTCAGTTTTGACAGATGTTGTGAGATTGCCTTTCTTAGAGATTGTACCATTTCACACTTCTTCCAATAAATTACAGCTGTGCTTACTCACCACACCCTTGTGTGGTGTCACCAAGCTTGTTTATTTGGATCAGTTTCACAGGTGGACATAAGAGAGCCCCACAATTTTAACTTGCATTTCTCTTATATGAAGTGGAACAGCTTTTCCTATGTTTAAGAGCTATTTATGTTTGCTTTACTATAAACTATTGCCCATTAATCTGTTAGATAGTTAAAACTTTTACTGACTTATAGAAACTCCTTACATATTAAAGATATTAACCTTATATATGTAGCATCATTACTAATACTTATTCCAAGTTTATTATGTTTCTTTTGATGATGTTATGGTTCTTATCCACACATATTTTATTTTTAGGCAGTCTTACTGATATTTTCTTCAACTTTCCTTAGACATGTTCTCCTTTAATTTAAAGATCTACTAAAACTTATTTTCTGGATATTTCTTTAGTCACTGTGGGTGACCTGAGCTGGCTTCAGCCTGCCTGGGACAAGGACAGGGGTGGGAGTGGGGCTTGTCTCCTCACAGTGCTGGGTTACTGTTTCCTGGGGTGATGGCATTTCGATGTGTCAACCTGGCTAGCCTGAATGATATTCCTGTGTTAACGAATCAAACTGTGATCCTGGTACTGCTGTGGAGGGATTTTGCAGAGGTAATTAAAATCCTTAATTTGCTGATTTAATTTAAGGAGATTATCCTGGATGGGCCTGGCTTAATCGGTCAAGAGTCCTTAGGAGAGACTGAGGCTTTCCTAAGAGAGAAAGGGCACCAAGGAGAGAGAGGTGACTGACCCTTGGCTGGCTGTGAATGATGGCTTTGGCTCTTCCCTGAGTAGTTCCACCCTGCTCATCCTTCCTTCCTGATGATCTGCTCTATGGACATTGAACTTGCCCCTACAGCTGTGTAAGGCAAGTCCTAGTGATAAGTCTGTATATCTGTGTGTGTGTACCTGTATATAGATGTGTGTATGTATAAATACGTACATGTGTGTGTTATGTATGTACCTATGTGTGTGTATGTGGGTGAGTGTGCTGTGTGTCTTTCACGCATAAATCTCTGACTGGTCATGCTTCCCTGGTTGAACCCTGAATGATGCTCTTGGAAATCAGAGAATTAAGATAAATGTGGATTGCTGTGTCTACTCTGTCTGCAGTGAAACTGCTCATTTCTGGGACTGCGCATGGTGAAGGGCTATGTGTTGGCACACCAGCTGTGGGCCATCATAAAGAGACCAATGAAGAAACAAGCGGTGAGAGCCAGGGGCGTGGCCCACGCCCACGGGGGCTCCTCCATGGCTGCCAGTTAGACCTGGTGCGTGGAGGGGCCAAGGAAGCCAGGCGAGAGAAAGGTTCTGGGCCTGCTGATGGGGCACCATGCATGGGCAACTCAGCGTCCCTCCCTGAGCTGTGCTATGAAGCTTCGTCAATGCAGCATTTGATCAGCACTCCTGAAAAGATGACTCACGATTGGAAAGCACCCTGAACCAGAACACATTTTGAATCACCTCAGTTGATGGGGTACCATCTGACCTATTTCCCCCAGACAATGGTCCTGTGAGATGCCATCCCGGCAACCAGGTGAGCCCTGTACAAGGAGAAGGGGCGAATGCCAACAGGGGTCGAGGGCCAGGTGGGCCAGAAGGTGGCCACCGTGGAAACTCTCCAAGAGTTTTGCCTTTGATTATGGGGAATGCTGACCTCTTCAAGGTCAAAGCCTCAATAACCTACTGGCCCTGGTGGCCTGAAACAGACACCAAGTCATGGGGCAAAAGGGACACCAACATAGAGCGTGTATTGCCTTGAAAACCTGGTCCCCAACTCCTAACATGCCACCCTGACATGGGTAGCCCTCACTGTCACCCACCCCCAAAAGGGATGCCCCCTCATGGCTGATGTTTCCCACAAGCTGATCCACACTGACTGGGAGCATGATATCAAAACAGACAGTTATTCCATTCAGGTTTAACACATAACTTTCCCCCCCAAACACCACACTAAACTCACTTCTCTGTTCTGTGGTCAACAAGATTGAGAACATCTAGAATATGACTGCCACTTGGAAAGAAAATATCTGGGCTTTTATGCTTTTTATTTCCATTGTTTCTAATAAGTACTTTAGGCAATCTGCTTCATGAACTGACACTCAATTATATGTTGAAATGTTTGGAAAAATACCAACCGATATGAAAATGGAAAGAGTTATTAATAAAATAATCAATTTTAACCCCAACGATAAAACTAAAAAGTAAAAAAAAAAAAAGCAATCCATATACAAGTTATAAATACATTTTTTGAGGGAGGTGATTCATTATAAATAAAAAATCTTTAAAAAAGAACTTCTTTTTATTTCCTTCATAATTCAATCATATAGCAAACTATGAAAATGCATTATATGTCAGCTTTACTGTCTCACAAATAAAAACGGCGTTTCTAATCCTCAAATTCCACCTTGTCTTTATACATGTTATATTTAAAGTTCTGTGTTAGAACTCTACAGCCACAATGAAGTTACTGTGGCACTTGATATTTATAAAACCGAGGGCTTTGTGTAGTCCCTGGGCAGGATCCACACAACCTTGGCTGTTCCTTCCACCAACATGTAATTTATCTAGTCAATTACCATAACGCTGCAGCATGTGATTCTGGCTTGCTTTGAAAAGACTTTCCCAGGTGAGAATTCCCTCCCACCTATTACATGGACTGAAATGACTTCCAAAAGCACATTAAAGCGGAGAGAGCACACTCTCGGTGATGGACTTTGCAGGAAAGGGACTCGGACCACACAGAAAGCAGGGTGTGGGCTGCCCAAGAGGGCTACATATGGCAGGGACATGAGACCAGAGCAGCAGGAGGGTCAGCTGCAGGGCACACGGAGGGGGCAGCCACAGGGCAGAGCGTGGGTGCTGAGTACGGGTCTGTCCTACCACTTAGTCAGGGACAGCAAGCAGGGGACGTTTTAGCACCTTTCTGTGGCCAGGCTTTGGGAAGGAGTATGATTTGATTCTTGAGATTATTCCACCCGCTGACCAAGTCTAGAAACCATAACGGCAAAGAGGAACAATAAATGTTTCAGCAAATAAATATAGGCTACCTTACATGACATGCTATTTTAACCTGTTCTATAATTACACTAACCCCCTCCAGATTCTGCTGATGAGATGCACTAGGGGCAGCACATGATCATTAGAAAGGCTTCAGGCAAAGCCGACCACTTGAGAAGAAGGATCTGGAAAAATACTTTGGCAATATTTTCCATAGGAGGCTATAAAATTTGAGCTTTTACATTAAATAGCCAACTTTTCATACAGAATTATTAAGTCACAGACTCAAGACAAATCATCCTAAAGAAACTAATTTTCATGCCCAATTTTGTTACTTCTTGTGGGTGCTGGTTCCATGATGTTTATGGAAATTCACTGAGTTGGGCCCTTAGGGAACATGCATTTTTTTTCCTATATGTTTTTCACTAGTCAATAAAAAGTTTTTCCAAAAATGTCCAACTCCTTGAAGCCATGAGGTGATGCAAGGTCAAATAGAGGGCTTGATATTCTTTTAAGAGTACTCAGCCCTAAGCCCTCATGCCTCTTAGAGGAAAATGGACCTGTCTCATGATGGGTAGAACTTTAAAGTTGACTCGCCAGGCCCATGAGCGTATAAAGGGTAAAATAAAATGATGACTCCATTAAGGTGCTATATTTTAGAGGTTGATCCCAAAGTTCATCAGTATTTTAGCAAGTTCCAGTTCCCCCATTCTGGGAAAAGGGGCTGTGCCCGGAGAAGCTGCCTGGTTCAGCGTAGCTGCAGCTTCTGAGCAAGTCAATAGCTCCCTCTGAGGGCAGAGTGGGCATTCCACCTTTTGCAGATTTTAAGGGTTAACAGGCAGAAAGTGAGGTATAGAGTACACAGCTCACAATGGGGGAATTTTCATTCCTCACAGATGGCATTGAAGGGCATCAAATGTCCACAGTGAGGTCCCCCTTAAAGTAGAAGGACATCATTCCTACTTGGAGTATAAATCCGTATGTCAACTCATAACAGTCTGGAGGGAGGAGAGAGCTGGAATTCTCTCTTTTGGGGAGTATCAGGCATGTGTTGGGCAAACCCACGTGGAGAAGTGTGGACAAACCACATTCTCACCTCCTATTGACATGGAGGGAGAGGTGGGTTCTGGCCAAGCCCCTGACTCCATCTTTCTCTAGGGGCTTCTCTCATGTGATGGCACAGGGCATCCCCATCCCAAGACTTCCTCCACCAAGGTATGGCCAAAACAGCTCTCCTGGAAAGGGTGATTTTTCTGATAACAATGTCTTGGTTGATTTAACCAAAAGAGGCGGGCAGTCAACCTCAGTGAGATGTCTTACACACCTGGCTCGCCATACCATCATGCACGTGGTCACATGGATCATGCACATACCTCCACTTGGATGGATCAGGACTGAGCCTGAACAATATGCTACATTTCCCAAATCTGCCAGGAGGCGTATTTCTGATTTAACATTGGATTGCATGGTCATTTTGTATACTTTTAGAAAATGGAGGGATTTTAACCTACCTAAGAAGTTAACTTGGCTAGCTTGGATCTGAAAATAGGCTGATTCTAGCTGACACCAGCAATCCCAGTTTATCAAGTGTGATGGAAACAATTACCATGACTCCTGTTGTCTAAACATGCTTTTCATCATGCTAATATACAACTGTTTCACTTTTAACAGCATGGCTAAGTAACACTTACCACAGGATGGGAACCTGGAAGTTGTGGACGGAAATTACTATTTCCTGGTTAGAAAGAACATGGACAGTTACTGCTATGTTACTGAAAACCAACTATTTATCCCCTCCCCCACTGCAGATCAATCAATATGACTGTAAAATATTACTGCTTGAGGAGTAGATACATTTTCCGCATACATTTCTTGATACCCTCTTTCACCTTCCTCACATAAGCAATTAAAATGAATTTGTTTTTTAAAGTTAAAGTTATCAGCTATTTTTTGATGAATGATATCTATAAAACTGGAGCAATCTGACATCATTTTAATCAATCAGTAAAAACAAAGCCTCATCCCATCTTGTTTGAATTTGCAACAAACCAAATCTAAAACGAGGCTGATTATTATCAACATCTGAAACAGTGAGACTCCAATGTCTTGGCTACTCACCCATTTGCCCATCAAATTTTTGACATGGAACTGTAAGAACTCTTAACAAACCATCTGACTTATAAGAATAATGCTCGACGAGCTGAAAGAGAAGAAAGCAAGAAATTATAATAAATAATGGAGGCAGGCAATGGAGAAATCCTGACCTGGAGCAGCTGACTCCCCTTTTGGACTTTAAAAGTGATTTAAGGGGCTTCCCTGGTGGTGCAGTGGTTGAGAGTCCGCTTGCTGATCAGGGGACACGGGTTCGTGCCCCAGTCTGGGAGGATCCCACATGCGGCGGAGCGGCTGGGCCTGTGAGCCATGGCCACTAGGCCTGCGCGTCCGGAGCCAGTGCTCTGCAATGGGAGAGGCCACAACAGTGAGAGGCCCGCGTACCGCAAAAAAAAAAAAAAAAAAAAAAAAAAAAAAACTTACCTATTTAGGTGAATGTTTGTTGAATGAATATATTTTACCCTTCCAGGGAGCATTCTGTTTTTTAAATTTTATTTTATTGTAGAAAGAACACAACATGAGATCCACCTTCTTAATAAATGTTTCAATCTGACCAGCCCTAACATGCTACTGAGATGGACATCAAAGTTCTCTCTATTCTGTTAAATGCAATAGTGTGTTCTAAGGCTAATAGTATTGAGGTCCCTACAACAGCTGAAATATCACACATCTCTCCAATGTCATTCAAATATCTCCTTACAAGCTTATGTTTTCAGGAAATCTACACCACAAGGGTGTCTGGGAGGTGGGCATACATGTAAGGATTTCCCTTTTGGGCAGGGGTCTGCAAACTTTTTCTGTAAAGGGCCAGATAGTGATATTTTAGGCTTTTTCATTCCACATGGTATCTCTGTCACACAGTTCTTTATTTATTTTTAAAAACACCACCCTTTAAATTATAAAAACCATTGTCTTCAAGTACCACACAAAAGCAGACCAGGGGCAGATCTGGTCCACGGATGTGTTGATTCTAGCTCTAAAGAAAGGAATACTGGAGTAGTGTAGCAGTTACCTACTCTCAGAAAAATAACACCAGACTCTTGGGTGGGGGAAGGGCACAGAGGTACCTTACGCTGGTGTCAAGGAAAACCAATGAAATCACACTTGTAAAAATGGAAGGTACTGCTGGCATTTTTATGCTCTTTCTTAAACATATATAGAAGGGCAAAGATTTAATTAAGGCTGAATACTGTGAGATGCTGGAGGAATCAGTAAATGGGAAAGAGTAAATATGGGAAAGAGTCTTAGGAAGGAACTTTCCAACAATTAAAGATGTTTAACATTATAGTCAGCATGCAGACTTGGAAACTGTGAGTGGGCTCACACAGGGAAAGTGGTCATTCAGTTGAACTGTAATGGCTATGTACCAGTGATGGAGCCCAGGACCCTCAAGCGTTGGGCTGACAGATGGACTCCAGTGCCTTTAAATACACACCATCAACAATTCTTGTAGGAAGTGGGAGATTCTGATGGGAAATTAATACCAGAAGGCAACATTCCCTACTCATCTCTCTGATTTTCATTGGGCATTAGGACCTAATAGGTTAAATACTCTTTTAAAGCAATACCATTAAAATAAAGCAAAGTCTGTGGTTGATAATAAGATACATGCTAATGATCTACAAACCAAAACACAATGTCAGCATTATGACTAATATGAATAAATATTAAAATACCCAGCATTCAAAGAAGAAGATTTTGTCCCCAACTACAGCATTAGGAACCAAAATACACTGTGTGGTGGTTACTCTAAGTGCTTTAAAGGTAATGGAGATCCCTGATCACAGTTTTTAAAAAGGCAAGATTTTGAGTCGGGTCCTTTCCTGCTGTAACCACACATGAGGTTCCTGGCTGGGCCTGGTGTGGACATTTGAACCCCTCCCCGATGATGTCCCGCACCTACAAAAGCTCAACGTAGCTGTCACTCTTGGGATGGCAGAGTCCCTTGGTTTTCTCTGTCTCTGGACCCACTACAGTTTACAGGATGCTTTGCCATTTCCTCATGGAGCTGTGATTTAGAATGAAGCCAAGTCGTTCGTGCCCAATGGAAAGCAGGGATGAACACACCGGATTAGGGCTCATTAGTGCCTAAGAAACTTCCAAATTACGCTCTGTTTTGGGGTTTACTATCAGGTAGGTCAAGAAGAACCCCTTTTTAGACCAGGGCTGAACAATCCTATACAAGTGGCAGTCTGAAGCGCAGGAAACGCTGACTACTAGGTTGCCCTAATTTTGCAGCAAGATTCATTTTGCAGTGAGAATGGCACCTGACATTTTATATTAAATTTGGCCTCTCACAACTCAAAGAACAGTCTGATTAGCCACTTCTAGGCCTCCCTTCCCAGCCATCCACACCTTTCTATTGTGTGCATTTGTCTGATAGGCTGTTCTGGGTTCCAGGCAGAACGACTTAGAAAGAAATGCATCTAGTGCCCCAAGGCAGGGTCTCCTGTTAAACTAAGCACAGTCCTGAGCGGGTACCACTTCCTAGTGCCAAGAGCTGAGGGGCCCTGGATAAGCCTGGATAAGCATCACCTGACATGATGACCCTAGACCAGTCATCCAGGAACCTGAAGGCTGAAAAGCAGCCTCTGATTGGGCACGTCTTGGCAAGGACCCAGGTGGCATACTCTAAGGTCCAGGGGCCAGTTCCTCTCTTTTCTGAGGATGATGTATACCTGCCAGAGTGTGTCAAAATTCTTCCCACCAGGGATGGAGAGCTTCCCCGTTTTGTCCTTATCGATGCGGTAGTGCAGCACCTTCCCCTCGTGCAGCAGGCACAGGGCGTAAGACCCGTTGTCCCTGGACCTGATCCTGGAAGAGAGGAGACAGTGCATCACCATCACTCCTACCACCTGGAAGGGAGGAGCGTCCTGGGAAGGCAGCCTGCAACAGCTTCCCAACCTCGGGGACAAGGGGTCAAGGGAGGCCCAGCCCACAGACCAGTGACACCGCAAGCTCCAGACAAGGAAATGCTATGGTCGGGGACAGGCCACAGCCAAGCCCAGCAGGCTGGGGAGCATTGGGTGGGCATCAGGAGAGATCTGGGCTCTGGGGGGCATGTCCTCTGTTTGACTGGAGCAGCAACGCTGCTCAGGGTACCAGTAAGTGGGACCCTCAGCGTTCCGCAGCTGGGGAGTCTGTAGAGCCCTCTTCACTCACCTCCTCTCTTCAGTGAGGTCAGCATTTGGATCAGATTCCAGGGAGTGCAGCTCCCCTGTCTAGCCAAGGGTGGGCGTGGATGGGGGGTGTTTGGTAGGCATTTTAACTAGGAACCTTCTGGACCCCAGATGGAGGGGGATGAAAGCCCTCTTCACTCCCTCAAGCTCGCTCTCCCCTTTGCAGGGAGGAGAGGGCGGGACCAGGACTGAGATTTAAAATGTTCCATGTGATGCAGTCAGATGACGTTGCCAGGAGAAGAAAATGTCCTCCAGCCCACGCTGGAGCAAGCAGAGCCAGGTCTGCGCTGGCTGTGCTGGGCGCCCAGGCTCTGCCTCCTGGTCCCAGTGGGTGCTCCTGGGCACCACCCCCTTCCCTTATCCAGGAATGAGACTTGTGAGTCTGATACTGAGCAGAGAGACACCCGCTGTGATGCAGGGGGACCTGCCGCCCATGGGGAGGGCCTGTGGGACTTGGGGAGGGCGCAGGCCAGGTGGGGCTGCAAAAGCACGGAATGGAGGTGAAGCCCCTCCCCAGCTGAATTCCTTCGTTATCACCATCCTCAGCCCATCTTCCCCTCTCAGCAACTCAAGCCCTTGGGATCACAAGATCTACGAGAGGGTGAGTCACTGAGGTCCCAGAGGTCCCAGAAAACCTCTCCGGCCTTAGCATTTTCTAAAATGAGGAAACTGAGGTCCCCAAATGTTAAGCAATGTGCCCAATGCACTGTATTTTGGGAAGAGTTCAAATACGCCAAGCTGCCATCAGATTTCCATATTGAGGGGAAATTTCTGATGCCTCCTTTTGGTTGTACGAAGCCACATCCACAAGATGCACTTTGGAAGCTGACGTGGTCACCCTTAGCCTTGTAGGTTCACCTCAAAAAGCTAACCCAGGACTTGAGATATGAGCTGTGTCGTGTGGGGTTGGAACCTTGTTTTAAAAATAAGTTTAAGTCGTGCTTGGCTGTGCGTGATGAACGGGTTCCCTCCAAGCACCAGTGCTCAGGGCAGCTGGTGTGGGTGGCAGGAAATGCCCAGACCCGCCTCGGCCTCCGTGGGGGCCGCTTCTGAAACCTTCTGCTATGTGAAAACATCCCTTCCTCCCAACCCAACCAGGTCACCGGCACCCCAAAATGTAAGCTCCCTTTCACGGTTACATGGCTCATTAAGGCCAGTTGGTTGCTGTCAAACCGAAAAACCACCACACAGAAAAGGAAAAACATATTTTTATATGAGGGGTAACTGAGTCTATCTCGTAGGGAAGCTATTTTATAATGTGGGGCTACTCACACCTGCTTTGTTTATTTTATAAGCCTCCGTGGCAAACAAATAGGATAGTTTGGAGGTACAAAGAACTATACAAATTCTTAATATGAAGCAATATCAATTTACGTATATGCATATAAAAGGTGACCTTGGGGGGCTTCCCCGGTGGCGCAGTGGTTGGGGGCCCTCCTGCCGATGCAGGGGACACGGGTTCGTGCCCCGGTCTGGGAAGATCCCACGTGCTGCGGAGCAGCTGAGCCCGTGAGCCATGGCCACTGAGCCTGTGCATCTGGAGGCTGTGCTCCGCAAAGGGAGAGGCCACAACAGTGAGAGGCCCGCGTACCGCCAAAAAAAAAAAAAAAAAAAAAAGGTGACCTTGGGATAATGATGCCCATAGGCCATTCCAAAGTACCACTCTCGGGGCTTCCCTGGTGGCGCAGTGGTTGAGAATCCGCCTGCCGATGCAGGGGACACGGGTTCGTGCCCCGGTCCGGGAAGATCCCACATGCCGCAGAGCGGCTGGGCCCGTGAGCCATGGCCGCTGAGCCTGTGCGTCCGGAGCCTGCGCTCCGCAATGGGAGAGGCCACAGCAGTGAGAGGCCCGCGTACCGCAAAAAAAAAAAAAAAAAAACAAAGTACCACTCTCTTTGATTTAAAGTCCTTTGCATCTTGGACCTCAGGGTCCTGGAATCAATTAACTGGATCTGAACTCTGGTTTTCCAGACCCATGTCCAATGCCCAACCATTCCACCTTGCCTTATGCCCTGATTGACCTTTTGTTGTTAAAAGTGAGATGGAGGATCACAGAATGCCTGGGGATATGGTTCAATCACCTCATTAGAAATTGGGAAATGCAAATTAAGACCACAATGGAAATACCATGACATGCCCTTCAGACTGGCAAAAATTTAAAAAGACCAAAAATGCTAAATATTTCTGAGAATGAAGGCAATAGGCACCCTCGTATACTGCCTGTGGGAGCATGAATCAATTCAATCATTTTGGAAAACCGTTTGGAATTCTCTACTGAAACTGGACCTATTTATCCTGAGTCAGCAAAACACTCCAAGATATACAAAATGTGTGCATTCTGCACCTATAAAGTATGTGGGGATGCTTATAACAGCTTTAGCTGCGGTTATCAAAAACAGTAAGGCCTAAGTGAACACTTAGTGTTCACTTAGGTTGTGGGGTATTCATACCACAGAATGTCATAGAATAAAACAAACAAATGGCAGTGATACAAAGCACAGATGACTCTCATAAGTATAAAACGTACACTGTGATTCCACATGCATGAAGATCCCAAACAGGCAAATGAGAACAGTTTTGATGTACGCTTAGGTCGTAGGTGGTGACGAGAACGAAAAAAGAAGAAAAAAGCCAGGGCATGCTGGACACAACGGTGCAGGAAGTGGTGTCTTGTAATGGGTGCGTGTGAGTGAGGGCCCTTCTGCGATGCTGCTTGTGTTTTAGTTCTTGACTCCAGTGGTGTTTGCTTTAGAATTATCCTTTAAGCTACACTTACAGAGTGACTCACTCTTCTGTGTGTTTAGTATTTCATAAGAAAAGCAGCATTAAAAGAGAGCTGATGCAAGGCAGAAATAGAGCATCTCTTGCTTTGGGGCAGTGATTTCTTCAAAGGCACACGCTTCCTTGAGGATCCCCCAGAGAATAGGTCCCAGAGGAGTTTGCCTCCCAGAGCTCCAGCCAGGCAACCTGTTTCAGCTCCCAGGATGCCAGCAGCAACAGATACCTGGTGAGCACAATCTAAGGACTGGGAGGCACAGGGACAGGCTGTGGACATGCAGCCTGAGCAGCCCCCAAGCCAGCTGGCAGGAAACGAGGGCAGAGAAGGGAAACCCACAGGCCCAACATCTGTAGGTGGCAGAGACCAGAGGCTTGGTGACACTAACGGCCAGTAACTGTGAGGTGTCTGCTGGCTGCAGGCGGATCCTGGGCTGGGCTATTTTTAATCTAACATACGGAAAATACTGGTTTGGAAGCTGAAGTAGCTCCTCCTCCTGGCCCCCTCCTGTTCCTCAGAAAGCCCCCCTCTGCCCTGGGACACACACCAGGTTTGTCACGTGGATGCACAAAGGGGAAAGAGCAAAGACTAGTCTTGCACCTTCTCTTGGGGTTGCTGGCCTCCACCCTCCAGGTCAACTATCTTCAGGCATATTCCCAGAAGCCCCAGAATACTGTATTTTTTCCCAGTGAGTCTCTTGGAAGAAGCAGGCTCACGACAGATTTGTGTTTTGCTACGACAGGGTGTGGGACTTCAGTGCTTTTGAACTGCGAAGTTGTCCTAACTGGCCTTAAGACCGTCTTGAGGTCCTTGGTGAGAGGGCAGGAGAGCCACCTTGCCTCTGTGGGTGGATGGTGTCAGGCTCTGCGATGAGCAGGCCTTGCACCTCACAGACACCAAGCACTTGGCAAAGCTGAGGTGGGGAGAGTGTTCGTTCTGCTAGGCACAGCCTGGGGGGGGCCAAAGCCCTTTTTCACCCTCCTACGACCTCCTGGATCAGAGAAAACATGTGGTAATGATGCCCAGACACTGACAGGGAAGTGAGGACCAGGAGGTGGTGGGACCCTCAAGGTGACCTCCACCTAGCAAAGTCTGGGGACAGTGCATTGTGTCTGCTGCAGACAGAACAGAACAGCTGGGGCACATCCTAGCCCACCAGGCATTCTCACTGTCCTGTGCATTTGTTTTCCCATGGGCAGAGTAGAGCGTGGCTGGCTGGAGGGGAAAGGGGGTGCCTGGGAAAAGCTGTGTGCCTATGGCCGGGATGGGCTGTACAAAGAGAGAGGGAGGGGCTCACTTCCAGGGCTGACGCTGTATTGGGTGGTCAGATACTGCAGCATGGGGCCCAATGGTGGCTTTGAGACAGCAGCCGAGGAGTAAGGAAGGAGAGGATATGGGAGTGGTATGCCCAGTAGTATGCTTGCCAGTATAATGCTGAGAGCACCCCCAGACTCAGGAGAGGTATCAGCACTAATGATCCATGGAAGACAAAAGGAAATGCAACTTCTGGGTGCTTTTGCTTTGCACTATAGCAAAATTTAGGCACGTGAGCATTCCATACATGCAATGAAAGCAGGATCAGTATGGAACACAGGTCTAAATATGGTGCCATGCCAAGCTATTCTTTCACATGTCTGCCTTTTAAAAAGCTTCATCAATCCCCCTCTCTCTCCCTCTGCTCTAGTTTATGAGGTGAAACTAGGTCATGCTGCTTCTCCTCCAGCTTCATGGGGACCTTGATCAGACCAATGAAGTGATACTGACGTTAGTCCACAACCCCCTTTAAACTTTTCACTTCAGACAGGCCATGACACTTTATGCTGACCTGCGGCTGCAGAACCACACGTGTCGAATAAAATGGCACACTTTGATCCATGATGGCAACACCTAAGAGCGCTCACAGAACTCAGCTTTTATTGTGGAATATGAGGGTCACACAGTCTCATTCATCTATGAATAAGAGTAAGGTTTTTTCTAAACCCAGAGATCGCTTTTGAAATTTAAATATATAACAGAAAGGAAGTTATAATTTAAGCAGGGAAAAGTGAGTGGAAAATAAGAGCAAAAAATAAATAAAAATGTGAGATTTGCCTAAGGACAAATGCCAATATCAGTGCTGCAGTGGACGGGGGAGAACATCCGGGGCCAGCAGCAAGGTGGGCACCTGAACCTGAGATTCCCCCATTAAAGCAAGGATGGTAAAGAAGAAAACCTCTTCAACTCCGGAGAACAATGTGCCCAGTATAGAACACTCAGGAGTCCCACAGATGAATATCAATCAAATACAAGCTCAAAAAGATCACCCAAAACATAAGGAAACAGGAGTTATAAGAAAGAGGTCAGGGAGGGAAAAAGAGCAGGAGAGACAAAGATTTATACACCTAAGGACTTTCTGTATTGGAATCATCAGATACAGAATAGAAGCTAACTATACATGAAATATTCAAAGAGACAAAAGATGGAATCACAAAAACTAGCAAGCAATAAGATACTCTCAAAAATATATAGGACTATTTGAGAAACAACAAAAACAAATGGAATTTCTAGAAATTTTTAAAGAATATAACTGATGGAAAAAAAACAGTGGATGAGTTTAAAGTAGATTAGATACAGATGAGGTGAAAATTAATGAATTGGAAGACAAATCCAAGAACATTACATAGTTCAGTGCAAAGAGAAAAGGCAACAGAAACTAAGAAAGAATAGAGGATGAATTAAGAAGGTCTAAAATACATCTAATAGGAGCCTCTGAAGGAAGAAATGATAAGAAAGAAGGATGATAATACTTGAAAAAAATAGATGAGTATTTTCCAGAACTGATGAAAGAATCCATGGTTGTAGGAAGCACAGATACAGGACAACCACTGGCTTAGCTTTAAACATATTACCTTGTTCATCTCTGTAACAACTCAGGTAACACAGTAGTTTCCCCTTTTTATCATTCAGTAAGCTGAGATCAGAGAGATGAATTAAGCTATCTAAATCACAGCGCTATTAAGTGGCTGTGCTTGCCTGAACTTAAGTTTCTACAAATAGAAGCAGTTTCAAGGTTAACTCTGTCTCAACCAGTCAAATAATACAGGAACATTCCCTACTACACATATGGTTAAAGACCCTCCAATGAACTTGGAAAATCTCAAATGATCACTAATCTTAACATAGCTTAGGTAGGCATCCAGCATCTTGAGCAGGCTCAAATGTGGTCCTCAGACCAGCATCACTTGAGAACTTGTTAGAAATCCAAATTCCTGAGATATAACTCAGGCGTAGTGAGTTAAAAACTAGGGGGTGGGGGTGTGTGGTTTGACCCAGCAATCTGTGCTTTAACCAGCATCCAGGTGGTTTGCACACAAACAGAAGGTTGAGAATCACTGCTTACATCATCTGCTCTGGACTTTGTATCCATCCTGTGGAACCCCACTGAAGGTACTGTTTTCATTCTTCATCCTTTCTTCTAGTTTACATTTGTTCCTTGCTCATGGGGAATACAAGTGTATATTCTTACAAGCTATCTCAATGTCTCTGAAAAAATGTAGCATATTCTGAACACATTTTATCCTGGTTACCTTACACTGAGTTGTACTTGCACTGAAAATGATTACTAATAGCTATTTCCAAAGAGAGGCATCCACCTGACATCCAGTATAACTGATGAGGAAGGGGGAAAGGGAGGGGAAGGGCATTGGTGAAAGGTACTGTTCTAATATTCAAGGGTGGGGCTTCCCTGGTGGCGCAGTGGTTGAGAGTCCGCCTGCCGATGCAGGGGTCACGGGTTCGTGCCCTGGTCCGGGAAGATCCCACATGCCGCGGAGCAACTAAGCCCGTGAGCCATGGCCGCTAGGCCTGCGCGTCCGGAGCCTGTGCTCCGCAACGGGAGAGGCCACAGCAGTGAGAGGCCCGCATACCACAAAAAAAAAAAAAAAAAAAAAAAAAATAAAAATAAAAAAAAAAAAAAAAAAAAAAATAATATTCAAGGGTGGTCGGTATGTCACCCATGTCCCCAAGCCAGGTCCAACCTGGACAAGGACCACACAGTTTAGCACATTCCTGATTCTGGGTGGACAAAACCCTTTTCCTTAGAAAGCCACTGTCACCAAATCTTCTAGTATCCAGTTGTGTACAGAATGGTGTATGCCCTCATTGGACCATCTGTGCATGTTGCTAATTGTTTTACCTGTAGGTTCTCCTGGAAGGCCTCCTACAGGGCCCCAAATATTAGAGGCATGAATAAGTGAATGTGTGTGTGTGTGTGTGTGTGTGTGTGTGTGTGTGGATGCATACGTGTGTGTAAAGGAGGAGAGGGTGTGAGGGGCATTGGGCTATAATGGAGAAGGATATGGTGGGGAAGGGAAGGGAAGAGAAGGGAGGAAGGGAAGAAACAATGAGAATGTCATACTCCATCTAGAAAATGGCTAATGAAGAAGGGATGACTCAAAGATTAAAGTGTTTATTTCTCCTTGAAAGGGACAGGGGAAGGAAGGTCTGGGGTACCTGGATTTCAGAGGCAGAGCACATAAGAGCACATCACACAGGGAACTCAATTGTTCTGCAGGGCTGGAAAGGTGGTTGACTGTGGAGGGCATGTGAAGGATAAATGGCACCACTACTTGGTACCTGCTCAGAGGCCTCTGCACTGTCTTGTTTCTCTGCATACAGGGCCCCAGGCTACCTGGGATGACTGTAACATATTAAAGAGCTGTCATGAGAAAAGCACGGGTCAAGGAGTCCCACCCATCATATGCAACAACCACAGGCCAGCGCTGGGTGCCGAGGCCCACCCCCAACTGCAGGGAATGTAACGCTCTACGACCTCAGGACCCGCAAAGCCCACAGGCCACAGCTCATACACTCCCCAGTACGTGTGCCTCTCAGACCCTCGGACTTCAACTCTCCTGGGCTTCCTCTAGGCCTTTGTTCTCACCTTCCTGCCCTGCCAACACTACTCAGCTATGGCATGGGCAACACTTGCTCTTGACTTCTGCAAACTACTGTCCTGGTCTAAGACCTGACTCTCTGCCATCTCTCCCCCTGCAGAACCCTCATTCCCCTCTCTTCACAATCCAGGGGGCCAGCCCAGAGGTCAGGGTCTTCCTCAGGACCTCACAAGTCTCCCAGACCTGACCACACCACTGGTTTGGACCAGGAGACTCAACCTGGCAGCACCTTGTCCCCACCTGCTCTCCTGGGATCTCCTTCAAGCCCCTCCACCTCTTAGTCCCATGGCAACGCTGGCCTGGCATTCACCAAGCATTTGCAAAATAAGACCTGCAGTCAACACCTCTTGCCTTCCACCATACTCACCCAGTGGCTCTGGGCACAGCTGCCCCAGCACTCATCCTGCTGTGGCTCTTCCTCCCTCCTGATGGAGTCCAGAACTGCCTTACTACCACCTCAACCTCAGCTAAATCTAATCGGCCAGTTTAAGGATCATTTGGCAAATATTACAGTTGGTGTGTAAATAGGATGATCATCTGGCCTGAGACAGCCCTGTTGACCCCTGCTGTACCCCCTCCCATCATGTTATCGGCCCCCTTTCACCCTCCCTGAGTGGACAATCCATTCCCCGGTCCACCCCTTAGGGTCAGGAGGGACTTCCTGTCTGGTTGGACTGCCTTTCCTTCACACAGCTTGTCACTCCTGCCCTGCTCCTGGGCCAGGCCACGCTCATGTGGCAGTGTCGACCCCTAAGACTCTGCACTGACACTTCCTGCTGCCCAGGACCACTTTCTTTTCTTTCTCTACTGATTCTCTTCTCCTCACTGCTCAGAACACAGCTGAAAAGTCCCTTTCCCCAGAAAAAGATTCCTACCACTGAGACCTGTTCTGAGTACTGGGGCTCCACCTGTGAAGATGGAGGCCGGTCCCTGAACTTGGCCATGCAGAACAAGTGGGACTAATGGACAACAAACAAGTGAACAGAAATAAAGATACCAGCAGTGTCATTAGATGGGACAACCATGATGGATGGAGCGGGACATGTAGTCACACATCACACACTTTGCAGTATGTGTTTCTGAATTTAACATCTTCCCCTAGGCTGTAAGCACAGTGCAGGCAGGGACTAAAGTCTATCTTGTTTCTCACAGTCCTATCACAATGCCTGGCACACATCTGGTGGAATGCATTATTTTGTGAAATGAAAGGCTATTTTTGCAGCTTTTTTTTTTTTAACAGCATACTTCTAAAGTCAGAAAATAAGAACTACAGTGAAAATGGCATTGGCGACTTACTGGTTTGATGACTCCTTTGACAAATCTGAGATACTATCTTTTCTATGCCATGTTAATTCAGCCATTTGGAGAGCTGCCATCTGTGTATTTTAAAGGTCACCTAGAACTCACTCTTGACTCTGTAAGACTTGCAAGGACTCTTAGCCAAAAACAATAAAATGTTTTCCTGGGTACTAAACACAAAGCAAGTGACAATTCCATTGTTTTTCGTTTGCAGAACATGGAAATTATAGAGCGTTTTTGTTCTGAGATCCCTTACGTGATGACACGAAGGGACTAGCACATTACATTTCAGCAGATGTGATGTGCTCTTGGAGCAGCACTTGTGAATGTGAGCTCTGAGCTGTCCTGCACGAACCACGTGGTGAGATATTTCTGAACTGGACAGTCAGAGAACCATTGACCACAGACCCTCCCCACGGCCTCGTTCGGCCCAAGCAGGGCCCAGCAGTGTGACCACATGGCCTTAGAGTTTTGTATGATTTGTAAAAGATATTTAATCACAGCCAGAGAAGATCACTCTTTCTTCCACTCCAACTTCCTTTCCCAGAGTTGACAATGATCCTAAAAATGGACATGCATTACTCAGAATGAGTTGTGAACCTAGAGGAAGGATTGAGTTTTCTTTTTTCAAAATGAAGAAAATACTACCAAATTATTGTCAAATGAAGAGGCAAACACTATGCCATCAAAAGATGTAGAAAATAAAAGGTGCTATAGACATGTGTCAAGAACTTAAGTAAAAATAAAAATATTACTTTTTCTAAATTTTGTATGTTTAAGGTATTTATTAGTTTTTTAAAAATTGTAAATCATTGTGACTTTTTTCTCACTCTAAAATATAGTGTATTTTGTACCTAATTCTGTGTTCTTTCTTTTTTTAAAATCTTATTTTATCTTATTTTATTTTTGCAGTATGCAGGCCTCTCACTGTTGTGGCCTCTCCCGTTGTGGAGCACAGGCTCCAGACGCGCAGGCTCAGTGGCCATGGCTCACGGGCCCAGGTGCTCCACGGCATGTGGGATCTTCCCAGACCGGGGCACGAACCCGTGTCCCCTGCATTGGCAGGCGGATTCTCAACCACTGCGCCACCAGGGAAGCCCTGTGTTCTTTCTTAAAAAGGGTCTCCAAATTATATATGCTTTGGACCCCACCAATTCTGGATTCTTCCTTTGGGGGAGAGGATACAACATTTTTGGAAAGTAAGCTTTGTTCTTTCCTAACAAATCCATTTTGTAGTCACGCCTGAGCTGTGGCTAATTTCTCAAAATGGCAAACTGTGCTGTCATATGAGGCCTCAGAGAGCTGAGGGGACTCATCCCCAACACAGCCTGTCCACTCTGCCTCTGTCCCTCATGTCACGAACGAGGCAGAGCTCCGGCCCCGACCCACAGCACCTGGGCTGAGGGTCCCTGTCTGGTGTTCTCATCTGGCCAGCCAGACCCCAGACACAGGCAGGTGCCTTAGTCAGAATAAGGCTTAGGGGCTTAAACAACAGATGTTTCTTCTTCTCAGTTCTGGAGGCTGGAAGTCTCGGATCACGATGCTGGTGAAAGCCTGTTTCCTGGCATGTAGATGGCCGCCATCTGGCTGTACACTCACATACATGGCCTTGTCTCTCTGGTGCAGGGAGAGTCCAGCCTTCTCCTTTTCATAGATAATGCCATCATGGGGCCCATCTTCATGGCTTCGTCTAAACCTAATCATCTCTCAAAGGCCCCACCTCCAAATCTGTTACACTGGGGGCTGGGGCTTCAACATTTAAATCTGTGGGGACACAAACATTCAGCCTATCATAGCACGTGATGAAAAGCCACCTCTAGAAATGCTACAGATGACTGCAAGGGAGGGTCTATAGGCCACACTGTCCATCTCCTCTGTAAAGAGTCTTTATGCTCCAAGGACAGTACAAAGTCCCTGACAGCCACTCTTCACAAAGGCACTCCTGAACAGTCCCAGCCGAGTTGTGTGGACAGGAGACAAGGCGGGGAGCGGGCCTTGCATGTGGAGAGCGGTGGAGCCAGAGACAGTGGACGCCCTGGACGTGGCTTTTGCTTCTGCTTCTTCTCAGCCCAGACATGCCAGGGACACCACATTCCAGGTCTCATCTCCTACTTGCCTGACAACCTTGGGAAAGCTCCTCTGTGCCTAAGTCCTTGTCTGAAAATCAAGGGATTTAGACCATTAGCAGTGATGTCCCTTCTGGCTCAGGGGTTCTGCTACCGCAAATGGATTTCATACCATAGTTCAAGAGGAGAGAAAACATGCACAGTGTGGCCAGTGAGCATGCTCACTTCTGCACCTCTGCACTGGCTCTTTTCTACACGCAGCCAGACGGGTCCCATTGAACTTCAGTTGGATCTGCCCTAACACCTTCCTGAAGTTGGACAGACTGCTTTGCCCAAAGCAAAGTCCTCCCAATGCCCGAGAGCCCTCGGTAACCTTGCCCCCATCCTCCATTTCTCCCCCTCTCACTCCACCAGCCACAGTAGCCTCGTGGTGGCCTGGTCCTCCTAGCACACTCCTGGCCTCTGGGTACCCACACATGCTGTTCCCTCATCAGGATGGCTCCCAGCTGCTTTCAGGTCTCTGCTCAAATGTCTCCTTCACAGTCAGGCCCTTCCTTGCCATCCAGCATAAAACAGAACCCCCAACCACAGCATGCTCTAGTCCCTTCCTTAAATGCTCTGATGTGCTGTGCAGCTCTTGTTCAATCATTCAGTGTCTACTTCTGCCAGTGACATGTGGGCTCCACGAGGCAGATGCCTCCGTCTCCAATGCCCAGGACGGAGCTGGTGTCCAGTGCCTCACGCAACTGTGGACATGAATAAATGCTGGTCCACAGATGGACGAGTTGGTTTAAATGATGGGAAAGTAGGCAGGAGACACATTCTTTAGGGAAACCTAGATGAGGCCAGAGAAGACCCAGTTGGAAGGACCCCACAACTGTGGGGCTGTCCCAGGGTGGGTGTTCCCTGCAACACCCCCTTGTCTAAGTGGGGAGCAGGCGGTCTCCCTGAATGCAGCTATTCCCCGGCAAGAGCCTGAGCGCAGGCTTCTGAACCGGTGAGAAGGCAGAGGACTTGCTGTTTGGATAACCCAACTTGGGGCTGACTTAACGTACTAAGATGCCATGTATGCAGTCCCATGACAGGTGTGTTGGAAATTATTCCTAAGAAGGTGGCAGAAGTTCAAACCTCAGGGGAAAATGAGCTGATAGGTGCCACACTGAGGGGAAACAATATCCCTCTGTCCCATGATTTCTGCCAGTAACCATTACTGCATCCACTAAGCCATCAACCCAGTCATGCTGTGTGCCAGCCTGGGCTGCTCTGGACTTGTATTTAGGATCTTTTTTTTTTTTTTAAAGAGTATTGTGTTTAAGATCATTTCTTAAATAACAGGGATTATGGGAAAGTCTGAGGAAAATTCTTTACATAGATGGATGCTCAGAGAAAACACTTCAATTCTAGGAAGAGTTTACAGTGCCAGCTGGGTGTGACTCCACATCCTTGGTCATGGGGCTACACTACTGTGTAAGTGTCTGAGGCCAGATTGGGGCACTCAGTCAGCATGTCTGGGGTGGGGGTCACTGAGCAGTGACAAACACAGGTGAGCATGCCTTGGCTGGCAGCCCCCCTGCATGCCACCAGCCACAGCACCTCGGGGGAATGAAGTCGACACCTGTCTGAGACAGCTCCTCACCCTCCCTGGACCACCGACCCTGCCCCAAGGTGGCCTGCATCTCCAGCACCTTCAGGATTGAGGTGCACTGACCACTGAAGATAAGAGTGAGCAGGCCTTGAGACACACACCTCATTTCTGAGATTATGAGGCCAGAGTCTGCACACCTGCTTGTGATCAAGTTCCTGCACTAACCTTTCGTATGAGCGACTCCCAGCAAATTTTCTTTACTATCCATCCTATTGGTACTTCTCACCAAGCAAAAAGAGAAGAAAAAAAAGTCTGAGATCTTGGGGCAAACGTGAGCAAACACACTGCAGTATCTCTAGCTTGGATGGATAGCCACAGATAGTGTTATGCATCCCATGTTTGTCATTAAAAGCTGAATATGTGGCTGAATAGATATTCTTCAATGATGTCCCTCGGTGCCCAAGAAAAGTGTTCACTTTGGGGCCATACTGGGCAAAACAAATGCTGAATTCCATGAGATGGATCTAATTTGAGATGTCTGTGCAGCCAACCAACACACGTGTTTTTTTTGTTTTGGTTTGGTTTTTTTTGTGGTACGCGGGCCTCTCACTGTTGTGGCCTCTCCCATTGCAGAGCACAGGCTCCGGACGTGCAGGCTCAGAGGCCATGGCTCACGGGTCCAGCCGCTCCGCGGCACGCGGGATTCCCCCGGACCAGGGCACCATCCCGTGTCCCCTGCATCGGCAGGCGGACTCTCAACCACTGTGCCACCAGGGAAGCCCAACACACGTGTTTTGATGATAGCACATGATCCCTTCCCCAGGGTCACCAGGACTCCAGGGATGGGGAGGCTGAGCTACCCCTAAATGTCCAAGCAGGCCTGGAGCTACTGGGTGAAGGGAAAAGACACAATACTTACAAAAACTTTCCATTTGTCTTTGATCCTATCAGGACAATATGCTCAGATTCATCCCGAGAGATTTTTCCGTGGAACCAGGGCATTTTTTCATGGGCTGTGGTGGCTATCAGCTTCTCCAGCTGAGGTTTCTGGCTGATAATGGCCTGCTCGAGAGCTTGACCCTGCCAGGAGGAGAAGAGAGTGAAGCCATACCAAGTGAAAGTGACGAGAAAGACGCAGAAAGCATTTCCAATCTATCCTAAGTCCTGACATGGTAAAATGTAATCACATTTATTTATGTGTTTGTATGTTCATTCAATAAATAAAGCCAATAGATCTTATGTATTATTTAAGTGCCTTCAAGTATATAACTAACAAAATAGATTTTAGGATACAGAGGTGGGCACTTTAAAAGCCACATTGGGCTTTAGAAACCATCTGGTATAATCCATGAGGTCTAGAGAATGGTCTTCCTGCCCTCTTTCAATCAGTTGCCTCCTAGAACTGATTGTTCTGTGTTAGACCCTGATCACATAATAATAATCAGGAAGATGTAAGACATGCCTTTTCCCATCTGCCTCTACAAGGCTTCACTCTGAGCACTTACACATGTTGCTGCCTGTAACTGCAAGAGATGTGATCACAGAAAGAGGAGACAAACCTTGACAACATGGAAAACAAAAATGAGAAAAAGGCTGACAGCTGGGTGAATTTGCTTCTTCAACTGTTCTTAGTGGGAGAGAAATAGATATCTTTCACAGTAGTAAATAAACAACCTGAGCTGATTATTCCAAGTTATAAAAAGAATCAGAAGTGAAAATAAAAACATAACCAACCCACACGAGGAGATGGAAGGGGGGAGGGAAGGCAGAAGGGAAGGTGAATTTGAAAATTTTGTCATGCTTCACAGATGGAATGAAAAACAAAAGCAGTAATAGTTACGTCCCAGACAGGCATCCGATTCAAAGTGAGCAGAGGGCAAAAGCAAAAGGGTGTGGAATACTACTCGGCCATAATAAAGAATGGACCCCTGAAGCACAGCTGACTCACGAATGCATTATGCGGAGTGTAAGAAGCTGGTCTGGAAAGGCTACATGCGGTGTGAGTCCATTTATATGCATTCTGGACAAGGCAAAACTATAGGGACAGAAATCAGATGAGGAGTTGCCAGGGGCTGGGGTTGGGGGTGAACATGAGGATGCTTGATGGGTGGTGGAACTATTGCATGTCTTGACTGGGGTGGGGGGCTACATGATGCCATGTGATTGTCAAAAAAATCATAGAACTATATACCTAAAAAGGATGAATTTCACGGTGTGCAAATTACACCTCAATAACTGTGACTTATCTGATTTTAAAAAAGAGTAAAAAGATGGTCTAAGACTTATGTAATGAATACTAATGAAAAACACTGAATACATAGTATCTGTTTGTAAGACTGAATTCAGTGCAGAACATATTAAAGGAGTAAAGAAGTCGGTGTATAGAATCCTCAGAAAGACTGTACTGTCATACATCCACATGGATATATAGACAACATACATCCAGGAAACACAAGGAAATGGTTGAACACGTGGGTCTGAGCAGGAGACCATCAGCCAGCCTGGTGGCCCCTGATATCAAGTGCTGCTGAGACTGTGGCAGGAATGTAAGTTGTCACAACCTCTGGGACCTTTCTGGATGACACCCTGTCAATATGTCCAAATCCTTCACTGTTCAGGATTATCCTGCTGATGCTGCGTAAAGTGTTAGGAGAATGTTACTAGCAGCATTATTTATAAACAATGAAGGTGTCCATCAATAGGTACTAGTAAAATAAATTATGGTGCACAGGAGGGACCATCAGGCAACCAGTAACAGGCTGATGCAGCTGTGTGTCTGTCGACATGGAAAGTTCTTCAAGAGATATTATGAAGGGGTGAAATCAAGAGCCAATCAGTGTGTTCAGTATGACTCTCTTGGGTAAATAAAAACCAGCATATGCCTGTGATGCCTCTCTGAAAGGGCCCAGCACGAATTGGGTAACAGTGGTTTCCTGTGGTGGAGAAACCCACATGGCTGGCACAGTAGGGGCCCACCCTCTCAAGTGTGACCACGAAAGAGGAAAGGCTGTCTTCCTGGACTGAAGCATTTGGGGGCCCACGCTGATGACTAAGGAATAGGTTGCTTATCTGAGGCACCACTGCATGGCTATCATGCAACTGGGTGCCTGTGTGGAATTCCAGGGCCCGCAAGCACACGAGACCGTGCACCGCCGCCGTCAGGGGACCGGCTGCCGCCCACCTGTAGGTTCCATGTCTGTTTCACATACTCCCGGATGAGGTTCTCCTTCAGGTCCTCAAAGGGGCCGGTTTTGGGCTGCACCCCGGGCGGCCGGTTGAAGGGCTTCTTGAGGAGGCAGATGAGGCCATCCAGCTCCTGGGAGTGATAGTGGCAAAGCTCGGCGGGGCTGCCATGGGCCCTGCCGCCCGAGATGGCGTACGTCCCGTTTAGCTCCCGCTCGATGGTGTAGTGATGCGCCTTCCGGTCGTGCGCCACCGACAGGGCGAAGCCGCCCAGGTAGTTGCGGCTCTGGCGCAGCAGGTAGAGCCCGTCGCTCATGCCCCCCTGGGCCAGGTAGTCTTCTGCCTCCTCCCGGGTGATGTTGCCGAAGAAGAAGGGCAGGTGGTTAGCGCTGTCGCCCATCCCTGCGCCTTCCCCTCAGGTGTCCACCTGGCAAAACAAAGACGGGGCAGCGGTCAGGACCTGAGCGGCACGACGCTGTTAGAGCAACGACCCTCCAGATAAGGAGGCAAGTTCTCCTGCCAGGCGGAAGCTCTTCCTTCTGGGACTCGGGTCTAGAGCCTGAACTAACTGTGCCCTCGTCCTTTCTGCCCACGTAACCATTACATTTCCAAACACACCCTCTCAATATTGGACCAAGAAACAGAGCATTGGACCAATGCAGTCAAATTAATCTTTTGTGTGTGTGTGTGTGGGGGGGGAAACTGAGAATTCTAAGAGACAAACTAAAAAGAGAAGTCCCCTTGCAAAACAGGGCTTAGGAGCTCTCTGACAGTCAGTGGGGCACAGGGGCAGAACCCAGATGAGCCCCTTGTTCTCTGGAGATGCAGACAGTTGTCAAGAACACTCACGCTGGTCAGTTATGTGCAGTGAAGATGTCACTGGACTCCTTCTACGTGAACATTGAGGGTCTACTGTGTCACACGCTATAGCTGGACACCAGAGAGCTGAGCACTGGCCACGTTTATATATGTCAAACCTCTGGCCAGGAGGTAGGACAGGCAAGTGGCTGGCCTGAGGCATGAAAGTTCCATCCTCCCAGAGCCCCAGGACTCAGAGACACACTGTCCCCTTCCCATCCTCCTTCAGACCACTTCCTGGCACCCTCCTTGTACCATCTGCCGGGACAGTATTGAAGAAATAGTGCAGGTTCCACATTTGATGAGGACACCTGTCACCAAAAACAGATACTTCTCGCACTAAACACACACTTCAGAGGGAAAGTGTGAAGGCAGTGAATGCAATTTGACAGGAAGACTGTTTGATCATTTGTGGTTGTAGATGAGAAGGATCTATATTGCCAGTCCAAAAAGTATCCAAAATAGTGTATATTTTAACCGAAAGGGGCTTGTCATCAATGGAAAAGTATCTAGATGACTGCATCTGTGCATCTAGGGAGATGTTACACACACGTTACACACACAGACATACACACAGACACACAAAGAAACACACACAGACCCACACACCACACACATACAGAGACAGATACACACACACGATTATGTGAAACAGCCTCTTCTCAACAGGACTTACCTTACAAAAGACAGTAGAACATAGTGCCTGCCTGGTAGAGGTAACAGAATTTTCTCCAGGCAATATTGTCAAATCAGTATTCCCGAGTGAGCCCCGCAAAAGACATGGGTTTTATTATAATTTGATTGTACAAATAATTTTCTCATTTGCTTCTCTTAATATTTGACTATCAATCATTAATTTTTCTTTGTCAAAGTTTCTAAACATTTATTTTCCAGCAAGGTTTTGCTTTCTCTTAAAAGTACCATCCAGAGCTTCCCTGGTGGCGCAGTGGTTGCGAGTCTGCCTGCCGATGCAGGGGACACGGGTTTGTGCCCCGGTCCGGGAGGATCCCACATGTCGCGGAGCGGCTGGGCCCGTGAGCCATGGCCGCTGAGCCTGCACGTCCGGAGCCTGTGCTCCGCAACGGGAGAGGCCACAACAGTGGGACGCCTGCGTACTGCAAAAAAATTAAAAAAGTACCATCCACTCTTAAAGCAAAGACATCTGCTATTAACCAAAAGACATCCCTGGAAAGATGAGTAGATGAGTAGATGTGTCTTTGGGAGCAGTAGTTCCCTTCTGCTTTTTTCTTTTTCTCAGGCTAATCCCCCTATGCCATTTGTGTTACAGTTTCAGCCCCTGCCCCCCCATCCCCCAAAGAGTGTGGGCTCTGGCCTCCTTTCTCATGCTCCGCTCTGTTCCTGCAGTGGGTCTTCCAGGGCCTCACCTATCCGTCGTGCACAGTGAGCCCACCTGTACTTCCAACTCCTGTCCCCTGCAGCCCAGCACTTTTCCAACCTCCATGTGCCTACACATCACCTGAACTCAGTTAAGCGCAGGGGCCAGCCAAGCTGCAGTGACAACAATCTGGGTGGTGCTGATGCTGGGCCCCTGACCGTATCTGAGGCTGAGATCTCCATGTACTACCCGCCTGCCTTCCTCAGCCCAGGCCCTCCCCCAGCCAGGAACCCAGAGTTCTTCAAGAGTCCTTGCTTTCTCTCAGGCTGGTTTTCCAAATGGCCGTGGTGTGTGTTCCGTTCCCTCTATATCTCTTACCACTGCCCTTTCTAATGCATCACTCCCAGCTCTACTGCTGTAAGCACTGATGTCCTGCTGCCCTGCCATCCCCTCCCCTCCTATTCCTGCTTCATCTGCCCTGTAGGCCCACAGTTCCCTGCAGCTTGCCCCATCCCTCTCTGCGTATCAGCCTCATTCCTAGCAGGCTCGGTCCACAGGCCACGGCTGTTCCCTCCAATCTCCTTGCTCTGCTCTCACACTCCCTCTGCTTGAGGGACACACCATCTTGCACACCTGCCCCAGATGCACCCTCGATCTCAGCGGTCCCTAGTGCTTGGGACTTCTCACAGAACTACTACCAACCGTTGGCCTCAACAGTAAGTCTTCAAAAACAATATTGTAAGTGTTTACAAATATTTTTAAATTTACATAAATCTTAACAATTATCAGTTTTAAGATTCATCAGTTTGCCACTAAGATTTACATCGGTGCTGGCCCTCTGCTGTGAATCCCACGTTGAAGCGAACCAACATGACAAGATAGAAGATAGGCGGAAAGGCAGCCTGCCAGGCCCATCCTCCAGGCCCATGCGGGATGTTCCTGAATGGCTCTGATGGTGCATGTCAGACTCACCCCTAAGCAGGTGGTACCTCTCTGGCTTCCCTGGGAGGGGAAAGGCCTGGCTGCCCTCAGTGTCAGCAGTGCCTGGCCAAGCAGCCCTTGTATAATGGTGTGATTTCCTGTGCTGGAGGTGACACTGGGCGAGGGCCTGAGAAAATGCACTGGGCCGTTGCCGTTGGTGGTGGTTTTGATAGTAGAGATGGTTTATTGCAAGGACAGGTTAGGCACGTTCTTGGGCTGTTTAATTTGGGGGATGAACAACATCTGCGATGCCCTGCTTATGCCTTCTCAGGACCGGCTCCCACAGGCCATGGTTACAGGAGACGGTCACCTGCATTGCAGCCGCAGTCCACAGAAGCTGCGTCACTGCACTGCTGCTCTCAGCCCTGTTCCTCAGACAGTAGCTCTCGCTCACTATGGTAAATAAGTACAGACAGCAGCTTCCCCTCTGTGCTGTGTACTCCCCTCCACACGCCCGTTGACTTGGCCCCCTCTCCGTCCACACTTGCTCACAGGCACTGCTTAAATCTTCCTTTTCTTTGGACCCCAGGGAAAGTCTGGAGCTCAAAATCTGTTTAACACACACAGGGATAATACTCTCCTCAACAGTGCCTAGAACTTGTTACCTATTTTTTTTGTCTATTTCAACATTCCCAGTTATTTTTCACCATGTGTGAAATCACTTTATTGTGATAAATCAGCTTTATTCCAAAGCTCAAAACTGAGAAACAAAAGAGGCTGTTGGTCCCCATGGACCAGTCTCCCCAACTCCTCCCCAGATGCCCCCAGCACCTCAGCTGGTGCACAGGTAGCTCTTGAGTAAAGTGAGGTGAGTGCCTCAAAACACTACAGCATTGGGGAGGGTTGGATTGGGAGTTTGGGACTAGCAGATGTAAGCTATTACATGTAGAATGGATAAACAACAAGGGTCTACTGTGTAGCACAGGGGACTATATTTGATGTCCTGTAATAAACCATAATGGAAAAGAATATGAAAAAGAATATATATGTATAACTGAATCACTTTGCTGTATACCTGAAACTAATACAACACTGTAAATCGACTATGCTTCAATTTAAAAAAAAATAACACTACAGCATCATTTGCTTTTTGGGGCCTTTTTATGACATAGGTTCAAGGTGGATTTCACACTAGAAAAATGTTTTATAACATGAAATAATGTTTTGTGATGACTGGGCAGCCTATCCCCCTTCCTGGCTTAGTTCTTCTCCAGAGCACACCTCCATGGGTAACAACCCTTTAACACACTGTAACTTGCTGTTGAATTGGATTCTTTTCTCCGTCCCCACACCAGAGCACCAGCTCTGAGAGGTGAGAAGAGGATGCCTTTGTTCACTGCCCTGTCTCAGCACACAGCAGGTGGTCAAAAATATTTGTTGATTAATAGGTATTGTAATAGGAAAGAACAAATCTGACTCCATATTGGATGCGTTTCTCTTACTTTAACCTTTGTATTCTATTGCTTTTGCTAATAGGATGTTGCCCATAGCTTAGAGAACATATAATGGCCCATCTCTGGGAGCCCTGCCTCCCATGCCTGAGTGTTAAGTTAAAATACCTTCCTTTAGCTCACAGGAAATATCCTGACAAGGCCCACCTGTGAATGGCCACAGGAAAAGAAGAAATTAACACATTGCCTGCAGAGTCTGGCCAGAACCAGGAAATACTTGCAACAACTTAGTGTCACTTTTTTTTACTTTACCTCCTTACCTCCCCCTCTTTGCTCTAGAAAAGAAACTAGCATCCAAAGCCCAGTAAGATGGTTCTTTGGGAGAGTAGTCCACCATCTTCTTGGTCTGAATAAAGTTGCTATTCCTTGCCCCAATACCTCATCTCTCAATGTATTGGCCTGTTGTACATCAATCTTGGACTTGGTAACAGTATGATTAAGTGAAAGCAGCTTTCAAATTAATGTGTCCGGAGCAATCTAGTTTTGTTTTTAAAAGGTTCCATGTACCCAAGTATGTAATAACATACACCTAGAGAGTGAGAAAAGAGACAGAAAGTCTGAGAGGCCAGTGGGTATGGAGGAAGGACCCTGGCTGGTTTTACTGGCCTCTTTTGTATTTTCTTTCAAAGCCTCTGCACTGCCCCATCCTCTTCTACCTACTGTCCTCTGCCTGGCCTTTACTCCATACTCCATGAATCTGCTCTTGCCAATGCCACCAACCTCTAAATGGCCAAACTCAAGGTCACTCCTCTGGCCCTATCTTGCTTGACCCCCCCCAGCAGTGCTGGATGCCACCCAGCACTCCCACTTCAGTGGGTCAGTCCCTCTTCTTGGCTGACCCCTCCCCAGTCCACGGCTCCTTCCTTCACTTAATCTGCAACCTAGTGTTGGGTCTTCAGCTGCGTCTTCTCCCGGCACGTGGCTCCACTACCAACGATGTGCCCGTGGATCCCACATCCATCTCTCCAGGCTGAGCTCCTGACCTAAACACTGCTTACCTAGCATTTCCACCTGAACATCTAAAGGGCAACTCAACCTTCAGGTGCCTAAAATGGGACTTTCAATTGCTCACGCTTGGTCCTCCCTGAGCCCCTCCTAATTGAGGAAATGACACCAACTCTAACCAGTTGCTCAGGACGAGACCCTAGAGACTTTCAGGATCCCTCCTTTTCACTCATCATGCATGTCTAATCCACTAGCTCAGAAAAAAACATGTTTTCTTTCAGATGTGTCCAGGCCACCCTGGAACATGTCCCTTTGAGAAGCAGTGAGCTCCATTCAGAGACCAATGGGCTCCATCATGGGCTGGGGAATCTCAAAGGAGGTTGGACCAGCTGGTCTCCAGGGATCTCTTATCAGTTTTCCTCTAAAACATATCCCAAATCCACGTCTTCTCTCTTTTTCCCCTGACGTTGCCTGGGTAGAAGGTCTATCACCTCTCACTCACGCGGATGGAAGTCTTACCCGTTAGTTCTCCCTTCTGCCCAGCCCTCCTCATGGACCATTCCCCACACAGCAGGCGGAGTGATACTAGCAAGCCACCTCCCTCTCCCAGACACATCCCAAACCCTCTGCCTCCGGCCTTCAAGCCCTACTTGGTTTGGCCTGAGCCCCCTCCTCACCTTGCACACTTGCCCATCTCACCCGTGCTCACCACATCCAGCCACACCACCCTTCTTACTGTCCCAACTGCTGTACTTTCCCCCATGGCTGGTTTCCTCCTTCTCAGGCCTGTGGTCTCAGCTCACGTCACCTCCTCAGAGGGGCGCATGCTGATGGCCGAGTCTAAGGTGGCTTCATGCCCCCGTTCATCTTTATCTCCTGAAAAGGTTTATTTCCTGTATCACATTCCCCACAAGCCTGCCCTCATACAAGGTAAGGTCCAAGGTCTGGAAGAATCGACCTGCATCCCCAACACTTAGGGGCTTCCCCGGGGCTCACAAAATACCTATTAAATGGAAACCTGCTGATCTCTCCTTTTTAGAGTTTCTACAGTGAATAATGCCATTGCTTTACTAATATAAACTCCCACTGTGCAGCTGCTGCTTCGCCCAGGTGGAGAGCATGGTTGCAGAGTCAGAGAACCTTGGAGAACATGCGTCCTACCTCCTTTGAGAGCCAGACAATTCCAATTTGCCCAAGACCCTCTTAAAGGTGTAGTTGGCTTCAATGCCACCACCGCTGAGATCTAAACACACAAGTGCACAGGCCCCTCTTGGGCTGCTGTCAGTAGCCCACAAATGCGGCCATGGGTGGCTTCAGCTCCCAGTATCCACATTGGGTTTCTGGAAAATGAAAAGCTGCCCTTTTCACATGTGGTCAAAGCATGTCCCCCACCCTTGATTTACACAGTAAGACCGCTACATTTGCTCCCTCTCACACTCATTTTGTTGGTCTCACCCATTTCCACCTGTTACCTTTCATTACATCAGCACCGGGCTTCTCAACCTCGGCACTCTTGACACCTGGGCTGGATCATTCTCTGCTCTGGGGGCTTTCTTGTCTGCTATAGGCTGGGGTAGCAGCAATCCTGGCCTCCGGCCACTAACGCCAGCAGCTTCCCCCCATTCCCCAATAATGGCAACCATTTCCAGACATTGCCAAATGTTTCCTGGGGGCAGTGTCCCCAAATGTCCCTTGACTGGAAGCCACTGTGTTAGCGGTTTGACCTGCCCACAAATCTGATGTGTTCCTTCCATTGCTAGAGCACCTTCACCAATAAATTAGATAAATGAATATCCCTCTATCTAATTTATTACCACAATTCACTCTGAGCACAGGACAGGGAGGGGTGGAAAGGTTCAGAGCCCCGTGGAGGTAAATGTGCGCCGACCCTGGAGGAGAGCTAGGGGTGCAGAGCAGAGTCTGGGAGCCGGACAGGCTGGTGTCCCATCCCAGCTTGTGGGACCCGGGCACATTAGCATCACAGTTCTGCACCTGTGAGAGCGATGATGGTGGCACCAAAGTCACCGTAACTCACCGCAGTCATGATGGAGAGTGTGGATGGGTGCCCATGACAACTGGTACCTCTCGAGTGGGGGTTCCGAATAAGAGAGAAGGAGTGGTTCACGTGGAATGGTGAAGGGGAGGTATGGGCAGCCCACACTTGAAAGGAGAGTGTGTGTGTGCGTGTGTGTGTGTGTGTGTGTGTGTGTGCACGCATCCCCAGTAGACACCTTCACAAAGGCAAGATGGAGGCTTGACTGGAACCACAGACAATGTTTTCTTACTTTAAAATCCTGCGTAGTCAGGTAAGGCTTCATCCTCCATTCAATGCACTCTGAGGAGTTACATCTAGAATAGAGCCTATATCATCCCTGGGCTTTGATTCTGGCTGCCCACCGCCCCACACCCCTGCCAGGAGCCCCATCAGCAGCCCTCCCAGAGCCTGCAGAAATGAATTCCTGTGACCAATGATGAGCCCCTTGAATGCAACTAGCACTCTCATGTCTTCCTTGTTTGATTTAAGCACTACTGTATCCTTGTGCACTTCCTGACATGTTACAACCTCCCCTGCCAACTAGACTCTCACAGTCTATTTCCCCAGTCCCAGAACCAAGGCTGCCTGCATGACCTTTGCCCTTTAAAATGCATTTAGCTTGGAAAATATCACTAAGTTCTAGCTTATCAGACAGCAGTTCCATAGATTAAGAGGAATAGCCCAGGCTTGCCATAATAAACAAAACGTTTCAGATAAGATTTGAGCTAATTTTTTTTTAAAGTCACATTTCTGGGGGCAGCCTGAGCAGAAGATTAGGTACAGCTGCTCACATCTAGGCTAGTAGCTGAAAAAGCTGTCTGGAACCCACCACTCAGGTGGAAGGAAATTTCGTCCCCAGCAGAGCACAGAGTGAAGTCAACGTGATGAAGGGGGGCTGGGCTCTGCATGCCCACCCACCTCAGCTTTATAACCTCCTATTTTTAACTTGTCTGCATCCTGAAAGCCGTTAGAATAGATACTCCATAAGGATCAGTATGTTTACTGTATTGTTCCCTACTGCCTAGAACAGAGGCTACCCTAAGAATGGGCCTCCACCCTGCAAAGCTCGGTAGAGAATTATTATAGAATGTATACATGGCAGGCAGCCTCCTAGATGACACCATCGATCCTCATCTCATAGTTCCAGGCCTTCGTGTGGTCCCTCCCACACTGACTGAGGGCTGCCTGCACAGTGAGAGTGTGGGATGCCTGAGCCTAGCCTGTAAAGGCCTTTACAGTTTTCCTCTGGTCTCTGGGTCTCTCACCCTCGGAGAAGCCAGATGCCAAGTCCTGAGGGTGCTCAAGCAGCTCTTTGGGGAACTGAGGCCTGCAGATAACAGCCAGCATGGCCCTGCCACCCATAGGAGGGAGTCACCTCAGAAGAGGGTCCTCTAGGTCCAATGAGCCTTCAGACTATGCAGCACATGTGACTGCAGCCTCATAGGAGACCCTGAGCCAGGCCAACCCATCTCAAATTCCTGACCCACAAACACTGTGAGGGAAGCTAAATGATTATTGCTGTTTCAAGCCACTAAGTTTAGGGTAATCTGTTATGTAGCAATGGATAACTAAGGCAGCATGTGGAATAGGGTCACATGAGAGAAACAAAGGTGCTTCATAAATATTTGAATGATTTGTTGACAAACAAGGCCCCCAAATCTGGGGAGTGAGTGAGGGAAGTAATTAGAGGCTGGGTTCTGGCAGAGTCCGAATAAAACTTTCTGGTACTGAGGAGGGAGGAGGAGGAGGAGGAGATAAACTCCGAAGGTCAGGAGGGAGGGAAATGAAGTACATGTGCCCGGCGAGTGTCCCTAGGAGCTGCCATCTCAGTCTGCCTTCCTTCATTCCCTACTGCTACCCGCTGAAGACGGTCAGAGGCACTGACTCCAAGCTCTGCAAGGCTTGGGAACCAGGATCAGAGGCAGATCCCAAAGGTCAGATTAATTTACTATCTCTGACAACTGTAACTCACACACCTACACAGCATCCTTTCCTTCCCTTCTTCCTCCTCTCTTCATTATGTCAATATTGCTACCCTCGCCTCTATTCTCTTTTCATCTAATGCATAAAACAAAGCATAGTCAGCTCTCATTTTTGTCGGCCAGTAGTTAGGCTCTACAAAGGCACTGTGAACAATGAATTTTCAAATGCTGAAACACTGCTCCTGGGGAAAGACTGGGTTAGGTTCTTGTGAGCCTCTGGTCCACGACATTTTTGTCAACAGATCAATATATAACCTTGTTTCATGTGTGTTCCTGTTTAAAGAAACTCATTTCATATATATTGTTGACTTATTAACATTGTATTCACGGCCAACAGCACCATAACTCACACCTGAAGGAAGCTTATCTAACACGTGTTTTCTCTGTAAGGCATATCACAACCTTCTTGCCCTTAGGAACACCAGACAGCACTTCAGCACTATGCTTGGGGCTCTTCTAAATAAGAAAAGCACAGAAATATACAACACACTTGGCACTAAACAGACCACGGAAAGGACCCTTGTTTGCGTATGAGCTGAGATGAGGGCAGAGTGTCTCCTCATTCAACCTCAGCGGGCAATGTACGTCTTGGGCGACTCAAGTTTTTCACTGCCCTGCGTGTGTCCACAAATAACCACACAAATGTGGTGAGTATTGATGTGGGTATTGCAAATCTATTTTAGCGAGACGGTGGATTCATAAATATGGAATCTGTGAATAATGAGGATTGACTATAAGTGACTTTCCTCCACTCTCCCCGACCTGCCCTGAAAAGCTCCCACCTCGTGGGTAGATACACGATGATGCCTTAATATAAGACCGTGCTCTTAAATGTATTATTCTTATTCTCTAAATCTGTGTTCATTTCAGTGCTTTGAAACTTGGCATGGAACCAGAAGAGGTAGTCTATGTCTCTGTACTTTTATTTTTTTAATTTTTCTTAATTTTTTTAATTTTTATTTTTTAAATTTTTTAAGAGTGTAGAATATTTTTTATTGAATAATAATGTATACCTTAATCATACATTCCATAAATATCCCAACACTTGAATGCTAAAATTTCAGCTACAAAACGATCATTTGCTTACTTATATACACTTTTTTCTTTTTTTCTCCATTTTTAATAATTTTTTATTTTATATTGGAGGATAGTTGATTAACAATGTTGCATTAGTTTCAGGTGTGTGGCAAAGTGATTCAGTTATACATATACATGTGTCTATTCTTTTTCAAGTTCTTTTTTAAAACTCTATCTGCCCTGGTTATCACCAGCCCAGACCTGCACTTCAAGGCTTCTGCTTTTCTTAAGACCCATCAAACCATGGCTCCTGCAGGTGCTGCCCCCTTGACTACAGGGTTCAGCCCTTTCTACTTCCTGTGGAGAACATTTCATCAGCGCTTAGCACATTAAAGGTGGCTGATTTATCATCACTGGGCCACAGTTTCAGCACATAATGTGGACTGAAGTGACAGTGGCAAGAAGTAAATGGTACCCTGGGGAAACAACATCTGGGGACAATTTTTGCCATTGCCCTACCACACAGGGGAACAAAATCAGGAAGATGCAAAAAGATATCTTGGCTTATCATGCTCAAAGCCACACAGCCACCTCAATGCAAAGCAGCCCTGATAAAATTTGCCTGGGAATTTCCTTTGCAGGTCAAAGCTGAGAAAATTAAGTACCAGGACTTTGGTAAAAGAAAAAACTTCATCTGTGGGTTTGACTGATTTTCATAAGAAAGAGGAAAGAGCCCGGCTCAGAGGGAGAAGGGTTCTTCCTGGGTCAGTCAGGGACTTGCTGACTAGTTACAAGAAATGACCAGGCAAAGGGAGATGCAGATGGTACAGATCCACCCCAAACAGCACCTGCAAACAACTGCCCTCCATCAGTCTGCAAAGGGCCCTGGGCGCTGCCTTCTGCAGCAAGGTTTTGCTGCAAAAAAAGAAAACTCATGAACACATCTGCAGCCGCAACACGGAGAAACAGAACCCAAGGACCCAGCCTGAGTTGGCCCCATGTCCACCCTGCTTCCTGAGTGACACCAGCTGGCCTCCTGCAGGGCTGTCCCCAGGCTCCTCTGAGGCCTGCTGGGCCGGTCATACTGCTGCAGACCTGGTCTTCCGAGGCGGAAATGTACTTCGCGAATTCTGCGGAGTGGCCCCCGTTTTGCATTTGTGGTACGGCACAGTTTCTTAGATACAGACACACACATTTCAGAAACAGAAAGTAAGTCTAAGGCTGGCAAGAACATGATGTTTCACTAATATTTAGAAACATAGGGGCTGTTCCAATACTTGAAAACGTTATCCAAACCTTCAAAACCGAGTTTCTTTGCTTTGCCTTCAAAAACCCTGAAGGTCCTGAAAACGCATCAAGGAAAGACTGATGTATCTCAACCAACAACATCTGGATTTTCAGACTCCACAAGAGATGTTCAAGAACCTCTTTACTATGTCCACCTAATATTGCTCCCTCAACCTAATTAGCACAACTCACTGATACTATGCCTACATAAACGTTAACTCTTAACATAAACATTCACTCTCAACATATTTGGTTACAGATAAGCCACCAGCCCACCATAGTGGATTTAACTTTAAAATGTGAATCATTTATATTTTGTGGCTGCTGAGCCCGGGGCAGGAAAACTCAGCTCCAACTCCACCAGGGAGGGCAAGTTACCCCTGCACGACTCTACCAGGGCACCGAGTCACAGGCATGCTCTGCATGAGGCCGGATTTATGCACAAGGATGCGGTGATTAAAAATGAGCTAGACCTAGTGAAGAATCAATGAGCATGGGACCCTATCCAAGTTGTCACTGGGTGATGCCCTCTCATGCTCTCCTGACCAGAAGAGGAGAAGTGTGGCTGCTGTCAGTGGGCTGACGCCCAGGTCACCCCGGAGTGGCCCTAGGACATCCCCCCACCCCTCTGTGAGCTTCACTCAGCCACTGTGTCCTGAAAGCCACCTTGTCACCCACTCTGCTTTGGGGAAAGATAAAAACAACACACAAAGTCAGAGACAGGAGAACTCACATTGAAAGTGGCTGAGAGCCCTCACTGGCATCCTCTTCCTACGGGCAAACTACACAGGGAATCTGAACAGGCAGCAAAATTACCGAGTTTCCCCTGGCCCTGATTCAGATGACTTTCCAAGACCCTTTTCCACTCAGAGAACAGAGCTCCTGGCAAGGCCGTGGTCACCTCGCAGTGACTTGGCCTCTCCTGTCCCCTGTGGCGGTGCCTGGAGAAGGTTTTTAGCTTCCGGGCACTATTTTACTTTCCTGTCCCCCCACCTCATTCACACAATACTTACAGGGACCCTGCAGCTGCTAGAGAAACCATACGACCTGATTTAAATGAAACACGCCTTTAAATCCTTTAAATGAAAGGATTACATCATCTACAGAAAGTTTTACTTTCTGTAGATAATTTTTACATTAAAAATAGCCATCACTTTTTTTCTAGTCAGTGAAAGAATAATGTGAGTGACTCATGATGGCAAAATATTATAGAAGCTTATGATCATATTCTTAGATTTCATAAACCTGTGACATATATATATATATATACCCAGTGCTTAAACAAGTGGCAAAAGGTTCTATAAAGGAGAGAGAGATGATCTGACCATAAAAATAACTGCAGGCAAGGAGTAGGATGGCAAAGACCTGAGCCCCGGCTCTTCTGGGCATGCGTTCAGTGGGAGAAGGCTGGCTGTACAGGGAAGAGAACATGCAACACATGAGCACAGACATGAACTCACTGAAGCACGAGTGTGGTATCCTTCCTGTGGGCAGCCACAGAGGGTAGAACTCTGAGGTCACCCTTCTGGATTTACTTGATTCTGACACATCTGACCCACCTTCCTTTTCTGGATTCAAGCGTAGGTCTGCAATAAGAAGCCCAGGACGGCATGGAGTATGGGATGGGAAAAAGCCCAAGATGGAGAGATGTATTTAAAGGGAGAACAGCAGAAATGGAGAGAAAGCAGAAGACAAGCCTTACCAGCTGGAGTACTTCCTGTCCACACTGTGTCTGCAGTTAGGGAAGTGGGCCTTCTCCCAAATTGGCAAACCAACCAGAAAGCAGAAGTGCAGTTCCCCACGCAACCAGCCTCCTTCTCTTGCGGGTACAAAAGAACACCCCAGGGACATGGAACCCAACAGAACAGATTGCACCAATGGCTGATCCTGTTACGCTGAGCCAGCCAGGAAATGCACTCTCCCGAGAGTTCTTGCTAAGTGAACTTTGTCCTGAAGTGCTAGGTAGGGTATACCAAAACCATCTTGATTATTTTATATTTTAAAAAGCCCTAGGACATTATAAGTATCAAATTCCACCTGAACGCTGGATGGAATAGGAGAGGAATCCTAGGAAAGGCCTTCTCAGAGAACTCAGGATACTGATTCATGGCTGGAGGCTGGAGAGATAAGCAGATCATTATGGCAGGAAGGCCAAAGCGCAGGGTCAGAGTACATGTGCCAACCCTCTCCGACTCTGCTCCCAGGACTCCTGGCAGACAGCCGTTCATGGTACCAGCAGGAGACACAACTCCACAGAGGACCTCTGGTGAGGTCCTTCAAGCTGAGTCAGGAGGTGCTCTCCAAGCATCTCCTAAACATCCACACACTCTGCAGGAAGAATGATTCTGAATTTCTCACTCCAGGCTGCGTCATCCCCCACTCTTGGAAAAAGAGCTGGGAAGAGCCTAGCCAGGCTTCACTCTGAAAAGGTGAGGAAACATCCATGAAAGGCAAGATAGAGAGACACCCTCTCCAGACACTTGAAGCTGGAAGGAGCTCGGTGGGTGGTTTACAGGGGTGAGCCCAGGAGACTCCCAAGGATGTGTTCAGAAAAGTAACAGTAGCTAACCTGTACCTGAAGCCAGCAAAAATGACAGCTCAATGCAAAAAGCATTACCATTTTACAGGTGATAAACCCAAGCCACAAAGAGGTTTATGCCGACCAGGATGACAACGGGAAGCAGCTCCCTCGGAGGGCGGTGGCTGACCTGCATAACATCCCTAAAGGGAGTGGCTACTGTCACCCCCAATTCACAGACTTGGACGTTGGGATCAAGTTACTTCCTGAAAAACACACAGGTAATAGTGGAAGACCAATGTTGGAAGCCAGCCCTTCTCTTAGCTACTGCCTTTAGAGACCCTCAGGTGGAGGTGAAAAGGTGCCTCTATCAGCACATCCAGATGCAAGTTCAGAACTTTGGCAACATCAGCATCACCAGGAACTTGCAAGAACTTTGCTCAAGGACTCCATCCATGTAATGGCTAGAGACAAAAACCTAAGTCCTCTCAGAGAGTGCTCTCCTCCGAATTCTTGAAAGTAGTGCATCACCAGTTCCATGCATCTTATCTTCCAGTCTTCCAAACACGTCCTCTCTTCAAACAAAGCCTGATCACACCACTTCTCTGCTGAAGATCCACCACTGTCCACTCTCTGATCTCAGAATAAACATGTCCCTGTCCCCCAGCATCCACATCAGCTTCCCTCAGATCTCACTCCCACTGGGCTTTCTCCGTACAGTGTCCTCGGATGCTCTCAGACCATCCAACTCCCCTCAAGGTACCATGTGCCTCTGTTTTGTAATACTGACCACTGTTCTGACTAAATTTTAATTTACCTTTACTTAGACGTGTGTGATTATTTGGTGAATTCCTGTCTACCTGAAGAAGGCTGAGATTATATCTATTCATCTCTCTCTCTTACTTTTTAAATAAACTTTTAATTTTAGAATGTATTTAGATTTACAGAAAAGTTGCAAAGATAGTACAGAGAGCTTTCATGTACCCAACGTCCAGCTTCCCCTATTATTAACATCTTACATGATTATGGTACATTTCTCACAACTAATGAAACAATAGTGACAAATTATTATTAATTAAAGCCCATACTTTATTACTTTCTTTGCATTTCCTTAGTTTTTACCTAATGTCTTTTTTTTCTGTTCCAGGACGCCAGCCAAGATACCATATTATATTTAGTTGTTATACCTCCTTAGGCACCTGTTGGCCATGACATGTTCTCAGACTTTCCTTGTTTTTGATAACCTTGACAGTTTTGAGGAGTACTGGTCAAGTAGTTTGTAGAATGTGCTTCAGTTGGGGTTTGTCTGATGTTTTTCTCATGGTTAGACTGGGGGGTATGTGTTTCGGGGAGGAAGAACACAGAGGTAAAGTTCCCTTCTCCTCAATCAGCATGACTTATCACTACTGATGTTAATCTTTGATCCTTGGCAAAGGGGGTTTGTCAGGTTTCTCCACTCTAACGTTGCTCTCCGACCCCATCTCCTTTCCATACCACCCTACTTGGAAGGAAGAAACTCTGCACAGCCCACACTTAAGGAGAGGCACTTATAGATCACCATAACAAATATTGATACAATAATGAAAAAGTTTGAAATATTGTGAGAATTACCAAAACGTGATGCAGAGACATGAAGTGAGCAAATGCTGTTGAAAAATGGTACGCGTAGAGATTTTTGACGCAGTGTTGTGACAAACTTTCAATTTGTAAAAAACACAAAACCTGTGAAGCACAATAAAGGTAAGTGCATTAAAACGAGGTATGCCTGTATTTTTCCATTGTTGGACTGAATATCTTATAAGTATCAAGTAGATCAAGTTGATAGACAGTGCTGCTCAGGTCATCTACATCCATACTGATTCTCTATCTACTTCATGTATCAATTACTGATAGAGGGTGATGGAAATCTCCAGTTGTAATAGTGGATTTGTCTATTCTCCTTTCGGTTTTATCAGTGTTTGCCTTTTGTACTTTGATGCTCTTTTGTTATGTGCACACAAGTTTAAGATTGTTCTGTCTCCTTAGATAGCTGATCCCTTTATCATTATGTAACATACCTCCTTATCTCTGATAATCTTCCATTTTCTGAAGTCTGCTTTGTTTAAAATTCATATAGGTACTCCAGCATTCTTTTGATTAGTGTTAGCATGGACTATCTTCCTCCATCCCTTTACTTTTACTTTATATGGGTTTTAACATTTACAGTGGGTTTCTTATAGACAGTATTCAGTTGGTTCTTGGTTTTTGATCCACTCTGACAATCTCTGTGCTTTAATTTGTGTGCTTAGACTATTTGCATTTAAAGTGATTACTTACTTAGTTGGATTAATATCTACAATGTTTGTATCTGTTTTTTTTTAATTCACTGCATTTGTTCTTTTTTTCTCCTCTGTTTCTGCTTTCTCTGGTTTTAATCAAGCATTTTATATGATTCCATTTTATATCTTCCCAGTATATCTTTTAAACATTTTTAGTGGTTGTCCTGTAGTTTACAATATATCAATACATTTTAAAATTTAAATTCCATTTTCAAATAATACTATACTGCTTCATATATACAGGTACCCTGTAACACAGTATTCCCAATTCCTCTATCCTGTCTTTAAGACAATACTGTCATTCATTTCATGTATCCATATGCTATAATCATCCAATACGCAGTTACTTCTATTGCTTTAAACAGTTACCTTTTCGACCAATTAAGATTATGAAAAACATAATATCTTATTTTACCTTTATTTTTCTCTTCTTTATAATTCTCTTCCTTTATTCAGATAGATCCAAGTTTCAGACCTATATCACTTTCCTTCCACTAAAGAACTTCTTTTAGTATTTTTTGTAGGGCCAGTCAGCTAGTGGTGAATTTTCTGTTTTTGTTTGAGAAAGTCTTTATTTCTCCTTCACTTTTGAAGGGTAAATTTATCTGGATATAAGATTCTAGGTTGTTGCTTTTATTTTTTTCCTTTCAACACTTCATAGCTTTTACTACTCCAATTCTTGTTTGCATTGTTTTTGATGAGAAGTTTGCTATAATTCTTATCCTTATTCCTCTGTAGGTAAGAGTTTTGTTTTTGTTTCATCTGGGCTCTCCTACAAGTGTGTCTTTTGTATTTGAAACAACGAATCCCCCACCAACCTCATTTACATGCCAAGCCACTATTCCCCTACCCCAATCATCCCAAGGTCAGGTACCAGGCAACTAGGGAAAGCCCCTATGCACCAATAGCCCACTGAAATCATTCAAACTAGCCAATACCAAGACTGCTTACCCTGCCTCACCTGTTCTTTCCCACAGAAATCACAACAAAGGCTCTTGTCCACATTTTCCCCTCTCCCTCTGCCTCCTGACCAAACCTGGTGCTTCCCCATGTAGCCCTGCATAGTATGCTGTGCCTGTTATTTCTAGAGATATGTGACTATAAAAACTTCTGGGCTTCCCTGGTGGCGCAGTGGTTGAGAATCCGCCTGCCGATGCAGGGGACACGGGTTCGTGCCCCGGTCCGGGAGGATCCCACATGCCGCGGAGCGGCTGGGCCCGTGAGCCATGGCCGCTGAGCCTGCGCATCCGGAGCCTGTGCTCCGCAACGGGAGAGGCCACAACAGTGAGAGGCCCGCGTACCACAAAAAAAAAAAAAAAAAAAAAAAAAAGAGTTCCTGTCTGGTTAGGGCTCCAGCAGCATCACGCCAGGTAAGCGGGTTTTGGTGTTTCTAAATACACCTGTCTCTTCCAGATTTCTAGGTGACAATCTACCCTAAGACTTCAGTTTTCTGATAGTCTAAGAAGAATCACTGAATCACAATTAGTCCAGCTTTTTCTTATTCTAAGAATAAAACTGAGAACACCTATTTTAAGTTCTTTATTTGTTGAAGCTGAAACTGGAAGATGGTGTCTCTTTTCTTTCACCCTTACCTGGTATTTATCCTATTAGAGATGGCCCACAAACATTTGTCAGATGAATGAATAAATAAATGAGTAATTAGATGTGATTACTCTATAACAGATGGTCCATAAGCATTTGTCAGATGAAAGAATGAATGAATGATCCAGATGTGATTACTCCATAATAGATGGTCCATAACCACATCATACCTATGAATTTATGAATGAATGAAAGAATGATTCAGATGTGATCATCTGGTCCATAAACATTTGTCAAATGAATAATGAATGAGTGAGTGAGTGAGATGTGATTGCAGTTTTATCCAGATAGGCATCCCAACTGCTCATCTCAAATCTAAGGCAGCCCACAGGTGCTCCAGGGTCCTGAGTCCACTCCACACTATTTCACTCCAAATCACTAGAGAGCCCAACATCCTCTGACACACAGTGCACACCCTTTCCATATCTTCTCCCCAGGAGCTCGGAGACAGTCCTAAACTACTTTTGCCTCAAATGATTAGGTCTCTGCTTTTTCATGCAGGTCTGGAATGCAGAATGAAAAAAATATTTGTTTTTCACACTCCCCCAAATACAATATATTTAGAAAACCTTGATATGTCCCATTTAGATATTGACCGGTGTTATTTTCTACCTGACTAATTAATAAACCATAATCTTGTCCCAAATTACAGAGAAGTTGTGGGCCTTATTGTCTTAATTCCCTTCTTTTTCCCTCTGCACAACCTTTAACAACATTTGAGGTCTACACCAATAAAAGTACATTAACTCTGCAAAATTAAGGGCCTTGTGTTTTGACAGCAATGTTCACTTTTCACTTTCACCTGAAGAGCAAGGTCAAGCAGCATTTTCTGTGCCTTATTTTAGGCAAAATCCTCTTGTAGAGTCACAGAAAGCCTTGCATACATGGGGTGGAGAGGTGGCCTGTGACAGGCTCATGAGTCCCAGCTTAAGACAGAGTCCCTGGGTCCAAACACTGGATCTGTTGCTTTTAAACCATGCAGCTGAGCCTCCGCTTCCCTCATTTGCAAGACGAGAATCTTGGTGAAACCCACCTCCAAGAGCAGCGTGGGGATTCCATTGCCAATCTGCGTGAAATGCTCACAGCACGTAGCCTGGCAACTGGTATATGCCCCGGGTTGGCCATGAGGATAAGTGTCCTAGTGGCAGGCAGGGTGACGACTAAGTGCACACCCTCACTATTGGAAATGACCTCCTTACCTAGATTTTCTTATCCAATCACTGCCAGGATGGTGTGTTCACACATTCCTCTTCACCTGTCTCTGTGGTTCTGCAGCTAGGGCGATGCCATAATTACAAATGCCACCTAATGCTAATTGTGTTAGGGGGGATATCATGCCTTTTTTCAGAAAGGAACATTAAAGTGTTTAGGGGTGAAATTTTTTAATATCTGTACTTTACTTGGAATGCACTTCAGAAAAAAAATATGGACAAATATTACCACAACTAAGTCATGAGTATACACATGATCATTACACTTTTTTCTCCATGTGTCTGCATGTGAGAAAACATTCATGATAAAAATGTAAGCTTTTTTTCATGCAAAAATATTAAAAAATGAGCATAAAACTTATGTTCCATAATATGGGCTTTAAAGACAGATTTGAAGCCTGTCCCCATCAGCCACCACTCTGACTACACAAGGCCCATGATTATAATCAGGCACATCAACTGCAGCCTGGGCAACGATGATCAGTAAAGATGCTCTGCATTTTATGGATTTTACTGGAAAAAGTGGGAGTGACCACAACACCCTAGACACAAACACACTCCTAGAACATAAAGTGATAGAGAGGATCAAGAATAAGGTGCAAGAAACTTTGAAAACATACAGCCTTAAACAAAAAAAAATTCTCTATTATGACATCATTGGAAATATTTTGTTCACAGAAACCTCCAACTGCTAAAATGACCAACATTTTACCCTCCAAGGAACGTATGACCTTTATCACAAGAATTGCTTGGGTTCAACATTTCCCACCTAAAGAACAGGCTCTGCCCCACCAGAGGATGCCCTTCTCCCATTGGCTATGTGGTGCCCACCTATTTAGGCAACACCACTTTTGCTCATGCTAATTAGCATTTTATTTTATAAATTGCATCTGGACTGGATGAACTATAAATATCTAATAAAAACCAAAGGTTTGGCCTGTTTCCAGCGGGACTTTTTTTTTTTTGCGGTATGCGGGCCTCTCACTGTTGTGGCCTCTCCCGTTGCGGAGCACAGGCTCCGGACGCACAGGCTCAGTGGCCATGGCTCACGGGCCTAGTTGCTCCGCGGCATGTGGGATCTTCCCGGACCAGGGCACGAACCCGTGTCCCCTGCATCGGCAGGCGGATTCTCAACCACTGCGCCACCAGGGAAGCCCCCAGCGGGACCTTTAATCTGTCTTGATTGTTGTTCAAAGAGATAGCTGGCTTCCTGGGCATGCTCCGGGTGTGGACCTGTCTCTTTATACCTGAGCTATATGAAGCAGTAAAGACCCCACTGGAGGGAAATGCCTGCCGTCGCCCTGCTGAGCAGAGCAGTTCCTGCCTGACAGCCTTCTGAGTCAGCCTGTGCCAATATGACCTATGATGACCTAGGGGTCTGAATACTGTGAGCCACGAGGACTTTCTCTTGGGTGTGTATTACAGTATTTCATCACGAGCCTCCAATTGTGCAGCTGGGAGGGAACTTGCCATAAAATCAGTCCCTGGTTATGAGAAAGATATTTACTTTAAAATACTGCTATGAAAAACTATTCTTTCATAAGAAAACACTCGCGTGAGAATCAGACTCTTGTTTTGAGAACTCACTAGGGTTGCTACCAAATTTAAACAAAAATCATGTTGATGAAGTGTCAGGACTTTTAATCTTGATGATTGTGATCTGACCTCTGGACCTGTTCACCGATGTCCTCCTGGTACCAGAACAGTGCCAGGCACACAGTAGAAGCTCAAGAAGAACCTGCTAATTTAATTAACTAATACAAAATGCAAGGCAAAGAGATTTTAACTGGATTATAAAATAGTTCTTTTCTTTCAAAGATATGTCTCATAAAAACAGTCACATCTAACTGGGTTTTAAAAATTATTTCCCTGATTTGTACAAAAAAATAAAATAAAATACAGTCATTTCTCATTATTCGTGATAATTATGTTTTATAATGTTGCCACAAACACTGAATTAGCAAATGTTGAACCCTTGCTCCTAAGGGAAATACACGGCTAGGTTCCAAAGAGCCTAAGGTCACATTTTCATCAACCAATCAATACATAACCTTGTTTTATGTGTGCTTCTGTTTAAAGATACCTTATTTAATATATACTGTTGATTCATTAACACTGAACTCACAGCAAAAGCTCCACAATTCATGCCTAAATGAAGCTTATCTAACACACATATTTTACCCATAAGGTATAACACAGCCTTCCTTTGCTTAGGAAGGCTGTGCTTAGGACACCAGACAGCACTTCAGCACTGTGCCATTTTAAACAGCAAAATCACCAACAAAAAGCACAAAAATAAAAATGTACTACTTAACTGACCCCAAAAAAGACACTGTTTTTAGGATGAGCTGAGGCTAGAAGGCAGAGCTTCACCTTATTCAGCCTCAGCTAGGAACACGCATGTCGGGTGACTCAAGTATTTTGCTGCTCTGCACATGTCCACAAAGGAGTACAGAAGCACCATGGGTATTGATTTGGGGGTTACAAATAAATTTTGGTGAGTAGGTGAATTTGCAAATATGGAACATGCAGAATGCTAAATATAAGTCTTAGATTCATTCTTTATCCATTTTGAGTGACTTCTGGAATATTCACAAGGGGCCTCAATGGTCACAAACTAGATGAAAAAGTGTCAGTTACTGTAAAAATCAACACAAGGGTCAAGAGATACTAACATTTGGAAAATTCACATCTCTATTCATCTCAGCTTCTGATAACCACCTTTCCCTTTATTTGCTTGGCTCTCTAACAAGATGTTTCTTGGCACTCTCAAAAATGTAGGCTTTATTTACATTTACTAAAAATCAGTCCATTGCATAAGAAAAATCCGTCTGGTTTACTATCGTAGGTGTTAATATGTGCTGTAGATGAGCCGCACAGCTAACATGGCACAATCAATGCCTTGTACATAAGGCAATGCAGCAAAGTAAATACAAGAATAAACAGACTTTGTACCTAGAGGGGCCTGCTGCTCACCAGCTCTCCAGCCTTGAGCAAGTTACTCTCCACAAAAAGGGTTCAACTTCTACTTTATTTGGGATGTTCTTTCTTTCGAGGAAATAAAGGCAAAAATGGTAAACTGGCAGTGTTTGTTAACTATGAGTGTTATTGCACTTTTCTGAATTTTTTAAATGGTTATTGTGAAAAATAAATGAGGTTACATCTGATTAAGGCCTGGTGCTGGGCCTGCTCTTTCTTTCAACTTGACTGTAAACAACTTGAGTACAGAGAAGGATACTGGCTACAGCTATAGCCTCAACACCTGCCACCATCCCTGGCTGGTGGAAGGTGGCCAATGAATCAATGTAATGAACAGATCAAGAAACCAGCCAATAAAACGTCCCCAGTTGGCCAGGTAGATCAGAGAGGCTGGCAGAAGCAAAGAGTGCCACATGAACTTTTGTGGTCATTCTGAAGTTTTCTGTTTATCTGTTTGTTCTTAATTGTTCCTGTAGAAACTTAGTTGTTTGACAAAAATGCCAAACACGCTAAAGTTGTCCTGTATGATAAACATCAAAATATCAGATAGCCTGGATGTTGATAGAGTAAAGATGTCACGACCCCCTTCTCTCTAAAATCACCCCCCAAAAAGAACAAGAAAGAGAAATGTCATGGAAGTAGTAGACCACTCTCACCCGGAGCAACAACCCAAGGGGAGCAGCAAAATGCAGCAAAGGCTTGTCCTGGGAGCATGAAGACTTTTAGGAAAGACAGTCAAGGAAGCAGAGGTGCTGCTGCAGACCTCAAAGCCTGCAGCCGTGCAGCTTCTATACAGCAGGAGGAAGCCAGCCCCCTCCCAAGGGTGGAGAGGAGATTCTGAATGGCTAGCAGCCTCTATGGGAAGAAGTAAAGGTTTAAGCAATTCTTCCTTCCTTCCTTCCTTTTCTCCTTTCTTTCTTTCTTTTTTTCTTTCTTTCTTTCTTTTTTCTTTCATTTCCTTCCTTCCTCCGTCCATCCATCCTTCCTTCCTTTCTTTCTCTCTCTTCCTTCCTTTCTTTTCTTTCTCTTTCTTTTCTTTCTCTTTCTTTTTCTTTCTCTCTCTCTCTCTCTCTCTCTCTCTCTCTCTCTCTCTCTCTCATACACACACACACACAGCATTATTTTAAATGAGGAAGATATTCTGTTAGGCTAGAACACATGCTGGGCCGCTCCCTGACATGATTCATTTCCAAGATGAGGAACCTACCCCTTGGTCTGTACAATTACACTAAAAGAATAAAAGGAGAGAAGCAACAAGAGAAACAAATAGCACACAAAGAACACTGGCCAGAAAATCTTCCCAAGGGGCAGATGAAATCACAACCACACATATAGCCATGGAATCAAAGGACTTCACGGAAGAGTCACTGTTAAGAACAGTAACTCTAAATGGAGACATGAAAGCAGGGGATGAGATGGGAAGGCAAGAAAAGTCATGGGAAATAAGCCGGAGATCAGGGAAAAAGGCAGGAAAGAAATGATGGCTATTATTTCAAACAGCAAAAAGAGAGCAGACATTAACATTGTGAAGAAGGTGGTGGACAGGATGGAATAGCCTGAGAAAAATGAAATGGAGATGAACAAAGAGTGAAAGAATTCAACAGAAAAGGACTAGAAGGACAAAGGAGATCCAAAGTATGCAAGATTGATGTTCCTGAAGTAGAGAATTTAAATAAAGGAGTGGAAGAGATGTTTAGAGTTATAAAGTAAATTTCCAGAAATAAAAGAGGACTTTTCTCCTGGATTCTCTTATCCAGGATCCTATAAAGGGAAGGAAAGTACTGGGCTTCAGACTTCTCCTGGGCCATGTTCCCAGCCAGCATAGAGAGGGCTGAGGTCCCCAGAGGAGGCAAGAGTGTCCACTCCAGAGACAAAAGGTCCAGGTGGGCTAAGGGCTGGCTATAAGCAGCACAATTTCAGGACATGGACTAAGAGGACTGTGAACAGTAGGAAGGCATTAATGCTTCTGCCAAGAGTCCAAAGGCCAAGCAGGCCCATTACACCTCCAAGACTGCTTCAAATTCACTCCAGATGGGGGCTTCCCTGGTGGTGCAGTGGTTGAGAGCCCGCCTGCTGATGCAGGGGACGTGGGTTCGTGCCCCGGTCCAGGAAGATCCCACATGCCGCGGAGCGGCTGGGCCCGTGAGCCATGGCCGCTGAGCCTGCGCGTCCGGAGCCTGTGCTCCGCAACGGGAGAGCCCACAGCAGTGAGAGGCCAATGTACCGCAAAAAAAAAAAAAAAAAAAAAAAATCACTCCAGATGCTTCTTATCTGTGCAGACTTGGGGCCCACAGCAGCCTAGGGTGTCTAAGTCTGAGGGCCTGGGCTGCTACCCCAGGTGTTGGGTATGCACATAAAATCACAGAAGAGTGCTTTCAACAGCAAGTTCAATAGCAAAGCTCTAGGCCAGAACAGTGATTCTCTGCCCTGGCTGCAGGTGACAACCACCAGGTTACTTTAAGTACTGGAGAGAGGGTTCTAACCCAAACTAACTCAGAACCTCCAGGGCTGGGGCCCCGACAGCACTAACATTTTTTTTTTTTTTTTTTTTTTAAAGTTCTCCGGGTGATTCTCACAAGCAGCCAGGACTGAGAATCACTGCTCTAGAATTATGGCCTCTGTATGGAAGGTTCAAAACTGATCCAAACAGAGCTGGCCACTGAAGTGAAGGGCGGCACGCGTTATTGAACGGAGGAAGATGGGCAGAGTAAAAAATTCAAAGTTTTACATAGAATTCTAAAAGAGAAACAGGAAAGGCATCATTCAGGAAACCACTTTCAGTTCAATAAAACCTCCTCACACACACTGATTTTGAGACGTACTTATTCTGCTAACACAGTAATTCAGGTAAAAGAATCTTGCCCGTGTTTGCCTTGTCCATCACGCATGCGTATTGGCCGGGGGTGTGAAGTCAGCTTGGGAATAGCATACATGTTGCTCCACTTCCTGATGTCGGGCTGAATCATGAAAGGAAGTTCTATAATTCGCAAACCCTTCCAACTGCTTCTCTTGTGGTATTTTATCTCTCCTGAAATTGAGCAGCACAGGAATTCCAGAGACAGGCAAGTGGCACATCTCTCCCCCGCCACCCAGGATGAGAATGAGGCAGAGATGGAGCCTCGTGGATGGGGCAGGCGCCCAGCTGGAGTGGGTCGCCCTGCCTGCGGTGGACCCCTCCACCTGTCCCCTCCCCATCACACGCTCCTCGGGTGCTGCCTCTCACAGGATGACCTGCCTCTCAGCCCACCTCACCCCTTCCACTGCCCTCGGAGTTCTCAAATGCACATGGTGCACATTCCAGAAATGAGTCTTGTTTTCTTGTATTTGCAAGGACAGAACATGGTCATGTGGTAAGCACTGCATTTTCCTCATTTTAACTTGACGAGGAGCACACTGCCTCTTCAAGTCTTCCTTTTAAAGTGGACAGAACCTTGGATTCCAAATATTTTGAGAAAATGACATTAGATTTTTTTTTTTTTTTACTGCAGAGAAATTAGTCAGTACTAAAGTTTTTTCCATTACCTCTAAATCCTCTTGAGCAAAAAAACTAGTTTATTCTTTCAGAAACTATACTGAACCAAAGGGTGCTCAACCCCACCATACATTACCTAGTATTCTCCAAGGCTGGGTTCCCATTAGACCGCTCCAAGAAAACAACTGGGAACCTTTTCCCTTCCTATGTTACTCATTAGTAACCTCTCACTTACCCAGACTGCCATGGTTTGTTTGCATGTGCACACATGTAGGTGTGTGTGTGTATCTGTGTTGGCGGAGCTGTTGTGGTGAGTAGGAGACTGTCACTGTGTTGAGGATGAAAGGGCCAGCCCAGATCCTGTGGACAAGACTTGGGGTCTCATCTGAAGGATGTGGGCATTCTGATGCCACCACCACTTTCCAGGGTCAGAGCCTCTTAAGGAAACGGGAGACAACCTGGTCCACACATGGAAAAGTGTAATGATGCATTGTCCACACACAGTGGTACCAAGGGCTAGGAAAGGTGGGAGGGGGTAGAAGCTTGTGTCTCCTGACTCCCCAGGAAGAATTGCATGGGGCTCAGGTGTAACACAGAGTGGTTAATCTGTCCCAAAAACCGTACTGCAATGATGGAGATGTTTGTTCTACTCTGTCCCACACAGAGCCACCAGCCACATGTGGCTAGTGGCCCCTGAAATGTGGCCACTGTGACTGAGAACTGATTTTCACATTTTATTTCAGTTTAAGTATTTGAAATGTAAATGGCCACATGTGGCTGGCGGCAATGTTCTGAACAGCACAGTTCTAGATCCTTGCCAGGGAAGCTGGGGAGACACCATCTGTCCTCACCTGGACTAGGTGTCCGAGGTGGGGCAGCAGGCAGCACCTCCCTGGGACCAACGTGATGGGACTGCAGGTCGACAAAGGGAATATTATAAATTCACCCTGAGGAACAAGCTGTATGGTCCAGACACTTCTCCCTCCCAGATGTTTCTCCTACTTGGGCCAAACTTGGGGCTCTAGGTTTTCTTTCTATTAACGAGAGACACATTTTACTCCAAATATCTAGCTTACTGTATCCAAATCCTATGTGACATATTGAAATGTAAGGAGGGGACCTTAAGAGCACCTACACATGCACAGAGGGACCCATGCTGGCAGCACAGAGCTCACAAAAATGTCCACAGCATGGTCTCCAAACTGATGTTGTAAAAATATATGACAAGGGCCAAAATAATGTTACACAGCATTTTAGCACTTCAGGTGAGAGTACTGCCAGGACCCCCTGAGCAAGGTATCCTTGTCCAATCACTGGGGACAGGGGAACACGCTCCCCAAGGGCTGCCTGTTAAAACCCAGGAGGGTTCCCAGGTGTACCGCCAGGGAATAGACACTCATTTGCTTCCGAGTCAAATGACACTTGGGCCAGAGCCACTCTTTCTGTGACCTTCCCATAAAGTCTTCTAATGTCATTTTGTCCCCAGAAGACCCCCTTTTCAATCCCCAGGTAACCAGAGGCTACGTAGCTCCCTGACTTCCTGTACCCCAATACAACTGCTCTGCAGGGCACCTCTTTGCAAGCCAGGCTGATGGGCACTCTTCACCGTGGGTCTCTGGGTGCCACAACCACCCAGGGGCAGGTCTTTCTGGCCTAGTTTTGAAGATGAGGTGGCCAGGGCTGAAGGAGTTTCAAGGAATGATGAATTGAGACAGGCTGGGACCCGAGACCTGCGACCCTTTGCTGCAATGTTCACACCTGGACAAACGTCTCCTCCAGGAACAAAATACAAAGAAACTATAAGAGACTAAAAATAACCATGTGCGTGTGCAGTTGGGGCAAATTATGGACAAAAAGATACAAAAAAGACCAAAAAAGCCCCAACTGCCACTTCTGAAGAGCCAGGAGCAAAAGCAGGGGGTCAGGAGCAAAGGCAGGGTTCTGCGCATGCCCCCTGCACTCAGCACCACCAAAGGGGTGGGCAGACCACCTAAGTCAGCCCTCTGGCCTGACCCCCCGGACCTACCCCTACCCTCACCCCATATAAGGAAACAGCTCACCCCCCACCTCAGGGAGCGAGCAAGGGAACGTATTGCTTGTTCCCGCTCCCCCTTGCTGCAGCAGGGGCCCCAATAAAGCCTTGCCAGAATTTCTTGTCTGGCCTCTGATCAATTTCTTTTGCTTAAGGAGGCCAAGAATCCTGGTCAGTAACAGAATCAGAGGTGTGTGCCTGGTCTGCTTCCGCCACCCACACTGCCCCCAGAGGGGCTTTCAGAACTGGACCTTTATGGGTTACAGTAGTGGTCCTAGACGTTTTATTACAAAATATAAATGTGGGTGCTCTTGGTGAGCTCCAGGGGCTCCCCATGTGAGTGCCGCACGGTGCTCCCACGTGTGTGATTGGACGGACAGGGTCTGCACCGGGAGGCCCAGCCACAGACTGTCCCCAAATGGCCCATAGCGGGAGCAGCCCCTCTGTCACCATCTGCTGCAGGCTCCGAGGCCCAGAAGCCACAGACACCAAGAAACCCAGGCCCTGGCTCTCCACCCACAGCAAGACTGTTCATTCACATCCTTCTCATGAGAAAAACCATCTCATATGAAACAGGCAGATGACAGAAGATAAGTACAGTGGACTTGGAGTCACACTAAGAACTAATCTGAGAGATGGAAATCATTCACATTATCTTGGGTAAAAAATGTTACTGGTGGTTTTTCTATCAGACCAGTGCGCACATTCTTTCTCTAAGAATTGTTTCAACGTGTGCTCACCTCCCACAAGTCTCACAGCAGTGTGCTGAGAACACGCTGACATCCTTCCTCAAATGCCTGCCTCTGTAACTGCCACAGGCCTCCAGACTTTATGAATCCAAGTTCCCAAGGAATGGAGTGTTTGCAGCATAGAAACATGTGCGTTCTCTCTCTTTCAATCACTCTCCCTCTCTCAATCAATCTCTCTCTCTCTCTCTCTCTCTCTCTCTCTCACACACACACACACACACACACACACACACACACACACACACACAGTGGGGATGCACCAGCTAATATGCCCAAAGTCTCTACAATCAAAGGCACACACAGCTGCCACTATACCCAGTGTACCAATACATTCAAATTTGGTGGAAATTGTGTTAGGCTTGAAAGATGTGCCTGTGTGCTATACAATACCATTAACTCATTCTAAACCAGTGGTTCTCAACCTTGGCTGCTGTACTTGGTGGAGAGGCCTTAATAATGAATTTTCAAAGGCAGGTCACACATTAGACCACATCAGAAACGTTGCAGGCAGGCTGGGCATCAGTGGACCAGACAAGCTCGGGTGACGGCTGTACACAGGCACACTTGAGAACCTCGACTGTATAACGCTGGGCAAAGCACCCAACCTCTCCAAGCCTAATGCCTTGTTTGGAGACAGAATAGTCCCAACAGCCATGACTGGTGCTTTGTTTCTGAATTAGTTCTTTTCCTGGTCTCATCCTACTTAGCCCCCAGACCCTTAAGCAAACCTCATTTTATCATGATCACTGCAAACAGCTGTATGCAGAGTAAAAATGTACATTGCACTTTTTTTCTCAAAACCAATTCCCTTACTGCCCACCCCAGACAACTGCTACTCACAGTTTGGTACCTTTGTTTTGGGATCTCTCTGCATATTTACACACACACATTGGTATAGGCAGACTTGCATCTATATGTAGTAAATAACATTCCAATAGAGCCTACATTGCTATGTGCATGTATGTGTTTTTAAAAATATAGCGATATATTACATTTTGCTGTTTCACTGAATATAACTTGGACATCTTTATTTTTTGGTCTACAAGATTCCACATGTTTAAAAAAGGCCACATATGATTCCAAAGCATGGATGTACCATAGTTTATTTAACCAGGCATGATACATATTTCCCTTCCTTTTCTTTTTCTTTCTTTCTTTCTTTCTTTTTCTTTCTTTCTTTCTTTCTTTCTCTCTCTCTCTCTCCCTCCCTTCCTCCCTCCCTCCCTCCCTCTCTCTCTCTCTCTCTCTCTCCCTCCCTCCCTCCCTCCCTCTCTCTCTCTCTCTCTCTCCCTTCCTTCCTTCCTTCTTTGCTATTACAAAATAAAATGTTGCAATGAATTACTGTATGCACATTTCTTCACCACTTTTGTCAATTTATGTGTGTAAAAAGTTCCTAAAAGTGAAATTGTTGAATCAAAGCATATGTGCGTTTTACATTTCGGAAGACGTTATCCAACCGCCCTCCTGGTGCTGACCTGTGGGAGTGTCTCTTTTCCCCACACCTCACCACACAGCAAACCCTTAAATCAATGCAAGATTACACAGAGGCAAAGCATATTTGTGTGCTTTGGGTTCATTTACATTTTGAGTTGCCTGTTCGCGTCCTTGACTGATCTTTCTATTGGAGCGTGTTTATTTTTCTCATTGATTTGAAAGAACTCACTGCATATGAAGGCTACTGGTCCTTTACCACAGACCTTGAAAATAAATATATCTTATAGGTTTTTTCCCTCACTTATTTATATATATTTTTCATTTGTATAGGGACTTGCTTACAATTTTAGAAAACCATACTTATCAACTATTTTCTAATATGGCTCCATATTTCCTACCATATTTATAAAGGCCTTCACTCCACAATTATTTTAAAACTCGCCTGTTTTCTTCTAGAACTTTTATGATTTCACTGTTATATTTTTATTCTTTGTTAAATCCGGAACTTATTTTGGTATACAGAGCAAAGATTTATTTTTCCCAAATTATCAGCTGGTTTTCCCAAGACCATTAATTGATAACCCATGCTCCCTTTCCTGACTGATGGGAAAGGCCACCCTTGCTTTGCACTAATTTCCACGTGGAATTTGTGTCCGTTGCTCCACTTTCCATTGCAGTTTTGCCTTAAGATCTTAGAGAATTTGTCTCTCCTCATCATTCTTATGTTTCATTTTTTTCTCTGGGTCTCATAAGTTTCTTTTCTTAAAAAAATGCTAATCTAAGGTGGAAGGACAATTGTTTCTTGAGCATTTTAATTTGCTTAGTTTTGTGTGTGGTGTCCACATACATCATGTTCCATAACTATCTGTGCATGAAGCTCACTTCAGCTGGTTTAGAAATCCCTGTATCATGATACCAGAGAGCTCCCTCGTGCTCTCAATGGCAGCACAGCAAGGCCACTTGTGAGGAGAGACCAGGCTCCACTTAACCACCTGCTGTGGAAGGAACTGTTTCCCCTCCCAAATTCATATGTTGAAGTCCAGACCCCCAGTACCCCAGAATGGGACTTTTCTTGGAAATAGGGTCTTTACAGAGGTGAGTAAGTTAAAATGAGGTCATTAGGGTAGGTCCTAATCCCCTATGATTGATGTCCTTATAAAAAGGGTAAATTAGGACACAGACACATGCAATAGACGGAAGAAGATGTGAAGATACCGAGAGAAGATTATGTCCACAAGCCAAAGAGAGAGGCCTCAGGAGAAACGAACCCTGTCCACCTTGATCTCAGACTTCCAGCCTCTAGGACTGCGATATGATAAATGTCTGTGGTACTTTGTTCCAGCGACCCTAGCAAACTAATACACCATTCCTCTATTAATGGATACTGACAGTTCCCAGAGTCTTCTTAGAAGGGATAATCTAGAAAGAATATCATGCACACATCTTCGCAGGTATTGGCTCCTTCAGGGAAATCATACATGACTTTTCTATCTTCATTCTAGAAGGCATCTTTTCTTTGCAGTTGTCAAGCTGCCTTTCTTTCACTGAACCACTGAAATCCCACTGCATCACAAGTGTTTCCACCATGGAACAGAACTACTTTTGAAATTTTCCTTTATCTCCTTCTCCATTCCAACCTTCAGGACCCCATGTATGCCCCCTCCCCAACTCTAGGGACAGTAATGTGTGCAGAGAGTAGCAATTCTGTCCTGTGTGGGGACAGCCACAGAGATGCAGGTCTGATGTGCAGACAAAGGCTTGGTGCATCCTTTTAAACCAGCTTCTCACATTAGTTTAGTGCACTTTGGGTGGTAAATTTGATAGTCAGCTCAATCTGTGTTGGAAGGAGACGTATGCAAAAGCATCAGACATTCTCATATTAACCTCATTGATTCAGGATGTTCTGTCCAATTCCTACTGAATTTGCTTAATTTCTCAACACAAAGCTATAAAGATAATAAGTTTTCTAAAACTCCTGGTAAAAGAGTGAAATCGACACATCAAACTGGGCTTATGTCCTCCGGCTGCCTTCTGAGGCTCCTGTCTCCACTGATAGGACTTGAAATCTTCTCACCACCAGGCATGATGGCAGGTCCCTTTTTGCTCCTCATTGGAGTAGTGGATAGGAATTCTGGTCCTGGATTAGAAACACCTGGGTTTTCGGCTTCGAATCACAGCAACATCACTTAGCAGCTGGATAAGTGAAAGTCACTTTACCTTTCTGGGCCTCACTGCTTACCAGCAGGTTGAATTAGACATTCTCCAAGATCCTTTCTCCCTCTAATATCCCTGGCATCCTTAAACATGTTTCTAAGAAACTTATGATTTGGGACTAGCAATTTCCTAATAATCAGTACAGACTTGACCACTGCGGCCCTCTCCTTGGACATACTTCCTGCCTAAGCTACAGGATGGCTGGCCCAGCTCCCAGGGCAACAGTGAAGACCAAAGAAGCCCCAAGCCTGCCATTCATGCGTGCTCTCGAGAGCTCCTCTCCCTCCTCCTTCCTGTCACTTCCTTCACAGCTATGACCATCAGCTGATTGGTGTTGCTAAAAAAAAAAGAAAAAAAGGAAGTGGTGGACTACCCCTTCAAGTAAATACAGCAGCTATAAATGCAGAGAAAGAAAAGAAACAGCATTGAAAACAATAACATAGACTCTAAATCCATAACCACGCTGGGGACCAAAGGAGGCATATTACTAGTGGGCTGGAAACTACTGCTATCGTTGAAGGAAGCAAAGCAAGATGGGCTCAAACTGAAGAGGGAAACCACAGCCTAAGTGCAGGCGGCTGGGGATGGCTGCGAAGAGACAAGGGTGTGGTGCCTTGGAAATGACAAAGCCTGGGTGGGATGGGGTGAGGGAGAAGCAGAGCGGGAAGCAGGCAGACAGCCAAGCCCTCTCCAACTCCTCAGCTGCCAGCATCCCTAAGAGCAACAGGAGTCCCTCTATAGGAAAGACGTGCGTTTGGAGAGGCAGGGTATGGCCACATCCATGAAGAACAGAGAGCACCTGCACCCCTCCCCCCGCCCCACTGGTTACTGGCTCATCCTGCCCTGCTCACGTCTCACCTTCCTCACATCTCATGGGGGACAGGTTACAAGACGGCCATGCAACACACACAACACTAAAAGACTAACTCCTAGGACACCTCAAAAACAAGACCAGCATACATCCTAGAAGTACCAAGCACATCAGGAAAGCTAACTGCTCAAAGGAAGGTACCCAATGGGCAAACAGATGAATAGGTGTCAAAGAAGACAGAGGTCATGGAGCAAGAAGAGAACATCTATGCTGGAACCAGTAGTAAAAACACGTATTAGGCAAGAGCCTAATGTATCACTTAAAAAATAAATAATTAACTACCTTCTGTGCTTGCTAAAATATAAATGACTCAATAGATGGCCTGAATAACAGGATGGACAGGGCTGAAGATCTTTCTTGAGAAAGTGATTAACCTGTCAGTTCCATGAAATGCAATGAAAAGGGTAAAACAGAGGGAAAGAATGAAATAAAAAGTGCATTCCCTGCAGCTTTGTTTACAGTATCAAAAATTAGAAAAATATCCTAAATGTCTATCAATAAACAATCATATTTTTCACCCTGGAATAAAGCATGATGATCACTGATAGGAAGGGCTCCCCCAATCCTGTTGATTCAAAAAAGAAAGTTGCAGGATGATATTGGTATTAAGAAGGCGCACACACACACACACACACACACACATACCACCACCAACACTACATCGTCTAAAAATACACACATATATACACATGCATGAATGCACAGGATGAAAGATTAGAAGAATATGCACCAAGTTGCCCTCCCTCAGTGGGGATGGGCTGGGGCTGAGGGTGGTGGTTAAGGAGGGCTTCAATGTTGCCTATTATATCTGAATTCTTCACCAATGGATATGTACTTAGACATCAGTTATGCAATTTAACACTTTTCAAAAAGAAAGTGATAGAAAGTTCTTCCATCTTGGAGGTCAGAGAAACTAACTTCAGAGACAGTACTTACTCATCTGTGACCTATTTGGGACTGCTCTTATTAGCCTCCAGACAAGACTACAGGGGCAGACTCCCAAAGCCACCCACCTGGGAGAGACTGTGACAGTTATACCAGTTCTAACCACAGGCCAGGTATGGGCACTGCACGCATGATCTCCACCGTACATCACAGTGAAATCCTCTGCAATCCTTCCATCTACAAAAACTAAAAGCAGTAGCTTGAAAACACAGTGGGATTTGAACCCAGTGGGACCTCAGCCCCCTTACTCTCAACCACTGTTGATAAAAATATTCAGTGACTGTGACTTTGAAGCATTAGGGCAATCAAGTGATTCAAATATTCTCAGCATTTTGGGACTTCCCTGGTGGTGCAGTGGTTAAGAATCTGCCTGCTAATGCAGGGGACACGGGTTCGAGCCCTGGTTCGGGAAGATCCCCTGTGCCGTGGAGCAACTAAGCCCATGTGCCACAACTACTGAGCCTGTGCTCTAGAGCCCACGAGCCACAACTATTGAGCCCAAGCACCACAACTACTGAAGCCCATGCGCTCTAGGACCCGTGCTCCACAACAAGAGAAGCCACTTCAATGAGAAGCTCGCAAACCGCGACTAAGAGTAGCCCCCACTCGCTGCAACTAGAGAGAGCCTGTACACAGCAACGAAGACCCAACACAGCCAAAAAATAAATTAATTAATTTAAAAAAATACGCTAAGCATTTAAGAGGCATTCTGCCTCCGCCTAAGCAAAGCCCAAGGATCTTTTAAAGGGGCAGCAGGTTACCCAGTGTTTCCCAAAGTGGACTTTGGAAGTCCTGGTCCCCAAAGTGCTCTAAGAACCAATGCATCCTATGACCACAGGGTTGTAGGAGTTCAGTGACGTATGTCCTGACCATGCACAACATCTGCACAACAGCTCTGAACAAGCCCACAACAGTTACCCTGCTTACTCAACTTTATTCTGTCTCTCATTTCACTCACTTGAACAAGGAAAGCTTCCTCGGGAATACCATTCAAAATTGCACAGCACCCACTTCAGAAATCCAGGGAATCAAGGCTGGCCATCTGATTAAAGCCCTGTGGATTCCCCAGTCCCAGGAAAATACTTATTTCCATCAATCAGATAATAAACCATCAGGGTCAGAGCAAATACAGAGGTGACGCTGAGACTGATTTAAAACATAGCTGCTAACTGCTAAATTGGAGCTAAAAGTAATCTTTCGCGAAGCATGATTCAGAATATGTCCTGACAGGAGAAATTATAAAAGTTCCAAAAGCTACAAAAAGTAATAAGTTATATAAATAAGCAAATATCATAGAAATTAAAAGTTTGGGGAAAATGTTTTCAACAATTATGACAATGGATTTACAATGGATTTGAAAGCTACATGAATGTTGATAAGAGTTATGTTAAGACTCCAAAAAGTATACAGGGCAGCAACTTGCAGGAAATATATTTAGTTAACCAACTCCCCCAAATATGCTTCAGTTATTAATAGGTGTGTAGCAAGACTGAAAAGACACCGTCAGACTGGCATAAAGAGGCAGAGGGTTCCAGAAAAAGAGAGAAATGGAACTGATAGGTTGCTTGGTATATTTGACTCAGTGGGAAACTGAGTCAAGTGTGGGGGGGGTGTTTAGCTTTGTGTCAGAGAGTTGGGGAGATCATTGTAACAGGCACAGGACCAACTGAGAAACAAAAAAATGAAACAAGAGTTTACACCAGGAAAAACAACATGGAGTAAATGAAAGAAAATGGAACTATATTATATACTGCGCTCTAGCAGTAAATATAACCACAACAAGGTAAACAAACACCAAATAGCATCTTAACCCTAAATTATAGAAAGATTATCCTGGGTAATAAGAGTCTAGGACTGCTATGCACTTATTTCTCAGAGTAGGAAGTCAGGAGACATTGTCTAAAACTGATACATTAAAAAAAAACAGCACAAGTGAACATAACATCAGGAAATAAGAAGGAAAATTCTAGAAGAAAGAGCTATAAAGATTAAAAGATTGCTTTGGGGGAGCAGTACTAGAGCACTGGAAGGTATTGTTATAAATTGAAATTAAATAAACAGACAGATTAACTCTGGTCGCACCAAAAGATTTCCATGACAAGTGAACAGAAACGGATAGATTTAATAACTTGTTGGGCTGACCAAGACAGCATGAAGATTTAGCAATTAAGACAGAGATGGAGTGGGAATGTAGGAGGTTAATTGTTGGACATTCAAATGCTCTTTGTAGCCATTCTGAGTATAACTAAACAAACCAATATTTAAATTGTGACTTTTCCTAACACTTCGCCCTTGGCCCTCTTCCTTCCTTCCACACTCCCCCCATTGACTGTATCCAGGCCTGAGCCTCACTGACCCTGACATCAGCCCTACACTCTCCTGTCAATCCTGCTGCCTGCCCAGCCTCTGCTCAGATCAAATATGTGACACTCAGCATGCCAATCTGGAAGCCCAGTGTCCTCCCACATCTGTGCTCCCCTCCAGGGCTCCAGCACAGCACTGAGGGGTACTGCCTTCTCCAGTTTCAGGAGCCAGGACTCCAGGGTCAGAGCCAGGTACCCCCAGGACAGAGGATGCTGCTTACCAGATACTGTCCATCATAAAAGCTTTCAGTATATCCCCCTTAGTAATTGAGGTGTTAACAATATTCTAAATCATCCTCACCTTCCTCTTCCCATCATCAGCCTCTGGCAGCCACCAAAACAAATACACAGTTTCCCAGAAATAAAAGAATCAAGAAAGAGTCATTTTTGATTTGTTAAACCCACTACAATAGAAACTAAATATTCTTCCTTCTACTGGTATTTTTGGCAGTGGCTAAATTTGACTATACTTAAGATTCCAATGCAACCACCTTTCAGGATTCATAGGGCAAAACTTACATAACTCTTAAAGGCAAAAAAAAAAAAAAAAAAAAAAAAAATTCAAACTGACGCAGGCTAACATTTTGCCAGACAAAATTATAAGCTAGTAGAAAATTTTCCTGCTAATATAAAGTCAAAATGAATGAATAAAGTTTTCCTTTAAAATCCAATCATTCTAGTTTTTTTAATCTTCCTACAATTCCTCAGTTTAAAAAAACTCTCTTTTTCTGAGTGGAAAAAAAAGAAAACCCAACTTGTTCATTTCCAAGGTAGAAGAGTAAGATGGTAAGATATAATTAAGTCAGGCAATTTAATTTCAATCTCTCTTTAAGACTCTGCTTTTTGATTTCAACTGTTGTAAAAGAAAAGCAATGTTCAGTGGGCAGACATTTTTTTTAAATTCTTACCCAAAGGCCTAAGTTCCTAATTTTCTCTCCACTCATTTGCAGCTAAATCAATCCAGAAGTGGAAGAAAGTGTTGGGGGGGCAGGGTGGTGGTAAGTTAGGAAATCGTTCGAAAAAATATCTATTTGGTGAAAAGCTGAGAAAGCAAAAATTAGCTCAGATTGTACAAAGTACCCGGCCATTCCTTAGGTACAGATAACAGACAGAGATAGAACAAGCTGCAAAGTGAACAGGAAACAGTATTTCTTCCAAGGCCATGCTGTAGCTATGAAGGGTGGTAATAGCCCTTCTTTAAGTAACTACTGCCTTCTTTCTCTAGAATCAGACTGTCAGAAACTTTGCTGTTGGAAAGTCTCTCAGTAAGGATGAAACATCCTATTCTCAATTGGAGGATCTGTATTTTGATTGTTAACACTGAAAACTCAGGGAAGTCTTGCTATTTCAGGCTTCCTGGAAAGGGGGGAACTACCCATCTAATTACTGGAAAGTGTGAGTTGTTGGGCAGTAGAAATGTAATTTGCTTTCAAAAGCAAACAGTAGCTTGACAGAATCTAAAACAGAATCAGTCCCATAGCCCTAACTCCAAAAACCACTGAAAAACAAGGTTTTTTGGTGAGTTTTATAGGGAACCTCATTTAGTGACATTGACACACAGCTATTTGTAGCCTCTCTTTATTCCACTTAGTGAGACTTTTCACACTGTTTGTGCAGAAATATTAACGTGTGGGATTATAGGATGCTGCCCAGGCTGTGTTGGTGTGTAACATATGGCATCAGTATGTATGCAGACCTTTCTAAATCCTGAGAAATATCTTTCTCAAGGCTGAAATTCAGATTCTAAATTTGAATTCTAAATTCTCAAAAATCCTGAATTCCAAAACATATCTTGGCACAAGGGTTTTGGATAATGATTAGGATATGCTATGTGCTAAGTGATGTCCTACTAAGAAGTCTTTGGTTTAATAGAGAAATCAGACCTGCACTTAGAATACTAAATATGAACCTAAAGAAGGCTAAGGTAAGTTATTTCTGAAATGCAAATCTAGCGATAAAATGACCTTTCTGACAATTTTATCCCTCAGGAAAGGTAAAGAGCCAAAATATATACCTCACTTTTATCCTTGGCTTAAAACATTAAAAACATTCTGGTTATTAAGATGATTTATAAAATCCTACATATTGAAGCACTCCAAATACAAAGAATATAAATGTTTCTATTTTACTGCAAAATTTCCCTAAACAGATCAAAAGTTTGATGTAGACAGAACAAAATAATTTGATTTAAAAAAAATATATATATATATATATTTTTGCTGTACGCGGGTCTCTCACTGCGGTGGCCTCTCACGTTGCGGAGCACAGGCTCCGGACGCGCAGGCCCAGCAGCCATGGCTCACGGGCCCAGCCGCTCTGCATCCCAGACCGGGGCAGGAACCCACGTCCCCTGCATAAGCAGGTGGACTCCCTACCACGGCGCCACCAGGGAAGCCCTGATAAAACAGTTTTGGTAGACAAGATTTCTCACTTAAAATACCTAATACTTTACAAGTATTTAAACCTTTTACCTCAAAGACAAACATATCCACACACAGTTTGGCTTTTTTTTTTTTTTTTTTGCAGGGAGAGGGAGGCGTGGTATGCACATCAGTGAATTAAATTGCATTTAAGTAAAATGCCACCTGTGTGATAGCAATGGATTTGTTCTTACTAAAACAAAGAAAACAAATACTAGAATCAATTCCATTTCTTTCAGGAATTCTCCATCATCCCATGATGTTTCTTTTTTAACGTGAAGATTCAGATGTGACAATTTGAATCTCCACGTCTTTAAACTACATCTCCAAGTCTTTTAATTACACACTGAAATGCCTCCAGGGTTTAAGAAAATGAACAATTCCAGTCAACAGCTTTACTTGGGTTAAACGGGAATCTTTGGCAAGTCAGGCAAACTCATTAAACGCACCGGCAATCCTGTTTCCAAAGGCCACCTGGCAGGATGGCATGGGCCTTTTGATCACCAGTCGGGAACGTCTTGGGTTAATGACTGGGAAGCCTCTGCACCGTGAATGAGATTCTCTTTCCCAAGCAACTGCACCTCAAACAGCCAAAAGATTGAAACTCTAACTTCTCCAATGATTGTCTTGCTAGTTCTTGATATTCAAACAAACCAAAAAAATCGCTTTTGTATCGTTATTTAGGTAGGTTTGAGGTTTTGAAGCCACATGGCCAAAAATATCTTTAACTCAAACTCACATTTTACTACACAAAACTTCCCTGCTCTTCAAGTCATTCACTGGCTGATGAAGTTATTTTACCAAGAAAATGTGAAAATAAAGGCAATCATGCTACATTTTCGTAGTGGTTCAGAAACTTTCATAGTTTTATGCAACTGCTTTCTTTCTGTAGTAAAAGCATGAATAAAACCTTTGCAGGCATATGAACATCCCTACATTGAGCCACTTCGACAAATACAGTGGAATTTTCCAGCGGATTCTGTAAATGGCCAAACGAAAATGTGTCCTCTCCGAGACCTGACACGGAGTTTCTTGTGCCTGCTGACTCCAGCTAAATCTCCCAGGACGCAGCCGCTTCCGCACTTCCTGCGCTCGCGACAGCACCTGAAGTTTTGGCGTCTCGGCACAGGCCCCCACCCACGGGCCCGGCTCCCCGTACAAAAGCTGGACCCCAAGAGGCACCAACTAGTTTTAGGAGAAAAGCTGGCACAACTGACTAGTTTTCAGTCGAAAAATTTTATCAAATGTTCCCTCCGATTTTCAAAGCAGGAGGGCCCTAGGCGTACCCGTCTGGGTTTGTATAGGCGCACAGACCTTGTGCCGGCCAAGGAGATAGGGCCGCATCCTCCCCTCTCGCGGCGCCTTCTCCACTTTCACGCCGCCTTCCCGAGCCTAAAGGTGCGTCAAGCGGAGAGAGCGCGCGGCCACACCTACCTGAGTCAGGTGAGTCTAGGGCGGGGCGCGGGTCTCCGGGAACCGGACTGGCGTGATCGAGGGGGCAGCTCTGGGCGCAGGGCCGAGCAGCCCCCTCCTCCTCGCTGCTCCCGCCGCCGGAGTCGCCTCAGTCGCCTAGTGCACGGCGCTTCCTCATTTTGGGCAACTTCCTTAACGCTCCCGGGCAGGCCCCGCACTTCCTCCCGGCCGCCGCGCTCCACCGCCCCGGGACCGCCCCGCCGCCCTTGCGCCTCGAGCGCCCAGTGTGCCATGTGCGCCCCCAGCGCCCAGGGCAGGGCAGCGGCGGCCAGAGCGCGCGGGAACCCAGCCCGCGGGGTTGACCTACGAGGCGGGAGGCCGGAGGGGAGAAGAGGGAGGAGCCGGGTGGGCACTCCTTGCCAATTCCCGGGCGCAGAAGGCCCGGACAAGGGGGCTTCATACCAAAAAAGGGCGCGCGGCCAACAACAGGAGCCTCTTGCCACCTGGCCTGCCTGCTGCCTGATCCTTCGAAGGACCGACAGGCACTCAGGAGCACGCTCATTTGCGGTGCAATTGCTTGGGAAGAGAATCTTGTTCACTGTGCCGGTATTCCCAGTCACCAACCCAAGACGCTTCTGCTGACTGGTGATCAGAAGGCCTCTGTCATCCTGCCAGGTGGCTTCTGCCTTAGGTGAACCTCAGATTTTATAGCGCACCTTTGGGTGAGACCAGCCTGTCCAACAAGGCAGTTTTCTGAGGGCTTTCATTATTACAAGGTTCTTGACAGTGAGTTAAACTTGCTTCCTTCTTACCCACGAACGGTTCTGTTTCATCCTAATTAAAGTTTCATCCTTCTCCGTAGTCTTTAAAATAGTTTAAAAACACCTACGTGGTTCCCCTCCCCCCTTTTTTCTGTTAACCCTCTTTAAAATTTTCCCATAAAACAGTTTCAAGCCCCTCACAATCTTGGTAACAGTGGCTAACAGTGCCTGTTTTAAAAAGCTGTACCTGAACCGAAATACAATCAATAAAATAAAATATATAGTGTTAGATTATAATTGCCATGGAGAAAAATAACGTGATAGGAAGCGTTTACACTCGGTTGGAGCCCCTCAGCATTTTCCACTGGGACATTCTCTTCCATTTATTTTTGCCACTAAATTTTTATTCCAAGTGAAAGATTTTTATTATGGTTATATTTGTTAACCACTGGACTTAATTTTACTGCAATTAACCAGTGAAATATCCATTGTTGTCTAAACAGAGGCTGCAGATCCTCTGGCAATATTATTGGAAATGGGCAGGAGGGTGATCTGTCTTGCTTTTACTAAGATTACAACGTTTCCTTAGGGAATGCTAATGGGAGATGAGATGGAGGTTTGGATCCATCTCTAAGCCACCCTTTAGCATTGCTGCAGTCCTTCCCATCTTTGAGTCATCTTGAAAGTTAATTAGTATGCTTTTAATGATTTTTTTAAATGTTAAAATCATCACACAAATGCCTAGAAAAAGAATCCCCCTAAAAGTCAACACACATTTCTCCCAGCCTTTCTTCCTTCACCCCATGTGCCATTTCCTTTTGCTGACTTCGCTTTTTATCTTTCATTGAAATAAATCTTAGCTGTGATTATATGCATTGTTAGGAAGGCTTCCTAACAAAGCCCTGCACCCAGAGGGTCTCAGGGACTCCTGACACCTTTACTTTTTAAAGTCTCCTGTTACCTGGAGGTCCTTTATTTTTATATTTCTTTGAAAATAGTAAATATATATTTTATATGTGGTTTTGCTGTGTTAATTTCACCTTATGAAGTCTTTAATGTATATTTATGTTGTCTGAGTGTTACCATTGGTTCTTGCTCATGGTGCCTGGCTTCCCTGTGTATTTGGTTACATTGGATGTGAGCCACTCATTGTACTTAAAAAATTATTTGTGGAGATTAATTGAGGCCTAGGGAGAAGGTACTTTCTTTCAGAAAGAATTTGCCTTTGCTTCTGTCAGAAGCCTAGGGTGCAACTGGTGTTTGGACAATTTAAGGTAAATTCCCAGCTTATGTGTTTTGGAACCACCTAGGTGATATGAATCTGGGCTGGAAATTTGGGCACAATTTTGGTCAGCTGATGGTTACTGTTTCTCAAGCATTCATTTCTTATGCTCTGTGCTTCCATTTACATTTCTTTTAATCTTTTGAGGCCGTGTTTTTTGTATTCCATTCTTTCTCTCTCTTAGTTCACTCCATCATTTTGGTGGAACACAATCTTCAGGAGTTTCCTGAGAAGCAGAAGTAGGTATTTTATTCCTGTACACAGATATTTATTTTTTTAAAAACGTATTAACAAGTAGATACGTTACAGTTCATAGGACTCCACAAGGTGAAGTGTGTCTTTAAAATACTTTAGGCAATCATATATTTCTAATGCCCTAATATTCCCAATGAGAGTCCATATTTAACATCCCTATGTTAATTATCAATACCTGGGGTGGGTATGTTGCCACTGGTAAGAGAAGCCATGTAGTGGTGGCCTCCAATGTGGTTAGAATTCTAGCTGACCACTAACTGGGATGTGAATCCCAGATAAGGGAAGTAGAAGTAGGTATTTTAAAGATCTTCCATATCCCCAAAGTTTCTACCTTCAAGTTTGATTGATGGTTTAGATTGTAATTACACCTTTTTCTTCTCTCAAGATTTGAGAGAGAATTATCAGGATTTTGTAGACTTACAAATGTAGTTTTTGGGAGGTGGGGACATGACCTCACTGTGATACTTTCAAACTTCTGTTTTATAGATGAGCCAGCACTTTCCTAAATATCCAGTTAAGCACTTCTCCTTTTCTTGTTTGGTTACTATTGGTAACTTACATTTTTATTTCTCCCCCTTCCTTTTTTTACTGGGGAGGGGTAGAAGGGAGGTGTGAGTGAAAGAGGAGGAAGCGTTCTTTATTTTTTTCTAGATAATGGATATTCTTTGACTCATGAATAATCCTACCATGAACATCTGTATACAAGTTTTCATGTGGATTTATGTTTTATTTTTTTCTTGGATATAAAACTAGGAGTGGAATTACTGGGTTCTATGGTAACTCTATGTTTAACACTTTGAAGAACTGCCAGACTGTTTTCCAAAGTGGCTTTACCACATAAAGATGGCCAATAGGCACGTGGAAAGGTGTTCAGAATCATTAATTATTAGAGAAATGCAAATCAATATTACAATGAGGTACCACCTCACACTGGTCAGAATGGCTATCATCAAAAAGTCTAGAAATAACAAATGCAAGGGAGGGGGCAGAAAAAAAGGGAACCCTCCTACACTGTTGGTGGGAATGTAAATTGGTACACCCACTATGGAAAACAGTATGGAGGTTCCTTAAAAACTAAAAATAGAGTTGCTGTATGATCCAGCAATTCCACTCCTGAGCATATACCTGGAGAAAACTATAATTTGAAAATATACATGCACACCAATGTTCATGGCAGCACTATTCACAATAGTCAAGACATGGTGGCAACCTAAATGTACATCAACAGATGAACAGATAAAGAAAATGTGGTATATATACACAATGGAATACTGCTCAGCCATAAAAAAGAAGGAAATAATGCCATCTGCAGCAACATGGATGGACCTAGAGATTATCATACTAAGTAAAGTAAGTCAGACAGAAAAAGACAAATACCACAGGATATTACTTATAGGTGGAATCTAAAATATGACACAAGTGAACTTACTTATGAAACAGAAACAGACTCACAGACATAGAAAGCAAACTTATGGTTACCAAAGGGGAAAGAGGGTGGGGGAGGGACAAATTAGGAGTATTGGATTAGCAGATACAAACTACTATATATAAAATAAATAAACAACAAGGTCCTACTGTATAGCACAGGGAACTATTCAATATCCTGTACAAAATCATAATGGAAAAGAATATAAAAATCAATATATATGTATAACTGAATCACTTTGCTGTGCACCAGAAACCAATACAACATTGTAAATCAATTATACTTCAATTTAAAAAAACCCAACAAAGTGGCTTTACCCTTTTTAGATTTCCACCAGCAATGTGAGAGGGTTCCAATTTCTCTCCATCCTTATCAGCTCATGTAATTGTCATTTTGATTATAGCCACCCTAGTGCATGTGAAGTGGTATCCTACTGTGACTTTGATTTGCATTCCTTTATGTCATAATGCTAAGAATCTTTTGATGTGCTTTATGGCCATTTGTATATCTTCTTTGGAGAAACGTTTATTCAGATCCTTTGCCCACTTTTCAGTTGACTCATTTTTATTATTGAGTTGTAAGAGATCTTTACATATTTTGGATACAAGTCCCTTATTTGATATAAGATTTGCAAATATTTTATCCCACTTTGAGGGTTGTCTTTTCCCTTTTTTGATGGTATCATATACCAAACAAAAGTCTTTAATTTTGATGAAGTTCAATTTTCCCAGTTTTTCTTTTTTTGCTTGTAGTTTTGTAGTATATATAAGAAGCCATTGTCTAACCCAAGATCTTGAAGATTTACTCCTATGTTTTTCTCTCGGATTTTTATAGTTGTAACTCATACCTTTATGTCTCAGATCCATTTTGAGTTAATTTTTATATATAGTTTGGGGCAAAGGTCCAATTTCAGCTTTTTCTCAGGCACATATCCAGTTTTCCCAACAGTAGGTGTTGAAACAACTATTCTGTCCACAATTATCTTGACACCCTGTTGAAGATCAACATAAAGGTTTATTTCTAGACTCTCCACTCCATCTCATTGATCTATGTATCTGTCCTTACACCAGAACTACAGAATCTAAAATACTGTAGTTTTGTAATAAACTTGGAAATTGGGAAGTTTGAATCATCTAGCTTTGTTCTTTTTCAAGATTGCTTTGGCTGTTATGGTTCCTTTGCATTTTTTATATGAATTTTAGGATCAACTTGTCAATTTATGCAAAAACAGAAGCTGGGGTTTGATAGGGATTGTGTCGACCCTGTAGATCAATTTGGGAGCATTTCCATCTTAACAACATTAAATATTCTTATCCACGAACATGGTCCATTTTTTTAGGTCTTCTTCAATTTCTTTCTTTTTCTTTCTTTCTTTTTATGGCTCCTCTACTTCTTTGAACATATTTATAATAACTCCTCTGAAGTCTTTGTCCACTAGGCCCACCGTCTGGGCCTACAAAGGCTGTTTCTATTGCCTGCTTTCTATTCCTGAGTATAGGTGATGATTCCCTGATTCTACACATGTCTCATTTTCTTTTTTGGTTGAAAACTGAACACTTTAGGTTATACATGGCAATTTTGGAGACTGATCTCCTCTCCACCAGGGCTTGTTGATGTTTGCCTGTTTGCTGGTGCATTTGTCTGGTATTGGCTGGACTATTTTCCTGGCTGTGGGAAGCCTGTGATGTCACTCCTCTGAGGGCACAGCCTTGGGTGTGGGACAGTATCTCTGACCATGGGGAGTGACTGTGGTCTTAATGGGGTCTCTTTGACTTTGTCTTTCCCTGATCTTCCTGATGAGCTTCTGACTGGTTTGCTGTTGGTGTCACACCAAGATTTTAACCTCTTTTAATTGCCTGCTGATTTCTTTGTTGTTTTCAACAATGCCCTGGGTATAAATTGCTCAACTGTTTGATCCAATTAAAGTCAATTCTCTTTGCAGGTACAGATGTTACCAGGCTTTGAGGCTTGCTCCTACCCAGGAAGGCTCTTTTTAGCTACCTCTTGTTGTGGTTCTGTTAATCTTCCAGCTGGTCTGTTTTGCTTATTGCTACTAGTATTATTAAGTTACCATCTTCCTTTTAATTGCTCACCTCCAGAACTTCTATTGTTTTTAACAACACTTTTAGATGTGAACTTCCTTATGTTATATTCCCATTAACTAACATTAGTCCCTATGGACCTACTCATCCCTGAACCAAACAAATAACTGTTGCACCCTCCTTGGCATGCATGCTAGAGATTGTACTTGCCTATCTCAGACAGTGGAAAATTAAACTTATAAAATTGACACTTTGTAAAAAATGACTGATATTTTTCTTTTAGTTCAGTAGTACTCAAATGAATTTTGTTTCTTTAAGTCTATATGTGGTCTTAGGGAGATGGTGAATGATTTGTGGAGGAAATTAAGTTAAATATAAAGTAAATAACTTGATGAGAAAATATTACTTTAAGAAAGTCTTCTAATGTAAAGCATTAAGCGTATTGGTATGAAATTCTATTAAATATTAGTACCCTGGGAATCATAATCTATTTCAAGCATACCTAGAAAAAATATGCCTAGAAACAAAGAAACATATTCTGATGCAAAATATGTTGCAGTTCCATGAATGGACATTTCCTGCTTGCATTTCCCATATATCTCTTCCCTTAATAATGTTTGAAAAACTTGACTGATTTGAATTTTCAGGTTTGATCTGGGGTTGCAGTTACCACCTTGAAACTCAATTAAGAATGAAAACTTGTTGTTCTTTTCATTCATACAAATGGCCAACAGGTACACGAAAAGATGTTCTAGATCACTAATCATCAGGGAAATGCAAATCAAAACCACAATGAGATACCACCCCACACCTGTTAGAATGGCTATCATCAAAAAGAATAGAAATAACAAATTTGGTGAGAATGTAGAGAAAAGGGATCCCTTGTTCTATTCGTGGGAATGTAAATCGGTGCAACCATTATGGGAAAGAGTAGGGAGGTTCCTCAAAACATTGAAAACAGAGCTACCATATCATCCAGGAATTCCACTTCTTGGTGTTTGTCTGAAGAAAATAAAAGCATGAACTCGAAAAAATATCTTCACCCCCATGTTCATTGCAACATTATTTACAATAGCTAAGATATAGAAACAACCTAAGTGTCCATTGGTGGATGAATGGATAAAGAAAATGTGGTGTATAGACACAGTGGAATATTATTCAGCCATAAAAAAGAAGGAAATTGTGCCATTTGTGAAAACATGGATGGACCTAGAGGGTATAATGCTAAGAGGAATAAGTCAGACAAAGACAAATACCATGTGGCTCACTTAAAAAAGGAATCTAATATATATATATAGAAGCCCATAGGTACAGAGAACAGACTGGTGGTTGCCAGAGGAGGTGGGGGATAAGAGATATGGGTGAACTGTTTTTGTCTTTTTTTGTTTAAAAAAATTGTATTTATTTTTGAAATTTAAAATGAAAAGCTTTCAAATTAATGTATCTTTTATAATTATTAACACAGTTTGTTGTGAAATTTGTTGCCATACAGAAATTGAAAAAAGGAGTGACTGACTGAAGTCACTGACTGAAGTTATTGACTGAAGTCAATATATACTTTGACTTTTGAGTCTGCGGACCCTCAAGTCTACCTTCTCTCCAAATGGAGGCTCTTTGATTTGAGTCAAAGACAAAATAGATGGAAAGGAATGTCAGGGGGCTACTAGACAGATGGGGTTAAATGAAGACAGAATTTATACCCAGAAATGACTCAAGAAAGAACTCTGGCTTTCCAAAGAAAATATGTATCTAATAAAATGGGTAAAATATAAAAGTCATCCCAAGTCACAACTCTAGAGGCAGCTACTCAAACTTTTCTTGATGTAGTTTTAGTCATTTCTCTGCATACAGAGACATATAAATGTGTTATTATATATGTTGTTTTATCACTCAGTTATAGGATTAGATAGCATGTTATAGAAATATATTTTTTAACATCTTTATTGGAGTTTAATTGCTTTACAGTGGTGTGTTACTTTCTGCTTTATAACAAAATGAATCAGTTATACATATACATATGTCCCCATATGTCTTCCCTCTTGTGTCTCCCTCCCTCCCACCCTCCCTATCACACACTTCTAGGTGGTCACAAAGCACTGAGCTGATCTCCCAGTTCCCACTAGCTATCTATATTATGTTTGGTAGTGTATATATGTCCATGCCACTCTATCACTTTGTCCCAACTTACTCTTCCCCCTCCCCATATCCTCAAGTCTATTCTCTAATAGGTCTGCGTCTTTATTCCCGTATTGCCTCTAGGTTCTTAATGACCATTTCTCTCTCTCTCTTTTTTTTTTAGATTCCATATATATGTGTTATATGGTATTTGTTTTTCTCTTTCTGACTTACTTCACTCTGTATGACAGACTCTAAGTCCATCCACCTCACTACAAATAACTCAATTTTGTTTATTTTTATGGCTGAGTAATCTTCCATTGTATATATGTGCCACATCTTCTTTATCCATTCATCTGTTGATGGACACGTAGGTTGCGAGCATGTCCTGTCTATTGTAAGTAGAGCTGCAATGAACATTGTGGTACATGACTCTTTTTGAATTATGGTTTTCTCAGGGCATATGCCCAGTAGTGGGATTTCTGGGTCATATGGTAGTACTATTTGAAGTTTTTTAAGGAACCTCCATACTGTTCTCCATAGTGACTGTATCAATTTAGATTCCCACCAACAGTGCAAGAGGGTTCCCTTTTCTCCACACCCTCTCCAGCATTTATTGTTTGTAGATTTTTTGATGATGGCCATTCTGACCGGTGTGAGATGATATCTCATTGTAGTTTTGATTTGCATTTCTCTAATGATTAATGATGTTGAGCATTCTTTCATATGTTTGTTGGCAATCTTTATATCTTGGGAGAAATGTCTATTTAGGTCTTCTCTCCATTTTGGATTGGGTGGTTTGCTTTTTTGAGCTGCATGAGCTGCTTGTAAATTTTGGAGATTAATCCTTTGTCAGTTGCTTCATTTGCAGATATTTTCTCCCATTCTGAGGGTTGTCTTTTCATCTTGTTTTCATCTTGTTTATGGTTTCCTTTGCTGGGCAAAAGCTTTTAAGTGTCATTAGATCCCAAGTGTTTATTTTTGTTTTAATTTCCTTTCCTCTAGGAGGTGGGCCAAAAAGGATCTTGCTATGATGTATGTCATAGAGTGCTCTGCCTATGTTTTCCTCTAAGAGTTTGATAGTGTCTGGCCTTACATTTAGGTCTTTAATCCATGTTCAGTTTATTTTTGTGTATGGTGGTAGGGAGTGTTCTAATTTCTTTCTTTTACATGTAGCTGTCCAGTTTTCCCAGCACCATTTATTGAAGAGGCTGTCTTTTCTCCACTCTATAATCTTGTCTCCTTTATAAAAGATAAGGTGAGCCTATGTGCGTAGGTTTATCTCTGGGCTTTCTATCCTGTTACATTGATCTACATTTCTGTTTTTGTGCCAGTACCATACTGTTTTGATTACTGTAGCTTTGTAGTAGAGTCTGAAGTCAGGGAGCCTGATTCCTCCAGCTCCATTTTTCTTTCTCAAGATTGCTTTGGCTATTCGGGGTCTTTTGTGTTTCCATACAAATTTTGAAATTTTTTGTTCTAGTTCTGTGAAAAATGACAGTGGTAGTTTGATAGGGATTGCATTGAATCTGTAGATTGCTTTGGGTAGTATAGTCATTTTCACAATGTTGATTCTTCAAATCCAAGAACATGGTATATCTCTCCAACTATTTGTATCATCTTTAATTTCTTTTATCAGTGTCTTATAATTTTCTGCATACAGGTCTTTTGTCTCCTTAGGTAGGTTTATTCCTAGGTATTTTATTCTTTTCGTTGCATTGGTAAATGGGAGCGTTTTCTTAATTTCACTTTCAGATTTTTCATCATTAGTGTATAGGAATGCAAGAGATTCTATGCATTAATTTTGTATCCTGCAACTATACCAGATTCATTGATTAGCTATTGTAGTTTTCTGCTAACATCTTTAGGATTCTCTATGTATAGTATCATGTCATCTGCAAACAGTGACAGCTTTACTTCTCTTTTTCCAATTTAGATTCCTTTGATTTCCTTTTCTTCTCTGATTGCTGTGGCTAAAACTTCCAAAACTCTGTTGAATAAGAGTGATGAGAGTGGACATCCTTGTCTTGTTACTGATCATAGTGGAAATGGTTTCAGTTCTTCACCATTGAGGATGATGTTGGCTGTGGGTTTGTCATAATGGTATTTATTATGTAGAGGAAAGTTCCCTCTATGCCAATGTTCTGGAGGGTTTTTATCAAAAATTGGTGTTGAGGGCTTCCCTGGTGGCGCAGTGGTTGAGAATCCGCCTGCCGATGCAGGAGACAAGGATTCGTGCCCTGGTCCGGGAAGATCCCACATGCCGCGGAGCAACTAAGCCCGTGAGCCATGGCCGCTGAGCCTGTGCGTCCGGAGCCTGTGCTCCGCAACGGGAGAGGCCACAGCAGTGAGAGGCCCGCATACAGCAAAAAAAAAAAAAAATTGGTGTTGAATTTTGTTGAAGGCTTTCTCTGCATCTATTGAGATGATCATATGGTTTTTCTCCTTCAATTTCTTTATATGGTGTATCACATTATTGATTTGTGTATATTGAAAAATCCTTGCATTCCTGAGATAAACCCCACTTTATCATGTTGTATGATCCTTTTACTGTGCTGTTGGATTCTCTTTGCTAGTATTTTGTTGAGGATTTTTGCATCTATGTTCATCAGTCATATTGGCCTGTAATTTTCTTTCTTTGTGACATCTTTGTCTGGGTTTTGTATCCGGATGATAGTGGCCTCCTAGAATGAGTTTGGGAGTATTCCCTCCTCTGCAATTTTTTGGAAGATTTTGAGAAGGATAGGTTTTAGCTTTTCTCTCAATGTTTGATAGAATTGGCCTGTGAAGCCATCTGGTCCTGGGCTTCTGTTTGTTGGAAGAATTTTAATCACAGTTTCAATTTCAGTGCTTGTGATTGGTCTGTTCATATTTTCTATTTCTTCCTGGTTCAGTCTCAGAAGGTTGTGCATTTCTAAGCATTTTTCCATTTCTTCCAGGTTGTCCATTTTATTGGCATAGTGTTGCTTGTAGTAATCTCTCATGATCCTTTGTATTTCTGCAGTGTCAGTTGTTACTTCTCCTTTTTCATTTCTAATTCTATTGATTTGAGTCTTTTCCCTTTTTTTCTTGATGAGTCTGGCTAATGATTTATCAATTTTGTTTATCTTCTCAAAGAACCAGCTTTTAGTTTTATTGATCTTTGCTATCATTTCCTTCATTTCTTTTTCATTTATTTCTGATCTTATCTTTATGATTTCGTTCCTTCTGCTAACTTTGACATTTTCTTTTTTTTCTATTTTATTTTAATTTTTAAAACATCTTTATTGGAGTATAATTGCTTTACAGTGCTGTGTTAGTTTCTGCTTTATAACAAAGTGAATCAATTATACATATACATATGTTCCCATATCTCTTCCCTCTTGCATCTCCCTCCCTCCCACCCTCCCTATCCCACCCCTCTAGGTGGTCACAAACCACCTAGCTTATCTCCCTGTGCTATGTGGCTACTTCCCACTAGGTATCTATTCTACATTTGGTAGTGTATATATGTCCATGCCACTCTCTCATTTTGTCTCAGCTTACCCTTCCCCCTCCCCATATCCTCAAGTTCTTGCTCTAGTAGGTCTGTATCTGTATTTCCATCTTACCCCTAGGTTCTTCATGACTTTTTTTTTCTTCTTAGATTCCATATATATGTGTTAGCATACGGTATTTGTTTCTCCCTTTCTGACTTACCTCACTCTGTATGACAGACTCTAGGTCCATCCACCTCACTACAAATAACTCAATTTCATTTCTTTTTATGGCTGAGTAATATTCCATTGTATATATATGCCACATCTTCTTTATCCACTCATCTGTACTTTGGGGTTTTCTTGTTCTTCTTTCTCTAATTGCTGTAGGTGTAAGGTTAGGTTGTTTGTTTGAGATGTTTCTTGTTTTTTAAGGTAGGATTGTATTTCTATAATCTTCACTCTTAGAACTGATTTTGCTGCATCCCATAGGTTTGGGTCATCGTGTTTTCATTGTCATTTGTTTCTAGGTATTTTTGATTTCCTCTGATTTCCTCAGTGATTTCTTTGTTATTAAGTAGTGTATTGTTTAGCCTCCATGTTTTTGTATTTTTTACAGATTTTTTACTGTAATTGATATCCAGTCTCATAGCGTTGTGGGCAGAAAAGATGATTGATATGATTTCAATTTTCTTAAATTAACCAAGGCTTGATTTTTGACCCAAGATATGATCTATCCTGGAGACTGTTCCATAAGCACTTGAGAAGAAAGTGTATTCTGTTGTTTTTGGATGGAATGTCCTATAAATATCAATTAAATCCATCTTGTTTAATGTATCATTTAAAGCTTGTGTTTCCTTATTTATTTTCATTTTGGATGATCTGTCCATTGGTGAAACTGGGGTGTTAAAATCCCCTACTATGATTGTGTTACTGTTGACTTCCCCTTTTATGGCTGTTAGTATTTGCCTTATGTACTGGGGTGCTCCTATGTTGGGTACCTAAATATTTACAATTATTATATCTTCTTCTTGGATTGATCCTTTGATCATTATGTAGTGTCCTTCTTTGTCTGTTGTAACAGTCTTTGTTTTAAAGTCTATTTTGTCTGATATGATAATTGCTATTCCAGCTTTAATTTCATTTCCATTTTCATGGGATATCTTTTTCCATCCCCTCACCTACAGTCTGTATATTTCCCTAGGTCTCAAGTGGGTCTCTTGTAGAATGCATGTGTGAGGATCTTGTTTTTGAATCTATTCAGCCAATCTATGTCTTTTGGTTGGAGCTTTTAATCCATTTACATTTAATGTAATTATCGATATGTTGTTCCTATTACCATTTTCTTAATTGTTTTGTGTTTGTTACTGTAGGTCTTTTCATTCTCTTGTGTTTTCTGTCTAGAGAAGTCCCTTTAGCATTTGTTGTAAAGCTGGTTTGGTGTTGATGAATTTCCTTAGCTTTTGCTTGTCTATAAAGGTTTTAATTTCTCCATCAAATATGAATGAGATCCTTGCTGGGTAGAGTAATCTTGGTTGTAGGTTTTTCTCCTTCATCAGTTTAAATATGTCCTGCCACTCCCTTGTGGCTTGTAGAGTTTCTGCTGACAGATCAGCTGTTAACCTTATGGGGATTCCCTTGTGTGTGATTTGTTGTTTTTCCCTTGATGCTTTTAATTTTTTTTCTTTGTATTTAATTTTTGATAGTTTGATTAGTATGTGTCTTGACATGTTTCTCCATGGATTTATCCTGTATGGGACTCTCTGTGCTTCCTGGGATTGATTAACTCTTTCCTTTCTCATGTTAGGGAAATTTTCAACTGTAATCTCTTCAAATATTTTCTCAGTCCCTTCCTTTTTCTCTTCTTCTTCTGGGACCCCTATAATTGGAATTTTGGTGCCTTTAATGTTGTCCCAGAGGTCTCTGAGACTGTCCTCAGTTCTTTTCATTCTTTTTTCTTTATGCTGCTCTGCAGTAGTTATTTCCACTATTTTATCTTCCAGGTCACTTATCCATTCTTTTGCCTCATTTATTCTGCTATTGATCCCTTGTAGAGAATTTTTTATTTCATTTATTGTGTTGTTCATCACTGTTTGTTTGCTCTTTAGTTCTTCGAGGTTCTTTTTAAATGTTTCTTGCATTTTCTCTATTCTGTTTCCAAGATTTTGGATCATCTTTACTATCATGATTCTGAATTCTTTTTCAGGTAGACTTCCTATTTCCTCTTCGTTTGTTAGGTCTGGTGGGTTTTTGCCTTGCTCCTTCATCTGCTTTTTGTTTCTCTGTCTTCTCATTTTGCGTAACTTACTGTGTTTGTGATCTCCTTTTCGCAGGCTGCAGGTTCATAGTTCCCATTGTTTTTGGTGTCTGTCCCCAGTGGCTAAGGTTGGTTCATTGGGTTGTGTAGGCTTCTTGGTGGAGGGGTCCTCTGTTCTGGTGGATGCGGCTGGATCTTGTCTTCCTGGTGGGCAGGTCCATGTCTGGTGGTGTGTTTTGGGGAGTCTGTGGCCTTATGATTTCAGGAAGCCTCTCTGCTAATGGATGGGGTTGTGTTCCTGTCTTGCTAGTTGTTTGGCATAGGGGCCAGCACTGTTGCTTGCTCATCGTTGAGTGGAGCTGGATCTTGGAGTTAGGATGGAGATGTCTGAGAGATTTTCGCCATTTGATATTTTGTGGAGCTGGGAGGTTTCTTGTGGACCAGTGTCCTAAACTTGGCTCTCCCACGTCAGAGGCACAGCCCTTACACATGGCTGGATCACCAAGAACCTGTCATCCACACGGCTCAGAGTAAAAGGGAGTAAAGAAAGAAAGAAAGAAGAAGATAAAATAAAATAAAGTAACATAAAATAAAGTTTTTAAAGTAAAAAATAATTTTTATGAAAAAAATTTTTAAAGTAGAAAAAAGAAATAACAAAACGGACAGACAGAATCCTAGGACAAATGGTAAAAGAAAAGCTATACAGACAAAATCACACACAAAGCATACACATACACATTCACAAAAAGAGAAAAAGGGAAAAATATATAGATATCCTTGCTCCCAAAGTCCACCTCCTCAATTTTGGATGATTGGTTGTCTATTCACTTATTCCCCAGATGCAGGGTACATCAAGTTGACTGTGGATATTTAATCCGCTGCTCCTGAGGCTGCTGGGAGAGATTTCCCTTTCTATTTTTTATTTGCACAGCTCCTGGGATTCAGCTTTGGATTTGGCCCTGCCTTTGCATGTAGGTCACCTGAGGGCATCTGTTCTTTATTCAGACAGGACGGGGTTAAAGGAGAAGCTGCTTTGGGGGCTCTGGCTCACTCAGGCTGGGGGAAGGGTTGGGAAGGGAGTGTGGGGCGAGCCTGTGGCAGCAGAGGCCAGCGTGACATTGCACCAGTCTGAAGCATGCCATGTGTTCTTCCTGGGAAGTTGTCCCTGGATCACAGGACACTGGCAGTGGCAGGCTGCACAGGCTCCCAGAAGGGGAGGTGTGGAGAGTGACCTGTGCTTGCACACAGGCTTCTTGGTGGCTGCAGCAGCAGCCTTAGCATCTCTCACCCGTCTCTGAGTTCCGAGCTGATAGCCACAGCTCGTGCCTATCTCTGGAGCTCCTTTAAGCGGCACTCTTAATATCCTCTCCTCACGCACCAGAGGCAAGGGAACAAAGAGGCAAGAAAAAGTCTCTTGTCTCTTCAGCAGCTGCAGACTTTTTCCCAGACTCCCTCCTGGCTAGCTGTGGCGCACTAGCCCCTTCAGGCTTTGCTCACGCAGCCAACCCCAGTCCTCTCCCTGGGATTTGACCTCTGAAGCCCGAGCCTCAATTCCCAGCCCCAACCTGTCCAAGCGGGTGAGCAGACAAGCCTCTCGGGCTGGTGAGTGCTGGTTGGCACCGATCCTCTGTGCAGGAATCTCTCTGCTTGCCCTCTGCACCCCTGTTGCTGCGCTCTCCTCCGTGGCTCGGAAGCTTCCCCCCTCTGCCACCCGCAGTCTTTGCCCGCGAAGGGGCTTCTAGTGTGTGGAAACCTTTCCTCCTTCACAGCTCCATCCCACTGGTGCAGGTCCTGTCCCTATTCTTTTGTCTCTGTTTTTTCTTTTTTCTTTTGCCCTACCCAGGTACGTGGGGAGTTTCTTGCCTTTTGGGAGGTCTGAGGTCTTCTGCCAGTGTTCAGTAGGTGTTCTGTAGGAGCTGTTCCACATGTAGATATATTTCTGATGTATCTGTGGGGAGGAAGGTGATCTCCCTGTCTTACTCTTCTGCCATCTTGAAGCTCCTCTTGGAAATACTTTTATATTTTCTTCTTATTGGCTACATTTTGTCTCTGGAATGCATGAACAATGATTTATAACCAATCCCTGACTAATATACCATTAATTGTTTCCAGGGTTTTGCTATTATGAATAGCCTTACTACAAACATCCCTGTTTATACATCTTTGATCCTTGATGGATCTTTTTGGGATAAATGCCTACAAGCTGACTTAGAAGGTCAGAGGAGGTGCAGTTTTATTTGTGATACTTGCTGCTGAATTGTGCTCTGCAAAGATGTGAGTCTGATTTATACTTCCACCTTGCACAGGTGATGCTCAGCCCAGGATCAGGTGGGCTGAAGTCTAGCCTATACTCTGCTTGACCAGCATCTGCCTGGAGGAAAGGTGCTGATTCTTCATGGTACACAGGTGCCATTGGGGCAAGCAAAGCCCTTGGGCCAGCCAGCAGTTTGTGAGTTTGCTACCTGTTGTAATTAATTCCAAGCACCATTGATGCCTTTATGCCATGTAGTGTGAGAGGTGAAAGATATCTAATTTTTATTTCTAATTTGTATCATTTTACTAGAGAGATTAAATATCATTTTATGGGTTCATTGATTATTAATATTTACTTCTTTTGTGAAATGCCTATTCATTACATTTTCCAGTATTTTCACCAGATGCTAATTTTTCTGTATTGATTTATAAAAAGATTTTGTGGATTAGAAACCTTATTTCTATATATGTTCACCAGTTATGTTGTAAATATTTCCCCCCATTTGTTCTTATCTTTCAGCTTCCTATATTTCATTTGTTTATGTATTTATGCCAAAAATAATATTTCAGTTTTTTATATAAAAATTACCTATCATTTCTAGCTTTAATGCCTTTGTTATCTTCAAATATATAAAAATGCTCACACCTTTTTACATTTACATGTTTATAATGCATTTGGCATTTATTTGGCCATAAGGAGTGAAATAGATATTCAGTTTCTTTCCCCAAATGGTTAGTCAGTTCATTCAACAGTCCATCTTTTCACGGATTGATAATTATGTTTTATCAAATACTGAATTGCTAAACACTTGGGTCTATTTCTGGCCTTTCTGTTCTGTTTCATTTATCTGTCTAATATGCTAGGACATTACTGCTTTAATTGCTATAGCTCCATAATTTTGCTTCATTATAATTCTTTCTCAGGATTTGAAAACGTCTTCTTTGATAGCAAAAGCCCCAACATGATAGGATGTTTAGTTTTATCATTAGTAGACTGAGAAAATGCATATGCATGTGGATTCTTAGATCACAGACTCTCTGATTCAGTTCTGAGGAAATAAAAGAGGAAAACAAAGGGAAATTTTTCTCTAATTCATGGTTATCAAGTGGAAAAGTGACTTTGGTATTGTGATATCCCACAATTCTCCTACAGTGATCTACATTGAATGTTAAATTTTTCTGATATTTCTGGTGACCTGCAGCAGATTGAGCTGCTAAAAAACAAGTGTGGATCACTCTACACTTCGTTGTCTTTTCACAAATACTGTTGCACATATTTGTATTTAATATAAATTTGTTAAACTATAATTTATGCTATAGAATGTGTTTATGTTAGTTCAAATTCAGAGGCTGTGGTTGTTGTCAACAGTTTTTTTTCTGAATAACTGATGTAACTAGATTTTCCACTTTCAGTTTATGTTTGATATTATGAAGAGACTCCTTAATAGGAAGTATACATTGGAGTAAACTTTCTGTTAAATACAGACACACAAACTACATAGAACCTAAGTACTTAAAGACTTCTGCTATTTATTTCTCCTACAGTTAAGAGGACTATAGCTTGCAAGGCAATATATAGACACGTTCCCTACTCTAACCTTCTGTATTAGAGGAGGTAAATGTTGGGTGGGACCCAACGTAAACATGGCTGGGACCCTTGAGGATTTAGAAGGAACAGTGTCTGTGGTCACACTCAGAGGATAGACAGCTTGAAGCAGCAGGAAGCCGGGGACCTGTCAGTGTCCTACATTCCTGCCACATGATGGGAAGGGAGCTCCTACGTGGAACTCTCAGCCATGGAGGGCATCAACCTCAGTAACAAAGAAGGTGTGACTTGCAGTGATCCAAAATAGGTCCCCCATTCTGCATCCTTCCTCCTTGTCAGAGGCTACACTGAGGGCCGAAAACACCTTGAGCAACCAGAGCATTAGAATAACTCTTGATGTATGAGAAGCCAATGATGGCTCCATCAGGACTGGACCATCCTCTGCTGTCCACCTGGTCTCAGTGTCCTTGTGGTCCAGGGGCATCTCAGAGGAGAAGCAGGACTAGAGCTTCCTGGATGTCCTGTCTGAGCAGGCTGGGGAGGGGAGTGGGCATGAAATGCGGGGGAGAGGAAATGGGGAATGCAGCTGGCTACTGAGCCCAGGTGAGTGGGCATCAGGTAAGCAGGTATCAGGCAGACTCATAGCCACACCCTAGATTGGAGGCTGCCGGCTGGTCCTCTGGGCTCCTGGAACCAGACCCTCAGATCCTGGAGAGCCCTCAGGATCCTCTGCACCCAGGAGGAAGTCCTTGACCAGAGGTAGTGTGAGCCTCTGGCTACTGGCACACACCCCCCCGCAAATCCACAACCCTCGTGCCTGGAACCTGCAGAGGCTGATGTCTGAGCAAACCATGACCTGGGAAATGGCCCTGTTAATCTAGGAAGATTTTGTCATCTTAGGGAAAGGTTTTTAACAGACCTTTTCTTTCTTTTTTTCTTTTGAGACATTTTATTAAACGTAAAAATTAAAGAAGTTGTTAGCAGCAATCAGGCATTGGCAAACTACAACGGCTGGCCACATTTGGCCAGTGGCCTCTTTTCTATGCCCTCCCAAGCCAAGGATGGTTTTTATATTTTTAAAGGGCTGTTGAAAAATGCACACAGAAACCAAACACTATTGACTGTGCTCCAGCGATTCCACGTGGCCCACAAAACCTAACATTTTTACTGTCTGGCTCCTGGAACAGGTGTGCAGACCTCTGACATAAATAATCTAGATTATTCATAATTAATCTAGATTATTCCAACTTGAATAATAAATTATTCAAGTTTATCTAGAGAGTATTATGGTCCTTCCGTACAGTACATGGATTCCTTGCCCCAAGTTAGAGACAGGTGGCATAGTGCAGCGTTGGAGATAACACATTAAGTAAGTTTAAGAGACAGAAACTATTTAACTGGAAGTTAGGTTCTACTTTGAAAAGCACATTCAAGTCACTTGAGACTGAAGAGCTATTCTGAACTGGGTTACCCTGGCCATAGTCAGGAAAAAGAAAAAAAAGGTCTCATTACCCTCAGAGCCCACTGAGGCTACCTCTGGTCACAAGCCTTCCAACTCCTGCCTTCTTCCATGTGACCTTTGCAGGGACCTGATCACCCCCAACACCACCCCACCTACCTGCCACCCTCCAGAAGCCAGAGGTTATGTCTTGGCTTATACTAAATCTTATATTAAATATGAAATATTTGTCATGAGCTTTCTCACTCTTGCTCTTTTACATATAATAATGAAAGGAAGAAAATACAAAAATATAAAAGGAAAAAAGTTCTGTTTTCTTTCATTGAAGGTATTACTACTATGCAAACTTTTTAAAGGAATGATTCTGTTCAAAAAATTATAGTGCATGCTGATTTTCCTAGGAGTATCAGGGTCAAACGTTTTGTATCCATGTGTGGTGCTCACTCTAAGTTCTTTTTAACATTTATAAAGGTTTTAACTGTTTGGAAAATTTTCATTTTATCTCATGAATGGCAATGAGAAAGCAGCGTTGATTTGTTTAACCTTTGGGATCTTGAATAGAGATCCTGATTTAAACACACATTAAAGGATTAAAAAATGTATTATTACTCAATACAGAAAACAAATTTGACTCAGAAATATATTAATAAATGGAAATCTGTCTTCCATTTTTAAAAACAACTTTTAATTTTGGAATAGTTTTAGATTTACAGAAAAATGCTATAGAGAGCAGTCATGTACCCTTCTCCCAACTTCCTGACATTAACATATAACCACGGAACATTCATCAAAACTGAATAATTACCATTGGCACAATACTGTTAGCTAAACCGCAGACTTTATTCTGACTTCATCAGCTTTTCTACTAATGTCCTTTTCCTGTTTTAGGATCCAGTCCAGGATTCCAGGCTGCATTCAGTGTCCTTTCTTGTTTAAACTTCACTACCGACAATAAGACAAAATCACATTCACACTTACGTTTTTAATAAGAAGACTGGACCTTCTACTTTTGAAGGTTCCTTTGAGATCTGATTTTCTTTGATTCTGTAATGTAAAAACCAATGAGAGAAAGAAATAAAAAATTCCCCTGACTTTGTTTAAGTGCTTTTAAATAACCAAAGATCTTTGGATAGATGCCTAGTCCATAATGACTGAAAGAAACCCTTAGTAATTTTTCTTAGAAACTCAAAACTCTCATAATTAGAAAGTTCTTCCTAAATTACAAATTAAATTCTTTCTGTGGCAATCTAATTCAGCAGAAACAACAAAGAGTTTATGATTGTAATCATTAAAAATAGAATCAATGGTTGTTTGGTTTAACTCATCCTGAGAATCAAGGTCCTGGTGGGGAGTTTGGTGGCTGTCAGAGAAAAGGCAAAGTCAAGAACCATAGGCGAACATTTTCTGGGCTGTGGCAGGAGAGACAGGAGAGCACCCTTGGGCAGGGCTGCTGGCTTTGCCAGGACACCCCTTCTTTTCACCAGGTGAGTGTGGGGTGAGACCCTAGAGCCTGGTGGCCCCCCAGTTTCGATGAGCCTCTTGTCATAGCTGTCAGCATTTCTACTTCAGAACAGTCTCCTGTTTGTGCATAGTTTTATCAGGGTTTGTTTAGTTGCAGATGACTGGAAAACAAAGTCCGGAGCAAAACACCTAAAAACTTGCCAAAAAACCCCCAAAACACCTCTGAGAAAAAGTGGCAGTTATACCACAAGGAGCGTATCAGCTTCCTTCTGCCAGCTGAGCCTTCACATTGAGCATGTGCTTCTGTATTTAAAATGGTTTCCCTTTTTCTTGCTTTAGAGAAACCACATGTTCTCATGTTTCCAGAGAACATGCTGTCAATGACCTTGGGTAGAGGCAGTTGAATTCACTGACACTCCGTCAGGATGTTGGTTCTGCTTCTGGGAAAATGGCCAGCGTGCCAGGTCAGGAGAGGGAAAGGCAGCACTGTCTCTGCCTCCACACGGTTCTACCAGAGCCAGCCTTGGCTTAGCTGGAGACATCCCTTCCCTGGGGCATTCAGACAGCCCAGCCCACCAAGAGCAGGCTTGTGCTGGGGGATTTGTGCTTTTACTTAGGAAAGGATCCCTTCTGAGCTCCTTCCAGTGGCAGGAACTCTGCATATGAGCATGTGTGCCCACACTGGTGCATGCGGGACCCCCTTGGAAACTCGGCTCTGTTCTGAGGCCTGTTTGATGCATCCATAAAGGCATAGATGCCTCCAGCCATTTTGTTCCCAGGGTCTGCGTGTAGGATCAGAACAGTGCTAGAATCTCTGTTCCATTTTTGGAGAACCCAATTTGTATAAAGTTCTTTCTCATATTGGTCAACACTTTTACATCCTAAGACATCTCTCCTTTGGTGTTAAGGCTGCCTTTTAGAGCTAAGGCTTAATCCTCTATTGTCACAGCAGTCTAGTTTAGAGACAGCTGTCACAAATATAGCAGTATAGTCAAGAGCATAGACTGGGTTTCTCTAACTAGAACTTCCAGTACTGTGTTGAATAGAAATGATGAGAGTGTCTTCCTGGTATTTAACCTGCAGGGGAAAAATATTGGTTTTTTTACTGTTGATTATTATGTTGGCTGTGGACTTTTCATACATGGCCTTTATTGAGATCACTTCCTTCTGTTTGTAGTTTATTTTGATCATGAAAGGATGTTAAATCTTGTCAAATGCTTTTTCTGCATTTGTTAAAATGATTATGTGATTTTTTTTTAATTCTTCAGTTTGTTAATGTGGTGTATCACATCTATTGATTTGCCTATGTTGAACCTTCCTTGTATCCCAGAGATAAATCCCACTTGATCGTGGTGTATGATCCTTCTTATGTGCTGTTGAATTCAGTCTGCCAGTATTTTATTGAGGATTTTTGCATCTAGAGTCATCAGGGATACTGGTGTGTCGTTTTCTTTTCTTGTAGTGCATTTTTCTAGTTTTGGTATCAGGGTAATGAAGGCCTTGTAAAATGAGTTAGGAAGTGTTTTTCCTCTCCAATTTTTTGGAAGAGTTTGAGAAGGAATGACGTTAATTCTTTGAAAGTTTGGTAAAATTCACCAGTGAAGGTATCTCATCCTGGGCTTTTCTTTGCTGGGAGGTTTTTTTTATTACTGATTCAATCTTTTTACTCATTGGTCTGTTCAGATTTTTTATTTCTTCATGATTCAGTTTTGGTAAGTTGTATGTTTCTAGGAATTTATCCGCTTCTTCTAGGTTATCCAATTTGTTGGTGTATAATTGTTTATAGTAGTCTAATTCTTTTTATTTCTGTGCCGTCAGTTGTAATTTCTGATTTTATTTATATGAGTCTCTTTTCTTCTTGTAGCTAAAGGTTTGTCAAAGTAGCTGATTTAAAAGAAAAAAACCTACCCCTTAGTATTTTTCATTTTTTTCCTATTCTCCTCTTCGTTTGTTTCTGCTCTTATTTTTATTATTTCCTCCCTCCTCCTAATTCTGGGCTTAGTTTGTTCTTCTTTTTCTAGAGCCAGTCGGGGTACCCCATGCCTGTAAGCCTAGTGACTGGACAAATGGTGGGCATGTAACTTAATTAGGGCCCACCTAGACTGCTTCCTTGAGATTTGACATAGGAATCATGGATAAGGGTGGGTTTGTCCTTCTGTTGGATTGCATACTGCAAGGATATGTCCCTGGATCTTCCAGAGTCATAATTTCTTGGCTCACTGAGACAGCCTCTCTGAAGTAGGAGGGAATGCGGCCAGCAAATAAAAAGAAAGAGAGAACAATGTAGCTGGGAGAATGGAGCAAGAAAGAGAGAGAAAACCATTCACACATCATTTAACCTGCAGGTCTTCTAGCTATATCAAATCTCCTTGATGTTCCAGTTGTGGAAGTCAACACATCTTCCCCCTCTCTCTCTCTTTCACTTTCTCGCTTTCTCAGTTTCTTCCTCCCTTGCTCTTTCTCCTTTTTGTCTTAAGCCATTTTGAATTAGGTTTACATCTCTAGCAATTGAAATTATTACTATATTTTTTGTTGTGAAGTCTAAAAGCAATAACTTGTGTAAGATCCCTGACATCAGTGAATATTATTTATTATTATTAACATTTATTTATAACTCCTTAGATTCCAGTTCCTTTTTTTCTAGTACAGATAGCAACATCTACAGCTTTTTTACTCAAGATAGGGCAACTCCTTTTTTTCATTGCACTCAGAAGACCTTCCCTAGCCCTTTGCTTATAAATTATACTAAATACATATTTATAAAAGCTCCAGGCACTTTGCTAAAATCTTTCCCTGTATCTAATTGTTTTCCTCAACATAGCCTGTGAAGTAGGGACCATTATTATTTTCATTTTACAGATGGAGACACTGAGGAAAAGGAGGTGAAGTGATGTGCCCAAGGTCACATAGGCAGGAAGTTTTAGAACCAGGATTTGAACCCAGATCTCTCTGCTCCTGGAACCCAATTTTGTCTTTAATGTTCCAGGGACCAGAGAATAGATTTCTGGAGTAAGGGTGCAATTATTTCAGAACCTCTGTAATTCATTTTCACAGTTCAAAACACAGACTAACCACTTTGTATTAGTCCACCAAATAATAAGGATGTTATTGTAATCCCAGCAAAATGAGAAAAGACAAATGTCACCAATGGTGACACCTTGAGTCCTCCATGTGATCATTTATGCAGGCTGCCACCCTCCTTGGGAGAGACAGACTGGTCCAGAGCACACCAGGCATCAAGGATTGCAACCTTCCTTTGCCAGGATGTAGGAACTAGAAATGGCCCTTGAGGTCCAGGGTGCATATTGGGGTCATATAAGAGAAGCTGGGGGAAGAGAGGTTATTATCATTCTTGTTGTGTGATCAAAGAAACATCCAAATTAGAATGATAGTCACATTTACATATCACATTCCACAGCCATTTTCACATAGCTATTCAGAGTGCCTGGGAACTAAATTTTATATATTTGTCAGGACTTGGGAGGATTATTGAAAGCATGCTATTTCTTTGTAAAATCCAGTAACTTTGGCCTTGGAAAGGTCCTGGGTATTGCTGACAAAGAAATGTTATTATTAATGTTTAGTTGATCAGACTTCTACTGATGGAATTCATACATCTAGCCAGCAAGCCAAATTACATGATTTTCAGTATCTTTACAATTTACTGACTTTCCTAGATGAATTCTTACAAATTTATTTACTTATTCATTCCTTCCTCCCTCCCTTCCTCTCTTTTTTCTCCTTTATTTCTTTTAAAATTGAGGTTTAATTGATTTTGCCCTTCTTTATCTATTTATTTAAAATTGAGGTATAAACAGAACAATTATTTTTATTTTTCAAGAAAAATGACCCAAACCAGATATCTCTTTGCTGATAAACATTTTTATTTCCAGTTGAGGTCAAGAGCAGCTAAAATTTCATGTGAACTTGGTACATTTCTTTATCTAAAACACTGTTTAATGTATTCTACAGCACATTTCTGTGGACATAAAAAGTAGAAGTACCACATGGAGAAACAGAGGGCTTCCTGCAGAGATTTATATGTGGAGTTTTACAAGATCTCAGCTTTCTAGTGGAAATAAGCACCTTATAAGTACAAACCAATGAGAATTTGGCTTACATGGCTCTGCCCACTCTTCTTAGTCAACATGTATGTATGTAACATCTACTATGCACCAGGCAGTTCTAAGCCCTGAGATATAAGATGGGCAAGGTCTCTGTCCCCAGAAGCTGACAATCCAGTGGGCAGATAGGTGATCAATAAGAAAACTGATACATATACAGTTTAATTTTGTGTAAAATTAGTGCTATGAAGAATTACAGCCAATGGGAAGGAAGAGATAGAGTGTCAGGGAAGATGTCTCTGAAACAAAGATATCTGGGGTGTGAGTAAATGAAGAGGTTCATGAATTAATGCTCCGTGAGAAGATGTGGAATAAGAGTGTTCTAAAGAGAGGACAAGGGAAGTGCAAAGGACCTGGACTGTTCAAGCCAAGGTGTTTGAGATGAAGTGACCATTAGAGTGAGTGATAGCTGAGTGTGGAGAGGAAAGAGGCTAGATCAGGTCCCCATTGTAAATCACAGTAAGTACTTTGATTTTGTTAAAAAGCCAAAGAAGCAATAGGAAGATTTTGATGACAGGGAGGACTTCATTGGATTATTATTTTTAAATTATTTGACATAGGATACTACTGCATTGTAAAATTTTAATTTCACTGGGTTGACCCTGATCTATTTGTAAAATTAAGGCATCATTCACATACAGTAAATACACAAACCTCATGTGCATGTTTTGATTAGTTTTGACAAATTTATACGAATGTAGATACTTAGGTAACCACCACCACGATGAAGACAGACAATTTGCATCCTCAAGAAACTGCCCCATTGCAGCAAGTCTCTGCTCTCCCAGAGTTAATAATTCTCATTTGTATCACCTTAGATTAGTTTACCCTGTTCTTGAACTTTATTTAAAAGAAATCATACACTTAATGTACTCTTGTGTGTCTGGCTTCATTTCCTCATCATCATTTTCTTAAGATTCATCCATGTTATTTGTTTATTTATTTTTATTGGATATATATTCATTTGTCCATTTTCCTGTTAGTGGATATTTGAGCTGCTTCTAGTTTTTGGCTGTTCTAAATAAAGCTGCTATGAACATTTTTGTGTGAGTCTTTTTTTGTAGGTTTATGTTTTTATTCTTGGGAAAATTCAGAGGATCTAGAATGGAATTGCTGAACCATGGATTTTGTTTAACTTTAAGGGAAACTGCCAGATACTTCTAGAGTGATCGTAACATTTTATGTAAAAGATTTGTGCAAAGAGTTCCAGTTGCTTTGCATCTTTGCCAAGACTTGATGTTACTTGACTATCCTTTAACTCTTCTTGTGGGGGTGTAGTGATATCTCACTGTGATTTTAGTTATTCTGACAACCAATGGTTGTTGAACATATTTTATGTGCTTAATGACACTTCCATTATTATTTTTGAAATTAATATATAATTTATAATAATCTATAATTTTACATTAGTTTCAGGTGTACAACATGGTGATTCAATATTTTTATAGATTAAATTCCATTTAAAGTTACTATAAAATATTGGCTACATTCCTGTGATGTCCATTACATCCTTGTATCTTACTTATTTTATGCACAGTGGTTTGTACCTCTTAATCTGTTATCTGTGTCTTGCCCCTCCTCCCACCCCTCTCTCCACTGGTAACTACTAATTTGTTCTCTATATTTAGGAGTCTCTTTCTGTTTTGTAATATACACTCATTTGTTTTATTTTTTAGATTCCACATATAAGTGAAAACATACAGTATTTGTCTTTCTGTGTCTGACATTTCACTAAGCATAATACCCTCCAAGTCCATCCATGTTGTTGCAAATGGCAAAATTTCATTCTTCTTATGGCTGAGTAATATTCCATTATATATATATGCCAAATCTTCTTTATCCATTCATCTGTGATGGACACTTAGGCTGCTTCCATATCTTGGCAATTGTAAATAATGCTGCTAGGAACATTAAGGGGCATGTATCTTTTTGAATTAGTGTTTTCACTTTTTTTTTCAGATATATACCCTGGAGTGGAATTGCTAAGTCATATGGTAGTTCTATTTTTAGTTTTTTGAAAAACCTCCATACTGTTTTCCACAGTGACTGCACCAATTTACATTCTCACCAACAGTGAATGAGGGTTCCCTTTTCTCTACACCCTCTCCATCATTTGTTATTTGAGTTCTTTTTGATAACAGCCATTCTGACAAGTGTGAGGTAATATCTCATTGTGGTTTTAATTTGCATTTCTCTAATGATTAACACTGTTGAGCATCTCTTTTTTTTATATAAATTTATTTATTTATTTTTGGCTGTGTTGGGTCTTCGTTTCTGCATGAGGGCTTTCTCTAGTTGCAGCGAGTGGGGGCCACTCTTCATCGCGGTGCATGGGCCTCTCACTATCGTGGCCTCTGTTGTTGCGGAACACAGGCTCCAGACACAAGGCTCAGTAGTTGTGGCTCATGGGCCCAGTTGCTCCATGGCATGTGGGATCTTCCCAGACCAGAGCTTGAACCCATGTCCCCTGCATTGGCAGGCAGATTCTCAACCACTGTGCCACCAGGGAAGCCCTGTTGAGCATCTCTTCATGTCCATGTTGGCCACCTGAATATCCTCTTTGGAAAAATGTCTATTCAGATTTTCTGTCCATTTTTTAATTGGGTTGTTTGCTTTTTTGATATTTTGAATATTAACCCCTTATTGGTCACATCATTTGCAAATATTTTCTTCCATTCAGTAGGTTGTTTTTTCATTTTGTTGATGGTTTCCTTTGCTGTCCAAAAGCTTTTATGTCCCATTTGGTTATTTTTGCTTTTGTTTCCTTTGCCCAAAGAGACAGATCTAAAAAATATACTGCTCGGGCTTCCCTGGTGGCACAGTGGTTGAGAGTCTGCCTGCTGGTGCAGGGGACACGGGTTCATGCCCTGGTCTGGGAGGATCCCGCGTGCTTCAGAGCGTCTAGGCCCATGAGCCATGGCTGCTGAGCCTGCGCGTCCGGAGCCTGTGCTCCGCAATGGGAGATGCCACAGCAGTGAGAGGCCCGCGTACCACAAATATATATATATATATATATATATATATATATATATATACTGCTACAAATTGTGTCAAGAAGTGTTCTGACTAAATTTTCCTCCAGCAGTTTTATGGTTCCTGGTCTAACATTTAGGTCTTTAATACATTTTCTGTTTATTTTTGTATATGGTGTTGGAGAATGTTCTAATTTCATTCTTTTATCTGTAGCTGTCCAATTTCTCCAGCATCAATTATTGAAGAGACTGTCTTTTCTCCACTGTATATTCTTTCCTTCTTTTTTGTATATTAGTTGACCATAAATGTGTGGGTTTATTTCTGGGCTTTCTATCCTATTCCATTGATCTATGTGTCTGTTTTTACACTAGTACCATACTGTTTTGATTACTGTAGCTTTGTAGTATAGTCTGAAGTCAGGGTGTGAGATTCCTCCAGCTCTGTTCTTCTTTCTCAAGACCGTATTTTTGTTTCCATACAAATTTTAAAATTCTTTGTTCTAGTTCTGTGAAAAATTCCCTTTGTATTTTGATAAGGATTGCATTGAATCTGTAGATTGCCTTGGGTAGTATGGTCAAGTTAACAATATTAATTCTTCCAATTCATGAATATAGTATATCTTCCCATCTGTTTGTGTCATCTTCAATTTCTTTCATCAGTGTCTTATAGTATTCCAAGGACAGATCTTTTAGCTCCTTACATCGGTTTATTCCTAGGTGTTTTATTCTTTTTGATGCTGTTGTAAATGGGATTTTTTCCCCTAATTTCTCTTTCTGATAGTTCATTGTTGTGTATAGAAATGCAACAGATTTCTGTATATTAATTTTGTATCCTGCAACTTTAACAAATTCATTGATGAGCTCTAGTAGTTTTCTGGTGGCATCTTTAGAATTTTCTATCTATCGTTTCCTGTCATCTGGAAACAGTGACAGTTTTATTCTTCCTTTCCAATTTGGATTCCTTTTATTTCTTTTTCATTTCTGATTGCTGTGGCTAGGACTTCCAATACTATGTTAAATAAAAGTGGTGAGAATTGATATTCTTATCTTTTTTTTGATCTTAAAGTAAATGCTTTCAGCTTTTCACTGTTGAGTATGATGTTAGCTGTGGGTCTGTCATATATGGCTTTTATTATGTTGAGGTATGTTCCCTCTATACTCACTTTCTGGAGTTTTTATCATAAATGGATGTTGAATTTTGTCAAAAACTTTTTCTGCATCTATTGAGATGTTCTTATGATTTTAAAAATTCAGTTTGTTAATGTGATGTATCACATTGATTGATTTGCAGATACTGAAAAATCCTTGTATCCCTGGGATAAATCCCCCTTGATCATGGTATATGATCCTTTTAATTTATTGCTGCATTTGGTTTGATAATATTTTGTTGAGGATTTTTGCCCTTATGTTCATTAGAGCAGAAATAAATGAAATAGACACACAAAAAATAGAAAGTTCAATGAAACTAAGAGCTGGTTCTTTGAAAAGATAAACAAAATTGACAAACTTTTAGCCAGATTCATTAAGAAAAAAAAAAGAGAGAGGGCCTAAATCAATAATATCAGAAATGAAAAAGGAGAAGTTACAACCAACACTGCAGAAGTACAAAAGATCATAAGAGACTGCTATGAACAACTACATGGCAATAAAGTGGACAACATAGAAGAAATGGACAAATTATTAGAAATGTACAATTCCCCAAGACTGAACCAGGAAGAAATAGAAAATATGAACAGGCCAATTACCAGAAGTGAAATTTAACCAGTAATAAAAATACTCCAACACACAAAAGTCCAGAATCAGATGGCTTCACAGGTGAATTCTAGTAAACATTTAGAGAAGAGTTAACATCTGTCCTCTCAAACTATTCCAAACAATTGCAGAGGAAGGAATGCTTCCATACTCATTCTGTGAGTCCAGCACCCTATGTCTTTTGATTGGAACATTTAGTCTTTAACATTTAAAGTGATTTTTGATAGTTATGTACTTATTACCATTTTCTTACTTGTTGTTGTTTTTGTAGTTCTTCTCTGTTCTTTTCTTCTTCTTTTAGTTTCTTCCCTTGTGGTTTGATGATTTTCTTGGTGGTATGCTTGTGTTCCTTTCTCTTGGGTTTTTGTGTATCTGTTGTAGGGTTTTGATTTGTGGTTACCATGGGGTTCATATTTGTTGACCTATAACTATATCTGTTTTTCATACTGCTAATCATTTAAGTTCAAATACATTTTAAAAGTTCTACATTTTTTACTCCCCTTCTCCACATTTTGTGTTTTTGATATTATATTTTACATCTTCATGTCTTTCCCTTAACTGTTTATTGTAGTTATAATTAATTTTATAAATTTTTGTCTTATAGTCTTTATAGTTAGTTAAGTGGTTGATCCACAGCCTTTATTATATATTTGCCTTTTACTAATGGGATTTTTCCTTTCCTGTAAATTCTTTACTTTGTATTGTAGCCTTTTCTTTTCCACTTAGAAAAGACCCTTTAACACATCTTGTAGGGTCAGTTTAGTATTGATGAACTCTTTTAGTTTTTGCTTGTCCTAGAAATTGTTTATCTAGCCTTCAATTCTGAATGATAATCTTGATGAATAGACTATCCTAGGTTGTAGGTTTTTGCCCTTCAGCACTTTGAATATATCATGCCACTCCCTTCTGGCCTGTAAAATTTCTGCAGAAAAATCAGCTTATAACTTTATAAGGATTCCCTTGTATGTGGATCTTTGTTTTTCTCTTGCTACCTTTAAAATTGTCTCTTTACCTTTAACTTTTACCATTTTAAGTATGTCTTGGTGTGTGTCTCTTTGGGTTCATCTTGTTTGGGATTCTCTATGATTCCTGTACTTGGAAATCTGTTTCCTTCTTCAGCTTCAGGAAGTTTTCAGCCATAATTTTATCAAATACATTTTCTATCACTTTCTCTCTCTCTTCTCCTTCTGGTACCCCTATAATGCAAATGTCAGTATACTTGATGTTGTTATGGAAGTCCCTTAAACTTTCCTCATTTAATTTTTTTCTTTTTGCTGTTCTGATTAATTTCCATTCATATATCTTCCGGATCACTTATGTGTTCTTCTGTGCCATCTACTGTGCTGTGAATTTCATCTAGTTTATTTTTCATTTCAGTTCTTGTACTCTTCAGCTCTGATATTTTTTTCTAGCTCCTTGTTAAAATTCTCACTGTGTTCATCTCTTCTTTTCCCAAGTTCAGTTAGAATTTTTGTTGCTAATTCTTTGAACTCCTTATCTAGTAAATTACATATCTGTTTCATCAGATTTTTTTTCAGGAGATTTTTCTATAATTTTTTCAATAAAGGGCTTGTCCAATATTTTCCCATTAAAGATATTAGACTATTCATGTTTTAATTATTGATTTCTGGGATTTTTAAAAATATGTTCCAAATTCAAGTCCTTTGACAGATATACATGTGGCAAACATTTCCTCCCTTTTAATTTTCTTATCATGGTCTTTTAATGAGAAGTTGTTAATTTTGATTAAGTAAAATTGATCAACTTTCTTATTATAAGTTTAGTGCTATTTTTGACCAGTCTAGAACTCTTTGCCTACCCCATCTGATATTCTCTCTCTGTTTTACAATTTTATAAATTTTAGATTTAAAAAAACTTTGATCCATCTTGAATTGATTTTCATGTATGCTGTAAGATAGAAGTTGAAGTGTTTTTTTTTTTTTTTGTATACAAATATACAATTGATTCAGGATAATTTCTTAAAAGGACTTTCTTTTTCCCTTTTGAATTGTTTTAATGACTGTGTCAAAAATTATTGTATACATATGGACTCTCATTTTAATGATCTATTTATCCTTACACAATTATGCCTACTGTACTATAGTAATACAAGTTATGTAATGTAACTCCTTCCTTTTTCTTTCTTTTTTGAGACTGGGCTATTTTAGGTCCTTTTTATTTCTATATAAATATAAATATATTTATAAATATAAGAATATAGCTTATTATTTCTTACAAAAATCCATTTGGGTTTTGATTAGTATTGAATTGACCCTATAGATCAATTTGGGGTGAAATGACACCTTAACTATATGAATTTTCCAATTCATGAATATAGTAAATCTCTCCATTAATTTAGGTCTCCTTTATTTTCTCTCAGCAGTGTTTTCTAGTTTTCAGAGTACAGATCTTGCACAACTTTATTTATGTATTTCTAAGTATTTTACTATTGTAAAATGGTATAAAATGATAGTACATATGTATACAATTAAAAATTGTAGATTTACTTTGTGTCCTGAGACCTTAGTAAATTCACTTGTGTGTTATAGTAGTTTCTTTATAGATTCCTCAGGATTTTTGATGTAAGCAATTGTGTCATGTGCAAATAGAGGCAGTTTTACTTTTTATTTTTCCTTTCTCATCTTTATGCTTTTAAATTCTTTTAAATTTCTTTTTTCTTGACTTATTGCAATACTTAAGACCTCTAACAGAGGGTGACCAGAATAGGTGAGAGTGAACATTCCTCTCTCCTTCCCAATTTAGGGAAAACATTCACTGTAGCACCATAAAGTGTAATATTAACTATAGGTTTTGCATAGATGCCCTTGATTGAGGAAGTTTCCTTTCATTGTCAAGTGTAACTTCTCCAAAAGGCCTTAGGGTTTGTTTTGAATTGAAAGGGTTTTAAAATACCACTAAAGTCAAAAGCATTATTTCACAAACAGTGTTAACTATGTGCTGTTCTATAAGTATTAACTGATTTAATCCTGAAATAAGGTTGGGGAGCTATTATCTCCATTTTATAGTAGAGGAAAATGATGCATAGGCTGGTATAGAATTTGCCCAAGGTCAGACAGCTAAGAAGTGGTAGGATCCTACAGTCTGGCTTCTGAGATCATAGGCTGGCTGCTCCTATAACCTCATGCATTGGGTTGCTGTCATTGTAACTCCCTTCTGCCTTCACTTGCTCATCTGAAAGTAGCAGATGCTAGAGAACAATACTTCCTTTTGGGGGTGGGAAGATGATGACTGCTTAGTGTGTTAGTAGCAGTACATTTCTACAACATGGCTATAACTTCTTGCATTGCAAAAATATAAGTCAACCTAAAATACATACTTATATAGATATAATTTGCTTTTATTTCTTCAAAATACTTAAGGAAACAAATGAGGAGAAACACTGATTTCATTCCTCAAACAATTTTAAATCTCATTCTAATTTAGTGGCTATCTCCAGAGCTTTCCTTAAGACATGTCTTTTCCTTGCCTCAAAAGATAAAAAACAGCTGTCTTTGTGACCCAAAGCAGTATCCTTTTTATTTTTCATTTGGCGAAGTAAGCATATTTACCCCTTGTAATATCAAGAGTATACATTCTTTCCTCTTTTCTAGTATTAGACTAAATATTTTACATACAGAAACAGAAATCAGCATCCATGTTTTTATATGCACCAGTGTGTATATATAAACTTACATATACACAGTTCACATGTGTATTTTGTTTAGGTGTGAAATAATAGCAATGGCTATATAATGCATATAGTAAATGGCTATAATAATAATGATTTACTCAGTGCCCATTCCATTTAGGAAACCAGGAGCTTGACGTTTACTTTCTTTAATTCTTCCAAAATTTTGCAAGATTAATATTATTATTCCCATGATCCAATGAGAAGTTGAAGACAGGAAAGATTGAATAGTCTGCTGAATGTGACCCAGCTGGGGTTATTTCGGGAATTCCAATCCAAACCCATTAGCAGTGGTGATTTAGACCTGTCCTTGTGTAATGACCCTGGGGGGCTATGAGGGCCCAATGCTCAATTATGCCTATGGAATCTACTAAAAAGACAACCATGATGTTCAGACAGCATGTGGATGGCCCCGGTTAGCATATATGTTATTTTGATGGCATAATGTTTTAAGTCAATATGAACCCTCACTTGCTCAAACTTGTTTACTGGAGGGACTGTTCACTCTGCAGGATATTATGGAAATGCCCTGGTAGGGGTTTCAGTCACAGTCCTGGGAGTGTGACAAACCACACAAAAGGGGAACCAGTCCACCTACCAGATGCTCAAGGGTGTTTCAGAGCCCATCTGGAGCTCAATTTTCATACTCTGTTCTTTTTTTCTCTGTGAGTGGTGAGAAGACTTGCTTAACAAGTGGTGTTAGTAAATACTTGCAAATGATTAGATATAAAATTAGTGAATGAACTTTCCAATGGTTCAGTAAGGTCAGTCAGTTGATGGTCCCTGCTCTTGGACCCTGCTGCTTCAACCCAGTTGCTCTTGGCATAGGGAACTTTCTCTCCATTTTGAGAATTATGCTAGCTTCACATTGCCCTCTGCTTAACAGAGCCTGTGGTACCTATGAGTGAACTCTTCTGTTGGGAAGGAAGACAACATTTCAACATTTCCTTGTTGGGTGACATGGTTAGTCAGTCAAGGGTCAAGGCCAGGTGTCCACTGAGGCAGCACCTAGATGCGAGGAGTGAAAGGAGCTAATTGGAGCCCAGGACACTTGCGGGAAGGTGGGTGGTTCTGGCCTGGGATTACCTGGGATTACCCCCTCCTCCATCCCTAAGCAGACATATAGCCTTGGGGCCCTCAGTCAAGACCTTTGAATTTTTGTGTCTTAAAGGAGGAGGTTGATGATAACCAACTTTTATTGAAGTACTAAGTGTCATTCTGCTAATGAATGACTTTGCATATACTTTCTCCTTTAATTTTTGGATCTCCTTATGAATTATCTCATTCCACCGATGAGAAAACTGAGACTTTGAGGGGTTAAACAATTTGCTCAAGATGGCACAGCTGGGACTACCAGAGCTGGAATCCAGCTGTCCTTGAAACACTTACGGTCCCTTGATCTCCAAATTAACCACTGACCACCTAAGTTTGCCTCTGAAGAGTAAGAGGCTTTGCAACTGTGACAGCCTCACTTTGCTTTCCATGTGATGCTCCTGTACAATTTTCATAAACTTAATTAAAAATGAAGAACACTTCTGAGAATTTACCTGCCTGACTTGGCCTCTGTCGTCCAGCAGAGTGCAGTGCAGTCTGAGGCTAATTCCCCTTCCTTGCCTTGGATGGAACTGTGAAAATCTAACTGCTTCTAGCAAAAACCAGTCTCAGCTGGAAAGCACTGAATCCACCTGGAGAAGACATTGAAGAGTGCATAGCAACAGATCCAGATGAGATCCTATGTCATTAGGAGGCAGAATTTGAACATTGTTCCTTGGAAGGCATTAGAAAAGCATTTTAAAAAATGGAATTCTCATTTTATTCCATTCATGAAAAAAAAAAGTGATAAAGGTTTTGTGCTTTCCTTCATCTCTAATTATAAACCTTATTAGCATGCCTGTAATAGAAGCCACGTCACCTTTGCTGGAACTGATGGTGACACTAAATGACAGAGCACATGGTGCCCCGTTGCCCACATTAAATATGGTCAAATGTCTCGAAAAGTACCTATTTAAAGAATTTGCACATGTCACAGGGTGTTTTTAAAACCTTATTTTTTTTCTAGGTTATTCCCTTTATATCTATAAGCTACTAGGATTCAGAAATGAAGGTCAGATTATTGTCATAAACTAGCAGGGGCTCTTTAGGTAGCAAAGCTACTCTGTAAGTGACCTCTACGGCCAGCTTAGTGGCCACACACCTTCCCTGGTTCTCTGGAGACCAGCTCATGGTAGAATGAAGGCCTCATTTTCACAGCAATGCCTCCATCAATTCTTGGTGTGTTATAGCGAATAAATTATTGTTAAAACCTTTGAGCACCTGCTATTTCAGAGCACTTATAAACAAAAGCAACTCACCAAAGATAATAGAATAAAAAAATGTTTGAGCACTTATTGTGGCTGGGCACTTTTTAAGTGCTTTACCTATATGAACACAATAAACCCTAACAGCAACTTTATCAGGGAAGTATGATTATCATCCCCATTCTACAGAGGGGAAAAGTGAGGCATGGAGACACTAAGTGATTTGCTTAAGGTCCCATAGTTATTGTAGGTGTCATAGCAGGGATTCAGTCCCAGACAGTCTGCCTGCAGAGTCTGTGTTCTTCACACCTACTCCTCCTGCCCTCAGTGTCAGCAACAGGCAAGTCTTGTGAGGATTGCCATATCCAAGCCACCTTCTGGAAGGAATGGGCTTTACCTGGATCTATCTGTGGTGAGTTCCAGAATCTTCTCCCTAAATGTATATGTTGCAGAACATATATGTGTATTACTACCACATGCTCTAGTCTGTGGGCTCTGCATCTCCTCTTTACCTGAGAGCATCTCCTGAACTTCAGGAGCCTCTCTGGCCACATCCACATGGTCTCAGTGCTGGGAATTATACAAGTTGGTATATAAATGCCCACCTCCTTCATCCCTCTGAGCTGTGGTTCCAGTTTCCTGGTGGGGCGGAGCTGCATGGTCTACAATGATGCTAGCCTGATCATGGCCCCTCAGTGGCTGCCTTCTTGGCCTTTCTCTCCTGTCTCCTGCCCCACTTACTGCTGCAATACCCACTGCACCTGCCAGATAAACTCCTCCTGCCAGGGTCTTGTCTCCAGGTATGCTTCTGGGGGAAGAAGGTCAGTAAGGGGTCTGAGCATCCACATCTAACAAAAATGGCCATGACCCTGCTCTCCACAAATGGTCCCTGTTCTCATGTCTGTGCCACCTTCCTGGGCCCGGACCCAGTTTACATTCTCTGGGGAAGAATCTCTTCTGCTTGGATTCAGAACTGAAAAGCAGACTCCCTTTGATGACTGCTTTTCTACCTGGAGGAGGGCATATTATTTATGCTAATAGTTAATTCTGTGAACTAGGGGTCCCTCTAAAACATGGATTGATTGTTTACTACATGCCAGGCATGATTATAAGTGCTTTGCTTACATGAATTACCATGTGTGAGTGGTGCCCACTGGACTTCAAACACAGGCTGCCTTGTGTCAGATCCCCAGGCCTGTAAAGACTTTTCTGCTACCTTTTGTTTTATGCTTTCCAATGACAGGACCAAAACTAAAGGCAGAAGAGGGTCCTGAGTTCCTCTTTTTGTTATTCACACTTGACCCCTTTCTAGTAACACCCTTGCTGATGTCCTTTACATAGTGCTTTCTCCAGTAAAACATCTGTGCCTCATAATTTTTAAAAATCGAATCAACGCGGGCTTCCCTGGTGGCGCAGTGGTTGAGAATCCGCCTGCCGATGCAGGAGACACGGGTTCGTGCCCTGGTCCGGGAAGATCCCACATGCCGCAGAGCAACTGAGCCCGTGAGCCATGGCCGCTGAGCCTGCGCGTCCCGAGCCTGTGCTCCGCAACGGGAGAGGCCACAACAGTGAGAGGCCCGCATACCGCAAAAAAAAAAAAAAAAAAAAAAAAAAAAAAAAAAAAAATCGAATCAACGCAGGCAAATAGCAGTTTTTTAAAATACAACCTCAGGGACTGCCTCCTTTAGCTGGTGCTGTGGTGTACCCCCAGAGTACATGGCATGAAGGTGTCAAGAGCAATGATTCATACAGCTGCTGTTTGCAAGGTTCATGCCCTTGGTTTTGGGAAAGTGTTACAGGCCTGCACAGATGCAGCTCCAGAATGTCTGGTTGAATGCAGTTGGCTGAGCACATGTACTTAAGTCCCCACCCCCCAAAACTCCATCAACCAGGATTTGAAGAAAGGGGGCAGCATATGGGAGAGAACATTGGATGAGCAATGCCAGCAGACTAGAGCTTCTTCGATTTCCAGAAGATGTAACCTTGCTCCGTGAGAGCCAAACCAAAGGAATTTTCAATAAGCCGGGACCTCAAAAATGCATTTTCTCTCTCCGTGTTTTACTCCAGCAAAGGAAAGTGTAAAGAAGCGAAGTAAGAATGAGAGAGAGAGGGAGGAAGGGAGAGAGAGAGAGTGAGAGAGAGAGAGAGAGAATATGGATGTTGTAATACAAGAAAGAATATTTTAAATTCTGCCAGTGGTTATTTCCATAGCTCTAAGTGCCCTATTTCTTGAGATTGTTTTGTACCTTTAGACTTCACACACTGACTATACATTCTTAATGATGAAATTTTAATTCACTTTTTTACCTGCTACTTGTCCTTGCTGCCTTCTAATTTTTGACATGAGTTATTCCACTTTCTCTATTGGTTGTCTAGTATCTTTAAATAGTATTCAGACTCTCTTCCTGTTTGGTCCATTTAGCTCTATGTCCGGACACTCTTTGCACACTCCCACCACGTAGGATGAGGTGATTGCGCTCTTACCATTCCCTCTCAGTCGTCTCCAACCACATCTTTGCTTTTCACTTGATCGAGCCTCATAGCACTTGCATTTTGTTTTAGTACCTGAGGTAGACAGAACGATGGCCTCCAACAGCACACACATCACTTATCAGAACTTGGGAATATATTACTTTGTATGACAAAGGAATTTTGCAGATGGGACTAAGTTAAGGAAGTCTTGAATTGGGGGGATTATCCTGGATTGTCCTGGTGGGCTCGATGTCAACACAAGCATCCTTACAAGGGAAGGAAGGAGGAAGGAAGGTCAGAGTAGAGAAGATGTGGTGATGGAAGCAGAGGTCAGAGGTCAGAGATCAGAGTGAGGCAGGACCATGAGCCAAGGAACGCAGAAGCCAGAAAGGCAAGGAAACAAATTTTCCCCTAGAGGCTCCAGAAGGAGCACAGCCCTGCCAACACCTTGATTTTAGCTCAGTGAGACGTGTGTCAAACTTCTGACCTCCAGCACAGCAAGATAATAAATTTTGTATTGTTTTAAGGCTTTAAGGTTTTGATAGCTTGTTACAGCAACAACAGGAAACCCGTACAGCATCATCACTAAGTCTTATGGTGTTCTGTCTATAGGTTATATGCTATTATGGCTGGGGTGGTTTATATATGTTCTCTCACTTAATCCTCTAAACCACCATGACTCCCATTTTATAGAGGAAGAATTGAAATTCAAGGTTTGGGAACCTTGGTAAATATCACACAAGCAAAGAGTGGACCTGGGGCTTACATATGGCCTCCTGTAGGCCGAGTCCTGACGCTTTACATCCCACTGGCTCCTCAATGGGAGGTGTAAAAACCACCACAAGTGCTTACAATCCATCAAAAGAGAGATTTGGGGGTTGGAGGAAAGAAGGAAAAGAAAATTTCCAAGGGAAGGGTGCTGTTAGTCCTCTGTGAGGACATTGTCCCTTTTTGATGTTTCCAGTTCTGGGACCTCTTTGTACTTTCATTTTAAAGTGATGGAAGAAGTTTTCACATATTAAGGTATGGGAAGTCATTCTGACTTATACAGGATTTGGCTTGAACTTTATGCTAACTAAAACAGCCTGTCTGTCTTATGGCCAGACAACATACATTGTACATCTGCTTTAACCATAAAGAGAAGAATGTTGCCCACCCACCCAGTTATACAAAGGGCTTATTTGCAACCCATTGCAGTTGTCCACTGACAGTGTGCCTTGAGGAGAATTCAGGAAAAAAGAAAACAAAACAGAAAGAGGCATTCTGTGCTTGAATAAATGGGCCCTAAATAGTTAAGTTGCATACCTCAGGAAGAATTTCAGCAACCTCAGATTCTTGCATCTTCCTGTATAAAGAAAGGCACTAAAATCATCAACTTGAGATATCTGTTCTTTGTGATTAGCAGTAATGTTTTTCCAAGATGTATGCTTGACTACATGCATTGCCCTAGCCAAAAAATGCATAAATACTGGCTCTTCCCCAACTCTTCAAAGTGGTCCCCTCAGAGAGGATGCTTCCTGGGCTATAAATCTGTTTGACTGGAATAAAACTCTCTTGTATGTTACTATAGATTGTTTACTGATTATTTGCATCAGTAAAAGCATAAAAGTGTTAGTAAAACAACCAGTGGCCTGGGACACCCCAGCCTCACAGAGGTAAACTGAAAATGGGGTATGAAGAACTCTCTCTCTCTCTCACACAGGCCAGAGGAGTGCTGGCTGTGATGTCTCTTCTCTCTAGAAATTTCACTGGTTTGGGGAAATGAGACCTGGATCTCTCCCTAAGGAAGGGGCCTATGCCCCCATCCCCATCATATTGGGGCTTCTCCAAGCATTTTTCAGACAACCCCCTCAATCTGGGTGATGAGGCAGTAGGACCACAAGCTTTGATGGACAGTGTTTTGCAGCCTTGCTGGACAGGAGACTAGGCTGGGGGAGGGAGTCATCACCCTGAGTGGGGGTCTGCAAGTTGGAGATGAGAGTGCTACCAGTTTCTTCCTCATTTTCTGCATCTCATCTTATTTTTTCCCTTTCCATTTCTTCCTCCTTTGCTCTGACTCAACATTGCCTTTATATCTCCTTACTCTTTCTCTCTGAAATGAAATCCCTCTGAATATTGCTGCCTGAAATACCCCTCTAATACCTCCCTCCTCCTCTGATGCTTCACCCCTCGAGGTCATCCACTTAAACATGCACTTAAATAGAAGCCCTGAGAAATCTCCAGATCTTCCATCTGGTCACTCTTTACTCAACTCATGCTCATTTAAAAGTAGCTCATAATTATTCCAATAAATTAAAAAAAAAACAACAACACAAAAACCAGAGAACTTCTGGTGATGCCCATAGCTGATAGGGACAGAGTAAAGGCACAAAGTAGGTGATTAAATAGTTAATCCCAGGGCTTCCCTGGTGGCGCAGTGGTTGAGAATCCGCCTGCCGATGCAGGAGACACGGGTTCGTGCCCTGGTCCGGGAAGATCCCACATGCCGCGGAGCAACTGAGCCCGTGAGCCATGGCCGCTGGGCCTGCGCGTCCGGAGCCTGCGCGTCCGGAGCCTGTGCTCCGCAACGGGAGAGGCCACAACAGTGAGAGGCCCGCATACCGCAAAAAAAAAAAAAAAAAAAAAAAGTTAATCCCACTAGGGGATTGTAAGTAGAGAAAAAAGTATGGGAGACTCCTGTAAGTTAATGTTCACTCAAGAAAACAGATTTACTTAACCACAAAACCAAGCAGCCTTGCTTAGCAACAAAACCATTCAACAGAAGCATGAGACATGCCCCAAAACAATAAAACAGTGGTGGCATGAGACCCACGTCCTGCCCAGTGAGCTCAGTAAGTTAATTATTCCTAGGACACCCTCCTCTGTGTGCATGAAAAACAAAAACTATAAGGAAAAGGTGACATTATACTAAAACCTGAGATGATTTACCATTTTTAACATATGTTACTGCCTTTTTGCTCAATTTTCATTGTGCCATGACAGTCCTACCTTGACCATGTAGGAACAAGAAAACTGCCCTGCCCAACGTGGAGGAGAAACTGATGATGGAAGCATGACATCTATTCAAGAATGAGGAAGAAGGTGATCTTCCCCCCTCCCCACTTTTCCTTTGATTATAAAACTGTAGCCCACTAAGTTCTTGGGGCATGGCACCCTCTCACCAGGCCACTGTAAGCCTCACAGGAGTCCTATTCTAATATATCACTTCTTATCTATCACTTTTCTTTTGATTATAAAACTGTAGCCCACTAAGTTCTTGGGGCATGGCACCCTCTCACCAGGCCACTGTAAGCCTCACAGGAGTCCTATTCTAATATATCACTTCTTATCTATCACTTTGCCTCTTGCTGAATTCTTCCTGTGCTGAGACATAAAGAACTGGAGTTCCGCAGAGCCCCCTGAGACACCACCTAGCAGTTTCATAGCCACCAGTTTTATCCTAATATTTCTTACATTTTGCCTTCTAACTGAGGTAAGAGCTCATCATTCAATTATGTTTCTGTATTCAAAACTTTCAAAAAAAAGTTCCTTAATTTTTCTGGTAAACGACATTTCTTATAAGAAGCAACTTATTTTTTCCCACAGAAGTCTGATGAGTTCCTATATTAATTAAGTGTATAAAATGACCCTTTCAGACTGAGACTACTGCTATATTCACAACTCCACTCATATTTACAGAACAGTTCTCTATTATTATGGTAATACATGGCTTCTATCCCTTTACTATGCAAATTTTTCCATTTTAGCTGAGTAAATACTTCCTATCTGCCTACTGCAATGATTTGAATAACAAAGATGAACAATGGGTAAGAGCGGGCTGCTTTGGTGGATTGGGCTGAAGACTTCTTACAAAGAAGTTTTTAAAGCAAAAGGATAACTCCTCCTAAGTGGTTTAGCAGCCATCACAGATGGTATAGGTAGCATGGGATCCTTTAAGCAAAATTCAATTTTTGAATTTGGCCAGAAGATAAAATTTGTGAACTTGGGACTTCAATTATAGAGTTTTCTTTCTTTTTCTTTTTCAATGCTTAGTAAAAAGAAAAAAGGAGGGCTTCCCTGGTAGCACAGTGGTTGAGGGCCCACCTGCCAATGCAGGGGATATGGATTCGTGCCCTGGTCTGGGAAGATCCCACATGCCGCGGAGTGAGCCATGGCCACTGAGCCTGCATGTCCGGAGCCTGTGCTCTACAATGAGAGAGGCCACAACAGTGAGAGGTCCACGTACCACAAAAAAAAAAAAAAAAAAAAAAAAAAAAAAAAGAAAGAAAAGCGTCTACAACCACTTCAACATAAGCACGTATGCAAATGTATGAAGACCAGAAGCTATGCTCATGGGTAAAAATGGCCACTTTACTTCCAAATTTAGACAAGGGGCCCCCTTGTTAGTCTAAATTATCTGCCAGCTGCTTCTCTATAAGCAGAGGTGGAGAGACACTTTGGGAGCACTCTGTTCTGCAAAAAGGCCCTCTGTGGCCTCCTCATTATGCAAAAATAAGGTGTGTTAGTTTTCTATTGCTGCTGCAAAAAATTACCACAAACTTTGTGGCTTAAAAAGCACAAATTTATTATCCTACAGCTCTGTAGGTCAGAGTCTGACATGCGACTCATGAGGCTAAAATCAAGGAGTCAGCAGAACTACATTCCTTCCTGGAGTCTCTAGAGAGAATAATCCATTTCCTTGCTTTCTCGAGCTTCTATGGGCTACCTGCATTCCTTGGATCATGTCCCTTTCCTCCAGAAATGGCTGGATAATTATTTTTAACATCAAATCACACTGACTCTCATGTCTCTCTCTTCCACTTTTAAGGGTGCTTGTGATTACATTCGACCCACCTAGGTATTCCAGTATAATCTCTCTATTTTAAGGTCACCTGATAAGCAAAATTAATTCTCCTTTGCTATGTAATATAATATATTCACAGTTTCCAAGGATTAAGATGTAACCATCTTTGGGTGGCCATTATTCTGCGTACCACATACAATAAATCCAAGATTTTAACTTATGCTACCAGGAGATATAAAGTTTGAAACACCTCCTATGCCCCAAGTGGAACTCTAGGAGGGAAAGAAGTCTCAGGAATGATGGCAGATGCGAGACTCTGAGAGACAGGCTATGGCCAACTATATGTGAACTTTTAATACTAGACATTCTGGTGCTCTATCAAGCTTTGATAGAATACAGACCACATGGATGTGACTTAGAAGAGTTATAACTTTGAAGTCTAAGCATGGGACCACACAAGTATATGGAACAGTAAGGACCCCACAACAGTAAAAAAGTATTGTGGGTCTCTGCAGGTCAAGTTATTTTCAGAAGCTGTAGGACTGGTGTGCTTATTGGGCTTCTTAGTTCTCCCTCTAAACTTGGAATTTGAGGCAGGTCTGTCTCCTCTTTTAATTGAATAGGTCCAAACCCAAACTAACCTTGGGGTTGTTAGGCTAGTGGAGTGGGCACAGGAGGAGGGCCTGCAAGGGAGCTACTGAATTTCTTTCTAATGGCAACATATGGTGTTAAAAAATGATTGCATAAATAAATGAGAAATGCTTATATTTTTACCCCAAGCTGATGAAGTGGGCCATACCAATGATATATATTTATGATATCCATCTTTAAGGAATCCGTTATCCCACCAAATGTGGCTTAGCTCAGTTTCCTAGAATTAGAGTTCCTTTACTTACTGAAAATATCTTTTAGATATTGTTGACAATTTTCTATGAAAAAATTTATCCTTTGTTTCCATGACCCTTGTTTACCATGACCTTTCTCCTAATACCCTATTGCAGCACTAAAAGTGAGGGTGATTTGAAATTCAGACCTCAATTTTAGCACACCCTCCATGGAACAATTCATTCATCCCTATGACTTCAAGTGGCACATTTACAATGTTGACTTCCAAATGTGGCCTTTAACCCTGACCTGTCTCCTGAGCATCTTTTTTATATCCCCAGTCCATGCTTGAAATTTCCATCTGGATATCCCATGACTTTTAACACAAGAAGACTGAAAGACCTAACTCCAAAAAGAGAAGCCAAATACTCATCTAAATCTGACTGTAGTCATGTAGTCATGGTCAGAACTCTCAAGTGTAGTTCACTGGGGACTCTGAGAAAGGAATTCATCACTCACGAAAGAAGAAACTGCAGTAGATTGATGGCTCTCAAATGGCTGTGTAGAATCACTGGTATTCACTGGTGTGCAATGCAAACATCCTTGAAAAGATAGTCTGGAATAGAGGACAACTATTACCTCACTTGCATCATGTACAGCAAGGTGAGAGACACATGAAAGATTGTCCTTCAAGAATATCCATCTATGGTGGGAAGCTGCTGCATAGCACAGGGAGATCACCTCTGTGCTTTGTGACCGCCTGGGGGGGTGGGATAGGGAGGGTGGGAGAGAGGGTGATGCAAGAGGGAGGAGATGTGGGAGCATGTGTGTATGTATAACTGATTTAGTTTGTTGTAAAGGGAAAACTAACACACTATTGTAAAACAATTATACTCCAATAAAGATGTTAAAAAAAAAAAAAAAAAAAAAGAATATCCATCTATTATTTCTACATCATATTAGCTTTTGGAGAATTTTCTCATTAGTATTCTACTCCTTTAGCCACTCTGATTTATCTGACTGATAGAGGCTAGAACCCAATCCATTTATTTATTTATTTATTCTCATATAGCATTTAGTTAAGGCTACTGTTAATAAGACTCTAAGACAAAAGATAATGTCAAACTGAAATATTGACATTAACCGTGCCCATAGTCTCAAACCAGACCAACTGAATAAAACTTAGACACCATCAGAGTCTATCTTTTAAATCTAGGTGAATTTCCCCTAATTTCTGCATTGATCTTCTCATTTGGAATGAGGTCCCTTTACCTTCTTCCATTTATTATATAATGATGTCAAATATTTCCTCTGCATATTTTGAGAATTTCATCAGATGGTGTTTTAATTTTTGCTTCAACTGTTAAACAAAATTTAGAAAATTCAAGTGGACAAGGAAAGTCTATTTAATTTAACCATATTTTTACTTTTTCTGTTGTTTTTCCTTCCTCCTGATGTTCCAACTTTTCTGTCATTTCCTTTCCTCTTAAAGAACTTTCTTTATCCATTTTTAAAGTGTAGGTCTGCTGGAGATGAATTCATTTTTTTTTATCATGCAAAAATGTTTAATTTCCTCTTCATTTTGGAAGGTATTTTTGCTAGATATAGAATTGTGGATTGACATTTCTTTCCTTTCAACACTGGAAAAATGTTGTGACACTTTATTCAGACCTTCCTGTTCTTTGATGAAGAAAATCTACTTTTGCTGGAATTGTTTTATCCTATTGGAAAGGTGTTTTCAAAGTTTTTTCTATTTCTTTAGTTTTCATAATTTAATTGTGATGTGTCTTGCTGTGGAATTTTTTAAATTTATCATTCCATTATTCCTTTCATGCCATTATTTCTTTGAATATTTTTTCAGCCCCACTCTCTTTCTCCTCACCTTCTTGAACTCCAATGACATTAATGTTAGATCTTTTGGTAGAATCCCACTAGTCTCTGAGGCTCTGTTCTTTTTTATTTTTTCCAGTTTATTTTCTCTATATTATCCAGAGTGTGTAATTTTATTGTTCTATCTTCCAGTTCATTGATTCTTTCCTTTGTCCTTTCCAATCTACTATTCAGCCCATCCATTGAGTTTTTTATTTAGATTACTGTGCTTTCCAATTCTAAAAATTTCCACTTGGCTTATCTTTATATCTTTTGTTTCTTTTGGGGGGCTTTCCATTCTTTTCGATTATTTCACTTATGTTTTGTTTATTTAATTTACATTTATTTTTTTCTCAACTGGCCTCCATTAATGCCTCAAGAGCAGTGGGGTACCTCCTTACTGCTGGATGGGGGTGGGAGTTCAGGCTCTGCACCAGGCCTCTGGTGATGCCACTCTTCCTGAGAGAACTAGGTTGCCTTGTTGCTGCTCCAAATGTATCCTTTATTTACACTGCAGAGAGAGGTAGGTGCCTCATTATTACTGGGTAGGTATGGAAGTCTAGGCTCTGTACTTGGCATCCTCTGACACCATCCAGGAGGAAAGGTCGGGGGAAGAGAGTCTTCTCATTTCAGCATGTGAGAGTGGACATCTAGGCTTCCCACTAGACTTTGCTGATGAGTTTGTATGTGGGAGTACAGGTTTTTCTGTGGTGTTTGGTTGGAGTAGAGGGGTTATTATCTGAAAATTTTCTGTCTTGCTTGGCTGACACTTTTCCAGTCATTTGACTAGAGACAGCAAGCTTTTATTGTTTCTTTGTTTGTTGGTTTTTCTGGTTGCTGCTTTCTTCAACATCTAGTCTGAGATGTATAATGCCAAAATAAAAACCCATGCAACTCACCATTGTATTTTTTCTTGGGTCCTGATGTCCCTAGTCAGCCTCTATCTTCCAAGGCTGTTTGCTATACAAATGTTCTTAGAAACATAGTTCACGATAACGTGCAGTCAATTCCTTGCTCACGAGATAAGCACAAATGTGAGAGAATCATAGAGAATTGTCTTCCAATACTCACTTATATAAAGAACTGAAAACTAAAAAGGTGTGAAGTATATGCTTAAATAGAAAATGTGTTAAATAATTGGCAGTATAAACACAAGCCAGGAAGTGGGGAAGGATGATATCATCTATTATCAATACATTCTTTTGCTCATCCATGTTAATAGAAAGTGAAAGTGAAAGAAAATTAGGTATCTTATTTAGTATTCTAAAACTAACTACCATAGCTAAAAATAATGATAGTTTGAATAAAATAGCAAAATACAGGAGAAAAGAAAAGGTATAATTGTGCTAATTTTCTCATCTTTCCTAGAGGGTCAGTAGCCTCTAATTGTACTAAATACACACAAGTTTATGTATACTAATTGCAGTTGTAAGGATAATTAGTAGGGAATAAAAGAAATGAGGATACAAGCCTTCAACTTCACAGAAGACACAAACACCATATTTATATATGGGTATACATACACACACATGCATGATTACAATAAAAGAATACAAATATTGATCAAAAACAAAGATGCAGGTTCAGTATAATGTAAAAATTGACTGAATTAGGTCATATCAAAATAAGCAAAATAATACAAAAATAATATAGTTGGGGTAAACCACAATTAAAGAAAATATCTCATTTTGGACTGAAAAATAAGATATATATATATATATATATATATATATATATGAAACAGCATTATACCAAAAGATTGATCATTAAGAAGGTAAAAAATGGAATTCTAGACAAATGCTAAAAAAAGAAAATCATAGAAAATAAAAGAATGGTGATGATGAAGAGGAAGGGGAGGAGAAAGGGAGAAAGAAGAACAAGAAGAGAAAAAGAAGAAGGAGAAGAAGAAGAAGACAACAATGGCTTGAGATCTTGTTAATTTTATTTGACAATTTGTATTCAAATCAAAAACTGTTAAAGTATTTAGAAAAGATAAACTTTTATACTCCTTGTGCATCATTATGTACCAAACAATATGGCATCAGAATCAATAAAGCAAAAAATAGCAGAAAATACAAGAGAAATATATTTAAACATAATATTAAAAGGTGGATTCAAGTCTTCATTGTCAGTTGACTATTGATTTACTCATGTAAGTAAAGGCAACAGCAATACAAATAATATAATTAATAAGGAGGATAAAATAATAAATATAATATAAATATATGTTCCTGAATTTAGTTGGAAACCTTTCAGCTTTTCACCACTGAGTATTATGTTGGCTCTGCATTTGTCATAAGTGGCTTTTATTATGTTGAGATATTTTCCTCTATACCCACTTTAGTGAAAGTTTTTATCATGAATTGATGTTGAATTTTGTCATATGCTTTTTCTGTGGCTATTAAGATTATCATGTGGTTTTTCATAGCCCTTTATATATGTCATGCCACTCCCTTCTGGCCTGTAAAGTTTCTCCTGCAAATCTGCTGATAGTCTTATTGGGTTTCCCTTGTATGTAATAAGTTTGGATATATGTTGTATGCTTTTCTCTTGCTGCTTTTAAGAGTCTTTCTTTAACTTTCACCTTTTAAATTATAATGTTTCTCAGTGTATATCTCTTTGGTTTCATTTTACTTGGAACTCTCTGGGATTCCTGGATTTTAATGTCTGTTTCCTTCCCCAGATTAGGGAATTTTTAGGCTATTATTTCTTCAAATAAGTTTTCTGGCTCTTCCTCTCTACCTTCTACTTCTAGAGGCCCATAATGTGAATGTTATTCCACCTGATGTTGTATCAGAGGTTCCTTAAGGTATCCTCACTTCTTTTCTTTTTTTGGGGTATGTTTAATTTTTATTTATTTATTTTTTCTTCTTAGTCATCCATTTTATACACATCAGTGTATACATGTCAATCCCAGTCTCCCAAATTCATCACACAACAACACCCACCCCTCGCTGCTTTTCCCCCTTGGTGTCCATACATTTTTTCTCTACTTCTCTGAATCACTTTCTGCTCTGCAAAGCAGTTCATCTGTACCATTTTCTAGGTTCCACATATATGCGTTACTATACGATATTTGTTTTTCTCTTTCTGACTTACTTCACTCTGTTTGACAGTCTCTAGATGCATCCACGTCTCTACAAATGACCCTATTTCGATCCTTTTTATGGCTGAGTAATATTCCATTGTATATATGTACCACATCTTCTTTAACCATTCGTCTGTCAATGGGCATTTGGGTTGCTTCCATGACCTGGCTATTGTAAATAGTGCTACAATGAACATTGGGGGTGCATGTGTCTTTTTGAATTATGGTCTTCTCTGGGTATATGCCCAGTAGTGGGATTGCTGGGTCATTGGTAATTCTATTTTCAGTTTAATAAGGAATCTCCATACTGTTCTCCATAGTGGCTGTATCAATTTACATTCCCACCAAGAGTGCAAGAGGGTTCCTTTTTTTCTTTCAAATCCCTCTCCAGCATTTGTAGTTTGTAGATTTTCTGATATGCCCATTCTGACTGGTGTGAGGTGATACCTCAGTGTAGTTTTGATTTGCATTTCTCTAATAATTAGTAATGTTGAGCAGCTTTTCATGTGCTTCTTGGCCATCTGTATGTCTTCTTTGGAGAAATGTCTATTTAGGCCTTCTGCCCATTTTTGGACTGGGTTGTTTGTTTTTTTAATATTGAGCTGCATGAGCTGTTTATATATTGTGGAGATTAATCTTTTGTCCAATGATTCATTTGCAAATATTTTCTCGCATTCTGAGGGTTGTTTTTTCATCTTGGATATGGTTTCCTTTGCTGTGCAAAAGCTTTTAAGTTTCATTTGGTCCCATTTGTTTATTTTTATTTCCATTACTCTAGGAGGTGTACCAAAAAAGATCTTGCTGTGATTTATGTCAAAGAGTGTTCTTCCTATGTTTTCCTCTAACATTTTTATAGTGCCCAGTCTTACATTTATGTTTCTAATCTATTTTGAGTTTCTTTTTGTGTATGGTGTTAGGGAGTGTTCTAATTTCATTTTTCTACATGCAGCTGTCCAGTTTTCCCAACACCATTATTGAAGAGACTGTCTTTTCTCGATTGTATATCCTTGCCTCCTTTTTCATAGATTAGTTGACCATAGGTGCATGGATTTATCTCTGGGCTTTCTATCCTGTTCAGTTGATCTATATTTCTGTTTTTGTGCCAGTACCATACTGTCTTGATTAATATAGCTTTGTAGTATAGTCTGAAGTCAGAGAGTCTGATTCCTCCAGCTCTGTTTCTTTCCCTCAAGACTGTTTTGGCTATTCGGGGTCTTTTGTATCTCCATACAAATTGTAAGATTTTTTTTTCTAGTTCTGTAAAAAATTCCATTGGTAATTTGATAGGGATTGCATTGAATCTGTAGATAGCTTTGGGTAGTATAGTCATTTTCACAATATTGATTCTTCCAATGCAAGAACATGGCATATCCCTCCATCTGCTTATATCATCTTTAATTTCTTTCATCAGTGTTTTATAGTTTTCTGCATACAGATATTTTGCCTCCCTAGGTAGGTTTATTCCTAGGTATTTTATTCTTTTTGTTTCCTTAATTTCCCTTTCAGATTTTTCATCATTAATGCATAGGAATGCAAGAGATTTCTGTGCATTAATTTTGTATCCTGCAACTTTATGAAATTGAATGATTAGTTCTAATAGTTTTCTGGTAGCATCTTTAGGTTTCTCTATGTATAGTATCATGTCATCTGCAAACAGTGACAGTTTTGCTTCTTGTTTTCCAATTTGTATTCCTTTTACTTCTTTTTCTTTTCTGACTGCCATGGCTAGCACTTCCAAAACTATGTTGAATAATAGTGGTGAGAGTGTACATCCTTGTCTTGTTCCTGATATTAGAGGAAATGCGTTCAGTTTTACACCATTGAGAATGATGTTTGCTGTGGGTTTGTCATATATGGCCTTTATTATGTTGAAGTATGTTCCCTATATGCTCACTTTCTGGAGAGTTTTTATCATAAATTAGTGTTGAATTTTGTCAAAAGCTTTTTCTGCATCTATTGAGACAATCATATGGTTTTTATTCTTCAATTTTTTGATATGGTGTATGACACTGATTGATTTGCAAATACTGAAGAATCCCTGCATCTCTGGGATAAACCCCACTTGATCATGGTGTATGATCCTTTTAATGTGTTGTTGGATATCATATGCTAGTATTTTGTTGAGGATTTTTCCATCTTTATTCATCAGTGAGATTGGTGTAATTTTCTTTTTTTGGAGTATCTTTGTCTGGTTTTTGTATCAGGGTGATGGTGGCCTTGTAGAATGAGTTTGGAAGTGTTCCCTCCCCTGACATTTTTTGGAAGAGTTTGAGAAGAATAGGTGTTAACTCTTCTCTAAATGTTTGATAGAATTCACCTGTGAAGCCTCCTGGTCCTGGACTTTTGTTAGTTGGAGATTTTTAATCACAGTTTCAATTTCATTAATTGTGATAGGTCTGTTCATATTTTCTATTTCTTCCTGGTTGAGTCTTGGAATGTTATACCTTTCTAAGAATTTGTCCATTTCTTCCAGGTTTTCCATTTTATTGGCATAGAGTTGCTTGTAGTAGTCTCTTAGGATGCTTTGTATTTCTGCTGTGTCTGTTGTTACTTCTCCTTTTTCATTTCTAATTTTATTGATTTGAGTCCTCTCCCTCTTTTTCTTGATGAGTCTGGCTAATTGTTTATCAATTTTGTTCATCTTCTTAGAGGACCAGCTTTTAGTTTTACTGATCTTTGCTATTGTTTTCTTTGTTTCTATTTCAGTTATTTCTGCTCTGATCTTTATGATTTCTTTCTTTCTCCTAACTCTGGGTTTTGTTTGTTCTTTTTTCTCTAGTTCCTTTAGATGTAAAGTTAGATCGTTTATTTGAGATTTTTCTTGTTTATTTTGTTAGGCTTGCATAGCTATAAACTTCCCTCTTAGAACTGCTTTTGCTGCAACCCATAGGTTTTGGATAATTGTGTTTTCATTTTTATTTGTCTCTAGGTATCTTTTGATTTCCTCTTTGATTTCTTCAATGATCTCTTCATTATTTAGTAACGTATTGTTTAGCCTCCATGTGTTTGTGGGTTTTTTTATGTTTTTTTCCCTGTAATTGATTTCTAATCTCATAGTGTTGTGGTCAGAAAAGATGCTTGATATGATTTCCATTTTCTTAAATTTACTGAGGCTTGAATATGACCCAAGATGTGATCTATCCTGGAGAATGTTCCATGCACATGTTCCATGTGCACTTGAGAAGAAAGTGTAATCTGCTGTTTTTGGATGGAATGTCCTATAAATATCAATTAAATCTATCTGGTCTATTGTGTCATTTAAGCCTTGTGTTTCCTTTTTAATTTTCTGTTTGGATGATCCATCCATTAGTGTAAGTGAGGTATTAAATTCCACCACTATTATTGTGTTACTGTTGATTTCCTCTTTTAGAGTTGTTAGCAGTGGCCTTATGTATTGAGGTGCTCCTATGGTGGGTGCATAAACATTTACAATTATTATATCTTCTTCTTGGATTGATCCCTTGATCATTATGTAGTGTCCTTCCTTGTCTCTTGTAACATTCTTTATTTTAAAGTCTATTTCATCTGATATGAATATTGCTACTCCAGCTTTCTTTTGATTTCCGTTTGCATGGAATATCTTTTTCCATCCCCTCACTTTCAGTCTGTATGTGTCCCTAGGTCTGAAGTGGGTCTCTAGTAGACAGCATATATATGGGTCTTGTTTTTCTATCCATTCAGCAAGCCTGTGTCTTTTGGTTGGAGTATTTAATCCATTCACGTTTAATCTAAATACCGATATGTATGTTCCTATGACCATTTAAAAAATTATTTTGGGGTTGTTTATGTAGGTCCTTTACTTCTCTTATATTTCCCACTTAGAGAAGTTCCTTTAGTATTTGTTGTAGAGCTGGTATAGTGGTGCTGAATTCTCCTAGCTTTTGCTTGTCTGTAAATCTTTTGATTTCTTCATTGAATCTGAATGAGATCCTTACTGGGTAGAGTAATCTTGGTTGTAGGTTCTTCCCTTTCATAACTTTAAGTATATCTTGCCACTCCCTTCTGGCTTGTAGAGTTTCTGCTGAGAAATCAGCTTTTAAACTTATGGGAGTTCCCTTGTATGTTGTCATTTTCCCCTTGCTGCTTTCAATAATTTTTCTTTGTCTTTAATTTTTGCCAGTTTGATTACTATGTGTCTCGGCGTGTTTCTCCTTGGTTTTATCCTGTTTGGGACTCTCTGTGATTCCTGAATTTGGGTGGCTATTTTCTTTCCCATGTTAGGGAATTTTTTGACTATAATATGTTCAAATATTTTCTCAGGTCCTTTCTCTCTCTCTTCTCCTTCTAGGACCCCTATAATGTGAATGTTGTTGCATTTAATGTTGTCCCAGAGGACTCTTAGGCTGTCTCCATTTCTTTTCATTCTTTTTTCTTTATTCTGTTCTGCAACAGTGAATTCCACCATTCTGTCTTCCAGGTCACTTATCCATTCTTCTGCTTCAGTTATTCTGCTATTGATTCCTTCTAGTGTATTTTTCACTTCAGTTATTGTATTGTTCATCTCTGTTTGTTTGTTCTTTAATTCTTCTAGATCTTTCTTAAACATTTCTTGCATCTTCTCAATCTTTGCCTCCATTCTTTTTCCAAGGTCCTGGATCATGTTCACTACGATTATTCTGAATTATTTTTCTGGAAGATTGCCTATCTCCATTTCATTTCATTGTTTTTCTGTGGTTTTATCTTGTTCGTTCATCTGGTACATAGCCTTCTGACTTTTCATCTTGTCTATCTTTCTGTGAATTTGGTTTTTGTTCCACAGGCTGCAGGATTGTAGTTCTTCTTGTTTCTGCTGTCTGCCATCTGGTGGATGACTCTATCTAAGAGGCTTGTGGAAGTTTCTTGATGGGAGGGACTGGTGGTGGGTAGAGCTGGCTGTTGTTCTGGTGGGCAGAACTCAGTAAAACTTTAATCCACTTGACTGCTGATGGGTAGGGCTGGGTTCCCTCCCTGTTGGTTGTTTGGCCTGAGGTGACCAAACCCTGGAGCCTACCTGTGCTCTTTGATGGGGCTAATGGTGGACTCTGGGAGGGCTCACGCCAAAGAGTACTTCCCAGAACTTCTGCTGCCAGTGTCCTTGTTCCTTGGTGAGCCACAGCTGCCCCATGCCTCTGCAGGAGACTGTCCAACACTAGCAGGTATGTCTGGTTCAGTCTGCTATGGGGTCACTGCTGCTTCCCTAGGTCCCAATGCACACGCTACTTTGTGTGCGCCCTCCATGAGTGGATTCTCTGTTTCCCCCAGTCCTGCCAAAGTCCTACAATCAAATCCTGCTAGCCTTCAAAGTCTGATTCTCTAGGAATTCCTCATCCCATTGCTAGACCCCAAGGTTGGGAAGCCTGACGTGTGGCTCAGAACCTTCAGTCCAGTGGGTGGACTTCCGTGGTATTAGTGTCCTCCAGTTTGTGAGTCACCCACCCAGCAGTTATGGGATTTGATTTTATTGTGATAGCACACCTCCTACCCTTTCACTGTGGCTTCTCCTTTGCCTTTGCATGTGGAGTATCTTTTTTGCTGAGTTCCAGTGTCTTCCTGTTGATGATTTTTCAGCAGTTAGCTGTGATTCTGGTGTTCTTGAAAGAGGGATTGAGAGCACTTCCTTCTACTCTGCCATCTTGTGTCCTCACTTCTACTCATTCAAAAAAAATTTTTTGATACTCTGTGTAGGTGTTTTTCATAGCTTTTTCTTCCAGCTTATTTGTGCTTCTATTTCAATCGCTCTGCTTTTGAACTCCTCCAGTGTATCTTCCAATTTAGTTATAACTTCTATTTGGTATTTTCTATCTTTGTTGAAGTTCTCACTTGTGTTTATTTATTTTTCTCTTGAGATCATTGAGCATATTTATGGCCATTACTTTTAACCCTTTATCAGGTAGGTTGCTTATCTTTATTTCATTAAGTTCTTATTTTGGGGAATTTGTCTTTTTCTTTGGTTTGAAACTTTTCCCTCTGTCTCTTCATTTTGCTTGTCTCTGTGTGTTTTTCTGTATGTATTAGATAAAACAACTACCTTTTTCAGTCTTGAAGGAGTGGTCTTATGTAGGAGTTGTTCTGATTGGCCCAGGAGCACAATCTCCCTTGGGCACCAGAGCCAAGTAATCTATGTGCATCCCTCATGTGGATTGCATGCACCTGCCTGCTGTGATAGAACAACAATTGCTATGTAGGGAGGGTGAGCTTCAACTTACTTACCCATCAGAAAGGATGCTTTGAAAACCACAAGTGATTAAATAATTTAAATTTGTGATATTGTTGGAATCATGACCTCAAATGTGCCCTAGAAGAGGAAAGGAGGGTCTCCCTTTTGTTCTCTCCCAATTACAATGAGTTGGAGGCTACAGTGGGCACCTGGGGAAAGGTGAAGAGGGAGGATCGGCCTCTGCATTACCAGCCACCTCCCCACCAGAGACCTTGTCTCTAGATTTAGCTTCTCCTGCCATTGATACCTCTACTCTGCACTGGAATGGGGTAAAAGGGGCAAGATGAAATCATGGCAGCCCCAGAGGAGGAGAGAAAGAAGAAGAAAGGGGACATAAGAGTGAATGCAATTTGGAAGAATTTAAATAACACTTTGGGGCTGCCATGTGTGTTATTGTATTTCCTCATTTTCTGTGGGTATCATTTTTCTTGCCACTGAAATCATGCCCCCCCAATATGAAGAAAAAAGTATAAATATGGAAGATAGGGAAAGGAACACTGAGCTGGGTATAAAAGGTTTTCCCAGAAAAATTGAACAGAAAAGAACAACTATTAAAGATGCAATGAAGTAGGGAACATTAACACCCCACTTTCACCAATGGACAGATCATCGAAAATGAAAATAAATAAGAAACTACAAGCTTTAAATGATACATTAAACAAGATGGACTTAATTGATATTTATAGGACATTCTATCCAAAAACAACAGAGTACACTGTCTTCTCAAGTGCTCATAGAACATTCTTCAGAATAGCTCATATCTTGGGTCACCAATCAAGCCTTGGTAAACTTAAGAAAACTGAAGTCATCTCAAGTATCTTTTCCAACCACAAGGCTATGAGACTAGATATCAATTACAGGACAGTATCTGTGAAAACTACAAACACATGGAGACTAAACAATACACTACTAAATAACCAAGAGATCACAGAAGAAATCAAAGAGGAAAGAAAAAATACCTAGAAACAAATGACAATGAAAACACGATGACCCAAAACATATGAGATGCAGCAAAAGCAGTTCGAAGAGGGAAGTTTATAGCAATACAATCATACCTCAAGAAACAAGAAACATCTCAAATAAACAACCTAACCTTACACCTAAAGCAATTAGAGAAAGAAGAACAAAAAAACTGCAAAGTTAGCAGAAGGAAAGAAATAATAAAGATAAGATCAGAAATAAATGAAAAAGAAATGAAGGAAACAATAGCAAAGATCAATAAAACTAAAAGCTAGTTCTTTGAGAATATAAACAACATTGATAAACTACTGGGCAGACTCATCAAGAAAAAAAGGGAAAAGACTCAAATCAATAGAATTAGAAATGAAAAAGGAGAAATAACAACTGACACTGCAGAAATACAAAGGATCATGAGAGATTACTACAAACAACTCTATGCCAATAAAATGGACAACCTAGAAGAAGTGGACAAATTCTTAGAAAAGCACAACCTTCTGAGACTGAACTAGGAAGGAATAGAAAATATAAACAGACCAATCACAAGCACTGAAATTGAGACTGTGATTAAAAATCTTCCAACAAACAGAAGCCCAGGACCAGATGGCTTCACAGGTGAATTCTATCAAACATTTAGAGAAGAGCTAACACCTATCCTTCTCAAACTCTTCCAAAATATAGCTGAGAGAGGAACACTCCCAAACTTATTCTACAAGGCCACCATCACCCTGATACCAAAACCAGACAAAGAGGTCAGAAAGAAAGAAAACTACAGGCCAATATCACTGATGAACATAGATTTAAAAATCCTCAACAAAATACTAGCAAAGAGAGTCCAACAGCACATTAAAAGATCATACACCATGATCAAGTGGGGTTTATCCTAAGAATGCGGGATTCTCCAATATATTCAAATCAATCAATGTGATACACCATATTAACAAATTGAAGAAGAAAAACCATATGATCATCTCAATAGATGCAGAAAAAGCTTTTGACAAAATTCAACAACCATTTATGATAGAAACCCTCCAGAAAGTAGGCATAGAGTGAACTTACCTCAACATAATAAAAGCCATATATGACAAACCCACAGCTAACCTCATTCTCAATGGTGAAAAATGGTGAAACCATTTCCTCTAAGATCAGGAACAAGACAAGGTTGCCCACTCTCACCATTATTATTCAACAGAGTTTTGGATGTTTTAACCACAGCAATCAGAGAAGAAAAAGAAATAAATGGAATCCAAATCATAAAAGAAGAAATAAAGCTGTCACTGTTTGAGGATGACATGATACTATACATACAGAATCCTAAAGATGCTACCAGAAAACTACTTGAGTTAATCAATGAATTTGGTAAAGTAACAGGATACAAAATTAATGCACAGAAATCTCTTGCATTCCTATACACTAATGATGAAATATCTGAAAGTGAAATTAAGAAAACACTCCCATTTACCAATGCAACAAAAAGAATAAAATACCTAGGAATGAACCTACCAAAGGAGACAAAAGACCTGTATGCAGAAAACTATAAGACACTAATGAAAGAAATTAAAGATGATACAAACAGATGGAGAGATATACCATGTTCTTGGATTGGAAGAATCAACATTGTGAACATGACTATACTACCCAAAGCAGTCTACAGATTCAGTGCAATCCCTATCAAATTACCAATGGCATTTTTCACAGAACTAGTACAAAAAAATTCACAATTTGTATGGAAAAAAACTAAAGACCCTAAATAGCCAAAGCAATCTTGAGAAAGAAAAACAGAGCTGGAGGAATCAGGCTCCTGGGCTTCACACTACACTAGAAAGCTACAGTAATCAAGAAAATATAGTACTGGCACAAAAACAGAAATCTGGACCAAATGGAACGGATAGAAAGCCCAGAGATAAACCCATGCATATATGGTCACCTTATCTTTGAAAATGGAGGCGAGAATATACATTGGAGAAAAGACAGCCTCTTCAATAAGTGGTGATGGGAAAATTGTACAGCTACATGTAAAAGAATGAAATTAGAACACTCCCTAACACCATACACAAAAATAAACTCAAAATAAATTAAAGACCTAAATGTAAGGCCAGAAACTATAAAACGCTTAGAGGAAAACATAGGCAGAACACTCTATGACATAAATCACAGCAATATCCTTTTTGACCCACTTCCTAGAGAAATGGAAATAACAAAAATAAACAAATGGGACCTAATGAAACTTAATAGCTTTTGCACAGCAAAGGAAACATAAACAAGACAAAAAGCCAACCCTCAGAATGGGAGAAAATATTTGCAAATGAAGCAACTGACAGAAGATTAATCTCCAAAATTTACAAGCAGCTCATGCAGCTCAATATCAAAAAAGCCAACAACCCAATCCAAAAATGGGAAGAAGACCCAAACAGATATTTCTCTAAAGAAGATATACAGATTGCCAACAGACACATGAAAGGATGCTCAACATCACTAGTCATTAGGGAAATGCAAAATAAAACAATAGTGAGATATCACCTCATGACTGTTAGAATGGCCATCGTCAAAAAGACAAGTGATAACAAATGTTGGTGTGGATGTGGAGAAAGGGAACCCTTGTGTACTTATGGATGACATTGTGAATTGGTACTGCCACTATGGAAAACAGTATAGAGGTTCCTCACAAATTTAAAAATAAAACTACCATATGCTCCAGCAATTTCACTTCTAGAAATATAGCCAATAAAAACAAAAACACTGACTTGAAAAGATATCTGCAGCCCCATGTTTGTTGCAGCATTATTTATAATAATCAAGACATGGAAATAATCATGTCCATCAATAGATGGATGGATAAAGAAGATGTTGTATAACCATATACAGTGGAATATTAATCAGCCATAAAACAGAATGCAGTCTTGCCATCTGTGAAAATATGGATGAACCTTGAAGGCATTATGCTAAGAGAAATAAGTCAGACAGAAAAAGACAAATACTGTATGATTTCACTTATAAGTGGAATCTAAAATGAGCAAACAAAAAACCCCCAAAATTCATAGAAAAAGAGATCAGGTTTGTGGTTATCAGAGAAGGGGGTAGGGAGAGGGGAAATTGGAGAAGAGTGGTCAAAAGGTATGAACTTCCAGTTAAATGGTAAATAAGCACTAGGGATATAATGAACAACATGATGACTATAGTTAACACTGCTATATAATATACAGGAAATTAGCTAAGAGAGTACATTCCAGGTGTTCTCACCACAAGGAGATTTTTTTTTTTCTTTTCTTTTTACTGTAGCTTTATGAGAGAATGGATGTTAACTAAATCTATTGTGGAAATTAATAATTTCAAAATATCTGTAAATCAAACCATCATGCTATATGCCTTTAACTTATACAGGGACTTATGTCAATTATTTCTCAATAAAACTGGAAGAAAAATTAGTACAACTCTCCCCTTACCCCCACCCTCCAGCCCTGAGTAACTGCCTCTCGGGGTCTCCATTGTTTTCTCTGTATCTTAGTTTTCTCAACTTGTATTTGCCCACCCATTCACTTTAAAGAGGATGTTGCACTTCTAAAACATCTTAGTTGAGTTTGCTGGTGGCTCGAAGCACTGAGGCTTCGAGCCTCTTCTTCACATCTCCTTTGCTTGGTAGAAATTTGTCAGCAACAATGGCATGGTCATCAGAGGTTCATCGTGACTGAACAGAGAGAAAATGCAAATCAGAGGGGCTACAATGTCTTTCAAAGAACCTGTTTAGAGAGTCCACAGCCATTAGTCTCTAATGAACTTTCCGATAGAAAGAGCGGAAAACAAAAGACATCAAAATAACACCTTTTTTATTTTCAACCCTGGAAAACTTCCCAACTTTGCCTTTTGTAAAGGTCAGGCTATGACCTCTTCATGGTGGTCCTCACCCTCTCCTGGAGGGAAACCCTCCAGATTATGTGGGTCGTTGGGAGTGAAACATAGGCAGAAGCTCCTGGAGCCCAGGGCCAAGTCCCCAGGCTGAGACTTTTCAGGTTGCACTTTTTTTAATCTTTTAGATCAGCTGGGCAGCTATATAGCACTGCCACACAACTTCAGTGCCCATGTTCTTACTTAATGGTTGCATTTTGAGCCTAGTAATGCAAAATTAATTTCCATGAACTAATGAAAAAAAGACAATGGATGACTTTACACCCAGATCTCATATTCACACCAAGTAAAAGCCATTCTATATTCCAGCAATTCTTTTCTGAGGCTTCTCAGTGTTCACAGAGCAAAGACAGGGTGGAAACCAAATTATCAGGGACACATACTGTTATCAAGATGCCAAATCCTGAGGGGCCTGGGGCACAGGAGTTTGGCCATATTCACACTGAGAGCAGCAGTTGGGTTTTTGGGCTCCTAGATGGAGCTCGGCCCTGAGAGAGGAGAGAGAAAGGGCTGAGGGGACCCAGCTTAGGAAGATGCCAAGCTGGGTATCAGGGTGGGGGGCTCTCTCATGGTCTCTGGGCATCTCTGTTAACACAGCAGCATTTACCCTCTTCTTTGCAGCCATCCTTCTGTACCTGAAGCTGTCCAGAACTAGTTGCTTAAGGGGGGAAAATAACTCCAATTGCCATCACCTGTATATATTGCTTGCTGTATTTTTCTAATCACCTGAACCTCCTAATCAGCATGCATGTCATTAAGACACTGTCCTACTCATTTATTAATCAACAAACATGTGTTGAGTTTTAGTCTGAGCTAAGCACAGTATTAGAAGGCTAAAAAGATGTGGCTCCCCTCCTCCCGAGGGGTCCAGCTTCACTGGACCGGAAACTTCAGATTTGTTCTGGGGCCCTTAGCCTCAGGAGCCTCTGGTGTACATCCTATGACTGTCTACTCACAATTTTGTAAAAAGAGCAGAGGTTGTAAAAAGGTTGCCAAACATACTTTGTCACAGAAATGAGTCCCAAGTGTAAAGCCTTCTCTTTATAGAATTGGTGGCTCATTTTCACCGATAAAGGTGGCACTTACACTTTCTATGACACCAAGTCTGACATCACATCAGCTCAACTTAAAAAAATGTATTCCATATTTAGTTCCAGAAAAGATTTAAGCCGAGTCACATAAATGTGTACAATGCAGTAAGGCAAAATAAAATTAAGGGAATGAGGGAAATAAGACAAGAGAAAATGAGGGTATTGACCAAAGAATGATGCCTGAAACCTCTTTTTGAAACTGTGATAAAATTTACATAAAATAAAATTTACCATCTTGACAATATTTCAGTGTACAGTTCAGTGACATTAAGTACTTTTACACTATAGGCAAGCATCACTACCCTCCATCTACAGAACTCTTTTCATCTTGCTAAACTGAAACTCTGTCCTCATTAACTCCTGACTCCCAGTTCCTCCTCCCACAGTCCCTGACAACATTTCTGTCCCCGTGAATTTGCCTAGAATACATACTTCATACAAGTAGAATCACACTGTATGTGTCTTTTTGTGTCTGGCTTCTTTCCTTAATATAATGTCCTCAGGGTTCCTCTATGTTGTAGCCTGTGTCAGGATTTCCTTCCTTCTTAAGACTGGATAATATTCCAATGTATGAATATACCAGCCAGAGACTGTTTTAATCTGACATTTTAAGCTCAGTGCTTATAAGATTTTAATAATTATGAGACATACTCTATGTATTTGTGGACAGCCATAAATCATGGGTAGTGTAAGAGGTAGTGACAGTTCTGAATAGAATGATCACAAACCCCGTCACCAGTAACTGAACTCAACACACTGATTGCTTGCTGCTTGGCTGGGTTTATTTATTTTTTTCTTTCCAACCTGAAATTATGTTCATTATTTCTCACCATCTAAAAGTTTAGTGCCCCTTCAGGGTAGGGAGAGCTATTATAATCACTGCAGCTGTCTCTTAAAATATTAAATGAATGTATTTCTGACCATTTCTAAAATGCAAAGTTCAGTATGGAGCTTTGATTAGTATCCTGACAGTGATGTGCTTGGGGAATTTAATTCATTTGACAAATATAGAGCAAGTGTCTTGGCTGTGTCAGACACTGTTCTGGGAGCTGGGGATACAGACAACAGAAGTTCTGTCCCAACCCTTCAGAGCTGACATTCCAGAGGTGATGACTGGCAGTACAAAACCAATAAGCAGATGAAACAATTACAGGTTATAATCTGAGGGATAAATGGGAGACACAAACGCGGGCTGATATAGAAAGCCCGGCATGGAGTCGTGTGCGGGGGTGGTCAGGAAGGCCTCCCTGAAGAGGGGGCATTTAGGTCTAAAGTGATGGGAGAAGCCACTTTTGCAAAGCAAGCAGGTGAGGCCTGGACAGAAGTAACATGTGCAAGGTCCCTGCTATGGTAAGGCTGGGAATGACCTTGGAAAGAAAAGGAAATCACTGAATCTGGATAGCAACAAGCAAGGGGAGAGTAGCGCAGACTGGAGAAAGGAAGGCAGAGGCCTTGGAAATCATAGTAAGAGGTGAATCTTATTTCACGTTTCCTAGGAAGTACTCAGAAATGTTCTAATTGGAAGAATGATGTCATCTGATGTTTATTTTTCAAGAGACTGGTGGAGCATGGATTGGAGAGAGGCAAGAGTGGAAGACAAGGACTGATGAGGGGATGTAGGAAGAGCTGAGAGGGACAATGATGTAGATTCAGGTGGTGTGGTGGAGCCAGAGGAAAGTGAGCAGGTCCGAGCATTTATTGGAAATACAGTTGAGGCTCCTTATTTCTGTGTTATGTATGGGTATGTTAAAGAACAAAATTTCAACCATGTAAATTTGAAGATCTAATTGGCTTTATTAAGAGACTCATGAATCAGGAAGTATCCCATCTAGCAGGTAGAGAGATACTCTGAGGAGCTGTACGAAAGGAAGGCTTTTATCGTACAAAGGAGGGTGAGGCAATGAATTTATTAGCAAAAGAAAAGAGTGAATTGTTTCAGGCCAGTGCATCCACTTTGGGGAGAGAGGAATGGCTGGAGTCTTATTATACAGATGACCTCACTGATGCTGACCAGAAAATTTCAGATGAACTGATTAAAATTACATTTATTGGGAAGGTCAAAACTGCAATTAGATCAAGTTTTAAGTCTAGGTTTTGTGTCATGGGCGTTAACATGAGTGACGCCATTTTGGGCCTGCATTTTTCTCTTTAACAGGTATTAATACCAAAGTTTTGGCTTGAGAACTGAGGAAGAAGGGGGCATGCATAGGGGGGAACAAAACTCAGGGTTTCTGCTAAATATTTTGAAATTGAGCTATATGTAACAACCCACACGGAGAGGTAAAGCACATTGTTGGAAATGCTAGCATGGATTCCAGTGGAGAGCTCAGAGTTAATGATAAATATTTTAGGGTCATTAACATAAGGATAACATTTAAATCTTTGGAGATTACCAAGGAAGAGAGTACAGAGAAGAGATTAGAAGACCCAGAATCCCACTGTGAGGTGCCTCAACTTGGAGAGGTCAAGTAGAGTAAGATAAGATAACACAACAAATGGAGAAGGGTGGTCCGTGAGCTAGTAGGGGAAACCAGCAGAGTGTGGCATCATGGTAACCAGGAGGAGAGAACCCTCCAGGGATGCAGTGCTGGGGTCTGGGGAAGAGAGGGAGACTACAGAGAAGCTGAGAAATACGCATTAGATATAGCCACATGGAAGACCAGGTTCAGGCAGTGGTTGTGGGTAAAGTCAGACTAAAACTTCTGACTAGTGAATAGAGGAGGGGGAGTGGAGACAGTGGGAATATAGAATTTTTTTTGAGTATTCTGGCTTATAAGGAATATTGGAGAAATAAGATGGTATCCTGAAGGAGACAGTAGGTCAAGGACTTCCTTTTTTTTTTAAGTTGAGAGATAATATAGCATATTTGTATGCTGCTGAGAACGTTTACCCAAAGGGTCATGTTTATTTCAGAACATTTGCAGCACATATACTCTCTGTAAAAATCAGCCAGCACGGGGAGCTGCCTATTAGGCCAATACTATATCCTGAACATGTAAATATGCCATCTGCACAGAAAAGACAGTAGATAAATAAAACTTGAAAGATTAATGTATGATATTTAATAAGCACCTATTATGTACCAGACACTGATTTAGACCCTTAACTTACCTTGTAGAATAATACAGACCAGGAACTTATATTCTTGAGAAGGAAGACATAAATAAATAAGTAAATTATATAGTAGAGTGGAGAGTGATTGGTTTGATACAGGTCTCCACCATCAAAGTTGACTTTTTACTTAATATTTAAATATGTTACCAAATCCTTGAGCTTTTGCATCTGTAAGCTTAGCATGAACCAAGAACTGACTTAAACATTTTAATGCCACTTTTCCCCAGCTATTGTGTGCACACGGAACGTCTCCTGTAAGGTGGGATGAGTGCTTGAGGAATGGTATCTACATCTCTCACGTTGTTTTGCCTACCACTTACACATACCTAACTGACACAGAGCTCATGACACACCAAGTTCTGGTGCAGCTTGGTTTTAAGAAAAGGATGGATGCATGTTGGGATTGTCTCCCTCCTTCACTCTCTCCTGCTCTCCTTCTTCAGCCCCTTCTCCTTTTCTCTTCCTCCCCCTCTCCCTCTTGTATCTTGTGATCTGGCCACATTCCCAAGGAGTTATTGTGGTGGTCTCCCATCATCACCTCTCAGATACTCCACCACTGAGTGGGATGCTTCTTCCCAGCACTCCAGAGTGGGACCCAGTGTGTTTTGTTGGCTCTGAAGGAGTGCTCATGCCTGAACCAAGGACATCTCCAGAGAGACTCAGTGTTCTGACTAACTGGGCTGGGTCACAGTACCCATATTGGTCTTTCCCTGGGGTAGGTCAGCTCCACTGAGCCACTCACATGGAGAGCCATTCCTCCAGTAAATTCATGGGGTCCATAGGAGAGGGGAGAACACATGAGGGGACTGAGAAATGAAGAGGACCAGTAAGTTGCCCCCAGCACATGGATAATTGTTTCAGACCTATGATGTCAACTCAGGTTTGCCAGATCCTCAAGCTCTGACTTTTTCCCACTAGAACCTATCACCTTCTCAAAACTGTTATTTCATTCGCTCAGTGTGCATGAGCTTGGTGTTTTATAAGAATTGGGTATGTAGATAGAAATTGTCAAATGAGGGCAGAGAAAGAGGCACAGAAGAAAGTGAAGATGGAATGTAGCAGACAACAGTTGGGGTCCCAGCAGGAAACATTCACTCTTAAACTGGATAATTTGAGGAGTGCTTACTAGAGGGATCATTTGCCAAAAAAGGCAGGCAGGATGTAGAGAAACCAAAAGAGATAATGTAATATTTTAGGACAAGTAAGTGTGGGGCATTTGACATCACAAGAGAGGGAACAGATACCAGAACGCTAAAGGAGAGAGTCATGTGGAGAAGGCCACCTTGGCAGGCGCTGTGGCCTTCAGAAGAGGTCCATCCAGCTTCAAGTGACCACAGAGGGAGGGCACCTGGGGAATAGGAATGCAGCCCTTCCTCTCTCTCTCCCTCATAAGTCTTGCCAGGGATCCCCATTGCTGAACACAGATGCCAGAGGGAAAGAGAGGTGGCTGAAACACACCGTGCAGGTCAGCCTCTGGGCACAGAGCAGGGAGAAGAAGGATGTAGGGCACATCTGGTCATCTGGTGATGTAAAGAAAAGGCAGGATAGGAAGCAAGGTCAAGTGGAGGCAATCACACTCTTCACCACCTTCTTCTTTCCCCCAAACCCACTTCCTGCTTCCTCTCCTACTGTCCTTCCTATCAGAGAATCTTCTGCTGGAATCCCCTCCCATCAGCAGACATCAAAGATACCTTCCTCAGGTGTTCTACACTAAGCACTGTACTCTCCTGAGGAAAGAGGGAATATCTGAGACCCAGTGCCGACTTGTACACTAACTAGTGCTGTGATATGGACAAGGTCTTTACCTTCTTGAACTTTTCCTTTTTTTTTACCTTTTAAATGCAAACAAAATTACAATTGTGCAAGCTTCTTATGAGGAATAAATGAATCAACATATCCAAAGCCAGTTACACAATGAGTGTCTCATGGCAGATGTTTATATATGTGAATTCTCTAATCCATCAAGCCTGTCCAGGTTGAAAAGAGAACTCGATACCCTCAAAACCAGAACTTTCTCACACTCCCTCTATATATGAACCTTCCTTTTTACATAAACCCTTAGTGCTACAAGCAGGTTCTATAAAAATTAATAAATATATGTGATCAGGTAGCCTGCCAGATTCTGCTGAGCCTAGTAAAGAGAGTTAGGTTCATAGCAAGTGAACCAATTGGGTAAAGTCACATCATAGTCTGAAAGAATCCAGATTCCAGCCAGGCCCCAGGTTGGGTGACGGGTGGAAGTTGTTGAGATGGCTGCTGGTCTGGGAATTAAGGAGATCATGGGAAGCAGTGAAGAGTTCCTTCCACATGGCCACTCCCACCACCTTGCAGCAAGTTGCTGCACTTACCTGCTGGTCCTCCATGCCGGGGTTGAGGGCACCAGAAGAGGAGCCCAAGTGTAGAAGGTGATGAAAGGATTCTTATCCTTGACGCCTTGCCCAGTCTCCTCTGGTCATATCTGAGACCCAGCACTGACCTTGCACTCCAAAATTCTGGGGGTCCCCACCTTCTTGCTTTACCTGAGGTATGCCCAGGCCGTCCTGTCCCTCCACAGCAGCGACCATTGGCTGTGGCCACACCAGAAGCTGGGTATCCCACCAAGGCCCTCTCTCTGCAGCCCCAAGGGCACACCTTCAGAGAAGATGGCCCATTTGCCTTTCCTCTTTCGCTCAAAACTCACTCAACTATGGTTTCACACAAAAACTGTTGCAGAAAAAGGCATTTTTTGAAAATATGAGTCTGGGCACTGTCAGCTTACATAGCATTTTGTGATACAGCATGTCGACCTCAATTCAACAGTAAGGAGGGCATGCGTCTGTTTTCAGATTCACACACATCCAAGAGGTGAGCTAAACTTAGACAGAAAACACTTTTATTTTTGTCTTTGTGGCCTTAAATAGTCCGCACATAATTTAGCAACTCCTTTCTTTTGTTTCTTTTCATGTAGAGCACAGTCTTGATGCAGACTTCCAGCAGCCACCCTCCACGACTTCTCCAAATGTGATCTGTCTTTAGAGGAGGAATTTTCATTGAATTGAAAGCTCTTCTCACATGTGTTCTTAAGGAATGAGAGAACTTGTGTCAAGAACAGGCTCTCCACAGTGTGGCTGGCTCTGGAGTCCCTCTCAGAAGGTCTAGAAAGTAAAGTGGATGGTGGACCTTTACCAAAGAGAAGTTGCACAAAATGGTACAAGGACCTCCAACAAGGCTTTAGATGTGACTGTAGATCATCTTGTTAAAATTGTAACCTGGGGCTTCCCTGGTGGTGCAGTGGTTAAGAATTCGCCTGCCAATGCAAGGGACAAGTGTTCGAGCCCTGATCCGGGAAGATCCAACATGTCACGGAGCAACTAAGCCTGTGTGCCACAACCACTGAACCTGTGCTCTAGAGCCCACAAGCCACAACCACTGAGCCCGTGAGCCACAACTACTGAAGTCCACGTGCCTAGAGCCCATGCTCTGCAACAAGAGAAGCCACCTCAAATGAGAAGCCTGCGCACCGCAACAAAGAGTAGCCCCTGCTCGCCGTAATTAAAGAAAGCCCTCACACAGCAACAAAGACCCAACACAGCCAAAAATAGAAATAAATAAATAAATAAATTCATTTAAAAAAAGAAAAAAGCTATCTTTCATTCTTTAGGGAGAAGAAAAATGATCCAGATCCAGACGTAAAGTCAGAGATTCACGAAGGAATGAAGAACAATGACTAAAGTACATATGAGACTAAAACTCTAAATAAATATTTGAAAAAAAAAAAATCGTAACCTTCACCAGCAGTTTCCCTGACTTCCCTCCTGACTGCCTTCGATAGTTACCAGGTAGCAACTGGCCTTTGATGGTGAACCGATGAAACAAAGGAGACAGCAAGAATCCTCCAGCCAGGAGCACCATTTTTTAAACTTTTACATTTCTTTCACCTTTTTTCTTGACTATTTCATGGGAGATGATTATGCATCTTTTTCAGTTTAAAAGTTAAAAATAAATATATGTGCATGTGTGCATGTAAAAGAGTTAAAAGAAAACACACGCTTTTCAGAAATAGCCAGTAACCTTTGTTTTTTATTTAAATTGGCAATCATATATTTGAAATCAGTTTAGAAGCATACTTGATATAAAAATTATTTTAAAAAATTCACTCTAGGCACTTCCCTGGTGGTTCAGTGGTAAAGAATCCACCTTACAATGCAGCAGATGCGGGTTTGATCCCTGGTCAGGGAACCAAGATCCCACATGCCGTGGTGCAACTAAGCCCGCGCACCACAACTACTAAGCTCACATGCCTCCACTAGAACCCAAGTGCCTCAAACTACAGAGCCCATGCGCTGTGGAACTCGTGCACCACAACTACAGAGCTCACACACCCTGGAGCCTGCACGCCACAACTAGACAGAGAAAACGCACACATCACAACTAGAGAGAATCCCACGTGCTGCAAAGAGAGATCCTACATGCTTCAACAAAGATCCTGCACGCTGCAACTAAGACCCAGTGCAGCCAAAAATAAATAAATAAATAATAAATCTTAACAAAAAATTTCACTCGAGTTATTCTTTAATTATAGTTATATATACATATATAAACCCTCAGCTAACTTTATATATATTATAATATATAATTAAATTATGATTATATATATCTTTTGTGGAAAGATGTAACATTAATATTAAGAGAAAGAGTGGCCTTATTAATATCAAAATAGACCAAAAATATTTTTGTGGTTGAAGAGGGTGATAAATGGGATATTGCCTGTCATATCAGTAAACAAAGGATGTCACAGTCATCAGTGATTGCAGCCACAGCCTATGGTGAGCTGGTGAGCCCTGAGGAAACTCAGGAAGGAAAAGAATACCTGCCATCATGCAGCCACTCTCTACAGTGAGCCCTGAGGAAACTCAAGATATGAAAACACAGGATACTGGTCCCAGACAGCAGAGGTGCATGTCATTGGAATGATTTCAGTGAGCCCAGACACTTGCATCTTCCCATACATAGAAAAGTGCTAAATTCCTTAACTTGAGATTTCTAGTTTTCTTTAATTAACAGTAATCTTTTGTTCCTACTACCTGCCCTTTGTTGCAAAACTCCTATATATCCAACTCCACCCTTGCCGCCTCAGAGCAGTTCTCTCAGAGTTACTTGAGATGCTGCCTCCTGGGCTTGAAGTCCTAAAAATTTCCACTGAATAAAACATAACTCTCAACTTTTAGGTTGTGAATATTTTTTAGTCAACAAGGGTCATTTCATAATGATAAAAGCATCAATTTTTCAATCAGGCATAATGATCCTAAACATTTATGGATCAAAAAGGAGAGCTTCAAAATATATGAACAAGAAATGATACAATTGCAAGGAGAATAGACAAATCCACAATTATAGGCAAAGATGTCAATACTCATTTATCAACAATTAATAGAACAATTAGAAAAATCAATAAGCATGTGAAAGATAGAAACCACACTATCAATCAACTTTATCTTATTGATTTCTAGAATAGTCCATCAAACAACACATTCTAATCAAGGAGACACAGAGTGTTTAGTAAGAAAGACTGTAGTTTGAACCATTAAAAAGTTTAAAATACTTCAAGATATACCTAGTTATGTTATCTAAACACAACGGAATTAAAATAAAATTAAGAGAAATATATCTTAAAATTTTTCAAATATTTGGTCACTGTAAAAAATAGGTAAAGAAAGAAATCAAAATGAGAAAAGTAAAACATTTTTAATTGTATGAAAATGAAAACACAACATTTCAACATGGTAGAATGCTGCTAATTTGTAGCAATAAATACCTATATTAAAAAAGAAGAGGTTCTAATAATACTCCAGCAGGTTAGGCTCTTAGGCTCTGGTTAACTAGTTTCTCCTGAGGGCAGGCCTTGTTAAGAAGCTGATTAACTAGTTTCTCCTGAGGGCAGGCCTTGTTAAGAAGCTGGTTAACTAGTTTCTCCTGAGGGCAGGCCTTGTTAAGAAGCACGCAATGTACTGGTGTATTTTCCCTTCCTCCTGCTGGAAGCAGGAGAGGATTTTTCTCCAACATTTACCGTGGGAACCTGCTCAAGCAACTTGAAGCGAATCTCACGATATCATGGGGGGCCCCTATGACTGGGTCCCCTGGAGTTTTTAACTCTCAGAGTTGTCCATACTGAGCCTCCAGCAATTCATCAATTACAGGTCCGGTTTTCCTACCCTGCCGCTGGTTCCTGAGGTCATTTCGGTTAAGTGCGTTTCTGCTCTGGTAAGTCATGACTCTGTATTCGCTGTCTGTCTCTCCAATCTTGGGGGCAGAAGTTTGCCGTGTGTTCTCTCCCCTCTTTTGTGGATCCAAGAAGAGTTGTTGATTTTTCAGTATGTTTAGTTTTTACTTGTTGTTAGGTTGGAGAGACTACTGCCAAGCTCTTTAAATGCAGAGTGGGAAGTGGCTTGAAATCAGTTTCTCATTAAAGACACTAAGGTTCTTTCTAACAAACATTAAAGGATATTACTGCCATTTGCAACAAGATGGATGGGCCTTGAGGGTATTATACTAAGTGAGGTAAGTCAGACAGAGAAAGACAAATACTGTATGATAGCACTTATGTGGAATCTAAAAAAAAAAAAAAAAAAATTCAAACTGAGAGTAGTCTACCCTGTTAACCAGGAGCTGAGGGGTGATAGAAGTTTGTCAAAAGGTACAAACTTCCAGTTATAAGCCAAATAAGTTTGGGGGCTCTAATGTACAGCATGATGATTATGGTTAACAATACTGTGTTATACACTTGAAAGTTGCTAAGAAAGTAGATCTTAAATGTTCTCACTACAGAAAAGAAATGGGAATTGTGGGACCTGATGTAGGTGTTAGCTAACACTATGGTGGTAATCATTTTGCAAGAGTATATCAAACCAGCATATTGTACACCTTAAACAATGTTATATCTCAATAAAAAAGGAAAAGGAGAAAAAAGATAGGTTCCTAGAAGCAGAATTACTGGGTTAAGGAGGGTGAACATTTAAAAGATTTTGATGTCTTGCCCATCTTCCAGAAAGTTGAGCCAATTTGAGGTTCATCAGCTGCTGTGAGTAATATCCACTCCCCTTTTATTTTGTCAGCTGTTGACAATTTGATAGGTGAAAATGGTATCTCATTGCTAAATTACAGAATTTTTTTGATTACTAGTGAGACTGGATATTAAATTTTTTTCTAGTAAAATAAATTCTTGGAATCCTTAAAAAAGGATATTACAAGAGAAATGGAAAAAGTCAATAGGGCAAAAGGGGAGCATGGAAAGATGCTGGGGGTAGGAAAGGAAGGTAAAATACCAGGAGCCCCCAAATGGAAAAAGTGGTCCAAGAAAGAGCCCCTGTATAGAAGGTATAAGGGCAGGTAGTCTGAGGGAGGACTGCTGTGAGACTCCAAAAGTCATGCTGGATCAGAGACCTGGCCACCCAGACTTCCTATGAAAGAGAACTTCATATTGCCTGCAAGCAGGGCCTATGCCTGCTGATCGTTCAGTTTACACTGGGGGAACTGTCCTCTGTCTGTACTATGTTCTCACCAGCTGATTATGCTTGAGGACCCTAAGCTGGAGCAGTGGGGAGTGAACGCCACTCTTCTGAATACATAGGAATAGGTCTGGAAGGAAGTATAACAAATTAGTATAGGACATTTTGACCTCTCCGACAGTTTTTTCCGAATATTTTTATAAAAGATTGTTTTGGCTTCATTTCTAAATATCAGCATGTTAATAACTATTTATGGCCTTGATTGATTTTCACAGTCAAAATATACCATTTTATTATTATTTTACTGAATCATTTTTTTTAGGGGACAGCTTTTCTGTATAAATTTTATAATGATTTTTATAGGTGATGGCACATAGTATTGGACCTTTATTTGAGTGCATTATTACTACCAAATCTAATTTCCCCAGGTCAAGTTTATAAATCTAACTTTTTCAAGGAGATTGAATTCTTCCATTAGTTTTAGTCACATTTTTGTTTTGTATAGTTTTAGCAATTTTTCAGTTTTATTTGGGCTTATTATTTCTTCTAAGAAAGCCTAAATATTTCAGTCATCCTTCAGCTGGTGTCCTCTTATAATGAAGTGGGGTCCAGACCACACAGAGAGACAGAAGAAAGAAGGAATGTACAGAAATGCAGGTAGATTTGGCGGTGGGAAGATGAGAGGACGTCTATCTAATAGCTCCTATTTTAGTGGAGGAGGTGAAGACCATTCGTTTTTGGAGAGAGAAGAATGTGTGATGTAGTTTTTTTTGGAGAGAAGTGAAGTCATATTAGCGAAGTGTAGAAGGATTGTTCGTTAGTGTTATGTGCTCTTTTGAGATTCATAGTCATGGATTTTAAGTGAGACTAGCAGTGTATTTTTTCCTCCACTATGTTCAGCTACTTGAGTTCAGGAGCATGGCAGACAGTTGAGTTTCACCTGAGCTGGAGTTCGGCAAGGTGTTCCTGGATGAGGGAGAAAGCATTGCTCCCATAATTCTCTCTTTTCTCTTCTGCATCATCAAACTTTTATTCCTTGATTATTCCCTTCGGTGTAAAATATGTCCAGTACCTATCATCCTTAAATAACAACAACAAATATTAAACGGTATACAAAGAAACAAAACGTTCTTTACCCACTCCTCTTAAAAGAGCCAAGCTACTGTGCCGTTTATCTGTTCCCTTCAGTACTTAACTTCTTAAAAGAGTTTTCTACAGTCTGGGCTCCATTTCCTCACTTCACATTTTTCCTAAACCCCGTCCAATCAGGTTCCTCTCCCATCACTTCACAGAGATTGTGTTTGTCACAGAAATACTGACCACCACTGTGCAGAATGAATAGTCAATTCTGAGTCCTCATATTACTTAACCTCTCAGGGCTTGGCCACTTGAAACACTTTCTTCTCTTGGATGCCTTGACACCACACATCCCTTTTTCCCACTCCACCCTCATTTCATTGGCTACTCCTTTGGAGTCTCCTTTGCATAATCTTTAAATGTTGCAGGTCACATTTTTGGGAATCACTTTCTCTTTAACTAATCTTTCTTAGGGAATCTTCTTTATTACCAAGGATTTAAATATTATTTAAATGTCAATGACCTCCATAAATAGATTTTCCAGTGTTGGAAAATCCCTACCTTTCTAGGTCCACCATTGATTATGGTGTAGTGTTATTTCTTGTTCATTGATGAGTGTAGTTTGTGAATGCTTTATTTAAGAGTTTTGCAACTGTATTTATCAATGAGGTTACCTATAACTTTTTTTTTTCATTTGAATTAAACTCAATATTTCAAAATAAGCCCTATTAAAAAACCTGTCCTATATTGAAACTAAAACAATTTTAATAGAACTTTTATTTCTAGAAACAATAATAATAGAAAGCATTTTATAAGATGTGGTCCTGAACAAGTAACAGAAAATAAATAAATGTATACTTAACTTCCAAAAGAAAAAAAGAAGAAAAGTCTCAAATCAATGTTTTCAGTTTTTCCCTTAAGAAATAAGAAAAGGAAGAGCAGTGTAAATCCAAAGCAAGCAGAAGGAAGGAAATCACAATGATCGGGGTGAAAAATCAATGAAATTGGACAAAAAAAAATAGAGAAGATCAATGAAATCATATATGAATCTTTAAGAAGATCAATAAAATGTAAACCTCTAACCAGACCAATCAGGGGAAAAAGAGTGTCCTGATATCATGAATTAGAGGGCTGAAACTCTACACATCCTAGAGATATCAAACTGATATAAGGGAACATTATGAACAACTTTATGCCAATACTTTTGTCAGTTTCTATGATATAGACAAATTCCTTGAAAGACACAAACTATGAAGCTCACTCAAGAAGAAGGTAAGAATATGAATAACTCTATATCTATGAAAGAAATGGAAGTTGTATTAAATAACCTTCCAAAGAAAACTACAGTCCTAGATGTCTTCACTGTATAATTCTACCAAACAGTTATAGGAAAAATTATACCAACTTGACACAAACTCTTTAAAAAATTTGAAGAAGAAAGAATACTTGCTAACTCGTTCCATAAGGCAAACATTACTCTGACGCTAAAACCAGAGAAAGACATTATAAGAAAAAACTACAGTTCAACATCCTTCATGAATATAGGTGCAAAAATTTATAATGAAATCTTAGCAAGTTGAGTTCCAACAATATATAAAAACAATAATATAATATGATCAAGTGGGTTTTATACCAAGAAAGCAAGATAGGTTTTATATTAAAAAATTAAATAATAGTAATTCATCATGTTAAAAAAAAGAAAAATTACATGATCATCTCAGTAGACACAGAAAATACATTTGATAAAATCCAGTATTCATTCCTGAGAAACACTTTTAGCAAGCTAGGGATAAAAAGTAACTTTCTCAGCCTGGTAAAGGGCATCTACAAATACCTATAGCTAACTTTAAATTAAATTTAGTGGTGAAAGTTAGAATGAATCACCCTGAGATCAGGAACAAGACAAGAAGGCTTATTCTCATCACTTGTGTTAGTCATTGTACTCGGGGTTTGATTTAGTACAAAAAGCAGAAAAAGAATAGACATCCAGATTGGAAAGGAAAAATTAAAACTATTCATATGTGCACTTGATATAAATTGTCTATGTAAAAAATCTGATTTAATCTACCAGAAAGACTTTAACAAGATAGCAGGACACAAGATCAATATATAAAATTCAATTGTATTTCTACATACTAGCATCAAACAATCAGAAATGAAACATTTTCTTTAAAAATACCATTTACAATTATATCAAAATACTTGATATAAGTAAGGGTAAATCTCAATAAAGTTATATAAGACTTTTATAATGAAAGCAAAAAAAAAAAATTACTGAGAAAAATACAAAAAAATCCAAATAAATGGAGAAATAGACCATGTTTATGGATGAAAAGGCTCAATAGTGTTAAGAGGCCCTAAATTCATCTATCAATTCTACCTGACCCAGTCAAGGTTTTTGTGGAGTGTTTTAAGAAATTATCAAACCTGATTCTAAAGTTCATATGGAAATTCCGAGGGCCTAGAGTATAGCCAAATTGCTTTTGAAAAAGAACTAAGTTGGAGGACTCACACTTGAAGAATTATTATGAAGTTACAATAACCAAAACAGTGTGGTATTGGCATCAAAATAGACAAAGATCAATGGGTCAGGATAGAGATGACAGAAATAGACCCACATGTATATAGTAATTGATTTTTGACAAAGTTACAAAGGATTTAGGTAGAGAAAGATAGACCTTTCAACAAACAGTGCTGGAACATTTGGACATACATATGTGAAAAATGAACCCTGATCCATACTTCACATCATATATAACAAGTAAATGATCATAAATATAAATGTAATACCTAAAATTAAAGTGCTTCTAGAAGAAAACAAAAGAAAATCTTTGTAACTTTGGGTGAGGTAAAGATTCCTAAATACAACACCAAAAAACACAATTCATAAAAGAAAAAAGAAGACAAATTGGACTTTGTCAAAATTAACAACTTCCACTTTCTGAAAGATGATATTAAGAAAATTAAAAGATAAGCCTCATACTGGGAGGAAAGTTTTGCAAATAGCATATCTGATTAAGGATTTATATTCAGAATACATAAAGAATTCTTAAAAATCCATAACAGTGGATTTCCCATATATTGCTGGTGGAAATGTAAAGTAGTACAGCCACTGTGTTAAAGTGTATGGCAATTTCTTATAAAATTAAACATATGTTAGTCACAGAACAAAACAATTTTACTTCTGGGCATTTAACTGAGAGAAATGAAAATTTGTGTTTACACTAAAACCTGTACACAAACATTCAGGGAAGCTTTGTTTATAATCACCAAAACCTAGAAACACCTCAAATATCCATCAACAGGTGAATGGTTAAACATACTGTGGTAGAGCCATAGCATGGGATATCCCTCAGCAATAAAATGGAACAAACTACTGATAAATGTGACAATCTGATGGATCTCAAAAGAATTATGTTGACTGAACAAAGACAATCTCAAATTGTTAAACACTGTGAGATTCCATTTACATAACAATTTTGATATGACAATTATAGAGAAAGGAAACATTATTATGGGCCAGTGGTTATGAAAAGAGTGTTAAGAAGGTGACTGTGGCTAAAAAATGTAACAGGAGGGGTCCTTGTGGTGGAACTGTTCTGTACCTTGACTATGGTTTTAGTGACATGAATCTACATGTATGATAAAATTGACTAGAGCTAAATAAGTATGCATACAAATTTACACACACAAGTGAGTCCATGTAAAATTGGTAAAATATGAATAAGATTGATTAATTGTATTATACCAGTTTTCTGGTTGTAATGTTGTCTTATAGTTATGCAAGATTTTGCCATTGGGAGAAACTGCATGAAGAGTACACAGTGTCTCTCTATATTTCAGTGAGTGAATCTACAGTTATTCCAAAATAACAATATAGGGGGAAAAAGTGAATAATAAGGCAACAAACAACTTAATGAATTATGGGCAAAAATGTTCTACCAACATTTCACCAAAGAAGACATGTAGTTGGCAAATAATATTATGAAAAGATGCTCAACGTTATTAGTCTAAAGACTAAGGGAAATGAAAATCACAATGAGATACCACTACACACTTAACAGAATATTTACAAGTAAGAAGATTAACTATTCTAAGTGTTGGGGAAGATGTAGAGCAACTGGAACTCTCATACACTGCTATTAGAAAAGTAAAATGGTATATTACAAATTTAAACCTACACTTATGGTCTAGCCATTCCATCTCTAGGTATGAAGATGAATGTCTATACAAAAGAATCATGAAAGTATATATCCATATAAAGATTTTTAAAAAATAATTTTGACATGTTGCAATTTGTAAATGTATGGTGTACAGATTGTTACTTTCATATATTTACATATCGTAATATGATTGCCCAGGAAGCAACCCAAGTTTTCTTCCAATTTTTCTCCATTGATTATGTTAGCTGTGAATATATGGTATATGGCCTTTACTGTGTTGAGGTATGTTCCTTCTATATCCATTTTGTTAAGGGTTTTTAATCATGAAACAATGTTGTATTTTGTCAAATGTTTCTTCTGTCTCTACTGAGATGATCACGTGATTTTATCTTTCATTTTATTGATGTGATGAATTACATTTATTGATTTGTGTATGTTGAACCATGCTTGCATCTCAAGGATGTATCCCACTTGGTCATGGTGTATAATCCTTTTAATGGGTTCTTCAATTTGGTTTATTCATATTTTGTAGATAATTTTTGCATCTATATTCATCAGGGGTATTGGTCTACAGTTTTCTTGTGATATCCTTTTCTGATTTTGGTGTCAAGCTAGTGCTGGCTTTACAGAATGAGTTTGGAACTATTTTCTCTTCCTCAATATTTTGGAAGAGTTTGATGAGGATTGGTATTAATTCTCCTTTACATGTTTGGTGGAATTCACTAGTGAAGTCATCTCGCCCTGGAATTTTCTGTATTGGGAGTTTTTTAAAATTACTGATTCAATCTCTTGACTTATTATCTGTCTTGTTGGACTGCACCCTGAAGGCCTTCAGGCCCTGTACTTGCCCAGCCTTGAGACTAAAGGAAGACCCTGAAGTCATTGGCAGAGACATCAAAGGTTTATGGATGGGGGATCTTACATGTCTGAAGCAATGCCTTGGAGTGACACCCCACTGTGTGTGCCAAATGGCAGGCAGGATATGGCAGCAGTCTTGGCTCCCAGGAGGAGAGGGAGGTTACAAGTAATGGGGTAGATAGGAGTAGATCTTACATCAGGTTGATTCATCAGTTACCAGGGAAACTAGCAGATGGGCATGCCCTCACTGCCCCTTTGATAAGCTCTCATGGTGGAGATGTTCTGATCTAAAGATTAGAATAATCACTAGCTGGGGCCAGGGGCAACTATGTTGGAAGGTCAGTCATGTGAGTAGTATGTAGGTGAAGCAGGTGCTAGTCGGGCAGAGGATTTACAGAGAGCAATAGAACAGCCACTTTGGGTGGCCTGATCATACAAGTTTGTTCAGATTTTTTTTTCTTTCTGATTCAGCCTTGGTAGGTTGTGTGTTTTTAGAAATGTATCCATTTCATCTTGGTTATGTGATTTGTCAGCACAGTTGTTCATAGTAGCCTCTTTTTCTCTGTATTTCTGTCTTATCAGTTGTAATGTCTCCTCTTTCATTTCTAGTTTTATTTGAGTCTTCACTCCTTCTTTCTTAGTCTAGTTAAAGTTTTCTCAATTCTGCTTATCTTTTTAAGAACCAGCTTTTAGTGTCATTGATCCTTTCTATTGTTTTTACTGGTCTCTATTTCATTTATTTCTGTTCTGATTTTTATTATTTCCTTCCTTCTGCTAACTTTGGGCTTAACTTGTTCCCCTTTTTCTAGTTCCTTGGGGTATAAAGTTAGGTTGTTTATTTGAGGTTTCTCTGACTTCTTAATATATGCATTTATTGTTATAAACTTTCCTCAGAATTGCTTTTGCTGCATCCCACAAATTTTGATATGTTGTATTTTCATTTGTTTTGAGATAATTTTTCATTTCCCTTTTGCTTTCTTTTTTAACCCATTCATTGTTCAGAAGTGTATTGTTTAGTAGCCACATATCTGAAGATCTACTCCCTTCCTCGTTGTTGTTGATTTCTAGTTTCATGCCACTGTGGTCAGAGAAGATAGTTGGTGTGATTTCAGTATTCTTAAATTTTCTAAGAATAATTTGGTGACCTACCATATGATATACTCTGGAGAATGTTCCAGGTGCACTTGAGAAGAATAAGTATTCTGCTGCTGCTGGGCATAATGTTCTATATATGTCTGTGAAGTTCATTTGTTCTAAAGTGTGGTTCAATTCCAACATTTTAAAATTTTCTGTCTGTATGATATATCTGTGTGGATGGTGAGGTACAGTCTCATACATAAGTGTCATAGCACCTATATTTGTGTTAGCCCAAACTGGAAATAACCCAAATGTCTATTAGCAGGTGATGAGATGAACAAATTGTGGTAAATCCATACAAAGGAATACTACAAAGCAATAAAAAGGAATGACTTGTTGACAAAGACTGGCCATTGGATGATGCTCAGAATAATTATGCTCAGTGAAAGAATCCAGCCAAAAAAGACTATATTCCCTATGATCCTATTTATATACATAAAATGCTATAAAATGCAAAACAAATTTATAGCAACACAAAGCAGACCCATGGTTACCTGAGTATGGAGTGGGTAGGAGGGTGGTGGGAGGGAAGAATTATAAAAGGCCTGAGGAAATTTTGGGGGCGATGGATATGTTTATTATCTTGATTATCTTGATAATGATGATGGTTTTGCAGGTTTATACATACATGAAACTTAGCAAATTGTATACTTTAAAGATGTTCAGTGTACTATATCTCAATCATACTTCAATAAAGCTCTTAAAAATTAGGTTACAATTACAACTCACTTTGTAGAATAAGTGTTTTCCTACAAATCAAGAAGTAAAATATATCCAACCCAAGAGAAAATAGGTAAGAAACTTGAACAAATACTTCACAAAAGAGACAGCTCAAAAGTCGAGTAAACATATCTCTTTAGGAGATAGGGAAATAACAAATATATTTGCAATCGATGTGGTCACCAGAATGGCTCTAAAAGTCTAACAATGCCAATTGTTGGTGAAGTGTGGAGTGCTGGGATCTCTCGGGAACTTTTGTGGGGAATGTAAGGTGGTACAAATACTTTGGAAAACTCTTTAGCAATATCAGCTAAAACTGAATGCAAATATATCCCATGGAAACCCCCTCTCCGCCCCCAAAAAATACCCCATGACTCAGCAACTCACCTTCTAGGCATATACCCAATAAAATTGTATACACAAAAAATATGTGCACAAGAAGACATGTGCACAAGAAGTGATGTTTCTACTCATTGTAAAAGTCAAAATCTGGAATGAGTTTAAATGGTTTCATCAGTAGGAGGAAAAGTAAACTGTATATTCATACAGCATTCTGTTTCTTGTAACAAGTAACATGTAGAAGTACTATCTCTTTAACGCAGATGAGAAAACCGAGGGACACAAACATGAAGAAACTTGCCCAACGTCACAGGCTAGCAAGTAGCCAACTTAGGATACAAATCAAATGTTCTGGCTCCAGATACACTTTACTGGTTCAACATACGTCCTTAAAAATGGAGAATATGTCAAAGATTTCCAAGGAGTAGAATGTTAAAAGTGATACTGTGTGCCTTTTTGCCACAAGCTTTGCTGTTTGTCATCATTTATGTTTCAGCCCCCAAATCCGGTAGAATGGCAGGCTGCCATGAACAATCCTCAAGAGGAAAAATTAAATATGAGATTAAAATGAATATTTTACAAGTATTTTCCTTAAATTACTTTCAGGGCTGGCATAAGTGAAAAAATTTGCAGAGACAGAAAAGGGGATGAGGGCATAGGGATAGGAGGGTATGGGAACTGGGGAGGGAGAAAGGAGCCCTGGGAAGGGAACGCTGAGATGGATGTAAGCTAGGCCACCTGCAATGCCCCAGAGACCCTGAGCTTCAACACTGATGGCTTCACATATGTGGAAATCAAGAACTAGAGCAGAGGAGACAGTATATAGGGGAAAGCTGGAGACCCCAAGGACTTCACCCTTAGTGTGGGTGAAGAAATTACCTGCAACTTGGTGATAAAACTTGATTATTGACACACCTTGACAATTTTGGAAAAAGTAAAATTTCATCTGAGAATTTGTAACCACAAGCCATTACTCAAGCTGTTTTAGGACTGAGTCAGATGCTTTGGTGGTCCTAAAACCTTCACTGGAGAAATTAAAGTGGCTCACAGCACATAGTACTACTATGAGACCAGTGGGAATGAATGAAAATCCTCTGGCGGATAAAATGGGTCTCACATATTGCTACAGACTGTTTCCCCAGAATGAAGAATGAAGTAGCTTAGAATTCACACACACACATGAACACACACATGCATGCACACACATGGAAATAAGACAGTAAGACAGTAAATGAAAAGAAATATAGCATAAAACTTCTGAACAGAGGAACAGTATGAGGAAAAGAAAAATATTCATTCATTCCAAAGGATTTTTAAATGAAAGAAAATAAAAACAGAAATAAATAGAAAAAGCAAGACAAATAGGCAGTACAAATCTAATATTAAAGTGAATGGACTAAACTCCTCAATTTATTTGTGACCTTAGCCAGATAAGAAAAATAAAAATAATTGGAAAGGATTAAACAAAATTATATTTAGTTACAGATACTAAGGTTGTCTACATGGAAAACCTAAAAGAATCTGTAGACATAATACCATAATTAAAGGAGAGTTTAAAAACTGACTGAATAAAAAAATCGGTAAATATAGACTGAATGTACTTCTCTATATAAGCAAATGAAATTTTAATGTAAAAGTTGCCCTTTTCAATAGCATTAAAACATGTAAAGTATTGAGGAAACTCTACAGAGAAAGTGTCTTCATTAAAAGACATTTCAGAAGACCTAAACCAATGAGCAATAAATATACCATATTTAAAGATACACTCACTGTCAAGAGTTGATTTTCCTCAAAATTCATCCTTAAATTCAAAATCCACAAAGTCCTGACAGGACTTTCGTGGCAGAAGAAGCAGGTTCTAAAATTGACAAGGAAAAAACAAAGAGCTAGGGCTTCCCTGGTGGTGCATTGGTTGAGAATCCGCCTGCCGATGCAGGAGACAAGGATTCGTGCCCTGGTCTGGGAAGATCCCACATGCCGCGGAGCAACTAAGCCCGTGAGCCATGGCTGCTAGGCCTGTGCGTCCGGAGCCTGTGCTCCGCAACGGGAGAGGCCACAACAGTGAGAGGCCCGCATACCGCAAAAAAAACCAAAAAACCAAAACAAAACAAAAAAACAAAGAGCTAGAAGTCTTCAGGCAATTTAAGAAAAAATAATAAAAATATAATGTTGTATTTGCCCTGCTAGATATTAAGACTTGTTATAATATTATATTAATTAGTACAGAGAAAAGATTGGTTGTTGCCAGAGGTGGGGGGAGAGGGGGAATTGGGTAAAGGTGGCCAAAAGATACAAACTATCAGTTATAAACTGAATAAGTCCTAGGGATATATAGCATGTACAATAATGTACAGCATGGTGACTATAGCTAACAATACTGTATTGTATATTTGAAAGTTCTTAAAAGAGTAGATCTTAAAAGTTCTTGTCACAGGAAACAAATTTTGAAACTATGTATGGGGATGGCTGTAACTAAACTTTTTTTTATTATTGGCAATTATAGAAATATGGAATCATTACTTCTATATATTATTATATATAATAATATATAATATCAATATATTATTTGACAATATATAGAAATATGGAATCATATTATAAACTTGAAATTAATATGATATCATGTTAATTATACCTCAATTTAGAAAATATTCACATTCATAGTTTGAAATGTAATAATGTGAAAAGTAATAATAAATGGAAACAATTTAAATAGTAAGAGGAACATTATTCAGAAGTAAAAATGGATTATATGAAGATCATTTTGGATGAATCTCACAAATACAATGATAAGTGAGAAAAGGGAGTTGAAAAGAACATAAATGATAGGATATTGATATAATGTTGAAAATGGTGAAAGAATCCAATCACTTTGGAGTTCTAACATAGTTCAAGTATAAAGAGAAGTGCGAGAATTTTAAGCAAATTCAGGAGAGTGGTTACCCCTGAGCAGGTAGGAGTATGAGAATGAAGAAAGGCACATGGGACATTTCTACTCTATCATAGTCAGGGCCTCCCAAGAGCTGGGAGTTCTTGGACTGAACAGGACTGAACAGCCCAGTCCTGCTAACATGAAGCTCTTTCTCAGCTCTGAGTTAGAATGAGATCTTGACTGCTGAGGTTGATGATCTGGGAAGGACACAAATAATCTGAGGCATCTTCCTTGCCCTTGAGAATCAAGTTGTCTAGGAGGCATGGGAGCTTTCTGTGATGGAAAGAATGACATCTGAGAAAGTTCAATGCAAAGTTGGCTAGGACTGCTGGGTGCACCAGGACTGGTGTGGTCAGAAATGCCATCTTGGGAAAAGTGCTCTGAGGAAATGAGAAAGATGTGGATTGATGACAAGGTAAAATAGAGCAAAAAACAGGCATGGAAATTACCTCCGTGGTAAAGGGAAGGATGGAAACATAGTTAAACTGAAGTAAACATGAAAGGAGATTGTTCACCTTGTGCCAGGATTCTCTGCTCTCCTCTCACAGTAAACAGAAAAATTAATGAGAAGTCAGTGAGTTATTTCTCTTCTCTTTGTGCAAACTCTGGAAGCTCCACAAATCTAACATGTTATTGCAGATCTTAACCCTTAAGGTAATGGAGGTGTCCACAGTTAACATGTCACCCTGGCTAGAGGTGGACACTGTTATACCCCACCTAAGTGATTGTGCTAAACCTCATTGGGTCATAAATCAACACAGTATCACATCTTCCAGAGTTTTGTGCCTCTGGGTTGATGGCTGGAATTTTTTCTATGAGGACATTATTTTTATTAATGGAAGCTTTAGTTGATCAATACAGGTACTTCTTGTGGTTTTCTTCTTCCTTCCTCCGCTTCCTCCATGGATGAGGGAGCTGGCCCTGGCTCTATGACTGTGGGCAAGGTGAGTTGACTGCCAGGCTTCAGTGTACTGGGCATTGGTGAGGACCACAGAAGCAGGCTGGGCTCCTCCCCAGGTGCTGAGTCCAGGAGGAGGCTACTCTGGGACACAAACTCTGACTCCAATCCCCTCCCAGGAAGATTATTCCATTTCTTCAGTGATTGTTTCTTTGCTTTCATCCTGGGGTTTAGCTCACTACTCCATCTCAATAAGGAGGAAACTATCCTTTCAACCCTTCTAACCAGAGTATTTTTTTTTCCTTTTTAATTAATTGTTTTGGTATAGGCTTCTCTTCTTTATGCCCATTCTCCATGTTACCTGACCCTGGGGGTCACCACAGAGAGAACCTTCTCCTCCTTCTGCTTCAGCCTTCTCCTATGAAGTTCCATCAGCCCTAGGTCATCCATGCTCATCTCTCTATCCTACACTCAACATTTTTCTGACTCTCTGATTCTCCCCATTCTCCCTTTGTCCTTCTTACAATCTCTTGATTCCTTTGTTGGCTATGACAGTTCATTTTAATTTTTAACTTGACTGGGCCACAGGGTGCCCAGATATTTGATCAAACATTATTCTAGCTGTTTATGGGAGAATATTTTAAAATGAGATTAACACTTAAGTTGGTAGACTGAGTAAAGCATATTGCCCTACCCAATGTAGGTGGGCCACATCCAATCAATGGAAGGCCTAAATAAAACAAAAAGGCTGACCATCCCCCTAGTAAGAGGAAATTCTTCCTGCCTGACTGCCTTTGAGCCAGGACACTGGACTTTTTCCTGCCTTCAGAATCAAATAAAAACATTGGTTCCTCATGTGTCTTGAGCCTCTTAGCCTTCAGACTGGAAGTATGCCACTGGCTTTCCTGGGTCTCCAACTTGCTGAGTGCATGCCTTGGGACTTGTCAGCCTCCATAATCATGCAAGCCAATTCCTTATAATACACACACACACACACACACACACACACACACACACCCCTATTGGTTCAACCCTGACTAATACAGTAAGATTTTTGGAGGAAAAAGGTAGAGGTACATGCATCCTATTCAGTCATGTTGAACTGAAAGCAAACCCTATATTTTACATCATCCCCAAATCCTAAATTTAGAACTAAAAGAGAACATGGAAATCATCTAGGATAACACTTCGGGACATTAAGACCTAGAGGAGGTGAACGGCAGGACCAGTAGGCAAAGTAGAATATGCTTGACATCATTTGCTTCTTAAAGTTTGACAGCACCCTCACAATATCACAGGGCTTCTCCAAATACTTTTGACTCTTTCCCCTCAGCTCCCAGCAAACCTAAAAGGATGCTGCAAGAGCCCAGACCAAATTCAGTTCCCAGAATCCTCCCATCCAGCAACATTTTCCTAAGGGGAATATTTGAAAGTAAGGGGGATCATAATCCCCCTGGATGGGAAGTTTCCCTTTGCTGAATCTGAGGGACCCACCACTTTTTGTCTGTTACCCAGACCTTGCTGGAGCCACAGCCCTTCCAGCCACCACCATCCTAACAGTGGGAGGGTGAGGACCCTGCCTTGCCTGGATGTAGTCCTCGAACCTAGGAAAATTTATTGAGAATCACAGACACTCAGAATTCCTGAATTAACTACAGCTGGTTTCATTTATTTTTAAATCTTTATTGGAGTATAATTGCTTTACAATGGTGTGTTAGTTTCTGCTGCATCACAAAGTGAATCAGCTGTACGTATACATATATCCCCATATCCCCTCCCTCTTGCGTCTCCCTCCCCCCTCCTTATAAGCAGGTAGTTGTGAATGTAGTGTGCAGGCTGTTTCTTATTTAAACAGCTAAAGGTAAATATGGTCTGTGAAAATGAAGGTGAAGAAGTCATTGCCCTTGAATAATTAATTATTTCATCTTCTCTTGCAAAAATTGGTTTATTATCTCAAATAGAACTCCTTCAATTCTTATTATCCAAGGCATAAGTGACATTTAAATAAATGTCTGCTGGCATCCTGTATCGCTTCTTTGTTCTTTAGAAACCTCTCCTGCATGCAACATTGAGAAACTTGTGGAGAGCTTCCTTTTGAAAGAGCACAACTCGACAGTAACAGTCATTTATTATTCCTTTGTTCTGTTATTGCTGTGTTAATGGCAACCTGAACTTAGTTATTTCAGCAAAACTGATTGGTGAACAGATTTCTTTCCCTATATTTATTTATTTATTTATTTTGCGGTATGCGGGCCTCTCACTGTTGTGGCCTCTCCCGTTGCGGAGCACAGGCTCCGGAAGCGCAGGCCTAGCGGCCATGGCTCACGGGCTTGGTTGCTCCGCGGCATGTGGGATCTTCCCGGACCAGGGCACGAACCCGTGTCTCCTGCATCGGCAGGCGGATTCTCAACCACTGCGCCACCAGGGAAGCCCTTTCCCTATATTTTGATATATCAAGTCAAGTTAGAATTTTTCACTGTTAGGTGAGAGAATAAAACCATAACAAACAAAGACAGAGCTTCAGTTCTGCAAGTGCCTCTCCTGATATGTTCTTGATGCTCAGTATTTTTAAAATTTATTTTACTGAAGTATAGTTGATTTACAATGTTGCATTAATTTCTGTAGTACAGCAAAGTGATTCAGTTATACATCTATATATTCTTTTTTTGTGTGTGTGTGGTACGCGGGCCTCTCACTGCCGTGGCCTCTCCCGTTGCGGAGCACAGGCTCTGGACGCACAGGCCCAGCGGCCATGGCTCACGGGCCCAGCCGCTCCGCGGCACGTGGGATCTTCCCGGACCGGGGCACGAACCCGCGTCCCCTGCATCGGCAGGCGGACTCTCAACCACTGCGCCACCAGGGAAGCCCTATATATTCTTTTTCATATTATTTTCCATTATGGTTTATTACAGGATATCAGTATTTTTAATACAGCTCTTTTTTTTTGTAAACCATATGTTATATGGCATTAAATCTCATATGATATTAATTATCATTAATATATATTTTTAAAGTTATATAGAATGCTAGAATTGGAAACACATCTCTCCTAAAGTATAGATGATAGGGTTAAAAAATACACAACCTTAAAAAGAAAAAGGATGTTTTTGAGAAAGGAGCAAAATAAAATGAGTTTACAAACAGGTCTATTTTCAAAAAAACATAGAAAAAAAGAAACAAATTTTATATCTTATGGACAACCTCACTTGAGTAAAATAGGTGGCAATTGCCAAGGTGTTCAAATATAAGCATGTAGAAAACTTAAAAGCTAATCTCTATATTTAATGTATTTTCTGGAAGCTCTTCATCTTTCTTGCCCTCAAGACAATCCCTGTGGATTGCCTTTTGAAATGGCTCTCTGCTATGTGCTCTTCCAAAATGATTTGCATAAGCTTGCAAGAGTGAGATCTGTATGTTAAATTATCTGAATTTAGGAAATTATAATGAAGGCCAATATTGGTGTGTGTCCTTCAAATGCAGGTACCCAAACACACATCAGCTTCAGTAAGTGCTATTGAATCTTGAGAAATCAGGAAAGAAGCGTTCTCTCACTGTGGGTTCTTCTGGTGATGTTCAGCAGGGATTTCCAAACCAGAATCCACGGACCTGTGAGGGACTGAGACTCCACAAACGATCATAAAACAAGAAAAGGGAGAAATTTTCACATCAAAACCCATGAAAACTATACTCAAGGAAAAATGTGTAATCGTATATGCCTTCCTTGCTAAAAAAAAGAAAGGCTAAAAATTAAGGAAATCTGTACTTAGCTAAAGAATACAAAAATCAAAAATTGGGGAAAAATAAAACTAGGGAGAGAGATTTCATATGGACAAAAGCTGAAATTAATAAATTTGAAATAAAATATGGTACCAATAAATCTGAAATTTAGACTTTTTCTTTCCATACAACATGTTGGTTATATTCCTTCAAATTTTTGGTTGTTTTTTATTGAAAGTTAGTTTTTTAAAAAGACCAACAGAACAGATAAAATTCTCATGAGGCTGATGACTGAACAAATGGTGGGAGTATAAATATTGCACAAGATTAGAAAAGGGAACATCATCATAGATACAGATGATCAAACCAATTGTAAGAGATTACTACATACAACTCCATGGTGATACAACTTATAATTTTCTATCAAAATATAAATTCAGAGAAGAAGATATAATAATTTTCATATAAAGATTGAAAATATGATTGAAGCACAGTGCTTTTTAAAAAAGACACTATGGACATATGAATTCACAACTAAATTCTACCTAACCTTTAAATAATTGACTATTCCAGTGATATTTAAAGTATTCCAGACCACAGAAGAAAAAAGAAGCTGTAAAGTCACTCAGTTTACTTGAGAAGCTATTGTTATGTTATTTTACAATAATGTAATTTTAAAAAGAAATATGTTAGTTCCATGAATAAAATGTTCAAAAATAGAATCTAGCAGTGTTTTTAAAAGCAATTTAAAATAACTTCAAGGATAATCAATTATACAAGGATGGTTAAATAACAGTCAATTTTTGACATCCAATTAAAAAAAGAAAAATCATGTGATCACATTGACACTAAAAGGTAAAATTTAGCAATCATTCTTAATAAAAGTTATAGGAAAGACACGAATAACAATCCAGTGGCAAATGCTAGATTTGATGAAATGTTCAGCATTTCTGTTAAAATTACCACACTAGCCCAAGCCTTTACTTTTGCAAGTGTAGCTACCACACCTACAGAATGGATGCACTTGTTTCTACTTTTGCCCTTGTAGTTCTTTCTTTTCGTCAGCCAGGGTAATCTTTTAAAGCTGTAGATCAGATCAGACACCTCCTCTGTTTAAAACCTTCCAAACAATGATCACTGGGGCTGAAGGTCAAAGATGGGGGGATGGAGAGACAGGCCAGTGGGGCCCGTGGGCACAGAAGAACAAACCTGGGTGACCTGCTAACCTTGGAAGGGTGCTCAGCTTCACCAGGAGTCAGCAGGTAAAATTCAAGTACTAATGATGGGTCACTGCCACTCAGATTGGCAGCACGTCACCTAAAGCAGTGATTATCTTGGCTCTTGGTGGATAACAGAAGTAATGCTCTCCTCCATTCTTAGTCGATATGAAGAGTTGTAGCATTTTGGGGAGACAATCAGTAAATAGCTGAAAATTTCCACAATGTATTGTTAAACTAAAGAGACAATTGCAGATATTTGTACTTCTTTCATTTTTACATGATTTCAATTTTTAAAAAAGCATTTAAAAATTATATATGTATTGTATATGTATGTCTATATCTATATATACTTGCTTGCATGTAATTATGTGAATAAAGAGAATTGTGAAAGGATACTTATCAGGCTGTTAGTTTAGTATTGGTTCAGGGAAGGGAGGAGGAGGAAGAAAGAGAGGAATAGGCCTGGGGAAGGATTGGGGTGAATACAAATGTTCTCATCCAACCCTCCCAGAGTTTCCCTTCATTTTTTTTTTTTTTTTAATTTCTTACTTTTCTTTGCCTGTTTGTGGGCTTTAGGACAGTTTGGTTTTCTCAAATGGTGACATTGGTAAGTAGTGGAAAGACCAGCAGATTCTGCTGAGCAGAACCAGTGAGGAAAAGCTCTCTGAGCTCCTCACTCTGCTGAGGAGGGGGCCTGGATCCTTCCGACAGCACTGTGGAAGGGGCTGCAGGGATGGAGGAAGGACCACGGGGCACTTCTAGACAGGCAGACTTCTCCAGAGACACACTCCAGGTGGGGCACACTTACCCACTGTCCAAGGCCTTCTCAGGTGAGGAGAGAACGTGATTCTGCCCGCCTCCACGGGCTCTCCCCTGACAGAGGAGTGAATAAAGCCCTCCCCAGCTCTGTCCCCCTTAGACAGGGGAGAGCTCAGGGCTCCTGGACTCCCTCCAGTCTCTGCCAGCCCTCCTGCCTTGGTGTTGAGTTACTTCCTAAACACTTGCGGGTGGGGAGAATAGAGGCCTGCTCAGACTGCCATATTGTCAAGAATTCTCCAGAGTAGTCTTCCCACAACTCATTCGTCTTTTAAATTTGCATTCATATTTGCTGAAGAGCAGAGTCTGCAAAAGTTACCTAGGAAGCAACCTCTCCAAGCACTGGTTTCCTCCCTACTCTTGGCCACCACCCAGAATTCCTCTGCTGCCTGCTTCGTATCATACACCCCTTCTCCATTGCTATACCACTCTCAGCACAGCCTTACACAGACAAGGGGCTTGGGAACATTCCTAGAGGAGCCAGCCCACCCAAACCCATCAACACTGGATGTTTTCTATATTTCACACCCTACATAAAGGTCCTGCACAAAGCCGTAAAGCCATCTGGTGTTTCCATCTTAGTTTTCTCTCTCTCTACACACCTTCCTTTATCTCCCAGAATCAGAGCTTTTCCATTTTACTTCTTGAAGCATGAAGGCTCCCTTATATCATATCCTGAGTTCTTTCTTCCTTAGCTGGATAAGAAACTCTTAAACTCAGACCTACTAACTTGGCTTTCAAGATGAAAGATAGCTTTTACAGTTAGAAATCTCTTTTTTTTTGTTTCAATTCTTGGATTTTGAGACGATCATCTGCCTAGGAACTCAAGAAAATCAGCTTCAAGACTTGAAGTAAATCAAAAACTTCTTTTTTCCAGGTGGTTACCACCCATTTCCTGAAGGCAGCTATATCCTTCGATTCAATGGATTAGGACCAATAGGCTACAGATTTTTTTTCAGATTGTATTTTATTTGAAAAATATCTGAAAGATGCTTTCTCCATTACACCAACAATAAGTTTTACCATACACTACACATCACAAAACCTACAGTTTACCAGTCTGTCAAGAAATGTGTATCTTTAGTTTTAGTAAAAATAAATCTTTACTGTTGATGGATATTAAGTTGCACAGTGGGATGGGTGCAGTATTCCCATGGGCCCTGACCCACCAGGTAAGAACCCTGTCACACCAGATAAGGGCCAAATACCACAGGTAGATGTAGCCACCTTGACCCACCAGGTGGGAGCCGCTAGCATGGTCTATCTGGTCTGCCAAGGATTTTGTGTCAGTGACAGAGTAATCAGATAACCCTGGCCTGGTAAATAATAACTAACTCCAGGGAGGCTGGTTATTGTCCCTGAAACAACATTTTCCTGCTGTCTGCACAGTGCCTATGGAATTCATCTCTAAACTCGTTTCACCTCAAAGATGACTTTGTTTCTATCTCTAGTGTAATTTTTTAAATGCTTGCAATCTTTTCAAGCATTCACTTAAGAAATATTGGCCTCTTGGAAAGACAGTGTAGCTGGCCAGCTGAAATGTGGTTTGTCTTAGGTCCTGAAAATAAATTAGTACAGTCATCAGGATATGTTCATATTTCTGTGTAGGTTTCTCTAGAAATGGTGGCTACCTAAGATTGAAAGGTACTGGAGACCAAAAATGACTGTGAATAAATGTGTGTGTGTGTATATCACTAAGTATGTATATCTGTGTGTGTATAATTATATATATGTATGTTTTTATACCATTATGTATGTGTGTATAGCATTATGTATGTGTATCATTATGTATGCATATGTGTGTATCATTATGCATATGTGTGTCATTATGTATGTGTATGTGTGTATACCATTATGTGTGTGTATCATTATGCATATGTGTGTGTTTATCATTAGGTATGTAAGTGTGTGTATGTGTATGTGTGTATACATGTAGAATGAATCCAGAAATTGCCTTTCTGTTACAGATGCACTGAGAGCTTTATACATGTTAAAGTGATTGGAACTTCAACAAGGGCTTTTATCTCACCACCGATATAGGAAACTATTATTGCTCATCCATATTTCCTCATGAGGTTCTTGTTTACCAGATAAAATTCACTTTGAAAATGATGCCAGTGACTGTAAAAGCGTTCTGGGTGGAGCATCGTTCTTAGTCTGTGCACAGTATGGATGGCGCTCACACACTAAGCTTTTGAGATCAGAAGAAAACAAAAAGACTTTAATGGTAACTGTTGACCGTCAATCAGGGAAATCCCTGCTGCTCTGGCATAAGGTGAGGCACTGCATTGCTTTCAGGGTCAGGAGCTAAAGACACTCATTGAGACAGTGAGTGTGACTGTAAAATTATTTTAGAAGCCCTCCCCCTTCCCCCAGAAATGAGACAGCAGTCACCTTCTTAAGTAGATTTGAGGAGCCTGGGCTTTATTGCTGCACCCAGACAACACAGTAGGGGAATAGCCAATCAAATCTAAGGTGTATTGAAATGAGGCACAGGCCATGTGACTTGGGATACTCAGAGCAACATGTACATGGCACAGCTGCTCTTGGTCTGAGCCAGGTTATTTTGCCTACATTTTCCAGTTCACTGCCTATGCTGCAGCTGTACCACCCCTCCAAGCCAGAAAGGGTGCAGACAGGTCCTCATCATTTGCCCTCTCCTTTGATGTTGCCAGTAGAAGTTGGGGAAGGCTGTAGGTACTGGGGTTGTGGAGAACGACGCACTCGGCTTCAGAGTGTCTGAGCAGGCTGACCCAGGCTGAGCTGTACTTCTCAGCTTTCAAGCCAAGGGAAGCAGTGCCCGGGAAACCGTACTTGCATGGCTTCATCTGCACCCCGACCTGACACAGATAACAGATAATGGACTTGACCCCAGATACTGGGATGAGATGAGACTTAGGGAATCTCAGTGGGCTGTGAATTATTGAGTCCAGAAGGGAACTGCTGAAGGTCATTGCCTCATGGTGCTGGGGGAATCATGCCTCCCTGTATTCACATGCCTTTACTAGGTGACTTTGCCATTGCTTCTTTGAGAGCTGGGGTCAATTTCCCACCTTCGAATCTGGGCTAGCCTTACTTCTTGGCTTAACCAGCACATCTGATAGGAGTGACAACAAGCAACTCCCGAGGTAAGACTTAAGTGGCTTACACAGTCCTTCAGGCATCACAGAATACTTCTAGCAGCATGTGAGAAAGCCAAGGATAAAGGACACGTGGAAGAGAGGCCTAGCCATCCAACCAGGTCCCCACTGGCTCATCTGAGCCCATGCATCCCCAGCTGAGCTCCAGTCACCTGAAGCCACACGAGTGACAAGTCAGGACCACTAGAAGAAAGGCCAGCAAACCCACAGACTCATGAGAAATCATGTGCCATCGTCTTAAGCCAAGAAACTTTGGGTGTTTTGTTATGCCCCAATTGATAACAGACACAGAAATAGACACCATTTCATCTACACAGGCCAGTTGAATCATAGAAGTAGTTTTGAAAACAGCTCATAGATTTCTACTAGTTAAGAAACTGAGAACTAAGAAATGGTGACTTTCCTGGGGTCAAACAACTAGTTATTAAGTACAGCCAGTCTGAAGACCTGCTTTTCCCACTGCCAGTTTTGAGACCTAGATTTCTGAGAAAATCACCTAATTTCTCTGAGCTTCTCCTCCCTTATCTATAAAATAGAAATAATAATAATATACCTGCCATTTATATCTAATAAAATGAGCAAGTGAAATTTCAAAATGGTATTTGCTTTGTGATTATGATATACTGTAACTCAGTATGATTTTATTTTTATATAACAACCCATAGGCCTTGTATTTTTTTGCTTCCATTTTTGTACAAGTATCAGAGAAATACTTTTGACAGTAAATCAATGTTAATTTGAGAAAATCTAGGAAAGATGTTCTAAGTTAGGGGAAATTAGAATTATTGAAGAATTGTATATAAATATAGTGTGGGATACAAAGAACGGATGTAAGAAGGAGGTGAGTTTTGGCTGTAGTTAAGAATATATATATATATATATATATATATATATATATATATATATATATATATATATATATCTTTTTAGCACTTAGTTGTGTCCAAAAGAGGAATGAAATGCCCTTGTGTTAGTTCGAGTTCCCCATCACCGAACTCACATTTGCACACGTTAGACAAGAGTACAAATGGAGGCCCATGTGACATATTTTTGTGTTTAAATATTTAAAAAATATGTATCATTATAAATTATGAAATAAAACATGTTCTGTTCTCCTACCTTGAAAAGGAAGACTTCATATTAAATTTCAAGATTCACATTTAGGTGGTTAACTCTTTAGTGTTCCACTCTGTAATTTGGTAGTTCAGAGAGGCTCACCCCAACCTGCCCCACCTATGTAACTTCTCTCACTTGCCCCACCTGAGTGCTGCCCAGGTAGTGGGGGGTTGGGTCACATGGACATTCCAGCCTACTCATCTAAACACTACCCAATGTTCTCAGATAGCTGCCCTCTGTCCACTGAAGGATCAGAGGTTAAACAGCTGCTTAGGAAATGTCTTACAGACAAGACTCATGTTCAAAATAAATGACTGGACTAATTGACCCCAGGAGGCCTCTTCTACATTTGACATTTTAGAATTCCATTATTTTCAAACACTGTACAAAACGAGAGCTAAAGTAAAAACAGGTACACAACAAACATATACAAAATAGATAAATAACAAGGACCTGCTGCATAGCACAGGGAACTATATTCTATATCTTGTAATAACCCATAATGGAAAAGAATCTGAAAAAATATATATATATATAACTGAATCACTTTGCTGTACACCTGAAATTGACACAACATTGTAAATCGACTATACTTCATAAAAAAAAGAGGTGCATCTATTCTGAACATTTATGGTTGCATATATGTTTTAGTATTTGTTTGTCAAGTCTCTCAGAGAAACTTGTTGAAATTTTAATGGAAATCTCCCCAGAAATCCATAGACCAATTGAGAGAGAAATAGTATCTCTACCATACAAAGTATTCCTTTCCAACAACAATGATAATTATATAGCTTTTCTTTATATCTTTCAGTAAAGCTTTATAATTTAATTTTTATTCTATAGAATAATAAAATACACTGTATTATAGTTTATATAATTTAATAATATAACTATTTCATGATATAATAATAATTTAGTGGTATAAATAATAATTTAATATAAACTATAACACATATATTAAAAACAAATATTATACCTTTGATATGCTGAATTATTATTATACTTTAATGAGGAGGTACAGTGGCTTTCAAAAAATTCTGTTTTCTATATAAATGTCTTGCACATATTCTGTTAGATTTATTCCTACTTATTGACTTTATACTGTTAATGACATCGCTTGCAAACATTGTATCTCCAACTGCTTGTGCTAAAATATAGACATTCAACTTATTTCTGCAAATTAATTTTATACTTTATAAACATTCTTAACTCTCGTATCAGTGTGAATCATTTAGAATCTTTTAGATTTTCTGTTTAAATAGTCATATTATACACAGATAATGAAAGACATTTCCTCCTTTCCAACACTTACTCATCTAATTCTGATTTTTTTTTTACTATATTCTTCAAAATGTGATCTCTAGTGTGATACTGTGCTTTTCCCATTTGCTTTCAGAAATCTATTCTATTTTTATTTATTTTGATTATATGTTTAGACTCATTTATATACTTTTACATTATGCCTTCTATTTATCTCATTATTTTCTAGTCTTTTTCTTTCAGATTGATTTCATTTTCGTCCTCTCCATTTTTTTCTCCCTCTTCTGGTTTAGAATTTATAAATAGGATTTCTATTTTTTTTCAGTGGTTAACCTAGAAATTTTCACTTAAATTCTAAAATTAATCATTATATTGATCATCCTCCAAAACAACATAAGGATCTTGGAAACTTTAACTCCTATTTTCTGTTCTCTTGATTTATAAGCTACTGTTATTTATTGATCTTCTATCTTAATTTTTTAAATCCACATAATTTGTTCCCCATTCCTTCCTGCATTCCAAATTTTACTGAAACCATTGGTTTCTTCAGTTCACTTGGCCATTTTCCAGCTTCATCTAAGCTGCTGTTTTGTCCCTTGGTTGATTTGGGTAGTGGCTTTTTCTGTTTGTTTGTTTTTTAATTTTATTTTAACATCTTTATTGGAGGATAATTGCTTTAAATGGTGTGTAAGTTTCTGCTGTATAGCAAAGTGAATCAGCTATACATATACATATATCCCCATATCTCCTCCCTCTTGCATCTCCCTCCCACCCTCCCTATCCCACCCCTCCAGGTAGTCACAAAACACTGAAATGATCTCCCTGTGGTATGCGGTTGCTTCCCACTAGCTATCCGTTTTACATTTGGTGTATATATGTCAATGCCACTCTCTCACTTCATCCCAACTTACGCTTCTCCCTCCCCATGTCCTCAGGTCCGTTCTCTACATCTGTGTCTTTATTCTTGTCCTGCCACTAGGTTCTTCAGAACCATTTTTTGTTTTTTTAGATTCCATATATATGTGTTAGCACAAGATATTTGTTTTTCTCTTTCTGACTTACTTCACTCTGTATGACAGACTCTTAGACCATCCACCTCACTACAAATAACTCAATTCTGTTTCTTTTTATGGCTGAGTAATATTCCATGGTATATGTGTACCATATCTTCTTTATCCATTCATCTGTTGATGGACACTTAGGTTGCTTCCATGTCCTGGCTATTGTAAATAGTGCTGCAATGAACGTTGTGGTATATGACTCTTTTTGAATTATGGTTTTCTCAGGGTATATGCCCAGTAATGGGATTGCTGGGTCATATGGTAGTTCTATTTTTAGTTTTTTAAGGAACCTCCATACTGCTCTCCATAGCGGTTGTATCAATTTTTATTCCCATCTAACAGTACAAGAGAGTTCCCTTTTCTCCACACCCTCTCCAGCATTTATTGTTTATAGACTTTTTGATGATGGCCATTCTGAATAGTGTGAGGTAATACCTCATTGTAGTTTGGATTTGCATTTCTCTAATGATTAGTGATGTTGAGCATCCTTTCATGTGTTTGTTGGCAATCTGTATACCTTCTCTGGAGAAATGTCTATTTAGGACTTCTGCCCATTTTTGGATGGGATTGTCTTATTTTTTGATATTGAGCTGCATGAGATGCTTGTATACTTTTGAGACTAATCTTCTGTCAGTTGCTTCATTTCCAAATATTTTCTCCCATTCTGAGGGTTGTCTTTTTGTCTTGTTTATGGTTTCTTTGCTGTGCAAAAGCTTTTAAGTTTCATTAGCTCCCATTTGTTTATTTTTGTTTTTATTTCCCTTCTCTAGGAGGTGGGTCAAAAAAGATCTTGCTGTGATTTATGTCATAGAGTGTTCTGCCTATGTTTTCCTCTAAGAGGTTGATAGTGTCTGGCCTTATGTTTAGGTCTTTAATCCATTTTGAGTTTACTTTTGTGTATGGTGTTAGGTAATGTTCTAATTTCATTCTTTTACATGTACCTGTCCAGTTTTCCCAGCACCACTTATTGAGGAGGCTGTCTTTTCTTCTCCATTGTATATTCTTGCCTCCTTTTTCAAAGATAAGGTGATCATATGTGCTTGGTTTATCTCTGGGCTTTCTATTCTGTTACATTGATCTATATTTATGTTTTTATGCCGGTACCATACTGTCTTGATTACTGTAGCTTTGTAGTATAGTCTGAAGTGAGGGAGCCTGATTCCTCCAGCTTCGTTTTTCTTTCTCAAGATTGCATTGGCTTTTTGGGGTCTTTTGTGTTTCCATACAAATAGTGAAATTTTTTGTTCTAGTTCTGTGAAAAAGGGCATTGGTATTTTGATAGGGATTGCATTGAATCTGTAGATTGCTTTGGGTAGTAGAGTCATTTTCACAATGTTGATTCTTCCAATCCAAGAACATGGTATATCTCTCCATCTGTTTGCATTGTCTTTAATTTCTTTCATCAGTTTCTTATAGTTTTCTGCATACAGGTCTTCTGTCTCCTTAGGTAGGTTTATTCCTAGGTATTTTATTCTTTTTCTGCAGTGCTAAATGGGAGTGTTTCCTTAATTTCTCTTTCAGATTTTTCATCATTAGTGTATAGGAATGCAAGAGATTTCTGTACATTAATTTTGTATCCTGCTACTTTACCAAATTCATTGATTAGCTCTAGTAGTTTTCTGGTAGCATCTTTCGGATTCTTTGTGTATATTATCATGTCATCTCTAAACAGGGACAATTTTACTTCTTTTTTTCAGATTTGGATTCCTTTCATTTCCTTTTCTTCTCTGATTGCTGTGGCTAAAAGTTCCAAAACTATGTTGAATAATAGTGGTGAGAGTGGGTAACCTTGTCTTGTTTCAGATCTTAGTGGAAATGGTTTCACTTTTTCACCATTGAGAACAATGTTGCCTGTGGGTTTGTCATATATGGCCTTTATTATGTTGAGGTAAGTTCACTCTATGCCTACTTTCTGGAGGGCTTTTATCATAAATAGGTGTTGAATTCTGTCAAAAGTTTTTTATACATCTATTGAGATGATCATCTGGTTTTTATCCTTCAATTTGTTAATATGGTATATATCACATTGATTGATTTATGTATATTGAAGAATCCTTGCATTCCTGGGATAAACCCCAATTGATCATGGTGTATGATCCTTTTAATGTGCTGTTGGATTCTGTTTACTAGTATTTTGTTGAGCATTTTTGCATCTATGTTCATCAGTGATATTGGCCTGTAGTTTTCTTTTTTTGTAACATCTCTGTTGGGTTTTGGTATCTGGATGATGGTGGCCTAATTGAATGAGTTTGGGAGTGTTCCTCCCTCTGCTATATTTTGGAAGAGTTTGAGACGGATAAGTGTTAGCTCTTCTCTAAATGTTTGATAGAATTCGCCTGTGAAGACATCTGGTCGTGGGCTTTTGTTTGTTGGAAGATTTTTAATCACAGTTTCAATTTCAGTGTTGTGATTTGTCTGTTTATATTTTCTATTTCTTCCTGGTTCAGTCTTGGAAGGTTGTGCTTTTCTAGGAAGTTGTCCAATTCTTCCAGGTTGTCCATTTTATTGACATATAGTTGTTTATAGTAATCTCTCATGATCCTTTGAATTTCTGCAGTGTCAGTTGTTACTTCTCCTTTTTCATTTCTAATTCTATTGATTTGAGTCTTCTCCCTTTTTTTCTGGATGAGTCTGGATAATGGTTTATCAATTTTGTGTATCTTCTCAAAGAACCAGAATTCAGTTTTATTGATTTGTGCTAATGATTCCTTCATTTCTTTTTCATTTATTTCAGATCTGATCTTTTTATTTCTTTCCTTCTGCTAACTTTGTTTTTTTGTTGTTGTTGTTGTTCTTCTTCTTCTTCTTTCTCTAATTGCTTTAGATGTAAGGTTAGGTTGTTTATTTGAGATGTTTCTTATTTCTTGAGGTAGGATTGTATTGCTATAAACTTCCCTCTTAGAACTGCTTTTGCTGTGTCCCATAGGTTTTGGGTTGCTGTGATTTCATTGTCATTTTCTCTAGGCATTTTTTGATTTCCTCTTTGATTTCTTCAGTGATCTCTGGGTTCTTTACTAACGTATTGCTTAGCCTCCATGTGTTTGTATTTTTTACACTTTTTTCCTGTAATTGATATCCAGTCCTATAGTGCTGTGGTCAGAAAAGATACTTGATATGATTTCAATTTTCTTAAATTTACCAAGGTTTGATTTGTGATCAAGATATGATCTATCCTGGGGAATAGATACATGATTCTATTCTTCCATGAGCACTTGAGAAGAAAGTGTATTCTGTTGTTTTGGGGTAGAATGTCCTATAAATATCAATTAAGTCCATCTTGTTTAATGTGTCATTAAATCTTGTGTTTCCTTAGTTATTTTCATTTTGGTTGATACGTCCATTGGTAAAAGTGGGATATTAAAGTCCCCTATTATTATTGTGTTACTGTCAATTTCCCCTTTTATGGCTGTTAGCATTTGCCTTATGTATTGAGGTGCTCCTATGTTGGGTGCACATTTACAACTGTCATATATTCTTGGATTGATCCCTTGATCATTATGTAGTGTCCTTATTTGTCTCTTGTAATGGTCTTTAATTTAAAGTCTATTTTGTCTGATATGAGAATTGCTACTCCAGCTTTCTTTTGATTTCCATTTGCATGGAATATCTTTTCCCATCCCCTCACTTTCAGTCTGTATGTGTTCCTAGGTCTGAAATGGGTCTGTTGTAGACAGGGTCTTGATTTTTGTATCCATTCAGCCAGTCTATGTCTGTTGGTTGGAGCTTTTATTCCACTGACACTTAAGGTAATTATCGATATGTATGTTCCTATTACCATTTTCTTAATTGTTTTTGGTTTATTTGTTATTGTAGGTGTTCTCCTTCTCTTGTGTTTCCTGCCTAGAGAAGTTCCTTTGGCATTTGTTGTAAAGCTGGTTTGGTGGTACTGAACTCTCTTAGCTTTTGCTTGTCTGTAAAGGTTTTAATTTCTTGATTGAATCGGAATGAGATCCTTGCTGGGTAGAGTATTCTTGGTTGTAGGATTTTCCCTTTCATTACTTTAAATAGGTCCTGCCACTCCCTTCTGACTTACAGGGTTTTTGTTGAAAGATTAGCTTTTAACCTTATGGGGATTCCCTTGTATGGTATTTGGTGCTTTTCCCTTTCTGTTTTTAATATTTTTTCTTTGTATTTAATTTTTGATGGTTTGATTAATATGTGTCTTGGAGTGTTTCTCCTTGGATTAATCCTGCATGGGAGTTCTCTGCACTTCCTGGGCTTCATTGACTATTTCCTTTCCCATGTTAAGGAAGTTTTCAACTATAATGTCTTCAAATATTTTCTCAGTCCCTTTGTTTTTCTCTTCTTCTTCTGGGACCCCTATAATTCGAATGTTGGTGCATTTAATGTTGTCCAGTGGTCTCTGAGACTGTCCTCAATTCTTTTCATTCTTTTTTTAAAATTCTTTTATCCCTCACTCTGAGACTAGTGTATATCCACACTATTTCCCTATTTAAGACATTTTAATCTCATGTTGATCCAGGAATGGTCCTTAGGAGGAGTCTGGTTGGTAAGCATTTCTAACACGACCTTCCACTCTGTGAGAGCACAAGGTTTTCGCCATCCCCTAAATGCAGCCCACTGAAACCTAGGCTCAGTGTCTGCAGGGATTAGCAATGGCCTCATTAGTTCTGACACTAGTGAAAATAGACCTGGCAGATTTGCACTTTCTTCTTGCTCCTCAACTCCAAAGAGCTCCTTTATTTTTCTTCTACATCATCATTTTAAAAAATGATAGAACAAATTATCCTAGGGAACTCTCCATATAAGCATTATAGTTGCAATCTATTTTTCCCGCTTCTATGAAATAGTCTATCATATAGAAGTATCAATAGTGTATCCAGTTTCCTGCTGATGGATATTTTTACTCTTTTCAGATGTGGCTGTAGTTTGATTTTACAAACAATAATGCAAAGAAGATCTTTTTTGTATGTGTCTTGGTGTACTTTTTCCAGGACACAACTGAATAAAATATCTGTGTTGTTATTTGAGTTATTTTATTTTGCTTGTCTATTTCTTATTGATTTCTTTGAGTGCTGTATCAATATTATTAGGTTTGGCTGAATATGACAGAAACATCAAAATACAGTAATTTAAAAGAGAGAGTAATTTGTTTCTCTCAAGCACACACAGAAAAAAATTAACCTCTACTGTTAGACAATCCTGAGCTGAATGCAATTTCTTTGATGATGGGGTCCCAGGACTCCTCTTACACATTCTGACATCCACAAGGTATTGTCTAGATCTTCATGGTCTATAGAGTTCCCAACAGTATGAACATGTTTGGGTCAGCAGGATGCAGGACAAAGAAGGAACAGTACATGGGAATGCTGTTTTCTAAGGTGGAAAGTCATACAAAATACTTTAGAAATGTCATTTGCCAGAACTTGCTGCTTGTTGATTTCAAGCTGCAAGAGACACTGGCAAATGTCCTATTTTATCAATGTACATTGTTGCCCAGAATAAAATAGAAGGTTATATTACTAAGGAAAGAGGGGAGAATACATAGTGAGGTAGACAGCTGCATATTCTATAATAAAATGGTTTAAGAATCTGAGAGAGAGCAAATTTCTCATGAGAATATTTTATAATTTTATTAAGTTAAAAACTATATTATAGTTAGAATTGTCAAATTTAAGATTATCTTAGAAAAAAATAAATGTTTTTATATTAGGTCAATAATTTTTTTAAATGTGTCTTTTCACCCAAGAAGCTCCTTTCTTCCTCCCTCCCTCCCTCCCTTTCTTTTCATTCTTTCTTTCCATTTCTTCCTTTCTTCCTTTCCTTCTTCCTTTCTTTCTTTTTCTTTCTTTCTTCCTTTCTTTCTTTTTTGTGGTACGCTGGCCTCTCACTGTTGTGGCATCTCCTGCTGTAGAGCACAGGCTCCAGATGTGCAGGCCGAGCAGCCATGGCTCAAGGGCCCAGCTGCTCCGCGGTGTGTGGGACCCTCCCGGACCTGGGCACGAACCCATGTCCCCTGCATCAGGGCAGGAGGATGCTCAACCACTGTGCCACCAGGGAAGCCCTCTTTCTTTCTTTCTTTCTTTCTTTCTTTCTTTCTTTCTTTCTTTCTTTCTTTCTTTCTTTCTTTCTTTCTTTCCTTTCTTTCTCTCTCTTTCTCTCTCTTTCTCTCTCTTTCCCTTCCTTCCTCCCTCCCTCCCTCCCTCTCTCTCTTTCTTCCTCCCTGCTTCCCTTCCTTCCTTGTTTTCTCTCTCTCTTTCTCCATAAAGAAGTAAGGTTTGAGCTAAGAGTTGCTGTCAAATGCCTGTTAATTCAGTTATGAGAGATTTAAAAGATCTACATTCTTTTTTGTAAATGGTATTAAAAGGTATGCAGCCAATTTACTGCATTCTATTCTTTAGTTGACTCCCATGAGTTTCTGGATAAACAATCATATAATTAATAATTAATGTTTATTTTTCTTCCTATTTTTAAGCTTTACCCCTTACATCTATTTCTCATCTATCAGAATAAACCAGTCCAGAAAAATGTAAAACAATGCTAAGGATTTGGTTATCCTTATCTTATGGAAACTCTTCTAGTAGTGTTTGTTTTTGTGTTTGTTATCTCAAAATTCTATGGGCTTTTGTTCAGTGCCTTTTAAGCATCTGATAAAATCATCATATTATTTTACTCCTTTGATCTGTTAATGTGATTGTATTCATTAAAATATCTTCAGTTTTAAATATTCTGTTTGATATTTTTACATAGATATGCATAAGTGAAATTGGTCCGTAATTTGCCCACATTGTTTTTTATTCAATCTGCATCATATTAGAAGGTGAGTCATATTTTGACTATGTAAAAATTATATAACCTCTTTTATTTTTAAGCATAAAAATTTAAATATTAGAATTAACTGTTTCTTAAAAGTTTGAAAAAATCTACTTGTGAAGATATCTGAGCCTTTCACTATTGAAGAGTGTGAAATAATACAAAAATATATACTGGTCTCTGTACCCAATTCCTGTCACAGAGCTCCTAAAACTCGTATAATTTCTTATGTAATAAGAATGCTAGGACCATCTTTTGTTCTAATATTTGGCCTTTGACCATAGTTCCTGACAGAGTTCTTAAATCCCTTGGAATTTTCTGGGTGTCTTTTGTTCTAAGGAGGTGACTCTATGTGGGTTCCTGGATAACTTCAGGTTGGGAGCTGGTCACCAGGAAACCATCATTAGACTCTTGGAACGTGCAGCTCCACCCCCATCCTCAAAGACAGGAAAAAGAAGCTGGAGATTAAGTTGATTGATCATGCTTATCCAATGAAGCCTCCATAAAAATACCAATAGTAAGAGTTCAGAGAGCTTCCAGATTGGTGAACACATCCATGTACCAAGAAGGTGCATCCTAACTCCACAGAGACAGAAACCCCCATGCCAAGGACCCTTTCAGACTTCACTGTATGTACACCTTCATCTGGCTGTTCATCTGTATCCTTTATGATATCCTTTACTATATAATAAACTGGTAAATGTAAGTAAGTGTTTTCCTGAGCACTGTGAGATGTTCTACCAAGTAATCAAACCCAAGGAGGGGAATGGTCACAGGAACCTGCAATTTGTAACCATATTAGACAGGGATTGTGGGTAACCCAGGGACCTACTACTTGCAATTGGTGTCTGAAGTAGGGTGGGGACAGTCTTGTGGGTCTGTGTCTTTAACTGCAAGATCTGATGCTATCTCCAGGTAAATAGTTTCAGAACTGAGTTAAATTGTAAGACAACCAACTGGTGTAGAAGAATTGCTTAGTGTGGGTAAAACTCACACATCTGGTGTCAGAAGTGTTCTGAGTGTGGTCTTAGTGTGAGAGTAAAGAAGAAATACAAGAAGGGTGGAGTTTTTCCCTTACAAAGAGCAGGGTAGATTTTGAGCTTCATCTATTTTTTCCCCTTGGTAACTGGTAAGTTTAGTTTTAATATTTCATCTGTGGTCAATTTTGATTCAAAAATATTTTACCAGAAAACAAGTTTTTCAAATTTACTCTCAAAAAGCTTTGCAAAATTCTGCCTCTTTGGAAGATTTAGACATGGGAAACTAGTCCAATATTAAAAAAAATTAGTCAATGTAATCCACTAAATTGAAGGCCAAAAAGAAGAAAAATCATATGAGCATGTCAATCAATGAAGAAAAAGTATTTGATAAAATTGAACATTCATTAATGATAAAAACTCTCAGAAAAACAAGAATAGAGGAAAACTTCTTCAAGTTGATAAAGAGCACCTACAAAATACCCAAAGTTAACATTCGATTTAATGGGTAAAGACAATGTTTCCATAAGATTAGAAACAAAGCAAGTATGTTCTATCTCACATCTGCTATTCAACACAGCACTGGGAGTTTTAGCCCATGCAATAAAGCCAGAAAAGAATAAAAGCCATCCAGATCAGAAAGGAAAAATAAACTTTTCTTATTTATAGATATAATTTTCTATATATAATGTCATAAGAACTAACCAGAAAAATATGTCTAGAACTAATAGTTGAATTCAGCAGGATCACAGGATATAAGATAAGCATACAACAATCAATTGTATTTCTATACTAAAAATGAACACATGGACACCACAATTAAAATATCATTTATAATTGCTAAAAAATTAAATACTAAGGTGTAAATCTATCAAATCATGTACAGAACTTTTATGCTGAAAACTAACCATATTGAAAGAAAAAAAAAAACAAATAAATAGAGAAGCATCTTTTGTCCATGAAGACTCAACATAGAAAAGAAGTCAATCCCCCAAATGATCTATAGATATAATAAAATTCCAATCAAAATCCTAGCTACACTTATTATAGACATAGACAAGATTATTTAAATTTTTATATAAAAAGACAAACTACAAAAATTACTAAAATGACTGAAAAAATGACTAAATGGGACAGACACAAGACACTTTATAGTTACACTAATCACATTATGTGGTTTTAGCAGATGGATACATCAATCAATGGAATAGAGTAGACAATCCAGAAAAACTCTCATACAGATATGTCCAGTTGATTTTTAAACACATGGTGCAAGAACAACTCAAAGGAAAAAAGAGAGCATTTTCAAAATATGATGTTGTACAATTGAACATCCATAGACCTCCTCCCCCCCCACACACAAAAGAACCATAAACTATGTCCCACATATTATGCAAAAATTTACTCAAAATGTAACAAGTATTTAGATGTAAAAGTATTAAAACTTTTCAAGAAAATAGGAGAAAATCTTCAAGATCTACTACTAGGCAAAGAGTTCCTAAACTTGATACCAAAAACCTGATCATAAAAGAAAAATTTGGTAAATTGGAGTTCATAAAAATTTAAAACATTATCTTTGTCAGCCTCTGTAGCTTTTCTTTTAAAGATTTATCATTTATCCATTGATGAACATTGTTTCCATTGTCCTGACTACTGTAAATAATACTGCAATGGACAAGGAGGTGCAGATATCTCTTCAAGACACTAATTTAATTTCCTTCAGATATGTACCCAGAAGTTGAATTGCTGGATTATATGATAGTTTATTCTTAATATTTTGAGAAACCTGTATACGGTTTTCCACAGTAGCTGTACAAATTTACATTCCCTTTAGTGCTACACTGCACTAGGTTTCATCCTTGCCAGGACTTATCTATTTTTGGTAATTTCCATTCTAACAGGTGTGAGGTGATATCTCATTGTGTTTTGATTTGAATTTCCTTGATGATTAGTGATGTTGAGCACCTTTTCATGTACCTATTGGTCATTTGTATATCTTTGGAAAAATGTCTACTCGTGTCCTTTGCCAATTTTTAGTTAGATTTTTGTTTTGTTTTGCTGTTAAGATATATGAGTACCTTATATATTTTGAATATTTGTCCCTTATCAGATATGTGGCTTGCAAATATCTGCTCCCATTTAGTAGGTTGCCTTTTCATTTTGTTGAAGATTATTTCTTTTGATGTGGAGAAGCTTTTTAGTTTGATGTACTCTATTTGTTTTTGGTTTTGTTGCTGTGTTTTTGTTATCATATTCAAAACTTCATTACCAAGATCAATGTCAAGGAAATTTTTCCCCATATTTTTTTTTCTAGGAGTTTTATGGCTTTGAGTCTTACATTTAAGTCCTTAGTCCATTTCAAGTTAATTTTTGTGAGTGGTGTAAGATAGAGGTCCAGCTTCATTCTTTTGCATGTGGATATCTAGTTTTCCCAACACCATTTATTAAAGAGACTATCCATTCCCCAATGAGTAATCTTGGTTCCCTTGTCAAATATTAGTTGAACTTATATGCATGGGTTTATGAGTTTATTTCTGTGCTCTTGATTCTGTTCCATTGGTCTATGCATCTGTATTTATGCCAGTACCATACTGTTTTGATTACTATGGCCTTGTAATGTAGTTTAAAATCAGGAAGTATGATACCTTCAGCTTGTTTTTTCTTTTTCAACATTGCTTTAGCTATTTGGGGTCTTTTGTGGTTCCATATGAATTTTAGGGTTGTTTTTCTATTTCCATAAAATATGCTATTGGAGTTTTGATAGGGATTGAATTGAATCTATAGACAGTTTGGGGTAGCATAGACATTATAACACTATTAGTTCTTCTGATCCATGAGCAGGAGATATCTTTCCACTTCTTTGTGTCTTCTTCGATTTCTTTCATCAGAGTCTTATACTTTTCAGCATACAAAAATTTCACCTCCTTGATAACTATATATCTATTTTATTTTTGGTGATGCTATTATAAATGAGATGTTTTTCTTTATTTCTTTTTCAGCTAGTTTACTGTTATGTATAGAAATGCAACTGATTTCTGTATGTTGGGTTTTTTTTTTTCTTGCAACTTTACTGAATTTGTTTATTAGTTTTAAGTTTTTTTGGTAGTTTTTAGGGTTTATTATATATAAGGTCATGTCATCTACAAACAGATAATTCTACTTCTTCCTTTTTGATTTGAATGTCTTTAAATTATTTTTCTTGCCTAATTTCTCTGGATAGATACTATACTAGTAGTATATAGAATAGAAATGGTGAGAGTGAACACACTTATCTTGTTCCTGATCTTAGAGGGAAAACCTTCAACCATTCACTGTTGAGTATGATAGCTGTGGGCTTGTCATATATGGCTTTATTATGTCAAGGTACATTCCTTTTATACCTACTTTGTTGAGATTGTTTTATCAAGAAAGGATATCAAATTTTGTCAAATGCTTTTAACATATCTATTGATATGATCATATAATTTTTATTTTTTATTCTGTTAATGTGATGATGAATCCCACTTGATCATGGCATATGGTCTTTTTAATGCTGTGTTGAACTTTGTTTCGTAGTATTTCATTGAGAATTTTTGCATCTATATTCATTAGGAATATTGACCTGCAATTTTCTCATAATGTTTTTATCTAGCTTTGGTATTAGAGTAATGTTCTTGTGAAATGAGTTTAGGAGTGTTCCCTCCTCCCTAATTTTTGGAAGAGTTTGAGGAGTGGTGTTGATTTTTCTTTAAATTTTTGGTAAAATTCACCAGTGAAACCATCTGGTCCTGAGCTTTTGGGAGGTTTTTGATTACTGATTCAATATCCTTAACTCATTATTTGTCTGTTCAGATTTTCTGTTTCTTCATGATTCAACCTTGGTAGGTTATATGTTTCTAGGAATTTATCCATTTTTTCCAAGTCCAATTTGGGTATAATTGTTCATAGTAGTCTTTTATGATCTTATGTATTTCTGTGTTATCTGTTGTAATGTCTGTACTTTCATTTATAATTTTACTTATTTGGGTCCTCTCTCTTTTTTCTTGGTTATTCTAGTTAAGGTGTGTCATTTCTTTTTTTATCATTTCACAGAATCAAATCTTAGTTTTGTTAATCTTCTCTATTGTTTTTCTGTCCTCTATTTTACTTATTTCTGCTCTAATCTTAACTATTTCCTTTCTTCTGCTAACTTTGCTCTTACTTTGTTCCTTTACTTGTTCCTTGAGGTGTAATGTTAGTTTGTTTACTTGAGATCTTTCTTCCTTCTTGGTGTTTACATTTATAAACCTAAACTTTCCTCTTATAACTGGTTTTGCCTTACCCCACAACTTGTGGTATGTTATATTTCATTTTCTTTTGTCTCAAGATATTTTTAAAATACTTTTTTCTTTTGTTTTTGAGCCAGTGGTTGTTCAGGAATGTGTTAATTTCCACATATTTGTGAATTTTCCAGCTTTCCTCCTCTTATTGATTTCTAGTTCATAATAATGTGTTCAGAAAAAGATACTTGATATAATTTATATCTTCTTGAATTTATTGAGATTTGTTTTGTAGCCTAATATATGATCAATCCTAGAAAATGTTTAATGGCTGCTTGAAGAAAATGTGCATAGTTTTGTTGGTGGATGTAATGTTCAGTATATGTCTTTTAGGATCATGTGATCTATAGTGTTGTTCAAATCCACAGTTTCTTTATTGATTCTCTGTCTGGGTGATCCTTCCGTTGTTGAGAGTGAGGTATTAAAGTCCCCAACTATTCTGTGGGCAAGGCCACAGGCTGTGTTCAGCAACCAAGCAGAGCTATATGCTGGGTTCCATGCCTGATGGTGCCAAAGACTGGGATCTGAGGCTGCTCAGGGTCACTTTTTAGTCTTCCTGGTTATGTAGGGCCTGGGGGTATGCTTAACAGTTGGGCAGTTGGGTGGGGCTGCTAACTTAGTTTCACACAGGCAGATCATAGGATGAACTCTGCAACTGTCAGACATCTGTGATTACACTTCCTGGAAGGGCAGGATTGGAGGCTCAACTCAGCAGTTGAGTGGGAGTGCAAATATGCTCCCCTGCCTAGGTAGGCCTTAGGATGTGTTCTATGGCTGCTGGAATCTGTGGCTATGCTTCATGGTGTGGTGCAACTGGAGGCTATGCTGTACAGTTGGGGGGGAGTGCAAATTTGCCTCCCTACCTGGGTGAGACCATAGAATTCACTCCATGCCAGTACATCCCATTGGCTGAGGACCCAAATCAGGCAGAACTACCAACTAAGTTCCCTGGCAAGATAGGGCAACTGGCTTGGCTCTGTAGATGGACAGAATTGCTGGATGAGATTCCTAATTGGGAGGCACTGAAAGCAGAAGCCAATACCTTAGTGTAAATTGCTGTAAGCACTGCCTCTTCCTCCATTTCTATATGATGCTCAGTGGTCAAGCTTAGTAGATTTCCCCAGTAACTCTCATAAAGTGACAACCAAGTGGGCTCCCTGGGAAGCTTCCTGAAATGCTAGGGAAGCTGGATGTCCACAATGGGTTCTCTTTTTTCCCACTGGAGAAACTGTAGGCCCAGGGGAGATTTTTTAGCATAGCACTGTACCAGCCTGGGGAAGAGGTGATGCAGACAGAGTGTAGATACTCCTCTTAACTTTTCTAATGTGGTTTTTCTTGGCCTCCATTTTCTAAGGGGTGTTTCAGCCTCACCCTGAGTTCTGGGATTTTCATAGTAGGTTCCTATCTATAGGCAGTTGCTAGTTGATATTCTTGTGAGGGGGGTTGAAGTTGGAAATGTACCATGATACCATCTTGATGGCATCACTCCCCATTTCTATGAATTTGACTATTCCCAGATACTTCACATAATCGTACTTTTGTGTCTGGCTTATTCCACTTAATGTAATGTCCTCAAGATTCACCCATGCTGTAGCATGTGTCAGAACTTATTTTCTTTTTAAGAATGAGTAATATTACATTGTAAGTGTATACCATATTTTGTTTATCCATTCATTCATCACTGACATTTTGCTATTTCCTCCTTTGGCTATTGTGAATAATGCTACTGTGAACATTGATGTACAAATATTTGTATGAGCCCCTCCTTTCAAATATTTTTGATATTTATCCAGAAGTGGAATTATGGAATCATAGTAATTCTATTTTTAATTTTTTAAGGATACATAATAGTTTCCCCTTGTAGCTGCTATGTGTTTTACATTCCCACAAACAGTTCTCCACATATTCCCCAAAACTTTTATTTTCTGTTAATAGCCATCTTAATGGGTGTAAGGTGATATCTCATTGTGGTTTTGATTTGCATTTCACTAATGGTTAGTGATGTTGAACATTTTTTCATGTGCATATTGTTAGTTTGCATATCTTCTTTTGAGAAATGGTTATTCAAATTATTTACCCATTTTTTAATCAGGTTGTTTTTGTTGCTGTTGAGTTGTAGGAGTTTTTTAAGTTTCTGGGTATTAACTCCTTATCAGATATATTATTTTTAAATATTTTCTCCCATTTCATGAGTTGTTTTTTCACACTGTCGATTGTATTCTTTCATGCACAGAAGTTTTTAATTCTTATGTAATCAATTTATCTATTTTTTTCTTTTTACCTGTGCTTTTAATGTCATATCTATTGGTGTCATTGGCAAATCCAATGTCATGACACTTTACCCCTACGTTTTCTTCTAAGAGTTTTATACTTTTTAGCTCTTATGTTTAGATTTTTATGTCTACTTTGAGTTAACTTTTGTATTAGGGCAAGGGAATTTTTGTATTAAGGCAAGGATCAAACTTCACAATTTTCAATGTGGATGTACAGTTTTCCCAACACTATTTGTTAAAAAGACTGCCTTTACTCATCAAGTGGTCTTGTTATTCATGTTTAATGTCATTTGATCATAGATGCCAGGGTTTATTTTGGGATCTCTATTCTATTCCATTGTTCTCTATGTCTATATTTATGCCAGTATCACACTGTTTTGATTATCATAGCTTTGTACTAAGTTTTGAAATTAAGAAGTGTGAGACTTCCAGATTTGTTCTTTTTCAAGATTGATTTGGCTATTCAGGGTACCGTAAGATCCATTTGAATTTTAGAATTGATTTTTCTATTTCTATAAAAACATTGTAATTTTGGTAGGAATTACATAGAATATGTAGATTCCTTTTGGTAGTATTGGCATCTTAAAAATATGGTCTTCCAATCCATGAACTATGATGTCTTTCCATTTATTTGTGTGTCTTCTTTGATTTCTATGAACGATGTTTTATAGTTTTCAGTCTACAGGTCTTTGTCTCCTTGGTTAATGTTATTTATAAATATTTTATTCTTTCAGATGCTATTGTAAATGGAATTGTTTTCTTAATTTCCTTTATAGATTGTTTATTGTTAGTGGATAGGAATGCAACTGAATTTTGCATCCTGTAACTTTATTGATTTGTTTACTAATTCTCAATGGTTTTTTTTTTTGTGTGTGGAATCTATAGGCCTTTTTTTTTTTTTTTTTTTTTTTTTTTTACATATAAGGTCATGTTTTCTGTAAGTAGAGACAATTTTACTTCTTTCTTTCAAATTTATATTTGATTTCATTTTCTTGCCTAATTGCTCCAGGTAGGACATTCAGTACTATATCAAATAGAAATGACAAAAGCTGGCATCCTTTTCTTGATATTAGAGAAAAACCTTCACCTATCACCACCGAGTAAAGAAGGAAATAGAAGGAAATAATTGTTGTGAAAGTTGGGTGCAAAAGGGTGCTAAATTTTGTTAAATGCTTTTGTTTGCATCAATTTAGATGATGTTGTATGGTTTTCTTTTCTTCATTCTGCTTACCTGGTGGATTGCAATGATTGATGTTAATTTTTCTTAAATGTTTGGTAGAATTAACCCATAAACCTATTTGATTTGAGGATTTTCTTTGTTGAAAATTATGAGGATGGGGTTTTCTATTATGATTCAATTTCCCTACTAGTTATAGGTGTATTCAGATTTTCTATTTCTTCATAAGACTATCTTTGTAGATTATGTGTTTCTATGAATTTTTCCATTTATCTTGCTTACCCAATTTGGAGACAGATGCTGTCCATTGTACTCAATTATAATCCTGTGTATTTCTATAAATTCTGTAGTAACGCACCCCTCTTTCATTTCTAATTTTAGTTATTTAAGTCTATTCTCTTTTTTCCTTAGTAAATTCTAACTAAAATTTTATCAATTTTGTTGATCTTTTCAAAGAACCAACTCTTGTTTTATTGATTTTTCTTTATTTTTAAAAATTCTCTATTTTGTTTATGTCTGCTCTAGTCACTATATTTCCTTCCTTCTGCTAACTTTGTATTTAGTTTATTCTTTTTCTATCTCCTTAAATTGTAAAATTAGATTGCTGATTAGAGATCTTCCTTCTTTCTCTTTTAATATAAGGATTTATGCTATATGTTTCCCTCTTGCTTGCTTCTCTCTTCCCTCTTTCCTTGCTTTCACTGCATCTCATCGTTCTAATTTCCCTTGTGATTTTTTCTTTGATCCATTGGTTGTTAAGAGTGTGCTGTTTAATTTCCACATATTTGTGAATTTTCTGTTTTCCTTCTTCTATTGATTTCTAATTTCATTCCATTGTGATCTGAAAAGATACTTTGTTTTCAATCAGTCTTTTACATCCATTGAGACTTATTTTGTGACCCAACATATGGTCCATCCTGGAGAATGCTCCATGCGCACCTTAGAGTGGAAGTTGGGTGGTATATTCTGTATATGTGCCTTAGGACCAACTGGTATATAGTGTTGTTCACACCCTCTCTTTTGTTAATTATCTTCTCTCTCATTGTTTTATCCATTAGGGAAAGTGGAATACCAAAATTTCCTACTATTGTTATGGAGCTATCTGTTTCTCCCTTTAATTCTGTCAATGTTAGATTCATATATTTAGGAGCTCTGATATTTGGCACATATATGTTTATAATTGTCTTATCTTCATTGTGAATTAACCCTTTTGCCATTATATAGTATCCTTCTTATATATCTTTCCTATCTCATAACAGTTTTTGACTTAAAGTCTAATTTTGTCTGATATTAGTATAGCCACGCCTGCTCTCTTTTGGAAAATCTTTCCCCATATTTTCACATTTAACCTATGTGTGACCTTATCTCTAAAGTGAGTCTTTTATAGACATGATACAATTGTGTCCTGTTTTCTGTCTGTTTTGCCAATCTATATTTTTAGATTGCAGAGTTTAATCCATTTACATTTAAGGTAATTATTGATAAGATAGAACTTTTCTTATGTGCTTCCAGTGTGTCTTGTAGCTATTTGTCCTTCATTTACTTCTTACTGTCTTCCACATTTTTAAGATGATTTTTTTATTAACACATTTTGATTTCTCTCCATTTTATTTTGTGCATATTTTATAAATATTTTCTTTGTGATTACCATGAGAATTACATATAACATCCTAAAAGTATAACAATCTATTTCAAATTTATAACAAGTTAACTTGAGTCACCTACAAAGCTCTACTCCCTTACAGCTCTGTCCCATTACTTTATGTTTTTAATGTCATAAATTATCTCTCTATATGTTGTACCCATTAACATAGATTTATTATTAGCTTTTGTGCTTTTGTCCTTTAAGTCCTGTAAAAGACTAAAAAGTGGAGTTAAGAACCAATATTACAATAATATTTGTTTTTATATTTTTCCATGTCTTTATCTTTACTGGAGAACTTTATATTTTCATATGGCATTGAGTTACTGTCTAGTATCATTTCATTTCAACTTGAAGTTCTGCCTTTAGGATTTCTTATATGCTGGTCAAGGGGTAATAAATTCACTCAGCATTTGGTCATCTGGGAATGTCTTAATTTCTCCTTCATTTTTGAAAGACAGTTTTGATGGATACAGAATTTCTTTGTTGACAGTTGCATTTATTTTGGCATTTTCCCACTGCCTTCTGGCCTACAAGATTTCTGCTGAGAAATCTTCTGATTATCATATTGAGGATCCTTCATATTAACAAGTTGTTTTTCTTTTGCTATTTTCAAGAGTCTCTCTTTGCCTTTGACTTTTGACAGTTTTATTATAATTTGTCTCTGTGTAGGTATCTTTGGATTGATATTATTTACAATTTGTTATGCTTCTTGTATTTGTATATACATGTGTTTCCTCAAATTTGGGAATTTTTGGTCATTATTACTTCAAATAATCTCTATGGTCCTTTCTCTCTTTTCTACTTCTGGGACTCCTCTAATACCTATATTGATCTGCTTAGTGGTACCCCATTAGTCCCTTAGGCTCTTTTCACTTTTCTTTAATCTTTTTTTCTTTTTATTCTTCACAGATGATAAAATGTGTGAAATGACCTCTCTTCAAGTATGCTAATTCTTTTTCTTGTCTGTTTGATTCAGATATTGAAGCTCTTTAATGAATTTTTCAATTCTATAATTGTATTTTTAGGCTTCAGAATTTCTGTTTGTTTTTTGTAATTTTGATCTCTTTTGATATTCTTATTTTGTTCATATGTTTTTCTGATTTCTTTTTGTTCTTTGTCCATGTTCTACTTTAGATAACTTCTTTAGTGTCCATTTCTGGATATTTATTTTATTCCTCTGAATGGGCCACATTTACCCATTTCTTTGTGTGCTTTGTGAACTTTTTTGGAAAACTGGGCAATTCAAAAAAACAGCCAACTTTCCCAGTCTTTGCAGACTGGCTCTGTGCAGGGAAAGACCTTCACTAATTAGCCTGGCATACCGGCATAACATCTTCTTAGGCCTTTTGGGGGCATGCATCTTCTCTGGGACTGTACATGTGCTTTTTCCCCTGATTTTCCCATATCCATGACTCCTTTTAAATGTCTTAATGTGCCTAAGAGAATCACCCCTGCTTTTTCCCATGGCATCAGATGTTCTATTGTGTTCCTCTATGTAATCTATGGTCTCCCTGCAGTTTTCAAGTGTTGTAGCACCTGATATAAAAATATTGCCACTGTAGAGGAAGAAAAACTTCTCTTTCTGCTCTTTTAGGTTCTGTGTCTAAAAGTTAAGGTGACAGAGACAGTTTAACAGGAGAAAGAAAAATTTGAATTATTTATATATGAACCAGAATCTCACAAAAATATGAGACTCAGAGAGGCAGCCAGATGATGGAGGTTTATATACCATCCTGAGATAAGAAAGGAGTGTGGGTTTCCCCACACTTCTAGGTGTGGGGAAAGCACATTTTAGGAAGATAAGGAAAGAAAATGTATGTTAAATCAATGTTGCTTTATTATGCAGATAAGATTCTCTCAGGAAAATTTTATCTTTGGAAATAGCTCTTTTTCTGGTATAGATATCTTTTCTAATGGAAATTTCCTGTATAAAAGTAGATTTCCTTTACAAATAGGGAAATTTAGACTTTATCTTAGGCAGGTAAGGGGGAAGCAAAGAGCTTTTCCTGAGTCTGCTGGTTCTCTATTGCCTTCAGCTCAAAATAATTCATATGCCAAAGTGGTATATTTGGGGGTGGCATACTCTGAACACCTTCATCATCATTCCTCTGTGATTTCTGAGTCAGGCAAGACAGAAACTTTGTCTTTTGGACAGCTGCCAGACAAGCTAGAATGTTGCAGATAAGTTCACTTTTTTCTTTTGACCCAAAGGAGGTACTAGGAATTGGGTGGCTTCCTCTGGACCACACTCTTCCTGCCTCTGACTCCAGACTGGGATCAGGGTGAGCAAAACCAACACATAATTTCCTTCTGCTTTGAGTGAGGCCTTTTCTTGACTGGGCATTCACTTTGTTGCTGCATATTCTTGACTGGTTTTTAGAGCTCCCATAAACTTACTTCACTCAGTCTGTTGTCATTTACTTGATGTTTCCATGGGAGAACAAGGGTCTGGACCCTTCCAGTTTGCCATCTTGCTCAAGTTTTTTGACCCCTGTATATTTTCTTTTTCTTTTTTCTTGTGGTATGCGGGCCTGTCACTGTTTTGGCCTCTCCCATTGTGGAGCACAGGCTCCAGATGCACAGGCTCAGTTGCCATGGCTCACAGGCCCAGCCGCTCCGCAGTATGTGGGATCTTCCCAGACCGGGGCACGAACCCTTGTCCCCTGCATCGGCAGGTGGGTTCTCAACCACTGCGCCACCAGGAAAGCCCAACCCCTGTATATTCTTAATTGGTTTAGATCTTGTGTGGAGAGGGCATGGCATTTATGTACTTCACCCTCAAATTTCTTCAACCCAACATACTGGGACAGTGATGAATGAGGCATTCATGGTGCCCACATTCATTTAGCTTACAGGCAAAAGGGGAAGAAAAAAAATAAATAAGTATAAACAGCTAATAAATAAACAAATAGAAGATGTAAATTAATCACCATCTAGACTCTAAAGGAAGCAGAATCTAGGGACTGGGTGATGGATGGTATATGAGTTTGCTGGGGTTGCTGCAACAAAGTACCACATGCTGAGGGGCTTAAAGAAACAGAAATTTGTTGTCTCACAGTTCCGGAGGCTGGAAGACTGGAAGCTACAGTTCACAGTTCTAGAGGCTTCAAGTTGTTCTCAGGGCCAGATTCCCTCTGAAACCCAAGGAGAATCTTTCCTTGCCTCTTCCAGCATCTGGTGTTTTCTGGTAAACCTTGGCTTTCCTTGACTTGTAGATACATCACTCCAATCTCTGCCTCCATCTTCACATAGCTGATCTCTTCTCTTCTTAGAAGGATGCCAACCATATTAAAGTAAGAGCCACTCTACTCTAGCATGACCTCATTTTAACTTAACCAGTTATTGTGGCCACAAACCTATTTCCAAATAAAGTCACATATTGAGTTACTAGTAATTAGTACTTCACATATCTTTTTAGGGGGGGAGGGGGCACAATTCAGCCTACAGCAGGAGATGATGCAAGTTTAAACAGGGCAGTCAAGGAAGGCCTCTCTCCAGGCAATGCATTTAGGAATAGATTTGAGGCAAAGAATGTAGTGGAATGACCATGGCAAAATATGTTCACAGAGCTGAGATGCAGATCATGTGCAACAGCCTTGATGGGAGGAAAGCCTTGGTGCATTTGGGGAATTGAAAGAAGGCCAGTTTGGCTGGCACTTGAGAGCAGTGGGACGTAGGGCATGAAATGAAATTGGAGAAGAAGCAAGGCACTGGATCATGAGAGCCTTGTGAGCCAACATAAATGTTGGGCTTGATTCTAAAAGCTCTGGGATTCTCCTCCAGGCTCCACTCCTCCTCACTGCTTGGGAAACAGACAGGAGATCCCAAGCATAGATGAGGGGAGAGAGCTTAGAAGCTCAGACTCATCTGATGATACCGTCAGTCTTTTTGATTCTTCAAAGGGGACAAAAGTGAGAGGGGCAGAAGACTTGTTTCTGCTACATATTTTACAGATAGAAAAGGGAGAAATGATGATGTGGAAGAGGCAAAAGCTTAGAATGAAGGTAATCCTGAGCACAGTGGAGAAACTGGCCTGCTAAGGAGGAAGAGTGGCTGTGTGAGTGGCTAGAAAGGGGGATGCTTGAAACCAATATTCCATTGTCCTGTAATGTTTACATAATGACGCCAGGGAGCAGGGTGTGTCCATCAGTGGTGATGGCTGGGGTATGGTGGGGGAAAAAGTCACTGGAAACAAGGAGATGATGGAAAGGAGAGAGCAGAGCGTGAGATGAGTCTTTTAGGTGGTACTGGATCCAGGTAGAGAGAAAGACCACCAGACCCAAAGCATGGCAAGATGAAGGGAAGAAGTTGTCACAGTGTAAAAGCAGGCAGGATTTTGCAGCCAGACAGGGAGATATGGCTCGGAAGATACAATGTATTGAGATCAAGGAGGTAATGGAGCAGAGAGAAAAAACAATCTCTGTTTGAGATGCTACAGGAAAAGTGGGGACTGGAGAACAATCAGCTTTTAATTAGGGCAAAGGGGTGGCAGACTCTCCCACAAAGCAGTGTAGGATTTAGAGGAACTTGATGAATAAGGCACAAGTGTTCCATTGGCTAGAATGGAAGGTTAGGGGAGAAGGGAAGGCAAAGGGTTTGATGGGCTGGATCCAGGGATGTGCAGAGCAGTACACAGGGTTGCCTTTTATGGATAGAATCATCTGTATGTATTCACTAATATTTTAGTAGACCAAGAGAACTAGGTCAACCTTAGATAAGGCAGGGATGAGAAACTCTCTGAGCTTACAGAAAACAGATGTCAGCTTTAGTATCTGTGTAGCCCGGGTAAGCTGAAAAGATTAATAACAGATAGCAAGCATGGTGCTTCGTCCTTCTTGGCCTGCATATAGTATGGAGGGAGGCAAGGAAGGAGAGACGCAAAACCTCCTTAGACTTAAAAGCATCTGGTACACTTGTACAGAGCCTAAAGGGATGATTAAAAATACAGAAGCAGAATGAAAACTAATGGAATAATATAGAACTTTTATTCTATGTAAAAAGATCTGCCTCTGAAATTCTTTATTCATAATAAATTGATGCCATTCTCTACAAGACACCCTTGGCTTCTAAAGAGGGTGCTGCCACCCACCACCACAATCACCCTTCAGGACTGAAGCCTCCTTTCCCCAGTAGCTGGAGTGTTGCTGTTGAAGGCTGTCAGCTGATTTCCTTCCTGGGACTTGCCCTCAAAAGGGCCTGGAGGGAGAATAGCATACATACAATGACTAATCCAGGGGTGGTTCTCAATGTGGGACATCTTTGAAGACCCAGCCCAACTTCAGAGGTCTTCTTTGGGGGCCAGGGAACCTGTGGACAAAAATCAATGAAAATTTTATTTTCTTCTTCTCTTATGTTCATGGGACTGGGTTTATTTTCTCCACATAGATGTGAAAACCTTTTTGCATTTCAGGGCTGAGATCTTAGTTTGGAGGATCTGGCCTATACAGGGGTTAGGCTGGAGTGACTCCATGGGGAAGAAGACAGAGGTAGGAGTTTGAGCAGAAGAGAGCCAGCCCTGGAGGTGCACATCCTGACTGCTCACAAGATTGCTGGGAAATGGGTTGGTCTTCTGGGCAGTGTAGTCCTGCACCCCGCCCTTACATGGTAGAACCTTAGAAGGGATGGCTGCACAGCCAGGTACTATGGTGCTGGGGAAATCTGAAGGACAAGAAATATCTGGGGAAGGGGTGTATTTCTTCCAGAGCACATTCTATCCAGATGATACCCTTTCAACAATTTGTAAGGAGATATGTTGACATCGCATTTGTTAAAAATATAATTAAAAAAAAAAACCTTTAGTGCAATGTGTTTCAAACTCTACTCTGCATCATCACAATTACCTGATCACCTGGATTGTTTGCTAAAATGCAGATGGCTGTGCCCCACTTTCAGAGATTCTCTTACAGTAAATCTGGGGTGGGGCTAAAATGTCCATTTCTAAAAATTTCCCAGATGATGCTGATACTGCTGGTGCCCAGAACCACTGTCTTAGAGAAAACAGGATGAAAGTGAGACGAGACACATAAAGAACACAGCCCAAAGGTATATCTTTTCATTATGTGCTTGCTTGCTCAGCAGCAAACTAGAGTGTGTCCCGCCTTATCCCTCAGCTCGTGACCCCATTGTTAGAATGTGGCTCTACCTCTCCCTTGATGGAGTCTGGTACTCTGTGGCTCTGTAGACCCAGGTCCTCAATGGAACTGCCAGCCCTCACCTGGACTATGCTGCCCCGGACGAGGAGCAGAGTTGATGTGCTTTGTTGTGCAGTTTGCATGATGTACAAAGGTGACCAGCAGAGGGCGAGAGTGGCACTGGGGTTCAGCAGGTGCCCCACTCGCCCAGCTGGGGACCTGGCGTGGGCAACATCTGCCCCAGGCAGGTTCTTTGCACAAAGGGTCCTCTGTCCCTTAAGCCATGTACTGTCTTGGGGATGAGGTGGGGAGAGATTGTGTGCACCTAGAGCAGGGTCCTTTTTCTAACTTGCGCAGAGGCTAAGGGTACCCGTGCAGAGTCTTAAGTCGAAGGGCAAAGTGGGAATGCAGCTGGGGAGCTTCTTTTTTACAACACCCCCTCAAAAGGTCCTGGGGCACATGTGTGAGTCTGTGGAGAAACACGGGGCTTGCTCCGAATGGGGGACACTGGCTTGACTGAGCCAGTTTCGATGTGCTTTAGAAAACAGGAATGTTATGCTTCCCGTACCTGAGCACATTACCACTTGTTATCAGTGTCTGCATTACCTGGGTGGCTGAGCTCAGTGGGTCCCAGCTGCAAGCAGCCTCAGGGTGACCATGATGTTACATGGTCAAAATGTGTGATGTTACAATCACACATTTTGGGACCCGCCCCAGCTGTGCTGAATCAAAAGACCTGGGATGTGGCCCAGCTGGCTGTTTAGCAAGTTCCTACCCCCCAGGTGATTCTGATGCAAGTTAGAGTTTGAGAGACACTGGCATCCCACCTCCAACAAGCCTAGAAATCTTCTAAGGATCTTATTACATCAGATCCTGAGACTGTAGTCCTGGGAGCAGTCTGTTCCTTCTGGCTGATGAAAAGTCAGGGCTTGTGGAGAGTGACAAGAGACTCCAGGGCCATCGTTTGAAGTATGTTGTTCCTTGTTTAAATGAGCCCTCTGGGACCCCTGCTTCATAGTCTCAGAACAAATAATGATTATATGTGGCAAAATGAAGAATTCCACTGCAGTGTGGAGTTTGCAGAATCAAACTGGCTTCCTTCACCACCTCCACATTCTTGCTCCCTACTTGTTTGGTGCCAGAATTTGCTTTTTACCTTTAATATGTTTACCTCTTTAAATCTTTCACCCTTCTCTATTCAGCCCTCAACTTCCATTTTATCGTTTAACCTGATGACCTACATTTTGGGATTGTCATGGGAAACACCTCGATTTGATGGTTCTTTCAGATTGAAGAAATGGAGGCAGACACCGAGGGTCTGTGTCTCTGAGTCCTCCTTTGGGACAGCTTTCCTAATGGCCATCCACTCCTTTGTAATGAAGAGAAGACTGGGAAGAGGGTGATACCGTTTTCAGGCATCATTAAAATAGTAGATTTGCTGATGGTAGCCTTAAATAACAAAAATGGGTTTTCATTCATATTCCAATGGCCATAGCTTCAAGGTCAGAATTAGGGTGAATTAGTGAGCAAAATAAATTTGCTTGATTACATACATACTAAAGTAAGATTAAAAACAACAACACAACAACACATTTCCTGTGAATAGCAGGGCAGAAATTTACTTTGGAAATGAACATCAAAGGACAATGCTAACTGAAATTGTAAATTGGAAACAGTCTTAGAACTGACAAATGCGATTCTTTAAGCAAAATCAAATTTAAAGAACAAAAAAATATTGCCCAATTCTTTTAGAAAATTTGGTATTAAAAAAAGAATGAGTTATAATAGGGAGAAGAAATCTTCCTCAAGTATAGTTTAAATATGGATCAGTGTTATAGGAAAGCATTTTTTTTAAGTGTCGGCACAGAATTGTTAGCCATAAACCTAATTCTTGCTGATTTACCTGTTTTTGGTCAACGCTTCTTTGACAACATGTTTTATCAGTGTCAGAAAATATACCTGGTTATTTCCCTGAAATACTAATGTGAAACTAGTCAGTGTAAAGGCAATTTTAGCCCCAGATTGTTACAGGAGCCTATTAAATTAGAATGTATTAATCTGCAATGTGTGGTTGGCTGTTCATCATGGCCCGATTTCATCTGCCTTATAAATGAGGTTTTTAATTTAGTAGCTGGACACTGAAAGAGAGCCTTATGCGTTTAGTAGTAATTATAGTTGGTAATGTGAACAATCTAAAACAAAAGAATCTGGTGCACTTTCAATGAAATTATTTTAATTCATTGAATTCGCTGAGAATTCCAGTCTTGACCATCTATTCCAGGAGCACGCAGTAGGTGGCACCTAAAAGCTCTTTGGAGGCAAGCAGGCGCCATTTAAGCAGAAGCATCTGCCGCTGCAGCAGTTGGCACAGCTGAGAAGTCCGAGATTGAAGGGTGAAGAAGGAGGGGGAGCTGGAGGACTGTGGGGAGGCTGTGACCGCCCTGGGCCCGCCCGGGCTGGGCGGCGCAGGTGCGCGGGGGCGGGGGGCGCACGGGTGCGGGCGCAGGTGCGCGGGGGTGCAGGGCGCGGGGCGCACGGGCGGGCGAGCAGCTGACAGCATCGTCACGGCGGCGCGAGGGAGCGCGCGCCCCGCCTGCCTGCGGGAGGAGCCCGCATCCTCACAGCCTGCGCTGCCCTGTCCTATGCGAGGCGAGCTCGGAAGAAGCTCTGAGCAGAGTTCTGTTCATCCTCAGGTAACCGATTTCTCTTCCCTTGCTGTGGCTTCGCTGCTTCTTCACTGGGGCACCGACGGCTTTGGCATCCTTGTTTGCCAGCCCCCGAGAAGGGACGCTATCTGGGAGGGCGAGTCAGCAATATAAAGATTGGGGTTGGCGAGGGGGGAAAAAGCTGCATTTCTGTATCCTTGTCAGGGAGGGTGAGCATGTTGGTACACTTTTCTAAAACATGTCCTTAAAAAAAATCTGCATCTTACAAATTATTTGGGATTCCTTCTAAAGCGGGAGTTCGTGTTTTAGAAAATTCTACGGTGCAGGTGTTTCTATTAATGTAGAAGTTGATTTAATGGATTTACGAAAGTCCTGAAAAGATGTGGTCCAAAGTGAGTGAAATGCGAGGCACTTTAGGGACTGCTGTTTTGTTTCAGCGTGTTTTCCTACTAGACCGGAGCCCTTCGCGGGCTTGGCTGAGACTTGGCTAAATATTTTAATTCTCCTTTTAAAGAATGTGTTTCATGACGTTACAAGTGTTTTTTCCTGTTTCGTTGTTGTAAGAACAGAAGATGGGAAAGGCGCCTCATTCCATCTTTAGTTGTAAGATTGTGGTTCCCATTAAGATGACAATGACTGCTGACAGCTCCCGGGGTCGCCTGCAAAGCATTGCTGGCTTCTCGCCATGTGGGAACCTGCCTGAGTCTTCCGTCCTGAAAAATGCTGTTTTTCTCCTTTAAAACTCCTATTCACGTTCTATGGCGGTTTGGGAGACTTTTAAAACTAGAAGCTCTGTGAATCATGTTACATTCATTGAATGGTGAAATACACCGATGTGGTGGAATTGTTTCTTCCCACTGTGCAGTGACACAGCTTGCCTTCCTTAGGAATTTATTCTACATATTTGCCCACGTTGTTTTCTGAATGACCCCCTTACGTGTGAGAAGCCAGTCTTAGCATAGGGGACCTTTTTTGCTTTGAACTAAAAACTTAAAAAATATATATTCTTTTTAAGGAAGATTTTCTAGGTAACAGTAAAAGGCTGGAGCATTTTACATTCCAAAGCAGTCCAAATGCGCTTCTTTTCCAGTGGCATTTGGATTCGAAGAGGTGGAGTGGGAGGGAGAGAAAAGAGGAGGATAAAATTAGAAGAAATTTAACAAATTTGTGGGGGAATACTATTTTTTGGTTGTTGCCTGAAATTGCAAATTGTCAAGAATTCTATCTCTGGAAATACAGGAGATCCTATGGGCTGAGGTAAAGGAAAATCCATAGTTCATTTTATAGAAACAGAAGACACAAAGCAGGGAAGCATTTTCATCCCATTTAACACATGGCATTTAATTTGGTAATAGGGACCATGGTGCCTGGTGAACACAGGAAGGAAGGGGGGAGAGAGGTGATTGTCTCCACCGTCGCACAGAATTGCTGCTCAGTTCTCTGCAAGATGGCAAATATATGTGCACGGTTATTGCAGAAACCTCCAGAATCTTTTCTTGTTACAGCTTTAATAGAGTTGTTCCAAAGAAGAGACTCAGAAAACACCTGAATTGAATTCCAAGCTGTGGAAGTCCCTTTTCAGCTTGTGTCTAGCAAGTTAGCATTCTCAGCAATCAGCAGTGCCATCTCACCATAAGAGCAGAGAAGACTTTATTCATTTCATGCTGTGCATCTCCTAGAAACCACACCTGACTTTATTAGAAATATATTATTTCAGGAGTAAATAGTGTCTCTAATCTCATACCTGCATATCTTACTGAAAAATTAAAACCTTTGAAAAATAACAGGGTTCTTTTTATCAAAAGAGTGTAGCTGTGATAATAAACACATATGTTCATTTTTCTAATTTTGTGGCCATAGTTGATAAATATGAGTATATTGGAAAATAACATTAATTTAGACAAAATCATTATTTTCCCCCAAGATAAAGGCAGTCCATTTTTTCAGTAGAGAATTTCTTTGTTACAAAGAGGAACATTTGCCTGTCTGGGTGAGGAGGTTGCCTGCCAGCTGTTTTAAGTTAAAATGGGCTCAGTGCTGACCTGTAACATTCAGTTCAGATGACCATGGTGCCCCATTCCTGCTTATATGGTGAATCGAGTCTGTCTGTCTTGACGTCTATCATCTGTTTATCATCCAGCTATCAATCATTTATCTGCTTGGTATGGATGTTTATAATGGACAGATGTCGTTTTAAAGGCAGAACTGATTTCTAAGACACTGGTTTTGGTTCTGATATTTCTAGGAAAATAGCTGCTCTTAAAAGGGGAGGTGTTGATTGTCATGTTGTCACAATTGCTAACGTTCTTTTACAAGTAAAATTGACACATGCATGCACATTTAAGGATTAACGTAAAAATTATTTGATTTCAAATTATGTTTTAGTTTTTATTTTTATTATGTGGCTTGCAAGTCTGGCTTCCTTGACCAGGTAAGTACTTTTTAAAGTACTCGGAACAAGTGCCGTCTCATCCTCTCCTCCTTTGCTCTTGTCACTAGCAAATTCAGGAAAGGAAGATTGCTGTAGCTCTCTCCTTAGTGCAGTTTTTTCCCATAAATCAGTACCGTCCAATAGAAATAAAGTGTTTGAGCCACATGCATAATTTAACATGTCTTAGTAGTCACAATAGAAAAATAAACAGGTGAAATTAATTTTAATAATATATTTTCTTTAACCCAGAATATTAAAAAATGACCATTTAAAGATGTAGTCAATACAAAATACTAATATTTTACATTTTTTATGTTAAGTCTTACACTTACAGAGCATCTCAATTCAGATTGGCCATGTTTCCAGAGGTCAATAGCCCATGTAGCTAGAGGCTGTTATATTGGCCAGCACAACTATAGAACTAACAACTAACACAACTAACTAACTATAGTTGTTAGCACAACTAACAACTATGGAACGTTAACCTTTTGACAAAGCAATTTAAAAGCTGAAATATTAAACTGGTTACACACTATATATAAATGATCTCAAATTGCTATAAGACCTGTGTCCTACCCTGCCCTGCGATTGAGTAGTTGTGCAGTCTTGAACCTATTTTTACTACTTTATTAGTAAAACAAAAGGATTGGGTCAAATACTTCCCCTGGTTTTATGAAAAATGACCAGTAGATGTGGATTCAACCTGCAGGCAGACTAGAGATCTACTGTAGCAGAAAAAATGAGAGCAGACTTAGTGGGGGGCATTGCCATTTTGCACCAAGTTTGCTTTGGTCCAGTCCCTGAGTCCCCATGCCTCATTGGAGATCATTCAATTTTCATATTTAAATTACTGGGCAAGTAGCAGCAAACTCATTGTAAAATCAATAGATAACTACTGAGCTAGTATTTAGATCTTTTAATATTATCCTTCACTAGCATGCATATCTTTGTTCGTATCTATCTGTTTCAACACGATTAAATCAAGTTTGGTGAAATGTAATGCTTTATAATTGACTGATCCATGAGTACCGACTTCCTGAAACACAGAAATGAATACCTTAATGAAGAGATGTCAGTTTCTTCACCCAGTCTCTGGATAGCTTGTGTGATCGATGAGTTCTGGGTACCATTCGCATCGCATGGCTTTCTGCCCTGGAAATCATGACAGGACATTTAAAGAGAGCTTTTTTTTTTTTGTATGAAAGGAGTTTATGCACTGTTTTTCTAAAACTAATTAATGTCTGGAAAGTGATGTTTTTCTGAGGAAATAAGAGAACAGAGGTGCACTCCATTAGGCCTCCCTATAGTAATTTGTGTCTTTCTCTGTGTGTCTCTGTCTCTCTGTGTGTCTTTCTCTCTCCCTCATCCCTCTTTACCCCCACATCCCTTAACTTCCAAAGCTGGGCTCCAGAAGAGTCCAGATAGCCATCAGCATTTAGACAGAGAAGGCTTTGCAGGGGTAACTTATGTCCTCTTTACATTCAGAGGTGTTTTACTGGAGCACCTCTGTGACTTCCGAATTTGGAGTTTATCTTCAGATGATGCTGAGCAAAGAGGAAAAATGATCAATATCCAGGACTCTGCATCCAGAGCAAAGTCAGGAGTTCTCTCAGGTCTCTGTTACCTTAAAAATCCAGCTCAAAGGCATTTCCCTTTTGGTATAAACTTGAACTCACCTCCCCAACACCACCACCCAGCTGCCAACCCCCTCCCCCCACCACTTACATATACACCCATAATAGCAGTGGGTTATAGCATTGCCTTCTTGAAATAGTCCCCTGAGATTTAAAGAAAAGTGTTTGTGGAATAGTCCCCTACACTTCAAGAAGAATTGTGCTTCTCTTTTGAGGCCCCTTTGGGCTTCATTGGGTTCTTGACCAGAGTAGTGGGAGGGCATTGCAAAATGTAAAACTGACCTTACTGTTTTTGTAAGGTGTATGTAAGTGTACATCTATGTAAGGTCTGTGTAAGCTCTATGCAAGGAAAAAAGAGCCTGGAAATGTTGAATGATAGAAATGACTGGGTGACCTAGATTTTGAAAAGAATCTAAATTTTCCATGACATGACAACCACATATTTATATAGTTTTGATTATTCCAAGTAGATTTACAGATGGCACTCTGGGCACCTCTTCTTTGTTCTGTCCTTCTTTTAAATGTTAATTTAAATTCCCCTAAATATACCATCAATTTCAAGATGCAGAAATAAATCAGATTGTTGGAGCAACTATTTAAACATAAAGAATGAAAATGTAGATACAGAGAATGTTTAATGATCTCAGAGTAGGGAAGAATTTTCTAAGGATGATACCAAACTGGGATTCTAAAGAGGAAAAGCTTGTTAAATTTGGCTTCACAGAAATTTTAAATTTCTGTCCAGGAAAAAGAAACAATATCAAAGGACAAATGGCAGCTGGGAATAAACATTTTCAACTTATTTAAGATGAGGTCTAATTTCCTTAATACAGTAGGTCTCAGATTTTGAGCATTCAAATCACCTGATGGGGTGGCTAAACCTGAGATTGCTGGGTTCAACCCAAGAGACTCTGATTCAGTGGGGCTCTGGCAGTTGGAGCGTGGTTCCAGGTGAGGGGGACAATGCTGGTCTGCTGAGCACAGCTTGAGAATGACCGCCTTGAAATAGGACAGATACGATCATTGCAAACTAATAAGAAACTGAGCAGAGCACAGGATCATGCAGGTCTCAAAGATACAAATTACTTTTAACATATGAAGAAATGCTCAGTCTCACACAAATTAAAGAAATACAATTTAAACAGTCATGAGCAACAGCCTTCTTGTTACATTGGGGAGGATCCAGATCCAAGAATTGATAATACATGCCCACTGGGCTATGCCACGTGCGAGGAACTAGCGCTGTCACACACCTTTAGGGGCAAATTGGTGGTAATTTTGGAGAGCAACTGGCAATCTCTACCAAATTTAAAATGCACATACACTTTGATCCAGTAGTTCCATTTATAGGAGGTTAGTCTACATGTAGCCTCAAAACTATGATGAGATATTATATGTTTGTTGAGCAAAAAAAGCAGTCAGTGAGAAACTGGTTGATAAATGATGGACCATCTCAGGAGTTCTATGCAGCTGGTAAAAAGCACAGTATGGCTGCATATGTACTAATATGGATCTGCACGAACACTGGATACTACACTTGCATTTGTGTGTGTGTGTTTCTGTCACTAATGAGCTGTCAGTTGATATCTATCCCTCTTTGCCTAGATACCATTTTGTTAACACCTGATACCACTAAACTCATAACACCTACTAAGTTTCAGTACAAACCCTCCTTTCCCATTTGATTTGTGCTCTTGACTATTTCTGGTGATTGAAACAGAGATCATGTTGCATAAGATGCCTCTGTGAGTTAATGTGAAAAAACGAGCCTGATCAAGTTAATGCATTGGAAATGAATATGACATATATATATATATATATACATATGACATATATATATATGACATATGTGTATATATATAAAATGTCATTTCCAAACATGACATATTGGTTTTTTTTTACATTGATTATTATTCTATACTATTTTCATTCTTACATGCACATTCTGAGAATTTTCTCTCATACGATTACCCAGCTCTGCCCTTTAGGACAATTCCAGGTTCCACTGAAGCTGTTCTGTTTCCATTATGGAAACACAAGCCAGGTTTGGGGCACACAGGGATCTTGGTCTACAACCCTGAGATGGCCAGTGTGACCCAAACCTTAATTGCAGGGCTTGTACTAATTAGGAACTGTGAATCTTCAACTCAGCCTTGAAAGGCATGTGAGTCATAAACATTTTTGTATCATCTCATTGCCTTTTCCTAAGACCTGTGAAGACCAGGCAAAATCAGAGCTCCTACTCTGACTACAGTCTCTTGTGGCCTGGCCCTTCACTGGTCAGCCTTATCAGGACACTTTTGCCCCTGGCATTGGGACTATGTTAAAATACTGATTGAAATATCCATGGCGTTAAGTATAACCCATGTTTTCCTACAAGCGGGTCTTATACTAACCACCTGGTATCGTTGCTCAGAGTTCAGCTTTTGATGTGGACCTTTTATAAGGCTTCTCTAACCTTTTGATGAATCAGAAAACATCACAGTCATCCATTATTCGCTGCCTAACATCATTGTTACATTTTTTAAAACAAATACGAGGTGTTCTGGAAATTGCTTGGCAAAATTACGTGTTAGTGTAAAAAAAACTTCCTCCAACATTTCAAAATCCAGAGCTCCTTGTTCAGTTGTTTCTAATTTGGATTGGCCTGAGTGTCTTATTGGTTTTGCTAAACCTGAGTTGAAAAGCAGGTTCTGCCACTTACTAGCTGTGCATCAGTGCACTGTTACTTTAACCACCTAAGTTGTCACTTCCCTTATCTGTGAAATGGAGCTGCTGATTCCCAAATCAGAGACGTTTTAAAGATCAGGCTTGTCTGGGACCTCTCAACACTGGCTAGATGGTCGGGGACTCCTGGGCTGTGTTGGTGGTTGCTATATTACCAGCATCTTAGTGGTTCCTCTCTCTCACCATCTCAGATTTATTCTCCTTTACAACCTGGCATGAAGCCCATTGTCTCATAGTTGCACTTTGCTTCTGGATGGAATTCTGGCCTTTAGTTTTAGCTTTTCCTAATTTACCTAGTATGTACACTCTCCGATTCATCTAAAAACATTGACTTTTTTCTTTACATCTTTGTCTTTAAGACAGACCTACAGGACTCCCTATTTTGTATCTGGTTAAATCCATGTTCCTTGCTTCACGAGCACTCTTTTCCTCTGGTCTTTGACTGAGCTCATCTCCCCTCAGGCAGTCCTGACTCTAACTGAACTCACAGTTTTGAGCATGCAAGAATATTCCTGCTTGATAATTTTGTCACTCTGGTCTTGAGCTATTTATCTATATAATGACTCTGGGGGTCCTGGCCTTGAAGCCTGCTAAGGGCTGGTGGTACTACGGCCTGTCTGATGTTGTCTGTCATTGGATTCTAGACACATGAGGAGCTATAGCCTTTTACAGTGAATTTTGCTGACCTGCCTAGTAACCAGAGAACAGACACAAGTACGTATTCACTGATTAATTGTTCCCAATTCCCGACTGTATGCCCTTGCCTTTTCTCATTCCGTCAGCTTCGGAACTCCTGGATATTCTACACTCACCAAGGTCATTGCCCTCTGGTTTAGTCTTCTCACTCACCTTATGTTCAAATGTCATCCAGGTGACTTCAGTATTTTCCTTCCACCCCTCTTAAGCTCCACACCCACAGTCACAGGGGATCTCATCAGTGCTGGAGGCTCTCCCACTTCCAGAGAGAATCTTCTCTTTGACCATAGCAGACTGATTCTGCAGCATCCTTGCTCAACTTCTCCTTGAGCCTCTCCCAGAACTTACACTTTATTTTGCTAATATATTCAGTTACCTTCCCATTAACATTTAAACATGTTCATGTCTCTATATTTAATCAAAACTGGGTACCACTCAACCACCAATTCACAACCAGTCTCAGGAACTATTTCTAAGCTGTCTGTATCAATGTCTGCATCTCACTATCACTCCTCAACCTATGGCAATCTAGCTTCCACCCAGGGTACTTTTGGAGCTTCTCTTGCTAGTGTCACCAGTGACCTTCATTGCTTCTCAACCAGCAGGTGCTTTCGTGCTCTCACCGTACTTTACGTCTTCCTATCAGTTTACATGGTCAAGCCCTCTTCTTTTTTGAAGTCCCCCCTCTCATTGGCTTCCACAAAATGCCCTTCAGTGCAGTTGCTTTTGTTTCTACTATTTGTTCACTCCTTCTCTTAATTCTTTGCAGATCCACTGCCCTTTCAAACAGTACAATTTGGAGTCTCCTGAGGCTGTCTCTAAGCCCTGTTGTTTTTTTCTCTGTTCTTACAAGCCATCTGATCCATAGGGATTGGCTTCAATCGCTACCTCAGCACAGATGACTCCCACCTGTGCATTCCAACCCCCCAATGCTAGCGCTACCCTGAATGCATTTCCACTTGCCCACTTGACGTGAGCCCTCGACTGTCCCAAAGACACTTGGTGCTCTGTCTGCTGAAAATCAAGCTCATGATTTTCCCCTAAAACCTGGCCTTTGATCTTATCCCATCTCTCCAGTTCCACCAATTGGAAACCTTAGGAGTTTTCCTTGACACTTTATTCTCTCTTACTCCATGTCTAACTCTTTCCTCCAGCAGCCATCACTCATTGCTATTGATGTCACTTTAACTGTTTTCTGTCTTTCCTGATATCACTCTAGTTTAAACTGTCTGTTGTGGGACCTTTTTATTTTATTTTATTCATCCACTTAAAAAAATTTATTGGAGTATAGTTGATTTACAATGTTGTGTTAGTTTCAGGTATACAGCAAAGTGAATCGGTTATACAGATACATATATCCACTCATTTTTTTTTTAGATTCTTTTCCCATATAGGCCATTACAGAATACTGAGTAGAGTTCCCTGTACTATACAGCAGGTTCTTATTAATTATCTATTTAATGTATAGTAGTGTGTGTATGTCAATCCCAATGGGCCCAATTGATTATAATAGACTTCTTGTCCTCTTTATACGGTAAAGCCAGACGCCTTCGATGGCTGTGGGTTGCCCTCTGAAAGCCCATATGATCTTGGCCATGCCTCCCTTCTACTAGCTTCACCTCATATCACTTTCCTCTTGCTGACAGTGATGTTCATGCCACCCTCCTTCGAGTGTTTGGAGGGCTCTGTCTCCACAGGGCCCTCACATGGTCTTGGTCTGGTTTTGTTAATACACTCCTGTAGCAGAGGGCCGTGGACGAGACCTCTCCAGTGGCAGAACTGCCCTGCCATTGACACCGTGGTATGGTCCGCACTAGTCCTCTGTCATTGTAGCCTGGAAGCCACGTCTGAGATCCCGTCCAGCCCACCACCAAAGCAGGGGTTCCTACCGCAGGTACATGCCAGGTAGAGATGAAGCCCAAGGTCTCTGCTCATGTTGCTCTCGCCTGAGGTGCATTGCTTGGCCTGGCCTTCCCAGTTTGTTCATTAGAAGTAAAGTGCAGATTCATTGACACACTGAACAGATTCTCACTGTGCACTTTTTATGGGCCAGGCAGTGTTCAAGCACTGGGGAGACAGCAGTGAAAGAAACAGATAAAACCCCTCATGGAGCGTACAATGTAGTGGAAATAAACACAGTTTTAAAAAGGAAAATTGCAAAGCATGTCAGAAAGGGATATGTGCTATAGAAAAAAAAAAAAAGCAGGAAGTGGCTAAAGACTGCCAGGGTTGAGGCTAGAACTGTAAATTCAGATGAGGTGGTCAGGGAAATTCTCACTGAGAAAGTGACATGTGAACCTAGGTGTGTGGGAGTTAATGGGGGAAGAGTGCTCCAGGTGGAAGGAACAGCCAGTGCAAAGGCCCTGAGGCAGGATTATGGCAGGCATGTCCAAGTAGCAACAAGGAGACAAATGTGGCTGCAATGAAGTGAGCTAGGGGGTGCAAAATAGTAGGAAGTGAGAGTACGGGAAGGGGCAGAGCCCTTCACCTGTTACTCTCAGGGAGATAGGGCAGCCAGTGGGTTTTAAGCACAGGAACGACGTAATCTGGTGTCTGGGTGGGGAGCTGATTGGAGTGGCTCAAGGCCTGAAGCAATGACCACTTAAGAGGCTGTGGCAGTGATCCAAGTAAGAGGTGACAGTTGCTTCAAGAGCGTGAGGCCAGTGGGGAAGATGATTTGTGGCTAAATCTGGGCATGTTTTGAAGATACTGCTGACACACTTTGCTGATGGGATGGACATGATGTACAGGAGAACAAGAGGGGTTCAGGAGGGCTCCAAGGGTTTTGGCCTGGACAGCTGGAGAGAGAATGTGGGTACTGATTGAGATGAAGAAAATTGTAAGCAGTTTAGGGTGATATAGGGGTTTCAGTTTTGCACATATTATATTTAGGATGTCCCCAAGGCATCAGAGTAGAGATGTTCAGGAGGGAGAGAGACATATGACTCTGCAGTTTAAGAAAGAAGCCTGCCCATGGGTATGCAGTTGGACATTGTTGGCACGTGGATGACATCTAAAGACGTGAAACCTGATGACACTGGTGAGAGGGTGATCATAGCTGGGTGGTGGGGAGGAGTAACAAGGATGGAGGTATGAGGTAGTCTTACTGGCTTGTTAATTAGGATTGATGACACTGACCCACCTGCCCTGCCACCACCCTCACCCCAGCTAGACCTCCTGACTGTCTCCTGCCCCTCAGAGTCCTCAAGGAGGTCTTGGCACAGCGTGAGTCAGACCTATCACTTCTCTGCTCAAAATCCTCCATGGCCTCCTGTCCTTCTCACAGTAAAAGCTGCCTCCACACCAACCCCCATCCCCTGCCCATTACTTTGCTGGCCTCATCTACCTTCCTCCCTCCCTCCGTTCTAGAATCCTCCCTGTTCCTAGAACATGTCACGCTAGCATCTGTGTTTACACCTGCTGTTCTTTCTGCCAGGGAAGTTCATCTCCCAGGTATTCAGAATTCACACCACCACTTTTCTCAAATCTTTGCTCCAATAGCAGCTTGCCAGGGAGCCCTTCTCTGGCTTCTGGCCTCCTCTGATGTCCACTGTACAAAATGTAACTGAAAGATACTGCATTGATGTGTTTTGATCAATGCACTCACAGCCATGGAAACCCTTCATTTGAAAGACTTTTAAGATGACAAAATAATGATTTTCAAGTTTGTAATTGTGCAGATAAGAGAGCTTTTAAGGGAAACGTTTGCATTGCTTTTGGTAAAATCATGTATAAAAATGCCTCCACCATTACCTCTCTTTTCAAAATGCTCTCTCCATAGGACAGTTATTTTTCCAAAGCAGGTACTGATCCCTCCCTCATGTTTTAAAATGTCATCTTTCTATTACAGGGATGGAGAAGTGTGCTTATTTTTGGAAAATACCTGCTGTGTGGCATACTACTAACAGCCACCTGCCACCCAGAAAATGGTTATGAATGTAGAACAATTGCTTTTTGTGTAATAGAAAAACACGACTTGCCTTTTAGTTCTGCAACACATATTTTCTTTGCGGCAAGATGACTAGTGAACCATCATGTAGTAGAAAATATTTTCATGGTGGTTCCTCATCTTATAAAGTATTGTAAGGAATTTACTACATCGTAAAGGTCTTATTTCTATATATTAAAAAATAAAATATCCAAATGCATGATATCCAGAAGCTCCTGCCTAATTTTGGCTTCAGCTTCTTTGCTGCAAGAACTGACTGATGAACAATGCAATAAATTCATTCACCTCTGGTTCTGTCTATATAATGTCACCACAGATCCTCATGTAATTTTTTATTTCACTGGACATTGCCAACCTATGAGCGGTTACTCTTACGTAGATTTTTCAAAACTTGATTTTGTTACTTTAAAGAGTTCATTGATCTTTTCTGGTACAATTTTCCTTGGTCAGCTCACAAAAATGTATTTCAACAGCAGATAATCAACATGTGCTAAAGTGTTTCTGATGTGTCCGGCATTGGGTTGGATAAAATAATGTGCTGGTGGGTGAATTCCACGGGGTCCCTGCCTTAATGGCACTGATATTGGAGGGAGAGGGAGAGAGAAAACACAAATAAATAAAGACCAAGAGAGAAAAAACAAATAAATAGATACCGAGAGAAGAATAAGTATCTTATTATTGAAAGAGAATCATTCCAATAAATAATAGATGTGCTGAAGTGCGTTTGAAATATCTCTGCTTTGCTCTGTTTAGTAAATATCTCCCCTGTGAAACTTCTAATATTGGTTCTTTACACCTTCAGTATTGTTTTCTAATTATCTTCATACAGGACTCTGAGAAAGGCATGCATTTTAGTTTGTCATCATGCATTTTGGTGTATTATTTTATATATTATGGCAGAAAAATAACTTTTTCCAATGACTTGTGGCATTTTGCCTTTCAATATTAATAATAAGAAGATTCTAAGCCTTTAAAAAAATCAAGTTTAGTTAAATTTTGTAACATACTGGATTAAGTATAATGTGTTAAACTTTGCTAAAAAAGTGTAGAGATTTGTTCTGCAGTGGTGCAACCCAATAGATAAACAATGTGAGCCACATATGTAATTGTGTATTTTCTAGTAATCACATCTAAAAAAAATACACAACTGAAGTTAATTTAAATCATGTTTTATTTTACCCAATATATATGAAATATCATTTCAACTTGTCATCAATATCAAACTTATGAATGAGATATTTAACATTCTTTTTTACACTAAGTGTTCAAAATCCAGTGCGGGACCTCTCAATTCAGTCTAGCTGAGTTTCAAGTGGCTACAATACTGGACAATGCAGTCCTGTGGGCTTAGTTTTAAACGCAGTGGCTAAGAGTGATGTGTCACAGTACCATTGATACAGTACAAAATTAGGGCCTGGAAGTAGGTGCAAAATTTAATTGGTCTTCTGAAGAAATTAGACTTTTTTAGCCTGGTCAGATTGGATTAGATCCTTATTGCTATTACTGTGTAATGTGGATGACACAGGAGAAGGACTGTCTGCTCTGCCAGTGCTGATAATTGTGCTCACGTTATGAGTGTGGTTTTTTATTCATAGTTTTGTTTTTGCTAAAAATATTTTACTTACGGTCATGTATTTTTATCGTAGTAAAATATACATAACATAAAATTTACCATTTCAGTTGTACGATTCCGGGGCATTGAGTACATTCACATTGTCATACCACCATCCATCTCCAGAACTTTTCAGCTTGCAAAACTGAAACTCTGCACCCATTAAACAATAAATCCCCATTCTCCCCTCCCCCCAGCCCCTGGTAAACCACCATTCTACTTTCAGTCTCTATGAACTTGACTACTCTAGGGGTATTTCATGTAAGTGGAATCATATGTTATTTGTTCTTCTATGACTGGCTTATTTCACTTAGCATAATGTTCTCATGGTTCATCCATGTCGTAGCATGTGCCAGAATTTTCTTCCCTTTTAGGCTGAATAATATTCATTTGTGTATGTATACTATATTTTGTTTATTCATCTGTTGATGGACGTTTAGGTTGCTTTGGCTGTTGTGAATAATGCTGCTAGGAGCACGGGTATATAAATATCTCTTCACTTGTTTCAGTTGTATATCTGTATAACAATTATATATCTGTTTTAACTATTTTGAGTATATACCCACAAGAGGATTGCTGGATCATACGGTAATGCTTTGTTAAAGCTTTCCCACAGTGGATGCACTGGTTTAGATTCCTAGTCGAATTGCACAAGGATTCTAATTTCTCCACATCTTCCCCAACATTGTTATTTTCTGTTTGTGTTTTTGTTTTGATTTTTGATGGTAGCCATTCTGGTGAGTGTGAGGTGATATCTAATTGTGGTTTTGATCTGCTTTTCCCTGATACCTAGTGATGCTAAGCATCTTTTCATGTGCTTATTGGCCATTTGTATATTTTCTTTGGAGAATATCTATTCAAGTTCTTTATCCATTTTTTAATTAGTTTTTCTTTTTACTATTCAGTTGTAAGTGTTCTCTATATATTCTGGATATGAGATTCTTATCAGGTATATGATACACTTTTTCCCATTGTGTAGGTTCTCTTTTAACTTTCCTGACACTGTCCTTTGTTGCACAAAAGTTTCTAATTGTGATTAAGTCCAATTTATCTATTCATAACAAATTGCAAGGGGCGCCAAATAGCCAAAACAATCTTAAAAAAGAACAAAGCTCAGGCTTCATACTTACAGATTTCAAAACTTATTATAAACATACTGTAGACAAAATTGTGTGGTACTGGCATAGGAATAGACATAGAGACCAATGGAATAAATTTAAGAGTCCAGAAATAAGCCTAATTTACATTTACGGTTAATTGAGTTTTGATAAGGGGATCAAGACCATTCAATGGAGAAAGAACTGTCTCTTTATTTTTTTTGTGATATGCGGGCCTCTCACTGTTGTGGCCTCTCCCGTTGCGGAGCACAGGCTCCGGACGCGCAGGCTCAGCGGCCATGGCTCACGGGCCCAGCCCCTCCGCAGCATGTGGGAACTTCCCGGACCGGGGCACGAACCCGTGTCCCCTGCATTGGCAGGCGGATTCTCAACCACTGCGCCACCAGGGAAGCCCTGTCTCTTTAACAAATAGTGCTGGGACACTGGATGTTCACAGGTAAATGAATGAAGTTGGATCCCCTCACACCATATTCAAAAATTAACTCAAAATGGATCAACGGCCTAAATATAAAAACGAAAACAATAAGACTCTTAGAAGAAAATGTAGGGGTACATCTTCATGATGGCAATGTATTCTGAGATATAACGCCAAAAGCATGAGTAACAAACTAGTTCATGATTGTGTGAAGGAATCTTTTTTATTCACTTGCCAATTTTGTAAACTTTCATTTGGCTAAAACTAAAAATCTACCTAACCAAGTATACGTATAGAATCATGTTCCAATAGGTTGACAGTGAAGGAAGGGCCCCAGGCTGCACACAGCAGCACCTTAAGCCATCACCCTTGGCTTTGAACAATTTCTTCTCCTTGCTGGCAGAGTTTGCATCCTCCAGCTGTCTTCATCTTTTGGTGTTTATCTCCCCACATGGCTATCATGCTGCGTTGGGCATTCAGGGTCAAGCTCGGTAACTGATCCTTTGACTAGGACAATACTCTTTTTAATCCACATAGTTTACCTTTTTACTTCTCTTACCCACGTAGAAAAGAAATAAGCAGAAAATGGACCAAACATAGGCTCAGTCTGAACAATGTCACTAAGTGAATTTTATTTGGCTGTTTGGGCTTCTTGGCCGTCATATTTTCCCCTAGTGGAATAGTTTTAGACAGGCATCAGTGAACTATATTTCTGTGCCTAAGCTGTGAGCTTATTTGCCTCTCAGTAATGAAACTCTTAAAGAATAATTTGTTCTACCGATCTTCCATTCCAAGAAATGTTAACAACTTCTCTATTTCATTGTTACAGATATTATGAGTCTTGTGATGAGTGCCTAGGGATTCCCCCCATATATGGGATGGGGTCTCCATTATCTGGGTGCAGATGTGTCACCTGCTTTAGCACCTGCACTAATACTGCTAAGGTGGGTGTCTCCATAACACTATGAAACAAGATTCCTGAAAAAAGGATTCTGCTTCTTTGGAGAAGGATGAGCCATGGATATTTAGCTCTTCTTTATGATCAGGCAGGCATTTCTCACTAATAAATCTCTCATTTTTTATGTTCAGCTAAGAAGGTACATGAAATGGATCCTTAATTAAATTAAGATTCTAAAAATATGTCAAAGTACTCTCTCTTACCTAGAGAATGTATGTTCTGTTAAAAATTGTTAATTTCTTTTTAAGTTATACTTATTTATGTTGTAGTATCAGCAATAGTCCTTATTTTTACTTAAATGACCCATTTGCCTTTTATTAGTAGTAGTTTTAAATATAGGCTCTCAAGTACCAACTTTAAATATGGAATTTGCTTAAAGGTAATAAAGTTTAAGTGTTGTAATGAAGACAAATCTACCTGAGGAGAAAGCATTGTGGAAAACCAAGGCAAAAATTGAGCAGTTAATAGCCTGTATAAACTTCAGGAAATGCAGGTGCCCTTGATCTCAGTCTGTTGATGGGACTTTTTGGCAGGATAGTATACTAAATTGTCTGGCTTTTCCAAAGGCTGACAGCTGAATTCTTGTAATCTATGATTTTTCTCTGGTTTCAACTGGTTTTTTATTTTCCTGCATTTGTCATTGTTTTTTTTTAATTGAAGTATATAGCTGATTTACAATGTTGTGCCAATCTCTGCTGTACAGCAAAGTGACTCAGTTATACACATATATTCTTTTTTTTACTATTCCATTATGCTTTATCCCAGGAGATTGTATATAAGACCCTGTGCTATACAGTAGCACCTTGTTGTTTCAATTATTTGTTTTTTGAAGCAGGCTTAAATCAGGATATAATGCAGATAAAGACGGTGGTTTTACCTGAGATGCTGCTGCTTCTTTCTTCTTCTTTTTTTATTTTTAATCTCATGCACATGAATTTAATGTGTCTTCCAAAGGATACTTGAATAGTCAACTTTCGTGACTCAGGAAATCAAAGTCCATTTTCCCTACAATCCTAGGTGGGCCTAGGATAAGCCTCTGATAATTCTGCACCCAATTACAATGTGGAGGAGGTTTCCCCACACATCCAACGATTCTCCAGACACCAGCTGGGTGTCCTTCCATTTGACTCAATTCTGACACTATCACCCAGAGACAGCATCAGCCTTCAAAGGTTGAGGGCTCACCTACAAGACTGCTCCCTGCCTCAGATGCCAATTGCCAAGTCCAGGTTGTTACCAACTAGCTGTAAATCAGAGGTTCCTGCTAGCCCCTCGTTAGGTTCGATTAATCTCCTAGAGTGGCTCACAGAACTCAGGAAAACATTTTACTGACTAGATTACTGGTTTATGATAAAAGAATACAACTCAGGAACAGCCAGATGAAAGAGATGTATAGGGAAGGTATGGGGAAAGGGCACAGAGCTTCCATGCCCTCTCTAGGTGCACCATTCTCCCCATGGCTCCATGTGTTCACCAACCTGGAAGGTCCCCTAATCCTGTCCTTTTGAGTTTTTGTGGAGGCTTCATTACACAGGTATGATTGATTAAATCATTGGCCATTGGCTACTGATTCAACCACCAGGCTCTCTCTTCCCCTTCTCCTCCCAGGAGGTGGGAGGTGGGGCTGAAAGTTGGTTAGTTATCCTGGCAACCAAACCCTAGTCTTTAAGTACTTTCCCAAAGTCACCTTATTAACCTCAACCCAGGCGATGGAAAGGGGCTTGCTGTGAATAACAAGACACTCATATTATACCTTTATTGTTCTGAAGTGTTTTTAGGAGCAAAGGACAAGAGGCCGAATACTATAACAAAAGATGCTTCCACTGCTCTTACCACTCATGAAATTCCAAGAGTTTGGGGAGCTGTGAGCCAGGAACCATAGACAAAGACCAAATATATATGAGAAATATATTTTGGTCGTCTGAATGACCAAATGTATACTTCTTATAAATCAAAATATTGCACCTCTAACCTGATTTTCAGTATTTAAAATGTCTCATTTTGAATCTTTATTATAAAACACACATTTTTATATTTTATGATGCTTTGGGATGGATAGTTTACTGCCTTTCCTTGATACTTTCCCTCATTTGTCTGTTTATGTATACGCTTTTTAGAAGTGTAAGAGACTGTAGAGACAGTATAGTGCAAACAAGTTCAAGAAAAGGAAAATAGAAGGGCATATGTAAAGTCATTCCAGACAGCCTTCCTATATAGGGGCTAGGCTGTTGGTGAACAGATATGCGCATCAAGAGAACGCACTCTAGCTGCCTTTCCCAGCCAATATGATTCTTCTTTAAATCAGTGGGCTACAAGAGACCAACAGACATATGGTGAAGCCAACCATATGAAAGAGAAGGAACACAATGAAGAAATGAAACCAGAGGTATCTCAGATAAGCACAGCAGCAACAAATCTCAATTAGCATTCTTATTGAAATTCTGCATCATATCACCTTTCCTGAGATAACAAAGTGCTTCTGTGAAAAAGAAAAATATATGGCCCCACAATCCCACTACTGGACATATACCCTGAGAAAACCATAATTCAAAAAGAGTTGTGTACCAAAATATTCATTGCTGCTCTATTTACGATAGCCAGGACATGGAAGCAACCTAAGTGTCCATCAACAGATGAATGGATAAAGAAGATGTGGCACATATATACAATGGAATATTACTCAGCCATAAAAAGAAATGAAACTGAGTTATTTGTAATGAGGTGGATAGACCTGGAGTCTGTCATACAGAGTGAAGTAAGTCAGAAGGAGAAAAAACAAATACTGTATGCTAACACATATATATGGAATCTAAGAAAAAAAAAATGTCATGAAGAGACTAGGGGTAGGATGGGAATAAAACACAGACCTACTAGAGCATGGGCTTGAGGATATGGGGAGGGGGAAGGGTAAGCTGGGACAAAGTGAGAGAGTGGCATGGACATATATACACTACCAAATGTAAAATAGATAGCTAGTGGGAAGCAGCTGCATAGCACAGGGAGATCAGCTAGGTGCTTTGTGACCACCTAGAGGGGTGGGATAGGGAGGGTGGGAGGGAGGGAGACGCATGAGGGAAGAGATATGGGAACATATGTATATGTATAACTGATTCACCTTGTTGTAAAGCAGAAACTAACAGACCATTGTAAAACAGTTATACTCCAATAAAGATGTTAAAATAAAAAAGAAAAATATCAGAGTATGAGAAAGTTTATTGACAGCATAAGGAAAAGATTTTGAGAAATCAAGAACATGTATACTTGGTCCATCCTGTAATACAAGTTTCAGAAAGAGGAAAAAGATATAGGGATTGGGATGATGTAATTTCAAAAAGAAAAAGAAAAATTTCCCAAGCTGCAGAAAGGGTTAGGTTTTTAACCATCTACTTCACTCCCCCGCCCCCCCAAAAAAACCACCATAGTTAAAAAGCAGTTCTAGATATATCCTAGTGAAATGTCATGACTCCCAGAATAAAGAGAATATCCTAACCCTGCCAAAGAGAAGAGAAAAATACAACTTTGCTACAAAGGAAAGAATATTGTACTGGCTTTGCATTTCATGTCAGTAACCATGGATGATAAAATTAAATAATTTTTTAAATCTGAAGAAAAAAGAATTTGAACTTAGTTTGACTGCAGAATTCTATCAATCAAGTGAGGACATGAGCTCAGAAATTTTAACATCATCTAAAAGAATTTATCAGTAATGTTTGTACCAAAGCGTAAAATGGGTCCAAGGAAGGTGATATACTGAAATACAAAAGTTGTATTACTTAAGCAAAAAACAAACAAAAAAGCTAGAAAAAGACCCCAGTGTTGCTGACACAGAAAATTATGCAATCAGCAAAGTTAATGAAAATGACCTTTCCCTTTCAGTGGGTCCAGTCCTGTCTACTTCTGCAATGAAAAATCTTTACAAAGTCCTTTTAATGCTGTTTATTGATAGGGTTTAGAAACAACCTGCAGAAGAACCACAGAAGACAATTTAAATTTTGAAACAAATTACAAAATATTATATCTGGAAAACATAAATACTGATATGTACTTTAAAAACAGTATACCTAACAAAATTAGGCAATGGAGGAAGGTATAGTGCTAATTTCATAGAGAGAGATGTTCCAAAGTCAGTAAGTCAAGACATTAAGATCTATTATTCAAGCAATGAATGCATCATTTAAAATTTAACCGTGAACACCAGGAAACAACTGAGTTTCCATTCTTTTTAACAGTGGTTATTTCTGGAAAGAGAGACTAGGGCGGCCTAAGGAAGGCGTCTGGGTATGGATAAAGGAGTATTTTACAATTTTGTTTATTCTTCTTTTAACCAAGTACCATGCATTATATCATTTTTTAAAAAATTTATTTCTTTTTAAAGTTTTTAAGCTGAACAGCAGGGTTGGTCTGGGAAGGTTTAATCGGGGCTTCTCTGCCATCACCTACCCTTCCTTCTCTCCCTGAAGACCAACCTGCTGTGTGTGCATCCTGAATCCCAGTGGCTCCTGTTTTTTTCCAGATTTGCTCCATCAGATATCCATCGGCAGACCCATACAGATACTCTTTCCCACCCATCTAACCCTTACCTTAACCTTTGCCAATTGTCCCTTCTCCTTTCCTTAATCTCCAAATTTCCTTAAAGAGAAATCTACACTTGTCTTTGTAGCCATCTCATCTCGTCACTCTCATACCCATTGCAGGATGACTTGTACTCTCCAACACCACTTAACTGAAACTTTGCCAGTCTTCCTTTTATTTCTGTGAGGCTGAGCCACACTGACTCCATTTTGTCAGCTCCATCTTAGTTCTGCAATCCTACCCCTTCTCTTCTCTGCATGATTGAGCTTTTGCCTAACTCACAAAGAATACATCCAAGCCAGATAAGCTTCCTATCAACTTTTACCCTTGCCTTCATCTGATGAAAACTGGAAGAGTGCCTTTGCTGGCACAGATGTTCATGAGACCCCTGCTGGGGAGGAAAAAATCCCAGTTCCTGACAGGTACAGACGTGCTTCTCACTTGGTGGTCAGATTCTATATTTCACTTTGGCCCCTTTAAATTCCCCTGTACCCTTTTCAGCAGGGGGGAAGTGCAGCTATGAATGCTTCTGGATTGCTGTCTGCCTGATCCAACCTGTATGTAAGTTCACTTCAATAAACTTCATAATTCTACTTTATGGAGTTGCCTGCTTCATTTTTCAGTCTCGAAGTTCCTTCTCAGTTTGGGGAATATTATTCAATATCCCTATCTTTGAACAACTTCCTACTAAAAATCAAAGCCTTACTTTCCAGGTCTATCATACTTGAACTCTAACAATATTATTCCTTTTACTGGGGTCTGAGAATGAATCCTATTAGATTTCCCAGTTTTTAAATTTTTTTTAAAAATTGTGATTTTATTTCCATGATAATTTTAGAAGAATAAAATCATTCAGAATAATCTATATAACCTTACCTTATAACAGTGTAGTGTTAACACCTTTGTTACCACCACCCATGTGAAAATATGCACATTTCTAGCACCCAGCAGGCTGCCTAACACATCTCAACTGTCAGATTCAACCAGGTTGTTGCATGTATTATTCTTTGTATTGTTCTTTGCGTTGCTTTTTCTTATGGTATGAATAAATTAATTCAATGTATTGCTTTTTATAGTATGAATATTCCATTCTTTGCTTATCATTTCTACTGTGAAGATGTGTGTTGTTTCCATCATCTGGTATTAAGAATAAAGCTGAGCCTGTTAATGTTTAGCACGTTATTTCTCCCACCGAATCAGTTTCAGAATCAGTAGACAGTGTCATCACATACAGTGGACTGCTGCCCTATACAATGTCTTTTTTAAAACTACAGCTTTATTGAGATATAATTCACCCAATTAAAGTATACCCTTTCGTAGTTTTTAGTATATTCACAGGGTCGTGCAGTCATTACCACAGTCAGTTTTAGAACGTTTCATCACTCAAAAGGAAACTCTGTCCAGTCACTTCCCATTTCTCCCCAATGCCCATGTCACCCCAACCCTAGGCAATCACAAATATCCTTTCTCTGTCTATAAATCTGCAATTCTGCATGTTTCATATGAATAGAATCATACAATATGTGTGGTCTTTTGTTACTGGCTTCTTTCATTTAGCATCATATTTTCAAGGCTCATCCATGCTATAGCACCTATCAGTACTTCGTATCTATTTATTCTTGAATAATATTTCATTGTATGGATCTACCACATTTTACTTATCCCTTCATTAGTTGGTGAACATTTGGATTTTTTTCCACTTTTTGGCTATTATGAATAATGTTGCTATGAATATGCACATAAAATTTTTTGTGTGGCTGTGTTTTCATTTCCCATGGGTATAGAATTATGGAAAACACTGGGTCTTATGGTAATTCTGTTTAAGCTTTTTTTTTTTTTTTTTTGTGGTACACGGGCCTCTCACTGTTGTGACCTTTCCCATTGCGAAGCACAGGCTCCGGAAGCACAGGCTCAGTGGCCATGGCTCACGGGCCTAGCTGCTCCGCGGCATGTGGGATCTTCCTGGACCGGGGCACGAACCCGTGTCCCCTGAATCGTCAGGCGGACTCGCAACCACTGCGCCACCAGGGAAGCCCTGTTTAAGCTTTTGAGGAAGTGATAGAATGTTTTCCAAAGCAGCTATACCACTTTACATTGAAACCAGCAATGCACAGGGGTTCCAAATTCTCTACAACATTGCCAACATTTGTTATTTTCTATTTTTGTTTTTTTTAATTTGTGATTTTTGTTAAAGTCTTCCAAGTGGCTGTGAAGTGGTATTTCATTGTGGTTTGATTTGCATTTCCCTAATAATTAGTAATAGTAATGTTGAATATCTTTTCAAGTGCTTATTTTCCATTGGTATAGCTTCTTTAGAGAAATGTCTATTCGAGTGCTTTGTTCATTTTTAGTTTTTTGGGTTTTCCTTGCTGTTATTGAATAGCAGGAGTTTATTATATGTTATGGAATTAATCACTTGTCAGATATATTATTTGTAGAAATTTTCTCCCTTTCTCTGGGTTGCCTATTACTTTCTTGAAATCAAATTTACCTATTTTTAATCTTGTTCATGCTTTTGATATCACATCTAAGAAACCACTGCCAAATCAAAGATCACAAATTTATGCCTATATTTTCTTTTAAGAGTTTTATAGTTTTTGGTCTTACATTTAGGTCTTTGATCCATTTTGAGTTAATTATTGTATATGGTATAAGGGAGGGATCCAATTTCATTCCTTTGTATGTGAATATCAGTTGTCCAGCATCATTTGTTGAAAAGGCTATTCTTTCTCTATTGAGTTTTCTTGACATCCTTGTCAAAAAGAAGTTGACTGTAAAAGTAAGAGTTTATTTCTCGACTCTGAAGTTTTTCATTCATATATTTGTCTATCCTGTGCCAATATCACACTGTCTTGATTTTTGTAGCTTTATAGTGAGTTTGAAATCATGAAGTATGTGTTCTCCAACTTTGCTCTTTATTTCTTTCAGTCAACATAGGTTTGACTATTCTGGGTCTCTTGAATTTTCCTGTGAATATTGGGATCAGCTTGTCAATTTCTGTAAGGTAGTCAGTTGGGATTTTCTTAGGGATTGCATTGAATGTGTAGGTGATTCAGGGACTATTGCTATCTTAACAAAATTAAGTCCTCTGATACATAAACATGGGTGTCTTTCCACTAATGTAGGTCTTCAGTTTCTTTCAACAATATTTTGTAACTTTCAGAGTATACATTTTGTACTTCTTTGTTAAGGTTATTCCTAAGTATCTTATTCTTTTTCATGATATTATAAATGGAATTAGTTTCTTAATTTTAGATTGTTCATTGCAAGTGTGTAGAAATACAATTAATTTTTAAATGGGTATTGTATTCTGAAAACTTGTTGAACTATTTTATTAGTTCTAATAGTTTTTAGTGGAGTCCCTAAGATATTCTGTCTACAAAGTCATGCCACCTGCAATATAGTTTTGTTTCATTCTTTTCCAATCTGGATGGCTTTTATTTTATTTTCTTGCCTAATTCTCCTGGTTAAAACCCCCAGTAAATTGTTGAATAGAAGATGTAAGAGTGGAAACTCTTTTTCCTGATCCTAGGGAGAAAGCATTCAATCTTTTACCATTAAGTATTGTGTTAGTTTGGTATTTTTCATTATATGCCCATTATCTGGTTGAGGAAGTTCCCTTTTATTGCTGGTTTAAGTGTTTTTGTTTTAACATAATGGAGTGCTGAATTTTGTCAATTGTTTGTATCTACTGAGGTATCATGGTTTTTGTCTTTTATTGATATGGTATGTTATGTTATATACAAGTTATATATATATATGTATATATATGAAACCAACTTTGCATTGCTGGCATAAATTCTACTTGGTTATGTTGTTAATCCTTCTGTATATTGATGGATTCAATTTGCTAGTATTTTGTTGATTTTTATATCTATATTCATAAGAGAAATGGGTCTGTAGTTTTCTCATGACATCTCTGTCTGGTATTGGTATCAGGGTAATATTGGATTCAGAAAGATTAAGAAGTGTTTTCTCCTATTAAGTTTTTTGGAAGACTGTGAAGAATTGGTATTAATTCTTCTTTAAAAGTTTGCTGGAATTCACCAGTGAAGCCATCTAGACCTGGGCATTTTCTTTTTAGATAGTTTTTTGATTACTATCCAATTAAAGTTCTATTCAGATTTTTGATTTCTTTTTGTGTCAGCTTGAGTAGTTTCCATCTGTTTCATCTGAGGAATTTAACTTGTTGGCTTACAGTTGGTCATGCCCTTGTAATCTTTATTTCTGCAAGATCAGTAATGTTTCCTCTTTCATTCCTGATTTTAATAATTTGAGTCTTACTGTTTTGTTTGTTCAGTCTAGTGCAAAAATTAATTTTGTTGATATTTTAAAAAAACAGATTTTGGTTCTATTAATTTTTTCTGTTGGTTTTCTCTTCTTTATTACTTTCTACTGTAATCTTATCTTTCATTTTTCTTCCTGTGGGTTCAGTTTGTTCTTTTTTTAAAAAAAATTGTAACCATTTAAAACATCAAAGTATAGTTAATTTACAATGTCATGTTAGTTTCAGGTGTCCAGCAAAGAGAATCAGTTATACATACATACATATATATTTATGTATATATATATATATATATATATATATATATATATACACATATAGATGCTTCTTCAGTTTTTTGAAAGATTAGGGATTCCAAAGTGTGCACAAGAACAGCTGAGTATTTAACTGAGAAGATTTGCAGGCAAATGTACATGGTGAACTCAGAAAGAAATCAGGAGATGAGATGCCACAATCCTGGGCTTTGATCTGATCTGTCTGCCAGTAGACATTAGCTGCACATACCCATTTCCTTCCATGGCTAATTATATTTAATTTTTACTGGTCTCTGAAAATGACTTTGAGCACTGCCTTTTATTACTGTCCCTTGGTTACTCTAAGATTAGAAAAGTGAAAGTCAGCAGAATGTTGCCTGGAGAAAATGGGTTCCATGCTTTATATTACCGTATTACGTGTCTACTTTGTTTTAAAAATGTTGACTGTTTCTTGATTCTCTACTTTTTTGCATGTCATACGTCCTTTCTTACCAAAGAAGGAACAGGATGAAAGATGTTTGATAATATGTATGTCAGGAAACGGGTGATGTTTGTGATGAAGGGAAACCCCATTCTACTCCATTTTAATGACCATTAATAGTGGTTTATATCACTATCTTAGTAACACTTGACTTCTTATAATTCTTAAAAATAGAGCACCCATAATCATTTTAAATTTGATTAATAAAAGGACCCTCCAAGCTTCTTAGTTAACTGTCAACTCCTACTGCTAAATGAGAGTCCACACCATGGCCTGAGTAGTGCCCAGGCCCCTGTGACCAGCTCTCTGTCCAGCAACTTGTGGTACAGCAGCCTGTGGGACAGAGATACTGCAGTTTGCATCCTTGCCTCACCTCTCACTGGATGTGTGAAGTCAGGGACATTACATTCCCCTATTCCTTCTGTGTTTTCTCATTTCACAACAGGGATAATGACACCAGTTCTGCAGGCTGGTGAGTTAATGTAAACACTGAGTAAAAATTGCATTCTCCTTGCCTTTAACCTCCTCCTTGTACTTTTAAAAAATTACATATTATGACCAGTGTATTGGGTATTCACAGTACTTCAGGTTAAATAGTAAAGATCTGCTGTGATTGTGATTGTGTGTGTGTGTGTGTGTGTGTGTGTGTGTGTGTGTGTTGGGGCTTGGTTAATTTCCATCTCCCCATTACCTTTCCTGGATTCTGCTTCCCTTGGACTGACTTGGCATCTTTTCCCTGGGCACAGGGTGATGTGAGAGCAAAGCTGCTCAGAACCATGGTCCAATAAGGAGAAATAGACTGGCTCCAGTTAGCCACTCAGTAGATCAACAGCCCTATTAAAAACCGGGGATTAGCTATACTTATTGGATTTAGAATTACAGAATTATAAAATGAAATTTGAATTGTTCTTGTGTTGGGAAAATGAAAGCAAACTGTACCATTTCAATTTTGTTTTAAGCTATCAAGAGAGGGTAAAGCAACCTTTTCCTAGATTTTTCTTTTACTAATTTTCTCAAACATCTGGTTCCTTTGCTAGGTGCTTCTTAGTTGATCATTGGAGCCCTCAAGCAACATGCCAGAGCAGAGCAACGATTACCGGGTGGCCGTGTTCGGCGCAGGTGGTGTTGGCAAGAGCTCTCTGGTCTTGCGGTTTGTGAAAGGTACATTCCGGGAGAGCTACATCCCCACTGTGGAAGACACCTACCGGCAGGTCATCAGCTGTGACAAGAGCATCTGCACCCTGCAGATCACGGACACCACGGGCAGCCACCAGTTCCCTGCCATGCAGCGGCTGTCCATCTCCAAAGGGCATGCCTTCATTCTGGTCTACTCCATCACCAGCCGGCAGTCCTTGGAGGAGCTCAAACCCATCTATGAACAAATCTGTGAGATCAAAGGGGATGTGGAGAGCATCCCCATCATGCTGGTGGGGAACAAGTGTGACGAGAGCCCGAACCGCGAGGTGGAGAGCAGCGAGGCCGAGGCGCTGGCCCGCAAGTGGAAGTGCGCCTTCATGGAGACCTCAGCTAAGCTCAACCACAACGTGAAGGAGCTCTTCCAGGAGCTGCTCAACCTGGAGAAGCGCAGGACCGTGAGCCTCCAGATCGACGGGAAAAAGAGCAAGCAGCAGAAGAGGAAAGAAAAGCTCAAGGGCAAGTGCGTGATCATGTGAACTCCCTCCCGTGGGAGCAGGAATTGTGTGTCTCCCTCTCCTCCCCTCCCCCTCCACATGAAACCCACAGTCGTCAGGGTAGCATGTCAGATGCCCACGTGTTAAATATTGCATTTTGACCGAGATGTGCGCTGTTGTCCTCAGAGGGCATTTTACACCACCACCAATAAGCACCCCCTCTCCAGAATCAGGGAATCTGACAAATGCTTAAAATGAAAACTAACATGCTCAGCATCGCAGGGAACCGAGTGGGGTGCCAGCCATTTCTGGAGGCATCGTTTGCCATCAGGAGGCGTGAGGGCTTGTGCCCTCGGAAGCAGCGTGTGCCAATAGGGGGAAATACCATCTGCGTGCATGTGAGAGCATGGTAACCCAGAGCTGCAGGCACCACCCCCAAACCAGGCATCCCCTCTGCTCAGAAGCCAGTGACAACCCTTGGGGAGGGGAGAGGTGGGAAGAGGTGAGAAGACCAGGCCAAAGTTGTTCGGTTCCATGGTTCTTTTACTGAATTAAAAATAACACAGCCTCTCTACCCACCAGAGGACGTTCATTGTCAGTTCCCAGCTGACCTGTGAGCCTTGCCACTCTGAGGGGAGGTCCTCACCTCACTAAGTCTAGTTATTAGCAGATATCATTTTAGCCTTTTAGGGTATTTCTTTTCACATACAATGATGAATTCTCTAAGAGTGTGCCGCTCTGTCAGAAATTCTTCTATTTCCGTTTAAAATGTTTGCGTAAGGATATTGTGACAGTACTAAAACATTGCAATAACGCTCCTGTGTGTTATATTTTGAGAGTTTTAGAAATGTGACGTTTCCTTCCTTTGACCCATGAGGGATATAACTCTTCCAGCCCTCAGATTTTAAATAAAAGCAATTAAAGTAGCTATTTTTTAGACATTTTTGTCCTCCAACATGATTTTCTTCTTTTCAATAACTCGATTTGTGTCCAACTGGGTAACAGCCAACAAAGGCCATCCGAAGACCAGAAGTGCATCCATTTTCTAACAGACACGGACATGTCTGTGCCATACTTTGCATCTTAATGAAATACGTTGAAACAAAGGTTGTTCACTGTGTTTTTGATAATTATCTATAACGAGTATATTCCTGGGAAATGCATTCAAGTAATAGATTATCATGCATGTTCCATTAGAAATGTCTTCTAAGAGCTGTTCAATGCAGGGTTCACTCTGGAAATGATTATCTTTTCCTCCTAATGATCTCGTGTGCATCCTCAATCCTTCAAGCCAAATTGCGGCCACTTCTGGTTCCTGCGTGCTGGGTGGAAATGGGTCTGGCAGGCTCTGTCACAGGCCGGGCATAGCCCACTCAGCTTATTCTTCTGCCATCCTCAAGGCTGCTTTGGCTCTGCTTCCTGAAAATTCCCACTGACAGAGCCTGTAAATTCTCCTGTTTGTTCCAGTCTGCATCCCACTCTGGCCTCCTCTGGAATTTTCCCTTTAGGCACACCTTCCTGTCGCCTGCCTGGCAGGCAGAGAGAGTGATGCCCTCAGGATCATGTAAGGGGAGCTTCTCGGCTGCTGGGCAGCAGTGCCCAGCTCGGGCAGGATGGTCAAGTTTGGACGTTTGCACATACCCTTCTCTCCTGCACTTGCTGTGTCTTTCCTGTGCCTCCTGCTGCAGCAACTATTGGGCAGTTCTGTGCTCTCAACAGATCCTAAATTAACCTTTATCTGGTTAAATTTTCTTGCCTTCATCTCATCCCCTCTCCTCTGCTAATAACTCATCCTTGTGATGTATTTAGTGTGTGAGAGGTAGAGAACTTTGAGAACCATTGGCGCCATGGTCAGCCTACCTCTCTGGCCTCCTAGAACAGAACTTGGGCAGGGAGGGTAGAGAAGTGGCCTGGGTGCCACCAAATCCCTCTCCAAGTCCCAATGGACACACCTTCTGATGGGCTCCTTCTGTTCCAAGTGGCTGTTCCACAGCCTTCACAGTGAGATCTCATTGGTGTGTTTTCTAGAACATTTGCTTTTCAACTTGTCCCTACCTTTTTTTTTTTCGATTTCTATTCTCAGAGAGATGTCATCCATTTGTAATCTGGATATGGGTTAAGTGGAAGAAGAAATAGGACTTCATGGCCAAAATGAACTTTAGAGATCTTGGGTGGGTTAAACTAATGGTAAAATGTGATGTTTGCCACAGGCTGTAACGTCCATAAGGCTCCCAATGTGTGGGCTCCCTGTCACTGCCCCATTCTTCCTAATCCAAGTTAGAAATTCATTTAGCCCTCTCAAGGCGTGTCTACATTTTTAAGTGTTTACAGCTTGATCAATATGAGAAGCTTGTAATTATTGAAAATCTGATCTCATTCAGGACACATTTTTTTCCTTTGTATTTTGCCTGTGAGCTTATTGGAAGGTCATTTATGCTTCAATCATGGGTCTTTATTCTGAGATCATTTTTTATGAAGTGCACTGAGGATATAGATGATTATCTCAAAATAATATTTTCGGAGTTCCCCAATGGACATTCAGGGCTCGAGGAGTTAGTCCCACTGAACCAGATGTTTTTAGCATTTATGTGGGCCAGTCCCCAAATAAGTAGTTGTGGTTCTTGAGGACACGTCCTGCATTGAATATGGACACAGAAGATTTTGACCTTGCCACAGTAAGTTACAAAACTCAAAATATTGCTTTGAAGATGGCACCCCAGGAATAAGCTTGGGGCTCCACGGGTCCCGTTCTGTCCCTGCCAGTCCCTCTTCCATCTGGTGACAAGCCATGGGCATGCCCTGGGCATGCATGCAATACAGCAAGACCAACACAAGAGCAATATTGAATTGTTCATTAGATCTAAAATTATATATATATACATATATATATATAATATATATAATTTATCTTCCTGCATTTTGAAGTATAAAGTAGTACATTGTACATATCTGTAAGCTAGTATATTTGTTTCACCATTTGTAATATTTAAGAAATGCTCTCTTTATAGAACAGAAGTATTAAATATCCCCCCAAAAATGCTGTGATACTTAACTTTTTTTTCAAAATTTGTAATGTGTTGCTCCTACATAAGCTCTCTGGAAATGTCCATAACTAATGGGGCACATGTAAACCCTCAAAGATCCATCCTGGAATTCAGTGCCCCACAAAGACAGTGTGTGGACAGAACATTTACAGAGCATGACTTTTATACATGTGGGATAGCAATGTGTATATTTATATTTAAGGTGTATTTACTGTTACAATTCCATGATCGATTTTATTTACAGTTATAAAAATCATTCTTGCATACAAGTTTCTAGTTGCCAGTGATGTTCTGAAAATAAGAATATTAAAATAAAGCTTCGGTTCTGACACATGGCTGGAAGGTGGTGGTATTTCTTACTCTTCAGGGCATAGCGGGTCTGTGATGGTCTTGCCCTAGTTCTTCTGCAGCTGCTTTCTTGCACCTGTTGACCACATAGGAGATTGTCAGGTCCTGCAGGTCTGGGGTTGGCAACCGCAGCTGCCCTGCAGTGTTTTAAGGAAATTTCCTCACTATTTGTCACTGGGCTGACATGATGCTCCGGGCAGAGTGAGGTGAGAGGGGAGGAGTAGGGTCAGGGCCCCTCCTTGGCTTAGAATAGGAGTAGTGAAGTGGAGAAAAACTCCTCTTTAATCCTGTTTCCCCCAAATCTCCTGGCCTCCTCACAAAAGCCAGGCTGTTAAGTGGAGTTGATGTACAAAGCCCCAGCACTGTTCCCGGGCACAATTTCTGTTTGACACCCTTGGTCCTTACTCTTTCTTCTCAGCACCAACTATAAAATAAACCTGACTTCTGATTTTGAAAGACAACAACTATCAATGAAACAAAACCATCATTCAGCCACTGAATAGCTAGATGACCGTGGGTAGGTTCTTAACCTCCCTGTGCTTCTGCAAAATGGGAATTATTAGCATCCGCAGTATGAGTGGCCATGAGAATTAAATTAACTATAAGCACAAAGCAGTTGGAGCTATCTTGTCACATTTTGAGCCTTCAATGGAAATAAAAACCCTCGGACTATGTAAGACTCTGTTTCTAAGGTCTGTGGCAGTGTGAAAATTAATCTATGCAGATACAGCAATCAGCCAGAAGCTTTCAGTTTCTTTAAGCCTTTTTAACAGCTTTCTCCAGTCTGGCTCTCGGCATACTCCAGCCCTCCTCCCCCTCCCAAGATCATTAATACTACATTATTCAGGGATTTCTCCATTTACAGAAATAATTAACAACCAGCAGACCCCATTAGGCTCCATTAAAGGGCATCCCATCCAGTGCTTATCAAGCTTTAATGTGCAAATAAAGCACTTGAGACCTTGTGCTTCAGCAGAGTCTGAGTCAGCAGGATGGGGTGGGGCCTAAGAATCTGCACTTCTAACAGATTCCTAGGTTCTATGGATGCTCCTGGCCCACTGACCATGGTTTGCGTAGCAAGGTTGTAATCTACTTACACTCCAATTTTGTTACACATTGGAATTGTGGAGTTTTGAAACGTATTGAAACTGTTGGGGAGGAAAAATTTTCCTCTACCCTTCTAGGTTCTTCTGTCTGGCCTATAACAGGGAAGAGCCAATTCTGACTCCATGTTGGATATGTTTCTTTTACTTTAACCTTTGCTTTTCTTTGCTTTTGTTATTATAATCACTGTCTATAGCTGTAAGCATACGTAATGGCCTGCCACAGGGAACCATGCCCCTCTGCCTGACTGTTAAACTAAAAGGCCTTTGTTCAGCCCACAGAGAGATATTCTGACCCTGCCCACCTGTGAATGGCTGCAGAAAAGAAGAACTTAACACCTCCCCTTCGATTTTGCAAGATAAGTGGCCTTTTTACTTTACTCCCTCACCTCCGCCCAGTCTCTGTTCTATTAAAAAAACTGGCGTCCAGGCCTCTTCTATTAAAAAAACTGGCATCCAGGCCCCGATAAGATGGTTTTTGGGGGACCCTAGTCCGCCATCTTCTCAGTCTGCTGGCTTTCTGAATAAGTCACTATTCCTTGCCCCAACGCTTCGTCTCCCTATTTATTGGCCTGTCGTGTGGCGAACAGAGTGAACTTGGACTCAGTAACAGTCCTAATAATTACATTGACATGAGAGTAACAGGAGAAAAACAAAATTTAATTATGTACAAAACTAGTTAGAACCAACGAGGCCCAAGAACCAGCTAGGTAGAAGATTGGATCTCCAGTAGACCTTGAGCCTCATTATATGCTCACTGTAATACATTTGCATGAGAAGTGATACGCCCATAGGTGCCATGACAGTTCTGAGGCTGACCATAAAAGCCCAAAAACTGGGAGATGGCCCAATTCCTGGGAATCCCCACCCCATCTTCTAAATTGTTAGAATGTTCCTCCCCCTCGTTAAGGTATGTAATTACCCAGCCCATAAAAACGAATCACCTCCACAGCCCAGGGCCACTCTCACTTGAGATGGCCTGCATTCACTTTCTGCTGTGTATCTTTCTGCTGTGAGATAGAATGTGTATCTCTCTAAGTAAACTCGCTTCCACTTTACTATGGCTCGCTCTTGAATTCTTTCCTCATTTGGCAACCCGCCCCAAGAACTCTCCCAACTCGCAGGAGAGATGGGACATGACCATTCTCCCGCACCCCCTTCTCCAGAAACAGAATCTAATATCCACAAAAGAATATTACTGAGACATAATTTTTCTCTCTCAACATCACCCTCATTTTTACCAAAGAGAAACAAGTTAAGATTAACTTATTTGAAAAATGAGTCTAGTTTCATTACACTTGGCCTGGCTATTTACATAAGTGCAGCAAGAATAGTGATTGACCACATAGACTCTTTTATTCTGCTTTGCTGGAATTTTTCATAAGGAATCCCAGATTGAACTTTTAAATGCTTCACAAGACTAGGAGGCAAAGCTAAGGACTCGTTTGTCATCAGATTTCCCCTGCAATATCTAAAGGTTTGGGTTAATTCCTTTGATTTTGAGGTCCACCAACATGTTCAGAGGTTCCTGGACTTGCCAGGAAGTGACCTTTTTTACCTGGTTAGGCTATCTGGGAACCCTGTAAGCAAGGTACCAGACTGTTTTCAAGGGGCTTTATTGGCTCCATTAAGTCAACCTTAGTTCCTTAAACCTGTTTAGTCATATCTGAGTTTATGCATGCCTCTCTCAAAGGCATGACATTTCAGTCAAAGCCTTGGTAATATAGCCAGTGCTTCCAGTTTTGTCCTGTTATAAAGAGAACAGATTCTTAGTGAACTTATGCAAATAACTATATTGCCATAAAGAATACTCATTGAATTTTCAAATTCTGGAGGAATCAGGTAGGGAGAAAAAGATAAATGTTTCAATTCTGCTTCAAAGGAATAATTTACCAAACTTCTGTAAGTCATAGTTTAAAAGGAAAGTTTTTCTATGTCTGGAAAACAAAACATTAACAAAAATTAACAGTGTTTCAAACAAAAAAGTCATAAAAGTTATAATCATCCTATTCACAGTCCCATGTAATTAATTCTTGTTGATCTTGATCTTTAGTTAGCAGTTCTATGAAGCCATCTGTTTCTCTATTAGTTTTTTGTAACTTTTTACCAAATTTAGTGGTACAGTCTGAAAGTTATCAGAGACAGTATTTTAGAATATGTTAAGAGTCCTTTCCATGAATTTCTCTGAAGATGAAACATATTTGAAAAAGCAAAAAGACTTAAAAATGACCATGATTATCAAATGAGAATTCATTAATGTAATTGACAAGGAAATTTGGTTATTTTTGTGACACACATTTTAAAATAGTAATTAGAATTACAAACAATAACATTATACTAGGACATATCAGATTTTTAGGAATTTTATATATTTTCTAGAACAGTTACATTAATAACATTTACCCATACAATATAACCTCAGAAGGTTTATTATCACTTATTTGATAATGTTTCCCATGTAATTTAACTTATCAAATACACCTAATTAGTTTAATCTCTCTCCTTTTGTAAGGAGAGAGAATATATCCTTTGGGATGCTCCAGGGGCCCTCTAGAAATTCTCCAAGTTAGTTTTTGGTCAAAAAGACTTCATTTAGAATTTGATTTTGGGGGAAGTTTGTCAAAAATATCAGAGATTTTAGAACACTTGGTCAAATAGGATCATAATTTATTGTGAAACAATACTTATTCATTTAACCATGATAACAAATAAAGACTTTACAGGCAAATACAGAAAGTTAAATAGTTATACAAAGATTTAGCATTTTAATATAGAAAAGATTTAATTTTTTTAAAATAATCAAAAAGCCGATAAAGGCAAAACATAGAATCTTTGTTTTTCTAGGAAGATTACATTAAAGATAAAAAAAAAAAAAACTTTCACAAGAGCAGACCAATAGTCCAATAAACCTTTTTCTTTTAGCAGATGAAGGAAAATTAAGGTTTAGTTTTACCTAAGTACATTATTGATATTAAAGCTTATTTTTAAAGACTTTATAACAAATTCATTGATCACACATACATTTTCTTTCTTAGATTCCTTTTTCATAAACCTTCTATAACTTTCTATGTCCATTTTACTTCATCCCTTGTTTTTTTTCCCATTCAGATTTATTTTAGGAAAAAATTATTTTATTTTCCCTCAACAAAAATGCATCTTCATATCTCATACCTTTTCTAACCAAAAACACAACCTACTTTCCTTGCATATAAAGTTGTTTCCCTTATTATTTCCAGTAGCTTTAATCACATATATTAATTAGAATTCTTAACCCTTAGAAACTTTAATTTCTAGTGAAAACTATGAAGTAAGCAGTTGTGAACTGTTACACCAGCAGTCTTTAGACTGGCAAATTTATGAATACATTTCATAATTTCTAGAAACATACATTTCCTCATAGCACAAATTTTCAATGTGGCCTATGTCATATTTATGAATAGACTCAAATATCTTTAGACTCTGTAATAAGAAGTCAAAATTAGATCGACTTGTTCAGCAATTAATGTCTCAGTATTTTATCTTATCTGGAAATTATCAGACATTTAATAAATCCCTATCATTTCAATTAGCAAAATTCTAAGGGTGGACGTTAAAGAGATTTGGGAAACTAAATGGATATATCGTAAAGCAATCAACTTAACTTAAAAAGTTCATCTAAACATTCTTATCTCATTTACATCTATTTAATTCATTAAAAAAAATAATCATACTTAGATTACGCCTGAAGATTGAAGATTTAACAAGACATTCAAGCTATTAACCATCACCTTATTTTTCATGATGACAAATTTTGTAACAGAGATAAGATAAACTTATTCGAGTTTTAGTAAACCTAGGTAGAAAAAAAGTATTATACTTAATGTTGATGACTCTAAAGACACGCCTGCATTAGTTAAACCAACAAACTTAAACTAGATTTTATTTACCAAAAATTATCCTAGATCACATAAATTTGAAAAACATATGGGTTAGTTTCTATTATATTTATGAGATTTAAATATACTTAATTGATAAGTGCTTAATTTTAAGCCAATAAAATAGAGCTCTTTTACAAATTAAATTTGGCAATTGTACCTAAAGGTAGAAAAATACTATATCTATAATACACATACATAGACATACATACAGACAAACACAAACAGAGATCTTATAGCTCTCATTTTAAAATTTCAGTCATGAATTACATATAACAATATAAAACTCACTAGTTTATAAATAACAGTTGGAATAAGTTAAGTTTACATGTGCAGATGGCTAAAGCTTTGTACGCTTTATGGGGAAGACTTTTAAGCTTTGTGTTTGTCTTTGACAAGTAATCTTAAGAAGGCGGAGCACTAGATTTTGGACAAGACAGTCTTTCCAACAGTATGTACTTTAAAAAGGCAACTCCCCCCACCACCCCACTTTTTTTCTTCAGTCTGGGCAGATTTTTAATTACCTTCCAGGATGTTTACATAGACATGGTAAAATTTACAACTTCAGAAGACAGAAAGAATATAAGTTTTCTCTTAGGAGTTTGGAGTGTATTTGACTATTATAGAACTCTAGGGTAATTACTATCTAAACTTTTTCTTCTTTTTATTAAGTACAGACCAATTATAAATCCAATATCCTGATTTCTGTAATATCTGCAAATGTTTGTTGGTAAATAGGAAAATATCTGAGTGGATTTGGGATATTTCAGAATTACGCTTTTGTTTTTCTAAAGACTCAAGTAGTAAATGAATATTGTTGATTTTACACTTTTTTGCATTTCTGTAAGCTGTCTTCAAAGAATCGGGTAGGCTTTTTCATTATGTTTAGAGGTTGATTTGCTCACTCAATCACACTATTTTGAATTTGCTTTTTTATATCAGGAAGAAAACTTCCAGCTAAGATGGAAATCAAAATATTTTTATGGTTTGTTTTTGTTTTTTTGCTGTACGTGGGCCTCTCACTGTTGTGGCCTCTCCCGTTGCGGAGCACAGGCTCCAGTCTCACAGGCTCAGCAGCCATGGCTCACGGGCCCAGCCGCTCTGCCGCATGTGGGATCTTCCTGGACCAGGGCAAGAACCTGTGTCCCCTGCATCGGCAGGCGGACTCTCAACCACTAGCACCACCAGGGAAGCCCTATTTTTATGTTTTGCTGTCTAGAGGACATATATCTGCAAAGGACATTGCATAGGAAGACCAGAAGCTGGTAAGCCTGATTATAGGGCTCAGCAAAAGGGAGGACAGGAGGACAAAACCTTATTGTCCATCCTGGGTGGTGCTGCTGCTTAATTTATTTCCTGGTTAGAGCACTAATATGAGTAACCTGTAGACCTTGGTTCTAGAAATTAGGCTGGACCTCTCTCTGTAAATCTTGTAGAGAAAGGGAAGTTAAAATAAGCAGTTGGGTGTTTAAGGGCTTTTCTGGGAAAGGTGAAGGAGTTTTGGGAGTTAAGGGAATTTGCTGAGGAGATGGGGTTATATTTTAAGAAGGGACATTTATATTGGATGAGAACTTCAATTTTGTTCTAAGTTTAATTTTTGTTCTTTCATCTTGTTAGGGAGTCTGTAAGGTTAGCTGTTATATCTCTTTGTATCCACTTTTTAATTGGTCTGTCCACAGATACCAATAAGACAATTGTAAAAAATATCAATTTAGATTTTTAATTTAAAGGGTTATCATCTGGCTATTGGCATGCTGGATCTTAATAGTGACCCAAACCAATAATAAGCCTTTTTATGGCTTAACCAAGGATGCAGGAGGCATCTCACAAAAGAGTTCAGCCCTCACAAGATTCAACAAGTTCATTCTCAAAGATAACCTGAGAAAGTAAAGACCTTAATTGCACAGGTGGTAAGTAAGGATGGTGCGGTGAAAATGGTGTCTCAGTTCTCACAGGGAAACCATGAGATATATCCAGTTACAAACCTAATAATCTATGACACCAAGCAGGTGCTAATGGAATGGTATTTTCCAGCACTAACAAAACAACGATAGTTGAGACAACAAAGGCCCCTGATGGACTGTGACCCTTTGTGACAAACTCCCCTGAAAGCTGGCACAGACAGATAGAGTGCTGCTTCTGATTTTGTGTCTTGGAACTCCAGTCTATTCATTCACCTGGCCACCAGATGCACCCCAGTAAGCTGCACCTCCCAAATAGCAGAGGCCAGAAAATATATTCTCACTGGTCACAAAGCCAAGGTCTCAGAACATAAGGTAAAATAAAAGGAAAAACCTCATCTAGTTTTTACCTAGGAGACACCCAGCAAAATTTATCTAAACAGATGTGGGTCTGTTGAGCTCCCTGAACGTACCAGAGGTCAGCTTGAACAGTAGCCTTATGGGGCCCATGCCAGCGTTCTGCCCTATTTTTTTCCTCCTTATGACGAACAACACGACAGAGAAAAGAGAAAACAGTGACCATCTCTAGGAAAAAAAGGGGATGAATAGGTGTACTCATTACCAAATTTTCACCAGAGCTGTCAAATCCAAGGAACAAATTCTACAAATACTTTCCGCTAATCTAAATATAGAAAAAGAAAAGGGTGGGGTGGGAGGAATTGGGAGATTGATATTGACGCATATACACTATTGATAGTGTGTATAAAATAGACAACTGAGGGGAGCATACTGTAGAGCACAGGGAACTACTTAATACACTGTGGTGTCTTAAATGGGAGGGAAATCCAAAAGGGAGGGGATGTATATATATATATATATATGTGTGTGTGTGTGTGTGTGTGTGTGTGTGTGTGTGTGTGTGTGTGTGTGTGTGTATGGCTGATTCATTTTGCCGTGCAGTAGAAGCTAACACAACATTGTAAAGCAACTATACTCCAATAAAAATTACAAGTAAATAAATAAATAAATACATTTAGAAAAAGAGAAAAAAGGACTCTCACCACTTTTACTTCCACCAGACCTTGCAAACAGAGATTCAGGAGGCTCATGCAATAAGAATTCTTACATTCTGTGGTGGTTTATCAGAGTTCCCAGAATCTCTTTACCTGCACCAGTCCTGAAAGAAAGTAGTTTCCAGCCAGTGAAGATCCTGCCAACTAAGCCAATTGTTGGGAAGGAGAAACTTTCCTCTACATTTCTAGGTTCTTTTGGCTTGTCTAATAATTAAAATGACACGAGGCAGACTAACAGGAGAAAACCCAAATTTAATTATGTACTTATGGGGGCTCCATAGGAATATGAGGCCCAGAGAAGTGACCAAAGCAGACAGCTTTTATACCTTTTAGACAAAGAAACTACATTTTTTGAGAACTGACATGACAAAGAAACTTAGATTTGGGTACTAATTAGTGAAGAATCTAAACAGAGTTTGTTTACATACTGGGCCCTGAATTCCCTATTTCTGGTGATAAAGGTCTCTCTGTACTTCCTGGTGCAGAGAAGCATACCTTTAACATTGGAGATTTATTTCCTGCTTTCATGGGGACAAAGGAGGTTCAGAGTGTCCTTCTTGCACTGGCTATTTGTTAAGGAACCTTAATTCAAAATAATCAATATGCCACTTTGACATATTTTGTCATGGCCTGCCCTGAGCCCAATAAATATCCATGCCCTACCCCCCAGAAATCATGATTTAGTAGGTCTGGAATGTGGCTTTGGCCTTGGAATGTGGGATAGAGATTAAGAACCACTACTGTTAGCCAGCTTTAATTGAGAAGGCCTGTCAGCTTCATAAATTTCCTGGGGTGTGGGAGATGCTTATTAAATTAAGTTCCCCTTCAATGAATATTTTCCAGGAAGCAAAGTGGTGAAATTGGTGTGAGGGTCATAACCTCCTCTATGTGTAGCATGTCCCAAGATTGGCTTTGAGAGGAAATTATAATCCAGGTAGAGAGTGCCCACCCACAACACCACCTAGAGCAGTTTGGTCAGCTCTAACTGTGAGGTGATCTCCCTGGCCTTGGGTCCGAACTCCAGCAGTGGTCTGGAGTGTCCCATCCTTACCTAGCCCAATCCCAGCATGCCATGTGCTCCATTCTTGACAACTCCTTATGTTTCTTCAGTGCCTGCAAATACCAAAGTCCCATGGCCCCCTTATCAATCATACCTTAGCTCTGTTGATTTGCTGTTGCCCTGATTCTGATACCATGAATGTGATCAGTGCTCAGCACTTCTTACATTCAACACTCAGTGGCTACCTCATTCCTTTGTCCTGAGGCAATGGCTCTACCCCACAGCTGTCCTGCTACAGGTGGGATATGACCTCGCATGCTCTCCTATTTTCACATTTCTGTATTTCTCTCATTTGCTTTCCAATTGCATTACTTTTTCCTAACTAAAAGAAGTCTTTTCCCATCCTAGTATATCACTAGTCATTGGTGGACCCAAAGAGGAAGGCATGTGACTCAGATATTTAAAAGTAGCTTTTATTATCATAATGATAGTTATCATTATTATTTTTGCTTTTATTGGTTTGCTCTTGTAACTCCTCACACTTCCTTTGCCCCAAATAACATGGGGGGTAGTTAGCTTAGGTATTGAAATTTTATGTAAACTACCAACTTCCAGCTGAATTGCTATAAAGAGAGAGATCTAGGGGTCAGAAAAAAGCTAAGTGGAGATAGAGCCACTCATAATGAATTTACAATGAAAGTTCTGCAGTTTCTTAATTAGGGGCAACAAGGGATATAAAGTAGATGTGAAATGTTTATTTCCCTCCTGTCAGAATTCAAGATTACATTCTTTGTGGTTCATCTAATAACAAAGACACATAGCTTTCAGGAAGTACCTCTCCAAGTGCTCAATAGCCCCCAGTCAACCACAGTAATAAAACAGCCTTCAGAGTTAGATACTATTGATATAAGTAAGTATCCCCAATACCCCAATAAGACAACCATAAGGTAAGTATCAGGAACTCCATGGAGGGTGAGGAAATGAACTTTGTTTAAGATATCATTGTCATTGTAAAACTGACAACATACAATTATAAAGTGGGTGTGTCAAAATGCATTTCTTTTACCATGCTGTTTTTTCTGATCAGAAATCCCTTCTTTCTGTCTCCTGGTCCCATCCCTGAAAATTAAAATCTTTTCCTATATTAAGACTGCCATCCAAAATCTCCTCTGTGAAGACTTCCCCAGTCATTTAAATCAAAAAAGACTTCTCTCCCTATTCAGAATTCCTCTTGATTCATTTTTTCCTGTCTTTTCTGGCTCTTATGACATGTTTTGTTACTCTGAATTGATTTTTGAGTCTGTCCTGATTTGTTCCATACTATTTAACCTGAAATCATTGTTGAACTCTCTTGGCAACCTGAGTCGTACTTTGGACCAGGAATGCCCTGTAAACACTTGTTAGAAGGAGCAGCCAACCCCACCTAATCACTCATGGTGGGATTCTGTGCAGTTCTCCAAACAATTTCCACCCTCCCACTCTGGATAAGGGTAGGATTGCACTTCCTGGTGCTCTTATCATCAGGTTGGATCTGACCATTTCTGGCCAAGGCGTGTGCATGGAAGAAATACCTGTCATTTCTAGGCTGGAGCATTTAATCCTCAATAAGGGGCCCTTCTGAGCTCTGCTTCACTTCTTGCCCAGGAGTGGTGATGTTCCAGACAGGGGTTGGTCCATTGGCCAGCATCTCAGAGTGAGGACAAGGGTGAGATGGGAGCAAAGCTTCCTGCTAACCTGCAGTGTATACATACGCCGAGGGAGAAACAGACCTTTGTCTATTTGTGCGTTATTGAGATTCTGGGTGTTGTTTGTTACAGAAGTGTAACCACTCTATCTTGACTAATACATTATTCCTGGTTTACGATCTCAAAGATTAGCATTTCCTTCTCATCAAACTTTTCCTCTTAAAATAGCAAGTGAATAAATAAAACCTATACAATACAAATAAATATGGTACTATAAAGGATGAAATTCTTAGAACATGCCAGAGTCACACTTGTAAATGTTTTTTTTTTTTTAATTCTCCTTTGACAGGTTATTTTTTAAAATTCTCAAATTTAGGCTGACTAATGTCAACTAAAAATAAATTAGTTTACAGAAATTATGCAGAAAAGTTGGTCCATTGGAGGCCTCTTCAGGCATTCCAGGATGTCTTGCTTTTGTTCCATAAGCCAGAATGATTCAAAGTGTGGTCAATTGAGTAGCCTGTAGGGATTTTCATTGTTTTCAAGGGAAAGACAGTGAAACAGTTTTTGTTTAATTCTATACATTTTACAAATGTGAACTATAAAACAAATTGACTTTCACAGAAATCCCATTGAGTTCCTAATAGTTGTATTCTCAGCAGCTGTTCCAGAGGCAATGAGATTTGTCACGTTCTCTGGGCTGGTACTTCACCTTTGCTAGTGTGTTTTCATACTTGTTGCATGGACTTTCTTGGTTTGTTAAATTGCATTTTTTAATGTCTAACTCATGATTCAATGAAGCATAATGGCAAGATGAAAGAATAGCAAAACACTAAACATATAATGTCATAAAGCACTGGGAGTGTCTCTATGAATATAGTGAATCTGTCAATCTGTGAGCATGATAATTTTCTAAGACAGGAATCTCCTCCCTCACCCTTTAAACAAAGGTGTTTAAGAAATAAGAGGAAGGTGGTTTGTGACCACCTAGAGGGGTGGGATAGGGAGGGTGGGAGGGAGGGAGACACAAGAGGGAAGAGATATGGGAACATATGTATATGTATAACTGATTCACTTTGTTGTAAAGCAGAAACTAACACACCATTGTAAAGCAATTATACTCCAATAAAGATGTTTAAAAAAAAAGAAATAAGAGGAAAATATCTGACAATTTGATATTATGTGTCTGGACTCATCAGGTCAATGAGTTGTCCTTTCAGAAAGTTTATCAATTCATCAAAATTTTACCATCATGAGTAAAGCAATCATGATCTCATATTTTTACAGAACAAATACAAAATAATATTTTTAAGTGTGAAATTAATGAATTGTTAATAAAGAAAATGAATAAGCCATAAGTTGTATTTTTGTCATAGAAAGAGACACAAGTCATACTATCACAGAGGGACCTATAAGACCAGACTCTCTGTTTATTACAGATGTTCTCAGAGAGAAAGCACAACTGTTTTTTGGTTAAAATTCCTTTATTTATTGTTAGATATTGTGTAATACTAATGGCCTACCATGTAGAAGGACAGTGACCAATGTGTTAGTGTGTTTGCTGATTCTGTTCCATACTTGAATCAGTTCATAGTGTACTAGTGGGACACATGGGGGGTCAACAGAGAATTCATGCTATAAAAGAAGATGTTCTGTTGTCATTTGTTTAATTTGTGATTATTTTGTAGACGGAAACATGTTCTGCAGAAGGTACACTGTGGTCAGAACCAGTAGGGAAAGGTTTCACCTGAGTCCCAAATCATGTACTGCTTTATTCTCCAGAGCAGTTGGTGGTTAATGATCTGCCTCACATTCCTTATTCATGGTTCAAAGAAAAAGTGAAAATTGGGAATACGATCAAATCATAGACACCAGTACCTTGGCAGTCTTCTAAGTTTAGAAAAAGTGGAGAGGCCAGGACATATAGCATGTTGCTTTTCAGCACCTTAGTATGTTGACAGCTGAAAGAAAAGGCACTTACCAAGTTTTTGACATTAAAGATGAGTTAAACTATTTTCTTTTGGATACTGATAATGTCAGTAGCATGATCAAGTGACATATTTTGGGGACACATTGAGTACCTTGACAGGCTTGAACTCTTACTTCAGGTCAAGATATTATGATATTTTTACATTAAGGAGAACGTATTATATGTACTTATTTGGCTGAATGTAACAGCAAAATCTCAAATGATAGTTATTGAAACAAAATAGATTTTTTTTTTTCTTTCTCACTGAAAGGAGTCCAATGGCTTCATGAAATCATGAGGAATCTAGATTCATTAGATGATTCAGCTTCCCCTTCTCTGGAGTGTAGGACACATACTAATGGCCCATTATGGTTTCTGGTACTCCAGCCATCAAACTCTCTGCAGGCTGACAGTAAGAGGATGGACACAAAGGTAAATATGCATAATCCACAACACTTCTGGCCCCTTGCTGAGAAGAACTTATTCATATAACCACTGCTAGTGGCTAGGAACACTTACGAAAGACTTTCTATCTGGGAGGCAGTGTGCTTTTCTAGAAGTTGGGGATCTGCTATTAAGAAGGGGGAAATGGGTATTGAGAGGCAACTGGCTATTTTAAAATGTAGGTTTTATTATTTTTCGGGTATGGTTAGACCAACAGATCAGGAAACAATTGTCATTGAAAAGATAGTTTGTTATACTCATAGATCTTAAGAAGTGGAGCATTGACATGCCATGCTGTGGGGTGGGGGAGCATCAGGGAAGTACCAGGAGGCAGAATGAGAAGGGAAAATGTGGACAAGAGCCTTTATTGTGGTTTCTGTGGGAAGGAATGAGCTGAGCAAGACAGGGTGAACAAGTTTAGGACTGGCTAGTTTGAATAATTTCAGCAGACTGGAGCCAAAGGGCTGTCTTTTGTTGTCTGTTATCTGGCTTTGGGGTGATTAGGGAAGGGCCTGAGTGTGAAAGCCCCAGAAAGGAGGTGGTTGGGATGTGGGCTCTGCATCAGTTGACTTGCATTAAAAAAGTGTGCTCATAGGTGAGTTGTTTATTGTCTCTGGGAATTGGCTAACCCTGGGATGGACAGTCCTTCCAGGGTCAATAAAGCTCCAGATGTCAAAGCATCAGAACTACAGAAAATACAAGACATGATAAATACACTGGCAATCTCTGTCATGGATAGGATATCAAGATTTCATGAGAAGCCTCAATCATCAACATTTTCCCAATATCTTATGTTTTTCTAATTTTGTTAGCGAAATAAACCAATGACTATTTTAAAACCATATCCAAATGCTAAAAACCAAACAAACAGCCAATGAAGAAGCTCTTTCTAAAGCCAAATGAAATAAGTGACTACATTAAGAATCCATTTGCTATGATCTCTCCATTGAAATTTTTAACTTCTGGCTTTTGAGTGTTACTGGCTCCATAGACAAAATCATTGTTAGGTTGTTAGGTTTTTCAAATTTAGTAGAAATAGATGACCAATAAGAGATACTGACTATGGGGACTTCCTTGGTGGTCCAGCAGTTAAGACTGCAGGGGTCCAGCAGTTAAGACTGCAGGGGGCCTGGGTTCGATCCCTCATCAGGGAACTAGATTCCGCATGCTACAACTAAAGATCCCACATGCAACAATGATAATCCCACGTGCCACAACTAAGATAGCCAAATAAATAAATAAATGTTTTAAAAAACAGAGAGATACTGACTAGGCTATGAAGTCTGATGCATGGTTCAAGGCATCTGTTGTCTGGTCAGATTGAAAAAGACCTCATGAAAAGATTAGGGAACATGATGGTTCCTAGAGGACACCTCTTCTCAAGCATAGGAAATTTCATGTGGGGTTCAGCTGTGCCATGGTCAAGGGATATGTGTTTTTCTTGACCACACAGAGCATCCAGCCCCCAGCTCTCTGTTTAGAGGTCCCTGTAAGTGTCCAGAACTGTTGGGTGGCAAGTCTCACAGGGCACGGTGTGGAGGATGCGGTGATACATTCACACCCAAGGATCCTCATCCTTACTACCCCTTCTAATAGTCCCCTTGGTCCCTGTAGTCAGTGGTGTGCTGGTGCCAGCTCCTACTGCATCACAACAGTCAACTACGTGCATTTTTTCCTAACTCCAAGTTAAGTGAGTTGAGGTCAGCCACAACAGAAACATGTACATCCTAACAATCTCTGCAGATTAGGGCTTTCCTTTCCTTCTCTCCCCTCCATTCTCCTTCCCTCCCCTTCCTTTCCTGAAGAGCTGGTTGTTAAAAATTTACCAGGACACTGTTGCTTGCAATGTATGCAAGTGTTTTACCTCTTTTCTCCTCCGAGACTTTGTTCTCTGAGTGTTTTCTTCCCCTCCTGCTTGCTACCCATCTTCATCCTACTTTGACTAGAATCTTCTTCACTGGTGTCCCGGCTCGTCAGTTACCAGTTTATTGTTATATTTATCACAAACAATTGTATTTTAAGATTTTTAAAATATTATAATACTGAGGGCTGGCAACACTTTGGTGAAAACTTATTCAGCATTTTGGAAACATTTTTGGAAGCATTAAAAAAAACTCTGAAATATGTTATAACCCAGTGACCTAACATTCCACTTTAGGCATATCTGAAACTAATTTGAAATACAGAAGAAATAATCTTCTGCTCAGAGATGTCCTTTTCAGCCTTAATTAGTAGAAGATTGGAAAAAAACTAAAAATGTCTATAAAACACCAAGCAGTCTGTGTGCTATTGGATGGTGAGGAGAATAGTAAGCTCGAGGCACTGTCAGTGACTTAATTATAGAAGAAAATTTAAATCAGGTTTACTAAGTCAAGAAAGTGTGTCTTGTATACTTTGGGAAAACATTTGGAGAAGTTTTTCTGCTTAGTGCTCAATTAAGCCAGGAAATTAAATTTCCCTAAACACTCGATTAATTGAAGACTCTCTCTCTCTCTCTCTTTTTTTTTTTTTAACATCTTTATTGGAGTATAATTGCTTTACAATGGTGTGTTAGTTTCTGCTTTACAACAAAGTGAATCAGTTATACATACATATGTATACATATGTTCCCACATCTCTTCCCTCTTGCATCTCCCTCTCTCCCACCCTCCCTATCCCACCCCTCTAGGTGGTCACAAAGCACCTAGTTGATCTCTCTGTGCCATGCGGCTGCTTCCCACTAGCTATCCACCCTATGTTTGGTAGTGTATATATGTCCATGACACTCTCTCACTTTGTCACAGCATACCCTTCACCCTCCCTATATCCTCAAATCCATGCTCTAGTAGGTCTGTGTCTTTATTCCCGCCCTTCCCCTAGGCTCTTCATGACATCTTTTTTCCTTAGATTCTATATATATGTGTTAGCATACGGTATTTGTTTTTCTCCTTCTGACTTACTTCACTCTGTATGACAGACTCCAGGTCCATCTACCTCACTACAAATAACTCGATTTCCCTTCTTTTTATGGCTGAGTAATACTCCATTGTATATATGTGCCATATCTTCTTTATCCATTCATCTGTTGATGGACACGTAGGTTGCTTCCATGTCCTGGCTATTGTAAATAGAGCTGAAATGAACATTGTGGTACATGACTCTTTTTGAATTATGGTTTTCTCAGGGTATATGTCAAGTAGTGGGATTGCTGGGTATGGTAGTTCTATTTTTAGTTTTTTAAGGAACCTCCATACTGTTCTCCATAGTGGCTGTATCAGTTTACATTCCCACCAACAGTGCAAGAGGGTTCCCTTTTCTCCACACCCTCTCCAGCATTTATTGTTTCTAGATATTTTGATGATGGCCATTCTGACCGGTGTGAGATGCTATCTATTGTAGTTTTGATTTGCATTTCTCTAATGATTAATGATGTTGAGCATTTTTTCATGTGTTTGTTGGCAATCTGTATATCTTCTTTGGAGAAATGTCTATTTAGGTCTTCTGCCCATTTTTGGATTGGGTTGTTTGTTTTTTTGTTCCTGAGCTGCATGAGTTGCTTGTAAATTTTGGAGATTAATCCTTTGTCAGTTGCTTCATTTACAAATTTTTTCTCCCATTCTGAGGATTGTGTTTTGGTCTTGTTTATGGTTTCCTTTGCTGTGCAAAAGTTTTTAAGTTTCATTAGGTCGATTTGTTTATTTTTGTTTTTATTTCCATTTCTCTAGGAGATGGGTCAAAAAGGATCTTACTGTGATATATATCAGAGTGTTCTGCTTATGTTTTCCTCTAAGAGTTTTATAGTGTCTGGATTTACTCTGTAGATTGCTTTGGGTAGTAGAGTCATTTTCACAATGTTGATTCTTCCAATCCAAGAACATGGTATATCTCTCCATCTATTAGTATCATTTTTATTTCTTTCATCAGTGTCTTATAATTTTCTGCATACAGGTCTTTTGTCTCCTTAGGTAGGTTTATTCCTAGATATTTTATTCATTTTGCTGTAATGGTAAATGGGAGTGTTTTCTTAATTTCACTCTCAGATTTTTCATCATTAGTGTATAAGAATGCCAGAGATTTCTGTGCATTAATTTTGTATCCTGCTACTTTACCAGATTCATTGATTAGCTCTAGTAGTTTTCTGGTAGCAATCTTTTGGATTCTTTATGTATAGTATCATGTCATCTGCAAACAGGGACAGCTTTACTTCTTCTTTTCTGATTTGCATTCCTTTTATTTCTTTTTTTCTTTGATTGCTGGAGCTAGAACTTCCAAAATTATGTTGAACAAGAGTGATGAGAGTGGGCAACCTTTTATTGTTCCTGATCTTAGTGGAAATGGTTTCAGTTTTTCACCATTGAGGATGATGTTGGCTGTGGGTTTGTCATATATGGCCTTTATTATGTTGAGGAAAGTTCCCTCTATGCCTACTTTCTGCAGGGTTTTTATCATAAATGGGTGTTGAATTTTGTCGAGAGCTTTCTCTGCATCTATTGAGATTATCATATGGTTTTCTTCCTTCAATGTGTTAATATCGTGTATCACGTTGATTGATTTGCATATATTGAAGAATCCTTGCATTCCTGGAATAAACCCCACTTGATCCTGGTTTATGATCCTATTAATGTGCTGCTGGATTCTGTTTGCTAGTATTTTGTTGAGGATTTTTGTATCTATGTTCAACAGTGATATTGGCCTGTAGTTCTTTTTCTTTGTGACATCTTTGTCTGGTTTTGGTATCAGGGTGATGGTGGCCTCATAGAATGAGTTTGGGAGGGTTCCTCTCTCTGCTATCTTTTGGAAGAGTTTGAGAAGGATAGGTATTAGCTCTTCTCTAAATGTTTGATAGAATTCGCCTGTGGAACCACCTGGTCCTGGGCTTTTTCTTTGTTGGAAGATTTTTAATCACAATTTCAATTTCAGTGCTTGTGATTGGTCTTTTCATATTTTCTATTTTTTCCTGGTTCAGTCTCAGCAGGTTGTGCATTTCTAAGAATTTGTCCATTTTTTCCAGGTTGCCCATTTTATTGGCATAGAGTTGCTTGTAGTAATCTCTCATGATCTTTTACATTTTTGCAGTGTCAGTTGTTACTTCTCCTTTTTCATTTCTAATTATATTGATTTGAGTTTTCTCCCTTTTTTTCTTGATGAATCTGGCTAATGGTTTATCATTTTTCTTTATCTTCTCAAAGAACCAGCTTTTAGTTTTATTGATTTTTGCTATCATTTCCTCCATTTCTTTTTCATTTATTTCTGATCTGATCTTTATGATTTCTTTCCTTCTGCTAAATTTGGGGTTTTGTTGTTCTTCTTTCTCTAATTACTTTAGGTGCAAGGTTAGGTAGTTTATTTTAAACGTTTCCTGTTTCTTAAGGTAGGATTGTCTTGCTATAAACTTCCCTCTTAGAACTGCTTTTGCTGCATCCCATAAGTTTTGGGTCATCGTGTCTCCATTGTCATTTGTTTCTAGATATTTTTTGATTTCCCCTTTGATTTCTTCAGTGGTCACTTCATTATTAAGTAGTGTATTGTTTAGCCTCCATGTGTTTGTATTTTGTACAGGTCTTTTCCTGTAATTGATATCTAGTCTCATAGCCTTGTGGTCAAAAAGATACTTTATAAAATTTCAATTTTCTTAAATTTACCAAGGGTAGATTTGTGACCCAAGATATGTGCACTTGAGAAAAATGTGTATTCTGTTCTTTTTGGATGGAATGTCCTATAAATATCAATTAAGTCCATCATGTTTAATGTATCATTTAAAGCTTGTGTTTCCTTATTTATTTTCATTTTGGATGATCTGTTCATTTGTGTAAAAGGGGTGTTACAATCCCCTACTCTGATTGTGTTACTGTCGATTTCCCCTTTTATGGCTGTTAGTATTTGCCTTATGTATTGAGGTGCTCCTATGTTGGGTGCATAAATATTTACAATTGTTATATCTTCTTCTTGGATCGATCCCTTGATCATTATGCAGTCTCCTTCTTTGTCTCTTGTAATAGTCTTTATTTTAAAGTCTATTTTGTCTCATATGAGAAATGCTTCTCCATATTTCTTCTGATTTCCATTTGCATGGAATATCTTTTTCCATCCCCTCACTTTCAGTCTGTATGTGTCCCTAGGTTTGAAGTGGGTCTTTTGTAGACAGGATATATACAGGTCTTGCTTTTGTATCCATTCAGCAAGTCTGTGTCTTTTGGGGGGAGCATTTAATCCATTTAGATTTAAGGTAATTATCGATATGTATGTTCCTATTCCTATTTACTTAATTGTTTTGGGTTTGTTGTTGTAGGTCTTTTCCTTCTCTTGTGTTTTTTGCTTAGAGAAGTTCCTTTATCATTTGTTGTAAAGGCGGTTTGGTGGTGCTGAACTCTCTCAGCTTTCGTTTGTCTGTAAAGGTTTTAATTTCTCCATCAAACCTGAATGAGATCCTTGCTGGGTAGAGTAATCTTGGTTGTAGGTTTTTCTCCTTCATCAATTTAAATATGTCCTGCCACTCCCTTCTGGCTTGCAATGTTTCTGCTGAAAGATCAGCTGTTAACCTTATGGGAATTCCCTTGTGTGTTATTTGTTGTTTTTCCCTTGCTGCTTTTAATGTTTTCTTTGTATTTAATTTTTGATAGTTTGATTAATATGTGTTTTGGTGTGTTGCTCCTTGGATTTATCCTGTATGGGACTCTCTGTGCTTCCTGGACTTGATTAACTATTTCCTTTTCCATATTAGGGAAGTTTTCAACTATAATCTCTTCAAATATTTTCTAAGTCCCTTTCGTTTTCTCTTCTTCTTCTGGGACCCCTATATTTCAAATGTTGGTGCGTTTAGTGTTGTCCCAGAGGTCTCTGAGACTGTCCTCAGTTCTTTTCATTCATTTTGTTTTTTTATTCTGCTCTGCAGTAGCTATTTCCAGTATTTTATCTTCCAGGTCTCTTATCCGTTCTTCTGCTTCAGTTATTCTGTTATTGATCCCTTCTAGAGTGTTTTTAATTTCATTTATTGTGTTGTTCATCATTGCTTGTTTCCTCTTTAGTTCTTCTAGGTCCTTGTTAAATGTTTCTTGCATTTTATCTATTCTATTTCCAAGTTTTGTATCATCTTTACTATCATTATTCTGAATTCTTTGTCAAGTAGACTGCCTATTTCCTCTTCATTTGTTAGGTCTGGTGGGTTTTTACTTTGCTCCTTCATCTGCTGTGTGTTTTTATGTCTTCTCATTTTGCTTATCTTACTGTGTTTGGGGTCTCCTTTTCACAGGCTGCAGGTTCATATTTGCTGTTGTTTTTGGTGTCTGTCCTCAGTGGCTAAGTTTGGTTCAGTGGATTGTGTAGGTTTCCTGGTGGAAAGGACTAGTGCCTGTGTTCTGGTGGATGAGGCTGGACCTTGTCTTTCTGGTGGGCAGGTCCACGTCTGGTGGTGTGTTTTGGGGTGTCTATGCCCTTATTATGATTTTAGGCAGCCTCTCTGCTAATGGATGGGGCTGTTTTCCTGTCTTGGTAGTTGTTTGTCATAGGGTGTCCAGCACTGTAGCTTGCCAGTCATTGAGTGAAGCTGGGTCGTGGTGTTGAGATGGAGATCTATGGGAGATTTTTGCCATTTGATATTACATGCAGCTGGGAGGTCTCTTGTGGAGCAGTGTCCTGAAGTTGGCTCCCCCACCTCAGAGGCACGGCACTGACTCTGGCTGGAGCAGCAAGAGACTTTCATCCACGTGGCTTAGAATAAAATGGAGAAAAAATAGAAAGAAAGAAAGAAAGAAAGAAAGAAAGAAAGAAAGAAAGAAAGAAAGAAAGAAAGAAAGAAAGAAAGAAAGAAAGAAAGAAAGAAAGAGGATAAAATAAAGTAGGATAAAATAAAATAAAGTTATTAGAAGAAAAAATAACTATTAAGAAAAAAATTTTAAAAAGTAAAAAAAAAAAAAAAAATCAAAGTAAAAAAAAACTGGATGGTCAGAACCCTAGGACAAATGGTGAAAGCAAAGCTATACAGACAAAATCTCACACAGAAGCATATACATACACACTCAGAAAAAGAGGAAAATGGGAAAAAATAATATATCTTTCTCCCAAAGTCCACCTCCTCAATTTGGGATGATTTGTTGTCTATTCACGTATTCCACAGATGCAGGGTACATCAAGTTGATTGTGGAGCTTTAATCTGCTGCTTCTGAGGCTGCTGGGAGAAATTTCCCTTCTCTTCTTTGTTTGCAGAGCTCCCGGGGTTCAGCTTTGGATTTGGACCCACCTCTGTTTGTAGGTCGCCGAGGTCGTCTGTTCTTCGCTCAGACAAGACTGGGGTAAAGGAGCAGCTGATTCGGGGGTTCTGGCTCACTCAGGCCGGGGGGAGGGAGGGGCACGGAGTGCGGGGTGAGCCTGCTGTGGCAGAGGCCTGCGTGACATTGCACCATCCTGAGGCATGCCGTGTGTTCTCCCGGGGAAGTTGTCCCTGGTTCACGGGCCCCTGGCAGTGGCGGGCTGCACAGGTTCCTGGAAGTGGAGGTGTGGATAGTGACCTGTGCCTGCACACAGGCTTCTCGGTGGCTGCAGCAGCAGCCTTAGAGTCTCATGCCTGTCTCTGGGGTCTGCACTGATAGCCGCGGCTCACCCCCATCTCTTGAGCTCCTTTAAGCAGCTCTCTTAATCCTCTCTCCTCACACATCCAGAAACAAAGAGGCAAGAAAAGGTCTCTAGTCTCTTCGGCAGCTCCAGGCTTCTTCCAGAATCCCTCCTGCCTAGGCGTGGTGCACTAACCCCTTCAGGCTGTGTTCACGCAGCCAACCCCACTCCTCTCCCTGCAATCCAACTGAAGCCCGAGCCTCAGCTCCCAGCCCCCGCCCATCCCGGTGGGTGAGCAGAGAATCCTCTCGGGCTGGTGAGTGCTTGTCTGCACCGATCCTCTGTGAGGGAATCTCTCCGCTTTGCCCTCCGCACACTGTTACTGCGCTGTCCTCCGTGGCTCTGAAGCTTCTTCCCCCCTCCGCCCCCCGCAGTCTCCGCCCGCGAAGGGGCTTCTAGTGTGTGGAAACATTTCCTCCTTCACAGCTCCCTCCCACAGGTGCAGGTCCTGTCCCTATTCTTTTGTCTCTGTTTTTTTCTTTTTTCTTTTGCCTTACCCAGGTACTTGGGGGAGTTTCTTGCCTTTTGGGAGGTCTGCGGTCTTCTGCCAGCAATCAGTTGGTGTTCTATTGGAGCAGTTCCACGTGTAGATGTATTTCTGATGTCTCTGTGGGAAGGAAGGTGATCTCCGTGTCTTACTCCTTCACCATCTTCTCAAGAGTCCCTGAAGACTCTCTTAACTGAGACTTTTGCAATCACATTTTAAAGAAGCTTTGCAGAGTCTTTAGAGTTGGGCTGTTTCTGCTGTAGTTGGTGTAGATAGAAAATAACAATGCAGCTCAGTATCAAAGAACAAGCAACCGAATCAAAAAATGGGCAGAAGATCTAAATAGACATTTCTCCAAAGAAGACATACAGATGGCTAAAAAGCACAGGAAAAGAAGCTCAACATCACTAATTATCAGGGACCCACAAATCAAAACTACTATGAGGCCTCATCCACACCAGTCCAAACGGACATCATCAAAGAATTAGAAACAATAATTGCTAGAGAGGGTGTGAAGAAAAGGGAACTCTCCTACACTGTTGGTGGGAATGTAAATTGGTACAACCACTATGGAGAACAGTATGGAGGTTCCTTACAAACCTAAAAATAGAGCTACCATATGATCCAGCAATCCCACTCTTGGGCATATATCCAGAAAAAAACCATAATTTGAAAATATACATGCACCTCAATATTCATTGCAGCACTATTTATAATAGCCAGGACATGGAAGCAACCTAAATGTCCATCAACAGAGGAATTGATAAAGAAGGTGTGGTACATATATACAATGGAATATTACTCAGCCATAAAAAAGAATGAAATAATGCCATTTGCAGCAACATGGATGGACGTAGAGATTGTCATGCTGAATGAAGTCAGATAAAGACAAATATCTCATAATATTGCTTGTATGTGGAATCTAAAAGAAAAGGTACAAATGAACTTAGTTACAAAACAGAAGTTGAGTCACAGATGTAGAAAACAAACTTATGGTTCTAATAAGAACCTACTGTATAGCACAGGGAGCTCTACTCAGTACTCTCTAATGGCCTAAGTGAGAAAAGAATCTAAAAAAGAGTAGATATATGTAAGTGGATATATGTATATGTATAACAGATTCACTTTGCTGTACACTTGAAACTAACACAACATTGTAAATCAACTATACTCCAATTAATTTTTTTTAAAAAAGAAAGAAAATGATAGGGTTAAGGTTTTTACATTTAATTTTGTTTTATGAGACTTGGCAGTTTATGAACTCCAAAAATATGTACATTCATACTCCAACATCAAGGTATAAATGCATTTTACCAGAAGTTTCACCAATCCTATGAATTATAATAATAATAAAAATAGTCAATTTGATATGCAAAAATTAGGTCTGACTTTAATTTGCAAGAAATGTTGATAAATTTTCAAAAATTTTTTGACCATTCATATTACTTTGGAGAACTGCCTGATACCACCCTCTAACCACTTTTTCTCTGTGTGGTCATCTCTTTTCCTAATGATTATAAGAACCCTAATAATATTTTAAAAATCAACCTTTCTTAAATAATTGACAAAAACTGTTCCTTTTTTTTGAATTTCAGGGGTTGGGGAGAGAAAACGAGAAAGGAAATATGGTCTGGGATAAGACTCTTTCTCCAACTGAGAAGCTAAACAGTTTTTTGCTGCTCATTATTGAATAATTCACATTTTAATAATGTTCCTAATATCTAAACATACATACATTAGCATGCGTCCCTGTTTCTTTTTAGCTCATTCCTTAGTATGAAGTCTACTAGACTTATCACAATACACACTCATTATACTTATTTTTAAATATTTCATTGACATGTTGTACTTGTTTTTTCACCAGTTAGCTTTACAACAGTTTTTTGAAATTTTTAAAATAAAACTTGAAAGAAAGAAAAAAGAAAATAACAATGCCAAAGCCCAGCTCTGGAGGGCTGGGTAAGCTCTGCTCTGCCCTGCCCTGTGATTGGGGGCAAAAGGATACCCTCATTTCCTCAGCTGTAACTGGGAGCAATATCTTTTAGGATATCTTTTAGGATTGAATAAAACCCCAGAGGCAAAAGGTTTGGCACAATGTCATCACATAGTAAACACTCAAAATGTCACAGCAATGATTGCCTCAATCAGCGAGAGCTGTTCCTAGGCAGGGTACATGAGATAGTATCTCACTCCTTATCTTGAATCCTACATTCAATCTTGAATACTACTTTCCTTTGTCTTCCTCTTTCTTTTTATAATTGTAAGGCTGTGTTTTCCATGAATCAACTAGAATCGAACCAAAATATGTGGCGCCCTGAATTACTTTTCTTCTAGGTTAAATTTACACTGCTTCCTTCCACACTATCTCTTAAAATTCTCTGTTGCTTTCATTCACACACAACTCAAAATAGCTGCTTTCAGGAAGTGTTAAATATAGGTAATCTGAAAGAGCCAGTTTTATCCTTCCCTTCAAGATCCTGTTCCCTTTGAGTTCTTTGAGAAGAAGTTTTGCTCAGGGCGTTTCACTTCCTTTTCCTGATGTAAACTCCAGTGGCCCCTCATGTTGTCTTGGGACCTCCTCCTCCAGCTTCCAGGCCAACCGACACCAGTGGCCACCTTACTGCAGGTCATCATCTCTGTGATAGTTTGCTGCCCTCCCCACACAGTATAAGCAGAGGGCTGTGATGGGCTGGCGTGTCCTTCTTCGGAAGGCCTGTGCTCAGTTGTATATACGGGAAACTCCAGTGACAATGGCTAGAACAAGATCTTCCTCTTGGTAATCAGCAAGCTTGAAGGGATGCATCACAGGGGTCCTCCGATTTCTCCGGGAACCTCCATCTTGGTTACTTGAAAGATGGCACCAATAACTGTGCAACATTCCATGCAGCAAGCAAGAGGAAAGGCAAAGGGGAAGTGAGCATGCAGAGGCAGGTCCCCTTTAAAGGAGCTTTCTGGAATCCCTACCTCACAACCTGAGCTTGTATTTCATTGCCAACATTATCTTCCATGGCCACCCCTCCACAAAGGAAGTGAGAGTGTTACTGGTAGACCAGGCTACCTACAATGAAGTTGGTATTTTGGTGGAAAAGGAGAGAGGGCGTACCTGCCCGGTCCCCTTGTTATTTACACTGTCACCCTGCACAACTGTATTTGTCTGTCGGAAACCTTGAACAGTTGGGGTAACTAAAGGTGACTGAATCATAGAAAACAACCTCATTCCTAGCTTGGCTTTGTTACTGTCATGTCAAAATGTCTTTTCCAACAAATTCAGGACACACCCCCAACTCCCACCCAACACACACACACACACACACACACACACACACACACACACACACAAAAGGGTCTCTGAACTTCACCCCATTATGCTCTTATCCTCAGCAGTTACCCAAAGTCTCAATTATTCACTGCAAAACAGCGTTTCTCTAACTTGAATAATGACTGGATAACTTTGAAAAGAAAGAGGTTGGTGAACCTCTGGGTAGTGATCTACACTATTTGTATTTTAATTGTTACTTAATATGTAAAATACATAACTTGGTTGAACTTCTTAAGCTTTTGGCTTTTATGCATCTTTAAACAAAAACAAAATTTCAGAACAATTTCAAACAAAACTATCAATTTTTGCAATCATTTAAAATCAAATTAGCATAATTAATTTAATGGGAAACAGGTTTTATCCTCAGTGGCTGCTCTTAGATGCATGAGGCAGCCATGTCTCTGATTCTGCAGTGTGGATGCCTGTGGCAGAGTGTGCTAAGTGCTGGTTCAAGGTCTCATCATGTTTCTCAAGTCATTGCAAAAATTATTATTTCATAGTGCCCCAGATGCCATTTGGCCTCCATTTCTTTCCCACCAATGATAAATAAAGTTAATTTCCCTTGGTATTGAGGGTATCATAGATAAAAGTGGGGTTTCAAGGCAGGATGTCATCTCAGGTGATCCTCCTATTGTTGCCGGCCGTGGCAACAATTAACTCCTTCTATTTCCCTCTCTGCGTTCCCATCAAATTTTGCCTCTAGGTACTTCCTGAAATAAGAAACTTCCTAAGAATATGAAAACCAGAAAAAGCAAAACTTCTGCTTATAAAGGTTTGATTAGAATCTCAAGCAAGTCCTATTATCTACTAAGAATGGGGGTGAAGTGGGTGAAGGGGAAAATTGGGTTCTTTCAGCATATAAATGTCTCATATTTTTAAGAGAATAAATCAGCTTAATAAGGTGTCTCCATGCTTTTGGCCTTGTATGAAATCTGTTCAGAGCCTTGCAGTAAGTGGGTTGGGGAAAGGAAAAGTCAGTTCTCTCATCAACAGCAAAGACTAGCGAGAGTTTGGCACACTGGAAAACCTGGAGTTACGTGAGACAAAGATGAGTTTACCAGTCCCTTGATAGAAGAATATTTTTATGATTTTGCTATATAATTTAACATCAGAATTTTTGATGTAGTTTCTTAAGAAATTAATGACCACACAATATCCCAGCATTCTATCTTGGTTGGGAGTGTCCACTAAAAACAGTGGAGGAAGGCAGGGGAAATGCAGTGGGTGGTATTTCAGAATCACTTGCATTTTCTTCTTCTTTCTTTCTTTCCTTTTTTTTTTTGTGTGTGTGTGTCAAATTGCATCCTTCCCTCTTTGATTCTGATAGGACATTCCTCCTTATCCCCCAGGAAATGCTCCTAGCTGAGGGTTACCAGATCCATGAGTGTCTCTAGGCCCTAAGACATTGTTGTTTTAGGGCCTGACTAGTCCATCTCCTTTACTTACAATTTAGAATTGCTCTCACTGTTGAATGTGACTTGGATGAATTTCCTCTTCTGGTCCCTCCTCTGCTTGTTTAACTAAATCATCTCATTACCTAGTGTCCACAAATAACTCTGGAAATAAATTTGAAATTAGTTGTGAAAAACTGAACTTCCCAACTGTATTAGTCAGGATAGGCTCTGTTGCATGGTGATAACAAATAGTCCCAGAATCTCAGTGCCTTAAAGCAACAAATGTTTATTTCTTTCTTTTCCCATTCTTAAAAAAAAAAAAAAAAAAAAAAAAACATTAACAAAGGTTTACTTCTTATCCTGCTACATGTCTTCTGTTCCTTAGCTTGGAGATTTCTTCTGACAGGATCTAGGATGTTAATTCAGCATAAGTTAAATGCTGTGAATTCTGTGACAGAGGGAAAGAGAGCTCTGGAGGGTTTGAGACAGGCAATCAGGAGCTCCGGAATAAAAGTGACACACATTATTTCTGCTCACAATTTATTGACCAGAGTTAGTCATCTGTTTTGACCCAACCTTAAGGGAATTAAAAAATATGGCTTTTTCATATTCTGAGAGGGAAGAAGCCAATGAGGAAGGAAATGGCTGGGAAATAGCACTGATGATTGCCCCCTAATCCAGCATTCTGGCTGGGTTGTGGGTCTCCTCTAAAAAGCAGTGAAACTACCTTGAGTAACTAGCATTGCTCCTTCTGTTGGTAGATTTACAGCTTTTATTGAGAATATGCACTTATGAAGGAGGATACAACCATCTATACTGATGGTTGGAAATGAGATCATGTGCCATGTGGGAAGGATAGTGTTTGCCTAGCCAATCTCAGCTACCATTTTGGTCTATATTGACTGGTTATTTTGTTCAAGTTATTTTCAATTTCGTGCATTTAGACAAAGGTCATAGTCTCATCAGAGAAGCTTGCTGAAGACTGTCCTGCTGAGCAAGATTTTGGAGGCAGGAATACCCCTATGAGGATTGAGGAAAGGTACTTTAATTCCCTGTAAATAAAAGTACCAGCTAAGGTGGGAAAGTTGAGGTAGGTGGTTTTAATGAGGCTCCAGGGAGCAGCCAATGCTGGAGCAGCATCCAAAGACTCTTACTACAAGTTGAGAGTGAATTCTAGATATTGGAAGATGTTTCCATGACAATTAGTCGGAGGAAGGTAGGATCATTTTTCAAAAGAGGGATTCTAGAGCATTTGAAGGAAAAGAGACATACTTAGCCTCCAAGTTGACTAATTCTGCATGGAAACATAATTTTAGATGGCATTTGAAATTATTTACATAATACATGCTTTATTATGCACTATCAAGAGAAAAACATGAATGTCGTTGGCAGCCATGGAAACCTTGGCAAAATCTGACAATACTTGTATTTCTGCCTTTTATTCTCCCTACAACAAAAAGAACCAAAAAATGGAAACTGGAAACTGATCAATTATAAACTACAGGGAAATGGAAATTTTTATTTAAAAGAGAGAATTGTACTGTTGACACATTACATTTGTATATAGTGTTTTTCTCTATAAGCCCCCAAAGCTCATTGGACCATGGTAATCATGCTCACACGCTTCATATATGTAAGTTCTACCTACACTGAAAGGACAAATAAATAGATGCACCAAAGTACCAAAATAATCTGCCCGCCTTGGAAAACAACAGGATGAACTGATGTCACCATCAACTTCTGATAAAAATTCTATATTCATTATATTGGCTTGGCTAAAAACTTCATTTGGGTTTTTCCATAAAATGTTACAGAAAACCTGAACGAACTTTTTGGCCAACCCAGTAGTTCCTGTGGAATGTAGTTGCCATTGTCTGTAATAGAAATTGATTAGTTCCTTGAGAAATGATGAAACCATGGGTAATTAGTCAAATCCAATTCACCTTCCTTCAAGGTCATTTTAAGACTTGCATGTCTTCTAAGCTGCATGTAACCTAAACGATATGATGTTTGCTTGAGTTGTTTTCAGCTGTGTCTAGTTTGAGCTGAGCTGGTTCAGGCTGGTAGGAACACTGACACTTCAACTGGGCATGTGAGACTGTCTGCTAGCTCAGGGACCTTTTGAATATGCAGAGACCTGTAGCTTAGTTATGCCTGTGCAGAATGATAGTTATTTGCACCTTTTATCAATCACCATTCCCCATGCTCCCCATGCCTCAGACCACCCTGCTTCTTTATTCATTATCCCATAAATACCCTGAGCCCCTTGTGTCAGGGGAGGCAGTTTTGAGACTTGTTCTCCTGTCTCCTCACTTGGATGCCTTGCAAGTAAACCTTCTCTTTGCTGCAAACCTAGGCATCTCAGCGTTTTGGCTTGCTTCCCATCAGGCAGAGTGAACTTGGCTTGGTAATGATGTGATACGTGCAATAAAAACAAATGGTCATAAATTTGGATTGTAATCTGTAGTGCATGGCTGCAAAGCTGAAAATCAAACTCAAGCTTTAGTAGTTAGGAAGTTTCAGTGGCAAGTGAAAATCACCTTTCGGCTTTACAGGAAGTAGACTTTTCTTTTACATCACTCAGCATGAACATCTATGCTTTCTATGTCTAAAAAGTTAGCAGTAAATTGAAAAAAGAACAGCAACATGCTAGGGAAATAGGAACCTCAAGAAAATGAAGAGGAAATGAAGAGGGGTTGTTTGTGAGCCTTGAATCTTCACCAAATTCTATGGATCTATCTAAGAAACAGACAGCCAATGGCTTCTGTCCCATTCTATACCCAGTTTGGGTGGAGAAACCCAAGGGTTAGTGCAGATGATATAAGGATTACAAAGGGAAAAAAAAAGAGGTGTGGATCTGGGCTCCTGTGATCAGAGAGGACAGTTGGAGGTTGTGTGGGGAAGGTGACTGTGGCCCTGAGGCCTACATCAGGACAGGAGACTGAAAAGATCCCTGCAGGTCTGGACAACATCACTTGCAAACACAGTTCCCTCATGAGCCCTGATGAGGACCAGCTTAAAAAGGTGGATACCATATAAATTTTTTAAATTTATTTTTTTCTTTTATATTTTAAATCCTTGTTGTTTATTTCATGTATAGCAGTGCATATCTGTTAATCCCATACTCCTAATTTATTCACCTCCCCCCCACTTTCACCTTTGGTAACCATAAGTTTGTTTTTTATGTCTGTGAGTCTGTTTCTGTTTTGTAAATAAATTCATTTATATTATATTTTTAGATTCCACATATAAATGATATCATATATTTGTCTATCTCTGACTTACTTAGTATGATAATCTCTAAGTCCATCCATGCTGCTGCAAATGACATTATTCCATTCTTTTTTATGGCTGAGTAGTATTCCATTGTATGTATATATACATGTATGTATATATACATATATATATATATATATACCACATCTTCTTTTTTTTTAGATTCTACAATTTACATTTTATTGAACTTGCTTTACAACATACTTTCCCATCTAGCCACCCTATTTATACATTCATCATCTGTTGTATTTATTGTTTTGAGGACAAAGTAAGTTGAAGACTTTGTTACACTTCTCCCTAAACATTTCAGTATGCATGTCATTAGCTAGAGTTCAGTAATTTTCTAAGGTTCTTTTTTTCTTTTAATGTAAAATTTACATATAACAAAATGTATGAATCTTAAGTGATATATTGGCTGAGTTTTGACATATACATACATATATGTATATATATGTATATACATACATATATACATATATGTATGTATATGATATATATATACATATACATACATACATCCAAACTTCTATCCAGATATGGAATAGTATCATCAGAAATCTCCCTCATGCCCCTTCCCAGTCATTCTCTACCCTCAACGCCCTTCAGAGGTAACCAGTGTTATATTTTTATGCTGTCACTTAGATCTGCCTCTCCTAGAATTTCATTTAATGGAATCACAAAGTATGTACTCTTTATAGAAGACTTCTTTCACTCTGCATGTACCATGTCTTCTTTATCCATTCATCTGTGATGGACATTTAGGTTGTTTCCATGTGTTGACAATTATTAATAGTACTTCTATGAATGCTGAGGTGCATGTATCTTTTCATATTAGAGTTTCTCTGGATACATGCCCAGGAGTGGGATTGCAGGATCATATGGTAACTCTATTTTTAGTTTTTAAAGAAATCTCCGTACTGTTTTCTATAGTGACTGTACCAGTTTACATTCCCACTAACAGAGTAGGAGGGTTCCTTTTTCTCCACACCCTCTCCAGCATTTATTATTTGTAGAATTTTTGATGATGGCCATTCTGACCAGTGTGAGGTGATACCTCATTACACTTTTGATTTGCATTTCTCTAATAATTAGCAATGTGGAGCAGCTTTTCATGTGCCTGTTGGCCATCTGTATGTCTTCTTTGGAGAAAAGTCTATTTAGGTCTCTTGCCAATTTAGGTTGTAAGCATTTTTGATAGGAAAAGAATTTCATTCTTTTTCATTTTCCAAGAGCAGGCCCTCTCTCCCCACCTCCTCATCCCCCACCCCCAGATTGGTGCTGTTCTTGGAGCCAGGATCCACTTGAGTAGCAGGACCTCTGCAGACATATGGTCACCTGCAGGAGAAAAGGCTAGCCAGGCACACAAAATCAAAGGAGATTTTATTCATGCCAAGCTGCACAGGTCCAATGGGCTCTTAAGCCTTGTTTCTGAAAGGGCATTTACAATACTCCTTATTTCAGAAGGAGGAAAGTCTTTTCTCTCTTTTCATTCTTTCCAATCTCCCCTTCAATAAGAGATCTTGTGTACCAAAATGTTCATTGCAGCTCTATTTACAATAGCCAGGACATGGAAGCAACCTAAGTGTCCATCAAAAGATGAATGGATAAAGAAGATGTGGCACATATATACAATGGAATATTACTCAGCCATAAAAAGAAACGAAACTGAGATATTTGTAGTGAGGTGGATGCACTTGGAGTCTGTCATACAGAGTGAAGTAAGTCAGAAGGAGAAAAACAAATACCATATGCTAACACATATATATGGAATCTAAGAAAAAAAAGTGTCATGAAGAGCCTAGGGGTAGGATGGGAATAAAACACAGACCTACTAGAGCATGGCCTTGAGGATATGGGGAGGGGGAAGGGTAAGCTGTGATGAAGTGAGAGAGTGGCATGGACATATATACACTACCAAATGTAAAACAGATAGCTAGTGGGAAGCAGCTGCATAGCACAGGGAGATCAGCTAGATGCTTTTTGACCACCTAGAGGGGTGGGATAGGGAGGGTGGGAGGGAGGGAGACGCAAGAGGGAAGAATTATGGGAACATATGTATATGTATAACTGATTCATTTTGTTGTAAAGCAGAAACTAACACACCAATGTAAAGCAATTATACTCCAATAAAGATGTTAAACAAAAACAAAGATGGTAAAGTTAGTATGAGATTTTGAAGTAGTGTAGATGATTTTCTGAATTACTGGTTATATTTGGATAAGATGTATAAATTATAAACCTTAGAAAAATAATAACTATATATTATAATATCAAATAGCATAGAATAAAATGATTGTATCTGAAAAAAAAAAAAGAAGTGAGGCAAGAACCCTCTCAGGAGAGACTGTGGGCCCAGGTGATAACCCCTATTCTTCAAGCACAGGTGCCAACTTACATGCTAAACAAAAACATCTTTGTTCATATCTCTTTGGGTTTATATGACTATACAGAGGTTACTTTGTGAAGAGTTGGTTCCAGAACTTTATAAAGAGAATGTTTTTTAACATAGAAAAGAATATGAAATGAATTTGCCCAGTGAACCAACAATTGCACTCTTGGGCATTTCTCTCAGAGAGATGAAGATTTATTTTTATGCAGAAATTTGTACAGGAAGGTTCGTAGCAGCTTTATTTGTAATAGCTCAAAACAGGAAAATACCCAAATGCCCTTCAATGGGTGAGTGACTGAAAAAAAACTCTGGTCCATCTATGCCAGGGCATACTCCTCATCAATCAAATTAGACGATTATTGATGTACTCAACCTACCTTGGGTAGGTCTCAAGGAAATTATACTGAATGAAGAAAGCCAAGAAAGCCAAGCTCAAGAAATACATACTGGGTAACTCCTTTTTTATAGCATTCATGAAATAACCTAATTATAGAGATGGAGAACAGATTGGTGTTTGTCAGGTGTTAGAAATAAGAGAAAGTTGGGGTGACTACAAAGGGGTAGCATAAGGGAGTCCTGTGCTGATGGTTCAGTTGAGTATCTTGATTGTGGTGGTGGCCACATGAATCTAGACATGTGATAACACTGCGTAGAGCTACACACACACACGAGTGCACGTATAACTCATGAAATATGAATAAGTTCTATGGATGGTACCAATGTCAATATCCTGGTTTTGATATATACTATAGCTGTGAGATATGGGGAAGGCTTATGAAAGGTGTGCAGGGCATCCCAAACATTTTTTTTTCAACTTCCTACAAATTTATAATTATTTCAAAATAAGTTAAAGCAAAAACAATGTGTAACTAAATAACTCAATTACTGCCACTAATTTGGTGCTATATTCAACAGCCTTTTAAACTGTAAAAAGGATAATATTTCAGAATGCACACATCATCTGTATACAACATTACTAACTTAAGATAGAAAATTTAGTAGGTATCTAATGCCAACCAATCACTGTTCATGGATCTCTTGGAGTTCCACTGACTCCAATAGACTCAGGTTCAATACTGAGTGAAAACAGCTCCTGTCAGTGCTAAGTGTACTTTAAAATAAGTACACCTATGATTCAAATAATTATGAAATTTCAGGAGGTTAAGTGATCTGTTGTTGATCTGTTTCTTTTCTAATGTAAGTATTTAATGATATAAATTTTCTTCTAAGCACTGCTCTTGCTGTATCCCACACATTTTGATAAGTTGTACTGTGATTTTTATTCTGTTCAAAATATTTTCTTTAAAAAAATTTTCATAAGGGTTGGAAAACTCACTTTCCCACTCTGGTGGGCTGAATAATGTTCTCCTCAATGTCCACATCCTAATCCCCAGAACCTGTGACTATGATACTTAACACTGTAAAAGGAACTTTGCAGATGTGATAGTTAAGGATCTTGAACTAGGAGATGATCCTGGAGTATTCAGTTGAGCCCGGTGAAATCACAAGGTCCTTATAAGAGAGTGACAGCAGGTCCACAAGCAGATTGGAGATGTGGTGATGTTAGCAGAGGCTGCAGTAATGCACTTTGAAGATGGAGGAAAGAGCCAAGAGTGAAGAAATGCAGGAGGTTATGGAAGGCATGGACCAGATTCTCCTCTGAAGCCTCCAGAAGGGCCCAGCCTTGCCAATACCTTGACTTTAGCCCACAGTACTCATCTCAAACTTCTGACCTCTAGATAATAAATGTGTGTTGCTTTAAACCACTAAGTTTGTGGTAATTCGTTATAACACTCATAGGAAATTAATACACCAATATTTATTTTGAAAATTTTAAAATTCTGATTAGTTGCAAGAATAGTATGGGGCACAACCATATGTCCTTCACCTGGATTAACATTCTGCCATGTTTAATTCCCTTCTATATGTACATGTGTTTGGCTGACTCATTTGAACATGAGTTGTAGACATCATGTCACATTTCCCCAGAACATTTCAGCATGAAGTGAAGAACAAGGACATTCTTTTATGTAAACAGTAGAATTGTCACAGTCAGCTTCTTTCATATTGATGTAATACTTTTATCTAAAAGAGTTCATACTTGAATTTCTCCAGTTATCCCAATAATATCACTTATTATTGTGATTATTTTCTCCTAATGCAAGACCCAATCAAGGTTTCCACATGACATCTAGTTGTCATGTCTCTGTATTTACTCTTTTAAATCTGACAGGTTTCCAGCCTTTTTGTTTTTTACTCTCATGATATTGATATCTTGCAGAATCTGGGCCAATTATTTGTAGAATTTCTCCCATTTGGAACAATGGATTGTTTTCTCATGGCCATATTCAGGATAAACATTTCAGAAGGAGTTCTACATAGTGATGTTATGAATTTCTCAGGGTCTCACATCAGTAGGCATATATACATATATGACTTTAAATTTTATTTTTAAAAGTATCATACAGAAAAAGAGACTCACTTTTTGATTTACAATTCTATGAATTTGAAGACATGCATAGATTCATGTAATTCCTGTAAGAATTAAGACACATGAAATAGGTCCATTCCCACAAAAAATCTCCTGGAACCTACCCCAGTCCTACTGAATAAGAATCAGCTTTTAACAAGACCTTCAGGAATATTAAAATTTGAGAAACACTGGTTCAGAGAACTTAAATAATATTTGAAAGTTTCTTGGCCTGTAGAAGACCATCAATAAATGATGCCATCTTAAATCTGTCTCTCCTTCATTATTAGAAGGTTTTCCAAGTGCATATATTTCTGTTGAATTATGTGAGAAAGAGCCACTGACTTATAGTTTCAATAAAGAAAATTACACACTGGTCCAAGAAAGACATATTCTTGCTGTAATCACCATTACTGTATCATTTCAGTGATTATTAAACCATCATGTCTCTAATTTGGTAACTTCAGGAAACTTTCATGAGCTGAGATTATTGACACCTGCCTCCTGTGTATATAGTTTCACACAAACCCATGCACACTTGCAAACACTCATACTTTAATTGACTACTAGAAATAGTTTTTTGTTTATCCTTAGTGAAGATGTTGCTATAAGAACTAATTCCCTGATTAAGCCTTCTACTAAGGAGAGCATTCTGTTAATACTGAGGAAGCTGAGTGGTTTTCTGGGTTTCCTGCACATCGTCACTTATCCTGTAGCTGATATGAGGAAGACAGTGCAAAGGACCTGCAAACGGGAAGTTGGGCTGTGGTAGGCAATTCATGGTCAGTCTTTAAGTGTTCATCTAGAGCCCAGTGTACTAGAAAGGTTCAACCTTTTCTAAATCTTGATTTGGAGGCTAACACCTCCATGTCTTGGGAGGGCCTTGACAAACCTAGGGAATATAGGACATGAAACCTTTCTTATATCATGTTCATGGCCAATTTCAAGACCATTTTAATACATCAACCCATGAAATCAAAGTGAGTACTCACATATTTGTGTGATGTTGCATTAAGGGTGGGGATCTCTTAGAGGTTCATGGTCCTTAAATGTTAACTGTCAATTCCCCAAAAAAGATTACTCTGCAAATTTGTGTTGATCAAGTAAAGCTATTTTTTTCTAGATTTTTTGAGTATGGGAGAACACCACCTTGGTAGTCATAGTGTCTCAGAGTGGAAAGCCAGAGGAAGAGGTTCACAGGGTTTTAAGGATGCAGATGGCTGATTTAGCAGCAGTCTTTCCATGAGGGAACTGTTTGGGTTGGGCAGAATTTATGCCGGGGGTTGGTGTGCATAGAGAGGGAAGGTTGAGAAGAAAGTATTGGTTATATGTCAGTTTCAATAATAAGCTATTGTAATAGTTGGTTCACAGTCTTATCTTTCAAGCAAGTATTTCCTGAAACAAGTAGCTATGTTATCTTTCTCTGGTACCACTATTATTTAGCACAATAATGGGAAAGTGTCTTTGTCTGAAAAGTATTTAGCACAAGAACAAGAAATTTGTTGGTTTCAGTATTAGCAAGTAACTCCTTAGATCATGGATCAGTGTAGAGCAGTCCTGTGCCTTTGTAGACATTTACGGTCTGAGAGTGATTGGGCTCTACTGATGTTCTGCCTTCCTTCTGAAATGTACACACATGCATCTGTCAGGAATATGTGGGTGCTGGACCAAGCAGGGGCATCAATCTCAAGGGTTTCCTCTATCATTTCCCATTTGTGCTTTAGCTTTGTTGTTTCGTGGGGCTGTTTCCATGCCTTTACAAAACCCTGAAGGGAGCAGCACATCACAGGAGATAGTTACCACTTAGACTAGGAAAACAACAAAAAAATATTCTATGAATATGGAAAATATTTATTGAGGCAATCTTTTGCATATATCACTGTGTTGACTACAGGTGCATTTCCCCTTTTTAGTTTCATGGAGCACTAGATCAATTCTCTAAGAGAAAGGGCTTCTGTAGATGAGAAGTCTGAAGATATGGTATGCATGTTCCTGGAGAGGTTCTCACTGCTTCTCAGCACCCTGTTCATAGAGGCCCTCTCGTAGAGCCACTGGTGGTGAATTTCACTTAAGTGATGCTCAAATGCATTTGACCATTGAACATCTTTTATATTTAACAACTTCTATCATCCTGGAGAAGCTCACTTTAGTTATATGCTTGAACCATACTGATTTTGGAAAGTGCAGAAAACCATCTTGACTGTCAACCAGAAAGACAGTGAAATGAAAAAGGATGGATGTATTGCTGAGAAAAGATTTCCATGATAACAAATGAAAACTTGTGAATAGTTTTGACATTCTGGAATCAAGTATCCAGCACCCAGAGCCATTTCACTTTATTGGTGTCTATGAAGTAAAACCTTCGGAAATACAACCTATTCAAACCAGAGACAATTACATAATATAGACTAGAATCACATGTATGGATGGCACCTGGAGGCAGATGGCCTATCTCCCTTTAGTATGTAACTTAACATTGAATCTGGTACCAAATGCGTACCCGATAGGGCTTGTTGAACTCATTGTTAAACAACTACACATGAATAAATGAGCATATAGGTTACATTTGCAGAATTTACTCTTATTGATTCCCTGTTTATTAAAAATGTATTAAGTTCATAAAAGTAGTACATGCTCATCATTACAAATTAAAACTCTGCAGATTCCACTCAGAGTCACTTCGACTCTTCTTTAACTTCACACTTCAGTCCACTACAGTTTCATGTAAATTATATTAAATTAAAAAACTATGCATATATATTCTCAATCATAAATTTTTCCAATGTGATAAGAGAAAAACAGTAGCTCATTAATATCTTAATTTACCTTTATTTTAGTACAGATTTTTAAAATATTTCATTTTATGATATAGTTATATATGATACCTTTATATACATATTTTATATTATAGAAAAAATAATTATTTTAGTCAATCATATTTTATTACATTATGTCATAATATGGAGACATTTTATGTGTTTTTGTGATTGCTCTTTGTCATTGAGTGACTTCTTTTGAATAGTACTTTAATTTTATCACTGATTAGGAATAGAAAAAAAAAAGAAAAATTAATTTTGCTGTGTCTGTTTGATTGAATCTGAGGGTAATGATGGTCTGTAAGGCGAATGTTGATGTAAGGGACCTCCAAGAAGTATTTATTCAGTTTGGGAATTCTATTTATTCATAATATGTCAGTTTTCCTATACGCTAAGCTATAGTTGACAGCTTCTAGAATGGCTCCCATGACCCACCTCCTCGTGTTCACCCCTCTGTGTAATCCCTCTCTGTCTAGAGTCTGGACACAGTGACTTGCTTTTAACCAATAAAGCAAAAGTGATGGGATGTCACTTCTGAGGGTAGGTTATAGAAGACTGTAACCTCCATCTTGCTCAGTCTCTGTGTGGCTTTTTCACTTTCTCACACTGAAGAACTCAGGCTTACTGTCCTAAGAAGAGAGATGTTTCTAACCAACCAGTTGCCTGTGAGAAACTGAATCCTGCCAATAACCACACGAGTCAGTTCAGGAGAAGAACTTTCCCAGTTGAGCCTTTAGATGATGGTAGCCCCAACAAGCATCTTGATTGCAGCTTTATGAGGAACCCTGAGCCAGAGCTGGACTATGGTTGAGTTTCTGACCCACAAAGATGGAGAAATAATAAATGTTGTAGTTTCTCTCCACTAAGTTTTGGAGTAATTTTTATGCAGCTACAGATAGCTAATACTAGCTAATTGTTAATTGATCACATATTCTACAGCACATAGATATATCTTAAGTTCATGTGTGTTTTCTCCAAAATATAGACTTACTTTTTTTAATTTAAAAGGAAAATATTATTTAGGAATGACTTAATATTTTTTAAAGAGGAATATGTTGTAAATCCAAAAATATGTTTGTGCTTCACTGTCATAATTGTGGAGTATACAGTTAACCTTAAAAAGATGGGTCTGTAATTTACTTCTATAATTCTGAGAAGTTTTAGTCTTGGTTGCCCCAGCCCAGGCTGACAAAGTTAGATTCTATGGTGTACTTACAAGGGTGACTGAAAAGGCCCTGTGCCCACTGGATTTAAAAATGGGGTGACTTTTTATTTTGTCCTGGGATCTTGAACCTAAGCATCTCTGATTAACTTCAGTAATAATGTTATAACTGCCAAATGAGCCTTTCCCTTGGAAACCTCTAATTGCTACCTACAACAAAAATCCAATTAAAAACAAAAGGCTGCATAATTTTAGAATGTTCTAAAAAACTTAAATGAGTTGCTATTTATGATAATATCTGTTCTATATACTGAATAATATTGTCTGGACCTCATGAGGGCTATAGAGCAAATATTGTAAGAAACCTAAGCATTGTGTCCAATGCTCACAGTGGGAAAATACCAACTATCAATTTAATTACAATTTTATTACTTACCAATCAATTTGGTTCCTGCAGAGCATATGTTCCTTCAGGTAATACAAAAAGCTATGTTCTAATTAAAGTATAATTATATATCAAAGATAGAAGGGCAGGAATCATTTTACTTCTGCACTTCCTCACATCAGAATGGACGTGAAGATGCTCCACTCTCAAAATCTGATACACACTTGATAATCTTACAGTACATGTGGTACTTCTATTGAAATATAAGCTTTACGAAATGCTTTTATTTCAAGTTAATAACAATTAAATCTCAAGAGATGCAAAGTGAAATAGGGTAAGGTTTATACTGATTTTAAGACATTTACATTTTTCATTGGAATGCATACTTTTTAGGTTTATCACATTTTGTTTTGTTAAGTACAATCCCACAGTCTGTGTAATTCAGTCAGTAACATCCAGAGTTTACTATCAAGACACAGAGGTTTTGTTTCTACCTTTTTGTCTCCTTGTGTCCATACTATCTTTAGTTACTCTGAGCATCTCTCAGAGTTTTTGCATTCTCTTATGCCTGCCTACTATGTCCGCTTTCCTAACCAGTCCTAATATTTATTGATTTATTCTTATTTTTATCTTATGCAGTATGGTGTCTTTCTGGTTTACTCCATTTTTTGCTTCTATGTTTTCAGTTGGTGCTTGTTATCTAATGAATAAGTAGATTGAGAAACACACACAGAGAATTTTTGGAATCAAGAATGTGATAAGATGTCAATACTTACTCATGCAGCCAGTGCCTGAGGAAACCCTAACTTCTGTGCATGTTTGCATTTTCATTGTTTAGATGTATGTATTGGATTTAAGCTTATCTTATTTTTTAAATGAAGTGAAAATTATCACCAACTGCATGGATATTAAAGTGTCAAAAGACAGGACACAATTATGTGAAAGAAAATGACTATAAAATGGGCATGTTTTCCATAGGACCTATGTCTGCCTAGGGAAGCATGAAAATACAAATGACCTGTGTCATGCTCTCAAATATCTTAGTGAGAATGAAGCATAAACAAATACTTCTGCTATTTCACTAATTTCTCACCTCGACTGCCATGCCCAGAAACATTCTACATTGCCAGATACAACGCCCAAATTCTTTTATTCCTATTTCTCTCTTGTGTTCAGAAGTTTTAAGACATAGAATATAGCCTCTTGGAATATTTTCCAGGGGCTGGATTTGGGAAAATAGCAGTTTTGCATAATTTAAAAAATGTCAGTGATGCACAGACTCAACTCTTCAGAGGTTGATTGACTCCAGTGAGGACATAAACATGGGCGTAAATAAGGAAGAGAAGTTGAATCCAAACCAGAAAAAGAAAAGCCGCCATGGTACATTCCCTCCTCCCTCCTTCCTGTTTCTGGTCTGTTCCTCAGGGCAAGGCAGTGCAGAGACCATGCATACAACCAAGGCAGCAGGTGACCCTTTCTGATAAGGGACTTTCTGGTAGTAGAGAATAGACCTTGCACAATTTTGATTACAATTAAAGAGCATATTACCGGGTAAGATTTGTAGATTTCTTTCAAGAATAGAGAAAAAAATACTTAAGTCAAAGTTTTCTGTAAAGAAACAAAAATCACGTTCTTTCAGACTTTTAGACTATAAAAATATGGTACAAAAAAATGGAAGAGTATTCAAAAATAAGACAAGAAAAAAATGTATAACACAACACCTAAATTATGTAAGTTCCATTAAATATGTCACCCAATAATCTAATCTAGTTAGTACTCTGCTGGTCAACACATAATTATGCTAATAGAAAAATCAAGAATGGTGGACATATAATATAGAAAACTAATGATAACAAGGAGTGACATTCAATAAATATTGTTTCATTTTTTAGGTTTATAATATGAAACACTATAAAAATGGTCATATTAGACAAAGCTACTAGAAAAAAAGCTCAAAAATAGAAAAAAAAGATCCATAACAATCACAATAGCTTCACATCCATAAAAACGAACCAGGGTCACCAGGCATTTAAGAAAAGAGAAGGACTATAATGATTTTAAAAACCCAAAAAAGAAAAAAACAAAGCAAACCAAAACAAAACATTTGCTGGGGGAAATAAATCATCCAAGAAATAAAAAGTTTAATTTGAACATCTTCAGAGAGATTTGAGCTGTCTGGCATTATTACTAAAATAATAAAAGGATGGTATGAAAAGGGAGCAATAGGAAAATTGTATTTTTGGAAATTAAAATATTGTCAGACTGAAAAGTTTAGTAAAAGGACTGAATGATTAAAAAAAAAAAAAAAAAAAAAAAAGCCAAAGATAGAATTAATGATCTAGAAGATGTTGAGAAACTCTCCAAAGGTGTTGAAGAAAAAGGAACAATGAGAAAACATAAGAGAAAAACTTAGCATCATGGATACCCTCATCCAGGAACCCCAGTGTTCATCTAGTAAGATTTCTAGAAGGAGAAAAGAAAAACAAACAAAAAAAGAACGAAAAATAAAAAGTTAGAAAAACATCAAAGAACAATAACAATGTAAATACAATAATATAAAATATTCACATGTTCACACTGAAGTGATCAATTGGTCATTGATAAAGATAACTCAATAAAAATAGAAAAGACACTTACCTGGATATTCCTAGTACAATTTTATAACTCCAGTTGTAAAGAGATAATATTCTAAAAGCTGCCACAGGCAGGGAAAATTTAGCAGACAAACAAATGACTCCTTGGATTATGTAAGATTTCTAATCAGTAAAAATAGCTTTTAAAAAACAACATAATGGTTGTTCAAAGTTGAGGGAGAAAATTCTTTTCACTTGACAGTTCTATGACAGACTATTCACAAAGCCAATGTCAAAGCAAAGACATTTTCTGATAAGTGATGAGTAACTGTTTACTCCACCTGTGAACTCTGTATGAATTAAAAATTGTTGAAACAGTGTTAAAGTTAACAAAAAAGAATCTAAACAAATGGCAGTGTAAGATAAAAGATTCAGTGAAGGAAGAAGTATAAGAAGCTAGAAAGAAGAATTTTTAAATGGATTAATTTCAATTAGGAAAGAGTCAAAAGATCATGCTTCTTTCATATCCTTCTAATCATAGTATGTAGTGCTATATAAATATTTGCACAATGATAATATTATGATCACCATGTTTAGTTTTTCATTCTTATAACTAACTTATAGAAAATAAGTATAGTTTAAAGTGGAATATATGTGTTATGAACCTTAAAACATGGTGAACAACAAAACCAACAAAAATTAGGATGGCTGGGGAAGAGAGAAGAAAGATAAAAGTCAAATAAGCTAGAAGGAAATGATATCAATGCAATATAAAGGCAAAGAATCATAAATATAGCTATGTAAAATATACACTCACATACTTATATTTATTTTTAAAATAAATATGTTAAGTAAACTTTTTATTTTAGAACAGTTTTAGATTTACAGAAGAATTGCAAAGGTAGTATAGAGTTCCCTTACATTCCACACCCAGTTTTCTCTATTATTATCATCATACATTAATATTTTACATTAGTTACAATTAGTGGATCAATGTTGATACTTTATTTTTAACCAAAGCCATGTCTACTTAGGCTCGGCTGTGATAATTTCTCAGACTTTCCTTGTTTTTAATGACCACAAAAGTTTTGAAGAGTAAAGGTAAGTATTTTGTAGAATGTCTCTCTATTGGGATTTATCTGATGTTTTTCTTATGATAAGACTGACGTTATGTATTTTGGGAAGGAAGACCACAGAGGTGAAGTGTCATTTTACCACATTGTATTAAGGGTACATGCTATCAATATGAATTTCCACCTTTGATGTTATTGACCTTGATCATTTGGCTGAGAAAGTGTTTGTGAGGTTTCTTTACTCTAAAGTTACTCTCTTTTTTCCACAATTTCATGCTGTCCTCTTCGGAAGGAGGTCACTATGCATAGCCCAAACTTAAGTACAGAGAGCTTCTTCATCCACTTGAAGTTGACTTACCTATATAAACAGAAAGGACAACTTCCTGAATGAGAGAAAATATTTGCAAATGATATGAATGATAAGGGGTTAATATTCAAAATATATGAAGAACACATACAACTCAACATCAAAAAACCAACCCTGTTAAAAAGTGGGTAGAAGACCTGAATAGACATTTTTCCAATGAAGACATACAGATGGCTCACAGGCATCCAAAACGATGCTCAATATTGCTAATATCAGAAAATTGCAAATCAAAATGAGATATTCAGTCATGCCTGTAAGAATGGGTATTATAAAAAAGACAAAAAATAACAAGTATTGGTGAGAACGTGGAGAAATGGGAACTCTCATGCACTATTGGTGGGTATGTAAATTGTTGTAGCCACTATGGAAAACAGTATGGAGGTTTATCAAAAAAACTAAAAGTGGAACTACCATATGACTCAGCAATTCCACTCCTGGATATATATCCAAAGGAAAAATGACACTAATTCAAAAAGATACATGCACCTCGATGTTCATAGTAACATTATTTACAACAGCCAAGATAAGGAAGCAACCTAAGTGTCCATCAACAGGTGAATGGGTAAAGAAGATGTGATATATATATATATATATATATATATATATATATATATATATATATATATATACACATACGTATACATATATATAATCTAACATCCATAAGATGTTATGGAAAAAGCCAAAAGAACTTTTTGGTCAGCCTAATATATATCTCACATGTATACACACACACACACACACACACACACACACACACAATGGGATACTACTCAGCCATAAAAAAGAATAAAATTTTGCCATTTGCAACAACATGGATGGATCTGGAGGGTATTATGCTTAGTGAAATAAGTCAGACAGAGAAAGACATATACTGTATGTTATCTCCTATATGTGTAATCAAAAAATAAATGAATGAATGTAACAAAGCAGGAACAGACTCACAGTTATAGGGAACAAACCAGTGGTTACCAGTGGAGAGAGGGGAGCAGGGAGGGGCAAGATAGGGGTAGGAGATTAAGAAGTACAAACTATTATGTTTAAAATAAATAAGCTACATGGATATATTGTATAGCACAGGGACTATAACCAATATTTTATAGTAACTTCAAATGGAGTGTAATCTATAAAAATCTTGAATCACTGTGTTGAATACCTGAAACTAATATAGTATTATAAATCAACTATGCCCCAATTAAAAAAACATTTTAAATTCTTCTGTATGGGAGATTTGTCCACTCTTCTCCATTTATGTATCCTTCCATCATATATTTATATTAGGATGGATTTGTGGATATTTATTTTATACTTGGTGACTTAATCCAACATCACTTTATTTTAGCTCAAACTATTCCAGCTTTGACTATTGGGAGCTCTTTCTGTTGATTCTGGCATCTCTTTGACATACAACATCTTGCTCATTTTTGAGCACTTCCTTACTTTTAGGCCCTACAAGATGCTCCAGGCTCATCTTATATATTTTCTGCCAGGCACAGAATCCTCTATTTCTCCAAAGAGCTCTATTTTTTTTTTAATTGAGAATGTTATTTGCAACCAAGATATGGGTGCTAGAATGTGTTTGTTGCTACTAGAGTTCTGGTGCTTTTAGATTCTCTCAGCTGACAGAGTGAGGAAACATAGTGTGTGTACTAACCAGTCCATATAAATACATCTATGAATATTTTTATTTGTGTTCTTATGTATCTATATTAGGCTAAACATGAGTTCATTCTGATATCTACAGCTCTAATCCATTAACAATAGAACATCATTCTAGCCTCATCTTAATTAACTGTAACCCCCAACTCCAAACAGTGGGAAACCTGGCTCCCACTGTCTGCCATGCATTTACTTAATTGTTCAATTCCGGTACACATACAGTGGTATCAGAATTGTTAACCTGTACCTACATGGGAAACAACTTTATCAACAAAAGTACAGTGTTATGTACAGTTTCTTTTGTCGTTAGTCTTACAGACTCCATTTATTTCCAAAGTTACTTAGGTCAACACTTTTCCCCCCATCTCCTTCAGTGAGGTTTCTTCATATATTTGTGATGCATTTAGATTGCTTTGTCATATTCTGCATTCCATTCCAGAGTCAGATTACAGTAAGTCCCCTACATATGAACAAGTGCTGTTCCGAGAACCTGTTCATAAGTCCAATTTGTTCGTAAGTCCAACAAAGTTTGCCTAGGTACCCAACTAACACAATTGGCTATACATAGAGTACTGTACTGCACTAAGTTTATAATACTTTTCATACAAACAATACATTAAAAAAACAAAAAAAATAAAGAAAATATTTTTAATCTTACAGTACAGTACCTTGAAAAATACAGTAGCTCACACCAGACATGTGAACTAACTTACATGACTGGACATGTGAACTCACATTCACATCTTTGAAAGTTCACAACTTGAAGGTTCCTATGTAGGGGACTTACTGTTAACAAAACTTTAAATTCATAAATCCATACACAAGAAAAACTAAAAATAAGAATAATATTACTATACAAAAATCGAGAGGTGTTAGGGAAGAAGGGAAAGGAGGAAATAGTAAGTTAAATTTATCATTTATTAGTTTTTATTATTTCTTTTATGTTTTATTGTTTAATTGCTTATTATTAATTGTATATATTTGAAGCAGGAAAATGCAAACAAAATTTTGATAAACCTTATTACCTACCACCCAGATTAAAAAATTGTTAACATCTAGATATACTTTCTTCAAAAATTCTTATTATGGAAAATTTTAAACATATGAAAAAGAAGAACCTCCATGTATCCATCACCCAGCTTCAATAATCATAAACTCATAGCCAATGTAACCTCATCTGTATCCTCACTAATTTCCTCTACCTTGGATTACTTTGAAACAAATTCCAGATACCATATTATTTTAGCTGTACATATTTCAGAACATATCTCTAAAAGATGAGGTCTGTTAAAAAAACAGTTGCAATTAATCTGATCAGACCTAAAAGCGGACAATCATTCGTTAGCACAATTGAAATTCATTTAGCATTCAGATTTTCTTTTCTCTCATAAATGTCATCAATATCTACATTTTTCTCACTGTGTGTGAGCCAGGTCCAAATAAAGTACACTCATTGTTCTTGCTGGTATGTCCCTTAAAAGTCTTTCTCTTTTTCTCCTCCTTTCAATTTGTTGAACAGATCTGGTCATTTGTTCAGTGGTTTCCCACATTCTGGACTCTGCTGATTGTTTCTGGTACTGTTAAATTTAACATGTCCCTTGTAGATTGTAGCTGGATTTAGACACTTGATCAGATTCAGCTTTTCATTTTTGGCAGACTAAGAGTTGATTCTTCCAACAGGAAACACATACTCTGATTGCCCTCCATTTATGATGTTGGCTGACCTGATGCTCAAAGTCTAAATCCATTAATTCTTAGTGGTCACAAAATGGTACCTTTCCACAAAATGGCACCATTCCTCCACAAAATGGCACCTTTCCTTCATCACTCATTAGCTAGAATACATATGTAACAAGAAACTCTTCCTCATCTACTCTTTAGCTAGCTAGTGATAGAATCTGCAAGGAAATGAAGAATTAATGGCTCTTTCCCATTATTTGCTAGTTTTCAAAATAATGACTTGATCCATTTATATGCCAACTGTCTTACCCTTCATAATAGAGAGTTTTTAAGTACTTTCCAAAGTTGTTTAATCAAAAAATAATGAAATATGTACATTTTAGTTTACTGAGTTATATTGGTCCTCACCATAAAATGGAAAACACTAAATGTTGTCAATGGTTGCCTCTGAATAGAGACGCTGTGGATGGTTGGAAAGAGACTGTTACTTTTCACATTCTGAGTCTTTTCCTATAGTGTAATCTTAAAAACAAAACAAAACAAAACTTTATACATTAACATACACTGTAAATCAACTATACTTCAATAAAATAAATTTTAAAAAATAAAAAAGGCAGATAGTAAGACAAAAAATTTTATGCATATTTTACTTTAATAATAAAAAATTTATCAGGAATAATTTTTAGTTATGTGGGAAAATACTTATATTTTAGCATTTAAGTGACAGAAGTAAAGATACATACAAAAATTCACCTACCAGTATTCTGTATGCAGTGAATCCGGCTTAATGGAGAAAAAAGGCAGCTAGAAGGTAATGATAAGAGTAAGAATGGCCAACAGCTTTAGGCCCTTTAGGCCAAGGGCATAGGATTTAATTCTTGTCTTATAACATCAATTTGGCCTAGTATCATTAAAACTTTCTCAGGATTTTAATCATTTCCCAAACATAACCTGGTCTGGCTCAACTTCTAACCTCTATATTCTTGCTAGTCATGCAAAGTGTGGACCAACAGACCTGCAGAGTCTGCATCACTTGAGAGCCTGTTAGAAATCCAGCTGAGAATGAAGGAAGAAAATTGGATACCAGTTAAACCAACAAAACAGCAACATAAATAATCCAAGAGCAGAAAAGCCTGAAAAATGATGACACACACCACTAGTGATCACCAGAACACCTCACAGAGAAACCAAAGCTGGAGCACAGGAAGGTGTGGTCTTCAACCTGAAAACCCTACACAATCTTTGGATTTGTTCAGTACAAACTGACCCTCATGGGGCTCAGTGAAAACAGGCGGCTTCCAACAGGTTGTCCTCCTGGAGCCGTTGTGTGTGTGTGTGTGTGTGTGTGTGTGTGTGTGTGTGTGTGTGTGTGTGTGTAAGAAAAAACAGGGCCAAGTTTAAAAGTCTTTCTAAACTTTAGCCAGGAAATTTTTACAAATTTTCCTTTAACTCACGGAGGAAACTCACAAAGTTAAATATAAGATGGCATCATTATTGTAAGTCAACATTCTAATTTGTAGTGTGAGGGTGATCTGGATCTTTCTCTCCCCTTATGTATTAGTTTCATATTGCTGCTGTAACAAATTTAATTTAAAACAACATAAATTTATTCTTGTACTGTTCTGGAGGTCAGAAGTTTAAAATCAGTTTCACTGGGCTAAATTTGGATGGACTGGTTCTTTCGGGAGGCTCTGAGGGGAGAACCCATTTCCTTGCCTTTTCTAGCTTCTGGAGGCCACCTGAATTCCATGATTGAGAACACTTCCTCTCATCACTACAACCTTTTGTTTCTGTTGCCATATTTCATATTAATTACTCTAGTGTCCTGATTCCCTCTTATTTTGTTATTACATTGGGCCCACCCAGATAATCCAGAATAATCTCGCCATCTCAAGATCCTAACTTAATCATATCTGCAAAGTCCCTCTGCCATAGAAGGTAACATTCACGTGTTCCAGAAATTAGAATGTGGAAATCTTTTGAAGGGGGAGCATTATTTAGCCTATTTCACTTTTATATGGGAAAGATCTGAGGAGCAGAATAAATCTCTCTGGAACATAGGTCCTTGGCATTTGATCAACCTGGATCTTTCTTTACCTGTACCATTGGCTGTTCCTGCTAGCTTCTTTCTCAGGAAGGCCAGGAGATTGGCAGGAGTATATTCACTGTAAGATTCATTTAAAGCAGGATTTTAAAATGTGCCTGGCATTTGCTTTAGTCAGGTATGATGACACACAGACACAGAAATGACTGTCATGAAGGAAGTTTTTATACTCACAGATCCCCAGAAGTTGGAGGCACATCACATAGGTCACAAGGGTAAGAACGAGGGTCAATCAGGAGTCAGAGAGGAAAACAGGGACAAGGGCCTTTATTGTGTTCTTGTTTTTCTTTTTTTTTCAGGAAAAGCAAAACAAGGCAGAATAAGCAGGTTTAGGATTGGCTAATTTGAATAATTTTAACAGGCTCTGGTACATAGGGGCTGTCTCTAGTTTTCTGGTATCTGGCCCTATGATTAGAGTGATTAGAGTGTGGGGGTAGTGGGCCCTCTATCAAGCTCTCACAGGACTCTTACACTTTCTATCTGTGAACTTCTAATGTATGTGAGGTCTCTGACCCTCTCATGTATGTGGGGTTCCCAACATACAAATTAAAATTTGATTTTCTCCTATTAGTCTGTCTCATGCCATTTTAATTATTTGACCAGCCAAAAACAACAAAAGAAGGAAAGAGGAAAGGGAAAATTTCCCCTTCCTGACTGTTTTATTGAGTGCCTGTTTTCAAAAGCCCACCATAGTGTATTTTGAGAAGTGAAGGGTGTGCCTTGGTTACTATCAGTAATGTCTATAATTCTGAAGGGAATAAGGAACGTGCTGTCAAGGCCATGTATTGTGGCCTTAGTATATGCATAGACACATGGGATTTTGATTTATATTTTGGGTATCTGTGAGGCAAATGATTCCCATAGTTCTTTACCCTGAAGGGGTCAACTCTTAGGCAGCGGTCCAACAGTTCATAATAAATGTGAAGATGGGGCCATTTGTTGGTCAGGGCATCCATGCTAAGATAACTGACTCCTAAAGTTTGGTGAATTGTATTGACCCTTGGGTCTCATCATTTACCAGGATATCCTGCCTAAGAGATTAAAAGCAGCAACATTCAACTCAGCTCCATCATTTTTATAATAGGGACAGTGCCATTTGTACAGTCTACAAACTCCTATTGCTGTTCACTCAGTTAATCCTAAGGAGTCTGGGAAGGGGTTGACCTCCTGCAGCACCATGGCATCTGGCAAAGGACTGAAGACAAGGGAGAAAATATTTTCTTGAAGACATTTGGCATCAGAATTGAGGGAAGTGGATATGAGGATACATGACCTCTGAGACTGTATTCCTATTTGCTGGTTGTTTTCTGCCTCCAACACCAAGAAGTTTGGATGACCAGAAGAAAGAGTAGGTCATTTCTCTGCCAAGGCAGAGAGCTTATGACAACTTGAACCCTCTTTTTTCTCTTTCCCAGTAAAAAAATATTTCCACTGTTCATGTGCTCATGTCATCTTGTTCTCAATGAGAAGAAAGGTCAATACTATGAAGGCCCATGGAGAGGAAGCTCTAACCATCCCATTTGTAGATTTGAGGTCTGGATACTTGCAGCCCCGGTCCTCTTCTTTCCTTTCTGTGGACACATTGAGTTTCTCTATCACAATCCCTTTGCAGGAAGAGATTTTTGATACATCAAATTTAGATTCTTACTGAAAGCAGAATTTTAACAAGTTGAAGTCTTATTCATTTGGGAAGTGTGGTAGGCATAATAATGGTCCCTGAAGACATCCATGTCCTAGTCTCTGGAACCTGTAAATATGCTACCTTCCATGGTAAAAGGGACTTTGCAGATGTGATTAAGTTAAGAGCCTTGAGATTGGGAGGTGATACTGGATTACATGAGTGGGTCCTAAATATGATGACAAGGAACCTTCAGAGAAGAGAATGTTTGCTTCCTGGATGTGGTCAGCAGCAGATGTGACTATGAATAAAAAGCCAGAGAGGTGCACTGTTGCCGGATTTGAAGACAAAGGAAGGGGTCATAAACAAAGGCACAGGGACAGCCTCTGGCAGTGAGAAATGGCAAAGAAATGGATTTTCCCTTAGGGCCTCCAGAAGGTACACAGGCCTCTTGACACTTTGATTTTTTTCCCTGTTGCAGCTCTAATCTATAAAAACATAAGAGGAGAACTTCAGGACGGCTGAGGAGTAAGATGTGGAGATCACCTTCCTCCTCACAAATACATCAAAAATAAAACTACACAAGGAACAACTCCTACAGAATACCTATTGAATGCTGGCAAAAGACCTCAGACTTCCCAAAAGGCAAGAACCTCCCCACGTACCTGGATAGAGCAAAAGAGAAAAGAAAAAACAGAAACAAAGAATAGGGACTGGATCTGCACCACTGGGAGGGAGCTGAGAAGGAAGAATAGTTTCCAAACACTAGGAAGCCCCTTAACCGGCAGAGACAGGGGTGGGCAGGGGAAAAATTTGGAGCCACAGAGGAAAGTGCAGCAACAGGGATGCAGAGGGCAAAGCTGAGAGATTCCCGCACAGAGGATCAGTGCCGACCAGCACTCACCAGCCCGAGAGGCTTGTTTGCTCACCCACCGGAGCAGGTGGAGGCTGGGAGCTGAGGCTCGGGCTTTGGCAGTCAGATCCCAGAGAAACGACTGGGGTTGGCTGTGTGAACACAGCCTGAAGGGGGCTGTGCACCACAGCTAGCGGGGAGGGAGTCTGGAGAAAACTCTGGACCTGCCTAAGAGGTAAGAGGCCATTGTTTCTGGGTGCTCCAGGAGAGGACATTCAGAACACCACCTAAACAAGCTTCAGAGATGAGCACGAGCCACAGCTATCAGAGCAGACACCAGAGACAGGCATGAAATGTTAACGCTGCTGCTGCAGCCGCCAAGAATCCACACCTTTCCTCCCGGGAGCCTTTGCAGCCCACCACTGCCAGGGTCCCATGATCCAGGGGCAACGTCTCTGGGATAACACATGGCAACATCAAAACATAACACTGTTGCAATATCACAACAGCCTCTGCCGCCACAAGCTTGCCCCGCATTCCATACCCCTCCCTCCCCACAGCCTGAGTGAGCCAGAGCCCCCTAATCATCTAGTCCTTTAACCCCCTCCTGTCTGGGCAAAGAACAGACACCAGAAGGTGACCTACATGCAGAGGTGGGGCTAAATCCAAAGCTGATCCCCAGGAGCTGTGCGAACAAAGAAGAGAAAGGGAAATTTCTCTGTGCAGCCTCAGGCGCAGTGGATTAAATCTTCACAACCAACTTAATGTACCCTGCATCTGTGGAATACCTGAATAGACAATGAATTATCCCAAGATTGAGGCGGTGAATGTTGGGAACAACTAAAGATTTGAGATTTACTGTATGAAACTGACTAGTTTCTAATTTTTATGTTTATCTTAGCTTTTAGCACTTGTTACCATTCGGGGATTTGTTTATTGGTTTAGTTGCTCTCTTCTTTTGTTTTATTACTTTATAAATTTTTAATTTTAATAACTTTTTTATTTTTAATTTTAATAAGTTTTATTTTATTTTACTTCTTTTTATTTCTTTATTTCTTTTTCTCTCCCTTTTCTTCTGAGCCATGTGGCTGATAGGGTCTTGGTGGTCCAGCCAGGTGTCAGGCCTGAGCCTCTGAGGTGGGAGAGCCAAGTTCAGAACATTGGACCACCAGAGAACTCCCAGTCCCACATAATATCAATCAGCAAGATATATCCCAGAGATCCCTGCCTCAATGCTAAGACACACCTCTGCTCAATGACCAGCAAGCTCCAGTGCTGGACACCCCATGCCAAATAACTAGCAAGACAGGAACACAACAGCACCCATTAGCAGAGAGGCTGCCTAAAATCATAATAAGCTCACAGACACTCCAAAATGCACCACCAGACTTGGTCCTGCCCACCAGAAGGCCAAGATCCAGCCTCATCCACCAGAAAACAGACACCAGCCGCGGCCACCAGGAAGCCTACAAAACACACTGAATCAGCCTTACCCACTGGAGGCAGATCCCAAAAAGAACAGGAACTATGAGCCTGCAGCCTGTGAAAAGGAGACCCCAAGCACAGTAAGGTAAGCAAAATGAGAAGACAGAGAAATACACAGCAGTTGAAGGAGCAAAATAAAAACCCACCAGAACAAAAAAAAAAATGAAGAGGAAATAAATAGTCTACCTGAAAAAGAAATCATAATAATGATAGTAAAGATGATCCAAAATCTTGGAAATAGAATGGAGAAAATACAAGAAAAGTTTAACAAGGACCTAGAAGAACTAAAGAGGAAACAAACAATGATGAACAGCACAATAAATGAAATTTAAAATGTTCTAGAAGAATCAATAGCAGAATAACTGAGGCAGAATAACGGATAAGTGACCTGGGAGATAAAATAGTGGAAATAACTATTGCAGAGAAAAATAAAGAAAAAAGAATGAAAAGAATTGAGGACCATCTCAGAGGCATCTGGGACAACATTAAATACACCAACATTTGAATTATAGGGGTTCCAGAAGAAGAAGAGAAAAAAAAAGGGACTGAGAAAATATTTGAAGAGATTATAGTTGAAAACGTCCTTAATGTGGGGAAGAAAATAATCAAACAAGTCGAGGAAGTTCAGAAAGTGGGATACAGGATAAATCCAAGGAGAAACATGCCTAGACACATATTAATCAAACTACCAAAAATTAAATACAAGGAAAAATATTAAAAGCATCAAGGGACAAGCAAAAAATAACACAAGGGAATCCCCATAAGGTTAACAGCTGAACTTTCAGAAGAAATTCTGAAAGCCAGAGGGAGTGGCAGGATATATTTACAGTGATGAAAGGGAAAAACCTACAACCAAGATTGCTCTACTCAGCAAGGATCTCATTGCAATTCAATGGAGAAATTAAAACCTTTACAGACAAGCAAAAGCTAAGAGAATCAGCACCACCAAACTAGCATTACAACAAATGCTAAAGGTAATTCTCTAGGCAGGAAACACAAGAGAAGGAAAAGACCTACAAAAACAAACATACAACAATTAAGAAAATGGTAATAGGAACATACATGTTGATAACTACCTTAAATGTAAGTGGATTAAATGCTCCAACCAAAAGACATAGACTGGCTGAATGGATACAAAAATAAGACCCATATATATGCTGTCTACAAGAGACCCACTTCAGACCTAGGGACACATGCAGACTGAAAGTGAAGGGATGGAAAAAGATATTCCATGCAAATGGAAGTCAAAAGAAAGCTGGAGTAGTAATTCTCTTAACAGATAAAATATACTTTTAAAAAAAGACTACTATAAGACACAAAGAAGGACATTACATAATGATCAAAGGATCAGTTCTAGAAGGTATAACAATTGTAAACATTTATGTATCCAACATAGGAGCACCTCAATACATAAGGCAAATGCTAACAGCCATAAAAGGGGAAATCGACAGTAACACAATCAGAGTAGTGGACTTTAACACCCCACTTTCACCAATGGACATATCATCCAAAATGAAAATAAGTAAGGAAACACAAGCTTTAAATGATACATTGAACAAGATGGACTTAATTGATATTTCTAGGACATATCATCCCAAAACAACAGAATACAATTTCTTCTCAAGTGCTCCTGGAACATTCTCCAGGATAGATCATATCTTGGGTCACAGATCAAACCTTGGTAAATTAAAGAAAATTGAAATCATATCAAGTATCTTTTCCAACTGCAGCACAATGAGACTAGATATCAATTACAGGAAAAAAGTTGTAAAAGATGCAAACACGTGGAGGCTAAACAATATGTTAGTAAATAACCAAGAGATCACTGAAGAAATCAAGGAGGAAATCAAAAAATACCTAGGAACAAATGACAATGAAAACACGATGACCCAAAGTCTATGGGATGCAGCAAAAGCAGTTCTAGGAGTTTATGGCAATACAATCTTACCTCAAGAAACAAGAAAACTCTCAAATAAAAAACCTAACCTTACACCTAAAGCAATTAGAGAAAGAAGAACAAGAAAAAAACCCTGAAGTTAGCAGAAGGAAAGAAATCATGAAGAGCAAATCAGAAATAAATGAAAAATAAATGAAGGAAACAATTGCAAAGGTAAATAGAACTGAGAGCTGGTTCTCTGAGAAGATAAACGAAATTGATAAACCATTAGCCAGACTCATCAAGAAAAAAAGGGAGAAGACTCAAATCAACAAAATTAGAAGTGAAAAAGGAGAAGTAACAACTGACACTGCAGAAATACAAAGCATCATAAGAGATTACTACAAGCAACTATATGCCAATAAAATGGGCAATCTGAAAGAAATAGACAAATTCTTAGAAAAGCACAACCTTACAAAACTGAACCAGGAAGAAATAGAAAATATAAGCAGGCCAATCACAAGCACTGAAATTAAAACTGTGATTAAAAATCTTCCAACAAACAAAAGCCCAGGACTGGATGGCTTCACAGGCGAACTCTATCAAACATTCAGAGAATACCTAACACCTATTTTTTTCAACCTCTTCCAAAATATAGCAGAGGGAGGAACACTCCCAAACTCATTCTATGAGGCCACCATCACCCTGATACCAAAACCAGACAACAATGTTACAAAAATTGAAAACTATAGGTGAATATCACTGATGAACATAGATGCAAAAATCTTCAACAAATTACTAGCAAACAGAATCCAATAGCACATTAAAAGGATCATACACCATGATCAAGTGGAGTTTACCCCATGAATGCAAGGATTCTTCAGTATATGCAAATCAATCAATGTGATATACCATATTAACAAATTGAAGCAAAAAACCATATGATCATCTCAATAGATGCAGAAAAGTCTTTCAACAAAATTCAATACCCATTTATGATAAAAACTCTCCAGAAAGTAAGCAGAGAAGGAACTTACCTCAACATAATAAAGGCCATATATGACAAACCCACAGCCAACAACGTTCTCAATGGTGAAAAACAGAAACCATTTCCACTAAGATCAGGAACAATAAAAGGTTGCCCACTCTCATCACTCTTGTTCAACATAATTTTGGAAGTTTTAGCCACAACAATCACAGAAAAAAAAAAAAAAGAAATAAAAGGAATCCAAATCAGAAAAGATGAAGTAAAGCTTTCATTGTTTGCAGACAAGATGATACTATAAATAGAGACTCCTAAAGATGCTATCAGAATCTACTAGAGCTAATCAGTGAATTTGGTAAAGTAGCAGGATACCAAATTAATGCATAGAAATCTCTTGCATTCCTATACACTAATGATGAAAAATCTGAAAGTGAAATTAAGAAAACACTCCCATTTACCATTGCAACAAAAAGAACAAAATATCTAGGAATAAACCTACCTAAGGAGACTAAGACCTGTTGGAGAAAAGACCTATGCAGAAACCTATAAGACACTGATGAAAGAAATTAAAGATGATACAAACAGATGGAGAGATATTCCATGTTCTTAGATTGGAAGAATCAACATTGTGAAAATGACTATACTACCCAAAGCAATCTACAGATTCAATGCAATCCCTATCAAACTACCACTGTCATTTTTCACAGAACTAGAACAAAAAAACTTCACAATTTGTATGGAAACACAAAAGACCCCGAATAGCTAAAGCAATCTTGAGAAAGAAAAATGGAGCTGGAGGAATCAGGCTCCTGGACAAATTCAGACTATACTAAAAAGCTACAATAATCAAGATAGTATGGTACTGGCACAAAAACAGAAATATAGATCAATGGAACAGGATAGAAAGCCCAGAGTTAAATGCACGCACATATGGTCACCTTATATTTGATAAAGGAGGCAAGAATATAAATGGAGAAAAGACAGCCTCTTCAATATGTGGTGCTGGGAAAACTAGACAGCTATGTGTAAAAGAATGAAATTAGAACACTCCTTAACACCATACAGAAAAACAAACTCAAAATGGATTAAAGAGCTAAGTGTAAGGCCAGACACTATAAAACTCTTAGAGGAAAACTTAGGCAGAACTGTCTATGAAATAAATCACAGCAAGATCCTTTTTGACCCACCTCCTAGAGAAATGGAAATAAAAACAAAAATAAACAAGTGGGACCTAATGAAACTTAAAAGCTTTTGCACAGCAAAGGATACCATAAACAAGACCAAAAGACAACCCTCAGAATGGGAGAAAATAGTTGCAAATGAAGCAACTAACAAAGGATTAATCTCTAAAATTTACAAGTAACTCATGCAGCTCAATATAAAAAAAACCAAACAACCCAATCCAAAAATAAGCAGAAGAACTAGACATTTCTCCAAAGAAGCTATGCAGATTGCCAACAAACACATGAAAGGACGCTCAACATCACTAATCATTAGAGTAATGCATATCAAAACTACAATGAGGTGTCACCTCACACCAGTCATAATGGTCATCCTCAAAAAATCTGCAAACAATAAATGCTGGAGAGGGTGTGGAGAAAAGGGAACCCTCTTGCACTGTTGCTGGGTATGTAAATTGATACAGCCACTATGGAGAACAGTATGGAGGTTCCTTAAAAAACTAAAAACAGAACTACCATGCGACCCAGCAATCCCACTACTGAGCATATACCCTGAGAAAACCATAATTCAAAAAGAATCGTGTGCCATGATGTTCATTGCAGCACTATTTACAACAGCCAGAACATGGAAGCAACCTAAGTGTCCATTGACAGATGAATGGACAAAGAATATGTGGCACATATATACAATGAATATTACTCAACTACTCAGCCATAAAAAGAAATGAAATTGAGTTATTTGTTGTGAGGTGGACCTAGAGTCTGTCATACAGAGAGAAGTAAGTCAGAAAGAGAAAAACAAATACCATATGTTAACACATATATATGGAATCTAAGAAAAAATGGTTCTGAAGAACCTAGGGGCATGACAGGAATAAAGACACAGACATAGAGAATGGACTTGAGGTTCTGGGGAGGGGGAATGGTAAGCTGAGACCAAGTGAGAGAGTGGCATTGACATATATGCACTACCAGATGTAAAATAAATAGCTAGTGGGAAGCAGCTGCATAGCACAGGGAGGTCAGCTCGGTTATTTGTGACCACCTAGAGCAGTGGGATAGGGAGGGTGGTAGGGAGATGCAAGAGGGACGGGATATGAGAATATATGTATACATATTGCTGGTTCACTTTGCTATACAGCAGAAACTAACACAACATTGTAAAGCAGTTATACTCCAATAAAGATGTTAAAAAAGATAAAATACAAACGTAAGATAATAAACATGTGTTGTGTAGTTTTAACCATTAAGTTTGTCGTTATTTGTTACAGCAGCACCAGGAAATGGAAGCAAGAAGGATTCTCTGGGCATGGATCCATGGACAATACTGACCATAATTTCTCGGTGTGGGTCTCTGACTGTCCACCCAAGTCTCTTACTGATCTGCACCCAGTGGAGTCTGCATTAGGCCTAACACTGACTCAGAGAAGTGGGGAATGTTCCAAGGACAGTGTTGCTTGAGAACTCTACAGTGCCAACACAACTGCTGGCATCCCATCTGAAGAAGATGGAGAATGCAACTCATCTGAGTCCAGGGATGAATGAGTCCCATGGCTGACATATTGCACCCAGTGAGCCAATATTCCCAGCCCTAGCTAGTGTCCTTTGGACATGTGCTCTTCTCTGAGCCACCCTCTTCACTGTGCCTGGAGTATAGACATCCAGGTTCTCACTGTGTCCTCAAGTGCTGAAGAGTTGAGGGAGCTCTCTGGCCTCTTCTAATGAAGACACTGATCCTATCAAGGGTTTTCCAGCCTCATGACCTAATCACCTCCCAAAACTCCACGTCCAGATTCTATCATACTCGGATTAGGGTTCAACATAAGAATTTTTGGAGACACACATTCAGTCCATAACAGTCATTTTTTTCTAATTTTCCCTGAACACCACCAAAGTGGTTGAGAGCCTGCAGTTTCATCTTTGTTGCCCTGATCTGTCTCTTTTGGTGTTGATCCAGGCTGTTCCTGAATCCTAGATTAGTTAGGAATAAATTAGTTTAACTACATTAAATAGACTTAGCCAAAATCTTAAAGTGAAATAGGTTGAGTTTGTTAGGAAGGAAGAAACTAAGTTATCCTGTGGTCTTGCCAGGAAGAAACTAAGTTATCCTGTCGTCTTGCCAGTTCTTTATCACTCCTGTGTCAAAATACTGAAATTATTGCCAGGGTAAAATGAAATAAAATTGAAATCTTATAAGAAAACTGTGTAATAAATAATTATACTCATGGTGATATTATATATGTTAACTAATAAAAATGGCTCTAAATTACTTTAAAAATATAATATTCTCCACAATGTATGACAACCCTTTGCTAGATCCAAATAGCTGTCCAGAATTTATCTAGGGATTGCATTCTGCTCAGGAAAGTGAATTGATGTGATAATTTTTAGAGTTTTATTTCTATTCCATCTAGTTTTATTGCCAGATGGATATAGTTATATATATATATATATATATATTTTTTAAAAGTCATAGTCTTACAAAAAAACAAAAGGACACAATATCATCAACAAAGAATGTGTAACTTCTAAAAGATACCATTAACACCTAGATAAATTTTTAGCAATTATTTTTCCAGGTCGTGATTTATTTGTGCCATTGAAGAGTTAAAAAAATGAAATGAGATCTGTACAGAAACAATACATTTAGAAACTGTGCTGGAATTTGTATTGGGGCTTAGTTCTAAATCTCTGTCAGAGAAAGCAATAAAATCAATGAACTTTATTATGGTCAGGATGATGCAAAGTCTAGGCAGGCTGGAGTTGAGAATTTGTATTAACATGCAAACTGAAAATTTTGACTAGAGCAATTTTACAGAATTTATGCTTTTTCCTATAAAAATAGGAAGACATTAGAGGTAGTTGGGAAAAGAGTGTGACATAATTATTATAAAAGTTTATGAAGATTAAATTGGCAATGATCCCTACTAGGATGACATAGTTGCTCTACATGTCATTCCTGATCTGGAAAACTCTTTAGTTTAATCAAAAATGGAGAAGACGTAGAAAGATTCTAAAAGAAGCCTTTACTAACTGTGCCTAAAACAGTTTTACTTACCATAATCAGCTACAAAATGTTCCATCTTTGCTAACTAATAGCCTTGTGACCTTGGGAAAGTTAATTAACTTTCCTGAATTTAGAATCATCTCTGGTAAGTAGCATTCTTTCAACAAATGTAGTTCTTTTTCCTCATCCTCCTCATGAATTCATAAGAATTTTCTATTCTCCTAGAGCATAATCACACCTCTAGGTCAAGGATAGCAAACAGTCTTCATCCCACATGTCAACTTTTTACCAAACAATGAGCCAGGGGGCAGGCATGACTTCCAAAAAGATACTTTTTATCTGCTGTTCATATTTGTTAAAGGACAGAGAGATTGGTTAGTTTTAACTACGTTTTTGGTCTATTTAGGTTTAACAGTGCATTTCTTTCCTGTACCATTGATAGTGTTTTTGAAGACATGAATTCTTACCTATTATTTTTAGCATAACTCACACTGTTATACATAAATAATTTTCATGATATCATAAGAGAACTTTAGGAAAGAAATACAGAGAACCATCAAAAGCTTAACCAATTTAACATTATGTTTTTCTCTTACAAAATCTTTTTTCTGATTCCTTGTGCTTTCACATCTTCTTTTAAGCAATAAACCTGAAAGAAACTTCTCAAACTGATTGAGTCATAGATTAATAATGTTAAATATTTCCATGGTAAAAAATTACTCTTTTTAAAATTGGAATGTACTTGACATGTAACGTTTTGTAAGTTTAAAGTGCACCACATGTTGATTTGATACATTTATGTATTGCACTGTGATTACCACCATAGTGTTAGCTTAAACCTCTATCACATCACACATATACACTTTTTTTTTTTTTTTTTTTTAATGCTACAGGAAGGGGAAATGGAAAGGAATGGTTTGTTCATTCAATCTTTATTAGTTACCCAAAATGTGCTAGTCTTGTGAGACAGGCTGAGATCTGGGACCTGGGACCCTTTGCTGCAATGCTGGACAAACGTCTCCCCTCGAGCAACAGAAAACAAAGAAACTATAAAGGTCTAAAAATAGTTGTGTGCATGCACAGTTGGGGAGAATTATGAACAACAAGATACAAAAAGACCAACAACCCAACTGCCATTTCTGAGGCACTGGGAGCAAAAGCAGGGTATTGCACATGCACCCAGCATATGGCACCACCAAAGGGGTGGGTAGACCACACAAGCTACCCCTCATGCCTGACCCCTGGACCTTCCCCTACCTCACTTCACTTAAGGGACCAGCTTGCCCCTCCTCAGGGAGCAAGCAAGGGAACCTGTTACTTGTTTTTGCTCCCTCATGCTTCAGTGCCAGTCCCAAGAAAGTCTTGCCTGGCCTCTTATAAATTTATGTTGATTAAAAAGTCCAAGAACTCAGGTCAGGGGGCTTCCCTGGTGGCGCAGTGGTTGAGAATCCGCCTGCCAATGCAGGGGACACGGGTTCGTGCCCCGGTCTGGGAAGATCCCACATGCCGCGGAGCGGCTAGGCCCGTGAGCCACGGCAGCTGAGCCTGCGCATCCGGAACCTGTGCTCCGCAACGGGAGAGGCCACAGCAGTGAGAGGCCCGCGTACCACCAAAAAAAAAAAAAAAAAAAAAGAACTCAGGTCAGTAACACCTCTGCTAAGGCCTGGGTTCACAAGTCCTGTGCTTAATGTCTTTTCTGCCCTGTTGGAGACACAGTGAAGAGGAGGGTGAAGACATGTCTCCTCTACCAGGTCAATGGGATGTGCTAGCCAAGCACAAACTTTGTGAATTACAGAGGAAAGAAGGTGTGGAGATGACACAGGGAGGTTGCTCCTCTGAAGGCTGATACCTGAGTTCTCAAAAGCTTAGCTGAGACATAGCAGGATGTAACATGGAATTCCAGGTAGGTATTCCAGAAAGAAGGAACTACATGATGAATTGCTCAGGGATGTGAAACACAATGATCATTCTTGGGACCACAAGTGTCTATTTTTATATACACATCAGTGTAAGGCAGTGAGGATATATGGCAAATATGCTCTTAACTGTCATTATTGGTAAAGCCATATTTGACATGGATGGGCTTTAGCTGTTTGTGGGTTTAAACAAGGGTAAGAGTTGAAGTTTAGATGAGTTACCCCTTGGACAAGGAGGAGAGGTTTTAAGCTGGGCATGACTGGGCATGAGATCCAGGCGAGGGTCTGGGCTAGCACAGTAGATATGGAAAAGAGACAGTTTCAAAAGTCTTGAGAAGAATGATTCACAGGGTTTAGTAATTAACTAGTGGGACCATGAGGTAGTAGGAAGAAGCAGGACTTTAGAGGTTGAGAAAGGACACAGTACGAGTTCGGTTTTGGACAAGAAGATCATGAGGTACCTGTGGTGAAGTGTGATAAGCAGGCTGCTCCGGAGCCTGTAACAAGAATGGGTGGTCTCAGTTGTTAGTTACTTTCCTCAGTGCTGTTTTAATTAGAAAATACAGAGAGGGTATATACATTAAAAGGTTAAATTTCTGCTCCTACCCAATCTTAGTTCCCCAGTGTGATGGTTAATTTTATGTGTCAACTTGACTGGGCCACAGTGACCAGTTATTTGTATTGGGCCAAATATTATTGTGAACGTTTCTGTGGACACGTAGGATGAGATTTACTTTTATTCAAAGTCCATGGATTTAAATCCATGGACTTTGAGTAAAGCAGATTGCCCTTCATAACATGGGTGGGCCACTTCCAATCAGTTAATGGCCTTAATAGAACAAAGACTGACCTCCCCTTAGTAAGAAAAAAATTCTGTCAGCATATTGCCTTTCTACTTAAACTGCAACTTTTCCCTGCTTTTCCAGCCTGCCAGCCTACTTCATCCGATTTTGGACTCACCAAACCTCTATAATCACATGAGTCAATCCCCTCAATTCCTTAAATCTCTGTCTCTCTCTCTCTGTCTCTGTCTCTGTCTCTCTCTCTCTCTCTGTATCAAATCTCCTGTTATTTTTGTGGTTGATATATATCATTACGAATTTTCCTGTGCACATACAATAATACACCTACTTTTATAAAATGGGATCATGAAGGAAATGAAAATGAAATCACTATCGCAAAGGAATGTCTGCACCCCCATTTTTGTGATTACTAGTGGCTTTGAGCAATTTCCCATTATTTCCATTATGTTCATTAGCCACTAGTATTTTTCTTCTTTGAAATGTTGTTTATAGTCTTTGCCCATTTCTTCATTCAGTTGATGGTTTTGATGGCTTTTTCTTCATGATTTGTAGGAATTTTTTAGGGGGTTTCTAAGATTATGAACACTTGTCAATTTGTATACTCCAAATTCTTTACCTTTGAAATGTTTCACCTGCTTTTTACTGAATGGATATGGATGTGGATGTGAATTTTATTTCATCAAGTTTGTGCATACCTTCATACTCAGGAAAGCTACATTATCTTAAGATTAAAAAAAATCTAGTCCTTTTATAGCTTTATTTTATATTTAAATTTTTTAGATGTAGTTTATGTTTGTGAAAAGGCAGGAATCTATTTTTTAAACAAAATTATAGCCAGCTCTCTCAACTTGACTTTTTAAATGGCTCACTAGTTAGATTTCATATCTCTGAAATTGAGTTTACTAAGAAAATACTAATTTAAACTCTCCTTTTCCTTTTAAGGAAAAAGGAGCTCATCTTTCCTGACTTCACTTTTTCTTTTAACTATGTTATTTTCTTCTTGGAAGATCAAGTTATTAAAACTCTTTCCAGTCAGTTTCACAGACAAGAGTGATTTAAAAGCTGATTTTGCTTGATATAGAGCCACATTAGTTTCTTCATAAGAAACAATGATGCTGAAGTTCTACAGACTTCCCCTAACTGATTCTGTAAATGTAAAGCTGTGACTCAATGGCTACTCTGAAATAGACCCTATTAATCTTCACATTCTCACCTCCTTTATCTTCACAAAGCTTGGTGGCACAGCTCAAGCAATATGAAGACTTGGGGAGATGGTCATCCTTAGCAATAGTAGTGTAGTTAGTAAAGAGCTTCTCAGAGTGCTGAACTTCTGTGAACCAAATTTCCAGGGTACCTGAGTTCCAGCATCCCTGCATTTTCTGGGTCATGACCAAGCTTGGGAAATCCCTCTACTCTCTCTCTTTCTTTAGTGGTGGCTTATTGGTGTTGCAATTTGCATTTCACAAAGTAAGTTGACAAATATTACCTTAACCCTTACACCTTCATAAGTTAGAGCAGAGAAATAATTATGCTTCCTGATGCACTTAGAGAATCAAGTCAGGTGAATGAAGTCAGGACTCACCTTGCACCGAATCTCTCATGATATTGTAATAGGGATGAACAACTTTGACTCTATATTGGATGTGTTCCTTTTAATTTAACCTTTACTTTTACTTTAATCTTTGTACTCTATTGCTTTTGCTACAAGTTAAGAATGTTGCCTATAGAGTGAAATAGATGGTATATTCCATTCTCAAGCTTCTGATCTGGAAAGATATAACACTTTTCCATTCATATAGAGATAAAAATTTGCATAACAGAGAATAACACCTGTCTTGTTGGAGGTTTACAGGAACGGTATGACCTGACCTACCACTGCAAGAACAGAGGATTCTGATACCAAGAAGCTTGCAGTAACAAACTGCACCCCCTCCCTTTTTAGTGTAAAAGAAGACTGAATTCTAACATGCGTAAGATGGTTCTTTGGGACACTTGTCCACCATATTCTTGGTCTGCTGGCTTTCTGAATAAAATTGCTATTCCTTGCCCTAACAGCTCATCTCTCTCAATTTATTGGCCTGTCATGAGGCAAGCAGTACGAGCTTGGACTCAGTAACAATATTTGTTCCATTTTCAACACTTGTGGGAAAATGATGAAAGAAAATACGGAAGGTATATTCTCTCTCTCTCTCTCTCTCTTTTTTTTTTTTTTTTTGTTTTTTGGCCACGCCATGCAGCATGTGGAATCTTAGGTCCCTGACCAGGGATTGAAACTGTTCCCCCTGCAGTAGAAGCACAGATTTTAACCACTGGACCACGAGGGAAGTCCCTGAAGGTATATTTTCTTACACAAAAGTTTATATATAATGTCTTCATTATAGACAATGAGCAGTCTTGCTGGCCAAAACATACAGTCATCTTCCATTAGTATTTATCAATCCTCATTGTTATTGGTTAAAATGAACACAAAGGTCCTGACATTCATACTGTTCTCATTCTGGCAGATCCCACACTTGTTTCCTTCAACATAGTCTCTCTCTGCCCCATATCTCCTCCTTGCCCAGCCTCTGGTCTGCCACCCTGGCCCTATTCCTGATTCCATACAAAGTCAATCCAGACACATCCCTTCTTCCTTGAGGGCAGAAAGCCTCAGTGCCCAAAGTATAAAACTTACATTCCTGCCATTTAAAAAATATTAACGACCTAATGTCAAAAGAGACGTCTTGGTCAATAACCCTCTGTGAGGTACAGAACAGATGGGGCTCAGAAAGTGACAGGGTGGGCCAGTTTGTAGATTTCCAAGGCCCAGAAGTTGAATATGTCTTCAGAGACAAAGTAAGCAGTCAGGGGAATCTCAGGTGTGGTGACAAGTGTAGACCTGTAACCAAGAGGTAATGGAATGTCTGTAGAGTCTGGATTTCAGGGACAGAATTTCCATGTCTGGGAAGCAAGACCTTAGCCCAGAAGGAAGTGGGTTACTAGAAAGAAGAGGTTAGCAACCCACCTACTTGAATAATAACTGGTATCATGTGTTGCTGACCATAGAGCTAAGCAATTCTGACCAGGAGGTAGGAGCTTAATGCCAAGAATCCTGGGACTCAGGGTTAGAGCACACAAGCCCCAGTAGCAGCACCACTTCCATCACTTTCTCAAGGGACAAGTTAGTTCTAAGACAATCAAGGGCTGGGCCAAATATTTAGTTTGAATGAAAGGGCACCTCACAACGCAGAGAGCTACAGGGACAAAGACTCCAGAAAGTCACATGGACTTTATTTCTTCAAAATATGAACAACATATTTCATTCTAAAATTCCACTCATTTCAGATCAGTGAAATGTGGGAAAAAGAAACTAAAATCCCCAAACCACATTATCACCTAAGATGGGCATAACTCTAACCGAGGTACTACATAAAAATGATTCCTAAACACACAAGATTATGAAAAAAGGTTCTCCGCTGTACACAGCAGTCTCTGACACTCCGCCAGCAAGTACTTATTGGGGTGAATTAAGAGGAGGAATGATTAGGTGGAGGAGAAGAAGCCTTTATGGTCTTTAAATTAAATATTAAAAACTTTGTTTTGAAGAAAGAAAACTCTTTTCCCTATTTGCATACATGTAATATATAGTTTATGTATATGTGTGTATATATGTATGTATTATATATCTATACCTATTTTTCATATCTATTTACCACATCTCTCTCTCTTGTTCTCTCTCTCTCTCCAACCATACTTCAGGAATCATCTGGTCAACTCCATGAGCAGGGATGGGAGGGACCCCGTGCATGTAGGGATCCAGCTAGGTAAACTCCCTCTGCATTAAGAAACGAAGTGTGGTGAGCTAAATATTGGTCCCCAAAGTTAACCAAGTCCTAATCCCTGGAACCTGCAAATGTTACCTTTTATTGAAAAAGTGATTTTGCTGATGTGACTAATGATTATGAGGTGAGGGCATTACCTTTGCTTATCCTAGTGAGACCTAAATGTGTCACCAATGTCCTTGTAAGATAAAGGCAGAGGGAGATTTGACTACAGAAGTCAGAGATAGAAACAAGACATTGACATGATGAAAGGAAGGGGTCAGGAGCCAAGTAATGCAGGTGGCATCTGGAAACTAGAAAGGTGAGGAAACAGATTCTTCTCTAGAACCTCCAGAAGGAATCAACCCTCATGACACATTTATGTGAGCTCACTGAGTCTGATTTCAGACTTCTGGCTTGCAGAACTTTAGGAGAATAAATCTCTGATGTTTAAAGCCACCAATTTTGTGGTAATCTGTTCAAACAGTCATTAGAACATAATACATCAAGGGAATAATAGAGGTTCTTTCTCCCTTAAGTATGGATTTGGTGCAACAACACACACGATTCAGAGCATCTGAGACAAGCAATGAACCTGGGAGCCACTTTATATAATTGAAAACTTTTAAGCCAAGGGAATGGGCCCTCACAGTGCAGAGATTGGTACTAACTCTGGATGCTGGGGTCTGGGCTTCTCCCACATTTCAGGTGAGGGTTTTAGATTGAATCCCAAGCCCTTCATTTACCTGTGTGAGATTGAACCTAAACTCTACTAAGAATTCAGATAGAAGTCCAGACCAGGAAACTCATTAATAGATGACAGACCTCCCAGGGCACCTACTTCAGCCCACAGCACATCACAGTGGAGCACTTGTAGGAGCCCTGGCTAAGAGCCTGACCACAGCAGTAGATCCAGCTGACCAAGAAAGCCTTCCCAGGACAATGGAGCTGTCACCTGGCCTCAGCCACCAAACTACCACCTTCTCTTCACCCATCAGCATGATTTTCTTGTGTTCTTGTGTTTTCTTTCATAATAGCAATCATGGGATTGATATTTTTCCCACAAGGAGATATTACTCCGAATTTGTGTATGAAAGCCAAATCCCCTTTTATCCTGTAAACAACTTTCAGAAAGAATGCTCAATTAATACAATGGCTTTAGGATAGTGAGAAAATGGGGAGTTTTAAAAGAACTATACTTCAAAATAATTTGAGCCTTATTGTTTGATTAAAGTTCTTGTAACTCATTAGTCTCTCTCTCTCTCTCTCTCTCTCTCTTTTAACACACAAAAAGTTGTACACATTTAATGTATACCACTTGATGAGTTTGGAGATAAGTATACATCAATGGAACCAATAGCATCATCTATACCATAAACTTATGCATCACCTAAAAAAGTTTCCTCTTGCCCTCTTATTTACTGCTATTATTATTTTTTGTGATAAGAACACTTAATATAAATATCTACCTTTTGAGCATATTTTAAAGTATGCTATATAGTAGTGTTATCAATGAGAACTATGCTGTAAGCAGATCCCTAGGACTTATTTATCTTGCTTAACTGAAACTTTTAGCCTTTGGTCAACACCTTCCCGTGTCCCACTCCTTCTAGCTCCTGACAACCACCATTCCACTCTCTGCTTCTATAAATTTGACTATTTGTGATTCCACATATATATGATATATATGATACATATATGTGATATATATCATATATATCATATATATGATATATATGATATGTATATGATACCATGTGGTATTTGTCTTTCTCAGTCTGACTTATTTCACTTAGAATGATGTCCTGCTTGTTGTTGCAAATGGCAGGATCTCCTGTTTTTAAAGTTGAATAAACTCCATTGTATGCACATATAGTCTTTATCAAAGACCTGTAGGTCAGATCTTCAGGAGACCATTTTACTTAGTTCCAGTCCCTCAAGAGGTACACTGGTCAATTCTTAAGGACAAATGGAGGACTTGGTTCTACAACCCTCACAGGCACAAAGAAACTCGGAATGTCTAACAACATTCCCTATTTGGGCATTTCCTTGGATTTTCCCTGCATCTTTCATAGTACAATTTATGTTTGAACATTAGTAAGTCATTATAAAATAATTTCAGTTATAGGAAATGAGGAATTCTTTCCTAATTCACTAATCTTCGTTATGACTGGCTTCTGAGCCCTCTCACAATATTATATCTTGCATATATCTCAGCTTGTTGGCTGGCAATCATACACGTATACAGATAGAGACCATCATCTGACTTGAGGATGACAGGACTGGGATGCAATGATCCCATTCTTGGTCCTCTCTTTCAGGAGTCAATTAATAAATCTCAGAAGGATTGTACCTTCTAAAGGAAAGGATTTAATTGCATTTTGTTATGTAATATATGCTTTGTGCCTATTCCCAACTTATGCCCAGATTCATTGTTTAACTTTCATTGCTAGAACTTATTCAATATTATTTTCTTCAATATAGCCATTATTTTTTCTTTCCCCTTGAAATATACTTTTTAAATTGTGAAATCATACATTTAAAGGAAAATTAATACTCTATAAAGAAAATTTTAGTAAATCACTATAAAGTGAATATTTTTGTAACTTCTTCTTGGGTCAAGAAATAAAATATTGCTAGAACACTAGAAGTTTTAGCTTTTTTCCTTTCCTTTTGTAGTGAACATTTTATTTTATTTATTTAGCTTTTTTTAATTGAATGAAAAATTCTTTATTTTCTATAGTGCTTTATAATTTTCAAAAGTTTCACACACATAATTTCATAAAATCTCATAATAACCCTTTTCTGTTTCCTTACCCCTATATTGCATCCCCCCTTCCCTCTCCCCACCTGTAACCACTAGTTTGTTCTCCATATCTGTGAGTCTATAGAAGTCCTAACTTTCTTAATCACAGCCCTTCCTTCTGCCTAGAGAGGTGATCAGTACGCTTCCTGTTACACCAATCACCAATCACTTTCTTGATTTTACTTTTAGCATTTTCATGTAGGTAAGCATTGTTAAACTTATAATTAGTACAGGATTCATTTTGCGTGTTTTTGAACTCTAAATAAATGGACTCAAACCATATTTACTCTTTTTTGGTCTGGCTTATTTCACTCAATATTCATCCATGTAGCTGTGGAGTGACTGCTGTGAGGACACATTTGTTTTCATTGTTGTGTTGTACTCCACAGTAAAGACAAACAACAATATATTTATTCCTGATGTGTATTTGTGTTTTTTCCCATTTTGGAACTCTTAGGGATGATGCAGATGTACATATTCTTGAATATGTTTTTGGAACCTATGTGCACCATTTCTTTGGGTACATCTTTAAAAGTGACATGGCAGAGTCTTCAGATATGTATACTTTCAATTTTTCTAGATAATGCTGAACAGTTTTCCAAAGTAATTGTACCACATAATGCTCCCACAATAGTGTCCATGAGTTCTAGTTGCTTTACATCCTTAGCAATACCTGGTATTACTAGTCTTTTTCATTTTACTCATTCTATGTGTATATAGTGCTATCTTATTGTAGTTTTAATTTGCATGTCCCTAATGACTAATGAGTGGAAGTAATTTTTGGTTATATTAAAATTTTAACTTTTTCAATTGTTATGCAAAAAAAATTGAGAATTGACTTTTTTGGGGTGTACAGTTCTCTGAATTATAATATATGCAGTAATTTGTGCAACCATGACCATAACCAGGATACATAAGTGTCCATCATGCCAAAATATTCAGTCATATTGCTCCTTCACTCCTAGTGTCTGGCTATCTCTGAGTCCTGCCTTTTCCATGATGCCATGTGTTTAGCTATACGTAATGCATTGTTCTTCTCTGATCACATTCAAGACTTTTCTTTGCCTTTAATTTCCAGCAGTTGGAACATAATGTGTCCGAGATAGATTTCTTTGAGTGTATCCTTTTTCAAATTTGCTGAGCTTCTGAATTCTCTTAGTGTATGTCCTTTGACCAAGTGCTCCCAATTGCCTATTTCCCACCCTCTGCTTTGTCTTGACCAAACTTTAGTTTAGCTTCTCTCTTTCTTACAGGCCCTGAACTCTGCTGGCCCTCCATCCTGAGTCCACCACCCACAAAAGTGAAAGGTGGACCCTTAGCACCTTCTCCTGGGTTACAGCTGATCACAGCAAGACTTTTCCTGTTAGACACTCCCTGGTCATTTCCCTTTGCTTGGCCAGCTGCCCTTCCAAATATTTTGCTTATTTCTGCCAGTCTCCTTCTTTACCCTATAAAAGAAAATATATTTTCTGTAAGATCTTGAGACATCACAGATTTCTGAGATCAGCTCATTCTCCCTATTGCAATACTCTTTCTAATTAAAACCTTTCCTTATGTAAGTCCAGACTTGTTTTAATTTGACACTTTTGATAAACTTGAGAAGTTTTCTGTTAACATTTCTTCACATTTTTTTTTCTGCCTTGCACTCTTCTCTGTTTTTGGAACTCTGATAGCATGAATGCTAATTCTTTTGGTATTGTACTACAGGTACCTAAGATTCTCTTTTTAAATTTTATTTCTCTCTTTTGCACAACTAAATAATTTACATCATCACATTTGCTGATTCTTTTCTCTGTTATCTCTATTTTGTTGCAATTCAGCCCATCCAGTGAATTTTAAATTTCAGCTATTGTATTTTTAAACTATAAAATTTTCATCTGTTTCTTCTTTATTTTTTTTTTTTTTCCTGTAATTTTCTAGCTTCCTATTCATTTAAAAAATGTCTGCCCTCTTATCTTGGAGCATGGTTATAACAGTTGTTTTAAGGTTTTTAGTTTTCAAATAATTGGAGTAGTTTTTGAAGCCCCATTTTTGCACCAGCCAGCTGCCAGTCTGAATGGGAGCAGTGTTTTACCCTGTGGTTCATTCTCAAACTCAGAGGCAATACCAGAATTTCACACACAGTCCTATGAGATCACTTTCTTGATCTCCCTCCTCTTGTGATCTCACTGACACTGTCGTTACCTGAGGCCTTCTGTTTTCTGGCTGGAAAACTGGGGCTTTATTTTCTTCATTCTTCTGCACAATCAGTGAGACTGTCTCTACCCTGGACCAAGCAATTGAAGACACAGAGAAATGAGCACGGGGGTTTGCCCCATACTCTTTGGGTCTCACTTCTGACCATAGAAAAAACCTCTGTGTTTCTGAGTTTTAGGGATGTCCCTGCTGCCATTGTTGCTGCTGTGAAACTGCATGAGAGCTGCGGCTAGAGAGAAGGGAAAACAGAGGAACCCAGGGGGCTTCCCCATTCTCTCTGACCCTTAGAATTTCCCTTTCTTGCTTCTTAGACTAGGGAGAGGGCTTATCTGAAACTGTTCTTTCCACATCTAATGCACACTGTGGGTTCCAGTCTGTCTTTGAGTTCAGCCAAGTGATACCAGAAGAAAGGAAAATGATAAACATACCCCTGGTCTGGTGGCACTTTGAACCTTGTTGTCCTTCCTTATTAAACCTGTGACCATTTATTTTCAGAGTTTTCAGATAGCTGTTCTTTTCACTCTGTCCAGGATTTATTGTTGAATTCAGTGAGAGAGACAGAGTGCAGTGTGCTTACTCCATCTTTCCTGGAATCAGCACCAGGTTTCATCCTTTGTGAAATACCTGCTCAATTCTTTTTCATATATACTTTTTCTACTAGATAATTTTTCACACTCAATCTATCTTTTTTACTTGAAAATAACTCCATAATTAGGTGGTTTGCTTTAACTTCTAATGATTCCTTTGAATCCCATATTTCTCAGTGTCAGATTAACATTAGCAGAATTTGTTCAGAGTTTTGCCCTACTCTTAAACATTTTCTACTTGTAGAGGGATAATTTTGAATATACATCCTATTTAGAAAAAGAATATTTGATATCCTTTAATATTAAAAGAGAAAAGTGAGAGTCTCCTCAGAAAGAGACTAGAGATAATGGTAGCAGGAAACTGACATAGACTTGTTTTTACATTTAAGTCCTACTCCTAGGTTTCTGACAGCCAGAGGGGAGCAATGGAAATGTGGATCTCACTGTCAGAGCTACTTCTACAATTTTATCAAAATATTTGGCATCAAAAACACTATGAAATGGAAGAAGCTTGCATATTCTTACACAGTTTTCATGAACTGATACAGATATAATAGATGGAAGAAGGCAATAAAGTTTGAAAAAAAATCATTTAAAATAGCTCAGACCTTCAATAGGAAGACAATATAAATTCTAGTTTCCTTTAATATTTTTAATAAGGCAAGTGGATTATTAGTTACTTCTTTGATATTTATTTCTGGGTTTCTTATTTTAGCAAATTTTAAACACATTTAACAAATGGATATACAGTACTCCTAGACAATGTCTTCTCCAGTGGATTCAATAATACCTTTTATATATTATATTATTCCAGGGAAGCCTCATATAAGTATCCTACTCTTCCAAAGTATTAAAATTATTGTGGCTTCTTTCTTTATTGAAAGGATATTAAAATCTTAAAGGCATCATTTTTGCATGTGCGCAACACATCTCTAACTAAGGTAACACATCAAGATATTAAATATATCTTAATGAGAAATATTATTTATAATATTGAGTATTCTTATGTCTAAATACACACAGTTTTTATGGCAATAAATACACATAATTATAGTTTATTATTGGTTATGATGTCAATACTCTGTTAGTTACTTAGAGTATTTTAATTCAAGTCATAATAATGGACATTTCCTTTCTAATCTGCTGAAAATGGACATAGCAATTATGATGTATGTTACAATTCTCCACCTTGCAACTGTAGTTGCCATGGTGATGTCCGTGTGGGCAAGAAACACTATGATTCACTGTGCTTTCTCTGCTTGGCTTCATCATCTCCAAAGGGGAAGAATGTGCATCTGGCTGAAGACTGCCTCTCAGGCTCCTTTGTTATCTTTTGAGCTGCCAGTTGGAAGGGGGGAAGGATCAGAAGTGAGGAGTTGCCTTGTTAAAAACTCTTTCTCCACATAAAAAAAGGGTAATCTATTTTCCTAAAACACAATCCGCAAGAAAATCTGATTTTATATCATGAAAACAACATGATTATTGTGGTACTGTTACTGAAGCATGATTGATACTATGTTCCCCATGATAAAATTTAAACATATGTGCACTCCCTACATTCTGTGCCACATTTCAGCTGCTACAGCAATTGCAAAATGAAAGGTAAAATATATTATTGATAAATTTCAAGACTACTTTCTTTTCCTACCGGTGAGTTAAAATTAAAAAAAAAAATTCTATCGGTACAGAGATGTCTGGTCAATTGGCAGTTAAGATTCAATACCCAAACCCTCCATTTAACAGCTCGGATTCCTTCAGAATATTACTTAACCTCTCTGTGGTTTGGTTCAATCATATATAAAAATAAAAATAAGTTTGAAGTGAGGATTAAACATGAAAATATGTTAATATACCTAAAATAGTTCCTGGCATAATAATCATTAAATGAATGTTTGCTTTCATCATTATTAAGTATCATAGCTCCTATTGAGACAGGCTGGGACCTGGGACCCTTTGCTGAAAGGCTTGCACCTGGACAGAAGTCTCCTCGAGCAACAAAATACAAAGTAATTATACAGGACTAAGAAAAACTGTGTGCATGAGGAGTTGGGGGCTAATTCTGGACAAAAAGATACAAAATAAATAAATAAATAACAAACAAACAAACCCAACTGCCACTTCTGAAGAGCCAGGAGCAAACACAGGATACTGCACATGCTGGCTGCACTCGACACCACCAAAGGAGTGGGCAAACCACCTAAACCACTCCTCTGCCAAGGAGTGTCGACACACCCCTACCCTCAACCCATATAAGGAAAACCAGCTCACCCCCCACTTTGGGGAATGAGCAAAAGAACATGTTACATTAATTGTTTTTCCTCTCTCCTATGGCTGCAGGAGCCGCAGTAAGACCTTACCTGAATTTCTTGACTGGCCTCTTATCAATTTCTATTGACTAGGGAAGGCCACAAAACCTGTTCTGTATCACTATAGAGTCCTTGCATTATTCTAGGCTCCCTGGGGAGTGATCTCCTTTAAACAATTTGCCTCTCCTGTCCCATGCTTTCATACTCCGCTTGGAGTTGGAGTGAGATACAGGTGGAGAATACCATTGAAAGCCATTGTTCCATGGAACTAATCTGTCAAAAACACCAAGTTGGGGGCTTTCTTCTCTAATGGTGGGTGGAAGTAACATGGGTAGGTGTGTACTGGTGACTGGAACTTTCCCTCTGAGGGATTTTTCCAAGGTCTATCTTGGAGACTGAATTGGCAGGCCCATTGGTCTTAGGCTGAGCTGTCCTTCTTCCACATTAATCACTAATACAGAGATCATTTGGTTTCCATCTGCTGGTTATGCTGTTTTAGTTCTCATTCTCATGAGGGGTAGAGCTCAGATGGGAAGAAAACTATTAGATCCTCTCAAAGACACACCCCTGTTGTTAAAATCTTCATATTTAGTTGATTTATCTTCTTGACTCCATATATACATTTATTAGCACAAGCTATAGAAATTCATAAATCCCTGTAAAAATCATAGAAAAGATTTTCGTGGTGGTGGTATTTTTTCTGTAAATATTTTAGGAATTGAATTTTATTTTTCCATTTATATTACAGTTCAAGATTGTAAAGGGATTTCTGAGTAACACCAACTTATTTAGTCATTGAGCTGTATTTAAAAACCTCAACTAAACTTGGAGTTGGGAAGGCCATAGAAGGAGCTCTCATACCCTACCACTCTTGGTCAATTAGCCAAACAGGAAACTGTCAGTTATTGACCCCAACAGGAAGAGAGGGTACCTTGCACTTCTAAACAGGAAGTGCAACTCCTTTACTACCTCAGCAGGAGGAAGGAAGACTTCTTTTTTGCCCAGCATCAAGCCCAGCCAATGGAAAATGCTGCAGCTCAGCCAATGAGAAGTTGTCATCACTTGAATTTTTACTTTCCTCCAGAGAACTTTCATTGTTTCCCTACTGATGATTTCCTTTCCTTGTCCTGCCCTCCTTAATATAAAAGACTTCCGTGATGTGTAACCCCTTAGAGTATCCCTATTTTCCAGATGAGATGCCGCCCTATTTTTGAATCATGTAATAAAGCCAATTAGATCTTCAAATTACTCAATTAAATTTTTGTAACAGTTGTGATAAACTAAGAGACTTTAAAGCACCCAGGTTGCTTATTGAAGGGACACAGATATGGACAGTGCCTATCAAAGAGGGAATAAGCAGCTGTAGGTACTTAGTGTTCAAGCTACCACAGAGCACTGGGGAAATTTAGAGACACACTTATGTAAAGCTTACAAGTCTTGTAATCCAATGACACTAACTTCTATAGATTCCAGAAAAAGTTGAATTTATCAAAGGTTGACCACTCTTAAACAGGAAAATGAAAGCTTTGTATTTCTTTATTCCCTGATGTTTTCTTCATTAGGCTTATAATACACTTGGAAATCTGTTTGCAATCCCCCTAAAAAGATTATAGGTGTTCAGTGTTCCTAATTCCTTTTTTTTATACCCTTCTCCAACTTCCTTTACTTTAGTAGGAACCTGGTCTAAAATAACTGTAATGTGCATACACTGTAGGAAATGTAATATTTCACCAATAATAATTTAATTAATTGATTAATAATTTAGTTAATAACATCAATTATGTAGTCATATATTTTAATTATTATATTAAATGATTAAACAATATATGTTATATAATTATATATCATTATTTTGATTACAGTTGCATTTCAAATATTGTTCCATTTTGTGGTTTTTGTTCTTTCATTATTTTGTTTTAAAAATATTACCTGTTACTATGTGTATATCAAGTTCAAGAGTTCTCAAACTATTTGGTCTCTAGAGCTCTTTACACTGTTAAATATTATTGAGTATTTCAGGGAGCTTCTTTTTATTGTTATATTACCATCTATCAATAGCTACCATCTTTGAAATTAAAATTGAGAACTTTGAAAACTATTCATTAATTTATTTGAAATGATAATAAAAATCCATTTCACATTAACGTATGTATTTTATGATATATATTTTTATAAAAGATAACTATATTTTCTAAAACAATAGTGAGAATGGTGAGTGTCATTTTTTTAATTTGCAAATCTCTTTAATATTGGGTTTAATGGAGACATTTGAATTCTCACATTCTGCATTCAATTTGTTGCAATGTGTTGTTTTATTGGACATACAGTAAGAGATTCTGGCCTCAAACACATATGTGGCTGGAAAAGCAAGGAATATTCTAATAGCTTTGTCAGCTTATTGTAGATATTCTTCTTTGGTACTTTAATAAAACTTGACAAGTAGTAGTTTCCTAAAGCTTAGTTGCAATGTGGAACCCGAAACCATGCCAATTTTTCATGCTTATTTACATTAAAATCCATTGGTCTATCTTACTGTTTGAATAGATCATTTGTCCATGTGTGATGCTGTAACATCACACATGGATCACTTAAAAATATTCACTGACTAATGCAAATCTTCCAGATGTTGACACATTTAATTCTATAATATGTAAAAAATATCCATATCATATAATCACCACCCATATCATCAGGAAAGACTATAAGTGTTGAGAAGATATCAAAGTATCAAAATTCTAATTTTCTTTTGAAAGTTCAAATCTTACCATTAGGAACAAATGATGTCAGTTATGTTCCTTGAATTGACAGGTTCACTTTGTTCATTTTTGAGAAAATGTCTGCCAAAATCTAAGTCTGATAACCATAGCTTGTCTTTCTGTTGTTCTATCAAGTACAAATGGTGTTCAATGAAAAATGGGACAGTTTCAGCTTGTAACTCAAATAATGGCACAAGTGCTTTCCTTGAGATAGCTCCCATGCCTGAGTGAACAGCAGGCAAGTTCTGTGGGTACTTCCCATTTCATCACACATAATATTAAAGAGGTGTACTTATGGGTCAAGGTTTAATAAAATTAAAATGAATATTTTTTTATTGTTTCATCAAGGATATTAAGCAAAGCTAGCACTTTAATATGCATACATGGTAGTGTTGAATGTAAAGACCATGCATATAGTTTATTGCCATTGTTTGATTTGTGCTAAGGCTCTAGCTGCTTTACCCCTTTTTGCTTTGGACCATCACTGCAAATATTAGTGCAGTGGAAAAAAGCAAATAATACCCTCATATTATTATGAAAATAGCTTTGGCCTCAAAAACTCTCTGAAATGGTATCTGGAAACTTCTGGGGTCCTCAAACCATACGTGAGAACTGGTGCTTTAGTTCATTCCCTCTACCTGCATAATATTATGAATGCTTTAACTGCATAGTTAAACTAATAGATGTATATAACTGTGACACTATAAAATGAAATTACTGAGATTTTAGAGAAAAATATGATCATAGTCCTGGGATGCATATTTAAAATTAGATAGATAATCTTTAATTTTCTAATAAATAAAATAAGTAAATGTAGTTTTCAATAAGCAGATATACAAATTAAGCCATACAATCATTTTAGATTAAAAGAAAAAATCTACCATGTCAGAGAATGATTGAAAAAAAATTACCAAGATACAATTTCTTTGTAATGGAATAGTTATAAATATGACAAGAAAGGACTTCCACCCTAATATATCTACTATTGTATTCTTAGTTTTCCAAAGTAAAGGTCTTATAATTATACTTTAGTGTTCACATTCATATATATAATACAATATAATGTCCAGTTTAGTAAATTATATTTTCAAAGTGTTTGTGTCATCAGTCTTCCTGTTATTGAAAGGTTTTCCATTAGATCCCTAAATAAAATGTATGGTTTCTTTTGGCAATTATAACTTTACCAAAGTCTCTCAGGCAGAATCAAAGAAGTCAAGCTGATGGTCAGTTTTTACCAAATGGCCTTTTCTAGTTACTCTGATCTTAAAAAATTACTTGGACAACTCACCCACTTTCTCCTTTCTGGAAAAACTTTTAGACAAGAGGGTTTATCAGTCTTTTTCAAAGGTAGGCAGAACTCATCTGTTAGCTTCCAGGACATGGGATTTTGGAGGTTTTAAATTAAATTCAATTTCACTAAAGATATTAGCCTGTATAAATTAAAAAAAAAATTTTCTTCCTGTGACAATTTTGTCATTTTATATTTTTTCTAGAAAATTATCCATTTCAGGTAGTTTGAATGTATACTTGTCCAAAATATTTTTATAAATTGTATATCTGTTATTTTCCCTTTCATTCTGTAGTATGCTTATTTGAATCTACATTCTTCTAACTGATCTGTTTTTCTGGGATTTTGTCTATACTGTTGATACTTTCAAAGACACAGTTTTAGATTTTGATATTTTCTATTAGTTGGTTCTTTAGTTCACTGATTTCTTATTTTGTCTTTTCTTATTTTATGGTATTTATAAAATTTACAAAAAATGTGCATTTTTTTCTAACTTTTGTGTTGAATTCTTGCTATTTAACATTTCTACTCTTCTGACTTAAAAGGATTAAAATTCTCTCTGTGATTGTTTTAGCTAGCCTCTGTGTTCTTGATTTGTCATGCTCTACTTTCATTGAGTTGTAGGTATTTCATAAGTTCCCATTTTATTTTCCACCCAAAGGGTATTTAGTCACATGTATTTAGATAATTTTCACACATAGAAACACATACACAGATAAAGAGTGTCAATGCTTTTTATATCTTACTTAAGAAAGCCATACTTACTTTGGGGTCATAAATATATTCTATATTCTAAAAGCTTAACAGATTTTACCTTCTTCTTTTATGCCTTTAATCCTTCTGCAGTTGATGTTTTTGGTGTAATCTTTGAGGTAGGTGTCATTGTATTCCCCCCACCCATGAATGTATAGTTTTCTCAGTACAATTTACAGAAAAAATTATGCTGCCCCCACTGTATTGAAATGAAATACTATTGTATGTGAAGGTCTGTTTCTATGAAGTTAATTCTGATTGGTCAATTTGACCATCCCTGCACAACTACCTCACTCCCATTATTACTATAACTTAAAAATATGTTTTGAAGATTGCTTCAAGGTGGCAAAGTAGAAAGATATATGCTCATTCCCTCTTGTGAGAGCATGAGAATCAAGGTTGACTGCTGAATGATCATCAATTATACCACAGAAGTCTACCCACTGGAGTGAAGGTTCTGAGCGCCATGTCAGGCTTCCCAACCTGGGGGTCCTTCAACAGGAGGAAGAATTCGCAGAGAATCAGACTTTGAAGGCTAGCAGGATTTGATTGCAGGACTCTGACAGGACTGGGGAAAAGAGAGACTCCACTCTTGGAGGACACACACAAAGTAGTTTGTACATCAGGACCCAGGGGAAGTAGCAGTGACCCCATAGGAGACTGAACCAGACCTACCTGCTAGTGCTGGAGGGTCTCCTGCAAAGGCAGGGGGTGGCTGTGGCTCACCACAGGGACAAGGAAACTGGCAGCAAAAGTTCTGAGAAGTACTCCAGGACATGAGCCCTCCCAGAGTCCACCATTAGCCCCAACAAAGAGCCTGTAGCCTCCAGTGTTGGGTTTCCTCAGGCCAAACAAACAACAGGGAGGGAACTCAGCCCCCCCTTTAGCAGACAAGTGGATTAAAGTTTTACTGAGCTCTGCCCACCAGAGCAACACCCACCTCCACCCACCACCAGTCCCTCCCATCAAGAAGCTTGCACAAACCTCTTGGATAGCCTCATCCTCTAGAGGGCAGACAGTAGAATCAAGAAGAGCTACAATACTGAAGACTGTTGAAGGAAAACCACATGCACAGAAGAACAGACAAAATGAAAAGGCAGAGTACTATGTATCAGATGAAGGAACAAGATAAAAGCCCAGAAAAACAACTAAATGAAGTGAAGATAGGAAACCTTCCAAAAAAAGATTTCAGAATAATGATAGTGAAGATGATCCAGGAGCTCAGAAAAAGAATAGAGGCAAAGATCAAGAAGATGCAAGAAATATTTAACAAAGACCTAGAAGAATTAAAGAACAAACAAAAAGAGATGAATAATACAATAACTGAAATGAAAAATAAACTAGAAGGAATAACTGAGGCAGAAGAATGGATAAGTGACCTATAAGACAGAATGGTGGAATTCACTGCCACAGAACAGAATAAAGAAAAAAGAATGAAAAGAAATGAAGACAGCTTAAGAGACCTCTGGGACAACATTAAACACACCAATATTCACATTATAAGGGTACCACAAGGAAAAGAGAGAGAGAAAGGACCTGAGAAAATATTTGAAGAGATTATAGTCAAAAAATTCCCAGACATGGGAAAGGAAATAGCCACCCAAGTACAGGAAGTGCAGAGAGTCCTAGGCAGGATAAACCCAAGGAGAAACACACCAAGACACATAGTAATCAAATTTTAAAAAATTAAAGACAATGAAAAATTATTAAAAACAACAAGGGAAAAACCACAAATAACATACAAGGAAACTCCCATAAGGTTAACAGCTGATTTCTCAGCAGAAACTCTATAACCCAGAAGGGAGTGACATAATATATTTAAAGTGATGAAAGGGAAGAACCTAAAACCAAGATTACTCTGCCTGGCAAGGATCTCCTTCAGATTTGATCGAGAAATCAAAAGCTTCACAGACAAGCAAAAGCTAGGAGAATTCAGCACCACCAAACCAGCTCTACAACAAATGCTAAAGGAACATTTTTAGGCAGGAAACACACAAAAAAGGAAAACACCTACAATAACAAAACCAAAACAATTTAAAAAATGATAATAGGAACATACATATTGATAATTACTCTAAATGTGAATGGATTAAATGCTCCAACCAAAAGACACAAGCTCACTGAATGGATACAAAAATGAGACCCATATGCTGTCTATAAGAGACCCACTTCAGATCTAGGGACACATACAGACTGAAAGTGAGGGGATGGAAAAAGGCATTCCATGTAAATGGAAATCAAAAGAAAGCTGTAGTAGCAATACTCATATCAGATAAAATAGACTTTAAAATAAAGAATGTTACATGAGACAAGAAAGGACACTACATAATGATCAAGGAATCACTCAAAGAAGAAGATATAACAATTTTAAATATTTATGCACCCAACATAGGAGCACCTCAATACATAAGGCAAATGCTAACAGCCATAAAAGGTGAAATTGACAGTAACACAATCATAGTAGGGGACTTAAACACCCCACTTTCACCAATGGACATATCATCCAAAATGAAAATAAATAAGGAAACACAAGCTTTAAATGATACATTAAACAAGATGGACTTAATTGATATTTTTAGGACATGCCATCCAAAAACAACAGAATACAGTTTCTTCTCAAATGCTCACGGAACATTCTCCAGGATAGATCATAACTTGGGTCACAGATCAAGTCTTGGTAAATTAAAGAAAATTGAAATCATATCAAGGATCTTTTCCAACAACAGTGCTATGAGATTAGAAAACCATTACAGGGGAAAAAACATAAAAAATACAAACATGGAAAGGTTAAACAATATGTTATTAAATAATCAAGAGATCACTGAAGAAATTAAAGAAGAAATCCAAAAATACCTAGAGACAAATGACTGTGAAAACATGACAACCCAAAACCTATGGGATACAGCAAAAGCAGGTCTAAGAGGGAAGTTTATAGCAATACAATCCTACCTCAAGAAACAAGAAAAATCTCAAATAAACAATCTAACATTACACCTAAAGGAACTAGAGAAAGAAAGCCAAAAAAACCCCAAAGTGAGTAGAAGGAATGAAATCATAAAGATCAGAGCAGAAATAAATGAAAGAGAAACAAAGAAAACAATAACAAAGATCAGTAAAACTAAAAGCTGGTTCTTTGAGAAGATAAACAAAATTGGTAAACCTTTAGCCAGACTCATCAAGAAGGAGGCAGAGGATTCAGAACAATAAAATTAGAAATGAAAAATGAGAAGTTACAACGGACACCACAGAAAAACAAAGCATATAAGAGACTATTACAAGTCACTATGCCAATAAAATGGACAACCTGGAAGAAATAGACAAATTTTTAGAAAGGTATAATCTCCTAAGACTGAACCAGGAAGAAATAGAAAATATGAACAGACCAATCACAAGTAATGAAATTGAAACTGTGATTAAAAATCTTCCAACAAACAAAAGTCCAGGACCAGATGGCTTCACAGGTGAATTCTATTAAACATTTAGAGAAGAGCTAACACCCATCCTTCTCAAACTCTTCCAAAAAATTGCAGAGGAAGGAAAACTCCCAAACTCATTCTATGAGGCCACCATCACGCTGATACGAAAGCCAGACAGATACTACAAAGAAAGAAAATTACCGACCAATATCACTGATAAATATAGATGCAAAAATCCTCAACAAAATACTGGCAAAACAGAATCCAACAGCACATTAATAGGATCATACACCATGATCTAGTGGGATTTATCCCAGGGATGCAAGTATTCCTCAATATATGAAAATCAATCAATGTAATATACCATTTTAACAAACTGAAAAATAAAAACCATGTGATCATTTCAGCAGATGCAGAAAAATGTAACAAAATTCAACATTCACTTATTATAAAAGCTCTCTAGAAAGTGGGCATAGAGGGAAGCTACCTCAATAATAAAGGCCATTTATGAGAAACCAACAGCAGACATCATTCTCAGTGGTGAAAAAGTGAAATCATTTCCTCTAAGATCAGAAACAAGACAAAGATGTCCACCCTCACCACTATTATTCAACATAGTTCTGGAAGTCCTAGCCATGGCAACCAGAGAAGAAGAAGAAATAAAAGGAAAACAAATAGGAAAAGAAGTAAAACTTTCACTGTTTGCAGATGACATGCATAGATAATCTTATAGATGCCACCAGAAAACTAGTAGAGCTAATCATTGAATTTGGTAAAGTTGCAGGATTCAAAATGAATGCAGAGAAATCTCTTGCATTCCTATACACTAATGATGAAAAATCTGAAAGTGAAATTAAGGAAACACTTCCCTTTACCATTGCAACAAAAAGAATAAAAGACCTAGGAATAAACCTACCTAAGGAGGTGAAAGACCTGTACTCAGAAAACTATAAGACACTGATGAAAGAAATCAAAGATGACACGAAGAGATGGAGAGATATACAATGTTCTTGGATTGGAAGAATCAATATTGTGAAAATGACTATATTACCCAAAGCAATCTACAGATTCAGTGCAATCTCTATCAAATTACCAATGGCATTTTATACAGAACCAGAACAAAAAATCTTAAAACTTGTATGGAGACACAAAAGACCCCAAATAGCCAAAGCAATCTTGAGGGAAAAAAATGGAGCTGGAAGAATAAGGCTCCCTGACTTCAGACTATACTACAAAGCTAGAGTAATCAAGATAATATAGTACTGGCACAAAAACAGAAATATAGATCAATGGAACAGGATAGAAAGCCCAGAGATAAACCAATGCACCTATGGTCAACTAATCTATGACAAAGGAGGCAAGGACATACAATGGGGAAAAGAGAGTCTCTTCAATAAGTAGTGCTGGGAAAACTGGACAGCTACATGTAAAAGAATGAAATTAGAACACTCCTTAACACCATACACAAAAATAAACTCAAAATGGATTAGAGACCTAAATGTAAGATCAGACACTATAAAACTCTTAGAGGAAAACATAGGAAGAACAATCTTTGACAAAAATCACACCAAGATCTTTTTTGACCCATCTCCTAGAGAAATGGAAATAAAAACAAAAATAAACAAATGGGACTTAATGAAACTTAAAAGCTTTTGCACATCAAAGGAAACTATAAACAAGATGAAAAGACAACCCTAAGAGTTGGAGAAAATATTTGCAAATGAATCAATGGACAAAGATTAATCTCCAAAATATACAAACAGCTCATGCAGCTCAATCCAAAAATAGGCAGAAGACCTAAATAGGCATTTCTTCAAAGAAAGAAGATATAAAGATGGCCAAGAGGACCATGAAAAGCTGCTCAATATCACTAATTATTAGAGAAATGCAAATCAAAACTACCATGAGGTATCACCTCACACCAATTAGAATTGACGTCATAAAAAAATCTACAAACAACAAATTCTGGAGAAGGTGTAGAGAAAAGGGAACCCTCTTGCACTGTTTTTGGGAATGTAAATTGAAACAGCCACTATGGGGAACAGTATGGAGGTTCCTTAAAAAACTTAAAATGAATTACCAGCAATCCCAGTACTGGGCATATACCCAGAGAAAACCATAATTCAAAAAGACACATGCTGCAAATAGTTCATTGCAGCACTATTTATAGTATCCGGGTCATGGAAACAACCTAAATTCTCATCAACAGACAAATGTATAAAGAATATGTGGTACATATATGTTATGGAATATTACTCAGCCATAAAAAGGAATGAAATTGGGTCATTTGTAGAAACATGGATGGACCTAGAGGCTGTCATACAGAGTGAGGTAAGTCAGAAAAAGAAAAACAAATATTGTATATTAAGGCATATATGTGGAATCTAGAAAAATGGTACAGGTGGAGCAGTTTGCAAGGCAGAAATAGAGACACAGATGTAGAGAACAAATGTATGGACACCAAGGGGAGAAAGCAGGGGAGGGGTGGTGGTGGTGCTGGGATGAATTGGGAGATTGGGATTGACATATATACTCCAATATGTATAAAATAGATAAATAATAAGAATCTGCTGTTTAAAAAAATGAATAAAATTCAAAATATATATATATATATTTTTTGATACCTATTAGAACAATTCCTCCCAGCATATTTTTATTAAGTATATCTTGATTATTCTTGGCAGTTTGTATTTCCCCTTATAAATTTTAGAACTGGCTTATCAAAATCCACATAAAAATTAGGGATTTTCCTTGGTGGTGTAATTTGGGGAAAATTGATATATTTAAAATACTGAGAAAATATTTTAAATTAAAAAAAGAAAAAACTGCATATTCCAATCCATGAATGTGTAATATCTTCTCATTTATTTAGTCTCTTACTATTTCTCAATAATGGTTTAGAATTTTCTGTGTGGAAGTCTTGTCCATGATTTCTTAGATAATCCTGGGTACTTTAAGTTGCACTCTTACAAAATTTATCTTTTTTTAAATACCATAATTTTTTAGTTCTTTATTGTTGCTATAGAAATACAATTGGATTTTGTACATTGAGTTTGTATGTACAACACTTTAAGAAGCTTTTCTGTTAATTCCAATGGTTTTATATATGTATTACTTTAGCTTAACTGCATGTAAAATTATGTATCTGCTAATAAGGAGGTTTTTTTAAAATTCTCAATTTTGTACCTTATATTTCATTTTCTTGCCTTACTGAACTGGCTAGCATGTCCAATATAATGCAATCTAATGATCAAAAATGGCACATCTTTTTCAAATTTTAGATCTCAAAGGAAAAGTTTAACTGTATATATTTAAAATTTTTTTAGCTTATTGATTAAGAATCTTATTTCTTGAATTGCAAATACAAGAAATTTAATTTCCAGTGTTTCTTACTGATTGATTTTCTGAGATGTAATGCCCTCTAAAATAAGATCAGGTACAAATGTTATCTTCATAGTCTGCGATCTCCATTTCTTTTGGTATTTATGCCACTCAAACTAGGGTTCAGGGAGATATGAGGTCTCCATTCCCAGAGAGCTTGACCTTCAAATCCTCCTTGAGCCAATTATTTTCTACCATATTTTTATTTGGTAGACAAAGTCAATCACTGATAAACCACATCATTTTCCAAAGGAAAAGGCATTCTCCATGATTTCAGTTTTCATAGCATTCAGCAGTTTTTGACTTGTACATTATAATGAAACTTTCTGGGCTGGTGCTCTCAGTCAAAAAAGCCACATATCTCTGAGGCACTAGTTGTTTATTACTCCAATGAAATATTTTCTACAGAGCAGAACTGTTCATAAATTGGCCAAGAAATCCTAGTTATTATGGCATGACTCACAACATTTTACTCTTACCACCATAATGATGCTCTGACTATTATCCCAGATGCTTCACAGCATTTTTCTAAACAACATTCACTCTGAATGATGCCCCCATGTGTGCACTGCTTGAGACTTTTTGTTTGTGTTTATGATCTAAACCTAGAGGAACAATTTGACACTGTTGCTCTGAGCTATAAATCCTAGACTAGAGGGTTCTAGGGTGCACACTCTGGTACTGGAAGTTAGTTGAGATATTGCTTGAAACCTTCAAACCATTCTCAAGCCATTGGTATGAGATATCTACTTATAAAGGATGCCTTTGATTGGAAGAAAAACCTACATTCTTGCTGCTGATTGCTGTCACAATGTACAATATATTCAGGGAGAGATGGTTAGAATTATGAAAGTGAGTCCTACATTTAAAATAAAAATATACAGAACAGTTATGTATACCAAGTTCTAATTGGACTTATAGACTTCTTCCATGCAAAATGATGAAGGCAAATGGTCTGTTGTGGAATTATCATATTTGTCAACATTTTTCCCCTGAGTGACTCATTGCCATGAGTAATATATATTTTTAATGCCATCTGGTTATGAACATTTTGGCAACATTTTCCTGGATGTTCAACAAGGTCACTGTGAAGGAAAGCAATGTTCTTTGGCTTCCAGCAACATTGCTGTAGTGGGTCCCTGATATTTACAAGTCCTGATATTCTTACTTCCACTTATCACTTAAAGGATGACTCTTTAAAAGGGAACTTCCTCTCTATTTAAATTTGTTAGCTCAGGGGTCACGTGAAAAGTTGCGTTTGAAGGACACTGTACTTTGTGTGGCAACTTCTGGCATTATCAATTTAGTGATTTCATCTATTTTTTTCATTTGTAAATTTTTTTTTTTTTTTTTTTCGGTATGTTGGCCTCTCACTGTTGTGGCCTCTCCCGTTGCGGAGCACAAGCTCCGGACGCGCTGGCTCAGCGGCCATGGCTCACGGGCCTAGCTGCTCCACGGTATGTGGGATCTTCCCTGACCGGGGCACGAACCCGTGTCCCCTGCATCGGCAGGTGGACTCCCAACCACTACGCCACCAGGGAAGCCCCTGTAAATGTTTTTACAATGATAAAGACCTGATAGTTTGAAGGAATATTTATTATTCAAAGAGATAATACTATTATTACTTCTTTTTACTGTTATTCATGACAAAGAAGCTATGTTTGGAGCATGAAGTACAAGGAAAGAATAGTCTCATTGCTTGGGAAAGATGATTGAAGGATAATAGATGACATAGAGAAAGAAGAAACTTAATCCCATTTTCTTTCATATCAGAGTAAATGCACATTTTCTTTATATGTTGTAGGAAATAAGAAATATTTCCCTAATATATGTATAGACTTTGTATATGACAAATATATTTAAATGAGTCAGAGCCTCAAGTCAGGATTGCTTTTGCTTGGAAAATCCTTAGACATTCCAAGCTCTTGAAATTAGCAGGAGATTTGGCAAGACCATATTGCAGAGTAAAAATAAATTTTCCTGGTTGAACTGATATTTACAAGAAATTTCCCTCATGGCTGCAACAGAAATTAACTGAGCCCAGTGTCAAAATACAGAGCTAGTGCCTTGGACCCTTTCCTGTTTTCTTGTCTTAAATTCCCCCTTCTAAAAACACCATCTTGCTTTTTACTCCTCTATAACTCAGGTGTCAGTAAAAGAAAAATTAGAAATAATAATAATTGATAATAATAATGGCAGAGACTTACTGAACATTTAATATTTGTGTCTGAGAATCAAATAGGGTAATTCATGTGAAGGTCTTAAACAGTATCTAGCATACATTTACTGATGAATAAACATTAGTTATTTCTATACTTCTTAATTCCTTAAAAAACACTTATTAGATAATGTTTTAGTTTTTTTTTTTTTTTTTCCAGATGAGTTTACCTTGGTGTTCAGTACATAATGAAGCCTGTCTTTGCTTGTCAGATTTAATCATCTTTATTTTAGCTCCTTTAAAATGATTTCTCCACTTTAGACAGGAGGTTCATGTGACTGCCCACAATGTTCCATGGTTGTCTCTGCATCAAGCTTGTTGATGTAACACACAGACTCTCTCCTTCAATTTCTATTCTCCATTCTGGATTCTTCTCTGAGTTCTCTATCATCAGCTTGACCTGGTGATTCCTATTCTTGTTGCTTCATTTCCTGGGCTCACTAGTCTATACATAATGCCTGTACCATTGGTGGTCTTGATGTTCATTATGCACATTTCCTGTATACACACTCAAGATTGCAATCCCGTGAGAAGACATTGATTAAACGTTTTTCTTGCAGTCCATAGACCTAGTAAAAAGTCAGAGATATGATTTATGATCAAAATTGAGTCATTCATTGAGTTAGTTTTTAATGGCTTCTTTTTTAGATCATAAGTACAAAATTCACAAGTATTTTCAAATGTACAGTCTTTAATATGACTCATTTCACAGAATTTTTTGGTATAGAAACATCTATTATATTCTACTTTAAGTACTATTCAGTCTTTCATTTGTTTATACAGTCAGCCATCACAAGAGTCACTGTCTGAATCACAGTAAGGTGCACAATTTATTTCTTAGAATAAAATGAAACAGGGAAAATTTTCATTTTGGGGACCTTCAGGTAATGATGCATACTCAATCAGTTTCATCATTCATCCTAAGAGCCTTCTATTGAGAAGAACACAATAAATTTATGAGAAACAGTGTACCACTGGCTTAGTTCTCAATTCCCAGAGGTAACTTGTCAGACATTCCATATTTTAATCATTATCTGCTTCACGAGCCAACAGGACAAGCAACTATCACATGCTAGCCATCAAAAAGATGCCAACACATCTAGAAAGATTATATCCATCACTCTATTCAGTATGATAGCTACTTTCACAGGTCCTAAGGCAAAGAGAATCTTATTTCAGTGTCCCTGAAACCTCCAGTTTCTCAGTAATACCTTAAGGATTGCTGACAAGGCAGCTTCTGGGTTAGGTCCTCATCTCTGAAATTTATTTTCCCTGGATTACATTCCTATGAATTCTGGAGCAAGCTGGAAGTTGCATGAATATCAAAGCTGAATTAAAGAAATAATCTGTAGAAAAACTAATAACTATAATCTATGAAGTCCTAGATAGATGTCAGATGTTTCTTCGTATTTGTTGTGAGGTCCCATGCAGCTTCATAACTTTGTGTATAAGCAGGAAATGAAAATTATAATTTATAAGAACCATAATTGAAGGTTTTTTTCATTGTCAATTAGGGTGAGACTCGGAGAGATAAATATTCCCCATATTCAAGAGAATATAAAAGCACAGATCCAAAATTGCTTCTTTCTGTTATCTTTTAATATCTAGCACTCAAAATATGCCTTTTATTTTCCCAGTTCGTATACATGAAGCCAGGAATCTGAAAACCTACACTGTAGCATGTGCAGGTTTCACTCAGTAGAAGTTTTTTCTACCCTTTATATATTTGTATATTGTAATCATATACACAAAAAGGTTGTAAAAAATATATATAGTCATAAACACAAAAACGTTGTAAAAAATTTGCATTGTAGTAAAAATAATAACTAACTTTCATTGAGAACAAAGTAGACACCAGGCACTTACTATGCACATACTCAGCGTAATCTCATGGGATAAGAGCACTTTTTATTCCCATTTTTATAAGAAAATTATTTCTCAGTTAGATTAGGTAAATGCCTCAAAGTTATGAAGCTAAAAGTATCTGAGCTGCAAAGATTATGCTCTTCCTTCTAAACTACCGAAAAAACAAGGAAGCAAGTTAGTTGTCTTTTGTTTGTCTGTCTGGATTCTTCCTCACACTTGTCCATCTTTTGTGCCCCTTGGGATTCAGGTGGGTTTGGTTGATGGAGCTCAACAAAACATGAGGGGAGAGGAAAAAAGTAAGGTTAGGGTTCTATTTCCTCCCTGCAGGGACACTGAGTTTATTAGTTTCTTTCTTTTTTCCTTTCTTCCTCCCTCTTTCTTTCTTTCTTTCTTTCTTTCTTTCTTTCTTTCTTTCTTTCTTTCTTTCTTTCTTTCTTTCTTTCTATATAGGAATATAGTTGATGAAAGTCAACAACTCATGTCAGGAAGTCCTTCCACACAACAATCTCTCTCTGGGTTCTAATAATTGGTCCCCACCTCACCCCTTCAGGCTTAGCAGTAGTAAAAGCAAGCTGAGTTGGTAGCTGTGGGATACAGCTTTATCCTACCCAATTTGAGTGTCATCTCTTTCTTGCCAGGATTGTGATAGATATATGAAGTCCATCAGAATCTGTTTCAGGAGAAATACATTGTAAAATTCTCGTGTATTCATGTGAAATTGTCTTATCCCTATAAAGAGGATATAATCACAGGATATTATAAGATGCATTAAGATAGACATATCAGACCACTTAGCACAATTTCTGTCTCATATAGAATATTTCATATATTTAGTTAAAGCAAAATATGAATTAATAAATACTTTAAATAGTCAAATTATGAATCTGTCTTACCATGCTGCTATATGAATAGATTCTGGTACTGTCCCTCAGATTTTTTCATTCTCTTTCTGCCATCCTGCAATTCAGGACACATGTTATGCTCTAAAATTTTTAATTAGTATTTTAACTGACCTGTGTTATCATTTCATATCAAATTCAAAATGACAATGACATTTCCCAAAAGGGCCATGGGGAAATGCAATTTATTGAAGAATAAAAGTTTGGGGTTCCTTCTGCTAAGCAGAACATAGATTTGAGTAAAATTAGAAAGTACAGGGTCATGTTCATTGAATACTGGGAAGGTGACAGAATTAGAGAGATCATTAGTATCAATGATGACACAAAAATGTTTCATTATCAACCCAGCTAAGCCAGATCAGACCTGTTTACCTTCCTCTATAAGTTTCAATCATGTTCACTGTTATTTGTATCCTTTAGTAGTAATGAAAATATTGCAAATAAGATTTTCCATGAAAATGGGGCTTCCTTGGTGGTGCAGTGGTTACGAATCCACCTGCCAATGCAGGGGACACGGATTTGAGCCCTGGTCCAGGAAGATCCCACATGCCGTGGAGCAACAAATCCCATGCACCACAACTGGACTCTAGCCTGTGCTCTAGAGTCCATGAGCCACAACTACTGAGCCCATGTGCCACAACTACTGAAGCCTGTGTGCCTAGAGTCCATGCTCCACAACAAGAGAAACCACCACAATGAGAAGCCTGTGCACCGCAATGAAGAGTAGCCCCCACTCATCGCAACTAGAGAAAGCCAGAGAGCAGCAACGAAGACCCAATACAGCCAAAAATAAATAAATAAAATAAATTCCTTTTAAAAAAAAGATTTTCCATGAAGATGTTGATGGCACTGTCTGGATTTCCTTGTCCTTTTTTCAAACATGTGAATACCATGAACCAATGATGCTCAATCTAGAAAAAAATCTAGCTTAGGGAACATTGCTTTGGCAAACTATCTGATTCTCCCCTTCATGGACCCCCACCCTACAACAGTCATATCATCTTCTATAATGCTTGGTACCTTGACATACCCCCTATTACCTGGCAACGGTTACTTTAATGTGTCTCCATTATTGGACTGTGGCCCTTTTATGAGCATAGCATAGAACATGACATATAGGAAGAGCTCAATCAATGTTTGCATAATTTAAGCAAGAAAGCCATGACAGCAATTAAAAATAAGGTACTCAAGAGCTGAGACTATGTTACATGGATAGTAGGGCATCATCTTTAACATGATCCCTGACATTTTCTCTGATAATTTTGATTTGGTTTTATGGGAAAACCCCAAACGTTTCATACTAAAGATAGGCAAATGGGTACCTAAATCACCTTACTTTATAGTTTAGCTTTATCTATGCCCTATTATCCTGCCCCATTCATAATATAATTGTCAAAAATATTTATTTTATTTGCATTTAGAACCACATACATGTGTAATAATTTTTACTTTAATCATCAAGCATAATTTAGAAAACTCAAGAGGAGGAGGAATGTGTTGTATTTAACACACTCCTTTTTTTTTTTTTTTCCTTCTTGATGTTTCAAGATTCCTTCTTGTATTGTTTCCCTCTGCTTAGGTCATTAGTCTTTTAGTCACTTTTTTATAGTAGGTCTGCTGTTGACAAATTCCCTTAGTATTCATTTATCTGAAAATATCTCAATTCTTCTTCCTTCTTGAAGACTATTTCCACTGGAGGTAGAATTTGGATTAACAAGTCTTTTATTTTAGTACTTGAACAACGTTTTGCTACTTTCTTTTGGCTTCCAGGATTTCTGAAGAAAAATGTGTTGTCGTTATAATATTTTCCTCCTATAGTTAAGCTATCATTTTTCTGTGGCTCTTTCAGGACTTTTATTTCCTTTATCTTTAGTATTCAGAAATTTGAATGTGTTTGGGTGTGGATTTCTGTGGTTTTATCCCTTTTTGGAGTTCGCTTATCTTCTTGAATAGGTAGATTTCTGTCTTGTGCCAAATTTGGGGAGTTTCACTCATTCTTTTTTTCTTTTGAAAACAATTTTCTTAGAGCAGTTGTGAGTGTACAACAAAATTGAGAGGCCAGTACAGAGATTTCCCATATACACCCTGCCTCTACACAGGCACAGTTTCCTCCTTTATCAACATATTGACCAGGGTGGTACTTTTTTTTTTTTAAATTTAACAAAGGATAAACCTACATCGACACATCATAATTGCCCAAACTCCATATTTACCTTAGCATTCACTCTTGGTGTTGTATGTTCTATGGTTTTGGACAAATATATGGATATAATGACAAACATCCATCATTATAGTGCCATACACAGTATTTTCACTGCTCTAAAAATCTTCTATGCTTGCTCTGCCGATTTGTCTTCCCTTCCCCCCACCCCCACAAATACTAATTGTCTCCATAGTTCTACCATTTCCAGAATATAATATAGTTGGAATAATATAGTAGTTAGCCACTTTATGTTTGTTTTCTTTCACTTAGTAATATGTATTGAAGTTTCCTCCATGACTTTTCATAGCTTGACAGCTCATGAATAATGTTTTCACTGCTAAATAATACTTCATTGTCTGGATGTGCCACAATTTATTTCTCTAACCACCTATTGAAAGAGATCTTTGTTGCTTCCAAATTTTGGAAATTATAAATGAAGCTGCTATAAACATCAGTGTGCAGGTTTTTGTATGTACATAAGCTTTCAACTGCTCTGTGTAACTATCAAAGAGTGTAATGTTGGATCATATAGTTAAGAGTATGTTTAGTTTCATAAGAACCCACAAAACTATCTTTCAAAGTGGTTGTGCCATTTTGCCTTCTCCCCCAGCAACGTATGAGACTTCCTGCTGCTTCATACCCTCATGGACATTTGATGTTATCAGTGTTTTGGAGTTTGACCATTCTAATAGGTGTGTAGTAGTATCTCATTGTTGTTTTGATATTTGCATTTTCCTGATAACATAGGATGTGAAGCATCTTTTCACATATTTATTTGCCATCTGTATAGCTTCTTTGGTGAGGTATCTATTAAGGTCTTTGGCTCCATTTATATTCAGGTTGTTTGTTTTCTCATTGATGAGTTTAAGAGTTCATGGTATATTTCATATAATAATCTTTTGTCAAATGTGTCTTTTGTAAATATTTTCTCCCAGTCTGTGGCTTGTTTTCTCATTCTCTTCAGACGGTCTCTTGCAGAGCAGAAGTTTTTAATTTTAATTAAGTCCAACTTAATTATATTTTTCAAGGATAGTGTCTATGATGTTGTATGTAAATAATCAATATCATTCCCAAGTCACCTAGGTTTCTCCTATGCGATTTTCTAGGAATTTTATAGTTTTGTGTTTTATGTTTAGGATTCTGAACCATTTTGAGTTAATTTTTATGAAGGGGGTAAGGTCTATGTCTGGATTTATTTTTTTGCATGTTGATGCCCTGTTGTTCCAGTACCATTTGTTGAAAAGACTATCTTTGCCCCAATGTATAGCCATTGTTGATATTCATAAAATAACTTGCTGGAATTTTGATTGGTATTGGACTTGATATATACATCATGTTGGGAACATCTGAACTCTTGACAACATTGAGTCTTATCCATCAACATGTATTTTGTCTCCATTTATTTATTTCTTTTATGATTTTGTTCATCAGAGTTCTGTCGTTTTACTCATACAGATCTGGTACATATTTTGTTAGATTTATACTTAAGTATTTTATTTTTGTGTGATGCTAATGTAAATAGTATTGTGTTTTTAATTTTAAGCTCCATTTCTTCATAATTAGTATATAGGAAATCAATTGACTTTTGTATATCAACCTTGTATCCTGCAACCTTGCTATTATCACTAATTAGCTGCAAGAACATTTTGGCTCACTCTTAGATTTTCTACATAGACAATCATGTCATCTGTAAACAAAGACAATTTTATTTCTTTCCTCTCAATCTGCATGCCTTTTCTTTTTTTGTTGCATTAGCAAGGACTTCCTGTGTGATAATTCCTTCTTTGTCATGGTGTATAATTCTTTTTGTACATTTTTTAATTCCATTTTTTAACTTTTAAAAGATTTTTGCATCTAAGCTCATGAGAAATATTGATCTGTAGTTTTCATTTCTTATAATGTCTTTGTCTGTTTTGGGTAATAGGATACCCCTGGCCTCAGAATGAGTTAGCAATTATTCCTGTTGCTTTTATCTTCTGAAAGAGATTGTAGAGAATTGGTATAATTTCTTCCTCAATGTTTGGTAGAATTCACCAGGAACCCACCAAGGCCTGGTGTTTTCTATTTTGAAAGATTATTAATTATTGATTCAATTTCTTTAATAAATATAGACCTTTTCATGTTGTGGTCTGAGGGCAGATATTGTATAACTTCTATTCTTTCAAATTTGTTAAGGTGTTCTTCATGGCTCAGGATGTGATCTATCTTGGTGAATGTTCCATGTGAGCTTAAGAAAAATGTGTATTCTGCTGTCATTAATTGAATTAGTCTATAGACGTCAATTATATTTAGTTTATTGATAATGTTGTTGAGCTCAACTCTGTCCTGTTCAACTGCTTTTCTGCCTGCTGGATCAGTCCATTTCTGAAAGAACAGTGCAGCTATTATTTCTTAGAGTAGTTCATCAGTCCATCCTCTTTCTCCTCTCCTTTCAAGATTCTGATTACAGGAATGTTAGATTTTTTAAAAATATTTTATTTATTTATTTATTTGGCTGTGTTGGGTCTTAGTTGCAGTATGTGGGCTCTTCATTGTGGCATGTGAGATTTTTTGTTGTGGTTCAGGTCTCTTTGTTGAAGCACATGGGCTTCTCTAGTTGCAGTGTGTGGGCTTCTCTTTAGTTGAAGCCCATGGGCTATCTAGATGTGGCATGCGGGCTTAGTTGCCCCTCAGCATGTGGGATCTTAGTTCTCTGACCAGGGATTGAACCCATGTCCCCTGCATTTGGAATGCAGATTCTTAACCACTGGACCACCAGGGAAGTCCCACTAATGTTAGATTTTTGTTGTTGTTATAGTCCCACAGGCTGCTCAGGTTCTGTTTACATTTTTTTTTTCTCTTGTTTAGTTGCTTAATTTCTGTTGTTCTATCTTCAAGTCCATGGATTCTTTCTTCTGTCTTCCATTTTGCTGTCATGCTTACCCATTCAGTGTTTTATTTTGGCTACTGTATTTTTCAGATATAAAATTGCCATTAAGTTCTTTGTATCTTCTATTAATTTGTTGGGATTATCTCTTTTTTTTTTCTCATTTGTTCCAAATGTGTTTATAATTGCTCATTGAAGTATTTTTATGAAAGCTGTTTTGAAATATTTGTCAGAAAAGTCTAAAATGTCTGTCATATCCGTATTAGCATATGTTGATTGTCTTTTGTCATTCAAGTTCACATTTTCTAGGTTTTTAATATGACATGATTTTTTAATTGAAATTTGGACATTTCATATTAGTTATGAAACTCTGGATCTTATTTAAGTCTTCTATTTTAGCTGGTTTTCTCTGACACCATTCCATCAGTAGAAGGGAGTATGGCATCATCTTTTTATCTCCAGATGAAGGTAGAAGCCCAGGTTACCCAGTTGACCTCCACTGACATCCACAAAGGAGTGGCTAGAAGAGGCAATGAACAGAATCTCATAGGAGCATTTGGAGGGAGCATGATCCTGCTGACATCTTGATTTCAGGCTTCCAGCCTCCAGTACTCTGAGGGAATAAATTTCTATTGTTTTTAAGTTACCCAGCTTGTGATAAATTGTTACAGAATCTACAGAAAACTAATGCAATTGTCCCTATAGAAAATCTAATGGAATCTACCCAAACTCTAATAGAGGTAGTAAAGTTTAGCAATATCACAGAATATAAAAATCAATAGTATTATATAAATTAGTAATAAACAAAGATAAATTAGTGTAAAAATAAGAAATAATTGGGAATTAATCTGTTAAAAGAAATAAAAGATGAGTACCCAGAAAATTTGAAAGCACTGATATGATAAGTTGAAGGAGATTTAAATAAATGAACTCAATTTTTCTAAGACATAAGTTCTCACCAGATTTATACTTAGATTCAATATAATGCCTAACAAATGTCCAGCAGGGTTTTTTCCTTTTTAAGAATCTGAAATATTGATTCTAAATTTCATATGGAAAAGCAAATAGTCAAGAAGAGCAAAAACATCTTTGAAAAACAGGAACAAAGTTTGGAAAACAACACCACTTGACTTTTTAAAATATGTTTAAAAACTATGTCAATCTAAAAGAATCAATGAAATAGAATTGAGCATCCAGAAATAGATCTACAAATATTCATAGTCAATTTCATGGAGTAATTTTTTCAACAAATGATGCTGTAACTATTGGATAGCCACTAGAAAACAAACAAAACTTGAGTTCATACCTTGAACCATATTTAAAATTTAAGCCAAAATAGATAAAAATCTTAAATGTAAACTTAACGTAAGCTTATAAGACTTCTAGAAGAGAATACAGTACAACACGTTTGTAATCTTGTTTAGGCAAAATTTTCTTACATATGACACCCAGAGCATAATCTATTAAAGAAATTATTGATAAACTGGAATCTAAAAAAATTGCAAGCTTGTGCTCTGCAAAAGACACTGTTGATAATGAAGACAAGCCATGTACTGAGAGAAAATATTTTCAAAGTGTATATCTGATAAAATAATTATATCCAGAATAATAAGTGTCCCCAGTATTTAATAAGAAAACAAATAAATAAAAATGAACAAAAATTTTGAGCATACACGTTAGTAAAGAAGTTTACATGTGGCAAATAAACACATGTAAAGATGCTTCAAATCATTAGACATTTGGGAAATGCAAATTAAAACCACAATGTGATGTCATTACACACCTGTTAGAGTGGCTAAAATTAAAGTCACTGACCATATCTAGGGTTGACAAGGATATGGAGAAACTGAAACTTGCATACACATTACTGGGAATTTATAACCAGTTTGAAAAAAGTTTATCAGATTCTTTAAAATTAAATATTTAAAAATATTTTTATTGTTATGTAACCATTTTAATCCTAGAAATCCATTTTTTTAATCCAAGGAAATGAAAGAATGTGTCTTTGTAAACACATATACATGGATGTTCATAGCAGTGTTATTTGTCACAACTCCAAACTGGAAACAGACGAAATGTCCATTAACAGGGGATAAACACATTTTAGTATAGCAATAAAATGGGAAAAAAAGAAGGAATGAACCATTGGTATATTCTACACATAACTGGATCTCAAAATAATTTATCTCAAGGGAAAGAATTTGGGCAAAAAGGCATACATACTGTATAATTCAACTCACATATATATATATATATATATATATTTTTTTTTTTTTCAGTACACAGGCCTCTCACTGTTGTGGCCTCTTCCATTGCGGAGCACAGGCTCCGGACGCGCAGGCTCAGCAGCCATAGTTCACGGGCCTAGCCGCTCTGCGGTATGTGAGATCTTCCTGGACCAGGGCACGGACCCATGTCCTCTGCATCGGCAGGCGGACTCTCAACCACTGCACCACCAGGGAAGCCCTCACGTACATTTTTATAAAATTCAAATTAGCATATAGTGGCAGAAAGCAGATCAGTGGTTCTTTGGTGATGGAGCATCACGGTGGGATGTGATGGAGAGATTACAAAGGGTCATTAAAAAGCTTTGGGAGTGATGGATAGATTCAATATTTTTATTCTGGTGAATTTTTTGGTGGATGTATACATATGTCAAAATTTATCATATTGTGTACTTTAAATATGTTCAGTCTATTGTATGTCAATTATGCTTCAAAAATTTGTTTAAAAAGAATATATTTAGAATGGCATTAAAAGATGCTTAGGAATAAATTTAATGAAAGATGTGAATTGCTGTAGGACTAGTATTTGTGAACAAACACAAATTGACTTTACATTTTATATGAAAATGTAAAAGGTAAATAGAATTAAGATAAATTTGAAGAAGGAAATGGGAGGACCCACTCTACTAGATATCACACTAATTATAAAGTCCCAATAACAGAATGTACATATAGACAAAAAGAATAGAAATTCTAGAAACAGGTAACACATAATTTTGAAACATAATATATGACAAGGTGGCACTTCAGAGCCATGGGGTAGCAGTGGTGCTGAATCTTGACCTTAATCCACTATACAGAAATCTAAATAACAAGTTAATTGTAGATGACAATATTAAAGAAAAAATTGAGATTTTAAAAGATAATATAGAATAAGATCTTTTCAGTCTTATGTAAAGAAATATTTCTTAAACAAGACACAAAAGAACTACACTTAAATTTTTTAAAAAATGACATATTGGACACAAAAGTATTTCAACAGGACACAAAAAGAACATAATGGATATCTGATAAATTGGACAACATTAAATTTAGAATCTTTGGTCCATGTAACATTGTTTGAGGATGAGGAAGATAAGCTGAGGCTGAGTACTAAACAATACAATTTTTTAATGTTTTATGTGTGATAGTATTTGTTTCCCCATTCCCATATGGGCTATGACAATAGGAGATCTGTTTTTGAAGCTGTAGTAAGAGATATTTTGATTAGTTTTTGGATGAACTTACTAAGAGAATTCAGAAAAGTTATCTGAATATTTTACAGGGTTAAAAATCCAATGAAATAAAATAGCAATTTACTTCTCTGGAATAAGTTAAATGGCTAAGTCCATGATAGCTTGTTATTACTAAAAATAATTTATTTGGGGAAATGTGCTGTTCACTGATCTCCTGATACATTCTCCAAGCTGTGACAATGTTAGGCTGACATTTTAAAACTCATATCTCTATTCCTAACAGAATCATAAATTTAATGGCATATTCTACCAAATGATAATGGTTGGGACAGTGATCTAACTCACCTTCCCAGAGAGTCTCAAAAAGGAGAAGGCTGCAGTGGGAATGCAACCTAGGAAAATGTGGATTGTATTGAGGAGTCATATTTTTATAAAACATTTGTTTAAGTTAGAAAAAAATAGCAGAAGAGAAAGGACTTATGTTTTCAGTCAAGAAGGTGTAAATATAAAACTGGACAAACATGTGAAACAACACTTTCAAGGAATTGGAACACAGAGAAGAGATATAAAATAGCCCAAGCAATTTTGAAAAATAAGAATAAAATTACAGAACTTACACTCCCTGATTTAGAGACTAATTACAGTTTTAATAATCAGTGCAATGAGTATTGGGGAAGGATAGGTAAACAAATAAACAAAATATAAAGTATAGAGATAGCCCTTCATATTTGTGGTCTATTTTTTTTTGACAAACATGTTAATGTTGAGGCCATTTAATAGAAAAAAATATGCTTTTAAACAAAGACCATGGACCGACTATATAAATTTTTAGGAAAAATAAATTTTGGTCCCATATCACACCATACAGAAAAATTAATTTGAGACATAAAAGAGACCTAAATTTTAAAGTAAACTATAAACTTGCTGAAAGAAAACAGATGAGCATATCTTCATGATCTGGGGAAAGGCAAAGATTTTTCAGAGAGAATACAGAAAGCACTAAATATAAAAACTTTAAAAATGCATAGATTGATTTCATCAATACTATAATATTTTGTTCATCAAAGACATCATGGAAAGAAAATTAAAAGGTGAGGCATATACTGAAAAAAATATTCCTGGCACATATCCCTGACAAAGACTTTGTACCCAGAATACTAATGATATCTTACTAATTCATAATAAAAAGACAAACAGCCCAAAACAATGGTCAATATATTTGAACTTTACAGAATATCACATATAAATGATTATTAAACAAGTGAAATGTATTAATGTATTAGTATCAGTATTAAGTAGCAGGTAAATGCAAATTAAAACTAAAATGATACACAATTCCACACCCAGAATAGGCAAAGTATAAAAAGGTTCACAACACCAAATATTGGTAAATATGTGGAATAACTAGAACTTTGAGTGTAATATGGCACTGTACTTTGGAAAACTCTTTCTAAAAATGTGAAACATATATCTCCCCTCTGATGTAGTAAGTCTACTAAGGTATATACCCAAGATAAATTTAAAAATATGTTTAATACAGATGGCCAAGATGCCTATGAAAATTATTAGAGAATTGCAAATCAAAACTACAATGAGATATAACCTCACAGCAGTCAGAATGGCCATCATCAAAAAGTCTACAAACTATAAATGCTGGAGGGAGTGTGGAGAAAAGGTAACCCTCCTACACTGTTGGTGGGAATGTAAATGTACAGCCACTATGGAGAACAGTATGGAGGTTCCTTTAAAATCTAAAAATAGAACTACCATATGATCTTGCAATCCCTCTCCTGGACATATATCAGGAGAAAACTCTAATTCAAACAAATACATGTACCACAATGTTCATTGCAGCACTATTTACAATAGCCAAGACATGGAAGAAACCTAAATGTCCATCAACAGATGAATGGATAAAAAAGATGTGGTGCATATATACAATGGAATATTACTCAGCCATAAAAATGAAATAATGCCATTTGCAGCAATATGGATGTACCTAGTATAGATTATCATGCTAAGGGAAGTCACACAGAGAAAGGCAAATATCATATGATATCACTTGTAAGTGGTATCCAAAAAAATGATACCAATGAATTTATTTACAAAACAGAAATATACTCACAGACTTAGAAAACAAACTTCTAGTTACCAAAGGAGAAAAGTGGGGGAAGGGATAAATTAGGAATTTGGGATTAACATATACACACTACTATATTTAAAATAAATAACAAACAAGACCTACTGTATAGCACAGGGAACTCTACTCAATATTCTATAATAACTTACATAGGAAAATAATTTGAAAAAGAATAGATAAATGTATATGTGTAATAGAAGCACTTTGCTATATATCTGAAACTAACTCAACATTGTAAATCAACAATACTCCAATATAAAATAAAATAAATTTAATATATATTTTAAAACACTTGCACAAGAATGTTTATAATACTTCCAAGCTAAAAAGAACACAAATGTCATCAACATAAGGATGAATAAATTATTGCAGTATATTCATCATAATGGAATACTACTCAACAATACAAAAGAATTAACTACTGATACACAAGCAGCATGGAAGTTTATGTTATGCAAAAGAAGCCAAACATACATCAGAGTATATTAGTATAATTCCATTCATGTAAAGTTCAAAATCAGGGAGAATTAATCTATGGTGATAGAAATCCATAGTGGTTGCCTATGGGAGGAAGAGTGGCTTGGGGTCGACTGGAAAGTGGCATGTGGGATTTTTGCGGGATGATGGGAATGTCCTTTATTTCGGTGTAGGTGTTGGTTAAATAAGTATAAACATTTAACCAAAACTCACTGAATTGTACACTTAATTCATATGCATTTCTCTATATGTAAATTTTCCCTCAATAAAAATATTTAAAAACATATGAGCTAACATATGTAAAATGTATGCATGTTACACCTCACATTGAAGATAAACTAACAGTACCCAGAGATTGTGCAAATTTTACACAGAAGATGTGCAGGAGAGGACACATTTTACTCTCCATCTCTTAGTCCACCTCATAGAATCACAAAGACGTTAGAGTAATCACCAGTTGTTAAAAGTAATTCAATATTTAACTCATAGTGCATTAGTTAAGGTCACAATCATAAGAAAATTCAAATAATATGATGCCTTAAATGCAATAAAAACCTATTCCTCATTCACGTAATTTCCAAACTGATGCCCTTGATTGGTGGGTAGACCCCCTTGAAGTGTCCATTCAGGGACTGAGCCGTCCATAGGTTGCTCTGCCATTTACAAGGTCACACCCCATCTTGTCTCTATTCCAGCCAGCTGGAAAGGAAAACAGCTTGAAGAATCACACCTGGTGAGATTTAAGGTGCTGGGACTAGAAGGAGCATACACATTTCTACTCACATTCCATTTTCTAGAACACAGTCACGTGGCCACATCTCATCGCAAAGGAAGAATGGAAATATAAACTAGCTATAAACTAGTTATAAACTATAACTAGGAAATATAAAATATAAACTAAATATGTGTTCAGTGAGAAAGCAAGTCTGGTGAACAGATAGCCAATTGTTATCACATCTATGAGGAGTCCATGTGCAAGGAAGGAATTCTGTTTCTTTTTTTCCTCATTTTCTCCTTCTGTTGTCAGCTTCCATTGAGGAAGATGTGCAAAAGCTACCCTGTATGAATCTGAATATCAAGTAGTTATCACTCATTTTTAAATATTCTGAAAGCCAAATTGCTAGGCACGTGTGTGAAGCCATCACATTTCATTATGTTTGCTGGGAACAAACACCCTGAATGAGTGACTACGTACCTATGATCCAGAGAGCCCTGGGGAGCCTCAGAAAATGATCAAAATGTCCATGAATCCACATGAAATCTAAGTAAGCATTGTCTGCCTAAATAACATTTTTCACACATTTGTGTCTTTTACTTTTTCAGAAATAATAGCATATTCTAGTTAATGTCTTATTAAATTCATAGTAGAATTTTGTTACCATACATGTTTTGAATTACTTTTACTTTCATTTTAGAATGGAGTCTTTACATCAAAATGCTTGGAAATCACATATTCTAGATGATTACCAGCTGTCATCATTATTGTGGCCAAAACAACAGTCTGTTTCAAGACATGATTTAATTCAGATTTTTAAAAAGTCAATCAAATGATTTCTCGGCATTAAAATCTCACACATTCTTGAACTCTCAGGACAATTATATTTTCTACAAGATTTTTTCATTTTAAGAATTAAAAGTCATCATAGCAAATTTCCTGCTGGGAGGCATCCAATCACCTGAGCAGTAAATACCAAGACCACTGAATTTTGATATAATCACAGATTTATCCTCTAACCAGGCCTCTTTAAGAAATATTCCTCTCTGTTCATCACTCATCAATCTTTTTACTTTTTTCTTAGGTTTTGAGATGGATAATACTGTGTTGTGCACTCAGTCTCTAGGATCCTCTCAAATTGACCATCAAACCAACAAAAGCATCTTACTACCTGCTACTCAGTGTTCTACCTGCTATTTACACTGCACCAACTCCACCAACCAGCAGGTTTTTACAATTTTTACAATTAGTATCTAGTATTATATCCTTCATATTATTAACTCCATATAAAAATACAACTTCATTGAATTCACATTCACATCTGCACCAAGAGGAAACATTAACTCTCTAAGGGTGAGAAGTATGCAAAACCAGGAATACAGAAAGTTATGGAACTTTTCACCTTCCATCCAGTATCTAGGTTTCCTGTAAGGAAGAGAAATTAGAATCTGGCTATGAAAAGAGTAGACGTGGAAGATATTCCTTAAATGTTAGGAGTTTTAAAAAACACATTTCATCTCTTGTTTCTAAGGCAAATGAAGGCTAGTTGTTTTACCCTGTAAGTAAGTGTTTCGGCATCTTCATTAATAAACAAACCAGTAATGAAGGTAGATTATAAGATGTTGTGACACTGATGAATGGAACTGAGATGAAACATTCCAGGGACTGGCCACTACTTCCTCCTGGAGATACAGACTCCTCTCATGACAAACGTGTGATGCTAAGAATGGGTGAGAGCTTTTGAATAACAGAGAGCAATGTAAGTATTAAATGAACTAATAGATTGTAATCTTGAGTTATTCCATTATTAAATAGTGAGCTCAAGCCCTCCTTCAAAACATAACCAAAACAGGGATTTCCAAACAACTCCCATATAACATCAGACAGTATAACTGGTATTATTAAGTTACATTTTTTTAAAAAGTTAAAAATACAGTATATTCTAAAAGTCACAGAAATGTCTCATGATCATTGCTTATGAACTTCCTTAAAAGGTCTTAAGATATTAAAAGCCTTCCAAATCAGGATCCTTTGGCAGCCTGTGACTGCCAATATCATTGGGTTGATTGCCCAACTCTAAGTGAATTACTCTAGCATAAAAGCTTATTTTGTTGCCTGAGCAGAAATGAGAAAAGGCAAAGTCATCAGTGACAGTTTTTAAAGACTAAATGCTAAGAAGCAATGTCTCCTAACACTCTCACTAAATTATCTCTTAAAAGTCATTACAGATACTCTTCTCCTCTGAGGCCTGGGTTCCCTTTTGTGTCTCTAAATAGATTTTAGGAAAAAAAGCTACTGTCCATGGCTGTCACTGTTAATTAGTATCTCCTGAGGGCTGCTACCTGCCCAAGGCACTCACCATCCCCCGCCAGACCCTACAGGGACTTGGAGAAAAGCGTGGCTCTCATGCTTGTATTATTCGATGGCATTATGGAGAAGGACTCATCAGCGTCTCTCTGTAGGAGTTGAAGTCAATTTTATAGGTGGTGAGAACATCACCTGCGTTAATCTTGGAATGATGAATCCTCAGCTGGAAATAAAATTTTAGAAAAAAGTAAAACAAAACTGTGAGGTGAATTATGCAGCTTATAAATTACAAGCAGTGAAAACACTTCTATTGAGTTATCTTTATAAATCTATTTTTATTCAATGTCATTTCACACATTCCTTATTATTATTTATTTTTCTCTTCTTAAATATTATGTTGCTTCTCATGAGAAAATGACTTTCTGAGGAAATTGACTTGGCAGTCTTTTCAGACATGGCAGGTAGTTTTTTTAATTTATGGTTATAATAATAGAAATTCTTTCCGAGGGTGTTTGTAGACTCAGAAGCTAATGTGCCAAATTGAGCCACATTTATGATCAGAGGTATTTGAAGGGTATCTATTGTTTTTCTGTTCTCTCCATTCCATTTTTTCTTCTCTTGGTAACAGGATTCAGCCCCAGAAGTGGGTGTGAGACTCACTCAGGGCCTGTTGTGACCATCCCAAGACCTTTCTCACTGCACTGTGGAGAGAAGAAGCTTGTTTATCTGTAGCTTCAAGCCTGAGATGAGAGAGCTGGGGGCTGCTGGTGGTCATGGTCCTTCCTGAAGGAGAAGCCGACTGGAGAGGTGAAATTGTTGGGGAGATAGACTCAGAGAAGATAGGGTGAGAGGCCTGGGTCTCTTGGGGGTTTAAGGTTGTTTGTAAGGCAGGATCCTCCTTTCTAAAGTATGGTAATATCAGGTTGATAATTCCTCCTTTTACTTGAGCATTTGAATTGAATTTCCATCCTTCAACTACCCTAATCAGTTTGGAAACCCAGTGCCTTTCTGGGATGGAAGACTCCATACAAGTCTTTGTGGTGTTCTGTCTCTCTAGTTTCCATCCCTACCTTCCCTGATTAATGATGATTAGAAACAGATAAATGCTCCTATAAATTGGTACTTGCTGTGTGCTAAACACGAGGCTAAGTACTTCACATACATCATCACACTGAATTATCTCTGTAACCCTGTGAGGAAGATATAATCATTATTTTCCTTTTCAGAGATGCAGAAGTTACTAAGGCAAGGTGCACTACCAGCAGGTTTCCTGATTTGAACTCAGAGCCCACATTCTTAATTTCCCATCAGGTAAAGATGGAAATCTCAACAGTGGGCTAGAATAACAGGGAAGCTTCCGAAGAAAGGGGTGACAGAGGTGATGTTCTTTTCCTTATTTGTCTCAATTTACATGTTCTCTGATTTTGTTGAGACAAATCTACTCTCAGCATAGGTGTTGCCCAATTTGTTTCTATGGGTTTCTTGTTCACAAACTATAATTTGAAATCTCTCATATAGAAAAAAACAATTTAATTTTGGAACCATAGACCAACTACAGATTTTTTGTAGAAAGCTACTGAATATTTATTGCTTTCATGCAAAATGATAGCCTTATAGTTTCCCATATGTTCAATGTTATTAGGTATTGACATAAAGAAGTGATTTCTCAAACACCCAGGAATCTTACAAATGATGTCTGCCCAGTGATATTTACAACATAAAAAAATGTTCACACTTTCTCTCACTTCCTGATACAGAGGAATGGGAAACTTTGTAAATGACAGTTATTCATTTACAGACTTGAATTTTTTTGGTTCTAAAATCTCTGGGCTCTTTGTTTGGAGCCCCAAAGTCAGAAATTAGTTTTGCCAAAAATGTTGGACTACTGACACTGCTTCTAGCTTTGTTAGCAAAGATATATAATACATATGAGCTTTTGCTTCTTCAGCCTTAAAATGGAGATAATAAGAGTGTCACAGTGTATGGTTGTTGTGAGAATTAAAGAGTGACGTCAACACACAGTAACTGGTGTCAGGCACATTAATGATAAATAGAAGCCATTGTTGCTAACTGTAGTAGTAGTTCTGTGGGTTTATGTCAGCAGACCATCACCCTTGGGCTGGCAGCTGCTCCTCTATACACACTCTAACATCTCTTTGTTAATCACAGCCTTTATGCTGTTTGTGGAGTTGGGTACAGCCTGTGGAGGGGGTGATGCTTTGCCTCACCCTCTAAGCAGTTGGGGAGACAGTGGAATGGAAAGGGACATACAAGGAATGGAGGTGTGTTGCTTAGATCCTAAAAGAGTAACTGGGAGCTAGTTCAGAGAAGGGAGTAAGAGGACAGCTCACAAGTGAAACTCACCTTCTCCCAGAGAGGGCCTAATGAACTGTATATGGACTTGTCAAAAATGTTTGGAATTATCTGAGATAATCCTACTGCCAACTCCTTCTGTGATGGCAACAAATAGTTTTCAGGTGCTAGCAGTTGGTACTCAGAAGTCAGCCATATCTGGGATAATTGGTGGTTAAGTCAACAGGCTGCAGAGTTGGCCAGGGGGGAGGCACAGAACCTCAGGGAGAATTTAAAAAGCACCCTGAAGGACTTAGGCCAATGAACTAGAAGATCAACATGAAGTAGGTATGGTTTTCAGAAAATATGACCAAAATTAACTCAAGTGATAAAATATATCAAGAGAAATTGTAAAAGTAGTCCAAGAACTCTCCTGAAAATGGACCACGTCCAGTTTAAAAGATGAGTGCTGTGACCTGTTTAAGAAAGAGCTATTTCCTATGACATAAATCTGGTCCATAAATTGCAAGAAAAGTTGTCCAACTCAGTTGCCTAAGTTTGCCAAATGATGGTAATTAATCCATACTAAATGAAAAAACAGGAAAATCTTATCTGAGGATATAAAAAACATGTAAATACATCAAGTTAATGATGATACTTCTAAAGGGTACATTCAATGTGGCAAATCTCCCCAAACTGATAAGTTTAATGTAATCCTAATCAAAATTTCAAGAACATTTTTAATGGAACTTGACAAGCTCATTTTCAAGTTCATATAAAGGAGAAAATATAGAAGATTAGCTAAATAAATTATAGGAAGAGAAAAATGGAAGTGCTTGCTCAGCAGATATCACGTCATGATCCATATAAAGAAATAAAACTATAAAAATAAGGGTAAGAGTATATTAACAATTCAGGGAGCCAAACAGATAATTCATACACAGACACATACACAGTGTGTATATCATGTTATATATCATGATATACATATTATGTTGCATATATGAAAGTCAGAGTGTTTCAATCTAGTGATGAACGTATGGAAAGGATACATACGTCACCTGGCATCATTTATTCTTGATGGAGGTTTTGAAATTGGGAGATGGTAAAGGGATATAACCTCATGTACTTCTAAGTATTTTAATCTTTCATACCCAGAAGTATTTTTGTAATGACTTATGTAATGTTTATAAACATTTTTTCTGAGAAGTTGTGTATTTTCTGTTTTACTTGCTTATTTTGCTGCCACATTTATTTTGTAAAATGAAGGAAATAATTTTAAGAGGGAAGACTTTCCCTCTGGAACTGGGTTCAGATCCTGGCTATGCCATGTTCTAGCAGGGGGAATCATGGACGAGTTATTTAACTTCTTTCTGCCTTAGGTTTCTCATCTGTAAAATGGGACTATGATACTTTATGTGGCTGTTAGGAAGGTTGAATGAGATAAGATATGTCATGTGCTTAAAAAAGATTACTAATGAAGCTCCTTGAGTTGTTAGCATGATTCATGTGAGGAATAGAAAGAAAACAAGCATGGCTGGAAGGTATGGGAGTTTGTATGGTTGTTCTCAGAGAAATATTTCAAATTTTAAAATGATTCCTAAAGGCAATGGGAAGAATTGAAATATTTCTATGCAATGAAAACATGACATCAGATACATCCTTTATATAGATTCCCTTGACAGATTAGTTATTGCATTATAATTTATTACATTTTATAGTTTAATTCTATTTTATAATTAAATCTATTGCATACTATATGTCAAGAACTTTAATTGATAGCTAATGATAATATGAACAGTGATATGTAAAAGAATATATGATTTTGAAAGCCTGTGAAGTATAATTGTGACAATTATCTGTCCCAAGAATGCATCTTGTGGCTTAATCAGCTCAGTGGAGTTGAGTTTTACAGCCCTTCTGATTGCTTATGACCAGGGACAGGTTATTTATGCTACTGGTGAACTGTGGGGAAAGAATCAGCCACTCAGGCAGCTCCGAAGAGTCCTGGGAATTTGAGTTTGTGACATTTCAGTCTTTAAAATGTATATTTACTTTGTAATTCTAATTTTTTACTTCATTATCTTATTATCTTAATTGATTATTTTAAGCAATCTCTTATTAAAATATACCACATACATATGCATACATATTTAATTTAGATATGTTAACACAGGCATAGGTTTATGAATAGATATTGTAATAAGTTGTTATGAAATTGCTTTGTATCATCAGAAATTTTATAGAGAATTTTAATACATGTTCAAGGTTTTGGGAATAAATCATTTTAAATTATATATATTGCTAGTCTCTAAAAGCAGCATAAAAGCTTTAAAGAGGCAACATTACCAACCTGTCTTTTTCATTTACTCTAAATAAACACATGTAATACTTATGACATGGAAGGTATTATACGAGGCTGTGTTTGATCTAAGTGACTTTTGTTTCCTCAGCCTTTGACATTTTAATCTTTCCAAAACATTTGTGGGGATAGGCAGAGAAAAACAACTCCCTTTTATAATGCTAGAGAGAGGAAAAAAGATCTCCTGAAAAACATCATGATGTAATGGGTATTGGGCTCAGAATATAAACAGAGATATTAACGTAACTATTGAACTAAGAAAACAGCTGTGATGAAGCAGGAACACTTGCCCATAGTTTTGGTTTTAAGATAGAGAAAAGCTAGATACATATAACAGAGCATTCTACCAACGTTCACATATACATTTACCAGTTGTTTTAAGAAAAGTGAATGGATCTTAAGGTTCATAATGCATATATTTATATTAAATGACATGGATATTTAGTCTTAAATTCATATCAGAAATATTTGTAAAGATTCAGAGCTCTGCTTTTCTGAGATAAATCATGGTCTTATGTGTGAAATTTCTAGGGCCAGAGTTCTGGAAGAGGAGATTGCCTCTGCCCAAGCAAAGATACAAATGCAGACTTCATTTAAATTTTGTGAAGTTTAATGAAATCGAATAATATGCAAAACAGTCTACTGAGTTCAATCACTGGAGCTTTTCATATCTGTGAAGTACTGGTCTTTAACTTACAGCAAATATTACTGGTCGTTGTTAGATCAAGTGATTTTTAAGTGTTTATTATAATTTCTAATATTTTTATTATTAGCCTTATTACAGATGCCCTTAATCAGAAACATTTTAAATTTCTAATGGAATGTTTGTAAGTTATAATTAATATTTAGAATTTCAGAGAAAAAAAGCAGATCATGAGCAGCCCCAGTAGCCCTCACTTGTCCACATTTCTGATTCTGTTCACTAATCCTTCCAGAGGAAGCTACTTTGAACACCACGGAACAGGTTTGTCTATTTTTAAACTCCCTATCAGCTGGTTTTTAAAGCCACAGCTTTAAAAAATAAGGGGTATATAGACTCACTGATGGAAGAAGAGAACCGTGTTATGGATTTGGACCTCAGGGCTAGTGTCAGATGGGGAACTATTATATGGAGTCCTGGCCAACATGCCCAGTAGTGTAAGGTAAGCCAGAGGACATCATCAGCCCCAGGCTTTGTCCCAAAACAAAAAGAGTGGAAACCAGGAGCAAAAGAGCAGATCATGCTGGACATTTTCCCAATCGCCCTCCATATCTCCTCCACCACTTCTCTCCATCCTGTTCTGTGTTCTGGGAGGTGGCTATAGGAACCCATAAACAGGGTCCCCACACTCTGGCTCCTTTGTGTGTCACCTTAGTGGAAAGGGCTGGCAGGAGACTGGAGGAAGGAGGAAAAAGAATCAGGGAACTGATTTCCCCAGAAATTTCTCTGAAGATAAGCTATTAAAGAAAAAATTCTGACACTTGTGAAAATTATAAGGAAGATTTTATTCAGGACTATTGGAATAGGTGTCAAGACTATTGCAATAGGGTAGCAGAATGAGGCTCAATTCCTAATACAATAAGAATGGGTAGGGGTTTATAGCCAAAGAGCAGGTTGGGGGTCGCTGGATGGAAGACGACTAAGAGTGGACATCAAGGGTGGGGCATTCTTGCTAACCTGGCCTGTCTATAGAGTTTGGTGAAGGAAAGAGTTTCTCAGTGCCCCTTGAGGGTGCCTCCTCTCTTCGAACTTGTGTTTCCTGCCATTGCCCCTGAGGCCTGCTACTAGGGGGTGATTCCCTGCTATTACAAAATCCCACTTTTTGGTTTTCCTTAACTTTGGCCATACCTTTGTAAATAGTGTCTAATAAATTTTCCTGAATTACCCGACTGAATAATTCATCTGATACCATTCCTAGTCTCTCTCTCTCTCTGCCTCTCTATGTCTCTGTCTCTTTCTCATCCAAGCTCTAGGCAGCTGACCTTCTTCCTCTTACAAAAATGTGCATCACATTCATGGCTTATATTTCCTCTGACCTGAAGCTATGTCCCCATTCTTCTCCCTGTCACCTTCCTCTTATTACTCAGGTCTTCACTCACCTACCAGTCCTCCCCCAAATTATCTTTCCAACCATACCTTGTTCCAATATTAAATTTTATTGTTTTCTTAACACTGATCACAATCTGAAATTATATTGTTTAAATACTTCTTTACTGTATTGGTTAATGTTCAGTTGTAGACAGCAATTTTATCATTTTTAAGCAAAAACGGTATTTTCTTTGTTTGTTTGTTTTGCCTTGCACGCTTTGGTTTACAGAATCTCATAGAAGTTTAGGAAACAAAGTTTGGTTGTCACATAGCAAGAAGAAATCTACCTAGAAAACTGCCCATACACCATGTAGAGCTGTCAATGACTATCCCACTGTCACTGCCATGTATTGCTGTGGGGAGCTGCAGACCAAACATAAGATTCTCTGCTAGAGTTACAGCAATGACAAATGACACCTCAGGGCTGTTCTTCCTGAAAAACACAGGACCTGACCTCCTAAAACTCACTTTATATCCCAGGTCTTGAATGATGCAGAACCTAGCTGCAAGGGAGTCTGTGAAGTGGACACTGGTGCTCTAGCTTCTGCTGAGGAAGGGCTACTTCAGGGGGCTTAAATGGTGTTGGAAGAGCCAGCTGCATTTTCTATCCCACTCCTGTAAAATCTGAGCTCTCCCAACAGTGTAGATGGTTTTTACCACTGAATAATCTGGGTCTATATTAGTGACTGCTCTACTGTAAATGTTCAGTAAACTTTTTGTGGAATAAATGAATTTAAAAATATATATTTTACTTTTATTTACACAAAGGGCCACACTGTATATTCTGCACTTTTTTCCTTTAATAATATATATTACAAAATTTCCCTATATCAGCACAGATAGATTTATCATTTTATTTTTAATGGGACACATAGTAATCATTATGTAATTGTACCATAATAAAAAAAAAACAGTTCCTTATTGTCAATTTGTATTTTTTTTTTTTTTTTTTTTGGCTGTGTTGGGTCTTCATTACTGCACACAGACTTTTCTCTAGTTGTGATGAACGCAGGATACTCTTCATTGCAGTGTGCGGGCTTCTCATTGCAGTGGCTTCTCTTGTTGTGGAGCACGTGCTCTAGGTGTGTGGGCTTCAATAGTTGCAGCACGTGGGCTCAGTAGTTGTGGTACATGGGCTTAGTTGCTCCGTGGCATGTGGAATCTTCCTGGACCAGGGATCGAACCTGTGTCACCTGCATTGGCAGGTGGATTCTTAACCACTGAGCCATGAGGGAAGTCCTCAATTTCTTTTCAGTGCTTAAATAATGACAATGAAAAACTTAAATTCATACCTTGTCATGTACATCTTAAGGTAAATTTCTACCAGTGAAGTTGATGCTGAATGTATTTGTATACATAACAATATGATAGAATTGCCGAATTTCTTTTAAAGAAATTAAGCTCTTACTAAAAGTAGATCCTAGCTCCACACATTATTTTATTTTGCTAAATACATATAACATAAAATTCACAAATTTAGCCATTTTATGATTTAAAAGTTAGTAGCTCTAAGTATGTTCAGGATATTGTGCAACCATCACCACTATCCAGTTTTAGAACATTTTCATCACCTCAAATGGAACCTTCCTGCCCATTAATAGTCACTCTTCATTCCTCCCTCCTTCCAGGTCCTGGCTACCACAAATCTGCTATATCTATGGATTTGCCTATTATGGATATTACTTATAAGTGGAATCTGTTTCCTTCACTTAGCATGTTTTCAGGGTTCATCCATGATTTAGCATGTATCAGTACCTCTCTTCTTTTTATGGCTAATACTATTCTGTTGTTTGGGTAGATCACATTCTTTATTCATTCATCAGCTGATGTACATTGGGTTGTTTCTACATTTTGATTATTGTGAATAGTGCTGCTAGGAACAGTCATGTAAAAGTTTTCGTTTTACCTCCTGTTCAAACAAAATATTTTGGGAATATACCTAGGAATGGAATTGGTGTGTCATGTGGTAACTCTGTGTTTATTTTATTGAGGAACCATCAGACTGTTTCTGTGGTGGCTGTTCTATTTTACATTACCTCCAGCAATGTACAAAAATTCTAATTTATTCATATCCTCCCCAACACTTGTCATTTTCCATTTTGTTGATTATGGCCATCCTAGTGGGTTTGAAGTTGTTTATCACTGTGGTTTTGATTTGTATTTCCTTAATGGTTAATGATGCTGAGAATCTTTTTATGTGTTTGTTGGCCATTTGTATATCTTCTTTGGAGAAATGCCTATTCAGGTCCTTTGCCCATTTAAAAAGTTGGGTTGTCTGTTTTATGTTGTTGAGTCTTAAAAGTTCTTTATATTTTCTGGATACTAAACCTTTATCAGATATATGATTTAAAATTATTTTCTCCCACTCTGTGGGTTGTCTTTTCACTCTCTTGATAGTATCCTTTGATGCTTCCAACTTTGAAATTTTGATGAACTCCAATTAATCTATTTCCTCTTTTGTGACTTGAACTTTTTGTATTATATCTAGGAAACAATTGCCAAATCTAAGGTCATGAAGATTTACACCTAGGTTTTCTCTTAAGAGTTTATAGTTTGGGCTCTTATATTTAGGTCTTTGATCTATTTTGAGTTAATTTTTGTATAGACAGTGAGGTAAAGGCCCAAATTCATTCTTTTACATGTGGACATTCAGTTCTCCCAGGCTTTGATGAAAAGACTGTTCTTTCCCCCTTGTCAAAATCAATTAACTGTAAACATGGAAGTTTATTTCTTGGCTCTCAATTCTAGTCTATGGATCAATATGTCTATTCATATGCCAGTACCACACAGTTTTGATTACTGCTTTGAAATTAGAAATTATGAGCTCCTCAGCTTTGTTATTCTTCTTCAAGATTGTTTTGGCTATTTGGGGTAGTCTGGGCATCACATAGTCTTTTTAAATTTTACTATTATACTAAAGTCAAAATTATGGACACAGTATTATTTTAATTTTTATTTCTTTAATTATATTCTATCCTAGCCATCCTACATATATGTATGGGCCTGTTATATTTCATTTCCTTTTTAAAAATAAACTCCTTATTTATTTTTGTTACTCATTTTTCTTTTGTGTTTTCAGTCTTTTAAAAATTGATCTGTATAAGCATTTTTACAAGTTTAAGAAATAACATCTCAACTCTCATGTGAGCTTTTCCCCTTATTTTTGTTATTATTTTTACTTAGATGTGGAAATTCTTTAGCTATATAAATGTTCAAATTTTTATAATTTCAACGTTATAAAAATTTTCTTTTTGACCTTCTTCACCTTAAGATATAAAATCACCAAGTCTTTCAGATAGAACATTCATGGTTTTGTCTGCTACCTTTAAATTGCTGATCTATTTGTAATTTATTTTGAAATAAATCATGATGTAGAGATTCACCTTTATGTTTTTTTCCAAAAGATGAGTCAATTGGGCTGACATGAAACCCACTTCCTTATCATGTATGATTTTTAATGCATTCATTTATATGAATATTTATCAATTTAAAAACTTCTTCATAAAGTATAACAGACATGTAGAAAAAAACTCACAGTTTTAAGTATACAGCTCAATGAATTTTTACAAAAAGAACACATCTATGCAACCAGCCCCAAATCAAGTAACTTAATTTTGTCATTAAATCATACACCCTCATCTCTTCTCTCCAAAATCATTTTTTTCCTTAGGGCAACCACTACTCTGACTATTAATATGATAGACTGTCTTTTCCTAACTTTCAACTTTGTACAAATAGAATCATAGAGAATTATACACTTGTGTGTCTGGCTTCTTTCACTTGATATGTTTGGAGATTCATCCATCCTATTGTGGGCATTATAGTTCTTCTGTTCTCGCAGTTGCATAATATTCCATTGTGTGAATACACCACAGTTTATGTATCCATCCTATTTTTGATGGGCATCTTGATAGTTTCCAGTGTGGGGCTATTACAAGCAGTGCTGCTATGAGCATCCTTGTACATACCTTTTGTTGAACTTATATATGCATTTCTATTGGGTGTGAAATTGTTGAGTCAGAAGGTATGCATATGATTGGTTTTAATAGAGATGTAGAGACTACCAAACAGTTTTCCAATGAGATTGTACTAATTGACACTCCCACCATCAGACCTGAGTTTCAATTATTCTACATCCTCACAGACACTTCATATTGTTGATATTTCTATTTTAGTCATTATACTGGATAAACTGAGGTTTTAATTTGTATTTTCTTGATGAGAAGAGAGGGAGTGCACGTTTTTATACATTTCTTGGTCATTTAGATATCATCTTAATTTTCTTGCCTGTGTCTTATTTGGTTGTTTCTCTTTTCTTATTGAATTTAGGGGTTGTTTATATTGTTTACATATTCTTTCTATTGTCAGATATATGCACTGAAAATACCTTCTTCCATTTGATAAACTGACTTTTCCCTGTCTTATAGTGGTTTTTTGGACATAATTTTTGAACTTAATGTATTTTAATTGATCAATTTTTTCATTTATAGTTACTATTTTTTGTGTGTCCTTGTTAAGAAATCTTAACCTAATCTAAGGTCATTAAAGTTTTTGTTTGTTTGTTTGTTTGTTTTTGCCTTTATAGTGAGATCTGCAATCCATCTGTAATTGTTTTTCTTTATGGTGTGAGGTAGGGATCAAGATTTAATTTTTTTCCATATTGGTACTTAGATGGCCCAGGACCATTTATTGGAAAGGTCAGTCTTGTCCACTGCACTGAAGCATCAAAAAGTTAGTCTGCTTCTGGACTCTCTTTGTCCCTTTGGTGAGTTTGTAAATTCTTGCAATACTGCCATACTGTTGTTACTTCTTTTAATTAACTTTATAAAATTTAATTGATTTTATAACAGATCTTGATAAATAATAGTGTAAGTTTTATCCTTTAAGTAGAAATGCAACAGAATCTGTAAGTTAAACTATTATAATTAATTAGTGATTAATAGTCTTATCAGTATCTGTATATAAGGTCATATATCAAAAACATATGTTGTCTCATATCAGCACAAACAATTGAAAGAAAAATTTTAAAAGTATTTTTTCAGCATGGTGATTTCAAAAATCATGAAATATATAGTAATAAGTCTAACAAAATATATGCAAGATCTCTATTCTGAAAATTTTAAAACACCTTTGAGAGAAACTAAAGAGATATACATGTGGAAGGAAATACAAAGTTAATGGATTGAAAGACTCAAAGTTGTAAAGATGTCTATTCTCTCCAAAACTGATCTATAGATTAAGTTCATTCTAATAAAACTCCAAATGTTTGTGTGACTGTGCAATGTGCACACATGGAAACTGATAAGTTAATTGTAAAGTTTATGTGGAAATACAAAGGACCAAAAATAATCAAAGCAATTTATTTATTGTATTAAAAAAAATCATTGCTTTTTAAATTTCATATTTATTTTCATGTTACATTTTATGTTTTCTTTGTTTTTGTGATTTTCTTGTTTTGTTATTGGTGTTATCTTATTATTAAAAAAAATTATACAATGGGAATAATGTAAGTACCTGTAACCTGAAATATTGAAAGACTTCAGTGAAATTATCTGGATCAATTACACATACACACCTTCTTTTTTTTTGGTAGGTCATGGGGTAGTTCTTTGACAATGGTCTCAAGGCTTTAAGTTATTTTTTTTCTGTTGGAATTTTATGACTCTTCTGGGGATAATTATGTTAACATTCCCCACCCCCCAAATTTTCCATTTATCCAGATTTTAAAATGTGCTTACGTCCATATTTATACATTAAATTATTATGATTTTTGAATTTTATTTCTGAGCTTTCTTTTTAATTATTATTATTTTTTTAACTTGAAGATGTTAGTTTCCTCCTTAATTAGATAAACTTGTGATTATCTTTAAAAAATTTTTCTTTCCAGATGCAGGTTCTGGATTAAAATATCCATTGTACTGTTTTTTGGAGGAAACTGCTTTGTGTTTGTACCTTGATAATTTTACAGGTGTTTACCCACAAAGGCCACATAAGCCAGGCTTGAATCCAGGTTAGTGGTAGTCTAGACAGAACATCTTATGTGCCTGCCAAAACATAAGAGCATGGGAGCCTTGTGAGTTGCTCCTATAAGACCATTTCTCACATGTTTCTTGGTCTACCAAGAGGCTGGCATAAAGCAGTTTCTTACTGCCACCTGGGTTCTGACAAGGGTCAGACTCTGCCTTGCCACCTTCAGATTACAGCTGCAGGCTGTACAACGGCCTAGCAAAGCATGGCTTTGGTTCCTCAGCAACAGAGAGTCCTGCCGTCCATTTAATATCATCTGACCCCTTTTTTTCCATGTCACTGGGGCAAGGGCTAAGGAGCTGGCACCTGGGCCACCTTTGCTTTCACTGCCCATGTAAGAAATAAACAGTCTGAATCTAAAAAGGGTTTGTTTCTTTATCAGATGAATCCATCAAGCTTGGCCTTGCCTTGTGTGTGACATGTTTTACTCTTTTTAAATTTATTAATTTTAAACTTTTGTTCTTATTATTCTTTGATTTTCTTTTGTTGTTTATTTAAGCATTTTGAATTATGTTTAAGGTTGAATTTTATTAGTCTCGCTCATCTCATACAGAAGTTCTTAGCTGTTTAAATGTTTTAAGAATTTTCTTCTGAGCACAGTTTTAGCATATCCTGTTAGATTTAATACATTTTTTTCTTATAGTTGTTTTCTAGAATTTGATCTCTTCCTTGACTCGTGTTAGCTATTAAAAAATGTTTAAACATTTTTGTTAATTTTTTTTGCGATTTATTTCTAGTTATCTCACTAGATCTGAGAATGTAATTCGTATAGTTTCGATTTCCTTCATTTGACTTTATTTTCATTTCTCTGTGTGGTCTACATGGTTAGATTTTATCAATGATTCATAGATGCTGGAAACACACTCATTAGTTTCTCAGAATCTCTGTCTTCTCACTTGTTTGTGTCTATCTGACACAAGGTCTGACATTTTTGATCTCCCCAACTCTCTTACTGTTGTGCTTAAATCAATCTCCCCTGCATTTCTTGTCCCTGAAGAGTTACGAGAGTGGCTTTATTACTGAGCATGTCTTTTGTCATGATTCTTTACCTTGTTCAACGACTTCTGCTTTGAGTCCAAGTTTATCAGATTTTAACATCACAAACCCTACGTCTTTTTTCTTGGGATTTATCTACTATGTGTTCCTGTAGCTTTTGTTTATAAACTTTGGTAGAACTGCCAGTAAGAAATAACATACTGTTGAGTATTGATTTATTTCCTCTGTGGCATTAACTGACTTCACTTTACTTACATATAAACATACATACATAATTTTACACACAGGAACAAGCTTCATGAATAACTATGATTTTTTAGTCCCTCCCCCCATATCTGTAGTCTGGTTCTTCTCTTCCCCTAATTTTTTCCTTCCATCCAGATCAGGTCCTTCTCCCCACACAGAGAACCCATGATGACAGTGCAGTACTGTTTATCTTCTAGATTTACCGCATGCTACACATACACATCATCCCTGTCTACCTCTGTATCTATGACTATGTCTACATTTACACCCATGGCCACCTGCACACATACCTCAATGTTCATGTCTGCCTCGGCCCCTGCATGTCTCCTGCATTTGTGTGCTGACATCTCTGAATTCCATGTCCTTTCAGTTTTCTCCCTTAAGTTCTTAGGGAATTTAAACATATCTTACCCACTTTTAAAAATTGGTCTGTGGAATGATTGCTCTAAATGACCTTGCCTACCATTGTTGGAAAGTAGAAGCTCTACTTTAGAATTTAGCTTCTTTTTGTATTAATATTTGTAAAATTGGTATGTTTTTGAAAGCAAGCATTTTTACCCTTTCTTCTTGTTCATTTCTTATTTTGAGTCTTCTGTAACATTATATAGTTTTTTTAAAATATATAAGCCTTGTGGCATTCTTGTTAAATGTGTTCTTAAACGTTTTAAAGATTTTGTTGTGAATATAATATGTATACACACACACACACATTTCTTTTTCTAGTTGCTTATTTAAAAAAAAACTTTATTATTTTCATTCATGTCCAGCCAGTTCACTAAATTCGAAATTTTCACCTCGAGTATCATGGCTTGTCTAGGGTGCTCTCATATCATTAGCAAAGAGAAACAGTTTTACCTCATATTCCAATGTTTATAAAAGCTATAAAAGTTTTGTTATGTTTATCAGAACTGCTCATACAATGTTGAAAACTAATAAGTCAGTGGGCTTACAGTCAATTGTTTTGTGGTTTCATTATTTAGGATGCTACTTAATCTTGGCACTTAATATATGTCATTGTCATGTTTTCTTCCACTCTCAATGTCAATATTTTGGTTACAATTTTTACATCTACATTCATAATTATTTTCTGTACTACCACTATATTTCAGAATTTGATTTATGCTGACCTTATAAAATAAATCAGAAGCCTTGTTTCCTTGTGCACGTCTTGTCTGTTCAAGTATCCAAAAAAGTGAGCCAAATCCAGGCATGGATCCACAGGACTCATCCTTGCATAAAAGGTGGTTCTCTTTCCTCTCTCCTCTATAAAAATTGGTCTTACTCTTGGGTAAATTTGAATGTTTTATACTTTTCTAGAAAGCCACTTCTTTCCTCAAAGAATTTAAATTTGTTGCATCACGTTGCCTGAAGATTTCGCTTATGATTCCATTGATAACCTTGCCTCCCTCCTCCTTTATTCAAGGTAAGGCTCCCATATCATTTTTAATCTTGTACACTTTTATTAACTTTCTTTTTTCTTAATTGGGTTCATGTACAGTTAGTCTCTCCTATCTGACTTTATAATTTATTTATATTTTTATAGATGAGTTTTCCCTATTTTACAGTATTGATGTAACATATATTTGGTCTTAATATCTCATCTGATTTTAAGCTTTTTTTCCCCTATCTTTTGCTATTTAGCCTATCTTTGCAATTTTAAGATTGTTTTATGTATGAATATGTGTACATGTGGGTCCATCTGTTAGTGATGTGGAAGTCATAGATTCTGTTTTTGGGTTTTGTAGTGGTTCTTTTTTATAATTCTTGATATCACACTTAGTCCTCTGTTTCTGAATTTAAAACTCTTACAGAGCATCTGTTGCCTCTGTTATGACTAAGAGAAAATTACCACTCTCCCACTTCCTCTCTCTTCCTTCCACCTCCAGACTTTTCTTGATTTTCTTCTTATTTTTAGTCTTTCTGGTGGTTTCCCTCACAGCTCCAAGTAAAATTCAGAGGTTCCTTTTCTTGGCTTACCTACTTGGTGCTGTGACAGATGAAGAAATGGCAGTCCTGACATTGTCTTCCTCCTGCTCTGATTCTTGTTGATTTTAGAGTAAATTTTCCTTTTTGAGGTTCATAAAATGTACCTTCTGAAAGAAAATTGCCTTCAGAAATTTGTCTCATTCTATTTAAATGTTTTCCTCTTTGCTTCACTCCTTTTACTGGTTCTTCTTTCATTACTTAGATATCCACATTCAAGCTTTTTTTAAAAGAAAAAAAAACAAGCCGTGGTAATATATTCCTGAATTATTTCCTATGTGAGCTGTTCTACCTCATGACAGATACTTAAGTAACAGCTTCCTGCATGTGATGTCCTGGATTCTAGTTTCTTCCCTGCAGCAACTATAACATGCAAAATGCTTTTGTTGTTTTCTGGGGGAGATCCAAGGCAGACTGTTATCTTGTCCCTGCCCTTGTCAGTTTTTTTGTTTTGTCCTACGAGGATGGCTGAAGAATGTTTGTCTTTTTGTAACTATATTTAAAACTTTAACTAGTCTCTGCATCTTTATAGATAATATTGTGCCAGTCTTGGGGGTCATGGTTTGCCCTTTAGGTTTGCAGACTGTTCTTTCTCAGGTTCAGGAAAATCCTTTTCTATTATATCTCTGAACGCACTACCTCTTTTCTCTGAAGGGGTCCCTGTTCATGGACAACCATGATCTTGTATTAGATGTACCTGCTCTCCATCAATGTTATTCCCCTTTAGCTGAATTCATCTGCCTGCCTTTTTCCATCTGCATTCACAGAGAAGGTCTCAAACCTTTCCTGTTCATTAATAACTTAGCTCTACAGTAAATTTGCTCTACTCCTTACTATTCCATTTATCAAGTTTGCATTCGGGATGCTTTGAAACAAAATTTTGATCTAAGCTGCTCCTTTTCCTCTGGAAAGATCTTTACTTGTGCAATTTCATGTTATATTTCTTCTGTCTTTCTTCCTTTTTTTCTTTTTGAAAATAATTTATTTAATTTTGGCTAATATATTTTTTTAATTTAAATTGAACTATAGTTGATCTACAATGTGTTAGTTTCAGGTGTACAGCAAGTGATATATATATATATATATTCTTTTTCAGATTCTTTCCCTTATAGATTATTACAAAATATTTAGTATAGTTCCCTGTGCTATACAGTAGGTCCTTGTTGGTTACCTATTTTATATATAGTAGTGTGTATATGTTAATCCCAAACTCCTAATTTATCCCTCCCCACCCCTCTCCCCTTTGATAAGTTTGTTTTCTATGTCTGTGTGTCTGTTTCTGTTTTGTATATAACTCATTTGTATCATTTTTTTTTTTTTTTAGATTCCACATATAAGTGATATCATATGATATTAGTCTTTCTCTGCCTGGCTTACTTCACTTAGTACGATAATCTCTAGGTCCATCCGTGTTGCTGCAAATGGCATTATGTCCTCCTTTTTATGGCTAAGTAATATTCCATTGTGTATATGTACCACATCTTCTTTACCCATTTATCTGTTGATGGACACTTAGTTTACTTCCATGTCCTGGCTATTGTAAGTAGTGTTGCTATGAACATTGTGGTGCATGTAACATTTTGAATTAGATTTTTTGTCTTTTTTGGATTTACGTCCAGTAGTGGCATTGCAGGATCATATGGTAACTCTATTTTTGGTTTTGTTAAGGAACCTCCATACTGGTCTCCATAGTGGATGCACCATTTATTTATTTACATTGTACTATATTTGTGTAAATACCAAATTATTTTTTCCATATTGCTTGTGCTTGTAGTGTGTAGTCTGTCTTGATCATCCTTCTGTCCTGATGCAGTGCAGGCAGATTTTCTTTGATACCTTCCCTCTCCCCTCTGAGACGTTCTGTTTCTCATGGAGCTCTAGGGTTTTGTGAGGTGGTACTGAGCTCTCTGGGTTTTCTGTATCAGGAGGGGACAGTGTGCATGGCCTGGGCTGTTCTTACTTTCCTCCAGTTTCCTGGAGTGTTGTGTATCCAGCTTCCTTCAGCCTGTCAGGAAGAATTCCCTTCAGTGCCTTTCTTGTGGTCTGGAGTTCTCAGGCTTCTGATAGCTCTTTCTCCTTGGTGCTGGCTGTCTTTAGGGACAGAGAGGCTGCTGGGTTGTGTTTCTACTCAGTATCCCTACTTCTGCAGCATGCTATCAGATCCACTTGGAGCAGAAGGCTGAAAAGACATATGGAAACAGGTTTGGGACCCCTGAGGGAAGCCCCCAAGGAGTGGATGGGTTTTACTTGGTCCTCTTCTAGTTCTCTACTCCCATTTCCCACTGACTTAGGTGGTTTTCCTATATATTTTCTCTGTGACTAATTGGAGTTAGTTACCTCTGCTTTTGTGACCTTTCTGTTTGTACCCATCTGCTATGGGGGGAAATGGCAATGATTGGGGGAACTTTTCCCTGGAGGGACTTTTTCTAGTGATTTCTCAGCCTTGCCCATCCCACACTTACCCAGCCTTTCTCAACTTGGTTTATTCATGATTCCTCCCCCTATCCCCCAGACATAATTATACATCTAACCTTTCCTCTCTAGTGTTTCCTTCAGATGCAAGGTGGAGGCTGTGGTAAGATATTATGCCAGCCTGAGGGATTCCTAGAAGTTTCTACCTCTCTCAGTGTTGGGACAGCAGACATTTCCTTTGTTACACTGTGGTTGTTGGAATTAGGTTTTATATTTTCTCATCCAGCATTCAATATTTTAGGTTTCCTGAGATGTAAGTTTTGATTTCTCACTTCATGTTGTCATTTTATACTAAAAGTCCCCAAATTTGGCTTTCAGAGTGTCATGAGAATGGCCTCTCTCAGCAGAAGACATAATTGGAGGTCGCCACCCATCACACATATGTTAGAAGCCCATGTGATTTTGGAGAGAATGTTAAATAGATTTATTACTCACACATTTTTCGATTCTCTTATTTGAACCTTGTTGTTCTTAGATTGTCAAAAAAAGAAATCAAAATGCTTACATGGTATATTTTAGGAAGAAATTAATAAACTTGGAGGACTCTTTGGAAGAGTGAACATGGTTCTGGAAACCATGTTGTAGAAGACAAAAAATTCACCAGCCCAAATGTCTGGAAAGGTCAGTAGTGAATCAACAGTTGTAAAGTGGCCAGGTGTAAGGAAAAGGTGTTGGGGCAGAGGGGCTGTGGTGAATTGTAATGCATATGGTGCAACTAAAAACATTCATAGCAAGGTCATATATAATCACTGGTGCAGGTCAAAGTTGGAAGGAGTACTCTTCATGCCCTAGGTTAGAGAAGGTTCATTGGTTTCCACAATCCTTTGGTTGGTAGTTTTGACAATGCATCTAACAAAATCTTGTGTGACCAGCTAGATTATGGTCTCATATAGAGTGCACACATATCTAATATAATCCATAATGTTATACATGTGTTCTTACTCATATACACTTAAGTACAAATTTACCCTTTCTTTTCCATAAATTATCCCCTTAGGCTTTGCATCTATAAATTGATTTACAATCAATAGCCAGTTTTCCAGCTGCTCTCGTGAAAGGCTATTGTTTTTCCTCTTAAAGATACTATCAGGGATAATTCAAAGTTTTGGAATTGATACATGGAGAAGCTTCTGACTTGAGCTGCTCTTCTGTGGCTGCTCATATTGTCAAGGTAATTCCCTGTCCACAGAGATTTCCATACAGATATTCACCAAATACTTTATTAACAGATGTACAAATAAATTTTAAATGACCAAAGTGAAAAGTGGGGCTGGAGGGAGAAAAGAAGAGAGGATATTCTTCAGAGAAAGTTGTTAAATCTGGAAATTATTGAATTACCATATTGTTTTTCTCTTCTTCAAGCAAAACAACCCAAGAGCCATGGCTTATTAGGCGTCTATAGTGGGCCTTGGTTCTTCACACCAAACATTTTATTCAGTGGTGAGCCCAAGCAGATGGTGGTGCTATGATTCTCATTGCACAATGGGCCACAGAGGCAAGTTAATTATTTTGCTCACTCTGAGCCAGTAACTGGGTCTTGTTCAGTGGTGTGTCTCTGATAAGCTGGGTCTAACACTCATTTGATCCTTCAGTTAACATTCTTAGTTGATGAAGAATATAGCTGGTAGGTATTGTTACTGAACCAAACTCGGGTCCACTTGCCTGACAAGGAACAAAGCAAATCTACTGACACCAGGTTGTGGTGAAGGAAATTACAGGATTTATTGCAGGGCACCAAGCAAAGAGAACAGGCAACTTGTGCTCAAAAGACCCAAACTCCCTGATGGCTTTCAGGAAGGTTTTTTAAAGGCAACATTAGGAGTGAATGTTGCAGGGTACATGATCAGCTCATGGAATTTCTTCTGATTGGTTGGTAGTGAGGTAACAGGATGACGTTTTGGAATCTTAATCATCAACCTTTTTGCTCCAGCCAGTCTGGAGTCTATGTGCTTGTGGTCAGCATGTAATCACCATCCTCCACGTGTGTGGGGGTCTTAGTTTCTACAGACCATATGGGTTTAGTTTCAACTCAAAGATATGGGTCAGATTATTATGTATATCCTTTGAGGAGGAACTAGGACTCTGTTTTATCACTGAACTACTGTTTAAGTTATAATTACTTTTCCTGCTTGACTGTTTTTCCTTTGTTTCTGCATTCCCTCAGTTCTCGAATTGTTAATTTCTTGTGTCTGCTGTTTGGAACTCAGGGAAGGCCTAGGAGACTAAAGCTTTCTATAAATAAGAAACAGGGGACAGAGAGGGACTTTTGTACCTGGGAAGGCCCTGGCTGGGTCCTGCTTGCTTTCAATCCCCAGTTTTCTTTGATATTACTCAATCCTGAGGGTAATAGGGGCAGAACAACGAAGAGAATAAAGTTCTGGATAGAGAGGTTAATTATAAACTTGGCAGGGGAACTCATTTTTAGGAGGACTCAGTTTCAATAGAAGAGCCAAGATTGAAATCCAGGACTGAATGATTCCAGACACAGGGACCTTGTGATGGTTTCTAGCTGTTTCTCATGAGCTCTTTCTTGGATGGCTCCAGACACCTTCCTTTAGGTGTCAACATTTGATAATGATGTTTCATAATGTAAATAATGAGTCTGGGCCTCTGCTTCCAAGCAAGTTACAAGGTTATTTCTTGAAAATATCTATAGATGAGTTTTCTTTCTTTAATAAAATATATTTAGATATAAGGCTTATTCACAAAGGATGTAATGCCTGAACATGTTCAGTTTTCAAACAAACTCTGAAAAGAACAGTTGTCATATTGTTTGCAAATATCCACTTCTACAGTGGAAGACAAGTGACCAGTGAGAGGGATGGACTTTACATGTCCAAGTCTAGATGGGTGAGTTAGAATCTATGAGGCTCATCAGATGCAGCAAGAGTGTAGCATATATGAGTGTGAATGTAGGTGGAAAGGGGTGGCAGGACCACAGAAACGGTATATATTCATTATGCACTAAATATATGAAGTCCATGTGGCACTGAATATTTATGAGGTTTTAAACAACCACACATTGGTGACACAGATTCTGTCTCCTGGTGTCCTTGTCAAGGAAGGCAAAGTAAATCCAGAGCTGCTCCCTAGATGAAATGCAGCTGCAGCCATGGCCAGGCATTCTTGTCCCTGCATCTCACCAATGGAACAAGTGTGTGTTGGCTCCATGTGTCTTTCATCTGTTGGGCTCCCTGGCTCAAACCTTAACTCTGGTCCTTGTAACCACACCGTGGGGCCAGTAAGGTTGGTGCTGGAGACAGACAGAGAGGAAGAGAGGGAACATGTGGTTATTATATAATCCAGGATGCATAAAGTGTACCCCCCCACACACCATACTTGTACCCAATCCTCAGTGTTAACCTGCCCCATTTCTCTCTCACATTTCACTATATTTCACATTGATTGAATAACCATATAATTTGGTCTGTGAGTCTTTTGTTCTGTGACCTCCAGGAGAGGCTATCGGATGATGTACTTAGAGGCTACCAAGACATCCATTTACATAATTTCTTACAAGCAAACGAGGCAATTTCTCTCTGCTTTTCCAACATGCTGAATGAAACAATATTTTTTCTACTGAGCATGAATGAATCAATGACTATTGACCGTTATCTCTGTTTCTCTCTCTGCAAGCAGACATTACATCTTTAGTTCGAAAACTATTTATGGAGCTTCTCATATGTACAAGGTGCTGTGCCCAATTCTGGAAATAAAGATTCCCCAGAGCTTGTAGGCAGATGGTAGAGAAAAATAAGACCTTCCCATCATGCATGAGAGAAGCTCCAAACTCCTGCCTTACTGGGACTCCAGCATCCTCTTTTTTTTTTTTTTTTGTAACCACTGAACTTTATTTGAAAGCAAGTAAAAAACAACAACAAAAACATGGTGGTGACAAAGTGAGTTCTCTCTTGTACCTTCAACATGAAAATCGCATACCTTCAGTGTGTTTTATCCCCTTGAGTGTATCTCTCAGGATTTCATCCAAACAGAAGTGGAGAGGTTTAATATCACTTTTTTCTACCTCTCCTGGCATTTGGCTACTTTTCCTCTGCACCTAAAAATATGCAGAACTTCTCTTTAACTTGTAGAAAGCTTCCCTTTAATTTAAAGAAAGGTTTTTTTCTCAACCCTGCTGCCCATTTAACTTAGAATCCTTGTCTTCTTCCTTCTCCTAAACTTTCTTTATGATGGCCATATCCTGCCCATACATTCCTTCTTTTTTTTTTAACGTCTTTATTTAGTATAATTGCTTTAAAATAGTGTGTTAGTTTCTGCTTTATAACAAAGTGAATTAGTTATACATATACATATATCCCCATATCTCTTCCCTCTTGCATCTCCCTCCCTCCTACCCTCCCTATCCCACCTCTCTAGGTGGTCACGAAGCACTGAGCTGATCTACCTGTGTTTTGCGGCTGCTTCCCAATAGCTATCTATTTTACATTTGGTAGTGTATATATGTCCATTCCACTCTCTCAATTTGTCGCAGCTTACCCTTCCCCCTCCCCGTGTCCTCAAGTCCATTCTCTAGTAGGTCAGCGTCTTTATTCCTGTCTTGCCCCTAGGTTCTTCAGGACCATTTTGTCTTTGTGGTTTTTTTTTTTTTTTTTAGATTCCATATATGTGTTAGCATACGATATTTGTTTTACTCTTTCTGACATTTTTCACTTGTATGACAGACTCTAGGTCCATCCACCTCACTACAAATAACTCAATATCGTTTCTTTTTATGGCTGAGTAATATTCCAGTAATTATAATATATCCAGTATTATTATATAATTATTATTCCAGTAATTATTATTATTCCAGTAATATACATGTGCCACATCTTCTTTATCCATTCATCTGTTGATGGACACTTAGGTTGCTTCCATACCCTGGCAATTGTAAATAGAGCTGCAATGAACATTGTGGTACATGACTCTTTTTGAATTATGGTTTTCTCAGGGTATATGCCCAGTAGTGGGATTGCTGGGTCATATGGTAGTTCTATTTTTAGTTTTTTAAGGAACCTCCATACTATTCTCCATAGTGGCTGTATCATTTTACATTCCCAGCATCAGTGCAAGAGGGTTCCCTTTTCTCACCACCCTCTCCAGCATTTATTGTTTGTAGATTTTTTGATGATGGCCATTCTGACTGATGTGAGATAATATCTCTTAGTAGTTTTGATTTGCATTTCTCTAATGATTAATGATGTTCAGCATTCTTTCATGTGTTTGTTGGCAATCTTCTTTGGAGAAATGTCTATTTAGGTCTTCTGCCCATTTTTGGATTTGGTTGTTTGGTTTTTTTGATATTGAACTGCATGAGCTGCTTGTAAATTTTGGAGATTAATCCAGTGTCAGTTACTTCATTTGCAAACATTTTCTCCCATTCTGAGGGTTGTCTTTTCATCTTGTTTATGGTTTCCCTTGTTGTGCAAACCTTTTAAGTTTCATTAGGTCCTATTTGTTTATTTTTGTTTTTATTTCCATTTCTCTAGAAAGTGGGTCAAAAAAGATCTTGCTGTGATTTATGTTACAGAGTGTTCTACCTTTGCTTTCCTCTAAGAGTTTGATAGTGTCTGGCCTTACATTTAGGTCTTTAATCCATTTTGAGTTTATTGTTGTGTATGGTGTTAAGGAGTGTTCTAATTTCATTCTTTTACATGTAGCTGTCCAGTTTTCCCAGCACCACTTATTGAAGAGGCTGTCTTTTCTCTACTGTATATTCTTGCCGCCTTTATCAAAGATAAGGTGACCATATGTGCCTGGGTTTATCTCTGGGTTTTCTATCCTGTTCCATTGATCTATATTTGTGTTTTTGTGCCAGTATCATATTGTCTTGATTACTGTAGTTTTGTACTATAGTTTGAAGTCAGGGAGCCTGATTCCTCCAGCTCCATTTTTCGGTCTCAAGATTGCATTGGCTATTCGGGGTCTTTTGTGTTTCCATATAAATTGTGAAAATTTTTGTTCTAATTCTGTGAAAAATGCCATCGGTAGTTTGATAGGGATTGCATTGAATCTGTAGATTGCTTTGGATATTATAGTCATTTTCACAATGTTGATTCTTCCAATCCAAAAACATGGTATATGTATATGCCAATAAAATGGACATCCTGGAAGAAATATAAAAATTCTTAGAAATACACAACCTTCTGATACTGAACCAGGATGAAGTAGAAAATATGAACAGACCAATCACAAGCACTGAAATGGAAACTGTGATTAAAAATCTTCCAACAAACAAAAGTCCAGGACCAGGTGGCTTCACAGGTGAATTCTATCAAACATTTAGAGAAGAGCTAATACTTATCCTTCTCATATTCCTCCAAAATACAGCAGAGGGAGGAACACTCCCAATCTCATTGTATGAGGCCACCATCACCCTGATACCAAAACCAGACAAAGGTATCACAAAGAAAGAAAACCACAGGCCAATATCACTGATGAACATAGATGCAAAAATCTTCAACAAAATACTAGCAAACAGAATCCAACAGCACATTAAAAGGATCATACACTATGATCAAGTAGGGTTTATCCCAGGAATGTGAGGATTCTTCAATATATGTAAATCAACCAATTTGATATACCATATTAACAAATTGAAGGAGAAAAACCACATGATCATCTCAATAGATGCAGAAAAAGCTTTTGACAAAATTCAACACCAATTTATTAAAAAAAAAAAAAAAAAAACTCCAGAAAGTAGGCATAGAGGGAACCTACCTCAACATAATAAAGGCCCTATATGACAAACCCACAACATCATCCTCAATGGTGAAAAACTGAAACCATTTCCACTAAGATCAGGAACAAGACAAGATTGTCCACTCTCACCACTCTTATTCAACATAGTTTTGGAAGTTTTAGCCACAGCCATCAGAGAAGAAAAGGAAATAAAAGGAATCCAAATCAGAAAAGAAGAAATAAAGCTGTCACTGTTTGCAGATGACATGATACTATACATAGAGAATCCTAAAGATGCTACCAGAAGACTACGAGAGCTAATCAATGAATTTGGTAAAGTAGCAGTATACAAAATTAATGCACAGAAATCTCTTGCATTCCTACACACTAATGATGAAAAATCTGAAAGTGAAATTAAGAAAACAGTCTCATTTACCATTGCAACAAAAAGAATAAAATATCTAGGAATAAGCCTACTTAAGGAGACAAAAGATCTGTATGCAGAAAATTATAAGACACTGACAAAAGAAATTAAAGATGTTACAAATAGATGGAGAGACTCCAGCATCTTCTGCTCTGAATGTTCCTCGCTACTCCCACTGACAGCAGCCCCTTCCTTCCTGCTGCTCCTCTATGCTGCTTTCTGTCTCAGGACTCTGCATCAATGTTTCCTGTCCTTTCGTCTTCTTTGACTAGGATCTTCTCATGTCCCACACCTTGATCCTTCAGATGTGTGGTCAAGTTGATCCCCTAAAGAAGTCATTTCCTGAGCATTGCAGTTAAGATAATCCCAGGCGCTTCCTCCTTTCCTTCCTCCCTTTCTTCCTTTCTCTTTCTTTCTTTCTTTCTTTCTTTCTTTCTTTCTTTCTTTCTTTCTTTCTTTCTTTCTTTCTTTCTTTCTTTCTTTCTTTCTTTCTTTCTTTCTTTCTTTCTTTCTTTTCCCTCCTTTTGCTTGCTTTTTTCCTCCATATTAACATTATTGTCTGAAATGATCGTGCTTCTTCATGTGTTTTCTTGTTTGTCTCTGTTTCTCCACTATAATGTTTCAGCAGGCACTCTGTCCTGCTTACTGTTTCCTCCCGGTATTGGAATGACCAACTTAAAGGGGATACTTGATAGCTACTTGATAAATGAATAAAGGGATGAATAAATAAATTTGTCATTTATAAATGCATTTGGTTATAAATTCCAGAAAATGTATTCACATAGACTGAAACACATTTGGGTTTATTTCTCCATGTAATACAAGTTCAGAGATAGGTTTCTGCCACATGAAGTCAGTTCAAAGATTGATTGATATAATTTCTGATATCTCTTCCATTCGTTCAGCTTTTCTCTCATTGAATTCAGCTGGGCCATTTCCCCTGGAGTCTCTCAAGCAGTTGCAGTATTTAGATGAAACATATTTGAATATTAGAAGATATAACTAAAAGAATTGAAAGAATTTTCTCTGATCCTTTGGTATATTAAAATAGTATAACATATGATATGCAATTATAAAATACCTTGTCTTTTAACATTTATTTTCCAGAACTAGTTTTTGTCTTTGAAAGCATGAGCAGGCCCATAAATTTGCTCTTTCTTGGGTACCAGGAAATCCTCTGATCAATAATTAAATTTGTCAGTAGCATGTAACTAAAACATCAATACCTACTGCTGACTAGACAGTCCACATTCTGGGAAAGAGGCTGGGTTCCTTCTCTCTCTGCTAATCCTCCCTCTCCTTGAAGATGGGAAGACTAAAGGATACAGGGAAATTGTTGCTTGATTGCTCCTGTCTTGGTCTGGATTTGAACTCTCTGTGTTTGAGGAAGTTTTAAACTAACTTCATCTCTAATGAGTGTCTTTGATTTTTCCTAAGAGGCCTGTTTGCTGCATAACAAAGCATCCCAGGAGTTAAGGGCTTAAAATAACCACAGTTTTATTATAGTTCATGATTTTGTGGGCCAGGAATTTGGGCAGTATTCAGCTTGGAGATTCTTCAGTTCATGTGGCCTGGATTGGGGTCTGTTTTTCTTTGACAGTGCGCTGGTATTCAGTCTCAACTGACCTGTCACCTGCAGCTCCTTTCTTTGAGAGCTGCTGACTCCCATGGCTCACCATGTACCTCCTCCCCCCTCCCCAGTCCCCAGCCATCTGGGGACTCTCTCTGCTGGGACCTGCCTTCCCTCTTAGCTGGCCCTCATGAAAAGTCCCTAAGAGGACCCCAGCTGGCTCTCTTCTGCCTGTACAGAACATCTGGTCCAGAGGAAACACTCAGGTTCCTTTTGTCCTGACGACTTCCCAGAGGTAACAACTTCCCCATGGCTCACGAGTCAACACTCTCTAGACTGTCTCTGACTCTAGATTCCCTAGGCTGCAGTCAGAGCCCCACTGCAAGAAATCATTAGGTTAGAAGGAGGAGCAAACCCATACCAAGAAAGGTATAGCTTTGTTTTTTAGTGACAGTTTGATTAATGCAGGGACATTTGGGTTACATAAATACATCATACCCTTAATAACCTCCTTAGCTAGCCCTTAGCACACACAATGGGTGGCACACTATGCATAGTCCATAAATAAATGATACAGTGTAAGTTTGAGATTTAGCATTTGCAGCAAGATATGCCTGGATTTGATGATCATGCCTAGCTTTGTGAACCTGGATCCTACAGTTTATTTCATCTTTCTCAGCCTCACTTTCATCCTTTGTAAAATTGGAAAAATAATGTATGCATCATAAGGATTAAATAAGACAGACATGCAAAATATTAGAGTGCTGGATGCCTTCTTTTAAAGAGGGCAGTAATAGTATTTAGTAACAATATTTGATTAAATTTTCACACATTGTCAATTAGAAACTGCTTTTAAAATCTTCCTCTGAAAATTTTCATTTCAAATGCTGTGATATGACATCCCATCATATTTCATGTGAAATCTCACTGTCAGTTTTATCACTTTACAGAATTAATTCAGTGTTTTGTGATGAGTTGCCCAATCTGTCCATCAAACTCATTTAATTTATATTTTAACTTTATCATTTTGATATTAGAAGAGTTGAGTAGAAACTGACTTTATGGTAAATGATGCAGTTTCTGAATATTAAAAGAACACATTTTCAAAATATAGTTCAAACTGCTTAATTTTCCAAATATCATGGCCAAAAAAATCATGATTCTGCAATATCAATGTGACTCATCATTGTTTCACAAAATACAAGGGAGCAATCAAGACTCATGTAATTAAAATTGCAGTGATTTTGCCTCCAGAGTAGTGTTGAGTTCATCCAAGAGAACATGCTAGATTTAAAAAATGTGAAATCACCTTGGAGTATGGATATATTTTCCCTAAATCACAGAGTGAAAAGGTAGCTGGTGTGGACCTCAGTCCTTCTCTGTAAGGGGAGTTTGGGTGGCAAAAGACCTGTAAGGTCAAATTTTGAGTCATTTATTCATTAATTATTTTCTTATTCACCTGTTCGTCTATTCATTCAGCCAAAAGCGATTGACTCCAGTGTGACCTAGTGGAAAGACTTGGCTCTGAAGTGGACAAGGCTGAACTTTAATCCAAGCTCTCCCATATGTTAGCTGTGAAACTGTAACAGGCCATAATTTCCATTCCGAACCTGTTTCCTTTTCTGTAATTTTGGGCACTAATTACCTCTGGTGTTGCTAAGAGGATTGCATGATATTAACGGTTCCCATCTGATGCGATTTCACTTCTTATATAAAGCTTGCAAATTTACTGGTCATTTAGAGAATAAGGATTGAGATTCTAGATAGGCTACAACATCTAGAAATCTTCAAAATCTAGAATATACATTTCTGTACCTCAGAAACCCATGCTGTGTCCCAAATTACTCTTGAATTTTCCAGTGAAAATGATGAAGATGGAAAACCTGAGTCTAGACCCTAACACCATTTTATGTATAATAAATGTAATGTTTTGACACAATTGTGATAGCATTGAACTTTCTAGAAATGGATCTACCATATAAATCAAGGGAAGATTACACATTGTTTTATTTGGTACTTTCCTAAGAATTGTTCATTATTTTGGAAACATGCTGCCATCAAGAATTTTATACTGGTTAAGTCATCAGTAAAACACACTTTACCAGTCTGCATTTGTAGCTATCAAATTTACAGTGATTTATGTATATTATACATATATGTATATATATATATATATATAGAGAGAGAGAGAGAGAGACAGAGAGAGAGACAGAGACAGAGAGACAGAGAGAGACAACTTTAGCCCTTATTTGAAAAATGTTGCAGTGCCAAATAATGTTCAGTAAGATATTTAATATTGATTTTATCCCAATATTCACTGTACCAAAGCAGAGTAAAACCAAAATTAGATAAAACATTTTCCCCAAAAATACACTAATAGAGTTGTCAGAGATAATCACACTTTCAACATGTAAAAAAATAATTTGAAAAATGTAATAATGAAACTGAAATATTGCATTGTTTGATCATAAAGAAAAAAGATATTATGTCTCCTTAGATAAAGCAATAAATTAAAATATGGCAAACTACACAATATTAGACAAAAATTATTTTACTATTATTTTCTTAATATTTTATTATCAGTATAATATCAGTATACAAAGGTGGAAAGAAATCCATAAAAAGTACTTTTCCACCAAGCAATTATCATGTTTGAGAAGAATGGTGAGGTGGGGAAAGATGTAAAATACAACTATACACTGTGCTTTAGTGAATTAAATGTTCATTAAAGTGTTCATTATACGTGAATCGAGTGATAATGAAGCTTTGCTGTTGCATAAGTTAAGTTTGTAAGGAAGCACAAGTTTTGGAAGAAATGTTATTTTCAAAATTGCTGTCAATGGATATAAAGAAATTTTCAATACCTGAAACTCTTAACATGTACACAAATAGTCCATTTCTCAGTGCCATTGCTTCCACTGCAGATGGAACAGCAGCCATAGTGAATCAGGTAGGGACCACGGGAGCACTTCTAAAATTTGCACCAAGTCTTAGCACTTATTTGCCTTCTGCTCAACAATGCTTCAGTGCCAAGGATTGCATTGAACGGTCACTGAATAGCTAACGTCATCATTGCTCTTAATGACATGAAAAGTGCTCCCATGAATGTTAGATTATTTCATGAACCATGTAGCAACACTGAAGACATGCTTGGATGTCTCCTATGTACAACAAAGGAAGTAGCTCTCCAAAGGAGGTGGTGGTTGTTGTTGTTTTCAAGATCCTGTTCACTTTTTGATGTTATTGATTAACTTTTAAGTTTAATTATTGAAAATGTATACACTGAGGCTTTAATATTGAGGAAATATGCAACCTATGTTTTAGATTTATTTAAAAACGTTAAATGGTTTCTTCCTAAACTGTAAGGATATGAGATCAATTTTATTAAAGTGAAGGGGATTATCATAGTATTTATCTCACTCACTGAGAATGTCATACAGATACACTTAATGGTTCTAATTTGGAAACATTTGCTCATAATTAGATACTATTTAACACGTATGAAGAATCGATTTAAAGATCTTTATCAACTTAACATACCAGACTAAGTTATTAATCCACTTAACATGGCCAAAGAATATGTTAAACATTTGCAAGAAGTTAAATAAGTTAAAAATAATGCCTTTGAGTCCAAAATATCTTTTAATTGATATAGTTAGAAAAGATTTTGTGTTTAAGATTTTCCCACCCACTCATTTGGAAAGAAACTAAATTACTTATTTAGCCCAATTTCCAACTCTGTATTTAGCTAAAGATAGTTTCAGTGCAGTACGGTGGTTACTAAAAAAAGCAGTGGAACCAATTGCAATGTCTAAGGGAAGGAGATTTGAGACTCCTTTTAACAGTTGGAGAACCAAATGTCAAGTTACTGAAAGCATAGGGATCTCAGCAGATTTCATCAATACAGCTTGCTTTAAAGATATTTTTCCTCATTTATATAATACACATAATAAACATACACACACTATTCTGTAACATGATGATAGGAAACCCATACTCTGAAAAGTGAGCACTGGGGCAATTTAGGGGTTGCCTCCCGGGTCCATCAAATTATTTCTTTATGTCCTGTTGGCCAATTATTTCTTCTTTTACTTCCTGACACTGGCTAAGGGATATGGTCCCTAACATGTGGTCTAACAAGGGGAAAGTTGGAGAGAGATTGCCTGGGATAAGCTATGATAACACAGTGTCTTATTTTGAGTCTACATCTGTAAATAAGGCTAAGGTCATGTGTATGAATTTCATGCCTCGTCATATTTTTCCCCATTTCATCAGTCTGTAATTTGCTTTGGATTATTCCCCTGCTTCAATTAAAAGTATTTATCTCTTTCTTTTCTCATATATATCCACCCTGCAACAATTTCTTCTAACATTAGGCTTTATTTTAATCTGTCTTTCCTTTTGCATTTTCATCATCCCATGCCTCTTGTTAGAATGGCCTTTGAGTGTCTTTCTTCTCTAAAGTCCAAATTTATTCATTATAAATAAGTGGAAGCATTTGTCTACTTTATTATGTCCAGCAGGATAGCTGTATCTGAACATTTGCTTATTGAATGTATGCAGTATAATTATAACTTCATTTTCATTTATATCTCTCTTACATTTATTCTCAGATAGATCACATGAATTTGATATTTTATTGGTTAAACACTGTGAGATTTTAGCAAATTTATACAGTTCAGTGAAATACCATTATGGCATTATATTAGCATTTATGTGGGTGCAGAGTTAGAGAGTCCCAAGACCACCCTCAGACTCAATAATTCACTAGCAGGACACACAGAACTCACTGAAATCTATTATACTCATTGTTACAGTTTATTATGTAACATACAGATTGATATTAGCTAATGAAAGAGACATGTGGGACAGGGTACAGGAGAGTTCTACCTGTGTAACTCCCAGTTGTCCTCTCCCAGTGCAATCATAGAGAGACCTAACTCCCCTCTTCAATGGTGTCTGACTAGACACATGTAGTATTGCCAACCTGGAAAGCTCACCTGAGCTTTGGGGTTCAGAGGTTTTTTAAGACTTGGTCATATAGTCATGGCTGACTGCCTGCATGGCTCTCCCACCATAAATCATTTTGTTAATATCTGGTATGGCTCCAAGCCCCCAGGTAAATAAGGACGCTTTTATCTGGCAGGACTTTCCAAGGGCTTATAGATTACCTCCCAGGAGCTGAAGGCAAAGACAAGACCTTGGTTAGGCAAGATAATTCTTTACAATACGATAGGATATGGTTTCATTTCAGGATAGCAAATGGAACATCACAACTTAGTTGTTATTTAAAAAAAGGAACCTTGGTGTGATGAAACTGAGAACCACAAGAAGCAAGGATTCAGCTGGTTGAGTGCCGGTAGAGATGTCCTGATGATTGGCCATCTCTTTCATGATTATCATTAAATCATGCAATTCCTCACTCTCAAGATGACTGTATCTCTCCCACTTGTATTTCAGCCTCTCTCAAAGTGAAGAAAGTAAGATGAGATATTAGCCTTATGTGGCAATGGAACTCAAACCATGAAAATGTCACACTTGTCAAAGAGGCTCAAAAGAGTTTGATGAAACATTGGATACGTATTGAATGATACATATGTACTCAATAAGCTCATGGTTTCTTTTTTTTTTCTAAACCTGAAGAAGTAAAAACAGATGCATTCATTTAAATCACTGTGTCAAAGTCTTCCTTTTGTGGGGTTATGAGCAAGTGTTTTCTGTGTATATATCTTAAGTTTCAGGGTGACAGCAGGAACAAATTTAAGAATATTAGTGATAACCACCCAGACTAGTTTGAATTAACTGGATTCTATGAACTCTTCCCTCATGTCTAGTGAATCTGTAGCAACTTGTTTCTTCTAATCAAGAAAACATGAAATTAGGGACTTCCCTCGTGGTCCAATGGTAAAGAATCTGCTTTCCAATGCAGGGGACATGGGTTTGATCCCTGGTCAGGGAAAAAATATCCCACGTGCTATGGAGCAACTAAGCCCATGTGTTACAACTACTGAACTTGTGTGCCTCAATGAGAGAGCTCACATGCTGCAAACTATAGACCCCACGTGCCCTGGAGCCCACATGCCACAACTAGAGAGAGAAAACCCACATACTTACTACAACTAGAAAGACACCTGTGCACTGCAAAGAAGAGCCTGCACACTGCAACAAAAAGACCCCACATGCCTCAATGAAGATCCTGCGAGCCACAACTAAGACCCAACACAACCAAAAAATAAATAAAGAAAAAAGATCAACTCAAAAAAAAGAAAACATGAAATTATTCTGACTCTATTAAATCCCAGCAAGAATGCCATTTTTACTTCATCCTAAGGGATTACAAAAATGAAGTGTTTTAGGCAGCAAAATCTAGCAACAAGATGGTATCCAGGGATTCAAGTCTTAGATAATGTTGGTACAATTTATATCAGCTTATGACATTTGTATGAGAATCATGTTCCAATCAGACATCAATCCCACCTGAATCTTTCCTCCCCTATCCTGATTTGAATGCAAATTTCCATTTTGCCCTAAATCCCAGTCTGAATCCCAATGAGAAAACAACATCAGATTTATTGATTGATATCTTGCCTTTCACATCAAAAATATTGTTATACTCTTTGGGAAATAAATTATGTTATACCTTGTGATGGAATATTATGCAGTAATTAAAAAGGATAAGGTGAGGCAAAACTGTGAATGCAAGAAAAAGATCAGTGTTTTCCAAGGGTTAGGAGGGAGGGAGGGATAAACAGGTACAGCACAGAGGATTTTTATGGAGAGAGAGAAAAAATTCTGTGTGATCCTGAAACAGTGAATACATGTCAGTATACATTTGTTCTAACCCATAGAATGTACACCAAGAGTGAACCCTGATGTAAACTATGGACTTTGGGTGATTATGATGCATCAATGTAGGTTCATTGACTGCAACAAATTTACCACTCTGATGAGAGATATAGATGGTGGGGGAGGATGTGTGTGTATAGGGTCAGGGAGCATACAGGAAATCTCTGTCCTTTCTGCTCAGTTTTGCCATGAACCTAAAATTTGTTTAAGATATAGTCTATTAAAAATAAAAATTAAAAAACTGTTTTATAATTAAAAAACTGAGAAAGAAATTTACAAAACACAGTGGAGTAAAAATGATTTATGATAAATTAAAATATACATTTTTCCACTAAACTAATTATTAGCTTTGTTTTGTTTTGTTTAAGGATGAAGTGGATCTGTTACTGAACTCAGATTTGACTGCTTGCCACTCAAAAGCCAATACTTGAGAGACAAGCTTTGCCTGGAAAGGGAAAATTGCCTTATTCAGGAGGCCAGCAACCCAGGGAGAAGGTGGACTCATGTCCAAGAATCAACTCTAAAGATTCTGCTGGACCATGTAAGTGTTTTAAAGGAGAAAGGAAAGTTAAACATTTGAGGAGGGGGTCAGAGTTTGTTATCTTCCACTGTGTGCAAGTTTTTTCCTGACTGGTTGGTGGTGAGGTAAAAGGGTGGTGTTCCAGGAATCTTGTGCTTAGCTGAAGTTATCATCCTTCAATCTGGATGGGGGCCTTAGTTCCTGCAGAAGAACTCAAAGGTATTGTTATGTATATTGCTTGAGGGGGAACCAGGACTCTGCTTTATCACTGCTTTATTGTTTCTTGACTGCTCCTCCTTTGTTTTACATTCCCTCCCTTCCCTTAATCTAAGAAAAGAACAAACATGTTAAGCAAAACAGAATGAAGGCCTTGAAAAATGAGCAGAAGCTTAAGGGTCCAGGAATGTATCTAGTGTAGAAATTAAAGTTTAAAGTATAGCTAGGCTCTAGGACCAAGGGACTGGTTACAGATCCACATTTACTGATGTGAAAAGATGCATGCATCTTTGTTGCATGAGCAACAAAATAAAGAAGTGTTAGATTATAACCCAGAGTTTGAAACTACTATCTATAAATCCATTCTAATTAATTAATTATATAAGTTAATGATTGAATAAATAAATAAATGGAAAAAAGAGAAAATACCTGGGAAAGGATAAATCCAAGTAAGTTATGTGGATAACTCCCCATTCCTTAAGTGCACCATGTGCGTGATGACTTCCTTCCAAAGAAAGTGGGAAAAAATAACTTTTCTGTGGAGAAAACCTGACAAACACTACCTCAGTCAGGTGGTCTAAGTCATCATCCACAGTATCTGTTATGTTGATAGCATGTACTCTTGCTAGGATGTGATTAAAATGATAGTTTACCTCTGTAGTCTTCCTTCCAAAAATACATAACCTTGGTCTAATCATGAGAAGAACATGAGATAAACTCTCACTGAGGGATATTTTACAAAATACCTGACCAGTACTCCTCAAAACTGTAAAGATCATAAAAAACAGAGACAATCTGATTATCACAGCCAAGAGGCACCTAAGGAGACATGACAATTTAAAGTAAGTTATTTTGGATGGGATCCTGGAACAGAAAAGGAGCATTAAATCTACAAAGTAAAGAAATCTGAACATAATATGAACTTTAATAATAATGCATCTATATTGTTTCATTAGTTGTGACAAATTTACCATTCTAATGGAAGATGTTAACAAGAGGGGAAATGAGATGTGGGGTATGTAGGAATTTCCTTTACCATCTGTGATGATTATTTTTATTGTCAACTTGTGAGGTTAAGTTATTCAATCAAACACTAATCTAGGTGTTGCTGTGAAGGTGTTTTTTAAATGTCAACATCTGCAATCAACTGACCTTTAGTAGAAGGTTATTTTCCATAATGTGAGTAGGCTTCATCCAGTCAGTTGAAAGATCTTAAAAACAAAATTGTGCCCCCTCCCATAACCCTGAACTCTCCAGTCTAATTTAGATCAAAAGATTCCCAATTCTAATCTGAGAATGATGTAACTTTTATCCTCAAATCTGATGTTAATTAATTTTTTTCTGAGCTAAAGTGAATTAAGAACAAGCAAAATTGATGTTTCCCTGAGGAAATTCTGCCTCAAGACTGTAGCATCAACTCCTGTCTGAGAGTTTTCAGCCTCCTGGTCTGCCCTATGGACTTTGGACTTGCTAGCCTTCACAATCATGTGAGCCAATTCCTTGAAATAAGTCTCTATAAATAGGTATATATATAGGTAGATGATCATATAGATATAATTGGTATAGATAAAGATATAAATATAGATCCTGCTGATTCTGTTTTCCTGGAGAACACTGATACACTGTTTTCATAATTTTCTATCTCAATCTACTGTAAAATAAAAAGCTTAATTTAAATATCTATCATTACAAAATGATATTTTAAAAAAGATTGTATTGGTCAACACTGGTAATTGTTAAGACACTAACTCACTGTTCTAAAGCTTTAAAAATAATTGGAAAGAATTAAACATTTTTTCTGTTTTTTTTAGAGTAACCAGCTGTTATATAATAAAAGATTCTCTCTACACAAAATTCCAACAAATAAATGCAAAAAAAATAATGTAATTAGACAATCATCATTTTGTAAACTCCAATGGATTAAAATCATCCAAGGGTTGATTGATGTGAAAGTTTTTTTTTTTTTTTTTTTTTTTTTTTTTTTTTTTTTTTTTTGGTGGTATGCAGGCCTCTCACTGCTGTGGCCTCTCCCGTTGCGGAGCTCAGGCTCCAGACGCACAGGCCTAGTGGCCATGGCTCACAGGCCCAGCCGCTCTGCGGCATGTGGGATCTTCCCAGACTGGGACACTAACATGTTTCCCCCGCATCTGCAGGCGGATTCTCAACCACTACGCCACCAGGGAAGCCCAATGTGAAATTTTATATTGGAAAGATCAAACAGACACAACCTGAATGTTCCAGTGAATGTTAGCATCACTAGTTAAATTCCTCATGATCTAATGTAATAGGAAATTTACAATACCATCTATGAAGCTGTGTTGAAAAAATATTGAATTGAAATATAACTGCTCCTCACTACCAGTTTATAGGACACACACTGAGAAAGAGAAACATGTAAAATGATGCCACAAAGAATCTATTAACCAAACACAAAGTGTGAGAATTCTACAGGATACATAATTGATTCTTTCCCAACCCCTCCATGGGGTTTTTCTCAGATTTTCCAATGGGAAAATCTGAGAAGACATAAGAACCAAATACAATTTATGGATATTGTTTGGATTCTGATTCTGTGAAAAAATGGCTTTGAGATAATCAGGTCAATTTGAGTATAGAATATTAAATAGTGTGAAGTAATATTTTAATTTAATTATTTTAAATTTAGATGTGTTAAAGGCATGATGAATGTGTAAAAAGAAAGTGTATGCTAGCAGTACATGATGAAGTATTTACAGGTGAAATGGCACATGCCTGAGATTTGCTATGAAATACTCCAAAAATCACAAAATACAAGTGGGGAGATGAGAGAAACAAAACTGTCCATAAGTTGGTAATTGCTGAAGATGAATATTGGGTTAAAAAGGGTTTATTAAACCATTAAACATAAAACATTAGAACATAAACATTAAATAAACATAAAAACATAAACATTAAATAAAACATAAACATAAACATTAAAACATTAAACATACCAGCTTGTGGTATGTTTGAAATTTTCCATATTAAGAAAAATTTTTAAATGTTTCTAAAAATATTTTGAATTTTGATAATGTTACATTTCCTAAAAAGGTAAAATGAAGAAAATTAGTATTTATAAAGTTAAATTAATATTATGACAGCTTACTTTTCTGAAGTGACAACTTTTTCCCCAAAATACTTGGGCTATGGAAATGCAGTAATCAGCCCCTAAAGTTACACACCACTAAAATAAATAATATAAACACAAAAGGGAAATGATGGATGAGAAGAACAAGGGAAATAAGAAAAGCAGAAGAGGAATGAAGGAGAGGAAGGAAACAAAACTATTCGTTGACAGATTTTTATCTTTCCAAAAATGATTGTTCCAGTGATAAATGTTATATCTATTTTTAAATCTTCAAAAACCATTATTTTGCCTAGCAGCATCTTAGGAAAAGACAATTGCAAAACTATGATTTCATTTAATTATCTCCTTGTTAAATATTTATAATGTAGGACAAGCATATGGCTTGATGATGAAACTGAGCAGGACCCTGTGGAGCCCTCCCAGGAAAAAAAGCCCCTTCATGTCCCCCATTTCTTGCTTGGAGAAAAAATGTTTTGGTCTCCTAGGCCTTCCCTGAGTTCCAAAGAGTAAGCACAAGCAGTTACTAATTAGGGAAGTAAGGGGATGCAAAAACAAAGGAAAAGCAATTAAACAATCTGACACAGATCTCTGAGTTGTTCTGCAGGAACTAAGACACGCCCCACACCCATTCACCCACCCAGGTGGAGGATGGTGACTATAGTCTGAACAGAAGCACATGAACCCCAGATTGGTTGCAACCAGAAGGTTGATCATCAAGATTTCTGAAATATCACCCTGTTACCTCACCTCAAGCCAATCTGAAGAAAGTCATGTATCCTGCAGCCCTAACCCCAAATGTTGCCTTTAAAAATGATTCCTTGAAAGCCATCAGGGAGTTCTGGTTTTTGAGTATGAGCCACCCATACTCCTTGCTTGACACCTGCAATAAACTCTGTACTTTCTTCATCACACCTGGTATCAGTAAATTGGCTTTGCTGTGTGGCAGACCCAAGTTCAGCTTGGCAACAATGCTTAGAATAACATTGTGTACCCTACAATCACTGAGGATGCAGAAATATCTTCAAATGATACATCAAGAAAATAGTTATCACAACTTCATCTCTGATTTAAGTGGAAAGATGGGTGTTGGAATTTAGTGCAAGACATAGAAGGAACAAGATTCTTCATTCTTTGGGGGAGAAGACAGCCCAGTGATTATGTAGAAGGCCTGTATTCATTTTTGTTCTGAGAGTCAATGCATTAGCAAGCATTCTGACAGCACAGAGACCCTCTGAGAGTCAGAGTGACAAAAAAGCAGAAGGAAAAATTAATGTTTCAACAGGAGAGAAAGATGCTGGCAAATTTGTTGCCAATATGGATTGATTAAGCACATTACACTTGCAAAAGTGTTTTGTTTTTTAATTTTTTGTTTCACTTCAAATTTTAGTATTGGAGTTTAAATATACTTCAGTATATAATATGGTCCTTCATTTTTCTGCTCGTGAAATTTATTACAATTTTCTTTGTTGTCTTTCTTTTTCCATTGACATAACTTTAAATATTATAATTTACCCCATTTTTCATGTATTCATTTCCTACCTGACTAGGACTACTTCCTTGACCAAACTTTAGTCAGGCTCCTCTGAATCCTCTTTTTGACTAAGCCTTGTCCCTGGACTGCCAAGCTTGGTTTTAGCAAAGAATCCTGCTGTCAGTTTTTTGAGAATTCCCTGTCTCTTGATATCCAATCAAGCTCCTCTTCCCCCTCACCTTTGATTATTAAGCAAGTTCCTTTTATTAATTGTCTACCTCTCTATCATTCTGCCCACTGGCTATAAATCCCCACTTGTGCCTGTTGTATTTGGAGTTGAGGTCAATCTCTCTCCTTTATTGCAATAGTCCCTCTCCTATTGCCATAGTCTTGAATAAAGTCTTCCTTGCCATTTTAAACAAATGTCAGAATAATTTCTCTATAATGTACTATACCAATTGACTGTGCTACAAATTATACAAAAAAATAACATTCCATTTTCACATTCCCATTCCTTCTAGAATCCTTCTGATTGTGGTTATGTATATTCTTAACTTTACTGTTTATCTGGTGGCTCTTGTAAAAACTTTAAGAAATAACCTTAAATATATTTTTGTTGATTTGTATATCTTAGAAGTTATCAAATACCTTTAAGTTAAAATAAGGATAATAGCACATGTACAATTTATCTCATTTTTTTTCATGTATCATAACTTTTACAATTGTCAGGAAAAGTTATGAAAGACCAAAATAAGAAAAAAAAAATAATAAAGCTTAGTAAATACCTTACCTAGGTATCCATCTGGGTTATCTCGGCCTTTCAAGGTCTTTGAGCTATCTTATAGCTCTGTAAGTTGTAGAAAACTGACAATAATGCAAATCATTATTTGTTTATAAAAACACAAAAGAATTGAGCCCAGTGTATTGCAATTAATTATTGCCCTATAGATAGATCTGTTTTGCATCTATTTGTAACTTGATTTCAGAATTATTTACTCTCTATATGTTTTTTTTAATTCTCTTTTAAATGGGTTATGATATCTTACAGATTCTGTCATTAATTGATATGATTTTTGACATATGTTCATTTTATAGTCATATGAAGTCACAAATTTCCTTTAAAAACTTATCCTTTAACACAATGTTGGGATTTGTAACAGTTAACCTTTTGAATCATATTTCCTACAGCTTAGTCATTTTTCTACACATAAGTGTTTAATGCCTTATACCAGACATTTTCCCTGGCTTCTGGTTTGAACTCTTGCTTGGCTAAATTCTACTGTTGTCTGGTTGTTTCTCAGGAAATGCTCACGGGGGTCATGAGTTTCTTTATATTTAAGGTTTGTCTGCTCTCTTCACCCTTGAATGACAAAGTCACCAGGAAGAACATTGTGGACTCCACCTTCTTTCTTTCAGAACTGTTTTCTGACATTAGATGTTGTTGTAGAGAAATCTGAGGCCATTTCAGTTTTTCCCCTTTTAAGTAACTTGCTTTGTTTGCTAGTGGTCTAAAGAATTCTCTTTTTTCCATTAAAATTCACTAACACAAAAAAGATATATCTCTGTGTTGGTTATTTTACATCAGATTTCCTGGGACCAAGTGTGCCTTGTGATCTGTACAAGCAATTTTTCCTTGATTTCTGTAAAATTCCACTGTTATATCTCTCAATAAAATTTTGCTTCCTTTTTGGGGATTCTTTACTACAAAAACATTAATTATCTTAGTTTTGAATAATCTGTTTGTTCTCCATAATATATTATCTTTCTTTCAATTGCTCTAATCAATTTGTTTCTCACTCTGCATTCATAATGATTATTAAAATCCTTTTACTATATCAGTAATTTAGTGCTAAGCTATTATCTTTTTTTCTTTACTGTTTCTATTTTTTCTTTTTATTTAGTAGTATAATGATTTTTATTTGTAATTTTCTATCCACAATCTCTCTCTTTAGCTACTTTTATTTTAATATCCCATACTTAAAATCCTTTAAAATAAACTCATTATTTATATATTTTTCCTGTAGAGTAAAAGATTAGTGAGTTTTTTATTTCCTTGGATTAATTTTTTTCCCTAATGCTTCATCTTTCTTTTGCCTGCCAACTTCTTTTTTCCTCCCTTCCTTCTCTTCCTTTCTTCTTTCTTTCTTTCTTTCTTTCTTTCTTTCTTTCTTTCTTTCTTTCTTTCTTTCTTTCTTTCTTTCTTTCTTTCTTTCTTTCTTTCTTTCTTTCTTTCTCTCTCTCTCTCTCTCTTTCTTTATTTCTCTCTTTCTTCCTTCCTTCCTTTCTTTCTTTCCTCCTTCCTCTTTCATACTCTCCCATCTTCCCCATTTTCCCCCTTCTTTATGTATCAATTACTTCATAAACATCATGTTGTTAAAAGTGTACAAGTCTTCCCAGAACTTTATTTGTACTGATACGACATATGTTCCTTGACTTTCTTCTTATGATGCATGGAACTGCTTCACTTCCTCTATGAAACAATATGATGATTACATGTTCAGGACCTGATGTTTCAGGGGTATGTAGGTACAGGACTCAGAGAGGACTATATATAGTGATGGTTGGCAGTCCTAGACTCTTCCCTCTCTTTTGTAGTTATATTGAATACCTTGAATGAAAGGGAGCACATTCTATTCTATGATGTCCTGGAGCCCATTGGTTAATATTTCTCTGACTTGACCTTGCATCCTGGATTGGATCCTACTTCAGGGGTTAGAGCCTTGTACCTGCAACCTCCATCCAACTGAATAGGACTGATCCCTGCCCTCTCCTGGCTCTCTCACTCCCATGGTGATAGCTCCTCCTGCAAGCAGAAATGGGCTAACTGGAAAGTGTTTGGACCCCTCTTGGACATTGTGTGTGTTTCTTACTTACGTTCCATTTGCATAATTTTCCATTTATTGCTCAAAATAATTAAGCCCTTCCTTTTTCCCTCTGTTTTTCTCCCTTGAGGAAGTCATCAGCATGGAATTTCTGTGGGTGTTTTGGGGGTTTTTTGTTGCTGTTCCTGCAGAATGAGAAGGATATAAAAGCCTTCAACATTCCCTTTCTTTTTACTTCTCCCCAACCTAGAGCTCATGATGAGATCTGTCTGGACCTTCCTCAGCTCTCTCTGAGGTGCCTCCATTGAGCATAGAGTAAAAAGTTACATGGAGAGGCACCAGGCTGAGTTTTGAGAATTTTTAGCCAATCATTTTTTCTTGCTTAATTGTAGGCCACGAGTCTTCAAACTACTTAATTTAAATTTGAACACATGTACTTTTCACTGTCTCTCTTCATGTTGCCCCTCCTTCCTTCCCCTTTCCATCATAACTGATTCTTTATTCATACTGCTTGATTCTGAGATAGAAAGGTTTTAATACCCAGCTTCACATTGCTGATTTAAGTCTGAAATTACACAATGCTTTCATGAATTCTTTTGGCTGCAAGCCTTGGTGGCAATTTTAAGACATCTACAGATGTTAAAACGCACACAACAGCTTGGTGCCTTCCATGTGGCCCAGAGACACTTTTAAAAGCAGATTGTGAGCTTGTTTATTTTCAGCCATCTCTGGAGAAGCAATGATAGTTCTGAAATGTCACATTTAGGTTTTTAGAATGTATTTTTTTAAAAACAAATATTTTTTGCCTCCATTCAGTATTACCTGGATATCAGAAAATTTGAGTTTGAGAAAAACTGGGATGGCCAGGGCACTTTTGAGTTCAAACCTAATCTTCCAATAATACAACCTGAAAATGACCACTGCCCCTTTCCTTGACCTGATGACCATGAGTGGATTTATGTCTGCTGAAGGCAAGAACGTGTAGAGATTCATTGGGATGTTGTTGGCTACAGGAGCAAGAGTGTGGCCTTCCTGCCTTAAACAAGATGGAGACACTAGTTAAGAACATAAATCTTATATTCAAATGAGCAGTGACTTCTCTTTCCTTAATCCCTTGGCCCTGCTTTTGTAGGAAGTTATTAAATGTTATGTTCTAAGTTTCTGCTTTATTATTTTTTATTACATGCAATGACACTACTATGCATTACATGCTTCTTATGTGCCAGGCAGTATTTCAGATACTTTATCAATAAAATCTCATGTAATTTTCAGCACTACCCTAAAATAAGTATATGTTGGTTGTGAGAAACCGAGGCAATGAGCAATTAGGTCATCTGTCTCAGTTCACACAGCTAATGTGGAAGCTGGATTTAAACCCTGGCTGACTTCGCAGGACAGTCTCCCTTTCTGGGCTGTGTTCTTATAAAAGGCATAACTCCTTGCATGGTACTAAGCAGATCATGTAGGGAAAACTCGTGGAACACAAGAGAATCTGAAAGATTTGGTGGGGGGGCGGGTTCCAGCCCTGCAGCCACCAGCATCATGAGACTGAGTCCTTCACAACTTCTTTGAGCCTCAATTTCATTGACTATAAAATGACTATAAAATGCTATCCACTTTGCAGAGTTGTGCTAAGAATTCCAGAGATGATCTCTGTGGGGTGTCTAACTATGCTCTGCATGTCTTAAGTATTTGCTTATTGACTGACACTTGGTGTGAAATTGAGACTGTCTACATTTTAAAAATACATGAATTCCAAAGGAAACAATTCTTACACATACTTTCCATATGTTATACAATGGAAAATTAACAGTTGTATAAATACAGTCAGTAGAATATAGTTTAATATATATTTTCAGAATAAGGCTGGTGGTTTGATGATGTTCAAAAAGTAAATACACATTAACATCTTTGAATTGCATGACCTAAAAAATGAGTCATTCATCCACAGCTCTGGTAATTATTTTAGCAAATTACAGCCCCTTCTTTTGGCCAAATTTCTAGCTAGTGAGAGCAGGAGACCTGTTCCCAGAGAGAATGAGTAACCTATAGGGACTGTGAAATTTGTCTCCAGCTGCTCCTTCTTCTGTGCAGATGGGAGAACTGTCATTTGAGCTTGTGTTTTGTGGGCCCCACCTATTGACATCTTCTTTATAAAGGGGAAAGAAAAGGACAACTCTCTTGGCCACAAAGAATAAAGATGAAGTAGTCCTTTATGAGATGAAATGTGTCACCTTAAATATGTTGAAGTCCTAACCCTCAGTATCTGTGAATGTGATTTTATTTGGACATAGGGTCTTTGCCAATGAATGTAGTCAAGTTAAGATGAGGTCATTGGGCTTCCCTGGTGGCGCAGTGGTTGAGAGTCCGCCTGCCGATGCAGGGGACACGGGTTCGTGCCCAGGTCCGGGAAGATCCCACGTGCCGCGGAGCGGCTGGGCCCGTGAGCCATGGCCTCTGAGCCTGCGCGTCCGGAGCCTGTGCTCCGCAACGGGAGAGGCCACAACAGTGAGAGGCCCGCGTACCACAAAAAAAAAAAAAAAAAAAAAAAAAAAAAAAAAAAAAAAAAAAAAAAAAAAGATGAGGTCATTAAGGTGAGCCCTAATCCAGTATGACTGGTGTTCCTTAATAAAGGGGGAAATTTGGATGCAGAGAAAGACACACAGGGAGAATGCCATGGAGAGGGGAAGGCAGAGAGCAGATAACACTTCTATAAGCCAATGGATACTGAAGATTGACATAAACTACCAGAAGCTTGGAGAGAGACCCAGGACAGATTATCCGTCAGAGACCTCAGAAGGAACCAATCCTGCAGACACCTTGACATCAGACTTCCAGCCTCCAGAGTTGTGAAACAATACATTTGTGTTGTTTAAGCAGCCCTGTTTTTAATACTTTGTTATGGCAGCCCCAGGACACCAGTGCATGGTCCTCAGCAATGAGCTGAATTTCCCTTCTGCTCATCACATAGTCAGAGGCACTGAAATACTGTGCCCGACTTGGAACCTCGGAAGACGTGATGAGTTTGGGAGTTTCAGATGGAGACCTGGAAATATAGCTGAAGAACCTGGAATAAAAGAGTGAGTGTGGCTGCACTGAGCACAGCAGCAGCATTCTGTCGTTGAACAGTTAAGACTCATGTTAATGAGTTAGTGAGGGTGGGGAGCTAGAAGGCAGAACAGACCTCTTCCAATCCCCTGGCCCAGTGCCTCCTTGTGGACCAACTGGACCAGATTCATTCCTCATGTGCAAGAGCATCGAAGATTTACTGAGAAATGTTTATCCAGTTAGAGCATACATTTAGATGAGACAAAGTCATGCATTAAGGTGAAGTTGGAGAAAATTGTGACAGAGGAACATAATGGTGACCTTTTCCTGATAACGTTGAATTATTCATAGCCTTTGATGAATATTCTCCCCTAGAACTCAGTATCACTTTTAAAAAATCAGGTAGACATTTTCTTCACACTTTATCATAGAACGTTTTGCAAAAAAAAAAATAGAGTGGGCATAAGCATAAGCCTACGAGAAGATATCCTGCAAATGGGAAAGACATTGTGGAGAAAACCTGTAATAGTACTGACAATTCTAAGGATATTGATAAAACACCACAAACAATTCCCTGCAAGGGAAAAAAGCAGAAAACTAAGCTTTATTGCTTTATACATTGCTCTCAAATAAGATGATAACTTTAATTCTCATAAGAGAAAGGAAGATATGATAAAAGCATACCAGTATAATAGCAAGAAAGGCATGAATTATTCCTGTTTTACGAACAAGAAACCTAGTACTCACAGACAATTAGTAACTTGCCTCAGGTCACAAAGCTAGTGAGATTCAAAATCAGAAATTGAACCCAGTAAGTTCAACTTGGGAAGCCAGGATTTTGGACCATGAAGAAATCATTTGAAAGAATATGACTTCCACCTTTGAGTCAATAATTATCATTGCAAAGACAAGTCTGTTATTTCTGCCCAGCATATTCTTAAGACTACACAACCTGAAGTCCATTTTTATCATAAAGATAAAATGTCTAAAAACAAAATTTGAAATAAAAACTGATTCAAAACAAGTGAGTTCTGAGGTATTTCCTAGGACAAAAAGGCCAGTTCATTCTAGATCTGATGTACTTGCCTCTATGGCTACATTTCCAGGACATCAGATGACAAATGGTTTAAAGTTGGTGCCAAATTAAACAAATTTCAAAGGACATTTGAATCATAAATAGGCTTCCCAGCAACTGTCATATATTAAGTCTACATGATGAGAAGCTGGTAAGTCAAGAGAAATGTCTTAAGGACTCACAGAAACACAGCGTCAAATATAACAGCATCAGTGTGACAAAATTGTTGTGACTTGGAAGCTAGGCAAGCACAAGTGCATAGGTTATGATAGAGCCTGTAGAGATAGTAGCTACCACTTAACAAGAACCTAAGTGCCAGGGACTTTGCGCACATTATCTTCAACATGCACGTCATCAATGGAAGGGGCAGGTATCACTTATTACTTCCTCTACATAGAGGAGAAAACAGTTTCAGAGATGACTCACTTCCCCAAGGACAAACACTGTCAGGTAAGATGCAATGTAATTCTCTTTGGAACAATGACCTTAGGTTAATGTAGAGTCTGAGAGCCACCAGCAATGACAGTTCTGCAATAGTAGATTTAGGTGTCAGTCCATAGACAGAATTTGGGCTCAGAGGAGCTGGCCTGATGTGGAACTTCTCAGCTGTGAGTGTATACACAGGTGCACTGTCTTGCAGAGTAAAGGACAAATACATTTTTATCATGGTACTCCCAGACACAAAAGTAGAGTGTAATGAACTGCCACATACATGTTACCCAACTTCAACAGTTATCAACTCATGGCTAATCTCAAAGGATGATATCTTTGATTAAAATAAAAATCTCTGTACCAGCTTTTCCTTTGTCTTAGTTTGCCCACTTGCAGTGACCAATACTTTAGGTGTGGATTTAAGGGGGAGAAACTGCTAGTAGAGAAAGGTAGAAATTCCTGAATTGAGAGATAAACTGATCATCCTGACTATGAATTTATTAACACAGGAGAAAAACAGAACATTTAACAACTATGCACTTTTGTTAGATACATTTGGATCTGATACAAAAATTGGACATGTTTTTAGCAAAGAAAATATCTTCCTTGTTATTTATTCAATAAAAACTATACTCACCATCCTTCTTGACACCACAACCGTTACTTATTCAATGTCAGTGAATCAGTTATTTCATCAAGAATCTCAAATTGTAATGCCCAGGGCTATCAGACCAACAAAACTGAGGATCTTAGGCAGTGCCCCGGAATCCTGGAGAGCATGGTGTTTCTTGAGAATGTAAGCTTATCAACAGTGTTCCAGTTCTAAACCAAATCTATTGTGCAGGCTGAGTTTGTCCTACAAGATGCCATTCTGAAACCCTGCCTTACCTTTATTATCTCATGTATTACCCATGAGTTGTGCAGGGATGTATTTTTGTTCTTGTTTCACAGATATATAAACAGAAGCTCAGATTTAGAGCTGATGACACAAATCACCTTTCCTTCCTCTTCATGTCAGCGATTCCCAAGGCTGCAACCTAGAACTTGTGAGCAGCAGACATCCAACTCTTTTGACATCACAATCTCCAATGGTCCCACCTCCTGCCCCTCTTGGAGGGCACGTGTTTCCAACTTCATAGAGATTTCAGTCCTTCGGCTCTTCTGTTATTTATTCATGACCTTATCTACCTCCTAGGTACAGATATGAGGGTGCCCAGTTGTCTTTCCTCAAGACATGACTTCCAGATTGTTAACTTCATACCACTCTGGCCAACTGCTGCACACCTGAGGAAAGCATTGTATGACCTGGTGGTTTGGTGGCTGGAGTAAAGCCATCCACAGTCTCCAATCCCAGATGAGAGGGCAACCTTGGTGGGTCATCTTCTCATCTCTCCCTGACCACTTATGCTCACACTGAAAGACTAGATGAGTTCTTTATTTTATTTTTTCTTTCCCATTCCCAGGCCATGACTTTATCTAATATTTTCTAGAGGAAACAAAAATGCTCTTCTTCCTTTTTCTGTCCCTGTCCTCAATACAATATGATACACTTACTCTCCCTTTCCTGCAGCTTAAGGGTACTCTCACTTTGCCCTCTGCTTGAACTCTGGGTCCACCTATCCCTGCCTTCTCAGGGACAGCTTTCTACTGAGGAGCCCCCATATCTTGTCTTCAATACCTCCCTCCTTCATGCTCTTTCCTCACATGTTCAAACCCTCTTTTGTTTTTTGTCAGTGAAAGTCCTTTCCCTATTCTGTGGTTTCTATTTCTTATCCCATCTATCTCTGTTTCTTTGTCAGATCTCCCATAAAAGGAAAAGCTGAATAATGGCTCTTCAAAAATGTCCAAGTCCTAATCCTCAGACCTGTGAATATGTTATATTTTATTATATGAAAAGGGTAATTGCCATTGCTAATCAGCTGACCTACAGATAAAGGAATTATATTGGATTATCCAGGTGGATTCAAAAATCCTTAAATGAGGAAGGAGTAGATAGAGGGAATGTCAGAGTAAGTCCATGTGAGACTCAACTATCCATTGCTCAGAAAGAAGCATGCACCAAAGAATACAGGAGCCCTCTAGAAACTGGAAAAGGCAAGGAAATTATTTCTCCCCTAGAATCTCCAGAAGGAATACCACCCTGCTGATATCCTGACTGATAATAAATATAATTAGTATATTTTGTTTTAGGTCACGAAAATTGTGATAATTTGTTACAGCACCGAAGGAAGTTAATACATACTCCTGCCACATCATCCCTCTCTTTGTTCTCCTTTTGACTCAATTGCTCAAGCAAGAATGATGCAATAAATTCAGTGAGCTCTTACATGCATTTAAGTAATCACAACAACTTTTTCATATATTTGGAAAAATAATACATTTTCATGAATACTTGTGTGTAATTAGGATGATTTACATGAAACTGTTATTTATGTAGGTCAAAAATTGAATATTAACAATTTCATATCATTCAATCTTTTATATATATATTATATATATAAAATATATATATAATATATATATAAAATATATATATATTATATATATATATATATAATATATATATAGAGAGAGAGAGCAGAAAAAAATTATTATTCCATGTGCTGACAATGGTTCTGAGGACAACTCATAACTTTGTAGTTCCACCATATATGAGGCTCAGACTTTGGGAATCATTGCTCTAAAGGTACAGACAAATGAAAGATAAATATATATGCAAATCTCTTTGCCCTCCCTACTGTTTCTTCATAGAGCATTTAAATGATTGATATGACTGTGAGAAAAAAACACAACATATTTTATAGCAAATGTCCCAACTGTTTTTATTTTCCTGCAACTCAGCAGGAGAAAAAAAAAAAAGTTAAAGAGATTAAAAAAGAAAGGGAGGAGAATGAGGGGACGTAGGAAAGAAGGAAGGAAGGTGAGAAGGGAAGGAGGGAAAAAGGAAAGAAAAAAGATAAATGGGAGGGAGGGAGGGTGGGAGGGAAGGAGGAGGAGGAAATGGAGGAAGAGAGATGATAGGCAGAAAATATAGAGCTAAAAAAAATTGAGAAGCTTTTATTATGACACAGTTAGAGTTTCTTTCAGATATATTGTCTTTTTGAGATATCTTTGAGAATAAGCATATGAGCCCCAGGTAATGATATTTGATATCATTAAATCATTGATAATGATTTATTATTTGTTTCACTGTTGCTATTGAATACATGTCATTTAACTAGTGCAATGGCTTAAAACTACAATAATAAAAGACATTGAGTGTGACTAAATCTAACTTTTAGCATCATCTGAGAGAAGAATGATTTAGCTTTAGGATTAAAGTCTTTTTTTTTTTTTTTTTTTTTTTATGGTACGCGGGCCTCTCACTGCTGTAGCTCTCCCGTTGCGGAGCACAGGCTCCAGACGCGCAGGCTCAGCGGCCATGGCTCATGGGCCTAGCCACTCTGGGCATGTGGGATCTTCCTGGACTGGGGCACGAACCCATGTCCCCTGCATCAGCGGCGGATTCTCAACCACTGTGCCACCAGGGAAGCCCTAGGATTAAAGTCTTTATATCTTATTTGTCACTGTTAGACTCAGAAAAGCTATGTCATAATTTGATTTATTTCTTTGATATATTTCCAATATAATAGAAATCTCCATTTACCATTGACTTATTTGTTAACATGAACACTGGGCTATTTATAGTCAGAACATTACAAACTGAAGTATAGTTCTTAGAGAAAAAATAATGACTTTGATATCTAGTAGAGTTTACATGCAAAATAAACTTCTCACACTAAATATTGTTAAAAATGAAGTCAAGTGAGATATTTTGTATGTTAATTTTTTGTTGTTATTTTAATAGACTTAATTTTTTTTTATATTGGAGTATAATTGATGTACAATGTTGTGTTAGTTTTAGGTGTACAGCAAAGAGATTCAGTCATACATACACATATATCCATGCTTTTTCAGATTCTTGTACCATAAAGGTCATTACAGAATACTGAATAGAGTTCCTGTGCTATAGAGGAGGTCTTTGTTGATTATTTATTTTCAATATAGTAGCATGTATATATTAATCCCAAACTCCTAATTTATCCCTCCCCCCAACATTTTACCTTTGGTAACCATACGTTTCTTTTCAAAGTCTGTGAGTCTGTTTCAGTTTTGTAAATAAGTTCATTTGTATCATCTTTTTAGATTCCGCATATAAGTGGTATCATATGATATTTGTCTTCATCTGTCTGACTTACTTCACTTAGTATGATAATCTCTAGATCCATCTATGTGGCTGCAAATGGCATTACTTCATTTTTTAATGGCTGAGTAATATTCCATTGTATAGATGTACCACAACGTCCTTATCCTTTCCTTTATCAATGTACATTTAGGTTGCTTCCATGCCTTAGCTATTTTAGATTTTTTTAAAGAACATTTTCAGATTCATAGCAAACTTGAGCAGAAAGTATAGAGATTTCCCATATATCCTCTTCCCCCACACATGCATAGCCTCTCCCATTGTCAACATCTCCCTCCAGAGTGGTACATTTGTTACAATTTATGAGCCTACACTGATGCATCTTTATCACTAAAGGTTCATAGTTTTCATTAGGGCTCACTCCTGGTGTTGTACATTCTATGGGTTTCAAAAAATGTATGTGATATATATGCATCATTACAAAGTCATACAGAGTATTTCTACTGCCTTAAAAATCCTCTGTGCTCTGGGGTCTTGTTGCTCTCTCTGAGTGCTAGGCTCGTGCCTCTGATGTGGGAGAGCTGAGTTCAGGACATTTGTCCACCAGAGAACTCCCAGCTCCAAATAATATCAAAAGGCAAAAGCTCTCCCAGAGATCTTCATCTCAATGCTAAGACCCAGCTGCACTCAATTATTGGCAAGCTACAGTGTTGGACAACCTATGCCAAACAACTAGCAAGAGAGGAACACAACCCCACCCATTAGCAGAGAGGCTGCCTAAAATCATAATAAGCTCACAGACGCCCAAAACACACTACCGGACATGGTCTTGCCCACCAGAAAGACAAGATCCAGTCTCATCAAGCAGAGCACAGGCACCAGTCCCATCCACTAAGAAGCCTACAAACCCATTGAATGAACCTTACCCACTGGGGGCTGACACCAAAAACAATGGGAAAAATGAACCTGCTGCCTGTGAAAAGGAGACCCCAAACACAGTAAGTTAAGCAAAATGAGAAGACAGAGAAACACACAGCAGATGAAGGAGCAAGGCAGAAATGCACCAGACCAAACAAATGAAGAGGAAATAAGCAGTCTACCTGAAAAAGAATTCAGGGTAATGATCGTAAAGACAATGTAAAATCATGGAAATAGAATAGAGAAAATACAAGAGACATTTAACAAGGATTTAGAAGAACTAAAGAGCAAACAAACAATGATGCACGACACAACAAATGAAATAAAAAATTCTCTACAAGGAATCAATAGCAGAATAACTGAGGCAGGAGAATGGATAAGTGACCTGGAAGATAAAATAGTGGAAATAACTACCACAGAGCAGAATAAAGAAAAAAGAATGAAAAGAATTGAGGACAGTCTCAGAGACATCTGGGACAACATTAAAAGCACCAACTTCTGAATTACAGAGGTTCTAGAAGAAGAAGAGAAAAAGAAAAGGACTGAAAAAATATTTGAAGAGATTATATTTGAAAACTTCCTTAATTGGGGAAATGAAATAATCTAATCAAGTCCAGGAAGTGCGGAGAGTCCCATACAGGTTAAATCCAAGGAGAAACATGCCAAGACATATAATAATCAAACTATCAAAAATTAAATACAATGAAAAAATATTAAACACGAAAGGGAAAAGCAAAAAATAATATACAAGGGAATCCCATTAAGGTTAACAGCTGATCTTTCAGCAGAAACTCTGCAAGCCAGAAGGGAGTGGCAGGACTTATTTAAAATGATGAAAGGGAAAAACCTACAACCAACATTACTCTACCCAGCAGGGATCTTTTTCAGATTCGATGGAGAAATTAAAAACTTTACAGACAAGCTAAAGTTAAGAGAATTCAGCACCACCAAGCCAGCTTTAAAACACATGCTAAAATAACTTCTCTAGGCAGGAAACGCAAGAGAAGGAAAAGACCTACAATACCTAACCCAAAACAATTAAGAAAATGGTAATATGAATATACATATCAATAACTACCTGAAATGTAAATGGATTAAATGCTCAAACTAAAAGACACAGAATGACTGAATGGATACAAAAACAAGACCATATATATGCTGTCTACAAGAGACCCACTACAGATCTAGGGACACATACAGATTGAAAATGAGGGAACAGAAAAAGATATTCCATGCAATTGGGAATCAAAAGAAAGCTGGAGTAGTAATTCTCATATCAGAAAAAATAGACTTTAAAATAAAGACTTTTATAAGAGACAAAGAAGGACACTACATAATGATCAGGGATCAACCCAAGAAGATATAACAATTGTAAATATTTATGCACCCCACATAGGATCACCTCAAAGTATAAGGCAAATGCTAACAGCCATAAAAGGGGAAATCAACAGTAACACAATCATAGTAGGGGACTTTAACACCGTACTTTCACCAATGGACATATCATCCAAAATGAAAGTAAATAAGGAAACACAAGCTTTAAATGATACATTAAACACAATGGACTTAATTGATATTTCTAGGACATTCCATGCAAAAACCTCACATTACAGTTTCTTCTCAACTACTCATGGAACAGTCTCCAGGATAGATCATATCTGGGGTCACAAATCAAGACTCAGTGAATTTAAGAAAATTGAAATCCTATCAAGTTTCTTTTCTGTTTACAATGCTATGAGACTAGATATCAGTTACAGGACAAAATCTGTAAAAAAATACAAATGCATGGAGGCTAAACAATATACTACTAAATAACCAATAGATCACTGAGGAAACCAAATAGGAAATAAAAAATAATACCTAGAAACAAAAGACAATGAAAACATGATGACCCAAAATCTATGGGATGCAGCAAAAGTAGTTCTAAGAGGGAAGTTTAGAGCAATACAATCCTACCTCAAGAAACAAGAAACAAGAAAATAAACAACCTAACCCTACAACTAAAGAAATTAGAGAAAAAAGTACCAAAAACCCCAATGTTAGCAGAAGGAAAAAAATCATGAAGATCAGGTCAGAAATAAATGAAAAATAGATAAATGAAATGATAGCAAGATCAATAAAACTAACAGCTGGTTCTCTGAGAAGATAAATAAAATTGATAAACTATTAGCCAGACTCATCAAGAAGAAAAGGGAGAGACTCAAATCAATAGAATTAGAAATGAAAAAAAAGAAGTAAAAACTGACACTGCATAAATACAAAGGATCATGAGAGATTACTACAAGCAATTACATGCCAATAAGGTGGACAACCTGGAAGAAATAGACAAAGTCTTAGAAAAGCACAACCTTCTGAGACTGAAACAGGAAGAAATAGAAAATATAAACAGACCAATCACAAGCACTGAAATTAATCTTTGATTTAAAATTTTCTAAGAAACAAAAGCTCAGTATCAGACGGCTTCACAGGGGAATTCTATCAAACATTTACAGAAGAACTAAAATCCAATCTTTCTCAAACTCCTCCAAGATATAGCAGAGGGAGGAACACTCATTCTATGAGGCCATCATCACCCTGATACCAAAATCAGACAAAGATGACACAAAGAAAGAAAATGACAGGTCAATATCACTGATGAACATAGATGAAAAATCCTCAGCAAAATACTAGCAAACAGAATCCAATAGCACATTAATAGGATCATACACCATGACCAGCTGGGGTTTATCCCAGGAATGCAAGGATTCTTCAATATATTCAAGTCAATCATTGTGATAAACCATATTAAGAAATTGAAGCACAAAAACCATATGATCATCTCAATAGATGCACAAAAAAGATTCAACAAATTTCAACAACCATATATGATAAAAACCTTCCCGAAAGTAGGCATAGAGGTAACTTACCTCAACATAATAAAAGTCATATATGACAAACCCAAGCCAACATTGTTCTCAACGGTGAAAAATTAAAACCATTTCCACTAAGATCAGGAAAAAGAGAAGGTTGGCCACTCTCACCATTATTATTCAACATAGTTTTGGAAGTTTCAGCAACAGCAATCAGAGAAGAAAAAGAAATAAAAGGAATCCAAATCAGAAAAGAAGGAAAGCTGTCACTGTTTGCAGATGACATGATACTATACATAGAGAATCCTAAACATGCTACCAGTAAACTACTAAAGCTAATCAATGAATTTGGTAAAGTATCAGGATACAAAATTAATGCACAGAAATCTCTTGCATTCCTCTACACTAATGATGAAAAATCTGAAAGAGAAATTAAGGAAACAATCCCATTTACCACTGCAACAAAAATAATAAAATATCTAGGCATAAACCTACCTAAGGAGACAAAAGACCTGTATGCAGAAAACTATAAGACACTGATGAAAGAAATTAAAGATGATACAAACAGATGGAGAGATATACCATGTTCTTGGATAGGAAGAATCAACACTGTAAATATGACAATACTATCCAAAGCAATCTACAGATTCAATGCAATCTCTATCAAACTACCAATGGAATTTTTCACAGAACTAGAACAAAAAAAATCATAAATTGCATGGAAGCACAAAAGACCCCAAATACCCAAAGCAATCTTGAGAAAAAAAAAAAAAAAAAAAAAACAGAGCTGGAGGGATCAGGCTCCTGGACTTCAGACTATACTACTAAACTACAGTAAGCAAGGCAGTATGGTAATGGCACAAAAACAGAAATATAGATCAGTGGAACAGGATAAAAAGCCCAGAGATAAACCCATGCACATCTGGTCACTTTATCTTTGATAAAGGAGGGAAGAATATACAATGGAGAAAAGACAGCCTCTTCAATAAGTGGCACTGGGAAAACTGGACAGCTACATGTAAAAGAATGAAATTAGAACAGTCCCTAACACCATACACAAAAATAAACTCAAAATGGATTAAAGACCTAAATGTAAGGCCAGACACTAACTATCAAACTCTTAGAGGAAAACATAGGCAGAACACTCTATGACGTAAATCACAGCAAGATCCATTTTAACCCACCTCCTAGAGAAAGGGAAATAAACCCCAAAATAAACAAATGGGACCTAATGAAACGTAAAGTTTTTTTTCACAGCAAAGGAAACCATAAACAAGATGAAAAGACAATCCTAGAATGGGAGAAAATATTTGGAAATGAAGCAACTGACAGTTGATTAATATCCAAAATTTACAAGCAGCTCATGCAGCTCAATATCAAAAAAGCAAACAACCCAATCCAAAAATGCACAGAAGACCTAAATAGACATTTCTCCAAAGAAGATATACAGATTGCCAACAAATACATGAAAGAAGGCTCAACATCGCTAATCTTTGGAGAAATGCCAATCAGAACTACAATGAGGTATCACCTCTCATCAATCAGAATGGCCATGATCAAAAAATCTAGAAACAATAAATGCTGGAGAGGGTGTGGAGAAAAGGGAACCCGCTTGCACTGTTGGTGGGAATATAAATTGGTACAGCCGCTATGGAGAACAGTATGGGGGTTCCTTATAAAACTAAAAATAGGAGTACCATATGACACAGCAATCTCACTACTGGGCATATATACCCTGAGAAAACCATAATTCAAAAAGAGTTATGCACCAAAATGTTCATTGCAGCTCTATTTACCATAGGCAGGACATGGAAGCAACCTAAGTGTCCATTGACAGATGAATGGATAAAGAAGATGTCACACATATATACAATGGAATATTACTCAGCCATAAAAAGAAACAAAATTGAGTTATTTGTAGTGAGGTGGATGGACTTAGTGTCTCTCATACAGAGTGAAGTCAGAAAGAGTAAAACAAATACCGTACTTTACCACATATATATGGAATCTCAAAAAAAAAAAAAAAGGTTCTGAAGAACCTATGTGCAGGACGAGAATAAAGATGCAGACATAGAGAATGGACTTCAGGACACGAGGAGTGGAAAGGGTAAGCTGGGACGAAGAGAGTGGCCTGGATATATATAGACTACCAAATGTAAAGTAGATAGCTAGCGGGAAGCATATGCATAGCACAGGGAAATCAGCTTGGTGCTTTGTGACCTCGTAGAGGGGTGGGATAGGGAGTGTGGCTGGGAGGAGATACGGTGATATATGTATATGTATAGTCAATTCACTTTGCTATAAAGCAGAAAGCAGCACACCATTGTAAGGCAATTATATTCCAATAAAGGTGTTAAAAAAAATAAAAATGGGCCAAAGTTCTTAACAGACACTTCACAAAAGAAGATGTACAGATGGAAAATAAGCACGTGAAAAGATACTCCACATCATATCTCATGAGAGAAATACAAATTACAAGAAAATACTATTACCCATCTATCAGATGGCCAAAATCTGGAACACTGACAATCCCTAATGCTGGTGAGGAATGTGAAGTGGTGGGAACTCTCATTCATTGCTACTGGGAATGTAAAATGGCACAGCCACTTTGGAAAGCAGTTTGGTACGTTTTCTGTTTGTTTGTTTATGAAACTAAATATCCTCTTAGGGTAGGATTCAGCAACTGCACTCCTTGGTATATGCCCAAAGTTGAAACTTATGTTTACTGCAAACAGACAGATGTTTATAGCAGCTTTATTCATCATTGCTAAAATTTGGAAGCACCCAAGATGTTCTTCAATAGATAAATAGATAAGTGTATAGGGGTACATCCAGACAATGGACTATTACTCAGTACTAAAAGGTAATGAGCTATGAAGCATGAAATGCCGGGGAAGAAACTTAAATGCATATTACTGAGTGAAAGAAGCCAATCTGAAAAGTGTTCATATTGTATGATTCCAACTACATGACATTCTGGATAAGGCAAAACTATGTGGATGGTAAAAGGATCAGTGGTTGCCAGGGGTTGTGAGTATGGAGAGATGAATAGGTGAAGCACAGAGGATTTTTAGGCAAGTGAAAATATTATGTATGTTACTGTAATGATGGATACATGCTATTATGCAGCTGACCAAACCCATAAAAAGTACAAAACCAAGAGTGAACTCCAATGTGAGCTACGGACTTTGGATGATTATGGTATGTCACCATAGGTTCATCAGTTTAAACAAATATTCCACTCTTGTGGTGATGTTGATAATGGGGGAGACTATGCATGTGTAGAAGCAGGGTGTATGTGGGAAATCTCTGTACCTTCTCAATTTTGCTGTGAACCTAAAACTGCTCTTCAAAGTCTTAAAAAATATTGTGTATAAAGATCTATTAGATAGATAAGTAGGTTAAAATTTTGCATAAAGGAATTTATATATGATAAATAAATAATAGTCTATTGTGTTAAAAAAAAAATCCTCTGTGCTCTGTATATCCATACATCTCTCTCTATCACCTCTGACAACCCCTGACAATCACTTTCTACTGTCTTCATAGTTTTGCCTCTTCCAGAATGTCATTTAATTGGAGTCAGACTGGATGGAGTCTTTCAGATTGGCTTCTTTCATTTAGTAATATGCATTTAAGTTTCCTCCATGACTTTTCATGGCTTGATAGTTCATTTCTTTTCTAGTGCTGAACACTATTCTATAGTCTGGGTGTATCATAGTTTGTTTATCTTTTCACCAACAGAAACTGCTCAAATAACAAGTTTCATAACTGCCCAAATTTGAAACCAACAAGAATGACATCTTGTTGATTTCAAATTTGGGCAGTTATGAAAAAAGTTGCTATAAACATCTATGTGCAAGCGTTTGTGTAGACATACGTATGTCATCTTTTAAAAAACAGATGAACTCCTTTAGCTTTATGATGTAAGATTAATTACAGTTACATGATACAAAGTTGATGGGCAGAGAAGCAACATGGTGGGCTTCCACTGAAATCATGACTCACTTGAATCAAACTCTTTCAATCTATAAAAATACATGAATATTTTACATTAAAAAATAGAAAAGCAAACAAAAAGAAATAAACAAAACCCTGATTGGTCATTACTGAAGGCTTATTCAAAACTTCTGTCTTTCAGGTAGGTACAAATGCATTTCAGGACAAAGTCATTAAGTAAAGTTTTTTTTCTACAGAGGAATTTCAGATTATAATTGTGGAAGAAATGATGAGTAGAGAGTCATCATTTTCATCCTTTTAGGAAATCTTTCATTTAGCTGACCATCATCTGAGCCTGACAAGAGCCTTGGGTGAAAGGTAGATGGAAAATATTTTGGTGAAGAGACTAGGTACTCATCACTCTCCTCCACTGATGGTTCTTGGCATCCCTTGAATGTGGACAAGCAGAGGCTAGGTGCCTCCTTAATGTGATGCAGCATGAAACACACTCCGTCATCTGGGAGGCAAGCTTGACAGAAATGCTGAGTCTGGGTCTAATAAAACCTTTAGAGCTTCCAATTACAGCCTTTTTACAAAGGATACTGGAAAAATTTAAACATCAACTTGAGGAAAGTTGACGATTCCAGAATTCAAGATATTCCATAGAACAATTGACCCAACTCTTTCAAGAAATTAATTTTATTACAAAGGGATGAGAAAAAAGTTCAATTAGAGAAGGATCAAGAGACTAAACCAGAGGCAGTATGTGGGGTGTTTTTGGTACAGATTTGAAAAAAAAAAAAAAAAATATATATATATATATATATACATATAAAGATATTTTTGATATGATTTCATTTGAGATATTTGGATATAGATCCATTATTATAGTTACTGAGAAATTATTATTAATCTTGTTAAGTGTTATAAAAACACTGAGATCATGTTTTTCAAAAAAATTTTGTCTTATGAAATATATGGTGAAATATGGTTGAAGTGAAATGACAGGAAGTCTTGGTTTTATTTTGAAACACTTGAATAACAAGAAATGAACAAAATAGGGATAAATGAAGCAAGTGCCAAATAACCTTGATTACTGTTGGGACTAGAGGTGTACCTTGGAAAATTGTCAGTATAGCAACTATATATGGTATACATAATACATAAAAACTTGAAATACACTGAGCCTGAAAAAATACTCTTCCCTAGTTCCCATTCGAAAAAAATTCCTTTGTTCTGAAACATACTCATATGATCTATTGAATTTCACTCCTGTGCCCTCAATGTCCTGATGGATACCCCCATGTACCTGAAACACAGTGCTTATTCATAATCTGGGATTCACTTCCTTCTCCCTATGATTAGAGCCAGAGTGGCTGGAGAAGGAGAGAGATGAGAATGTGCTCTTTTACTTTGAATGTGATGTGCCAAGGACGGTTCTTGGGGCACTTCAAACTCAGTAAGGCAACACTTACAAATGTGCCTGAGGGCAGTGCTGGGCCTGAAGGTCAGATGTTGCCTTGTCCATTGTGTATGGGATCATCACCTCCGCCTTCTCTGGAACTTTGTACCTCTGGTCCCTTTTGTTCCCCTCTTCACTGTTTTACCTTCAAACCTGTATAAGTCTCTATCCAACCAGAGAAATTATCAGCCCTTTCCTTATCTTGTCTTCCAGTGTTCTCAAAGCCTTCCCACTTTGCAAGAAGCTACAAATAATGTTTGCTCTTCAATTCACATTCTCTCTCCCACCTGCTAGAAACAGACTTGGGGCCTCTGTTCTCTGTACATTTTCCTCCATTGCAGTCCACAGAATCACATTCAGGTTCTACAAATATGACCACCCCCTCTCAGGTACTTTCTCTCTTTCACTGCTTCTTGAGCATATGACTAGTTTGTAAGTGCTAATGTTAATAGCCATAAATTATTGAGTACCTGCTACATGCCTAGACCTTCTGTCAATCATTGTATATGCATTATCTCACTTAATTCTCATAACAAAACCACATGGAAAATTTTAATATCCTCATTTTCATTAACTAAGTATTAAAGAAATTCTCATGATATAATTGGGGAAACATAGATACATAATAAATAGTAGCATAATAAGGATATAAACCCATGATAGACCACACACACACTCACACACACAGACACATGCATATGAATACATATATGTAATATCCAGTTGTGATTAGGCAAAATAAAGTAAGGTAGGAAGAAAGAGAGTGAAGAGAGATGCTATTTTTAGAAGCCAGAGATGTCATTTAAGTATTAGATAACATTTAGGCTGAGATCTAAATAAAGTGAAACCCCAGCTATTTGGCTAGCAGAGTAAGAGTGGCCCATGCAAGTGGCCTGCAATGAAATTTAGAAATAATTTATTGAGATGAAATTCTCATGACATAAATTAATCATTTTGTAGTGAACAATTCAGTGGCATTTAGTATTGTTATATTCACAATTCAGTGCATTACCACCTCTGTCTAGTTCCAAAATACAACTTCCTACCCTTCAGCCATTTCTCCTCATTCTCACTAGCCCTGGCAACCACCAATCTGTGTTTTGTCTCTTAAGGATTTATCTATTATGGATATTTCATATAAAAAGAATCATACAATATGTGACCTCTTGTGTCTGGATCCTTTAACTTAGTATAATGTTTTAGACGTTCATCCACACCATAGCATTTATCAGTACTACATTTTTTTATGGCTGAATGGTATTCATTTTATGTATACACAACAACTTGTTTATCCATTCATTCTTTGAGGGACACTTGGGTTGTTTCTACCTTTTGGCTAATGTAAATAGTGCTTCTATAAACATGTGTATATATACCTGAGTCCCTGTTTTCAATTCTTTTGGATATATAACAGGAGTGGAATTGCTGGGTCATAGGGTAATTCTATGTATAACTTTTTGAGAAACCACCAGTTTGTCTTCCACAGCAGCAGCACCATTTTATATCACCACCAGCAAGGTACAAGTGTTCCAATATTTCCACATCCTCAATCTGAGATTAGATTTTAATTGATGTTTTCAAGGAAAAGCAAGGGAGGCAGTGAATTGGAATTTTTAAAATGAACAGCAAAGGAATTGGAAATTAATGTGGAAAGTAACCAGGGCCAGAGTTCATAAGGCGCATTGGCTATAATGAAGAATATGCTGTGTGTAATTCATCTTATGGCTTGCCAGACCTGCAAGATCTGACTCCTCTCTAATTATCAACCTTATACTGAATGAAGAATTGTGAAAAACCTAAGCCAGCTATCCCTAATGAAATCACCTTCTCTCCTGTAGTATGTGAGTTATCCATGGCTCTGGAAGGGCAATCCCCTCTCAAGAGTTTTGTATCAGGTTCTTGTGAACTAAAAATGCCACTTTCTATATCAGTAAACAAAAGATGTTGCAGACATCAAGCCATCACATTATAGACATCCAGATGGTGAGCCCTGAGGGAACTGAGGATGAAGGCAGGATGCCCCCCATCTAACAGTCAGCCACTGCAGCTACCCCCAATGGTACACTCTGAAAAGACTCAGGATGAGAAGCACAGGATACGGGCTCCAGATAGCTGGGGTGCATATCAAAGGAATGATTTCAATGAGCCCAGACTTTGCGTCTTCTCATACATAGAAAAGATCTAAATTCCTTAACTTGAGATATCTGGTTTTCTTTAATTAACAGTAATCTTTTGATGCTCAGACTACCTGGTCTCTGTTGTAAAAACTCCTGTATATCCTGGCTTCCCTCCTTGTTGCTTCGGAGCAGTCTCTCAAAGTTATCTGAGATGCTGAGTCCTGGGCTTAAGTTCTCAGTTTTGTCCACCAAAGAAAACATAACTCTCAACTTTTAGGTTGTGCATTTTTGTAGTCAACACTCTGGAAGGGACTTGCCCTTTTAATTTTGGCAATTGCATGCTTCTGGTGCCTAGTTTTCCTATTTGTAAAATGGGAAGTCTTGATTAGTTGATTGCTTATGTTCTTTTAGCCTCAAAATTCTATGAAGTTGTCACTTCTATAACAGTTTAACAGCACCAATACAAAACAATGTTATCTTCTCAGAAAGGTAAATTAGAACTCATTATTTGCATTTCAGAAATGCTTTAAAAAATACTCTTCCTTAGATTTTGAGAGAAGTCAGAATTGTGAGTGTGTGTATGTGTGTGCACATGTATGTGTGTGAGTCTGTATGTATGGGTGTCCGTGTGTGTGTTATAAGGAATTTGGAAGTAAGAGGAATAGAGAAAAATCAAATTATTAAGAGACTATCCATAGAAATGTAATTTAGAATAAAGTATCAAAATAAGTTAATGAGAATATTCCACTCTATATATTCCTATTTGAGGATATTATTTGTATAGTGTGAAATACAATTATCAACTCGCCCAAGCATTATAAAATAACTACATGGATCTTTGCGATGACAAAAACTCATATATAACAATTTAGCTTGCTTTTTTGATAACAAAAAAAGCACATCTCTAGAATGCATTAACAAGATAACCTGCTGAGGTGTAATTTCTCATTCAAAATCTGTAACTGCTTCAGCATTCTAAATGCTCACCACAGATATTTAAATAAGTATTACAATTTTATTACAACAAGGTGTTTTTGACATAGACAAAAAGCTATTAATATCATAGAGAACTTCAGGATATAGAAACATGTTTTAATGGTTTAAGGTAATTTTTATCAAAATAGCTGTGACTATGCAGGGCAGTCACTTAGAAGCATTATTATTCTGTAGGTACTGGGTCCTAGAGAAAAGGCCAAACCTACACAAGAATTTCATGCAGTTCTGGGAAGCACTGACATTCAGCCTAATGGAGTTCACAGCAGGAACAAATTATTTTTACAGTCATGTACAATGCATGTACAAACAGCAAGGAAGTCACCCTAGATGTTTGAGTTCTGGGGGTACAATACATAAAGAGAAAGGAGAACAGTCTGACCAGTTATTATAACTTGAGATTTCTCAAATTTTAGATATGAAACTAAATCCATTTATGTACTATACTTGAATAATAAGGCCTAACCTGGATTCTAGTTTAATTTGGGGGGGTTGTAATACATATTCAATTGGATTCATTCCCACTTGAGTTTCTCTAAGGCAGGTAGAACTTTTAATTTAGAGTTTATGCTGTTATGTTCCTTTTATAAGATATGAAATGTATAAAGTTAAAGAGCTCTATGTGTGTGTGTTTGTTTTTAGTTACAACTTCTGTGTTTTTTACTTGGTTATTTTGATTGATGTCTTAATTGGTTGATTTCATCATCAAGGGAAATATAGAATATCTGCTAAGCACCCTGTTCTGTATGTTATCCATCTTCAGTTATATGAGACCAGAAATGGTGCTTTCTTCTCAAGGCTGTTGTGAGAATAAACAGAATTAAAACAGAGCCTGACATTTAACAGGTCTTCAACAAATATTAACTACTTGTAATGAGCTTGTGTTATAATTATGTAATGAGATTGTAACTACTTGTATGATTATTCTTCTTTTGCTATGTTTTTATTTCTGTTTTGATTTGTTTTGTTTCTCAAATACTTATTTGTTGTTTCTTTTTAAAAAATATTCACCAATTGCAGATGATTTGTGTGGGCATAATATTCTGGGGTGGCATATCCTTTTCCTCAGAACCTGTAGCTACTTCTCTGTCTTCTTGCACTAAAGAAATGTTAATGCAATGAATCATGACAATAGCCTGCCCCCTCCCCCGCCACCACCACCCCACCCCGCTGCTTAGCAATTTGTTCTGATTGGAAATTTTTGCTTTGTTAATCATGAATTGCAATAAGTTAGTCAGGTTATGTTATAGTATTCTCTTACAGAAAGATTTGGTTCTACAAATGCAGTTCTTTAATTCAAGGATAGTTTCTTGTTTTTATTTTTAAATATTTTTTTTGTTCTTTGGTAGTTGTTTCTCTCTTTCATGGACTCCAATTGCCCTGACTTTGGATCAACTTTGGTGTTTCAGGATTTCTTATTTCATTATCTTTTAATTGCTTTATTTTCTTTCCTTTTCTTTTTTTGTGTCATTGATTCCATTTTCAGGCATGTTTAGTTTGCTGTTTACAATTTTAAATTTAGTTCTCAGTTTGTTTCCTTAGCTCTTCATTATCCCTTTAAATATTATTCTTTTAATTACCAATTGGCCTCCAAGCTCTCTTTTTTACTGCACCTTCATTCCCATGAAATTGTTTTCTAGGTTGAAGTATTAGAGGAGATTTACTTCTGTTCCTTGGGCTATGTATTCTTTCATGCCGAGTTCCTCAAATCTACTTCCTATTTCTTCAGCCTCCCTCTGAGGCTAGACTGTATGTGCTCTGTAGCCAAGGGCTTTTCTTTTTCATCAGGCACAGGCTGGGGTCTGTCAAAGTTCTAATCCTCTTGTGACTATATTTGAAGATATGGCCATTAAGGAAGTGACTAAAGTTAAATGAGACATAAGGGTGGGGTCCCAATCCTATAGGTTTGGTGTCCTTATAAGAAAAGGAAGATACAAGAGATCCCAAACTCTCTATCTCCCCTGCATGTGAGGACCAGGCAAGAAAGTGGCTGTCTGCAAGCCAGGAAGAGAATCCTCACCAGGAACTAAATTTGCCGACACCTATATCTCAGACTTCCAGCCTCTAGAACTATGGGAAATCAATGTCTGTTGTTTTAAGCTGTTCAGTCTGTGGCATTTTGTTATGGCTAGGGAAAAGACTAGGACACCAGCTACCCCAGAATTTTCTTTGTTCCTTTGGTCACTATGTGGTCACCTTAAATGACAAGGGGTTTCCCCTTTCTGTGCTGATTTGTTGCTGCCATTTCTTTTGCTATGTTATCATTTTCTTGCTGAATTTTTCATTTGGGTCATTTTATTGGGAATTAATGTGAGTTTCTTTCTGGCACCCAGATTCCTCTTCAATTTCATCTGGGACAATAAGATGATTGGATTGAATTTCCTCTGTATGTCCCCAACCAGCTTACTCTCCACCCTTTCCCACCCAGCTCTTCACTTCGGTTACCTAGTGCTATTTAACAAACTCCCCCAAATTCACTGTGTAATAACCCTTTTATTATGCTCACAGTTTTGTGGGTGGGAATTCAGGTAGGTCCTGTGGGAACACCTTGTCTTCTGGGGCTTCACATGGGGTGGCTCTAATGGCTGGACAGGACTAGGATGATGGATGGTGGTCATATGTCACGTCCATGACTAGGTTGCTTAACTCCTTTTCACTGAGTACTACTGGATCTGGAATGTTTAAGATGGCTTTTGCTACTTCTTCACTCTTCACTGAAATTGATACCTGAGGTGGGATGACAGAGACAGTCGCGGGCTGTCAGATGGCTTTCTACATGGCTAGTTTGGGCTTTGGTGGCCCAAGAATGACAGCCCTGGTGTGGTCCTGCTTCTCACACTGCAGCTGGCTTTCCTCAGAGTGAGTGTCCCAGAATGGGAGGTAGAAGCTGTCCACCTCTTAAGATCTGGACCCAGAAAACAGCTGGTGTCACTTCTGTTTTAATCTATTGATTATTGGCCAAAGTAGTCACAAACACATTGTTTACACTCTGGTTTTTGTTGTTATTTGTTCCTCAGAAATGTTGACTTAATTTGACCTCTAAATACAGTTTTTAAAGAAAGACCATTTTTATATTATCAGCTGTAAATTATGGAGTACTCATTACATTCCACTCTGATCAGTGAAATAATATAAATAAATGCCTTTGTTCATGATAGGTAAATTTCTAAAGAAACCCCAGCATTTCAAAAGTCTTTGAAAATATTTTTGTTTTTTTTTTAAGATATAGGTCATTCTAAACCATCTCTGAAAATGCCTTCTAAATTTAAGAAATATATAAAGTATTATAAGTCTAATGCCTAACAAACTAATGATGTAGCTGAATCGTATCTTTTGTGTTTGGCTTGTGTTGCTAGCTTTATGTTTGTAAGGTCTGCCCATGCTGTGCAGAGCACAGCTCATCCCATCTCCACTGATGTACAATGTTCCATTCATGATTGTACCAATTTGTGTTTCTATTCTGCTATCGAGAAAGGATTTGATTCACCCCAGTTTTGCTATTACACGATTATACTACTTGTTGTTCCAAGTAACAGTGGAATGACCCTTCTTTTGTGTCTTTGGAACACATGTAAAATTTCTGTTGAATAGGTACATGGGCATAGATTTGCTGAACCTCAGGACATGTGTATGTTTAGCTTTGATAAATACTGATAGCAGCTTCCCAAAGGGTTTTATCTATTTACACACACAATACAAGGGAGTTACAGGTGTTCCACACCCTCACTTATATTCGGTATATCCAGTCTTCTTAATTTTACCATTTGAGTGAGAGTATAATGGTATTTCATTGTGGCTTAATTTTTGAGTATCTTTTCTTATGGTTATTGACCATTTTGGTATTATCTTTTGTGAAGTGCATATTTATGACCTAAAAATTGGACTGGGCTTCCCTGGTGGCACAGTGGTTGGGAGTCTGCCTGCCGATGCAGGGGATACAGGCTCGTGTCCCGGTCCGAGAGGATCCCACATGCCACGGAGCAGCTGGGCCCTTGAGCCATGGCTGCTGAACCTGCGTGTCCAGAGCCTGTGCTCTGCAATGGGAGAGGCCACAACAGTGAGAGACCTGCATAACGCAAAAAAAAAAAAAAAAAAAAAATAACAATAATAATAATTGGACTACTGTATCTCTTTTTCTTAATGATTTGAAAAATATATTCTGAATATGAGTCTTTTGCCACTTATATGTATTGTAAATTTCTTCTTCCACTCTGCAATATGTCATTTCTCTTTCTTAATAGTTTTGGATAAATAGAAAATTTTAAGAAGTCTAACTGATCAATCTTTTCTAATATGCTTAGTGTAGTTTATCCTGTTTGAGCGATGTCTTTGTGCCATGAGATAACGTGTTATTTTCCAGAAATCTTTTAATTTAAGTTTCACATTTGGATCTATAGTCCATCAAGAATTAACTTTTCTGTGGTGTACAGTGACAATTTTCATTTTCTTATATGTATATCCAATTTACTCAGTACTGTTTACTTTAAAGAACTTTCATTTCCCACATTCCATAGTGTCACGTCTGTAAAAAAATTCAAGTGCTCATTTATGCTTAGGTCTGTTTATGGACTTTTTTTTCTTTTTTTTGTGGTACGTGGGCCTCTCACTGTTGTGGCCTCTCCCGTTGTGGAGCACAGGCTCCGGACACGCAGGCTCAGCGGCCAGGGCTCACGGGCCCAGACGCTCCGCGGCATGTGAGATCTTCCCGGACCGGGGCACGAACCCATGTCCCCTGCATCAGCAGGCGGACTCTCAACTACTGCACCACCAGGGAAACCCTGTTTACAGACTTTTTGCTGGACTATTTATCTATCCTTGTGCCAGTATCACACTGCTTTGTTTTAAGTAATATAATGTGCTTTTACAATAAATACTGATATCAGATAGTGTGAGTCCTCAAACACCACTTTAAAAAAATAATTAAAATTATTTAGGTTATTCCTGGTCTTTGGATTCCATATACATTTTTTATTTTTTATTTATTTTTTATTTATTTATTTATTTATTTTTTTATTTTATTTTTTTTTTGCGGTATGCGGGCCTCTCACTGTTGTGGCCTCTCCCGTTGCGGAGCACAGGCTCCGGACGCACAGGCTCAGCGGCCATGGCTCACGGGCTTAGTTGCTCCGCGGTATGTGGGATCTTCCCGGACCAGGGCACGAACCCGTGTCTCCTGCATCGGCAGGCGGATTCTCAACCACTGCGCCACCAGGGAAGCCCCCATATACATTTTTTAGAATGAGCTTGTCAACTTTTGCAAAAAGCAAAAGCAAAACCAGGTAGCGTTTATATATGACTGACACTGAAGTTTTAGACTCATTTTGGGGGGAAGTGACATTGCCACAGTGCTGATTCTTCTTATCCTTCAACACAATATATCCTTCTCTTTATTTAGGTGTTGCTTAAGTAATATCACTTTCAATACTATTTTGTAGGTTTTGTGTATAAGTCTTATAGTCTCAAGATAGGTTTTTTTTTCTTAACCCCCACATTTGTTTATTTATTTTTGGCTGTGTTGGGTCTTCATTTCTATGCGAGGGCTTTCTCTAGTTGTGGCAAGCGGTGGCCACTCTTCAGTGCGGTGTGTGGGCCTCTCACTAACGCAGCCTCTCCTGTTGCAGAGCACAGGCTCCAGATGCACAGGCTCAGTAGTTGTGGCTCATGGGACTAGTCCCTCCGTGGCATGTGGGATCTTCCCACTCCAGGGCTCGAACCCGTGTCCCCTGCATTGGCAGGCAGACTCCCAACCACTGAACCAGGAGGGAAGCCCTCAAGATAGTTTTATGCCTAAGTATTTGATTCGTTTTAGTTGATATTGTAGCAATTGTCATTTAAACATGCTTTGTCTAATTTTCTGTGACTTAGCAACACAATTTATTTTTATATGATAACTTTGTATCCAGAGACTTTGGTAATTTCAGTGAATGATATCCTAATTTATTTGTGGATTCTTTTGGATGTTTCGCATACACGATCATGTCATCCATGGATAGCCTCATTTCTTTTTTCTAATACTTATACCTTTTCTTTCTTCTTCTTGCCTGAATCACATTGGGCAAAAGAAATAAAATGTTGACTGTGCCTGTTGATAATGAACATTCTTATCTCACTCCTGGCCTTTTAGGAAAACTTCTAATGTTATACTATCAAGTGTGATGTTTGTTGAAATTTGTTGTGTCTTTTCTTGCATTAATGATGCTCCATTGTGTTACATGTTAGCTGAGACCTGTAATCATAATTTAGCAGCTGGACTTTATGAAGTTGTTTTCCTGTATTTCTTGGGAGGATTGTGATTTTTCACCTTTTTTCTGTTAATGTAGTTATTTACATTGATTTATTTTCCAGTGTTAAACTAACTGTGCATTCTTGGAATAAACAAAACTCAATTATCATCTAGGATCATTTTCATATATTTATTTAGTTTGCTATTTTTAGAATATTGCCTCTATATTCATGACAAGGATTGCTTTGCAATTTTCCTTTCTTTTAATGAATGATCAGTACAAGTGTTGGTGAGCAGGTTATATGGTTGTCATTAATCAAGTTGGGAATTTTTCTACATTTTGAAAAATATGTGTATAATATTAATGTTATTTCTTCATTAATATATTTTTTTAACAGTTCCTTGGTGAAGCCTTCTGGTACTGAAGTTTTCTTTGTGGAATGAATTTTATTATAGGAAAATTGAAAATTTCTGCTTGTCCTTGTTGAGTTTCAGTTAGTTGAATTTTTCTAGGAATTTTTCCAAAATTATTGCCATGAATTTTTTTTATAATAGTCTGATTATTTTAGTGTCTATTATATCTGTAGCTTTGTTCCCAATTTTATTCCTGATATTGTTTTTGTCTTCTTTCTTTTCTGTGATCAGCATTGTCAGTAGTTTATCAATATTTTAATCCTCTGAAGATTCTGAAGGGAAATTTATCCATCTCTATTTTTTTAAAAAATCTTTATTGGAGTATAATTGCTTTACAATGGTGTGTTAGTTTCTGCTTTACAACAAAGTGAATCAGTTATACACATACATATATTCCCATATGTCTTCCCTCTTGCATGTCCCTCCCTCCCACACTCCCTATCTCACCCCTCTAGGTGGTCACAAACCACCAAGCTGATCTCCCTGTGCCATGCGGCTGCTTCCCACTAGCTATCCACCCTATGTTTGGTAGTGTATATATGTCCATGCCATTCTCTCACTTCGTCACAGCTTACACTTCCCCCTCCCCATATCCTCAAGTCCATGCTCTAGTAGGTCTGTGTTTTATTGCCATCCTACCCCTAGTCTCTTCATGACATTTTTTTTCTTAGATTCCATATATATGTGTTAGCATACAGTATTTGTTTTTCTCCTTCTGACTTACTTCACTCTGTATGACAGACTACAGGTCCATCCACCTCACTACAAATAACTCAGTTTCATTTTTTATGGCTGAGTAATATTCCATTATATATATGTGCCACATCTTCTTTATCCATTCATCTGTTGATGGACACTTAGGTTGCTTCCATGTCCTGGCTATTGTAAATAGAGCTGCAATGAACATTGTGGTACATCACTCTTTTAGAATTACGGTTTTCACAGGGTATATGCCCAGTAATGGTATTGCTGGGTCATATGGTAGTTCTATTTTCAGTTTTTTAAGGAACCTCCATACTGTTCTCCATAGTGGCTGTATCAATTTACATTCCCACCAACAGTGCAAGAGTGTTCCCTTTTACCCACACCCTCTCTAGCATTTACTGTTTCTAGATTTTTTGATGATGGTCATTCTGACCGGTGTGAGATGATATCTCAATTGTAGTTTTGCTTTGCATTTCTCTAATGATTAATGATGTTGAGCATTCTTTCATGTGTTTGTTGGCAATCTGTATATCTTCTTTGGAGGAATGTCTATTTAGGTCTTCTGCACATTTTTGGATTGGGTTGTTTGTTTTTTTTTGTTTTTGTTGAGCTGCTTATGAGTTGCTTATAAATTTTGGAGATTAATCCTTTGTCAGTTGCTTCATTTGCAACTATTTTCTCCCATTCTGAGGGTTGTCTTTTGGCCTTGTCTATGGTATCCTTTGCTGTGCAAAAGCTTTTAAGCTTCATTAGGTCCCATTTGTTTATTTTTGTTTTTATTTCCATTTCTCTAGAAGGTGGGTCAAAAAGGATCTTGCTGTGATTTATGTCATAGAGTGTTCTGCCTATGTTTTCCTCTAAGAATTTGATAGTGTCTGGCCTTACATTTAGGTCTTTAACCCATTTTGAGTTTATTTTTGTGTATGGTGTTAGGGACTGTTCTAATTTCATTCTTTTACCTGTAGCTGTCCAGTTTTCCCATCACCACTTATTGAAGAGGCTCTCTTTTCTCCACTGTATATTCTTGCCTCCTTTACCAACAATAAGGTGACCATATGTGTGTGGGCTTATCTCTGGGCTTTCTATCCTGTTCCATTGATCTATATTTCTGTTTTTGTGCCAGTACCATACTGTCCTGATTACTGTAGCTTTGTAGTATAGTCTGAAGTCAGGGAGCCTGATTCCTCCAGCTCCAATTTTCATTCTCAAGATTGCTTTGGCTATTTGGAGTCTTTTGTGTTTTCATACAGATTGTGAAATTTTTTGTTCTAGTTCTGTAAAAAATGCTGGTGGTAGTTTGATAGGGATTGCATTGAATCTGTAGATTGTTTTGGGTAGTAGAGTCATTTTCACAATGTTGATTCTTCTAATCTAAGAACATGGTATATCTCTCCACCTATTTGTATCATCTTTAATTTCTTTCATCAGTGTCTTATAATTTTCTGCATACAGGTCTTTTGTCTCCTTAGGTAGATTTATTTTTAGATATTTTATTCTTTTTGTTACAATGGTAAATGGGAGTGTTTCCTTAATTTCACTCTCAGATTTTTCATCATTAGTGTGTAAGAATGCCAGTGATTTCTGTGCATTAATTTAGTAACCTGATACTTTACCAAATTCACTGATTAGCTCTAGTAGTTTTCTGGTAGAATCTTTAGGATTCTGTATGTATAGTATCATGTCATCTGCAAACAGTGACAGCTTTACTTCTTCTTTATTAAATATGCTTTCTATTTTAGGATTTCTGCTCTTATTTTAACAATTTATTCTTTTTACTTTGTTTTTAAATATTATTTTTTAATTCCTTAGTACTCATTGATTTTGCAGCCTTTCTTCTTTTCTAATATGTATATTTAAAGCTATTTTCCTGTAGATACAGCTTTAGAAGTATTTCATAAATTTGATCTGTTGTATTTCCATTATTAATTAGTACAAGTATATTCTAATATCTATTTTGATTTCTTTGACTCACTGTCTATTTAAAATGTCATTGCTAGGGACCTCCGTGGTGGTGCAGTGGTTAGAAATCCACCTGCCAATGCAGGGGACATGGATTTGAGCCCTGATCCAGGAAGATCCCACATGCCATGGAGCAAGTAAGCTCATATACCACACTACTGAGCCTAAGCTCTAGAGCCCATGAGCCACAACTGCTGAGCCTGTGTGCCACAACTGCTGAAGCCTGTGCACCTAGAGCCTGCACTTTGCAACAAAGAGAAGCCACTACAGTGAGAAGCCTGCACACTGCAATGAAGACCCAATGCAGACAAAAATAAATAAATTTATAAAAAAATCAGTAAAATGTCATTGCTACATTTAGAGATTTTTCAGTTTTCTTTTTGTTATTGACAACCAGGATTACTGTGGTTGCTCAATCATACTTGGTCTAATTTCAAATCTTTGAAATTTGTTAAGACTTGCTTTCTGGCATAACATAAGGTCAATTTTGGTACATATTCCATGCTAACTTGAAATGGATGAATATGTTATTTGATAGTTTATCTCCATTCTTTCCTTGATCTTGGTTCCTGGTTGCTCTCTGCTTTTTTACTGAATTTTTCGAGAAAATTCATATGCAGCTGTAAGAAGTAATACAGAGAAATTCTTTGTATACTTTACTTATTTTCCCGAAATAGTCATGTTTTGCAAAATTACAGCATATCACCACTAGGATCTTAGCATGGGGGTAGTGATATTCCCCTTGCTGTGAAACCTCCAGGCAGTCCATATGTCTCTGGGTGATGGAGGAGGGTCTCAAGGTCCAATGGGACAAGGCAGTTTTCCAAATCAGGCCACTTTCTCTGGCTGTGCCCCCTTTCCTGACTCTACCTGCCCCCTAGGTATCTTTCTGAAAACAGGGAAGTTTCAGGCCCAGAGTGGAAAGTGATTTTTTCTGGCAGGGCTCCCAATCCATCTCCCTGTTGTTGTGGTCCCACCTGTTGTCAGATGGACTGTTGTTCAATGGGGTAAGAATGCCCACCCAGGTGGCTTTCTGCTGCTATGTGTGGGCTGGGATATGCCAGGTCTGGGGGACCTTCATCTCTTAGAAGATGCTTATGCTGTTCCTTCAAGTCTGGAACCACAAACCTGTTTTTGCTCCTCTTCGCACATTTCATAGTTTTACTTTGGTGTCTCTTGTGCTATTTCCAGGGTTTATAATTGTGCCTAACAAGGAGGAGCAGGGAGAAATGGGTCCACACCATCTTGTCTGGACCAGAAGTCTCTGGATTTTTAAAAAATATTTTGTCCAGATCACTAGTTCTTTCCAAAAAGTCAGTTAGAAATAAAACTGGAAAATCTGCAGCAGAAAGAAAACTAGAAAATCCATAAATAGGTGGGAATTAAACAACACACTGTAAAAACAAATTGGTTAAAGAAAGCACTAGGGAACTTAGAAAATATCTGGAGACAAATGAAAATGAAAATGGCATACTGCAACCTATGGGATGCAGGAAAAGCAGTACCAGGAGGGAAATTTATAGCTGTAAATGCTTATGTTTAAAACAAAAAGAAAGACTTCATGATTTGAACAACCTAACTTTACACCTTAAGGCAGCAGTCCCCAACATTTTTGACACCAGGGACCAGTTTTGTGGAAGGTAATTTTTCACAGATGAGGTTGGGGGGAGGGAGGGATAGTTCAGGTGGTGATGTAAGTGATAGGGAGTGATGGGGAGCAGCAGATGAAGCTTTGCTCACTCGCATACCCCTCATCTCCTTCTGTGTGTTCCTAACAGGTCATGGAGTGGTACTGGTCCATGGCCCGGGAGTTGGGGACCTCTACCTTAAGGAACTAGAAAAAGAAGCTAAACACAAAGCCATTAGAATGAAGGAAATAATAAAGATTAGAGTAGAGATAAAATAGAGACTAGAAAAAGCATTAGAGAAAATCAACAAAACCAAGAGTTAGTTCTCTAAAAAGATCAACAAAACTGACAAATACATAGCTAGATTAACTTGAGAAGAAAAAGAGAGAAGGCTATTTAAGTTATAAAAGGCAACATCACTATGGTTAAGAAGCTCTAACCAACTACTCCTGACCTCTCCTGCACAAATCTTTTCTTTACTGGTTGGGTTTCTTGCCTGCAGCTCTATCTCTGCCTGGTCTTCCTGGGAACCTCACATCATCCTGTCCCAGCAGTTAATGGGAGGACTGGTGTAGCTTAAACACTCCCTGTGCTCTCATCTGCATTATTGAAACATGTTTAAGTCTACAGCAAAAACCAGGGTCCATTTGAAAGGCTGTTTATTCATCATGTGGGGTGCAACCTTGAATTTAGTTCTGGAATAAGAAATGTCCCTCATCTAGCATTAATGAGAAAAGAGGACAAATCTCATGATTAAAACACTTAATACAAGTAAAAATAACAACACAGCACTTCTGAAGTTGTGAAGGTAAATGAAACAAAGAAAGATCCTTTGAAAGGATCTAAAAGAAAGATCTGTGGCCACTGTATGAGTCATTTTGTACAAAGGCCCCTGCGACCCAGGCATCTGCAGAAATGGGCTCCCAGATCCTGCTTCTCCTTTTGCTTGTTCCCTTGACCTTATAGCTCACATCTTCAAACATAAACAACCAGGGACTCAGCTGACTGCTCTAGGCTACATTTATGTTTATATTTTCACTTGTGGAAAAACTTATTCATTTTAAAGGCATTGTTCAATTTCTTTAGGTCTTTTGTCTGTAATATTGAGCCATTATGAAATATCCCCAAATTTAGATAGATAAAAAAAATTAGAGGGTGGAATTTTTTGTGCTTCACCATTAATAATGCTTTAAACTTGGTTGCAATGCAAACTGGTTTTCAGATCACAGACTTGAGGTACTTGGTGGTGTTGAACTAGTTCAGCATTTCCAGAGCTCCCACAATAATTGGAGAGTCTCTGCTGATCCTCTCAAGTGCTCCATTAACAGGGCTCTGGCAGAGCCAGGAGGTTCTGAACACTAAGTTCCAGCTGAGTCAGACTGTAGTGGTGCAGTTCACATCATTGCCTCAACCCTCTGGGGTTGATTTCAAGTTTTATACACATGCTAAGTAATAGTCCTGAACTCACTTAAATGGCATTTCAGGAGGACTGTTTTATTTATTTGTTTTCATTGAAGTATAGTTGATTTACAGTGTGTTAATTTCTGTTATATAGCAAAGTGATTGTTTTACACACACACACACACACACACACACACACACACACACACACACACACATACTTTTTATATTCTTTCCCATTATGGTTTATCCCAGGAGATTGAATATAATTCCCTGTGCTATACAGTGGGACCTTATTGTTTATCCATTCTATAGATAAAAGTTTGCATCTGCTAACCCCAAACTCCCAATCTATCCCTCCCCCACCCCCCACCCTTTGGCAACCACAAGTCTGTTCTCTATGTCTGTGAGTCTGTTTCTGTTTCCTAGATCGGTTCACTTGTATCATACTTTAGATTCCATATATAAGTGATATCATATAGTATTTGTCTTTCTCTTTCTGACTTCCCTCACTTAACATGATAATCTCTAGTTGCATCCATGTCACTGCAAATGGCATTATTTTGTTCTTTTTTATGGCTGAGTAGTATTCTGTTGTATATATGTACCACATCTTCAGTATCCATTCATGTGTCAGTGGACATTTAGGCTGTTTCCATGTCTTGGTTATTGTGAATAGTGCTGCTATGAACGTAGGGGTGCATGTATCTTTTCAAATTATTGTTTTGTGGAGAGAACTCTTTCAAGTCCATCTCTCTATGTAAGTAATGCTAAAGTTTTCAGCAGCATTTGTTTCATTTAATGAGGGATATGCTGGTAGAATAAGTGTGCAATTTCTGTTTTAGAAGATAATTGAGTCAATGGAGGGAAAGCTGTGGGAATTGAAGATGCCAGGGAAGGAGTTTTTTTTAAAAACCTTTACTTTCTTTAAAAATACTCAAGGAATTTTAAGAAAAGTTTTATTTCATGTAAACTAGGTGCTTTTATCTTTATACATTCCTTTACTGCTCTTGAATTATAATATTTAAGCAGCTGGAAGAGTTCTGAAAAACCACTTTCCGTTATTTAATGCAAATTCTTGAAAGGAACCCCAGTGTGCTCTCCATTTTAATGGAACACAATTCTTTCAAATTATAGCTGAATCTGCCAGGGTTAGAACTGAAACATTATTCACACTTAAACTAAAAATGCATAGAACTTCAGCAAATGTCAGTTTAAAGAGTAACTGTAACTGGGAAGGATAATCAGCATGCTTCTTAGAAAGGGTAGTCAGATGGGCCGTGGGTGGGGAGGGAGCAGGCACCAGCCCTGGGCCATGGAAGGCTTAATTGTTGAAAGTGCACAGCATCCTGGACTGTGAAGCAGTCCCTATCATTGTAATCCAAGAGAGCCAACTAGAAACAAAACTGTGCTATGGGATGAGGCTGTCATCATTGGCTATTGCTTCCCTTTGACTGAAACAGGCTCCTGGGGCCTTGTCCTCATCCCTGAGCGGTCACTTTAGCCCTTGGGTCTGCTTGCGCCAAGCCCTCAGCTTCCCTTCCAGCAGTGAGAAATGCCCTTAAGCCAAATAGGGCAGGCACTGGGTGGGCAAACACCCCATGGTGCAGGCCCCTGGCAGGGCAGTCCTGCATGCACCCCACCCCCTGCAGAGCCTACAGGTAATTTGCTCAAGAATGTGCCCTTGGACAGGCTTCACTGTTGTAGCCTGCAGCCCAGCTCCTCTGCTGGGTCTTCTTGGGCTCCCCTCTCCAAATTTGTGCCAACACATTGACCTATTTGGCAGCAACTGAGCACATCCAAACTTCTTAACTTTTTTTTAGGTGACTTTGTCTGCAAGAAGCCCAAGGTGGACCCAGAAAACTGCCCCCAGCCAACCACGGTGTGCAGGAACACAGGGTGCATGCCTCTCTGACCCTCATCCCAATCTGGTCACCCAGTCTGGTTTACGGTCAGCCTCTGGTTCTCTTTTTCTATTGCTCTTTGTTCTTTCTCTCACCCTTTTTCTGTCTCTAATTTTGTTCTCTTCCTCTGCACACGGGGTTCTGAAACAATACTGCCACAGCAAGTAAGTCTTTTCCAAGGTAAGGTGCCATACTTATTGTTGTGTTTTTTAAGAACATTACATGCAAAATCTGTGAGACTATTTTTATTAGATTCTTATCTCTTTTCTTTAGTCACAAAGTTGTTGAAAGTTGTGCTACTAATCTCATTTTCACATTTGCTCTGTAGGTTTTACAGAATGATTTTTCACAGGGTGGTGACTTTTTGGAAGGTGTGTGTGATGGGTATCAGGGCAGGACTGACCGTGAACTCCAGCAATGGAACCCTTGACTAGGTCCCTGTCCCAGGGAGCTCCATCACGGAGAGGATGGCAGGACAATCAGATTACATTATAAATGTCTGCTAAAGATTCAATGTCTTACCTGCAGACTCCCACAGAGAACTATGAAAAACTGAAATAATATCCAGCTTATGCTGACAATAGTTGCAAATAATATATAGGAAGTGTCATGTTCTAAGATTTCTGTGTAAGGAAATCCTTTAAGGTCATACTCATTTGGAAGTAGATCCATTCCCTTTCCCTCTTTCTTGTTTGGGTGTCCATTGACATATCAATGGATAAAGAAGATGTGGCACATATGTAAAATAGAATATTACTCAGCCATAAAAAGAAACAAAATTGAGTTATTTGTAGTTAGGTGGATGGATCTAGAGACTGTCATACAGAGTGAAGTAAGTCAGAAAGAGAAAAGCAAATACTGTATTTTAACACATATATATGGAATCTTAAAAAAAAAAAAAAAAGGTTCTGAAGAACCTAAGGACAGGAAAGGAATAAAGATGCAGACGTAGAGCATGGACTTGAGGACATGGGGAGGGGGAAGGGTACACTGGGATGGACTTACATACACTACCAAATGTAAAATAGATAACTAGTGGGAAGCAGCCACATAGCACAGGGAGATCAGCTCGGTGCTTTGTGACCACCTAAAGGGGTGGGATAGGGAGGGTGTGAGGGAGAGATGCAAGAGAGAAGAGATATGGGGATATATGTATACATATAGCTGATTCACTTTTTTATACAGCAGAAACTAACACAACATTGTAAAGCAATTGTATTCAAATAAAGATGTTAAAAAAAGAGATCTTATTCTATTGCATACTTCTGGTTTTTTTAAACTTTTAACTGAGAAAATCTTTTAATGCCAGTAAAAATAACTGGATTTAATAACAACATACTGTGCTATCATATGGCTATGCAATAATCTTTATAACCAATTATATGCCAATTTCCTTACAACCTTACAGCAGTGGGTATATTTAAAATATTTCCCACATGGAGGCAAGCGTGGTATGTTATTTCACTTGGAAGAGTTTCCCTTACAACAAATGAAGGACACTGTGAGCACCTGAGTATAAGACTGATATTTGGGGACAGGGACATCTATTGATAAAGCCAGTGTTTGCCTATCACTTACGGCAAAGAACTGAGAGAAGAGAGGCCTCCTTGCAGCCTTCACATTTAAGCCTGCCTCCCAACTTGCTGCTTTCTTGTTACTAGAATCTTGAGATCACCAGGAATCCCTCCACTGTGTTGTCCAGGTCTTGTTGGGGGTGACATCCTCCTGCTTTGCACACTTCTTTTAGGCAATGGACCAAATAAAGTCTTAACATACCACACTTTAAAGTTTGCTAACCTAAACTGAGATTATTTTTCCACTCACTTCCAGATTTTACTTCCAGAAGGTTCCATGTATAATTAAAATGCAAAATGTTTGAGTGTGCCACATCCAGTTTCTCACAATAAACAACCTAGGGACACCTCTCTACTCAAGGCTCCTGAGTTTCACATGGCCTTTGACCAATCTATTCCTTATTTTTCTCACTTATGCAATTCGTCAGGCAGGTGACTCCTCTGCCCTGCCTCAGTTTTTGATTTTGGTGGTGCTTTAGATAGTCATCTATTCTCAAATCCTCCATTATTATTATTATTATTACTATTATTATTATTTCTCTTTCTTCTTCGTCCCCCTTCTCCTCACCCTCCTCCTCTTCCTCCGCCTACTTCTTCTCCTTCTCCTTCTTCCTCTTCTTTTTTAATAGAGCAAACCTGTTATGGTTACTTTCATCATACGGATGTACATTTTTCAATTCTCAAGATGGATAATTATTTCTGTGCACTTACTAGTGACTCAAGGTTGTAGACATGAATGCAAATTATCACACATTCAAATATTGTACAAGCAAAGCATGCACAAATTTCATTTCAAAAGAAGAACAAAAATGTATGACATTTGACAAAAACTGGGAATAAATTAAATTTGCCAGGAATAAATGATCTACATGTTTATTAATTTTTGTGTTTTCTTAAGAGAGCAGTTTCCCCATCACATTATGCCTCCCTTTCACCCCCCTGTGTGATCCCACAGTGGCTTATTCAAGTTGCAGAGCGAAGTCTCCACCTTCAGGACACCTATTGACTGTATGGCTACTTAAGCCTCAACCACAGTCCCCTTTGGAATGTCTCTTAATTGCCTGACATGCCCTTTGCTTTGACTTTGAGGCATTTTCCTTGCCCTTCTGGTTTAACTGGACTGTAAGTATCTACGATGTGCATGGAGGTTTTATTTGACAGGAAACATGTAAGGGTAGAGAACAGAATAAGCACCAAACTTTCTGAATAAATAACTGATAGGTGCTTTGTTGAAAATCACTGACTGAATGAGCAGCACCTGGGCTGGCATCCTTTTCATCAAAGTCTTAGGTGAAAGGTTGCCAAGGGAGGCTGTATCTAGTCTGGAGGTCACTGCAAAACACATATACAACCAGCTCCTTCAAAGACTTCAGTGTAACTGAGGGTTATGAGAAAAAGGAATCTGTTTTGACAAGGGTCCTTGGATGGTTCTCAAATGCCAACTCCTCTGTTTTCATTGAGAACGACTAGCTGAGGTCACCATAGACAGTTAGACAAGGGACTTCAGGGATCTCTCAGTGTTTCCTAAACTGATGAAAAGTGAGAATGTCCACATTCAAATTCTTAAGCCCTTTCCTAGAGATTTCGATGTGGTTGGTTTGGGGAGAGGCTTCGTTCCCTCTATCTTAAATAGTGACTGAGTTCTCTGCTTGTCAGGAAAGTTGAAGACATGGTGATGGATCGTAGTCCCCCAGATGCAATGGAAGTGACACCATGGAGGGTCAGCACGAGCCTCTGAGACACATTCTGTGCCCTCAAGTATTCCCACATCTCAGGACTCCATGACGATGAAGGTTGCTCTGCTGTGCTAACGTTTGTCAAGGTTTGCTGTGTCACTGTAATTACAGGGTGAACACAGCTACACTCCTCAGTGAAAATAAATGCGTCAGAGCCCACTCCATGGCAATTGTTTCCCAATAGGGAAATGTTAAGTTTCTTCCAATAATGAACAGCAATGACACAGTATATAATATCCGTAGCCCTGATAGAGTGCATCCCAAACCAGAAACACCGCTCTCGCTTTAGCCATGTTTTCAGATTGATAGGTTTCCTTTATCATTTGCTTACTTCAGTTTACTTCTTCTTCCCAGGAAGCTGAACTATAATAAAGAGGCTTCTGACCTCACCTTCTCCCTAAGAGTAATTAAGCAACACTTGCATGTGAGGTTGACAAAAGCCTTAGGCTTAGCTATGCCAAAATAAAGATACATTTTTTTCTTCCTGAATTTTTTTAACCTAAATTTTAAAGTATTTTAGAAAATTATAGCCCTAGAGGTTCTGTAGAAATGATCTGAAAATGTTCCATCTAAACCTTTCAGCTTATGGATAATTACAGCTCTGCAATTTCAGTAGAAATGATCACCTACACAGAGCACTTCCCTGTCTTTCTCCTCCTATTTCCTACCCACCCTCTCTTTCAGAGAAATTTTCTTCCCCAAAAGGCACAGGTCTATTATCTTCACACAGAGGCTCACAGAAAATAACCTATCAATGTATAAAGATAAATTAATAGTAACTTCAGCCAACCTAAATATGGAGACATGCAAAATTTTATGATAGAATCCTAGTTTATCTTTGTTTTATGTTTATGGCTGAATATGTAGTAATAAGTTTAGAGGGATACAGGGGAAGTTGTTGAAAGTAGAAGGGAAAAACATAGTAGGTCTTAGCACTCTTGTCACTTCAGTCTGTAGCCAGCTACCCAGACTGGACTCATTTGCATAAACTAATTTCTGATCGATGTATGTTTCATGGGCTAGTTTTGGGGACTTATCTCCAACTGAAGCCAGTTTCACAAGTTCAGGATCAGGGTTATGATTCAGGATCAGGTCAGGGGTTGTTTGCCCAAGATTCATGAAGAAATTTGTTTTGGAAGATCTTTACTACCTGAGACATTGGTTTCAAAGAAGATTATATTATGATTTGACTTGGCAAGTGAAGGTTGGAAGTTGTCATCTGGAGTACAGAAAAGGTATCTTTTGCTTAGATTGCTTTCCATCCCAAGCATGGATTGTTTCCAGTGTGATCAATTCAATGAAAGAGTGATTGAAAACAAAATATCTCTTTTTATCAAATCTTTCTGAATACCGATAGCAGTGAACTGGTGCCTGCAGCCTTGGAAGGGCTGCTGAGAGCAGAAAGAAATGGGTTGGGGGAACATAGAAATGCTGATTTAGCTGAAAACATCAGGCAGCTAGCACTGGCCCTGGTGTCTTCATTGGTCACTGGCAGGTAACCACAAGGACCTAAGAGTACACAGGATTCAGATATTCAGAACTACCTAAGGAGAAGTAATGCTCCTTCAGAAAGTCTGTGGGCAGAGCCAGAGAATACCATTTCTACACACCGTCTATGATTGTTTCAACCCAGCAAGCTGCTGTGTCATGAAAACTGTTTGCAAATTTTTAAGAAAATCAGATTTCTTGCTCTATATTAAATACAAAAAATAATTTCTGCAGGAGATAAAACTTATTTTCAGAATATTTACCAAGGACCCTCTTATGTGTATCATATGTTTTGGGCTTTAAAAAACACCCCCTTTATTAGTTAATAACTTACCTGATTTTATTCAGTTCTATTTTACAGTTCCTTTAAGATTATTTAATATAACATTATATTGGCAAAAATGCACACTTTGTTAGAACAATGCAATCACAAAATCTAAAAAAAAAAAAAAATTAGCAAACAAAAACCCATCTTCTTTTATCAAGGGATTAAAGCATACAATTCAGAGACCTGAAATTATTTAATAATGTTCATCACCTTCCTCTTCCAAACAGACACAACACACACACACACGCACACACACACACACACACATGCACACACACGCACACACACTCACACACACAGTTTGCTTAGGTACTTAGAAAGTCTTCCAAGACATTTCCCAAACATTGGGTATGTGCATATGTGTGTATGTCTTATTTTCATTCATGTTCTTATCTTCTGATTCTGTATTTCCTAAAACATTGCCATAAACAATAACATTCCATAAAGTTGGTCTCTCTTTACTTCAGCACACTCTCTGCTCTAGACTGAGTGTTTATGTCTCCCCCAAATTCGTATGTTGAAATCTAGACCCAAAGTGATGGTATTTGGAGGTGGTGACCTTTAAAAGGTGATTAGGTCTTGAGGATGGAGCCCTCATAATGGATTAGTGCCCTTGTAAAGAGACCCCAGTGAGCTCTCTTGCTCCTTCTGCTTCATGAGGACACAATGAGCAGGTCACCCTTTATGAACCAGAAAGAGAGTTCTCATCAGACACTGAATCAGTTGCCTTGATCTGGGACTTCCCAGCCTCCAGAACTGTGAGAAGTAAATTTCTGCTGTTTATAAGCCTCTGATATCCTGTTACAGAACCCGAATGGACTAGGAGAGTTCCTTTCCTGCTGTGGGAGGCAGAGCTCTCCATTTTCATCCTGCTTCTCTGGCTGCTCCACTTCTGTTTCCTTGGGTAACTCTACTTTTCCTTTGGTTCTTTAAATGTAGACTTGTCCATGGCACAGGTGCCCAGGACTTATTCTGCCTATCATCTCCCAGGGTGATCTCATTCTTTCTGATGTCTTGAAATGTTTTCTCTATGATGACAACTTTCAAATTCATAGGTTATTCATGATTAATTATGATATTCATGACTAATCAATTTAACAATTTAAACAGCCATGTTCTAGTACTGTTCCAGGGAGGCTCCTTTTATAAACTTAGAATCTTATAGACAGACATAAGTCAAATAATCCTAACTTATATGGAAAATTACCAGAGTGAGAAGTGCTATAAATGGGAGACTAGTGTTCCCTAAAACATGTAATTTGGGCATTTGGTTTTAAAAAACAAGTCAGGAAAGGCTTTCCTGGGGGTAGTGATGAATAATTTGGAACCTAGAGGATGAAATTGAGTTAACTCTGAAAATAGAGGAGGAATGGGCCCCTCTGACCTTGAGAGAATGTCATCTGTGCAAGCATAATGGACTGGAAGACTGAAAGAAGGCTAGTGGAACCAGGAAGTTGTGTGACATTGAGCTAGAGAGGAATGCAAGGGCTGGCCCTGGATGTTCTGGCTGCCTGATGTCAAGTTAAGGACTGTTTATCCCTAAGAGGAATAGCAGAAAAGAGCTATGGGGCATTTTGATGGGAATGACAAGAGGGCAGGGAAATTAATGGTATATTGTTTACATTTCAGAAAGCTCAGTGTGAAAGACATAATATATTGGAGCATACATACATCACAGTAGACCCATTAGTTGTGCCAAGTAAGAAATGATGGTAGATAAAAGTGAGGTGTAACTGCCAATTCTTATCCCTTCTACCTGAAAGTCCCAACCAGACCATCATATGACCATGTCTTCTCATTATTCAAGTCTTAGTTCCAATACCTTCACCTCAAAGAAGCTTCCCATGACCTCACTCTAAATTATTGCTCTCTTTTTCTCACAGTGCTTTGATTTTTCTTGACTCACAGCACTTAGCATTATCTGAAATTTCAGTGTGTTTATTGTTTCTGTGGGAGTTTATCCTCCCTAGAATGGAATCTCCAGGAGGGCAGAAGACTGTTCTTTTTCATGGGTCACTGTATCCTATATCACTGTTACACAGATGACACCTGGGACATGCAGATGCTCAAAGATACTTATTTCATGAATGAATGGAGACAAACATATTCTACAAATATTGGGGAGGGAAAACAGGCAGAAGTCAGTCAGAGATTGGCTGCAGTGGTGGAGGAATGTGTTGGGGTAATTCCAGAATTCTGGTTTGCATCTCGGTAGAAAGGAAATGGAAAGATCATTTTGGGGGAGAAGACAACCAATACTAGGAATGAACAACTTGAATAAATGAGTGAATCTGTGAATTAATATTTGTAGTTTATGGTAAAATAAGGATTGATTAAAGTGTGGGAGCTCTGCTCTACACGGCCACAATAGTCTGGGGTTTGGGGGAACACAGTGTTTCAATTTCAATTGACTTGATGAGCAAAAACAACAGAAGAGGTGAGACACACTTATTTTGCCACTTTCCTGCTGTGTTTCTTTTTTGGACTTGCCAGGGCAGGCCACTGGAAATGATCTATGGTAAGTCCTCTGTGTTCTCCAAGAGGCAGGGCCCCAGAAGCCACTGGATTCTGGAACATCTCACTCTTGCTGATTAAATCATGCAGCCTGCAGAGAGCCCTGTTGTCTCTGGCAAGTGCCTTCTGAAAATAAAAAAAAGGGAAGAAGAGCTCAAGCAGAGCTTGTGGGAAGAAAAATGCTCTGCTGCCCTGTGATGTGAGGGAAAGAAAACACCATCAAGTCATGGATAAATGAAGAGATAGAGTTGCTTTGATTTTCCTTAAAGAAATATTCAACATATGAATTTGCTTTTTTTTCTCTCCTCAACAGTCGAGCTACCTCGAGGGACACTATAAATCCTGCTTCCTTTTGGAAAGTTCTGCCTCCTTTAAGAGGCTGCACTTTCCTCAAACACATCAGAGATTTTTACTGACATTTTTGGTGAGGGCTTTGCTTTATTGTTGTTAGAAATTGTCCTTAAATATTAAAAATAAAAATGAGCATCCACTGAAATACTAGAGTTTCACTGGTTTGAAAGCAAAATCTTTAAAATTCTATTTATTCAATTATAAAGTTCTAATTATTCACAAGAAAAATGAAAATGAACTAGTCAATAGGCAAAACTAATCTATGGTGGAAATGATCAGAACAGTGACCCTACTGGTAGGTTGGAAGTGGCTAGAAGTCACTGGGAAAAGTTATGAGGGAATCTTCTGGAGGGATGCAAAGTTCTATATGTTGATAGGGATTTGGGTTATTCGGGTGTGTGCATTTGTAAAAACATTAAGTGGTCCACTTAAGATTTGTGCTTTTAACCACAAACAATATAAAACAGATAAGAAATATTTAATTTAAGTCCATGATATGCATGCCAAAGTATTCAAGGGTGAAGGGAAATAATGTCTGTAACTTATTTTGAAATGCATCAAAAAAATGCAGTATACTGATGGATGGATAGAGGGAAGGATGGACGAATAGATAAACACAAAAGCAGGTGTAGTAAAATGTTAACAGTAGAACCTGGGTGGTGGTCACATAAGTTTTCACCCCTCATTCTTTCAACATATCTGTGTTTGAAAATTTTCAAAATAAAGTGATGGAGAAAAGATGAACTAGTTAGAATTGTGTCAAATGGCCATTTCCTGTTCATATTAACTATCTCTTTTCTTCTTAGAAATGTAGGATGATAATCACAGAAAGTCTTCTTGCTTTAGGGTGATGACCTAGACATTTAATGTTTATGTTACCCCAAACCCAGTTGAATGCTGACATGGGCAGTGTCAGGATATTACTGTAAAAGGACATTATCATGAACTAGTCTACAGCAGCAACAGTAAATGTCAGTGCTGCAGTGTTTACTGTTTTAATCCTGCCTTCCTCCCTGACTGTGTATTTACCCTCACTCAAACGCAAGCTCTGTGGCATTGGTCTTAATATTCTGAACCAATGTTTTATTTTAGTGAAAATAGGTTCCCAAGAGTCATGCAAATATCTGGTAATTCAAAGAAATGCTTTTAAGTGTTCTCAATTTTATAGATTTGTTTCTATAATACAACAGTATCACATTTACAATCAAGTGTAATAAAAATTTTCAACTGCAGAGCATATATTAGCAAAGATGCTTGCATAAATATGATCACTATATAAACATTCAAATGCATAAAAGAATTCATGTTTATAATTTTATGTTTGTAACCCTGACTGGCCTAGAGTTGCCCTAAAAATCAACCTTTCCTCTACTCTTTTTACTATAATTAAGCTCTTCTCTGGAATAAAGTGTTTTACTCTCAGAAACCCAAGTTATCTCTGTAAATAGTTTCAGTCACAATGTGGGCAAAGTGACTGCAAAAGAACAGCAATTAAACTGATCATCAATGGAGAGAATATTTTCCCCAGTGTTTGAGCCAGAACGTCTGGGCTGAGAAAACTAGTAATGATCCTCTAAGTGAGACAAAGAGAGAACCTGGAATTCCATCAAGATAGTGTGGTGATGCTGTCAGTGTAACTCTAGCATCAGCCTTTTTTTATGCAAGGAAGGAGTGGTCAACCAAAGAGTGAGCCATGCCAGAATTCCTACAACTCCCCAAAAGTATGTTCAAATAGTCAGTGACCAGTTGGCACTTTAAATTCAAATGGTGGAGGGAGGCAGGTGCAGCTTCATGGGCTTGCAACAGTGTGTCTACTCTCAGGAGAGTCCCCAGGCTTGGTTTAATGTACTGCTGTCATTGCTTGAAATTATTAATAATTTTAACTCTGAGCTTGTGTTTTTTAAGTGAAGAACAGGACAGCAGAGAATGTGTGAGAAGAGGAGATATGCTAGGTGGCAACATGTTTGAACATGTTCAGGCCCAGGGCAGTTGCCCTAGCCACCCAGCACACACATGTGCATGACAGGGACAGTCCAGATGTTGTGGGGCAAAGCTCCAGGGTCTCATTGCTGAAGTGAACTGCAGCAGGAGTAGCAGGAGCAGCAGCACAACACCAGAGGCCCGGGAGAGAGGAGGGGTCCTTCTGGGGGTGGCACTGGGATCCAGAACAGGAACTTCCTATGCTCATGCTGAGGGTTTCATCAGGAAATTATTACAGATCAAAAGTACACCCATGTTAATCCAGCTTTTGTGGTGACCTAAATGGGAAGGAAATCCAAAAAGGAGGGACTATATATATACATATAGTGGATTCACTTTGCTGTACAGCAGAACTAACACAACATTGTAAAGCAACTATATTCCAAAAAAAAAAAAAAAAAAAAAAAAGGAACACCCATGGACCTTACAGTATAGCATTACAGGGAGCTTAAAGGTGTTTTTTAGTAAGAGTTTAGAATCCATCGTTACAGAAATAAAAATTAAATTTAAAGATTTTCACATTGAATAGAAAACTACTTTCAGAAGAAGGATGACAATTTGAGAATTAGTTTCCCCTTGTAATTGAGGAGACAATGATTGGATGAACAAACAGTCATTTGAATCATAAACAAATTATAAAGCCTCTCGGTCTTTCTTGTACAACCTCCACAACATACAGGGACAGTCTGAGAAAACACTAAAATGCCCTTGCATTTACATTTTGGTGCCATTCTGAGTAGCGTGATGAAATCCTGTCATTTAGTCACTTAGTAGTGGTCTCAGTTATTAGATGGACTGTCGGGGTATAGCAGTGTTTGTGTTCAAGTAACTTTTATTTTACTTAATAATGGACCCAAACACAAGAGTAGTGATGCTGGCAATTCGAACATTCTCTTACTCTGTCTAATTTATAAATTAAATATCATCATAGATATAAATGTATAGGAAAAATTTGGTATATACAAGGTTTGGTACTATCCATGGTTTCAGACTTTCAATTTTGTTCTTGAAATGTGTCCCCTGGTGGATAAGAAGAGACTACTGTACACATATGTGCACACACACACACACACATTTATTTGTTGGGGGTGGGGGGGATTGTAAGTGAGTTTTTGTTGTTACCTGCGTGTTGCTATTACCACTTGTGATGGTTAATTTTATGTGTCAACTGACTGGGACATGGAGTGCCCAGATATATGGTTAAACATGATTCTGGGGGTGGCTGTGGGGGTGTTTCTGGATGAGATTAACATTTAAATCCACAGACTGAGTAAAGTAGCTTGCCCTCCCCCGTGTTGGGGTGAAAGGCTCATCCAATCTATTGAGACCTGAATAGAACAAAATGGCTGAGGAGGGAGAATTCCTTCTCTCTGCCTGACTGTGTTTGAGCTGGGACATCAGTCTTTTCCTGACTTCTGACTCAGATAAGGACAGGACTTTACACCATCAACTCCCTTGTATCCCCAAGGGAGATCCCAATGGCAGATCATGGGACTTCTCATTAACCCTATGGCTTACTGAGAAGGCTCTCCTCTGTGGCCTCCTGACTTCAAGCCTCCACCACAGTCCCTCTCCTGTTAAGCCCTTCCTAGTTTCCACCTCTTCTTGTGCTAAGATCCCGGGATTCAACTTTGTCTGGATACTTGCTGAGCTGGCATGGGATGGCAGGCAGGCACCCAGTATCCTGAGGGGAGGGACACTTTGTTTGGTTTAGCATCAAGAGCAGATTGTCTAAAACATTTCACAAGGAGAAGGTTAAACTCCTAAAAGTTCTGTTTCTTTGATGATTGTTATCAAGTCCAAGCTCATACTGCTTGCCAAATGACAGGGCACTAAATCCAGAAATGAGTTATTGAGACAAGAAATAGTGACTTTATTCAGAAAGCCCGCAGACTGAGAAGATGGTGGACTAGTGTCCCAAAGAACCATCTTAACCAAGTCAGAATTCACGTTTCTTTTATACTAAAAAGTGGAGGGGGTGTGGTTGGTTGTAGCAAATTTCTTGGTGTTGGAATCTTTTGTTCCTGCAGCTGTCCACATAGGTCGGGTTACGATGTTCCTGTAAACCTCCAACAGGACAAATGTTATCCTCTGTTCTACAACTTTTTCTCTTTATATGAATGGAAAAGTGTTATACACTTGAGAATGGGCTATACTGCATATTTCAGGCTATAGGCAACATTCTTAACTTGAAGCAAAAGCAATAGAATATAAAGGTTAAAGTAAAAGGAACTGATCTAATATGGAGTCAGATTTGTTCTTCCCTATTACAATTCCCCACTGTCAATGTCCATTCCACAATCTTGTGGAGAAAGAGGTGATGACTATTCCAGCTACTTCCTGCAGAATGGGGGGTGATGAAGGGGTGATCATGGAATGGAATTAATCAGCTCTGGACAGGGAATATTCCTTGGAATATTTTGTCAGTAGTACAATCCTCTTTCCTTCTTTATTTACAATTACTTGAACCTGATGAAACCCCTTCACACTTTGATGAACTTGGGGTTTTGTTTCCATTTCCCTAGACATATCTATTAATTTTATCTTTCTGACTGTGCCATAATTATACTAGATTCCTGTGCTATTTATTTGGATAAGATTAAACAAATAGGTTGACCCTTTTTCAGCTACAATGAAATTATAATCTCTATATTTATCTTTTATAAAGAGCAACCTTAAATATTCTAAGGGTTCACAAACCCATTGCTCCCCAGGCCTCTCAGGAGTGTGATGAATCCATGGCTTTACCCCAGCTAATTTGACAGATGAGTGAGTGGTAAGTAATACCACATGTGGTCCTGTCCACCTTGCAGTCAGATGATATTCAGGCCTTTGTTCTCTACAGGTTTTAAGAAGGATTCAGTCTCTGGGCCAGAAAAGATGTAAGGCTACCTCAGTTGGATAGGCAGACCTATTGGAGGCAAACTCATGAACAATATAGTGCCCAAAGTTTTAACATAATTGACAACTGCTAGGTCTTTTAGAGCATTTATAGATTCTCTCACCTGGGCAGACACCTAGAAGGGCCTACCACACAATATTTTGAAGGGGCTTAATTTAAGCCTGCTTCTGGAAGCTACTCTGATCTGTAGCAGGGCAACTTATCTTGGCAAGGCCATATTCCAAGTTAAATTACTCTCTTGACATATTTTAGTGACATTCCTTTTTAATATATAATTCATTTTCTTGGTTTTTCCTGTTGATTGTGGTCTCCAGGATGAATATAATTTGAAATACTTTAGACACTTGTTGGATTATGCTAAAGACAAAAGCAGGACAGTTACCACTTTGAAGGGTGTTAGGCAGTCCAAATAGAGGGATAATTTTTTTAAGGACGGTTTTAATCACTTTGGAAGCTTTTTCTGTCTGGGTGGGATATGCTTCCAGCTATCCTGAAAAAGTGTCCATCAACACTAGCAAGTATCTGAAATTTCCTGCAGTTTGAGGTATTTGAGTAAAGTCTATTTGCCTGTCCTCAAGGGAGAGATCCGTCTATGTTGAGTCCCCATCTGGGAAGGTATAACAGCAGTCTTTGTGTTATTTTTTGCACAAGTCATGCAATTCTGAGTGACTCTCTGGATGGTCTTTTTTAAGTTAAGTTCCACTATATACATTTGAATCCATTGTAAGGTGACATCTCTCTCATAATGAGTATTTTGTAGTAAATCATCCATATATTGAAATTAAAAGGCTTTCATCCAATATTAAGTTTCTAAGGTCCCTAGCCAACATCTCCCCAAACAAGGTAGGGGAATTCTTAAATCCTTGAGGCAGGACTGCCCAACAATGTTGTTGGACTACCTGTGTTTCTGGGCCTTGCCATTCAAAAGCAAACAGCTGCTGTAATTCTCCTGCAACAAGAATGCAGAAAAAAACATCTTTCAAGCCCCCAAACTGAGAACCTCCTGGAATGGTTGTGAGCAGGGTACAAGTCTCATACTACTTCATTAATAGCCTTTAAGTCTTGGATGAAGCAATACTCTTCTGAGTTTGGATTTTTGACCAGGAGAATAAGGGTGTTGTAGGGAAGGGAACCTGCGGGATTTAATCAGTCCTGCTTCCAAAAACTTTTCAAGAATTGGCTGAGTTCTCTTTTGGACTTCTTGCCTCAGAGGGTATTGTTTTAGATTAGGTGTCCCAGGGCCCCTTTTTAATGGGATTTGTATTGGTCATGTGGTTTTTTTTTCCCCTTCCCTGGGGTGCCATCAGCCCACACTTATTTTTTTTTAACATCTTTATTGGAGTATAATTGCTTTAAATTTTGTGTTAGTTTCTCCTTTATAACAAAGTGAATCAGCTATACATATACATATATCACCATATCTCCTCCCTCAGCCCACACTTCTGACCTTACATTTTTATAGACTTCAGGGGGAAAGAGCTCTGTCTCCTTTTCTGGGGAATCCATGTGTGTCATCTGTAGGCTTAAAGCGTGCTCCAATGGGGCTCTGATGTCAAGCTGTTCTGGCAAAAAAGTTACTTGATCATTTAATTTACAAAGGAGATCTCAGTCCCAAAGAGAGATTGGACACTATGGCTTATATATGACACTGCGTTTCAGAGTGAGGTCTCCTAGTTGGCGTTCTAGAGGTTGTAAGAATGAATGATTTTGTACTTCTCCAGAAACTTCCATGACCAGAATTGATTGAGATGTTTTCTGTGCCACCTAGGTGTTTACCACAGAGTATCTTGCACCCATATCTGTTAGAAAGTCATTCAACTTGTCCCCCACTGTCAAAGTTACCTGGGATTCCTGTAGGGAAATTGGAATTGGGCACCTCAAGTCCAAGCGAGCCCCTAGGTCTCTTGATTCATCATCAGAGTGTCCCTCTCTTTCTATCATATGAAAGGCTCCCACCTTTCTTTTATTGTTTTCCTTCTTATGGTTTAGCTTGGGGCAGTCTTTTTCTAATGTCTTTCCTCCTTACAGTAAGTGTATTGTCCTTCCCCAATGGTGGCTTACCTCTCTTCAGGTTACTCGCCTTCTGGAAATCCAATGCTACTGCCAGAAAAGGGGCATTCCCTTTTGCATCTTCTTTCTTCTTTTGTTGTTCCCTGTTGTTGAAATCTTTAAAAGCAACATCTACCAATTGAAAGGGGTTCATTCCAAATGCACCATCTGATATTTGTGATTTTCTCATATTTACCATTCTAGCATTTTCAGGGGCCTTGGTATCTGCATCAGTCTAATGTCTGTAGTTCTGATAAACCCTTTCCAAAAATTCAGAGGGGTCTTCATTTGGTTTTTGCTGAAGTTCTTGAATTTTGTTCAAATTTCTTTGCTGTTCCTTAAGGGTCATGGGTCATCCATAGAAACTCAGCCTGCTGACTGTTTACATTTAGGTCCCCTGTGTGAGGGAAATTGCCCTACATCAGGAGTGACTTCTGCTGCAAACCGAGTGCCCTGTAAGGTCTTAGATGGCAATACCAGACCAGGTCCCTGTACCCCAGGAACTAACACAATTTGATCTCTATAAGGATAGGGAGACAGTCTGAACACTTCCTGAACCCCAGTGTTGGGAATTAGGGCTGGCTGTATAGAAGTGGGAGGTAGTGAAAGGGGTGGATATATTGGCATAGTGGCCAGAGGGACAGGACAGCTGGCTCAGCTGGAAGAGTTAAGGTTTGAAGCAACATATCCTCACTCTTATTCCCTTTTTTTTCTTAGTTTCTATGATGTAATAGCACAAATACTTGTACATAGGGGATTTTGTCATTCTTCTCTGCTTTTTCACAGAATAGCTATAATTGCAGGATTGTATAGAGCCATTCAAAGGCCATAATTTCTCAGCACTTTATTATGAATCTATAAATAGTAATTTAACATTTCTAAATATTTTGCTTTGGCATCAACCAACCAGGCTGAATTCTGGACTGGGAAAGGAAACAAGTAAAAACTTTCTCCTCTCCCTGGGAATGTCCCACTCTCAGACAAGAACAGGCAAGTTTTGTTGTTGTTGTTGTCATTGTTCCTTTCCTCCATTTGACATCAGTAAAAGCTTTAAGTATCACAAAACTGATTTGGCTGTAAATGGAGAAATGGTACCAAAACAAAATGACATGAAAAACTCAAAGGACAAACAGAAAACCAAAAATAACCCCCCAGGTTTGGTCTTGGGGTTTTACTTATCATAAAAACCATCAATTCAACCCCCATGCAATGTGATTCCTTGGCTAGACCAATGACACAGGAGACCACAAATGGCATAATTAACAAGCAAGGGTGAGAATACTTGGTACTCAGGGTGCCATGATAACCCTGCATAAACCCCTTGCTGATATCCTAACAGGTACTGTGGTACACAGGTACACATTACTACAATAAAATATTATCTTTCTCTTAGTCATGGGTTCTTAGCTGTAATCAGACAACCTATCTAAAATGTGCCCCAGAGGACTTTCTTTAGGGATAGTTGAAACATTTCTCAACTTTTAAAGACAAAAATACAAGAAAAAAAATGGTTTGGATCCAAAGAAAGAAATGAACTGGTTCACAAATAAGGTAAAAGTCCAGCAACTATTTCCTCTTTTAAACAGGGTACCCCACTCAAATACAAAACAAATTGGCTTATTCTTGAGGAAAAAAGCCCCCAAAGGAGAGGAATAAAGTTTCTGCTGTACACACCAGGGCAACTTGTCATACTGATTGAGCCTATTAGCTCCTAGATATGGATTTCTTGCTCCAACTGCCAAGTGCTAGGGCAGCCTGTGCTGCTTCAGGGAATTTTGAAGGGAAGATTCTCAGGACAAGTGGTCCTAGAAGCTGCTAGGGCCCCACCTGAAAAATCCCCAATCAGGGCCAGCTACCACAAGCAGCAAGTGTCCTGGCAGACTTGCCAAAATTTGTTACTAAGTCTAGGCTCATACCTCTAGCTGCACAACATGCCAATAAGTTAAGAGACAATTTGTTGGGGCAAGGAATAGTGACTTTATTCAGAGAGCCAGAAGATCAAGAGATGGTGGATTACTGTCCCGAAGAAGCATTTTACCCAAATCAGAATTCAGGCTTCTTTTATACTAAAAAGGGGAGGAGTTGTGGTTAGTTGTTGAAAACGACTTGGTGCTAGAATCTTTTGTTCTTGCAGCTGTCCACTTAGGTGGGGACACAATGTTCCTATAAAACTCCAACAAGACAAATGTTATTCCCTGTTTTACACCTGTTTTTCTCTATATGAATGCAAAAGTGTTATACACTTAAAAGTCAGAGCTTTGAGAATGGGCTATTCTGTATATTTCAGGCTGTAGGCACCATTCTTAACTCCAAGCAAAAGTAATAGAATACAAAGGTTAAAGTAAAAGAAACTGATCTAATATAGAATCAGATTACATGATAAAGGTGTGTGAAAGGGAAAAACCTACAACCAAGATTACTCTACTCACCAAGGATCTCATTCAGATTCGATAGAGAAATTAAAACCTTTACAGACAAGCAAGAGCTAAGAGAATTCAACACCACAAAACAAGTTTTACAACAAATGCTAAAGGAACTTCTCTAGACAGGAAACACAAGGAAAGGAAAAGACCTAAAATAACATACACAAAACAATTAAGAAAATGGTAATAGGAACATATATATCTATAATTACCTTAAACGTAAATGGATTAAATGTTCCCATCAAAAGACATAGACTGACTGAATGGATACAAAAACAAGACACGTATATATGCTGTCTACAAGACACCCAATTAAGACCTAGGGACATATAAATACTGAAAGTGAGGGGATGGAAAAAGATATTTCAGGAAAATGGAAATCAAAAGAAAGTTTGAGTAGCAATTCTCATATCAGACAAAGTAGATTTTAAAATAAAGACTTACAGGAGACAAAAAAGGACACTACATAATGATCAAAGGATCAATCCAAAAAGAAGATATAACAGTTGTAAATATTTATGTACCCAACATAGGAGAACCTCAATACATAAGGCAAATACTAATGCCTTATGTAACACATAAGTAACACAACACATAAGTAACACAACAACAGTAACACAATCATAGTAGGAACATTAACACCACATTTTCACGAATGGACAGATCATCCAAAATGAAAATAAATAAGGAAACACAAGCTTTAAATCATACATTAAACAAGATAGACTTAATTGATATTTATAGGACATTCCATCCAAAACAACAGAATGCACTTTCTTCTCAAGTGCTCATGGAACATTCTCCAGGATAGATCATATCTTGGGTCACAAATCATGCCTTGGTAAATTTAAGAAAATTGAAATTGTATCAAGTATCTTTTCTGACCACAATGCTGTGAGACTAGATATGAATTACAGGAAAAAATCTGTAAAAAATACAAACATATGCAGGCTAAAAATACACTACTTAAAAATCAAGAGATGACTAAACAAATCAAAGAGGAGATCAGAAAATACCTAGAAACAAATGACAATAAAATCACAACAACCCAAAACCTATGAGATGCAGCAAAAGCAGGTCTAATAGCGAAGTTTATAGCAATACAGTCCTACCTCAAGAAGCAAGAAACATCTCAAATAAAGAACCTAACCTTACACCTAAAGCAATTAGAGAAAGAAGAAGAAAAAAAGAAAAACTCTAAAGTTAGCAGAATGAAAGAAATCATAAAAATCAGATCAAAAATAAATGAAAAAGAAATGGAGGAAATGATAGCAAAGATCAATAAAATTAAAGCTGGTTCTTTGAGATGATAAACAAAATTGACAAACTATTAGCCAGACACATCAAGAAGAAAAAGGGAGAACTCAAATCAATAAAATTAGAAATGAAAAAGAAGTAAAAACACACACTGCAGAAATACAAAGGATCATGAGAGATTTCTGCAAGCAAATATATGCCAATACAATGGACAACCTGGAAGAAATGGACAAATTCTTAGAAAAGCACAATATTCCAAGACTGAACCACGAAGAAATGAAAAATATAAACAGATCAGTCACAAGCACTGAAATTGAGACAGATTAAAAATCTTCTAACAAACAAAAGCCCATGACCAGATGGCTTCACAGGTGAATTCTATCAAACATTTAGTGAAGATAGAACACATATCCTTCTCAAACTCTTCCAAAATACAGCAGAGGGAGGAACACTCCCAAACTAATTCTACGAGGCCACCATCACCCTGATAACAAAACCAGACAAAGATGTCCCCAAAAAAGAAAATTACAGGTCAATATCACTGATGAACATGGATGTAAAAGTCCTCAAAAAAATACTAGCAAACAGAATACAACAGCACATTAAAAGGGTCATACACCATGATCAAGTATGTTTTTTTTTCCAGGAATGCAAGGATTCTTCAATATATGCAAATCAACAATGTGATACACCATATTAACAAATTGAAGGATAAAAACCATATGATCATCCCAATAGATGCAGAAAAATGTTTTGACAAAATTCAACACCTATTTATGTTAAAAACCTTCCAGAAAGTAGGCATAGAGGGAACTTGCCTCAACATAATAAAGGCCATATATGACAAAACTACAGCCAACATCATTCTCAAAGGTGAAAAATTCAAACCATTTCCTCTAATATCAGGAACAAGACAAGCTTGTCCACTCTGACCACTATTATTCAACATAGTTTTGGAAGGTTTAGTCACAGCAATCAGAGAAGAAAAAGAAATAAAAGGATTCCAAATCAGGAAAGAAGAAGTGAAGCTGTCACTGCAGATGACATGATACTATACATAAAGAAGCCTAAAGATGCTACCAGAAAACTACTAGAGCTAATCAATGAATTTGGAAAAGTAGAAGGATACAAAATTAATGCAAGAAATCTTTTGCACTCCCATACACTCTTGATGAAAATTCTGCAAGAGATATTAAGGAAACACTCCCATTTACCATTGCAACAAAAAGAATAAAATACTTAGGAATAAACCTACCTAAGGAGACAAAAGACCTGTATGCAGAAAACTATGACACTGATGAAAGAAATTAAAGATGATGCAAACAGATGGAGAGATATACCATGTTCTTCGATTCGAAGTATCTGCATTGTGAAAATGAGAATACTACCCAAAGTAATCTACAAATTCAATGCAATCCCTATCAAACTACCACTGGCATTTTTCACAGAACTAGAACAAGATATTTCACAATTGGTATGGAAACACAAAAGACCCCTAATAGGCAAAGCAATATTGGGAGAGAAAAACAGAGCTGGAGGAATCAAGGTCCCAGACTTCACACTATAATACAAAGCTACAGTAATCAAGACAGTATGGTACTGTCTTGATTAATATAGAAAGAAATATAGATCAATGGCACAGGATAGAAAGCCCAGATATAAACCCATGCACATTTGGTCACCTTATCTTTGATACAGGAGGCAAGAATATACAATGGAGAAAAGACAGCCTGTTCAATAAGTGGTGCTGAGAAAACTGAACAACTATATGTAAAATAATGAAATTAGAACACTCACTAACACCATACACACACCACACACACACACACACACACACACACACACACACACACACACACACACATCCTCAAAATGGATTAAAGACCTAAATGTAAGACCAGACACTATAAAACTCTTAGAGGAAAACATAGGCAGAACACTCTATGACATAAATCACAGCACGATCCTTTTTGAACCACCTCCTAGAGAAATGGAAATAAAAACAAAAATAAACAAATGGGACCTAATGAAATTTAAAAGCTTCTGCACAGCAAAGGAAACCATAAACAAGACAAAAAGACAACCCTCAGAATGGAGAAAATATTTGCTAATGAAGCAACTGACAAAGGATTAATCTCCAAAATGTACAAGCAGCTCATGCAGCTCAATATCAAAAAACAAAGAATCCCATCCAAAAATGGGCAGAAGACTTAAATAGACATTTCTCCAAAGAAGATTGCCAACAAACACATGAAAGGATGCTCAACATTAGTAATCATTAGAGAAATGCAAATCAAAACTACAATGAGATATCACCTTACACCAGTCAGAATGGCTATCCTCAACAAATCTACAAACAATAAATGCTGGAGAGGGTGTGGAGAAAAGGTAACCCTTTTTCACTACTGGTGGGAATGTAATTTGATACAGCCACTATGTAGAACAGTATGGATGTTCCTTGAGAAACTAAAAATAGAACTACCATACGACTCAGCAATCCCACTACTGGGTATATACCCTGAGAAAACCATAATTCAAAAAGGGTCACATGCCACAATGTTCATTGCAGCTCTATTTACAATAGCCAGGACATGGAAACAACCTAAGTCTCCATTAACAGATGAATGGATAAAGAAGATTTGGAACATATATACAATGGAATATTACTCAGCCATAAGAATAAACAAAATTGAGTTATTTATAGTGAGGTGGATGGACCTAGAGACTGTCATATAGAGTGAAGTAATTCAGAAAGAGAAAAATAAATACCGTATGCATATATATATATATATATATATATATATATACATATATATGCAATCTAAAAAAAATTGGTTCTGAAGAACCTAAGGGCAGGACAGGAATTAAGATGCAGACATAGAGAATGGACTTGAGAACATGGGGAGGGGGAAGGGTAAGCTGGGAATGAAGTGAGAGAGTGACATGGACTTATATATACTAACAAATGTAAAATAGATAGCTAGTGGGGAGGAGCCACATAGCACAGAGAGATCACCTCAGTGCTTTGTGACCACCTAGAGGGGTGGGATAGGGATGGTGGGAAGGAGATGCAAGAGGGAAGATATGTGGGGATATATGTATATGTATAGCTGGTTAACTTTGTTATAAGACAGAAACTAATGCACCATTGTAAAGCAATTATACTCCAGTAAAGATGTTTAAAAAAAGAAAAAAAAAAAAGTTGTGCCTTGTTCTCTGCCTTGAGTTCTTCAACAAAGGCCTTGCATTTCTGTCTCTGTTCCCACCAGAATGCATTCAATCCATTTTGACAGTATCCCAAATGCACCCACTTTTTCTGGATAGGTCTGGGTAAAGAGCACAAAACCCAAGAAAGATTTTCCTACAATATCTGTGCTGAGCTGTAAGACTTCTTTGTAGGGATGGTAAGTAATGTAATACACTGTAGTGAATGCACCAACTTGGTTTCAAGTCTAACTTTGAGGACAACATATCAGTGTATGTTACTTCCAAGGAATTTCTGGCCTGAATCATCTTGACAGGTGGTTTTTGTGAGCAGAGGAATGCCTTCTGCCAGATACAACAGATGCAAGGGGTCAGATTTGTTTCTTTTTTTTCCCCTAAATATCTTCTATCATTTTATACCAAGAAAACTGTATCTTAATTTTCCTTAAAATCAATCCCTCTCTTTTTCAAATTTATCAGCACTCTGGCTCATCTCAGGCACCACCCTTTATTTCCAAAGCTATTTTGGGGGGACCGCTATAGTCTCTATAGTATTCCATTATTATCAGGGACTTCCTTAGGCAGGACCTTAATGACTGGGGAGATGGGTCATGCCCATCCCTCTTCAAGACCTGTCTTTGTTCACTCTGTGCTCTGGTCTGTGGCAGCAGGGTTTGGCTCAGGGTGAGGGGATCCAAAGCTACCTTTAGTACAGCCTATGGGGTAGGCTCTAGTTCTGGACTGTGCTGTTGTTATAGGGAAGAATACATCTGAATCCATATTAGATCTGTTTCTTTTACTTTAAGCTTCGTATTCTATTGCTTTTGCTTCAAATTATGAATGGTGCCTACAGCCTGAAATATACAGGATCACCCATTCTCAAGACTCTGACCTTAACGGTATAATACTTTTCATATAGAGATAAAAAGTTGCAGAACAGAGAATAACATGTGTCTTGTTGGAGGTTTATAGGAACATCCTGACCTGACTTATGTGGACAGCTGCAAGAACAAAGGATTCCTGCACCAAGAAGTTTGCAACAACCAACAATGCCCCTCTCTAATCTTGTCTTTAAAAATGCTTTGCTGAAACTTTTCAGGGAGTTCTGAGGTTTTGGGGGCATGAACCATCCATTCTCCTCACATGGCCCTCAAAAACTTTTTCTCTGTTCCAAACTCCAAAGTTGTGGTTTGTTTGGCCTCACTGTGCATCAGACATATGAACTCACATTCGGTAACACTGTTGACCAAGGTGCCATCTTTCACAGCCCAGCAATATCCATGTTAGCATTAGTGAGAATTCCTTTGAGGTACTTCCTCTCTGTCTTACACACACCCCTTCTTCTCTGCTTCTGGGTCCTCTGTAGAGCTAATGAACCTATATTATGAAAGAGATATCAGGCCTATCAGACAGGCCCCCAACTAGCCATGGCTTTTGCTCTTGCACATCCTTATAATAGACAACAGTGGTTCTCAAAGTGGGGTCCCCAGACTACCATCATCAGCCTCATCTGGACTTTGTTAGAAAAGCAAGTCTGTGGGCCTTACCTCAGACCTGCTGATTTGGAAACTCTACGGATGCTGGGGGCCCAGAAAGTGCATTCTAATAAGCCCTCTGGGTGGCTTGATGCATAGTGAAGTTCAGAAGCCCTGATGTACACAATACCCATTTGCCCTCTTTGCTGGAATCACAAGTCAGTTCTGCAGTTGACTAGCTACTTCCCTACTAACCAAGATGCCAACTCACTGGCTTCCTCTACTTTTCCCCACGTGAATCAGGGCTGGTGACATCCATCCTTGTTTAGGGCCCAGCTGCCAAGCGTCAGACCTCTGAAATGAAGCTGAGGAGGGCACCAACGGATGCCCTTAAATATATCAGCAACAGACTTTCTCATTTGCTATGTTTATTCTGCAAAATTATGGCATGGATCCATGTGTGAATCCCACCCAAAAGTCTAGGATAGACTAAATGCACAAGGTATTGGTGTGCTGTGTGCCTTTGGTTTAGAGTCTGACAACACACATACACTTTTAAATGGTTGCTACTGTATGCCCCCAACTGAGATGTCATTTGGAGATTTTTTTTTAAGTCACTCAAAAACTTTTGAGTAGTTTATTTTAGTGTTACACTTTTATTTCTCAGAGTGTCACCTTTATTTATGGCTTAGGTAAAACATGAAACAAAAGAAATCAGACTGTTCCCAAGCTAAGGACAGGCTTTTTTCTTGAAAAACAAATAAACAAATACACAAAACCCACAACTATAAATCATATGCTAAAACCAAGTAAAACACCAGATTATCTGTACCTCAAAAATAAACGAATTGCCTGAACCATACACTTTTTAAAATAACTTAATTCAAGTCCCAAATCCACCCTAACTTTTCCTCCCTTCTCTGAATTTCTATAGCATAGTTTCTGTAATTCATAACACACTTTATTGTATGGTTTATACTGTTTTTATACAGACAGGCATTAATTATATCTCAAAGTAGACAATAAATTCCTTTAAGAGGGAGACTTTACAGTAGCAAACACTATATATTAAATGTTAACAGGCACCCAGTAAAAACTGGTTGTCATCTATTTTTTGGAAAACATTTCTCTATGATCTGGTTGGAGTGAAAAGGACAACGTGTGCTGGAAGTAAGATATGGTATCTGGGAGAGAAAGCCATGAATTACACACACAGAGTTGACATCAAATAGGTTTCTGCCTGGAGAGCTGATATAGTTTTGATTTGCTGATACTAAAAGCCAAACTCTGTAGTTCCTAACAGTACAATATTTAAGTGGAAAAAAAATACATGCACACTTTTTTCCACCAAATATTGAATAGTAACTGTAAATACTACTCTAATGAACACCATCAAAATTTGTAGGTAATGTATAATCCAAAAACAACATGCTGAAGATAGGGTCATTCAATCAAGAGCAATCCTGACATTGCGCTCCTTGAAATGATGATGTTCGAAAACTTGTGTTACCTCTTCTACCTTCCTTTGCAGCATACCTGAAGTCTGATGAATCCATTGTGGATAGTCCATATGAGCATTCAGAATTTTGCAGATCTGCTGGAGCACGTCAGTAGTGTCAGCAGGACTTCCAAATGTATTCAGGTGCTCAATAATGTCCTTGAGATCTTGGGCCATTCGTTTCAGCTGAGCATCTACATTTTCTGCTAACCAGTAAGTCCTCTCATGTTCCTCATCTAAATGCTGCAGTTAAGTAGACCCACTCTGGTCCTTTACAGACTCCTCTAAATGGGTCAAGAGATCTTCTAGTTCTTCCTGCTGTGACAGGATAAAATCTAATTCTTGTTCCAGCCTTTCCTGATCCAGTTTCACTTTTTCTACTTCTCCATGTAAAGCAGTGATCTTCTCACCATTCTCAATCAATGTATGGTCCCAAGCATTGACCTGGGTGGCCTGGTGAAGAAAGTGTTTCTCTTGATCCTCTAACTCAAGGCTCCATTTGTTTGCCAGACCATCCAGCTGACCATAGGTCATCACAGGAGTTATGATTGTATTAACAGTGAAAGTAAAAGGTATAGAAGTAATGCCGACCTGAACAGTGTTATTAATCTCAGTTGATGTCAGCGGTTTTAGATTTAAGGTAAAGCCCCTGGTGGCTGTGGTGGTGCTGGTTAACACTGTAGTAGATGCAATAGGAGCCGCTCCACCTGCTCCAGGGAATTTTAATCCAGATCCCAAAGTCGTACCACCAAGTGTTCCAGCCAAAGTTGTTGGGGCACCAAATGAGACCCCAGTAGGAGTAGTGGAGGTAGAAGCATTTGAAAATGAGGTAAACTGCATGGTGCTTGAACTAGTAGTGGCAGCAACAGTAGATGCTGGAGCCAACCCTTGATGGTGGTTCCCAGAAGTAAATAGGAAGGCAGACAAGACTTTGGGGTGGCCAGAGAGGCTGGCCAGGGCCTTCTCGGGCTGGAAAGAGCCGGCCTCCACAGTGAGTAACTCCCCACTGGAGCGACGCTAACTGAGGGTTCAGAGGTTTTTGACGTGATTATCCATCTCAGACTGCAAAGTTTTAGGAGGCTTCTTACAGCACTGGTGGTTGTATCACTATCCAAGTATGCTTCCACATGTGAAGGAGAACACATGAATCATAGTTTAGTTTTCTCAGTCTCTCCTTACATTTCTCAGAATCTCACAGACCTTGAAGCTTCTGCTGACTTATCCCTCCAGAAGGTCTTGGGCAGAAGTGTCACAAACAGCTAACTTTGAAGCAGGCTTCTCTCTTCAGGTTGTACTCACACAAGTGCCTATATCAGGAGGAGGATGGTCCAATGGTACCTCAGGCCATGGAGACCCCAAGACAGGGACAGACAGAGGCACTTGCTCCAGCCAGTACATGCACCAGAATGGGAGCTTCGGCTTCTCAGAAGTTACAGGATCACACAACCCACTTTGATATGGTAAGACTCTACTCAAGCCATAGGGTGCACCCCTGTGAGTTTGCAAATGGGTGAGGGTCACAGGCAGTCCATCGACTGACTGAAAATCAGTAGTGACTTGAGGTCCCACTGTCCAATATCCCCTGGCAAGGCTCTTGCTTAACCTTAGTTGGCTAGTGTCCCTGGGGCCAAAGCCATCTCTATTGAGAAAGCCCGGAACTGCTCATGACCTATGAAGATGGGAATGGGGTCTGCACTGGGGACAAGACTAGTGCGGTTGGGGGCTGAGATCTCTGGTCTGTAGCCCCCTACTCATTCCCCGATGGGTTTCAGCACTCCTGAATTTCCATCCAGGAGCAATTATACCATTAAGGGGGTATGTGAGTTAGCCAGGAGCACCCAGCCTGTCGGCTGGAGGGTGGGGACTTGGGGAATCTCGGTGTCAGTAGCCTTGGGAATATTGCCCTGCTCTTTGGCTGTGCTTCTGGGGTTATTTCTGTACCGTCAACCACAGCACAGGCATCACCCCAGGGCATGTCATGCATCTTTGGTGTTAGTATCAACAGTTTTCTTCTCTTCACTCAAATTAACCACAGAGGTGGGAGGAATCCTATTGGCCCTGAAGGAGTGAGCTTGCAGCATGGGGCTGGTCAAGACACATTGGAAGAAACCAGCCTCACCTCTATCAAAATATGCTTGGGCCGTACTCCAGGATGGTGAGTGATGTCCCTTGATAACTTGGCCTATAGCTGTCAAGTGGCCATGAATATGGTGAATGCTTCCTGAAAAACCTCTGTCCTCACCAAGACATATTCTAAAAACAAGAATCATCACACAGTAAATGGATGCTTCATCCCTGATTTTTAGCCCAAGTTCCCTGTGGCTCTAGAGAATTCTGCCTGATTCCTCTGCCTCTGAGCTCCTCCTCCATCCTGTGCTCAGCTTCCCCTCCAACTTTCTCTTTCCCAAACACCCAAGTGCAGCCCACATAACTAGTCCAAGCTTCTGGTACTTGGCGACATGGAGCAGGGCTGCTTCCCTGACCATGATTTGAGAGCAGTCACCATAGAATCCAGTGCCGGCCAGAGAGCTTCCATCAGCTCTGCCAGGGTACAGATAGCCACAGATTTTTCTTTCAATACTGCTTTCTCTATGCCTTCTCTGTAGGTCACTGGGGGAGTAGAAGCCACTGTTCAGGGGCTCCCTTCCCCTCATACTTCCTCATGGAATTTCATATGGAAAATTTCCCAGTAAACTCACATTGTGCATGGTCCCAACTCTCTTGTCCAGTTGTGCACATACATTCCCCAGTGTCCCTTTACCCACCACCAGCAACTTACATCTCTTCCCCTTCCTCTCCTCCCACCACCCAATGTCTCCCCAAGGGAAAATCCAAGCATCATTATTACTCTTCTGGGAGCATCATTAAGGCATTATTATTGCTCTTCTTAACTGTGTAAACATCCTTACCCAGATCTATAGACCATTTTTGGTATGGGAGCAGAGAGCTGACACCCTCCCATTCTGCAGTCCTGGATGAAATCTTGGCATCTCCCTGAAACAGTTCCTTATCCCAGCACAGAGCTTGGGGGCTTCAAAGGAGAGGAGACCGCTGTGGACTGGCCTCAAAGCAGATAATTTCAGATGCAGCCAGACTTTCTACTGTTCCCCAATTAACCTTTGCTTAGTATCTTTTGTTCATTATCTTGCGCATCTCTCTGCCTTGAGTTTTTTTTTGCCAGAGAACCCCTTCTTTTAATCAGTCTTTGCTGTGCAAGGCAGGGTGGGTGGGCTTTCCTGTCACACAAGCAATGAACACATTTTTAACAAAGGGAGACAGATGCTCAGTCAAAAAGCTGTAAAGATAATTATGCCCTCAAGGCCAGGGTCACAGAGTTGTTGCTAAGATTCACAAGTGACTTGGGAATTTCCTCAATAAAAGCTAATGTATTTCTGACCTGAGGAAGCAGCAGAGACTGTACCCCTTTGGCACTTAGATGATTTAGGGCAAGAAAGGAGATCCAGATTACTAGAATCTGCACAGCTCAACTTCTGCTTGATTAATGAGAAGTTTCAGTCAAATTAATTACCATGACTTGGAGCACAAGAATGAGATAAAACATGTTGGAAAAAAAGCCACTTTTTAGTGATAATTAAGTGAGAGGAATTTTAACATATTACAAATCAGACAGTATGAATGCCAGACCAGAGCTTGCAGAATCCTGGTGAAAACACATTTGCAAACATCTGTGGAAGGAAAAGGTCTCTCCTGGCAGAAAGGACGAACAAGGTTGAGGGTTCCTGGATTTCTAATAATGTGAAAGCAGAGCTACCATGTGGTATGTGATTCCACTCTAGGTAGAAATTTTTATTAGACTTAGTAGCTAATGAAATTTAGTTCTAGAATTCACACACACATACACACACCCACCCCACACATGTACATACATGCTTGCATGACACATATACCATACATGCGTGCACGCACACACACACACACACACACACACACACACACACACACACACACATACACACACCACCTCTGGCTTAGAGTCAGCATAGTGAAAAATCATGTATAAGCAATACTACACAAGGTGATTCACTTCTTGGGAAAAAGGCAACTCGGAAGTTAAGCTTGAAAGATAGGCTCTCTCTACCAGGTCTGCAATGATGATTTCTTCCTTCATATGGATGAACAGATCAGTTTCCTCCTTTGAATATCAGTTGAAAGAAAATCACATATTTTATTTTATTTTTTTAACATCTTTATTGGAATATAATTGCTTTACAATGATATGTTAGTTTCTGCTGTATAACAAAGTGAATCAGCTATACGTATATATATATTCCCATATCCCTTCCCTCTTGGATCTCTCACCTGCACTCCTTACCCCACCCCTCTAGGTGGACACAAAGCACGGAGCTGTTCTCCCTGTGCTATGTGGCTGCTTCCCACTAGCTATCTATTTTATATTTGGTAGTGTATATATGTCCATGCCACTCTCTCACTTCATCCCAGCCTACACTTTCCACTCCCCATGTCCACAAGTCCATTCTCTACACCTGTGTCTTTATTCCTGTGCTGCCCCTAGGTTCTGCAGAAGGATTTTTTTTTTTTTTTTTTTTTTTTTTTTTTTTTAGATTCCACATATATGTGTTAGTATACGGTATTTGTTTTTCTCTTTCTGGCTTACTTCACTATGTATGACACTCTCTAAGTCCATCGAACTCACTACAAATAACTCAATTTGGTTTCTTTTTAGGGCTGAGTAATATTCCATTGTATATATGTGTCAAATCTTCTTTATCCTTTCATCTGTCGATGGACACTTAAGTTGTTTCCATGTCCTGGCTATCGTAACTAGAACTGCAATGAATATTGTGGTACATGATTCTTTTTGAATTATGGTTTTCTCAGGGTAAATGCCCAGTAGTGGGATTGTTGGGTCCTATGGTAGTTCTATTTTTAGCTTCTTTAGGAACCTCCATACTGTTCTCCATAGTGGCTATATCAATTTACATTCCCACGAGCAGTGCAGGAGGGTTCCCTTTTCTCCACACTCTCTCCAGCGTTTATTGTTTGTAGATTTTTTTCATGATGGCCATTCTGAGCAGCATGAGGTGATATCTCATTGTACTTTTGATTTGCATTTCTCTAATAATTAGTGATGTTCAGCATTCTTTCACATGTTTGTTGTCTATCTGTATATCTTCTTTGGAGAAATGTCTATTCGGTCTTCTGCCCATTTTGGGATGGGGTTGTTTGTTTTTTTGATATTGAGCTGCATGGATGGCTTGTATATTTTTAAGGTTAATCCTTTATCAGTTGATTTGTTTGCAAATATTTTCTCCATTCTGAAGGTTGCCTTTTTGCATTGTTTATGGTTTCCTTTGCTGTGCAAAAGCTTTTAAGTTTCATTAGGTTCCATTTGTTTCTCTTTATTTCTTTTTCCATTTCTCTAGGAGGTGGGTCAAAAAGGATCTTGCTGTTATTTATGTCATAGAGTGTTCTGCCTATGTTTTCCTCTAAGAGTTTGATAGTGTCTGGTTTTATATTAAGGTCTTTAATCCATTTTGAGTTTATTTTTATGTATGGTCTTAGGGAGTGTTATAATTTCATTCTTTTAGCTGTCCAGTTTTCTCAGTACCACTTATTGAAGAGGCAATCTGCTCCACTGTATATTCTTGAATCTCCTATCAGAAATAAGGTGACCATATGTTGGTGGGTTTATCTGTGGGCTTTCTATCCTGTTCCATTGATCTATATTTCTGTTTTTGTACCAGTACCATACTATCTTGATTACTGTAGCTTTGTAGTATAGTCTCAAGTCCAAGAGCCTGATTCCTCCAGCTATATTTTTCTTTCTCAAGATTGCTTTGGATATTTGGGGTCTTTTGTGTTTCCATACAAACTGTGTAATTTTTGTTCTAGTTCTGTGAAAAATGCCATTGATAGTTTGATAGGCAATGCATTGAATCTGTAGATTGCTTTGGGTAGTTTAGTCATTTTCACATTGTTGATTCTTCCAATCCAACAACATGGTATATCTCTCCATCTGTTTGCATCATCTTTAATTTCTTTCATCAGTGTCTTATAGTTTTCTGCATACAGGTCTTTGTCTCCTTAGGTAGGTTTATTCCTAGGTATTTTTTAATCTTTTGTTGCAATGATAAATGTGAGTGTTTCCTTAATTTTTCTTTCAGATTTTTCATACTTAGTGTATAGGAATGCAAGAAACTTCTGTGCATTAATTTTGTATCCTGCTAATTTACCACATCCATTTTTTAGCTCTAATAGTTTTCTGGTAGCATCTTTAGGATTCTCTATGTATAGTACCATGTCATCTGCAAACAATGACAGATTTACTTCTTCTTTTCTGATTTGGATTCCTTTTATTTATTTTTCTTCCCTGATGACTGTGGCTAAACCTTCCAAAACCATGTTGAATAATAGTGGTGAGAGTTGGCAACCTTTTCCTCTTCCAGATCTTAGAGGAAATGGTTCCAGTTTTTCACCATTGAGAATGATGTTGGCTGTGGGTTTGTCATATGTGGCATTTATTATGTTGAGGTAAGTTCCCTCTATGCCTTCTTTCTAGAGGGTTTTTATCACAAATGAGTGTTGAATTTTGTCAAAAGCTTTTTCTGCATCTATTGAGATGCTCATATGTTTTTTCTGTTTAATTTGTTAATATGGTGTATCACATTGATTGATTTACATATATTGAAGAATCCTTGCATTCCTGGGATAAACCCCACTTCATCATGGTGTATGATCCTTTTAATGTGCTGTTGGATTCTGTTTACTAGTATTTTGTTGAGGATCTTTGCATCTATGTTCATCAATGTTATTGGCCTGTAGTTTTCTTTCCTTGTGACCTCTTGTCTGGTTTTGGTATCAGGGTGATGGTAGCCTCGTAGAATGAGCTTGGAATTTTTCCTCCTTCTGCTGTATTTTGGAAGAGTTTCAGAACGATAGGTGTTAGCTCTTCTCTAAATGTTTGATAGAATTTGACTGTGAAGACATCTGGTCCTGGGTTTTTGCTTGTTGGAAGATTTTAATCACAGTCTCAATTTCAGTGCTTGTGATTGCTCTGTTTATATTTTCTATTTCTTCCTGGTTCAGTCTTGGAAGCTTTTCTAAGAATTTGTCCATTTCTTCCAGGCTATCCATTTTATTGGCATAGAGTTTCTTGTAGTCATCTCTCATGATCCTTTGTATTTCTACCGTGTCAGTTGTTACTGCTCCTTTTTTATTTCTAATTCTATTGATTTGAGTCTTCTCCATTTTTTTCTTGATGTCTCTGGTTAATGGTTTATCAATTTTGTTTATCTTCTCAAAGAACCAGCTTTTAGTTTATTGATCTTTGCTATAATTTCATTCATTTCTTTTCCATTTATTTCTGATCTATTCTTTATTTTTTTTTCTGCTAACTTTGGGTGGTTTTTGTTCTTCTTTCTCTAGTTGCTTTAGGTGTAAGATTAGGTTGTTTATTTGAGATGTTTCTTGTGTTTTGACGTAAGATTGTATTGCTATAAACTTCTATCTCATAACAGGTTTTGCTGCATCCCATAGGTTTTGGCTCATCATGTTTTCATTGTCATCGTTTTCTGCGTATTTTTTGACTTCCTCTTTAATTTCTTCAGTGATCTCTTGGTTATTTAGCAGCGTATTGTTTAGCCTCCATGTGTTTGTATTATTTACAGATTTTTTCCTGTAGTTGATATCTAGTCTCATAGCATCGTGGTAGGAAAAGATACTTGATATGATTTCAATTTTATTAAATTTACTAAGGTTTGATTTGCGACCCAAATCATGATCTATCCTGGAGAATGTTCTATCAGTACTTGATAAGGAAGTGTATTTTGTTGTTTTTGGATGGAATGCCCTAGAAATATCAATTAAGTCCATTTTGTTTAATGTATCCTTTAAAGCTTGTGTTTCCTTATTTATTTTCATTTTGTATGATCTCTCCATTGGTGACAGTGGGTTGTTAAAATTCCCTACTAATATTGTGTTACTGTTGATTTCCCCTTTTATGGTTGTTAGCATTTGCCTTATGCTTTGAGGTGCTCCCATGTTGGGTGTGTAAATATTTACAATTGTTATATCTTCTTTTTGGATTGATCCCTTGGTCATTATGAAATGTCCTTCTTCATCTCTTGTAATAGTCTTTATTTTAAAGTCTATTTTGTCTGATATAAGAATTGCTACACTAGCTTTCTTTTGATTTCCATTTTCATGGAATATCTTTTTCCATCCCCTCACTTTCAGTCTGCATGTGTTCTTAGGTCTGATGTGGGTCTCTTGTAAACAGCATGTATATGGGTCTTGCTTTTGTATCCATTCAGCCAGTCTATGTCTATTGGCTGGAGCATTTAATCCATTTACATTTAAGGTAGTTATTGATATGTTTGTTCCTATTACCATTTTCTTAACTGTTTAGGGTTTATTATTGTAGGTCTTTTCCTTCTCTTCTGTTTCCCACCTAGAGGAGTTCCTTTACCATTTGTTGTAAACTGGTTTCTTGATGCTGAATTCTCTTAGCTTTTGCTTGTCTATAAAGATTTTTATTTCTCTGTCAAATCTTAAAGAGATTCTTGCTGTGTAGAGTAATCTTAGTTGTAGGTTTTTCATTTTCATCACTTTAAATATGTCCTGCCACACTCTTTTGGCTCTCAGATGTTCTGCTGAAATATCACCTGTTAACCTTATGGGGATTCCTTTGTATGTTATTTGTTGCTTTTCCCTTGCTGATTTTAATTTTAATGTTTTAAATTTAATTTTTGATAGTTTCATTAATATGTGGCTTCATGTGTTTCTCTTTGGATTTATCCTGTATGAGACTCTCTGCATTTGCTGGGATAGAATATTTCCTTTCCCATATTCAGGAAGTTTTCAACTATAATCTCTTCAAATATTTTCTCAGTCCCTTTCTTTTTCTTTTCTTCTTTTGGGATCCCTATAATTCAAATGTTGGTGTGTTTAATGTTTTCCCAAAGTTCCCTGGTAGTGTCCTCAATTCTTTTCCTTCTTTTTTGTTTATTCTGCTCTGCAGTAATTATTTCTACTATTTTATCTTCCAGGTCACTTTTCCATTCTTCTGTGTAAGTTATTCTGCTATTGATTCCTTCTAGAGAATTTTAAATTTCATTTACTGTGTTGTTCATCATTTTATTGTTTGCTGTTTAGTTCCTCTAGTTCCTTGTTAAATGATTCTTGTATTTTCTCCATTCTATTTCCAAGATTTTGGATCATCTTTACTATCATTACTCTGAATATTTTTTTTCATGTAGACTGCTTGTTTCCTCTTCATTTGTTTGGTCTGGTGGGTTTTTACCTTACTCCTTCATCTGCTGTGTATATCTCTGTATTCTCATTTTGCTTAACTTACTGTATTTTGGGTCTCCTTTTTGTAGGCTACAGGTTTGTAGTTCATATTGTTTTTGGTGTCTGCCTCCAGTGGCTATGGTTGGTTCAGTGGATTGTGTCGCCTTCCTAGTGGAGGAGACTGGTGCCTGTGTTCTGGTGGTTGAGGCTGGATCCTGTCTTTCTGGTGAGCAGGACTATGTCCAGTGGTGTGTTATGGGGTTTCTGTGAACTTTTTATGATTTTATGCAGCCTCTCTGATAATTGGTGTGACTGTGGTCCTGTCTTGCTCATTGTTTGGCATGGGGTGTGAAGCCCTGGAACTTGCTGGTCATTGAGGAGAGCTGGGTTTTAGCATTGAGAAGGAAATCTCTTGGAGACCTCTGGCTGATTGATATTACATGGGGCTGGAAGGTCTCTTGTGGACCATTGTCCTGAACTCGGGTCTCCCACCTCAGAGGCTCAGTTCTGACACCTGACAGGAACACCAAGACCCTGTCAGCCACATGGCTCAGAAGAAAAGGGAGGGGGAAAAAAAGAAATAAAATAAATTAAACTTATTAAAATAAAAAACATTTAAAATATTAAAAAAATTTTAAAGTAATTAAAAAAAAAAGAAGAGAGCAATCAAACCAATAAACAAATCCACCAATGATATTAAGTGCTAAAAACTATACTAAAAAAAGAAACGGACAGAAAGTATCCTAGGGCAAATGGTAAAAGCTAACCTGTACAGACAAAATGACACAAAGAACATACACACTCACAAAAAGAGAAAAAGGGAACAAAATATACATATATAAAAAAGGAAAAAGAATACAGCAACAAAATCAATAAATAAATCTACCAATTATGATAAGCTCTAACTATTAAACTAAGGTAAACAGAAAAGTAGAAACAAATTATATGCAGAGAGCCAACCCCAAGTCTACAGTTGCTCGCAAAGTCCACCACCTCAATTTTAGGATGATTTGTTGTTTATTCATGTATTCCACAGCAGCATGGTGCATCATGTTGACTGAGATTTAATCCTTTGCTCCTGGGGCTGCTTGGAGAAATTCCCTTTCTCTTCCCTGTTCGCACATCTCCTGGGGTTCAGCCTTGGATTTGGCCCTGTCTCTGCATGTAGGTCACCCTCTGGCATCTGTTCTTTGCCCAGACAGGAGGGGGATAAAGGAGCGGCTGATTAGGGGGCTCTGGCTCACTTAGCCCAGGGGGATGGAGGGGTACGGAATGCAGGGTGAGCCTGAGGCAGCAGAGGCTGGTGTGATGTTGCAACAGCCTGAGGTGCACCGTGTGTTCTCCTGGGAAAGTTGTCCCTGGATCACGGGACCCTGGCAGTGGTGGGCTGCACAAACTCCCGGGACGGGAGGTGTGGATAGTGACCTGTGCTTGAACACAGGCTTCTTAGTGGCTAAAGCAGCAGCCTTAGCATTTCATGCCCATCTCTGGTGTCTGCGCTGATACCTGCAGCTCGCGCCTGTCTCTGGAGTGTGTTTAGGTGGTGCTCTGAATCCCCTCTCCTTGTACACCCCAAAACAATGGTCTCTTACCTCTTCAGCAGGTCCAGATTTTTTTCCCGGGCTCTCTTCCGGCTAACTGTTGCACACTAACCCCCTTCAGGAAGTGCAACCCAAGTCCTTTCCCTGAGATCTGACCTCCAAAGCCTGAGCCTCAGCTCCCAGCCCCCAGCCATCCAGGCAGGTGAGCAGACAAACCTCTCAGGCTGGTGAGTGCCAGTCGGCACCAATCCTCTGTGCGAGAATATCTCCGTTTTGCCCTCTGCACCCCTGTTGCTGCGCTCTCCTCCGTGACTCTGAAGCTTCCCTCCTGCCACCTCCAGTCTCTGCCAGTGAAGGGGTTCCTAGTGTTTGGAAACCTTTCCTCCTTCATAGTTCCCTCCCACTGGTGCAGGTCCCATCCCTATTCTTTTGTCTCTGTTTTTTTCTTTTTTCATTTGCCCTACCCAGGTACATGGGGAATTTCTTGCCTTTTGGGAGGTCTGAGGTCTTCTACCAGGGTTCAGTAGGAGTTCTGTAGGAGTCGTTCCACCAGATGTATTTTTATTGTATTTATGGGGAGGAAGGTGATCTTTACATCTTACTCTTCCACCATCTTGAAGCCACCCAATCATATATTTTAAATTATAAGGGAAGGATAAAACCCTTTCCCTTATCCTTCTCAGCTGGGGCCTTGCAAATTAATCTGACAAATGACAGATGATGGACAGAAAAGCAAACAGAATTTATAAATGCATCACACTTATATGTGAGCCCTCAGTGATGAGTAACTCAAAGTTTTGTTAGAACTTGGGCTAACATAGCCTAAGTCTTAACAAAGAATAACAAATTTGTATAGAAATGACAAGATACAGGAAAAGGGTATCAGGATTTTAGGGGTGGCAGATATAGAAAGGTAAATATATGAGGGGAATTAATGGAAGATAAGATTCATCTTAGTAAGTTTTGTCACCTAGAATCCTCTCCTCTCTCTGAGCTGATAAGATTCTCTGATGAAATAAAACTCTAAGCCTGCTTTTACACAAATGGTGAGGAGGGCAGAGACCTTTTTGTGGTGTCTGCTGTTTCTCAATTGTCTCCAGCTCAAAATAGTCCTTATGCTAAAGTGGTACATTTCAGAATGGCATGTTCTGATCTCCTATAAAATTGAAGATTCATGTTTAACCTGGAAGTGTGCTCGTTTCATGTAAGATTCATGGGGACTGAGAGGTGTAAGTAGTAGGTTCATCTTTCACTTCCCCTGATGTTCCTGGGGCAGACATACTCTGGGTGGAAAGAGAGTAGAGCAATCCTGCTGGGGTGCTCTCTGCTGCCCTTGGGTTTAGTTACTGTGTAATTTTCATTGAATTCACATACAATCAATTCACATATGAATCTACTGTATTAACTGGTGGCATACCCTGGTAATTTGGGGGACTTTATTAATTTATTATTTTTAAACATGACTGGACCCACAGAAGTTCAACTCTACATGTCCTGTGTATGAAATGGAATTTTAGAGACTCTAAGGAGAACTGATTTGCAGCATTTTGAAGTATTGCTTTCAAATGCACATAATATATATTGAGGAGGAAACTAAAAATCTAGAAAATAAATTCTGATTTAACACTTCTGAGTGAAACATTTGTCCAAGAGCTCTTCAAAGGCAGGTTTGCATTTGTGATTCTATATTCCCTGTCTTCTTTATTCATCACAGGACTTCAGTGGGGGCCCTTGAACTGCAGGCAGTGACAGTCACAAAGTTTACATTCCAACTAGCAACTTAGAAGCTCAAAATAGAGACTCAGAAGAACCTCAGTGGTTGATTATCTTTGTAGCATCTTTAGGTTTTTAATTACCTTAGTGTCTGATCAGGAGAAATTGATGGCAGTGAAGATCTTCTCTGCATTTCCAAAGCAGATGAGGCATCATCCTGCTAGATTTAATTGAAATTATATCTGACAAGCTCCTCTTCAGGATTTCCTGAATCAAGGAAGAATGGCACTGAGTTGTGCATTCTCCATCTAAGCAGATATGCGTGGGGCCTTGCAAGTCCCATCGTAACAAAACATGAATATACAGAGGTTCTGGATGGGATGGGGGCTTTTTGTGGCTTCCTTGAAAAGCAGGCCACTGAAGTCTATGATAACCTATAGATTAACAAATGCTTTGTGCTTTGTACCTAAATGTCATATTTAGTTAACCAAACTAACTTAACAGAACTGAGCAAGCACTCTCACCATTGTGCTAATCCGGATACTCCCCTTTCAGCCCTCCTCTTTGTCTAGGGCAGCCCTGACCTTACATCAGCCCTCCCTGCACATGTACTCTACTGACAGGGGCTCTGGAACAAGATGAAACCCCTGGGATCCCCTGAGGACTTAGAGTGGAAGCTAACATATTTAAAATGGAGTGAGCATTCTGTGGTGCAATGCAGGAGCTGGAGCAAGGCGAAATGGATGTTTCCCATCCAAAAAAATCTAATTTGTTAGCCACCTACATCTCTGAACAAGTGCTGAGAAACATTTTGTCTTTAAATATTTATTTAATTTTCCTCCAGTATCTGCTCCATATTTCCAGCAGGTACCAAAGCTTTGAAATTTCTTGCCTTGAGAATTTTGGCCTGGAAGAGAGGCAGCCTTTGGCAGCCTACCTCGGGCATAAACCTCAGCCACAGAGATGACACATGCAAGACATTCTGAATGGGTGAGGGGGAAAGAGATCAGCTGAGAAGCGGAGAGGGGCCTGGGAATTCTTCAGTATCAACAGCACTTGCAATTTTTTCTGCATCTCTTGGGAGAGAAGGTGAGATCTCAAAGATGCTGATGCTATGGTGGGCTTAGGGAGTCAGGGCACTAAGAATGGGGTCCCCAGCCTCATCAAAGATTATAATGGCCCACGAAAAAGAGCTCTGGGATTTAATTGACTACTGAAAGCTTTCATAATGCTGATGCCTACAACAACTCAGATATATTGGATGTAGTAATACATGTGCATTGCTTAGTATAATGCCTGGCACATGATAACCAATCAATATATGTCAAAATTCAATGTTATTTTCCCTCTACAATAACTATTTGTCACCTATGATTTTTAGTCCTTTAAACCTCATCAACATAGTCATTCTAATCATCACTACTAAATGATGCCTTTGAGTGCTCAAATTTCTAATTGTCTAAGAAATATCATGACATATTTCAAATGTTTGTTTGAATCAGTATCAACGTTGGGTGAATACATTGTGATTGGTGTCCCTTAAATCTATTTTAAGTTATAGCTTCCCTCATATTTATCCCTCTTGGCTTTTTCTTTATGCTTTTTGTCTTTTACAGTAAACTGTCCCACTGAGTATATTTTTTAACATCTTTATTGGAGTATAATTGCTTTACAAAGATGTGTTAATTTCTGCTTTATAACAAAGTGAATCAATTATACATATACATATGTTCCCATATCTCTTCCCTCTTGCATCTCCCTACCTCCAACCCTCCCAGTCCCACCCCACTAGGTGGTCACAAAGCACCGAGCTGATCTCTCTATGCTTTGTGGCTGCTTCCCACTAGCTATCTATTTTTTGTTTGGTAGTGTATATATGTACATGCCACCCTCTCACTTTGTCACAGCTTACCCTTCCCCCTCCCCGTAACCTCAAGTCCATTCTCTAGTAGGTCTGTGTCTTTATTCCCATCTTACCACTAGGTACTTCATGACCTTTTTTTTTTCCCTAGATTCCATATATATGTGTTAGCATATGGTATTTATTTTTCTCTTTCTGACTTACTTCACTCTGTATGACGGAATCTAGGTCCATCCACCTCGCTACAAATAACTCAGTTTCATTTTTTTTCTTTTTTTAGGGCTGAGCAATATTCCATTGTATATATGTGCCACATCTTCTTTATCCATTCATCTGCTGATGGGCACTTAGGTTGCTTCCATGTCCTGGTTATTGTAAATACAGCTGCAATGAATATTTTGGTACATGACTCTTTTTGAATTATGGATTCCTCAGGGTATATGCCCAGTAGTGGGATTGCTGGATAGTATGGTAATTCTATTTTTAGTTTGTTAAGGAATCTCCATACTGCTCTCCATAGTGGCTGTATCAAATTACATTCCCACCAACAAGGCAAGAGTGTTCCCTTTTCTCCACACACTCTCCAGCATTTACTGTTCCTAGATTTTTTTTTTAACATCTTTATTGGAGTATAATTGCTTTACAATGTTGCATTACTTTCTGCTTTACAACAAAGTGAATCAGTTATACATATACATATGTTCCCATATCTCTTCCCTCTTGCGTCTCCCTTCCACCCACCCTCCCTATCCCTCCCCTCTACGTGGTCACAAACCACCTAGCTGATCTCCCTGTGCCATGCGGCTGCTTCCCACTAGCTATCCACCCTACATTTGGCAGTGTATATATGTCCATGCCACTCTCTCACTTCATCACAGCTTACCCTTCAGCCTCCCATAATCAAGTCCATGCTCTAGTAGGTCTGTGTTTTATTGCCATCCTACCCCTAGTCTCTTCATGACATTTTTTTTCTTAAATTCCATATATATGTGTTAGCATATGGTATTTGTTTTTCTCTTTCTGACTTACTTCACTCTGTATGACAGACTCCAGGTCCATCCACGTCACTACAAATAACTCAGTTTCGTTTCTTTTTATGGCTGAGTAATATTCCATTGTATATATGTGTCACATCTTCCTTATCCATTCATCTGTTGATAGACACTTAGGTTGCTTCTGTGTCCTGGCTATTGTAAATAGAGCTGCAATGAACTTTTTGGTACATGACTCTTTTTATTATTTATTTATTTATTTATTTTGTGGTACGCAGCCCTCACTGTTGTGGACTCTCCTGTTGCGGAGCACAGGCTCCGGACTCACAGGCTCAGCGGCCATGGCTCATGGGCCCAGCCGCTCCGCGGCATGTGGGATCTTCCCAGACGGGGGCATGAACCCATGTCCCCTGCATCGGCAGGTGGATTCTCAACCACTGTGCCACCAGGGAAGCCCCATGACTCTTTTTAAATTTTGGTTTTCTCAGGGTATATGCCCAGTAGTGGGATTGCTGGATCGTATTGTAGTGCTATTTGTAGTTTTTTAAGGAATCTCCATACTGTTCTCCATAGTGGCTTTATCAATTTACATTCCCAGCAGGAGTACAAGAGTGTTCCCTTTTCTCCACACCCTTTCCAGCATTTATTGTTTCTAGATTTTTTGATGATGGGCATTCTGACTGGTGTGAGATGATATCTCATTGTAGTTTTGATTTGCATTTCTCCAAAGATTAATAATGTTGAGCATTCTTTCTTGTGTTTGTTGGCAATCTGTATATCTTCTTTGGAGAAATGTCTATTTAGGTCTTCTGCTCAGTTTTGGAATAGGTTGTATGTTTTTTTGTTATTGAGCTGCATGAGTTGCTTATAAATTTTTGAGATTAATCCTTTAACAGTTGCATCATTTGCAAATATTTTCTCCATTCTGAGGGTTGTCTTCTGGTCTGGTTTATGGTATCCTTTGCTGTGTAAAAGGTTTTAAGTTTCATTAGGTCTCACTTGTTTATTTTTGTTTTTATTTCTATTTCTCTAGGAGGTGAGTCAAAAAGGATTTTGCTGTGATTTATGTAATAGAGTGTTCTGCCTATGTTTTCCTCTAAAAGTTTTATAGTGTCTGACCATACATTTAGGTCTTTAAGCCATATTGAGTTTATTTTTTTTGTATGGTGTTAAGGAGTGTTCGAATTTCATACTTTTACATGTACCTGTCCAGTTTTCCCAGCACCACTTATTGAAGAAGCTGTCTTTTCACCACTGTATATTCTTGCCTCCTTTATCAAAGATAAGGTGACCATATATATGTGGGTTTATCTCTGGGCTTTCTATCCTGTTCCATTGATCTATATTTCTATTTTTGTGCCAGTACCATACCATCTTGATACTGTAGCTTTGTAGTATAATCTGAAGTCAGGGAGCCTGATTCCTCCAGCTCCAGTTTTTGTTCTCAAGATTGCTTTGCCTATTCCAGGTCTTTTTTGTTTCCATACAGATTGTGAAATTTTTTGTTCTAGTTCTGTATAAAATGCCAGTGGTAGTTTGATAAGGATTGCATTGAATCTGTAGATTGCTTTGGATAGTAGAGTCATTTTCACAATGTTGAGTCTTCCAATCCAAGAACATGGTATATCTCTCCATCTATTTGTATCATCTTTAATTTCTTTCATCAGTGTCTTATAACTTTCTGCATACAGGTCTTTTGTCTCCTTAGTTAGGTTTATTCTTAGATATTTTATTCTTTTTGTTGCAATGGTAAATGGGAGTGTTTCCTTAATTTCGCTCTCAGATTTTTCAACATTAATGTATAAGAATACAAAAGATTTCTGTACATTAATTTTGTATCCTGCTACTTTACCAAATTCATTGATTAGCTCTAGTAGTTTTCTGGTAGCATCTTTAGGATTCTCTATGTATAATATCATGTCATCTGCAAACAGTGACAGCTTTACTTCTTCTTTTCCAATTTGGATTCCTTTTATTTCTTTTTCTTCTCTGATTGCTGTGGTTAGAACTTCCAAAACTATGTTGATTAAGAGTGGTGAGTGTGGGCAACCTTGTCTTGCTCCTGATCTTAGTGGAAATGTTTTCAGTTTTTCACCATCGAGGACAATGTTGGCTCTGGGTTTGTCATATATAGCCTTTATTATGTTGAGGAAAGTTTCCTCTATGCCTATTTTCTGCAGAATTTTTAACATAAATGGGTGTTGAATTTTGTCAAAAGTTTTCTCTGCATCTATTGAGATGATCATATGGTTTTTCTCCTTCAGTTTGTTGATACGGTGTATCACGTTGATTGATTTGCATATATTGAAGAATCCTTGCATTCCTGGGATAAACCCCACTTGATCATGGTGTATGATCTTTTTAATTTGCTGTTGGATTCTGTTTGCTAGTAATTTGTTGAAGATTTTAACATCTATGTTCATCAGTGATATTGGCCTGTAGTTTCTTTCTTTGTGAAGGCTTTGTCTGGTTTTGGTATCAGGGTGATGGTAGCCTCATAGAATGAGTTTGGGAGTGTTCCTCCCTCTGCTATCTTTTGTAAGAGTTTGAGAAGGATAGGTGTTAGCTCTTCTCTAAATATTTGGTAGAATTCACCTGTGAAGGCATCTGGTCCTGGGCTTTTGTTTTTTGGAAGGTTTTTTATCACAGTTCCAATTTCAGTGCTTGTGATTGGTCTGTTCATATTTTCTATTTCTTCCTCATTCAGTCTCGGCAGTTGTGCATTTCTAAGAATTTGTCCATTTCTTCCAGGTTGTCCAGTTTATTGGCATACAGTTGCTTGTAGTAATCTCTAATAATCTTTGTATTTCTGCAGTGTCCATTGTTACCTCTCCTTTTTCATTTCTTATTCTATTGATTTGAGACTTCTTCCTTTTATTCTTGATGACTCTGGCTAATGGTTTATCAATTGTGTTTATCTACTCAAAGAACCAGCTTTTAGTTTTATTGATCTTTGTTACCATTTCCTTCATTTCTTTTTCATTTATTTCAGATCTGATCTTTATGATTTCTTTCCTTCCTCTAAATTTGAGGATTTTTTTGTTCTTCTTTCTCTAATTGCTTTAGGTGCAAGGTTAGGTTGTTTATTTGAGATGTTTCCTGTTTCTTAAGGTAGGATTGTTTTGCTATAAACTTCCCTCTTAGAACTGCCTTTGCTGCATCCCATAGGTTTTGGGTTGTCGTGTGTCCATTGTCATTTGTTTCTAAGTATTTTTTGATTTCCTCTTTAGTTTCTTCAGTGATCACTTCATTATTAAGTAATGTATAGTTTAGCTTCTATGTGTTTATATTTTTTACAGATCTTTTCCTGTAATTGATATCTAGGCTCATAGCATTGTGGTCAGAAAAGATACTTGATACAATTTCAATTTTCTTCAATTTACGAAGGATAGATTTGTGACCCAAGATATGATCTATCCTGGAGAATGTTCCATGAGCACTTGAGAAAAATGTGTATTCTGTTGTTTTTGGATGAAGTGTCCTATAAATATCAATTAAATCCATCATTTTTAATGTATCATTTAAAGTTTGTGTTTCCTTATTTATTGTCATTTTTGATTATATGTCCATTAGTGAAAGTGGGGTGTTAAAGTCCCCTACTATTACTGTCAATTTCCCCTTTTATGGCTGTCAGTATTTGCCTTATGTATTGAGGTGCTCCTATGTTCGGTGCATAAATATTGACAATTGTTTTATCTTATTCATGGATTGATCCCTTCATCATTATGTAGTTTCCTTCTTTGTCTCTTGTATTGTCTTTATTTTAAGTCTATTTTGTCTGATATGAGAATTGCTACTCCAGATTTCTTCTGATTTCCATTTGCATGGATTATCTTTTTCCATCCCCTCTCTTTCAGTCTGTATGTGTCCCTAGGTCTGAAGTGGGTCTCTTGTAGACAGCATATATATTGGTCTTGTTTTTGTATCCATTTAGCCTGTCTTTGTCTTTTGGTGGGAGAATTTAATCCATTTACATTTAAGGTAGTTATCGATATGTATGTTCCTATTCCCATTTTAAAAATTGTTCTGGTTTGTTATTGTAGGTCTTTCCTTCTCTTGCATTCCTTGCCTAGGGACTTTCCTTTAGCATTTGTTGTAATGCTGGTTTGTTGGTGCTGACCTCTCTCAGGTTTTGCTTGTCCGTAAAGGTTTTAATTTCTTCAACAAATCTTAAAGAGATCCTTGCTGGGTAGAATAATCTTGGTTGTAGGTTTTTCTCCTTCATCACTTTCAATGTGTCCTGCCACTCCCTTCTGGCTTACAGCATTTCTGCTGAAAGATCAGCTGTTAACCTTATGGGGATTCCCTTGTGTGTTATTTGTCGTTTTTCCCTTGGTCCTTTTAATATGTTTTCTTTGTAGTTAACTTTTGATAGTTTGATTAATATGTGTCTTGGCATGTTTTTCCTTGGATTTATCCTGTATGGGGCTCTCTGTGATTCCTGGACTTGAATAACTCTTTCCTTTCCCATATTAGGGATATTTTCAACTATAATCTCTTCAAATATTTTCTGAGTCCTTTTCTTTTTCTCTTCTTCTTATAGGGCCCCTATAATTCATATGTTGGTGAGTTTAATGTTGTCCCAGAGGTCTCTGAGAGTGTCGTCAGTTGTTTTCATTCTCTTTTCTTTATTCTTCTCTGCAGTAGTTATTTCCACTATTTTATCTTCCAGGTCATTTATCTGTTCTTCTGCCTCAGTTATTCTGCTATTGATCCCTTCTAGAGTACTTTTAATTTCATTTATTGTGTTGTTCATCATTGCTTTCTTCCTCTTTAGTTATTCTAGTTCCTTGTTAAATGTTTCTTGCATTTTGTCTATTCTATTTCCAAGATTTTGGATCATCTTTACTATCATTATTCTGAATGCTTTTTCAGGTAGACTGCCTATTTCCTCTTCATTTGTTAGGTCTGGTGGGTTTTTACCTTGCTCCTTAATCTGCTGTGTGTTTTTCTGTCTTCTCATTTTGCTTATCTTACTGCGCTTGGGGTCTCCTTTTCGGAACCTGCAGGTTCGTAGTTCCCGTTGTATTTGGTGTCTGTCCCCAGTGGCTAAGGTTAATTCAGTGGGTTTTGTAGGCGTCCTGATGGAGGGGCCTAGCACCAGTGTTCTGGTGGATGAGGCTGGATCTTGTCTTTCAGGTGGGCATATCCACATCTGGTAGTGTGTTTTGGGGTGTCTGTGGCCTTATTATGATTTTAAGCAGCCTCTCTGTTAATGGATGGGGTTGTTTTCCTGTCTTGGTAGTTGTTTATCATGGTGTGTCCAGCACTGTAGCTTGCTGGTCGTTGAGTGAAGCTGGGTCTTGGTGTTGAGATGGAGATCTCTGGGAGATTTTCACCATTTGATATTATGTGGAGCTGGGAGGTCTCTTGTGGACCAGTGTCCTGAAGTTTGCTCTCCCACCTCAGAGGCACAACACTGACTCCTGGCTGGAGCACCAAGAGCTTTTCATCCACATGGCTCAGAATAAAAGGGAGAAAAGAAAGAAAGAAAGAAAGAAAGAAAGAAAGAAAGAAAGAAAGAAAGAAAGAAAGAAAGAAAGAAAGAAAGAAAGAAAGAGGATAAAATAAAGTTATTAAAATAAAAATAATTATTAAGAAAAAAAAATTTACGTTAAAAAAAACAAAGAATGGACAGACAGAATCCTAGGACAAATGGTGAAAGCAAAGCTATACAGACAAAATCTCACACAGAAGCATACACATACACACACAAAAAGAGGGAAAGTGGAAAAAGTAATGTATCTTGCTCCCAAAGTCCATCTCCTCAATTTGTGATGATTCGTTGTCTATTCAGGTATTCCACAAATGCAGGGTACATCAAGTTGATTGTTCAGCTTTAATCTGCTGCTTCTGAGGCTGCTGGGAGAGATTTCCTTTTCTTTTCTTTGTTTGCACAGCTCCTGGGGTTCAGCTTTGGATTTGGACCCTACAAGCAGAGTAGGTTCCCTTAGGGCTCTGTTCTTCACTCAGACAGGACAGGTTTAAAGGAGCACCTGATTCAGTGGCTCTGGCTCACTCAGGCCAGGGAGAGGGAGGGTACGGATGCTGGAAGAGCCTGCGGTGGCAGAGTCCGGCATGATGTTGCAGCAGTCTGATGCTCACAGTGCGTTCTCCCAGGGAAGTTGTTCCTGGATCCCGGGACCCTGGCAGTGGCGGGCTTCACAGGCTCCCAGGAGGGGAGGTGTGGATAGTGACCTGTGTTTGCTCACAGGATTCTTGGTGGTGGCAGCAGCAGCCTTAGCATCTCATGCCCGTCTCTGGGGTCCACAGTGATAGCCACAATTCACGTCCGTCTCTAGAGCTCCTTAAAGCAGCTCTCTTAATCCCCTCTCCTCGTGCACCAGGAAACAAAGAGGGAAGAAAATGTCTCTTGCCTCTTCGTCAGCTCCAGACTTTTTCCTGGACTCCCTCCCGGCTAGCCGTGGTGCACTAACCCCTTCAGGCTGTGTTCACGCTGCCAAACCCTGTCCTCTCCCTGTGATCTGACCAAAGCCCGAGCCTCAACTCCCTGCCCCCACCTGTCCCTGCGGGTGAGCCGACAATCCTCTTGGGCTGGTGAGTGCTGGTTGGCACCTATCCTCCTTGGGAAAATCTCTCTGCTTTTCCCTCTGCACCCCTGTTGTTGCACTGTCCTCAGTGGCTCCAAAGCTTCCCCCTCCGCCATCCACAGTCTCTGCCCGCAAAGGGGCTTCCTAGTGTGTGGAAACCTTTCCTCCTTCACAGCTCCCTCCCACTGGTACAGGTCCCATCCCTATTCTTTTGTCTCTGTTTTTTCTTTTTCCTTTTGCCCTACCCAGTTATGTGGGGGCTTTCTTGCCTCTTGGGAGGTCTGAGGTCTTCTGCCAGCATTCAGTAGGTGTTCTATAGGAGTAGTTTCACATGTAGATGTATTTCTGATGTATCTATGGGGAGGAAGGTGATCTCCACATCTTACTTTTCTGCCATCTTCCTGGAGCTCCACCACTGAGTAATTTAAAAGTAGATTTTTGAAAGACAAGGACTCAAATCATTGTCTTATGGAATTTCTCATAGTGTGTGTTTTGCTGATTGCTTCCTCTTGTATGTATGCTATTTTTTTAAATTGTTAGTTGGATTTAGAGAATTAGTCATGCTCAAATTTAATTTCTTAAATAATTTCCTAGTTCTACTCATGGTAAAGGACTAGCTCTTTTCATGGTAAAGGTAAAATTCATGGCCAATTTAGTAGGAAAGAACATCCCTATGCCCAGATTCTGGTCTTGAAAGAGCATTTTCAATGAAAAAAAGCCAGAAATCAGAGAGATTCTGGGGTGATGCTGGCAGCACTGGAAACCAGTTTAGTTTTTTAATCTTCTCAAATTCCCATGAAAGAATAGATAGTAAAATTGTGTAGTAAACTAGATAGGAAACCACAAACCACGGACAAAATTTACAACAAAGCTACATGACTAGGTGTTTGTTCCCATGGATCTCAAAGTACCAAGAGCTACAAGACCTAGTTGTTTTCCATGTCTGTGCAGGAGAAAGCTGAGGAAAGCAGTAGAACCTCTGATGGACTTGCAGATAGAAGGACACAAAAGAGTCTGCAGAGTCTGCAAAGTGCAGCAGGCCAACTTGAGAACAATGCTGTGAGAACCACGAGTACTAAGAGAAAAAAAAAAAGAAATGATGATGAAAGATGTAAAAAGAAAATTGAGAAGTGACACTGATGAAGGTAGGCAAATGAGATCCAACACAGGAATAACAGGAATCCTTGAAGGAGAAACCAAAGCATGGAGAACAGAATAAAAATATGTGTAGTGAGGTGGATGGACCTAGAGTCTGTCATACAGAGTGAAGTAAGTCAGAAAGAGAAAGACAAATACTGTATGCTAACATATATATATGGACTCTAAGGAAAAAAAAATGTCATGAAGAGCCTAGGGGTAGACGGGAATAAAGACACAGACCTACTAGAGAATGAACCTGAGGATATGGGGAGGGGGAAGAATGATATGGGGAGGGGGAAGGGTAAGCTATGACAAAGTGAGAGAGTGACATGGACATATATATACTACGTATATGTAAAATGGATAGCTAGTGGGAAGCAGCCACATAGTACAGGGAGATCAGCTTGGTGCTATGTGACCACCTAGAGGGAGAGGGGTTGGATAGGAAGGGCTGGAGGGAGGGAGATGCAAGAGGGAAGAGATATGGGAACATATGTATATGTATAACTGATTCACTTTGTTATAAAGCAGAAACTAACATACCATTGTAAAGTAATTATACTCCAATAAAGATGTTAAAAAATGTAATTTAATAAAACTTTTCTTAATTTTAAATAAAATGATTTTAATCTATATATTGAAACACCACGTATCTACACATATTAATCCAGAATGACCAATATAAACATATTTCTAGTAAAATGACTGAACTTAAAAAGCATCTAGGCAAAAAGAGCCAATGATTTGTAAGAAAAGTAAATTAGGCTATCATCACACCTGTTGACAGCACTGCCAGAAGAAACACAAACATATTAAAGATCCTTAGGGGCAAAAATGAGTATAATTAACCTACAAGAATCCAGGAAATATATTTCTGAGTAGTACACTAGAGTAAGACCTCCAGAGAACCAAACAATCTAGAGAGCATTAACAGTGAGGAACATTAAATATTTAATTACTTGTAGAAGAATAAATGAGGGTTAAAAGTGAGTATGTAGATATGTATCAGGTATGTGATCTGACAATGTAGATTTGATATGATCATTTTAAAAATAATGGAAAAAAGAGTTACATATTTTAAAAATCAACTGTGTCCAGTAATTATAATCAGTAGCGGTAGAATTAACACTCTTATTCTGAGTTTACTGTATGTGTAATATGGAGTAACAAATTAGCAACTATGAGATAGTCTAATTCTATAACTTCTTGTGTTCTTGAATACCAAAATTTTCACTGTGGAAGAAAGGAAATACAGATATAAAGCAATGAAGATAAAGTGAAACCCTGTAGTCCTGAATTTAAATTGGGAATAGCAGTATGAACTCATACATTGTTTTAACTATTTCTAGATATAATTACAACATATTACACATTCAAATATATTTAAATCCATTAATTCATAATTATATTATGAAATATAATTTATGATTCCCTGAGGATGGTAAAGAATCAATTTGCTAGGTTGGAAACTGGGAAATAGAATCAGTGTTTATCTTCTCTTTCATACTACTGGTTAAGTAAAGAATAAATGAGGGGAAACATACCCTAATAATGCTCATTTGCATCCTGATGAAATGAAATGCCATCACTGACAGTATGACAGTCTTACCCAAAGGAACCCAACCTGTGTTTACTTGAACCTCAGGTCTAGTTGACAATTGCCAAGAAATACACAGGACAAAGGAACATGCTGACCTTAATTTTGAGTTTGAATCAATGAAATACAGGCTGTGGGAGACTACAGATCAAGTGGCCTGAGCTTTTCAATGGATAAATTATAAGAATAAGAAAGATTATATTTTTTAAATAGTTGGAATACAGAGAAATCTAAGAAATCAACTGAACTGCAGTCTCTTGGGATGTATAACTAGCTGACAAAACTATAAATAGTCACAACAGTTGTGCAATTTCTATCCATTTTGAAGTTCAGATCTTCTGTTTTTTGGCCAGTGGGAGCCTGCATGAGTTGGCTCCAAGCCTTATTGACATGACCCTAGCAATCTTTGACAACTTTCTTGCATTCTTATATGACAAGATGCTTCAGGCTTAACTTGCACAATTCCTGCCATAATCTAGGAATCAACCATGTCTCCATAAAGCCCTGGTTCCTTTGGGCTGGCAATGCTATTTCAAGACTGCAATCCAGGTAATAGGTTCTAGAACTTTTCTGCGAGTAGAGCTAGGATTTTGTTTATAAGATAAAATGCATCATGAGTTCATACTAGTACTTTCAATTGAAACTCACGACTACAGGATTTTTGAATAATCTCTTCTGTCTGATATTTGTGTCTACTTTCACCTATACTGAGTACCTTACTAAGACCAGTTTAGATGATGGTGAGCCGTGTCCAGTAGAGAAGAGGATGACAGAATATGCAGATTAAACACACAGGCTTTGGACTCAGACTGATTGCACTCAAATACCCTCCCTTAACTTGGGCAAGTTACCAACATCATTTAAAAAATTAAATGTAAAGAATAATAAAATGAAAAATACCTTTATCATAGTGTTGTTATGAAGATTAAAATTAATCTGGAAAATAAATGCCTCTTTCGAGAGTATCTTGAAGAGACAAGCAGCTGGGCTTCATAGTTGCATCTAATCTTGCTTGGCCTGGATGGCTTTTTTCACTTTAAAACATATACCCGTGTTTTCCTAGCAAACAGGCAACCTTGGGTTAATTGTGAACTTCTGATGTGATAGGATGTGATACATCTTATTATCTAACTCCTAAACTTGCCATTCCATTGATTTCAAAATTGCAGATGAACTACAGCAAAATTATAACTATGTTATATTTTACTACAAAAAGTACATGAATGAGACCAGAAAATGAGAAATGTTTCAGTGGTTGGAAAGTAAATCTTACATAAATAAAATAAAAGATAACTTCCATCATTTTCTTTAAAAAATGTGAACATTAATAAATATTGAGGGCAAAAGTGAAATGGGGTCAGGGCTGAAAAGAAAATAATACAGAGAAATTAAACTTTTAACGACCAAAGTGTTGTGATTTGAGTTTTTATTGTGTTAAATAATTAACCTCACCCAAATTCTGTCTCCATCGTGTTAAATAATTAACCTCACCCAAATTCTGTCTCCATCTTTTTCCAGCATAAACATGCCTACCTATTTTCTGGTCGGCATTCCCCTAGATGGGGGAATGTCAATGTCAAACCTGTTCAGCAAAACCAGCCCTTAGTTCTACATGTCTGCTAGTAGGCCAAGTGGACTTTGTAGCAGGTAAGAATAGCCACTGCCCTGTGCACTCCCCATTCACAGAAGAGCAATTGACCATGTGGAGAGAACCAGAACCATTGTCCTCCACCCAACCATCCCCACGGGGGACTCATACACTCCTGGTAGGAGAGTAATGGTTTCACATCAACCCCAGGAAATTCTCTGCTAAGGCTAAGCTTTTCTTCATGGAGCATTCCATTTGCAAGGGGCAAGCACAGGCTTAGCCTTCAGAAAGAGATGTTCAAGATGCTGTGCTCCCTAGCACTAGGCTGGTTTGTGTGTTGCAGAGGGGAAAGCAGAACACTGGGTGTTGCTTGACCAAAATGGTAATAAATAGGTAATCGAAAGCTACATCATTTTTTGTTTCCATTTTAAGGAGTACCATGCACAGTGTCTCTCAATTGTTCTTAATCCCAATGTGCTATTTCTACCCAGAGAGCGTGTGGAAATGTGTGGTGAGATTTTTGGTTTTCACAGTGAATGAAGAGGAGCAAGCAGTGTTCACTAGGGAGGATGCTAACCATCCTGGAAGGATGGAAACATGCTAAGGATGGAAGGATAGTCCCTCAAAAGGAAGAATCGTGCCACCCAAAATGTCCCCAAGGCAAACTTGCTATGTAAACAAAATTTGAATCTCTTTTAGCTACTTGACACAAACCTTGATCTTTTAATGTTCTTTCCCACTGCAAGTTTTTCTGAAATCCTAAAGGACTGTATGTGTTTATCAGAATGCTTCATTTTAGGCAGATCAGAAGGACTACACTAAGCCAGACACTATTGCACAGAAAGCAAAATAACAAGCCTGATGCTTCTGCTGTCAAGAGGCTCAGTTCCCCAGTGGAATAATGAAATTATAAAAATTAATTTTTCCTTTTCCATCTTCATTTCATAAAATCTTTAATGGACAGAAGCAGTTTTCAGAAATTATCTTATTGTGACACAAATTTATGTTAGAAATTTGCAAATGAATAATATCCATAGTAACCATAATAACCATGATATCCAGAGTATCCAATAGTATCCAAATTGATTAGTTACCATCTTTATATGGTAACCAGAGATAATGATGAAATGATTATCATTACGTATTCAATTGCTTTTAGTATTGAGATATCAAACATTAGAACTAAGTTTAATATCTAGTTTAGTGAAGATGAATCATTTTATATTTGGTCCTACATTTATTATTCCCCAGTTTATAATGATGTCTTTACTTATCCTCCTACTGTTCTTGTATGTGTATGATCTTTTCATTAGCATGTTGTAAATTTTAAGTGCATAGGCATATAATAATATGCCAAGGAGATGAAGAAATGTATACACTTGGTTTATAAAACTCATTGGCCTTTCAAATAATTTTTGAGCTTGAAAGTAGAATTGCCTTGTAAATGCCTACTCCTTTTGGTCAGTTAATGATCCACAGTGCTAGCCTGTATCATAGAACTTAATTTCTGGAAGGGCCAATTGAAACAATTTGACTAAAATGAGGCATCTATGAAAGTGTAATGAGACTTCAGAATGGGAGGATAATATTTCTAGCTGGAGGCACCAAAGAAGAGTTTGTGATGCCATTCTTGATATCTGGGTAGAGTATAAGCTATCAGAGAAGCTGGCATAGTCATTCCAAGGAGAAGGAATCAAATGAAGCTTTGGAGACCACTGATGTACTGTATCTCCTGGTATTCCTGTCTCTCTAGAATATGATCTTGCCTTGAGACCTGCTTTAGCCACTAGACTGTGCCAGTTCCAGGTCTAAATCTACTACTTAGCATCTTGAAGCTACTGCTTTTGCATCCTGGCCAAAGCCAGTCACCATGTAAGAAATCCTACTTCCTGAGACCACCATGCTGTGAGGAAGCCCAAGCAGACCATGTGGAGATGCCACATTCAAGAGAATCAGGAACCCAGCTGACTGTCAGCACCAAGGAACCAGGTGTGGGGTCCTGGTAGAGCAGTGCCCACCAGTCTGCAGCCTTGTCAGCTGCCTTGGCTGATGTCATATGAAGCAGAGAACTACCCCCTTTGTGCTCTGTTCAAGCTCCAGATCCACAGAATTGAGAGCAAACATAATGGCTGTTGTTTTAAGGTATTAAATGTAAGGGAGACTTTGATAGGTGGAAATAGATAACTGATAAAGCATAAGCCATATGGGACATTCAAGAAGCAGTAAATTCTTGTTTGGCTTGAAAGACTTCCTGGTGAGAGGAACAGCTAGAAATGCAGAGAATTAAGAATGCGGACAGTAGCCTACACACATGGTATAGAAGGTACAGGCTGCTTCTAGATGTTTCTACAAATCCTTTAGGTATTGACACATTCTTATACAGCTAGAAGCTGACCACGAGGAATACTTAGCAGTGAATGCCAGTGAAAACCTGCAATTAGTCTTGGGGATGATGTCACAGCTAACGCCTTCCTTGGAGACTCTCTCAACACAGCAGGACCATTCCTCGAGCACAGAGCTATAAATATGAGGGAAAACAATCTCAGGTTTGCCAGACAGGAGTCATAGGCACCAATTTCTGACCTTTTATGACAGTGTGGGTGGTGAGATACTGTGTATTGATATATGTTATCTCAAAAAGGCAAGCAATTACCATGCTAAGGTGCAAATGGGAGTCTTAGGGAGAGAAAAATGGCCCTTGGGTTTTCTTTTGCTAAAGGACACGATTTGGGAATTGGCAGTAAGAAAAATTGGAGATTTCTTTTAGGAGTTTTCACAGTGAATACAGAGTCCTCAAATAATGACTTTACAAGAGGCTTTTGCTGTGAGAGCATGGATTTGATCACAGGTGACCGTACTTTGCCATTAGGATGAGACAAATGTCCTACATCTGTGCAGTTCTGTGCATGTATGTATGTATTGGGGTGTGTCTAAATCATATGGATGCAAATCGAGGGGTGATGCTGTCTTTAATATGCTAAATATACTACCCCTGCCCTGCCCCACCAATTGTCTGTCTTGTTAATCTAAATATTACAGAGATAGCTTGCTTTCAGGGAAGAATGTTCAGGGCAGCTCCTCCCCATGTCGTGCCTCTCAGCTTCTCTCTCTCTGGTAAAACTTAAATCTTAAAGTGAAGCCTTTTCCAAAAAACTGAGTTTTCAGTCTCAAGTTAGAAATATTAGAATTCATACATTTCCTGATGACCAAACTACTGAAACACAGAAGGGAGCTTGCACTAGCAGGTCATCAGGACTGAGTCAGAGAAATCAAGCCCACAGTAAGAACCCAACCCAGAAGCTTAATTTAATCCAGATTGTGGGAACAAATATCAATGATTATTCATTCAAAAAAATTCCGCTTGTAACAACACATAATATTGCTTGATGTACTATATGTACATTCATATTTAGAAAAATTATAAAATCATGGACAAAGAGAATCCAAGGCAACTTCAGTGTATTCATTACATCTCAGGGGAAAGAGAAGGGGATTGGAGAATTTCACCAACTTATTAATTTTGAGAGGATTTCTCAAACGTCTCCAATTCTGTTACTGAGTCTGATCTTTGCTTAATTCTGGAACTACATTACCTTATTGCATTACTACCTTAGTATTACCTTACCTATGGGGAATAGAAAATAGTCATCAGGTGAATTGAAAAGCTAAAGTAAACAGTGCAGCCTCTAAGAAATGATATTAATATGGAAAACACCAGAGAAGTAGAACCAGGGCCCTGCCGGTTGAGGAGAAAGTTGTTGATTCTGGGAGTGGGAGTGGAGGCTGATGAGTGGCTGAAACCCAGTCTCAGACTGTCAGCCTGTCCTGTTGCTCTGTTGTCTTGCTGTGTTTTGGCAAGAGGCACCCCCAGACAAACCGCCATCAGGCTCCCTGAATCTTGGAGTGGGTGATAGGGAAACGTCTCTGGCGTGTTTGAATATCTGTCTCTAGTGGGGCATTTCTCAACCTTTTTTCCCTATTATTCGCACCTTACTTCCACCCCCACCCAGAAGTGCAGGCCAAAAGCCTGTTTAGCTACTTTTTGCTTATTTGCCACCCTCAAGAAATTTTAATACCATTGATATACTATATATCTGCTTATGTGATGTATACATTTGTGTTTCACACAGAAAAAAATAAGCATGAATCTTACTCATTTTATTGATTGAAGGTTAAAAATGACTAAATACAAATTTTAAGTTAACATTTAAAATAAAAATTAAAAGTTATAACTTAAAAATTTTATTTATTTTTAAATTAAAGTACAGTTGATTTACAATATTGTGTTAGTTTCAGGTGCACAGCAAAGTGATTCAGTTATATACATATATATTTTTTCAAACTATTTTCCATTATAGGTTATTATAAGATATTGATACAGTAAATTCTTGTTGAAAAGCTATAACATTTAATTTAACTTGATTGTCAGAATAACTTTTAATGTAATTTACTGATTTATATAAATTGCAATGTATCATATTGTTATATATAAATCCATAAAATAGCAATGTCATACACATTTTAAAAATCATTCAAAAATGTTATTTTCCCAGCAAAAATGAAATAATTCAAAAATTAAATTAATTTCTTAAAAATGTAGTGAAATGAACTTTTAACTCATTTGATATGAGAGGATAACTTTAAACTATCATTCAGACATTACCAATATTTTTTTCTTTTCACCACTTGACATAATTAATGGTGGATTGAATAACATTTTTAGAATAAAATTATAAAATATAAACATTTTTATTTAATTCTCAATGCCCTCAAAGCCAAAGTGACATATAAGATCACTGAGATCAAACAAACAAGGTCCACAAAGCAACTAATGAGCACATGCTGCCTCTCACACCATGTGACTCTGATATGGAACAATTGATGGAGAGAAAGTCTTTCACTCATAGACATCTATTTGCCACAGATTTGTAACCTGACTTTGCATATGTTTTGGATCAATGTCATTAACTTAATGTCAACACTGCTTATGTGTTACCCAAGAAAACGCAATGAGAGAAAGGAAATATTAAGGGATAAGATTTTGCTGGGTAAGCCTGACTTTGAAGAACAACAATTCATTGTAATATCTAAGAATTTTACCCTCAAAAAACCAAGTTGTCACTCATTTGGGAGTGATATTGCCCCTATAGAAAATGCATGCTGTAGTCATATCTGCATTATAAAACTAAAGCATTTGAGTTGTTTCTTATATTTATCAGAAATGATTACTCTTCTTTGGGTTGAAAGAAAGATTTCTTGAATGTTTTATATTTTTCCTATCTCAAAAAACAAAACAAATAAAATACTTATTTGATCTTTTTATTTAAAAAAACTGATCTTGAATGCAATGTCCATTTGAATTATAATTTATTGATTAAAAAATAAATCTTCACCTTTATTTTGGAGTTACCACCTTTTCCCTTGGAATCTTGGATCATCTCATTGAAACATTCCACCCTGAACTATTAAACTGAGATATCTCTTAGAATCCAAACCTTCAGTCTTCTAACCATAAGTTCACTTATTCTCTCATCCCTTTTGTTTGAAGGCCTTGGGCAACAACATTTTCTGTCTAGCTTGCATGCTATAGTTAAACACTTCACCTGTCTCCAGAATCCTTAACACTTTCAGTACCTTGCTTTCATAGCCCTCAATTCCGCAAATCCTATCTTGATACCAGTACTGTCATCTGTTGCCTCATAGCAACTGAACCCTGCAAAAAAATTCACAATTCTACTGATGGATGCTACTGTTAATTTGGGATTTATATACTTGGTTGGGGCCTCAAACCACTATTCAATCCTCTTACTTGTGAATCAAGTTAAAACATCGTATTACAAAAACATCCCATTATAAATGGACACACATATGAACTTATCTGATCTTGACTACTATCTATGAGATAGATGCTATTTTGTTTGTATTTTACCAATACAAAGACTGGGACACAGGTTAGGTGATTTACCCAAAGTCTCACAGCAAGTAAATGCCTGAGCAAGATTAGAATGAAGGCTTTCTGATTGTAAAGTCTGTGCACTTAACTGTACTGTGTATTTAGGTACTATTTGCTAATCTTTTAAGTAATTAGACCAACATATGCAGCAATTTATTTCTCAGAGGGTTTGTGGTCATCCATTGCTTAGAAGGCTGGGAAAGCTTACGAGGAGAATTAAGGCTTTTGAGTTCTGCTGATTTTGACCCCTCTCTTCTTTTTTCCTTTTTCTTACCAAAAAACCACACTTTTTGTCTTTTGAAATCTTACATTTTTACAGAACCCAGATTTTGTATAGGAGTTTTGGAAAATGAAAACAATGAACGGCTGTGAAAAGAAATTCAGCCCAGGCATTCCATCTTTGTAAGGTGAGAAATTGGCCTCGGATGTATTCTTTCCCATTAGGAGATTAAAATAGTGAATAGAGGGTTCTGGCCAGCACACGAATCCCTTGTTAGAGCACAGGGAGACCCTTTCTTTGCCTGTTTCTTAGGATTCGTTGGTTCCTGATTAAGAGAAATTTGCATCTCCACTAACACTATAAAGTATTGTTTAGGTTTTGTTTTTCAAATAATGAATTGCTGGCTTCTAGGCTTCCAAGAGAGTGGCTGTTAGTTTGATAAATTGCCTTACAGGTTGCCAAATATAAAGAAATAGTGCTTGACTAAACTGTGAACAGATTTTCACCATTATTCAAAAAGACTATGTTGAGTAAAGAGAAGTAGCTAGTGGAAAATTCAAGTTTCCCTGCTGTCAATTAACACCAGATTGAAGGTCCGGTCCCTAAACTGAGCACGGATCAAAGGACAGTTTCATTAGAGAAAGTTGTCACATGACAGAAAGTCATCACATGACAGAAAGTCATATAAGTTTCCAACTGCCTTCCAATACTATTAAAAAAATACTTCAGGGTGAATACTTCAGCCATCAGTGGCTGCTCAGGTGTGAGACTTCTGCAAAGTTAGTCGAGTTTGACTGAATGATCAGTGATTCAAACAAACTCTTATACAACTAGATTAATAGACTTTTTCCTACTTTACACCTTTCCTTCCATCCTCCAGATGAGTCCATAAGTTTGCTGCATGTACCTTTTATTCATATATATATATATAGTTTTTATAAATGCGGTACACACACATGCATACATGTTGTAAACATGTATACATTGTCTAAAACCAGACCAAAAGGCAGGAAAAATATAGCTTATAATAAAACAGGAGAAGGAAAAAATTCAACACAATTTTTTCTATGACTTAGACAATAATAAGGTATTGTGGATTCCCTGTTTCTGCTCCTTAACTGTTATTACTATTGCTCCTTCCTGTGGGTATTTCTCAAGCTTTTCCTGGGCTGCCAATATCCTCATGACTTCCATCCCCTCTTCCTTAAGAAAAGGAATAAGCCTGATTAGGTAGTTCCTCTCTGTGGAATGGCCACACATGATTACTGAACACTTGGAATGTGTCTAGTGCCACATGTGGGAATGATAATGTATGTGTATATGTAATTACATTTCATATAAATGTATTCACTACATATTTTATTTCATACAAACATGTACATTACATATGAATACATTCATCAATATGTGTATGTATATGTACATTTCACTGGATATATTGGAATAAATGAAATAAATTGTTAAATTTAACTTTACCTGATTCCTTTCACTTTTTAAAAAAATGGAGTCACCAGAACATTTTAAATTACACATGTAGCTCCCATTATATTTCTTTGGACAGCACTGCTTTAGATGTGACTACATTTTTACCTTTGGGGTTTTCTGATGAAACCCACTTGGCTACTGGGAGTCATAGCTGGGCTGGCCTCTAGTGGAGCATCCTTACTTGTACTTGATTTTAAAGTGTCTATCATATTCAACCTTTTATTATAATTACATTTCTTTCCAATTTATTTTTCATGAAAGTATAGTCATTTCACGATGTTTTGTTAGTTTCAGATGTAGAGCAAAGTGATTCAGCTATCCATGTATATTTTTTTGATTCTTATCCCTTATAGGTTATTACAAAATATTGAGTATAGTTCCCTGTGCTATACAGTAGGTCCTTGTTGGTTATCTATTTTATATATAGTAATGTATATATGTTAATCCCAATATCCTAATGTATCCCACCCTTCCCCCTTTGGTAACCATGTTTGTTTTCTATGTCTGTGGTTCTATTTCTGTTTTGTAAATAAGTTCATTGGCATCATTTTTTTTAGATTTCACATATAAGCAATATCATATGATATTTGTCTTTCTCTGTTTGGCTTACTTCACTTAGTATGATCATCTCTAGATCTATCCACCTCACTACAAATAACTCAATTTCTTTTTATGGCTTCTTTTTATGGCTGAGTAATAGTCCACTGTATATATGTGCCACATCTTCTTTATCGTTTCATTTGTTGATGTACATTTAGGTTGTTTCCATGTGTTGCCTATTGTAAAATTGTGCTGCAATGAACACTGGGGTGCATGTATCTTTTCTACTTATGGTTTTCTTCAGATATACGTCCAGGAGTGGAATCCTTGGATCATATCGTAGTTTTATTTTTAGTTTTTTAAGGAACATCCATACCACCTCCATAGTTGCTGTACCAATTTACATTCCCACCAACGGTGTAGGAGGGTTCCTTTTTCTCCATACCCTTCCAGCTTTTATTGTTTGTTGACTTTTTGATTGATTTCCTTTCTGACTCATGTGAGGTGGTAACTCACTGTACTTTTAATTTCTCCTTTTCCATTTTATATCAGTGTTTCTTTTTTGTGTCATTATGAGTTTATTATCTCATCAATTTAACTTGTTACCATTTATTATTATTATTACCATTACTATTACTATTACTGTTTTGATGCTCACTCAAATTGTCAGAATTTGGCTGTGTACTCCCAGCTTTACCAGTAACAGACTTAAAGGGTAGAAGCTCCATCTTTTCTGGAAACATCATGACTTTTCACTGCCATGAACTCTGTAGTAAAACACCCATTAAGAAGTTCTGATTTCTTTCAGGGGAAAGAGATGAAAACTTGAGTTCACAAGACTTGGAAAGTTGGGTGAAGTGCTGTGGTTGCTGCAGCTGCTGTATTGGATTGGTTTTTATGTCACTGAATTGGAAAAATAATTCTTTTTAACATTTTTAACACACATGGTTTTTATAATTTTAGGTACTATGTTTTATTTGTCAGAGAGTAAATGTCTTCATCTGTAAAAAAGACTCTCTTCTCTGCTGATACATGTGATGGTGTTGCTCCCCTCTGACATTTCTGTTTAAGGACATAGGGAAAATAGGAGGCAGAGAGTTGAGGACACACACACACACACACACTCACACACTCTCACACACATCACATTCATACACATATGCTCTTGCTCACACACTCATGTGTTCACACACATGCTGACATGTACACACTCACATACATTCACATTCACACATGACCATGCTCACACAAACACACAGTTACTCACATTCACATACAATGCTCCCTTGGCTACATTGCTTCTAAATAGCAGAATTTTGGTCTTTCAAAAACTGTAGGACAATGAGATATCATCTCACACCAGTCAGAACCGCCATCCTCAAAAAATCTACAAACAATAAATGCTGGAGAGGATGTGGAGAAAAGAGAACCCTCTTGCACTGCTGGTGGGAATGTAAATTGATACAGCCACTATGGAGAACAGTATGGAGGTTCCTTTAAAAATGAAAAATAGGGGCTTCCCTGGTGGCGCAGTGGTTGAGGATCCACCTACCGATACAGGGGACGCAGGTTCGTACCCTGGTCTGGGAAGATCCCACATGGCGCGGAGTGGCTAGACCGTGAGCCATGGCCACTGAGCCTGTGTGTCCAGAGCCTGTGCTTCAAAAGGGAGAGGCCACAACAGTGAGAGGCCCGCACACCACAAAAAAAAACCCCAAAAACAAAAAAACCTAAAAATAGAACTACCATATGACTCAACAATCCCACTATTGGGCATATGCCTTGAGAAAACCATAATTCAAAGATGCAAGAGGGAAGAGATATGGGAACATATGTATATGTATAACTGATTCACTTTGTTGTAAAGCAGAAACTAACACATCATTGTAAAACAGTTATACTCCAATAAAAAAAGTCATGTACCACAATGTTATTGCAGTTCTATTTACAATAGCCAGAACATGGAAGCAACCTAAGTACCCATTGACAGATGAATGGATGAAGGAGATGTGGCACATATATACAATGGAATATTACTTAGCTATAAAAAGAAATGAAATTGAGTTATTTGTAGTGAGGTGGGTCTGTCTAGGGACAGACCTAGAGACTGTCATACAGAGTGAAGTAAGTCAGAAAGAGAAAAACAAATACCATTTGCTAACACATATACATGGAATCTAAAAAACAAAAAAAAGTGGTCATGAAGAACCTAGGGGCAAGACAGGAATAAAGACACAGACCTACTAGAGCATGGACTTGAGGACATGGGGAGGGGGAAGAGTAAGCTGTGACAAAGTGAGAGAGTGGCATGGACATATATACACTACCAAATGTAAAATAGATAGCTAGTAGGAAGCAGCTGCATAGCATAGGGAGATTAGCTCAGTATTTTGTGACCACCTAGAGGGGTGGGATAGGGAGGGTGGGAGGGAGGGAGATGTAAGAGGGAAGAGATATGGAGGTATATGTATATGTATAGCTGATTTATTTTGTTATAAAGCAGAAATTAACACACCATGATAAAGTAATTATACTCCAATAAAGATGTTAAAAAAATAAATAAACCTGTAGGAGAGCTTCAGCAATTTGAATTCTTATTAAATTTCATATTCAGTGGATAAAGTTTTTCACAAATCAGGTAGGTACTTCTGACTACAGAGTGTTAGTCATAGGAGTAGGTTTTATTATTTATTCAGTCGTGATTAGAAGTGCTTCCTAGAATGTGTCTAGTTTTATCACAAATCACCTCCTGTCACACAGATTATAGAAAACATCCAGGTTTTTGTCTAAGGTTTGGAAAATATATCTCATCGTGGATGACAAAATGACATCTGTATTTTATAAAGGCATCTCTTCTCCATTTCTATCATACTGAATCCTTGAATCTGTATAACATTGTAGAACTTCTATTCTTTTTTTTTTTACTTTTTTTTTTTTTTTTTTTTTTTTTTTTTTTTTTTTGCGGTATGCAGGCCTCTCACTGTTGTGGCCTCTCCCGTTGCGGAGCACAGGCTCCGGACGCGCAGGCCTAGCGGCCATGGCTCACGGGCTTAGTTGCTCCGCGGCATGTGGGATCTTCCCGGACCAGGGCACGAACCCGTGTCTCCTGCATCGGCAGGCGGACTCTCAACCACTGCGCCACCAGGGAAGCCCCGAGAACTTCTATTCTTTATCTCTAATTTTCTTGTCTATCCTCAGAGACAGATTTTAGTTACCCTCTCCATTTTGTACGTGAGAAAGCTAGGATCAGGTAGGTTAAGGATTTGCCCAAGCTTGCATAAAGAAGAGTGTAAAACAAACTAATTTCACGTTCTTTGACATTTTTTCATCATCCTTATCTTTTTGGAAAACCAATGGCACCTACCAGAACCTACCAGCTCATGACTTGTTCATACCTATGGAGCTTTAATCCTAGTAAATTACTTCTTTAGACAATTCAGAGAATCATTTCCAAATGATTCACATCACATATTTTGTAAAGGAAAGTGTTTCTGGACATTCTCGGCCCAGAAAAGATGAGTAAAACAAATTTTAAGCCATTCACTGAGGCTAGTATGATTCACTTGCTTTATAGTGAAATACCTTGGAATCAAATATTCTGGAGCTCAAAGTGTTACCTAACTGTCTGGGGAAGGAAGTTCCACTGATTTGTAGAAGATGGTTCAAAGGATCTGCCCAGAGCAAGTGTACTTTTGAATGGGTTTCAAATTGTTTTCAAAATTGTCAATTTTGCACAAAATGTATAACATTCAGCTCTGTAAACTTTAAAAAATTATCCCTTATATTTTGCTATTATTATTTCATTTCTTAAGCTCATGATTTTCTTTTCTAAAAAGTAGACTTTCCTGTTGTGTTAATTTGCTTTCAGTCAAAGGTATTAATAAAGAATATGAGACAGTATGGAAACAAAAACAACACAGATTTGGATTTATCAATTTATTACTTCATTTAACAAATATTTATTGGGTCCCTGCTGTGGGCCAGGTACTATTTTAGGTGTGATAGCTTCAGCCAGCAATTAGTAAAGAAGACAGAAATTCGTCTTTATCAAGTTCCCATTCTGAAGAGGGGAAGCAGACAATAAACTAGATAAATAAGTAAAATATGTAATAGGTGAGATGTGGAGAACTAAAGCAGATAAGAGGGGTGAAGCATACTGAGAAAGAGTTTGCAATTGTAAATAGCCGGTCAGAGAAGGACCTTATTGAGAATATGAAGCTTGAACAATGACTTGAGTTGTTGCGAGAGTGGACTGTGCAGTTATTTGGGGAAAGAGCTTTTCAGACAGAGGGAACAGCAAATGCAAACACTGGAGGTGAGAGGCTGATTTTGTGTTCAAGCATCAGCACATAAACCAGTGTTGTTGCAGTAGAGTGAGCAAGCAGAAGAAAAAGTAAGGCAGCTTGTGGGGGGCCAAGTCTTGTGGAGCCTTGCGAAGTCATTGTGAGGTTCTTTGTTTGAGATGGGAAGACAATGGATGGGTTTAAGGAGAAAAGTGACTGTTAGAAACTGTGAAGGGTCTGAGCTTTTACTCTGCTTACAAGTTAACAAGTCACCCTGCCACAGTGTTATCTGCATGTGCTGACTGAGTCACAGATCTTTATTACTTACAGCAAAATCAGTAGCTGTAGAAGAAGCATCTTGTGCTGGTCCCCATACTCAAACCTCAGGCAAGGCAAGGGGATGAGGGCTCTTTGTTACATGAATGGGCAGTAGGGTGCATCACAAAGCTAGGCAATTATGAGCTTTTATACTGTTGCTATATATACTATTTTACCTTTCTTCCTGTCCGAAGGGAGAGACCATTCATTACCCTGAAATGTAAGCAGATGTCTTTGGGGAGGGAGTAGTAGGACTTTATTTTTATTACATCTCTGGGATGGTAGGTTTCTTAACTTTTTTATAAAAAGTTTTTTTGATGTGGACCATTTTTATAGACTTTATTGAATTTGTTACAATATTGCTTCTGTTTTATGTTTTAGTTTTTTGGCCATGAGGTATGTGGGATCTTAGCTCCCCAACCAGGGATCGAACCCACACCCCCTGCACTGGAAGGCAAGTCTTAACAACTGGACTGCCAGGGAAATCCCTGAGATGGTAGGTTTCTTTCTACATGCTTCTGGAGGAAACTCCAGGGCCCAATACTGTTTGTTTTACAAGTGTGTCCTTTGCTCAGACGGCCCAAATTTTGCAGAAACACAAGAAACACCGAGAATTGCCTCCCAAAAGTGATATGACATAACTTAAAATTTTACCTTCTGATTGTATGGGCTTTTTACCCAGCTATGCTGACGTATGGTTCACAAATAAAAACTGTATATATTTAAGGTATACAAAGTGATGTTTTAATATACATAGACATTGTGAAATGATTACCACGATCAAGATAATTAACACATCCAACACCACACATAGTTACACTTTTTCATGTATGAGATCAACTCCCTCAACATACTTCAAGCATATAATATGTTATTACTAATCATCATGAAATAAATTAGAGCTCCAGGAATTATTCACCTTATAAATGCAAGATTTTACCTTTTGACCAACATCTCCCTGCTCCACTCTCCTAACCCCAGGCCCTGGTAACCATCATTCTACTCTCTGTTTCTATGAGTTTGACATTCTTTGATTTGATGTATGAATGGAATTATGCAGTATTTGTCTTTCTGTTCCTGGGTTATTTCACTTAGCCTAGTGTCCTCTAGATGTATCCATGCTATGACAAATGGCAGGATCTTATTCTTTTTAAGACAAAAATATTTCATTATATGTATATACCATAGATTCTTTATCCTTTCATCCATCAATGGACACTTATTTCCATATCTTGGTTACTGTGAATAATGCTGCAATGAACATTAGAGTATAGATTATCTCTTCAAGATTATCATTTCATTTCCTATAGATATATATACCCATAAATTGGATTCCTGGATCTTATGGTAGTTCTATTTTTAATTTTTTTAGGAAACTCCATCTTGTTTTCCATGATGGCTGCACCATTTTATAGTCCCACTGACAGTATGTAAGGGTTGCATTTTCTGCACATTCTCACCACAACTTGTTATCTGTTGACTTTTTGATGATAGCCATTCTAACAGATGTGTGGTGTTATCTCATTGTGATTTTTTTAACATCTTTATTGGAGTATAATTGCTTTACAATAATGTGTTAGTTTCCACTGTATAACAAAGTGAATCAGCTATATGTACACATATATCCCCATATCCTCTCCCTCATGCATCTCCCTCCCGCCCTCCCTATCCTACCCCTAAAGGTGGTCACAAAGCACCGAGCTGATCTCCCTGTGCTACGCGGCTGCTTCCCATTAGTTATCTATTTTACATTTGGTAGTGCATATATATCACTGCCACTCTCTCACTTCATCCCAGCTTACCATACACCATCCCTGTGACCTCAGGTCCATTTTCTATGTCTGTGTCTTTATTTCAGTCCTGGCCCAAGGTCTTTCAGAAGCATTTTCTTTTTTTAGTTTCCATGTATATGTGTTAGCATATGATATTTGTTTTTCCCTTTCTGACTTATTTCATTCTGTATGACACAATATACGTCCATCCACCTCACTACAAATAACTCAATTTCATTTCATTTTATGGCTGAGTAATATTCCATTGTATATATGTGCTACATCTTCTTTATCCATCCACCTGTTGATGGACTGCTTCCATGTTAGGCTGCTTCCATGTCTTGGCTATTCTAAATAGTGCTGCAGTGAACATTGTGGTACATGATTCTTTGAATTATGGTTTTCTCAGGGTATACACCTAGTAGTACGATTGCTGGATCGTACAGTAGTTCTATTTTTAGGTTTTTAAGGAACCTCCATATTGTTCTCCATAGTGGCTGGATCAATTTACATTCCCACCAATAGTGCATCAGGGTACCTTTTTCTCCACACTCTCACCAACATTTATTGTTTGTAGACATTTTGTTGATGGCCATTCTGACTGGTGTGAGGTGATACCTCATGGTAGTTTTGATTTGCATTTCTCTAATGATTAGTAATGTCAAGCATCCTTTCATGTGTTTGTTGGCAATCTGTATATCTTCTCTGGAGAAATGTCTGTTTAAGTCTTCAGCCCATTTTAGGGTTAGGTTGTATGTTTTTCTGATATTGAGCTGCATGAGCTGCTTGTTTATTTTGGAGATTAATCCTTTGTCAGTTGCTTCATTTATAAATATTTTCTCCTATTCTGAAGGTTGTCTTTTTGGCTTCTTTATGGTTTCCTTTGCTGTGCAAAAGCTTTTACATTTCATTATGTCCCATTTGTTTATTTTTGTTTTTATTTCCATTTCTCTAGGAGGTGGGTAAAAAGGATCTTGCTGTGATTTATGACATAGAGTGTTCTGCCTATGTTTTCCTCTAAGGGTTTTATAGTGTCTGGCTTAAATTTAGATCTTTAATCCATTATGAGTTTATTTTTGTGTATGGTGTTAGGGAGTGTTCTAGTTTCATTCTTTTACATGTAGCTGTCCAGTTTTCCCAGAACCATTTATTGAAGAGGCTGCTTTTTCTCCATTGTATATTCTTATATCATTTATCAAAGATAAGGTGACCATATGTGTGTGGGTTTATCTCTGGGCTTTCTATTCTGTTCCACCAATGTATATTTCATTTTTTTGTCACAGTACCATATTGTCTTGATTACTATAGCTTTGTAGTATAGTCTTAAGTCCAAGAGCCTAATATCTCCAGCTCCATTTTTCTTTCTCAAGATTGCTTTTGCTGTTTGGGGTGTTTTGTGTTCCCATACAAATTGTGAAATGTTTTGTTCTTGTTCTGTGAAAAATGCCATTGGTAGTTTGACAGAGATTGCATTAAATCTGTAGATTGCTTTGGGTAGTATAGTCATGTTCACAATGTTCATACTTCTAATCCAATAACATGGTGTATCTCTCCATCTGTTTGTATCATCTTTAATTTCTTTCATCAGTGTCTTATAGTTTTCTGCATACAGGTCTTTTGTCTCCTTAGGTAGGTTTATTCCTAGGTATTTTATTCATTTTGTTGCAATGGTAAATGAGAGTGTTTCCTTAATTCTCTTTCAGATTTTTCAGCATTAGTGTATAGGAATGCAAGAGATTTCTGTGCATAACTTTGTATCCTGCTAATTTACCAATTTCATTGATTAGCACTAGTAGCTTTCTGGTAGCAACTTCAGGATTCTCTATGTATAGTATCATATCATCTGCAAACAGTGATGGATTTACTTATGTTTTCTGATTTGGATTCCTTTTATTTCTTTTTCTTCTATGATTGCTGTTGCTAAAACTTCCAAAACTATGTTGAATAATAAAGGTGAGAGTGGACAACTTTGTCTTTTTCCTGATCTTAGAGGAAATGGTTTCATTTTTTCACCAATGAGAACAATGTTGGCTGTGGGTTTGACATATATGGCCTTTTTAATTTTGGGGTAAATTTCCTCTATGCCTACCTTCTGGAGGGTTTTTATCATAAATGGATGTTGAATTTTGTTGAAAGCTTTTCCTGCATCTATTGAGATGATCATATGTTTTTTTTTTCCTTCAGTTTGTTAATATGGTTTATTACATTGATTGATTTGCATATATTGAAGAATCCTTGCATTTCTGCAGTAAACCCCACTTAATCATGGTGTATGATTCTTTTAATGTGCTATTGTATTCTGTTTGCTAGTATTTTGTTGAGTATCTTTGCATCTATATTAATCAGTGATGTTGGCCTGTATCTTTCTTTCTTTGTGAATTCTTTTCTGGATTTGGTATCAGGGTGATGTTGGCCTCGTAGAATGAGCTTGGGATTGCTCCTCCCTCTGCTGTATTTAGGAAGCATTTCAGAAGGATAGGTGTCAGCTCTTCTCTAAATGTTTGATAGAATTTGTTTGTGAAGCCATCTGGTCCTGGGCTTTGCTTGTTGGAAGGTTTTAATCACAGTCTCAATTTCAGTGGTTGTGATTGGTCTGTTTCTATTTCTTCCTGGTTCAGTCTCAGAAGCTTGTGCATTTCTAAGAATTTGTCCATTTCTTCCAGGTTGTCCATTTTATTGGCATAGAGTTGCTTGTAGTAATCTCTCATGATCCTTTGTATTTCTGCAGTGTCAGTTGTTACTTCTCCTTTTTCATTTCTAATTCTATTGATTTGAGTCTTCTCCCTTTTTTTCTTGATGAGTCTGGCTAATGGTTTATCAATTTTGTTTCGCTTCTCAAAGAAGCATCTTTTATTTTTACTGATCTTTACTATGGTTTCCTTCATTTCTTTTTCATTTATTTCTGATCTGATCTTTATGATTTCTCTCCTTCTGCTAACTTTAGGGTTTTTTTGTTCTTCTTTCTCTAATTGCTTTACATGGAAGTTAGGTTGCTTATTTGAGATGTCTCTTGTTTCTTGAGGTAGGAATTTATTGCTATAAACTTCTCTCTTAGAATGGCTTTTGCTGCATCCCATTGGTTTTGGGGCGTCACGTTTTCATTGTCATTTGTTTCTAGGTATTTTTTGTTTTCCCCTTTGATTTCTTCAGTGATCCCTTGATTATTTAGTAATGTACTGTTTGGCCTTCGTGTGTTTGTGTTTTTTACAGATTTTTTCCTTTAATTGATATCTATTCTCATAATATTGTGGTTGGAAGACATACCTGATATGATTTCAATTTTCATAAGTTTACCAAGGTTTGATTTGTGACCCAACATACGATCTCCTGGATAATGTTCCATGAGTGATTGAGAAGAAAATGTATTGTGTTGTTTTTAGATGGAATGTCCTATAAATATCAGTTAAGTCTATGTTGTTTAATGTATCATTTAAAGCTTGTGTTTCCTTATTTATTTTCATTATAGATGATCTGTCCATTTGTGAAAATGGGGTGTTAAAGTCCCCTACTATGATTGTGTTACTGTCAATTTCCCCTTTTATGGCTCTTAGCATTTGCCTTATGTATTGAGGTGCACCTATGTTGGGTGCATAAATATTTACAATTGTTATATCTTCTTAGATTGATCCCTTGATCATTATGTAGTGTCCTTCTTTGTCACTTGTAATAGTCTTATTTTAAATAAAGGGTATTCTGTCTGATATGAGAATTGCTACTCCAGCTTTCTTTTGATTTCCAATTTGCATGGAATATCTTTTTCTTTCCCCTCATTTTCAGTCTATATCTGTCCCTAGGTCTGAAGTGGGTGTCTTGCTGACAGCATATATACAGATCTTTTTTATATCCATTCAGCCAGTCTATATCTTTCAGTTGGAGAATTTAATCCATTTACATTTACTGTAGTTATCGATATGTTTGTTCTTATTACCATTTTCTTAATTGTTTTGTGTTTGTTATTGTGGGTCTTTTCCTTCTCTTCTGTTTCCTGACTAGAGTAGTTCCTTTAGCATTTGTTGTGAAGCTGCTTTCCTGTTGCTGGATTCTCTTAGCTTTTGCTAGTCTGTAAAGATTTTTATTTCTCTGTCAAATCTGAATGAGATCCTTGCTGTGTAGAGTAATCTTGGTTGTAGTTATATCCCTTTCATCACTTTAAATATGTCCTGCCACACCCTTCTGGTTTGCAGAGTTTCTGCTGAAAAATCAGCTGTTAACCTTATGGGGGTTCCCTTGTATGTTATTTGTTGCTTTTCCCTTGTTGCTTTTAATATTTTTTCTTTGAATTTAATTTTTGACAGTTTGATTAATATGTATTTTTGCTTGTTTCTCCTTGGATTTATCCTGTATGGGACTCTCTGCACTTCCTGGACTTGATTGACTATTTCCTTTCCCATATTAAGGAAGTTTTCAACTAAAATCTCTTCAAATATTTTCTCAGTCCTTTTCTTTTGTCTTCTTCTTTTAGGACCCCTATAATTCGAATGTTGGTGTGTTTAATATTGTCCCAGAGGTCTCTGAGACTGTCCTCAATTCTTTTCATTCTTTGTTTATATTTTTTTCTCTGTGGTAGTTATTTCCACTATTTTATCTTCCAGGCCATTTATCTGTTCTTCTGCCTCAGTTATTCTACTGTTGATTCCTTCTAGAGAAGTTTTAATTTCATTTATTGTGTTGTTCATCATTGTTTGTTAACTCTTTTGTTCTTCTAGGTCCTTGTTAAACGTTTCTTGTATTTTTTCCATTCTATTTCCAAGATTTTGAATCATCTTTACTATCATTACTCTGAATTCTTTTTCATGTAGACTGCATATTTCTTCTTCATTTGTTTGTTCTTGTGGGTTTTTGCCTTGTTCCTTCATCTGCTGTGTGTTTCTCTGTCTTCTCATTTTACTTAACTTACTGTGTTTGGGGTCTCCTTTTTGCAGGCTGCACGCTCATAGTCCCATTGTTTTTGTTGTCTGTCCCCCGTGGTAAGGTTGGTTCAGTGAGTTCTGTAAGCTTCCTGGTGGCAGAGACTAGTTCTTGTGTCATGGTGGATGAGGTTAGATCTTGTTTTTCTGGTAGACAGGACCATGTCCAGTTGTGTGTTTTGTGGTGTCTGTGAACTTATTATGATTTTAGGCAGACTGTCTGCTAATGGGTGGGGTTGTATTCCTGTCCTGCTAGTTGTTTGGCATGGGGTGTCCAGCCCTGGAGCTTGCTGGTCATTGAGTGGAGCTGGGTCTCAGCATTTAGATGGATATCTTTGGGAGAGCTCTCGTTGATTGATATTACAAGAGCCTGGGAGGTCTCTGCTGGACCAGTGTCCTAAACTTGGCTCTCCCACCTCAGAGGATCACTCCTGACACCTCGACGGAGCACCAAAAACCATCAGCCACACGTCCAGGTACAAGTGGAGTTTCTTGCCTTTTGGGATATCTGAGGTCTTACACTAGCCTTCAGTAGGTGTTCTATAGCAGTTGTTACACATGTAGATGTATTTTTGATGTATTTGTGGGGAGGAGGGTGATCGTCACGTGTTACTCCACCATCTTGAAGATCCTCCCTCATTGTGGTTTTGATTTAAGTTTTATCAGTAATTTAGCTGTTGCATTTAGGATAGACTATGGGTAGCATGACCAGTTCGGAGGCTGTGAGTCTGTTCCAGAGCAGGTGTGATAGTTTCTTTCAGCTTTTCAATCTTATAATTATGTGTTTGTTTATGTGAAATGGGCCATGTGACTTAAGTTCTTGGACCCTCACTTTCCTTATCTGTAGAATATGGATACAAATACCTACATCCTAGAGCTGTTGTAATACATAAAGTAAAGAAGATGAAGTACCTCACATATAGTAAGCTTGCATCTAATACATAGTATTTCTGTCCATATTCACTTAAAGTTGCAATAACTACCACACCTAATGTTTAATTTAGGAAAACAATTCACATGAAAAATACCTGAACTGTAAATTAATATCGATAGTTATTTTGTTAACTCAAGTATTGTATTAAACCAACAATACTAGACTTACACATAATTAATTGATAAATCTTAGCCACAATCTTGATACTTAAAACACTGAAATATTGGGCTTCCCTGGTGGCGCAGTGTTTGAGAGTCCGCCTGCCGATGCAGGGACACGGGTTCGTGCCCCGGGCCGGGAAGATCCCACATGCCGCGGAGCGGCTGGGCCCGTGAGCCATGGCTGCTGAGCCTGCGCGTCCGGAGCCTGTGCTCCGCAACGGGAGAGGCCACAACAGTGAGAGGCCCGCGTACCACAAAAAAAAAAAAAAAAAAAAAAAAAAAAAAACACTGAAATATTAAATATCTATGAATAGTAATTTATGCAGTTTTTTTTGCAAAAAATAATTTTATTTGCATCTCTCTTTACCAAGGTAATATTAATAAAAGATGAACAAAAATGATGAACTCCTCAACAATATTTCTTTTGAGGTAATTATTATATTTCTAAGATTAAAAATATATGATGTATTTAGGTTTATTTAAGATGGGGAGTAGAAATGATTCATCATTTCTACTTCTAGAAAGCAACGAATCACTACCCCAAAGCATAAAAACAGAGGGGAAATCAACATATTCAAAAAAGTTTCAGTTATGCAAGATAAATAATTTCTAGGTATCAGCCGTACAACATAACATCTATAAGTTACCAATACTGTATTGTGCACTGAAAATTTTAAGAAAATAGATCTCAAGTGTTGTCACTACAAAAAAATTAAAAAATGAAAAAGGGGGACAGGAGGAAACTTTTGCAGGTGATGGATATGTTTATTTCCTTGATTGTGGTGATGGTTTCATGGGTGTATGCATATGTTCAAACTTATCCAACTGTATACGTTAAATATGTGAAATTTTTCATATTTCAATTATACGTCAATAAAGCTGTTTAAAAATAATAAATAAATACTTCAATTCAAAACAAACAAGCAAAAAAAAAATCCAACAAAGTAGGAAACAGTTACAACAAAATGCCAAATATAAAAAGTAAGGAATATCTATGAAATACATGAAATTTGGACCAAATTTAAGGTTTACACTCTTAGAGGATGCATTTCCTTAGATCCGGACTAATAGTTGTGCACATATAAGCATCTAAAACCTTGATCCCTTAATTGAAATTGCAAGGTCTGAAAGAAATTGCAGGGTCTGGAGCATCTCTTAGCCCTGAATTTCAAAGCACCAGGAAGAAGAGCTGAATAAGGCATCACACAAACACACTAACCAAGGAAAACTGCTGTAGTCAGGATGAAAGAGATAAAATGGATGGCACTCAGCTCTGCAGCTGCTGATACTAGTCAGCTGGTATTGCCACTCACAAATATGCAGTGTATAGGGTCCAAAACCTGCTTACTCATGAAGGATAAACTGCTAAGTGTTCAGAACACCAAGGACATAAAGTGTGCTTAGATCTCCTGCACAGCAGAATGGATGAAGAAGGAATCTGTTGTAACAATATTAAATTGAGATGTTTGATATGCCTCTGCCATTCTCTCCATACTACTTTCTACTCTACTTCTGAAAACACAGGCCCAGAAAGACAACGCTTCTTTGGGTATGAGACAGAAAAGTACCACAGGGAGATAAAACTTATATATTTATCCTTTAGCATAGACAAAATGCAAGAACCTGATACCCAAATAAAATTCCTGGACATATCTAAAAGGATCACAGTGTCTCATTTCAGGAGAGGTCTCTGCCAAGCATTTGGCCTTCTCTGCTGCAACAAATCAAAACAAAGCCCAGAGATGAGTGACACCAGTGTATCAGAACTACTATCTTTGAGCAGAGCCCCAGACAAGAGAATATTCTGGAAACCCTCCAATGGGCCACCCAGGCCATGTTTCTTCAGGACCCACTGACCTATTTTACCATTTGGACTACAGTCTTGTCAACCTCCCAGTTTACCTTTTAGAGCTTATAACAAAAACACTACCCCAGGCCAGAGGTGCCCATTGAAATTTTAGATCTGTAAACTGCTGGAGTCAACTAAAAAGTATACAGCCTTTGAGAGACAATTATTGGCCTTTTATTGGGCTGTAGCAAATGCTGAGCACAGGTCCCATGGCTATGAAATGATCTTAAAATCAAAAACCCCAATCATGTTGTAGGTCTGAACAAGTCTCAAACTGCTATGTGGAGGCAGCTGAAGAATCTTCCACTATAAAGTAAAAATAGTACTTGCAACAGCAGGAAAGACTCAGCTTAGCCAGGATTTTTCATTTCCATGGAAAGGTCTTGGGTGCCCTTCTGCCTCCCTGGCACCTTGCCCCTCTATTGCCTCTACTGACCCACTGCGGGCCGGGATATAGAGACTTCCCCTCCCACACATGGGCCTGGTTCACTGATGGCTCCTCCTAATTAACTTCCATCTGGCTGTAATGGGGTGCACCTACCCTCCAACATAAGAGAGACCTGTCCCTAACTGAATGTGGGAAGGGGCACTCAGCACAGTGGACAGAGCTTCATGCCCTAGGGAAGGCTCTCCCGGCTACCCAGCAAAAGGAGCCCTGATATATTTTCAGCCTGTACTATCCAGGCCCTACAAGACCATACCTGTGTCCTGTTCAACTTTTCTGAACACATGGCATCTGATAACAGCCCAGTTATGATACATGCAAACTCTCCGTGCTCCATGTCACCCACAAGCTGCTGGGGCACTGAATGTTTTCATAGATGGGTAAAGGGCAGTCTTAAGTGATTGATAAAAGGAGACAAATAATCCCAACTCAGACTGCACATCTCAGGTGACCAGACTGGGGGCTCAATACAACAGTTCCCCAAAAAAGGACTTCTCATTTGAGCCACACATTGGATCAGACTGCCCCTCCCTTCCATCCTTCCCTTCCATTTTATGACCCTTGTTTAGAGTTTCTGACATCTTATCTTGGTCTCCATGTGAAGGCCCTGCAAGGGATCCATCCCTTTCTAAGGACTCAAATAGGGCACTAAATGGCGCCTTTTTGTGTGTGTGTGTATGGTACGCGGGCCTCTCACTGTTGTGGCCTCTCCCGTTGCGGAGCACAGGCTCCGGACGCGCAGGCTCAGCGGCCATGGCTCACGGGCCCAGCCGCTCCACAGCACGTGGGATCTTCCCGGACCGGGGCACGAACCCGTGTTCCCTGCATTGGCAGGTGGACTCTCTACCACTGCACCACCAGGGAAGCCCTAAATGGCTTTTAAATAACAAAAAATGAGAGGTTATGGAAACTCATTTAAAATCTCTTAAAAATTCAAAATGTTATAGTAAGCAATCCTTCAACATGATGTGTTTTTCTTTTTAAGTTTTATAAAAATGTTTTTCTGTAAAACCTTTTTGTCCCTCTTACACACAACCTTTCCAAACAAAAAGTCCCAAAAAATAAAAATTAATTTAGAAACTTAATAAAGTTTTGATTGCTAAATAAGACACACCAATAATAACAACTAACACAAAACGATGACACTTAGAAAGATGTGGAGGAGGAAAAAAGAAGTTAATGTTCTTTGCTTTTGCAGAGCCACTCTTGAAAGCTTTTCACTCCTCCTTAAAAAGCAAACCAAACCAAACTCCCTCTTCTGCCTTGAGTCCTTTAGATTCAGGCTGATGGCTGAGCCTATAGTCAACTTGATAACACTGACTGAGACAGCAGATGATGACCCCGCTCTTGCATCTTCCACATAAAACACTTCCAAATGCTATCTATACTAGTGAGGTGGATAAACTGATGTCAGACAAACAGAATAGGTTCAAACTGACTGCCTCATGTGTGCCTCTAAAACTAGAGACTAAAATATTCAGACTAGACAGAAAAGCCCGAGACAAGAGTTCCCATGACAAAAGTCCACATTAAAAACTGTGAACCTGACTACCTAATTAATACATGTTCTATCTGGGTTACCCTGACATTAAAAACTCTTTATTTCCAAAGAGAGGGCCCTGCTGTGACTTCTGGGATCAACTCCTTTTGTGTATACGTGACTGTCATGATATCAGTTTGCCTTGGGGACAGTCACATCAGAACCAACCTCCTGACCAGCTCAAGCTGGGACTGTATTATTGCCTTGGACCAAGTAATAAAGGTTCAAACAATAGAAATTTAAAGGCTGCCTAACTCTGTACGGTAGACCCAGATAGTCTAGGAGACATATTTCCTGGTTTAGTAACCCATTAAGCCTCATGTCTCATAATGACACTCAAGGCAGGCCTGATTCTAATTAGAGTGATTTTGATCAAACCCTTGGTCCCTGTTGTCTCAAACCTTTTACCTGGTTCTTAGCACAGCCCTTCAAAGTCTAACCTATTCAGGTCCATAAAAATAGCCTGGTTTTTACTCAGGTCTCAAGAAAATCAGAGCAGAATTAAAGAGTCCAACGATAGGCCACAATCGTGTGTGATTTCTTAAGCCTGATCATAGACAGGAATACACACCCCAGACTTGGTGCTCAGCCAGTGCACTGAGGTCTCTGAAGGGTGAAAGCCTCAGAGCCCCCTCTCCAATCAGCTATGCTTCTATCCATGTCTACACCTCAGACCAGAAGCTTCATTTGGAGGCTTTCCCTGGTGGTTTTCCTCAGCGATCTCTGTAAAGGTCTCCTTATGAGACCCAGGGGAAGCCAGAAGACACCTTTCTCCACTCTGACTCACAACTCAGTCTTTTCTACTCCTAGTATTTTCCTCTCTCCCTGGCCCCTGTTCTGGAGTTCATAAAAATGCCAGAGCCTTTTGTTGGGGTTTCCTTTTTCAGTAGTGAGACGACTGCCACATCTGTGGTCTGTGCTGATCCACTTGACCTCACCTGGTGGGCCATTCCATGGGAACAAACAGAGTAAGGAAAAAATTGAGGTTTTCTCTAGTTTAGGCTCTTGCTTACACTGTTACAATAAGTAGTTAAAGGCTTGACTGATACTTTCTTTTTTGCCTATTGCTTAATTGACTACTCTGACTCCCAGTGGCTTAGCTCCAGCTGAACTGCTAAGAGTCTGCTCTCACCACTCATATTCAATAGGGTTCTGGTAGTCCTGGCTGGGGAAATAAGGCAAAGAAAGAAAATGAAAGTATACAGATTGGAAAGGAAGAAACAAAACTGTCTTTATTTACAGATGACATGATTATCTACATAGACAATTCCAAGGATTCTATTAAAACAAACAAACAAACAACCCCCAGAGCTGCAAAATACAAAGTCAACACACAAATATTAATCTTCTTTTTATATACTAGCAATGGAAAGTTGGGAACGAAAATTAAAAACACTATACCTTTTACAATGACTAAAAAAGGAAATACCTTAGTGTATATCTAACAAAACTGTTACAGATTCCGTAGGGTGGAAACTATAATACGTTAATGAAGTAAATCAAAGAAGACTTGAACGGACATACTGTGTTCGTCTTCATAGTAAATATGTCAATTCTCTTCAAATTAATCTATAGGTTTAATGAAATTCCTATCAAAATCCCAGCAAGATTCTTTGTAGATACAGACAAGCTGATTCTAAAATTAATATTAAATGAGAGAGATCAATTTTTTGTAAAATAATGAACTGGGAAGAATCACACTAACTGAATCTTTTTATTGTGAAATATATAAACAAGAAATTTGCCATTTTAAGTGTACATTTCAGTGGCATTAATTACATTCACAGTGTTGTGACATTATCACCACCTTCTACTTCTAAAGCTTTTTCATCGCCCTAAACAGAAACTCTGTACCGAGTAAGCAATAACTGCATTCCTCTCTCCCCCAGTCCCTGGTAAGCTTTAATTTACTTTATGTCTCTATGAATTTGCCTATTCTTCATATAAGTGGAATCATACAATATTTGTCCTTTTGTGTCTGACGACTTATACTTAGCATAGTGTTTTCAAGGTTTGTCCCTGTTGTAGCATGTTAATAGATCTTCATTCCTTTTTAATGTTGAATAATATTCCATTGTACATATATATCACATATTGTTTATCCATACATCTATTGATGGGCACTTTAGTTGTTTCTACCTTTTGACTTTTGTGAATATGCTGTTATATACATATCTGTCTGATTGCTGTTTTCAGATCTTTGAGGTATAACTAGGAGTGAAATTCCTGGATCATATGGTAATTCTATGTTTAAAATTTGAGGAACTTCCAATTTCTTTCCACAGTAGCTGCACGATTTTACATTCCAATCAGCAATGTATAAGGGTTTTAATTTCTTCAAATCCTTGCCAAGGCTTGTTATTTTATTATATTTAAAATTATAGCCATCCTAGAAGTTGTGAAGTGGCAATGCATTGTGGTTTTGATTTCTATTTCCCTAAAGACTAATTATATTGAAATTTTACATGTGCTTATTGGCTATTTGTGTATCTTTAGGGAAATATCTGTTCAAGATCTTTGTGCAACATTTAGCTGAAGTGTCTTTCTGTTATTGAGTTGTAAGAGATTTTATATATTCTGATAAGTGATTTGCACATATCTTTCCCCATTCTGCAGTTTGTCTTTCCACTCTCTTGATAGTACTGTTTGATATGCAAAAGCTTTTTTATTTTAATGAAGCCCAACTTATCTAATTTTTCTTTTATTGCCTGTGATTTCAGTGACATATTTAAGAAACTGTTGCCCAATCCAAAGTCATAAATATTTGCCTGTATGTTTTCTTCCAAGACTTTTATAGATTTAGCTCTTAAATTTAGTTCTTCTTTTTTTCTATTTTGAGTTAATTTTTGAAAATGATGTAAGGTAAGGATCCAACTTCGTTGTTTTTACATCCAGTTTTCCCTGCACTGTTTCTGGAAGAAACTGTTCTTTCTCTATTGAATTGTCTTACAAGTCAAACTCTTTATCCATGGTCAACATACATAAGCTTTTGCCAATTTCGTTGATATAAAAAAAAAAATTTGGTTTTGTTGATTTTCTGTGTTGTTTTCTAGTCTCTCTTGTCATTTATTTCTGATCTAATCTTTAGTATTTCTTCCTTCAGCTTGGTTTGAGGTTATTTGCTTTATTTTTTTACTTATCTTGAGGTGGAAAGCTAGGTTATTGATTTGAGATCTTTCTTCTTCTTAAAACATAGCTGTTTACATCTGCAAATTTTACTTGAAGCACTGCTTTAGCTGCATTTCAAATTTTTGGCATGCTGTGTTTTCTTTTTCACTAATAACTATTTTTTAATTTCCATTTTTATTTCCTCTCAACTCATTAGTTATTTAGGAGCAAGTAGTTAATTCCCAAGTTTGTGAAATTTTCAATTTTTCTTCTATCATAGATTTCTAGCTTAATTCCATTGTGATCAGAGAAAATACTTTGTATGATTTCAATCCTTTAAAACTTAACTGATTCTTATTTTATGGCCTAATATATGGTCTATCTTGGAGAATATTCCATGTGTACCTGAGAAGAATGTCTATTCTTCTGTTGTTAGGTGGAGAATTCTAAAACTGTCTGTTAGATCTGGTTGGTGTGTGGTATTTTTCAAATCTTTTATTTCCTTGTAGTACTTTTTTTCTAATTATTCTACTTATTATGAAAAATGTAGTACTGAAATCTTCAATTATTATTGTTAAATTGTCTATCTCTCCCTTCAATTCTATTAATTTTGTATTCATATATTTAAGGCTTTATTATTAGATTCATACAGTTTATAATTGATATATCTTTCTGGTGAACTTATCCTTTCATCATAATAAATGCCTTTATCTCCAGTAATATTTTTAAAAGTCTATTTTGTCTGATATATGTAGTCACTCCAACATTTTTATGGTTAATATTAACATTTTTCCTTTACATTATTTTACTTTCAACATGTATGTGTCTGTGAATCAAATCTATGTCTCTTGTAGGAAAAATATAGCTGGATCATAACTTTTTCAAAAATCCAATCTGACTATTTAGACTTAATGTAATTATGTTTAAAGTATATTTTATATCTGCCATTTTGCTATTTGTTTTCTACATGTTTTATGTCTGCTTTTGTTCCTTCATTACTACTGCCTTTTTTGTGTTAAATAGGTATTTTTTAGTGTACCAATTCATTCTTTTGGTGTTTCTTTTACTATATATTTTCTCAATTTATATTCTTATTGGTTACCTTGGGGATTACAATTAACATAATTTATAACAATCTTGTTTTAAGTAATGCCAAATTAATATCATTAGTACATAATAGTTTTGCTCCTATATAATACTGTCCCTGCTGTTTTGAGTTATTATCATCATACAAATTAGCTCTTTATACATCATATGCTCACCAACACAGTTTTGTAATATTGTTTTCTTCAATTATCTTTTAAATCAGGTAGGAGAGAAAAAAGTTACAAACAAAATAGGTTAAACTGTCTTTTGTATTTGCCTGGGTGTTATCTTCATCAGTGTTCTTCATTTTTTCATGTGGATTTGAGTTATTGCCTAGTGTCCTTTCTTTTGAGCCTGAAGGACTTCCTTTAGTATTCTTGTAGGGTATATTGTCTAGTGATGAACTTCCTAAGTATTTGGTTATTTGATAACATTTTAATTTCTCATTTGTTTTTGAAAGATAATTTTGGTGAATATAGAATTCTAGGTTGATCTCTTTCCTTTCAACACTCTGCATGTGCCAGTCATTGCTTTCTGGCTTCCATAGTTTCCAATAGATCATCACCTGTTAACCTTACTGTGGCTCCTTGTATGTAATGGGTCACTTCTCTCTTGCTACTTTCAAGATTCTTTCATTTGTCTTTCAACAGTTTAATTGTTATGTGTCTTGGTATGAGTTTATCCCACTTGGAGTTCATTGAGCTTCTTGGATGTATAGATTGATATTTTCATCAAATTTGAATAGATTTTAGCCATTATTTCTTCAGATATTCCTTCTACACTCCTTTTCCCTCTCCTCTCATTTCAAGCCTCCTACTATGTGTATGTTGGTCCACTTGAGAGTGTCCCACCAGTGTCTGAGGTTCTCTTCATTTTTCTTTACTCTTTTTTCTTTTAGTTTCTAGACTGGATAATCATGATGACCACATCTTTAAGTTTGATTATTCTTTCTTCTGTCAGCTCATATCTACTATTGAGCCACTCCAGAATTTCTATATTTTTTCAATTTCTCTTTATCAATATGCTCTATGTGAGACTGGTCTCATACTTTTCTTTAGTTCTTTAGACATCATCTCTGTTTGAAAATACTTATTTATAGCTGATTTAAAGTTTTTGGTATGCTTGACATCTGGGCTTCCTCAAGGACTGTTTTTCTTACTACTTTATTTCTGAATATGAGCCATGGTTTACATGTCTCATAATTTTTCTGTTAAAAATTGGACATATTAAATAATATAATATGGCCACTCTGGAAATCAGATCTCTCACCTACCCAGGGTTGCTTGTCACTGCTGTTTGTCAGTGCTGTTGTTGCTACTGTTTGTTTGTTTAGTAGTGACTTTTCTGAACAAATACTATAAATTCTGTATTTATTTTGTGTGGCAGCTGAAGTCTCTGTTTAGTTAGTTTAGAAATAAGCTAATAATTGGACAGAGATTTTCTTAAAAGCCTTTCAAAAATATGTTTCTTGGACTTCACTGAGGATCTGTCTGAGGTATGTGTGTATTGTGACACACTGTCAATATTCCTGCAGTTATAACTCTACCTTAGTCTTTATTTTCTGCTTACATATAGCCACAAGGTCATCCAGAGGTGAAATCTCAGGAACATCTCATGTCTCTCCTGGGCATGCACACAAAACTATATATGCATGTGGCCTTCTAGATTTCTGGTATATGTTGGAACTTTTCAAAACACCCTATTCCCCAGGTGTTTCTTATACGTTTTTTAGTCAGCTGCTCATTTGTCTTATGGTTACAAATTCCACTAGCAGTTGTGATATAAAACAGTTGTCACTAATTGTTTTGACTAACTGTCCTGGGCTAAAAGACAATTCTCCCTGAGTGGACTCTGAGTCAGATCAAATAAAGACAAGTCCTGTGAGTGAGGGTTTTTAGGTAACTGTTAGATAGGTTAAGTGGTAAAAATTTTCTGGGGATGGGCTTTTGGGGAACCCCAAACCCAATTTTCTCCTTCAACTGGCTAGTAAGCCTCCTGTTTTCATGACTACCCTGGTTGCTAAACTGTTGGCATTCAAGGCTACAGTGAAGATAAGGAGAGTGGAATTTGTGTCAAAAAACCATAAAGCTCACTGTTCTTATAGCAATTCCACCATTTCTTGAATAAACACATCTTAGATTGTTACAAGCATTTGGTAAATTTCTACATATTGATCATACTGATTTTAACTATTTTTTTTTTTGCCAATATTCTCATTATTTTTATGGAGGAGGAGATTTTTGGTGGTTCTTACTTCACCAAAGAGTAATTCAAAACATAGTTCTTTGTCTTGTTTTTGTTTTGTTTTTATTACTTCTATTTCATAGCTGAGATTTTCTATTTTTTATAGAATATTTATAATTTATTGTTTAAGCACTTTTATGGCAGGTACTTAAAAATTCTTGTCTGATAATTCCAATATCTGATTGTTCTCAGTGTTGGTATCATTTTTTTTGTTGTTGTTGTTGGTATCATTTGATTATCTTTTCACGTTCAAGATGAGATTTTTCTGGTTCTTTGTATAATGGGTGATTTTTTTTTTTTATCCTGGAAATTTTGCCTGTGATTCTGGAAGACTCTGGGTACTCTCTAAATGTTTTACTTTAACAGATAGTTACCCTTTTTTAAGTTTAGCATGAAATTCCTTGTCTATTTTGTGGTCTATGATTCTAAAGTCAATTAAATGTTCAGAGCCTCTGTGGTCCTATTTTATTCTCCTTGATTACTTGGTGTCACAGGGGCATCCTTTTAGCTCTGCTGATCATGTGTGTGGGGTCAGGTGGGGTTTTCCCCAGACAGACCACCCAGTGTCTTTCAGTGTGGGAGGAGGTCTTCAGGTCTATGGAGATGAAGAGATTCCTTAAATGGGAGCTTGCTGTGGTAGGATCCTCCCTACTCATGGGGCATAGAGAATGCATGTCAAGTCTTGGGTTGCTTGTTCTGGCAGGATATCTCTGGGCAGTTCGCCTTGACTACTCTGTTTCTGGATGGCAGAGTTAAGTATCAGGTCTATGGAGACAAAGCAGCTTCCGGTACTGGGCGCTTATAGTTGTGCCTCTGGACCCCCTTGTACTTCTCAGTGGTGGAGGGAGTCTTGGGCCTGACAGTAAAGAATAACACTACCCCTGGCTGCTTAACATTAGTGGGGCTCACCCATCATTCCCCTTGCCAATGATGCTGGGTGCACCTGCTGTTATGTTCAGGATTCCCATTGCATCTTGGGGAGGAATAAGCCTGTAGAAGCTGCCTTCTTTTGTTAAGAAACACTAGAATTGACCAAACTTCTTATGTTGGGTGGGGAGATGGAAGACCCCTACTGCTGTGTTTTTCCTTTTCTTGGTACCCCAAAGCAGTTCACCTTCCTCATTCCTCCATTCAGAATTCACATGTAGTTGCTTCTTGCATTATTTCCAGAGCCCATAGTTGTAATAAGTGGGGCGGAGAAAAAAAGTTTATAGAATCTTATCCAGACTGGAAGTGAGTGCCCCCAACTCATTATTGACATGGGTGCAAAAATGATTCAGTGGAGGAAGGGTAATCTTTTTAGAAAATTATGTTAGAGAAACTAAACATCCACAGTCAAAACAAAAAACAAACAAAAATACTTCAACCTAAACCTTTCATCTTATACAAATAATAAATCAAGATAGAGCACAAACTCAAATGTAAAATGTTAAACCATAAGTTTACCTAAAAAGACATAAGAGAAATTTTTCTGGAATGTAAGACTGGCAAATAATTTTTAAACTTGACCCCATATGCATGAGTCACAAAAAGAAAAATTATAAATTTATCACATTCAAATTAAAAACATTTGCTCAGTGATAGCTCATCTTAATAGAAAGAAAAGACAAGTTATAAGCTGGGAAAAAATATTTAGAAACCACACATCTGACAAAGGACCAGTGTGTAGAAAGAATACATATAGACCTCTCAAAACTTGACAGTAAAAACAATCTTATTAGAAAATGAGATAATGACAAAGTGATATACAGGTGATAAATAAGCACATGAAGAAATGTTCAACATCATTACCTGTCAGGGAAATGCAAATTAAAACCACACTGAGATATCAGTACACACCTATCAGAATAAAAATGTGTCAACATCTAATGTTGGCAAGGATGCAGAGAAATGCATCACTCATAAACTGCTGATAGGAAGGTAAAATGGTATAACCACTTATAAAATTTTGCCAGTTATAAAGCTGAACACTCAGTTACCATATGACTTAAGAATTGCATCCTTTGGTATTTATTTCAGAGTAATGAAAACTTAGGTTTACAGAAAAACCTGTACACAAATGTTCATAGAAGCTTTATTCATAATAGCCCCAAACTAGAAACAACCCAGATGTTCTTCAGTAGGTGAATGGTCAAATTATAATGTATCCATCCTTTGGAATTCTACTCAACAATAATAAGGAATACACTATTCTGCCTGCAACTACTTAGGTGAATCTTCAGGGAATGATGTTGAGTGAATAAAAACAATCCAAAGAAGTTACATAATATATGATTCCATTTATATCATTTATATAATATTTTTGAAATGATACAATTTTATAAAGTAAGAATAGAGTAGTTGTTTCCAAGGTTTAGAGAAGGAGGAGGGGCAGGTATAGGAGAGGTAAGTATTACTATAAAAGGGCAACACAAGAAATCCTCGTGTTGATGGAACTGTTCTGTATCTTGACTGTGGTGATGAATACACAAACCTACACATGACATAAAATTGCATACAACTATGCAGAGAGGTATATACACACAGATAAGCATAGGTAAAAGTGAGGAAATCTGAATAAGGTCAGTGTATTGAATCATTGTCAATATCCTCTTTTGAGACCTTGTATTTTGTAAGATTCTGACATTGGGGGAAATTGGGTAAAGAATGCCTGGAACATTTATTTCTTAAACTCCATGTGAATGTACAGTTACCTCAAAAGTTTGATTACAAAAGAACACGTATTATAATGTATGATTCATATACATAATATTATTGAGGTAACAATTACAGTGGTGGTGAACAGATCAGTGGTTGCCCAGTGTTAGGACTGGGAGTAGGTATGACAATTAAATGGTAACATGAGGATTTTTTTGGTGTGTGTTGCTAGAACAGTATCCTAATTTTGGTGATCATGAATCTATGCATGTTATTGCAATATATAAAATTTCATAGAGCTATACACTCTCCTTCCCAACAAATGGTGAAATGTAAATAAGATCTGTATTGAAGTTAATAGTATTCCACCCATATCAACTTACTTATTTTAACAGTGTGCTATTGTTATGAACATACTATCATTGGGAGAAGCTGGGTGAATGGCACAAGGAACTCTACTATTTCTGTAAATATCTGCAAATTTTAACCTATTTAAAAATTAAAATGTACTAAAAGAAACACATGTTATTGACACATAAATGAACTGAAAGATTAATCTAATTGAAAATTCAGAAATGCAAGAAATTACACAGAAATTTAGTATATGATAAAAGTGTCATTTCAAATCATGGATGGGCAGAAAATGAATTATTTGATAAATGGTGCTGACATAAATGCATAACTACCTTGGGGAAAAACACAAAGTTGGGTTCATGCATTATATCTAATATGAGGAAATGTGGAGACTCTTTTTTAACCTATGATTGGACACATTCTAAGTATGACAAAGACCTAGAAATCACAATGTAAAAGAAAATATACTTGATTATATAATATTAAAAAATTCTCCAAGCAAAAGCCATCATATGTAAAACCGTAAAGCCAAAGACATAAATAAACTGAGAAAAAATATTTGTAATACACAAACCAAGAACATGTTGTGCTTACCATGAACCCTTGTCTAATTTTCTTAATCTCCTCTACATTTATTTCCCCTATTCTGCCTTTTTCGATTCTTTCTGTTTGTCTTGTCTTCTTGCTCTGTGCACAGCTCAATCAGCACTTGCCTTAGGGGAATGTCTGTGTTGACTCTCTTTGGGCCCTTGGCCCCTTAATTCCAGGTGGCTTTGGCAAACTGACTCCCAAGTGTTATCACCCTTTGCCTCCATCTGATTGAATATCTCTGACAGCAACTCTGACTCCTGATAACCTCTCTCTGTCTGGCTTTTCAGTCTCTGGCTCAATGTCAGGACTTGGGAAATGCTTGAAAGAGGAAAGGGATTTGCATGCAGTTAGCTCACCTATGTGAGATGCCCAGCCCTCTGGATCTGATTCCTTAGGTCCTGGCTGCCTCAAAGAGAAGTTTTGTATATTTTCATGCAAATTTTCTAGGTTTTCTCAGTGGGAAAGTTGCTCTACTGCAAGCCACTCTATTATATCCCTATTTGATTGATTTTTGCAAAATGATTAAAATAGAAAACTTTAAAAATAACACATTTAGATGAAAATCAATGTTTTGTAAAATAGCTAATTGTCTAAGAAGTAAAGATACCCAATTCCATTATCTTCATTTCCTCATATAACTTGAGGTTATATAACACATATGAAAGTAAGGCATCATGATTTCAAACATTATTTTCTCTTTGCCCAATTTTGTTCAAACTCCTAGCTTAGCTAAGTGACGCCACACCACTTAAATAAAATCATTTTTCAAAGTCTCTTGGGTTCTTCTTCAAATTTTCAATGGCATAAGATTAAATTGGCATTCAGGTGATTGACTTAAATGTTTTCTGTAAAAAAATAAAATTAACCAGGATAATTACTTTTACACACACACACACATGCGCGCGCACACACACACACACACACTACACACACTGGCAATTACTTTCTGTGTAAGTAGCTTAAGTAGCTTTATACCGTAGGGTTGTTTTTAATGATACATTCAGCATTTAAGCAAATGCTAAAGACTTAATTTAATGACATCATCAGTCCATACAGCCTTAAATAAATTCCAGTTGCTTGAAATATCTTTAAATATAGGTTACTTTAAAAGTAGATTTTTTTGGTTAGGATTCACCTATTCCTCTGATTTTCCACTCATACAAATGAAAAATTATTGCTGCATTCTCCTGTAATATTTTTGAGAACAAGAAAACATAATTTTCCTCCTCTTTCACATTCCTCCAAATGCTAACTAGATGGAGGTCTCATAGTTAACACATTTTATTTGTACTAGTGGGAAATCTATTCGATGGTTTTGCTTCACAAAAACCTGCATAGAATTTCTAGCAAAAAAAAAAGGAGACTTTAAATGATCTGATTGTCAAGATAAGTCAAGAATGACTAGCAAAGAAGATATGGGTTAGGCCATTGTGAAAATGCTCCATAGAGTTTTCTTCTAGTGTACAAGACAGAATATAAAAGCAAAATTAATCATTTCCTTCTTTGCAGCATAAAGCTGGTGTTAAAGAAAACAGTTGGAGGTGTTCCCAAATCTATCCCACTTGAATTAATTGAATGACACTGGGCCAAGAACTATTCTGTCTTGCTTTCAATGATTAAAAAAGAAAGATGTTTCAGCTACTTAATGATTTACTAAGAATAGTACCCTAGTCCAAACTAAGATGAGTTGAAACATCTCTAAGGAAGCAGATAACCACAGCAACAACAATTAAAGGGAATGAATGTGCCACATGAATCAGTAAAAAGTACCATTTTGGGGAAAAAAATAAAGTGTGTTCAGAGAGCAGCAGCTTACTAAAATAAAAGTATATGTTCATAGAAACATAGCAGCTGATCTATGTATATCATATAATCTGTTTAACATTAGTGGTGACAAAAGTCCACTGTTTAAGAAGCTATAAAATAGCCAATGAGGTATCAGCATTTTGTGACTAATAAATAGTACACTGATTAAGGGCTTAGGGCTTCTGGTCAGAACTGGGTTCCAATCCTGCTCTGTCACTCACTAACCTGATCTCCCTGTGACACAACCACTTCTCCCTGACCATAGACTCCTTTTCCATAAAATAAAAAATGGTACCACTAACTTTTCAGAGTATCTATGAAAATTCCCTGAGATACTGTGAGCAAAGTGCCTGGCATGGAAGCTGGTAAAGTGGCTAGATGGTTCCCAGCAATTTGGTGCTGTGGTAAATAGCAGGTTATTTTGGTAAGCATCAGCCATCATACAGCCTTGGCACTCCAAAATAAGCTACGGTGAAAGGAGGGTTCAGTGCATATTCTGTCAAAGATACAGATATGGAGTAAAGAGCTGGTGTAGGGTCCATAATGACTGCCCTCAGAATCCTTGAATACATGGTGTGAAAGACTCCTCTGGAAGGAGACACCCCAGATGCTAATGACAGGCTCAACAGCCAGGACTTATATCTGGTCAGCTGGCAACATGCAACCTGAAGGAGAGCTGCAGGGTCCGCAGCCACAGTGCCTGGGAACATAGTTTCCTGTGTCCCATTTATGCAAAAGTGGCAAGATCTACCACCCCACTCCTTCCAGTAATGTTCAGAACAACTGCAATTGTACCAGTAAGGAAACTATGCTGATTATCTAAGCTTAAGGTATTTAGTCAGATGGGAATAGCTTATAAGTTGATTAATCACCAATAAAGTCTTTATGAGAATTCCTTTGTACACTACTTATACAGAATCGTTTTCAGGTAATTTACTCCACAACAAATATAATGATGGACAAGAGTACGAATAGCTTAAGTGCTTACCTTGTGTCAGGAATCTTCTGAAAGTTGCCCACGGATTAATTTATTCACACCTCATCACCACCCATGGGGCTAGATATGCTTGAGATGATATATTCTTAAAAAAAAAAAAAAAACAGACTGTTACGTGTTAACAATGAGAATAGAACAGTTAGAGAACAAAGAAGGCTTCATGAAAACTAAGGATTATTTCTTAAATAAAATTGCAATAGGAGGACTGAAATAAACCTTGAGATTATATTTAGAAAGAGCAAAAACAAAACAAAAGAAACAAATATCAAAGAGTTAGAAAAATAGAGATTTCTAGAGAACCAGGATGCGACTAATTGGTGTTCCAGAAAGAGAAGAAAAAAAAAAAGTAGTAGAGGAAATATTCAAAGACATAATAGAAGAAAATATCCCAGAATTCAAAAAAAATTCTCAAAATTTGTAGAAAGAAAGGGCTTATGCAGTTGCCAACAATGTGCATTGTGTTCTATAAATGCCAGTTAGATCTAAATGGTTGATGGTATGGTTAAAGTTTTCTATATTCTTACTGATTCTGTCTATTTTTCCATTAATTATTGAGATACAGGTGTTGCAATCTCCCACTATAGCTGTTGACTTTTCTAATTCCCCTTTCAATTTTATATTCATTTACTTTGGAGATCCATTATATGTGCATAAATGTCTAGGATTGTAATATCCTTTTGAAGAATTGACCTCTCTTATAATGATGAAGTAACCCTCTCTGCCTGTTACTAATATTTGCTGTTAAATATACTGATATTAACATAGCCATTCCAGCATATTTTTATTATATCCATATGCTTTCACCATTCTTTTACTTTTAAAACATCCGTGATTTCAAATGTAAAATGGCTTTCTTATAAGCACCGTAGAGTTAGGTCTTGTTGTTTTAACCAGTCTGACAGTTTTTGGTTTTTCAATTGAAGCACCTAAACCGCTTACATTTTATGAGATTTTTATACGGTGAATTTAAGTTCACAATTTTGTTATGCATGTTTTTGTTTATTCAATTGTTCAGTTTTCCTCTTGTTTGTTTATTTTTTATGATTCAATTTTACCTCTATATTGGCTTATATCAAAACCTCTTTGGTTTTATTAGCGGGTACTATAGATTTACAATATACGTCTTTAACTTATCAAGGTTTACCTTCAAATACTATTATGTCACTTCCCATATAATGTGAGAATGTTAAAATAGTGTCATTTCATTTGACTCCCTCTGACCTTTGGGTTATAGCTGCTACTTGACTTCTATACATGTTGGAGATCTACAACGCATTGTAGATTATAATTTTCTTGTTCGTATTATTATTGTCCTTATTTTTTCTTTAAATAGTCAATTATGTTTAAAGAGATATTAAATAAAAAAATTCTGTTATGTTTAACCACATATTTACCATTTCTGATTCTCTTTATTCTATTTATTATAGTTTTCCAGTGACTGAAGAACTTCCCTTAAGATTTCTTGTAGTGTGGGAATTCCTGGTGGTCCAGTGGTTAGGACTCCATGCTTTCACTGCTGAGGCCCTAGGTTTAATCCTTGTCAGGGAATTAAGATCCCACAAGCCCGGCAGTGTAGCAAAAAAAAAAAAAAAAAAAAAAAAAAAAAAAAATATATATATATATATATATATATATATATATATATATATATATATATATAGTTCAGATCTGCTGGAAATAAATTCTTTCAGATTATGTATGTCTCAAAACATTATTTCATCTTGCCTTTATTTTTGAAAAATATTATTTCTGGGTGTAGAATTTTAGGATAACTTCTTTTTCCTCTTATTACTTTAAAACTGATGCTCAATTTTCCTCTGGCTTATATTTTTTCTTATGAGACAATTTTTATTTTTTAATCTGTGATTATCTTCCCCTCTGTACTAATATGTCTTTTTTCTCTGGCTATTTTTAATATTTTCCCCTTTCCAGCAATTTTCAACAATTTTATTAAGATGTGCCCTGATATGAGTTTCCTCTTGTTTCTTCTGCTTGGGTGCTTTTGAGAATCTTGAAACTCTGGATTTATAGTTTTACTCAAATTTGGAAAAATAATTGTCCTTTATTTCTTTAAATATTCCCTCTCTCCTCTTTCTGGTACTCAATTGTGCACTCACAGGCTTTGTTGCCTGCTCTTGTCCCACAGCTCCATGATCTCTTTCTGGTCTTTTATTTTAATCTTTGTGTCTCATTCTGGATATTTTTTGTTTGTTTGTTTGTTTTTCAGTACGTGGGCCTCTCACTGTTGTGGCCTCTCCCGTTGCAGAGCACAGGCTCTGGATGTGGAAGTGCAGGCTCAGCTGCCATGGCTCATGGGCCCAGCCGCTCCGTGGCATGTGGGATCCTCCCAGACTGGGGCACGAACCCGTGTCCCCTGCATAGGCAGGCAGACTCTCAACCACTGTGCCACCAGGGAAGCCCCTGGATAATTTTAATTCCTGTGTCTTCGAGTTCACTACTCTTTTTGTCTGCAATGCCCCATGCAGTTTATTTCATCTAGTAGAGTTTTCATTTTGGATATTGTATTTTTCATCTCTAGAAGTTTGTTTTGAGACTATTTTACAAGTACCGTTTCTGTCCTTATCTTGCTCATGGTTTTTCAACCTTGTTGATCATATGGAACATATTGACAATATCTGTTTTAATGTCTTCGGATGTTAAATCTATGATCTGTGTCACATTGGGATCTGTCCCTTTTGATTTGATTTCCTCCGATTTATGGGTCATGTTTTTCTGATTCCTTGTATGCCTAGTAATTTTTATGAGTTTCTGAACATGTTGAATGTATGCTGGCTTTTGTCATTTAAAAAATATTTTTGAACTCTGTTTTGCAATGCAGTTAAGCCACATTTACTTTATTCCTTTTGAGGCTTGCTGTTACACTGTGTCTTTAGTAGAGAGAAGTTTGATCCCAACACTGATTATGGTTCTTGAGAACTCTACCCACTGCCCAGTTTATTAGGCAGCCTTACAAAGCTAGTTATCGGAACTGAAACTCTTCTTAACCTCCTGTGAGCTGTGGAGATAGTTTTGTCTGTTTCTCTATGGTGTTTCTTTCCCCACAGGTGGTAGTTCCCTGACTTTTATGCCCAGGTCAGTGTTCAAAGACTTGCAGATTTTTGTAGCTGCCTCTGAAGCGCTATCCTCTCTAGTATTTTACCTTGCAATTCTAGCTACTTTGGCCTGCCTGAAATTTGAATTCTGTCTTCTCAGTTCAGTGAATCCCTTGGGCTTTCACCTCCCTCTCTGCATCCTGGAAACACCCTCTGTAGGGGTCCGGGACATTTGTGGTCCTCACCTCATTTGTTCCTCTTCTCTCAAGGATCACTGTCTATGCAATTTTTCTGTATCTGAGAATCATAGCTTCACATATTCTATTTAGATCTTTTGCTGTTTAACTCATGAGGCATCCAGTCCTTCTGTTTCCATTAGGGCCAGAAGCAGAAACTCCATTTATTTATTTTGAAGAATTATTTTTAGGTGAAAGAAATGAATCATTCAACACTTATGTATGGTATATTTTGTTTTTTCCCATTTACCATCTTCTTTCAACCATATTTACAATGTTTTCTTATTGCTGCATTTTTTTCAGCCATGAAAATGTTTATAAGTAAAATTTATCAGTTTTATAGTATGCTACTTAAAATCATTTCCATTTAGATGATAAAATTATGCATTCATGTTTTCTTATTGTATGTTTGGGTTTCTTTAAACATTTACATAATGATCTATCAAGAATTTATGTTGATGTTAGAATAAAGTTAGGAATCTAGTGTAATAGCTAGATAGTTGCCTAAAAATCACTTATAGAGCTATATGTTCCCATTTATTTGAATTACTTTCATCACCATCGTTAACTGGGTCTGTGTGTGTCTTTTTATTATGTCATTCTTTTTGCTCTTTAACTCTGTTTCATTATTCTGTCAGGAAATTCGTATTCTGTCAGGAAATTAGCTTCATATAATATTTTATGAACTGGTAGGGGAAAAAAACCTCTCGTTACTCTTCATTTTCAAGATTTTTCTTTTTCTCCCAACCTCATCCTGCCTCTCCTCTAAGGCTTGTTTGTCTGGGTGAACTTTAGAATGCATGTTATGGCAAAAATATATCTTTGAGACTTTGATTGTAATTAGATTGGAGTTTTAGACTAATCTAGGGAGTATCAATATCATTGTAATATTAAATCTTCCTTTCAAAAGAAAAGTAATGTTTATTAATTTTTCATGTATTTTATATATTTATATCTTCATTTATTCATGTATCACATTGCTAATAGTTTCTACACATAGTTAAAATTCTTTCTAGATATTTTCTTTAGTTTTGTTGTTATTTTATTTTATTTTGCATTTTTGAGTTTTTATTTATAGCACACTGGATAAAATGTGTGTATTTCTCAGACAGAAAAGACATGTTGAGGTAGAAATGTACCTTCTACTATTCATGGGTACACAAGTATACTGGGGAGATTGTAAAAGTCCAGATTCTGATTCAATACTTCTGGTGGGCCTGAATTCCATTTTCTTTAACCAGCTCATTTTTTTAAAACATTTTTATTGGAGTATAATCGCTTTACAGTGGTGTGTTAGTTTATGCTTTATAACGAAGTGAATCAGATATTCATATACATATATGCCAATATCTCTTCCCTCTTGCATCTCCCTCCCTCCCACTCTCCCTATCCCACCCTTCTGGCTGGTCACAAAGCACCAAGTTGATCTCCCTGTGCTATGTGACTGCTTCCCACTAGCTATCTATTTGACATTTGGTAGTGTATGTATATCAAAATATATATTACCACTCTCTCACTTTGTCTCAACTTACTCATCCCACACCCCATATCCTCAAGTCCATTTTCTACTAGGTCTGCACATTTATTCCCATCTTACCCCTAGGTCCTTCAAGACCTTTTTTTTTTTTAGAGTCCGTATATATGTGTTAGCATACGGTATTTGTTTTTCTCTTTCTGACTTACTTCGCTCTGTAGGACAGACTCGAGATCCATCCACCTCAATACAAATAACTCAATTTCATTCCTTTTTATGGCTAAGTAATATTCCATTATATATATGTGCCACATCTTCTTTACCCATCCATCTGTAGATGGGCACATAGGTTGCTACCATGTCCTGGCTATTGTAAATAGAGATGTAATGAACATTGTCGTACATGACTCTTTTAGAATTATTGTTTTCTTAGGGTATATGCCCTGTAGTGGGATTCCTGTGTCATATGGTAGTTCTATTTTTAGTTTTTTAAGGAACCTCCATACTGTTCTCCATAGTGGCTGTATCAATTTACATTCCCACCAAAAGTGTAGGAAGGTTCCCTATTCTCCACACCCTCTCCAGAATTTATTGTTTGTAGATTTTTTGATGATGGCCATTCTGACCGGAGTGAGATGATATAGCATTGTAGTTTGATTTGCATTTCTCTATTGATTAATGATATTGAGCATTCTTTCATGTGCTTGTTGGAAATCTGTATATCTTCTTTGGAGAAATGTCTATTTAGGTTTTCTGCCCATTTTTGAATTGGGTTGTTTGTTTTTTTGATATTCAGCTGCATGAGTTGCTTATAAATTTTGGAGATTAATCTTTTGTAAGTTGCTTCATTTGCAAATACTTTCTCCCATTCTGAGGGTTGTCCTTTTTTCTTGTTAATGGTTTCCTTTGCTTTGCAAAAGCTTTTAAGTTTCATTAGGTACCATTTGTTTATTTTTTTTTTTTTATTTCCATTTCTCTAGGAGGTGGGTCAAAAAGGATCTTGCTGTGATTTACATCATGAAGTGTTCTGCCTATGTTTTCCTCAAAGAGTTTGATAGTGTCTGGCCTTACATTTAAGTCTCTAATCAATTATGAGGGTTTTTTTTTTTTATGTATGGTGTTAGGGATTGTTCTAATTTCTTTCTTTTCCACATAGCTGTCCAGTTTTCCCAGCATGACTTATTGAAGAGGCTGTCTTTTCTCCACTGTATATTCTTGCCTCCTTTGTCAAAGATAAGGTGACCTTATGTGTGTGGGCTTATCTCTGTGCTTTCTATCCTGTTCCACTGATCTATATTTCTTCTTTTGTGCCAGTACCACATTGTCTTGATTACTGTAGCTTTGTAGTAAAGTCTGAAGTCTGAGTGCCTGATTCCTCTAGCTCCATTTTTCTTTCTCAAGATAGCTTTGGCTATTTGGGTTCCTTTGTATTTCCATACAATTTGTGAAACTTTTTGCTCTAGTTCTGTGAAAAATGTCACTGGTAGTTTTATACGGATTGCAATGAATCTGTAGATTGCTTTGGGTAGTATAGTCATTTTTACAATGCTGATTCTTCCAATCCAGGAACATGGTATATCTCTCTATATGTTTGTATCATCTTTAATTTATTTCATCAGTGTGTTATAATTTTCTGCATACAGGTCTTTTGTCTCCTTAGGTAGGTTTATTCCTAGATATTTTATTCTTTTTGTTGCAATGGTAAATGGGTGTGTTTTCTTAATTTCATTTTCAGATTTTTCATAATTAGTGTATCGGAATGCAAGAGATTTCTGTGCATTAATTTTGTATCCTTTCACTTTACCAGATTCATTGATTAGTTCTAGTACTTTTCTGGTAGCATCTTTAGGATTCTCTATGTTTAGCATAATGTAATCTGCAAACTGTGACAGCTTTACTTCTTCTCCAATTTGGATTTTTAAAATTTCTTTTTCTTCTCTGATGGCTGTGGACAGAGCTTCCAAAGCTAAGTTGAATAATAGTGATGAGAGTGGACAACATTGTCTTTTTCCTGAACTTAGTGGAAATGGTTTCAGTTCTTCACCAAGGAGGACAATGTTGGCTGTGGGTTTGTCATATATGGCCTTTATTATGTTGATGAAAGTTTCCTCTATATCTACTTTCTGCAGAATTTTTATCATAAATGGGTGTTGAATTTTGTTGAAAGCTTTCTCTGCATCGATTGAGATGATCATATGGTTTTTCTCCTTCAAATTGTTAATATGGTAAATCACATTGATTGATTTGCGTGTACTGAAGAATTCTTGCATTCCTGGGGTAAACGCCACTTGATCATGGTGTACGATCCTTTTAATGTGCTGTTGGATTCTGTTTGCTAGTATTTTGTAGAGGATTTTTGCATCTATGTTCATCAGTGATATTGGTCTGTAGTTTTCTTTTTTTGTGACATCTTTGTCTGGTTTTGGTATCCGGGTGATGGTGGCTTCACAGAATGATTTTGGGAGTGTTCCTCCTTCTGTTCTATTTTGGAAGAGTTTGAGAAGGATAGGTGTTAGCTCTTCTCTAAATGTTTGATAGAATTCACCTGTGAAGCCATCTGCCTCTGGAATTTTGTTTGTTGGAAGATTTTTAATCACAGTTTTAATTTCAGTGCTTGTGATTGGTCTGTTCATATTTTCTATTTCTTCCTGGTTCAGTCTCAGAAGGTTGTGCATTTCTAAGAATTTGTCCATTTCTTCCAGGATTTTCATTTTATTGGCATATAGTTGTTTGTAGTAATCTCTCATATCCTTTGTACTGCTGCAGTATCAGTTGTTACCTCCCCTTTTTCATTTCGAATTCTATTGATTTGAGCCTTCTCCATTTTTTTTCTTGATGAGTCTGGCTAATGGTTGATCAATTTTGTTTATCTTCCTAAAGAACCAGCTTTTAGTTTTATTGATCTTTGCTATTGTTTCCTTCATTTCTTTTTCATTTATTTCTGATCTGATCTTTATTATTTCTTTCCTTCTGCTAAATTTGGGGTGTTTTTCTTTTTCTTTCTCTAATTGCTTTAGGTGTAAGGTTAGGTTGTTTGTTTGAGATGTTTCTTGTTTCCTAAGGGACGACTGTATTGCTATAAACTTCCATCTTAGGACTGCTTTTGTTGCATCCCATAGGTTTGGGGTGGTGGTGTTTTCATTTTCATTTGTTTCTAGGTATTTTTTGATTTCCTTAGTGATCTCTTGGTTATTAAGTAGTGTATTGTTTAGCCTCCATGTGTTTCAATTTTTTACAGATTTTTTCCTGTTATTAATATCTAATCTCATAGCATTGTGTTCAGAAAAGATACTTGATATGATTTCAGTTTTCTTAAATTTACCAAGGTTTGACTTGTGACCCAATATATGATCTATCTTGGAGAATGTTTTCATAAGCACTTAGAATAAAGTTTATTCTGTTGGTTTTGGTTGGAATGTCCTAAAAATATCAATTAAGTCCATCTTGTTTAATGTATCATTTAAAGCTTATGTTTCCTTATTTGTTTTCATTATGTATGATCTGTTCATTAGTGGAAGTGAGGTGTTAAAGTAATTTACTAAGATTGTGTTACTGTCAATTTCCCCTTTTAAGACTGTTAGTATTTGCCTTATGTATTGAGGTGCTCTTATGTTGGGTGCATAAATATTTACAATTATATCTTCTTCTTGGATTGATCCTTGATCATTATGTAGTTCCTTCTTTGTCTCTTGTAATAGTCTGTTTTAAAGTGTATTTTGTCTGATATGAAAATTGCTACTCCAGCTTTCTCTGGATTTCCATTTGCTTGGAATATCTTTTTCCATCCCCTCACTTTAAGTCTGTATGTGTCCCTAGGTCTGAAGTGGGTCTCTTGTAGACAACATACATTTGGGTCTTGTTTTTTATCCATTCAGCCAGTCTTTGTCATTTGGTTGCAGCATTTAATCCAGTTACATTTAACATAATAATTGATATGTATGATCCTATTACCATTTTCTTAATTGTTTTAGGTTTGGTATTGTTGGTCTTTTCCTTTTCTTGTGTTTCCTGCCTAGAAAAGTTCCTTTAGCATTTTTTGCAAAGCTGGTTTGGTTGTGCTGAATTCTCTTGTCTTTTGCTTGTCTGTAAATATTTTAATTCCTCCATCAAATCTGAATGAAATCCTTGTTGGATAGAGTAATCTTGGTTGTAGGTTTTTCCCTTTCATCACTTTAAATATGTCCTGACACTCCCTTCTGGCTTGCAGAGTTTCTGCTGAAAGATCAGCTGTTAACCTTATGGGGATTCCCTTGAATATTATTTTTTGTTTTTCCCTTACTGCTTTTAATATTTTTTCTCTGTATTTAATTTTTGACATTTTGATTAAAATGTGTCTTGCCCTGTTTCTCGTTAGATTTATCCTGTATGGGACTCTCTGTGTTTCTTGGACTTGACTAGCTATTTCTTTATCCATATTAGGGAAGTTTTCAATTATAATCTCTTCAAATTTTTCTCAGTCCCCTTCTTTTTCTCTTCTTTTTCTGGGACCCATATAATTCTAATGTTGGTGCATTTAATATTGTCCCAGAGGTCTCTGAGACTGTCCTCAATTCTTTTCTTTCTTTTTTCTTTTTTCTTCTCTGCAGTAGTTATTTCCACTATTTTATGTTCCAGGTCACTTATCCGTTCTTCTGTCTCAGTTATTCTGCTACTGATTCCTTCTAGAGAATTTTTAATTTCATTTATTGTGTTGTTCATTATTGTTTGTTTGTTCTTTAGTTCTAGGTTCTTGTTAAGTGTTTCTTGTATTTTCTCCATTCTATTTCCAAGATTTTTCGTCATCTTTACTATCATTATTCTGAATTCTTTTTTCAGATAGACTGCCTATTTCCTCTTCATTTGTTAGGTCTGGTGGGTTTTTCCCTTGCTCCTTCATCTGCTCTGTGTTTCTTTGTCTTCTCATTTTGCTTAACTTACTGTGTTTGGGGTCCTCTTTTTTCAGGCTGCAGGTTTGTAGTTCCTGTTGTTTTTGGTGTCTGCCCCTAGTGGCTAAGGTAGGTTCAGTGGGTTGTGTAGGTTTCCTAGTGGATGGGACTAGTGCCTGTGTTCTGGTGGATGAGGCTGCATCTTGTCTTTCTGGTGGGCAGGTCCACGTCTGGAGGTGTGTTTTGTGGTGTCTGTTACCTTATTATGATTTTAGGCAGCCTCTCTGCTAATGGGTGGGTTTGTGTTCCTCTCTTGCCAGTTGTTTCACTATGGTGTCCAGCATTGTAGCTTGCTTGTCATTGAGTGGTGCTGGGTCTTGGCTTTGAGATGGAGATCTCTGGGAGATTTGTGCCATTTGATATTACTTGGAGCTGGGAGGTCTCTGGTGGACCAATGTCCCGAAGTTGGCTCTCCCACCTCAGAGAAACAGCCCTGATGCCTGGCTGGAGCACCAAGAGCCTGTCATCCACATGGCTCATAATAAAAGGGGGATAAAAAGAATGATAGAAGGAAAGAAAAAGATAAAATAAAATAAATAAAATAAGATAAAATTTAAAAGATATTAAAATAAGAAAGAAAAAGTAATTAGTCTTTTTTTTTTTTTTTTTTTTTTTTTTGCGGTATTGGGGCCTCTCACTGCTGTGGCCTCTCCCATTGCGGAGCACAGGCTCCGGACGCGCAGGCGCAGCAGCCACGGCTCACGAGCTCAGTTGCTCCGCGGCATGTGGGATCCTCCCGGACCAGGGCACGAACCCGTGTCTCCTGCATCGGCAGGCGGACTCTCAACCACTGCGCCACCAGGGAAGCCCCTAATTAGTCATTTTTAAGTAACATTAAAAAAAATGAAAGAAAGAAAGAAGAGAAAAACCAAACCAAAAAAGAAATCCACCAATGATAACAAGTACTGAAAACTATATTAAAAAAAAAAAAAAAAAACGGAAAAAAAACAAAAAAAGGACAGACAGTACCCTAGGGAAAATGGTAAAAACAAAGCTATACAGAACAAATCACACAGAGAAGCATATAGAGTCACACTCACAAAAAGCAAAAAAGGGGAAAAAAATATATATATATATATATATATATATATATATATATATATATATAATTGCTCCCAAAGTCCCCCTCCTCAATTTGAGATGATTTGTTGTCTAATCAGGTATTCCACAGATGCAGGGTATATCAAGTTGACTGTGGCGATTTAATCCACTGTTCCTGTGGCTGTTGGGAGAGATTTCCCTTTCTCTTTTTTGTTCACACAGCTAATGGGATTCATCTTTGGATTTAGCCCTGCCTCTGGGTGTAGGTCACCTGAGGGTGTCTGTTCTTCACTCAGACAAGACGGGGTTAAAGTAGCAGCTGCTTTGGGGTCTCTGGCTCACTCATGCCTGGGGGAGGGATGGGTACGGAGTTTAGGGAGAGCCTGCAGTGTCAGAGTCTGGCATGACATTGCACCAGCCTTAGGCATGCCGTGTGCTCCCCAGGGGAAGTTGTCCCTGGATCTCGGTACCCTGGTAGTGGCCGGCTGCACAGGCTCCCACCAGGGGAGTTGTGGATAGTGACCTGTGCTTGCACACAGGCTTCTTGTTGGCTGCAGCAGCAGCCTTAGTGTCTCACGTCCATCTCTGGGGTCCGTGCTGGCAGCCGTGGCTCACGTGCATCTCTGGATCTCCTTTAAGCAGTGCTCTTAATTCCCTCTCCTCGTGCACCATGAAACAAAGAAGCAAGAAAAAGTATCTTGCCTCTTCTGCAGTTCCAGACCTTTTCCGGACTCCCTCCCGGCTAGCCGTGGTGCACTAACCCCCTTCAGGGTGTGTTCAGTCAGCGAACCCCAGTCTTCTCCCTGGGATCCGTACAAAGCTGCAGCCTCAGTTCTCAGCCCTCACCCGTCCCAGTGGGTGAGAAGACAAACCTCTGGGGCTGGTGAGTGCTAGTCGGCACTGATCCTCTGTGCAGGAATCTCTCTGCTTTGCCCTCTGCACCCCTGTTACTGCCCTCTCCTCCATGGCTCTGAAGCTTCTGCCCTCCACCACCTGCAGTCTCCACCTCTGAAGGGCCTTCCTAGTTTGTGGAAACCTTTCCTCCTTCACAGCTCACTCCCACTGGTGCAGATCCTGTCCCTATTCTTTTGTCTTTGTTTTTTCCTTTTTCTTTTGCCCTAGGTACGTGGGGAGTTTCTTACCTTTGGGGAGGTCTGAAGTCTTCTGCCAGCGTTCAGTAGGTGTTCTGTAGGAGTTGTTCCACATGTAGATGTATTTCTGATATATTTGTTGTGAGGAAGGTGATCTCCAAGTCTTACTCTTCTGCCATCTTGAAGCTCCTCTTGTTATTTTAAATGAATTTTGTTTTATCTTTTAACTGTGCTAGTGATATATATATATATATATATATATATATACAACTGAATTTTATGTATAATTTTGTCATGTTATAAACTAACTTCAGGTTTATAACAATCTCAGTTATTTGTCTAGAATTGTTTCCCAGTTATTTCATCCTGTCATGTGCAAATAATGGCCACTTTACTATTTTCTTTCTAATATTATTCAGTCTTATTTTACTCTCTTGCTAGATTTCATTGACATGTGGTTGGGAATTTTGTGGTGTAACTGGTGGCGCTGGAAAAGCATTTAATGTTTAATTAAGCATAGTACTGGTCGTTGGTTGGTTTTGATATCATTTTAAAATCATGTTATAGATATGTTGTTCTTTTTCTATTTTAATAAGTGTGGGAAGTGCTGGACCATAGAATTTAAGATAGTAGACTCTGAAGCCATATTTACAAGATTCAAGTCCAATCTCTGTTACTTAAACTCTGACTCATCACAGAAATTATGTAAACTCTCTGTGCCTCATTTTTCTCATCTGTAAAATGGGGAAAATGACACCTATCTCATAAGTTTTCTGTAAATTCATATTTATAAAACTCATAAATAGTCCCTGAAACATAATAGGTACAAGATACATGTTTACTGTTATAACTTCCTACAAAGCATTTTGTTAAAATTAGTTTAATAGCTTCTGAACTTTGGTTACTTTAAAATTCCTATTCAACTTATTTGGATATCTATGTTATCTCTCTTTTATTATGATTAGTACTTATATTCATTTAATTGTATTATTAAGTTTTCAGGAAAAGAAGTTCTGACCCTTTTATCTGCCTGATTTCTTCTTACATATATATATATATATATATATATATATATATATATATATATATATAAAATTTGTGAATGCATTCAAATTTTATAAAATAGGCAAAAAAAAAAAACAGAAAAATTTAAACTCCCCCTTCAACTCTCACTCTTACTCCCTGGAGGTTTTCATAGTCATGAAGTTGGCTTTCATGCTTCTCTTCCATTTTTGTACATCTGCACACATAGTGATGCATTTATACCTCCATAGATGCATTTTACTCTAACAGATAAATTGTTCTGCAACTTACTCATTTTACTTTACAGTATGTCTTAGCAAGATATCTAGTCCAAAGCAAAGAGATCTACCTCTTTCTTTCAAACAACCACCTAAGATAAGAGGTAGTGCCCACTCTATAAGAACTTGCTTTTTGATAGAATCAATAAATATCCATGTATATGGCTCCATAGACTCACGTGCAATTATTTTTAAGGATAACTCTGGAAATTGAACTACTCAATCAAAAGGCAAGCCTATTTTAAAATTTGAGGCATAGAGTAAAAGACTGCTTTCTCATGAGATTTCCACCATTTACAGAACGACTGATATTTTTTGAAGACAGTGCCAGTGTCTGATCCTTGCTGTTATCACAACTCATTAATGATTTTATTTTTTGCCAATAGAATGAGTGAAGAACATTTTCTTCTTTTTTAGTTTGCATTTCCTGTGAACACCAGTGTGTCTGAGCATATGTTTTTAATGTATTTGCATTTGGATGTTGTTTGTCTTTTGTTCCCCATTTCCAATTGAGCAGGTTGAGCTGGTAAATTCGGTTTAGAACAGTTGCTCACAGTTCACAGGACTTTTACTTACGGGGTCAGTGGGTATTTTCTTCCACAGGACTGCCCTTGGTCAGCAGCAGGATTGTTGGCTTGGATCCAATCTTATTTCTTTTAATTTAGGGAGACACAGCAGACTGAAAACACTCCTTGCTTTGTCTCTCCCCTGAGCCCCCTCATTGTCAGCCTGAGCTAAGGGGTATCCTCTAGTCAGGGCCTGTTCCCTGCTCACATACTGCATCTGTGCTCCCACTGCTGTGGTGGTGGAGGTGCCTTCAGAGATTCATTAAGCTTATTCCTCTGATGCCAAATCATACTTGGCATCACCAGGTTTAATCAACTCCAAACTTCTTCCAATTTGTTCCAAAATATTATTATAGCAGGAGCAATGTGCTTTGAAGTTGTCAGTATGAGATTATAGTCATTTCCTAGTTAAACTAGAGGAAGTTGCCTTCTTCAAAATTCATTTAAGGAGATTTGTAAATGGACATTTATGCTGGTATCTTTCCTAGAAGTCTTAAGGAAATTCTTAATCATTGACAATCATGGCTATCTTTATCAGAGCCTATTTTAAGCTAATGGACTTTCCTGTAGTTTTATTACCTATCATTTCTGTGATTATTTCTTATAGTTAGTCAAAATCCAACCCTAAAACATGAAATAATTGTATATTACCTTTTTGTTAATGGAGAAATGTATAAATTTACAGTTTTCTGTAGTACCAAGATAATTCTGAGACAAGTCTCTAGTGACTTAAGTAATCACATGTCTAAGTAAATTCAGTCTGGATGAGAGATCTAAATAAATTGTATGCTTGCAGGTAAAGCTAGGGAAGGTGTGGGAGAATGGGGGAGGAGAGGGGCAGGGCCAGAAGGGAGCAATGGGGAATGGAGTAGGTTTGTAAGTAGGAGGTTTGTTTGGAAGGTTGACCTGAAGGGGATAGAAGTAGGAGGAATTACTAGAGTGAGGAAAGGAAGGGGATACTAGGGCTGGAAGAAGGCAAAGTATCAGTGAGAAGGAAACAAAATTATCTTTAATTCATAAGGAATATATAAGCACAACCTACTTAATTAATAAAGTAGCATATTAGTCAATTACTCTAAAATGTTACTAATAAACTTAATTGTTTGGGACTCTCAGCTACCCATCAAGAAGATTGCCCCCTTGTGCACAGAAAAACGTGATAGTGGAGAATTGAAAATTTGCTGCAAGCCAATCCTCTTAGTTACCTGTTCTCTTTCATTTCGTTGGTCATTTGAGCCACATAAAGCAGGAGGCAGCACACAGAGAAGGGAAGAGAGAAGCCTGAAGTCTGGGTTTTCTGAATTCAGCATTTACAGATACAAGCTTTCTCAAATGGAGTTGACAGCAGGAAGAAAGCTGAGTGGGCAATCTTTAACTCAGAGTAACACCGGAGAATGTGAACTCTCCCAGGACCTAAAGCACACCTTAAAGCTCACCTGGAAAGGAGGTTTGTACCAAGTTGGACAATTGGTAGGTAGAGGCTGCCTTGAGCCAAGTAGAGAAGAAGTTTAAGGCCAAGTCAGGGAATGTGGTCATCCATCTGTTACATGTGTCACAGGTTTTATGCTATTAGTGCCAAGACAGCTACATCTTTTTTAACTTCGTAAATTGTTTTAATTTATAGTAGCTTAAGGAGAATAAAATTAAATTGAGGTTGATAAGTATGGTGGGTATAAGAAAAATTATTAAAATTTGAACATAAGACAAATATGAGCAGGTTGTCCCTCAATACCCCTTGGAGGAAGTTTTAAGCAGCTCAGCCAAGGATTACCTAGGGAAACGGGCTTTACTCACAGCTAGCTAGTGGTTCCAGACTTAATGAAGTCACAGCTAACTTGTAGATTTTTACGCAAAGATATGTAGATAGTCTGGTAGAGAAGGTAATGCCCAAGGATACAGTTTATTGAGCAGCAGGCTATTAGACAGTTTTATATATCACTTAGAATCATAGACTAACATTCCTTTATTAAATTGACTATAATGAGCCTTCTTTTCAAATACTACTTGAACCCACTTTATAATTTTACTAGTTCCTACATTAATTATGTCAATTATGTTTTTACTTTTGAAAGTTATACCTTAACATGAACAAGGTAGCAAATTGTAGATATTTGTGTTTCTTTGAATCTCCTTTAAAACTTCACTTAAGGAGGTTTTGCAAATGCTTAAATAACTGTTCATGATTTTAGGAATTTAATTTTTCACCTGAAGCATAATTATTGACTTAAAAAAGATTATTTCATTGCTTCTAGGAGAAACCTGGTTGTTAACCACATGGTTATAAATGTACATCTAAAAGAAAACAAGTGGTCACTTTTTAAAATAGGAGCTTATAAACCTTACAAGAAATGGTGAAACATCCCATTGGTGGGATTTGTAGATAGACTAAAAAGATTTCAACATATGATTTTTTAAAAAACATAATTTAAATATTTTAGTTCCAAAAAATGCATTTTTCCTACTTTTGGAGGTAAATGTGCCTTCTTCTCATTGCCACTCAAACAATATTTGGATGTTTTAATGTGTTTTTGAATCAATAGCTCTACTCTACACAATGGTTCTCAATCTCTTGCGAGGCTCTGGAATCACTTGAGGAACTAACTTTTGATGCTTGGGTTCCAGTCCCTAAAATTTTGTTTTAATTGATTTGGTGCATGGCCCAAACATTGGTGTTTTTAAATGCAGGTGAGAACCAAGGTTGAGAACCACTGCCAACCTTGACAATCATCAGGACCTTTTTAAAAATAAAAATACCTCATTCCCACCACTTGGAGGTTCTGATTCAGATGATTTGAAGTAAGGAAAAGTAACCCCACTTAATTCTGAAGGCCAACAGGGCCTGGGAACCACTGGCTAAAAGAGTTCATTTTAGTAATTTTGGTAACACGGATCAGAAACTTCTGCCTTATAATACGCAGCTCTAACTAGTCTCCCTAGCTGGCTTTGCTCATTTATGAGTTAGTAATTTAGTTTTTAACATTTAGTAGGGAAATCTTGTTTTGAGAAAAAATGAGATTCAGTGTAATTTTGAAAGGAGTCAAGGCATTTTCACAAGGGGAAATACAAATTATTCTATGACTAATGTGTAAAAGCTATATCTTATTAAACTTCTGTAATTTAAAAAGATAGATATTTGTTAATTAGGAGACAAATTTAACCACAAGTGGGGAAAAACCCTTTCTCAGTGTTCTAAATTGAAATCTGCTAAAAATACCGAAGCCTGATAAAAACTTGACCCTGATACACTATCATGATGCAGAATGGAGCTGCTGTTGCCCTAACACTGGATGATTATAAATACCTCTCTGAAATACACATAGAGCTCTCAACAAAAGAACCTGCTGCTGCTCTAAATCGGGCACTAAGAAGACTCCAGCTGGTAAGATGTGAGCTCCATCTAGCTTTCTCTTCAACTGCACAACTATTGATGTCCAAGAGGATGAAGATAAAAGTTTACTTTCAGGAACAATACTACTTTTTAATGTTATGTTCTCATAAAGAAATAGAAAACATTGTAAGTTAAATGTTCTAACATAGATGCTAGTAAGAAAATCAATTTTTCCACTAAATTCAGATAAAAGGTATAGAATTTTCAAACTGGAGGATTCACCTCTTCACTAGTTCTGGAATATTCTCAGATACTATTACTTCAAATATGGCTTTCTCTCAATTGGAGCTATGTTGCACCATTTCATTCTATCCTCTATGCCTTCTAACTTGTCTTTAATTATTTATAATTTGTTGTCTCTTTGATGAATCTTGGGTAGTTTTCACAGTTCTATGTTTTACTCCACTATGCTTTCCTTCAGGCATATGTGAGCTGCGATTTAGTGTATCAATTTACTATTTAAATTTTATTACCTATATTTTTCTGGACAGAAGTGACCACAGGACTCAGATTTTCTCTCACTGGTCTTTTTAATGCTAGAGGATCTTAGAACTACAGGTGTCCCCATCCCAGGAGGTCCTACCTGTATGGAAGGCTGGGTAAAGGGTAAAGGAGGACTTCTGGCAGTAAGGACACTTGGACCCCAATGTGTCTTCTAGCAGCAGACAAGGTCAGTGAGAGGAAATCAAGCAAAATAATATGAACAAAAAAAGTAGAATAAATACTTAATGTAGATAAAGGCCAAAAATAATGAAATCTGAGAGAAAATGAGGATAGCTTTATTTTAAAACAGAGAGTTTATTTGCTTGAAATAATCAATACAAAGAGGAAACCCTTGACAAGCCATTTAAAAATGAAAGGAAACACATTTTATAAATAATAAAGGCCATTATTTATGGGATAACAGAATTATAAAACAAAGAGATTTTTGTATAGCTATTGGAATAAACTTCAAATCCATGTGAAATAGATGATTTCTAACAAAATGTGCTGTCAAAATTAATTCTAAGATAGAAAGAACGAATGACTTAATAACCTTATAGATATGTTTTATGTAAATACAAAACAGTCAATGTGGTTAAAGTTAACAGTGTAATAAAAGAAGAAAGAAAGGTTGGACAGAGGTTCCCTGTGGGCAGAGAGACTGGAGATGGGGGGTTGATTAAGTGGAACTTTATCAGCAGTAGTTGTGTTGTCTTTAAGAGAAAACATTGGGAGCAATATGATAGAGTCTTGGCAGTTCTTTCTTTGAGAGGGCTTACGTTATGGTTGTCTGTGTCATTGTTCCTTGTATGTTCCCCCACCCACAACTCCATGCAGAATTTTTTTTAAATGCCATGTGAGTTCCTACAGAAATGTAAATACCATTTGACAAAATTCAACACCCTTTTATGACAAACACTTATCAATTGGGTGATAGAAAGAGACAGTTTAAAGAAGCATGTGGATAGCTTTAAGAAATATTCCCAGCAAAATAAGAGACAATGTGTCTAATATCACCGCTTTTATTTGGGCTCTTATTTATTTCCCCAAAAGGCTCAAAACCACTCTTGGTTTGGAAGAATCTTGCTACAACTTTCCTTAAGGTGATTTTACTGAAACTGATCAGAACCTACACAGCTCAAGAACAGTGACATTTAAAACCCATCTTGAGATGCAGGAAATAGCCTTTTGGGATGCTTTCCTGGGAATTCATTAATAATTTGTATTAGTGAGTTTTGTTCTTAAAATTGCAGCTTGCCCTGTGGGCCATTGAGCACTGGCTGGCCGTGCAGCACACCCACAGCTACTGTGTCTAATTTTACTGCACTCCTGGAAATTGGAGCTCTGAAGGGGAAGAATAAATAAGGAGTAGGCTTATTGTTGTTATACTGATGTTTTTCAAGGCATTTTTTTTATATGATTTGCTATAAGACTCATCATAGTTTTTAAGGTGAGTGGGGTTTATTGATGCAGGCTACTGTAGGGAATTGAATCACCCAAGTTTCATGGGTGGGAATGGAGACTCAGGAGAATCAGATCATTGGCCAGCCATGCCTAGTTCATGGGGCCTCAATCCACTCTCTGCTGAAGATTACGTGGAACACAGATCTGACTAAGACCAGGGAGCTGCCTGCTGCTTGTCTCCCCCTGGCCCAGATCCTCCCTACCTGTGCTCCACAGGGCTCATTTGGGCCAGTGGTTCTTTGGGTTCAATGTTACTATTACTTGTCTGACTTTATCAAAACAGTGCTGTTCTTTCCCTCCTGCTTATGGTTCTTGATATTTATGGATTCCTCTGTCACACAGTGAGCTGACAGTAAAGAAGAATGGTTGTAACAAGTATGAGTTATGAATAACAACTATAATTCAAAGATAAAACTACTACTAAGAACAATGAGAGTTTCCATAATTGCAATCATGATTAAAATAGCTTTCAATTGATAGATTAGTTGTCATTGTTATGACTGCTGTAATTAAGAGTTAGGGAATAATCTTATGTTAACAAAGTGATGAATGAAGGCAGCCAGTGAATATTTGGGGAGTGCCTATCTAGAGAGTTGTCAAAGGATATGCCTTTCTTAAGGAGGATTTCCTAACAACAACAACGAAAAGCAACAGTAGCAGCAAGCAATACAACTATGATTAATACAGCTGTACAGTGTCTTAAGCAGGCAGTGAGTACAGGATTTTACATTTTTGTGTGTGTGTGGTACGCGGGCCACTCACTGTTGTGGCCTCTCCCATTGCGGAGCACAGGCACCGGACGCGCAGGCTCAGCGGCCACGGCTCACGGACCCAACCGCTCCGCGGCACGTGGGATCTTCCCGGACCGGGGCACGAACCCGTGTCCCCTGCATCGGCAGGCGGATTCTCAACCACTGCGCCACCAGGGAAGCCCAGGATTTTACTTTTAATGCTCAAAAAATATGTGAAAATTTTCTTTTATTGTTCCCATTCTACACATGAAGCTATTGTGGTACAGAGAGGTAAAATAACATGTTCAAAGTCACACAGACAATACATAGCAGATCTTGGATTCAATTCCAGGGACATACTTCCCAAGAAAGACTTGTATGGAATTGCTACTGCTCAAGTTTCCTGAAACAAGCACTATTTTAGCAGATGTAATGATGAGGACTCAGAATACCAGACCAGAAGAGATTCACCAAAGTCAGAAGGTACAGCTTCACTTGGAAGAGAGGAGTATCTGATCTGCCAAAGAAACAGAGCTCTGACTTCACATACTGTAACATGTAGTGGGGACTTTGCAAAACCCACAGTCTGTGTGTCAGGGATGCAGAAATTTTAAAGTGAGATATCATTTGAAAGACCATTTCTTTGGTCTACAGCCAGTGTTATTTCTGCTTTGCCGTGAACTTGACAGAGGCCGGCTAATCCTGAATGTGACATCCTGGGGAACTAAATTATGTACACGTGAGGAGCTGCATCTGTGCATTAGCAATGACACTTTGAGATTAGTTAGGATATAAAAGTGAAAATTCTGGGTCTGTTATATTTTAGAATAAAAAATTGCTCTTCCTAGCTACAGGTTCAAAAATAGCTCTTCAGGTGGTAGTTTATGCTGAGGAAGAATCGTGTAGAATTCAAGTTGTGAAGACAAATAGCATTGAGAGTATTTTTGAGACAGTGTCATCTTGTCCTCCTGCAATCAAGATGTGATGAAAAATTCTATGACATGTGTTGGGGGGTTCCTTACTCCCTTTCCCTCCTCCCAGATTCTAACAAGTTGAAAACTATGTGCAAATGTCAAGGATTAAAATATCTCCTTCATTGTTGATGAAGCCGAGTTTGAGGATTCATCTTGGATCCAACAAAAAATGAGTTTCTATTTCCCACCTGCACTGGACATACAGGACAGAGATGTCCTGCCAGGTGAACCAACCACACTTAGCTATCACAGACCAAAGCCGGGGATGGAGACCCAGTGACCTCACAACACCCCCTACCCAGGAGAAGTAAAGATCCATGGAAAGAATGGCAAATCCTGGCTCACTTCTACTTGTGGGTGAGTGTAAATCCTTATTTCATGGGATGAGGCAGGAACAAAGGGAGATGGAGAAAATCTTTCCTTTAGATTATGAAAACCTTGTTTCAAACAGATTAACTGGTGGTTCAAAGTATTGAACATTATCTTTCCACCTATTTATTTGGTTGCCTCTGGTATGTGTACCCTCCTTCTACTCATCGTGGGTGATACACGGAATTAGAAAAGATGACCATGCTTTGGGACCTTCATCTCTAAAAAAGATAGGAAAAGTCAGTGTACACACACATTCAACACTTAAATAACAACACAACAAGCCAGATCACAACACATCCAGTTGCTCTCAAAAAGCATACGGATCTCATTACATACAAATAGATGAGAAGTTGAATTCTGTGGAGAACGAGATTACTGCTGACCGAAGCAGTTAAGGGGTCCTTATGGGGCAAGTGATTTCACAGATAAATCCATTATCAAAGAGCAGGCAAGGCTGTACTAAGGGGAAATAGAGTTGTCAAAGAGGAGGGAGCATGAGAAGTGTGTGTGTGGGTGTGTGTTTGTATCTGTGTGCACACAAGGCCGTGAATGGCCCATGCAGATTAGAAAGTGAGTAATGAGGACAAAGTTGGGACTAGGTTTTATGGAGTGCAAAACTGAGGGGTCTTTATGGATATTTTGTAAGAACAAAACATTTTAAAGCTGTGGTCAATGCCTTAGGGAGATCTGTTAAGCTAGAGACTCATGCATTGTGAGAGAGAGTCAACTGAGGCAAGGAGGCCAATGGAAGGGGTTGAGAGAAATAGTGCAAGTGACCAAATCCTGAACTAAATAGGAGAAGTGAATGGAATTAAAAGGGCAGAGGTAGAAGTGTCACACAGGCGACTTCTACAAGATTCCATTTTCTTCAGAATCTGATGCAAATGAAATGACTAACACACAATATTCAGAAAACTGCCTGAAGTACCTACTGTGAAATGTAATTGTGGGTAAAGGGAGGAACAGCCTCTCAGCCCCAGAAAGGAAGTTGCATTGGAGCCTCCAATTTCATGAGCACATTCATGCTGTCTATGTTGATTAGAATTTGGTCTGTATTCTGATGATTGAATCAGTTTGGGACAAGCTAATCTAACCTTGTCATCTGCAGTTCAGTTGTCCATATAGCCCTCCAAGAAGGATACAGCATAAAACTGTATTTCACACATAATGGGAATTTTGCATATTTGTGGAATAATAAATGCATGTAATAGAAGGGAATGATTTTGACATCAGGAAATTCTGAGGTCAAATCTTGGCTTTAACACTTCCTAGATAGGTCACCATAAGTAGATAAATATAATTTCTGTGAGTTTGTGAAATGGTGAAAATAATACTTCTCTCACTGGCTTGTCTTGAAAAATAAATAATGTGATGCAAAGTGCCACATAATAAAGCATCACTTGATTGTTATTCAGAAAACGATTGACTTCTTAATACCTTTCCTACTGATTCAATGATTTTTGCTACTTGTGGTCACCATGACCTTGAGCATAGCATCTGTGAAATCCCATCATCTCTGGATATTTCAGTTCATTTTACATAATTATACTTTTGGTAAATTCTTATAATACACCAGACATAGTGCTATGTATTCAGTACATAAAGCAGAGGAAAACATGGCTTCTACTTTCTAGGAGGTTAAAATCCATTAGTGGAAATAGACATGGAAGCGGGAAGTAAAGTATTGAGGGACATGCTGTATAGATGTATGGACCAAATTGTGCAGCGGCACAGATGTGAGTTGTTTAATCAGAGATGAGGACAAGCAATAGAATGATGGGTGCAGTTTTCCTTAGAGAGAGAGGGCAGATGCTTGAGAGAAGATGAAGAATGGCTATACCTTTTTCAGATAAATAAAAAGGGTGGGGTGGCATCTACTGACCACCACCACATTTATATTCTATGCCAGGGGACCTTGAAAGATAACCTTCATAATACAAGTAAAAGCAAACACTATTAATATTGAACACTGGGTCAGGCACTGTTTCAGATGTTTTATGTATATTCTTGTGTAATTTTCATTTAAAGATAAGGAAAAATGATTCAAAGAGGTAAAGTCAGTTAGCCCATGTTATAAAAATGGTAAATGATCAAATAAGTATTTTAGCTCATGCTTGATGAGTCCAAGTCTAGAATTCTTTCCACAGTATTAGATCATATTTATTTTGGTGTCCAAATGAGAAATTTTCTATAAGAGGACCTGGAAAGCTATAATTTATCTTATTTTTGTTTGTAATACATGGATTTTATGTTAATGTATTTAAAAATTTAAACAATTTATATACTTTTCTGTGTTATGTGATGGTCATTAAGGGGCAGCCATGAGAAAAAAGGCTCAGGAAAACAATATTCATTATACCCACAGATCCTAGAGACAGGAAACATGACATGACACAGAGGGCCATATGAGGAAGCACCAGAATCAGTCAGGAGGCAGAAGGGGTAGGATTTAGGGGACAGCCCAGGCCATGGTCTTTATGGAATTTTCATGGGAAAGGCAAGTTGAAAAGTTTAGGATTGGCTGATTTGAATAACTTTAGTGAGATCTAAACTATAGGTGTGGTCCCTGATTGCCAGGTACCTCAACTTGGGATAATTAAGGCAGAAGAATATTGCCTCCTGGGATGCACAGGTCAGATGCAGGAAGTCTGGCTCTAGATTGGTTGGTTTGCACATCAAAGGCATGCTCTAGGCTAGACTCTTTGCTCTAAGAATTCACTAGCCCAGGGAGAGGCAGTCTCTCCTCAGTTAAAAGGATTTTCTTAAGGTATTAATACATATATCATAATACACAGAAAATTAAAAAAATAAACAAAATACAAACATACTCCCAAATTAATTCATTGTCAGTGTACACTAAAAGATTTTATTGCTTTGAGCTGTGTAATTATCATCACAATGCAGATTTAGACATTTCCATCACCTCAGTAACTTCCCCATGCACATTTCATTTAACCTCTGCTCCCATCCCCAGTCCTAAGCAAACACTAATCTGCTTTCTGTGTCTACACATTTACCTTTAACAAATATTTCATATAAATAGAACTATGCCATAAGTACACTTTTGTATAGTGCTTTTTTACACTGAGGTTTGCTGAGCTTCCTGTACATGTGGATTAATGCATTCATCAAAATCGTGAAGTGGTCAGACCTTATTTCTTCAAATACCTTTCCTTCCCCTTTCTCTCTCTTCTCCCTCTGGGACTCCTGTTACACTTAAGCTGGTAAACTTGATGTCTCCTATAGGTCATTGAAACCTTCATTTTTTTCAATTTTTTTTCTCTCTGATCTTTATATTGAATTATTTCTACTAATCTTACTCTGAGTTTAGTCATTATTTCTTCTACCATCTGAAATCTGTTGAGCCCTTCTAGTATATTTTTCAATTCAGGTTATTTTACTTTTCAACTTCAGAATTTTCATTTGGTTCTTTCTTCTAATTTGTATATCTTTATGAGAATCTCTCTTTATTAATTCATTGTTGTCATATTTTAATTCTTTAATTTCCTTTAGTTCTGTGAATGTATTTATAACAGCTACTTTGAAGTCTTTGATTTATCCAGAAATTGAGTTCCTTCAGAGACAGATTCTGTGACTGCTCCAACCCCATTACCTTGGTTAAACATTTCAATTCCTTTCCTGTCTTGTAATTCTTTTTTCTTGAAAAGCAGACATTTAAGATAACATTTTGTAGCAAATCTGGGTTCTGGTATATTTTTCTCTGAAGGTTGTTGTTTATGCTGTTTGTTTATTTGTTTAGTAACCCTGTGGTATGCAGCCACTGAGTAATATTCTATTGTATATATATGTACCACATCTTCTTTATCCATTCCTCTGTCAATGGACATTTAGGTTGCTTCCATGTACTGGCTATTGTAAAGAGTGCTGCAGTGAAAATGGGCGTGCCTGTATCTTTTCAAATTATGGTTTTCTCTGGATATATGCCCAGGAGTGGGGTTGCAGGATCATATGGTAACTCTATTTTTAGTTTTTTAAGGAACCTCCATACTGTTCTTCATAGTAGCTGTACCAATTTACATTCCCACACACCAACAGTGTAGGGCATTTTCAAGTCTGCTAGGGTTTTACTTTCCTTAGGGCCTTATGGAATCTCTATGATCCTGTGTGTAGCCCCAGGGTCAGCCAGGGGTGTGTGAGTACCTTGAGTCCTCTGGTCTCTACTGCATAAACATGCAGCTTGAACCAGGAATATGTGTTTCCCAAACATGACTCAGGGTCATAGAGACAATAGTTAGTTCTTCTCCACTCATACACCTCTGAAAAGTTACTTTCACTCCAATGCCATTGCCTATGGACATTGCCCATTGCTCCAAACCAAGTGATTTTCCTCTGCCATGGTACAGAATATTGATCCTTAAGGACAGTCCTGCCCTAGCAGCACCTCTATGGTGTTAAGTTTAGGAATCAGATCATCACCGGGTAAAAATGCCACTAATTACCACCTTCCGTACTCAAAATTGAGCACTTTATCAATTTCCAGAGGACCAAAATGGTGGTTTTTAAAGAGGCTTTTTTTTTTTATTATTTGCTTTTTGGGGAGAATTTGCTGATCATCTCACTGGACCACAGCCACTCTTCCCTATTTTTCCAACCAGTCTGTAAGTCTAAAATTAATCACAATAAATTTTAATTAATTATGACATTCTTTTATGCTCTTTTGGGTGATGAAATCCTGGACCTGAGAGCAAGCTGTTTTAACACTCTATGTAAAATTATGCTCTTCAGGGGTGAATTATGTTACATACATTAATACAGTAATAATAATACTCATGTTTTATTCTAATAAAGTTCTTATTTTGGAGAGTATAAGAGAAGGGTAGGTATGAGTAGAGCTGCCAAATTCTGAAGATAAATGTCCAATTTCAGGGACACACTGGTACCTCAGAATTCAACAATATGAGGTGAGAAAATTCAAAAGTATATAAAAAATTAGTGAAATGGTACAGCATTGCTTCCTGTCTCCTAGAAGATGAAACCCTATCTAGCCTATAATAAGATGGAAATGAAGAGAGCTGATGAATAATGAAGGAACACTGAAATGAGGAAGATTCTTATGGTGGGAAAGGGACACACAAAGATATTAGAGAAATAAGGAGTGGTTCTGAACATGGGGGTTTAGGAGAATCCTTTTACTAGATATGTGATTATGATAGAGTTACTTAAACTCTCATTATCAGTGTTTACACCCTGAAAATGGGGATGAAATAGGACATTTATCATAGGGAATGATTTTTTAACATCTTTATTGGAGGATAATTGCTTTACAATATTGTGTTAGTTTCTGTTGTATAACAAAGTGAGTCAGCTATACATATACATATATCCCCATATCCCCTCCCTTTTGCGGCTCCCTCCCACCCTCCCTATCCCACTGCTCTAGGTCGTCACAAAGCACCAAGCTGATCTCCCTGTGCTTTGTGGCTTCTTCCTACTAGCTATCTATTTTACATATGGTAGTGCATATATGTCAGTCACTCTCTCCCTTCGTCTGTTTCCTCTTCCCCCTCCCCATGTCCCCATGTCCATTCTCTACATCTGCGTCTTTATTCCTGTCCAGCCCCTAGAACAGGGTAGAAAGCCCAGAGATAAACCCACACACATATGGTTACCTTATCTTTGATAAAGGAGGTAAGAATATACAATGGAGAAAAGACAGCCTCTTCAATAAGTGGTGCTGGGAAAACTGGACAGCTATATGTAAAAGAATGAAATTAGAATACTCCTTACACCATACACAAAAATAAACTCAAAATGGATTAAAGACCTAAATTTAAAGCCAGACACTATCAAACTCTTAGAGGAAAACACAGGCAGAACAATCTATGACATAAATCACAGCAAGATCCTTTTTGACCCACCTCCTAAAGAAATGGAAATTTTTTAAAAAATGGGACCTAATGAAACTTAAAAGTTCTTGCACAGCAAAGGAAACTGTAAACAAGATGAAAAGACAACCCTCAGAGTGGGAGAAAATATTTTCAAATGAAGCAACTGACAAAGGATTAATCTCCAAAATATACAAGCAGCTCATGTAGCTCAATATCAAAAAAAAAAACAAACAACTCAATCCTCAAATGAGCAAAAGATCTAAATAGACATTTCTCCAAAGAAGATATATGGATTTTCAACAAACACATGAAAGGATGCTCAACATCATTAATCATTAGAGAAATGCAAATCAAAACTACAATGAGATATCACCTCACACTGGTCAGAATGCCCATCATCAAAAAATCTACAAACAATAAATGCTGGAAAGGGTGTGGAGAAAAGGGAACCCTCTTGCACTGTTGGTGGGCATGTAAATTGATACAGCCACTACGGAGAACAGTGTGGTCGTTCCTTAAAACACTAAAAATAGAACTACCATACAACCCAGCAATCTCATTACTGGGCATATTCCCTGAGAAAACCATAATTCAAAAAGAGTCATGTACCTCAATGTTCATTGCAGCTCCATTTAAAATAGCCAGGACATGGAAGCAACCTAAGTGTCCATCAACAGATGAATGGATAAAGAAGATGTGGCACATATAAACAATGGAATATTACTCAGCCATAAAAGTAAATGAAATTGAGTTATTTGTAGTGAAGTGGATGGACCTAGAGTCTGTCATACAGAGTGAAGTAAAGCAAAAAGAGAAAAACAAATACTGTATGCTAACACATACATATGGAATCTAAAAAAAAAAAAAAAAAAAAGAAATAGGGAATGATTTAATACATTTAATTCCCTTAGAGTCTAGCACACAATAAATGTTCAATAATGTTGGCCATTATTATTGTGAGCCCAGCCCTGTTCTACATGGTATCCCAAAGAGCCTAGGTCCTCAATCAGAGCTTGCATGCAAGTCATCAAGAGAACCTACAGGCACACCTATGATACAACTTAAGGTAGTGGTATGGGATGTGTCTTAGTTTCCCAAAGGTTCCACTAGAAAGTATCACAGACTTGGTGGCTTAAAATTGTTTTGTAGGCTAGAAGTCTAAAATCTAGGTGTAGTTAGGGCCATGCTCCTTTTGAAGAATATAAGGGAATATTTCCTTTCATCTTCCTGGCTTCTGGTAGTTTGCTGGAACATCTTGGTGTTCCATAGCTTGCTAATCCATGACCCCAATCTCTATTTTATTGCCACATTGCTCTCTCCTGTGCATCTCTGTCTCCTCATGGTCATCTTTTTATGAGAACTCTAGTTATATTGGATTTGGGTTCCACTCTACTCCAACATAAGCACATCTTAACTAATTACATAGGCAACAACCTTATTTCCAAATAAAATCACATGCTCAGCAACTGGGGATGAAGACTTCAACATATCTTTTTTTTTTTTTTTTTTTTTTGGTGTATAGTAACACAATTCAATTCAAAACATGCTGTTGAAGGGACTAACAACCTTTACAATAGATGCAGATAGAAATCTTACCTGAACATCACTTATCTGAGTAGAGCAGAGCTTCCAGTGAATTCAACTGCCATAAGCACCTCCCTGCCAAGGGAGTCTCTAAACAGGAAGGTGACTGACTTTTACCACTGACATTCCAAGTCAATTGCATAGGTGAGCTCCATCAGAACTTTCCATACTTCCCACAGAGCCCCTAAACCCTCTTCCAACACATTTAACCCCCACCAGTTCAGAAAGTCACTTCTTTTGTGTGCTTCCACAATTGTGTAAATAAACTTTGTTGTCTCTCCTGTTAATCTATTGTCAGATGCACGTATCAATTATGTTTTGCTGCACAACAAACCATCCCATCACTGCTTAAAGCAATACACTGTTATTATTGCTTATAGGGTTCTGGGCAGCAAGGCAGAGCCTTCACTTTCCACTTGACTCACTGATATTAGCTGTGGGTCTGGTAAGTTGGGAAGATAGATGGTTCTGCTGAAATTGGCTGTACTTTCTCATGTCTGGAAGTCAGCTGTCTAAGGTGGAGCCCTCGACCATCTTTCTTCTCACCTTTCAGCATCCTAGCCCAGGCTTTGTCTAATGAGTTCTAAGAAAGGGATCCGAAGTGTGTAAGGCCGCCTCCTGAATTATATGCTCAGAACTGGCATTCCATCACTTACATCACATTTTATGGGCCAAAACAAGTCCAAAGCCAGCCCAGATTTAAGGAGGTGGGAAATAGACTCCACTTCTTGATGGCAGAATTACAAATTCACATTGCAAAGGGCATGAATATAGGAAAGGAATTGGAGCTATCTTTGTAATCATTTTATACCAATATTTATAGCTGGAAGTGTGCATCAGGGGTTGGCAAGTGTTTCTGTAAAAGTCCAGATATAAAATATTTTAGATTTTGTGAGGCACATACATTTTCTGTTGCTGCTGCTTCTACTTCTGTGTTTCATTGTTTGAATATTTTAATAACAGATTTTTTTGATCAGATGTGTCTTTTGCAAACATTTTCACCAAGGTGGTAGAGTAGCTTCTCATTGTATTGACACTTCTTTCACAGAGCAGAAGTTTTTATTTTATTGAACTCCAGTTTATCAGTTATTTCTTTCATGGGTCATGCCTTTGATGTTTATCTAAAAAGTTGTCACCATGTCCAAGGTCATCTAGGTTTTCTTCTAGGTTATCTTCTAGGAATTTTGTAGTTTTGCATTTTACATATAGCTTTATGATCCAGTTTGAGTTAATTTTTGTGAACACTGTGAGGTTTGTGCCTAGATTCATTTTGTGTGTGTGGGTGTAGATGTCTAGCAACATTTATTGAAAAGATTGTCTTTGTTCCATTGTATTGTTTTTACTTCACTGATAAAGATCATTTACTATATTTATGTTTATTTCTGCACTCTCTTTTCTGTTCCAAAGATCTATTTTTTTATTCTTTAGCCAATGCCACATTGTTTTAACTACTGTAGCTTTATAGTAAGTCTTAAAGTCAGGTTGTGAAAGTCTTACAACTTTGTTCTTCTCTTTCAACACTATGTTGGCTGTTCTGGATTTTTTGCATCTCCATATAAACTTCAGAATCAGTTTTTGATATCCATCTTCATCAGATACATAATTTTCAAATATTGTCTCCCATTCACTAGTTGCTTTCTCATTTTGTTGATTGTTTCCTTTGCTGTGCAGAAGCATTTTAGTTTGATGTCATGACACTTGTTTCCTTTTGCTTTTGTTGCAAAATACTTTTGGTCTCAAATACAAAGAATAATTGCCAAGACATGTCGAGGAGTTTACCACCTGTTTTTTCTAAGAGTTTTATGATTTTAGGTTAGGTCTTACACTCAAGTCCTTAATTCACTTTGAGTTGATTTTATGTATGGTGTAGGACAGTGGTCCAATATCATTCTTTTTCATGTGGCTTTCCAGTTTTTCCAACACCATTTATTGAAGAGATTGTTCTTTCCCCATTGTATATTCTTGAATTCTTTGTCATAAATTAGTTGAACATATATACATGACTTTATCTCCTGGCTTTCTGTTCTGTTCCATTTGTCTGTGTGTCTGTTTTTATGGCAATAGCATTCTGTTTTGATTACTATAGTTTTGTAATATAGTTTGAAATCAGGGAGCATGATACTTCCATCTTAGTTTTTTTCTTTTTCAGTTTTGTTTTTGTTTTAGATGTTCTTTTGTAGTACCATACAAATTTTAGGACTTTTTGCTCTATTTCTGTGAAAAATGGTATTGAAATTTTGATAGGGATTGCATAAATCTGTAGATTGCTTTGGGTAGTATGGACATTTTAGTAATATTAGTTCTTGCAATCCATGAGCACAGAATATTTTTCCATTTATTTGTGGTTCTTCAATTCGTTTTATCAATGTCTTATATTTTCATTGTACATGTGTTTCTCTTCCTTGGTTAAATTTATTCATAGGCATTTTATTCTTTTTAATGGGATTATAAATTAGATTTTTAAAAATTTATCTTTCTGATAGTTTTGACAGTTTATTATTAGTGTATATAAATGCCACAGATTTTTTTACATTGATTTTGTATTATACAACTTTATTGAATTTGTTGGTTAGTCCTAACAGATTTTTGGTGGAGTCCTTAAGGTTTTCTCTATATATTATTATGTCATTTGCAAATTGTGACAACTTTAGTATTTCCTTTCTGATTTGGATGCTCTTTATTTCCTTTTGTTTTCTAATTACTCTTCTAGGACATCCAGTACTATGCTTAATAAGAGTGGTGAGAATGGGCACTCATGTTGTTTCTCCATTTTAGAGGACAAGCTTTCAGCTTTTCACCATTGAGTATGATGATAGCTCCTATCATCATTGATTTTCATATATGGCCTTTATTATGTTGAGATATATTCCCTCTACACTCACTTTGTTGAGAGTTTTTTTTTTAACATAAATGGATAAATGTCATAATTTTTTGCATCTGTTGATATGATCATATGATTTTTATCCTTCATTTTGTTAATGTGATGCATCACAATGATTAATTTGCAGATGTTGAACCATCCTTACACCCCTGGAATAAATCTCACTTGGTCATTATGTATAATCCTTTTATTGTAATGTTTAATTTGGTTTGCTAATATTTTATTGAAGATTTTTTTGTCTATGTTCATCAGAGAAGTTGACCTCTTAATTTTCTTTTCTTATGGAAGCCTTGTCTGCTTTTGGTATCAAGGTAATGCTCCCCTCAGCAAATGACTTTGAAAGGGTTCCCTTCTATTTTTTTGGATGAGTTAGAGAAGGATTGATATTAATTATATTTTAAATGTTTGGTGATAGATACACTTTAAAATATTTTTGTTTTTCTCTCTAGTAAAATCTCTTTCCCCAGAAAAAAAGTCAGAATTATTAATATATCCTCTTTTCTATGTACTTCTGCATGCATACACACACACTCACACACACATAAGTTAACCAAGTTTCTGTACAAATTCTTATGTCTCTATGTCTTCTTGAGTGAGTGAAAAGTCAAAAACAGTTCTCATAAATTAGCATTTGTGACAGGGAGATGGTAATTCCACTATTATAGGTGGAGAGTGTAAAGAGAAGGCACAACTGAAAGGGAGATATTGAGCCTTGTCTTTGAGTTTCAGGTACCTTGAAGATATTTAACAGTTAATAATCTATGTATATATACACATATCTAAATCTGGAAATATAAGTCTGTCTGAGGAGTTACAATTTTAGAAATAAAGTAATAGTATTTATGAAAATATTTAGAGTACATGAAAACACTTAGGGATAAATATATCCTAAGCCTCAGAAATGTTTATATTAGGTCCCTATAGCAAATTAATGGTTAACAGTAAGACATTAGAAATATTCTAATGAAAATGATCTAGTAAAAATGCTTCTATCTCAGCTAATGATAAACATATATATATATATATATATATATATATATATATATATATATATGGGAGATGGTAGTCATGGCAATAAGACCAGAACATAAATAAGAGGGTAAATATTTGATAAGAAGGTACAACACTGTCATTATTTACAGAGAATAAAATATTCAATGAAAAACATCCCAGAAAAGCACTGAAAAATAACCAATTCCTGAAGATGTTTAGATATAGGAGAATTTTCCAACATCCCTTACTTTTCTATTACTGTTATAACGTAAGAGTGACAAATTTGAAAATGTACTATGTGACAAATGGACCATATTTAAAACAACAAAAAAAACCCTAAGATACTTAGGAATTAATTTAACCATACATTTTAAAGATGGTATGGAGAAAATTATGAACTTATACTGAAGGAACTATAATTGGATTTAAACCAATCTGGAAACATATATACGTGTGTTTTTGAAGGTGAGAGTTTCTCTTAGATTGATTTATTAAATTAATGCAATTCAAATATGAAAAAAAGACATTTTTATGGCCTTTGGAAGCTGTTTGGAACATTAACATGAAAAAGGAAATGCACACGTATTTATTTAAGAAAATCTTGTTAAAGAAAATGATGAGGCAAAAAAAATTTGTTTTTCCAGGCAGAAAAATATACTAAAAAAGAATTAAAATAACAGTTATTAGTTCCAGACAAATAAGTCACTGTTAAAGAATTGAGGGTCTAGAGCCATATATAAAGAAATATAGTTTAGGATTTAAGTAACATTGAAATCAATGAGAGGGATAAATGGACAATATAATAAATGATGTCATAATGGCTAAATGTAAAACTGCCTAAAGAGAATACAATAGAATTCCTATAAGAAAATACACTATCTTTTGAAATCTCTACAAATAGGACAAAATCTCAGCAGAAATACAGACAAAATTTATGTACAGATAATTTACAGAAGAAATACAAATGGTAAATACACACATATGTATATGCTTATATATATAAACAAAATAGTAATATTTTTAAAGATGGCTGTTGACTATATAGCCATCTTAAAATGTATTCTGATTTTATATGTATTTAAAAGATAAATAAATATACACATATAAAATACATAAAAATAAATGTTGTATGTATGAATATATACACATATATACTATGATTTAGCAATTCTACTTTTAGAAGTGTATCATAGATGGTTCACAAATGGAAGATCACCCAAGACAGTAGAGTAGAAAGACGTTGAGCTCACCTACTCTCAGGAGCACACCAAAATCATAGCTGTTTGCAGCACAACCATCAGGAAAAAAGACTGGAACCTACAAGAAAAGATTTTCCATAACTGAAGACATAAAGAAGGAACCACAACAGGCTGGGTTGGAGGGGTGAACTCACGATGTATTCAAGCCCCATACCACCAGGTGGGTGACCCACAAACTGGAGAATAATTGTATTGCATAGGTTCTTCCACAAGGGTGAGAGTTCTGAGCCCCATGTCAGGTTCCCCAGCTGGGGGGTCTCGCACTAAGTGATGTGCTCCCAGATCATTTAGATTTGGAGAAAACAAGGCTTAATTTTGGGAGTCCAACAGGACTAGGAAAGAGAAACTTCATTCTTAAAGGGTGCACACAAGAATCTCACAGACCCAGGGCAAAAGCTATAATTTGAGAGGATCCTGGGCCAGACTTAACTGCTAATCTTAGAGAGTCTTCCAAAGAGGGGGAGTGTGGCTGTGGCTCATCCTGGGGACATAGACACTGGTGGCAGCCATTCTTGGGAGCCCATTCTACCACATGGACAATGGTGATAGAGGGTGCCATTGTGGAATCCTCTCTCTAGTTCATTAGCTTTAAGACCTGGCCCCACCCTACAGTCTATATGATCCAGTGCCAGGATGCCTCAGGTTAAACAACTGACTGGGCAGCAACATGGCTCCACCCATCAGCAGACAGGCTGCCTAAAAACCTCTTGAGACCACCACCACCTCTGGTCATGGCACTGCTCACCAGAGGGCCCAGAACACATCTTTACCCACCAGTAGACAGGTACCAGCCCAAGAATTCCCTGGGCCTTGGGCCTGCCCTCAGGAAGTCTGGTCTAGTCTCAAGACAAGCCTCAGCCAGCAGGGGCAGACACCAGATTCAAGAAAACCACAGTCTCACAGCCTGTTGACCCAGCCTTCCCACAGCAAGTCAGACCCTGCCCTAGGAAAAGCTGGACCCTGCTCCTGCCAACACAGCTTTGGGACACCCTGGGCCCCATATACAACTGTATCAGGAACCCCCTCTCCAAACACACACACCAGCAATCTGACACCACCTTTGGGATCCTAGGGCCCTGTATCCAAATTTCAGGGCACAGCTATTCCTGCCAGTAATCTGGCACTAACTCCAGGACCTGGCTTCCACCACCAGTGGCAGGCAACAGCCCTGGAGCTTTCTGAACTCTGACTCTGCCCACCAGTTAGCCAGCAGTATCCCCAGGGGCGTCTGGGATTCTGCAGTGAGCCAACTCATGAGCCAGTCCCAACAAAGAGTGGCCAGCAGCCTCCACAAGGCAGAGACTGGCAATCAATCAAACTGGACAATAAACAACCCCAAAGACTGCCTACATAGTCACCCCATCACAACAAAAGGACCCATACAGCTCTAATGTGGGAACCCCTAGAACATATAGCTGGGTGATAGGAGGGGATTGTGCTACTGGGACACATAGGATCTACAGAAGGTCCTTCTCCATGGTCAGGAAACATAAATAGCTTTCCATATATATATATATATATATAAATACAAACAGCAACTTAGGCAAAATGAGGCAACAGAGGAAAATGTTTCATATGAAGGAAGCAGATAAAACCCCATAAGAACTAAGTGAAGTAGAGATAGGCAATCTACTCTAGAAAGAGTTCAGGATAGTGATCATGATGATCAAAGAAATCAGGAGAAGAATGGATGCACACAGTGAGAAGTTATACGTTTTTAAGAAAGAGTTAGAAAATATAAAATGAACCAAACAGAGCTTAAGAGTGAAATACTGAAATGAAAAATTCTCTAGAAAGAACCAACAGCAGACTGAATGATACAGAGGGACAAATCAATGAGCTGGAAGACAGAGTAGTGGAAATCACTCAAGCTGAATAAGAAAAAGAAAAAAAAAAGGAATGAAAAGAAATGAGGAAAGTTGAAGAGACCTGTGGGACTACTTCAGGTGTACTAACATTCATATTATAAGGTTCCCAAAAGGACAAGAGATAGAGAAAGAGGCAGAAAACATATTGGAAGACATAATAACTGAAAACTTCCCTGTCCTGGGAAAAGAAAGTCCAGGATCCAGGATCCTGGGATTCAAGTCCAGGAAGTGTAGAGTCCCAAGCAGGATCAACCCAAAGAGGAACACACTGTGATACATTGTAATTATAATGGTAAAAATAAAAGATAAGGAGAGAAGATTAAGAATGGAAAGGGAAAAACAACAAATAAAATACAAGGAAACTCCCATAAAGCTATCAGCTGAATTTTTAGCAGAAACTTTGCAAGCCAGAAGAGAGTGGCAATGATATATTTAAAGAGATGGAAAGGAAAAACATAAAACCAGGAAAACTCTACCCAGTAAGTCTCTCATTCAGATTTGATGGAAAAATCAAAAGCTTTACAGTAAAGCAAAGATGAAAGAGTTCAGCATGACCAAACTAGCTTTACAAGAAGTGTTAAAGGAACTTCTCAAAGTGAAAATGAAAATCACAAAATGTAAAAGCTCTTCATTAAAGGCAAACCCACAGTAAATGTAGGAAATCATTCACACATAAACTAGTAGGGAAGTTAAACTAAAAAAGACATACACTAAACAATTAGATGTAAAATATAATATCCAAAACAGTAATCATGAGGAGAAGAGAGCATAAATGCAGCGTTGTTAAAGTGCATTTGAAATTAAGACATCAGCAACCTAAAACAATCACATGTATATAGAGATTGCTATATAAAAAGCTCATGGTAACCACAAACCAAAAATTTATAGTGGATACAGAGAGAGAAAATAAAAAAGAGTCCAAACATAACACTAAAGATAGTCATCAAATCACAAGAGAAGAGAGTAGAAGAAGAAGAAAAGAAAAAAATAACAGTACAGAACACCCCCCAAATAATTAACAAAATGGTAATAAGAACATGATTACCATTATTACCAATATATCAGTAATTTATCATAAATATAAATGTAAATGGACTAAATGATCCTGTCAAAAGACATAGAGTGGCTGAATGGATACAAAAACAAGACTTGTATATATGTTGCCTACAAGAAGCTTATTTCAGACTTAAGAGATACACAGACTGAAAGTGAGAGTATGCAAAAAGTTATTCCACACAAATGGAAATCAAAAGAAAGACAAGGCAGCAGTACTTATATCACATAAAATAGACTTTAAAATAAAGAGTGTTATAGGAGACAAGAACACTACACAATGATCAAGGGATCAATCCAAGAAGAAGTATAACAATTGTAAATATATATGCACCCAAAATAGGAGCACCTAAACACATAAAGAAAATATTAACAGACATAAGGATAGAAATCAACAGAAACACAATAATAGTAGGGGATTTTAACATTCCACTTACATCAGTGGATAGATCATCCAGACAGAAAATTAAAAAGGAAACACAGGCCTTTAATGAAACATTAGATCAGATACACTTAACTGATATTTATAGAGCATTCCATCCCACACCAGCAGAATACACTTTCAAGTGTACTTGAAACATTCTCCAAGATAGATCACATGCTGGGTCACAAAGCAAGCCTCAGTAAATTTAAGAAAGCAGAAATCATGTCAAGCCTCCTGTCTAATCTGAAAGCCATGAGACTAGATATCAATTACAAGAAAAAAATTGTAAGAAATACAAACGTGGAGGTTAAACAATATGCTATTAAACAATCAATAGGTCACTGAAGAAATCAAAGAGAAAACTTTTAAAAATACCACTCTAGGCAAATGAAAATGAAAACAAAACAATCCAAACCTTCTGGGACATAGCAAAAGCAGTTTGAAAAGGGAAGTTTAGTGTAATACAAACTTACCTTAGGAAACAAGAAAAATCTCAAATAAACAACCTAACCTTACTACCACTAAAGTAACTAGAGAAATAACAAACAAAACCCAAATTTAATAGAAGGAAAGAAATCACAAAGATCAGAGCAGAAATGAATGAAATGCAGACTAAAAAAATAGAAAAGCTCAATGAAACAAAAAGCTGGTTATTGGAAAAGCTAAACAAAATTGATAAACCTTTAGCCAAACTCATCAAGAGAAAACGAGAGAGGGCCCAAATCAATAAAGTCAGAAATGAAAAAGGTGAAGTTACAACTGACACCACAGAAATACAAAAGATCATAAGAAACTACTGTGAACAAATATATACCAATAAAATGGACAACCTAGAAGAAATCCACAAATTCTTTGGAAGGTACAATCTCCCAAGACAACTGCAAGCAACAGAAAATACGAAAAGACCAACTACAAGAACTGAAATTGATTCTATTATTTTAAAACTCCCAACAAACAAAAGCCCAGGACCAGACGGCTACACAGGTGAATTCTACCAAACATTTACAGAAGAGTTAACACTTATACTTCTCAAGTCATTCCAAAAAATTGCAGAATGATTACTTCTGAACTCATTATATGAGGCCACCATTACCCTGATACCAAAATCAGACAAAGATATCACACAGAAAAATTGCAGCTAATATTACTGATGAACATGGATGCAAAAATCCTCAACAAAATACTAGTAAACAGAATCCAACAGCACATTAAAGGGATCATACAACATGATCAAGTGGGGTTTATTCCAGGAATGCAAGGATTCTTCAATATATGCAAATCAATCAATGTGTTACACCATATTAACAAATTGAAGGATAAAACCCAAATGATCATCTCAATCAATGCAGAGACAGCTTTTGACAAAATTCAACAACGATTTATGATAAAAACACTGCAGAAAGTAGGCATAGAGAGAACTTTCCTCAACATAATAAAGGCCATATATGACAAACCCACAGCCATCATCATCCTCAATGGTGAAAAACTGAAACCATTTAAAGTAAGATCAAGAACAAGACAAGGCTGCCAACTCTCACCACCCTTATTCAACATAGTTTAGGAATTTTTAGCCACAGCAATCAGAGAAGAAAAAGAAATAAAAGGAATCCTAATCAGAAAAGAAGGAATAAAGCTGTCACTGTTTGCAGATGACATGTTACTATACATAGAGAATACTAAAGATGCTAAAAAAAGTACTAGAGCTAATCAATGAATTTGGTAAAGTAGCAGGATACAAAATTAATGCACAGAAATCTCTGGCATTCCTATATACTAAGATGAAAAATCTGAAAGTGAAATTAAGAAAACTCTCCCATTTACCACTGTAACAAAAAGAATAAAATATCTAGGGATAAACCTACCTAAGGAGACAAAAGACCTGTATGCAGAAAATTAAATTATAAGACACTGATGAAAGAAATTAAAGATGATACAAATATGGAGAGATATACCATGTTCTTGGATTGGAAGAATCAACATTGTGAAAATAACTCTACTACCCAAAGCAATCTACACATTCAATAAAATCCCTATCAAACTAACACTGGCATTTTTCACAGAAATATATTTAAAAATTTCACAATTTGTATGAAAACACAAAACACCCCAAATAACCAAAGCAATCTTGAGAACGAAAAATTGAGCTGGAGTAATCAGGCACCCTGACTTCAGACTCTACTACAAAGCTACAGTAATCAAAACACTATGGTATTGGCACAAAAACAGAAATATAGATCAATGGAAAAAGATAGAAAGACCAGAGATAAATCCACACACATATGGTAACCTTATCTTTGATAAAGGAGGCAAGAATATACAGTGGAGAAAAGACTGCCTCTTCAATAAGTGGTGCTGGGAAAACTGGACAGCTACATGGAAAAGTATGAGATTAGAACACTCCCTAACACCATACACAAAAATAAGTGCAAAATGGATTAAATACCTAAATGTAAGGCCAGAAACTATCAAACTCTTAGAGGAAAACATAGGCAGAACACTCTATGACATAAATCACTGCAAGATCCTTTTTGACCAGCCTCATAGAGAAATGGAAATAAAAACAAAAATAAACAAATGGGACGTAATGAAACTTAAAACCTTTTGCACAACAAAGGAAACCATAAACAAGAGCAAAAGACAACCCTCAGAATGGGAGAAAATATTTGCAAATGAAGCAACTGACAAAGGATTAATCTCCAAAATATACAAACAGCTCATTCAACTCAATGTCAAAAAACAAAAAACCCAATCCAAAATGGGCAGAAGACCTAAATAGGCATTACTCCAAAGAAGATATACAGATTGCCAACATACGCATGAAAGATTGCTCATCATCACTAATCATTCGAGAAATGCGAATCAAAACCACAGTGAGGTATCACCTCACACTAGTCAGAATGGCCATCATCAAAAATCTACAAATAATAAGTGTTGCAGAGGGTGTGGAAAAAAAACAGAGCAGTGTTGGTGGGAATATAAATTGATACAGCCACTATGGGGAACAGTATAGAGGTTCCTTAAAAAACTAAAAATAGAACTACCATACAACCCAGCAATCCCACTACTGGGCATATACCCTGAGAAAACCATAATTCAGAAAGAGACCACAATGTTCATTGCAGCACTATTTACTATAACCAAGACATGGAAGCAATCTATGTGTCCATCTACAAATGAATGGATAAAGTAGATGTAGCACATATATACAATGGAATATTACTCAGCCATTAAAAGAAGAGAAATTGAGTTATTTGTAGTGAGGTGGATGGACCTAGAGTCTGTCATACAGAGTGAAGTAAGTCAGAAAGAGAAAAACAAATACTGTATGCTAACACATATAAATGGAATCTAAAAAAAATAAGATGGTTCTGATGAACCTAGGGGCAGGACAAGAATGAAGATCCAGACGTAGAGAGTCGACTTGAAGACATGGGTAGCAGGAAGGGTAATCTGAGATGAAGTGAGAGAGGAGAATTTCAGTACATACACTGCCAAATGTAAATAGATAGCTGGTGAGAAGCATCTGCATAGCACAGGGAGATAATCTTGGTGCTTTATCCCACCCACCTAGAGGGGTGGGATAGGGAGTGTGGAGGGAGACACAAGAGGGAGGAAATATGGGGATATATGTATATGTATAGCTGATTCACTTTGTTATACAGCAGAAACTAACAACATTGTAAAGCAATTATACTCCAGTAAAGATGTTTTAAAAAATGATATAAGTAGTATATGACAAACACACAGCTAAAATCATATTCAATAGTGAAAAGCTGCAAGCATTTCCTCTAAGATCAGGAACAATACAAGGATACACACTCTCATTGCTTTTATTCAAAATATATTGAAAGTCCTAGCCACAGCAATCAGACAAAAAAAAGAAATAAAATGAATCTAAATTGGAAAGGAAGAAGTAAAACTGTCACTGTTTGCAGATGACATGAAACTACATGTAGAAAATCCTAAAGACACCACCAGAAAGCTACTAGAGCTCATTACCAAATTAGGTGAAGTTGCAGGATACAAAATTAATATACAGAAATCTCTTGCATTTCTATACACCAACAACAAACTATCAGAAATATAAATTAAGGAAACTATCCCACTTATATCACATCAAAAATAATAAAATACCTTGGAATAAACCTACCTAAGGAGGTAAGAGACCTGTACTCATAAAGCTAAAGACACTGATGAAAGATATTTAAGACAACACAAACAGATGGAAGCGTATACTGTGCTCATGGACTGGAAGAATCAACATCATTAAAATGACTATACTACCCAAGGCAATATACAGATTCAGTGCAATCACTATGAAAATACCAATGGCATTTTTCACAGCACAAGAACAAATAATTCCAAAATATGTATGGAAACACACAAACCCTGAATAATGAAAATAATTTTGAGAAAGAAGAAGAAAGCTACAGCTATCATGCTTCCTGTTTTCCAACTACTCTACAAGGTTGCAGTAATCAAAACAGTAATATTGGGCCCAAAACAGATATGTAGATCAATGGAACAGAATAGAGATCCCAGTAATAAACCCACACTTATATAGGAAATTAATCTATGACAATGGTGGCAAGAATTACAGTGTGGAAAGGATATACTCTTCAATTAATGGTGTTGGGAAAGCTGAACAGCTACATACAAAAAGAATCAAACTGGACTACTCTCTGACACCATGCAGAAAAATAATTAAAATGAATTAAGGTCTTAAGTGTAAGACCTGAAACTAAAAGTTTCTAGAAAAATACGTAGGCCGTGAGCTCTTTAACATCTTTCTTAGTGATTTTTTTTTTTGGATATATCTCCTCAGCCAAGGGAAATAAAACAAAATATAAACAAATGAGACTAGAAAGCTTTTGCAGAGCAAAGGAAACTATCAACAAAATGAAAACTCCACCTACTGAATGGGGAACATATTTGCTAATGATATATTCAAGGGATTAATACCCAAAATATACAAATAACTCATACATCTCAACTTTAAGAAAAAAAAAAAAAAACTGGTTAGAAAATGGGCAGAGGATTTGTATAGACATTTTGCCAGAGAAGACATACAGATGGCCAACAGGCACATGAAAAGATGCTAATGATCACTAATCATCAGTGAAATGCAAGTCAAAACCACAATGAGACATCACTTCATATCAGTCAGAATAGCTATTATAAAAAAGACAACAAATACCAAATGTTGGTGAGAACATGGAGAAAAGGGAACTCTCATGCACTACTGGTGGGTATGTAAATTGTTGTAGCAACTATGGAAAACAGTATGGAGATTTCTCACAATATTAAAAATACAACTACCATATGTTTCAACAATTCTTTGGATAAATACTCCTGGATATTTCTCCCAAGAAAACAGAAACACTAATTAGAAAATATATATGCACCCCTATATTCATTGCAGCATCATTTACAATAACCAAGATATGGAAGCAACCTAAGTGCTTATAAATGGATGAATGGATAAAGAAGATACATATATATATAAATGTAATATCACTCAGTCATAAGAAAGAATAAAATCTTGCTTTTTGGGGCAACACAGATGAACCTAGAGAATAATATGATAAGTGGAATAAGTCAGACATAGAAAGACAAGTATTGTATGATTTCACCTATAGGGGAATCTAAAACACAAAACAAAAGAAAAAAACAACAAAACAGGAGCAGAGTTACAGGTGGAAAACAAACAATGGTTGCTGGAGAAGAGTGTATGGATATGAGAGAAATAGGTGAGGGCGATTAAGTGGTACAGACTTCCTACTGCAAAATAAATTAGTCATGGATATGAAATGTACAGTGTGGGGACTATAATCAATAACTATGTAATATCTTTGTATGGTGACATGGTAACTAGACTTATTGTGGTGATCATTTTGAAATGTATAGAAATATTGAATCACTATGTTACATAACAGGAACCGACACCATGTTATAGGTCATTTATACTTCAAAAACAAACAGATGAGTACATAAACTCAGAAAAAGAAAGCAGATTTACGTTTACCTGAGGTGGGTGGTGGGGAGAGGGGAATTGGATGAAGGCAGTCAAAAGGTATAAACTTCCAGTCATAAGATAAATAAGTACTAGGGATGTAATGCATAGCATGATAAGTATAATTAACACTGCTGTATGTTATATATGAAAGTTATTAAGAGAGTAAATCCTAAGAGTTCTCACCAAAAGGAAATATATTTTTCCTTTTCTTAATTTTGTACAAGATGATGGATGCTCACTGAACTTACTGTGATAATCATTTAGTGATGTATGTAAATCAAATAATTATGTTCTATACCTTAAACTTATACCGTGCTGTATATCAATTATATCTCAGTAAAACTGTAAGAAATTTTTTTAAAAAGAATATCTCATGACCAAGTTGATAAATTTATTCAGACATCACTTTGTCAGCACTCAAGTATCACTCCACTCAGGTTATCCCTAAAGGTCCAGAGGGAGAAAATAAATGCTTTTCTTCTTGACCTTGAAAACATTTGGCGACAGTTTCTAGGAGCTGTGGTCTAGTATAGGGAGTCACATTTGTTTAAATACTGGATTTAAACATTTATCATGTGTCTAACTGTTGGATAATTGATATACTGAATGTTAGTAAAAGTGCCATGCTGGATTTTAAGGGTCTTAAGAATATATACCTCACATAAAAACCAGGTTCTCAATGTTATTTGGTAATGAAAGTGGAGTGACCATATGCATGTCAAATTTCTAGAGCTTAAGTGTATTTTGAACTCAATAAAATTGTTTAAAAGCAAAAAACATTATTTAAACAAATAAATAATTTAAATAAAAAATAAATAAATAAAAATAAAATTATTTGAATAAATAAAATTATTTAAAAGCAAAAATGTATGGTACTAATAAACACAAAATTTTGGCTAGGGGCTTCCCTGGTGGTGCAGTGGTTGGGAATCTGCCTGCCAATGCAGGGGACACGGGTTCGAGCCCTGGAGTGGGAAAATCCCACATGCCACGGAGGGACTAGTCCCATGAGCCACAACTACTGAGCCTGTTCATCTGGAGCCTGTGCTCCACAACTGGAGAGGCCGTGACAGTGAGAGGCCCCTGCACCGCGATGAAGAGTGGCCCCTGCTCGCCACAACTGGAGAAAGCCCTCGCACAGAAACAAAGACCCAACACAGCCAAAAATAAATAAATAAATAAATAAATTTATTTATTTATTTATTAAAAAAAAAAAGTTTGGCTAGGTTTCAGAGACACAAGATCACTCATACATATTGGTGGGAAAGGTAAATGTTATAGCCACTCTGGAAAACAGTTTGGTAATTTCTTATAAAATGAAACTTGAAATTATCATACAGCTTACCAGTTGCATTCTTAAGCATTTACCACAGAGAAATGAATACTTATGTTCACAGAAAAGTCTATACATAAATATTTGTATCATATTTGTTTATAATAGCCCCACCACAGAGACAACCCAAATATCCTTCACCAGGTGAATGATTAGCCAGATGTCATACATTTGTACCTTGGAATACTACTCAACAATTAAAAGGAACAGAATACTGATACATGCAACAACTTGGATGGTTCACCAGGGGATTAAGGCAAGTGAAAACAGCCACTTCAAAAAATTTCTTACTGTATGATTTCATTCATATAATGATTTTGAAATAACAAAATTTTAGAAATAGAAGTCTGTTGATGAATGGTTTACAGGGTCTCTATATGTATCAGCAGGGAGTTTATGTGGTTATAAAAGGGCAATACGGAGGATGCTTGCAGTGATAGAACTGTTCAGTATGTTGACTTTTATGGTGCCTACACTATGCTCTCCAGCCCTACAAACACTACAATGAGTCCACATACAAATGGGGAAATCTGAAATGATTGGTGGACTGATGAATGTCAACATCCTGGTTGTGATATTGTGCTATAATTTTGCTAAATGTTACCACTGTGGGAAACTGAATTAGACTATATGAAAAGTCTCTCCTTTATTTCTTACAACTGCTTGTGAATTTAAAAGTAGTTAAATAAAATATTTTTTAAAGTATTGATCTAAAATACATGTTGCCATTGGAAGGATAGAACTTGATATTTAAAAGTTGCATCCATGGAAAGAAAATTTAAGTTTAAAAATTTTGAAACTAATATATTTAAAGCTCTTATAGAACTTTGATAGTAAGTTTATTCCCTACTGCTTTCTATTTTATTTTTATTATACCTTTAAGAAAAATTAATAATTAGTTTCACAAGCCTCCTATAAACATGCCCACATCCATTCTACTTTGCTCCTATGTAACAACCCCAAACCTTTGGGGCTCAATATGTTTTGGGACTTACAGTTCTCCAGATGGCAGAGAGGGAATATGGGACATATAACATACATTGAATATCTTCCCTGAAGAAGTCTGAGCTAGCACCAGAAATAAAACACATTGGTATTTCTGCATAAAACATACTGCATTCTAAGAGAAATAATTAAACCATAAAGAATCTCATGGACATTCAGTATGCTTTTGAACTTGTGTTATTAATTTCCATCTGTGTGATTGGAGGGAAAAAGTTTGGAAAATCATGGAGGTCAGAAGCATCTGCAATAGAGAACCCTGCAACATATTCGACACAATAAACAGAACGAGAACAGAAGAGAAACACCATTGGTGGGGTTACTTCTGAGAAGTCAGGTTCCTACTGAGGTTTTCCATTGAATGGTCTCAGTTCATCTGAAGGCAGAAGGATCCAATTCCTAGAGGAGAAATTATTTCAGAGGAGTAATGTGTGAAAATGGTAGTAATCATGACAACATCCAATTGAAGAAACAGTTTCACTAGATCACATAGTAAACCAGTTTTCAGGGAACAAGATATAAAAACTATCCCTAAATCACATATGATCATTCAGTCCACTTAAGGAGCTGCTACTCAAAATTCATAGAAAAATCTTTCAACCATTATCCAACTATACCCTTTTCTTAGAACAATATAATATTACGTGCAATGAAAATTTCAGATACATCTATCATTAAAATGTCTTCAGTGTATACACTTCAGAAATAATTATTTTCTTTAGAGACATGTTGTGACCCAACAACAAAAGGATTTTAACACAGGGAAATGGAGGCTGCCACAGCAACTGGACCAGCCACGAAAGCACTGATTATGGACTACACAGCCACTCCTATCACCTCACAGCACCAACATCGGTGTTTCACAGGGTCACATGGAGTCAGCAGCAACCTCACAACTCTCACCTACCTGGTTGCATCTGTCCCCCAAGAATCCTGGCTTCATCTTCATCTCCACTTTACAAATCTCACAAAAGTCTCTTTCAATAGCTGACTCTAACCCAGAACCATGCCAACAAGGGGATTCTGGAAAACACAGTTTATAGATACTTACTATCTTATTTGTGTCACAAAGAGTCAGATTCTCTCTTTTCTCTAACAAAGTTGCAAACATGCAAAAATCTTCATTATGTCTAAAACACAAACAGATGTCCATGAGTTCCTTCTCCTTGACACTTTTTTTTTTTTTAATAATAATAGACATGGCCTTGTGGGGATAGAGTGACCCAAGCTACTATGCTGAACTCTCCTTAGGGAAATTTACTGAGACCCTATGTCTGCAGGTGAAAGAAATGTTGTCACAGAGAGATGTCCAAACCCCTTCCCTCACACATGGAGGTAAGGCTATCTAGTGCTCCTAAGCCAAATGCTTCATAAAACAAGAAGTTTTCTAATCTCGGATTAGCTCAGTAATGTTTACAGAAACTGAGTTTCCTGTCACACCGACCATGATACAATTAATATTCAAGAAATAGAATAATTTTTATAGTCCCAGTACTTCATTGCTATCACGGTTATGCTTTCCAACTCAAAATTAGTTAGCAAAATTTTAAAGCATGATATTATTTTTATAGTTTGCCTTGTCATTATGTAATTTATGGAAATTCTATTTCATGATACTCTGTAGGCTATTACAATTCTCTGTGGGTCATTATCTTCAGATAATGTTTCCCCATTCTCAATTATAGTTCTTAGACATATCTAGAAAAATATATATCTGGATAAAAGAATAGAGATTGGAAAAATGATTAGGTTAAAGTGATGACATTTTAGGGAAATCTTTTGAATTTTTCTTTATTTTCATAATATTTATTATATTTTTTTGAAGACTAGGAAAACTTGTACTATATTTGCTTTACTCAAGAAAGTGAAAAAAATGCATTGGTTCAAAAACAAGACATTTTCTCCATCAGTAACCTTTCTAATCATGTGTTCTTTGTTTTACCTAAAAACACTATTGACTGGAAAAAGAATTCCCCACATATTGTTAGCCAAGCAAGAACAATCTTCCTTTAAAGAATCTGTAATATATCAGCATGTATTAGTCTCTGCACAGATGCAAGTTTTTTTTCCAATTTATTAACAGTCTTGGGCAGAAAACTAATGTATTGAATTGGGGGAGCAACAAATAATGATGTCTTCCCCTCCTGAGTTTGGGGTCAATTGAAATATAGAACACAAGAGAGACACCTTGAGATAAAACCATCAGTCTTATTCCTGATTAACATGCATTAAAAGGAAAGGGTGATTTTATATTTTCAAACAGCTGGGCTTAAATAAATTCACTCAATACCCACAGATGGAGAACTACTGGTCTTTGCTGCAGAGCGAGGAAGCAGAGGAGAGCTGACTCGCAGAAAGGGGAGCCCAAGAGCTCTTGAACCAAGGTAGCTCCTTCTCAACTCACCAATCAGATCAATCCAAGAGAAAGAAAGTGGGGAGAAGGTGGGTTTCCTCCTGTAGAGTGTAGTGGGAATCCCCTCCCTCTAGGAGGAACATGAGGAAAGAAAATTAGTGGCATCCTAAACAGGCATAGTAGCATAAGAAGAACCCCTTCAGAATTTATTTGAGATGTATGCTATATCTTAATTCTTCTTTCTTCATTCTACACATCCAGTTTGTTAGCAAATCCATCCCATTACATTTGTCTCCAAGTCCATTACCACCATCCTAGTCCCAGATGCTGTCTTCTCTCACCAGAGCTCTTAGAATAACATTTGCTTACCTGTATAATCCACAGTGGAGCAGGAGAGAGTTTTAAAATAACTAAGTGGTATAACTCCCTGATCAACTTTTTTGGTAGCTGTCAATTGTCTTCAAATAAAATCTAAAAACAATATTATTGTTCATCTACATGAATTGGTACCTGACTTTTCTTTAACCTCATTACATACCTTCAATGCTTTTTCCAAGATATGTAAGAAACACTTTCTTTCTTTAACTCCAATGAACATGCCAATCCATCCTTGCCTTAGGGCCTTTGTACTAGCTTTTCTTTTTACTCTAAATGGCATCCTAGGCGAGAATATATAAAGGGGAAAAGTCTCTTCAGCAAGTGCTATTGGGAAAGTTGGATAACTGCATGTAAATCAATGAAGTTAGAACACACCCTCTAACCATACACAAAAATAAACTCAAAATGGCTTAAAGACTTAAACATAAGACTTGACACGATGAAACTCCTAGAAGAGACAATATGCAAAACATTCTCTGACATAAATTGTACAAATGTTTTCTTAGGTAGGTCTCCCAGGGCAAAATAAATAAAAACAAAAATAAACAAGTGGGACCAAATCAAACTTACAAACTTTTGCACAGCAAAGGAAACCATGAACAAAATGAAAAGACAGCCTACAAAATTGGAGAAAATATTTGCAAACAGTATAACCAACAAGGGCTTAATCTCCAAAATAAACAAACAGCTCATACAACTCAACAACAACAACAAAACAACCCGATAGAAAAATGGGCAGAAGACCTTAATAGACATTTCTCCAAAGAAGAAGTACAGATGGCCAATAGGCACACGAAAAGATGCTCAACATCACTAATTATTAGACAAATGCAAATCAAAACTACAATGAGGTACCACCTCACACGAGTCAAGAGGGTCATAATTTAAAAATCTACTAATAACAAATGCTGGGGAGAATGTGGAGAAAGGGGAAACTCTCCTACACTGTTGGTGGGAATGTAAATTGGTACAACCACTATGGAAAACAATATGGATGTTCCTCAAAAAACTAAAAATAAAATTACCATTTGATCCAGCAATCCCACTCTTGGGCATATATCCAGATAAAACATTAATTCAAAGAGAGATACATGCACCCCTATGGTCATAGCAGCACTTTTCACAATAGCCAAGATATGGAAACAACCTAAATGTCCATTGACAAATGAATGGGTTAAGAAGATGTGGTACATATATATACAAAAGAATACTGCTCAGCCATAAAAAAGAATGAAATAATGTGATTTGCAGTAACATGGATGCAACTAGAGATTATCATACTAAGTAAAGTAAGTCAGAAAGAGAAAGACAAATACCATATGATATCACTAATACATGGAATCTAAAATATGACACAAAAGATGACCCCTTGTAGTTGCCAAGGGGGAGGGGTTGGGGGAGGGATGGAGTGGGAGGTTGGGGTTAGCAGATGTAAGCTATTACATATAGAATGGATAAACAATAAAGTCCTACTATATAGCACAGAGAACTATATTCAATATCATATGATTAAACTGTAATGAAAAAAGAATATATATATAAAAGAATGCATATATATGAATCATTTTCCTGTACAGCTGAAATTAACACAACATTGTAAATCAACTATACCTCAATAAAAAGTTTAAAATAAATAAATAAATACATACATACATACATACATACATAAATAAACATAAATAAATAGCTGGCCTCACAGGTATATTTACGTTTTTGTCATTTAGCTGTCAACTTGGATCACAGTTCCTTAGAGATCCCTTTCTTGACTGTTCAATCAAAAGTAACCTTCCAGAAGATCTCCAATGCACTACCCTATTTTAACAATGTACACTTAGAGCTATCTGATACTTTTATTGTTCATTTGATTTTTGCCTCTTCTTCTTAATTAAATACAAATTCTGTAAGAGCAGGAAGTATGGCATGTTTTGTCCTTTGCTGAATCCCTAGCTAGTCGAACACTGCCAGGCACAAAGCAGGTGCTTGAAATAGTTTAACAGGTTGTAAAACTGTTTATCTCTGCTCCTACCTCCACCTGCACAAACCATGTGGAAGAGAGTGGTACCATTTGCTGCTTGATGAAGTTTATACCCCTAGGGAATAAGAATAATTGAAATAAAGAAAGGGATATAAGAAGTATTCTAAGCATTCTAAAAAGTTAATTGAGCTTATAGTTTTATTAGAACCAAGAGGGTAAGGAGAACAAAAGAAGCTAATAATGGATGAAGACTAAAATTTGATCTTTGATAACAGAATTAGTCATGTTGTGATTTTAATATCACATGTATATTTTAGATGGCTTAAACCATCTCTGAATCCCATTGTTTGTGCATTTAGGTGGTATTCAGAGCATAATAATATAATTTCTTCTCCAGTACAAAGGCTAAATTTATGTTTTAAGCATGTTAACTGAGGAAATGTGATCAAAATTGGAAGAGGTAGTAATATCCCATTACTCTAGCTGTGACCTTTTTGCTCTTTCTCATATTCTGATTAGTGATCAACTTTAGGAATTAGCCAATAATCTTTTTTCTATTTCTTAGTGAATATTGTGAGCTATGCCAAATTCCTTTCCATTCACAGGAAAAGTAATGATGACGTAGTTGAAAAAAAATGCTTCAATTCCACCAAGATATAGTAGTCCTATTCCTCATAGGTCCTCCTCTTACAGCTACAAAGTCTTGGACTTAACACAAGAACAAGCACAAGCAGACTCTGAGAGGTAGAAAGAAGAAGGTGGACAGTTTAGGAACTTCTGAACTTGAAAACTACATCACAGTGAGTTCCCTCAGCTTCCTTATTGTTTCCCATATATCCCAGACAGGGTTCTGCAGAAACCATCAACATGGAACCTCCAAAAGGCATAGGCAAGAAAGCTCCAAGAAAAGCCTGTTTTCCCCAGCCAAAGAACTGAGAAAATGATGGCCTAACAACAGAAAACTTGTTTGTAATACCTGTCCAACGCCAGCCAAACACCAGCAGAAAACATACCTCTAGCTCTGTAGTTTCATGAAGTTCATCTTTTAGTAAGTTGATCTTCTACCCCAGCCAAGTCCCATGGGAGCAAGTGGTACTCTGATTCTTCTGCCAAGCATACAGTGGTGTTCAAAGATGCAGCAGGGAGCAGATCATTCATTCTTCTTCTAACAGAAACAGAAGTTGTTTTCTTTCCCTCAGCAGGGCAGTGTTAGCAGGGTCCAGATTCCACACCCCACCCAACAGTAAGGAGATTTATCAAGACATTATGAGGCAGTTATAGTCAACACCAGAATTCATACCCCATCCCCATATTCCCACTCCCTGGTGACTTCAGGGACCAGATGAGAGCTGAGCATCCTTCTTACCTGACATGAATAGGACTGGACAAGGTGGTGCAAGTTGGGGCTGGTAAATAATCCACCTTCCCCCCATAATGGTGTCAGCAAGTCCCAGTGGGAACAAAATTCCATGCACACTGGGCAGGGACAAAACAGAACTAGGCCATGTGCAACTGCACCAGTTTGCACTCCTGTTTCTCCCAATCTGGTGTCAGTGACAGCTAGTGAACAATTGAGCTTCCACTCCCACCCTGCACCAAGAAGGCAGAATAGGAGGTTCAAATCAGGTAGGGTAGTTGACACTTCTCTTACACCCTTCCCTCTTGTCACTGGAGCCCAATGACAAAAGTTGTAGTTTCACCTCACTAGCTGAACGAACTAGTGTGAGTCAGTGCCCCTATTTCAGTGGGGTGCTTCCTACAGAAGGCAGCAGAAAGCTGGATATGCACACCAGATAGCCTTATGGTTATACTTCAACAGTGCTGCTCCTTAAAATACTGACAAAATAGAGTGTCTTAATATAATGCCCCAAATGTGAATGTATGATGGAGCAATCTCTCATTACACCAACAACCAGGAAAATCACAACATGAGAAAAGACAATCAACAGATACAATACTAAGGTAACTCAAATGTTGAAATTATCTGACAAAAATTTTTAAATAACTATTATGAAAAATGCTTTAAGAAGCTATTATAAATTCTCTTGAAACAAGTGATAAAACAGGAAATTTGAACAAAGAAATAGCTGCTAAAAAGAACTAAATGTAACTATAGACATGAAAAATACAAGAACCAAAATTTAAAAATCAAACAAACACACATAAAACAACTTATGGATGGTCTCAACCATAGAGTGGAGAGTCGACAGAATAAAATCAGTGAACTTGAGTGTAGATTCATAGAACTGATCCAATGAACAGAGAAAAAGCAGACTGGAGAAAAGCAATAACAAAAGAGTTAGCATTTGTATTACCAAAGGACAAGAAAGACAGAAAAGAGAATGGAACTGAAAAAGTATCCCATGAAACAATGGCTAAAGTTTCCCCCAATTTGGACAATGATAAACCTATAGATTCAAGAAGCTGAGTAAGATCCAAATGAGCTATTTCCTAGATCCAAATAGAGACATCATAATTAAAACCTCAAAAATTAAAGACAAAGAAAATCTCTGACAACAGCCAGAGAAAAATGGCACAATACCTATAAGGGAATACCAATTCAAATGTCTATAGATTTCTCATCTGAAATCATGGATGCCAGAAGGAAATGATACTTTCTCTCAGTCCTGAAGGAAAAAGATAAATATAAAATAAGTTTTTCTCCTGAATTTCTTAAATCATATTTTATGGTTGAAGAAAAATTATATTACCTGATGTGGTGCTCAATGAATGAAGGACTACTTAAGATGATTATATTTAAAATTATGAAGAATAAAAGAATATAAATGGGAGTAAGGTGTCCATGCTGGACTCAAAGTAGTAAACTTAATACCAGTGTGTACTTGTGTACACACTGTGATATATATATATATATATATATATATATATATATATATATATATATATATATACTGTGATATTCAGAGTAACTGCTACAAAAACTATCCAAAGAGGTACACACAAAAACACTATAAATACATTAAGAGAGAACCCTAAAAACATCTTTAGGTAACTCACAGAAAGGCAAGAAAAAGGAATCAGAGAGAGAAGTAACAAACAGGAGATAAATAATACAACGGCAGACTAAAGTCATAGCTTATCAATAATTACCCTATGTGTGAATGAGATAAATATAGCAATTAAAGAAGAGATTGACTGAGTGTATTAAAATGATCCAGCAATATGGTGTTTACAGATAAACTTGCTTTAAGTACAAGGACTAAGTTAAGTTGAAAATAAAAGGATAGGGAACTATATTATGGATACATTAAAGAAAAAGCACATGAGAGTGGTTATCTTAATATTAAATAAATATTTCAGAGCAAAGAAAAATATTAGAAACAAACAGGTTCAATACTATAGTGTGTGTGTATATATATATAATCTCTCTCCCTATGTATCTATCAACTAACATCTATCTATCTATCTATCTCCATGAAGATCCTAAATATATAGGCACCAAACAACAAAGCCTCACAATACAAGGAGGAACCACTGATAAAACAGAGAGGAGAAATAAACACACTCACGATTATGTATAGAGACTTATTCAAGCCACTCAAAGTAATTAATAGAAATATTGAACACTAATATAGATCTGAACAACACACTCAGCCAAAGGACCTAATTGATACATATGGAACACTCACCTAATAACAGCAGTGTGTGTGTGTGTGTATTTTTTTCAAGTGTTCAACCTTCATCAAAATAGCTCACATCCTGGAAAATTTTTAAAAATGAATCAAATTCAAAAGGGTTGAAATCATACTTATCATACATTGTATAGAGTGTACAATGAATAGAATTAACAATAGAAGTTAACAATAGAACAAAATACAAAACTAAAAACTTTGGAAAGCAAACAACACAATTTTAAATAATACATCAGTTAAAGAGGAGGTTTCAAAGGAAATTTTAAAAACAAATTTGAATGAAAATAAAAATACAACATTTTAAAATATGTGAGTGAAGTTAAAGCAGGAATGAGAGGAAAATTTATAGCACACATACTTTCACTGGAGAAGAAGAAAGATCTCCAATCAATCAGGGAAGTTTTTATTTACTTATTTATTTTTTAACATCTTTATTGGAGTATAACTGTTTTACAATAGTGTGTTAGTTTCTCCTTTACATCGAAGTGAATCAGTTATACATATACATATGTTCCCATATCTCTTCCCTCTTGAGTCACCCTCTCTCCCACCCTCCCTAGCCCACCCCTCTAGGTGGTCACAAAGCACAGAGGTGATCTCCCTGTGCTATTCGGCAGCTTTCCACTAGCTATCTAATTTACATTTGGTAGTGTATATATGTCCCTGCCATTCTCTCACTTCGTCACAGCTTACCCTTCCCCCTCCCCATATCCTCAAGTCCATGCTCTAGTAGGTCTGTGTTTTATTCCCATCCTACCACTAATCTCTTCATGACATTTTTTTTTTCTTAGAGTCCATATATATGTGTTAGCATACGATATTTGTTTTTCTCCTTCTGACTTACTTCACTCTGTATGACAGACTCCAGGTCTATCCACCTCATTACAAAAAACTCAGTTTCATTTCTTTTTATGGCTAAGTAATATTCCATTGTATATATGTGCCACATCTTCTTTATCCATTCATCTTTTGATGGACACTTAGGTTGCTTCCATGTCCTGGCTATCGTAAATAGAGCTGCAATGAACGTTTTAGTACATGACTCTTTTAGAATTATGGTTTTCTCAGGGTATATGCCCAGTAGTGGGATTGCTGGGTCGTATGGTAGTTCCATTTTTAGTTTTTTAAGGAACCTCCATACTGTTCTCCATAGTGGATGTATCAATTTACATTCCCACCAGCAGTGCAAGAGGGTTCTCTTTTCTCCACACCCTCTCCAGCATTTATTGTTTCTAGAGTTTTTGATGATGGCCAATCTGACCGGTGTGAGATGATATCTCATTGTAGTTTTGATTTGCATTTCTCTAATGATTAATGATGTTGAGCAGTTTTTCATGTGTTTGTTGGCAATCTGTATATCTTCATTGGAGAAATGTCTATTTAGTTCTTCTGCCTATTTTTGGATTGGGTTGTTTTTTTGTTGTTGTTATTGAGCTGCATGAATTGCTTATAAATTTTGGAGATTAATCCTTTGTCAGTTGCTTCATTTGCAAATATTTTCTCCCATTCTGAGGGTTGTCTTTTGTTCTTATTTATGGTATCCTTTGCTGTGCAAAAGCTTTTAAGTTTCATTACGTCCCACTTGTTTATTTTTGTTTTTATTTCCATTTCTGTAGGAGATGGGTCAAAAAGGATCTTGCTGTGATTGATGTCATAGAGTGTTCTGCCTATGTTTTCCTCTAAGAGTTTGATAGTGTCTGGCCTTACATTTAGGACTTTAACTCATTTTGAGTTTATTTGTGTGTGTGGTGTTAGGGAGTGTTCTAATTTCATACTTTTACATGTAGCTGTCCAGTTTTCCCAGCACCACTTATTGAAGAGGCTGTCTTTTCTCCACTGTATATCCTCCTCTAGGGAAGTTTTTAATGCAGGAAACTAAAATAAGAAAAGTGAAATAAATCTAAAACATGTAGAAGGAAGGAAGTACAGGCATACCTTGGAGATATTGTGAGTTTGATTCCAGACCTCTGCAATAAAGCAAATGTCACGATAAAGCAAGTCACACAAACTTTTTGGTTTCTCAGTGTATATAAAAGATATGTTTACATTATACAGTAGTCTATTAAGTGTGAATAACATTATGTCTAAAAAACCAATGTACATACTGAATCTAAATATACTTTATTGCTAAAAATGCTAACCATGATCTAAGCCTTCAGAGAGTTGTAATCTTTTTGCTAGTGAAGGGTTTGAAATATTGCAAGAATTACCAAAATGTGTCACAGAGACACAAAGTGAACAAATGCTGTTGGAAAAATTGTGCCAATAGATTTGCTCAATGCAGTGTTGCCAAAAACCTTCAGTTTGTAATAAACACAATATCTGCAAAATGCAATAAAGCAAAGCATAATAAAATAAAGTAAACTTGTAATAAAGATAAAAGTAAATATCAATGAAATTGAAAATAAGAAAAATAGAGTAAGCTAATGAAGCAAAAATCTGGTTCTTTGAAAATATCCCCCCAAATCTGCAAACCTCTAACGAGACTGACAAAGAAAAAAAAGAAAGAAGATATAAATGACTGATAATAGAAATGAAACAGGGGATATTAGTAGAGGTAGACCTCAAAAGGATGACGGAATACCATCAAAAACTCAACACACATAAATTTGACAAACACAGTGAAACGGGACAACTTCTCAAAAAGTACAAACTACTACAACTCACCAAATATAAAAAAGATTATTGTGAAATCCATAAGACAATTAAATTAATAATTTAAAATCTCTCCAAGAAAAGATATTCTGCCCAAGTGGTTTCATTGGATAATTCTGCTAAAAGTAAAGAAGAATTAATATGATTTTTACACATGCATCCAGAAAACAGGAGAAAAGCAAACACTTGCTAACTTCTTTTACAACACCAATATAACCATCTAAGAAAAAAAAAAACAAAAATAGAAAATAGATAAATATGTCTCATGAATTTAGATGCAAAAACCCTCAACAAATTTGCTGAATCTAGCAATGTATATATAAAATACATACATATCTATATCTATATATAGATATATCTCATAACCAAGTGGTATTTGTTCCAGCTATAGAAGCCTTGTTCAACATCCAAAAATCAATCAACGTATCCACCAGATCAAAAGAAAACAATCAATGTAATCTAGCAGACTACAGAAGAACAATTATAAGATCATATCAACTGACACAGAAAAATTTTGACAAAATGCAATATTCATTCTTGATAAAAAACTCTCATCAACTTAGAAACAAAGGTAGGATGATCTCAAATAGATAATGAGCACCTACAAAAATCCCTACAGTTACATCATTAATAATGGTAAAAGGCTGATGCTTACCCCTGAGATCAGAAACAAAGAAAGAGTTTTCATTCTCACCTCTCTTATTAAACATAGTGCCAGAAATTATAGAAAGCACAATAAGGAAAGAAAGGAAGTAAAAGGAATACAGATTGGAAGAGAAGAAATAAAACTTTCCCTCTTTGTAGGTGATATGATTGTCTATGTAAAAAATCCCAAGGAATCTACAACAACAAAAACAAAAAACCTCTTAGAACTAACACGTGAATTCAAGTATTCTCACTGGATACGAGATAAACACACAAAAATCATTTGAATTCTATTGATGAAGTAAAATTTATATTTTAAAACTGGACAAGGAAAATATAGAATTCTCTCTGTATGTTTGTTTGGGTCTCCTCCCTCCCTCCCTACTGTGCAATGTGCACGTGCATTACACATTAACCAGAGCTCCTCAAAGATGGGAGTGCCTGCTTGACTGTAAAGATTTTTTTTTTTCTTCTGACACTAGCACTGTAACTTCTTTAAAGAAATAGTGTTCTTTCCCAATTCTGTAGGAGGTCATGGTGACGTGCTTCTCCATTTGTACATGTTTACCTGGACTATGTATTCTTGGTGAACTTTATGTAAAATATCAGTATGTCATTTTGATGTATGATCCCTTTTCTTGAAAATGTATATGACTGTGCTTTTGACTTCTAACAGGCGGAACAGTTCTCAGAGCTTTCTGAGAATCTGCTTCCTGGGTTATAATCCTCAGTTTTGCTCAAATAAAATTCCCTTTTTCTTCTTAACTTGACAGTTAACTGAATTTTTGCTGACACTATAGACTAACAATAAACATGTAAAAACTGAAATTGAGGACAACACCATTTCAATTACTCCAAAATTAATGAATTACTTAGGGATACATGTAACAAAACACGTGCAGATCTGTATGGTGATTATGAAAAAATGCTAATGAAAGAAATCAAACACCTAAATAAATGGAGAAACATTCTATGTTAATGGATTGGAGGACTCAACGTAGTAAAAAATGTCAATTTTCCGCAAATCAAACTAATTTTTAACACAGTCTTATTGAAATCCCAGCAAGGATTTTTGTAGACATAGATAATCTGATTATAAAATTTATATTGAAAAGCATATGTTCTGGAATAGCTGAAACAATATTGAAAGTGAAGAATGAAGTAGGAGTATATCCTCCAAAGAGAATACACAGATGGCAAATAGCATATAACAAGATGTTCAGGGCTTCCCTGGTGGCGCAGTGGTTGAGAATCCACCTGCCGATGCAGGGTACACGGGTTCATGCCCCGGTCCGGGAAGATCCCACATGCCGCAGAGCGGCTGGGCCCGTGAGCCATGGCCGCTGAGCCTGTGCGTCCGGAGCCTGCGCTCCGCAATGGGAGAGGCCACAACAGTGAGAGGCCCGTGTACCACAAAAAAAAAAAAAAAAAAAAAAAAAAAAGATGTTCAGCATTATTAGCCATCAGGGAAATGCAAATTTAAACTACAATGAAATATCACTATACATCTATAAGAATGGCTAACATTAAAAAAATAGTGATAATGCTAATTTCTGGCAAAGAAACTGTGCCACTCACGTTGCTGGTGGGAATGTAAAATCATATAGGCACTCTAGAAAATAGCTTGACATTTTCTTACAAAAATAAATATGTGATTACCATATAACCTCGTAATTGCACTCTTGGGCATTTATATTAGAAAGATAAAGACATGCTCACTCAAAAATCTGTACACAAATATTTATAGTAGTTTTATGCATAATACTCAGAAACTGGAAACAGCCCAAAAGTCATTCGGTGGGTGAATGGTTAAGCAATTGTCATAGATCTATACCACAAAACACTATTTAGAATTAAAAATGAATGAATTATTGATACATGTAATCATTTAGATGAACCTCTAGGGAAATATGGTGAGTGAAAAATCCATTTCAAAAAGGTTATACAATGTATGATTCTACTGATATAAAATTTTTGAAATAATATTTATAAGTGGAGTACAGATTAGTGGTTGCCAGGGTCAAGGACTTGGGTGTGGTTGGCTATAAAAGGGCAACACAATAGAGCCTTCTGGTGATGCAAATTTTCTGTACCTTGACTGTATAAATGCTATTATCTTGGTTGTGATATTGTGCTATAATTTTGCAATATGTTATCATTTGAGTAAACTGGGTAAAGAGTACTCAGGACCCCTCTGTAATAATTTTTACAAATCCATGCAAATCTATGTTTACCTAAAAATAAAAAGTTTAATAAAAAGGAAACTTGAACTAAACAAACACCAACATTTTTCATGGGGATTTTGCTTCTGTCAGTTAGCGGGAATGCTTTCCTCAGAATCCTTTTTTAATTCCACTGGCCTGAGCAAGCTTATTCTTGTATTCTTCCCAGGCTCTTCTAGAAAATTTGGTCTTAGCTGGCAGAGGTGATGGTACCACATTGATGGATGATAGCCATGTAGATGTGACTGCTACAGCATGGATACAAAGAATTCTTGTGGCGGGAACATTTTCACATTCACAGTGAACATTGAATATTGGATTTAAAACATTACGTAATGTGGTATTGGAGAAAGACCTCAGAGATAATTTTGCCTTCTACTTTAATATGACAGATAAGGAAACTGAGGCACAGAAATCAATTAACTTGTCCAGGATCAAAGCACAAGGTACTGGCAAACTCAGAACTAGAACCCAGGTTCAGCAATCTTAAATCTATGTTCTTATCTCTAAACTATATATAATCCATCTTAATTTCTTCGCTTTTCTCCTTTTCCACATTCTTGTATTGACAAGAGATCTAAAGGTATGGAAAACTACCCCCTCATCTCTACAGCCTACCCATGTTTAAAATTCTGTGCAAATGCCAAATCTTATTCTCCCTGAAACTTTACTTCATCAACTTACTAGGAAATACCCCTTCTTCTTCCCACTCTTACTTTAGTCAGTTATGAGGATCTATCATGTTGTCTTTTTCATCTATATTTTTACAGGTTTTTCAAGACTAATTTTGAAATTACATACCATATTATGTGGTAAATTGTTTAGAGCTACATAGAATAAATATTTGTTGAATGATTGAATTATCTTTAAAAGATCATCTATTCTACTCCACTTTCATGTTTTTTACTATGTTTCTGGCTGCTTCTCTAATTTTTCAAGTTAAATAAATTTAAATATTTCTTTTGCTGCTAGTTGTCACCAACTTTGGAGTCACCCAGGAGCCAACTGAATCTATTTTCTGTTCCATGATCTGGGTCATTAGTGAGAAGGAATATGAGTTGATCTGTCAGCAGACTGCCATGTATTCCTGCAGATCGCTGGGATGCTAACTCATCATCTAGCATGCACTATTTTCAGTCTAGAAGTTTCCTTCTATGAGCATTTTTTAAAGGAAAGAGAAGGAATACTTCCTGGTTATATAGGGAGGTGAGTTAAGGATATGAAAATGTGTTTAGTAATGCCTGCTTGGATACAAGTTCTAACTCTGATATGCCACAAAAATGGGATCATTGGGTACTAAAATAATTATATCTCTGGTGTAATATTTTAACCCCTCCATAAAGTATAAATACAGCAGATTTACTTTTTTACTTTAAAAATAATTTAAAAGAGATTCTGGGATTCGGCCTAACAAAAACAGTTACAAATGAATAAAGATAAATGTATATTTTTTAAACTTAGTCCAGCAGATGGAGTGAAGAAGGATGGGATTTCTCATTTTCTCACTTATCTCCTTTCCCTTCACTCCTCCTTCTGTTCCTACTCATCATACCTAGAAATTCATAGACATTTAGCAGAAAACAAACACACATTCAAGGCTTTCTTCCTAATTCAAGTAATGTCATCTGTACAATATATACAGAGGTATAGGTATATTCAAAATAAATTTATTCTTACTTTCATAAGCCAGGGAAACATAGCTCTATGCGGTTGCTTAATACAACAAACCTTACTTTGTTGAAAGCAAAGATTTTATGGACACGTGCATTTAAATAGGCAAACTTTTCTTTGTGCACATTTTAATCAACCCCTTCCCCTGCCTCCAGTCCCTTCCGACAACTGCTCTGAATTCTATTCTATAGCTTTGCCTTTTTTGAATATCATATAAATGGACTCCTACAGGATGTAGCCTTAGTATAAAGAATTCGAGATTCATCTATGATGTTGTGTATAGCAGTAAAACTACTGCTCTTTTTAATGCTGAGTAGCATTACTCTGAATGAGTTTACAGCAGATTATTCACTAGTTAAGCATTTCCAATGCTTCCAGCTTTTGGCAAGGTGAATACAATCACTATAAACATTTGCATATAGGTTTTACATAAACTAAGATTTTATTTTTCTTGGGAAAATACTTAGAAGAGTTATAGCTAGGTCATATAGTGTGTGCTTAACTTTATAAGAAATTGATAAACTGTTTTCCAAAGTGGCTGCACCATTTTGCATTCACACCAGCAATGAATGGGGGTTCCCGTTGCTCCACTTACTCTTTGTCATCACGTGCAACCCTTGGGGTCAGGATTGCTGCCATTCTCAAAAGTGTGTAATGGTATTTTATTTTATTTATTTTTTAATTTTAGTATTCATCTTGTGTACTTTTTGACATCCATATGTCTCTTTTTATGAAGTGTGTATTCAGATCTTTGGTACTATTTATAGTTGGATTGTTTGTTTTCATATTATTAAATATGAATTAATTGTTTATGCATTCTGGATATGTCCTTTATTAGACATCTGTTTTTAGCAATATTTTTGCTCAGTCTGTGACTTTTTTTGTATTCTTAACAATGTCTTTAAAAGAAAAAAGGTTTGATAGCCAGTCTGTAATGCATGTAAAAAGAATGTTAAAAGCACATGTAATAAAGATGTATATAACAGTGTTATGTGCATATTACATTGAAAACAGTGTTCCCCAGACAAGGGATCTGGTGAGGGACTTACCTGGAATGCAGCTCCCCAAAATGTCTAGATGGCTTTCTTCCCATGTCCTTCAACATTGTACAAATGGAACCTAAAGGGAGTGGTGGAAAGTAATATTTGTTTCAACACAGAGAAAGATGATATCCAAAGCCATTAAAATGAGAGTAACTATAGAGCCATTTTTCTCATATTAAATTGCCCTACAAGTTGGAGGGAGAAGAGATTGAATCAATTTGGTTACAATTTAAACTGAGTTAGATGTGTTGTTGCTATGGTTTCCAATTGCCTTAGTGTTAGTTTGGCGTTAGGGTGGACTTTGTTTACCACTTTCAGCCTAGGACTCCCCTGTGTACTTGACCCTGAAAGGGGATCTCCCTCCACAACTGCACCTGCAGCCCCTGTGGTGGACTGGCATAACCTAGTCTAGAATGTATTCAGCTGGTCCTTCATCCCTGGGACATAGGGGTGGAGTTTTGTCAGTAATCCTGCATCTCTGCCAGTAACAGGTAATCTAATTGCCAGGGGCCTAGGATGGTTTTCTACCTCTCCCACAGGAGCAGAGGGTTTAATTTTTTCTCCTTCAATTTGTAATAAATCTTCACCTATACCTTGAAGGTAACAGGTTTCCCCACCTATTGGCCAGTGGCTTTTTTTGGAGGAGATACAAATATAAGTGGTACTTTTGTTGTTGTTGTTAATTACCTGGATTTTTGTTGTTATGGTAGGAATGACATACTTTCTTTCCATCTTCCTACATCTCATTTTCTATGGGATTTTTATTTATTTATGGTCTAATCTTTATTATTTTCTTCTTTCTACTAACTTTGTGCTTAGTTGTTTTTTTTTTTTCTAGTTCTTTTAGGTGTAAAATTAGATTATTTGAGATTTATTTTTTTTTAGTATATTTGTTTATAGCAATAAACTTTACTCTCAGAACTGCTTTTGTTGTATTCCTTAAATTCTGGTATGTTATGTTTCCTCTTTTTTTTTTTTTTGGTTTGTTTTGTTTTTTTGAATGAAAGATTCTTTAAATTCTATAAGGCTTTATATTTTTCAAAAGTTTCACACACATGATTTCATAGAATCCCATAATGGCTCTTTTATTTTCCCCTACCCCTATATTGCCCTTCCCCTCTTTCCCTCTCCCCATTGGTAACCACTAGTTTGTTCACTATATCTGTGAGTTTTCATCTTTTTTGTTATATTTACTAGTTTGTTTTATGTTTTACATTCTACGTTAAGTGATATTAATGCATTTTTCTCTCTCTGACATATTTTATTTACATAAAACCCTACAAGTCTATCCATGTTGTAGCAAATATCAAAATTTCATTTTTTATGGCTGAGTAGTATTCCATTGTATGTATATACCACATCATCTTTATCCATTCTTCTGTTGATGGAAACTTAGGCGACTTTCATATCTTGACAATTGTAAATAATGCTGCTGTGAACATTGGGGTGCATGTATCTTTTCAAATTAATGTTTTCTTTCTTTTTTTTTTTTTTTTTTTTTTTGTATATATATCCAGGATTAGAATTGCTGGGTCATATAGTAGTTCTATTTTTAGTTTTTTGAGGAAGCCCCCCATGCTGCTTTCCCACAGTGGCTGCATCAATTTACATTCACACCAACAGTGCATGTGGGTTCCCTTTTCTCCACATCCTCACCATGATTTTTTTTTTTTTATGATAGCCATTCTGACATGTGTGAGATGATATTTCACTGTGTTTTTTATTTGCATTTCCCTAATGATTAGCGATGTTAAGCATCTTTTCCTGTGCCTGTTGTCCATCTGCCTTTCCTCTTTGGAAAAATGTCTATTGAATTCTTCTGCACATTTTTTAAAATTAGGTTGTTTGTTTTCTGATGCTGAATTGTATGAGCTGTTTATGTATGTTGGACATTGACCTATTACCACATATGTAATTTGCAAATATTTTCTTCCATTCAGTAGGTTATCTTTTTGTTTTGTTGATGGTTTCCTTTGTTGTGTAAATGTTTCCTTTTTTTTTTTTGTCTCAAGATACTTTTAATATTTTCCCTTTAATTCCCTCTTTGATTCATTGATTGTTCAAGAGAATGCTGTTTAATTTCCATGTATTCATGAATTTTCCAGTTTTCCTTTTACTATTGATTTCTAGTTTACATTGTTTGGTCAGAAAAAAATACTTGGTATGATTTCAATCATCTTAAATTTGCTAAGACTTTTTGTGGCCTCATATATGATCTATCCTAGAGAATATTCTATGTGCCTTGAGAAAAATGTGTACTCTACTGTTTTTGTATGGAATGTTCTGTGTATGTCTGTTAGGTCTATTTGGTATAGAGTGTTGTTCGAATCCCTAACTTGTCTTCTTTAAATGTGATTGTTAATTATCAATAGTACCAGTCATTTTCTTTATATATTTATAGAAAAGTTCCTATCTCACTATGCCCTTCTGAATTCAGGGAAACAAATAAATTATAAGAACAGTTTGTAAAATGCAATACATGCCTTTCTAGGCATTGTCTCCAGGGACAGGAGTTGGAAGCCTCTCTGCCTTTTTCCCAATCTTATTCTCACCTTTGCCAAGGGATTAAAAATTCTTGAGTATGCCAGCCATTGCACTCTCTTCTCTCTCTTTTACTCAGCTTGAGTGGACCACTGACATAGGTCAACATCCTTGGAGCATGTCTATCAGGAGACAAGATAGGACCTGCTTTCCTTGCAGTGGCTTGTCAACTAAGGCCAAGGCTGGAGGGCCAAGAAATTCTCTTTTCTTCTGAGTTAAAAGTCCATGTTGATGACAGAATACTAATGAAATCAGCCATTTCTTCTACATTTATTGAGAGTTCTGAGACTCATGGTCAGTAATGTGGGAGATTGGGATTGACATACATGCACAAATATGTATAAAATGGATAACTAATAAGAAGCTGCTATATAAAAACTAAATTAATTAAATTCAAAAATTCAACAACAATAAAATGCAACAAATTAGAATTCACTGGCTTAGAGAAAATGTCTGCTCCTCAGTCCAGGTTGCTGGAGTTCCAAACTAGAGTTGAGCCCAATTTCTAGTTACTGGAGCTTAATTTGACTTCTCTTTGTCTTTATTGTCCTTTGGACAGTGTTCTTTATTATGGGGGGGATAGGGTGGGATGAGGACAGGGTGCAGTAGTGTGTTTAATTGGGAACAGGGTGCAGGACATTCTGGGGTGCCCAGTAATGAGATTACCTCATCACATTCCACTCTCCCAATTTTGGTGTGTGTCCTCAATATATATGTGTTGTGCTGCATTAAAATTTCTCAATTTCAATGGAGATCATAGGGGATTCCTAAAAATGTAATCTCTTGGACATTGCTGGGTCTATCAGTTCTTTCTGAGTGCAATACCAGTTCCTTCTGAGTGCAATACCAGAAGATATTCTTCTTGCACTGCAGTTATAAATTCCATTTACTTTCCCTTTCTTCACCCCATCTAAAAGATAATGAATCAGACTATGATGTACTTCAGAAAAAGTGGATAATTTTGTTATACGTGGTAAGGGAGACCCACTAAGGGATTGTTTTTATTAATTTAGGCTTTAAAAAATTGCCTTTAAATCTGGAATTTCAAGTTATCTCTACTGGATAATAAACTTAGATTTCCTGGCTCCTCAGTAGACTGACACTTTTTCTCTTTTATGTATGCAAGTTCCCTGTAGGGTTTACAGGAGGAAGAACAGATGACAGAGCCTCCAGACACTTGGGATTGAGGAGCAGTATTTTGGAACCTCTTATTCAAGCTGTAGAAACAACTTGCAAGAACCCCTGCAAAAAAGCAAATTAAGAAGTGAAGTAAATGTCACATCTGTTTTTATGACATTTCCTTTCATAGAAAATCTTTCCTATAATATTTGTTTCAAATATTCATATGAAAAAGTATAGGAATTATATAACTAGAAACTTGGAAACAATCTGAATGGGCTCTGTAGCCATAGAAATACTCTGGATATGTATTTACTGGAGTGGAAAAATAATCACATGAGGTTAAGTGAACAATGGAAGTTTCTGGACATTAAAAAATGAATGAATGAGTTAGAGGAATGAATGAATGTTGAGTAAAGACCTGTATTGCCTCCTTGGCAAAAAGGGTATGTTTGAGATTGAAAAAATAATAATAAATAAGCTTTCACCTGTCAAGATCCTGTAGCTGATGTTTCAGATTTAAACTTTGAATATTAAAACTCATCATTTTAGAATGATATTTAACTTTCCAAAATGATATAATTAGTATGTTCTTAATTTTTTATAACTATTTCAAAATGAAGCATGTCAATTGCATTAGAGGCCCTGATGAAGTTTTGACTACGTCTTTATTTCAAAATATAACACAGACTCTGGAGCCAGACTGCCGGGCTTCAAATATTGGTTCCTCCACTTAACTTTGTGCACTTGGGCATTTTATTAATTTATAAAAGAACAATAGTAACAGTTGCATGAGATGCTCTTGGTGCCATGCCTGTAATTCCTTGGCTTCCCCAAACATTCCCTATACACTTTTCACATACCCACGTTCCCACATTGCTCTGCCTCAAGGTATTCTCTGGCCATGGCACTGTGCTTGCCTCCTCTCCGGGAAGGTTGGAAATGCAGGAATCACCTTCAGAAAACAATGGTGGATGTTAGCAGGTAGATACCTGGCTGTCCCCTGACCCCATAGGGCAGTCTTGAGGTGTGCTTCAGACAGTCTTTCAGAAGGTCCTCGAGGATTTGGGCCTTAATTGTCTATAACAGTAATAAGCTCATTATTGCACCCTTCCCTTCTTTTCCTTGTCGCACTTCCCAACCCACTCACAATTCTTCTTATGATCACCTTTTACACCCAAAGCTCTTCTCTGAGAGGAATCTAATCTAAGGTAATCATATTTAACTTCTGAAGTTGTAAAAATTAAATGAAATGATGCATGTAGTTTTCACCTTATGTATTTTGATGTTCTGTTGTTAGGTCATACATGCTTAGAATTGGAATGTAGTTTTGGAAAATCAATCTTGTGTAATACTTATCTCTATCTGTGATAATTTTTCTTGTTCTGAAGTCTTCTTGTCTGGTATTGATATAGCTAATCCAGGTTCCTTTTGATTAGTTTTACTATGGTAAATTTTTCTCTACCACTTCACTTTTGACTTATTTGAGATTTTATATATAAAGCAAGTTTATTATAGACAGCAGCTTTATTTTTTACCCACTCTGACAATTTCGTTTTAATTTGTGCATCATTAATATGATTGGAATATTTTCTATAATTTTTGTATCCATTTTATATACATTTGTTCTTTGTTTATTTTCTTCTCTTTTCTGCCTTCTCTGGTTTTAATCAAACATTATATAATTCCATTTTATCTTCTCTTTTATCATATCAATTGTATTTCTTTAAAAATATTAATAGTTTCCCTAGAGATGCAATATACATGTTTAACTAATATAAGTCCACCTTAAATGAACACTATCCAGCTTCAAATGTAGTCTAGGCACCTTGTAATAGTTTTCACAATTGCTTTCTCCCATCCCTTATTCCACTGCTATTAGTCATCCAATATAGGCATACCTTGTTTTATTGTGCTTTACTTTATTGTGCTTCACAGGTATTGTATTTTTACAAATCAAAGGTTTGCGATGACACTGTGTCAAGCAAGTCTATCAGTGCCATTTTTCCAACAGCATATTCTCACTTCATGTTTCTGGTCACATTTTGGGAATTCTCAAAATATTTCAAACTAATTCATTATTTTTATATTTGTTATGGTGATCTGTGATCATTGATCTTAGATGTTACTATTGGAAAAAGATTACAATTCCCTGAAAGCTCAGGTGATGGCTCTGGCATTTTTTAGCAATAAAGTATTTTGAAATTAAGGTATATACATTGTTTTTTAGACATGAAGCTATTGTACATTTAATAGACTATAACACTGTAGAGTGTAAACATAACTTTTATATGCACTGGGAAGCCAAAAAAGTGTGTGTCTCACTTTATTGCAATATTTGCTTTACTGGGGTGGTCTGGAACCAAACTCACAATGTTTCTGAGATATGCCTGTACGCTGATACTATTATTACTTTAAACAAGCAGTTATCTATTAGATTTATATGAATAAAAATTATAAAATATTTATTTTGTCTATTATTTCTCTGATGCTTTTCCTTTCTTTACATAGGTCAAAATTACTGAATAAAATAATTTAATAATTTTTTTTTCCTGAAGAACTTCTATCAAGACATCTTGTAGCAATTGTCTATTGGCAATGAATTCCCTGAGTTTTTATCTGAAAAAGTCTTTGTTTCTCTTTCAATTTTGAAAGATAATTTCTCTAGGTATAGAAGTCTAGGTTGATGATTTTTTTCTCCCAACATTTAAAATATGTACCTCACTCTCTTCTTGCTTGCATGCTTTCTGATGGGAAGTCTACTGAAACACTTATCATGCCCCTCTATAGGTTATATGCTAGGCTTCTTTCAAGTTTTTCTTTGCCGTTTGTTTTCTGAAGGTTGACTATAATATATCTAGTTGTAAATTTTTTGGTATTCCATCTGTTTGGTGTTTTCTGAGTGTTCTTGAGCTATATTTTGATATCTGTCCTTACTTTTTAAAAAAATTCACAGCAATTATTATTTCAAATATTTCCTCTGATCTGTTCTCCCTTTCTTATCATTCTGGTATTCCAGTTATATATATTTTATGTCTTTTTAAATTGTCCAACAATTCTTGGAACTTTGGATCCTTTTTAAAAAATACATTTTTTTTCTTTTTATTTCAGTTTGGGGATTTTCTATTGATCTATCTTCAAGACCACTGATTCTTTTCTTAGCTGTATCCAGTAAGCTAATGAGTCTTTCAAAGACATTCTTTATTTCTATTACAGTGATTTTTATTTGTAGCATTTCCTTTTGATCTTTAAAATATTTTCCTTCTTTCTATTTACATTATCCATCTTTCCCAGCATGTTGTCTCTTTTTCCATGTCTTTAACTTATTAATCATAGTTATTTCAAATTCCCTGTGTAATAGTTCTAATGTCTTTATTGTACCTGTGTCTCTCTGCTGTTTGCTTTTTCTCTTTAGACTGTGTTTTTTCTTGCCTCATCATTATTTAGCAATTTTTAATTGAAATCTGGACATGATATGCTAGGTAATAGGAATTGAGGTTAAGCAGGCTTAAGTGTGAAGTTTTATGTTAATCTTACTCTTAGTTGTGCTGTATTTAATACTTGTTGTAGTTGTAGGTACAAGGCCCTTCAAATTCCTTCACTGTCTTTGCCAATGTCTCTCTTGTTATTGAGCTTACCTAAGTTCTCCTCCTTAGAGAAGCTTATTTCATGCAGCTCTTTCTGTTAGAACCAACTGTTGGTGAGGTGGTATATGGTGTGTGGGGGGAACACAGTCCATAATATTTTGATTAAGTTTTATTATTTTAGTGGACCAGTTTCCCTGGTCTATCACTTTACAAATATGTTTCTTAATATATTTTCCTCCCTCAGGTGAGACAGCATGGCTGGTGGGGTCTAAAACAAGGTAAATGACTTTACCTTAGATGGGATAATCCTCTGGTTGTCTTTTCTCATAGAGAGTAAATCTTTGTTAGAGAGAAAGCTCTGGGCATATTTCACATGGTTATTCTTCTCCTCCCCCTGCCTGAGTCTAGAGAGGATCTTTCTTTGTTCTTCTCCATGTTTGGGGATTTTTATTCTACATTTTTATGCAGCATTGTGAGGTGTTTTGTAGAAAGAGGTCTTCAGATTATCTAGTCCATAATTGTACTAGAAGTGGAGTCACTCAATTCATTATTCAACAGCATGTATTGAGCATATACTATGTGCCAGCCATTGTGTTAATTCACAGAAATAAACTAGTAACTAATTTATACAGAGACCTTGATTTTCCAAAATTTACAGTCTTGTGGATGAGAAGATTATTGCAAAAGGAATTACAATAATATGATTGTGGTATATATGAAGCAAAGGAAAAAAAATGTTTACTGAAGTACATATCTGCTGCCTTCTCTTAACAGGTTCTCCATTCTTTGATGGAGTTCTCTACTTAGAGTACTTGATTTCTTTATATATCTCAGGTCATTCTCACTCTGCGCTGAGCTTATAAATTTCCATGTTTCCTACCAGTTCTCAATCTTTTGACTGATATCCCCCATTTTCCATAGTCTACTTCCTATGCATCATAGCCTTAGTTCCTTTCTATAAATGTTAAAGAATGTTTGATTACTTAAAAATAAACCTTATGGGAAAACTGGATATCCACATGCAAAGGAATGAAGTTGACCCTTATCTTATACGATATACAAAAATTAACTTAAAATGGATTAAAGACCTAAACATAAGATCTGAAATTGTAAAACTCCTAGGAGAAAACATAGTGGAAAAACTTCATGACATTGGATTTGGCAATGATTTCTTCAATAAGACACCTAGAGCACAGGCAACAATACCAAAAATAGACAAATGGGACTATACTAAATTTTAAGACTTCCTCATAGTAAAAGAACAAACAGAGTGAAAAAAAAAGGGGGGGGTGTATGGAATGGGGAAAAATACTTGCAAATCATATATTTGATAAGGAGTTAATCTTCAAAATATATAAAGAATACCTACAGCAACACCAATAACAAATAACACAAGTTTAAATTGGGCAAAGAACATGAACAGACATTTCTTGAAAGATATACAAATGGCCAAAAAGCATATAAAAAGATGGTCAACATCAGTAATCATCAGGGAAATGCAAATCAAAACCACAATGTGATATCATCTCATTTCTGTTAAAATGACCACTATAAAAATAACAGAACATAAAAAGTGTTGATGAGAATGTTGAAAAATTGGAACCCTTGTACACTGTTGGTAACATTGTATAATGGTACAGTCAATATGATAAACAGTGTTTTCTCAAAAAGATTGCAAATAAAATTACATATGAACCAGCAATCCCAACAGATTTGAAAGCAATATCTCAAAGAGATATTTTCACATACATATTCATAGCAGCATTATTCAAAATAACCAATAGGTAGAAACAACCCGTGTCCATCAACAGATGAATAAACAAATATCATATATACATACAACAGAATATTATTCAGTCTTTAAAAAGAGGTAAAATTTGTCAGTGCTACAGTATGGCTGAGCCTTGAAGGACATTATGCTAAATGAAATAAGTAAATCACAAAATGATAAAGACTGTATGATTCTACTTATATGAAGTATCTAAAGTATTTAAATTCTTAGAAACAAAAAGTAGAATGTTGGTTGTAAGGGGCTGGGTGGGGGAAGGAAAGGGGAGTTGTTCAATCAGTATAGAGTTTCTGTTTTGAAAGAGGAAAAAGTTCTAGAGATCTATGCACAAGGTGCATTTAGTTAACAATGTTATACTCTTTACTTAAAAATGGTTAAGATGGTAAAAAATACCCTTTATAAAACTTTACTTAATTTTTTAGCTATGAATTTATGACTTTCTATTTTTGTGAATTTTCACACATACATATTTGTCTCCATTATAAAGTAAGTTTAAGAATTAAGTACATACTCTTGTATAAATAATAATCTCTCCACTGATTAAAAAATATAAAATTTTATACCACAACTATATTCCAAAATACATTTTTTGCAACTATTTCAGTAAATCACCTGACAACCTGAGTTAATTTACACATCAAAGAGATTTTATTTTTACAATAAGTTCAGATATCCCACACAAAGAAAATTAAGAATTAAGAACATGTCTCTTTGATCCAGAAAATTACTCTATTTTTCAGCCTCCCTTTAACTATAGGAAATTATACTCTTTCTATTTTCTGAATTTTACTAAATTAAGTGCTCAAAGTGCTAAAAAGAAGCCAGCTAAAAGCTTTGGTTCCAGTTCATCAAATTTATTTTTTAATTATGAGCAGCTAATCAAAACAAGGCCCTGGAGGAAAGGCTTAAGCAGTGAGGATTAGATAGGAAAATAGAAGGCTCTGGATGGTGTGCAGAGAGTGATGAGGAGAAATATTACAGAGCCTATGAGGAGAAGAAATGGAGCTAGGTTGGAGGATCAGGAATTTTAAGTTAGATTTAGAAATGGTATCTTTGGGGTTCTTACTGAATTATAAAGATGAATGTATTGGTCATGAATTTACTTGAATTTGTTATTATTCATCTTCATGAGAACTCTGTAAGGTGAGTGTTTTTATCTCATAAAGGCCAGGAGAAGCTGAGGAACTTTCTTGAGATCACACAGCTACTCCATAACTGGGCCAGGAATTTTGACCAGATTGCCTGATTCCAAGGCCTAAGGTTAATGCTTTTCACCAACCTTCTCATCCCCATATTCTGCCCAAAGGCCAGAGAATGGACTAGTGGCCTTTCCCAATGAGCCAAACTGTGTTCATTGATGTGGGTCCATCGTAACCATCCCAGGAACCTCAACATAGTTCACTTGGTCCTGGAGAGTTGACAAATGGGGGACAGTGCGCATGCCCCCCACTTTCACCCTAACCTTATTCATACCGTTCAGGAAAAGACTGCGTGATGTTCTCATGGGTCACTGAAACCCTCAGAATGAGAGGATAAAAAGAGTGAAATTCCTAATACTTCATAAATTTTCAGACTCCATAATGCAGAGTGATCAGTTTCCAACATAATGGTAAATAAGTGAAAATACCATTAAAATATAACACCCATTATCAGATGTTAGAGGTAAAATTATGGTCAACTGATTAATAGATGTAAATTAAAAGAAACCTATACACATCATATTTTATCTGCTATTGTATACTTATATACATAAATGTATTTATGCCTATCCTTAAATAAATAATGTGCTTAAATTAAATGCTACAGCAACTTCAAAAATAATTATTTTACTAATAAAAATAAATAAATAATTATTTACTAATCAAAATGATTAGCAAACTCTTGCTCCATAATTCTTCTGAATACAAGTTTTCAATTCCAAAATAGTATTTCAACTGATGGTTTATGTTTTGACTCTTCCTAATGGAACTTGGTCTCATACTCTCAAGGGCTATGAACATAGATTTCATGTCTTTGTAAAATCTCAACTCAATTTTTGTTTAGTTAGCAATTATTAACATTGGACTCTGAAAGCTGAAGAAATACATAATTTGTTTACAATAATATAATTAGGTTTTGCTAAGTTTTCACTAAGTGTAATATGAAAAATAAAGATATACATTGGTGGGAAAGGATACAGTGAGTTACAAAGAATTTTAAAACAACCTGGTTGGTTAAAGGGCTGCCTCCTGTAGGGGACGTTGTGTGGCGTGGCTCAGAGCCTCATTCAGGACTGAGAGATTCATTTCCCAGCTCCTGGCAGCCTTCTTCGGAAATAACTCCATTAGAGAAAATCTACATGTGCATGGTCACATTCCCCTTTCCAGGCCCTTGTGGGCACATCAAGGCCCAGTGCCCTGTCCCACCTTGGGACAGGGACAACTCTGAGAAGCCATCATCAAGTGGCTGCCTGAGTTCTCTGTTGAGACAGGTCACAAATACCCTGACCCTTTGCCCAATTCTTTTTCTTTCTCAAGATCATCTCTCAAGAAACTTTCAACACTCAGACCCCCATCTTAGGGATTTCTTTCTAGGAACCAGTTTGCAACAGTTCCACACTGCTTGTCCCTTCTCACTCAGGCCCAAATAATCAACCTCACTTTGTTGTTGCCCATGTGAGGAATTGTCCCAAACACTTGGCAAACCTTTGGTGAGGGTGTCCTAAGTCTCAGGCACTGTGCTTCCAAAGAGGAATACAGAGGGGAATGAGACATAATTGTTGCTAGGGATGAGTGAAAACTGTGGGTGAAAACACATAAACCCATGTTCGTGGCTCACTAACATTCTCATCCATCTGGTATCCCACAATGTATTTTTCTTTTGCTACTGACAATTAAGGTTATTCCCTTTTTATATGGGCACACAAATATCTTGTAACTCCCTACTTCCATCTTTCTCCTGATGGTAGCGCAGTAACCAATAAACTTCATTTTCTTTCTTCTTTCATTTCCTATGTAATTCTCACAAACATTCATAAGATGAAGGAAAAGGAAAGCCATGAGAATCTATATCATCAATCTTGGAAGCTCACTGAGGGGCCCCTTCTGTATTTCTACCAATATTGTTCTTCTTTTATAATTTCTATGTACATTTCTTTAAGCAAGAATAGAGAAAAAAATTTTTATTATTTATTCATGAATTGTGTTTTGTTTTTGTCTTTTATCTTTAATACAAAACACAATATTTCACCATCATTATGTAACGAATTGATGATGGACTAGTTTGAACTTCCCAGACCTTGGAATATATAATATCAGGTATATATGCATATGTGTGTGTGTGTGCATGTGTTTAAATAGACCAAATAATTTTAAGTAAATAATAGTAAAATGAATTAAGGTTTTAAGCAAACTAATCCTTATCCAGCCTTAGTGTGACCACCCCAGCTGTATAAAAGAGAATCAAAGTGTTAGGTATTGTGAGTTTGGGTTTAACTGTCCTGAGTTTGAATATATATTGTGTATTGATCAACTGTGGGATGTCAGGCAAGATCAAGCCAAGTGACTCTGGGAGAGGTTATTTGGTTGTTTCTTTTCTTTTCTTTTCTTTTCTTTTCTTTTCTTTTCTTTTCTTTTCTTTTCTTTTCTTTTCTTTTCTTTTCTTTTTTTAACATCTTTATTGGAGTATAATTGCTTTACAATGATGTGTTAGTTTCTCTTTTATAACAAAGTGCATCAGCTATACATATAACCCCATATCTCCTCCCTTTTTCGTCTCCCTTCCACCCTCCCTACCCCACTCCTCTAGGTGGTCAAAAAGCACCAAGCTGACCTCCCTGTGCTATGTGGCTGCTTCCCACTAGCTATCTATTTTACATTTTGTAGCATATATGTCCATGCCACTCTCTCACTTTGCCCCAGCTTACCCTTCCCCCTCCCTGTGTCCTCAAGTCCATTCTCTACATCTGCGTCTCTATTCCTGTCCTGCCTCTAGGTTCTTCAGAACCTTTTTTTTTTTTTTTTTTAATTCCATATATATGTGTTAGCATCCGGTATTTGTTTTTATCTTTCTGACTTAGTTCACTCTGTATGACAGACTCTAGGTCCACCCATCACTACAAATAACTCAATTTCATTTCTTTTTATGGCTGAGTAATATTCCATTGTATATATGTGCCACATCTTCTTTAACCATTCATTTGTCGATGGACACTTAGGTTGATTCCATGTCCTGGCTATTGTAAATAGTGCTGCAATGAACATTGAATTACATGACTCTTTTTGAATTATGGTTTTCTCAGGGTATATGCCCAGTAGTGGGATTGCTGGGTCATATGGTAGTTCTACTTTTAGCTTTTTAAGGAACCTCCATACTGTTCTCCATAGAGGCTGTATCAATTTACATTCCCAAAAACAGTGCAAGGGGGTTCCCTATTCTCCACACCCTTTACAGCATATATTGTTTGTAGATAGTTTGTTGATGGCCATTCTGACTGGTGTGAGGTGATACCTCATTGTAGTTTGGATTTGCATTTCTCTAATGATTAGTGATGTCAAGCATCCTTTCATGTGTTTGTTGGCAATCTGTATATCTTCTTTGGAGAAATGTCTATTTAGGTCTTCTGCCCATTTTTGGATTGGGTTGTTTGCTTTTTTGAAATTGAGCTGCATGAGCTGCTTGTAAATTTTGGAGATTAATCCTTTGTCAGTTGCTTCATTTGCAAATATTTTCTCCCATTCTGAGGGTTGTCTTTTCGTCCTGTTTATGGTTTCCTTTGTTGTGCAAAAGCTCTTACTTTAAGCCTTTTTGGTAAAATGGTTACAATAATACCTGTCTCATGGCATGGCCACGAGGGTTAAGTGATTGACAGAAAGTACAGGAAGCACTTCAGAGGTGTTTGTGGTAGATGCTCAGCAAATGGAAGCTATGTTATTTAGATTGAATGAGTTTAGAATTTTACATTTAAAAGCAAAAACATATTTCAATTACATAGTAAAATAGAACCAAGTATTTTCCAGCATCACAATGGTGTCCTCAGTTGAATTATGAAGAACTGTAAAGCATAGTGGTTGTTTGACATAGGCATGAATTTTATCCTCATCAATGCGTCCTTCCCACAGGGCTTACAGTCCTCAAAAATTACATTTGAGGTTTCATTTCCTGCAGGGATATTTCACTCTTATGGACATATTGTTAATAAAAGGAGTCAGAGTTTTTGATTGCCCAGGTACTTCTCTTTCCTCTTCTGAGAATCCGTTAATAATATTGTGTCGCAACATTTTGGACAAATATCTATCTTTTCTGAGTACTTAATGTCCTTGTCACTGACCTCTAATAGTATGGCAACATTTTTTCAAGTGGCTCGATGGTAAAATGTTTCTCTGGATGGGATCTGAATTATTTGTGGTCATCTTGTTCACTAGGGGCATTTTACATCACTGAAGTTAATTCACTGGGTTTTGAGAAATTGTATATGTAATCTGTTTTACATTCATGAACTTGTCTCCTCAGTTTATTTTATACTGTCCAAAGAAATCTGAGGTTTATGGACAGGTGTTTTATAAACATATATATCCTTGGTATTTTATCATTTATATTCTTCATGGCCCTATAGTGTTTCTAGTCAATTTAAATAGTTTTCCTTGCCCTTATACGCTTGTTCCAATGTTCATTGTAGCACTATTTGCAATAGCCAGGACATGGAAGCAATCTAAAGGTCCATCAACAGAGGAATGGATAAAGAAGATGTGGTACAATACAATATTACTTAGCCATAAAAAGGAAGGAAATTATGCCATTTTCAGAGATGTAGATGGATCCAGAGACTGTCATATAGAGTGAAGTAAATCAGAAAGAGAAAAAACAAATATCATATAATATCACTTATATGTGGAATCTAGAAAAGTGGTACAGATGAACTTTTTTGCAAAGCAGAAACAGAGACACAGATGTAGAGAACAAACGTATAGATACCAAGAGGGGAAGGGAGGGTGGGATGAATTGGGAGATTGGGATTGACATATATACACTACTATGTATAAAATAGATAACTAAAAAGAACCTACTGTATAGCACAGGGAACTCTACTCAATGATCTGTGGTGACCTAAATGGGAAAGAAATCCAAAAAAGAGGGTATATATGTATACATACAGCTGATTCACTTTGCTGTACAGCAAAAACTAATGCAACATTATAATGTAACTATATTCCAATAAAAATTAATTACAAAATAAAATGTATGTTCAGATACTTAAAAAACTCAAATAAAATACCATGTTTTCCTTGAAAAACCAGAATCTCAACTCCATCGTATTCCTAGATAATATTTTTTGACTGAGTGCAAAGCACATATTGTAGTTCTGTTGGATAAATGCTCAGCAAAGTCATTTTAAATAAGTTTATGAGGTTTTTTTCCTTGTGATATCTTCATCTGGCAGTTAAATATTTCCTGGGTCTTGACAGTAAATTCTAAAGAATAAATTTCAGAGTGACCTGTTTCTCTCAGCAGATGACTTGACTTCCTATATTTCACAGTGAAAGTAAGATCTTTATAGCAAATGAGGGTTTTGTTTTGTTTTATCATGGTATGTTTAGGCTATATGGGTAATAAAGTGGGAATTCTCCTGTAGTTTTACAGGAGAGTGATTAATTCTAGGGCAGATAATATGATTTATTTGAGGATTATATGAAAGAAGCACTACGCTTTCTTGGATGTCATGGGAAAACACTGGGTTGGGGACACAGACATATGGCTCCTGCCAGAAAAGCTTTCTAATATAAGTAGCATGGCATCAGTCATTCATTTATTTATCCACACAACAAATATCTGTTGAAGACTTATCAACTTCTAGGTACTGGGACACAGCTGCAAACAAAACAGGAAAGATCTATTCCCTCAAGGAGCATACATCTTGGTGTGGAAGAGGGTTATAGAACAGACTTAGAAAAATAATGCAGATACTATAGCAATATAGAGAAAACAACAAAATCATTACCTCTGGGCATGGAGATTTGGGAAAGCCTCCCTGAAGAGTCACATGTGACTGAGTCTTAACTCATGGGCAGAAGTCAAGGGGATCTCAGGAAGAACTTTGGCACTGAGGGTGCAGTACTGAAGAAGACCTGGGGTAAGAAAAAAGCTTGGGATGAACCACCAACAGTAAGATCAAGATAGGTCTATTGTGTTGAAAGAGAGACTGACTATTGGGATGTTAAGTTGGAGAAGTAGTGTCCATTCCAGATGGTGAGAAGCTTGGGGAGACCATCAGAGGACGTGAAGCGAAGAGATTCACATTACATTTTAGTAAGATTATACTGGCTGCAATGTTCAGAGGAGATTGTAAGTGAGGAAACAGAGATACTAGAGTAAGGTTTCTTTCAAGAGGCCATGCCAAGGTTCAAATGGCTGTGTGTCTGTTGAGAGAGCAGAGTGGGGAGGGGGACGGAAACAGTAGGGTTTCCCAGAAAATTTTGACAATAATTTGACCTAGTGCCAAGGGTAAAACCATCTCTTTGTTCCATGTTCCCTGAACCCTGTACCCTGATAAACCTTTGCATATTCTCAGTAATTTAACTTTGACTTACTGAGATTGTTTGGCAAAAGGTAAAGACACATCAATTTTAGTTTGAGTACCCACAGATCACTAAGAAGGAGACTTCAAGAAAAGAGCAGATTATCCAATATTCTCAGTAAAGGCTTAAAGCCTATTTACATTTAAATTTTAGCATTTGATGCATGTCCTAGTCTGCCAAATTAATAGATACTGTTTATGTATAACATCTGCCAATGGAAAGTGAAATTAAATCCCAATTTTAAATAGCAGACTTACAAATGCATTTGGGAATACAATTATTTATTTTTTATGCTAGGAAAGGCCAGTATTACAACACACTATAACATATAGTTTTATATTCTTACTTTCTCAGTTATCACTTAAAAAATGTTAAACTATCTAGTGAAAGAAGCCAGTCTGAAAAGGCTACATACTATATGGTTCCAAATATATACATTCTGGAAAAGACTGAAAAAAATCTGTGGTTGCCAGGGATTCATAAGAAGGGGAGTAGGATTGAATAAGTAAAATACAAGGGACTTTTTAAGGTGGTGAAACTATGCAGTATGATACTGTAATGGTGGTTACCTGGCAGCATGCAGTTGTCAAAACCCATAGAACTTTATAGAACAAAGAGTGAACTTAATCTGTGGACATTTAAATTTCATTTAGGAATTTGCGGATCTCAGGGTGGCATACAGACTATGACCAAAAATATAAATGTATTACAGACATATAAAACAACTGATGAAAGCAGAGGGAATAAAATATGTTGAATTAAGTAGCTTTGGAAAGGAGTTTGTGAGACTAAAGCCAAGGTAACTATATATAAGCATTGTGCTCTATTGATAAAATTATTTCCTACATGGGTAGAGGTTACAAATTTTGCTGCTGCTATACAGTTATACTGGAATTGAATAATTAAATAAGTTCATGAGCAAAGATGAGAGCCAGGTTTTTCACTGTTGCAATGGAGTTCACAGATAAGCATAAGGAGGAAGCTAAAATAATCCATGTGGTAAGAGTTGGAAACCAACAGAACTCATGTTTAGTTAATATAGATACAGAGGTTTAGATATAGAAATACTCATAGATATGTGTAAATACACAAGTTAATACATACACATATATTTCCTTGCTCTGTCAACTGGGGTAGGTTAAAAGGAACAATACCCCAGTGAATTAACACATCTAGTGCCCAGATCTTGGTTTCTATTATTATTCTCCAATGATAGGAACCAGAGATCGTTGGAGAAATGGCTGGTTCTAGGACTGTAGCACAAAATATACACAATGAACCTAGAGAATCTTGTAGTGTCAGAAAGTAAGGAAGTGCTCAAAAAAGAGAAACTTACATTAATGGAGGTATGCTGACATGACACAGGAGTCAATTCAAGGAACTCCTATTGGCTAAAACAAACAATTTGAGAAAACAAAATAAGTATAGAAATTTTAGGTCTTAAAATTTTTCCCATGTATTTGTGGTTTTAACAGCTTTTTTTCCTGTAATTGATTTCCAATTTCAGAGTGTTGTGGTTAAAAACATGCTTGATACAATTTTAATTTTCTTAAATTTTCCAGGACTTGATTTGTGATCCAAGATGTGATCTATTCTGGAGAATATTCCATGTGCACTTGAGAAGAAAGTGTATTCTGTCAATTTTGGGTGGGATGTTCTATAAATATCAATTACATCTATCAGGTTTATTGTGTCATTTAAAGCTTGTGTTTCCTTATGTATTTTCTGTTTGGATGATCAATTGGTGTCAATTGGTGTAAGTAGTGTAACTACTATTATTGTGTTACTGTCAATTTACCATTTCATGGTTGTTAGCATTTGCCTTATGTATTGAGGTGCTCCTATGTTGGGTGCATAAACATTTATAATTGTTATACCTTCTTCTTCGATTGATTCCTTGATCATTATGTAGTGTCCTTCCTTGTCTCTTGTAAAAGTCTTTATTTTAAAGTCTATTTTATCTGATATCAGTATTGCTACACCAGATTTCTTTGATTTCCATTTGCATGGAATATCTTTTCCCATCCCTTCATCTGTACATGTCCCTGGGTCTGAAGTGGGTCTCTTATAGACAGCATATATATGGGTCTTGTTTTTGTATCCAATCAGCCAGTCTCTGTCTTTTGGTTGGGGAGATCACTGAAGAAATCAAAGAAGAAATTTAAAAATACATAGAAACAAATGACAATGAGAACTCAATGACCCAAACCTATTGGATGCAGCAAAAGCAGTTCTAAGAGGGAAATTTATATCAGTTTAATCTCACCTCAAGAAACAGGAAAAATCTCAAATAAACAATTTAACCCTACATTTAAAGCAACTAGAGAAAGAAGAACAAAGACAGCCCAAAGTCAGTAGAAGGAAGGAAAACATAAAGATCAGAGCAGAAATAAATGAAATAGAAACAAAGAAAGCAGTAGTAAAGATAAATAAAACTAAAAGCTGGTTCCTTGAGAAGATACACATAATTGATAACCCCATAGCCAGACTCATAAGAAAAAAAGGGAGAGGATGTAAATCAGTAAAATTAGAAATGAAAATGGAGAAATCACAACTGAAACTGCAGAAATACAAAGTATTATAGGAGACTACTACAAACAACTATATGCCAATAAAATGGACAACCAGGAAGAAATGGACAAATTCTTGGAAAGGTACAATTTTCCAAGACTGAACCAGGAAGAATTAGAAAATATAAACAGACTTATCACAAGTAATGAAAGTGAAAATGTATTAAAATTCTTCCAAGAAACAAAACTCCAGAACAAGATGGCTTCACAGGTGAATTCTATCAAACATTTAGAAAAAAACGAACACTCATCCTTCTCAAACTCTTCCAAAAAATTGCAGCGGAACACTCCCAAATTCATTCTATGAGGTTACCATCACCCTGATACCAAAACCAGAAAAAAATATCACAAAGAAAGAAAATTATAGATCAATATCACTGATGCACATAGATGCAAAAATACTGAACAAAATACTAGCAAACAGAATCCCACAACGTATTAAAAGGATCATACACCATGATCAAATGGGATTTATCCCAGGGATGCAAGGATTCTTCAGTATATGCAAATCAATCAGTGTGATACACTGTATCAACAAATTAAGGAATAAAAACCATATGATCATCTCAATAGGTGCAGAAAAAGCTTTTGACAAAATTTAACACCCATTTATGATAAAAACTCTCCAAGAAAATGGGCATAGAGGGAACCTAACTCAACATAATAAAGGTCATATATGACAAACTCACAGCAGACATCATACTCAATGGTGAAAAACTGAAAGCATTTCCACTAAGTTCAGGAAGAAGACAAGGATGTCCATTCTCACCACTCTTATTCAACATAGTTTTGGAAGTCCTAGCCACAGCAATCAGAAAAGAAAAAGAAATAAAAGGAATACAAATTGGAAAAGAAGAAGTAAAAGTGTTACTGTTTGCAGATGACATGATACTATACATAGAAAATCCTAAAGATGTCACCAGAAAACTACTAGAACTAATCAATGAATTTGTTAAGTTTGCAGGATACAAAATTAATGCACAAAAACTCTGTCATTCCTATACGCTAACAACGAAAACTCAGAAAGAGAAATTAATCCCATTTACTATTGCAACAAAAAGAATAAAATACCTAGGAATAAACCTACCTCAGGAAGTAAAAGACCTGTGCTCAGAAAATTGTAAGACACTGATGAAAGAAATAAAAGATGACACAAACACATGGAGAGATATACCATGTTTGTGGATTGGAAGAATCAATATTGTGAAAATGACCATACTACCCAAAGCAATCTACAGATTCATTATAAACCCTATCAAGTTACCAATGCATTTTTTACAGAACTAGAACAAAAAATCTGAAAATTTGTATGGAGACACAACAGACCCCAAATAGCCAAGGTAACACTGAGGGGGAAAAAAAAAGAGCTGGAGAAATCAGATTCCCTGACTTCAGACTATAGTACAAAGCTACATTAATCAAGACAATATGGTACTGGCATAAAACAGAAGTATAGATCAATGGAACAAGATAGAAAGCCCAGAGATTAACCCATGCACCTACTGTCATCTAATCTATGACAGAAGAAGCAAGAATATACAATGGAGAGAAGACAAACTCTTCAGTAAGTGTTGCTGGGAAAACTGAACACCTACATGTAAAAGAATCAGATTAGAATGCTCCCTAACATCATGCACAAAAATAAACTCAAAATAGATTAAAGACTTAAATGTAAGACCAGACACTGTAAAACTCTTTGACATAAATCACAGCAAGATCTTTTTGACGCACCTCCTAGAGTAATGGAAATAAAAACAAAAATAAATAGTTGGGACCTAATGAAACTTCAAAATTTTTGCACAGCAAAGGAAACGATAAACAAGATGAAAAGACAACCCTCAGAATGGGAGAAAATACTTGCAAATGAAGCAACTAACAAAGGATTAATCTCCAAAATTTACAAGCAGCTCATGCAGCTCAATATCAAAAAAACAAACAACCCAATTAAAAATGGGCAGAAGAGGGCTTCCCTGGTGGCACAGTGGTTGAGGGTCCACCTGCCGATTCAGAGAACGCGGGTTCGTGCCCCGGTCCGGGAGAATACCACATACTGCGGAGCGGCTGAGCCTGCGAGCCATGGCCGCTGGGCCTGCATGTCCAGAGCCTGTGTTCCGCAACAGGAGAGGCCACAACAGTGAGAGGCCCGTGTACCGCAGGAAAAAAAAAAACGGGCAGAAGAGCTAAATATACATTTCTTCAAGAAGATGGCCAAGAGACACATGAAAAGCTGCTCAACATCTTTAATTATCAGAGAAATGCAAATCAAAACTACAATAAAGTATCACCTCAAACTGGTTAGAATGGGCGTGATCAGAAAATCTACAAACAGAAAATGCTACAGTGGGTGTGGAGAAAAGGGAATCAACTTGCACTGTTGGTGGGAATGTACATTGATACAGCCATTATAGAGATCAGTATGGAGGTTCCTTAAAAAACTAAAAATAGAATTACCATATGACCCAGCAATAACTCTACTGGGCATATACCCAGGGAAAACAGTGATTCCTCAAGACACATGCACCCCAATGTTTATTGCAGCACTATTTACAATAGCCAGGTAATGAAAGCCACCTAAATGCCCATTGATAGATGAATGGATAAAGAAGGTGTGGTACATATATACAATGGAATATTACTCAGTCATAAAAATGATCAAAATTGGGTCATTTAGAGAGACATGGGTGGACCTAGAGACTGTCTTACCAAGTGAAGTAAGTCAGAAAGAGAAATACAAATACATATTAACACATATATGTGAAATCTAGAAAAATGGTGCAGATGATCTGGTTTGCAAGGCAGAAATAGAGATACAGATGTAGAGAACAAATGTATGGACACCAAGGGGGGAAAGCAGTGAGGCTGGGGGGGGGGATGAATTGGGAGACTGGGATTGACATATATACTCTAATATGTATAAAATAGATAACCAATAAAAACCTGCTGTATAAAAAATAAATAAATAAAATAAAATTCAAAAGAAAAAAGAAAATAAAAAGACAATTCACCTACTGGGAGAAAATATTTACAAGTAATATATCTGGGGCTTCCCTGGTGGCGCAGTGGTTAAGAGTCCTCCTGCCCATGTGGGGGACGCGGGTTCGTGCCCTGGTCCGGGAAGATCCCACGTGCCGCGGAGCAGCTGGGCCCGTGAGCCGTGGCCGCTGCGCCTGCGCGTCCGGAGCCTGTGCTCCGCAACGGGAGAGGCCACAGCAGTGAGAGGCCCGCATACCGCAAAAAAACAAAACAAAACAAACAAAAAAAACAAGTAATATATCTGTTAAGGAACTTATATCCAGAATATATAAAGAGCTCTTACAATACAGTAACAATAATTAAAAGGAACAATTAACAGAAAAGACATTTCTGCAAATAATATAGTCAAACTGCCAAAAAGCACATGAAAAGATGTTTACTGGTAATTAGGGAAAAGCAGATTAAACCACTATGAGATATAATCCACTACCTGTAGCATGATTGTAATCAAAAGACAGATGAGACCAAGTATTGACAATAACATAGTAAAAATGGAATTTTACATACATTGCTAGTATGAATTAATGTAAAATGGAAATGTATGAGTGTAAATATATGTATGTAATGTAATGTATGAATGTAAAATGGAAAACAATTTGACAGTTTCTTAAAAGGTTAAGTATGAATTAACCATACAAGCCACTAAATCCATTTCTAGGACTCTTCACTATTGGAACAAAAGTATAGGGTTACAAAAAGACCTGTATATGAATGATCATAGCAACATTATTTATAATTGTCACTAACTGGAAAAAACTCAAATGTGTAGCAACTGTTAAATGGATAAACAAATGTGGTATAGCTATATGCTGAAATACTATTTGGCAATAAAATAAAATAAAAGACTCATGTAAGCTAAAACATGGAAGAATCTCAAAACCGTTATGCTAAGTTAAAAAAGCCAGACATAAAATATCACATATTGTATGATTCCATTTATATAAAATTTATGAAAAAAGAAAATCTATAGCTACAGAATTTATATTAATGAATGTCTGGGCCTAGAGATGGGAATGTGGAGTGATTGTTAGTGGTTATAAATGTTCTGTGTGGAATAATGTAAATATTCTAAAATTGGACTGTGATTACGGTTACACCACTCTTAACATTTACTAAGAATTTATGAATTTTACACTTAAAATTAGTAAGTTTTATGGTACATAAATAATGCCCCAATAAAGTTGCTTTTAAAAAGTCAGCAAGATCATGGAGTAAGGCTATGGAACAATTATTCAAGTAATTAAATGAAATAGTGACGACTATAGAATAACTGGTTCAGTAACAAAATACTGCACCTTCCTTTATCTATAGAGTCTACTGCTGGCATGAGTGACAGGGAAAAGTAAAAGATCAAATCTTTAGAGCATTCAAGTGTGATATTGGGACTGATAAGAGAAGCTGACAAAACCTTAGATACTTTCAGATCTCCACAACCAATGGGCAAAATGACTCCCAGATTTCCAGCTTAAAATCTTAGATGTAGAAAAAACTTTTTTGAGGGAAAATCAAGATTTCATTTTGAAAATATTAAACTTGAAATAATCATAGTTATTTATGAAAGGACTGTATTAGTCTGTTCAGGTTGCGTGGCTTAAACAACAGAAAATTTTTCTCACAGTCCTGGAGGTCCAAGATCAAAGTGATCAACATGGTCGGTTTCTGGTGAGGGCTCTCTTTTTTTTTTTTTTTTGTGGTACGCGGGCCTCTCACTGTTGTGGCCTCTCCTGCTGCGGAGCACAGGCTCCGGACGCGCAGGCTCAGCGAGCGGCCATGGCTCACGGGCCCAGCCGCTCCGCGGCACGTGGGATCTTCCCAGACCGGGGCACGAACCCGTGTCCCCTGCACCGGCAGGCGGACTCTCAACCACTGCGCCACCAGGGAAGCCCAGGGCTCTCTTCTTGATCGGCAGATGGCCACTTTCTCTTTGTGGGCTCACATGGCCTTTTCTCTGTGTGTGTGCAAAAAAAGAGTAAGCTTGTCTCTTCCTATAAGGACACTAATCCTGTCAGATCAGGACCTCACTTTTATGACTTTGTTTCATCTTAATTACTTCCTTGTAGGCCCATGTCCAAATACAGCCACACTGGCATTAGGGCTTCGTTGTATGAATTAGAGGGGTGGTGGTGGCATAAACATTAAGTCTATATCGGTCATATCAGTATTAGACATACAAAACTGGAGCTCTGAGGACAAAGCAGGGCCAAAAATGTGTCAACTCTTTGCAGTGTTTGAAGCTATGGGAGTGAGTAAAGACACATGGAAGATTTTAGAAAAAGTAGAGAAGGGGATCTAGGATTGAACATTAAGAAAGTTCAATATTTAGAGACCAGTAGAGGAGGTGATAGGGACAAAGCTGTCCATGATAGAACCAGCAAAGAAAACAGAATACCAGAGGTATCACACACCAGAGCACAGCATGGGACTTTCCCTAGCTTGGCCTTGCCTTGGGTCTCATCTTTCTAATCCAGGCTCATTGAATATGACATTAAAGACTATGAAACTTAGAGGGAAATCTGTGTGTCCTGCTTGAGGTCCAAGGGTGCCTGTAGTCTTGTCTCAGTCTGGATGTCACAGTTCTTGGTGAGTATGGTTCATGATTGGTTGTTTGTGACCTGTTTCTTGTTTCTTTGAACATACAGCTGATTTGGGTTTTAATGCCTATTATCCTTTTTTTCTAAATAATTTCCCATGTATTTCAAGAGAGGAAAATAAAGGGAAATATCTTGACTGTACTATCTTTTTACTTACCTCCTCTGGGCCTTGGTATCTTCAGATGTAATAGGAGATTGATCATTGTACACATGAGCTGGATTGTTGTAGAGAGATTAATTATATAATAGATATATAAGAGAGGTAAATTGTTTGGGACAATGCATTGTAAATACTCAATAAATATTAATGTCAATTTACTCTATTGTTTTAGAGAAACCCATTCTTCAATAATTTATAACCAAATCTGTTTGGGATGCTATAACATAATATCATAGATTGGGTGGGTTAAAAACAAGAGCAATTTATTTCTTACTGTTCTGGAGGCTGAAAAGTCCAAGATAAAGGTGCCGGCATATTCAGTGTCTGCTGAGAACCCACTTCCTGGTTCATGGATGGCCATTTTTCACTGTTTCCTCACATGGTAGAAGAGGTAAGGGAGCCCTTTGGGGTCTCTTTTATAAGAAAGAGCACTAATCCCATTCAGGAGGGGCCCACCTTCATCATGACCTTATAACCTCCCAGAGGCCATACCGCCCATTGCAGAGGGATAGTAGTTAAAATATTAATATTGAGGGGATACAAACATTCAGATGATGGCAAACATTTTGTAATTCTATCCTTACTCTTAATTAATATTTTGGATGGGCATGGAATTCTAGGTTAGAAATTATTTCCTCTATTAATTGAAGACATTGTTCTGTTGTCTTCTAGTTTCCAGTAATTTTGTTTAGCTATTCAATGTCATTATATTGCCTGAGACTTTGTATTTTCATAGTATGTAGTTCTTGCTTTGCTTTTTGTTTGTAATATCTTCCTTTTCTAAGAATTTTAACTGTGTGTTTTTGAGGTTTCTTTTTTATTTTAGATAGTCTTGATTTCCTCCAAGTTGATTTTATCTCTATTCATTTGTTTTAGCCTCCGTCTTTCAAATGAGAGACCTCTGTGAATGTCCAGTGATTGATGGCTGTCCATCAAACTGTGGATTTCTCTTTAGATCCTAGAGTATAGATTAGTCTGGCTGGGCCCCTACTGTCAATATTTAGAGTTTCTTCTCTTAGGCTGGTCAGTACTATAGAGAAAACTCTTTCAGGCTCCTGCTCACTTGTATAATCCTCATGGTCATAGTGATTTGATTTGGAAGAAAAGGGCTGGATACCTCACCTTTCAGTATGTGATCTTTTGCTGAATTAATACAGTTCCTTGCTCTCATGTGCCTGGTGGATCTCAGTTCAAAGACCTCTGCTTTACCCCCTGCAGATAATAAGCCTCTAGTCTTATGCTGTGATGAGAAAAGCAGTTACCTATCATTCTTAGTGATAAGGTGCCCTGTATGATCCTGCTCTAGGAGAAGGGCTCCCAGGAGTATTTCCAGCACTTCAGAATCAAGAAGAAGATTAATTCTAAACCATGTAGAACGCTATCAATATCAACACATAGAATAGATGTTTAGTTAAAGATGGCAAGTTTAATGCATGCATTAATTTCCAGTCTCTCCAGAAACCTCACTAAAATAGCAGTAAAAAGTTGTGTGATTTTTAATTGTAAATAAGGCAAAAAAAAGACAAAAGACCACACCAAACTCATTTTGGTAGCTGTAAAGCAGATGGATAAGGAATAACTTAACAGAGCACCCCATAGATATTCTATAGGCAGCCCTATTTGCATATTTGTAGCCTGCCAATGATGTATTTGGGAGGGGGGGAGTTGAGGCGGGGCTAAATACAAAGAGGATAAGGTGAAAATCTGTTTAAGGAGCAGTTTGCACATGAACATAAAATAAAATAAAACAAAATAAAATATGTCACTGCCTTCATCAGTGCACTCTGGGGCGCAGCATAGAATTGAGTGGAAGGGAAGAAGTTTAGGTAAGAAAAAAGATAAACTGTTTATATGTTTATATTTATAAACTGTTTATATTTATATATAAATAATATGAACTTTATAGATTCCTGCATTTAAAAAAGTATAATTTCAGAGTAGTGTCAAAGACCCACTTTCTAGTTTCTCTTTGTGGTTCTAGAAATACACAAAAATTAGCATGACATTCACAGTGGTTGTACATGGAAGCTGAAGATCATTGTGCAACATTAAACAATTCATATATTACCCCAAAATGTGTACATATGCAAAATGTGTATATATGTATGGTATGCAAATCTATATATACCATACCTGAAGCATGATATTTATATTGACAAGTGAATGTTAATTGGATGCTAGAAGTGTGAAGACTTTTATTTTTATAAGTATTAATAAATTTTAATTAAAATGTTAAAAATTTTTTAAAAGAAAGGAGCAGTTACATTCTCATATCCTTTTTGAAAGGGGGGTTACTGTAGCTTCCAGTGGGGTGTGGACAGAGAGCTCATGCTTCCTGACACAGATCCATTGAACACCCACAGAGAGGCACTTCTGGCTCAGGTTTTCTTTGGACCTCAGCTATTCTTTTTTAATTTCCCTTTTTTGTATTGCTTGGTTTATTTGAGGGACAACTCTTTCATAACATAACAACATAAGAACAGACTAGACACTTAAGACTAAACAGACTAAATACTTAAGAGAACTAGCCACTGCCAATATGAGAAGAAAATGTAGGTGAAATTCAGTGAGTGAATAAGTATATTACTTAATCACTCTGAGCTTATTTTGTCCTTTGTTAACTAGAAATAACAAGTGATGTCTGCTTCATTGGATTAATGTGAGACTCAAACACATTTAAATGAAATAATGTGTGTGAAAGGATTTACTTCTAAAGATGTCATGTGGTTGAGGCCTTGGCTGAATTGGAATCTGAAAGTATGTCAGTAATATCACAGTACATCAAAGATGTCTGCAAATTCTTTGCTTCTTCTTCTCCTTTTGTAAGGCAAGGTTTAATTTCTGTCCCTTAAGCTCCATAACTGCTTTGACCAATAGAATAAAGCAGAAATGACAGTTTCCAGGCTGAGGCCTTAAGACAGACTGCTTCAACTTTCTGTCTCCTGAAACATGGACTTTGGGACCACAATGACCACTCTGTGAGGAAGCCCAAGCAGCCACTTGAAAAGAATCAAGACCCCTGGCAGAGATGAGCTCCCAGCACCACCTTTGCCACCCAAGTGAGGAGCCATCCTAAAAGTGTATCCATTGGATCTATCCCTCCCTGAGTCTGTGAAGAGCAGAGAGGGGCAGAGTTGAGAACAAATACTTCCTCTCAAAAGCTGAGCTTTTAAAATAATTATTTGTATAATATCAAAAATGACTTAAAAAAAGAAATTAAAACAGCAATAAAAAACTCTTGATAACAGAAGATTGAAAGAATATAATTCAAATTTTCAATGGAAGTAACTCTGTGTCTGCTAGCATTTCAATAATGTCCACCAATTGTCTTACTCTAGGTTCTAGGCCTAACGTAGGAGTTGTTGGTCTAAGTTTGATGGAGTGAACTTGGCCAAGCACTTTTGCTTTCTGGGACTTAGATTTTTAATCTGTGGATTTTTTAAGATTATAAGAGAATCTTTTTGAAATTATAAATGAAATTTATGAATTATAAAGAAAACATAAAGCAAGTCAGTTTACACTAGCAGCTGTTCTTTAGTAAAAGCCTCACAGAAGCACATTTTAAACAGGCTGTTAATGCTGTGATCTATCTATTCCTAAATTTATTCATGGATTTGCATTTTTTCAGGTCTTTCTATACACGTTTATACTTGCAATGCATGTGAATATTGGGTCAGTGACAATTCCAATTGTTACATTCCAGGATAATGAAAACTGTTCTTTGTGGATGAAAGCTGAAAAAAAGAAAAAGATTAAGCCAGGGTTGTCAGGGTTATTATATTCCCTCCCCATTGAGATTGATTCAAATTTTAATGCATTCCTTTTCCAGCTTTAAACGTGGCAATGGATTAGAAAAAGTGATATCCGATTGTTGTATCTGGGCTCAGGACTTTTACATCGAGTGTTCTGGAGCCATCTGTGGACACCACCTCTGGATAAGTGTGTCTCCATAGGGCACACCTGTGTTATGCATAGTATTATTATTTGATCTTTTGAGATGACTCTGATTTTTTTTTTTTTATGACAGTCATAAAAATAGCAGGGGCCTGTGTTGAAGCTGTAGGGGCAGGCAGCCAGGGCCTTGCTGATAGTGAGGTTTTGTCAGGTCCAGATGGTGTGCTGCTTTTCAGATCTGGCCCCGCTTCATTTTGTGAGCTTGTAGCACAGTGCCTCTCACTTCCTGATGCTGCCCAACTGCCTCCTGACCTCAGACACAGAGGATCCTGACACTGAGTTTACTTTGACCAACAAGTTATGATTATAATGGGGCAGCGTGAAAGCCAACTAGGACAGCCCTTTAACTTAAGATGGACTTTCTGAGCTCCTGCTATGTGCAGACAATTCACAGCTCAGATCACGATGAGTAAACCCTGGTAACCAGCAGTTTATATGTAGTCTAAAAGGGAAGAAGCAAGTGCTGAGCGTATACAAAGAGGTGGGGCCAAAGGGCCAAGACTATGTCTGGAAGGTCCAGAGGGAACTTATCAAGGGTCACTGTGGACTGTTGGCTTCCAGGCAAGCCAAGTCCGGCCAGAGCTTCTCTGCTGCTTCTTGAACATGGTCTCTTCACCTTTAACTTAGAGCAGCCTATGGCTACCTGTTCAGCTCTGCACCACACTTTCAATGTTCTCAATTCAAACAGACCAAATGAGCCTCTGACCATTGTGGGCATCTTCAAGCAGGGGCTGTCAGGAATGTTCCCTACAAGTCAGCAGCTGAGAAACACAGCTTATGTCTTCCAACATCCAGTAAGGACCTCAGTCATAGCAAGCCTGACAGGTATGTAGAACTCTGTACTAAATCCTGTCCCCGACTGATTTCGATTGTATCTGCTCAGAATGAAGAGACAGTGTTCTTACCCAAAAGACAAGGGAATTTGCTTTCTTACCAGAAAAAAAATTAACACCCAAATCAGTTATGCAATTTCTTAAACTGTGCATTAAAAATAACATTAATGAAATGAATTACATTTCCTTCAAAATTTTTGGTTGGCTCATTTTTTAAATGCTAATATTAAGCTATGAAAGATCATTTCATTAACAGCTGAGTGAGCTTACATATTTGAAGAATCAAAATCTTTCCTTATCTTAGAATTAGCAAAAAAGTAACAGAGCGTGCCATATATTTTTTAATGACAAAAAATTATATATCTATGGAGAGAGAGAAAGAGGGTCCTAGAAGCAGGAGAACATGCTATGGGGTTTCTTTTGTTTAGCAGGTGTGTTCCACGGATTGTGGCTCAGCTTTAGTCTGACCAGAAGCAAAAGTTTTTCCTATACCATACATTTTTCCCATGGTTTTATCTGTGCTGATTTGAACAAGCATATATATTCTAAAAAATATTACAGGGCTTCCCTGGTGGCTCAGTGGTTGAGAGTCTGCCTGCCGATGCAGGGGACGCGGGTTCGTGCCCCGGTCCAGGAAGATCCCACATGCCGCAGAGCGACTGGGTCCGTGAGCCATGGCCGCTGAGCCTGTGCGTCCGGAGCCTGTGCTCCGCAACGGGAGCGGCCACAACAGTGAGAGGCCCGCGTACCACCAAAAAAAAAAAAAAATTACAGTTCTTTGAGTGATTATTTCATTGTTTCTCCTATTGCATTACACAGTGCTATGAATCATTTCTTCTGTGTATGTTTTAGCCCATCATATTTCAGCAGGTGACGTGTACAGGTAGACATTCTATGCATATCTCAATATGAGAGAATGAATATAATCGTGGTGTTTCCTTCTGGTCACCAATCAACTAGAGCTGGAGGTTGGTCATCCGTTGCACCGCGTGTTGAGTTTTCTACAATGATTTTTTTAACATCTTTATTGGAGTATAATTGCTTTACAGTGGTGTGTTAATTTCTGCTGTATAACAAAGTGAATCAGCTATGCATATACATACAACCCCATATCCCCTCCCTCTTGTGTCTCCCTACAACCCTCCCTATCCCACACCTCTAGGTAGTCACAAAGCATGGAGCTGATCTCCCTGTGTTATGTGGCTGCTTCCCACTAGCTTTCTGTTTTACATTTGGTAGTGTATAAATGTCAATGCCACTCTCTCACTTCGTCCCAGCTTATCCTTCTCCCTCCCCATGTCCTCAAGTCCATTTTCTATGTCTGTGTCTTTATTCCTGTCCTGCACCTAGGTTATTCACAACCATTCTTTTTTTTTTTTTTTTTTTGGATTCCATATATATGGGTTAGCATATGGTATTTGTTTGATCTTTCTGACTTACTTCACTCTGTATGACAGACTCTAGGTCCATCCACCTCACTACAAATAACTCAATGTGGTTTCTTTTTATGAATGAGTAATATTCCATTGTATATATGTGCCACATCTTCTTTATCCATTCATTTGTCTATGGACACTTAGGTTGCTTCCATATCCTGGCTACTGTAAATAGTGCTGAAATGAATATTGTGGTACATGACTCTTTTTGAATTATGGTTTTCTCAGGGTATATGCCCAGTAGTGGGATTGCTGAGTCATATAGTAGTTCAATTTTAGTTTTTAAAGGAACCTCCATACTGTTCTCCATAGTGACTGTATCAATTTACATTCCCACCAACAGTGCAACAGTGTTCCATTTTCTCCACACCTTCTCCAGCATTTATTATTTGTATATATATATATATATTTTTTTTTTTTTCTGTATTTTTGTGGTATACAGGCCTCTCACTGTTGTGGCCTCTCCCATTGCGGAGCACAGGCTCAGGACGCACAGGCCCAGCGGCCATGGCTCACGGGCCCAGCTGCTCCGCAGCATGTGGGATCTTCCCGGACCGGGGCATGAACCCGTGTCTCCTGCATCGGCAGGCGGACTCTCAACCACTGCGCCACCAGGGAAGCCCATATTATTTGTATATTTTTAAATGATGGCTATTCTGACCAGTGTGAGGTGATACCTCATTGTGGTTCCGATTTGCATTTCTCTAATGATTAGTGATGATGAGCATCTTTCATGGTTTTTTTGGCAATCTATATATCTTCTTTGGAGAAATGTCTATTTAAGTCTTCTGCCCATTTTGGGATTGGGTTGTTTGTTTTTCTGACATCAAGCTGCATGAGCTACTTGTAAATTTTGGAGATTAATCCTTATTCAGTTGCTTCATTTGCAAATATTTTCTCCTATTCTGAGGGTTGTCTTTTTGTCTTGTTTATGGTTTCCTTTGTTGTGCAAAAGCTTTTAAGTTTCATTAGGTTGCATTTGTTTATTTTTGTTTCTTTTTCTATTTCTCTAGGAGGTGGGTCAAAAAGGATCTTTCTGTGATTTATGCCATAGAGTGTTCTGCCTATGTTTTCCTCTAAGAGTTTTATGGTTTCTGGCCTTACATTTAGGTCTTTAATCCATTTTGAGTTTATTTTTGTGTATGGTGTTATGGAGTGTTCTAATTTCATTCTTTTACACGTAGCTGTCCAGTTTTCCCAGCACCACTTATTGAAGAGGCTGTCTTTTCTCCACTGTATACTCTTGCCTCCTTTATCAAAGATAAGGTGACAATATATGCATGGGTTTATCTCTGGGCTCTATCCTGTTCCATTGATCTATATTTCTGTTTTTGCATCAGTACTATACTGTCTTGATTGCTGTAGCTTTGTAACATAGTCTGAAGTCAGGAAGCCTGATTCCTCCAGCTACATTTTTCTTTCTCAAGATTGCTTTGGCTATTTGGGGTCTTTTGCATTTCCATACAAATTGTGAAATATTTTGTTCTGGTTTTGTGAAAAATGCCATTGGTAGTTTGATAAGGATTGAATTGAATCTGTAGATTGCTTTGGGTACTATAGTCATTTTCACAATGTTGATTCTTCCAGTCCAACAACATGGTATATCTCTCCATCTGTTTGTATCATCTTTAATTTCTTTCATCAGTGTCTTATAGTTTTCTGTATACAGGTTTTATTCTCCTTAGGTAGGTTTATTCCTAGGTATTTTATTCTTTTTGTTGCAGTGGTAAATGGGATTGTTTCCTTAATTTCTCTTTCAGATTTTTCAGCATTAGTGTATAGGAATGCAAGAGATTTCTGTGCATTAATTTTGTATCCTACTATTTTACCAAAACCATTGATTAGCGCTAGTAGTTTTCTTGTAGCATGTTTAGGATTCTCTTTGCATAGTATCATGTCATCTGCAAACAGTGACAGTCTTACTTTTTCCTTTCTGATTTGGATTCCATTTATTTCTTTTTCATCTCTGATTGCTGTTGCTAAAACTTCCAAAACTATGTTGAATAATAGTGGTGAGAGCATGCAACCTTGTAATGTTCCTCATCTTAGTGGAAATGGTTTCAATTTTTTACCATTGAGAATTATGTTGGCTGTGGGTTTGTTCACATATGGCATTTTTTATGTTGAGGTAAGTTTCCTCTGTGCATACTTTTTGGAGAGTTTTTGTCTTAAATGGATATTGAATTTTGTCAAAAGCTTTTTCTTCATCTATTGAGGCCATCATATAGTTTTTATCCTTCAGTTTCCTAATACAGTGTGTCACATTGATTGATTTGCATATTTGTAAGAATCCTTGCATTCCTGGGATAAACCCCAGTTGATCATGGTGTATGATCCTTTTAATGTGCTGTTGGATTCTGTTTGCTAGTATTTTATTCAGGATTTTTGCATCTATGTTCATTAGTGATATTGGCCTGTAGTTTTCTTTTTTGTGACATCTTTGTCTGGCTTTGGTATCAGGGTGATGATGGCCTTGTAGAATGAGTTTGGGAGTGTTCCTCCCTCTTGTATATTTTGGAAGAGTTTGATAAGGATGGATGTTAACTCTTTTCTAAATGTTTGATAGAATTTGCCTGTGAAGCCATCTGGTCCCAGGCTTTCTTTTGTTGGAAGCTTTTTAATCATAGTTTCAGTTTCAGTGCTTGTGATTTGTCTGTTTATATTTCCTGTTTCTTCCTGGTTCAGTCTCAGAAAGTTGTGCTTTTCTAAGAATTTGTCCATTCTACAATGTTTTTTTATATTGAAGAAGGTAAGAGATTGGCAAACAATGTTAAGAGTCTTGTTAGAATCACTAACAATAAGAAATTTACATCTGAAATCATTGGATTAAGAAGTTTTGAATAAGTAGCTTAGAAGCTTTTCTTACACCATTTCTCAGGAATCCAGGAATGCAGTGGTGGTTAGTGATGCAGGTAATACATTCCCAAATATGGGGAGATGTATGAAAATGGAGAAACCTCAGTCATAATCACTGCCCCTGCACATGGTTTAAGTTGTATATAGAAAGAACTTAAGAGGTAATGAAGATGGGGGTGTGAGTGGGGGACACATTGTTTCTGGGGACAAGGAGCAGCTTTTGAGGAGGAGTTGGGAGAACACTATGAAGCCCAAAGAAGAAGGAAGCAGGCACAGCTGACTAGCAGATGGAGTGGAATCTTAGGCATAATTTTGAATACTGCCTGCAGGTATATAAAAGAAACCCAGTTTGTCTCTCTTTGGTAGATTAGGTTTTTTTTTTTTTTTTTTAAGACATGGAAAATAAAAGACTGTGTTAGAAACAAAAGAAACTTCACGACTCCACATTTTAGCATGTAGGACAAGGCAATGGAGGGTTTTTGGGCAGCTGAGATTTCAGAACGATGATAAAAGGCACAGCAGAAGGACTGATTCTTTCTTTTTTGTTAAAGATTTTTTTGATGTGGATCATTTTTAAAGTCCTTATTGAATATGTTACAATGTTGTTTCTGTTTTATATTTTGGGTTTTTTTTCTTTTTTTTCTTTTTTTTTGGCTGTGAGGCATGTGGGATCTTAGCTCTCTGACTAGGGATTGAAAGTGTACCCCCTGCATTGGAAGTCAAAGTCTCAACCACTGGACCACCTGTCCTAAGGAAGACTGATTCCTTTTAAAGAGTATTAAACAAGTTCTGTGAAAGAATTATTATTCAACAATATGATTGAGAGTCTGCTGATAAAAGTGCCTCCCAAGTCAACCAGGTTGACTGTGAAAACAGTGATAATATCTCAGAATTAAAATCCATCTTTAATCATTTAATTATAAAACTGACATGATAGGGTGAACAGTCATAAGGCTTTATTACTTAGGGTATTTTAAAAATTTACCACTGTAGTTCTGGAATTACTCTCTCTTGGATTTGTTGTTTTTTTTGGATTAAAATACAAGGAATCTAAATTTTACATAAGTAATAAGACCATCACGGGGGAGACAGAAGAATGAATGGGTGAGATTTCTGTTTGAATTTGACAGACTGGATCCCTGAGCCCAAATCCTTGTCTTCTAATCTCTTTAGGTAAAGTAGGAGGAGGAAAGCATAATAGGAGAAGTGACTACATATGGAAAATGTTTGAAAGTTAGAAATCAGAGGGAGGTTTTAACTAAGAGAAAACTAGAACTCAGGCTTGCCAAGGACAGCCTGGAAGAAAGTTGGCTCAAACGATGGAACCCAAGATCCCTCAGTAATGGAGGCCCCAGCTTTTCCACACCTCATTTAAACATAAGAGGATAATGGTTGATCACTAGGCATTTGGAGGAATGTCGTAGCATGAAGACTGGACTGTACAAGGTAACAGAGTGGAGAAACTTAGAAAAACAAACTGTGCATGAAACAGAATAAAATGATTTTTTATTGTAATGACTATCTTCAAAGTAATAAGAACAGATTGAATTCATGAAATAAAAACATGTGGTTTATAAAAGTAAATATTGAAAGAATAAAAATTACTTTTTAACAACCAGAAGTTTAAAAAACAATCTAATTGAATGATTTCAAGCCAAAGTTAAGGAAATTTACCAGAAGTCAGGGCTAAAAGAAAATGTGAGAAAAGTAATATTAGGCAATCTTTCTAAAAGGTCCAAATAAACAATCAATATTTTATTATTTTATAAAGTAAAAACAACAACAAAGGAAAAACAAAAGTTAAAGAACATTTTTTTTTTTTTCCCTGGCACACGGGCCTCTCCCTGTTGTGGTCTCTCCCGTTGTGGGGCACAGGCTCTGGACGCGCAGGCTCAGCGGCCATGGCTCACGGGCCCAGCCGCTCCGCGGCATGTGGGATCGTCCCGGACTGGGGCACGAACCCGTGTCCCCTGCATCGGCAGGCGGACTCTCAACCACTGCGCCACCAGGGAAGCCCAGAAGAAAAAAAATTTTTTTTTTTTTTAATAATAGAAGCATTTGTGTTTCTAATTTTTTTCAGATTTAAAAGTACCACTGGAAAATGCAAAACAGTTAAAACATGCTTTGTACAAAGCAGTCAATGTAAAACTTCAGGAAATTAACAATGATGATTAGGTCATGTCATAATTATTATTAGGAGAAAGGAACAAATGAACGCATAGATAAATTTTTGAGAATCCGAATGGTATAGGACTTCTCAACAACTCAAAAAGTCAATAGTTTGGGCTTCCCTGGTGGCGCAGTGGTTGAGAATCCGCCTGCCAACGCAGGGGACACGGGTTCGTGCCCCTGTCCGGGAAGATCCCACATGCCACGGAGCGGCTGGGCCCGTGAGCCATGGCCGCTGAGCCTGTGCATCCGGAGCCTGTGCTTCGCAACAGGAAAGGCCACAACAGTAAGAGGCCCACGTACCACAAAAAAAAAAAAAAAAAAAAAAAAGTCAATAGTTTAACATAACTATATATAGCTTAATAGCATTTATAAAGTCTTTGTAATATAAGTCCTGTATATTTATCCAATAACAAAAAAACTAAGTATCATGTAATGATAACTTAGAGTCTTAATACTAAGGTATAAAGGGCATTGAAGAAACAACTTTGTGGAGATGGTTTTGAAGGACAGGAGCAGTACCCTTCATGTGGGAAGAGAGAAGTTGTGACTTCCACTTGATTCAACCTAATGAGAAGGGGTGTAAAGAGATCAGGCATAGACTTTGATTGGCCTCCTTTGTCCTACCTAGATAGATTCAGCCAGCCTGGCTTATACTTGAATGTTTTCAGGATGAGATCTGTAACCATTCATTAGTTTAAGGATGAAGAAGAATTACTTTATGTGGAGTGTGTGCATCTCTGGGTGGAGGTCACAGGTGATACAGGATCATTTTCAAAAAGTTAAAAGCAGGACTCCTAAACAAGCACATTGATGAGCACATGTCAATGATTTAATTCCTGAGGGAACCAGAAAGGCGATATGGCTGACTCAAAGAACATTCAAATAGCTGGGTCTATATGTACAACATGATATAATACATGAATGTGTAGGTAAGATTGCTGGGTCAACACAGTGGTTAATGCTCAACAGGGCAATAAACTCTAACCTTTGGGGTTACCTTTTAAAAATCATTTGCATCTCTACTGGACAAAAATCTACAGGTCTACATGTAAATTCACTAAATCTGGGACCTTTAGAAAATAACAAAGAGTAAATCAATCAAGGTACATTCCCCTAAATTATTACATAATCCTCAGATAGGACTGTGCTCCCAATGTGAAATATGCTGCCCACCTCTTTAAAAAAATTAATTTCCAAGTTTAATTTTTTTTCTTAATATGAGTGTATGTTTTGCATGGACTCCATGTGGGTTATTCAGGTAGAAGCCAGTGTAATGGGGGTTTCAAGTGGGACCCATCCAAGAGGAAGGTTATTTTAGCAGAAAAGGCTGGAGGCTGGAAGGATCTGGGGCCACAGACAGGAGGAAGAGCATTGCCTACATCAAAGGGCTGAATTAGGGAAACACCATCTCAGAGGGGAGAGAGAGAGAGAGAGAAAGTCAGAGAGAGAGCAACAGAGACACAGAGACAGAGAGAGAGCCTTGACAACCCTACAAAGCAGCCACACCACTTTATCACTTGTAGGCAGTGTCCGTTCAGCAAGGCCTCTTAGTTTTCCCCCCCTTACACATCAATCTACCTCTCTCCAACTGATTAAATAATCCTTTAATCCTCAGGGAAGTCAAATTTCATCCAAGTTTCAGGGGTGCTAACCCAGGGAAAGAACAATGAAGGATCAGAGCTGTTCCCCTTTCCACTGCAGACTTGCCGTACTGGGACAGAGGGCTTAAGAGGCAAGAATTTTGTACAGAACTAAACATTTTAATTGTGAATTTTGTTTTGTGACAAGGAATAACCAGAATTCATTTTATTATCTAAAAATGACATGCAATATCTTATGGTTACCCTAGATTTCATCAAGGAGTAGATAAGAGCAAATTGCTATGTGGGGTGAAGAAGCAGTGATGGGAATATAAAGAATTCATCCCCTGCTCTCACCAGAGGCAGGCCCACTCATCCAAATATAAAGATCACATTTCTTAAGGTCTAGAAATGGAAAGGGATGGGGGCAAAGGAAGAGTGTGTGTTCTGGGGTGCACGGGGGTGAATAGTATAAGAGAGCAAAATATTTAGCTTAAATACCAGGAAATCAACAGATAATATCTGTATATGTATAACTGAATCACTTTGCTGTATACCTGAAACTACCACATTGTTAATCAACTATACTCCAATATAAAATAAAAATTTAAAAATATGTATCTGCAACTCAAACACAAGAAATGATGAAACAATGAAAGCAAATACCAGATGAAACACCTAAAATAGTTTGTTTCTGGGAAATCAGGGTAGGGGTGGGGTGAAGGGATCTTCAGGGCTTGTAGACTCATTTCACTCGTTTAACCAAATAGTCCTGACATTGCAATATTTAGTTGAGGAGTATCACGTTAGTGCATAGACTGTCCACAGTGGGAGGAGAGGTGCTAGGATGGGGGAAACTACTTCTGATAAAATTATACTCTTCCATTAGCAACTTTTAAAATGTTGACTAAGTGTCATGCTCTTTCTTCACCCCATTGTAAAAACCACAGAAGTTTGAGAAAGGAGGAAAAAAAATTATATATATATTTTATATATATATATATATATATATATATATATAATAGTATGGAAGGAACAGGGTCTTTGAATGTGTTAAATCATTTGACTTAATAATTTGTGAACAAAACTAATTAGATACAATATTTAGTAATGTAATTTAACATTTAAAAAAAGGCTAAAAATCTATTGACAAAATACCATCAACATTAGCTAAACTATTCACCATTTCACTTATTGCTTTGACTTTTAAATTGAAGTAGAGCTGCTGTACAATATTACATGTTACAGGTGTACAATGTAGTGTTTCACAATTTTTAAAGGTTATACTCCATTTATAGTTATCATAAATATTGGCTATATTCCCTTTGTTGTATAATATATCTTTGTATTTCATTTTATACTTAATAGTTTGTACCTCTTACTCCTCTACCTTTATATTGCCCCCCCCATCCCTCTCCCAACTGGTAACTACTAGTTTGCTCTCTATAGCTGTGAGTCTGTTTCTATTTGTTTTACATTCACTAGTTTGTTGTATTTTTTAGATTCCATATGTAAGTGATATCATACAGTATTTGTATTTCTCTGTCTGACTTATTGTATTTCACTTAACGTAATGCCCTCCAAGTCCATCCATGTGCTGAAAATGGCAAAATTTCATTCTTTTTTATGGCTGAGCGTTATTCCATTGTATATATATATATATAGTACATCTTTATCCATTTATCTATTTATGGACACTTAGATTGCTTCTATATCTTGGCTATTGTAAATAATGGTGCTATGAACATTGAGGTGCATGTATCCTTCCAAATTATTGTTTTTGTTTTTTTCAAATATATACCCAGTAGTGTTCTTAAAACATTTTGCCCAAACCTCCTCAGTGTGTCCATGCAGGATTGGCATATCAGTCAGCTTTTCATTCCAAATGATTTTAATGCCTCCAAAAAGAAATGTTTTTACTTTCTGAACTACTGATCCTCTGTATCTTCAGTCTTATTTATTTATTTATTTATTGGCGGCGTTTGTTCTTTGTTGCTGTGCGCAGGTTTTCTCTAGTTGCGGTGAGCGGGGGCTATTCTTCATTGCAGTGCTTGGGCTTCTCGTTGCAGTGGCTTCTCTTGTTGCGCAGCACAGGCTCTAGCTATGCAGGCTTCAGTAGTTGTGGCTCGCGGGCTCTAGAGCGCAGACTCAATAGCTGTGGCGCACGGGCTTAGTTGCTCCATGGCATGAGGGATCTTCCCAAACCAGGGCTCAAACTCATGTCCCCTGTATTGACAGGCAGATTCTTAACCATTGCTCTACCAGGGAAGTCCCAGTATCTTCAGTCTTAGAACAAGATAAAAGGATTTGTCAAAAGTAGAAACGTGGCTTTTGGATAATTCTGATAATTCTGAAATAAATCACCCCAATTCACTCTCTCCAGTGCTGGACAGAATTTAACAGGGGGCAAAGAGGAACAATGTTATGAATTACAACAGTAGAATGCAGAACCTTGTGCCAGAAAATAACACCATTGGTGGGTTCTGCGTTTGGGGGAGACCTAGTGGAAAATGGCTACTTTATAGAGGGAAATGTGACTGCTAAATCTGTTCTCTGTCCTCGTGGAATTTATGTCCCAAATTCCTACTCATTCTTTTGCCTCCAGACAAGTGGGGTTTAGGTTCTCTCAGATTAAGTTCCACAGAGTCTGAACCACTGTAGATGGTGAATCCTCTGTCACCAAGCCAAGTGTGCACAGCTGACACTGCCCAGATGAAATAGGTCAAATCCACTGATGCTTATACTGCAATGAATACATGAGCTTAACCTTGGCTTACTCTACAGCTATGTACATAATGGGCTCCCCATTATGGGCTGAAGTATGCTTTAAGTTTACGGGTGCTTTGGCTTTGGGGTTCTATTTAATTGTGTTTCTATTCCTTTCTCATAGATAAATGAATTAATCGTGCCTTTTTATTTTCTGTATTTTTGATGCTTTGATATCTGGGACCTTGCTGACCCTGGAGGGACTACCCTTCCCAAAGCTAGATAATTCCCAAGGCTAATAGTAAGGGATATGCCCAGGAGTACACATTTCATATGCAAACAAACCAGGCCAAAGCTCACCCAAACCACCTCCTTTATTGGGGTCTAACACTCCAAACCATTATCATCTGCCTTAATCACCATCACCCCTATGTCCCAGAGCCTCCTGAAATTATTCAAACTAGCCTATCCTATGTCTACTCATCCTGCCTCAGCCATTGCTTCCTGCAGAAACGACAGTGAAGACTCTGGTCCATGTTTCCTCTATGCTCTCTGCCTCCAGATTGCCTCAGTGTTTTCCCTGTGGCCCCCTGAGTGTGGCATGGACCCTGCTCTTGGAAACTGTGACTACTCAACCATCCTTGTAATGCCAGTTGTCTCCTTATTTGTTAGTTTTACTATACTGTACCTGGATAATAACAAAACCTACATTTTAACACAGTAAACTTGGCCCAGTCCTTTGGTGACATGAAATGCACATGCACAGATGCTGAAGATGAAATTTTCACCCTTTTCCTTAATCCATAGAAATCTAAATAAAACATCAAACATTTACCAACCAAAGATTGGATTCTACCACCACCAGGGAATTGAAGGAATCAAAAACAGCAGCACCAACAATAATTATTGTTCCAAGAACTTTGTGTTACACATTTTGTTGATGTTTTACACACATTGTTGTATTTCATGCACATAGCAACACTATCACGTCAATTTTATCATCTCCATTAAACAGAAATTAAGAACTTGCCAAAGACACACAATAAATAAGGGGCAGATCATGGAATTTTATTTGAGTCTCTATGAAGTCATGAGACTGTATGACTTACACATGATGCTATGGGCCTCTGGAAACTTTGGGTCAAGAGAACCCATTCCACAGAACTGACCATTAATCCATATCCCTATAGGCTGTGTGCACTTGTACTAGGACATCAGGATATAAGAAATATAAGAGCTAAAGGGAAAGAGGTAACTATAGATCAACAGAAAAAAATGTATATGCCTCTCACATGTTGGGTGATTTTTGCTATATATAGCAGTCAGGGTTCAACCAGAGAAGTGGAACCAGTAGCATATTCACGTATACATGTGATAAAAAGTAAAGGAACTTATTACAGAAGGGGACTTATTCCAAGGAATTGGCCTGTGCAGTCCTAAGGCCTAAGAGCAGACAGCAGAAGGGAAAGGTCATTGGCAGTCTGGACCCTGCAGATATGAGTTAATATGGTCCACAGGCAACAGTCAGAAAGCAAATCCAGAGGAAGAAGAAAAATTATAGACCCAGCTGCAGTTCTGAGCTTCTAGACCAGGGAAGCCAAAACTTTCTTTTAAAGATCTTTCAAATGATTAAGTCAGTACCACCTAGGGTAATCTCACTTTGAATTAATTTACGTCAAGTAATTAGGGATTTTAATCACACTTGCAAAATCACTTTACAACAGCACCTACTTTAATGTTTGATTGAATGACCGGGAGATATGAGCAGGCTACAAAATGACACTGCTTCCCTCCATCCTCCAGTTCTCACTGGGGAAGAGCCCTCATAGAATGCCCTAACCAGAAACATACTAACAAGGTGATTCTGGGTATTGTACTTCAGTAGAGCCAAAATGACACATCAAAAACTACCACACCATGTGCTTAGAGCTATGTTTCACACAGCTCGTGCATAATCTGTTATCTTTATAAAAGCCCATGAAGTAGGGAAGCACAGATTATGCCACTTGCTTACAAACTGGAAACAGCCAAGCTAGGAAAACAACAGGGCTGTGAATCCTCTGCTGAATAGGGATTCACTTCCCAAAACACAACTGGGATTGGTCATTGGTCTCTATTCTTTTCCACATCGGATTCCTTTCAAAGCTACACACAATGATCTGGTCTACATTTTCAGACTACTGTTTATGAAGGAAGATTTATAGCCTTCCTACAGAGAAAATAAAAATTTCTTGGATTTACAGAGGGAGAAATATCTGGACACTCTTGTGGAAGTTTAAATTACTTTCATGTAACTCTTGAAGGGAACAGGATCAAAGAACAATGTTTTCCAACCATTTCCTGCCATTTCTAGCTATGTTTCTTGCTTGTTTCAAAAAACCATTTCTACCTGAACATGTTTTTGTTTCCAGTAAACATTATGTGGGGGAGTAGGGACTTTGAAGAGAGAGAGAGACATGCTTTAAAATGTAGTTCTAAGCACATTCTCTGCCTGCAGTTCATTTTATAGTTTCTGTCTATAGTAAAACTTTGTTCTGAGTTGTAACTTATAATGAGTGATGAATCATGCAGCCCACTAATAATACAGACTGTCAACCCCCTGTCAGACACTACTATATTTTTATTTTGTATTAGCTACTGAGTTAACTTTTTAAATTCCTGATGTGTATTTTTCAAAATTCCATACATAGTCAAAGCCTGCAGCAACAACTTGGGGTACATACATCTTTGGGGGTTTGATTTTAATGAGGGGTTCTCAGTACAGCAGACTTCTCCACAGCTATTAGTAAGAGAGATGGGATAAATATTTTCCACTGTGGAGATGTTAGCTTGTAGTTTCTTCATCTGCTTCTATAGTCTGGGGTTGAAGAAGTAGCCCCAAGGAAAAAATATCAGGGGCCCGGTAAACATTTCCCAGCTGGCAATCCTGGGGATGTGCCTCCTCCAGATTCTGCTTATTGATCATGGGAAGGATTTCTGATACTAGCAGAAAAATGATAGTGCTGAGAAGGGGAGGTCTTCCCTGTAACTGACTCCTGTGCTCTGTGTTGTAGTACATGGAGTTCTATTTAGTGGTGATTGAACTGACCCTGCTGCGTGTGATTCAGGATAGTCCCTCGTGCTCCAGCCTCACTGGCTTCCTGGCTCCACAGACTGTTATCAGGGCTGTGTGGACCATGGCAGTGGACGTCTGAGGTCATGTGGAAGCAGCCATTGTTGGCAATAAGGAGGTCCAGGAAAGAGAGGTCACATGCTGGATGCCATCAATATTGATGTTCGAATGACATGATGTGGCAGATAGTGTCCAGGAGGACAGTAAGATAGCCACATGTTAGGGCACTAGATGATAGAAGGAAGTGACCTGTACCTGAAAGCAGCATCGTTTGATGGTGAGGGAGGACCATGGGGTAAAAGTAAACCTCAACCTCATTTCTTGTCCCAGAAGTAGGGAAAGTGGGGGAGATCAGGTCAGCCTCCACTGAGAAGGTTGCAGGAGAGGTGTGTCCTGGAGGACAGTCAGGACCCATGAAGGCCAGGAGGTGAACCCTGGGAGAAGGCATGGAAAGCAGCGGAGAGTTAGTAATGACAACAGTTCAGAGGTCATGGTGCAACAATTTGAGAGAAACTGGAGAGCAAATGTGCTGTTGGGTCTAATTCAGAAGGCTTGTCACATTCAGTTGTACCCCAGGCAGGAGAGTAAGTTACAAAGACCCTATGAAAGCTGTTTTCCCACTGAGAGTAAGGACAGTGCCCAAGAATGTCCACATCCTACGTTGTGGTCCTCGCCACCTTGTGGTCAGTGAAAGCTACATCTGAGAGTTGTAGGTAGAGCTATAAGCATCCATGTCTCAGCACAAACGGAAGGTTCATTGTTCCTGGATTCCAGGACAGAGATGGAAGATAAAACACTATTTCTTCTTCAGCATGTGCTTCATTTGAGTTGTGTCTATTAATGACAAAATTCACATATAAGTATAAGAGCTTTATGAACTCATCTGGGGGGACACCAGCAGCAAAGACAAAAAGAACTGGTTCCAGGATCATTTGAGAAAAAAGAATACTCAGTTGAGGACAGAAAGTCCTAATTAAGAATGCTAGGCCACTTATGAAACTGGTTAAGTTTCTCAGGACACTAACTCCATAGCAACACTGAAAAGACTTGTCTACCAGGCTATTAAAATACCAAACCTCTTTGGGTCAACCTCTAATCTGACAGGCTGTAATCCAAATGTGCTTTTTGGTTGTTTATTGTAGTCAAATACATTTATACTTCAATTGTCTCTTCTTGGAAATCCTGCTGCTAAGTGAAAAGCCATTCAATGAAAAAAGAGTTCCACTAATTTTAACAGGAAAAATTATTGAGACATCCTAAACCATCTCCACAGAGAAAAAATAAACAACATATATTGGTTGAACAGTGGAAAGAAGCTCATGGATGTAATAACAATAGTGAGTAATAAACACCAACATGAAGTCTTTTTGTTCAGTCCTGGAATGTAATGAAGTTTTCTTGTGTTCTCCACAGTGAGAAGACAGGATAGTGGATAGGGATTGGTGCGTGGTGATTCATCCTTTGGAAGACATATTCTTCTTCCTGCACCATTTCTTAATAATTTTCCATCTTCATGCAGTTTGCTATTATCTTACACTCAGACTGAACTTAAGTTAGAGCAAACAAAAATGCTTTCAGCACCTGAAAACTTATGTCAATATTACACTTTGCACACAGCCTGAAAGTCCTAGAAGATTCCACCTCTTCATCACTCTCTGAGCTTACATAAGCAGAGCAAAGTACCTTGTGTTCATCCAAACATGGCAGAAACTCAACTTGGTTCCACACAGGGTGTTCCAGCTAGAAAATGTTGTTTCTAGTAAAATGGTAAGTATGTCCTCACCTGAAGCTATAATGTTGAAATATCAGTTCCTGTAGAGTATTCATTTAGCATGATTTGTATGAAAATGACATTGTATTTGCCCAAAATAGTCATCCAGAGCTTGGTGGTGTAGGTTCTCAAGAGCTGTTATGCTTAATCATGGTAATATAACATAGTCATTCTTCAAAGGAATTCTGTGTACTCTGATAACACAGATACATTTCCTAGGGTGCTCACTAGGGGTCAAAGATCCCTGATAGAAAATGCTCTCGCATATCAAAATATCAAATAATCAGCCTTTGACTCATCCCAAATTTGAGCATTTTTTTCTTTCTTTCACATGTTTGAGAATCAGTTTTTGAGATTCAACCTGAAGGCAGGGTGGAGGTTCTGTCCCTGGGGAGGATGATCACCTGACCAAGGAACTTCCAGAAGGGGTCCTACCTAAGGCCCAGATTTTGAAGGGATTTGTGGTTGAAGAAGACTGGTGCCTTTGCTAGAACTTCAGACTTCAACCTTTCTTCTTTACACATCCTTGGAGCTGATAATCAGCAGTGGCCCATCACTCAGAGTATACTGAAAAAAATCCCAACAGGAAGAAAATAAGCAAATCTTCCGATTGATAAACTAGCAAAGCTACAGTCTGTGAGAGAAAAGGGTCAGGGGAGTGCAGCAACACCCATGTTACACATCAGCAAGTTGTGAACAATTCATGAAAACAGGAATCTCAAAGCAGTTTTGCCATGAGACTCTCAGTGTTTTTGTACCACTCATAGGGGTGTGGTAGACAAGGATAGACGGCACAAGCTTTGCTCTCTCCATAACCTGCAAGCCAGTCTCTTTCTTTAGACTTGCTTACTCCTTCTGGGTACCAAGATGTTGACTGATCACTTACCATACAACCTTGGTTAATACCCTCCTCCAAAACCATCTGCTAAATAATGGCCTGGGGGAAAAAATCTACCTAATTGAAAAATTTCTCTCCTATCCCTTGAAAAACTATAAAAAAGTAATGTAGTACAAATAGCCAATTTCTGATTTTTCCAATTGCTGATACAAGATTCTATCTGTTACCATAAAAACTAAGAGATTTGTAAATTTGTTCTAGCCTCTAATATTTTCTAGATTGTATCTAACATTCTGTACTTCTTTAATAATTTTGAGCTAACCCTAGTCACACAATTCTATCTGGATTGCATATGTGCTTGCTATTTGTGTCAGGGAGATGTAATTGATATCTTTGTTTTTCAATGTCAGACATTTTAAATAAATTCTTATATGTAATATATATAAATGTCCTATTCTCTATGCTCAGTATCTATTTATATCATTGCCTACTCTCTCATCATTTTTCCCTCCAAACTGAGAAATAATCACTAGTGTGATTGTTCACTCCAGGCACTTGTGATGACCACATTGAGTTCATCAAAACTAGCTGGATTAATTAAAACTTATGGAAACAATAAGAGCAGGGCTTTAAGCAAAATTTAGAGCCTTAATAAATAAACCCTAAGAAAACTTAAAGAAGGAGATAAAAAGCATGGAAATAAAATAATTGAAGAGAAAATCAACAAAGTAAAAAATTACTTCTTTGAAAGTAAGTACAAAATTTTGGGTAATCATATACCTGGCTTATCTAAGATAGACCCAGTTTCCCTCTACTGTCTGGGATCACCTTCCATTTAGCTTATGTATCAGATTATTTATTGTTAATTAAATACAATTATGAATAGTTGAATTCTATTAATCCAGCAGAAATTTGGTGAACCTTCACTTTGTATTTCTAGCTTCTTCCATGGTCTCACCTAGCAGTGTGTGCAACTGAACATAATTCTCACTTTAACATGTATTTATTTAAATCTGAAATATGATCTATGATAACTTGCTTCTCTTTGACTATCTTTCCAGATATGACATGACTAGTTCCTCCCTCAGAGGGACAACAGGCAATGTTTGCTGATAAGTCCAAGTGTGCCTGAACACAAGCAGGAAGGGACAGCTAACTTCTGATGATGGCAGAGATACTTGTCCCTATGTTCCTGCCACCCATTTGGTATACCAGCTAGTTGTGATATGGCCACCAGGCTGCCTGTTGGTGGGGTCAATGATTAAACATGGGAAGTTAAAGTTTGGGTATATGTGAAATATGTATGACAAATGGAAATAGACCAATCCTTCCATGGAGTGTATATAGTCTGAATGTTCTGGTTACAGCATTTTTCATTTATAATACATGCACATCTACAATTATTTATTGTATTGTTTAACAACACTTTAATTTTACAATTAATTGTTTTGTTTTGCAATTATTTTGTAGCAATGAACTAAAAAATTGAAAAGTTCATGTTTAATTAAAAATTATATACAGAAATTGTATTCTCAAGAAGATTAATGTTTGTTGGCATTGATCACCATGGGAACCATAGTGACCTCATGGAAATGAGAAGTGACAACATGGGAATCAGTTTAGGAGTTATCATAAGAAGATGATGCCTGAAAGTGAAAACTGAACACATATTGAGAAAATGTGTTTACATCGCATGCTGTGAAAGAAGAATTTTTATTTAGATCAAATAACTGTTTTCACTTTGAATTTCACATTTTCTTGGCATATATAAAAATTGAAAAATAGTGATTAATGAGGAAAAATCATAAATTTCTCTATGGCAAGATAATCAAACTAAGTCAGAATTATAAAAACACATAACAATACCCTAACTTGTCCCCATTTGCCAGGCCTCACAATGTGCAATGTGCAATGTGCATCTACATTATACATTAATCAGACTTCCTCAAGGCAGGAGAATATAATCAACTTTTATGAAGACCGGTCCCTTTCTTCAGATGCCAGAATTGTAATTCTAAGATTATTTTCTTTTTCATCCCGTACAAGGGGTTGCAATGACTTAAAAGCTCACTCTGTAAGTGCACAGCTGACCAAAACATCTTGGATGAATTTTATGTATAATGTTAACCTGTCAATATGATACATAATTATTGGTGTCAAGAAAGTATGATACTGCATCTCTAACTCTTGACCCATAGAACAGTTCTCAGAGCTTCTGAGGGTCTGTCTCCTGAATTATAATCCTCTGTTTGGCTTGAATAAAATTATCTTTCTTTCTTAACTTGATTTTTATTTGATTTTTTGTCATTGGCTTCAGTTAGCAGAAAAACATGGTCAGTAAGTAAATGATGCCAGATTTATATCAGTGATTTGAATGCTTGAAACAGAAAATTATTTAATTCTCATATTGATTTGATCTTTTTATCTCATCCATATAATCAAAGTTGGCCTTTGGAATTTTATTCTATTGAAGGTGAAGCATCTGATATATTATCAGGATTTCAGTTTAAATGTTGACCCAGGAGGATAAAAGTATTTGTATTTGTAATTATAATAAGAACAATTTTGGTGGTTCCAAAGTTCATGGTAAAAAAAAAAAAAAAACACAACTGTGTGCAGAAATATAGTAGAAATTGATCAGAGGGCACACATAATTCATAATTTTGTCCAAATAAACTGCATTGCTCTGCCAATTGGAATAAAAATATAGTTAAAAAATTTAAAAACATTTTGTATATACACAGCTGAGTAACTGAACTACAAAGTTTTGGAAAAGCTATTTAATTTTTTAATAGAGTAATGGAATGTGTTTTTTTTAATTTTATTTTAACATCTTTATTGGAGTATAATTGCTTTACAATGGCGTGTTAGTTTCTGCTTTATAACAAAGTGAATCAGTTATACATATACACATGTTCCCATATCTCTTCCCTCTTGCATCTCTCTCCCTCCCACCCTCCACATCCCACCCCTCCAGGTGGTAACAAAGCACAGAGCTGATCTCCCTGTGCTGTGCGGCTGCTTCCCACTAGCTATCTATTCTATGTTTGGTAGTGTATATATATGCATGCCACTCTCTCACTTTACCACAGCTTACCCTTCCACCTCCCCACATCCTCAAGTCCATTCTCTAGTAGGTCTGCATCTCCATTCCTGTCTTACCCCTAGGTTTTTCAGGACCTTTTTTTTTCTTAGATTCCATATATATGTGTTAGCATATGGTATTTGTTTTTCTCTTTCTGACTTACTTCACTCTGTATGGAGGACTCTAGATCCATCCACTTCACTACAAATAACTCAATTTCGTTTCTTTTCATGGCTGAGTAATATTCCATTGTATATATGTGCCACATCTTCTTTATCCATTCATCTGATGATGGACACTTAGGTTGCTTCTGTGTCCTGGCTATTGTAAATAGAGCTGCAATGAACATTTTGGTACATGACTCTTTTTGAATTATAGTTTTCTCAAGGTATATGCCCAGTAGTGGGATTGCTGGGTCATATGGTAGTTCTATTGGTAGTTTTTTAAGGAACCTCCATACTGTTTTCCATAGTGGATGTATCAATTTAGATTCCCACCAGCAGTGCAAGAGCATTCCCTTTTCTCCACACCCTCTCCAGCATTTATTGTTTCTAGATTTTTTGTGATGGCCATTCTGACTGGTGTGAGATGATATCTCATTGTAGTTTTGATTTGCATTTCTCTAATTATTAATGATGTTGAGCATTCTTTCATGTGCTTGTATATCTTTATATCTATTTAGGTCTTCTGTCCATTTTTGGATTGGGTTGTTTGGGTTTTTGTTATTGAGCTGCATGGGTTGCTTGTAAATTTTGGAGATTAATCCTTTGTCAGTTGCCTCATTTGCAAATATTTTCTCCCATTCTGAGGGTTGTCTTTTGGTCTTGTTTATGGTTTCCTTTGCTGTGCAAAAGCTTTTAAGTTTCATTAGGTCCCATTTGTTTATTTTTTGTTTTTATTTCCATTTCTCTAGAAGGTGGGTCAGAAAGAATCTTGCTGTGATTTATGTCATAGAGTGTTCTGCCTATGCTTTCCTCTAAGAGTTTGATAGTTTCTGGCCTTACATTTAGGTATTTAATCCATTTTGAACTTATTTTTGTGTATGGTTTTATGGAGTGTTCTAATTTCATACTTTTACATGTACCTGTCCAGTTTGCCCAGCACCACTTATTGAAGAGGCTGTCTTTTCTCCACTGTATATTCTTGCCTCCTTTATCAAAGATAAGGTGACCGTGTTTTATACCTCTGCTTTATCTATCAGTTGTTGTCTGAACCTTTGAAGAACAACGTGTAAAGTAATCCATGTGATCAACAATGATGTTGATTTTCATGACTCTTCTAAATTTAGTTTTGCATTTTATGCCAAATAAGTGAGAAGCCTTGAAAACACAAGAATATCTAAGAAAATGCTGAATGAAAATGGGATGACTGACAATTTTTCAGAATCTAAATTTGGAAAAATATTCCAAAAATTATAAATACAGACTGTTATTTGACAAGTTTTGTCTTCTCAAAATATTTGTCAATGACATGCATTCTGAATTAAAGCAAAAAGGTAGCACCTGTGAAAATATTCTGGATAATATATTTATAATTTTAGTACAAAAAAATTAAAAACAAAAGTATTTTTCATCAAGTTCTATACTGTCCAGGTGCTTCAGCTCTGTAGAACTATTTTCACAATGAAAAAATATTGTCTACAAAGGAAGTGGCAAATTTATTAATCATAAAGTGTAACTTTGAAGGAGACTTGTGGGGATTTTATATTTAAAATTTAAAATAATAAGGCCATATATTTTAAAATATGTTATTAAAAACAATTTCAATGACATTTTATCAGAGAAAGTTACAACTAAGAAACTGAAATACGTGAATATTTACCAAGAATAATCACTCTTCTTTTATAATTTTTCATGTTTGGATATTCATTACTAGGAAGTACATTTGTTTCTAAATTTGTTTTATCAGTCATGTATTTTTTAAGGAAATATGTTATTTTAAAGTGTTTTTAAAATGGAGCCTTTTAGTCTGTAATATAAGAAACATTTGTTATATTGCCATATTTTATATAATTTTAATTATGTTGGGGGCTATCCTTTCACTCTCTTGGATTGAAAGATACATTATACAGTCATCTTATATCAAAGAGAAAAATTCTAGTAAGATTGATAAGGAAGTACAGAAAAGACACCAATGAATAATATTATGAATGGAAAAAAGGACATGACTACAGATGGAGCAGTGATTAATAATATTCTAAGATAATGATATCAGTAACTTAGTCCAATATTTGAAAATTTAGATGAAGTGGAACATTTTAAAAAATATGTACCTTAAAACAATCTAACATAGGTAAAACTAGATTGCGTGAAGAGTCCTGGGACAAAAAAACTTAAACAAAGGTCAAAACTTTTTGACAAAGACAAACACAATTGCCATACGGTTTTCTAAGTGAGTTCTACTAAATTCTCATCTGATAGATCATCCCAATTTACACAGGCTTTTTCAGAGAATAGAAAAGGATGACTTGTCAATTTATTTTGAAAGACCAAGTACAATCATGGAGCAAAACATAAGTATAAGACAAGAACATTAGAGGCTTATTTCACTCAAATATAAATCTGTATAGTTATAGATAGATTATAATTATCCTAAATAATATTTTAATGGCCTAGGTCCTACAGTGCATAAAAATGATGGTACACAATACGTTGTGACCAAGTAAAGTGGACAAACCTGGCAAACACTAATTTAGCCAAATGATAAAGATCAAAATCATCTGTGATATGTCATTTTGACAGTATGTACCCTTGATAGGATATGTTGAGAATGACATTTCACTACTGTGGTCTTCCTCCTCCAAACCCCATAACCCCAGTCTCACCATAGAAAAACATCGGACAAACTCAAATTGAGGGACATGCTACAAAATACCTAATCAGTACTCTTCAAAACTGTCAAGGTCATCAAAAACAAGGAAAGTCTGAGAAACTGTCACAACCAGGAGGAGCCTAAGGAAACATGGTGACTAAATAGAGCGTAGTATCCTAGATGGAACCTTGGGACAGAAAAAAAGACTTTAGGAGAAAAAACACTAGGAAAATGTGATGAAAGTATGAAGTTTAATTAATGATAAGAAAGGAGCTCATTGAAACAAAAATAAGAAGCTTAAGGAAAGTAAAAATTTGAGTTTAAAACTATTAGAAGGTATTTGTGATACTGTAGTCAGCAGAGATCCAAGATGACACCAGAATTCCCAGTCCCTGATAGACACAATTCTTCTCCAGCTAGTCAAATATTAATGTAAGTGCTACTCTGAAGGGATTGTTCTGATGTGTTTAAGGTCCCAAATATCCCTAACGGTGGGGACATTATCCAGATTGACCTCACCTAACCAGGTGAGCTCAGTTTCCAGCTAGTAGTAGAAGATAGGAAAGTAGACATGCACTCTAGCTGTCCTGGACAAAAGTGTACACCCTCCTTTTGAGCTGCCTGTGGGTGCTGTATGGCAAGGAACTGTGAACAGCCTCTGGGAGCTTATAGAGTGTTCCTTGGTCAACAGCTGACCTGATAATGGGAACATCCATCACACAGGCACAAAGAGTGAATTCAGCCGACAAGTGAGGTTGAAAGAGGACCTGTGTCTCTACTGAGAAAGGCTGACACCTGGATTTCAACTGTGAGACCCTGAACAGAGAATCCAGCCATGCCCTGCTGCTCTTTGGACCTACAGAAACTGTGAGGTGGTAAATTTCTGATGCTTTAAACCACTGAGTTTGTGGTAGTTTGTTATGTGGCAAATATAAAAGTAATATAATAAAATAATAAAGGGGGTGAGATACAAATAGTTAAAGAACAAAAATCCTCCAAGGACAAGAATGGCATTCCATAAAGGAGAACACATAGATAGTTAATAAATATGTAAACGATTAAAAGATATCTTTAACCAATTTAATGAGGTATGCAAATGAAATTATAATGAACTAATATTTTACACCTATTAAATTACCATCACTTAAGAAAGTTTCCAATACTAAGATTTACAGGTAGGGATATGAATGAAGAATCTCTTATTGTTTGTAGGTAGAAATGTAAATTGGTATAATGAATTTAGGAAATGATTTAGAATTATGTTATAAAGTTGAATATTTGCATATCTTACTATGACTAAGAAGTTCCATTTCTGGGAATATATCCAAGAAAACTCTTGCAAGTGCTCATCAGAAATCATGTATAAGAAGTTCATAACAGTCCTGTTTTTATTAGAAAGATCTTGGAAACAACCAAAATGTCCAGCACTGAGGAACGGATAAATTAACTGTGGGGTACTCACACAATGGAACATTATGTAATAGCAAAACAAGTACATCAAGTCATATGTATCCATTTTAGCAATATAGTATTGTGTGTGCAAATCCCATAAAGTTACATATAGGTTACACGATACCATTCGTATAATGGTAAATAAAACGACCACCTAAAATAACTTTATAAAAGATTTTAAGACTGTTTTACATTAAAATTATATTTTACAAGAACAACAGAATGATAGCCACACATTTCTAGACAGTGGTTGCCTCATATGGGGGTAAGTAGCAATTTGGGGTAGGGAGGGAGCACCTGGGAGATGTCAATGATGATCAATATTCTAGGGAATCATTTACATATGGGTCCATGTTACTTGCTGGTTATATTGAAATGAGAGAGAAGATGGGATAGAGGAAGGAAGGGAAGGGTGAAAGATCATGCAGGGGCCCATAATGAGAGTAGGGTAATGAATAAATGAGCATGATTGTAATTCTGTTCACTCATGGTCAGAGGGAGAGAAACAGAGAGAGGCACGGCTTTGCTCAACTTGCTTCTGACTTAGGAGAGCCCCTTGTTGAAATCCTTTCCAGCCAATATACTCCAACTTCTTCAGTAGGCCACGGACTTTGACCAAGCCAGTCCTTTTCTGCACTGTCATGCAGGAGCTTGCTGCCCCCAGTACTAAGTTACTGGGTTGATGCAACAACCCAGTAAAAAAGCGTTGTACTGTATAGATTTTGATTCAAGTGAACCAACTATACAGATATTTGGGAGATGATTGAGTACATTTAATATTAGATAATATTACAAAATTAATATTAAATTTACTGTGATGACTATTTAAAATAATTCCTATGTTTCTTTTCTATGCATACTTTTCTGAATTTATAAAAATGTTCACAATAAAAAGTAAAAGAAAAAAGCAATTAAAAAGTTGAAATAGAAAGGACGCTCCATTTTAAGGTTATATTTCCTTTCTCTTTTTCCACAGGTCATTCCATTCTAATTATGATTTTAAAATAGTTGCCTATTTAATTAACAGTGACATTTTCTATTAAAATATTCATAAAGTATATATAATTATCACTCACACATACATATACATTTTGCATTGAAGGCACTTAGTAGACACCTTAATAATCAATACCTTAGAATTATTAGGGAAGTCTTAGATCTTAATTATCTGAAAGAAGAAAACTAACCATCTATTGAGGCATCATTATGTATAATTGTAGGTATCATTTCTGTTACTCATGTCTTCACGGAGATCAACTAAAGCTTTCAGATGCATACACAATATGTCAAAAAGTTGGGAACTTAAAAAAAGAGTCCAAGATGACTTACAGATTAACATAACAGTGTCTGGAATGGCTTTGAGAATTTCATAAAAACTATGGACTCTCCACCTAGAACAATGCACATTTGTATGTACCCATAAAAAGTACTTTGCTATGTTCTTGGAGGATTCTTTTCAAGAGATTCAACTCTTGAAAACGGAGTTAAGAGAAGAGCAATTCTCACCCTCTCAGTCCCATTATCCTTCCCAACCAGGATGAAAATTTAGGATTGTACTCAGATTTCTCCATCTTATCTAGGGAAATATAGCTTGCTAATTACCCTGGAGCCCAGGCAGGAAAAGCCAAGATGAGAAAGAAATCTTCTAGAAATAGATAATCAAGGCCATTTGAATAGATCTTTACCTCCCATTCCTGGCCCTCTTTTTCCATAAACCGTACACAACCTGCATAAATCATATTTACACAGAAAGGTACTTGGCAAAGCTGGGATAGTTTTCTTTTCCTTATAGTTGATATCAATCTATTATGAGTTCCATAAGAAAACAAACAAACAAAAAAAACAACTAGATTCTTTTGTTGTATCATGTGGATTTTCCACATAATTAGGATAAAAGGTGTTTCTCTCAGCATGGTGTTTTAGGAGCAGATGCTAACATTTTCTTCTCTGGTTTTTGGAAGCAAATTCATTTTCACTTGCACGAACTTGTCTGTTTTTCAAAAAAAAAAAAAAATAAATTTAGGAAAAGATAAAGGGAATATATATCATTCACCTGCCAAGTAAATATGAAAATCCCTAAGTACTTGGCTTTCATCATCCCTATACAAAGTCCCTTAGCCACTCCCTTTTTTCAATTCCCTCAAAAGATTTAAAATATTAAAGAAAGATAATGAGGAAAGTTTTTGGAAATTTTCATGCAATAAAATCCATATTTTTCAGGCTATTCAGCAGTTGATTTGCTTCAAACTATTCTGTTTCTCTACTTCTTAGGTTTAATCAGAAGTAAGATATTGGAGAAAGAGGAGCAGAGAGAGAGGATATCAAACCTTTCTTTTCTCCATACTTTGTATTGATCATAATTCTCAAAACAGCGAATACTAACTCTAAGCAAAAAAATGTCAAAAAAGAACAGAAATGTAAATTACAGATGGGGAGTGTGCTATGTAAATTACAATGGCACACATAGACTTTAGGTGTGTGTGTGTGTGTGTGTGTGTGTGTGTGTGTGTGTTTTCCAAAAAACACTTTCCTACATTTCAACATTCCTGAAATTGAGAATGACTTACATTTTATAACTGTGGCAACTTGGATTTGATGGAATACAATAGATACATTATGGGACAGATATCACACATTCTTTTTTTTTTAACCCTGAGCACCTCACATAAGTGAATATGTCAGGCACCCCATGAATAAGCTAGGTGCTCAACCCTGAAGTTGGGTTCATTCATGCCTCACAACTCAGGTTGTGGTCTGCAAGCCAGCATCATCAGCATCACCTAGAGTCTGTTGGAAATACAGAAGAATCTCTGGTCCCATCTCAGATCTACTGACTAAGAATCTGCATTTTATCAGGATGCCCAAGTGATTCATGGGACTTTGAGAATCACTGCCAAAATAGTTGTAAAGTCCAATTTAATGATTTGTGGAGTCTCTGGGCTACCTCTAAGCCCTCCCACAGCAAGTGTTTTTCTGGAGGGCAGCTATGAGTAAAGTTGTCCAGACCTAGGTACCCCCCAACTTGCTCCCATGATTGTATTGACAACACCAGAGTCAACCTTCCAAGAGTTTGTCCTCTTTGAAAATGCAATTATGGGTAGAATATACCAGTTACTCAATTATGAGGAAGATAACAAAGCAGGTACCCTTAGGACAAACACTGGTTCTAACCAAGATTTATAGTTATCACCAGGGTTTCCACAGAAATTATATTCAAGGTCTCTATATCCATATGCCCTCTTGTCAGATCAAATGGGGATCTGTCTAAGGCAATTCATAGCAGATGGGTGTTAGAATTACTTGGAGAGATTTCTGGGTAGTTTTCCTCCCCACTTCTGCTTTATCTCTAAGAGGCAGGCTAGGAATCTGTATTGTTAATGAGCTCTTGTTTATATTAAAGTTTGAATCTCTAGAATCTAGAGAATCCTTTACCATGACAAAGGAGTCCCACCATCCTTGAAGAGATTCATGGTGGCTCATCTCTGTAGAAAATCACAGTGGGAACTACTGCTATCAAACTGAGTGTCCCTAAATGCAGTGGGAATGGTGGAATTCTGAGGAAACAGAGGCTCCACCTTAATCCCCAAAGACGAGGTGGGCTGGTAACCGTAGTGGACAAGGGAGCCAAAGCAGTAATCAGAAGGTCTGACTCGTGGAGACCTATGACATTGGCCAGTTGATTATCGTGTCTCTAGAGCGAAATGGAGGGGCAGTCTGCTGAAGTCCTACAGACCAAGGAAAAGTTAAGGCAATATTGACAAATTGGACAGTTACAAAAACAGGACTTAGCCAATAAGACAAAATATGTGGTCATTATGTAAACAAGGAAACTCACTGTGCTCCTCAGGTTAAACAAGTGTTGGTTGGGGGCAGAGATGGATAGTCTAGTTTCCCAAATTTGAAATATTGTCATACTTGGAGATTAAACTTTCATTTTGTAATTATGAAGAGAGAATTAGAACCAATGGATAGAATTAGATAAGTAAATATCAAAAATTTTAAAAAACACTATAATATTAGACTAGTTCCAAAAAGAATTTGTTTCCTATGAAGTGATTGTAATAGAAGTTACATAATTATCAGAATTTGTAGAGAGATATTTTTCAGTTGGCTTAGAAGTCAAATGAGATGACCCTGAAATTCCTTCCAATGCTAAGATTTGATTTCTTATATTCTTCTAACCGCAGAACGCTAAAACAGAAAATAAAATGTTCACCCTCTTCACTTCTACATATAAAATTAAAAGAATACATCTTTTATATAATTCCATAAATGATATTTGTGTTTTGTGTTTCAATTTTGAATACTCACATCTCTTCCAAAAAGAAAAAAAAAAAAAAAACAAAACACCCTCAAAGGTCAAGTCTTTCCCTTTGAGTTAACACGAAGCAGATTTAGTGAATACTCCTTTTCTTAGGTTTGTGATTCATTTTTAAAATTGTGGTGAAAAACACATAAGATAAAATTTATCATCTTAACCATTTTATAGGGCACAGTTCAGTGGTTCTAAATATATTTACACTGTTGTATAAGAGATCTCTAGAACTTTTTCATTTTATAAAACCCTATGCCAATTGAACAACAATTCCCCATTTATCTCTCTCCAAAGCTCACTTTATTTTGTGTTTCTATGAGTTTGGCTACTTTAGATACATTATATACATGAAATTATACAGTATTTATGCTTTTGTGACTGATTTATTTCACTTAACATAATGTCCTCAAAGTTCATCCATGTGGTAAAATGTGACAAGACTTTCTTAATTTTTAAGGCTGAATAATATTCCATCATATGTATATAGCTCATGTTCTTTCTCCATTCATCCATTGGTCGGCATTTGGGTTGCTTCCAGCTCCTTACTATTATGAATAATACTATAATGAACATGCATATACAAATATCTCTTGGAGATCCTGCTTTCAATTATTTTGAATATATATGCAGAAGTGGGAATGCTGAAGTATATGGTAATTTTTAATTTTTTGAGGAAACTTCATACTGTTTTCCATAGTGACTGTTCCACTGTATATTCCCACTTACAGAGCACAAGGTTCTACTTTCTCCACCTCCTCTGCAATACTTGTTATTTTCTACTTTTTTTCATAGTGACCATCATATAGATATGAGGTGTTATCTCCTTGTGGTCTTGATTTGCATTTATGATTTAAAGATTAATGATGTTTAGAATCTTTCATATAATTGTTTGCCATTTGTATATGTTCTTTGGAGAAATGCTTATTTAACTCTTTCCCACATTTTAATTGGGTTATTTGTTACTTTATTATTGAAAGGAATTCTTTACATACTCTTAATATTACCTCCTTATCAGATATATGATTTGAAAAAATTTTCTCCCATGCTTTTGGTTGCATTTTCCTTCTGTTAATTGCTTCCTTTGCTTTGCAGAAATTCTCAAACATGATATATTTGTCTAATTGTCTATTTTTGCTTTTCTTTCTGCTTTTGGTGTCATATCTAAGAAATCATTGTCAATTCAGTGTCATGAAGATTTTCCCCTATGTTTTCTTTTAGAAGTTTTATAGTTTCAGACCATATGTTTGCATCTCTAATCTATTTTGAGCTATCTTTTGTATATAGTATAACATAACGTTCCAACTCTATTTTTTTGCATGTTTATATTCAGTTTTCCCAACACCATTTGTTAAAGAGTATACTTTCCCCATTGTTTTATCTTGGCATCACTGTAGAAGATTATTTGACCATATACACAAAGGTTAATTTCTAGGCTCTCTACTCTATTCCATGGTCTATTTATCAGTCTTTGGGCCAGCACAACATTGTTGTGATTACTGTGGCTTTGTAATGTTTTGAAATTAGAATGTGAAACTTCCAACTTTATTCTTCTTTTGCAAGATTGTTTGGGTTATTCAGAGTCCCTTGAGCTTCCATATGATTTTTTAATTTTTTTCTTTTTTTGTATTTCTGCAAAAGTTGTCTTTGGAATTTTGATAAGGATGACATCGAATTGGTAGATTGCTTTGGGTGGTATGGACATTTTCACAATATTAGGTATCCCATTCCATGAACATGGGATGTCTTTACATTTATATGTGTCTTTTTTAGTTTCTTTCAGAAATGATTTATAGTTTTCTAAGTATATCTCTTTCACTTCCTTGGTTTGGTTTTTTCCTAAATATTTTATTCTTTTGATAATATTGTAAATATAATTGATTACTTAATTGTATTTTTGGATTGTTTATGTATAGAAATGTAACTGATTTTTGCATACTGATTTTGTATCCTGAGAATTTGCTGAATTTATTAGTTCTAACAGTTTGTGTGTGTGTGTGTGTGTGTGTGTGTGTGTGTGTGTGTGTGTGTGTGTGTGGAGTTGTTGGATTTTCTAAATATAAAATAATATCATCTGTGAACAGATATACATTTATTACTTCTTGTCAGTTTGGACGTCTTTTATTTCTTTTTTCTATCTGATTGCTCTGGCTAGAACTTCCAGTACTACTTTTAGGAGAAGGGATGAGAGCTGACATCCTTGCCTTGTTTCTGATGTTGGAGGAAAGGATCTTTCAGCCTCTTATCATACAATATTATGTCAGCTGTGATTTTTTTTTTTTCATACATGGTCTTTATTTGTTGAGGTAGTTTCCTTCTATTCCTAGTTTATTGAGTGTTTTTTATCATTAGATGGTGTTAAGTCCTATCAAAAGTTTTTTATACATCAAAAAAGTTAACCATTTGTTTCTTCCTTCATTCTATTAATATAACAAAGTTCATCAACTGATTTTCTCATATTGAACCACCTTTTCATTCCAAGAATAAATCTCAATTGGTCGTTATGTATAATTATTTTGATGTGCTTTTGAATTTGATTTACAACTGTTTGTTGATGATTTTTATCTGTAATGTCTTGTTCATTTTTTCTTGTTATGTCTTTGTCTGGCTTTGGTATTGGCATAATGCTAGCCTCCTAAATGAGCTTGGAAGTCTTTCCTCCTTTTCAAATTCTTGGAAGAGTTTGAGGAAGTTTGGTGTTAATTCTTTGAATGTTTGGTAGAACTCTCCAAAGAAACCATCTGTTTCTTGGCATTTTGGGGGGGAAGTTTTTGATTACTGATTCAATCTCCTTACTGGTTCTAGGTCTGTTCAGATTTTCTATTTCTTCATGATTCAATTTTTGTAAGTTATATGATTCCAGAAATTTATCCGTTTCTTCAAGTTATCCAACTTGTTGATGTATAATTGTTCATTGTATTCTCATAATCCTTCATATTTCTGTGGCATCGGTTGTAATGTTCCCTATTTTATTTCTGATTTTATGTATTTATTTCAGTCTTCTTCTTTTCTTAATCTAGCTTAAGATTTATCAGTTTTGTTGAGCTTAAAAAAACAAGTCCATTGATTTTTCCATAGTTTTTCTATTCTCCATTTTTAAAATCTCTACTCAAATTTTTCTTATTTCCTTCCTTCTGCTAACTTTGAATTTAGCTTTTTCTATTTTGTTCTACTTCCTGGAGGTGAGAAGTTAGATTACTGATTTGAAATTTCTTCCTTTTTAATATAAGTGGTTAAGAATGTATACTCTTCTGTTATATGGAGTGTTCTGTGTGTGTTAGATCCAGAGGGGGACTATTGTGTTGTTATATCCTCTGTTTCCTTGTTGACTTTGTGTCTGATTGTTCTATCTGTTATTGAAAGTGAGGTATTGAAGTCACATACATTTATTTTGTTGCTATTTATCCCTTCAATTCTGTCAATGTTTGCTTCATATATTTGGAAGTTCTGATGTTAGGTGTATATACATTTATAATTGTTATATTATTATAACAATAATAATATTGTTATATTATTGAGTTATATTATTGTTATTATTATTGAGTGGATCCTTTTTTCATTCTATAATGCCCTTCTTTGTCAGTTATGATAATTTTTCTTTTGGTGATGGAAAGGAGGTGATAAAAAGTTATTATATTCCAGTGTACCAATTTTTTTAAATGATGTGTAATTGACATATAACATTATATTAATTTCAAGTGCACAACATAATGTTTACTATTTGTATATATTACAAAATGATCACCACTCTAAGTCTAGTCAACAACTGGCCCCATACATAGTTACAAAATTGTTTTTTCTTACAATAAGAACTTTTAAGATACACCTTCTTACAACTCTCAAATATGCACTATAGTATTACTAACTATAGTCATTGTGCTGTACATTACATTCCCAAGACATACTTATTTTATAACTAGAAATTTGTATTTTTGATCTCTTTAACCTATTTTACCCACCCCCACACCCTGTCTCTGACAACTATTAATCTGTTCTCTGTATCTATGAGCTTTTTTGTTTGTGTGTTTATTTGTTTTTAGATTCCACATATAACTGAGATCATGCATTATTTGTCTTTCTATATCTGACTTATTTCACTTAGTTAGAATAACGTCTTCAAATTTCACCCATATTGTCATACATGGCAAGATTTTTTCTTTTTTTTGATTAAATAATATTCCATTGTGTATATATATATATATATATATATATATATATATATATATATATAATCAGTCACAACTTTCTTGTGACAATTTTGTTAGTCCATTTTGTCTGATATAAGTAGAGACATGTTATTGGACAGTGAAGAAAAGGTAACCCTTGTAATAAAGTAGCAAATAACTTGGACAAATTGTGTTTGTGTTCTAGAGTTTTGTGGAAAGTAGAACTTATGAGCAATGTAATTGGATATTTAGCTGAGGAAATTTCCAAGCAATGTGTTGAAAGTATAGCTTGGCTCTTCTTGACTGCTTATAGTAAACTGAAAGAGAAGAGAAATGATTTTAAAATGGAATTTTTACACAAAATGGAAGCAAAACTAAAAGATTTGGAAAATTCTCAGCTTAGTAATATTACAAAAATAAGAAAGCAAGTTTGTAAAAGAGTACTAAGGGTATGGCCAAGTGATCATTTATTTTATTTTATTTTTTGAAAGAAGTTTCTTAACATTTTTTTAACATTTTTATTGGAGTATAATTATTTTACAATGGTATGTTAGTTTCTGCTTTACAACAAAGTGAAACAGCTATGTACATACATATGTTCCCATATCTCTTCCCTCTTGCATCTCCCTCCCTCCCACCCTCCCTATCTCACCCCTCTAGGGGCTCACAAACCACCTAGCTGATCTCCCTGTGCCATGCGGCTGCTTCCCACTAGCTATCCACCCAACGTTTGGTAGTGTATATATGTCCATGCCACTCTCTCACTTCGTCACAGCTTACCTTTCCCCCTCTCTATATCCTCATGGCCATGCTCTAGTAGGTCTGTGTTTTATTCCCGTCCTACCCCTAGGCTCTTCATGACATTATTTTTTCTTACATTCCATATATATGTGTTAGCATATGGTACTGGTTTTTCTCCTTCTGACTTATTTCACTCTGTATGACAGACTCCAGTCCATCCACCTCACTACAGATGACTCAGTTTCGTTTCTTTTTATGGCTGAGTAATATTTCATTGTATATATGTGTCACATCTTTATCCATTCATCGGTTGATGGACACTTAGGTTGCTTCCATGTCCTATTATAAATACAGCTGCAATGAATATTTTGGTACATGACTCTTTTTGAATTATGGTTTTCTTAGGGTATATGCCTAGTAGTGGGAATGCTGGGTCGTACGGTAGTTCTATTTGTAGTTTTTTAAGGAACTTCCATACTGTCTGCATAGTGGCTGTATCAATTTACTTTCCCACCAACAGTGCAAGAATGTTCCCTTTTCTCCACACCCTCTCCAGCATTTATTGTTTCTAGAATTTTTGTGATGGCCATTCTGACCGGTGTGAGATGATATCTCATTGTAGTTTTGATTTGCATTTCTCTAAGGATTAATGATGTCCAGCATTCTTTCATGTGTTTGTTGGCAATCTGTATATCTTCTTTGGAGAAATGTCTATTTAGTTCTTCTGCCCATTTTTGTATTGGGGTGTTTGTTTTTTTGTTATTGAGCTGCATGAGTTGCTTATAAATTTTGGAAATTAAGCCTTTGACAGTTGCTTCATTTGCAAATATTTTCTCCCATTCTGAAGGTTGTCTTTTGTTCTTGTTTATGGTATCCTTTGCTATGCAAAAGCTTTTAAGTTTCATTAGGTCCCATTTGTTTATTTTTGTTTTTATTTCCATTTCTCTAGGAGGTGGGTCAAAAAGGATCTTGCAGTGATTTATGTCATAGAGTGTTCTGCCTATGTTTTCCTCTAAGAGTTTGATAGTGTCTAGCCTTACATGTAGGTTTTTAACCCATTTTGAGTTTATTTTTGTATATGGCATTAGGGAGTGTTCTAATTTCATAGTTTTACATGTACCTGTCCAGTTTTCCCAGCACCACATATTGAAGAGGCTGTCTTTTCTCCACTGTGTATTCTTGCCTCCTTTATCAAAGATAAGGTGAGCATATATGAGTGGGTTTATCTCTGGGCTTTCTATCCTGTTCCATTGATCTATATTTCTGGTTTTGTGCCAGTACCACACTGTCTTGATTACTGTAGCTTTGTAGTATAGTCTGAAGTCAGGGAGCCTGATTCCTTCAGCTCCATTTTTTATTCTCAAGATTGTTTTGGCTATTGGGGGTCTTTTGTGATTCCATACAAATTGTGAATTTTTTTTGTTCTAGTTCTGTAAAAAATGCCAGTGATATTTTGATAGGGGTTGCATTGAATCTTTAGATTGCATTGGGTAGTAGATTCATTTTCATAATGTTGATTCTTCCAATCCAAGAACATGGTATATCTCTCCATCTATTTGTATCATCTTTAATTTCTTTCATCAGTGTCTTATAAATTTCTGCATACAGTTCTTTTGTCTCCTTAGGTAGGTTTATTCCGAGATATTTTATTCTTTTTGTTGCAGTGGTACATGGGAGAGTTTTCTTAATTTCACTCTCAGATTTTTCATCATTAGTGTATAAGAATACAAAAGATTTCTGTACATTAATTTTGTATCCTGCTACTTCACCAAAGACTCTGATTAACTCTAGTAGTTTTCTGGTAGCATCTTTAGGATTCTCTATGTGTAGTATCATGTCATCTGCAAACAGTGACAGCTTTACTTCTTCTTTTCCTATTTGGATTCCTTTTATTTCTTTTTCTTCTCTGATTGCTGTGGCTAGAACTTCCAAAACTATGTTGAATAAGAGTGGTGAGAGTGGGCAACCTTGTCTTGTTCCTGATCTTAGTGGAAATGGTTTCAGTTTTTCACCATTGAGAACGATGCTAGCTGTGGGTTTGTCATATATGGCCTTTATTATGTTGAGGAAAGTTCCCTGTATGCCTACTTTCTGCAGGGTTTTTATCATAAATGAGTGTTGAATTTTGTCAAAAGCTTTCTCTGCATCTATTGAGATGATCATATGGTTTTTCTCCTTCAGTTTGTTGATATGGTGTATCACGTTGACTGATTTGCATATATTGAAGAATCCTTGCATTCCTGGGATAAACCCCACTTGATCATGGTGTATGATCCTTTTAATGTGCTGTTGGATTCTGTTTGCTAATATTTTTTTGAGGATTTTTGCATCTATGTTCATCAGTGATATTGGCCTGTAGTTTTCTTTCTTTGTGACGTCTTTGTCTGGTTTTGGTATCAGGGTGATGTTGGCCTCATAGAATGAGTTTGGGAGTGTTCCTCCCTCTGCTATCTGTTGGAAGAGTTTGAGAAGGATAGGTGTTAGCTCTTCTCTAAATGTTTGATAGAATTCGCCTGTGAAGCCATCTGGTCCTGGGCTTTTGTTTGCTGGAAGATTTTTAATCACAGTTTCAATTTCAGTGCTTGTGATTGGTCTGTTCATATTTTCTATTTCTTCCTGGTTCAGTCTCAGCAGGTTGTGCATTTCTAAGAATTTGTCCATTTCTTCCAGGTTGTCCATTTTATTGGCATACAGTTGCTTGTAGTAATCTCTAATAATCTTTTGTATTTCTGCAGTGTCAGTTGTTACATCTCCTTTTTCATTTCTAATTCTATTAATTTGAGTCTTCTCCCTTTTATTCTTGATGGGTCTGGCTAATGGTTTATCAATTTTATTTATCTTCTCAAAGAACCAGCTTTTAGTTTTATTGATCTTTGCTATTGTTTCCTTCACTTCTTTTTCATTTATTTCTGATCTGATCTTTATGATTTCTTTCCTTCTGCTAAATTTGGGGTTTTTTTGTTCTTCTTTCTCTAATTGTTTTAAGTGTAAAGTTAGGTTGTTTATTCGAGATGTTTCCTGTTTCTTAAGGTATGATTGTATTGCTATAAACTTGCCTCTTAGAACTGCTTTTGCTGTATCCCATAGGTTTTGGGTCATTGTGTCTCCATTGTCATTTGTTTCTAAGTATTTTTTTATTTCCTCTTTGATTTCTTCAGTGATCACTTCGTTATTAAGTAATGTATTGTTTAGCCTCCATGTGTTTGTACTTTTTACAGATCTTTTCCTGTAATTGATATCTAGTCTCATAGTGTTGTGGTCGGAAAACATACTTGATACGATTTCAATTTTCTTAAATTTGCTAAGGCTAGATTTGTGACCCAATATATGATCAATCCTGGAGAATGTTCCATGAGCACTTGAGAAAAATGTGTATTCTGTTGTTTTTGGATGGAATGTCCTATAAATATCAATTAAGTCCATCTTGTGTAATGTATCATTTAAAGCTTGTGTTTCCTTATTTATTTTCATTTTGGATGATCTGTCCATTGGTGAAAGTGGGGTGTTAAAGTCCCCCACTATAATTGTGTTACTGTCGATTTCCCCTTTTAAGGCTGTTAGTATTTGCCTTATGTATTGAGGTGCTCCTATGTTGGGTGCATAAATATTTACAATTGTTATATCTTCTTCATGGATCGATCCCTTGATCATTATGTAGTGTCCTTCTTTGTCTCTTGTAATAGTCTTTATTTTAAAGTCTATTTTGTCTGATATGAGAATTGCTACTCCAGCTTTCTTCTGGTTTCCATTTGCATGGAATATCTTTTTCCATCCCCTTACTTTCAGTCTGTATGTGTCCCTAGGTCTGAAGTGGGTCTCTTGTAGACAGCATATATATAGGTCTTGTTTTTGCATCCATTCAGCCAGTCTGTGTCTTTTGGTGGGAGCATTTAATCCATTTACATTTAAGGTAATTATCGATATGTATGTTCCTATTACCATTTACTTAATTGTTTCGGGTTGTTCTTGTAGGTCTTTTCCTTCTCTTGTGTTTCTTGCCTAGAGAAGTTCCTTTAGGATTTGTTGTAGAGCTGGTTTGGTGGTGCTGAACTCTCTCAGCTTTTGCTTGTCTGTAAAGGTTTTAATTTCTCCATCAAATCTGAATGAGATCCTTGCTGGGTAGAGTAATCTTGGTTGTAGGTTTTTTTCCTTCATCACTTTAAATATGTCCTGCCACTCCCTTCTGGCTTGTAGAGTTTCTGCTGAAAGATCAGATGTTAACCTTATGGGGATTCCCTTGTGTGTTATTTGTTGTTTTTCCCTTGCTGCTTTTAATATGTTTTCTTTGTATTTAATTTTTGACAGTTTGATTATTATGTGTCTTGGCGTGTTTCTCTTTGGGTTTATCCTGTATGGAACTCTCTGTGCTTCCTGGACTTGATTGACTATTTCCTTTCCTATATTAGGGAAGTTTTCAACTATAATCTCTTCAAATATTTTCTCAGTCCCTTTCTTTTTCTCTTCTTCTTCTGGGACCCCTATAATTCGAATGTTGGTGCGTTTAATGTTGTCCCAGAGGTCTCTGAGACTGTCCTCAGTTCTTTTCATTCTTTTTTCTTTCTTCTGCTCTGCAGTAGTTATTTCCACTATTTTATCTTCCAGGTCACTTATCCGTCCTTCTGCCTCAGTTATTCTGCTATTGATCCCATCTAGAGTATTTTTCATTTCATTTATTGTGTTGCTCATCGTTTCTTGCTTCCTCTTTATTTCTTCTAGGTCCCTGTTAACTGTTTCTTGCAAATTGTCTATTCTATTTCCAAGATTTTGCATCATCTTCACCATCATTATTCTAAATTCTCTTTCAGGTAGATTGGCTATTACCTCTTCATCTGTTAGGTCTGGTGTGTTTTTATCTTGCTCCTTCATCTGTTGTGTGTTTTTCTGTCTTCTCATTTCGCTTATCTTACTGTGTTTGGGGTCTCCTTTTTGCACGCTGCAGGTTCGTAGTTCCTGTTGTTTTTGGTGGCTGTCCCCAGTGGCTAAGGTTGGTTCAGTGGGTTGAGTAGATTCCCTGGTTGATGGGACTAGTGCCTCTGTTCTGGTGGATGAGGCTGGATCTTGTCTTTCTGGTGGGCAGGTCCTCGTCTGGTGGTGTGTTTGGGGATGTTGGTTACCTTATTATGATTTTAGGCAGCCTCTCTGCTAATGGATGGGGCTGTAGACCTGTCTTGCTCTTTGTTGGGGATAGAGTGTCCAGCACTGTTCTTTGCTGGTCCTTGAGTGAAGCTGGGTCTTGGTGTTGAGATGGAGATCTCTGGGAGATTTTCGCCGTCTGATATTACATGGAGCTGGGAGGTCTCTTGTGGACTAGTGTCTTGAGGTTGGTTCTCCCACCTCAGGGACACCGCCCTGGTGCCTGGCTGGGGCGCCAAGAACCTTTAATCCACACGGCTCAAAATAAAAGGTAGAATAAATAGAAAGGAAAGAAAAGGAAGGAAGGAGGGAGGGAGGGAAGGAAGGAAGAAAGGAAGGAAGAAATGAAGGAAGGAAGCAAGAAAGGAAGGAAGGAAGGTGCAGAGGAAGGAAGAGAGGAAGGGAGGAAAGAAGGGGGGAAGGAAGGAAGAAAGGAGGGAAGGAGGGAAGAAAGGAAGGAAGAAAGGAAGAAAGAAAGGGAGAAGACAGAGTAGTATAAAGTGTAGTTATTAAAATAAAAAATTATTAAGAAGAAAAATTTCCTTTAAAAAAAAAAAAAAACAGAAAAATGGGTCGGTCTAACCCTAGGACAAATGGTGAAAGCAAAGCTATACAGACAAAATTTCACACAGCAGCACACACATACACACTCACAAAAAGAAAAAAAAGGGGAAAATAATAGTATATCTTGCTCCCAAAGTCCACCTCCTCAACTTGGGATGATTCGTTGTCTATTCAGGTTTTCAACAGATGCAGGCACTTAAAGTTGATTGTGGAGCTTTAATCCGCCGCTTCTGAGGCTGCTGGGAGAGACCTCCCCCTCTTCTCTCCTCTCTGTTCGCACAGCTCCTAGGGTTCAGCTTTGGATTTGGTCCCGCCTCTGCGTGTAGGTTGTCCGAGTGCGACTGCCCTTCGCTCAGACAGGACGATGTTAAAGGAGCAGTTGATTCGGGGGCTCCAGCTCACTCAGGCTGGGGGGAGGGAGTGGCACGGGGGCGGGGCGAGTCCGCAGCAGCAGAGGCCGACGTGACGCTGCACAGGCCCAAGGCGCGCCGTGCGTTCTCCCGGGGAAGCTGTCCCTGGATCCCGGGACCCCAGCAGTGGCGGACTGCATGGGCTCCCGGGAGGGCCGGTGTGGAGAGTGACCTGTGCTCACACACAGGCCTCTTGGAGGTGGCAGCAGCAACCTTAGCGTCTGACACCCGTCTCTACTGTCCGTGCCGACAGCCGCGGCTCGCGCCCATTTCTGGAGTTCCTCTACGCGGTGCTCTTAATCCCCTCACCTCACACCCGAGGAAGCAAAGAGGCAAGAAAAAGTCTCTTGTCTCTTCGGCAGCTCCTCGCCCGCTTCTGGGGCTCCTTTAAGCGGCGCACTTAATCCCCTCTCCTCGCGCCCAGGCAGCAAAGAGGGAGGAAAAGGTCTCTTGCCTCTTTGGCAGCTCCAGACTTCTCCCGAACTCCCTCCCGGCCAGCCGTGGCGCACTAGCCCCCTTCAAGCTGTCTTCACTCTGCCAACTCCAGACCTTTCCCTGGGATCCGACTGAAGCCCGAGCCTCAGCTCCCGGCCCCGCCCGCCCCGGCGGGCGAGCAGACAAGCCTCTCGGTCTGGTGAGTGCCGGTCAGCACCGATCCTCTTCGGGGATCTCTCCGCTTTGCCCTCCGCACCCTGCAGCTGCGCTCTCCTCCGTGGCTCCGGGGCTTCCCCGTCCGGCGCCCGCAGTCTCCGCCCGCGAAGGGGCCTCTAGTGTGTGGGAGTCTTTCCTCCTTCACGGCTCCCTCCCACTGGGGTAGGTCCCATCCCTATTCTTTTGTCCCTGTTTATTCTTTTTTCTTTTGCCCTACCCAGATATGTGGGGAGTTTCTTGCCTTTTTGGAGGTCTGAGGTCTTCTGCCAGCGTTCGGTGGGTGTTCTATAGGAGAAGTTCCACGTGTAGATGTATTTCTGATGTCTCTGTGAGGAGGAAGGAGATCTCTGCGTCTTACTCTTCCGCCATCTTTAAGCCATCCTGTCCTGATTTCTTTTCATTCTTTTTCCTTTTTCTCTTTGGTAGCACTGATTTCCCTAATCTACCATTGATTCCTTCTAGTGTATTTTTCATTTCATTTCAGTTACTGTATTCTTCAATTTTGTTTCGTTGTTCTTTATATTTTCTAATTCTTTGTTAAAAACTTCTAATTTCTTGCTCTGTAAATCCATTCTCCTCCTAATTTATTTTATCTGCTTTATGATCATTATTCTGAACTCCTTCTCAAGTAGATTGCCTATCTCCACATCACTTAGTTCTTTTTCTGGAGTTTTACCTTGTTCTTTTGTCTGAAACATGTTCCACTGTTGCCTCATTTTATCTAAATTTCTATGTTTTTTTTTTTTTTTTTTTTTTGCGGTACATGAGCCTCCCGCTGCTGTGGCCTCTCCCACTGCAGAGCACAGGCTCCGGACACACAGGCTCAGCGGCCATGGCTCACGGACCCAGCCACTCTGTGGCATGTGGGATCTTCCCAGACCGGGGCACGAACCCGTGTCCCCTGAATCGGCAGGTGGACTCTCAACCACTGCGCCACCAGGGAAGCCCTCTATGTATTTTTATGTGTGATAAGTTAGTTATATTTCTTGACCTTGGAGAAGTGGTTCTGTGTAGGAGATGTCCTCTTTGTCCCAGCAGTGCACCCTCCACTTGTCACCAAAAGGCTAGGGGCCAACTGATCCCAAGGTAGTATCTGGCCTGAATTTGCTGACTTTGTCTGCAGGCTATGGGACTGAAGCTTTCTTGCTTCTGGTGCCCGCCCACTGGTGGGTGGAGCTGGGTCTTGACCCTCTGGTGGGCAGGACCATGTCTTGGGGCATGTCTAGAGGCAGCTGTGGGCTCAGGTAGTCTTTAGGCAGCCTGTCTGCTGATGGGTGGGGCTGCTTTCTCATCCAGGTTGTTTTTTGACATGAGGTATCCCTGCACTGGAGCATACAGGCTGTTGGGTGGGGCCATGTCTTGGTGCTAAAATGTCAGCCTCCAAGAGAATTCATGCAGATGAATCCTCCCTGATATGCCTGTTATCAGTGTCTATATCCCCAGGGTGAGTCACAGCCACATTCCACCTCCCCAGGAGACTATCCAAGACCAGTGGGTAAGTCTGGTCCAGGCTCCTATCAAATTACTTCTTTTGCCCTTGGTCCCAGTGCACATGAGATTTTGTGTGTGCCCTTTAAGAGTGAGGTCTCTATTTCCTCCAATCCTCTGGAACTCCTGCCATCAAGCCTCACTGGTCTTCAAAGCCAAATGTTCCAGGGACTCCTCTTCCTCGTGCCAGAACTCTAACCTGGGGGCCTGATGTGGGGATCAAAACTCTCACTCCTGTGGAAGAACCTCTGTAGTATCATCATTCTCCAGTTTGTGGGTCACTTACCTGGGAGTATGGTATTTGATTAAATAATGAGTCCACCCCTCCCACCCCTTTATTGTTGGTCTTTATGTCTTTAGTTTTTGAAGGTCTTTTCTTGTAGGTTCCAGTCATTTTCATTAATGATTAATTGTTCTGAAGTTAGTTGTGATTTTGGTGTGCTCATGAGAGGATGTGAGCTTAGGGTCCTTCTACTCCACCATCTTGGCCACTCTCCTGGATAAAATTCTTGACTTCATGGGGTGGCCAAGCTGGAGCAGGTTTGTGACTCAGGTCATCAGTGGAAGCTGGACTCAGGCCACTGTGCCTCAGGACACCTGGGGAACATGCCACAGTGCAGTGCATGGATTAGGAGACTGTGAGCACTGAGGCAGGAGCATGGGGTGGTCAGTGTGCCTGATCTGAGCTGCAGTACTATAGGGGCTTGGCCGCCAAACCTGCAGCCACAGCAGGAACCCAGAGCAGGTTGGGAGGCAGGAGAGCAGCAGTAGCAGAGGCTTGGTATCTCTATTTTTGAGCAGCCTTATTGAATTACAATTAACACAGTAGAAAAATCATCCATTTAGATTTACAATTCAATGAATTTTAGTATATTCACAAAATTGTGCAAACATTACTGCAATCAATTTTGAAACATTTTTACCACCCTACAAAGAAACTTTGTGTCCATTACCAATAACCCTCCAGTCCCCTAGGCAACCACTAATCTGCTTTCTGCCTTTGTAGTTTTTCCTATTCCAGAAATTTTATATAAATGTAATCATACAATTTGTGTTCTTTGGTGACTGGCTTTTAATTACCATAATATTTTCCAGATTTAGCCTTGTTGTAAAGTATATCAGTACTTGAATTTTATTGAGAAATAATTTCCATTGTATGCATATACCGTATATTCTTTATTCATTTCCAATTGATAGATGTTTCAGTTATTTCTATGAATAATGTTACCTTGAACATTTGTATACACGTTTTTGTGTAGACATGTTTTTATTATTCTTGAGTATATACCCAGGAGTGGATTGCAGGTTATATCATAACTCAATGTTTAAACTTTTGATAAAACACCAAACTGTTTTCCAAAATGTCTGGCAATTTAAAGTTCCCAGTAGCAATGTGTGAGGGTTCCAATTTCTCCACATAATCACCAACACTTATGTTTGACTGTCCTTTTTCTATAGCCATCCTACTGGGTGTGAAGTAGTATCTCATTGTGCTTTTTTTTTTTTTTTTTTTTTTTTTGTCTCCCTGATGACTAAAAATTTGAGCATCTTTTCATGGGTGTATTGGTCATTTGTAATCCTTTTTTAGAGAAATGGCTATTTAAACCCTTTGTCCATTTTAAAATTAGGTTCTTTACATTTTATTATTGTGCTATAAGAATTTTTTTATACTTTCTGGATACAATTGCCTCATAAGATATAGGTATCTCCCGCTATTGAAAGACTGCTTAATGTCACTTCACTTTTATGAAAGACCTACGTTACTACCTGTTTTTTCTTAACTGAAAGAAATCTGAAAAGCATTTTCACTTTTACAAAAAAAAAGGCAAAAAGTGCAAATAGCATATTTCAGCATTTGTTTTGCAATGAGTCCTTACAAAGGCAGTAAACACCTTGAGCAGCGACAGTGGCACTGACAAGCTCTTTCCCAGAAACTACACTCAGCAACTCAGCATCAAGCATCTGTAGCTTTGACCTGTGTCCATGAGCATCTGTGCTTTTTCTCACTTTACTTTGGCAACTATACCTTGCTAGGAGGTGGAGCTGGAGATAGAGAGGTAGGACCAGAGCCAGGTGTGAGCCAGAGCTTCGCCTATGTGCAGTGACCATCACTGCCCCAGGGTGCAGGGTCAGTCCCCAAGTTGCTCTCAGGAACAGAAGCCTTGAGAGTCGGCCCAATCCAACTCAGTTCTCTTCAAATGTGTGCTCTCCCTACTACCAGCACTGGCTCCCTACCTGCTAGAAGGACGTAGTTTTGGAGCAAGAGGACTGGCATGGGCACTCGGCAAGGGACTAGGTGGGCTGTGTCAGTCTGGTCTCTGTCAGAGATCTGGACTGCTTCTGATATGCTGCCTGTGTAAACAACAGTAATGGCTGCCCCCCTCCCTGCTCAGATGCTGTTTTGGGTTTGAGCAGCCTGAGCATCTCATGGTCAAGATCTTTCCTCAGTCATATTGCCTTTGCTCCAGTGTGTAGCTGCAATGTGACGCAATCAGGGCTTCAGTGGTTGTATGGCTCAGGCTGGGGCATGGGCTGAGGCAGTCACAGGAAACACAGCAGCCACCCCTGCATTCTCAATCTACCCTCTCCACCCTGCTTTGGGTGTAATCAAGCATTGGCACACTCCTCATGAGCAGAAACAAGGCTTCCCATACCCCTCCTGTTAGTGACACAGGTCCTCCAACCAGCCAATGGGACTCGTCTTCCTTTTGTTGGATGCCAGGTCTGGGGCACCCAATATGTGGCTCAAACTGCTCACTCCCCAGGGAGGATCTCCATCCATGTAATCTCCCTTTTCCTCTGATTCCCCTCCCAGGGACACTAGACCTGATCTGATCACTTTTCTTCCCTTCTTATCCAACTATGTGTGGATCTTTCTTACAGCCTTGGTTGTACAAGAGACTTTCTGCAAATCTCCAGTTAGTTTTCAGTGACACTTTTCACATGTAGATATATTTTTGATGTGTTCATAGGGGGAAGTGAATTCCAGGTCCTCCTACTCCATCATCTTGATCCGAGTTCTGTCTTGATTCATTTTAGGCATCCATTAGCAAGATGTGTCTTAAGGTAATTGCTTCTTTGCTTTACACCATTTTGGCTTACTAAAAGATTTCATAGGAATGCTCTACTTTTGGATAGAAGGATAAAACCTATATATGATTTGCAAATATTTTATCTAATTATATAAGTTATCTTTTCACTTTCCTGATGGTATTATTTGCATGCAGCTCAAATATTTTCAATTTTGATAAAATTTAATTTATCTATGTTTTCTTTTAATGATGTGCTTTTCCTGTCATATATTACATATCCCTAGATTAGTAAGATTTGCAGCAAAGTTTTCTTCTAAGAGTTTACAGGTTTAGCTTCTTCATATAGGTATTGGATCTATTTTCAGTAAATTTTTGCATATGGTATGAGAGAAGAGTCCCAAATATTTTTTATTGTTTTTTTTTGATGTAGATATGCAGCTGTTCCAGCACCATGAGTTCAGAACACTATTCTTTCCTCATTGAATTTTCTTAGCTCTCTTGTCAAAAATCAATTACCTGTAAAAGTAAACGCTTATCTCTAGACTCTCAATTCTATTTCATTGATGTATGTATCTATTCTTTTGACAGTAGTACACAGTTTTGATTACTGTAGCTTTGTAGTAAATTTTAAAATTGGGAAACGTGAATCTTCTAAATTTTTCAAATTTGCTTTGGTTATTATGGGCACATAGAATTTCCATGTTAATGTCATGATAAGCTCATAAATTTCTGCAAAAAAAATTAGCTGACTGGGATTTTGATAGGTTTTATGAGGAACCTATAGATAAATTGGGGGAATATTACTACCTTAACAATATTAAATCTTTCAATCCATGAACATAGGATATCTTTCCATTTAGTTAATCATCTTTAATTTCTTTCAACAATGTATAGTTTTGAGTGTATAAGTGTATAAGTCTTGCTCTTCTAAGTTTAATCCTAAGTATTTTGTTCTTTTTGATGAAGTTGTAAATTATTGTATTATTGTTTTCTTAATTTTATTTTCAGATATTTCACTAAAAGCATACAGAAATGCAATTGATTTTTGTAAGTTAATTTCACCCTTCAACCTTGATAAACTCATTTATGAGTTCTAATAGTTTTTAAGTGGAATCCTTAAAATTCTCTACTTTGAAGATCATGTTATGTACAATTGGAGATAATTTTGCTTCTTCTTTTCCAATCTGGAAGTGTTTTTTTTTTTTTTTTTCTTGACTCATTTCCCAGAATAGACCCCCTAGTATAATAAAACTGACAAGAGCACACATCTTTGTCTTGTTCTTCACATTAAAGGGAAGTATTTAATCATTCAACAATAAGTATGCTATTGACTGTGAGTTTTTCATGATAAAGGATACCATTTATTATGTTGAAGATAATTTTGTTGAGAGTTTTTACCTTGAAACAATATTTTTGTCAGACTTTGAAATATGAGATGTTCAAGTGGTTATTTTCCTTTATTTAACTACTCTAATGTATTGCATTTATTATTTTTAATTTCAATTGTTATAAAATAAAATTTATAATCTTAAAACTTTTTAAGTGAACAGTTCAGTAGTGTTAAATATGTATACATCGTGTATAACAAATCTCCATAATGTTTTATCTTGCAAAACTGAAACTTCATATTCATCAGACAATAACTCCTAATTTTCCCCTCCCCACAGACTCCAGAAACCACCATTTTACTGTCTATTTCTATGACTCTGATACTATAGATACCTCATATAAGTGGAATTATACAGTATTTGTCTTTGTGACTGGCTTATTTTACTTAACATAATATTCTCAAGGATCATTCATGTTGTAGAATATCAGAATTACCTTCTCTTTTAAAAACTGAATAATATTTCATTGTATGTATATGTTATATTTTGTTTACCCATTCAGTCATCAATGGATGTTTGCAGTGCTTCCACCTCTTGACTATTGTGAATAATGCTTCAAAGAGCATGAGTGTACAAACATCTCTTTGGAACCCTTCTTTCAATTATGTTGGATATAATCCCAGAAGTAGGAATGCTGGATCATATGGTAATTTTATTTTTAATTTTTTGAGGAACAACCATACTATTTTCCAAAGTGGCTGTGCCATTATACATTCTCATCCACAGTGCACAAGTGTTCCAATTTCTCCACATCCTCATCAACACTCTGTGTTTTTGTTTTGTTTTGTTTTATATAGCAGCCATCCTAATTGGTGGGAGGTGATACCTTATTTTGGTTTATATTTGTATTTCCCTAATAATTACTGATGATGATGAGGTGTATTACATTGATTGATTTTCATATGTAAAACTGCCCTTGTATTCTAGGAATTAGTCCCAGCTGGTCATAGTGTATAATTTGTTTAATATGTTATTGAAATCTCTTTGCTAGTATTTTGTCGAGATTTTTTCCATCAATATTCATCAAGGATATTTTTTTATAGCTTTCCTTTCTTGTAAAATATTTTTTGGATTGTGACATCAGGTTGATGATGGCTTTGTATAATGAGTTTTGAAGTGTTCCCTCCTATTTATTTATTATTTTGGAAGAATTTGAGGAAGATTGGTGTTAATTCTTTAAATGTTTGGTAGACTTCTCTAGTGAAGCCAGTGTAGTCCTGTTATTTTCGTTTGGGCGGGGGGGGCGGGGGCTTTTGATTACTGATTCAATCCTTTTACTAGTTCTAGGTCTGTTCAGATTTTCTATTTCTTCATGATTCAGTTTTGATACACTGTGTGTTTCTAGGAATTTATCCATTTCATATGGGTTATTCAATTCGTTGGTGTACAGTTGTTCATTGTATTCTCTTTTTCTTAAGATTTTTTTGATGTGGACCATTTTAAAAGTCTTCATTGAATTTGTTACAATACTGCTTCTGTTTTATGTTTTGGTTTTTTGGCTGTGAAGCATGTGGGATCTTAGCTCCCCAACCAGGCCTCGAACCCTCACCCTCTGCATTAGAAGGTGAAGTCTTAACCACTGGACTGCAGGAAAGTCCCTCTATTCTCTTATAATCCATTTTTTTCTGTAAAATAAGTAGTAATGTGCCCTTTTTATTTTTTTTATTTTAGTTACTTGAGTCTTCTTTCTTTTTTCTTAATCTATCTAAAGATATGTCAATTTTGATTATCTTTTCATTGATTTTCTTATTGCTTTTCTATTCTCTATTTTACTTGTCTCTGCTCTAATCTTTATTGCTTTATTTCTTTTGCTGGATTTGGTTAAATTTGTTCATTTTTTCATCTTAAGGTGTAAATTTAGGTTGTTGATTTTATGCTTTTCTTTTTAAAAAATATGTTTATAGCTATAAATTTTCCTCTTAGTACTACTTTCACAATGTCCCAAAAGTTTTGCTATGTTGTGTTTCATTTTCATTTGTCTCAGGATATTTTCCAATAAACCTGTATTTTCTTCTTTGATCCAGTGTCTATTTAAGTATATGTTGTTTAATTTCCATATATTTGGGGGTTAACTCATTTTCTTTCTGCTACTGATTTCTACTTTCATTACTATGTGATCAGAAATGATACTTCATATGATTTTCAACTTTAAAACTTATTTAGACTTACTCTGTGACCTAAAATATGATCTATCATAAAGAAAGTTCCAGTTGCACTTGAGAAAAATGTGCATTCTGCTTTTGTTGAGTGGAGTGTCCTGTACATGTTTGTTATATTCAATTGGTCTGTCATGTTTTTATTTCCTTATTTCCTTATTGATATAATCTCTAGTTGTTTTATACATTATTGAAAGTAGGGTATTTAGTCCTTTACTATTACAGTAGAGCTGTATATCTGTTCCTTCAAGTCAATGTTTGCTTCATATACTTCAGAGCTTTGATGTTTGGTGCATATATGTTTATAATTGCTATATCTGCTTGGTGAATTGAGTATTTTACCATAATATAATGCTTTTTAAACAAGTTTTATCCATTCAGCCAAATTATGTCTTATGTCTTCACAAATATAAAAAATTCTTGTGCAGGTGCCATGATAATTATTTCTGTATCATTTCAATTTTAGTTTATGTGTTGCTGAAGCAAACACTCTGTTCAGATATTTTGCCCAATATTTAATAGGATTGTTTATTTTCTTTTCACTAAATTCTGTTCATGTTTTGAATATAAGTCCTTTATCAGTTATGTGTTTTGCAAGCAGTACTTCCCAGTCTCTTGCTTGTCTTTTTGTTCTCCTAATAATGACTTTTGCAGAGCAGATGTTTTAAATTTTAATGAAGTCTAACACCAATTTTTTTCTTTCCTGGATTATGTTTTTGGTATTGTATATAAAACTCATCATCAAGCATAAGATCACCTATATTTTTATCTATGTTATCTTCCAAAAGACCTATAGTTTTTATTTTACATTTAGGTTATGATCTATTTTGAGTTAATTTTTTAAGAAGTATATGATCAGTGACTAGATTCTATTTTTTGTTTGATTATCTGTAAATGTTCACTTCTCCAGCACCATTTGTTGAAAAGTCTGTTCTTTATCCATTGCATTGTCTTTTCCCCTTTGTCAAAGAGCAATTGACTATATGTGTGGTTCTATTTCTGATCTCTCGCTTATTCTATTTATGTATTTGTTTATATTATTTCACCAATGTTGCAATGTTTTGACAATCATAGCTTTATAATGTGTGTTGAAGTTTGGTAGTGTTAGTCCTCAGACATTGTTCTTCTTCAATATTGTGTTGGATATTGTGTCTTCTGCCTTTTCCACATAAATTTTAGATTTATTTTTTTGGTATCAGGAAAATAACTTGCCATAATTTTTATTTGCAATTCTTGTAATCTGTAGACAAAGTTTTCAAGAACTAATATCATAACAATATTGAGTCTTTCTATCCATGACTGTGGAATATCTCTCCATTTATTTAGCTCTTCCCTGATTTCCATCATCAGTGTTTTATTGTTTTTCTCATGTATACCTTACACATATTCTAATAGATATACACTAAACATTTCCTTATTCATTGCAAATGTAAATGATACTGTATTTTTAATTTCAAATTCCAATTTTTCATTGCTAGTGTATAGAAAACAATTGTATTATATATATATTAACTTTGTAATATGTATAAGCTTATAACCTCACTATAATAGCTTATTTCCAAAGCAGTTTTTTGTCAGTGATTTTCTACATAGGCGATCATGTCATCTGCAAACTAATACTGCTTTATGTTTCCTTTCAAATCTGTATTTTTTAAAAGTTTCCTTTACTTGTCTTATTTCATTAACTAGTTACTTCCAATATGGTGTTGAATAGGAGTGGTGAGAGGAAATATCCTTGCATTGTGTACCTGTTCTAAGGAGGAAATCATTTAGTTTTTCACCATTAAATATGATGTTTTCTGGAGGGTTTTTGTAGATTTTCTTCATCATTTTGAGGAATATCCCCTATATGCCTAGTTTACTGAACATCTTTATCAATAGTGAGTGTTGGATTTTTGCCAAATGCTTTTTCTGCACCTATTGATATCACCATATGATTTTTCTTCTTTAGCCTAGGATGATAGATTACATTAATTGATATTCAAATGTTAAATCAACTTTGTATACTTGGGTTAAATCCCACTTGGTTATAATGTTTAATACTTTTTATACATTGTTGGATTCAATTTGATATTTTCATTTTTACTAATTTTGCGTTTATATTCATGAAAGATATTGGTTTATGATTCTCCTTTCTTGAAATGTCTGTCTGGTTTTGTATTAAGGTAATGTTGTCCTCTGAGTGTGTTAGGAAGTTTTCCTCTACTTTTATTTTCTCAGAGATATTGTAAATAATTAGTATCATTTCTCCTTAAATGTTTGGTAGAATTCCTGCAAAACCATCTGGACCTGACACTTTTTTTCTGTAATGTTATTAATTATTCATTCATTTTCTTCAATAATTATAGGCTTATTCTGATGATCTATTTCTCCTTTTGTGAGTTTAGGTAAATTGTGCCTTTTAAGTTTCAATTCATCTAAGTTATCAAATTTATGGGCATTGAGTTGTTCATAATATTCCCTTATTAACATTTTAATGTTTGTGGGAGCAGTAGGGATGGTGCTTTTATTTCATTTCTAATATCAGTAATTTGGGTCTTCTCTCTTTCATCTTGTTTACCTAACTAGAGGCTTATCAATTTTATTTATATTTTCTAAGAACGAGCTTTGTGTTCATTAATTTTCCCTATTGTTTTCCTGTCTCAATTTTGTTATTTCTATTCTCATTTTTATTCTATCTTTTCTTCTGCTTGCTTTAGATTTATATTGTTCTCTTTCCACTTATTTAAGATGAAAGCTTAGTTTGTTGATTTTATGTCTTTCTTAATTTCTAATATTATGTATACAATATGTTCCCCTCTTAGCACTGCTTTCTTTGATTCAGAATTGTGGTAAGTTATGTTTTCATTTCCAATTAATTCAAAATATTTTTAATTTCTCTTGACACTTTGACCCATGTATTATTTAAAAGTATATTGACTAATCTCCAAATATTTGGGAATTTTCAGCTACCTTTCTGTTATCATTTTTAGTTTCATGCCATTGTGATTTCAAGAGTACTTCATGTGATCTCTATACTTTTAAAACTTTTATGGTGTATTCTGTAGCTCAGAATGTAATCTATACTGGTAAACATTTCATTTGAGTTTGAGAAGAATGTGTATCCTCCTATTGTTGGATGAATTATTCTATAAATGTCAATTAAATCCAGTTGACTGATGGCCCTGGTAAGTTTAAATACAGTCATGTTTTTGGATCTTCTTTTTTATCCACTCTGTGATACTCTGTGTTTTAATTGCTGTATTTAGATCATTCTCACTAAAGTAATTGTTGATACAGTGGGTTTGTATATACCATATTTGTAACTGCTTTCTCTTCATTGCTCTTGCCTCTTTTTTCTTCCTTTTTCACTCTCTTCCTCCCTTCCTTCCTTCCTTCATTCCTCTTTTCTTCCTTCTTTCCTTCCTGCCTTCCTTGTTTTTTAACTTCCTTTTTTTTTCTCACCACCTTGGCTTTGATTCCATTTTCCCTTCTCTCTTAGCATGTAAATTATACTTATTTCTATTTTTGAGTATTCATCTTAGAGTTTGTAGTATATATTTACAACTAATCTAAATATACTTTCAAACAATACATTCAAATACCCACTTTATGAGTGTTGTGTGTCTCTTCTAACAGAGTATCCTCAATTCCCTCCCCCCAACACACACACCTCTCATAACATTGTTGCATTCATTTCACTTATGCATAATCTCTAATCACCCAATGCACTGCTCCTATTATTATATTGAACAAACATCATCTAATAGATCAGGTAAGAATAAAAATATTTTATTTTATCTTCATTTATACCTTTCTAACACTCTTTCTTTCTTTATGTAGACCTGAGTTCTGATGTATGCAATTTTTCATCTCTCAAAAAAACTTCTTTTGACATTTCTTACAAGACACATCTACAGATGACATATTCCTTTACTTTTTGTTTGTCTTAGATGGTCTTCACTTCTTTACTTTTCTTAAAGACCAGTTTTTAAGAGCGGTTTTACAACAAAATTAAGAGGAAGGTACAGAGATTTCCCATATACTTCCTGCCCAAAATATCCTCTGTGTTCTGCCAATTTACCCCACACCCCCACTCTAGCAACCAATGGTCTTTTTGTTGTCTCTAAAGTTCTGCATTTTTCCTGAATGTAATGTGGTTGGGATCATACAGCATTTTCAGATTGACTTCTTTCACTTAGTAATATTTATTTTAGGTTCCTCCATGTCTTTTCATGATTTGCAAGTTCATTTTTTTAATATGCTGAATCATATTACACAAGATGCTCCATAGTTTCTCCTTCACTCTTGAAAAAAATTTTCCAGATACAGAATTCTTGGTAGCTATTTTCCTATCAAACTTTTAAGATTTCTTTCTAGTCTTCTTGCTTGCATGGTTTCTAAAGAGAAGGCTGGGGTAATTCCTACCCTGTTCCTTTATAGGTAAGATTCTTATTTTTCCCTCTGGCTTCTTTCAAGTTTGTTACTTTGTGTTGGGTTTTTTGCAATTTGAATATGCTTAGATTTAAATTTTTTGGTATGCATCCTACCTGGTGTTCTCTCAACATCCTGGATCTCTGTTTTGGTATCTGTCATTGATTTTGGAAAATTCTCAGCCATTATTGCTTCAAATTTTCTGCTTCATTCTTTCTTTCCTTCTTTTTTTGCTTCTTTCTTTTTTCTTTCTTTCTTTCTTTCTTTCTTTCTTTCTTTCTTTCTTTCTTTCTTTCTTTCTTTCTTTCTTTCTTTCTTTCTTTCTTTCTTTCTTTCTTTCTTTCTTTCTTTCTTTCTTTCTTTCTTTCTTTCTCTCCTCTTTCTCTCTTCTCCTTCTGGTGTCCCATTGGGTTGCCATTAATGTATGTTACATTGTGTAATTTTCCCACAATTCTTGGATATTCTGTTATTTTTTTTTCTCATTGCATTTCAATTTGGGATGTTTATTTTTGACTTAACTTCAACCTCAATGATTCTTTCCATGGCCTTTCTGAGTCTATTAATAAGTCTGTCAAAGACATTCTCCATTTCTTTTACAGTATTTTTGATTTTTCAAATTTCTTTTTGATTTCTTCTTAATGCATATCTCTGCATACATTACCCATCTGTTCTTCACTGTTGCCTACTTTTTCCATTAGAAACTTAGCCTATTAATAATAGTTATTTTATATTCTGATCTCATAATTCCAAAATCTCTGTCATATTTGAGTTTAGTTTTGATCTTCACACAATTTTTTTCCCTGCTTTTTCTCATGCCTTGTAATTTTTTGTTGAAAGCTGTAAATGATGTATCCAGTAATAAAGGCTGAGGCAAACAGCCTTTAATATAAGGTTTTATGTTTATCTAGGTAGGAGTTAGGCTGTGTTTAATGTTTACTGTAGTTGTAAGTAGGAAAGGCTTTTATTTCCTCTAGTATTATTGGTGTTATCTACTCTATTGTCTTTAGGTTTCCATCTTAAGTAGAGTCCATGTCCTGCAGCTCTCTCAGTTGTAATCCACTGTTATGATATTGGAGTTCTGTTGATGTGGTGTTAAGATATCAAGGAGGAGAAAAAGCATTCTATAATCTTATGGTGAAATCTATTTTTTAATGGGCTCAAGTCTCTGGGATGTGACCTTCAGAAGAGTTTCCTAGATGCTTGTTTGTCCTTGTTATGCCATAGGAAGCCAGGAAAGGCCTTGAGACAGCCAACTGTCCTTCTTTGAGGTCAAGTAAGGTTCCACCAAAGTAGTTTCTGCTAAGGACAAGTTCCTACCATGGAGAACAAAGTTCTCTGGCCATAGTTTTAAATGGCTATTTTTCCACTTCCCCTTCCTGAAGCACAAGGGAGTTTTTCTACTGTCTTTACCATGAGATTTGGTCAAACCCATGAAAGTGTGGGACCCCATAAGACTGGGTTCCCAGAAATTTTTAATTTCCAATTTAGTTCACATTTAGCCTCCCATAATTTTTTAACTAACATTTAATTGTCCCTATCAGTTTCTATCCCCAGTGGCAACTTCTGCTCCTGGTAAGCTATGGTTCTCTGTATTCACTTATCTCTATGTTTTCACATATCAGTTTGCCCTCTCTTTTCCAGTTGATCTAAGAAGACTTGCTGGTATTTTTTTGTTGATCATTTTTTTCTTGTTGTGAGGATGATAGTGACAAGTTCCAAGCTCATGTTGGAGTGGAAAGCAGATGATGATTTTAAACAATTCTACTTCTTAATGTACTAAGATAAACCTATTGCCAAATTATAAACAATGTTGATGATTCTTATAAGTAAATGTTAAATAATAACAGTTTTTAAAATAAAATGTCTAATATGAGTATTAATTCTCTGTATATGCTATGTTGGGATAAAGTAGATTGGTCCTTGACCCCTTTACCTCTATTTCACTCTTTTTTTTATATTGTTTCTTCTAATACTGCAAAGAATAGAGAGCAAAAATTGTTATGTCCCAGGCTTCCTTGCAGCTAGAATACTGCATGCAATTTCGGTTTAACTAATAAAATGCATCATTCTTTCCAGGTCTGAGAGGGGAAAGTGAAGCCACTTTTCTGCACATTTTGCTCTTTCTGCTCTAAGTTTGGTCATGGAGGCATCTGGTGTGTGTGTGTGTGTGTGTGTGTGTGTGTGTGTGTGTGTGTGTGTGTGTGTGTTTTCTAAATAATTGAGTTCTAGCATCATTTACTTTTGAGATGTCAAGGCACAATAAATCTGTTCTGCTGGTACAGACCATGCTGGCACCAGCTGTAATATCAGAGATTTAGAACTGCATGGTACTGATCATGATGATAGCAGTGAGATTACAGAACCAGCAGCTTCCTGGTTGTAGAGCAACAGCAGTTCCCTTGGTGACTTGATTCTGTAGTATGGTTCTTGGAACCCTGATTACTCAACTTGGAGCAGTCTCAATTTGGCTACACATAACAATCACATAAAGGGGTTGTAAAATTACTGCTGCCTGCACCCCAGACAGTCATTATCATCTCAAAGAGTGAATTCAGGACATGGATATTTTCAAAATCTCCTCAGCTGATTCTCATGCAGAGACAGTGTTGAGAACTTCTAATCTAAAATCTGTCCCTCCAGCTCACCCACCCAACAAATATTTAAACTATTTGCTTTCCTGAAGTAAATATTTTCTTATTGAAACTAGCTACAGACTCTGTTTTCTGCAATGGTAACCAGACGAATACATGTTGTTTCTGAATCTGGCAGCCTTCCAGCTTTTGTAAACTGAATGACTAAAACATGAGAGGTTACAGAGAAGGCATTAATATTGAGGCATGTTTTCATTTTCCCTTTGTCAAGGATAGGACTTGTATTATATTTTATATCACTGTGTTTACTGCAGTTTCACTCCATTGTGGCTTAAGGATAATAGCATAAATTGCTATTAAATAACAAAATTACAAGACATTTTCAGTACAAAGGTATAATTCCCAGGATGAATGAGAGCAATTGAATCTGGCTGTTGTCCAGATTGGAAAGTGATCCCAATGTCTCCATTTTGTTCTTCCATGGTAATTCCTGATTCTCAGGCCTTACTCATTTTCCTTCAGTGGTCATCAGTTTATCCACTAAGTCATTAGCTAATCATGATCTGTTAACCCTGCTAAAAACATTGGGAGAACATTTATAGAAATAAAATAAAGCCATAAAGAACTGAATCTACTTAATAGAATTTTATACCTTGGCAAGCCAACAAAGGAAATTCTTTTGCAAAATTGAGACTGAAGAGAATAAACACTTTCAATTTCTTTTCAGTGTATGTTCTGGAAGTAGCTGTTTACTTTAGTGAATGATAAATTGTCATCAATTTACATCAATGGTCATTTGGACAATAAATATCAGTGGCTCCTATAACAGAAATAAGGAGTTTGGTCTATGTGATGTGAGTTTTCCAAAATAGTACACATAGGATAGGACTCCTGGGAGAGAGATAGAAGAGGGAAGAGATAAGGGGATATAATTATATGTATAACTGATTCACTTTGTTATAAAGCATAAACTAACATACGATTGTAAAGCAAGTATACTCCCATAAAGATGTTAAAAAAAAAAGGATAAGACTCCTTTGCTCAGCATATAATGCATAGAATAAAGGCACTTCACCATCTGTCCCTTGACTACATTTACAGTATTAATTCCTAACATTATTTTATTCAAATCTTAATGAAAATGTAATGATTTATAATTTCCCTTTTGCTTCTTTGTATCACTGCACATGCTGTTCTCACACCTTACAATACCTTGCTTGACCCCCTGGGACATTCTGACATGATTCAATTTGGGTCGGCTCCAGCATTTCTATCTTTTTTAATGGCAGCTATAAGTTGTGAGACTGGGACAGGTGCTGAATATGTTTATGGGAAGGAGACATGGAGAAGGTTGGTGGAGATGTCAGGCAGTCTGTATCCCCCTAGATCTTCCTGAGAGTCTTCTGAAATTCCTCCAAGCAAAAGTCACTTTGTCCTTGGTGCTGATATAATTCTTTATTTGTATACTATTACAGTAAAAAATTACATTATTTGTATTATTACTTATATAAATATCTCCCATTCTAGGAAGGTAACCTTATGCTCTCTGGAGGCAATTCATGCCATTTTTGTAATCCCAGCACAGATTCGAATGCAGACTTTTCTTCTCAATATATCCTGCACGAGTGAAGGAATCTGTAGAATCTCATCATAGGCATCAATTTGTACCCTTTGAACTATTAAGGGGGACGGCAGGAGAAGCACATTCACACTGAAAAAGCAAGTGCAAGAATGAAGACAAGCAGTACTAGTCAAGAATGAATCCCTAGAGTCACTAGGGAGTGGTGTATGTCATAAATCTAAAGAGAAATGCTGTTATATAGATTCTGTGACAAAAAAAGAGAAAACAAAATCCAGAACAAAATGGGCTTCACTTCAATGAGATTTAAATAAGTTGAGAACATTTCAGAGTGAATTGTTGCTAATCCACTAGATTCTTGTTAAAATGGACTACACTATTATTTTTGGAGGCTAATCAGCTTGTGCATAACCTAGAGGCTCAGCTTCTGCACACCAGTCAGCCCTACCTGAGTTTGATTTTTCAGTTGGCTGCCAACCAGTCAGTGGAATAACCTTCAAAGAATTAACTGATGACATGAGCTGCTTGCAGAATTCCACTGCAGCTGCCAAGAAAGCAGAATCGCATTCTTAACCAATGGGAATTTCTAAATAAAAAGAAAAGACTTTGTGACAACAGAGCCTGCAGCACTTATGAGTCTGCATTTCACTTCATGCAGCAGATGCCAAGAGAGCTGTGATAATTTTCTTCTTATCCATCAACGTGACATTATTGTGTAGCAGAAAGGGGGACTGGAATTTGTGAATTAGCCTCACTCTCTAGATTGCAAAACTTACTTGAATAAGGTAATGTGGTTGGAACAACTGTCTCTTTAAAATTGAATACTTATTCATGTATTTTTAGTGTCAGCATTGACCAGCCTCTTCCCCACAATGATAGAGGAAAATATGGCTTAGGTGTGGGAGGGCAGGAATCCTCCACAGGGCACAGAAAACAACTCACAAACAGTGCAAGCAACCGTCTCTGTATAGTTCCAATGGGAAGCTTTCCTGCACTCTTCACTTTCAAACACGCCACCTGTGTTGGATGCATCTTCCAGAAAGCAGACCTGAGACAAAGGGAGAAGAATAAGGGGGGAATGCCCATGCCAGATAAAAGGTAGGGGAGTAGGAGTAGGCAGGACAGCTTTCTAACCATCATGCTGGTCCAACATTTGTGAAAGAAGAAGGAAGGAGGGCTGGGTGGGAAAAGCTTCAGGCTGCAGTGTGGGTCTGAGAAAATCTTAGACAGCTAAATGGTGAGCTTGGATGCAAAGAACCCCACATCACACAGAAATAGCCAGGCCCAAGGACACAAACCATACTGAATCACCAGCTGAAGGTTGTCTGGGAGGTGTGTCCTCAGATCAAATGCTGCAAATAACTGCATCCCTAACAGATGAACAGATGGTAATTTCCTGACAGGAGATCCAAATGACATGTGTCCATGACTGCTTGCTTTTTTCTTTCCCCTCACAAACACTATACTGTCAGTTCCTTGAAGGAAGATTGTTTGGGGGGTTTACATTATTCTCTGCACGAAGAACTGTCCTTGGCAAACACTGGGTGCTCAATAATTACTTGTTGAATGAATGCAAAGAAAATGCTAGTGATTGAGTTCCTGCAAGGGGGCTGGGAAAGTAATCATACTGCATTAACACTCCCACAGCTCACAACTACCATGCCAGGAAGGCATTTTAATCCATTGAACAAAGAGGAAAACAAGAAATCATGAAGATTAAGTAACTTGCCCAAGGTCACAGGGTATTCGAACATAGGTGAATATTGCCTCTAAAGCCCAGAGCCTTTCCACTATTCTAGGTTGACACATCATCAGTTTCTGTGCTACAATGTAGCAACTTGTGTGTGGGTTTTTCTCTATAATGGTTCATTCTTTTAGAAGAGGAAATATGTGTTTCGTACACATTGAGGGGGACTGGATTATTTTCTTTTAATTTTGCAGACTGACACTTGTTCTCAATTTGTCCAGAAGCCATGGAAGCAATTTGTTCACTGAATCCAGAATGCAGGGGTTTTTTAACCACTTACTTTCCAGTGGTCTAAGAGCCACTCTTGGGTAGTTTTATTTTCTGCCACAATTTCAGCTTGCCTCCAGTTTAATCCTCTGGATTCAAAGCTTCCAAGAATGTTCAAATTTCTGGACCTGCCAAATCCACATGACTCTTTTCTCACCTAGATAATTGCTTATTTAAATAGTGTTTCAAGCAAGGGACAGATGAAAACTATATTTCATACTGATTTGAGAATTTAGTTCTAAAATGCTTGTCTCAGGACCTATACAAACATTTCCTTTTCCTTAGACATCTGACCATGTCTTGAAACTTCAAAATACATAAAATTAATGGGTGATTCAACATTAGTTATAAAGAGTAGCCTACACAGGTTACTTTGTGCAATTAGCTAATATGACTGTATTTCAGCAAGCATAATAATTTATGAATCATTGCCATTGTCTATGAAGGGTAACCTGGAACCAAGGCTTATATTTAAATACACTGGGAAGAAATAGCTTGTTTTCTTTCCAGTCTTTTAGTTGAACTTTTAAATTCAGATTTTTCATCTTATTTCCTGCTACTCCACACAACTTAAATTTTTTTCCAGGTTCCCAAATATGTATACCACTATCTTGTATCTTTTAAAGGTCTCTTTATTTTGATTTCTATAATGACCAGACTAGGAAGTGACATTTCCTCTCATTAGACATTGGTCTGTTTCACAGTAAAATCTGTTTGGCAGTAAAATCCTGAATATATGCATACATTATGATTTAGCAAATGCATCAAAAGTCATAATAAAACAAAATCATACCAGTGTTATTCATAATAGGCAAAACCTCAAAAAAACTTCATTGTCCGTCAACAGAAAAGTTAGACCATAAAATGTGGAATGTTCATACCATGAAATTCTATTCAGCAGCAAAAACCAACAAACCACAGTGAACGCCACAACACAGATGAATACAAATACTGAGTGAGCAAAGGCAGAAAAAAGTATACATATTTCATGTTACCATTAGAAAGTGTATAAAAAGGCAAAACTAAAATACAATATTTAGGGATGCATGGATGGTAAAAAGACGATTCATTTTAAAATGTGGACGTTAATATCATAAAAGAGAGGCTGGTCACCTTCAGAAAGATTGAGTAGTGATGGAGAAGGGGCAAGAGGGAGTGCTTCTGGAGTGTCACCAGTGCTTAATTTCTCCACCTGACGTTTTGGTTTCACATGCATATTCACTTGGTGATAATTCACTGAGGTGCTCATTCATGTTTTGTGTAGTTGTCTGTTTGCATGTAATGCTTTAGAATTTTAAACAAACTGTGACATGGAAACATACAGCTTCAATTGCTGGCTCCAATGTAATCACTCTCTCTCTTACTCTCTCTCTCCTCCCCCTCCCTCTCCAATTGTTTTGTTAAATTCCCCAGTTGTGACTTGAAAGAGATAGATTAGATAATTTCTAAACTCAGCTCCAGCGCTAGCATTTTCTGATTCTAATATGCTGATAATTTGTAAGATATTATTCTGCAAGAAAATTATTCTATTTGTTTCCTAAAACATATTTTAATTTTTTTGGATTTCCTTTCTTGATTTTTACCATGATGCTTCTAGATCAACCACTCTGTCAGCTTGCTTGACAGTTGGTGCGATAATGAACAACAGTGGTGAGGGAGAAAAACTATTGCGGACAAAGGCCAAATTTATAAAGTGTCCTTTAAAAAGTGGCTAGCCAAAAAAGATAGGGAAATAGAGTTTTAAATTTTGCTCAGTTAAATTTTTTGAGATAAAGAGCGGCTCTAAATTTATTAAGGGGCCTGTTGCCATTTGAAGAAGAAAGATAATGAAATAGACAGGGAGCCATCGGGGGAAAGTCAGAGGATCCTGAATCACCATTCACCTTGGGGGAAGAGCCCCAGTCCAAGCACCATCCTCAGTCTTGGAGGCTTGACACCTGGATCGTCAGCACTCAGAGTGGTTCCATTTCCCAGGGCAGACTCACATTAAGGGGGTTCTCAGAGGCTGATTTGTCACAACCAGAAAGATCTCATTTCCTTCTAGTGAGGACTGCAGTTGTCAAATAGATCAGATGGTCACATCCACAGATGCCACGTGGAAAATACAAATATCAGCAGGTCGACTTAGAGATTTCTCTCTGTTATGCTACTTTGAGACTCTGCACTCACTTTGGCAATAGATAGACCAGATTAACGGGGAAGTGTTTAGAGTTACTTTTGTTGAGTGCTTGTTATTTTGACCCTCTTGCTCTTTGCACCCCTTATCCTGACAGTCTCTTCCAACACAGGGACTGTGCAATTGAGCAGGCTTCTGGATTCTGATCCAGAAGCCATATTCTGATCTTGCCCCCTCACCTTCCCCACTATTGTGATTGGACTTTAGGTCAGACCTTTACAGTAGTGTCTCACTCAGCTCTGGCTGCCATAACAGGATACCACAGACCAGGCAGCTTGAATAATAGAAAGTTATCTTTTCACATTCTTGAGGCTGGAAGTCCAAGATCAAAGTGCCAGCATGGATGGGTTCTGGTGAGAGCTTGCTTCCTGGCTTATAGACAGCCACCTTCTCGATGGGTGCTCAAATGGAGAGAGAAAGGACTCGGGTGTTTCTTCCTCTTCTTATAAGGGCATTAATCCCTTTTCACAGGGGCTCCACTTTCATGACTTCATCTAACCCTAATTACTTCCCAAAGGCACTATCTCCAAATACCATCACTTTGGGAATTAGGGATTCCACACATGAATTTGGGGGAGATATAATTCAGTCCATAGCAAGTAGATTAACTTTCAGAAGGTCCTGGAAAGGGGGATAAGAGATATCTTGAGGTCTAGTCCTAGTGCCACCTAATCCTAACCATGGCTTGTCCCTGCAAACAGCCTGAGGCACATGATGGGAATGCAGCCTGTCTCCGGGAGACATACGCTACAGCCTTGATGCTGACACTTTACAAAGAGATGGTCCTTTATGAAGAACAGTCAGGGAGTCTCACTTCTTTCTCCTAGCTGCAGCTGCAGATGGGATCCGGCTCTACAGACTTATTTGGAGGCCTCTCCTAGGGAAGACGCCTGAAGTCTTTCTCAACTGTACAAAAAGGCAAACAAGATAAAAGACCATCTTACTCAGTGGAGACACTATGCTAGTGATGTCATCCTAGGTCTATGTGTGAGCAGCCAGTGCCAATCGCAGAGATGCCCTGACCTCCCACAGGGAAGGGGGACTGGAGAGGGGAAGTGGAGGGGAAGAGCTCAAAGATATTTCCAGGTTGCAGTCACTGGTGAGCTGAGAGGGACAGGGGGTACAGGAGAACACCCTAGGACCTCAAGGATAGAGGGTTATGTCAACAATGGGTCTTGATTCTTGAGTCTTTCTAGATCAAAAAGGCCAAAGTGGTGTCATGGAATAAATTCAATCCTCAGGCAATCTCTCTAAGCCTCGCTTTTCTCATCTGAGACCAATGCTGCTATTTTCTAGATATTAGGCAGAATGGAGTCACTTTCATTACCTTTAGACTTATGGTAGATTAAAAATATATATACCAAATAGGCTTACAAAAATTATGTTTCATTTCAATGATTTACATGTAACGAGTTTTCTCTTTCTCTGTTCTCATTGCCCTTGTCATATCCAACCTTCAATGTGTTACATATATACCTTCTAATAAACAGCAAGCAAATCAAGGGCATGTGCTTATCTTTGATTCAAATTCATATTCATAATGCCTAGAATATATGTAGGACATATACTCAATAAAATTAGGGTTGCCAAATGTAACAAATGAAAATATAGGATGCTCAGTTAAATTTGAATTTCAAATGTTAAACAAACTAAAAGTATAAATATATTCCATGCAATATATGGTACATACTTATACTAAAAAAATTTACTGTTTTTTCATTTAAATTTAACTGGGTGTCTTTTATTTTACCTGGCTATCCTAACATGTTTAGTTATTAAAAGAACAAATAAATGATTTTACCTATATATTCATTTATTCATTCATTGATGTTGATTCAGACTTTAACACTTTGGTTTCCTCTCCTTACCTTATCACATCTTAAACTAATTCTTCCCTATGAGGTTCAGCTTAAATGATACCTCTTTCTCAATATCTTCCAAGAAGCTCCAGTCTCTCAGTTTTTTATGATACTTTAATTTTTCTTTTGTAATTTACATTTATTCATGTTATTATTCATATATATATATATATACATCTTTTTATAATGTATGATAATTGAGATTATAAATGGGCACAAGATATGTTTTGGTTCTTTTTGGAGTGAAGAAATGTGCTTGATGTCTTCTACTCCACTGATCTCTATGACTGCAAATTCGTAACTGGATATGAAGTACATTGTAGAAATATCACAAAATGAAAATGCTGATCATAATTGTCTTTTAATTTTGCAGTTGACCTTACTCCTACTGCTTTCTAGTTTGTCTGGAGAAGAATAACCACAAACAGAAATATGGACTTGAAAGAAAGCTTGCTTGAAATCCAGAACCAAAATTTTATTACAAGACAAGAATGGAGAACATGGTATGAGAGACAGTCCCACCACAGAAGAAGAAGAAATAGGAATCCTTTTGCCATGGATAGAAGTTGTATAGGGGATATTTGGAGGGTTATGAGAGTAAGGATGTTAACTGTGCCCTTAAGAAGGGACTACATACACAATCAGACTCTAAATATCATTGAAAATAGGGGTGGTAAAATAGCAAAAGCATTAATAGAAGCCTCAGAGAGATTGAAGAAGAATCCAAGAATCCCTGGGAGAAGTGTTTTGTTTCATTTCTATATCCAGTCTGGGGCAGGAATAAGGCAGGTAACAAGGAAAAGCATAGTACCTGTTCTCATGAGACTCATGTTCTGGTGGGAGAATAAACCCCCAAATAAACAAGTGACAAATAGATGTTAAAACATTTTAATGTGACATACATGATATGATAAAAATGAATCATGATGTTTAGAGGATAATGAGAAATGAGATTTTTTTAAAGGGGTCAAATTTGAGCAAAAGACCTGACAGAAATGAGTGAAGAAGCTAAAGGAAGATCTGCAGGAAAATACAACAATTGCAAAGGTACTGAGGCAGAATAATTCTTAGATATTTGAGGAGTATCAAAAAGACCAGTGCAGGTACTACAGAAGACGGATAGGCGATGAGGCAAAACAAATAAGCAGAGGTAAATTACTTAGGGTTGAGTGGCTCCTGGTAAGAATGCTGAATAATTTTCTTTATTGTAATGGAAAATAACTGCCAGATTTTGAAGGGAGGAAGTGAATTGTCTTATTTGCATTTCTAAAATGTCACTTTTTCCAGAATATAGAGTGAGGCAAATGTGAAAGGAGTCTGTTTTGGAGGCTATTTTCATAGCTCAAGTGAGAGAAAATGTGGATTGAGTAGGTTGAGAACAGTGAAGTTGGTGAATAAGTAGTTGTATTTGAGATACATTTTGAAAATGGAGCCAATAAGACTTGCTGTTGCATTGGAGAGGTATAAGACTGGACAACCAAGTGAAAATGATGCCATTAACCAAGATGTAGGGAAACGGGATTTGTGAAGGAGAGGGGCTGTGTGGATAAAACCAAGAAAATATCTAAATGGAACTATTGAGTAGGGCATTGTTGGTTTGTAAAGACATGAAACTAAATCAAATCACCCAAGGACTGTAAGCCAACAGCAAAGAGAAGACAACGAGCTGATCCCTGGCACCCTCCGACAATCAGATAGCAGATGCAAGATGTTGAGTGTGCAGCATGAGAGAAGAGGAAAACCAGAAAACTGTGCTACTTCAGAAGGCAAGAGTAAAAAACATGTCTGGAAGAAAGGTGTAATCAACTTTTTTCATGCTTTCATTGCACATATATCTTATGTAAGGGAAACCTATTAATTGGCCAATGTGTGTGACAACCCAGGAGTCATTGGTCATCATAAGAGTGATTTCCATAAAGTGGTGAGACAAAATGCTTACTGGAGGGAATTCAAGGGGGAAGTGAGAGCAGATAATGTGAAGATAGGAAAACAGACAAAGCCTCTGAGAATTTTTATTATAAATGGAGTGGAATAAAAGAGTGGTGGCTGGAAGGAGATATGGAAGTCAAAGAAAAATTTTCTTAAAGATAGAAGATACAGTGCAGATTCTATTGCAGTGAAGTTGAAGTCTTCAGAGGAGACTGAAAATTGTATAATGCAGGAGACTGTGGAGACAACGCAAGAGCAAGGTCCTTGAGAAAGCAAGAGGATAGAATCATTCACATTGGTGATGGAGTTGGCCTCAGGAGTAGAGACAATTTATCTGTTATCTCTAGGAGAAAGAAAATACATAGATGTATGAATGGAGATGAAATATTAGGTCTGGTGGAGATGAGAAATTGTTCTTCTTTGACTGCTACTAATTTCTCAGTGAAATAAATAAAGAGATCCCAAAGCACAGAGTGAGAAAGGAGCAGGTATTGGAGATTTGAGCAAAGTGGAGAAAGGATAAAATAGTTATATCAAGGAGTAGGAGAGCATAATGTTAGGGAAATATAGTATTTTTGCTGGACAGCACCAAGCTTTCTTAAGGTTTGGTCATAAATAGATTGCGAATTTGTCGGCACAGTTGTGTGTTTTTCTCCTTCCATATTCACTTACTTGAGTATAGACTAGACTAGAAGAGAAACTGGATTTAATTAAAGTTGAAATTATGCAAGGAGGTTTAATAGAGGTTGGGAGGATCATAGGATTTGAGGTTGTGTTAAAAGGAATAATTAGCAAAACAGACAATGGAATCTTCTGTACTTAAAGAAATTGAGGTCATGATGGCAGAGATGAACAGCTAAAAATTGGAAACCTCAATGGATTGGAATTCTGTTTTTGAAAATTGTTGAAATAGGGATATTATAAAGAGTGAACTGGAAATATAGGTGGTGGAGCTCAAAAAGTTGAATACCTAAAATTGATATTTTTGAGGTGACTTAGATAATGGTAATGATAAGTTTTTGTGATATTTCTAAGGGAATGAATGGTTAAGGTGGTGTTGAGAAAAAGATTAGAAATAAGAAAATCAAGGTATTTGATGAACTTTCCTTTGGATTTTGAAGGCACCAAGGTTAGTGTAACAAGAGTCTCTACTATGATGATGATGTTTTTATATATAACTTATGAAATAGCAAATTTTCTTAAAATAATTTTCAAAACATTTGTTTTTATAAATAAATTTTTATTATTTTATACACAGTTGGTGTTTTCTCAGACGTGTCTATCTTTTTGAATAACATCTGTTTGTTCCAAATAACTGAAACTGAGCAGACCTGTGTAGAGACCTCTGTTCTTGGTGACAGAATCCCCAGAGCCCCCTGCTTAATGATGATTAGGGAAAAGACTGTGGCAATAAACTGTGGGCCCCTGGGCCATCCATGAATAGAGAAAGAAACAAGCCCCAGAGTTCCTGATTAGAGAAAGCAAAGGGATGCAGAAACAAAGATAGGACAGTCAGGAAGGGATATAACTATAGCTTAAGAAATAAATCATCACAACAGGCTCTTAGTTCTGTCTCAAAGGTAAAGACAATGTCTAATGCACATTCCTCAGTTGTTTTGTGGAAACCGGACTCCAACCAGATGGAGAATAATGACCATGAGCACATATCCCCCAGACCAGCTGGAGCCTGAAAATTGATAATGCTAACCCCTGTGACCTCACCTGGTTACCTCACCACCCACTAATCAGAAAATTGTGCATTAGCTGATCACATTCCTCACAACCTTCTCCCTCACTTTGTCTTTAAAAACCCATCCTTAAAAGCCACCGGGGACTTCAGGACTTTTGAGCATGAGCTGCCTGTTCGCCTTGTTTGTTACCCTGCAATAAACACTGTACTTTTCTTCACCACAACCTGGTAGATTGACTTTGCTGTGTGTCAAGCTGGTAGACCTAAGTTTTGGTTGGAAACATGACTATTGAACCTACAGATTATATCTTATTTTTATTGCCCCCCCCAGATTTTCCATATGACCCAGATTCTCATACTAAACTTAGAAGAGAAATTTAAACACCTCTATTATTCATCAGTATTGTGACAAGAGCCACAATATTTATAGTAAGCATCTTTTGATCATTATAAATAGTATGAGCTCACAAATGAGAGATTCCCCATGAAAGACAAATGTTACATCACTAAGATAGAAATAAGAGGGTAGAGTCTGAGCACTGATAGCAGGGAAAACTTCCAAGTGTTGGTTTCGTTATATGAGAAATCTAATATGATGTTTAGTGAATATCAACAGGAGTTATCTGGTTCCATTTTGGTAAGGTTGATGATCCTCTGGGTTGAAATAGCAATCTAGCCTATTGTTAATAAGAAAAGTTAAAGAAGGGAGACAATGTTCATCTCACAAGTACAAGGAATTGGTAAGTACCAGAATGACTGGTGAGAAACCCGGTGAGCAGTTTAACTTAAGGTTGGCACTTGCCCCATGTTCTGCATAAAACTATATTACAAATCAGAAGTTAGAAAGAGTCAACTGTTTACTTCAGAATTAAGGGGAAGACTGCACTTCTCTGAAGGGTAGGTTCATGAGACCTTGAATTTATGGTAGCAATCGAATTTCCAGATTCCATCATCTCTTGGGGTGAGGTATTGGACTGAGCTCCCATGATTAGTTAGGACTGGTGTAGATACCAGTGGATATTGGTATTGCCAGTGGATACTGGACGTTGGATATCAATGTTTCTTTAGCTTTCTTTCATTAAGTGTATTTTTTAAACCCCAACTCATTTCATCATAAAACATATTTTGTATCACACCTTAGTAGGAGAAAAGAATTCAATGGTAGAAGCTACTCTCTGATCTCAAGGAGCTTGGAGCAACATATATTCGTAAAAAAATCACTGTTTCTTCTAAATCCAGTGAGTTCTATGTGCCAAGTCTAAAATCAGACATTTCACTGTAGAGGGTAGAAGAGGTATCAATCACAGCTGAGCAAAGTGGATATAGAAAGGTTCCAGGAGGAGGGAGCATTTGAAGACACTTTCTCAGGAGATAGAAGAGAACAAGAAGAAAAGAAAGAAAAGAAAGAACAGAGTTAAACTTTCTGTGAAAACAGCTGCCAAAACCCACTGGAATATTGGCATAAGTATCCATAGACTTTCTTGCTCAGAAACTCTCCTGTTTCTACTTGTGCATCTATGGGTAGATTTTTCCTGCTCATAATTCCTTGCTCTGCTGATGGTCTCATGTTCAGGAACCATGTTCAGTTATGCAGAGGGGCATGTGCAGGCTCTGTCCAGATTCCTATAGTGTAATAAAAGTTAAAGAATGACCATGGAAATAATATGCAAGAATGAGGTTGTCTTGCCATTCTCTTCAGTCTATCTCTAGACAATAGTTCAAAGTCTCCCTCTTCTAGCTTGGAACAACTAACAGAGAGAAAAGAGACAAGATGATTAGCATAACAGTAGACCTGAGTTCTGGGAGAGCAGGCAGTCCTGCAATAGAGAGTTTTGTCTTTGAACTTTGCCACCTTGAGGAGAAGGACTGCTGCCTGTATCCCTTCCTATATTCACTGGACCTGAAGCTGACTTCCTTCCCTCTTTCCCCAACCCTTGCTCCATGAAGGAGCAAAACAGATGAATTTGAATAACTGTTTCTCCAGACTTTTCCACCCAATGAGTGCCAGCCTTCTCAATTTCCTAGAATGGATCAATCTATTCGTCACTTTAGTACCTTTGCTGTTCTTTTTTTCCCCTTCCTGAAACATTCTTCCCAATGCTCTTTGCTTGTCCTCCAGCTTCTACTCACCTGATATTGCTCTTGATCTCAGCCTCCATGTAAATTGTTAGGGGAACTATGTAATTAAGATAACCTTATATTAACTTTTATCCCATCACATTTTTTTCCTCTTATTAGCACTTATGAAATTGTTTACTTTTTTGTGGTCTTTCTAACCAACTAGAATGCCATGTCCCTGAGGGGTTTAATCAGGTTAGTACCCATTTGGAACAGTGTCGGGTACAAAGTTGATAGATAATAAATATTTATTGGATAAATAATTGCATTTGTAAAAGAGATTTCTTCTTTTAGGGATATTATAGCTACATTCTAACTCTGCTTTTCCAAGGCAGAAGATTTTCCCCACTCTAGAACCCAGCCACTCTGCTCTATTCACAGCAGAATTCCACAATCCATAAGAAATCTCAGTAACTTAAAGTGTGATTTCACAATTCCTTCATTCTTTAACAAAGTTGCTTCTTCCATTTCACTTCACATATATCCACCCCCAGAGAAATACTAAAATATCAGAAAAGTTACATGCCATTTCTTTCTAAACATAAAATCCATGTCATCTCTGACAGTGACGATAGAAGTTCACACTTTAGGTGAGAGCCTCCAAATCATTAGTGACCGACACTGAAATGCCTTGAAACTCTCTCCTCTACATAATATTCCTAAAAAGAATAAACAAAAGCAAACACACACACAAAAAAGCTTTTCTCTTTTTTTAGATGTTTGAGAACTATGTTTTGTTCTTTTTAGTTCAAGATAACAACTGCTTATTATCCTATATTTTGTGCTTTATGCTTTTTCATGTGATTCTCAGAACAAGCCAACATTGTACATATTATTATCTATTTTGGCAGTAAGGAAACCAAAACTCATCGAAATTAAATAAATTATTCAAAATCAGAAAATAAATGACAGAGGATTTGAAATGGGGCCCATCTGACTTGAATACCTAGACCGTAAACTTGAGGTACACATCAGAACAACCTCATCTATCTGATCTTGCTTGTTTCAAGTACTCTGGGATATTCTGTATAAACCTCTTGGTAATGTATATTCACAAAGATAACATTTATGAAGTGCAAGTCTATGAATCCCCTCCTTCACTTCAACATGAAATGCAAAAGAAAAGATCTTATTGCTTTTGCTCTCAATCCTGTACAACATGGCTCTGAGTTCTCCCTTGACAAAAAGTCAAGATGTCCATCATCAGTCATCTTTGGGGGCCCATGGAAAGAGACATTTCCACAGGTCAGTACACCTGACAGTCTCTGCTATCGAGTGTGCATTTTGGTCACTGATATCATCCAAGCCTATATGGTACATTTAAATAAAGGTGATATAAGCAAGGCTTCTATCCCTTTATTCCAAGCTGGAGCACAGGGAATTTTACTCAGCCTCCTTATCAGTATGAAGAAGTTCAGCCTTCCCTTGGTGCTTCACACACTTTTCTTCCATCCAATGACCTCCATTGGATGCTGAGGTCCAAACTTTTCTAGTCTTGGCAAGCACATCCTCTCACTCTACATTGGGCTACTTTTGGTCTTTTTACCTCCAAACTATTACTTAAGTTGCATTCTCATTTACAGTGATCCAATTAAATTTTTCACAGTGAGACTGAATCCAAAAAGCTGAGAGAGTAAGAACATAAGGTATTTTTATATTTTCAAGGAATATTGTCTTTTTGTTCTGCAGATGGTGTGGGGGAAAAACAGACATAAGTTATTTTGATGTAATGAAGATAGAGCATTAAAAAAAGATAAGATATTGGAAAACTTTTATTAATAACTCCATATTTTTAGAAATTATATGTATAAGAAACTACATGGGGTGCAAAAGAAGGGTGAAATATTCTGTCGGAGAGTTTAAAATTAAATTACATATATTTTAAATTTTGTATTACATAGCATTGATATAACCTTCCAATTTTATCTACGTTATTAAATGTTGTCAGATACTATTCCTTTATTGTCTTTATAATGTCCTGTGCTCAGTAATGATGACCTTCTTTCATTTCTGATATTTAATAATTTGTGTCTTCTCTCATTTTTTCTTGCTTAGCCTCACTAGAGGTTTATAAATTCAATGATCTTTTTAAAGAAACATATTTAATTGATTTTTCTCTATTGTTTTCCTATTTCTAATTTCATTAGTATTTAATCTAGTTTTTTAAATTTATTTTCTTCTGCTTGCTTTAGGCTTAAATTGCCCCTTTTTCTCAAGATTTTAGATCTTTCTTCTTTTCTAATGTATACGTTTAAAGTTTACATTTCCTTCTGAGTGCCACCTTCACAGCATTCCACACATGTTGACAATAAATTTATTTTCATTTAGCTCTAAATATTTTAAAAATTCTCTGGAAACTTCTTTGACTCATATTTTATTTAGAAGTAAGTTTTTAATCTCCATATATGTGTAAGTTTTCTGGCTCTCTTTCAGGTTTTCATTTCTAGTTTAATTTCATTGTTCTCTGAGAACATAGATTATATGAATGATTTCTGTTCTTTATATTTGTTAAGGTGGGTTTTATGGCTAGAATGTGGTCCACCATGATGAATGTTCCAAGTGAATTTGAGAAGAATGTATGTTCTGTAGTGGTTGGATGGAGCATTTTGTCAATTAGATCATGTTAATGAAAGTGCTGTTTAAGTAATCTACATCCTTACTAACCTGTAAAATTTATTTGTAAATTACTGATAGAGGGGTATTTATATCTTCAACTCTAATAGTGGATTTGTCAATTTTCCTTTAAATTCTATCTGGTTTTGCCTCATGCATTTTGGCATTTTAGGATTTGTATGGATTTTTTTTGAGAATTGGCCCCTGATAATCTTTCTTGTTCTTAAGTTTGCTTTATCTGAATTAATATAGCTATTCCAGCTTCCTTTTAACTATTGTTATTTTTTTCACATCTTTCATTTCAACCTGAGTCTGTATATTAAAAATTGATTTCTTGCAAACAATATGTGGTTTTTTTTCAAGTGCATTCAAGACAGTCTCTGTGTTGTAATGGTGTACTTAGACCATTCACAGTTAAAGTGATTATTGATATATTTGGATTAACGTATACCATACACATAATTGTTTTTTATTTGTTGCATTTGTTCTTTGTTTCTCCCTTTTTCTGTGTTTTCTGATTTAAATAGAGATTTTAAATGACTCCATTTGATCTCCCCTCTTAGTGTATCAGTTATACTTCTTTTTAAAAAATAAATTTTAGTGACTTTGCCTTATAAAATATGCATTTTTAAAGAATTTAAGTGCATCTTCAGATGACACTATACTGTGTCACATGAATATGGTATCTTATAACAGTATTATCAACTCCTTTCTTTTTCCGGTCCCTTGTAGCATTGTGCCTTTCTTTTCACTTCTCTCTATGCTACAATCATTTAATGCATTGCTACTTTAACCAAACAACTATGCTTTAGATGAGTTAATAAGGAAAATGAAAGACATTCTTTTAACTTTATTCATTCTCTTAACTCTTCTTCATGCAGATCTGAGTCTCTAAGCTATATCATTTTCCTTCTTTCTGAATCAAATCTTTTAATATTTCTTACAAGGAAGTTGTGCTGAAATAAAATTTCTAAGATTTTGTTTGAGAAAGTCTCTATTTCTCTTTCACTTTTGGAGAATATAATATTTCTGTAGTATAGAATTATAGGATGGTGACATTTTAAGACTTTAAGTATTTCACTCCACTCTCTTCTTATTTGCATGGTGTCTGATGTAATTACTTTCCTTGTTCCACTATAGATAAAGCTTTCTTTTTTCCCCTCTGCCTTTCTTCAAGACTTGCTCTTTCTGTGTTTTTATGCAGTTCAAATAGGCTGTCTCTAGGTATGGATTTTATATATTTATATTTTGCTTAGTTTTCTTCAAGTATCCTGGGTCTGTGTTGTGGTATCTGTCATTTATTTTGGGAAGTTCGTGTCTATTGTTAGTTCAAATATTTCTTCTGTTCTATTCTTTCCTTCTGCTTCTGGTAGTGAAATTATATTCTACCTTAGAAGTTTGTTCACAGTACTTGGATGTCTTGCTTTTTCAATCTTTTTTTAGTCTTCAAATTTCAGTTTGAGAAGTTTCTATGGATATATTTTAAAGCTTATTGAATTTTTCTTCAGTTGTGTTGAGTCTACTGATGAGCCTATCAAAGGCTTTCATTTCTGCTGCAGTATTTTTGTTGTTGTGGTTGCTGTATTTTTTTTTCTAGCATTTAATTTTACTTTTTTATTAGAGTGTCTTTCTTTTTGCTTACATTATCCATCTGGTTCTCTACTTTTCCATTAGAGTATTTATTATATTAAACATTGTTATTTTAAATTTCTTGTCTGGTGATTCCAACATCTCTGTCATATCTAGGTATAGTTCTAATGATTGCTTTGTCTCTTCAGATGGTTCTCTTTTTTCTTGCCTTTTAGCCTGACATAATTTCTTGTTGAAAGCCAGACATGTCGTACTAAGTAATAGGAAATTAGGTAAATGGACCCTTAGCATAAGGTTTTATGTTAATCTTGCTGGCAGATGTGTTGGTTTAATGTCTACTGTGGGTGTGGGAGCCAGAAACTTCATATTCCTCTATTGTCTTCATTTCTCTCTCTGCTGTGAACTTTGGATTTCCCTAAGTACTTGCCTTCAGAGTGAGAATACATCTTGCAGTTATTTCATCTGTAATCCATTGAGCCATCACTGACACTTCTCCTTTTCTCATATTCATATCAAACATGTCAGAACATTCCACTGGCCTCATCTTGAACATACATCCAGTCTGATCTTCTCTGCAGATACATTAGTGTGATTACCAACATCTGCTGCCTGGATTTTTACAACAGCTTCATAACTGATTCTACTACTATTTTCCTTGTACTTTGAGGCAGATATTTATTTGACTCTCAAATCTACTCTCTGCTTTTCACCTGACTGCTTTGTTCCTCAGATTGTGAGCTGGCTTATGCTCTGCCACCCACTTGGCTCTACACGGCAAGGATTCCTGGCAGGAAACCAGTGGGACAGAGGACACTGTGGAGGCTTATTAGGTTCCTAGGGCTGATGTAACAAATTAATCACAAATTGAGGATGTAAAAAAACAAATTTATTTTCTCACAGTCTAGAGGTTAGAAGTCCAAAATCAGTATTATTGAGCCAAAATCAAGATGTCAACAAGGCCATGTTTTCTCCAGAGGTTATAGGGGAATATTCCTTCCTGGCCTCTTCCAGCTTCTGGTGGCTGCCAGTGTGCCTTGGCTGTGGCAGCATCACTCTAATTTTCAAATTCCCCTGCCTTTCTCTTATAAGGACACTTATGACTATACCTGGAACCCACATGGATAATCCAAGATAATCTCCCTATTTCAATATTCTTAGTGAAATCTTATTTGAAAGGGCCATTTTTTTCATATAATGTAACATTTACGGGTTCCAGGGATTAGGACCTGATATCTTTGAGGATTATTTTCACCCTACTACAGGGTGTCTGCGTCCCTCAACCAAAGGTGGTAACTCTTATCAAGGTTGCCTTCTCCACACAACTCTCTTCTCCCTGATTCTAGGAAGACTTCTGGAGAGGCACTCTTGCCTCTTCAGGTCTAAGAGTGACAGTATGTTCCACCAGCACCACCACCATCATGTTGCTAGAACTCAGACTTGCCCTATGTCTTGGATTTTCCCTCTTTCCTGCCCATACTACTTACATTTTAATTTTTCTCAAATTACTAAATTATGTGTGCCATTTCTTTTCTAACAGGATCCTGACAGATAAAACCCTACAAGTAGTCTCAACATAACAGTCAAAGTGATACTTTTCAAACTAAAGTCAGATCTATGATTCTTCCTTACATTAAGAATAAAAGCCATTAAACCTAGAGGAACTAGAAAAAGAATAACAATAAAGTTAGTAGAAGGAAAGAAATAATAAAAAGCAGCAATAAATGAAATAAAGACTAAAAAATGAATTCAAAATATCAATGAAACTAAGAGGTAGTTCTTTGAAAAGATAAGCAAAATTGATAAAACTTTATCCAGACTCATCAGGAAAAAAGGGAGAGGGCCCAAATAAATAAAATAAAAAATGAAAGAGGAGAAATTACAACCAACACCACAGAAATACAAAGGACATAAGAGATTAGTACAAACAATTATATGTCAATAAAATGGACAGCATAGAAGAAATGGATAAACTTCTAGAAATATACAATCTCCTAAGACTGAGTCAGAAAGAAATATAAAATATGAACAGATCAATTACCAGTAATGTAGTTGAATCAGTAATTAAAAAAAAAAAAAAACAACAACTACCGACAAACAAAAGTTCATGACCAGATGACTCCACAGGTGAATCTTACTAGAAGAGTTAACTTCTACCCTTCTCAAACTATTCCAAAAAACTAGAGGAAGGAGTGCTTCAAAACTCATTCTATAAGCCAGGATTACTCTGATACCAAAACCACATAAAGAAAACCCCACGAGGAAAGAAAATTACAGGCTAACATCACTAATGAACATAGATGCAAAAATCCTAAACAAAATATTAGGAAAACAAATCCAACAATGCATTTAAAGGATCATATACCATAATCAAGTGGGATTTATCCCAAGGATGAAAAGATGGTTCAATATCCACAAATCAATGTTATATGTCACATTAACAAACCGAGGAATAAAAACTATATGCTCATCTCAATAAATTCAGGAAAAGCTTTTGACAAAATTCAACACCCATTTATGATAACTCTCAACAAAGTTGACGTGGAGGGAACATACCTCAACATAATAAGGACCACGTATGACAGACCTATAGCCAACATCATACTCAGCAGTGAAAAACTGCAAGCATTTTCTCTAAAATCAGGAATAAGATGTTAATGATCACTCTAACCATTTTTATTCAATGTAGTATTGGTGAAATCAAAAACTTTCTTTTGATAAGTACTTCTGTAACACTATCTTTGCATAAGTAGTGAGGATAAACATCTGGGGTTCATCATGGATAAAGATTTTGTTCCTGAACTCTCCACTTTTGTTTCTCCCATGCCACATGGTCACAGAGTGGGCTATGTGCTTGACTTAGGGGTAAGGAAAGAGGGAAATTTTTAAAAATATAAGTTATTACCTCAAAATATTATCCAGGTACATACATACTAGAACCACATTTTTCAAGGTAACAACAACAAAAAAGGAATTTAAATGTAAACTGGCACTCCCATTATTATCCAGGTGTTGCTTGTAGTTGAAAGTGGATCCAGACTTAGTATTTCTCATCTTAAAATAATTTTCTGAACCTCTCAGCTTGTCAACAGCCCCAATTCTCTGCTCCCACTTGTATACCAAGTTCTCAAGATAGAAATCTACACAAAGTGCTTCCAGTTCTTTACCTTTTAATCATTCCTCATCTTATTTCAAATAGGGTTTTATGCTCACCACTTATCTAAAATCCCTCTTGTTTGGGTTGCCAATGACACCTGTGTGGCCAAGCACTATGGGCTTCATTCCATTCTTATTTTACTTGACCCTCAGCAACATCGATCACTGTTGACTACTCCTTCCTTGTTGGAGTTTTTCTATATCCTCCCTAGGCTACCAGTACAAAGGTGGTTAATCTTCCCAACTCCTTTACTTAGTGTGTAAAGCTATGTCACTAAAATGAACTATGTAGGTGAATTCAAAAAGATTATTTCTCCATTCTTTTTAAAAAAAAGATATATTTATTTTCTATTCTTTTATTATGTTGCATATATTACTAATTTGAGATGCCTTTGATTATGAATACGATCCCCACAGCACATATTTCATGACCATCTCAAGGAAAACCCCTAGCAACGTCTTATAGAGACAGGACTCTAGTCTGGGTTCAAATCTTATCTCTTCCCCTTCCAGGCTGGACCTACACCACTTTTTCCTCATGTGAAAAATATTTTAAAAATAATTTTATCATGAAAAACAACAACTCAAAGTTGTTTAAAAATTAAACGAGGGCTTCCCTGGTGGCGCAGTGGTTGAGAATCCGCCTGCCGATGCAGGAGACACGGGTTCGTGCCCTGGTCCGGGAAGATCCCACATGCCGCGGAGCAGCTAAGCCCGTGAGCCATGGCCGCTGGGCCTGCGCGTCCGGAGCCTGTGCTTCGCAACGGGAGAGGCCACAGCAGTGAGAGGCCCGCATACCGCAAAAAAAAAAAAAAAAAAAAAAAAAAAAAAATTAAACGAGTTCTTATACGTAAGCATGCAAATGGTGTGGGACCAAATGTGTGTTCTATTGTTATTTCAAGTTTTTCGAGGCAATTTTACTACAGTAATTGATTTTGTACCATGGTCTTTTGATTTCCTTGAACCAACAGCTGGCGATTATACAAGACTGTACAATTACAAATTTATCCATTGAAACTTGTCATACCTTAGAAAATCAGCAGTAGAATGTGGCAGACTTCAATTTTCTCAGCTGGTGAAAGGATAAATCAGGCAAGAGATTAAAAGTGATCACCAGTATTGTTAAGAAGGTATCACAAATTACCTTCTTTTATACACATTTACTACCAGGCAATGTTGAATTCCAGGTATTTTAAAAAGGTGTCTATGGGGCTTCCCTGGTGGCGCAGTGGCTGAGAGTCTGCCTGCCGATGCAGGGGACGCGGGTTCGTGCCCCGGTCCGGGAAGATCCCACGTGCCGTGGAGCGGCTGGGCCCGTGAGCCATGGCCGCCCGGCCGGCGCGTCCGGAGCCTGTGCTCCGCAGCGGGAGAGGCCACAGCAGTGAGAGGCCTGCGTACAGCAACAAAAAAAAAAAAAAAAAAAAAAAAAGGTGTCTAGTTGAAGTAGCACAGGAATCAAGACCATCAAGGATTCTCTTCCATTCAGGAAACAAAGTTCAGTTTATATATCATGCACTAGCTGTATGGCTAAATCTAACAGAAAGTCGAATTGCTGTGTATATAAGGTCTTAATGTAACTACAGAAGGAAAGTGCATATTTTACTGCATTTTTATGATAACTAAACAGTTAAACATAATTAATATTGTCTGCATAAATAATATGGAAAAACACTAGCTAATATAAATCTAGTGCAGGTAAAATTGATTATAATATAAGACTGTGGCTTATCTCCGGGTGGTATCAAGTACTCTAAGATAAGTATAAAATAGCAGAGGGTATCTCATAAGCCTCAAAATCTCTTGTACTCTTTCTGAGTTAAAATTTGCTGTAGAAACAGATGCCCAACTCTGCCCTCCTCCTCTCCCTCCTCTTCATTATTTCACCATGTTCTGCTTGTCAATGTGATTCTGTCAAACAAATAAAGCCATAAGAAATATAGATGGTCCAATTTCATGCTTGTCCTTGAGAAATAAATCTTCCTTATGATTAAAAAATAAGCGTTTTAATTATAAATTAAATGAGAATAATAACACTTGGGCCAGAAAACCCAAAGTGCTGTGCTAAAATTTATAGATAACCAGATCCAAGATGCAAAATATTTTGAAGTTTAAAAATAAGTAATGAGCATGCATTTTTTTCAAACAAGAGGAAAAATTTTGCTTCGTACCTTCAGAACTCATATAGTTGAGTGATTGTAACTTGAGTGTCTAGTGTCAGCTACATATTTAGTAATAGGATAAATGGCCATACCAGTTCCTGTTTGATAAACCTTGAGAAAGAAAGTCTAGATAAATAAGGCATATTGATTTTCAGGGCTAGCTGAGACTGTGGATGTTAATATAAATTCAGACCCCACAATATCTGAAACCACTTCTACTAGAAACGTACTTCCACAGCCATATAAAAGCCCAAAAGACTTTGTCAAGGGACATTGAAATATTTTTGATATTGAAGACAATAACATTCCACCCGGGAAGCATGCCCCTTGTTGAACTATCTATACGTAAAATATAAGTATTGTTTGTATAAAATAATGAAAGTAATAATAATGATGTCTATTCATGTGAACAAAAGAATACAGAACTAAAACACTGGAAAATAACATGTATATATGGAGGGAGTTGAAGTAAATTTAATGTTTTTGCACTGTAAAAGAGGGTTTAAGATACTGACTACTTTTAGAATAGTTAAGTATGCAATTACTGCAAAGATAAACACTAAGAAATACAAATAAAAGGTTTTAACCTCCAAATGAGAAGAGAAAATGAAAAAAGAAAAAAATACAATTCTAGTTGTATTAAAGATTTGTTAAATTTTTTAAATGTAGTATTTAGAAAAAATATATAAGGGAAATGTCTTTATGATGTCATAAAGGGGGTAAGGGGGTAAAAAAATATTTCCTGAACAAGAACCAATAATAAAACCACTTATAAAACTGATTATATTCAATGTAAAACTTGAATTTTAAAATACACACTAAAAAACATGAAAATTAAAAGTCACAAATGGTGAGATGTTTGCAACATGTCTAGCTCAAAAAAGAAATAAAAAGGAGCTTCTATGAATCAGTAAGAAAAGGAGAAACAACCCCCCCAAAATTGCACAAACCTGAAATGTGATTTTATCTAAAAGTAAACATGAAAAGACCAAGAAACAAATCAAAAGATGCTTAATCTCATTTTTACTCAAAGTATTACAAATAAAAATCACAAAGAGATACCATTTTCCATTCACCAGGGTACCTAGATTTACAGGTCAGTCAATAAATTTGGATATCACACAAAGCAATGGAAACACTTGCCAGTAGATGTTGAAAGATATAATCCCCTTGTAAAACAATTTGCATTGCATAATAATCCCACTCCTGAGTATTTAACTTGGCAAACTCCTGTACGTTCACACCAAGATGAAGTACAAAAATATTCAGACATCTGCATACAGTCTGAACTAAAATAAAATTAGCTATGGGTTGGCAGAAAGGGGATAATTCTCTTCAAGGATATTATGAACCTCAGTGAATTTATGAAAAACTTTCAGAAACAGACAAGAGTCAAACTTGCAGGAAAGTCAAGAGAGACATATACTGAAGAACTCATGAGGGAGGCAGCAAACACTGCAGAAGCACACTGCAGAATAGGCCAGGAAGAAGCTGAGTCACTTGCCAGCTCCAGAAGCCCATAGAGGATGGGTGGGGGAAGGGCTGCCACCGCCAGTTAGCCATCACTGAGACAGTAGAAATGGTTGCTCCCTGCCTGAGGCCTGACTGAGCTCATTTTGTAAAGGAAGTCTGTCACTGCCCTATACTTGCTGGACTCCAAGGCATACACCTGCACTGTATCTGCAAGAGAGACTTTTTGGAATACAAAACAAGCACTGTGAAAAAATTCCAAAATATGACAGAGGGAGAATGTTATTAACAATAAAAACAGAACAAGAAAAAAGCATGTGATCATCTTAATTGATGCAAATGAAACATTTAGAACGGGCTTCCCTGGTGGTGTAGTGATTGAGAGTCTGCCTGCCAATTCAGGGGACATGGGTTCATGCCCTTGTCTTGGAAGATCCCACATGCTGTGGAGCGGCTGGGCCCATGAGCCAAGGCCACTGAGCCTGTGCGTCCGGAGCCTGTGCTCCACAATGGGAGAGGCCACAACAGTGAGAGGCCCATATACCGCAAAAAAAAAAAAAAAAAAAAAAAAAAAAAACCAAAAAACATTTAGCACAATCCAGTACCCATTCATGATAAAAATTCTCAGCAAAGTGGGATAAAAGGAAACTACTTCAACCTGATAAAAGGTATCTACCAAAAAACCCAAAGGTAAAAGCATACTTAATAGGAAGAGACTGAAAATCTTTCCCTAAGTGTAGGAACGCATCAAGGATGTCAGTTATCATGGCTTTTATTCAACATTGTACTGGAAGTTCCAGCCACTGCAATAATGCAAGAAAAAAAAGCAAAAGATTGAAAAGGAAAAAGAAAAAAATGTTTCTATTTGAACATGACATTCATTGAATACATAGAAAATTCTAAAGAACATTCAAAGCAGCTACTAGAACAAGTAAGCAAATTTATCAAGGTTGCAGGATTCAAATTTTGTATATAAATAATTATATTTCTACCTACTAGCAACAAATGATTGAAATTGAAAATTTTAAAAATGTCATTTACAAGAACAAAATGATACCTAGGAGTAAATTTTAAAAATATGTGCAAATCCTATAAAATAAAACTACACAATATTTCTGAGAGAATTAAAGACTTAAATAAATGCAAAGATACATCACATTTTTAGTTTGGAAGATACAACATTGTTAAGGTTTCAGTTTCCCAAATTAATCTATAAATTTATTATAGTAGACTTTTTTTGATAGAAATTGACAAAGTGAGTTAAGAATTTGTGTTATAGGTGACTTAGAAAAGTAATGATAATCTCAAAAAATAAGAACAAAGTACTACCTGATTTCAGACTTACTGTAATGATATAGCAATCATGACAGTGTGGCAGTGGTGAAAGGATAGACAAGTAGGTCAATAGAACAGAATCAAAAATTGAGATAAAGTGTGACTGACAGATCTTAGAAACACAGGCAAACACATAATAAATGATTTATTACTGTTCTGTAACTGAACATTTTAAAATAATATTATATGTGTCCAGAATTTATAGACACCTTATAAATCTACACAAATGCAATTATTAGATTTTCAACAAATACACTATGATACTTCAATGAGGAAAGTATTTTTGAAAACTTGTGCTGGAAAAACTAGATATCCATAAGGAAAAAGTGAACCATGAACTGAAAACAAAAATTAATATCAGATCAATCATAGATCTAAATGTTGTGGTACACAGGCCTCTCACTGTTGTGGCCTCTCCCGTTGTGGAGCACAGGCTCCGGACGCGCAGGCTCAGCGGCCATGGCTCACGGGCCCAGCCGCTCCACGGCATGTGGGATCTTCCCGGACCGGGGCACGAACCCGTGTACCCTGCATCGGCAGGCGGACTCTCAACCACTGCGCCACCAGGGAAGCCCCATAGATCTAAATGTTAAATCACAAAGATAAAATTATTAAAAATAGAAAATATCTTTGTGACTTTGTAAGATAGAACACACAAAAAACTAACCATAAAATTCAAAAACAAAAAATTAGATTTTAATAAAATTAGAAACTACTGCTCATCAAAAATCACCATCAAGAAAATAAAAATACTAGGCAAAGACTAAGAGAAAATATTTGCTATGTATAAAGGTACCAGGAATGTTATCAGAATATATATTTTTACAAAGCAATAATCAAAAGAAGAATAACACAACACAAAGAAAGAAGCAGGGGGTGAACAAAAACTTGAACAGACATTTCATAGGATGAACAACTTCATTAGTCATCAGAAAGATGACTTACACAGTGAGTTATCACTTCACTTACTAGAATGGCTAATATTTGAGAGACTGACAATTTCAAGCGTTAACTTGGAAAATGGAAGTTTCATGCAAACAACTGGAACTCATTCACTGTGGGTTCATGCTATAACCACTTTGGAAAACCACTTGGCTGTTTCATATGAAGTTAAACATCAACGAAAATTTGAGCCAGAAGTTCATTTCAAGGTAATTTTCCAAGAAAAACAAAAAGCATATGCTCACAAAATAATTTGTACAAGAATGTTTATAGCATTTCCAGCCCACAACTGGAAACCACCAAAATGTCTATCCGCATGTAAATACATAGAGGAAAATGCAGTGTATCCATTTAACAGAATACTGTTCAGCCATAAAAAGAAACAAAGTTTTATCATAAGACTGTAGCAATTCAGTCACATCTTTGGGCTCCTCTTCTAATTCTAGTTCTCTTGCTATTTCCACCACATTTCCATTTACTTCCTCCACTGACGTCTTGAACTCTTCAAAGTCATCCATGAGGTTTGGAATCAACTTCTTCCAAATTCCGGTTAATGTTGATATTTTTATCTCTTCCCATAAATCATAAATGTTCTTAATAGCTTCTAGAATGGTGACACTTTCCAGAAAATTTTCAATTTATGCTGTCCAGATCCAACAAAGGAGTCACTATCTATGGAAGCCATAGTCTTAACAAAATGTTTTTTTTTTTAATAATAAAACTTGAAAGTTGAAATGACTCCTTGATCCATGGGTTGCAGAACGGATGTTGTATTAGCAAGCATTAAAACAACATTACTCTTGTACATCTCCATCAGAGCTCTTGAGTGACCAGGTGCATTGTCGATGAGTGTATTTTGAAAAGAATATTTTTTTCTGAGCAGTAGTTCTCAACAGTGGGCTTAAAATACTCAGTAAACTTTGTTGTAAACAGACATGCTGTCATCTAGGCTTTGTTGTTCCATTTCTAGAGTGCAGACTGAGTAGATTGAGCATAATTCAGAACAGCCCTAGAATTTTCAGAATGGTAAACCAGCATTGATCTCAACTTAAAGTCACTAGATTCATTAGTCCCCAAGAAAGTAAGCCTGTCCTTTGAAGCTAAGCATCGACCTCTCTCTATCTTGGATGACATCTTCTTCAAATATAAAGCTGTTTCATCTACATTGAAAATATGTTGTTTATTGTAGCCACTTTCATAATTATCTTAGGTAGATCTTCTGGATAATTTGCTGCAGTTTCTACATCAGCACTGATTCTTCACCTTGCACTTTTATGTATAGAGATGGTATCTTTCCTTAAACCTCATTAATCAACCTCTGCTAACTTCAAACTTTTCTTCTTAAGCTTCCTTCCCTCTCTTAGTCTTCATAGAATGGAAGAGAGTTGGGGCCTTGCTCTGAATTAGACTGTCACTTAAGAGAATGTTGTAGCTGGTTTAATCTTCTATCTAGATCACTAAAACATATCAGCAATAAGGTTATTTCATATTCTTGTCATTCGTGTGTTCACTGGAGTAGCACATTTAATTTCCTTCAAAAACTTTTCCATTGAATTTATAACTTGACTGTTTGGCACAAGAGAAGAGGTCTAGATTTCAGCCTGTCTTGCCTTTTGACATGCCTTCCTCACAAAGCTTAAATCATTTCTAGTTTTTGATTTAAAGTGAAAGATGTGTGACTTTTCTTTCACTTAAACACTTAGAAGCCATTGTAGGTTTATTAACTGGCCTTCTTTAAATATTGTTGTGTTTCAAAAAATAGGGGGGCCTGATGAGAAGGAGATAGATGGGGGAACGCTGGTCAGTGAAGCAGTGAGAACACACACAATGTATTTCAATTATGTTTGATGCCTTATGTGGGCACAATTTGTGGCACCCCCCCAAAATTGCAATAGTACCATCAAAGACCACTGATCACAGAACACGAAAACAAATATAATAATGATGAAAAAAATTGAAATATTTCAAGAATTACCAAAATGTGATACAGAGACACAAAATGAGCAAATGCTGCTGGAAAAAAATGGCACCAATAGACTTGCTCTATGCAGGGTTTCCACAAACCTTCAATTTATAAAAATGCAATATCCACGAAGTGCAATAAAATGAAACAAGATATGTCTGCCTGTGTATTATCATTTCTACATTGCCAAAGTTCAACGAATATCCTATGTCCTCATCTTACTTTACATCTCTGGAGGTTTTGAAACAGATTGCTAAATTACTCCACAAATGATTAAATACTTCCTTCTTGAAGCACTCTCCTATGCTGACTTCTGAATCAACACAGGCTCCTAACTTTCTTTCTACATCTATAGCCACTCCTTGGTCTTATCTGCTGAACCATCTAATTTTTCACAACCTCTGAATGATGGTGTGTCCCAGAGCCTACTCTTTAGATCTCTCCTCTATCTACTCTTACTCTCTGTGTGATCCCATCAAGTCCTTTGGATACAAGCACCAAAAGAATTGCATTATTCACAGATATATGTCTCTAGCCCTGATTTCTCCCTCCGAAATACTTTCTGGGATGGCCTTATCTAAAACAACTCTTTGCCACAATCTTTTTTTTTTTCTTTGTGTTTTATTGTTTATTATAACTCTTATCACTGCCAGATATTTTATATATATTGTGTGGATATGGATTTAATATCTGCTCTTACCCTATAAATACATGTTTCTTGAAGGTAAGCCTTTACTCACCATTGTATTCTCAATGCCTAAAACAATAACTGGTACATACTAAACATGCATGAATATATATTGAGAGTGAAGGGAATGACTAGATTTACAAATACCCAGAAAAATGACTTGGAAGGATAGCCAGGACAAGAGTAATTATATTTGACAAGGGGAATAAAACTTATTAACACTAGCTCACTTGGAATTGAGGAGTGATCAGTAAGAACATAAGCTGTATCTCTAAGGCTGAATTTTATACAATTATATTTTTATGTAGCTCTTATATTACAAAACTAATATTCTTTTTTTAAAAATCTTTATTGGAGTATAATTGCTTTACAATAGTGTGTTACTTTCTGCTTTAAAACAAAGTGAATCAGTTATACATATACATATGTTCCCATATCTCTTCCCTCTTGCGTCTCCCTCCCTCCCACCCTTCCTATCCCACCCCTCTAGGTGGTCACAAGCCACCTAGCTGATCTCCCTGTGACATGCGGCTGCTTCCCACTAGCTATCCACCCTACGTTTGGTAGTGTATATATGTCCCTGCCACTCCCTCACTTTGTCACAGCTTACCCTTTCCCCTCCCCATATCCTCAAGTCCATGGTCTAGTAGGTCTGTGTTTTATTCCAGTCCTACCCATAGTCTCTTCATGACATTTTTTTTCTTAGATTCCATATATATGTGTTGGCATACAGTATTTGTTTTTCTACTTCTGAATTACTTCACTCTATAAGAAAGACTCCAGGTCCATCCACCTCACTACAAATAACTCAATTTCATTTCTTTTTATGGCTGAGTAATATTCCATTGTTTATATGTGCCACATCTTCTTTATCCATTCATCTGTTGATGGACATAGGTTGCTTCCATGTCCTGGCTATTGAAAATAGAGCTGCAATGAACATTTTGGTACATGACTCTTTTTGAATTATGGTTTTCTCAGGTATATGCCCAGTAGTGGGATTATTGGGTTGTATGGTAGTTCTATTTGTAGTTTTTTAAGGAAACTCAATACTTCTCTGCATAGTGGCTGTATCAATTTACATTCCCCAAAACAGTGCAAGAGTCTTCCCTTTTCTCCACACCCTCTCCAGCATTTACTGTTTCTAGATTTGTTGATGATGGCCATTCTGACTGGTGTAAGATGATATCTCATTGTAGTTTTGATTAGCATTTCTCTAATGATTAATGATGTTGAACATTCTTTCATGTGTTTGCTGGCAATCTGTATATACTTTGGAGATATGTCTATTTAGGTCTTCTGCCCACTTTTGGATTGGGTTGTTTGTTTTTTTTGTTATTGAGCTGCATGAGCTGGCTGTAAATTTTGGAAATTAATCCTTTGTCAGTTGCTTCATTTGCAAATATTTTCTGCCATTCTGAGTATTGTCTTATGGTCTTATTTATGGTATCTTTTGCTGTGCAAAAGATTTTAAGTTTCATGAGATCCCATTTGTCTATTTTTGTTTTTATTTCCATTTCTCTTGGAGGTGCGTCAAAAAGGATCTTGCTGTGATTTATGTTATAGAGTGTTCTGCCTACGTTTTCCTCTAAGAGTTTGATAGTGTCTGGCCTTATATTTAGGTCTTTAACACATTTTGAGTTTATTTTTGTGTATGGTGTTAGGTAGTGTTCTAATCTCATACTTTTCTATGTAGCTGTAGAGTTTTCCCAGCACCACTTATTGAAGAGGCTGTCTTTTCTCCACTGTATATTCTTGCCTCCTTTATCAAAGATAAGTTGACCATGTGTGTGGGGGTTTATCTCTGGGCTTTCTATCCTGTTCCATTGATTTATATTTCTGTTTTTGTGCCAGTACCATACTGTCTTGATTACTGTAGCTTTGTAGTATAATCTGAAGTCAGGGAGCCTGATTCCTCCACCTCCATTTTTCTTTCTCAACATTGCTTTGTCTATTCGGGGTCTTTTGTGTTTCCATACAAATTGTGAAATTTTTTGTTCTAGTTCTGTAAAAATTGCCAGTGATAGTTTGATAGGGATTGCATTGAATCTTTAGATTGCTTTGGGTAGTAGAGAATTTTTCACAATGTTGATTCTTCCGATCCAAGAACATGGTATATCTCTCCATCTATTTGTATCATCTTTAATTTCTTTCATCAGTGTCTTATAATTTTCTGCATACAGGTCTTTTGTCTCCTTATGTAGGTTTATTCCTAGATATTTTATTCTTTTTGTTGCATTTGTAAATGGGAGTGTTTTCTTAATTTCACTCTCAGATTTTTCATCATTAGTGTATAAGAAAGCTAGAGTTTTCTGTGCATTAATTTTGAATCCTGCTACTTTACCAAATTCATTGATTAGCTCTAGTAGTTTTCTGGTAGCATCTTTAGGATTCTCTTTGCACAGTATCATGTCATCTGCAAACAGTGACTGTCTTACTTATTCCTTTCTGATTTGGATTCCATTTATTTCTTTTTCTTCTCTGATTGCTGTGGCTAGAACTTCCAAAACTATGTTGAATAATAGTGGTGAGAGCATGCAACCTTGTCTTGTTCCCGGTCTTGGTGAAAATGGTTTCAGTTTTTCACCATTTAGGTTGATGTTGTCTGTGGGTTTGTCATATATGGCCTTTATTTTGTTGAGGAATGTTCCCTCTATGCCTACTTTCTGCAGGGTTTTTATCATAAATGGGTGTTGAATTTGGTTGAAAGTTTTCTCTGCATCTATTGAGATGATCATATGGTTTTTCTCCTTCAGTTTGTTGATATGGTGTATCATGCTGATTGATTTGCATATATTGAAGAATCCTTGCATTCCTGGGATAAACCCCACTTGATCATGGTGCATAATCCTTTTAATGTGCTGTTGGATTGTAATTGCTAGTATTTTGTTGAGGATTTTTGCTTCTATGTTCATCAGTGATATTGGCCTATAGTTTTCTTTCTTTGTGACATCTTTGTCTTGTTTTGGTATCAGGGTGATGGTGGCCTCATAAAATGAGTTTAGGAGTGTTCCTCCTTCTGCTATCTTTTGGAAGAGTTTGAGAAGGATAGGTGTTAGCTCTTCTCTAAATGTTTGATAGAATTCTCCTGTGAAGCCATCTGGTCCTGGGCTTTTGTTTGCTGGAAGATTTTTAATCACAGTTTCAATTTCAGTGCTTGTGATTGGTCTGTTCATATTTTCTATTTCTTCCTGGTTCAGTCTTGGTAGATTGTGCATTTCTAAGAATTTGTCCATTTCTTCCATGTTGTCCATTTTATTGGCATAGAGTTATTTTTAGTAATCTCTCGTAATCTTTTGTATTTCTGCAGTGTCCGGTGTATTTCTCCTTTTTCATTTCTAATTCTATTGATTTGAGTCTTCTCTCTTTTATTCTTGGTGAGTCTGGCTAATGGTTCATCAATTGTGTTTATCTTCTCAAAGAACCAGCTTTTAGTTGTATTGATTGTTGCTATCGTTTCCTTCATTTCTTTTTCATTTATTGCTGATCTGATATTTATGATTTCTTTAATTCTGCTAACATTGGGGGTTTTTTGGTACAAGGTTAGGTTGTTTATTTAAGATGTTTCCTGTTTCTTAAGGTAGGATTGTATTGCTATAAACTTTCCTCTTATAACTGCTTTTGCTGCATCCCATAAGTTTTGGGTCGTCATGTCTCCATTGTCATTTGTTTCAAGGTATTTTTTGGTTTCCTCTTTGATTTCTTCAGTGATCACTTCGTTTTTAAGTAGTGTATTGTTTAGCCTCCATGTGTTTGTATTTTTTACAGATCTTTTCCTGTAATTGATATCTAGTCTCATAGCATTGTGGATGGAAAAGATACTTGATACGATTTCAATTTTCTTAAATTTACCAAGGCTAGATATGTGACCCAAGATATGATCTATCCTGGAGAATGTTCCATAGCACTTGAAAAAAATGTGTATTCTGTTGTTTTAGGATGGAATGTCCTATAAATATCAATTAAGTCCATCTCATTTAATGTATCATTTAAAACTTGTGTTTCCGTATTTATTTTCATTTTGGATGACCTGTCCATTGGTGAAAGTGGAGTGTTAAAGTCCCCTACTATGATTGTGTTACTGTCGATTTCTCATTTTATGGCTGTTAGTATTTGCCTTGTGTATTGAGGTGCTCCTATGTTGGATGAATAAATATTTAAAATTGTTATATCTTCTTCATGAAAACTAATTTTATAAAAGAATATGTTAATGAAAACTCTTCAAAATTCTGAGAGTAAATGTTTTTGAAATGAGAGTTTCTTAACAACCAAACCATCTTTCAGGACAAAAAAAGTACTTATTTTGGATATACATCTGGGTGTAAGAAATGCCTTCTTAAGGAAGACATGAAAAACAGAAGTAATGAATGGAAATATTTAAATTTAAAACTCCTTTATGTGAAGAGTTAATATAGAATATCAAAATAAAAGCCACGAGTCATAGACATTAAGAAAATACTTGCAAAAAACTATTAAAATATAAATTCTGAGAAACACTGTTCAATCTTTAATTCATTTAACAAATATTGAGTGATATGCAAGGCATTGTGTTAAGAACTGGGCAGTCAGAGTTGAAAGAGAACAAACTTCTTGCTTTACAGAAGCATTCATGCAAGTGGGAAACACAGGAATAAAACAGACAAACAAATTGTTGTCTAATATATTGTTGGGAAGGATAAGTAATACAAAGGAAAATAAAGCAAAGCAAGATTAGGAAACAGTGAGTGATAGAAGATACAGTTTTAAGTAAAGTGCCTCTCTAAGTGTTGATTAAAGAAGCAGAAGCACTGGGAGCTATGGAATAAGGTGTCTTCATAAGGATTGGTCCCTATGCAATCATGCAAGCTAGTGGAGACATCTGTATGAAGCTTTTGCATGTGGCTCCAGTATCAGGACTGAAATCATCAGACGTCAGTTGGGGAAACCTGGATTTGGAGTGGGAAAGGGCAAGGACAGAATGGAAAACTCACAGACAAATTGGACTCATATGTCTCTCCCAACCTTGATAAGGTGGATGACCTGCAGGAAGAGATTAAGTCTTTCACCATGGAACTGCACAGGCACTAGGCCCAGGACTGAAGGAGCTGAGTGCATAGACATTCCCCTGCACCAGTGAGATGAGCTGGTACATCAGCAAAAATTTACAAACCTGCAGCAGTGTCTGGGCCTTACACCATTCTTCACAGAATCGGAATGGCTGTAGTTTCATGTCATCCTTCACATTTTACACACATTTATTTTATGCCTAACCACTACCTGGAAAAACAGGGGAGAAAATTCTAGGCAATGTAGTTCCAGCTTCTCTAAATTGACACAGTGCAGTTACCATATGGAGTATTTTCCTTCTTGGAGAAAGTGATAATTCAGCAGAAATCAGAATAAAAGAGGGAGTAAGGCATACTGAGATCTGAGAGCAGAGAGTTACAGACAGAGCCAAGAGTGAGGGTGAAGGCCTGACTTGTAACACACTGAGAGTGCTCCCAGAACAGGAAGGACACCAGCTTGGCTGCAGTCGGGTAAGGGGAAAGAAAGATGTAATCAAAGAGGCACCTAGGACATCAATTGTTTGGGGCTTCTCTTCATCATCATACTCCAGGTAGTGCACATAGAAGACAGTCAATAAATATATTTTAAGCAATTAATAAATACACAAATGAATAATTTTCTTCATAATATTGGGGCTTAAGGAAATTGAGTTGGTTTAGGAAGAGCTCTAATGTAGAATATTTGAGTTCATGAATTGTGACTTTAAGTGTCTGCGTGGTAGCTACAATGTCTTTTCAGCATCAGCGTATAAGGGTTGCCTTATTTGCCTCTCGATGAAACTCGTGGAGACAGGGGTGTGGATAACACAGCCAAATTCTATACACTAATCCTCTCTAAGGTCAACACTGCAGAAGATATAGAAAAGTACTGAAAATATCAGAAGAGTTAACATGAGATGACAGATTAAATTCTGATATAATGCAGATCACAGAGAGGTTACCATTGTTATTGAGATGGATATTTACAGGATGAAGGAGCAGATGGCTAACTCCAGACAATAGCTAAACAGCGAAACTGTGCAAAGACTATAGAGACACAATATAATGATTATGAAGTTAAAAATGAAAGCATGGGTCTATGCTAATTAACACATAGAATGTAAATTTTTACCTGACTTAGGTATAGATGATATTCTTATTAAAACTCATATAAAGACAACACCTCTCCTGGAAGGAGTTACACTGATTGGGGCATTTGAGATTCCATTAAATAAACTACTCAAAGCATTAATAATTTCTATATTACATATAGAAAATATAAATTAAAATTATAGGTGGAAGGCAATCATACTCTAGTCATTATAAACCAGGGTAAATCCATACTTTAGACTCTTAAAAACCTGAAATCAAGATAGCTCAGAATCCAGTAAGCATACAGAGAAAGTTTTTAGCTGAGAAAATAAGAGAACACTAATTTTATTGCACTTGAATCATGGAAACATCTGCCATATGGACAAGTGACCTTCATAAGAGAATAACAGACCACACATGGATATATTACACAGATACAGGCCACACACCAAGTAACCTTTAAAACACAAACAAAAAGAGAAACTCTACCCAGAAAAAAAAAAAAAAAAAAAAAAACCTAAAACCTAAAAATGGCCAGACATGGCCAGACTAGTAACTATGAAAAAAAATAAGACTTTAAATGAGCATGTAAACAACAGATGACCCCTTTGGACAGTAGGAGAGAGGCAAATCAACTAAGTCAAAAATAACATAATTGATAAAGAAACATGACATACAGGAAAGTCACTAAGAAGTTATCCATAATTGTTCTCAAATAATACTCAATGGTCTAACAATTTGGTCTTCAAAGTGGATAACAAATGTGGAGAAAAATAACTGGAGAGGAAATACATCAAATGTTAGAACAAATTCACATATCAATCAGACATATTTCAACACCCCGGAAAGGTAAAACTCAAAAACCAAAATAAAATGAGGATATGAATAAAGTAACTAGAGTTATATCATAAATTAATTGACTGTAGATATAGGTCTATCAAATATTAGATGTTTGGAATAAGCTTGTCAATTACATAGCCAAGGGAGAGAAGTACTCATAACAACAAAATATGCCATAGAAATAGTGTGACATGTGTTCACTAACCAAGGGATATTTAATGACCAACCAGGGAGATACACTGGGGGAAATCTGGCAGACTGACTACTTTGGGCTTGTGATTGTATCACAAAGAAGAGATGTACTATGACTTGAGACTAGGATTTGCACATCCACCAGTACCCCAAGACACCATAGTCATTACCTAAAACATGAAAGAATCAAACCAGGCAAGATAATTACAGCTAATAAATGCAGGCATGAACAAATTAGAACATATCTTATGTATCTTTTTTCATGAAGTTTTTAATCAAGTACAGAGAAAGAGTTGAAAAGTTTAATGATCATAAAAGATAAAACTACCCAAAGAACCAAGTATTGAAATAAATAAAAATGGAGCAGTTTATGTGCACTCTTCAGGGATCACCTTGCTACAGTAATGGAAATATTAGCCAAAATATATTCCCAAACCTGTGTTGGAAGATGTCAAACTTGAGGCTTTTGGAGGAAAGAGGGTATGGAATCCAGGTGACATTCCCAAAAGGGTAAATAATAACCTCTTAACAAGATATATATATAATATTTTGGGATAAGATTTTCTTGATACTTTGCAAACATCTCAAACTAAAGAGACTCAAACTAGGAGGAGACTGAGAATGTATGAAATGACAAATTATTGACAAGTATCTTGATTTAAAGTACCCATTTTTATTGCAAGTTAAATAGAAAAAGAAAAAAGAAAACAAAATATAATATACCCAGGCTGTTAGTGGTATAATCCGCTATCTTGACAATAAAGGACACATATGGACTATTTGGGGACCAATCTCTACTGACATGGTAGAGCACTGCATTAACAATAGACCCAATAGGAATAATACAATTTAATTTCTCAAGGATATAAAAGTTTTGCTAAAGCAGCATCACTAAAAGATACCCTAGGCCACACAAGAAGCAAACCTAAAGAATATTTAAATTTTCATAGACATTGAACATGGACTTATCAAACTGAAAAGATATTTGGAATAATTAAAACAAAGATATAATATATAAAGTTAATGTCTTTTTCAGAATTAGAGAGTGTGTTGAGCATGTATGAGACTCTTGCTAGGAATTGAGTCATTGGACAAGTTAAAACATTATATAATTAAAATGTATATGCTTGTGATAATAAGGATGTGGATCTAGGGAAAGGCATAACATATCGGAGTGACTTTGAGACAAGGATGAATTTTACAGTGTGTGAATTCTCTAATTGTAAGTCTAAGTCCCAGTGATTTGGTAGTCACAATATTTTTTAAGCATCAACACATAAGAGTTATATATTTTTTATCCCTATAAAGTCTACAGCTAGTTGAGAGAGAGAGGCAGAGATAAAATCTCTGCACTGATCATATCGAGAATCAATAGCATAGGCTAGATTGTACATTGTCAATCACAGTCAGGGAGTGAAAAGCAACATGCATTGGGAAATCAATCCCAGTGAGAGTTCAGCACGCACAAAGAACCTAAGCTTTCATAAGTCAATACCACTTGCCCAATTGCAAGGGTGAATACAGTTGTCCTGCTTTCCTAAGACCAAAGTTTGAATCTATGGCCAGAAGTCATTTAGATGTTGCTCTGATGAGTGTCTTTATATAGAATCAGACCAGAGTGAAACCTTAAGCAAACTACCAGGAGAGAGGAGGCCAACTGACTGTCATGGACAACGTCTAGAAATCAGGGTACTATTATAACTGAGTAGGAACCTATGAGGGTTTCCTATAATAGACACCCTCCCCCTTCATGTCCTCCACCTGTCTCTTGTATGTAGAAAAACTTTATCCCCCTAGACCTTCCCAAATTTCCAAAGAATAAATTTAATCACAGAAGTGAGAAAATGCAGAAACAAAGGAAAACAGTCAAGCAAGACAAAATAATAATAGCTTAGCCATTAAACAAAGTCAAGGGCCTTTAGTTCTTCCTCAAGGGCTATAGATAGCAATATCCTTGAGCTATTTTGCAGATATTGAAATCCCCACCAGGTGGAGGAAGTTAACTGTATGCTGACCACAAGAACTTAGACCCCAAACCAGTAGAAACCAGAAGGCTAATGATATTTACTCCCAATTACCTTACCACCAACAAATCAGAAGAATATCTATAAGCTGATCATGCACCCCCATAACCTCCTTCCTAACCTTGTCTTTAAAAATATTTCCCTGAAAGCAACTGGGGAGCTGAGGACTTTTGAGCATTAGCCACCCATATTCCTTGCTTGGTGCCTGCAATAAAAGCTGCACTTTCTTTCACCATAACCCAGTGTCATTAGATTGGCTTTACTGCATGCAGGAAAGTAGACCCAAGTATGGTTTAGTAACACTGTGATCCAAAGAGATGTGTGTGTGTGCTGTATGCGTTAGTGGTTCCTCTGGCTCATTTTAGATTGAGATATATTTACTTTAGAGAGCAAAGGTACTGGTGAAGACATGATCTACTATTATTCATAGCCTTGCCTCAGACCGCACTGCTCTGCATTCCTCGACTTATATAATAGAAGCTGGTATAGGCCACCTTTCTAAAATGCAGTAAAACTCACATAAAATTTCCTGCAGACACAGGGAGGGAGTTGATTAAGGCTTTGAAAAAGTTGGAATTAAATATGAAGAGAAATTATTGAAAAAGTAGAAAAAAATCTCCTTAACTGAGATCCTCTAACATATTTTTCAGAATTGGCTCTAACATCTTAGAAACACTGAATAAATATGCAAGTTGTCTGCCAAGCCACCTGATTGCTGCTGATTGCCTTATATTTACAGAAGAGCAAGGTTTCTAAGTGGAGGAAGGTGAATCTTTAATTATTATTCACACTTCATCAAATTCAATGGGGGATTCTAAAATTCTTTCAAGTCTGCTGCCAGTAGGAATTACTTTTTGTGCTAGAAACATCTTCTTAATGGAAGTTACAGGTTACAGAGAAAGAAAAGGCATGAACATAAATTAAAGTAAGGCTGTTAGAAAAAAATTTTTCATCAAAAGCCTGAACATCACTTTGAAAGATAAAAGAAATGGAGAATACATAGAACACAGCCAGAAAATAAAGACAAATAAGAAAATTAAGAAAGAGGTGTAGGTTCTTCAGAAGTCCATTGAAAGAGATAGTGTGTGGGTGTGAATGTATGTGGGCATTCATGCATATACAAAGTTACAAAGTTTGTCATGTTTCAGCAGCCTGATATGAGAGACAATGCTGGAAATTCCTTGTTTTGAATGTTGAGTGTATCCATGTCAGATTCACTTGCATAATTTACTCTGATTGTTCCAAAGGTAAAATTATCTTTTAATGACCAGTATATCTGAATCAAAATAGTGAGAAATAACAAACATCACAGTATGCAAACACTTGGAAGCTATGAAGGCAAAGGTAACATGTGCAGTTATATGAGAACGTCAGCAGAACAGTGAGGTGGGGGAAATCTCCAATGGAGGTGAGACTGAAGAGAGATCCATGACATCAGAGGACCATCTTTAGGAAGAAGGATGTACTGGGTACAATGGAAGTTGAGTTATACTTGAAATAAGGACAGAAACCACACAGGAAGGATCTCCTGATCCTGACTTTAGTCACATCTTCTAACGAGTTCTTTGACTTTATCCACAAACAGATGACATTCTCACACTGTTTGAGGTTCATTCTCATAACAGTAAACAGCTATCATTAAATATATTTGCATTTGATACTTACAGTGGGAGAAAATGCAGTAGGTACAAATTCTAGATTAACTCTGCAAGTAACCAAAATTCTCATGTTGGAAGAAGAAAGGAGAAACACACACAAAGTCTGGGGGCAAATGACTGAACTCCCAGTATTTTTTAATACTTTGCTGTTACAATTGTTTTCTATAGTGGACACATACTATTATGGACAAATTTATTTACTCTAGTGGTATGATAGTGGGTGTAATCCATTGGCTGTCTTTACATGTGTGTGGGATGAGTATCAGTCCTGTTTACTACTTTGTCTCATAAGGATAGCAGTGATGGCAAGGGCTTACGTGTAGCTCCAGTCATACTTAGAGACTCCTCAAATCCCAAACGTCATTGATTTGCTGTGGGCAATACTACTCAGACTCCACTCATGGGATCATGCCAATCTTTTCTGTGAAATATTTGAAATCTGCTTTCTTAAAATTTACAGTATATGAGAAGAATGAATGTCCTAAATTTCCCTATTTTTATGATGTGTTATAAGATCCAAAGTGCAAAATTATTCTGACATAAAGATATTTCTCAGTATTATACAACTCTTCTTAAAGATGATAGAAATTTTCTCTTTCAACTACTGCATGCAAAAAAATGACTGTCACCACAGAAAGTGAAGAGTGTAACAGACTTTTATGCCAAATAAATATTCCACCATTATTCCTTTTTGAATATTAATTAATCCTGTTCCTGAGCCAGATTTATAATCTGTAAAGAAAGCATTATTCATAGCTCCTCTCACCAAGAAACTATTTTCTTGTTCCCTGCTCTAATAACGTGTCTTCTACGTTCAAAAGCTTGTTTAAATAGAAGGGACTATACCTCAAATATATAGTATTATTTCAATTCCCCTTCCATTGTAAATGCATTTTTCTATTGTGTAAACTTCCATTGTAATATTCAGCATGAGTTCAATTTTATCAGATATCAGAGATCCTTAGATTGTATTTAATTCTTTGAGTTACCATGTTGATTTCATTTTATTACTACACACTCTGCACTGGAACATAGAGACCTGAAGCCAAAATGAAGGTTTTTAGTCCACATTCTTATAGTTTTCTATTGATAGCTGTTGATAAGCTAAATGAGGAAATCAAAAAAGAGTTGATGGCTTTAAACAATAGAGTCTTTTTTAATTAACTTTTCCCAAATGTCCCTGTAAAGTTCCTTGAATGAGAGCATCAATCTCATGATGTGTTCTTCCCAGTTTTTGCAATGCACTGTACTGTCACCAAGAACCCATCATTCTAGTATGGTAAAGTGTAAATCTGAAAACAAAATCCTATTTTATACAGTCTTGGTGGAGAATCACTTTCTACATCCTCCTTCCAATAGTCCAAAAGCAAGACTTCTGATTTTAAGAGAAATAAAAATGGCAACTGTTCAATGTATAATGAGATTTAGAAATCTCTAGAAATAAACTTCATATTTTTATTATTGTGTTTATTCCCATAGATCCCCATAAATGTGTAGTGATGATTTTGCTACTGATTATCTGTGAGAATTTGGAGTCTTTTAGTGATAATTTTTAGGGGAACATAGTAAAGCTTCTAGTTGTAGTTGTCAAGAAATGATTGTAGAATGAGATGTGGACAAATATATCAAGACAGTGAAAGTAAAATTACAATCTCACCTTTGATGAGGCATTCAAGAGCCAAGGTGGTAGGCTCTCAATTATGTTACAGACACTTTAGACACTATTATAATCTAAATGTATGTGTTTTTTAGCAATACTTAGTATATTATGATAAATTTACTAAGAGTGTGTCATCTGAACAGAGGAAATGGAATTAATACATCTGAAATATTTTAAATGAGTACAAGACAACTAAAACTTAGAAAATTGGTGTTCACATGGAAAAATAAATGTGGACCCATATTTTTTTTCAAAAGATGTCATTTCTAACTTTGCCTCTAAAATGACTGAGGAAGGATACCAGCCACTATCTGTGCTCAAGTAAAGTTATCTGATGTTTGTTTCCACTAAAAGAAAATTATAACTCTTTGGAAAGGGCTCTAAGCATTTCAATAAACAAAAACACTCAAGTCGAGACTAGACAACATTTTATTGCCAGAATTAAGACTGATTTGAAAGATATCCAGCATAATGCTGGAATGGACAATGGAGCTACTTAAAGAGACACGTCTACCAAGTTCAAACAATTTAAACAATACAAAGAAAATAATAATGCCATGAAAATCCATGTGCTCCTAATGAGGTTTTAAAAGATCAACTACTGTCAGATATGGTAAAAAGCAGGTATACAGGATGTCTAATTTACAGAAATACTGCATATTAATCAACTTATTGTCACAAAATGTCTTCAGCAATGCCAGACTTTACCTCCAGAGCCCAGGCAGGAAGGAGGAGGAAGGATAATGTCAAAGGGCCATCTTTCTCTCAAAGTGGTTTTATGTTCCGTGACAACGTTAAGAAGAAAGCCTCTTTCCACCTTTGAGCTACCCGTTGTGAGAGAAGAGACAAAGCATGGATGCTTTTGCCCCATGTATTATGTTGCTGTAACCACAGATTTCTTTCCAGTTTTCCCTGCATCCTCTATGAAATTCTCAGGCAGGGTCTTTGGGAGCTTGATGAGAAGATGAATCTTCCTAGAAATAAACTCCATGTCAGAAACAGTGCCTCATCTCCTTTAGCCACCTAAGGTTTGTAATAGAGCTGATATTGCAGCTTTTCTTGCATGATAGTTTTCCTTTCTGAGAAAGCTTCTGTTTTCAAGTAGTTTTGCAGGCCAACCTCACCATTTTGCTCATTGAGTACTACTCTATGGTAGACAATACTTAAGATGTCATTTCATAAACAATGGTAATCTGTTCCAGTTGTATTTAAAAAAATTTATTCTACTTTAATGGGATATATATATATATATATATATATCAAGAAGTAAGTTTTTCATAACATTTTTAAAAACTAATGATGCTGCTGAAAATATGGAATAGATGCATTTCCCCTATTCCTTCCATTAAATAGAAATTTTAAAATCATGAGATTATATACAAAATAAACATGAGGAAACTCTGAAAGTGGGCCAGTATAAGGCAGATGAGAACATAGGGCTCTATGAAACACAGTGGTGAATTCCCTATGTTTTATTTTTGCTTCATACATTTACCCTAGGTAATATAAACCCAACAACCTGCAAACATGAACAGGTGCAGACAAGAAAATCCCCAACAAAAGACTTCTATCTCTAGCCAAAGGTACATAAAAAGTCACCCTGAGAAGAAAGAGAACTTTCAGATAATAACCACTCTATTCTAGTCAAAGACATCAGAAAACAAAAAAGGCACACATCTCAAAGGAAAGAATAAACTGTCCTCGTTTTCAATGACATAATAGTTTACATGACAGTCAACCCTCTGAAACAATAAGGGATTGTTCAAGAGATTCATCAAGATCTCAGGATACAAGATAAATACAAAAATCAACAGATTTCTATATATTAGCTATGAATATATAGACACTAAAATAAAAATACAATACTATTTACCAACATTTAAAAGAAGAAAAATACTTAGGTATAAATCCGAGAAAACATGTATAGGGCTTATGTGCTGAAAACAATACGATGTTGATTTTTAAAATCAAGAAGATATAAATACATGGGGATACATAACATGTTTGTATTTTGAAAGATTCAACATAGCAAAGTTGCCAATTCTCCCCCAAATAAATATGCAGGTATTATGTAATTTCTATTAAAACCTCAACAAGAATTTTTTGCAGATAAGGACATTATTCTAGAAATTATAAGGAAAAACAAAGGAACTAGAATTGCTAAAAGAATTTTGAAAAAGGAGAATAAATTTGGAAGAATTAGTCTATACAATTTCAAGATTTCTTATACAACTACAGTAATCAAGATATGTAGTATTGGTGACTAGACAATGATAGACAGTTCACCGAAATGGAATAAAGAAACTTTAAGTTTGGAGGTCTCACAAAGCAATTTGGTCCACATATCATTGTTGAGTCTGTGGCCCTATAGGGGAACATAGCTATGGGGCTATGTTTGGACATAAATATGTCCAAATTATTTTTTTTAATCAAAGGAGGAAAAATAACCTTTCACCAAGTGATGCTGCAGCAGCAATTATACAGCTATAGGACAAAAAAAAAGAAAAAAAAAAGAAGGAAACCACCGATTTCTCACATTTTATTAAAAAAAAAAAAACCTGAAAATGGATCATGAACTGAAACGTAAAATATAAAGCTATAAAACAATTAGAAAAACATAAGAGCAAACCTTCAGCATCTAGAGTTAGTCAAGGAGTTCCTTAACCTTGATACCAAAAGCACAAACCATGAAAAGAAAAGTCAAAAAGTTGATAAGTCAGAATTCAACAAAATTTATAACATTTTCTCTATGAAAGACCCTGTTAAAAAATGAAAAGACATTCTTCTGACTAGGAGAAATTATTTGTAAGCGACATATCAGACAAAGTACTGGTATCGAGAAAATATAAAGAACTTTCAAAACTTAATATTAAAGAAGTATATCATCAAGATGGTAGAATAAGAAGCCCCATAGCTATGTTCCCCTATAGGGCCACAGACTCAACAATGATATGTGGACCAAATTGCTTTGTGAGACCTCCAGAATCCACTTAAGAGGTTGCAGAATCTCAGCTGAGTACAAAGCCAGGAAAAACCTCGTTAAAGCAGGTAGGAAAAGTTATTTCATTTTGCCTACGCTAGCCTCACCTACTCCCCAGAACAGTGTGGTGCCATCAGGGAGAGACTCCCAACTCCCAACTTCTCCCTCAGGAAGGACATAAAAATGTGGAACATGCATTCAACTTTCTGAATTTTAGGCAGCTGCCCAAGGAATTGGTTTCTGTTTCACCTAACTTGGAGTGCTATTGGAAACTGGTATGGTTTGTATGGCAGATTGGGGGCCAATGAGAACAAAGTCAAGTATTACTGCTAGTTTTAGCACCAGAGTGACTGCAATATTGTAGATAGGTACAAAAGGACCAAGAGATTACAAGATCCCAAGAAGCAGCATATGCAAACCTGTTTAACTTGGAAATTATGCACATAAGCTCAGAGAAAACACATTCCCCGAAAAGGTTTGGGAGTTCCTCAGAATCTCTAGCCAGGCTGATTGGTGAAGTTTTTCCCATGTCTGAAACCAGGCTGTAAAGACTGGGAGAGGCAGCTGTTTTATCATATGGTGAAAACCCAACAGAGATCACAAGGCATACAAAGAAACAGAGAAACATGGCCCAATCAAAGGAATAAAATAAGTTTCTAGAAACCAACTCTAAAGAAACAAAGATTTATGAATTCCTTGATAAAAAAAATTACATAATTTTAAATATATTCAATGAACTGAAAGAAAACACAGAGAGACAACTAAAGGAAATCAAGAAAATGATAAAATAGCAAAATGAAATTATGAACAAAGAGATAAAAACTATAAAAAAGAACCAAGCAGATTAATCCGGAACTGAAGAATATAGTAACTAAATAGAAAAAGGCATTAGAGAGATTCAACTCAAACTTGATTAAGCAAAAGAGTAAGAAAGAATTGGTTACTTTGAAGACAGGTCATTTAAAATTATTGAGTCGAAGGAGCAAAAATAAAAAAGAATGAAGCAAAGGAGAGCCTAGAGGACTTATGTGACACCATTAACCAGCAAGTTCATTGCATCTGCCCACTTTAACTCTCCTCCTTTCCAGAACAATGCAAAATAATTGGAATAAAACTCCCAACTTCTGGCTTCTTTTTAAAGAGGGAAATAAGAGTAAAATGTGCATCAATGTATGGGGTCTGTTTTATTTCTCACTTGATTCAGAGTGCTGAAAGGAACAGAGGTATAATTTGGATGCCAGTTTGGGGGACTCTGAGAACAAAGGCTAGCCCCATAGCTTGTTACAGTAAGAGGGAGATTGCAGTACCACAGATAGTCACCAGGTGGAGTAAGAGATTATGGGCCCTTGAGAACAGGGCAAACATCTTCAACAGGGAATTTACTCACAAGCCCAGAAAGGACACATTCCAAAAAATGTTAAGGAGTCCTTCATAACCTCTAGCCATGCTGATTTGTGAAGGTCTTCCCCTGTATGAAGCCAGGACAGGGAAAGGTGGCAGTTTTTTCAAATTCCCAAATCTTGACAAATGATCATAAGGTGTAAAGAAACAGGAAAACATGGCCCAAACTAATGAACTAAATAGATCTATCAGTTACCTAAGAATTCAAAATAACTCTCTTAAAGATGATCAATGAGCTTAAAGAGACCACAGATAGACAACTAAATGAAATCAAGGAAATGACAGATGAATTCAATTGCACATAGAAAAAGAGAATATCAACACAGAGACAGAAACTGTGAAACATAACTAAGTAAAAATTTTGGAAAAAATATAAAAAATAAAAGTTGATAGAGTCCACTAGACCTGCCTTATAAGAAATGCTAAAAGATCAACAAAACTGACAAACCCTTAGGTAGATTAACTAAGAAAAAAGGAGAGAAGACTCACATAATTAATAAACAAATGAGAGAAAGGACATTATAACTGATGCCACAGAAATAAGAAAGATTATAAAAGACTACAATTAATAATTACATGTCAATTAACTGGATAACTTAGAAGAAATGAATACATGTCTAAAAACATATAAACTACCAATACTGAATCATAAAGAAATAAAAATATAAACAGACAAATATGTTAAGGAGATTGAATCCGAAATTTAAAACTTCCTCTAAACAACAAAAAAATCCTGGACAAGATGGCCTTACTGAAGAATTCTACCAAGTATTTATAGAAGAATTAACACCAATCCCTTTTAAATCCTTTAAAAAAATGAAGAGAATATTTCTAAAATTTTATTTTATGAAGCAAGCGTTACACTGACACCAAATCCAGACAAAGATAATAAAAGAAAACTACAGACCAATTCCCGATAGATAGTGATGCAAAAATCTTCAACAAACTATCAGCAAAGGTATTCAACAACTTATTAAACAGATGATAGACTATAACCAAGTAAGATTAGTACCTGTAATGAAAAGTTGGATCAACATATGAAAATCAATGTAATGTGCTGTGTTACATTATTAATGTAGTATACCACATTAACAGAATAATGGATGAAAATTATAGGAGAACCTCAACTGATGCAGAAAAAGCATTTAACAAATTTCAATATTTTTATATCATGAAAACACTAAAAAAAAAAAAAAAAAACCTAAGAATAGAAAGAAACTACCATAACATAAAAAAGATCATATCTGAAAAGCCCACAGCTGACAGCATTCTCAATGTTGAAAGCCTGAAAGCTTTTCCTCTAAGATCAGGAATACCAACTATGCCCACTCTTACCAATTCTACTCAATGTAGTATTGGAAGTCCTAGCCAGAGAAATTAGTCCAGGAAAAGAAATGAAAGACATCCAAACTGGAAAGTAAAAAGAAAAATTATCTCAGTTTGCAGATGACATGATCTTATATATGAAAAATTCTAATGTCTCCGTACACACACACACACACACACACACACACAACATGTTAGAACTAATAGATTTAGCAAACTTGTAGGTACAAAATCAACATACAAAAATCAGTTGTTTCTATACACTAACAAACAAACCATAAAATAAATTAAGAAAATGTTTCCATTTACAGTATCATCAAAATAACACAATACTTAGGATAAACTCAACCAAAGTAATGAAAGACTTGTACATTGAAAAGAGCAAAATATTGCTGAAATGAATTAAAGAAGTCACAGATAAATAGAAAGATATCCCATGTTCATAGATTGGAATATTTAATATTGTTACAGTTTCTATACTTCCAATGCATTATAATATCTATCAAAAAACTATCTACAGATTCAATGCAATCTCCATCAAAATTTCAAAGGCGGGCTTCCCTGGTGGCGCAGTGGTTGAGAATCCGCCTGCCGATGCAGGAGACATGGGTTCGTGCCCTGGTCCGGGAAGATCCCACATGCCGTGGAGCAACTAAGCCCATGAGCCATGGCCGCTAGGCCTGCGCGTCCGGAGCCTGTGCTCCGCAACGGGAGAGGCCACAACAGTGAGAGGCCCGCATACCGCAAAAAAACAAAAAATTTCAAAGGCAATCTTTGTAGAAATAGAAAAAAATCCTAAAATTAATAAGGAATCTCAAGGGACCCTAGGTAGCCAAACAATCTTAAAACAGCAGAAACCAAGTTAGAAGGCTCACTTCCTGATTGCAAAACACATTACCAAGCTACAATAATCAAAATAGTGTGATTCTGGCATAAAAATGGGTATGTTTACCAACAGAACAGAATAGAAAGTCCAGAAATAAACTTTTGTTTATATAATAAATGATCTTCAATAAGGGTCCCAAAACCATACAATGGGAAAGAAAACTTTCTTAAACAAATAATTTTGGGAGAATCGTGTATCTGCATATCAAAGAATGAAGTTGGATCCTTACCTTGCACCATATATATAAATTATCTCAAAATGTGTTAAAGACTTAAATGTAAACTGTAAAATTCTAAAACTCCTATAATAATATAAGGTGTAAGCTTTATGACATTGGATTTAGCAATGACTGCTAAATGACTAGGAAAGCACAGGAAACAAAAGTAAAAATAGGCAAGTGAAACTGCATCAAACTTCAAAATTCTATGCATCAGAGAAACAATTAACATAGTGAAAAGGCAACTTACGGAATGGAAAAAAGAAAGATTTGCAAGTCACATAGTGAAGAGGTGGAAGCAAAGCAATTGCCCATCAATGGATGAATGGATAAAGAAAATGTGGTATATGCATACAAAAGAATATTATTCAACCTTGAAAAGAAAGGAAATTATGACACAGGTTGTGCCATGGATGAACCTTGAGGACACTATGTTAAGTAAAATAAACCAGTTGCAAAAGGACAAATACTGTCTGATTCCAGTTATATAATGTATCAAAATAATCAAATACATTATGGTATATGAATTAGATCTCAGTAAAGATGTTAAAATAAACAGGAAAAAAACATAGAACCAGAAAGCGGAATGGTGGTTGTCAGGGGCTGACAGAGAGGTAAATGGAAATATTTTTCAAAGGGTAAAGAATTTCAGTTTCACAAGATGAAAGATGTACAGAGATATGTTGCACAACAATGCAAATATACTTAATCCTAATAAACTGTAAACTTGAAATGGTAAATTTTATGGTATGACTTTTACCGAAATTTAAAATAAAAGTAAATTAAATAAATAAAAAGTAAATATACATCTTATATGTCTGAAAAAAAGTCAACATTAAAAAACAAAAATTCCAATTAGAACATGGTTGATAGATATAAAGAGATATTTTACCAAAGAGTGAATGACATAACAAATAAGCACATAAAAAGATACATAACAGTATAAGCCATTAGGGAAATATAAATTAAAACTCTAATGATATATATTACCATGCACCATTCAGAATGCCTAAAATAAAAAAAATTAGTAACAATACCAAATGCTAACAAGGATGAAAAGTAAGTGGATTACTAATGCATTGCTGGTAGAAATGTAAATAGTACAGCTACGCTAGAAAACAGTTTGATAAAAAGATAAAGTTACTCTTTAAAAAAGTAAACATGATCCATCAATTGCATCACCCAGCATTTATTTATCTTAGAGAAAACTTTTATATGCACAAATACCTGTAAGTGTGTATATAGCACTCTTATTTGTAGTAAATAAAAACTGGAAATAACCCAGATATTCTTCAATGGGTGAATGATGCTCCTATAGCCCATGCCTGTCATGGGATATTACTCAGATATCAAAAGGAATGAACTGGGCTTCCCTGGTGGTGCAGTGGTTGAGAATCCGCCTGCCGATGCAGGGGACACGGGTTCGTGCCCCGGTCCGGGAAGATCCCACATGCCGCGGAGCAGCTGGGCCCGTGAGCCATGGCCGCTGACCCTGCGCGTCCGGAGCCTGTGCTCCGCAACGGGAGAGGCCACAACAGTGAGAGGCCCGCGTACTGAAAAAAAAAAAAAAAGGAATGAACTATTGATATATGCAACAACCTGGATGAGTCATCAGTGAATTACACTGAGTGGGAAAAGCCAATCCCAAACGCTTGCATACTGTGTGATTCTATATATATAACACTCTGAAATGAGAAAAATATAGAAATGGAGAACTTATTAGTTATTGCCAAGGGTTAAGGAGAGCGTGGAGAAGGATTAAAGGGAACAGCTTATGGATATAAAAGGCAACATGAGGGATCCTTGTGGAGGTGGAAATATTCTGTATCTTGAATGTCAGTGTCAATATTCTGGTTTGATACTGTACTTTAGTTTTACAAAGAGACAAAACAATTCTAAACGTTTATGCAACTAGTAATAGAGCTTCAGTATACCTTAGGGAAATACTGATAGAACTGATAGAAATGGACAAACTAACAGTTGTCAGAGATTTTCAATACCCCTCTCTCAATAATTTATAAGGTAAAGGAAATAGAATGTGAATAAGAAGTTTCTATGAAACAAGTAGGCAGAAAGTCAGTAAGGATCTAGAAAACACAACAACATGATCAACCAAATTGACATAGTTGGTGTTTTATAACAGTACCTCACAACAGAAGAATACACATTCTTTTCAACTGCACATAGAAAATTGACCAATTCATCTGTTGATGGACATTTAGGTTGTTTCCATGTCTTGGCTATTGTGAATAATGCTGCTATGAACATAGGGGTGCTTGTAACTTTTTTAGTTATAATTTTGTCCAGATATATGCAAAACAGCAACAGACTCACACAGAGAACAGACTTGTGGTTGTCAAGGGGGAGGGGGAATGGAGGAGGGATGAACTGGAAGTTTGGGGTTGGTAAATGTAAACTACTACACATTGAATGGATAAACAATAAGGTCCTACTGTATAGCACAGGTAACTATATTCAATATCCTGGGATACACCATAATAGAAAAGAATATAAAAAAGAATGTATAGATATGGGTATAACTGAGTCACTTTGCTGTACAGCAGAAATTAACACAACATTGTAAATCAACTATACTTCAATAAAAAAATAAAAAATAAAGAAAATTGACCATGATAGACCATGTTTTGAACCGTAAAATGTCTTAATATGTTTAAAAAGATTGAAGTCATATTTTGTTCTAGCCACCAGTTCTAGGCCTCAATGGAATTAAATTTGAAATAAGTAACAAAAAGATTCCTGGAAAACCTACAAGTATTTGGAAACAAATTCAAATACTTTAAATTGAGACTCTTGAGTCAAAAAGAGAAATCAAAAAGGAGATCTCAGCCAGTAGAAAAAGAAGAAAAAGAAATAAAAGACTTTGATATTGGAAAGAAAGGATAAAGCTGTTTTGTGAATGGTATGATCATCAACATCCAAGTAGTAAATCTATAGAATCAATAATCAGTCTTCTAGAACTATTACACAATTTTGATAAGGTTGTAGAATACCAGATCAATATATAGAAAAAATAATTTCTATAAAACTGTCAACTAACAACTAAAATCTGAAAAAAACATATATAATGCCATTTACAATAGCATAAAAAAGTGAAATACATAGTGATAAATTTGACAAAAGTAAAAGACCTATAACACTAAAAATGAAAAATCTTTGATGAAAGACATTAAAATGACATAAATAGAGTGTTTTGGGTCATTCTCAGCCTATCGATAGTGATGCTATGGGCTAGAAATGCCTGAGCACTAACCTGGGCCTGTATTACTGTGGCAGCCCCATAGACATTTCCCTGACCAGAGTCAGTGTTGTGGCTGCACTGGCTGGTGTGCTTCTTATTATGATTTCAGGATACACCTCAGCAAAAACCATCAGGGAACTCTGAAAAAAACAAGGTTGTTTACCTTCACGTCTTTGCGGGTACATGATATGCTCCACAAAGCAAGGTCATAAGTAGAGAAAGAAAGAGAAACAGAAATAGAGCCCATGAACCTGGAGTTCTGCCTTTATTGGGGTCATGGGTGGGGTTCCTGGGGTTTTGCAGTTTTACTCTTTACTGGTGAATTTAAAAATAAGAGCAGGAACTAAAGTGTGGGAAGGGAAAAGCAGGGTCTCTCAAGTGGTCAGTTATCTAGGTCACCCAGGGCTACAAGGGGAACTTCAGGGTTGGGGTGGCACAGCTTGGCTCTTTATCTAGTTGTGTAGTTAGCAATGTACTTATTCCAGATGAATGTCTTTGAAATGGATGCCTCAGTAGTCAAAAGCTTAATGTCAAGCACTTACATTATAATCAGAAAGGTTAATTGCCAGGCACTTACACTACAGAGATATACATGTTCACAGGTCAGAAGTTTCAATACTATTAACATGTGGATTCCTCCAACTGTAACTATATATCCAACACAATCCCTATCAAAATCCCAGTGAGCTTTCTGTAAAATTTGACCACGTGATTCTAAAATCCATGTGAAAATGGAAAAGACATAAAATAACCAAAACAATTTTGAAAAAGAACATAGTTAGGGGGATAACATTACCTAATTCAAGATTTATATAAAACAACAATAATCAAGACAATGTAGTTTTGTTGTAAAAATTGGAAAGTAAATCAATGAAATGGAATAGAGTCCAGAAACAGACTTAAACATTTATAGACAAATGTTTTTCTGTTTTTTTTTTTATTTGTTTGCTTGTTTTTTACTATGGTGCAAAGGTTCTTCAATGGAGAAAGTGTAGTCTTTTCCAAAAATGGTGCTAGAAAAATTGGTATCTATATGCAAAAAACAAACCAAAGTAAACCAAACCAAACAAACATTGATCCATGCTTTGCACTCTATACAAAAAAATAGCACAAAATGGATCACATACCTAAATATAAACTTAAAATTATAAAACTTCTAGAAGAAAACATAGGATAATTTTTTTAGCACTGGCTCAGGCAAAGGTTTCTTAGATCTCACACCACAAGTATGATACACAAAAGAATAAATTGACAAATTAGACTTCATCAGAAGTAAAAGCTATTGCTCTTTAAAAGACTTTTTTAAGGTAATAAAAAGATATATCACAGGCGTGTAGAAAATATTTGCAAAACATATATGTTTTAAAGGGCTTGTATCCAGAATACATGAAGAACACTCAAAGCACAATAAATAAATAAATAAAAATTTTAAATGAGCTAACCATTTGAACAGACACTTCATCAAAGAAGGTACATGGACAGATGTTCAGCACATGAACAAATATTCAATGTCATTAGCCATTAGGAAAATGCAAGTGAAAAGCTGTATGAGAAACTACTCCACACCTATTAGGATGGCTAAAATTTCAAAGACTGACCATACCATGTATTGGTGAAGATATAGAGAAACTGAACCTCTCATATGTTGCTGATGAGATTGTAAAACAGTACAATCATTTTGGAAAACCATCTGGCAGTTTTTTAAAAATGTAAATATATACTCCTAAGTGTCTACCCAAGATGAAAGAAAACATATCTCCATACAAATACTCACGAATTTTCGCAGCAGCTGAATTTGTAATAGTCAAAAGGTGAATGGATAAACAAACAATGGAATAATACCCTGAAATAAAAAGGAATGGGCTAATGATAGTTCTGTGATATGCATGAATCTCAAAATAATTACACACAGAGAAGGAAGTCAGGTGAAAAAAAAGGATACATATTATATGGTTCCATTTATATAAAATTCTAATAAATGCAAAATAAGATATAGTGACAGAAGCAGATGGGTAGTTGCCTAGGGCTGGATGGGAGTCATAGCATGAAGAGATTAAAAAAAAGACAACAGGAAACTACTAGGGATGATGGATGTCTTCATTATCTTGATTGTGCTGATGTTTTCACAGGTATATACATATGTCAAAGTTCATCAAATTATACTCTTTAAATATGCACACTTTATTATATTTCAATTATACTCCAATGTAACTTTTATTTTTTTAAGTATTAGAAAGTGCAATTTGTGTTGTCCTAAGAGTGAAAATCCCCTTACCCAGCCACAATCCCCATGGGTAAGTTAGAATTATGAATTGAAACTTCCTATTTCACGAACATGGGTACAATGAACTAATCTGATGTTTACAACTTCTGAAACAAGAGAATAAACATATCAAAGGTGTCAAAATATGCATTCTAGACTGACTTTTGGGTTTTACATGAGAGTTTTTTGCAAATATACTTTGTAAAGTGGGCTTTTCTTAATTTTAATGATGCCCTTAACTTCTTCAAGAGAAAACAGTGACTTTTGAGTGTGGGAAGTTAATAAAAACATTGATTACAGCAAATATCTGAAATTAACATAATTAAACAATATTTGCTTTTTGCAGGTTTAAAATAGTGTCAAACTAGTTTTGTTAAATATGTGTGTATTTAAGTTTTTTAAAAAAGAAGTGGTTGATAATCAGTAATAGTAGTTTAATTCTGGGCTTCTAATGAAAAGAACAGATCTCTAAAAAAATAAATCTTTTAATCAGCCCTCCACCTTCTGATTACTCCATCCTCACAGCATACTCCTAAAATTATCAGGGGGGAGCATAATGGATCAACAGGAATCTTTATGGTTTATTCCTTCCATAAGTAGAGAACATTCTTGTATGCAAAAAATAAAAGAAAAAATTAAGGGCAAAGACCTGACAATGTTGAATTCTATTTGACCTGTTGCCCACCTTTGAACTACTCCTCTGAGGCAAGGTTGATTGACGTGCAGGAAGCTATAAACTGTTAAGATATAGGAAAGAAATCCAGGAGATAGGAGCATAACAAAGAACCAGTTACAAGGAAGTAAATCAATGCTGCCAATGGAAAGAGGTTGCTGTTAATATGGGGGAAGGGTGAGAGCACTCTAGCCTGGTTAAAAAGTGCATGGGAGAAATGTCTAGTTAGATTTTTGCCCGTTTTTTGATTGAGTTGTTTGTTTGTTTTGATATTGGGTTGCATGAGCTGTTTGTATATTTCAGAGATTAATTCCTTTCTGGTCAATTCTTTCAGAGATATTTTCTCCCATCATGTTGTTTGTATTTTTGTTTTGTTGATGGTTTCCTTTGTTGTGCAAAAGCTTTTAATTTTAATTAGGTTCCATTTGTTTATCTTTCTTTTTATTTCCATCACTCTAGGAGACAGATCCAAAAAATTCTTGTTGCGATTTATGTCAGAGGGTGTTCTACCTATGTTTTCCTCTAAGAGTTTTACAGTAACCAGCCTTACATTTAGATCTTTAATCCATTTTGAGCTTATTTTTGTGTATGGAATTAAGTTGTGTTGTAATTTCATTCTTTTACATGTAGCTGTCCAGTTTTCCCAGCACCACTTATTGAAGAGACTGTCGTTTCTCCATTGTATATTCTTGCCTCCTTTGTCATAGATTAGGTAACCATAGGTGCATGGGTTTATCTCTGGGCTTTCCATCCTATTCCATTGATAAGTATTCGGTTTTTGTACCAGTACCCTACATTTTGATTATTGTAACTCTGTAGTATAGTCTGAAGTCAGGGAGCCTGATTCCTCCAGCTCCAAAGAAAACATACAGAGGGCCAAGAGGCACATGAAAAGATGCTCTACATCACTAATTATTAGAGAAATGCAAATCAAAACTACAATGAGTTATCACCTCACACTTGTCAGAATGACCATTATCAAAAAATCTACAAACAATAAATACTGGAGAGGGTGTGGAGAAAAGGGAACCCTCCTATACTGTTGATGGTAATGTAAATTGGTACAAACATTATGGAGAACAGTATGGAGTTCCCTTAAAAAGCTAAAAATAGAGCTACCATATGATCCACTCCTGGGCATATATCTGGAGAAAGCCATAATTCGAAAAGATATATGTACCCCAATGTTCATGGCAGCAGTATTTACAATAGCCGGGACACGGAAGCAACCTAAGTGTCGGATAAAAGAAGATGTGGTACATATGTACAATAGAATTTTACTCAGCCATAAAAAAGAACAAAATAATGCCATTTGCAGCAACATGGATGGATCTAGAGATTGTCATACTGAGTGAAGTAAGTCAGACAGAGAAAGGCAAATAACATATGATGTTGCTTATATGTGAAATCTAAAATATTGGTACAAATGAACTTATTTACAGAACAGAAATAGAGTCACAGATGTAAGGAAAAAACTTATGGTTGCCAGGGGGAAGGGAGGGGAAGAATAAACCGAAAGATTGGGATTGACATATATATACTACTATGTATAAAATAGACATCTAATAAGAAGCTACTGTATAGCACAGGGAACTCTACTCAATATTCTGTAATGACCTATATGGGAAAATAATCTAAAAAAGAGTAGATATATGTATATGTATAACTGATTCATTTAGCTGTACAGCAGAAACTAGCATGGCATTGTAAATCAATGCCAGGAAGGAATGGCTCCAGCCTAGGGTTTCTGGGAGAGAAAGTTTAATTGGAGATGCATTGCAGTACAAAATAATAAAAGGGGAGCAGCATCAAGGAGAACATATTGCCTTTTGATAAACAGGGATGGGCTAATCATCATGTTGGGCCAATAACATTTGACACTGAAGATACTTGTCCATTCAACACAACACGTGCTATATGAGTATGTGTGTGTGTGTTAGAAAAACTGTTGAATCTCAAACATAAGCATACATGTCTTCTGACTAGACCAGATGCATCACATATTAAATAGCAAGAAGTGTGAACAGATAGCAAGGTAATGAGGTAAAATGCCAGCAGAGAGGAAACAGGCTGCAAGGGAGCATGGAAAGTGGCCATCTGACCCTTCAGACTCAGGAGGCATAGGGAGTAGGGCTCATAATATTTTTAGGGACCCATGAATATGTTAAATATGCAATTTTAATTTCTTTGAAAATATGAAGAAAAGTAAAGATGATAATGTAACAATGATTTTAAACTACAATACATTTGTCTTTATACTGACACAGTCACAATTTTTCAATGTATTTTCTTTGTTTCTCATGAAGGAGGAAGCTTACAATAGCAATAGTGCCTCAGGTCCACAAAAGTCATAATGTAGCCCTACTTGAAGGAAGCTACTCACAAGCCTTCGTGTCTTATTAAACATTAAGCTTATGCAGTGTCAAGGTGACCCTCACGTTCATAACATGGACAGCAGTGTGGAGAGAAATGCAATTTTCCTGGGCTAGAAAGCAGCAACGAGATAAGTCAAAGAGCTGTGTTGCTATGGAGTTCCCCAAAGGTGCTTAAACACACCCTCCTCAGGGCAGGTGCTTGTCTGAGAGGGGCCAAGTAAGAATCAGCAGTATCTGCTCCAAGGTGGCCTGCAGTGTCTTTCTAATCATGTCCTCCTCCTGCTAGAAACATGTGGGTGTTACCTTGACTACAGGCTAAAGTTACTAAAAAGAGCATAGGAGGACTTTTATTATCTATTCCCAGCTTACCTTTGTTTCCTTACCTCCAGTGGAAAATAAAAAATCAGAAGAGAATTTTGGTTAAACAGTAAAATGGTAACACTATTCAAAAACTCACCAGGGGATGAGGAGGTAGACCTTAACACAAAGAGAGAGAACAGTGTCAGGATGCACCATTAAAGCTCAAGATACATGATTTATTATACACTATCAAGATACACTATCTAACCTCTGAAAGATCACCACCAGTACTGTATTGCATAATAGCAGCATTCACAAATAATATTCTGATAAATGTCCATAAATCTCTGAAGACTTTTCATGCTAAAACATGCTGTTTGTGTCATATTGAAACCTTCTTCTACTTTTTCCTGATATGATTGCATCTCTCAACCTTGATTCTCATTGCAATTGGTAAGGATGCTCAATTGTGCCCCCACCTCATTTCAGGGTTGGTGGGTTCTTTCTGTTGTGAGAGTCTCAAGGTGGGCAGGACTGGAACTCGGGCTTGTACAATCAGAAGCATTAGTGGATTGCTTTCATCAGCTGAGTGTGAGTGTAGAAGGCTTTGCCTGTAGGAGCCCTACAGGGTGCTTGAAAGGGTCATTGGCTTTTACAGAAAAAGTAAATGATTTGAAAAAAAAAAAGCCAAGTGTGATGGAATGAAACCCACTCCACTACAGTGACACAGATGAAAGTCCCAAAAGTAATGATTAAAGCCACTGCTGATATCTGTCCACCCTCACAGCAGGTAGAAGAAGAAATGGAGTGACCAGAGGAAGAACCAACACTACTGCCTTCTGGTGTCTGCATACCTCTGCAAGGGTACAGGCTGGTCTATGAGACATATGTTGTAGGTACTTATGATACTTGATAGGCATTTCATGAATAGGAAGCACAGATAGCTAAAGGCATAGACATGATGCGTAATCTACTTTTATCACTTTTATCTTCTATATTGTGTTACCTGCTCTTTTTTCCTAGTAATTTGTACTGTTTATAAACAGATTCTTAGTTTTAGAATATTTTTTTTTTTTACCATTTTATCCATCCTTGAAAGGGGAAGATCTCTCCAGGTCAATAGGGTGAAGAGAGTTTCCTTCCAAAGGCTTTATGGACCCTTTGATCTTGTTTCTTCTCCCCTCTCTCAGATGTGGCTGAGTCTGGTCACTGGGCACAGTGCTCCTTGCTCAGGACAGGGTACCCCACAGTCTGGGGCTGAGGGAGGGCTGCAGGGCAAAACCCACCCTCTCCTAGGTGGTGGTGGGCTAGTGTCCAAGTTAGGGACATAGTTGATGTTTTAAACCTGATGCTCTTGGTGAGGGAGGATATGAAAAACATTGATCTTAAATTCTTCTGCATTATACCTGTACAAAAGATTTTATTTTAACTAAAGGACTATGGATTTCAAATTTGTATCTGAATCTGCTGAGACAATTAACTGGTAGGGGTGATATACCCTTCTGTTCAGGTGAGGGTATTGGTTAAAAGGGAGTCAGGGAAAAAGCATTTGAGTTAATACATGACAACTATCTCCCATTTCTTATGTGTATAAATATTTTCTAATTAAAATTCCTCTTTTGCAAATTATTCTGCAAAAGTTACCATAAAAAGCATTCTATCCATGCTGATTCTGCTTCATTTACCAATAGCATAAACACACAACTTTTGCTAAAGTTGTTAGAAAATCAAAATGAAATAGTTGGCAATTAAATAAGCTTCCTTGGAACATTAGCATATTATTTCTACAGTGGGTCATTTGGAAAATAGTAGAAGATAAACCAGAATTATACAACAATTTGTGTAATTTACATAAGTTTTGATAAAAAATAGTGAGGAGGGGACCTTCAAGATGGTGGAGGAGTAAGACGTGGAGATCACCTTCCTCCCCACAAGTACATCAAAAATACATCTACATGTGGAACAACTCCTACAAAACACCTACTGAAAGCTGGCAGAAGATCTCAGACTTCCCAAAAGGCAAGAAACTCCCCCTACGTACCTGGGTAGGACAAAAGAAAAAAGAAAAACAGAAAAAAAATAGGGATGGGACCTGCACCTCTGGGACGGAGCTGTGAAGGAGGAAAAGTTTCCACACACTAGGAAACCCCTTCACTGGTGGAGATGGGGGGGGGGGAGCTTCGAACCATGGAAGAGAGCACAGCAACAGGGGTGCAGAGGGCAAAGCGGAGAGATTCCTGCACAGAGGATCAGTGCTGGCCAGCACTCACCAGCCTGAGAGTCTTCTCTGCTCACCCACCAGGGTGGGTGGTGTCTGGGAGTGGAGGCTCGGGCTTTGGAGGGCAGATCCCAGGAAGATTACTGGGGTTGGCTGCATGAACACAGCCCGAAGGGGGCTAGTGCTCCAGAGCTAGCCATGAGGGAGTCCGGGGAAAAAAGTCTGGAACAAGCGACCATTGTTTTGGGGTACTCAAGGAGAGGGGATTCAGAGCACCACCTAAACGAGATCCAGAGATGGGCATGAGCCACGGCTATCAGTGTGGACACCAGAGACTGGCATGAAACACTATGGCTGATGCTGCAGCCACCAAGAAGCCTGTGTGCAAGCACAGGTCACTATCCACATCTCCACTCTTGGGATCCTGTGCAGCACACCACTGCCAGGGTCCCATGATCCAGGGACAACTTCCCTGGGAGAACACATGGCATGCCTCAGGCTGTTGCAAGTTCACGCAGGCCTCTGCCACTGCAGGTCATGCAGGCCTCTGCCGCTCCATACCCCTCTTTCCCCCCAGCCTGAGTGAGCCAGTTGCCCCTAATCAGATGCTACTTTAACCCCATCCTGTCTGAGTGAAGAACAGACACTCTCAGGCAAACTATATGTAGAGGCGGAGCCAAATCCAAACCTGAACACCAAGAGGTGTGCAAACAAAGAAGAGAAAGGGAAATTTCTCCCAGCAGCCTCAGGAGCAGGGGATTAAATCTTCACATCAACTTGATGTACCCTATATCTGTGGAATACCTGAATAGACAACAAATCATCCCAAAATTGAGGCTGTGGAATTTGGGAGCAACTGTAGACTTGGGGTTTTCTTTCTGCATCTAATTTGTTTCTGGTTTTATGTTTATCTTAGTTTAATATTTAGAGCTTATTATCATTGGTACATTTGTTTATTGATTTGGTTGCTCTCTTCCTTTTATATTTATTTATTTATTTTTCCTTTTTCTCTTTTTGTGAGTGGGTATGTGTATGCTTCTGAGTGTGATATTGTCTGTATAGCTTTGTTTTTTCCATTTGTCCTAGGGTTTCATCTGTCCATTTTTGTTTATGTTTTTCTTAGTATGGATTTTAGTGCTCACTATCATTGGTGGATTTCTTTATTGGTTTGGTTGCTCTCTTCTTTCTCTCTGGCTTTTATTCTTACTTTTGAAAAATTTTAATGTTTTTAAAAAATTATTTTATTAATTTTTTTCTTTTTTTTTTTTTCTCCCTTTTCTTCTGAGTCATGTGGCTGACAGGGTCTTGGTGATCTGGTCAGGTGTCAGGCCTGAGTCTCTTAGGTGGGAGAGCTGAGTTCAGGACTTTGGTCCACCTCCTGGCACCATGTAACAACAAATGGTGAAAGCTTTCTGAGAGATCTCCATCTCAAAGCTAAGACCCTGCTCCACTCAGCAACCAGCAAGCTACAGTGCTGGACACACCATACCAAACAACTAGCAAGACAGGAACACAACCCCACCTATTAGCAGAGAGACTGCTTAAAATCATAATAAGTTCACAGACATCCCAAAACACACCACTGGACATGGTCATACACACCAGAAAGAAGACATCCAACTTCATCCACCAGAACATAGGCACCAGTCCCCTCCACCAGGAACCTACACAACCCACTGAACCAACCTTACCCACTTGGGGCACACACCCAAAACAATTGGAACTATGAAGCTGTAGCCTGCAAAAAGGAGAACCCAAACACAGTAAGTTAAACAAAATGAGAAGACAGAGAAATACACAGAAGATGAAGGAGAAAACTAAAAAAACACCAGACCAAACAAATGAAGAGGAAATAGGCAGTCTACCTGAAAAAGAATTCAGCATAATTATAGTAAAGATGATCCAAAATCTAGGAAATAGAATGGAGAACATACAGGAAATGTTTAACAAGGACTTAGAAAAACTAAAGAGCAAACAAACAATGATGAACAACACAATAAATGAAATTAAAAATTCTCTGGAAGGAATCAATAGCAGAATAACTGAGGAAGAAGAACAGATAAGTGACCTGGAAGACAAAATACTGGAAATAACTACCACAGAGCAGAAAAAGAAAAAAGAATGCAAAGAATTGAGAAAAGTCTCAGAGACCTCTGGGACAACATTAAATGCAACAACATTCGAATTGTAGGGGTCCCAGAAGAGGAAGAGAAAAAGAAAAAGAAAGGGACTGTTAACATATTTGAAGAGATTATAGTTGAAAACTTGCCAAGTATGGGAAAGGAAATAGGCAATCAAGTCCAAGAAGTGCAGAGAGTCCCATACGGTATAAATCCAAGAAGAAACACACCAAGACACATATTAATGAAACTATCAAAAATTAAATACAAAGAAAAAACATTAAAAGCAGAAAGGGAGAAGCAAGAAATAACATACAAGGAAATCCCCATAAGGTTAACAGCTGATCTTTCAGCACAAACTCTGCAGACCAGAAAGGAGTGGCAGGACATATTTATGTGATGAAAGGGAAAAACCTACAACCAAGATTAGTCTACCCAGCAAGGATCTCATTCAGGTTCAAAGGAGCAATTAAAAACTTTACAGACAAGCAAAAGCTAAGAGAATTCAGCATCACAAAACCAGCATTACAACAAATGTTAAAGGAACTTCTCTAAGGGGGAAACAAAAGAGAAGAAAAAAACTGACAATAACAAACCCCAAACAATTAAGAAAATGGTAATAGGAACATACATAGTGATAATTACCTTAAATATAAATGGATTAAATACTCCAACATAAAGAGATACTGGCTGAATGGATACAAGAACAAGATCTGTATATATGCTGTCTACAAGAACTCACTTAAGACCTAGGGACACATACAGACTGAAAGTGAGGGGATGGAAAAATATATTCCATACAAATGGAAAAGAAAAGAAAGCTGGAGTAGCAATTCTCATATCAGAAAAACTAGACTTTAAAATAAAGACTATTACAAGAGACAAAGAAGAGCACTACATAATGATCAAGGGATCAATCCAAGAAGAAGATATAACCATTGTAAATATTTATGCACCCAACATACGAGCACCTCAATATATAAGGCAAATATTAACAGCCATAAAAGGGGAAATTGACAATAAAAAATCATATTAGGAGATTTTAACACCCCAGTTTCACCAATGGACAGATGATCAAAAATGAAAATAAATAAGGATACAGAAGCTTTAAATGACACATTAAAGGAGATGGACTTAATTAACATTCAAGGTACATTACATACAAAATCAAGAGAATATGCTTTCTTCTCAAGTGCTCATGGAAGATTCTGCAGGATAGATTATATCCTGCGTCACAAATTAAGCCTTGGTAAATTTAAGAAAATTGAAATTGCATCAAGTATCTTTTCCGACAACAACGCTATGAGACTAGATATCAATTTCAGGAAAAAAGTTGTAAAGAATACAAACACATGGAGGCTAAACAATACCCTACTAAATAACCAAGAGATCACTGAAGAAATCAAAGATGAAATCAAAAATATCTAGAAAAAATGGCAATGAAAAGACAATGACGTAAAACCTATGGGATGCAGCAAAAGCAGTTCTAAGAGGGAAGTGTATAGCAATAGAGTCCTACCTCAAGAAACAAGAAATGTCTCAAATAAACAACTTAAACTTAAAGCAATTAGAGAAAGAAGAACAAAAAATCCCCAAAGTTAGCAGAAGGAAAGAAATCATAAAGATCAGATCAGAAATAAATGAAAAAGAAATAAAGGAAATGATAGCAAAGATCAATAAAACTAAAAGCTAGTTCTTTGAGAGGAAAAAAAAAATTGATAAACCATTACCCAGGCACATAAAGAAAAAAAGGGAGAAGATTCTAATCAATAGAATTAGAAACAAAAAAGGAGAAGTAACAACTGACACTGCAGAAATACAAAGGATCATGAGAGATTACTAAAAGCAACTCTATGACAATAGAATGGACAACCTGGAAGAAATGAACAAGTTCTTAGAAAAGCACAACGTTCTGAGATGGAACCAGGAAGAAATAGAAAATATGAACAGGCCAATCACAAGCACTGAAATTGAAACTGTGATTAAAAATCTTCCAACAAACAGGAGTCCTGGACCAGATGGCTTCACATGCAAATTCTATCAAACATTTAGAGAAGAGCTAACAACTATCCTTTTCAAACCCTTCCAAAATATAGCAGAGGGGGGAACACTCCCAAACACATTCTTCATGGCCACCATCAGCCTGATACCAAAAGAAGACAAAGATGTCACAAAAAAAGAAAACTACAGGCCAATATCACTGATGAATATAGATGCAAAAATCCTCAACAAAATACTAGCAAACAGAATCCCACAGCACATTTAAAGGATCATACACCATGATCAAGTGGGATTTATCCCAGTAATGCAAGGATTCTTCAATATATATAAATCAATCAATATGATACACCATTTTAGCAAATTGATGGAGAAAAACCATATGATCATCTCAATAGATGCAGAAAAAGCTTTTGACAAAATTCAATACTTATTTATGATAAAAACTCTGCAGAAATTGGGCATAGAGGGAACTTAGCTCAAAATAATAAAGGCCATATATGACAAACCCACAACCAACATCATTCTCAGTGTTGAAACCCTGAAACCATTTCCACTAAGATCAGGAACAAGACAAGGTTGCCCTTTCTCACCATTATTATTCAGCATAGTTTCAGAAGTTTTGGCCAAGCAATCAGAGAAGAAAAGGAAATAAAAGGAGTCCAAATCAGCAAAGAAGTAAGACTGTCACCATTTGTAGATGACATGATACTATACATACAGAATTCTAAAGATGCTACCCCAAAATTACTAGTGCTAATCAATGAATTCAGTAAAGTAGCAGCATACAAATTAATACACAGAAATCCCTTGCATTCCTATAAACTAACGACAACAAATCTGGAAGAGAAATAAAGGAAACACTCCCATTTACCATTGCAACAAAAAGAATAAAATACCTAGGAATAAACCTACCTAGGGAGACAAAAGACCTGTATACAGAAAACTACAAGACACTGATGAAAGAAATTAAAATGATACAAACAGATGGAGAGATATACCATGTTCTTGGATCGGAAGAATCAACATTGTGAAAATGACTATACTACCCAAAGCAATTTAAAGATTCAATGCAATCCCTATCAAAATAACAATGGCATTTTTCACAGAACTAGAACAAAATGTCTCACAATTTGTATGGAAACACAAAAGACCCCAAATAGCTAAAGCAGTCTTGAGAAAGCAAAACGGAGCTGGAGGATTCAGGCTCCCAGACTTCAGACTGTACTACAAAGCTACAGTAAGCAAGACAGTATGGTACTGGCACAAAAACAGAAATATAGATCAATGGAACGGGATAGCAAGCACAGAGATAAACCCACACACATATGGTCACCTTATCTTTGATCACAGAGGCAAGAAGATACAATGGAGAAAAGACAGCCTCTTCAATAAGTGGTGCTGGGAAGCTGGACAGCTATATGTAAAAGAATGAAATTAGAACACTCCCTAACTACATTCATAAAAATAAACTCAAAATGGATTAAAGACCTAAATGTAAGGCCAGACACTATAAAACTCTTAAAGGAAATCATAGGCAGAACACTCTATGACATAAATCACAGCAAGGTCCTTTTTGACCCACCTCCTAGAGAAATGGAAATAAAAACAAAAATAATCAAAAGGGACCAAATCAAACTTAAAAGCTTTTGCATGGCAAAGGAAACCATAAAGAAGATGAAATGACAACCCTCAGAATGGGAGAAAATATTTGCAAACGAAACAACTAACAAAGGATTAATCTCCAAAATATGCAAGCAGCTCATGCAGCAGCTCAATATCAAAAAAACAAACAACCCAATCCAAATATGGGTAGAAGACCTAAATAGACATTTCTCCAAAGAAGATATACAGACTGCCAACATACATATGAAAGGATGCTCAACATCACTAATCATTAAAGAAATGCAAATCAAAACTACAAAAAGGTATCACCTCACACCTGTCAGAATGGCCATCATGAAACATCTACAAACAATAAATGCTGGAGAGGGTGAGGAGAAAAGGGAATCCTTTTGCACTGTTAGTGGGAATGTAAATTGATACAGCCACTATGGAGAACAATATGGAGATTCCTTAAAAAACTAAAAATAGAACTACCATATGACCAAGCAATGCCACTACTGAGCATATATCCTGAGAAAACCATAATTCAAAAAAAGTCATGTACCACAATATTCATTGCAGCTCTATTTACAATAGCCAGGACGTGGAAGCAACCTAAGTGTCCTTCAACAAATGAATGGATTAAGAAGGTATGGCACATATATACAATGGAATATTACTCAGCCATAAAATGAAATGAAATTGAGTTATTTGTAGTGAGGTGGATAGACATGGACTCTGTCATACAGAGTGAAGTAATCAAAAGAGAAAAACAAATACTGTATGCTAACACATATATATGAAATCTAAAATAAAATGGTTTTGAACAATCTAGGGGCAAGGCAGGAATACAGACGCAGATGTAGAGAATGGACTTGAGGACACAGGGAGGGGAAGGGTAAGCTGGGACGAAGTGAATGAGTGGCATGGACATATATACACTACCACATGTAAAATAGATAGTAGTAGGAAGCAGCCACCATACAGGGATATCAGCTCGGTGCTTTGTGTCCACCCAGAAGGGTGGGCTAGGGTGGGTGGGAGGGAGATGCAAGAGGGAGGAGATATGGAGATATATGTACACGTATAGCTGATTCACTCTGTTATACAGCAGAAACTAACACACCATTGTAAAGCAATTCTACTCCAATAAAGATGTTAAAAAAAAAAGTGAGGCCCTCACTCCAATTATACCCATACTTCAGTATCTACATATGTGTAAATAGGAGATCTTCTGAGAGCTCTATGGTATCATATAAAGGATAGTTCCTTTATTTCTGTTAAGATTTAAAGCTCCTACATCCAATTCCAATAACAATATGGCACAATCATTGATTCTTTTCTTTTATGATTTCCAGTATTTCTCACTTTCAATTAGCCTTTTGAATTTTAAAGCATACATTTACAAATTGTACATTTCATTTAATTGGCAGGTGGCAATAAATGCTAGATCTGTATGTGTGCCAGTTGCAATAAATGAAAGGGAACAGTAAATAAAGGACACTGTTTATTTAGGCAAAAAATCATTTGATAAAAGGATCAAGGCAGGTGCATGAAATATGAGGAAATAGGAAAACTTGGCACTAGTATTTTTAGAAGGAGTATAACTCTGAGCCAAATAGGAAATCATGGTTATTTCCTATTCCCTATGGGCCATTTAAATATTTTAAACTGTTATGAAGGTACAGGGGAAATTGGCCTATGTGTGGATTTTCACTGTCCAGCACAGATTGTCAAAATGCAGTATTTTATTGATGGTACAACTTCAATAGATTAAAATCATCCATATTTCATGATGAGTCTTGATTAATGAAAGTAGTTCATCACCAGATACCAAGTTCTTCACTGCTTAAACTTTTTGCCTCTCTTTTTCCTTCCCTGATTTAACGGGGTGATATGACATCCATATAGGTACAAAATAAAAGTAGAAGCTCATGGAATGGTTCTGAAGGAACTTCCTGGGATAGCTATAGATGTGTTGGGCTCTCACCACCGCAATGGCTACATTGCATACTCCACTGAATACCTGGGACCTGCCCATTGGAGATGGCATCTCTGATATTACTACTTTCTCCCTCTGCATGTATTTTGTTTTATATGTTTCTGATCATTCAATTTCTGCTAAGAATCATCCCAAGAGACCATGACCAGCATTTCCTCTCTTTGAGCCAATACTTTGGTCATTTATGTAATAAGAATTTCCTCAGAGATATAGCAGATGCCATTCAGCTCAAGTTTATTTGCATATCTATTTTGCTATCATAAAGTTCATGACAACCCAAGTCTGAAGCATATTTGCCTGCTAGTGGTTGGAGTGAGGCCTATAAGATATTTATACTGTCAGAAGGTTGTGCCTGTGTGGGGTTAGAGGAGTTGGTTCTGAGGGCCAGGGTCATGCTAGAATGAGGGAAAGTCTATGAACCTTAATTCTGGTGTCTGCTGAAGTGTGCTAGTACTGGCAGATATCATAGATTATAGATAGATAAGAGGACCAGGTCCAAAAATGAACTAATTAAGAAATCAGGAAGCATTCAAGAGTTACTATAGGACTAGAGAAACAGAGGCTACATTTTAGGAGACTGAAGACTCAGTGGGAAAGACACATATACAGGAAAACCCTAAAGGTGAGTTCCAAACATGCACAGCAGGTGTTCAGTCCTTTCCTGCATTGGTAACCTGCATGCTCAATGGTTTGTACTTGTCCTTTTGACCAGAAGAGACAGAAAGGAGAGGGATGTTCGTTGAGGCATGCTTGTTGTTGGATGCTCATCATATAATTGATCTAGTCCTGGGGGAAGGCCCACAAACAGGACAAAAGGCCTTCCAAGTAGTCTCCCATCTTAAAAGAGCCACCACAGCAGTGTCTCAAAGTGTGTTTCAGCTATAGTTGGCATTAGAATCCACTGAAAAACTCATTACAATGCAAATTCCTAGGATTCCATTCTAGATCTGCCACATTAGATTTAGCACATCTCTCAGGGTGTGTGAGAAGGATGATTTTCCATTGCACTTAACGTTTGCAAACCACTGAGCTTCATGTAAGTGCTGCTTTTAGCTTTATGTCCAATTCAGTAATTGATCTTGTGCTACAGTTACCTCAGTAATCAAAGAAGGATAGTTATTTATATCCTACCTATTGGTTAAAATAACATGAAATTTATTTTTAAATTTGAAAGTCCTATCCAGAGATTATGATTAACTTCCACTGGACCAAGGAGAGCTTTCCTCTGGCCTCCAGCTGTCATTAACATCCATATTCTTATATGTGTAGTTGATTTATTAAAACATGTCTTCCTAAGAGTGTTGGGTTAATTTCCTTAATCACCATAACAAATCACTGACTTTTATCTGTAAGGTATTCTGTGCAGGATAAATACATTGAGCAAAATGCATTTCTCCAGGAATCTCTGCCAAAGAGCACAGAAAACACACATTACATATTGCAAGGCAGGGCATGTTCATCAATGGAAAGTGGGTTTTGAGTGAGATAATGCAAGTAAACCTTCTTTCTGACAAAGGCTGTCTGGGAGGCTCCACAAGCAAGATAAAGATGTGCTGGGTCTTTCACAGTGTTCAAATACAAAGAGCACAAATTGTGTACATACAGCTTGTGGGCGGGAAAATGCAGCTGTGTGTTCCAATAACCCATGAGGTCCATACAAAGTCTGTATAAAGTGCAGGGTGGCTGGTAGGATGATAATGGTAGTGACAGAGAAAAACACTAGAAAATAAGACTGAAACAAGATTATTTTCTCACACAAAAAGTGGGAAGTTTATTTTTCTTAACAGCATTTCTCTGAAGGAGAAGAGCATGCCGTATACTTTTACAATCCATAAATGTTTTACGTCAAATCATAGCTTAGGTTACTACACCAAAATAAAATAAGTCTAATAAAATGTAAATACAGAAAAGACTGTAGACCCTTTTTGTGTGTATAGATGTTCAAAGAAGTCACCTGTGGCTTGGGTTCTCCACACAGCTAGCCATGTTGCACTCTGTCAAAGACAGGAACAGTCACATTCTTGGGCATTTCCCTGCACCAGAACCCACTGCACCCACCTCCATCAGCAACAGAACATGGGGTCAGTGCACAGGACACACAACTGTGTGGGAAATAAGCAAACAGCCATGTCAACGCAGACCAGAACTCATGGAGGCACTTGGAACCACAGCTACCACAAGCTAAAACAACACCTCCCATCCCCTCACCAGACAAGCAACTCCCAGACCAATCTTAGGAAAGCAACAGCAATAGATCCCCTTCTCCCTTCTACTAGATACATATTTTGGGACTTGGAATTTGAATTGTTTTTCCAAAAATAAATCAAGTCCTATTCATGATTTAAGGTCTTAACTAGTTCTATAGAAGTATATCTGAGGCAGCATACAATTCACTGCACCGAACTTAGAAATAGTTTAGAAAATCAACTCATTGGTGAATTAATATTATATACATTTTTTGTGTAACAAGTTTTCTGTTTTTGCCAATAAGATCTTTTGAAGGGAAGAGAGAGGAAAGGAAGAGATAGAAGGTCAGTTGAAAAAAAATATTAAGAAAGAGAGAGCAGACCTCATCTTTCACCAATGATGTGTCACACAGCAGAATAGATTCAGCCAAAAAGCCAGATTGATCCTAGGAGAGTAGTTCCCCACTCAAGAAAATGTTTCCTTCCTGTGCCAGCCTGGGAATCTGTTTCCCCCACTGTGCACACCCAACACCAGCATCCCACCCAGGGACAGAGGGTTGAACTATGAGTAAAGGATGATTAGTATAGGTTTAGTTCAATTAGTAATGCAGAGATATGGACACCTTTCCTATCCAATAATCTTGACCATAAACTGTCTTTTAGAAAGAACAGTGAGTATGGGAGGAACTGGAACTCAGTTGTGGGCTCTGCCAGGGTCAGCAGACAGTGGGGCAAGAGGGAGTGGGCGGAAACGTTCAAGTGTGGGAGAGATCACTGCTCCTAATCAATATGAGGTAAAACCTCACTATACACTGTGGATGACAGCCAGCCAGGAGACAAAGGCTGACATTGCATCTTGAGCTCAGGGAAATGGGAGAAGAGTGGTATCCTGGACAAAAATGGGGGTATCTTCCACAGAAACTTGACAGGGTAATGGGAAAGGCTAGAAAGATATTGTCTGTGAAGCACCTGCCTCCAAGAAAAGAATTGTGATACAGAACTGTGATGAAATTGGACCCCTATCTTATATAATTCATAAGAACTAATTATATCACTCAGAATGGATTTAGAACCTAAATGTAAGACCAGAAACTATAAATCTCCTAGGAGAAAACATAGGGAAAAGCTCCTAGATATTAGTGTTGTCAAAGATTTTTTGGATATGCTACTTAAAGCCCAACCAAAAAAAGCAAAAATAAATAAGTGGGACTACATCAAATTAATAAGCTTCTACACAGCAAAACGACCAACAAAATAAAAAGACAACTTACAGAACAGGAGGAAATATTTGCAAACCATCCATCTGATAAGGAGTTAATATCCAAGATATACAGGGAACTCATACAACTCAATAGCAAACAAACAAGTAAATAGCCAAACAATCTGATTTTTAAATGGACACAGGAGTTGAATAGATATTTTTTCCAAAGAAGATATACAAATGGCCACAAAAGTATATGAAAATGTGCTTAATATCACTAATAATCAGGGAAATGCAAATCAAAATCACTAGATAATCACCTCATACCTGTTAGAATGGCTGTTATTAAAAAGACGAGAAACAAGTGTTGGTGAGAATGTGGAGAAAGGTGAACATTCGTGCAGTGTTGGTGGGGATGTAAATTGGTGCACCCACTATGGAATACTGTATGGAGATTACTCAAAATAATGAAAATAGAACTACCATATGATTCAGCAATCCCACTTTTGTGTATATATCTGACGAAAAAAAACCACTGTCTTGAAGAGATATATATATCCCCATGTTCATTGTAGCATTATTCATAATAGCCAAGAATTATAAACAACCTAACTGCCTGTTGATGGATGAACAGGTAATGAAGATTTGGTGCATATATACACAATGAAATATTATTCGGCCACAAAATAAAAGAAATACTTCCTTTTGCAACAACTTGGATGAAACTTGAGGGTAATATGGTGAGAGAAACAAGTCAGACAGTGAAAGACAAATACTATATAATTCTCACTTATATATGGAGTCTTTTGAGAAGCCAAACGCATAGAGATAAAAAGTAGAAATGGTTATTTCCAGAGGCTGGGGGGTGGGGGAAATAGGGAGATGTTTGTCAAAGGGTACAAACTCTCAGCTATAAGGTGAATAAATTCTGGAGATCTAATATACAGCATGGTGATTATAGTCAACAATGCTATAGTATACACTTCAAAGCTGCTAAGAGAGTAAGTCTTAAAAGTGATCACCACACACAGACACAATTATAATTATGTGAGGGGTTGGAAATGTTAACCAACCTTATTGTGGTAGCAATTTTGCAATATATACATTTATCTAATTATCACATTATACATCTTAAACTTACATATGTTTTATGTCAATAATAACTCAATCAAGCTTGGGAGAAAAGTCCTGAAAAAAAAAAAGAAAAAAATTATGAGATTTTGTTGAAATTAAAATGGCAGTGAAAAGGTCTAGGTGTCATTAGGAGTAGCTGGCTATCTGTCTTGCAAAGTACCCTGTCCAGGTGACATTTTACCTCAGTAAAGATACATCAGTCTAGAACTGGCACACAGCAGTAAACCTAAGCTCTATCAGCCCACTAAGAGTGGGTTGTTGTCAGGATCTGATGATATAGCCCAAGTTCACAGAAGTGGAACTAGGAAGGTCAGTTGGCTAAGTTGTTCTGTAGACCAGACTTGGCCACCTTTGTAGAGGTAGATATGGCCAGCAGTGGCCAGGGCAATGATGTCTCAAAGTTAGATTGAGGATAATATTCCATTGGGTGGATTTACCATTACTTATGTAACAAATACCCTATTGGTAGATATTTAGCTAGCTTCTGGTATCTTATTCCTATAAACAACAAGTATACACTCTTGCACTCTTTTGTGTGTCTATATGATGATAAATGAAAATGCCCATTCGTACTGTGTCCAGTAAAGGGAACCCTTTTGCACTGTTGGTGGGAATGTAAATTGATACAGCCACTATGGAGAACAGTATGGATGTTCCTTAAAAAACTAAAAATAGAATTATCATATGATCCAGCAATCCCACTACTGGGCATATACCCAGAGAAAACCATAATTCAAAAAGACACATGCACCCCAATGTTCATTGCAGCACTATTTACAATAGCCAGGTCATGGAAGCAACCTAAATGCCTGTTGACAGACGAATGGATAAAGAAGTTGTGGTACATATATACAATGGAATATTACTCAGCCATATAAAGGAACAAAACTGAGTCATTTGTTGAGATGTGGATGGATCTAGAGACTGCCATACAGCGTGAAGTAAGTCAGAAAGAGAAAAACAAATACCATATATTAACGCATGTATGTGGAACCTAGAGAAATGGTACAGATGAACCAATTTGCAGGGCAGAAGTTGAGACACAGATGTAGAGACCAAATGTATGGACACCAAGGGGGGAAAACTGTGGTGAGGTGGTGGTGGTGGTGTGCTGAATTGGGCGATTGGGATTGACATGTATACACTGATGTGTATAAAATTGATGACTAATAAGAACCTGCAGTATAAACAAACAAACAAACAAACAACGCAACTAATACTAAAGTTTCTTTGGGTTATTTGTATGGAAATATGTTAATATAAATGTTTAAAAAAAAAACTGTGTCCAGTATACACTCTTGCACACTTGAGTGTGTCTATGTGATGATAAATGAAAATGCCCATTCAAATTTTGTCCATTTCACATTTAATGCCTATTGTCAAATTGTCTATGCAATCGATGCATAATTTTCTTTCTACCAGATTGCATGTTTCACTTAATCTACATCAACCCTACAATTTAGCAAACTTTTAAATCTTAGCCAAATCTATAAATGAAAGATGATCTCTCATCATTTATTTAATATGTATTTTATTAATTGTGAATGAGGTCCAACGCCCTTTCATGTGTTTATTGACCATTTCTGTGTCTTTGCTTTAAATATCTGCTCATTCACTTTATTTTTCTATTGGCTTGTTGTGTCTATTTTAATAGTTTTATATGTCATGGAAATTATACTTTATCATTTGCCTTTTAGCTTGGGCTATCTTCCAACTCCATCCCAATCCAGACAAAACATACTTTTAACAGGGAATGATTTAGCTGGAAATGTCTAAGGCACTTTGGGAATGTTTTCTACAATGTATTTTGGCTTTTCTTTTCCTGAGCAAGACTATTTTCTACACAGATATAGAGAATAAACTAGTGGTTACCAGTGGGGAGAGGGAAAGAGGTAGGGGATTACTAGGTACAAACTATTAGGTATAAAACAAGCTACAAGGATGTGTTGTACAGCATGGAGACTATAGCAAATAATTTATAATAACTTTAAAAATGGAGTACAACCTTTAAAAATTATGAATCACTATATTGTATCCTTGTAATTTATATAACTTTATACATCAACTATACTTCAGTAAAAAACAGCAAAAAACAGCAAAAAAAAAAGATAGGTATCTTTCATTTAGTAATTACCAAGAACAAAATCCCATCAATTTAGGTGATCATTATTTATAACTGGGATTTCAAGCATACATCTCATCAGTAAGTTTGGCTAAAATCAAATATTTTATTAAATAACTTCTAGAGTATATTGTTTTCTTCACAATCATATTCAAGTTATAAAATAGTTTTAGAATAGGGGAAATACACAGAAGAAATTGTTTGTAAAAAACAAGTATTGGGGGCTTCCCTGGTGGCGCAGTGGTTGAGAATCCGCCTGCCGATGCAGGGGACACGGGTTCGTGCCCCGGTCCGGGAAGATCCCACATGCCGCGGAGCGGCTGGGCCCGTGAGCCATGGCCGCTGAGCCTGCGCATCTGGAGCCTGTGCTCCGCAACGGGAGAGGCCACAACAGTGAGGCCCGCATACCACAAAAAAAAAAAAAAAAAAAAAAAAAAAACAAGTATTGGACACAGCAATATCTGGGGGCTGAGAGGATTTACAAGGGAAATACTCACTAAGGTTGTCAAGGACCTATGGCCTCACATGGAATACTGCACACACTCAAATAAAAATGCATAAGAGCATTTGTAGCAGAAAGAGAGTTACATGCTGTCTTAGTCACCGGGTCTTAACTCTCTTCAAAGGTATAACTGGACTAGATATTGGTCATCCAAAAATAAGGTGTTTAGGCTTAATCTTACATAGGACTTGGATTTTGGAGAAATTAATATATTAAAAACCTAATACAGCTACTTCAAAACTTCCTGAGGAAGGTGAGCCTTATTGTTCAAGTGAAAAGTTCTATAATTGATCATCCCAGAAGAGGAATTCTAATGAAGCCTTAGCTTAAAGAAAACAGCATTAATTTTGAGCAACCAGTCAACAGGGACAGGTGACAAAAAGAATAAATTAGAAGATTATTTATCTAATGAAGTGATTTTATATCAATAGCATATTTCAGTTTTTCTGCCTTTTTCTGACCCATGCAGCCCTGATACATTCACCCAATGTGGAATAAGAGGTTCTGGAAACCTGGAATCTTAAATGTGATATGACATGCTACTGGGCTAACAGGATCTTGGTCTGATGATGTTGAATGCAGGCTCTGTTGACTTTCCCCTTGGTTGTAATCACCTAATCACCTCCCCAAAGGCCCCACCTACTAATATCATCACCTTGGGAATTAGGTTTCAACATATGAATTAGGGGGGAGGGGACACAAACACTCAGACCATACAAGTGTTGAACACATTTGCCTTAATATGGTAATTCTAAAATCGTTTGACCTGTCTGGCATATAGTAGGCACAGAGTAGAGGTTCAATTAACACTGGTTGACTCTACTGTTTCCATCAGTGCTGATGTGATACTACAGTATTTTCCTATGGTGCACTCCCCTTAGGGGGCCTCTCCCACCCCTGGACTTTAAATAGCATCCACATCATTATTATATATCATATTAATATTAATAGTATTCCAGAAACATAGGCATTTTTAGGCTAAATTGGGTTATTCTGATTCAATAGGCAAGGAAGGAGACATGGTGAGGATAAACAATAAGTTCCTTCTACCTTTCCTCCCTCCCTGCCTTCCTCCCTTCCTCCCTGCCTTCCTCCCTTCCTCCCTGCCTTTCTCCCTTCCTTCCTTCCTTCCTTCCTTCCTTCCTTCCTTCCTTCCTTCCTTCCTTCCTTCCTTCCTTCCTTCCTTCCTCCCTTCCTTCCTCCCTTCCTTCCTCCCTTCCTTCCTCCCTTCCTTCTTTCCTTCCTCCCTCTGTTTATTTTCATAAAGAGGCTGAGCTTTCTGACATTGGTCTTATTGAAGAAAGACTAATCCAATAGAAAATAACATTAGTGGAGTGGACCTGAGTAAAGGATTTAGTTGGGGTACAGTCATGACTAATGAGGGCAGTACACAGGTCTTTCCTTTGGTTTCTCAGAGAAATTGAGAGTTAAAAGATAGTGTGTGTGTGTGTGTGTGTGTGTGTGTGTGTGTGTGTGTGTGTGTGTGTGTTAAGGTGTTCTTTGGAGGAAAGGGTTGGACCCATAAACTCTAAGAACAATCATATTGTATGGTTGGCTTTTGTTGTACTTTACATCATAATTTCCTTCTGTTACCGAACCACACTAGGGTCCACTTGCCGGCACACAGTAAAACCAATCTACTAACACCAGGGTATGGTGAAGGAAAGTGCAGCGTTTATTTCAGAGCTCCAAGGAAGGAGTCCAGGAAGCTATTGCTTGAAAGGCCTGAACTCCCCTAAGGCTTTCAGGGAAAGGTTTTTAAAGACAGGGTGAAGGAGGGGGGGCTATGGGTATGCAATCAGCTCATGGACATTCTTCTGATTGGTTGGAGATGAGGTAATTGGGAGTCAACATCACCAACCTTCTAACATCATCAACCTTCTGGTTCCAACCAGTCTGGGGTCTATGTGCTTGTGGGCAGCATACAGTTAACTTCTTCCATCTGGTGGGGGTTTCAGTATCTGCACAACAGCTCAAAGGACATGGCTCAGAATATTATCTATGGCCCTTGAGAGGAAACAAAGGTCCTTGACTTTTTTAAATGGCTAAACTATTATTTTGTTTTGCTTGACTGTTTTCCTTTCCTTCTGCATTTTCTAACTTCTCTGATTAAATTAAATTAAATTAAATTCCAACTCCTTGGAACTCAGGGAAGGCCTAGGAAGCTAAAGTTTTTCTACAGACAAGAGGCAGGCAGAGGTCATGGAGTGGATGGGTCTGTTCCAGGAAGACCCCACAGTGTCCTGCTCAGTTGCATTTCCACTAACGCCAAAAATTAATTAATGTTACTGATAACCACTTCAGTCAGGCATTACTTGCGTGGTGGAGACTTCGAGAAGGGGCCTGCACCCACAATTGATGTGGTGCAGGGAGGAGGGAACAGCCTTCCAACACCACCCTCCACAGCCAGTGCGGGGGTAGGACCCGTGGGGTGGAGAGCACCAACACAAAGCAGTGATGCTCGGCTAGGTGTGGGCTTCATGCCCACAGTTAGCATCAAGACGGGAGGTGACCGATGCACAGACTGTGCAGTCAACTGCTGTAGGAACAAAGGAAGCCCTTCTTCCCCACATCTATCCCAAACGGGAAGGAGAAAGGAACCGGCAAGGATGGATGCAGGTTGCAAGAACCCAGCCAGCAGACTATGAGTTGCCTACATGTGAGAAGAAGCAGTTAAGGTGGTGGTTAAATGGGCCCAGGGTTCAAACACCTGGCTTTGCTGCTTACCAGCTAAGTGATATCAGCTAAGTTATCCTCTCTGTGCCTCAGTAAAAAAACAAAAATAAAGGTGTACTATCTTTTCAGATGCTTATGACCAGTAAGTGAGTTAACACACAGTAAATCACTCAGAGCAGTTCTGGTGAACTAGTAAGTGTTTAGTATTATTGTTTACAATTATCTCTCTGATTGCAATTATTTATTCATAAATCAGTCTCAACTTATTACATTGTGATCTCCTCAAATGAAGGAACAATTTCTTATTTTTCTTTGTGTCTCCAGATTCCAATTACTGCCAGCATTTGAAAAGTGATCAATGTAAATTGATCAAATGCCAATTGTATTATTGTAATATTGTGGTATATATTGTGTGTATATGTATGGAATATGTACATATTACAAATATAGAATATTATTGACTGTAACATTTCAATAACAGATGACCACCAATAGGTTAATCTCAGGTCTGCCTTGTTTCTTCCTTCTAAATGATGGACCTGAGTTAGCCAGTGCAGTGTAAATACACCCTCCTCCTTCAACATCTGCCATCACCCTCATGGGTGTTCTCACTTTCTGAGACAAGACCAGCTGAAATGACCCCCAAGGTCTTCACCAGTGATCAGCGCTGTGGGTCTTTCCTTGATATTTTCTGTTCTAGCTTGTCTAAGATTGATATCTCTTGAGCTCTGTATTTAATGCCTCCTTTAGGAAAACAACAAAACCAGGAAGAAGCAAAGACAATTAACTGGTCATTTATCTCCCTGGTTGAGATGATGCTAGACCCTCAGGCGTAGAATGCACATATACTAATACCTGAATATCTGCAGATGTGCAGCTCTGTTTCCCCACATGAATGAGAATGAGATTTAGAGCTTGTCACTACAGTGTGGCTGTCCTCATCACTTACTCTTTACAGACCCTGTGTTTTTAAAGTCAACCTTATTGATTTTTCTTTGCCCACCACCTGCTAAATAATTCCTTAGGAGGCCAAAAATCCATTACTGTACTGTCTTGGAAATCAACCCTATTGGATCACACAGCAACTCTCAGAATGTAAAAATGCAATATTCTTGCAATACACCTTTTCCATTACTATATTTTTAATGAGTAATAAAATGATTTTTGACAGAACTTTGCATGTTTGCATTTTGCTCCTGATACAGCCTACATAATTAAGGAATCAGAATCTCTAAGGAAGGAACCAGATACAAAGAGAAAGACCAATGAATGGATGGATAGATAGATAGATAGATAGATAGATAGATAGATAGATATAAATAATGTGCTCATTACATGAGTTTCAAAGTCTGGGAGGGAAAAGAAAGAATTTCTGGGCTGAAAAGACTCTCAGAATCCATTATACCAAATGTAAAATTTATCTCCATATGGATACAAACATTGAAACTTACTTTTTTCCACAAATCTTTATGGACTACTTAAAAATATTGTTATTATATTCATAAAACTAATGGCTATTGTAAAAATAACAATAATTTGATTTTCTCTTTTAAATGCTTATTGGAGTAATGTAATTTGATTTTCTGATTAACAAATTAGTGTAGGTATTTAAGAAATTAACTTTCTCTAAGCAATCAATTTTGATTACAAAATTATTTAAATTTTCTTAAAATATTAAAATTACATGAATGTAATGTAACCTAGTGATGGAAGACCAGTTTATTTCTCATTAAACTTGCTACCAGACAGAACTAGAAAAACTGAACAAAAGATTTTTTAAAATACCACTTTAGCATCAGTTCCAAGGATGAAAGGAATAGCAAGGATTTGGAGCTACTGGAACTCATTCTGTAGTAGGGGTGTATGTTGCTACAACCCCTTGGGGAAGCTATGACAATACTTATACCCTACCATTCAGAAAATTTTCCAGGTACATATCCTCTAGAAATGGGTAAACATATACCAAAAACATGTATAAGAAAACTCACGTTAGCATTATTTTAAATATTCATAAGTTGGAAATAACTAAACATCCATCAACAGTGGAATGGGTAAGTAAAATTGTATATTGTCATAGAACTGACAAAGCAATGGCAATGAGCAAAACTTGATGAATCTTATAAATGTAATATGGTGGAAAACAAAAATGAAAGAAAAACTATATATGAAATAATTCTATTTATATGATCTTGGGATATTTCTGATGGTCCAGTGGTTAACACTCCGCGCTCCCAATGCAGGGGGCCCAGGTTCGAACCCTGGTCAGGGAACTAGATCCCTCACGCCACAACTAATAGCCCGAGTGCTGCAACTAAAAGAGTCCACATGCCGCAACTAAAAGATCTTGTTATGCCGCGCCTAAAAGGGCCGCACGCGGCAACGAAGATCCCGCGTGCAGCAACTAAGACCCAGTGCAGCCAAATAAATATTTAACAAAACAAAACAAAATGTAGTCCACCCATGCAATGGAATATTTTTTTAAAAAGCAGGCAAATCTAATATATGGTGTTAAAAATCAAAACGGTTGCTGTGTTTTGGAAGACATGTGGGGGAGTGTCAGGAAAGGGGCACCACAGCTGTTGGAGCTCTGCTAATGTTCACATCTTGACTTGAGTGGGGCTTACACAGCTGCATTAATTTTGTAATAATTCATAGGTCTGCATGCTTGTAATTAGTGTACTTTTCTGTATGTATGTTAGACTTCAATTTAAATTTATTAAAAAGAATACCACATAGGCAAATTTAACATATCTGATTCTCTCAATTACGAAATGCATATTACTATACTATATACTATACTGTACTATACTATATTATACTATACTATACTATATACTTATAGTGTAGGTGCCTGGCAACAAGCTTTTTATTCTCATAATGTAAGTGCCTGACATGAAGCTTTTGATTTCCCAGACATCTACTTCAAAGACATCCATCCCTAATACACACACTCCCAGCTACACAACTGGGTGAAGAGCCAGGCTGTGCCACCCCACCCATGAAGTTCCCCTTGTAGAAAGCCCTACGTGACCTAGATAACTGACCACTTGAGAGACCCTGCCTTTCCCTTCCCACACTTTAATTCCTGCTCATATGTTTTAATTTTGCCAATAAAGAGTGAACCTGCTAAACCCTAGGCACCTCACCCCCCGTAAATGCAGAACCCCAGGTCCACACTCTCTCCCTCCCTCTATACTTGCAACCTTGCTGTGTGGCCCTCAGATGTGCCATATATCCTCTAGGACCTGTGAGTAATAAATCTTGTGGGTTTTGTTTTTCAAAGTTCCCTGATGGTTGTTGCTGAGGGGCATAATAAGAATTACAAGGACCAGTGCAGCCACAATGTTGGCTGTGGTTAGGGAAATGTCTGTGGGTCTCACCAAAATGTAGTACAGACCCAGATGAGTGCCCCAGGCATTCCTAGCCAAGAACAGCACTATTGATAAGCTGACACAAACACAAAACCATATTATATCATACTTACTATTATATGCTAATCTATATTATATACTGTACTGTACTATATACTACACTATAATGCCTATACCTGTACTATTTACAGACCTAATAGGCAAACTTTTTCTGAGCATGTAAACTAAATTTGTAAATTTAAAAACTCAAATATAGAAATACATCAACCAAATTCCTTAATTTACAGACTTTACTGGTTTCTTGAGGTATATCACTTCGTTGGGCTACAAGCAGGAAACTTGTATTTTTGATGGTTTCCATAATCACTCTCAAATATGCTTTGTCAAATCGCCCTTCTTTACTGGGCAGGTGGTCCATCATCAATATCTTGGGATCTTCAAGTTTTCTATCATTTTAGAGTTTTGGAGTTGTCTTACTGCATGATTTAAGATTCAGTAGTATTCATTTCTAAGGCACCACACCAACCTCCTAGGCTGTTCCACACTCTTCTCTCCCAGCCTTAACTGCTGTTCTGGTACAGGTCTTGGGGATGGGGGTTCTGATTTACTCTCAGGGTGGCTTCCCCTGCTCCCCTTGCTCCTGCAGTTTAGAGACCACAACCCATAAAGAGGCAGCACTGCCTCATGTGACTGCTCATCTGCCGGTGACATGGAGGTGGCCTGGCCCCACTCTGGTACCAAATTGTTCCAGGTAACATTCAAGCATCTGTTGCAGAGCAGTCCAACACCCACAGGGCTGGCCCCTCCACTGCCAGGACACCCTGGGCGAGGCAGACATGGCTCTCTTTAGCTTAGTCAGATGCACACACAAACTAATCTCTTTTCCAAGTTGGAAATACCATTTGTGTGTCCAGTTGGGCAGAGTTAAACTTCTGAGGGTCTCTCCTGAACTCTCTGATGGTTTCATAGAACTGATGGGAGAGGGAAATGCTACCTGCAGCTCCTCCTCCGGCACATACCCCACCCCTATCTTTCAGGACCTCTAACACAGGCTGCTCCAGCAGGCCCCAACCTTCAGCAATCTCCAGGCAACAAGCTGGCAGCAGCCTGTGTTTATGTACCTCTTCCAAGCTCCAGGGACATGTGTCAAATCTTTCCCAAGAACTCCATCTCCACACACTCCTGTCACTATGAGGTTTAGGGACAGCAGGACGATGTCTTCAGTTATTCAAGCTCTCATAATGTGACTTCTCTCTATGGCATTTCCATTCACTTGGAGCAATGCCAAAATTTCCCCCAAATTTCCCAAACAACGCAATCGACACCACCACTTCTTCACTGGATTTACCTGGATTCCTGATGTTTTGACCCATTTTACTAGATCCTGCTATATCGTTAAGAGGGGAAATTGTAGTTTCGTTGCCTATGCTACAGAGAAGATCTGACTTAAGCACACACCTCAGGTTTTCTACCTAGAACAGGGGTAAGCCTTAGAGTCATGGTAGAAGAGGATAATACTTAACTCAGGAAAGAAGATCTGGAGAAATAAAGACCTCGACTCATTATTGGTCTTGGGATCTTCACAAGGAAAGCACTGAAAGCCCTCAGTAAACTGGCCAAGTGTTTATACATATAAATATAACACAACCTAGTGTTAAAATTTGAACATTATCAATTTTCCAGAAACATGGATTCCTGCTAAGCCCCTAGTTGCATTTTGTTAACTTTGAGCATTTTTTCATGCCTAACAATTCTTCCTTACGGAATATTTACATCAAAATCTATCATTTCTTAGAAAGAAATTGTGGCAAGACAGAAAAAAAATTATTTTTATTTGCTTTTATTTTAATTCTAGGGTGCCCTCTGCTGATCATTACTCTTCTTCTCACTATTTTTTTTATTGCTCAAGTTAATTACACTGAATTCGTAATCAACAAAAACAATTTGGTTATGTACAGTGGGCTCCATTTGAGCAAACCGATTTGCCATTACACCTTTGGAAGTAAAGTCATGAGAATAATACTTCTTTAATATGAAAAAGAACACTCTTCTCAATTTGACAAGAAGACAATGAGAAGGGCTTGTTCAGATACAGGTGTGACCGGCAACTATGTACCTAGGTAAAGCAGGTAAGTAACTATGATGTAAGTAACTATGTATGCATAGACCAAGAGCCTTAAAAATATGTATTCCTTTTAACCTCAGAATTTATATTCTATGAATGTATCCTTGGAAAGACCAGAGCTGTGAGCACACATTCATGTGCATGGCTACTTACACTGGCTGTTTATATTAATCTTTCGTATACTTGCAGACAGTGTTATAACCATATATAAAATATGCAACCATTATAATTTTAAATTAAAATTTAAAGAATGATATGGGAAAATGTCTATGATACAATGGTAAGTAAAATAAATCTAGAAACTAAACAGTAGATTCAGTATAATCCCAATTAGGTGCAAAACTTAATTTATAAGAAACAATTCAAAAGGAGCTATGGATGTAGTATAGGGATTACCTTTTAATTCTAATTTCTTGTTTTGAATTTTTTATTTCAAAAAATATATAAATGTCTTTCACTTTCGTAATCCGATAACTTGCATATTTAATATAAGCACACATTTTTAATTGAAAATAAATATTACAATGGCTGTGGAAAAATTAAGTTGCATACTTTGTTTCCACCTAGTGGACCTAGGGGAAATTGCACTTAGAGTCTAATCGGTTTCTTTAAAAAATAAAATATTTAAGAACAAAACCAAGAAATGGGAGGAAGGAGAACAGAGGGAAAGAAAAAAGAACCGAAGAGGACTAAAGACCATGTGGGCAACAACTGAATACAAATGCACAAAGCCTGAAAACATGTTCTATTTTAAGCGAAATTTCATCCCTCATGTTTACATACAAACTGTTCAGTTTGGCTTCTTTAATACTGAATACCTTTAACACTGAATACCTTCTACTTTTTTATCCATGACCAACAGCTCTCCACCACCCAGTGTCTGCACCAGTGAGCTCCCCACTGGCTGCCCAGTCTTCCCTGGCCTAAACAAGTATTAGCTGAGCTACCATGCCCTCTAGCCCTGTCTTGAAGTATCCTAGTGGTCCTTTTCCTGGGGTGCCTGACCTGCTCTCATCTCCTCCACATACATTCTCCTCCCTGCTGCCTGCATGAGTTTCCTTTTGTACATCCTCTGAGACCCTTAAAAAGATCACATCTGCATTCTAACATGAATCTTTCCAAGTTACTCCATTGCTGAAAAATCTTTACATGCTTCTTGTCATGGAAAATAAAGGTGAAATTCCTTTTAGTTCTGTTAGTATTTGCTTTATATATTTAGGTGCTCTTATGTTGGGTGCATCACTATTTGTAATTGTGATATCTTCCTGATGGATTGACATTTAGCATTATATAATGACCTTCTTTGTTTACTTTTACCACTTTTAGTTTAAAGTCTATTTTGCCTAATATAGGTATAGCTACCCCTGGTCTTTTTTGTTTGCTGGTTTGATTACCATTTGCTTGAAATATCTTTTTCCTTACTCTCAATGGATGTGCATTTTTAAAGTTAAAGTGGGTCTCTTGTCCAGCAGATTGTTGGATCTTGGTTTTTTTGGGTTTGTGGTTTTTTGGTTTTTTCCATTCAAATTCCAAGTTCCTTACAATGGCAGAAGGGTCACGTCATGACTGAGCCTTTGCCTCCTTTCAGCTTGGTCTTCCTTCACTCCCTACTCCCCACCTCATACTCTCTCAGTTTTCTGGAATAACCATGGGCTATTCCCTTTACCTGGAATACTTTTCCCACTTTTTGAACCTGAAAAACTACTATATATATCTGCCTTCTCTGTGAAAACTGAAAAAATGTAGATTTTTTTTATATGATGGAATCCTAAGACATGATCTTTCTAATTACTTGTGCTTAGGCAAATTTTATGTGCATATTTGTATCTAGATAGAGATCTCTAACTACATGTAAAATATATATATATATATATATATATATATATATATATATAATTCTGGAGATAAGACAATGGACATCATGAGAATTAAGTCACTTAAGTTCAGAGTTGGAAGCTATACTGATGAAGGTGTAAATATTTAGATATTTTGGAAAGCTGCTTTCTAATTAGTGCTAGAGATGATATTAAATTCTCCGGCAAAGAAGTGTTGTTCTGTTAGTTTGTTTTACATCTGCAGTTTATGCAGAAGTAACAAATGAAAGCCAAGGACAGAAGTTTGAGTTAGTTGTACCTAATAGGGGGAGAATTCAGGACAAGTGTTCAGAATAGAAGGAGAAGTAACGGGGCTGTAGGAGCTGTGAGGCCAGGGCAGGGTAAATCTCAGGAACAAGAGGGGGTGATCCCTGACAAAGCCAGGGGCCAGGAGGAAAGGGCTGAGAAGGAAGCACTTTCAGGCAGCTGGTGGAAACAGGGGTGACTGAGAGAGGACACCTGGCAGAAAGGTAGGGGCAGGAGCCAAGTTCAGGGATGGGGGAGTGGGCGCTGAGGGAACCCAGACAGTCCATGCAGGTCCTCTTTCATGAAGCACCTGCAAGAACACTTAGCTGCCTTCCAGGCTGACGCATCTGAAAGGGCAGGTGACCAGCAAAGGGGCTCTGATCTCTTACTTCCTTTGCATCAGAACCCCGGGCCTCCAGCCTCACTGGTGGGGGAGAAGTTTTGCAAGGCCAAGGTCAGAGGCAGCAGAGGCCGCTGCAAAGTCCCCAGCCCTAGCTGGGTGGACCTCACCCTTGACCCGCACTAGGCATAGCCAGATCTCAAATCTTTGAGATTTGAAAAAAGAAAAGCCCTTTTACACAGAGCACGCAGACAGAAATAATGTCCCTGTTAACAATGTCTCACAGCCACCACAAAGGAAAAAAGTAAAAAAAAAAAAAAACAACTCTTGCTACTCTACCCCAAAATCCTCTTCGTTGCATAGTAAGACCCAGTCTCCCTGTCCACAGAGATAAGAAAAGGAAGTCTGTCTTGTGTGGAGAGTAGAGTGTGGCCCAGGGAAACATGCATCAGGATCATAATTCAAAATTAGTCTCTTCCTCCATTTTCATTTTGTTTAATACAACCAACATGTATTCGCCAATCCTCAATAAAGGATAAGACCTGGGAAGTCACAGGGGCCCTTCACTCAGAAGGGCACCCTCTTGGCATAATGCTCTGCTGTCACCACCTTGAAATTCTGAACAATTTTAGCTTTGAACTTCGATTTTGCAGGTGAAGTCCATGGGACAATGGAGCCTTCGAGTGAGCAGAGATCTGTGAATCTTGCATATTCCGACGGTATTCATCGTTTGCAATCCCCTGTGGGCACCGAGTTCTGGTGGAGTTCAGAGAGGCTCAAAGTGAGTATCAGGTCAGTGTGGTATGTCTTTACTGAGTAACAGAGGAAGGCTGACAGCGCTGAGAGGGTACATGCTATGTTCCAACCAGAACTTGCTTCATCAATTGCAAAAGGCACTGGCCTTCTAAGAAATGTAAACAACCACAGCACCCTATCCTGTCCTATCCTTTCTTACCCTCTATTAGCCAACCACTTACTCTGCACATGATGACATAGAAAGAAAGAGAAAGACAGAGCAACCCATAGTTCCTCCTTTAGTGCTTCTTTACTCATCAGTAAACAAAGGTAGACTGCTGGTAGAATGTGCCTATCATGGAGTGAATTCGTTTTGTGCAGCATTCCCACTGTAAGAAAGAAATATACGTATACAAACTACAAAATGCAAGTTGTATGATTCCAGTGATTCTATATACAAGTTAATCTTCTAATATTTACAATTAATGCTGGCATTACCAATTTTATATACAGGTGAATGGTAAAATTCATACAATATTTTAAAATTTTAATGTTTCTTTACTTAGCATGAATTAAATAGCAAATTTTTAAAAATCATAATAAGTTAAGGGATAAATTATGGAAGAAAATAAAAACACATTATATGTTAGTACCTTTAATAGCACTTTTATCCTTGTATTTTGACAAAGGACCCACATTTTCATTTTGATCTGGAAAATTGTGTATCCAGTCTTGTCTATAATCAGCTGCCTACAAAAGCCACCAAGAGCCACACTAGATTCTTTTAAGGAGGAGAATATGGAACATCACAGACAAATTCTCTCCCTTGCTATTTAAATGTTAGCCACAAATCTTTATCTGGTCTTTGGCTGTGAATGTAGCTGGACCATGGATGATCTTCAAAAACTCCTTTAGATTAAAGGCTATATAAAAACAGTCTTTCACATGGCATGACCCATGCCTACTTTATTTAGAGCTCCACAGTTTCCACTTAGCCTCCAAAAGATGAGTACATCTTGAATGTGAGAGGTATCTCCAGGCCCTCACTAGCTGCAAAGATGTCAGAACCCCTTTGAGTAACCTAATGACAAAGTACCCGAAAGAGAAGTTGCTGCTGACCATTTCTATTTATAATTATTTTTCTCTTTCCACTAAAAATACCACCACATACCAAATCAGCTACATTATACATTCCTTTTAAACATCAATTTTATTTATTTTTAAATAGGTAATGCATAAACATGGCTCAAAATTAGCAATATTAGAGGGAATTTTCTCTGATCACAGTAAAATAAGCTAAAAGTAAATTTTTAACTAATAATTCCTTTATATTTGGAAATTAAGTAATACAATAGTTCTGTTTTGAATTCCAAAAAAAAGCGGAGCTGGATGCAAGAACATTGTATAGTTTATTTGGGAAGCGTTCTCATGAAGGAGAAATAAGAGAATGGAAAAATTCAGACAGGAAAGTTGGAAAAGTCAATAAATGTAAAGTTGTCTAGTTTATCCAATAATGACTTGATTTATCAGAGACCTGTGACAAGCACAGTAAAAGCCTCCTAGAACTTTCCACTGAATGAGGGAAGGCTGGGACATCTGTATACCACCTTCAATTGGCCACGGAGGTGTTAAATTCCCTGTATTTGGGAGCTGGATTTGTAAACAAGTCAAGCAATCTTCCAAAGAATTGGGGACATCTGGAGCAGAAATTAGAAAGCATACTTGGCTCATACTTGAGATGGGAGGCTGTCAGCACAACAGCATTCAGTGCAGCTGGGGCTGAAATCAGAGTGAATTGGGAGATGAAATGTGAGTACCAGGAGCAACATATAAAAATAAAATAATCCCAATGGAAAGTAGAAAGATGTTGAACTGAACAATGATAAAATACGACATGACTAATCTTTGGGGACACGGCTAAAGCTGAACTCACATGCATATACTAAAAAAGATAAAAAATTGGAAATCAAGGAGCTTAATATCCATCTCACAAAGTTATAAGGAGGAAATCAGATTAACCCAACAGATAATAGAAAAGAAGAATTAGAAAGGTACAAACACAAAAAATAATAATATAGAAAATAGAGCTTCCCTGGTGGTGCAGTAGTTAAGAACCTGCCTGCCAATGCAGGGGACATGGGTTCAATCTCTGGCCTGGGAATATCCCACATGCCATGGAGCAACTAAGCCCTTGAACCACAACTACTGAGCCTGTGCTCTATAGCCCTTGAGCCACAACTACTGAGACCATGTCCCACAACTACTGAAGACCGTGCACCTAGAGCTCATGCTCCCCAACAAGAGAAGCCACAACAATGAGAAGGCCACGCATTGCAATGAAGTGTAGCCCCCACTCACCACAATTAGAGAAAGCCTGCACACAGCAAAGAAGACCCAATACAGCCCAAAATAAAAACAAATAAATTAATTAATTAAAAATAATAATAATAATAATAATAATATAGAAAATAACTACACGCAAGTACACAATAAGATCAACAAAACCAAAACTAAAAGTGGGGCAACAATGATCGAGAGAAAGGAAATAATGCACGAGTTACCAATATCAAAAATAGAAAATGGAACACTGCTACAGACCCTACATACTATAAAAGGATAATAAGTGGATCTTATGCAAAACTTTATACTGATGAATTTGAAAAGGTAGATAAACCTGATTAATTCCTAAAAAACCTAAATAGCCCAAATAAACACAAGAAGTAAAAACTCTGAATAGTCTTATATCTAAGAGAGAAATTGCATCAATAATTAAAAACTTTTCCACAACAAAAACAAAATTTCAGGCCTAGATGGCCTTACCAATGAATTGTACTAAAAATTCAAGGAAGAAATTATGCCATATTCATACAACATCTTCTAGACAATAAAAAGCAACAGACTACATCTGTATTTTTTATGAGAACAACATAACTTGATATCAACTCTGACAAAGGCATTACAATAAATGAAAATCACAAAACAATCCCCTCATAAAATAAATGCACAAATACTAAACAAAACAATTGATAATCCAAATACAGTTATATATAAAAACAACAGAAATCATAACAAAGTTGAGTTTATGCTAAGACTGCATAAATTGATCAATGTAATTCATCACATTAATGGATTGAAAGAGATAAATCATTATCGTCATCCTAATAGAGACAGAAAATGCATGTGAAGAAATTCAACATCAATTTATCCTTAACAAACAAAAAACCTCCCAGCAGACTAGTTGTCCATTTCTAATAAGCAGCATCTACATATACCTACAGCAAATATCAAACTTAATTATAAAAACTTAAAATCTTGCTCCTTTGAGATCCAGAAGAAATAAGGATCACTTGAATTTGACATTGTTCTTAAGGTTCTTACCAGAGCAATATGGCAAGAGAAAGAAATAAAATATATTTATAAATTAAAAGTATATTCATAAATAAAATGTCATAAAAATATGAGAATTAGAAAAGAAGACAAATTATCTGCAGACAATATGCTTAAGTAGGTAGAAAATAGAGGCAATCTACAAATAAATTATTAGAATTTATCAGTGTACTTAGCAAGAAGGCTGAATATAAGGTCAATAAGAAAATCTTCACAATATTGTCATGAAAGAAAGATTTTTAAAAAATACAACAGAAAGGATTGATAAATTTGATTACAGTTAAAATTAAGAAGTTCTCTTCATCAGTAAGAGAGTAGAAAGGCAGCAAACAATAAATGCTGGAGAGGGTGTGGAGAAAACGGGACCCTCTTGCACTGTTGGTGGGAATGTAAATTGATACAGCCACTATGGAGGACAATATGGAGGCTCCTTATAAAACTAAAAATAGAACTACCATACAGCACAGCAATCCCACTACTGGGCATATACCCTGAGAAAACCGTAATTCAAAAAGAGTCATGTACCACAATGTTCATTGCAGCTCTATTTACAATAGCCAGGACATGGAAGTAACCTAAGTGTCCATCGACTGATGAATGTGTAAAAGAAGATGTGGCACATATATATAATGCAATATTACTCAGCCATAAAAAGAAACGAAATTGAGTTATTTGTAGTGAGGTGGATGGACCTAGAGTCTGTCATACAGAGTGAAGTAAGTCAGAAAGAGAAAAACAAATACGGTATGCTAACACATATATATGGAATCTAAAAAAAAAAAAAAAAAAAGGTTACGAAGAACCTAGGGGTAGGACAGGAATAAAGACACAGATGTAAAGAATGGATTTGAAAACATGGGGAAGGGGAAGGGGAAGCTGGGATGAAGTGAGAGAGTGACATGGACATATATATACTACCAAATGTAAAACAGATAGCTAGTGGGAAGCAGCCGCATAGCACAGGGTGATCAGCTCTGTGCTTTGTGACCACCTAGAGGGGTGGGATAGGGAGGGTGGGAGGGAGATGCAAGAGGGAGGGGATATGGGGATATATGTATATGTATAGCTGATTCACTTTGTTATAAACCAGAAACTAACACATCATTGTAAAGCAATTATACTCCAATAAAGATGTTTCAAAAAAAGAAAGTGCAGAAAGGCAGGTCACAAAATAGCAGAAGACATTTGCAACATATGAAAATAGCATGCAGAATATATAAAGAACTTCTACAAATCAATCGAAAGACAACCAAGTAGATAAATAGGCAAAGGGGTTGAACAGACACATGACAAATGTGAATATTCAGATAATAAACCTTATTAATCTGCAAGGAGATGAAAATTAAAAGCACTGTGTGATATTAATATATCACATGAAGTTTGAAATTATAAAGACTCAAAAATGACAAAGATGTGGAGCAACTGGAACCCCAAAAGACCCCTGGTGGTGATGCAAATCAGTTCAACCACTTTGGAAAAAAGATTTGCATTACCTAGTAAATTTGAACTGTAATGTATCATAAAGCACAGCAATTTCACTCCTTGTGATATGCCCTAATGTAGATTGAGGCATACTATACGTCAGGAAAGCTGCCAGGAATTTTGTAAATCTTAACTCATTAATACTTCCTAAGAATTGTATAGGTTTTATTTTTCCCATTTATGGAGCAACTAATAGCTAGCTTAAATTCACACTGCTAACAGCAATAGAGAGGAGATTCAAACTTAAACCTACCCAAATTGAAAGCCCAAGAAGGAGCATACACTGCACTCATTTGGTGTGTATATAATTAATGAAACAGTCACTATTCTAACATACTGTATGTAACGGTCCTACAGTCCCTCACCCACATCCTCTCTCAGTCTTTCCTCAAGCCTCTGCAGCTGCACACCTGAGGGCTGTCTCTTGGTCTTCAGGTGGAGTAAACAAAGAGTTATCTTTTTATTTGAGTGATTGAGCAAAGATGAAACCAGAATGTTTCCACCAAGGAGAATGCACCAAGAAGTTAGAGTGAACATCTAGAGATATCCCTCCTATCTCTCTACCCAGTTCCATGATAGAAAGGTTTGAAAGACAATTAAGGCAAATGAGAGCACAGTAAGTTAAATGATAACATTTTCATGTGTTTGCATTCATCCAGTCAATGTATACCTGGTCTTTATACCTTGCCTACACCAATCACTTGATCCTTGGCATACCCTGCCCTTGTTGCAGGGTTTTGCATGAATAGGTAAGAAGCAGCAGAGAAAGCAGAGAGAGAATTGGAGATACCAATTGCTACAGTCCAGGCAAGAGGCAATGGCAGGTTGGGTGTGAATGTGGAATTGGAAACAAATGGGAAGAATTGAGATATAATTTGGACAGAAAATTGGGAAGACTTGTTGATGAGATGAATGGGGGTGTGAGGTAAATGTAGGAAACAGATGTGATGTCGAGCTTCTGGTTTAGTCAAGGAGGTGTATGATGGTGCAGATGGGAAGGCTGAGGTGGGAAGGTTGGGGAAAGAAAAGGTGGGGAGAGATGAAAATCAGAGTTCTGTTTTTTTTCCAAATGCCCCCAACATACATGTAAAGATACCAGATAGGCAGGTGGCAGCAGCTGCAGAGAAAGGAAGGTTAAGTGAGAGTTTGTTGTTAAGATGGGAGATCTCTAACCAGCAGAGGAGGGTAAATTGATGATGTGAGGAGAAAAGGAAGTAATTGCTGGAGCAAAGCCTCTCAGGAGAAGTTGAGGATTTAGAGCAACCAAAACACAAGTGCACCTGAGCAACGAAAATGGAGGTGTACAGAGTACATCTATAATGGACTTATCCATTATACCAGGAAATAATAAGTGAGAAGGCAGGTAGCTAGTGGAGTTAGTGGTGCAAGCTGAGGGAGTTTTATCCTGTTGCTTCACGTTCCTCATAGGTAAAAGGGCAAGGTCATGAGCCTAGAATGAGGAGGGGTGGGTGAAAGTGATGTCTGACAACTGAGAAGCCTAGAGGTGTGGAGAATTATTTTAGAAAGCAGCAGGGCATGCACACACTAGGGTGTGTAGTAGAATGGCTCAGCAGTCTGAGAACTCATTTGAGATTTGCAGTCAAGAACTTTAAATTGGTTTGGTTTTTCTCACAAGCCCAGGTTAATTGGATGCATATTTGGAATAGTGGCACAGTCAACCAGTACAATAGGAGGAGAGTGGAGGAAGGGAATTCAAGGTGTTTTTCAGATATGATTTAAAAACAGCACCACAGATTCATCTGAGTAAAGAAGAGGTGGCTATATTGGTGGTATGTCCATGGATTGGAAATCCAAATGAGGTTTAAGAACTCTGAGTGGAGTTATTATGATAAGTGATCTGGAAGACTAAGAACCAAAGGTGTGAGCAGGGATGGCAGCGCTGCTCTAAGACATGGTGACGTGACGGTGGGAGGTGTGATACTGGGAGTGAGGTGTTGAGTGGGAGGAGAAGAGGCACTTTACCATTGTTGTGTGGGCCACCAACCTGGATGCTGAGGCTGTGAAGGGTGGTGACCAGGGTATCATAAAGAGGGAGACACTGGTACCCGATCCCACCTCCCCCTCCAGCCTTCTTAGTACGTGGTTCCCAAGCCTCTTTCCTTCTGGAACCACACCCTGAATATCCTCATGAATGGAATCCTGCCAGACATTTGCCTCTCCCTGGATTTCTTCCCTGAGCACCAAGCCAGGCCTTTCCCACTGACTTCATCATCTGCATTTGCCAAAGTGCCACAAACTCACATTCTCTCCTCCAGTGGTTTCCCCATGAGTCCCCAAAGTGGGCCACACGCCAGCAACACTGGCCTCTTTACTGCTCTGAAATATACCCTCTTCTCTTCAGCTTCCTGAACTTGATCCATCTTACTTTTAGATGTAGAAACCTGAAGACACATCCACTTCCATAGGCCGAAGGCCCCTGCCCTTGAGATGAGTGGCCTCTGTGTTCTTTGATCCACATTAGCACAGCACACGCATTAGCACATGTATGAGCAAGATTACATAGATTTTGCACTCAGCTCACGTCTCCATGCTAGTCATGATTGCTGAAAGGACTCAGCACAGGTCCTATGCAATTTGTATGTGTAGATTTGAAAGACTTTAATATTTCCAGACAATCAATCCTGAGGAATTAATCAATCCCCTGGATATATGAGAAGGCCATACCAATCAAGGACCTTGGTCAGATGGGAGGGACATCTCTTAGGCAGACCTCTGGAATGAAGTCAGAATGAGAGAACAATTAGGCTGTGGCTTGTTATATAATCACAAATAAAGAGGAACAGATTTCTAACCTGACATAAATAGCAACTGATAGCAAATATGTCAACTTTGATTTCCGGGGAAATATCATGCTTTTAATATGCCATTTATTGTTTGTTCCAAAATGCACACTTGAAGGCATTTTTTTTTTTTTTTTTTTTTTTTTTTTTTTTGGTGGTACGCGGGCCTCTCACCGCCGTGGCCTCTCCCGTCGCGGAGCACAGGCTCCGGACACGCAGGCCCAGCGGCCACGGCCCACGGGCCCAGTCGCTCCGCAGCACGCGGGATCCTCCCGGACCGGGGCACGAACCCGCGACCCCCGCATCGGCAGGCGGACTCCCGACCACTGCGCCACCAGAGAAGCCCTGAAGGCATTTTTAAAGGGAATTTTTTTGAATAGTCTGAACAATGTGAAACTGAATATGTTCTATTTTTGAGTCCCCACACATAGCTGCAATAGGAAAAATCTTTCATGTTAATCCGTAGGAGTCTTCCAGTTCAAAAAGAGATGCTATTCCTTTTTCTATGGATTGCTTTTTATAGCTCATGGCTTATTAGTTACATGGGCTATGAGAACAGTGGTCCACACCATGGCAAAACACCCCGCTGCTGGCAGCAAGGACCCTCATGTCTCAAGTCCCTCTTTACTTATTGTGGTGAGACAGCAATGGAGCTTTTCTCAATTCATGAGGGCCAGTCCCACTGAACTGGGCACATACTCTTGCCCTTCCCTGCTCTATAGCTGAGGTACTAGCTAGAACTATGCTGTTTATCAAAATTTAACCCTTGGTATCAACAACCCAAGGAACCCTAAGAGCCCCCTACTCACATTAGTAGGGAGTTCTCATTCATGCAGAACAGAGGGACCACCTCCAGATGGCACAGTGTTATCAAGCTTTAAAACCTTTCTCCCCACATAGAAATAACAGAAAGAAGAAATAAGGCCAAAACAAACATGCGTAGCTTCATGGATCAGAAATGGGTCAGAAACACAGTCAGAAGTTTGGGGCCTGAGACTGAAAGCTGCAGCCACAGGCCTCTAGCCTTCAGAGGTGGAAACAGATTGGTGTTCTCTTATACTCTGCATGTGTTGGAGGACTGGAGTCAGGCTTTCTGCCTAACTCTAGGCCTGTGATGAGGCTGCTGAGGCTGGCATAAATGCCATACCTGGGCTTGAGGGAGTCGGTTACTCATCAGTCCATGCATCTTGCCAGGACCTGAACAAGCCATGCTGCCTCAAGAACCTGATTTTATAAACCGATGATGTCACTGCAGGGAAGGAATCCCAAGCTGTGGCTATGGCAACCATGGCCCCTGTGAAGCCAGAGGCAATGAAAGCAATAGCAAAACTTCTACCATAGTGATTTTAGAGAAAAAACTAAAATTTGCTATTCAAGATGCATTTGCAAACTAAAGTTCAGAGCACACGGAAGAAACGAATACTAACCAAGAAAACTCAGCAATTAGAATGTTCACTCCTGACTAATGAAGTAATACAAAATACTAAAATGGCTACCATAGAAATATGTTTGTACTTTTGGAGAGCTAAAGGAAGGTGGGTCAGCACTAAAAAATAAGTAATTATGAAGGAAAGCACTGGTAACACGTGTGCATTAAAAAACAAAAAAAACAACAAACACCAGTTTGAAATCTTAGAAGTGTCAAATACAGCCATTGAAATTTTAAAAAGCTACTGGAGGATAGGATAAACATTATCCAACACTTTCTTTCTGTGGAAGAAAATGGAGTAAATTAGAACATAAAACTGAGTAATTCCTGTCTATAACATAGGACAGAGAGAGAAAACAATTGAAGATATTAATTCATGGTTGAAAAACTCACTGAAAAATTTCCAGATTGGAGGAAAAACTAAAAAACAGATTAATTAAAAATTAGCCTAATCATACTGGAGTGAAACTGAATAATATCAAAGGTAAAAAGAAAGTTTAAAAAGCTACCAGAGAAGACAGCCCAACAAATGGCTGATAATTAGGTAACAGATTTCATTAGTAGCAACAGATGCCAGAAGACAATGAAATAACTTTAGTCTTTAAATCATAGCTTCAAATCTAGAATTCTGTGTGTTGAGTAAGAAGCATTAGTCAGAAAGGAAATTTTTGAATAGGAGAAAGGAAAAGGCATCAGAATAAGACAGGTGAAATTGATAGCTAAAATACATAAATTCAGAAGAAGCTAATTTTGGAAAGGATGGAGAAAACAAGAAGAGCTGGACAGAATTGGGAAGGGGCTTCCATTTCTTTAAGCCCAATAGTGATGTTCCCACAAACCCAAGAACACAGTAGCATTTGACAAATCTTCATTCCTTCTTACTAGACTTTGATCTGATCATTAGAACCCCCACCTTAGTGTAAAGGCATTATAATAGGCAAATCCACATTAAATGAACCAGACAATACCTGGGAATTAAACTCTACTCTGGAGAAAGTTCTAGAGTGAAATTTGAAAGAATTTTATTCCATAGACCCAGAAGGAAGTAATATAATTTATGTAGCAAAAGCGCTAATTTGATTCTCAGTGCTTGCAAAAGGCAGATTTGCTCAACTGCTTCATGTCTGGAAGAAAATCTCAGGGCTCAGGATTAGGAAAATCCAGTTTCCCTATTCTGAGGCTCTATGCAGGATTCAGAGAAATCCAAGCAGCTTGTTGTTTGGATTTCTTTCCTAGGGCCAGGGATCACCCAGAAATGCAGCAAAGAGTATCAACCCTATACCCAGTTAAACTATCATTCAATAATAAAAGTGAAGCACAGATGTTTTCAAACATACAAAGACAAAGTAGTTTACCATTCAAAAACGTTTCCTTAAAACAGGGTGTGAAGGATCTAGAGAGACAGAAGAAACACTAGTAGGCAAAAAATTTGTAAATCTGCTTATAAAATCTAAAGAGCTTATTACAAAAAAGAAAAGTAATAGCTATAATTTTTCATTTAAAAGAAAAGGTAAAATTAAAATACTACAGTAATAAAACAGTTAGAAACAGGAGATTTAGAGGGTAGTAAAAGCACTTAAAGATTCTTATTTTATTTAGGAATTCACAATGTGAGGACCAGATTGTGAACTTAACAAGAGCAGTTCTTATATAATGGTGATTTTAACAATAGTAATAAGTCTAATTGTAGTGAGTTCAGTACAAGACAAGTTTTTCAATTTTGTTTCCCTATAATCATGAGTTGATAAATGGAAAAGAAGCTGGAAGAGCAGAAAGAGTATTGGGGTCCCCAGGAGTTTATATTTACTAATTTATTTGATGGACTGTATTATAGCACTTTTTTTTTTACCCAAAGGTAGATGTGATTGCACTTAATTTTTTTAGAGATAGAAGAAGCAAGCTTAGAGAAAGCAGGGAGGGGTATTTTGGAGATTTGGGGGGAGCAAGAAGAATGAGCTGTTTCAGAGAGAAAGAGAAAAGATTGATGAAACATTCCTGGCAACCTGGCCAAACAGGCTGAGTGTTCCACCTGACACTGGAGAAGACAAAGTGAAAATATGGCTGAAAACCATGACTGTGTGTCCTGCTCTGGTTGTGTTCAGCTGCTTGGATTCTGTCACTAATTAAGCAGATGGTTTAACCATAGCTAAGCGTTTCAAGAACAGGTATACTACTGGGAGAAAGGGGAAAGAACACTGAGATTATCTACAAGGAATGGTTACTGTAAGGCCAGGATATTTAAGCCAGGAAAGGAGGGAAGATCAAGAAAATGGTGGTATGATAATTAATGGCTTGGAGGGTTCCACAGTCGAGCTAGAGAAAGTGAGCTGGAACACCAAGAGCTTGTGGTTCTAGAATAAGATGCTCACAATTAAGATTATGAAGGAAATGCTGCTGTTGACAAAGATCAGTTCTAGAATTTAACAATGGGAGGGGTTTCCTGAGGTGACTTGGTAGAAAAGAGCATTGGTAGGAACAAAGTGCAGGAATGGAGGGGTCTGGATGTAGGGTGCATTGGTCTATATGAATGTTAGAGTCACCAAATACAGTGACAGAAGTGATGGAGATGAAAGAGAAAGCCAGATGCTAAACTCTTTCAGGAATAATAGGGAGTACGAGAGTCACAAAAAGGACTTGAGGTTCAAAGTATGGGGAGGCGGTTAGTGGGGAAGGAAGAATGGTAATCATGAAGTCATAATAAGGAAGAAGAAGACACATTTTCCATGTCTAGGTTTGGGAGTAAAGGACTGCAGGGGAAAATGGCCACCACTTAAGATAGCCAAACGTAAAGCAATGTCCTTAAGGAGGAAACAGTTTTCAGTTAGAGTATTAAAGTAAATGACCCATTGAGAGGAGAGAGATGTGGCCCTAACCCACAGTCTCTATGGGGCACAACTGGGAGATTTGGGGGCAGTTAGAAATACCTCTAATGACCACAAATTTGGACCTGGGATGAGGCCTGAGGTGCACTGAGCTGCAGAGAATTATGAAATTAGCACTAATAATCTGTTAGGAGTATGTGAGTCAGTAGTTCTAATGACGGCATCTTTTGAGAAACTAGGTTGTCTTGTACACAGCCAGAGGAGGGATTTGGATGAACAAGCGGGAACCAGGGTAGAACCCAAGTTGGGGAGGCAAAAGCAGGGCAGGGTATATGGCAGTATTTCTAGACTGAGTTCTCAGCTAAAGGGACTGACAGTGGCCTGGAGGTCCACTGAATGCCAGCCCACCTGACTTGGTGAACAGAATAATGAGCTAGTGATACAAAGCATGCATTTGCCTGGTGTGTTCTCTGTGTTGCATATTCCTCAGAATCTAGGATAACATTAAATGTTAAGTCAAGTGTTTGGTGTTTGTGATGTAGAAATCTTTCTCTCCAGTGGGAAACATGATTAGTCCTGAAGTCTTTAGCCTCAGATCTTCTTTAAGGTACCTCATGAATGGTATGAATCATGAGCAGTCCCAAAGTCACCTTTACTCCAATGGCTTTCACTTAAGCTATGTCCCCTCACCTCCTTTCAGTTGCTGCTGGGAAATGATGGATGGCCAGAATAATTGGGAGCCCCAAGATAGCCCTGGCTGAGTCAATAGGCATGTAATATCTCAAGGCCAACAAATGACCAATTCATGGAATGACTGGGTAGATTTCATCATGCTTCACACATCCAAGCTATGAGAAACCCATTTGTAGAATATTCTGGACCATTACTAATACCTCAGATCAAACCTTGAATCACTGAGTTGAACTACCCTGGCACAAGAAATAATGTATACATTCATCAGTTCAGCACCTCTCCACACATGTCTTTTTGTTCTGGTAAGTCAGAGACTGTGACATACATGGGTCATGCTTCAAGAAGGGGGATGAGTTGTCCAATATCCTTTCCAGTGCTGCAAAGAAAGTACATCAGATCCCTTGCAGTGACCTGTGGATGCAAGGTGATGACAATCCAAAGACTGCTTGGCTGGAGACAGTAAACCAGTGTTAGTTGTTCATTTTAAAGGCCTTTTGCTCAGTCTTGGTTGAGTCAGCTAACAGGGACCCTCTCAATATTTTTCCTTATTTTCTCTGTGTTCATTAAATATGTAAAAGTTCATTTAGAATTTCAGCTCTTATGCTGCAGAGAGTACATCCAAACTTCTGGAACATTCCAGGCACATGTGCTGGCGTGGCTAGAGAGCTCGTGTTCTCTTAACTATGCCACATGAAGCAAAACTTATGCTCAGTGATTTCCAGCTTGTCATTTTGCTCATTTCCTAGAGACTGTACATGCATATCAAATCAATGGAGTTGCTTAAGATTTGCTGAATTCCTCCTTCTTATTGTTGACATTTTTATTCAAAAAGACAAAAAGTATGTGAGCTTTCTTATTCTTAGCTCTCCAAATCACTATCTTACAGCTTTTACATTTTCTTGTCTAATCATTTCACTGGATTTAGGAAGGTGTCACTTATTTGGTTGAAATGCTAAATAATTATCTTGGATGATGCAGATTTCGTGATGTGTTAAAAATTCTCTTTGATCTGTCAACCTCTCTCTACGTATTTTGACATCAACTGCAATGCGTGGTACACAATGAATATGTATATAGAATTTTTTCTCTCTCTGGCCCTCTCTCCTTTTCTCTCTAACATATACATGCATGCATATTATCCAAACTAACGTAAGCGTGGACATATTCTTGGCAATAGATGGTTATACCAGAAATTGTGCAAGTCTCTCCGAAACTGTTAACAAAGGAAACAATTGAAAGAGTGTCAGAGAAAGGTTGTTTACTATTTGTATCTGATAGGATCTAAGAAGGAAAGAGATGGCAAACTCAAACAAAAATGTTTAATCAAGTGTTTTCAACAAATGTGTGGGCAGGGTTTGGGGAAATCAATGCAGAGGAATGGCTGCCCTAGGGCTAACAGTCCTATCCTGAAGAAGCAAAAGGAGGGTGTAGTTAGCATCACTTGGTATCCAGCAAGGGTGGTTGTTTAGAGAAGGCTGCCTGACAGGGCCTGTGGGACAGGAGTGGGGCGTGGCCAACCTGAAGTGACACATCTGTGAGGACTCAGCTCCAGCCATCAGTGCTACTCATAGTGGCACACTTTTGCCACACCTGACAGGAAGCCACGGGGCAAGGGAGCCTCCTAGTACTCAGAGAGAGAGAAAAGGATCCACAGTGACAGGGGTGACACTGTGACAGCAGTGTCACACAAAGTGACAGCACACTTTCTCTGCTCAGGGATTGTGTTCTGTTGTATCAGTTAGTTATTCGCTAACACCTTGATCTGGCTCTAAGAAGATTATGCCATACTTGGTGCATTCAGATGAAATAATACTCAAGGTTACTGTCACCTGCAGAAGCAAGTTTACAAAAGAGAATCCCTGCCTCTCTCTGCTGTAATCAGGGTATCAGATCTGTTAGTAGTGCAAGACATCTCAGTAGCATGAAACCCATTAGTAGCCAAAGACTACTCTTGGTCTCTTGGTCTCTCATTTGGTACATCCAAATTCAGGGTAGAAATTGATGTTCCCAACATGGTGTTCTCTTATTTTCAGCTGCATTACTTAGCACAAAGGCATACTATCTGGCTATTCACACACACACACACACACACACACACACACACAGTCTCATCACTTATGTTATTTCCATAGTTACTGGAAATAAGACCCAGGGCACTGGATACTCTACAATGACTAGAAGAATACTGAGTATATATTGAAACTCTGTCTCACCTTTATAGAGAAATACTGATTCCCAAAATTAACCTCTCCTGTATTTGGAAAGTAGTCCAAAGCCTGAGAAGAAGACCCTAAAAGTGGTTTTTCTCTTTGTAACCAAAAAGTATGCACTCCCTAGCAAGAAATTTGCATTAAATTGGCAATGAGTTAAGGGATAATAGGAAATTTATTTGTTTGTTTGTTGTTTTACTTTTCTGCCATAAATACATTCATTTTTAAGACAGGCCAAATTTCACCCTGAATCAGAACAGCAAAAACCACTGAAGACAAATGTTATGGCTGTACCCAATCCCAGGGTCACAATGAAGAAATAAAGAACCTTCATTTGGTGTAATCTAACCACCTAAGGTGGTTTTGCTGTGGCCCCTGCCAGAGAATGGGGGGAGATAGAGACCTTAGGAGGGTCCTCCTGGTTAATGATGCTAGAGGAGCAAGTCTTAAAATAAGTTCTACCCATTGTTAGTGATGTCAACAGATGTTACATAAAAAAAGGAACCATAGTCAGACAGGTTTGACAAATGTCAGGTTCCATGATATTAAAATGAATTACTTTAATTGGGAGCTTTGTGAATCTCCAAGAGACTGACATGGTATACACAAAGTTATTCAAATTAATTTGACAATGGAGTCATTTTTTAAAATTTTTAAATGAAACACCTAGGAAGGAATAATGTTCCCTGAAACATACTTTGAAAAATAACAATCTGAATTTTTCATATCCCTAATATGTGTGCCAAGAGCCTGCTCTTCAGAGATAACCAAGATAAAGAAACCAGCACTTACTGTTTGTGGCACTAAAGATAATGCTATCAGAATCAACTTCGCAGAATGTCTGAGATACAAGCATTTTGAAAGATGTCACTCATGAAACAAGGACACAAATATGGCTAATATGTGTAAATTTTATAAATGAATGGATTAGAGTTTTAATTGAAGTATAGTTGATTTATGATGTTATATTAGTTTCAGGTCTACAACATAGTGATTCAATATTTTTACAGATTATACTCCATATAAAGTTATTACAAAATGTTGGTTATATTACCTGTGCTGTATGTTACATCCTTGTATCTTGTTTATTTTATAAGTAATAGTTTGTACCTCTTAATCCCCCACTCCTATCTTGCCCCTCTCCTCACTGGTAACTACTAGCTTGTTCTCTGTATCTATGAGTCTGTTTCCATTTTATTATATTTATTTGTTTATTTTATTTTCTTCAACATATAAGTGAAAATATACAGTATTTGTCTTTCTCTGTCTGACCTATTTCACTAAGCATAATACCCTCCAGGTCCATCAGTGTTGTTGCAAATGGCAAAATTCCATCCTTTTATGGCTGAGTAATATCCCATTTTATATATATATATATATATATATATATATATATATATATATATATATATATATGTATATATATATATATATATACATATATATATATATATATATATATATATATATATACACACACACATAGATAGAGATAGAGATAGATCACATCTTCTTTATCCATTCATCTTATGATGGACACATAAGTTGCTTCCATACTGTGGCTATTGTAAATAATGCTGTGAGGAACATATATGTTTTTCGTGTTTTTGGTTTTTTTATATAGCATGTTCTTATTAGTCATCCATTTTATGCACATCAGTGTATACATGTCAATTCCAATCACCCAATTCATCACATCACCACCACCAGCCCCCTCTGCTTTCCCCCCGTGGTGTCTATACGTTTGTTCTCTACATCTGTGTCTCAATTTCTGCCCTGCAAACTGATTCATCTGTACCATTTCTCTAGGTTCCACATATATCCGTTAATATACAATATTTGGTTTTCTCTTTATGACAGTCTATAGATCCATCCACGTCTATACAAATGACCCAATTTCATTCCTTTTTATGGCTGAGTAATATGCCATTGTATATATGAACCACATCTTCTTTGTCCATTCATCTGTCGATGGGCATTTAGGTTGTTTCCATGACCTGGCTATTGTAAATAGTGCTGCAATGAACATCGGGGTGCATGTGCCTTTTTGAATTATGGTTTTCTCTGGGTATATGCCCAGTAGTAGGATTGCAGTGTCATGTGGTAATTCTATTTTTAGTTTTTTAAGGAACCTCCATACTGTTCTCCATAGTGGCTGTACCAATTTACATTCCCACCAACAGTGCAAGAGGGTTCCCTTTTCTCCACACGCATTCGAGCATTTATTGTTTGTAGATTTTCTGATGATGCCCATTCTAACTGGTGTGAGGTGATACCTCATTGTAGTTTTGATTTGCAGTTCTCTAATAATTAGTGATGTTGAGCAGCTTTTCATGTGCTTCTTGGCCATCTGTATGTCTGTCTTCTTTGGGGAAAAGTCTATTTAGGTCTTCTGCCCATTTTTAGACTGGGTTGTTTGTTTTTTTAATATTGAGCTGCATGAGCTGTTTATATGTTTTGGAGATTAATCCTTTGTCCACTGATTCGTTTGCAAATATTTTCTCCCATTATGAGGGTTGTCTTTTCATCTTGCTTATTGTTTCCTTTTCTATGCAAAAGCTTTTAAGTTTCATTAGGTCCCATTTGTTTGTTTTTGTTTTTATTTTCATTACTCTAGGAGGTGGATCAAAAAAGATCTTGCTGTGATTTATGTCACAGAGTGTTCTTCCTATGTTTTCCTCTAAGAGATTTAGAGTGTCTAGTCTTACATTTAGGCCTCTAATTCATTTTGAGTTTATTTTTGTGTATGGTGTTAGGGAGTGTTCTAATTTTATTCTTTTACATGTAGCTGTCCAGTTTTCCCAGCACCACTTATTGAAGAGGCTGTCTTTTCTCCATTGTACATTCTTGACTCCCTTGTCATAGATTAATTGACCATAGGTGCGTGGGTTTAACTCTGTGCTCTCTATCTTGTTCCCTTGATGTATATTTCTGTTTTTTGTGCCAGTACCATATTGTCCTGATTACTGTAGCTTTGAGATATAGTCTGAAGTTAGGGAGTCTGATTCCTCCAGCTCCGTTTTTTTTTTTTTTTTTTTTTTTGCGGTATGCGGGCCTCTCACTGTTGTGGCCTCTCCCGTTGTGGAGCACAGGCTCCGGACGCGCAGGCCTAGCGGCCATGGCTCACGGGCTTAGTTGCTCCGCGGCATGTGGGATCTTCCCGGACCAGGGCACGAACCCGTGTCTCCTGCATCGGCAGGCGGATTCTCAACCACTGCGCCACCAGGGAAGCCCAGCTCCGTTTTTTTCCCTCAAAACTGCTTTCACTATTCAGGTTCTTTTGTGCCTCCATACACATTTTAAGATTTTTGTTCTAGTTCTGTAAAAAGTGCCTTTGTTAATTTGATAGGGATTTCATTGAATCTGTAGATTGCTTGGGGTAGTATAGTCATTTTCACAACATTCATTCTTCCAATCCAAGAACATGGTATATCTCTCCATCTGTTGGTATCATCTCCAATTTCTTTCATCAGTGTCTTATAGTTTTCTTCATAAAGGTCTTGTTTCCCTAGGTAGGTTTATTCCTAGGTATTTATTCCTTTTCTTGCAATGGTAAATGGGAGTGTTTCCTAAATTTCTTTTTCAGATTTTTCATCATTAGTATATAGGAATGCAAGAGCTTTCTGTGCATTAATTTTGTATCCTGCAACTTTACCAAATTCATTGATTAGCTCTAGTCATTTTCTGGTGGCATCTTTAGGATTCTCTATGTATAGTATCATGTCATCTGCAAACAGTGACAATTTTACTTCTTCTTTTCCAATTTGCATTCCTTTTATTTCTTCTTCTTCTATGATTGCAGTGGTTAGGACTTCCAAATCTATGTTGAATAATAGTGGTGAGAGTGAACATCCTTGTCTTGTTCCTGATCTTAGAGGAAATGCTTTCAGTTGTTCACCATTGAGAATGATGTTTGCTGTGGTTTTGTCATATATGGTCTTTATTATGTTGAAGTAGGTTCCCTCTATGCCCACTTTCTGGAGAGTTTTTATCATAAACGTTGTTGAATTTTGTCAAAAGCTTTTTCTGCACCTATTGAGATGATCATATGCTTTTTATTCTTCAGTTTGTTAATATGGTGTATCACATTGATTGACTTGTGTATATTGAAGAATCCTTGCATCCCTGGGATAAATCCCACTTCACTGTTGTGTATGATCCTTTTAAAGTGTTGTTGGATTCTGTTTGCCAGTATTTTGTTGAGGATTTTTTCATCTATATTCATCAGTGATATTGGTCTGTAATTTTCTTTTTTTTTGTAGTTTCTTTGTGTGGTTTTGGTGTCAGGGTGATGGTGGCCTCATAGAATGAGTTTGGGAGTGTTCCTTCCTCTGCAACTTTTTAGAAGAGTTTGAGAAGGATGGATGTTAGCTCTTCTCTAAATATTGGATAGAATTCACATGTGAAGCCATCTGGTCCTGGACTTTTGTTTGTTGGAAGAGTTTTAATCACAGTTTCAATTTCATTACTTGTGATTGGTCTGTTCATATTTTCTATTTCTTCCTGCTTCCTGGTTCAGTCTCGGAAGTTTATACCACTCTAAGAATTTGTCAGTTTCTTCCAGGTTGTCCATTTTATTGGTGTAGAGTTACTTGTAGTAGTGTCTTAGGATGCTTTGTATTTCTGCCATGTCTGTTGTAACTTCTCCTTTTTCATTTCTAATTTTATTGATTTGAGTCCTCTCCCTCTTTTTCTGGATGAGTCTGGCTAAAGGTTTATCAATTTTGTTTATCTTCTCAAAGAACCAGCTTTTAGTTTTATTGATCTTTGCTATTGTTTTATTGATCTTTGCTATTTTTGTATCTATTTCATTTATTTCTGATCTGATCTTTATGATCTCTTTCCTTCTGCTAACTTTGGGTTTTGTTTATTCTCCTTTCTCTAGTTCCTTTAGGTGTAAGGTTAGACTTTATCTGAGATTTTTCTTGTTTCTTGAGGTAGGCTTGTATAGCTATAAACTTCCCTCTTAGAACTGCTTTTGCTGCATCCCATAGGTTTTGGATCATCATGTTTTCATTATCATTTGTCTCTAGATATTTTTTAATTTCCTCTTTGATTTCTTCAGTGATCTCTTGGTTATTTAGTATGTATTGTTTAGCCTCCATGTGTTTGTGTTTTTTTATGTTTTTTTTCCCTGTAATTGATTTCTAATCTCCAAGGGTTGTGCTCAGAAAAGATGCTTGATGTGATTTCAATTTTCTTAATTTACTGAGGCTTGACTTGTGATCCAAAATGTGATCTATCCTAGAGAATGTTCCATGCACACTTGAGAAGCAAGTGTAATCTGCTGTTTTGGGATGGAATGTCCTATAAATATCAATTAAATCTATCTGGTCTATTGTGTAATTTAAAGCTTGTGTTTCCTTATTAATTGTCTGTTTGGATGAACTCTCGATTGGTATAGGTAAAGTGTTAAAGTCCCTCACTATTATTGTGTTACTTTCGATTTCCTCTTTTATAGCTGTTAGCAGTTGCCTTATGTATTGAAGTGCTCCTATGTTGGGTGCATATATATTTATTATTGTTATATCTTCTTCTTGGATTGATCCTTTGATCATTATGTAGTGTCCTTCCTTGTCTCTTGCAACATTCTTTATTTTAAAGTCTACTTTATCTGATATGAGTATTGCTACTCCAGTTTTCTTTTGATTTCCATTTTCATGGAATATCATTTTCCATCCCCTCACTTTCAGTCTGTATGTGTCCCAAAGTCTGAAGTGGGTCTCTTATAGACAGCATATATATGGGTCTTGTCTTTGTATCCATTCAGCAAGCCTGTGTCTTTTGGCTGGAGCATTTAACCCATTCATGTTTAAGGTAATTATTGATATGTATGTTCTTATTACCATTTTCTTAATTGTTTTGGATTTGGTTTTGTAGGTCCTTTTCTTCTCTAGTGTTTCCCACTTAGACTAAGTTTCTTTATCATTTGTTGTAGAGCTGGTTTGTGATGCTGACTTCTCTTAGCTTTTGCTTGTCTGTAAAGCTTTTGATTTCTCCATCAAATCTGAATGAGATTCTTGCTGGGTAGAGTAATCTTGGTTGTAGGCTCTTCCCTTTCATCACTTTAAGTATATCATGCCACTCCCTTCTGGCTTGTAGAGTTTCTGCTGATAAATCAGCTGTTAACCTTATGGGAGTTCCCTTGTATATTATTTCATTTTTCCCTTGCTGCTTTCAATAATTTTTCTTTGTCTTTAATTTTTGCCAGTTTGATTTCTATGTGTCTCAGTGTGTTTCTCCTTGGGTTTATCCTGTATGGGACTCTCTGCACTTCCTGAACTTGGGTGGCTATTTCCTTTCCCATGTTAGGGAAATTTTAGACTATCATCTCTTCAAATATTTTCTCTGGTCCTTTCTCTCTCTCTTCTCCTTCTGGGACCCCTACAATGCGAATGTTGTTGCATTAAATGTTGTCCCAGAAGTCTCTTAGGTGGTCTTCATTTCTTTTCATTTTTTTTTTCTTTATTCTGTTCTGCAGCAGTGAATTCAACCATTCTGCCTTCTAGGTCACTTTTCCGTTCTTCTGCCTCAGTGATTCTGCTATTGATTCCTTCTAGTGTATTTTTCATTTCAGTTGTTGCATTGTTCATCTCTGTTTGTTTGTTCTTTAATTCTTGTAGATCTTTATTAAACATTTCTTGCATCTTCTCAATCTTTGCCTCCATTATTTTTCCGAGGTGCTGGATCATCTTCACTATTATTATTCTGAATTCTTTTTCTGGAAGGTTGCCTATCTCTACTTAATTTAGTTGTTTTTCTGGTGTTTTATCTTGTTCCTTCATCTGGTACATAGCCCTCTGCCTTTTCATCTTGTCTATCTTTCTGTGAATGTGGTTTTTGTTCCACAGGCTACTTGATTGTATTTCTGCTTTCTTCTGCTGTCTGCCCTCTGGTGGATGAGACTATCTAAGAGGCTTGTGCAAGTTTCCTGATGGGAGGGACTCATGGTGGGTAGAGCTGTCTGTTCCTCTGCTGGACAGAGTTCAGTAAAACTTTAATCTGCTTGTCTGCTGTTTGGTGGGGCTGTGTTCCCTCCCTGTTGGTTGTTTGGCCTGAGGCAACCCACCACTGGAGCCTGCCCCGGCTCTTTGATGGTGCTAATGGCGGACTCTGGGAGGGCTCATGCCAAGTAGTACTTCCCAGAACTTCTGCTGCCAGTGTCCTTGTCCTCACAGTGAGACAGAGCCACAACCCCACCTCTGCAGGAGACCCTCCAACACTCTCAGGTAGGTCTGGTTCAGTGTTCTATGGGGTCACTTCTCCTTCCCCTGGGTCCTGATGTGCACACTATTTTGTATATGCCCTCCAAGAGTGGAGTCTCTATTTCCCTCAGTTCTGCTGAAGTCCTGCAATCAAATCCCACTAGCCTTCAAAGTCTGATTCTCCAGGAATTCCTCCTCCCAATAATGGACCCCCAGGTTGGGAAGCCTGATGTGGGGCTCAGAACCTTCACTCCAGTGGATGTACTTCTGTCATATAAGTGTTCTCCAGTTTGTGAGTCACCCACCCAGCAGTTTTAGGATTTGATTTTATTATGATTGCTCCCCTCCTACCATCTCATTGTGGTTTCTCCTTTGTCTTTGGATGTGGGGTATCTTTTTTGGTGAGTTCCAGTGTGTTCCTGTCGATGATTGTTCAGCAGTTAATTGTGATTCTGGTGTTCTTGCAAGAGACAGTGAGAGTATGTACTTCTACTCTGCCACCTTGAACCAATCTCTCCTATCTTTTTTTTTTTTTTTTTTTGGCAGTACGCAGGCCTCTCACTGTTCTGGACTCTCCTGTTGCAGAGCACAGGCTCTGGATGCGCAGGCTCAGTGGCCATGGCTCACGAGCCCAGCCGCTCTGTGGCATGTGGGATCTTCCCGGACCTGGGCACAAACCCGTGTCCCCTGTATTGGCAGGCGGACTCTCAACCACCGCACCACCAGGGAAGCCCCTCTCCTATGTTTTGGAAGTACTGTTTTTGTTTCCTTTGGATATATACCCAGGACTGTAATTGCTGAATCAGACGGTTGTTCTATTTTAATTTTTTGAGGAACATCCAAACTGTTTTCCAAAGTGGCTATGCCAATTTACATCCCCCTTTCTCCCTCTCCTAGTCAATATTTATAATTTGTTTGTCTTTTTGACAATAGCCATTCTGACAGGTGTGAAGTGATATTGCATTTTGGATTTGATTTGCATATTCCTCATGATTAGTGATGTTGAACATCTTTTCATATGCCTGTTTGCCATCTGTATGTCTTCCTTGTAGAAAGATCTATTCAGGTATTCTGAGCATTTTTTTTTTTTTTCGGTACGTGGGCCTCTCACTGTTGTGGCCTCTCCCATTGCGGAGCACAGGCTCCAGACGCGCAGGCTCAGCGGCCATGGCTCACGGGCCCAGCCGCTCCGCGGCATGTGGGATCCTCCCGGACCAGGGCACGAACCCGTGTCCCCTGCATCGGCAGGCGGACTCCCAACCACTGCGCCACCAGGGAGCCCTCTGAGCATTTTTAATTGGGTTGTTTGGTTTTTTGAAATTAAGTTGTATGACATCTTTATATATTTTGGATATTAACCCCTTATCAGACATATTAATTGCAAATATTTTTCCCTATTCAGTAGCTTGTCTTTTCATTTTATTGATGATTTCCTTTATTGTGCAAAAGGTTTTAAGTTTAATTAGGTTTCATTTGTTTCACTTTGTTTTTATTTCTTTTGCCTTAGGAGACAGATAAAAAAAAGTACTGCTAAGAGTTATGTCAAAGAATGTACTGTCCATGTTTTCTTCTAAGAGTTTTATGATTTCAGGTCACACAATTAGATCTTTATTCCAGTTTGAGTTTATTTTTGTACACAGTGTGAGAAAATATTCTAATTTCATTATCTTACATGTAGCTGTCCAGTTTTCCCAACACCACTTATTGAAGAGACTGTCTTTTCCCAATTGTATATTTCTGCCTCCTTTGTCATAGATTAATTAACCATATGTGCATGGGTTTATTTCTGGGCCCTCTATTCTTTTCCATTGATCTATGTGTTTGTTTTTGTGCTAGTACCATACTTTTTTGATTACTGTAGCTTTTGTCCTATAGTCTGAAGTCAGGGAGCATGATACCTCCATCTTTGTTCTTTTTTTTCAAGATTGCTTTGGCTTGTCAGTGTCTTTTGTGGTTGCTACAAATTTTAGGATAATTTGTTCTAGTTTTGTGAAAAATATCATGGGTATTTTGATAGGGATTACATTGAATCTATGGATTGCTTTAGGTAGGATGGACACTTTAACAATACTAATTCTTCCAATGCATGAGCATAGGATATCTTTCCATTTCTTTGTGTTATCTTCAATTTCCTTCATCAGTGTCTTAGCGTTCAGAGTATAGGTCTTTCACCTCCTTGGGTAAGTTTGTTCCTAGATATTTTATTCTTTTTGATGCCACTATAAATGGGATTGTTTTCTTGCTTTCTATTGATTCATTTTAGCGTATAGAAAAGCAACAGATTTCTGTATATTAATCTTGTATCCTGCAACCTTGCTGAATTCATTATTAGTTCTAGCAGTTTTTGTTGCTGTTGTTGTTGGAGACTTGAGGGTTTTATATATATAGTATCATGTTATCTGCAAATAATTACAGTTTTACTTCTTCCCTTCCAATTAGGATGGCTTTTATTTGTTTTTATTTTCTGATTGCTGTGGCTAGGACTTTAACCATACTATGTTAAACAGAAATAGTGAGAGTGAGCATTCTTGTCTTGTTACTGATTTTAGAGGGAAAGCTTTCAGTTTTTCACTATTGAGTATAATGTTAGTTGTGGGTTTGTCAGAAATTGCTTTTATTATGTTGAGATATGTTCCCTCTATACCAACTTCGTTGAGAGTTTTTATCTTGAAAGGTATCTTGTTTGTAGTATAGTTGTATGGATTTGGTATAAGGGTAATAGTGGCCTTGTAGAATGAATTTGGGAGAGTTCCTTCCTCTTCCATTTTTTGGAATAGTGTGAAAAGAATAAGTATTAACTCTTCCTTATATGTTTGGTAGAATTCCTTTGTGAAGCTCTCTGGCCCTGGACTTTTGTTTGGGGGAGTTTTTTGATTACTGATTCAATTTCAGTACTACTAATTGATCTGTTCAGATTACCTATTTCTTCCTGATTCAGTTTGAAATACTATATGTTTCTAGGAACTTATCAATTTCTTGTAGGTTGTCCAATTTATAGTCATATATCTATTCATAGTATTCTCTTATGATTGTATTTCTGTGATACTGGCTGTAATTTCTCCTCTTTCATTTCTTATCTTGTTTATTTTGGTCCTGTCTCTTTTTTTCTTAATGAGCTTGGCTAAAAGCTTATCAATTTTGTTTGAAAAAATCCAGCTCTTTGTTTCTCTGATCTTTTCTATGATTTGATGGCCTCTAGTTTATTTCTTTCCTAGTCTTTATTATTTTTTTCTTTCTTCTGACTTTGGGCATAGTTTTTTCCCTCTTTTTCTAATTCATGTAGAAGGTAAGTTAGGTTGTTTATTTGAGATTTTTCTTGTTTCTCGAGTTATGCCTGTATTCCTGTAAACTTCTGTCTTCAGACTGCTTTTGCTGCACCTCCTAGATTTTTAGAGAGTTGTGTTTTTGTTTTCATTTTCAAGGTATTTTCTGATTTCCTCTTTGATTTCTTCATTGACCCATTGATTTTTTTAGTTGCATGTTGTTCAGTCTCCATTTATGTGTGATTTTCCCATTTTCCTTTTTGTAACTGATTTTTAGTTTCACACCATTGTAGTAGAAAAAGAAACTTAATGCAATTTCTGTCCTCTTAAATTTGTTGAGACTTGTTTTGGGCCTAGCATATAATCTATTCTGGAGAATGTTCCATGTGCACTTGAAAAGAGTATGTAGTCTACTTTTTTTAGAAGCAATGTCCTGTAGATATCTATTAAGTCCTACTCATATAATGTGTCATTTAAGGCCACTGTTTCCTTATTGATTTTCTGTCTGGATAATCTGTTCACTGATGTAAGTGGGGTGCTAAAGTTCTTACTATTATATTGTCAATTTCTCTCTTTATGTCTGTTAATACTTTATATATTTAGGTGCACCTATATTAGGTGCATATATGTGAATGGGTGTTATATCCTCTTCTTTTATTGATCTGTGTATCATTATGTAATGTATTTCTTTGTCTTTTTTATGGACTTTGTTTTAAAGTATGCTTTGTCTGATATGAGTATTGCTAACCCAGCTTTCTTTTCATTTCCATTTGCCATCCTCTCACTTTCAATCAATTCTCACTTTCAAGAACCCTGAAATGACTTCTAGGCAGCATATAGATGATTCTTGTATTTTTTATCCAATCAGCCATGCTATGTCTTTTGACTGAAACATTTAGCCCATTGATATTTAAAATGTAATCAATGATAGGTATGTACTTATTGTCATTTTGTTATTTGTTTTCTGATTGTTTTTGTAGCTCTTCTCTGTTCTTTTCTTCTTCTTTTAGTCTCTTCCCTTGTGGTTTGATTTTCTTTAATGTTATGTTTGTGTTCCTTTCTCTCTAGTTTTTGTATATCTATTGTAGGTTTCTTATTTGTGTTTACCATGTAGTTTATATATGTTGATCTATAACTATATCTACTTGTTTTAAACTGATAGTCACTTAAGTTCAAACACATTCTAAAAGATCTATGTTTTTTACTACACCCCACACACACATTTTGTGTTTTGATGTTGTATTTTACATCTTCATGTCTATCCCTTAACTCTTTATTGTAGTTATAGTTCATTTTACAATTTTGTCTTTTAATCTTTACACTAGCTTACTTAAGTGGTTGATCCACAGCCTTTAAAATGTATTTGTTTTTATCATTGGGACTTTTTCCCTCCTATAATTTCTTATTTCCCATTGTAGACTTTTCTTTTTCACTTAAAGAAGACTCTTTAATACTTCTCAGGAAGTCAGTTTAGTACTGATTAACTTTTTAAGTTTTTGCTTGTCTAAGTGTCTTTTTATCTCTCCTTCAACTGTGAGTAATAACCTTGCTGAATAGAGTATCCTATGTTGTAGGTTTTTTCTTTCAGCACTTTAAATATATTATGTCACTCCCTTCTAGCCTGTCTTTAGAAGTTTCTCCTTATCTTTACATTTTTCCATTTTAATTATGATATGTTTTGTTTGGGTCTCTTTGGTTTCATCTTGTTTAGAACTCTCTGTGCTTCTTATACATTGATATCTGTTTCCTTCTTAAAATTTTGGAAGTCTTCAGCCATAATTTTATCAAATACATTTTCTACACCTTTCTCTCTCTCTTCTCCTTCTGGGACACCCTATAATGCCAATGTTAGGTAACATTGATGTTGTCCAAGAGATCACTTAAACTATTTTCATTTTTTAATTCATTTTTCTTTTTGCTGTTCTGAGTGAGTGATTTCTATTTTTCTATCCTCCAGATTGCTTTTATTTTTTTTCAAGATGTATTTATTTATTTTATTTATTTTTGACTGTGTCAGGTCTTACTGCCCATATGTAACCAGACTTTTGAAGCCTCTTATCCATTACCAGCAGATGGTCAATCCCAGTGCTGAAGAGAAAGAGGGGCACTGTGGGGCCTATAAAGAAAATTTCCATGAGGGCCTTCCAGGAGTGAAAGGCTCTGAGGCTTCAGGAAAGAATGTTCTAAAGATACTTCCACCACGTGTCTTTTCCTACTAATCCTCAGGTCCTCATAAACAAGGAAACTTAAAGCTCTCTAAATCTTCTATTTTTCTAAAATTAAAAACACAATGAAATTTCTTTAAATCGCTCCATGTGTCTGAATGCACAATTGGTTTAAGCAGACTTGAGATTGGGAAGCACATGTTGCAATGACTGCAAGGCCCATGCTTGGGGGGATGGGGGGAGAGGGGGACGGGATTGAGGAGGTACTGGACAGAACATGGTTTGGTGGGTAGGGGCAGGTCTCTGAGGGGTTGTGGGATTCCCACCTGCTGAAGCAGATGCCACACTTCAGTCTGAAGATTCTTCATCTGGGGGTAAGTTCAGGGGTCTCAGCTATGCCTGAGAAGAGCTTGATGAACAGGAGAATTGAACACCCAGAGCTACACAGGACTGTGTGCACAGGCATTTCCCGATAACTTTGAGGCTGATAAAGATTTGTTTTAGAATGAATTTGTTTATCTGTCAATATTTTAATTCATTCAAAAAAGTTGAGATCAAGATGGCAGAGTAGCAGGATGTTGGGCTCACCTCTCTTTAAGAACACATCAAAACTACAACTACATATAGAGCAACTCTCACTGAGATTGACCAGGGAACTAGCAAAACAAGTCTTCTATAACCAAGGCTGTAAAGAAAGATCCACATGGAGTTTGGTAGGAAGGGAGGAGAAGCAATATGATTGGGACACACACCCGTAGTGGGGGACACAGAAGAGGAGGGGGATACCACAGGCTCCAAGGTCCTCCCTGGGAGCAAGAGTTCGAGCCACATATTAGACATATTAGGCATATTAGACATATTAGACACCTTATCCCTGGGGTCAAATACCAAGAAGACAAACCCCCTTAGCCAGTTTGAAAACCAGTGGGGCTTACTGGAGGGTGGTACAAAACTGAGACTCCACACTTGAAGGGCATGTGCATAGTCTTCCTTACTCTTGGTCACAGCATGGAGGTAGCAAATTGAAAGCTGCCTGGGGCTCTGGCTGGCTTGCCAGGACTGCCCCAGCATGCCCCCAGGCCTGCAGTGGACTCCTGCTCCAGCTCTTTTTCTCCAGTGCTGCTCTCCACTAGAGTGGAGGCTGTCGTTATCAATGACAGTACTCACACTTGGAGCGAATGGAGCTGACATAGACCCTGCCCCTGCCTCTGATCAAGGATGACGTAGCCATTGCCAGCAGGAGCAACCCTGTGCACAGTTGGGAGGGCGCAGGCCCAGCTCAGTAGTGTGTCACCAACCCTTCCAGCCCTCACCCAGCCTCTATCCAAGGCATGCACAAGGGGGGAATAAGTAAAACAAGCACAGAAGTGCAGCCCCAAGCCCTCAGACCCCTGCCACTACTCCAACAAAGACAGAGACTACCATCACACACATGGGAGAAATCCAACTCCCTAAGGGCTTCTGCTTCAGCCCATTGAACGCTTCCCCCAATAGGGCAGTGACAGTCATTGAGCATAGGGGAAGCCCCAGGAAGAAACTGGCTCTTGCTCTAGCCCCTCCAACTCCAGCCCTACCTCCCATCAAGGTTGTAGCTGACAGCAATACCCAGGGGAAGACACAGCCTGTGCTCACTTCAGATTCAGCTATCCCACCAAAGACACTGGGCATATGCACACTGCATAAGGATGCTCTCACACAAGGGTATACATTCAAGACTGGTATAGGTAACTGCTTCACCCAATTTCATAAAGACAGAGAAATTTAAACAAAATGAGAGGATAGGTGAGAATATGTTTCAAATGAAAGAAAAAGAAAATGACCCTGAAAAATATCTCTAATGAAACAGAGATAATTTGCCTGATAGAGAGTTCAAAGCAATGGTAAGAGGAATGCTAACTGAACTGGGAAGAGAATAGATGAGCATGGTGAGAATATTAACAGAAAACTAGAAAATATAAAAAAGAACCAGTCAGAGATGAACAATACAATAATTGAAATAAAAAATACACGAGAGGGAATTAACAGTAGATTAAGTGGTACAGAAGAACATAAAAGTAGGGTTTCACTGGTGGACCAGTGGTAAGGAATCTGCCTTACAATGCAGGGGACACGGTTTCGATCCCCAGTCAGGGAACTGCGATCCCACATACTGCGGGGCAACTAAGTCTGCATGCTGCAACTACTGAGCCTGCACGCCTCAGCTAGAGAGCCTGTGTGCCACAAACTACAGAGCCCAGGCACTGTGTAACCCATGCACCACAACTACAGAGCCCATGGGCCCTGGAACCTGTGCACCACCACCAGAGAAGAGAAAACCCACACTCCACAACTAGAGAGAAAACTGTGCATCGCAAGGAAGAGCCCGTGGACTGCAACAAAAGATCCCGCATGCTTCAACGAAGATCTCTTTATAGAGGTATACAGAAAATGCGGGAGAGTACAGGTGAAGGAGTGAGAAACTCAACGTTGAGTTATGGGTAAGACTTCCTGAAAATGTGAATGTTTAGATGCAACATAGAGTCCCTAGCATTTCATGAGGCTAAAGGAAGGCAGACATGTCCCTGGGAGTGCAGAGAATATAGGTCGAGGTGAAACATGTTGAAGAAAAGGGAAGGAAGGCAGCTGGAGAAGAGGCGTATGGTAAAGCCAGTTACCCACATGAGCAACTGTAGTGAATTCTGCAGGGAACCTGGAAATGATAAGGAACAGACATCTTGAAGTGAGGGAGCTGGGATATTTACATAGTCTTGGGCCGCAGGCTACTGGAGAGTGTGGTGGAGCCTGGGCTACTATTTGAATTACAGAAGAGCCTTTGGCTCGACTTTGGAGAATTCTTGCAGCCTCATACAGGCAGATGCTGGCACTCACAGATTAGTGGATCTTTCTGAATAATGAAGCCCAAAAGATTTGGGCAGTGCGAAGACAGGTTTTGCTACACAGGGCTGTTGGGGGAGCAGTTCCAAAGGCTTCAGCAGGTGATCTGGATGAAAGAGTCAACTAATCAGAATGTGGAAAAAGAAGAAGAGGTGATAACAAAAAGTCTAGCTGAAGTGGATAGTTCTGGTATAGCCAAAGGAGAGACTACAGAGAAAGAAGCAAGTTTAAAGAAATGACAAGTTAAGTTTTGGACTTTTGTGTTTGTGCTAAAACTGAATGGTTATATTTAGTAAGCAATTTGGATTATGAAATGGTTGCTAAGGTCTTAAGTATGTAAAAAGTCACAGAGCCCGAAATGAGAAGAGAAGAAGAAAATCATGGGCATTCTATTGGTGTCTCTATTGTCAGACATAATTCTCTGTAATAGGTCTGTGGCTGAAAAGAGGTAGACACATATTAACTAGAGAAAAAATAACAATACTGAGCATCATGCCATCAGCACTACTCTATGTCATGGAGATGTTTGTTGTGTTGACAGGGAATGAAGCTGTTAAGACTTCAAGAGAAGGAGGGGACTGAGGAACACTGCTTTTAAATTTGTTTTCTTGGAGATTCATGTTATGTTGCTAATCAACAGTTCTGCTTTGACAGTTTTCATTTCCTATAAATATAGATCCCAATAAGAGTGTCCAATGTTTCCTGACTCAAATCCAGAAGGAGCAGGTGCGTTCACTGGGTGAGTCATGCCATTAACAGCCAAGACTAGGACACGGCTGCAGAGGCACTTAAGGGAATAAAAGCAAGCTAGAAGGAAGGCCAGGCTTCTGAGATCACAGTTATTTGGAATTTGGGGATTCTGATAGGTGTGGTTCTTGTTTTTCATTTCTACTAAAAGCAATAGCACCATCCGGTGTTCCACGGAAATTTTCTACATAAATAGATGAATATGTTTTTTATAGATTCATCTATTGATAGACATTTAAGCTGTTTCCACATTTGACTGTGGATAAAAAAATGAGAGAGATGTAGATAAAAACAATGAAATATTATTCAGCTTTTAAAAGAAAGTAATCCTACCACATATGACAACATGAATGAACCGAGAGGACATTGTGCTAAGTGAAATAAGCCAATCACAGGACAAGTACTTTATGAATCCACTTACATGAGAAGCAGAGAGTGGCATACTGGTTGCCAGGGGCTGGAGGAGGGGGAATGGGGAGCTGCTGTTTGATGGATATAAAATTTCAGTTAGGCAAGATGAATGAGCCCTAGCGATCCACTGTATAACACTATGCCTGTGGTTAACCATACTGTACCATGCCCTTAAACATCTATTAAATGAGTAGATCTTATATTAAGTGTTTTTATCATAATCAAATGAAAGAATTAGATGAATATTTGATCAATCTAAAGACCTTTCGTATTTCCTTCAAATTCACAAGATACATGTGCACTGATATGTTGTCCATACCGGTTTCCAAGTCAAAATACCCACTTTACCAAAAACACCACAGAGGAAGCTCTTTCATAAAGAAGTAACATATACATATAACTATGTTAAGGACATTTCATTCTAAGTAAATACATTGACAAGTTAGTTATCATAATGATGAAAACACATGTAATTTCACATGTTTCATTTGAAGGTCTCTGTCTTAAAACAGTGATGCAAGAGAGTCTTAAAATAATTTGGGAGATAATAGTAGTTTCTGAGGTTAAGGTCCATGTTCATCAATCTTGTAAATCACAAAGTTATGTTTAGACACAATGTTTAGACAATTAAAACTAGGGTGCTACAGTGGCAGGCCTAGAAATGCAAGGAGGAATTTGGACTGCTTTCTCAAATGATTTTGTTCATTAATAAGAACATACTCATATAACAGGAAAATAGGCTGTGCATTCTGATTTAGGACACTGTTTAAAAGTTATATTCTGTAGTTAACACAGGCTTTCAATATCATTGCAATCTGATTAAAATGCTAAATAAAAACAGGGGAATTTTTTTTTAACTACTGCTAGGAAAATGCTAAACCCAAAATAGAGGCAACACCGCAGTAAAGAGCTATGCTGGATGAAACACTGAGTCACATTTGTGGGAAGTATAAACATGGTTTCATGTTAAGAGGGTCATATTAATCATCACTCTTCTGGATTCTATCCTACCCCCTAAATAGTTTTTCTTTCCCTGCGCCTCAGCCCTGCCTTTCCTACAGGGTACCTGGCACCAGGCACATGACAGTTGAGGCTGCTGGGCTGTTGACCCCTGTGCAGCAGCTGTTCTTGCCACAAAGAGAAGGAGGCTGCTAGGTTGCATCAGGACCTGCCCAGAGCAAGTCTCTCTGAAACAGCAGAGCTGATGTCATTCTTCCAGCAAAAGAGGTCACCAGAGACACAATAAGATGACAGCAGCTTTCAGGGACTATATGACAATTTTCCCTGACCACAAGTCCCTGTTATACATCAGAAAGTAAACTTGTTCATCCAGAATGAACAAAGGATATAGAAAGGGGTAATGATTCATTCCATTTATTTCCAGCTCTTTTTACTGTGTGACCAAGGCTTTCACTCATTCCTTTTCTTCTATGTGCATTTCACCCTAGAGAGAATTTCTGAGACTAGATGGACTTTAGTGAAGATCCTAGAAAACTGTGTTAGATATTAATATCATTATTTTTAAATAATGTGCATAATAATGTTTCATTTATGATAATCAAACTGTTCATGAAAAGTTGCAAACTAAATAGTTATATGACTTTTGGTGGGAGATTGTACTGTTGCTCAGAAAATATTTATTCCCTTTGTCACACCTCCAATCTGCTCCTGGAAGATGGACATTCTTGTACCCTGAATGATGGACTGAATGACTTGCTTTGGCTTATTGGATTGTGAGTGGAGGTGGATTTGCCTGTCTGAGCGAAGACATAAACACACTTGCTTGTTTTGTCTCACTCTATGTGCTCCTGCTGTCTGTCCCGATAGTCATTCTTCCTTCAGTCTGAAAATGCACAAGGATCAGATCTCTGCACGCCTGCAGCCTGTAGTAGAACTGGCAGGCCCTATCTGCAAACCCAGGAGTGAGAAGCAAAGAAATGCTGCCTATTTTAAGTCACTGAGAAAGGGAGTTGTTTGTTGCCACAGCAAAAGTTGACTAATACCTGTTTGTGTAATGACTTACAATATCATTTCAGAGTTTACTTTTTATTTTGCTGATCTTCAATTGGCAGTTATCAGCTAGCTATTACCACAATAATGCTGCATGACAAACAACCACAACATTTCAGTAGCATACAAAATTATAGATATCTCAAGCATTTGTGTATTGAATGAAGAAAACAAACATAGGCTGGGCTTGACTGAGTGAATTGGCTGGGGTAGCTCTGTACCATGTGTCTGACATCCAATTCCTGGACCAGGAGCTTATCCCAGGCGTGAGAGCCCAATTGTGCAACCACTCTTCAGGCCTCTGCTCTGTCATGAATGCTAACATCCCAAGTCAAATGACCAAGCTGACATCAATGACTCTAAGTAGAATAAACTCAAAAGGATCCACACCAAGACACATCATAATCAAACCTAACAGAAGACAAAAGCAAAGAGGATGTACAAAGGACCCTCAATAACATTATTGGCTGACTTATCATCTGATACAATGGAGGTCAGAAGGCAGTGGAATGACATTCAAAGTGCTGAAAGAAAAAATAAACTGTCGGGGAAGAATTCTATATTCAGCAAAACTACCCTCCAAAATGAAGGAGAAATTAAGGCATGCTGAGATAAGAAATAACCTGAAAGAATCTTTCACTAACAAATCCTCTCTATAAGAGATACCAAAGGGCATGGAAATGTAAGAACACTGGACAATAACTCAAATCTACACTAAGAAATAAACAGCACTGATAAAGGTAACTACATAGGTAAAAATAAAAGACAGCAAAAATGTACTTATTGTTTTTAACTTCTTTTTTTTCCTATCTGATTTACAAGAACACTGCATAAAGCAATAATTATAAATCTAAGTTGATGGACACACATTGTGTAAAGATGTAATCTGTAACAATAACAGGATAAAGGCTGGGGAAGGATCAGAGATATACAGGAGGAAAGTTTTTATAGACTATGGAAATTAAGTTGGTCAGGTTCCAAGAATTAGGATATGGACATCTTTGGGGGCCATTATGTACCCAGTAACATCAGGAACCAGTGATTTTGAGATATCCCTGCAAATTACTAAAGTATAACCAGGGTTGAGAACTACCCAGGTAGGGTGCAGGACACTCACATCTAATGATGTATTCAAGTCACCCAGGGACCTCATACAACCACAGATTCCTTGACTGTGTCCCTGCCAGGTTTCCAGAATCAGGATTTCTGAGGGTGGGGACTGAGGCTGTCATTTTTTTAAAGTTCTCCCACATGATTTTTATGTACTTCTTGGGTTGTAAACCACCTGAGTGGAGTCGTCAGCAGCCCCATGAGCCCCAGGCACCACACTGTAGAATCCTGAGAAGCTTCTAGAAATCCCTGGGATTCTTGGTCACATTCAGAAGCCAGAGTCCCAGCTAGAACTGCACACAGACTTCCTCAGGAATCTGTCTTTTTGGCAGAACATCTCAAGTCATTCTGATGTGCATGGAAGTGTGACCCCCTGTGCTGTGGAGGGTGGCAAGGGGCCTGGAGGTGGACAGTAGCTGTGGCAGATGAGACCACATTTGTAGAAAGGTGACAAATTTTCCCAAGGAGACAGAGGGCATGTATAAGGGCTTTGCTTAGGATTGAGCTTTTAGAGGAAGTGATTTTTTTCAGAGTCAAAATCAGACACCAAACGGAGAACAGTTTGGAGATATGCTAGGGCTGCCATACACAATACCACAGGCTGGGGTGGGGTGTGGGTGCTTAAGCAGCAGAAATTTAATTTCTCCACGTTTTGTAGACTGGAAAGTCTGAGATCAAGGCATGGGTAGGGTTGGTTTCTGGTGAAGTCTCTCTCTTTGGCTTGCAAACCACTGCCTTCTCGCTGTGCCCTCACATGGCCTCTTATCTGTGCACATGGAGAGAGAGAGATCGCTGGTGTCTCTTCTCACAAGGACCCCAGTCCTATCAGATTAGAGCTCCACTCTTAAGACCTCATTTAATGTTCATTACCTCCTTAAAGGCTCTATCTCCAAATACAGTCACACTGGGGGTTCGAACTTCAATGTATGAATTAGGTGAGGCGGGGGCAGGGTGGTGAGGGGCACAGTTCAGTTTATAACAAGAGGCCAGCAAAGATCTGCCTCTTGGGAAAAGACATGGAGACTTCAAAGATGGAGACATGTCTTAAGGACTGGATTGTTGCAACATCACTAATATCCTTTCTAATCTAGATTGAAATGATATCAAAGAGTGTTGCTGTAATTAGTACTATTAAAGAAATAGTTATATGAAGGGAAATATATCTCATAATTACAATGATGTAAATTTAAGGAACAAAGTTTCAATCCATCTTCTTTATGGAAGAATTCAGTAGCGCATTCAGAAAATTGTGAAATTTTAAAATATTAGTGATGGAAGGAACTCTGAGGTCATCTGGTAAAAAAGTAACCAGACTCATAAGGCTATTTGGTAGCCTCTCAAACTTCTCTTATTCTTTCAGAAAATGTAACCATTACCCCTTGTTACATGTATTCATACTTAGGTACAGTGAAAATTAATGAAGACATACAAATTGACCAAGAAAAGTAATATTATAAGTAAAAGTCCAAAAAAGGTGCTTCTAATTTGAAAAAAAAAAAAGAATTGAGCAGAGTTAAATGAAAAAAATTATGTTTCAAAAACCTATCTGTTTATGTCCACGTTTTTGTGTTGGTTGAATGAAAGGTGCAGTTAACTACAACTGTTAAATGATTGTTTAACATTGTTCAACATTGTTAAAAGTTGACTAAAATCCTCAAAACAGAAAAGTCTAGTAGTACCTAGAGAAAAATCTCAAAGTACATGGTTCTCAAACTCCAAACTTAAGCAAGTATTCACATCTCCACCCCTCACAGCCTGACACATTAACCATGTATAAATACTTCTAAACATTATGCTCACATTACCATTACCTGCAGACTTCATTTAGGAGGCATACAGCAGCAAAATATGTCACTACAACTTTCTTGATCTGTAAGTCTTCAAAGCAACAATCCTAGACTAGAAAAGAAAGGGAAAGATCACAAGTAACCCATCTCCAAATTGTCACTCTAATCCCTTCTCTGAGCCTTAGATTAAAGGATGCTGTTGTCTGGATGGTCTATGGCTTCCAATTACAGATGAAGTCATCTAGAAGCTTAAATTGCAACTTAGCTTCACTATTCCCCTTGGTGGAAAAAGAAATAGTTGCCTATTAGATATACCATCAAGAATGAGAATGGATCTTGTGTATACATAAAAATATCAATAATAAAATACCAATAACCTTGTTTATAACATTACAGGGCACTGATATACTGTAGTAGTGAAAAATCCAGTGTAAATTTACAGTAGACGTAGAGCTTTGTTCTGAGTCAGTGACAGAAATTGGAGGTTGGCAAATTGCAGCCTGTGGGCCAAATCCACTGCAGCCTGTTTGAGCATGGCCTGTGAGCTAAGAATATTTTTTTTTGATTTTTAAATGAATGAAAAATATATTAAAAGAGAAAGAATATTTCATGACAAATGAAAAATACATGAAAGTCAGATTTTAGTGTCCTTAAATAAAGTTTTGTTGGAACTTATATGGATCATGGTCATTTCTTATGGATAGTCTGTGGCTTCCCCTAGGCTACAAAGTCAGGGCTGAATTGTTGCAAGAGAGACAGCATAGCTCTCAAAGCTGAAGATAGGTGTCTGGCCCTTTGCAGAAAGAAAAGTTCTGCCCCCTGATGCTGACCATTGTCCTCCACCTTGGCTGGACAATAGGATCACCCAGAGAATATTTAAAAGAATCTGCTTTCCAGACAGAGCTTTATTCACACGAATTGGTAAGGGTTTCCAAACTTATTGATCTGGAAGGCTGAGGCAGGTTATTTCATGAGCTCTCAGAGGGTTCCACCTCATCCTGAATTTACAGCTTCAGGTTGTCCGTTTTTCTCCCTGCACCCTTCTCCCAAACTTCTGTGACTTTTGGACGTCTCCTCTGTCTTGTATTCTTACTACAGGAATGTCTTCTCAGGAACGACACACACACATGTTCACACACATATATGTGTGTGCACACATGCATACACACAACACACAAGTCTCTTTCACATGCACACGCATGAACGTTCTCACACCCATAAACAAATACACACAGGTGCAAATGATTTTCAGAGCTCAAAAGCGTGTGAAGTAGGTTCTACTAAATCAAGGTTGCAGATTCCTTATCAAATAACACACGTATCTTTTCCCCAATTGGAACCTCTCTGGCCCTTGCTTTGGAAAAAGAAGCAGTTGCTGTTGGATGTAGAGATTGATCATATTTTAAGATCTTAAGGTGGTTTCTTTCTTTGATCTGCTTCTTCCACAGCTGAACCTCTGGGTGGCAGCAGAAACTCACAGTTGAATGTCTTCTTATTCAGTAAGTGTGTGTGTGTGTGTGTGTGTGTGTGTGTGTGTGTGTGTGTGTTTTGTGTCTGTATCTGTGTATATGTATATGTGAGGTATGTATGTGTGGTGTGTGTCTGAGTGTGTGATGTGTATATGTGTGGAGGGGGGCGGGGTGTTTGTGAGGCACAATTACTCTAGATGGCCGGTTGCCCTGGAAATGCTTTTTCGAGGAACACTCTTTTGGGGAATTTGGGCTGCATTCTGTGCTGCTTACATGGGAGGAGGGATAAGCGCAGGGACAGTCCTACCCACCTGTTGACCAGGGTGGAGCAGTGTGGGGACCGCGGTGCACCTGCAGACCTCAGCCCTGCCTCCCACCCCACTCCAGTCGTAGGCTCAAGTGCTGCCACTGGGTCACTGCTGGGGGCATGCGCCTCCTAGAATGGCCTTCTTTCACTGGACACTTTCCTTCGTTGTCTGTTTTGCTCCACTAGGCTCCTCTGCCTCCTGTCATCCACTCTGGCCAAGGGGACAATGTGTCCTGCCTTTTAAATCTATTTGTACAGATTCCTGTTGACTGGTGAAGGGAGGTGACTGCACACACAGGGCAGCCCCCTTACCTAGGGTGTGGTGGGTGGAAGTGCCCCATTCTTTCCATTCCCTTTGTGCAGCTGTCCTCAGCCTCCATACCCACCCTGCTAGCATGGGGTGGGGAATGGGGGTAGTAATCATGACTCTGCTGATCTTCCCAAATGATAATGGCAAACCCTGGCTGAATCTTCTTTGCCTGGAGCATGTGATAAAAATGTGATGGGAGGGGGAATGGATAATTAAATTCATCCAGATTAAAATAGTATTATGTTTGCAGACAAAAAAAAGCCTGGAAATAAAGGAAGGATATGGATGCACACAGATCCCTAGTGAGAGGGTCTGGCACCCTCCCAACACCAAAAGGCCTGACCTACTGCTTATAGGCCTCTCTGAGCTTCAGTTTCCTCATCTGTAAAATGGGGCCACGTTGGCTCCCCTACCACTAGGAGATTAAGTGAGACTGTGTCCAGGAAGACTTTGTAAAATAAGCAGCAAATATAGTTTCTGGATCCGATGACAATGACAATGTTTCCAAGTGGATGGTGCCCAGACATCTCAAAACTGCAGCTACAGGCCCCTCATCCTGGCTGGTACCCCACTCTCCTCCTCTTCGCCCTTCATTAGCCCTAGGAGCTTGGCTTGCACTCCAGAGGTCCTGGGTCTGTCTTTTTTTTCTTTTCTTTTTTTTTTTTAACATCTTTATTGGAGTATAATTGCTTTACAAAGGTGTGTTAGTTTCTGCTTTACAACAAAGTGAATCAGTTATACATATACATATGTTCCCATATCTCTTCCCTCTTGCATCTCCCTCCCTCCCACCCTCCCTATCCCACCCCTCTAGATGGTCACAAAGCACTGAGCTGACCTCCCTGTGCTATGCAGCTGCTTCCCACTAGCTATCTATTTAACATTTGGTAGTGTGTATATGTCCCTGCCACTCTCTCACTTCGTCACAGCTTACCCTTCCCCCTCCCCATATCCTCAAGCCCATGCTCTAGTAGGTCTGTGTCTTTATTCCCATCTTACCCTTAGGTATTTCATGACTTTTATTTTTTCCCTTAGATTCCATATATATGTGTTAGCATACAGTATTTGTTTTTCTCTTTCTGACTTACATTAATCATAAGATAAATGCAAATCAAAACTACAATGAGATATCATCTCACACCAGTCAGAATGGCCATCATCAAAAAATCTAGAAACAATAAATTCTGGAGAGGGTGTGGAGAAAAGGGAACATCCTTGCCTTGTTGGTGGGAATGTAAATTGATACAGCTACTATGGAGAACAGTATGGAGGTTCCTTAAAAAGCTACAAATAGAACTACCATACTACCCAGCAATCCCACTACTGGGCATATACCCTGAGAAAACCATAATTCAAAAAGTCATGTACCAAAATGTTCATTGCAGCACTATTTACAGTAGCCAGGACATGGAAGCAACCTAAATGTCCATCAACAGATGAATGGATAAAGAAGATGTGGCACGTATATACAATGGAATATTACTCAGCCATAAAAAGAAATGATATTGAGTTATTTGTAGTGAGGTGGATGGACCTAAAATCTGTCATACAGAGTGAAGCAAGTTAGAAAGAGAAAAATAAAAGCCCTGGGTCTTTCTGCCGATTGCATCAAGAACTGGGTGAAAGGCAGAGCAAATGTGAAAGATCCCAGCCCTGCTGGCCCCTGTGCAGTCATCCTGCAGGCTGGCAGCTGCTGGGGCCCAGGGACTGCAGCTCTGGCATACCCGGTTGTCAGCACTGAACCGCTCTCTGATGGGAACACACGGAGAAACTTGCCCTGGTGTGGCCTCTGCAATGTCCTACTGCCTTTGTTTGTTTGGGTGCCTGGGAGACAAGCACCATGCTCACTCACCCACATTCTGGGCTGGGACCACTGTACCCACACGTTGCCCTTTTACCTCGGAACAGGCCTTCTTGTGCCAGTGTTCCTCCCATGGTGAAAGATGCCAGCTTCTCAGCCCTGGGGACGCAGCTTTCTTCACTCCCCAGCCAGACCCAGAGCCAAAGCAGGAAATAGGGGCCACCACGTCTCTGAGATGCTCCATGCTGCTCTCAGGGAACATGACCTTGGTCCTTAATTATTTGCATCACATTAACAGTCTGTATGTATCCAGTTTCCTTTTCCCAAGGCTGCAGGTGAGATCCTTCAGTTTGGACACATCTACATACACTGAAGAAGTCTTATTAGAATCTAGATATTGTTTTTTTTTAAGATATTTTATTTATTTATTTGGCCACTCTGTGCAACATGCAGGATCTTACTGCCCTAAGGAGGGATCAAACCTGTGTCTTCTGCAGTGGAAGCATGGAGTCTTAACAACTGGACCACCAGGGAAGTCCCTAGATACTGTTTTTAGTGGAAGAGAAGCTTGTTCTCCCAGGAAGGCTGCTCCTGACTTTTTGCCTTCTGTCCCCTCCCCTCCATCCTCCCTTCCCGGGGGCTGCCATGTATTCAGGTCAGCATGAGAGTTCTCTTTAAGACAGACACCCGTCTACAGAAACTGCCTTCACGCAACTTCCCTACCCTGGTTAGGAGCCAGACAGAGGCAGGCTTGCAACAGCTCCAAGCTCAGTGACAGCGCTGGATTCAGACAAACTGAAAAGCCAGCAGGTGATGCTCGCTGCAAGAATCTGCATCTCCTTCAAGGATAAAACTATTGAGTAAAGCCCAGTCTATTTTCTCTGCTCATGCAGAGGAAAGTAATTGTCAGAAAGGCACTGAGCCTGAAAGATTTCAGAGTAAGTTTGGTATAAAGTAAGATATCGGAGTTTTTCAATAGCTCTGAGTTCTCTTGCCCGTGTGTGTGTGTGTGTGTGTGTGTGTGTGTGTGTGTGTGTGCGTGTATGTGTACCTGAAGTCACACAGGCCAGCTTACAAATGGTCCGTGCTCTTTCTCAGGCAAATCAGAACAGTCTTGCTAGAATATTAAACAGAGAAAGAAACTGTGTCCTTCCCTCTTGTTCAATTTTTTTTCTGCCTGTTCAAATAATAATAGTGTGCTAACAATAATAGTGTGCATGTGACCTAACTCCAGCAAACCAATCAAAGCAAAGGTGAGAAAAGATGGCCAAGGTGTGCCCTAAACACAGCTGCTGCGTGCACAACAGCATTCTCCAGGGAATGCTCCCGAACGCCCTCTGGATCAGGAAGAGTGCAGAGTCCTGGGCTTCTCAGGTCACAGATCCCAGGGGCTGCTGTGCATATCCAAATGTACTAGGGCACTTGCAGATTGGGCTCGATTTGAAGACATCTCGATTCAATGTTTGACACTAAAAGAGAACACTGACCTTGCACAGGATGCAGTCCTCACCGTAATGAACAATTACCACAAAAAAGAGTATAAGTGCAAATTTTCCTAGGAGTTGACTAAGACCAGCAGAGCTTTTCTGCGCAGACATCTCTGTGAGCACTCACAGGTACTGGCTTGGAGGTGGAGGAGAAGGACCTCGGGGGTGCTGGTAGCACCTGTCAGACTTGCGCTGGCTGCAGAGACAGAGTGGAGGCCAAGAGGAGACATTTTCGGCTGCTGGCTTAGTGATTTGTAAATAATGAGCTCCTGGTGGGAGGCCTGTGTGTTTCAGAGCATATGCTCTGACAGATGGGATGGACATCAGCAGGTTTGGGGGTGTACTCCGGGGACCTGCCAATCACCAGCATCCCTCTCCTGGGAGGGGGATCAGGCTTTGGAAAAGGAAAGAGGTATTAGATAGCAGCTTCAAACACATTTCACTGCAGGCTGACCTTGACCACAGGGATCTTTTTACCCCAACCCCCACCTTCCCCTGGAGCCCAAAGAGCCCCAGCTAAACTTCAGATCAGTCTGGAGATGCTTCATGTGGGGAACACTAACTACATCTGCAGTTCTCAAAGTGGAGTCCCCGGACCAGCAGCAACAGCAGCAGCTGGGATCCGAACAGATAGTTTGGGAAAGAATCGAAAAAAGAAAGGAGGGACTCATATGATTTTAGCTTCACTCTTTAAACTTGGTTTCTGATTAAAAAGCTGAAATCCCAGGCAAAGATCACCTGTGTGGGGAGGTTTATTTTACACACTCCTCCAGGAGCAGGATGCAGTGCCTGGGGTCAGAGCCTGCTCCTGCTGGACCCTGGAAAGAGCAGATTCTTCAGAGAAATGAAGGACTAATGTCTGTCCAGTCTTGAATTGGGGAATATTCCATTTGAAACGACAGGATGAAGCCTGCAGTGCTGTGGCCCTTGCCCTTTAAAAAGCAAAGAAAAGGGAAAAAAAAAAATCAAAAAACAAACCCAAACCAAAGCAGCTACTGAAGAAGCTCTTGACAGATGCTTGGATTAGTGGTGTTTCCATCAGTGATGCTCCCAGCTTAGATATGGAGAGGTTGCTGCTAAAAGACTGCACAGCATTCTTGAGTCCAGACTTTGGAGGAGTGACTACTGCCAGCAGAGACCCTGTGCAGACCCAGCTACAGGGAGTTCCTGCCACCCGCAGCAGGGCAGGTGTTCACTCCTGCCAGCAAACCCGAGAGAGTGGAAGAAGAATGGGCTTTTATTAGGCAAAGAATTTCTCCAAGTCACTTACGCTGACTGAGCTTTCAGTTTCTTCATTGGCAAAATGGAGCTATTAATATCTTCCTCAGATACGTTTTGTGGGTGTTAAATGAGCCGTGTCCGGCATGTAGCGTCTGGTACGTGATTATGCCAGTGATTTGGAAATGTGCGTTGCCACCCATTAGAGGGAAGGAGAATCAATTCAGTAAGTCATGATTCTAAATGATTTGCATCATTGTTGATTCTAAATGATTTATTGGGAACTTGAGCTTAAATCTTCTCAAAGTCATACTTGATATTAATCTTTGTTGTATTTTTCTTTATCATACATAGTAAGAGTAAGCTTTTTCATGAAACTTTTATTTCAGTTGTATCTATCATAAACATGAAGTGCAATGTGAAATATATTTCTTACTCAGAATTGTAGACCAAAAATTGGAAAACATTGTATAAGCTGATCAGTATGTATTCATTGCTTTCCTCCTTCCTCCTTTGTCCCTTCATCTGTCTCTCGGAAGAACAAGGTGGCCACCGTCGATCATCTGGGTATCTAAAAGGGCTCTGCACCCAATTCTGGTGTGTATTTGTGTGTGTGTGTGTGTGTGTGTGTGTGTGTGTGTGTGTGGAGGAGGGGTTGAGGGGTTTCCCACACTGTCAAGCAACTCAATTCTGACACTATCTACCTGGAGATAGCATCAGGTCACACAGGTGAAGGGCTCAATCCTGCAAGACTCTCCCACCACCTCCACCCTTCACATGCCAATCACCAAGTCCACGTTGTCATCTGAGCTTTGGGACAATAGATCAGAGGTTCCAATGACCTCCTCTTTGGGTCTGATTAATTTGCTAGAGCAGTTCATAGAACTCAAACAAACATTTTACTTACTAGATTATCAGTTTATTATAAAAGGATATAACTTAGGAACAGCCAGATGGAAGAGATGCACGGAACTAGGCATGGGGAAAGGGCACAGAGCTTTCATGCCCGCTCCGGGGGTGTCACTCTCCCCACACCTCCACGTGTTCACCACTCCAGAGCTCCTGTCCTTTTGACTTTTTATGGGGGCTTCACTACTGTGCATGACTGATAAATCATTGGCCACTGGTGATTGATTCAACTTATAGCTCCTCTCCTCTTTCTAGAGGGGGGCATGGGAATTCCCACCCTCTAATCCCATGGTCAGTTCTCCTGGCAACCAGCAGTTAACCTTAGGAGCTTTCCAGAAGTCACCTCATTAACATAACAAAAAACACCTTGATCACTCTTACTGCTTAGGAAATTCTAAGAGTTTTAGGAGCTCTAAACGTGGACAAGTTTTAGGTGCCAGAAACGCGGACAAGTACTAAATATATATATTAATATTTTTATTATATATCACGATGTCAACATTAATGGTCGCCACAAATGAAGCAGAGGGACAGGGTACAGACCATTACTTCAGCATGTCGTATGACCACCCTGCACTCTGGAAGGGAAATCCTGGCCCAGCAAGGTTTACCTGCAACCAGCAAGCCCTGGAAGAGCCAGGGGGACCCCAGGGGCCCTGGAGGGACAAATCGGGGCCTGATGGCAGCTTGTGAAGAAAGAAGAGAGAGCAGAGTACCCTCCTTGCTGGCTCTTCTTGCCATGCAGGTAATTAGAGAAGGAGCCAAAAACTCAGAGAGCATCAAGAGATAGTGAGTAGTGTGTGTGTGTACAGAGAGAGACAGAGACAGGGAGACAGAGAGAGACAGAGGCATGTATATATGTAGGTGGCAGGAAGGGAGTTCCCAGCCAGAGCTGCCCCGTCCTAGTATTTGAAGAGAAAGCAAATATAGTGACCTGATCCCTGGCTGCAGGGGTCAAGCTCGCCCACTCTGTGCAGCTGGGCTGCTGTGTGGAAATGCACATGCGGAGACACAGGCCCAGCTGGCGCAGCACAATGGCGGTCACTCCACTGAACAATGACCTTGACTCCCCAGGGAGCAGGAGCCACATCGATTTACCATGTAGTATGCCCCCTTCGTTGTGCAGACAGACATCCAGTGCGGATCCCCTGCCCAGAGCTGTACCTCTCCACCGTCTCTCTTTTCAGTTCAGATGCTCCTCTGCTCTGAGCAGACAAGCTCAGAGCAGCAGGACAGCAAGCGTGTTCTCAGCTCACCCTCTGCTGGCCCATGGTGCAATTTCCCAAGTCTCTTTACCAAGAGCTAGAAGGCTCTGGCCTGAGATTCTAGGAGGGAGGCCTGCTTCCTGGAAGCTGCTAGCTTCCCCTCTGGGGCCCTGCGGAGAGGCAAGACAGTGACAGGGTGTGAACAGCTGGGCAGGTGCCTCTGGGGGTTAAAAGCATGTCCTCTGACCTCAGGGCAAGCCGTGCTTTCAGACTTCTGCCAAGCACTCTCTTTTTTTGGGGGGTCAGTATCATGCTTAGTTCATAGGATTATTTTTAACATTTTTATTGGAGTATAATTGCTTTACAATGGTGTGTTAGTTTCTGCTTTACAACAAAGTGAATCAGTTATACATATACATATGTTCCCATATCTCTTCCCTCTTGTGTCTCCCTCCCTCCCACCCTCCCTATCCCACCCCTCTAGGTGGTCACAAAGCACAGAGCTGATCTCCCTGTGCTCTGCGGCTGCTTCAAGCACTCTCTTGAGGGCGGTGTTGGGAATCCTGCTAAGAAGTTCCTCTCTGCTCTCTGCAGGGTGAGGGGGGGCACTTTCAGAACTTCTGCGTCACCCCCTTATAGTTGCTACCAAAACCTGGGAGACACAAGATGTCTCAGCAGATGGGGACAATGCATGTCTTGTTTCCTTTCTCTATTTTTTTTTCCTTTTTTGTTGTTTTTGGCCCTTTGAATTCAACAGAAATATCTTGTTGTTCATCTAAAGATGAGGTCTTACTCAATAAATTTTCTTTACAAAGGTATTCTGAGAAATACTTTTAGGGGGAAATAAAACACCAAACTGTGATAGATTTACATTAAGCATTTTTAGAAAATGATCTGAATGGATTAGATTCATATGTTTCAACTAGCACTTTCCCTTTTCTCACTCCCATCAAAGTATGATGTTGACTAAATTGGCAGCAAACTGACTTAGGCTTTGTGATGGAAGATAAAGCTGGAAGGAAAGGATAAAGACAAAGCTGGATGGAAACTTTGCTTTTAGGGCTGCAAGTAGCACACTGATATTACGTCTACTTCCAGAAACCCATTGTCAAAATACCTTCAGCTTTGGGGACTTCCCTGGCAGTCCAGTGGTTAAGACTCCACGCTTCCACTGTAGGGGACACAGGTTTGATCACTGGTCAGGGAACTAAGATCCTGTATGCTGCACAGTCAAAAAATAAAATAAAATAAATCTTAAAAAATAGCTTCAGCTTTAACTGAAACTCTACTTTTTCCAGAAACATGAATTTTTTGAGTGACATTCAAAAACTCTTCATTTTGAACTCATCCATTCAACAATTATGAATGGAGTGCCTTTGACCACTGGAATGCCAGCCAGCCTCTCCTCTAAGTTATGTGATAAAGCACATGGGTTTACAACCTTGGCTGTACATCTAAACTATCTGGAAAGTCACTTAACAATCCCAATGTTTAGGCCATCTCACTTCTGACACTTCTGAATATTTACCCAACATAATTGAAAGCAGGGAATCTACCAGATATTTGTACACTCATGTTCACAGCAGTATTACAATAACCGAAAGGTAGAAACAACTCAAATGTCCATTGACAGATAAATGGAAAAACAAACTACGGTATATACACACAATGGAATATTATTCAGCCTTGAAAAGGAAGGAAATTCTGACACATGCTACAACATGGATGAACCTTGAAGACATTACACTGAGTGAAATAAGCCAGCCACAAAAGGACAAATATGTATGATTCTACTTATATGAGGTACCTGGCTAGAGTACTCAAAGTCATAGAGACAGAAAATAGAATGGTGATTGCCAGGTGCTAGAGAAGAGGGGAATGAGTTGTTTAATAGTACTGAATTTCGGTTTTTCAAGATGAAAAAGTTCTGGGGATGGCTGGTGTAGATGTTGCACAGTAAAGTGAATGTATTTCATGCCACTGAACTGTCCACTTTAAAAGGATTAAAACAGTAAATTTTATGTTATGTGTATTTTACCAAACATTTTAAAAATCTCAATGTTTAGACACCATATCAGCCCAATCTGATTGGTATCCATGGAAGCAGATCCCGGGCATCAGGTTCCAATGTGCAGCCCAGACTGAGCTAATGTTTAAGGTGATTCTAATGCTAGGGACGTCAGCAGATTTCTCTAAGGCTTCCATGGAGTAGCTGATGCTCGTTTGAAGAAGCTGATGTGCTGAAAACATGGGAAACAGACAAATTCTGGTCACTTGTCGAGATTACAGAAGTACAGAGATCCTCTTTGGGGCCCACTTATATGAAACAGACATCTGAATTCATATGGATCTCCAGGCTCAGTTACTGATCCTCACTTCACTTCATGTGTTGATAGCTCTGTGCACCAAGAACTCTGATAGGTGCTGGGCCACAACAGTGAATAAAACCTACAAGGTTCTGCACTCTTACGGAGCTTCCATCCTGGTAAGGGATATAGACACTTTTTAATAAATATACAAAATTTGTATAGTGTATTTGAATGTGGTAACTGCTAATAGAGCAAAGTAAAGGAGGGTTAAGAAGATGGGAATAGGGTGTGAATGGGGGGGTGTCATTTTTAAAAGGATCTATCTGACTGGATATGACCAAAAAGAAAGACATAAAAAGGAAAAAAGACACCCCCCAAACACACGCAAAAGACAAAGATAAACAAAAATACATAAGATCTTTACTCTAGTGGGTAAATTTGTTTCTCACGGAATAGTGGTTAGCAATTCTGGAACTACTTTTTTGTACTGAAGTATCGTTGGAGTACAATATTATATAATTACAGGTGTACAACATAGTGATTCACAATTTTTAAAGGTTATATCCACTTATAGATATTATAAAATATTGGCTATATTCCCTGTGTTGTACAAAATATACTTGTAGCTCATTTTATACGTAGTAGTCTGTACCTCTTAACCCCCTATGTTGTCCCCATGTTCCCTCAAACTAGTGGGAAAACTAGTTTGTTCTTTATATCTGTGAGTCTGTTTCTTTTTTGTTAAATTCACTAGTTTCACTTTTTAGATTCCACATTTAACTGATATTATACAGCACTTGTCTTTCTCTGTCTGACTTATGTCACTTAGCATAATGCCCTCAAAGTCCATTCATGTTGTTGCAAATGGCAAAATTTCATTCTTTTTTATGGCCAATATTCCAGTGTGTGTGTTTGTGTGCGTGTGTGTGTGTGTGTGTGTGTGTGTGTGTATCACCTCTTCCTTCTCCATTCATCTGTTGATGGATACTTAATATCAAAATAATGAACAACCCAATTAGAAAATAGGCAGAAGATCTGAATAGACATTTTTCCAAAGATGACATGCAGATGGCCAACAGGCACATGAAAAGATGCTCCACATTGTTAATCATCAGAGAAATGTAAATTAAAACCACAGTGAGATATCACCTCACACATATCAGAATGGCTACCATCAAAAAGAACACAAATAACAAATGCTGACAAGAAAAAAGAACACTTGTACACTGTTGGTGGGAATCTAAATTGGTGAAGCCACTGTGGAAAAGAGTATGGAGATTTTTTAAAAACTAAAAATAGAACTACCATATGATCCAGCAACTCCACTCCAGGGTATGTATCTGAAATAAATGAAAACACTAATTCAAAAAGATACATGCACCCCAATGTTCATAGAAGCATTATTTACAATTATTTATAATTGCCAAGATATGGAAGCAATCTAAGTGTCCATCAACTCATGAATGGATAAAGAAGATGTGCTATATACATATGTATATACATATATGTAAACATACAATGGAATACTACTCATGCCTCAAAGCCGAATCATGGTTTAATCACAGCTTCTTCCACGGGTGAATTCCAACAACCCAAACACATTTCATAGATTATCTCTTTGTCTGAAAAGAGCTCAGGCTGGAGACACCTGCTAACTCAAGCTGATTACAGATCAGAACTGGCTGGCTCTGGACCCTTGAAACTGCTGTGGTGGTCTTCAATTTGGTCTTGGTGTCTTCATTTTCATTTACCCATTATTCAGTTTCTGCACACCAGTCAGAATGCTCTTTCACAAAGTGAAGAGCACATCAAGATGCACCCTGTCTTCTTGTAGAGAGATGCTTTCACTCATCAAGATGGAAAACAAAACTGGGGACTTCCACTATTTTACTCCAGGGCAGTCAATATAATCATTTTTAAGGCTGACCATCAGTTTTATCTACATAAATTTTATGTAGAAATGACCTTGTAGAATGACCTTGTGGGGGCAAGGGAGGGCAGCTAGTGTTGGGGGCAGGCGAAGAATGGCTTTTATGACCTTCAAAGAGACACACTGATGATTCTAGGATTTAGCAAGTTTCCCTCTTTCTTCTTCCTTCCAAAGAGATTTGTAATGTATGTTTGTGTGTGTGTGTGTGTGTGTGTGTGTGTGTGTGTGTGTGTGTAGAGTGTGACACAGACATTAACATCAATGCCTGCAATGGAAGGAACCCAGGACCAGTAACCAAGAGATCTGGTAATATGCCTAACCGTACTACAGACTGCATTTGGATAAACACCTGGACCTCTCTGCTCTCATTTTCTCACATATTAACCAAGGGATTTGAACAATAGTAATGTCGAGGGCTTTTATCCTATTATCTCAGATACAATTTCAGGAGTATTGACCTGACTCCATAACATTAGAAGTAGAAAACCGTTGAGTATTATGGAGTCTATGTAGCACCATTCTACCTGAACTAGCTCACACACAAATGCAAAATGGAGACGAGATTATTTCAAGTGTTCTTTCCACTTAAAATTTCTCAGTAAGCCCTTGATAAAAGTTGACTGAATGTTTATAAAATGTTTCCAGATGATGTCAACAGTCATCCATTTCATAAAATGGAAATGGTGTGTTTTGATCCAGTAGGTCAATTTATTGGTCTGACAATATACCAAGACTGACTTCATTGTGAGCAATGTCAGAATTCTAGTGTCAAAGAATGTGGTTCAAATCTAAAAGATCAGCTATGCCCTCCTTTTTTTGTCCAAGTCAAGAGACAGCTCTCTAATTATAGCAGACTACATTAAGAATATCTGTGTACTAATTCAGGTGAAAATTAATTAGGTCTCTCTTCCCAGGATAGGCAGTAAACGCCTTTACTCTCTGATAACCAACCTCCCTTCCCAAAGGCTCCACGTGGATAAGCCCTCAAAGGCATGTCCTGCTGGGTTGTGCTGCCACCCAGTGCCATAACGGCTGGAAGGACTTCAGTGGGGTAAACAGATGTGAAACACAGGAGACCAGCTAAAATGTGTGACGGGGCCCAGCCTGGCTGTTGAACTGAAAAGTGCTCTGTGCAAAGCAGCACGGCAACTTGACTGAAACCAGGGCAAACTCAAAAGACACTTTCTTAGTGACCTGTTTTACCCTCCTCACAATGTGAATTATTATTACCAAGGGTCTCAAGGGCATTCTCTGACATCAAACACTGCTCAGTCAGCAAAACCACATTTTGACAAATTTAAGGAGAAACAAACCGAAACCATTCATGGATTTAATTGTTCATAAAACACAGATGGATTGAAAAGTTTAAGAGGGAAAATATCTGGGCAAAATAAACTTGGAGTTAGTAAACATAACGCATGCAAAAACTGCTTGAGACATTGGGAACAAAAATACTAGGGTCAGATCACCCAGCCCTGTTATTAAATCTCGTATCTAAGCCTCAGACAGCCTACAGCAGTGTGAGCCCCATACAAGACGCTGTATACTGTCCATCTAATGAAAGTAAGCCCCAGACTCAGGCTGCCAAGGGGCAGGAAAGCCCTCCAGAAGCACTGTGCACTGTGCAAAAGAGCCCTTCCAAATATGAGAGCAACAGTTTTCTACAGCCCACCACAGCTACAAATCGTTTGTGTTGGCTGCATTCCCATTGGCTTATGGCCTTTCTAACCAGGATAGATGATACATAGATAGATAGATAGATAGATAGATAGATAGATAGATAGATAGATAGATAGATAGATAGATAGACAGACAGATAGATGATAGACATAGATCAATCTACATATGTAAATTGGAGAGGATCCAATCACTTTTAGCTTGAAACTGGAATTAGGTAAAAAAGAGAATACCTGGATTTAGAGCTCACTCTTCAAATATGCCTCTTTTGAAAAATTGGTGGCCTTTTAAAATATTGTCCATTGTCTCCTAACATATGAATTTATAATTTAAAACTCCCTTATTGGGGCTTACTTGCCTTCATCAATATTTTAGCCATTCTGAAAATAGAATTTGGAGGACATTTTCCCAAATATCCTTCAAGACATATGCTATTTTATCAATTTTTCACTCACAGTAATTAAACCAAGGAATTATAGTGCTCCATCAGTTTACCCTGGTTAAGCGCAAATGCATAGATTCATTTTTTAAGGATGTCTCAAATTGCATGGTGGAGAAAACTTGAACACGTTAGTGACATCAATATCTACTCTTGGCAAATCCTATGCCCCCTACAGATTAACTAAAACTGTATGGTAGCCTAAGTTTGCAAATAATTTGATTGTTTATGAATGTTTTCCTGCAATAAGAACAAACCTATATATGAAAAATGACGTTCAATATAGTAGTCTGCAAGCTATTCTCTAAGTAAGTTAAGTACAATTACAACTGTACTTTCTATAAACAATGTCTTCATTATTTGCTCTGAAATTTGAATTACCCTCTGTTAGCATCTGTCAGCAATGAGGTAGCTTATTAAGACCTCATTGCTGACAGATGCTAACAGAGGGTAGGAGGGCAAGATGGTGTTTAAGATAATCACAACCTCCCCACAGCAACACACACACATTATTTTCTATTCTTCTTAGTAAATACCTCAGATATTTATTCTACTGTATGGACTAAAATTATTTTTGTTCAGGGCTGCCCTATCTCCCTGCCACAGAGACCTAACAAGAGGTTAGGATTCTGATTTAAATTGCATTTGACCCTAAGAATTACCATATGAAAATGCATTCTAAAATCCAATGTTCAGGTTGATATTGTTGACAGTTTTGTTTATCTCCCTTTACAAATGCCACTCCTACCATTCTCCTCCCTCTACTTTTTAACAAGTATTTCTTATACTGCAAAGAGCAGTTCAATATTTGCCTCTTCTCAGAACATTTTCATGGTTCTTGTATGATCTTATTCTGTCAGGATTTTTCTCATGTGCTCATATAGGATCTAGTACTTACAATAATCCCAATCCTTACATCATTTTGTAATCAACACATTATTTGTCTATCTTCCCACTAATTTCAGTGAACGTTTAAAAATAGGTCATTTATTTCCTGGAAATTAATGTATATCAACAGTTTAATTCCTCTGAACAGTAGACCAAAAACCTCCTGAAGACAGCCCTCTGCTCTGCTTTACTCATTGCAATATCTCCTGACACATGACAGACACTCAGTAAGTTTTTGTCCAGGAATTAGTCTAGCTTCAATTTAGTAGAATAAATATAAATATATATACTTAGTAACATAATCATTCAAATCTCTGGAAGTAAAAGCTGTCTCTCTAAAGCAGAGGTAGGCAAACTATAGCCTATTGCCTGCTTTTGCACCCCTACCAGCCAAGAATGGCTTTTAAATTTTCAAAATATTTTTAATCAAAAGAAGATTACCATTTCATGACCTGTAAAAATTATGTGAAATTCACATTTTGGTGTCCATAAATCAAGTTTTATTGGAAAGCAGCCATACTTATCCCTGCATGTACTGTCAGTGGCTGCTTTCACACAATAACTACAAACTGAACTAGTGGTGATGTGACCAGCTATGTGTTCTCCTTGCTTTGCACTCCTTTGCACTACAGATTGCAAGGATGCCATTGTAATTCATTGGCTTTCCCAGTATCACTGGTACTGCTGCACCACAAAATGTTATTTATTTAATTTCACTGCACTTCATCATATCAATAAAGAGAGGAGGAGAAAAGTGGATAGGGAATATCAAGCTTTCAAGGCACAGGGGAGAGTGAATTATTTATTATCAGATTAGATGGCAAAGCTTGTCTTCATTATGCGATAACACTGTAAGTGTGCTAAAGAATACAGTACACATCTACATTACCAGACTAAGCACTCATCACCACATCTTCAACTATAGGCAGAAAAATTAGAAAATTTGAAATGGGATACCTTATCACAACAGAATTTCTCGCAATTTTTTTTTTATCTCTATGTATTTACCTATCTATCTATCTATCTATCTATCTATCTATCTATCTATCTATCTATTATGTATCATCTATCAAGAGATAGACATGGTTACAACCAAAATGCTTCCAAGTGGTTCATTTGCTAACCAAGCAACAAAGCCATTTACTGAGGTTTAATTATACTGTTTCATTGCAGCAGTTGAAGAAATGTGTCCAGAGAAAATAAACTTATTTAAGGTTATTCATTTTTTAGTAAGAGCACTTGTTTGAAGAGTTGAGGACATTGGGAGGAGCCTCAATGGTTGATTTAAAAGCAAATTATTACAAACAATTATAAAAGGCAAAATTATAATTCATTAGATGATGGTATAAGAAGTTACCTTTATCAGCTTGGGAATGGGAAAGATTTTTAAATAAGGCTAAAGTATAACAAGCCCATAAATTGAAAGATTTTAAATTTCTACTTCATTAAATTAAAATTTAGATAATTTAAAATATATCATAATCTCATAATGAAAGAATGCAAACTAAAATTGCACCTGTTAGATTGGCAAAAATCTGAAATTTATTTCTCAGCAAGATGGCAAGGTTAGGAAGAAATAAATCCTCTCTTTCACTACTGATGGGAAAATAAATTGGTCTAGCCAAGTCACCTTGTAAAGTGAATTTCACAGCATCTATAAAAATCTCACAGAATTTCCACTTATGGGATTTTAGCCCTCAGTTATTTGTACAAAAGTATTTACTATAGATATTTTACAGTAGCAGAAAATTTAAACAACCTGGACATCTATCCTAAGGGGACTCATCAAATGAATTAGAGAACACACGCAATATTAAACAACTGAGATGCAATTATAAAAAGTTCGTTAAGCACCATATGTACAAAAACAGTGACCAGTTTAATTTTGAGGTGTATGCTAGAAAAAGCCTAGATTTTCTTGCAAAAACTGTTGATAGAAGAATGGGTGCTAAGACCCTGCAAGTGAGGGCTCAGGAGAAAGTGAGGAACACAATAGAGAAAGCGTCTATCATCTTAGAGAATTCATATGTGGTCATAAACATAATGCTGGTAAAAATATGAACACTAAATGTGCTTTTCATGAAGACTTCGAAGGAAATGAAGAACATGCTATTGGAAACTGGAGGATATCACTATGTCCTTGTGATATAGTACAGAGGATTTAGCTGAGTTGTGTCCTGATGTTGGATAGAAAGCAGAACTTTTAAGCAATGAACTTGAATATCTAGCTGAAGATATTTTAAGTAAAGTATTGGAGATGTGATCTGGTTTTTCTTTGCTGCTTATAGTAAAATGCAAGAGGAAAGTGATACATTGAGGGAAAACTATTGGGGAAAAGGAATAAAGTAAAAAAGGATCATTGGAGAAATTTGCAAAAGATGCTAATATTAGGAGATTCACTGTTCAGAAAGTGTGCTCTGGAGAGAAGTCCAAGGGTGCACATGGACAATCTTTTGCTGAAAGAATTATGTGTGTCTTGTCTATCCACTCAGTCATATCAGCAGAGCCAGGAAATGAGGTAGTATTATTCAGGAAAGATTTGTGGGTGAGAGCAGAGTCTTAGGCACAGAGGATGGAGCTGTGGTTACAGAGAACAGATCATCAAGTAACAGAGCATTATTTCCAGGCATTAAAAACTAATGGAATTTTCCCTTATGCATTGTGGTATTACTTGGGATTGGAGACTTAGTTCTGCTTTCTATTTTCTCTCTTTTGGAATAGGAATATCTATAAACTGTTATACTATGGCTGTCTCATCATTGTATTTTGTTTTCTAGTTTAACAGGTCAACAGTTGTAGAGAAATTTTGCCCCAGCCAGAGCCAAACCCATTCCTGGTTAACATGATTAGATTATGAGATTTGGGACTATTGATCTGATGATATTTAGATAAGATTTTAGACTTAGAGTTAATACTCTGGGGGATGTCATGATGAGGTGAACGTATTTTGCATGTAGGACAGATATTAATTTGGGGGGCCAGAGGGTGAACTATAGGGCTGAGTTGAATGGTAGTCTTCAGAAAGATAAGTATACATCCTAATCCCTGGAACCTGTGAATGTTAGCTTATTTGGAAAGAGGGTCTTTGCAGATGTAATTAAGTTAAGAATCTTTCTTTTTTATTTTTTATTGTGGTAAAATATACATAATGTAAAATTTACCATTTTAACTGTCAACTGTACAATTTTAGTGACATTAAGTATATTCACATTTTTGTGCAACCATCATCACCACTATCATTTCCAGAATTTGTTCATCATTTGGAATAGAAACTCTGTACCCATTAAACAATAACTCCCCACTCATTTCAACCCGAAGGCCTCTCATAACCTTTCTTGTAGAGCAGGTCTAGTACTAACAATAAGTTAAGAATCTTGATATGATAAAAGCATACTCAGTTAAACAGGTGGGCCCTAATTTCAATGACAAGTGCCCTTATATATACACAGATGAGAAGGCAATAAGAAGGAGGCAGAAATTGAAGTGGTGTGGTACCAAGCCAAGAAACCTGACAAATACCAGAAGCTGGAAGAGTAAGGGACAGAATTTCCCCTAGAACTTCTGGAGGAAGCCCAGCTCTGCTAACATATTGACTTAGGACTTATGGCCTTCAGAGCTGTGAGGGAATAAATTTATGTTGATTTAAGCCTCCAAGTTTGTAGTAATTTTTTATGGTGGCTCCAGGGAACTGAGATGTTTTGGAAATGCCATCAAACCTCAGATAGGAGACCCATGGATTGTTAATACACTGACCCTGGGAAGAAAGCAGCATATAGTAGCCTCTCTAATGCAGTAACCATGGGTTTCTAAGCTAACAGTAAACAGTTATAGAAGTATTTCCAGTGCAAATAAGAAAATTCTTCTTTTAACCAGTACCTTAATGAGCCTGCTTTCAAGCATATTCAAGCAGTGAATTAAAACTAAGTTGTAGGAACTAAGAAGTAGGATAAAAATAAATTTCACCTTATTGGGCTAATTTCATTTTTAATTATTTGAATGTTAATTCATGTACATCTATATATTAGATAAAATACATTGGCAGTTTATATTTTGGTACTAGAACCTGTAATGAATTTTTCTCTTAATTAAATGAAAAAGATAAACTCTATTTCTAAATTTCTAAGTGATTTTTTCCTTTATTTGTTGGCATTAGGAATTTGCTTTGGGGAATCAAAATCCTTAAAAATTGTTAGCCTTCATCTGCAAAGACACAGAGATAACCATGTGGCTTACTATCCTGAAACTAGATGGTTAACATACCTCCCAAAATTACAGGTCATAACTTGTTAGGGCTGTTATAGAAGAGACACAGGCATTATATGTTAGCAAATATTCATGAAAATAACAGTAACACAGCAATAATAGTTAACATGTATTGGGCTGTTACCCACAGCTAAGCATTTCACAGTGGGGTGAGAAGTGGTTGGTTGTGGTTTCTTGATGCTTATGGCTCTCCACTATATGTCACAACCATCTCCATCCTGAAAGTCTTGAGCTTAATGGGGTTGACCCAGACAGCGTCTGGCTTTTCTTTATCTTTGTTATCTGACAGTAGTGTTTGCCTGAAGGTGAAAAAAAAAATCAATGCACAGGCAAAGATAAAACGTAACATCTGAAGAGAATGAAAATGTGGAATAGACATACTGATAATTTTACATGTCAGTATGTAAAATTTACATAGTAATGTAATGCTCAAAACCGTCCTCTAAAATTGGGACTACTATAATCATCATTGCAAGTAAGGCATTCGATGTTTAATCCCTTCTCAGTCTACAGCTTATGTTAGCCCCCCTCAGCCCTGACATCCACAAGGGCTTTCTTAAAACAGCAGCTTCCGTGCATGTACCATTTTCACTTCTCTATGCAAGGGGCAGTCTCACTTTCTCCTTGAGTCACATCAGCAATTATATACAAAGCAACAGAATCCATACAACTCAAAGAAGAACACATTCTCCACCTTGTAAAAGAAGACAATTTGTATCAATGTTTTAGACCTTAATTTCTTGTGAGCAATAAATTTTAATCACAGCACGTTAAGGAAGAATTTTGCCATCTGCGAAGAACAAAACAGCTCTTTCCTTTAAAGTAAGCAGATTAGGCCTGCTACTTCCATTAAGGGTAGGATCTTAGTGTTTTATTGGCTTTTAGAGTTGCTTGCAATTCTAATTCCACCATTTTATCCTTCAGAGTCACTTCTATAAAGCTAAAGGTTATCATAGGAAAGTCTTTGTGGCAAGCCTCTAAACTAGCCTGACTGTGGGCTCCCTCGCTATAGAGGGAAACACCCAAACTGAAAAGAAACTGTGGGAATCCCCACAGAGGTGACAGGATCTGCTTGTGTGGAGCTTCTGATATTGGCACAAAGGGGAGGCAGCCAGGCTCTACATTATGAGGATAAAGTAAAAAGGGAGCTTTGGGGTTTTCCCCTTTTCCTCTGCACCGCTGCTGTGTTGGGTCTTCATTGCTGCATGCGGGCTTTCGCTAGTTGCAGCAAGCAGGGACTGCTCTTCGTTGCGGTGTGTGGGCTTCTCATTGCGGTGGTGGCTTCTCTCATTGTGGAGCATGGGCTTTAGGCACGCGGGCTTCAGTAGTTGTGGCACGTGGGTTCAGTAGTTGTGGCGTGAGCGTGGGCTCTAGACTGCATACTCAGTAGTTGTGGCGCTCAGGCGTGGCTCATGAGCTTAGTTGCTCAGCGGCATGTGTGATCTTCCCGGATCAGGGCTCTAACCTGTGTCCCCTGCATTGGCAGATGGATTCTTAACCGCTGCACCACCAGGGAAGTCCTCTTCCAAATTTTTAAGGAACAGATACTTCTTATACATATTATATTATTATAAATTTAAATATATTATTTGTGTATGATATTATTACATATTATATTTATATTTTTAAATAATTTATTTAATTAACATTTGATTATCAAGTATTACTTTATATAATTATTTAATTTAATTATATAAGTTATATATACATATATAGATAGAGAGAGAAAAAATTACAAGTTCATTATTCTATGAGGCTATTGTAACTTGAATGCTAAAAATAGATAAGGATAATACACAAAAACAAACTATATAGGCAAACTCTACTTCTTAAAATATATGCAAAAATCCTAAACTAGATGTAACAACAATAACAACACCAGTAAATAGCAACACAGTAAAACATTCATATGTCATAACCAAAAGGGCTTATTCTGGGAATTGAAAGTGTCTCATCATTAGGAATTGTATTTTAAAAATCCACTATATTAAGAGATAGTAACATCTTAATAAACACCAAGAAGGAAATGGATAAAATTTACCAGCTATAGTTATGGTATAAACAAACTACCAAACAAAGTAACACAGAATATGGATTCTACCAAACATGTCAAGAAATAACACCAATTCTTCTCAAACTTTTCCCAAAAATTTAAGAGGAGGGAACACTCCCAAGGTCACTTTGTGATATGTGCATTGCCCTGCTACCTGAGCCAGGTGGGGACACCATAGGAAAAGAAAACTACAGGTCAATATCCCTAATTAATATAGATGTATTCTCAACAAAATACTAGCAAATCTAATTCAACAGCACATTAGAAGGCTCATGTATCAGAATCAAGTGGGATTTTTTTTTCTGGGATGCAAGCCTGGTTCAACATACACAAATAAATAAATGTAATACATCACAAAAATAGAATGAAAGATAAAAATTATATAACCATCTCAATAGATGCAGAAAAAGAATTTGACAAAATACAACATTCTTTCGTGATAAAAATGCTCAATGGGTTGGGTATGGAAGGAGTGTACCTCAATATAAAAAGAGCCATATATGACAGGAAAACAGGTGGCATCATACTCAGTGGTGAAAGGTTGAAATATTTCCCTCTAAGGTCAGGAACAATACAAAGGTGCCCACTCTCACCACTTCTATTCAGCATAGTGCTGGAAGTCTTAGCCAATGCAATCATACAGAGAAAGAGAAATTAAAGGAATCCAAATCAAAAAGGAAAAAGTAAAACTGTCTTCATCAGCAAATGATATGGCCTTATATAGAGAAATTCTTAGAGACTCTACCAAAGGACTGTTGGGACTAATCAATGAGTTCAGTAAGATTCAGGATACAAAAATCAAAATGCAAAATTCAGTCCTATTGCTGTAAACTAACAATGAACAATCTGGAAAAGGAGTAAAAAAAAAGAAAAAAAACCAAACCCATTTACAATAGCAGCAAAAACAATAAAATTGGGGGTAAATTTAACAAAGGAAGTGAAATATCTATACACTGAATACTTCAAGACTTTGATGAAAGAAATCGAAGATCACACAAAAAAATGGAAAGATGTTTCATACTCACTAATTGAAAGAATTAATTTTGTTAAAATGTCCATATTACTCAAAACCCTCAATAGATTCAATGCAACCCTTATCAAAATTCCAATGGCATTGTTAGCAGAAATAGAAAGAGCAATTTTAGGATTTGTATGAAACCACAAAAGACCCTGAATCTCCAGGACAAAGGACAGGCTAGAAGTGTCACACTTCCTGATCTCAAACATTACTACAAAGCTATAGTAATCAAAACAGTATGGTACTAGCATAAAAATATACGCATGGACCAATGGAACAGAATTAAAAGCCCAGAAATGAGCCCATGAGTATATGGTCAACTGATATTTGACAAGGGATCCAAGAATACTCAAAGAGGAAAAGATAGTGTCTTCAGTAAATAACACTGGGGAAACTGGATAACCACACTCAGAAGAATAAAATTGGACCCCTACTTTACACCATTTACAAAAATTAACTCAAAACAGATTAAAGACTTAAACATGAGAATTGAAACCATAAAACTCTGAGAAGAAAACATAAGAGAAAAACCCATTTGACATTGGTCTTCCAACAATTTTTCAGCTATGATAACAAAAGCACAAGCAACAAAAGAAAAGATTAATAAGTGGGACTACATCAAATTGAAAAGATTCTGCACAGCAAAAGAAACAATCAACAAAATGAGGGGACAACCTACAGAATGAGAAAATAAATTGCAAATCATATATCTGAGAGGGGTTATTATCCACAATATATAAAGAACTCATACAACTCAATAGCAAAACCAACCAAACAAACAAAAAAACCAAACAATCTGACTTTAAAATGGGCAGGAAAGCAGAATAGACATTTTTCAAAAAGTCACATACAAATGGCCAATAGGTACATGAAAAGGTGCTTCTCATCAGTAATTATCAGGAGAATGTAAATCAAAACCACAATGTGGTATTACCTCACACTTGCTAGAATGGTTATTGTCAAAAAGATGAGGTAAGTGTTGACAAGGATGTGGAGAAAAAGGAACACTTATGTGCTATTGGTAGGAATGTAAATTGGTGTAGTCACTATGAAAAACAGTATGGAGATTTCTCAAAAAATTAAAAATAGAACTACCATAAGATCTAGCAATCCCTCTTCTGGGTATGTATCCTAAGGAAATTAAAGCAGGATGTTGAAGAGATATGTGCATTTCTATGTTTATTTCAGCATTATTCACAATATAGAAACAAACTAAATGTTTATCAACAAATCTGTTTATCAACAGATTGTATATATAATATATAAATTAATATTTATATTATATAATTATATTATTATTATTTAGCCTAGAAAGGGGGACATATTTGTACATTAAAAAAATTAGAGAAAGAAGAACAATAAACTGAAAGTTAGCAGAAGGAAAAAAATCATAAAGATCAGATCAGAAATAAATGAAAAATAAAATGAAGGAAACAATAGCAAAGATCAGTAAAACTAAAAGTTGGTTCTTTGAGACGATGAAAAAAAATAGATAAACCATTAGCCAGACACATCAAGAAAAAAAGGGAGAAGACTCAAATCAATATAATTAGAAATGAAAAAGGAGAAGTAACAACTGACACTGCAGAAATACAAAGGATTGTGAGAGATTACTACAAGCAACTATATGCCAATAAAATGGACAACCTGGAAGAAATGGACAAATTCTTAGAAAAGCACAACCTTCCAAGACTGAACCAGGAAGAAATAGAAAATATAAACAGACCAATCACAAGCACTGAAATTGAGACTCTGATTGGTTAAAAATCTTCCAACCAACAAAACTCCAGGACCAGATGGTTTCACAGGGGAATTATATCAAACATTTAGAGAAGAGCCAACACCTATCCTTCTCAAACTCTTCCAAAATATAACAGAGGGAGGAACACTCCTAAACTCATTCTATGAGGCCACAATCACCCTGATACCAAAACCAGACAAAAATGTCACAAAGAAAGAAAACTACAGGCCAATATCACTGATGAACATAGATGCAAAAATCCTCAACAAAATACTAGCAAACAGAATCCAAGAGCACATTAAAAGGATCATACACTATGATCAATTGGGGTTTATGCCAGGAATGCAAGGATTCTTCAGTATACACAAATCAATCAATATGATACACCATATTAAAAAATTGAGGGAGAGAAACCATATGATCATCTCAATACTTGCAGAAAGAGCTTTTGACAAAATTCAACACCCATTTATGGTAACCCTCCAGAGGGCTTCCCTGCTGGTGCAGTGGTTGAGAGTCTGCCTGCCAATTCAGGGGACACGGGTTCGTGCCCTGGTCTGGGAGGGCCCGTGAGCCATGGCCGCTGAGCCTGTGCGTCCGGAGCCTGAGCTCAGCAACTGGAGGGGCCACAACAGTGAGAGGCCCACATACAAAAAAAAAAAAAAAAAAAAAAAAACCTCAAGAAAGTAGGCATAGGGAACTTATCTTAACATTATAAAGGTCATATATGACAAACTCTCAGCCAACATCGTTCTCAATGATGAAAAATTGAAAACATTTCCTCTAAGATAAGGAATAAGACAAGGTTGTCCACTCTCACCACTATTACTCAACATAGTTTGGAAGTTTTAGCCACAGCAATCAGAGAAGAAAGATAAATAAATAGAATCCAAAACGGAAAAGAAAAAATAAAGCTGTCACTGTTTGCATCTGACATGATACTATACATAGAGAATCCTAAAGATGCTACCAGAAAACTACTAGTGCTAATCAACGAATTTGGTAAAGTATCAGGATACAATATTAATGCACAGAAATCTCTTGCATGCTTATACACTAATGATGAAAAATCTGAGAGTGAAATTTAGGAAATGCTCCCATTTACCATTGCAACAAAGAGTATAAAATACCTAGGAATAAACCTACCTAGGGAGACAAAAGACCTGTATGCAGAAAACTATAAGACACTGATGAAAGAAATTAAAGATGATACAAACAGATGGAGAGATATACCATGTTCTTGGATTGGAAGAATCAACATTGTGAAAATGACTATACTATGCAAAGCAATCTACAGGTTCCATGCAATCCCTATCAAACTATGACTGGCATTTTTTATAGAACTATAACAAAAAAGTTCACAATTTGTATGGAAACACAAAAGACCCCAAATAGACAAAGCAATCTTGAGAAAGAAAAATGGACTTGGAGGGATCAGGCTCCAGGACTTCACACTATATATACTACAAAGCTGTAATCAAGACAGTATACTACTGGCACAAAAACAAAAGTATAGATCAATGGAACAGGATAGAAAGCCTAGAGATAAACCCACGCACATATGGTCACCTTATTTTTGATAAAGGAGGCAAGAATATACAATGGAGAAAAGACAGCCTCTTCAATAAGTGGTGCTGGGAAACTGGACAGCTACATGTAAAAGAATGAAATTAGAACACTTCCTAACATCATACCCAAAAATAAACTCAAAATGGGTTAAAGACCTAAATGTAAGGCCAGACACTATAAAACTCTTAGAGGAAAACAAGGCAGAACACTCGATGACATAAATCACAGCAAGATCCTTTTGACTCACTTCCTAGAGAAATGGAAATAAAAACAAAAATAAACAAATGGCACCTAATGAAACTTAAAAGGTTTTGCACAGCAAAGGAAAGATAACCCTCACAGTGGGAGAAAATATTTGCAAATGAAGCAACTGACAAAGGATTAATCTCCAAAATATACAAGCAGCTCATGCAGCTCAATATCAAAAAACCAAACAACCCATTCCAAAAATGGGTAGAAGATCTAAATTGACATTTCTCCAAAGAAGATATACAGATTGCCAACAAACACATGAAAGGATGCTCAACATCACTAATCATCAGAGAAATGCAAATCAAAAGTACAATGAGGTATCACCTCACACCAGTCAGAATCGTCATCATCAAAAAATCTACAAACAGTAAATGCTGGAGAGGGTGTGGAGAAAAGGGAACCCTCCTGCACTGTTGGTGGGAATATAAATTGTTACAGCCACTATGGAGAACAATATGGAGGCCCCATAAAAAAACTAAAAATAGAACTACCATACAACCCAGCAATCCCACTACAGGGCATATACCCTGGGAAAATCATAATTCAAAGAGAGTCATGTACCACAATGTTCATTGAAGCTCTATTTACAATAGCCAGGAAATGGAAGCAACCTAAGCGTCCATTGACAGATGAATGGATAAAGAAGTTGTGGCATAAATATACAATTGTTTATTACTCAGCCATAAAAAGAAACAAAATTGAGTTATTTGTAGTGAGGTGGATGGACCTAGGGTCTGTCATACAGAATGAAGTAAGTCAGAAAGAGAAAAACAAACACCGTATGCTAACACATATATATGGAATCTAAAAAAAAAAAAAAAAAAAAAAAAAAAAAAAAAAATTGGTTATGAAGAACCTAGGACGGGAATAAAGACGCAGACCTACTAGAGAATGGACTTGAGGACATGGGGAGGGGGAAGGGTAAGCTGGGCCAAAGTGAGAGAATGACATGGACATATATACACTATCAAATGTAAAACCGATAGCTAGTGGGAAGCATCCACATAGCACAGGGAGATCAGTTTGGTGTTTTGTGACCACCTAGAGGGGTGGGATACAGAGGGTGGAAGGGAGACGCAAGAGGGAAGAAATATGGGGATATATGTACATGTATAGCTAATTCACTCTGTTATAAAGCAGAAACTAGCACACCATTGTAAAGCAATCATACTCCAATAAAGATGTTAAAATAAATAAATAAAACAATCTAATGTTAAAAAATAATAATACATTTTATTTAATCTAATATATTCAAAATATTATCATTTAATATATAATCAACATAACTTACTGATGAGATTGCTTTCATTTTTTTTCTTACTAATCTTCAAAATCAATATGTTTTAAAATCACAGCACATGTCAATTAGGACTAGGCATATTTCAAAGCTAAATAGCCACATGCAGTTAGTGGTAACTTATTGGTCACCACAGTCTAGAACATTAAACAGTTGTAAATACTAAAGCAAGTTGCTACAGCACTTATGTGAGTTTTGAAAGTGATGTAGCCATCATATTAGCCCATTTTTCACCTCTAGGGTCTAAGAGATGTAAAAGGCTGGCAGGGAGGGAGTAACTTATCAGAAAATAGTCACTCTGCTTTTCTACACTTGCCATGAGGGTGGGGAGGGTTGTCCCCATTCACCTTTCACTTCAAACAAGGTGAAAGGGGTTTCATGAGAGAGATTGAACTACCCCTCCTGGAACTTGAGAGTCACAAGACCTGTTTTCTGAGCCTCATCAGCAAAAAGCCTAAAGGTGAGAGATTGTGTTGATACCACCCTGCCTCATGGAAGGATAAAGATACAACTTTGGAAGCAAGTTGCTGTTTCACTGATTTGAAGACTGGCCAGTCAGGAGGAGGTAGTACAAAAACAAAGGTTCCACTCACACCTGTCCCATCTCCCTGCAATTTCCTAGTCTGAAATAAACCAAGGGTGTCAAAGAAGATAGTTTTTAAATGTAATGATATTTGAAGTTTTGATTATTACATTGGGATGACCAATAGAAGTACTGGGATGAGATTGTTGTTACAAATAAAATGTCCAGAAAGCCATGACACTTGTTCATCCAAGAAACTGGCTACCTGAAGGGATTTTCACTTCTTGTTCCTCTGCCCATTTTTAAATCAGTTCATTTCTTCTTTTGTTACTGAGTTTTATGTTACTTATATATTTTAGACTTGAACCCATTATCATATATATCATTTGCAAATATCCTCTCATTCAGTAGGTTACTTTTCCATTTCCTTGATCATTTCCTTCACTGTGCAAAAGCGTTTTAGTTTGATGAACTCCCATTTGTTTATTTTTGTTTTTGTTGCCCTAGCCCGAGGAGACAGATCCAAAAAATATTGTCAAGACCAATGTCAAAGAGTGTACCACCTACATATTCTTCTAGAAATTGCATGGTTTCAGGCCTGACATTTAAATCTTTAAAATATTTTGAGTTTATTTTTGTATATGGTGCAAGGAAGTGGTCCAGTTTCATTCTTTCCCATGTAGCTATGCAATTTTCTCTACACCATTTATTGAAGAGACTGTATTTTCCCCAGTGTACTCTTGGTTCCTTTGTAACAAATTCACCATATAAGTTTGGATTTATTTCTGGGCTTTCTATTCAGTTTCATTGCTCTATGTGTCTGTTTTTCTTCCAGTTCAATACAGTTTTGATTACTATATCTTTGCAGTATAGTTTGAAATCAGGGAGCACAATACCTTTTTATTTTTTCTCTTAAGATTACTTTGGCTATTCAGGGCATTTTGTGGTTCTATACAAATTTTAGGATTATTTGTTCACGTTCTGTGAAAAATGCCCTTCATATTTTGATAGAGATTACACAGAAATGGTAGATTGCTTTGGGCAGTATGGTCATTTTAAAATACAAATTCTTATTCATAAGCACAGCATATCTTTTAATTTATTTGTGTCATCTTCAATTTCTTTAATCAATGTCTAATAATTTTCAATATACAGATCTTTCATCTGCTGGTTAAATTTATTCCTAGGTATTCTTTTTTCTTTTAGATGCAATTGTAAATGGGATTGTTTTCTAAATTTCCTTTTCCTAAAGTTTGTTATTAGTGTAGAGAAATGCAAAATATTTCTTTATGTTGATTTTGTATCTTGCAACTTTACTGAATTTATATTAGCTCTAATTTTGGTGGAGTCTTTAGTGTTTCCTATTTATGTAGTATCACATCATCCTCAAACAGTGACAATTTTACTTCTTCCTTTCCAGTTTGTATTTTTTTTTCCAGTTTGTATTTTTAAAATCTCTTTCTTGTCTGATTGCTGTAGCTGAATATTATACTATGCTGAATAAAAGTAGCAATAGGGGGTAACCTTTTCTTTTTCCTGGTCTTAGAGGAAACATTTTCAGCTTTCACCATTATAAGTATGATTTTAGCTGTGGTTTTGTCATATATAGCCTTTATTATGTTTAGTTATGTTCCCCCATCCCCTCTTTGTTGAGAGTTTTATCATAAATTGATGTTGAATTTTGTCAGGTGTTTTTTCTTTGTTTATTGAGATAATATAAATTTTATCCTGTGTTTTGTTAATATGGAGTATCATGCATTTGTGAATACTGAACCATCTTTGCATTACCTGGAATAAATCTCACTTAATCATGGTATATGATCCTTTTAATGTACTGTGAAATTTGGTTTGCTAATATTTTCTTGAGACTTTTTGCATTTAAGTTCATGAGAGATATTAGCCTGTAATGTTCTTTTCCTGTAACGTCTTCAGCTGGTTTTGGTATCGGGATAATGCTAACCTTGTAGAATGATTTTCAAAGCAGTCCTTCCCTTTCCATTTTTTGGAATAGTTTGAGAAGAATAGGTGTTAACACTTCTTTAAATGTTTGGTAAAGTTTACCTGTGAAGCTGTTGAGTCCTGGACTTTTGTTTGTTGGAAATTTTTGATTACTGATTCAATTTCATTACTGATTCAATTTCATTGCTCTGTTCAGGTTTTCTATTTCTTCTTGATTCAGTGTTGAAAGCTTGAATGTTCCTAGGAATTTATACTTTTCTTCTAGGTTGTCCAGTTTTCAGTGTATAAATATTTGTAGTGATCTCTTATGATTCTTGGTATTTCTGTGCATCAGTTTTAGTTTCTTCTCTTTTATTTCTGATTCAATTAATTTGAGCTTGCTTTTTTCTTGATGAGTCTGGATAAAGTTTTAACAATTTTGACATATTTTTATTTTGTGTATTGCTTAACTAATTATTTTTGAGATATATGATTTGACTAGTTTGTCTCATAACCTTTATACTAGATTTATAGTTGGTTGATACACTACCTTTACTATGTGTTTGCCTTTAGGAGTGAGTTTTTTCTTTCATAATTTCCTTGTTTCTAGTTATGACCTTTTCTTTTCCATTAAAACAAGTTCCTTTAACATTTCTTGTAAGGCTGTTTTAGTGCTGATGAACTCTTTAGCTTTTACTTGTCTGAGAAACTTTTTATTTCTCCTTCAAATCTGAATGATAATCTTGCTAGGCAACTTTGGTTGCAAATTTTTTGGTTTTTGTTTGTTTGTTTTCCTTACAGCACTTTGAAAACATCATGTCAACCACTTCTGGTCTGTAAACTTTCTGCTGTAAAATCAACTAGTCTTCTGGGGGCTCTCATGTGGTTAACTAGCTTTTTTTTTTCTTGCTGCTTTTAAGATTCTATCTTTACCTTTCTAAAATTAATTTTTATTGGAGTATAGTTGAGTTACAATGTTGTGTTAGTTTCTCCTGCACAGCAAAGTGAATCAGATATACATATGCATATATCCATTCTTTTTTAGATTCTATTCCTGTATAGGTCTTTACAGAGTATTGAGTAGGGTTCCCTGTGCTATACAGTGGGTTTTTATTAAATTATCTATTGCCGCCAGCCGCAGCGGGTCCTTAAAGTGCAGCAACAATCTACGTAGGAGAGGGGGTAGGGAACTGAAAGCACCAAGATATGGGATCAGAAGGGCACAAACAACTGATGGTTGCAAGGCAAATTTAATAGCAAAGCATAGCCATATATATACCCCTAAAGCAGGGACTTTGCATAGTCATTGTAAAGCAGGGACTTTGCATAGACATTTTTCTACAGAACTGGGCTTTCCTCTCGGCTAGTCGCCATCATATCTGCCTCAGCGGGTTTATTGCTTGTTCCACAAAGGCACCAACTTCCCCTCCAAGGTTGCTTTTCCTAGCTTTAGGGAACAACCAGGGACTCCCAGTAACTGAGCAGGTCTCTGGAGCGATCTGGTCAAAGGCCATCTCCTTTTTTGCATTCATACCATAAAGTCCAGGATGCATACCAAGGAGAGTACAATTGGGCCCTGAGGCTTATGAGGGTCTTAATGGTGTATTCCTCAGAGGGCAATGCTCGCCACAATCTATTTTATATATAGTGTGTGTATATGTCATTCTCAATCTCCCAATTTATCCCTCCCCCCTTCCCCCTTGGTAACTAAAAATTTGTTTTCTACATCTGTAAGTTTATTTCTGTTGTGTAAATAGGTTCATTTATACCATTTTTTCTTAGACTCCACATATTAGTGTTATATGATATTTGTCTTTCTCTGTCTGACTTACTTCACTCAGTATGACAATATCTAGGTCCAACCATGTTGCTACAAATGGCATTATTTCATTATTTTTTATGGCTGGGTAATATTCCATTGTATATATGTACCACATCTTCTTTATCCATTCCTCTGTCAATGGACATTTAGGTTGCTTCCATGTCTGGGCTATTGTAAATAGTTCTGCAATGAACATTGGGGTACATGCATCTTTTCAAATTATGGTTTTCTCTGGGTATATGCCCAGGAGTGGGATTGCAGGATCATACATTAGCTCTATCTTTAGTTTTTTAAGGAACCTCCATACTGTTCTCAATAGTGGCTGTACCAATTTACATTCACACCAACAGTGCAAGAGGGTTCCCTTTTCTCCATACCATCTCCAGCATTTACTGATGGTAGATTTCTTTTTTTTAATGATGGCCATTCTGACAAGTGTGAGATAGTACTTCATTATAATTTTTATTTGCATTTCTCTAATAATGGGCAATATCAAGCATCTTTTCATCTGCCTCTTAGTCATCTGTGTATCTGTATGTCTTCTTTGGAGAAATGTCTATTCATATATTCCACCCTTTTTTTTTTTTTTTTTTTTGCAGTACACAGGCCTCTCACTGTTGTGGCCTCTCCCTGCTGCAGAGCACAGGCTTTGGACGCGCAGGCTTAGCAGCCATGGCTCACAGGCCCAGCTGCTCTGTGGCATGTGGAATCTTCCTGCACTGGGGCACGAACCTGTGTCCCCTGCATCAGCAGGCGGACTCTCAACCACTGAACCACCGGGGAAGTCCTCCACCCAATTTTCATTGGGTTATTTGTTTTTTTGATATTGAGCTGCATGAGCAGCTTGTATATTTTGGAGATTAAGCCCTTGTCAGCTCCATCTTTTGCAAATATTTTCTCCCATTCTGTAGGTTGTCTTTTCATTTTGTTTATGGTTTCCTTTTTTATGCAAAAGCTTATAAGTTCCTGATCTTAGAGGAAATGCTTTCAGTTTTTCACCATTGAGAATAATGTTTGCTGTGGGTTTGTTGTATATGACCTTTATTATGTTGAGGTATGTTCCCTCTATGCCCACTTTCTGCAGAGTTTTTATCATAAATGGTGCTGAATTTTGTTAAAAGTTTTTTTCTGCATCTATTGAGATTATCATATGGTTTTTATTCTTCAGTTTGTTAATGTGGTGTATCACACTGATTGATTTACATATGTTGAATCCTTGTATCCCTGGGATAAATCTCACTTGATCATGGTGTATGATCTTTTTAATGTGTTGTTGGATTCGGTTTGCTAGTATTTTTTTGAGCATTTTTACGTGTAAGTTCATCAGTGATATTGGCCTGTAATATTCTTTTATTGTGATATCTTTGTCTGGTTTTGGTATCACAGTGATGGTAGCCTCATAGAATGAGTTTGGGAGTGTTTCTTCCTCTGCAATTTTTTGGAATAGTTTGAGAAGGATAGGTGTTGTCTCTTTTCAAAATATTTGATAGAATTTTCCTGTGAAGCCATCTAGTCCTGGATTTTTGTTTGTTGGAAGTTTTTTAATCACAGTTTCAATTTCAGTACTTGTGATTGGTCTGTTCATATTTTCTATTTCTTCCTACTTCAATCTTGGAAGGTTGTACCTTTCTAAGCATTTGTCCATGTCTTCTAGGATGTCCATTTTATTGGCATATAGTTGCTTGTAGTCATCTCTTATGATCTTTTGTGTTTCTGTGGTGTCAGTTGTAACTTCTCCTTTTTCATTTCTGATTTTATTGATTTAAGTCCTCTCCCTTTTTTTCTTGATGAATCTGGCTAAAAGTTTATTAATTTTTTTATCTTCTCAAAGAACCAGCTTTAAGTTTCATTGATCTTTGCTATTGTTTTCTTCTCTATTTTATTTATTTCTGCTCTGATCTTTATGATTTCTTTCCTTCTACTAACTTTAGGTTCTGTTTGTTTTTATTTCTTTATTTGTTTTTGGTGTAAGGTTAAGTTATTTATTCTATCTTTATCTTTAACTCCTAACATTTTAATTATAATGTGTCTCAGTGTGGGTCTCTTTGGGTTTATCTTAGTTGGTACTCTGTGCCTTCTGGACTTGAATGTCTGTTTCCTTAGGTTAGGGAAAGTTTCAGCCATTATCTCTTCAAAAAGAGTTTCTGTCCCTTTCTCTCTCTCTTTTCCTTCTCAGACCCCTATAACTTGAATATTAATATGCTAGATGTTTCCCCAGAGAGCCCTTAAGCTATCCTCATTTTTTATATTCTTTTTTCTTTTCTGCTTGGGTGATTTTTAATACCCTGTGTTCCAGATTGCTGTTCCCATCTTCTGTAGTCTGTTGTTGATTCCTTTTAGCATATTTTTCATTTCAGTTATTGGGTTCTTCAGTTATGATTACTTCTTTTTATATTTTCTGTTGCCTTGTCAAAGTTCTCATTGAATTATTTATTCTTTTCCTGAGTTGAGTATCTTTATGACTACTGAAGTCTTTATCTGGTAAATTGCTTATTTCTGTTTCATTTAGTTCTTTTTTTTGCAGGGTTTGATCTTGTTTTTTTCATTTAGAAGGTGTTCCTTTGTTGCCTCATTTTGCCTAATTCTCAGCATATGTTTCTCTGTATTATCAGATTCTCAGATATCAGCTATATCTTTTGGTCTTGAAAGAGTGACCTATGTAGGTGTCCTGTGGGGCTCAGTGACAAAATCACTCCTTGCCAATAGAGGGCCTTAGGGGTATGCCTTGTGTGGGCTGCCTGTGCCTTCCTGCTGTACTTGGGTTGCAATTGTTGTAGGCACACTAGTGGGTGGAGCTGGTTGCTGGTGGGCATATACCCTAGTGGGAAAGGCTGGTTCCCTGGCTATCCACAGACCTGGCTGCAACTGCTGTGAGCATGCTGATATGCAGTTCTAGCCCCTAGTATGACTGGCTGCAAGGCCTAGCTGCTATTGTTGTGGGTGTGTAAGTATTGCCTTTAGGAGCAGGAGCTGCTTTGGGGGGATGTTGGTGCTGGCTGAGTCTGCTTGCTAGGTGGAGAGGGGGTGGCCACCTGGAGCAGGAGCCATTTTGGAGTGTAGCTTATGCCAGACAAGGCTGCCTACCAAGAGGTGTGGGGTTGAAACTGCATTGGAGGGGCCAACTGGAGTGGGTGAGTTAGGCTGGGTGAGTTCTCAGGGGAACACTTGGGCAGGGCTCATGGCATTAGGTAGGTTGATTGAGAGTGACAGAAATATCACCTGCCCATGCCAGGCCAGCTAGTTGGAGGGAAAGTAAAAAAATAAATAAATATACAAAAGTCTCTTGCTAGTTCCTCCATCCCCAGAGGAAGTTCTATCAGATTCCTGCCCCTTCAGTACCCACCTTAATATTAGTCAATGTATCTCCTTCTCAAATGACTCAGGTGTTTTTCAACTGTTGCTTCTGCCCTGGGACTTGGAGTGAGTAAGGTTATGTGTGAGTCCTTCAAGAGTAGAGACTTGGTTTCCCACAGCACTCCAACTCTCCCAGATATATGTCTCACTGGTTTTCAAAGTCATTATGGGAACTCATCTTCCCAGTGCAGGGTCCCTTGACTGGGAGCCCAATATGGGGTTCAGGTCCCTCACTCCTCAGAGAAACTCTGCACTTGTAAGTTGTCACATCGAGGGTATGGGTTGTGACTAGACTGCATCTATGTCTCTCCTACCCATCTCAATGTGGACTTTCCTTTGTATCCTTACTTGTAGGAAATCTGTTCTGCTAGTCTTCAGGTTGTTCTCGGAGGCAGTTGGTCTCTATGGAGCTGTAGTTTTGGTATGTCCATAGAAGAAGGTGGGCTCAAGATTTTCCTACTCTGTGATCTTGAACTGTAGTCCACAATGCAATACTGTAGTCCATGGAATACAATACTGTAGTCCACAGAATTTTATAAAGACAGTCAACATTTTCCCCCAAAATATGACATTTGGGTGTTACTGAAAAAAAGTAGTAAATGTTAACCTTTGTGGCAGGAGGGATAGGAGGAAGCAAAGAATTAGAGGGAGAAATAGCATGAGCTGTGAAAGAAGATCTTGGAGGTGGAAAATAATTAAAACACATACTTTTGGAGATAGAAGGGATTTTGGTAATTGTTTGAGAAACTTTTATTCCTTAGATGAAAAAATTTGGTCAAATTATTGTAGTATGTCTCGTGATTACTCAGTAGTGGGCCCATTAGAAAACCAATGAATCTTGACTTCTAATTCAGAGATTTTTTTTTCCAGTTAAGGGAAGCTGTAAATTTTTCCCAAGGAAATGTCTTTCATTGGCTAACATTTTTTTCTTTGGTCATTCAAAGCCATGTCAAAGCTATATGTTCTATGAGACTTTGGCTCTTTTTCCCTTTCTGTCTCACTGCACTGGCTGGGGAAGATTGTATTTTTCAAAGACAGACTCAACAACATTCTGTTATGAACTGAATGTGTCCCCCTAAAATTAATATTTTGAAGTCCTAAACCCCAGTGTGGCTGTTTTTTGAGCTGTGGCCTGTAAGAAAGTAATTAAGATTAATGAGGTAGTAAGGGTGGGGCCCACTTTCAATGGGATTAGTGTCCTTATAAAAAGAGACACCTGAGAACTCTCTCCATGCACACATATTGAAGAAAGGTCATGTGAGGACACAGAGAGAAGGCAGTCATCTGCAAGCCAAAAACAGAGTATTTGCCAGAAACTAAATCATCCAGAACCTTGATCTTGGACTTCCAACCTCCAGAACTGTGAGAAATAAATTCTAGCTGTCTAAGCCAACCAATCTGTGGGCTTTTGTTATGGCAACTCAAGCAGACTGATATACATCACATCCCACAATATTTTATATGCTGCAACCTTCCTATTTCCTCATTAAAGTGGGGTGTAATTGTCTCTCCCTGAAGCTGACTGGCCTTAGGAACCTGCTTGTAACCTATAGAATGTGGTAGTGAGAATGTACCAGAGGCATTTGCAGTTATGTGCTGTGAGACTCCTGAGGCCTGGTCAGAAAAGGCCATGCACTTCAGACTGTTCTCTCAAAACACTGGCTCTTCAGATGCTTCCTCTTGAAGTGCTCTGTTTCAGAACCCAGCCTCCATGCTGTGAGAAACCCAAGCCACATGTTGAGACCATGTGTGGGCACAAGGGCAGAGAGCCCCAGCTGAGTTCAGTCAATCTGGGAGCCAGATGGGCCCAGATGGTTCCAGCTCACAGCCAGTCAAGCCACCCCCAATGTTTCAGATCCTCCCAGCTGAAGCCCCAGAGCTGTGAGCTTTAGAAAAATGTCTGAATTTCTAACTATAGAATCTGTGAGCATAGTAAAATAGCTGATTTAAGTCATTAAGTTTGGGGTGGTTTTTCTGTGCAGCCATGGATAATTGGAACATGGAATTTTTTGCTGTAAAATGTCCTTAGTGGTGGTTGTCTGACTAGCCCAGTTAATTCTACTCCTTATGACTTGTGAGTTTCAGGAAGAGCCAAGATGAACATGGGAGAGAAATCTTCCCATGGGTAAGCTAAAGACAACTTTTGAAATAGTCCATAATCTTTCTTACTTATATTCCTTTGCCCAACTTTATACTTGATGATGAAAGATTCCGAATTGCTGATTTTAACTACAAGTGCCTGTGAGCTTCTGACATTTGGTTATTTATATTCAAGACTAGTTTAATTGTCCTAGACATATTGAAAGTTGAAACTGTCAAAATGATCAAAGTGCTCCTTGCTAGGTTAAACCAACCCAAGTTGTCATTGTCACCAGACAGAAATCAGAGTGCCTACTAGGGTGTGAACACATAAGGTAAAACAAGGGTAGATTTGGTCTCCCATTAGAAAAAGATAACCTGGGCTCAGAAACGCTTTTGCAACTAACTCCTTGCCTGTTAATAAGTTGATTACAATATAATTAATTGCCCAGACTGGAAAGGTGGCACTATTCATAATTACACTGGAACAATAGGTATGCATCCTGCATCATTCCATTTATGCAAAATTCTACAAAATGCAAAATTTCCTGGTGACTGAAAGTACTAGTGACAGTGACTGAAAGTATATTAGTGTTTGCATGGGGTTGGGGAGGTGGAATTACAAGGGGAACAAAGAGACTTTTGAGGGTGATGCATGTGTTCATTATCTTGATGTGGTGATGGTTACACAGGTGTATACATATGTCAAAACTTTCCAGCTGTACACTTTAAATATATGCAATTTATTGTATGCCAATTTTCTCCATAAAGCTGTTTGAAAAAATCTCCATCATAACCATGATCATTGAACTTTTGCTAGTTTTTTTTGCAAAGGAAATAAAAGTATTGCAGAAATATTCCTACCTCTCATCCCTCCCATTTTACTCCCTTCCTCTTTGTCATTTTCACAAAGCAACCCCTGTCAAGATGTCAGTGTATTTCCCATGCAAGATTTTATACGTTATCTCTGAGTGTGTACATTAAATTTATTTTCTTTCATGAGTTCAAAATATTTGCATAAATATTATCATATTGGGAAAGTACCTATTTGTGACCATTGAGAGGGGAAAAGAAACTCTCCTTTACCATCTTCTTTTCAGGCCTAGTGTACAAGCTGCCAGCCTTGTATTTCTTTACATACACACTTTGCTTATGATCATTATTTCTTTTTTTTTTTTGTGTGTGTGTGTGATATGCGGGCCTCTCACTGCTGTGGCCTCTCCCGTCGCGAAGCACAGGCTCCGGACGCGCAGGCTCAGCGGCCATGGCTCACGGGCCCACCCGCTCCGCGGCATGTGGGATCCTCCCGGACCAGGGCACGAACCCGTGTCTCCTGCATCGGCAGGCGGACTCTCAACCACTGCGCCACCAGGGAAGCCCTGATCATTATTTCTTAAATGCCATGTATTCCCTTTTGTTGGATTCGTTTCATATTTGTTTTTCTACAGTGTGTTCTCAAAGAATCTTATTTTATGAAAGGTACTTTGGTAGTAAGTAACATTTCCAATCCTTCTTTGCATGTCTAAAAGTGTCTTTTATTTTGTGCTCATGCTTGATGGATAGCTTGGCTGGGAATATAATTTTAACTTAAAAATAATTTTCCTGAGAAAATTAAAGCATTGCTCCATCATATTCTAAAAACTAGTGTTATTGATGAAAACTCTTCTGCCAATCTTGATCTTCTTTCATTGTAGTTCATACACCTTTTGCTTTTAGAAGATTTACTATCTTTGTTTTATTCTTAATTTTCTGAAATTGCTCTTATTTTTCCCTCATATTTCTCATCTCTTTGTACTTCATCCATTTTTTTCTTTCAATCAGTTCTATTAAACTGTTTTATTCAGGTAGCATGTTTTAATTCCATGAACTGATCCTATTTTCTGATTATTTTTCTGTCTGAACAGTAATCCATTCTTAGATTATGGCTGTAATTTCTTCTCCTCTTACTTGATTAAAGATTTTTAAATATCTCTCTTTTCTCTGGATTATCTTTGTTTCCTCTGGGGTCAGTTCTGCTTGGCAAATCCTGCCCTGCTCCATCTTTTTTTGTTCTTTTCCCCCTTTGATTTTTTTTCTTGAAATATGTATTTATAAATAAATCATAGGTTTGATTAATTTAGACAGTTGACAAGAATTTACTCTAATGTTACTCATTTATGACTTCTCCCCAGAATTTGAGGACTTCTTACAAACCTGAATATATGTGAAGTATGTCACCTGGTAGGTTTCTTTAAGGATAGACATCCCCAAGCCTAAAATGTCAAAGAAAAATAACCCTATCTTAGGCAACTATTACTTTAGGAGCCCTAACCCCTCTTACTCAGGTATTTCTGCCTTCACTCTGGGAGTAAATATAGGTTCTGGGAAAGAAAGTTGGGAAAAGCCTAACATGACCCCTACCTTATTCTCAGCATTGCTATAAATTTATTCTACTTTATATATTTCAATCTCAGGAGTACAACCCATGTAAACCACATACATTAAAGTCTGTTATTGGGTCTACTTTGAGGTGAACCCAACCTACGTTTATCTCCTGAGTTCAACACTTAATCCCAGAATCTGAAGATTTTCTTTCTTTGATTCATCAAGTATGTGCTTGTAAAGATTTTACCCACAACTTTGTATTTTTACAGGAAAATAGATGTAGACTTTAGTGCTGCCAGAACCATTACTATCTATTTTGTGATACTTTTTTAAGGTAGACATTTTTACTTAGTGTGAATTATAATCTTCCTTCTTAATCCTCCATGCACTAATCTTAAACCTTCCCTCCACAGCATATCCAGAAGAAATAATTCAATAACCTAATAGAGTCCAATTACCTTTGATTTCTGGACAGCTCTGGTTTTTGTGGAAGTTTTTCCCTCTATCCTCCGAAAACTAACTAATGAAATGGCACACAGCATTCACTCTATCCATCAAATTAGTCATTAATGAATGACTGAACACCTATTTGATGCCAGGCAGTTTAGGAGATATAAAAAAATCTATAATCACAGTGCATATTATCACAAAGTTTACAGTCTAATGAGAAATACACACAAAGAGTAATTATGATTTGTGAGATAAAGTCTATGAGAGAAGAGTACAGTGTGCCATGACAGCTCATGGGAGGACACTGGTCTCAGTCTACAGAAACTGGGAGAGTTCCTGAAAGGAAGTGATACTATTCTGAACCTTAAAGGGTGAGAAGTAGAGTTTTGCTAGTCAAATGGACCAGGTGTTTCAATCAGAGAGAAGAGCATTTCTGAAATATCCCATCTCATCTTCTAGATCCGTGACTTTCAATAAATTTTTTAAAGGGGGCAGAACACTTTCTTAAAGGAGAAGCTTCTTGGGATACAAATTAGGTACAACCAAGATGCTCAGGGACTCTAAGAAGCAGAGCCAAGAGACACCATTCAGTTCTGCCAGCTCTGACATATCACCTTCTCCCCATCCCAGGCAGCCCACATACAAGGGTGACCCATAGGTGACACATACGGTGAGTCCACAAGGGTGATCCAAGGGTGACTCATACAGTGAGTCCATAGGAGGCAGATACGGCTTCATAAGTTAAAGGATATCATTCGTATTACAGACAATCACTAGATGGACCACTCTAAAATACTGTAGAAAGAACTACAATGGCTGGAACTAAAATGCCCCTTTGAAGGGGTGTTTTCCTTGATTAGTCACATGCACAGCTAATGCGGGTCAGAGAGAATGGGTTGGCCAGGAATAGGAAAGCAAAGATTGTCAAATTATTTTCCTTAGGAAGATGAGATTTTGAAAACGTATTTTAAATTTTACTTATTATTCCTGAAATGATGGGGACAGAGAAGTAAGAAATGGGGAAGAAAGATGACATGTTGCTCTGGAGCCAAAAGTCACAGATGGCTGAAATGGCAAAGAAACAATATTTTTAAGGAGAACAGATGTGCAACATTTAGTTTTAAGTTATTTGTAAAGCATACTGGTGCCAGCAGTGGTGGCTGGAGTCTGCTCGTACTGGGTCACAAAAGCCAGTTGTTAAATTGTCAGGAATTTCACAAGCCGGTCATTAAACTTAGCAATTATTCAAGATTAAATAACAGAAACTCACAATAAGTAAAACATACTAAAAACAAAGGTAACATATACTCAAAACTTATTCACTTCCTAATTATTTTACTACATTGTACACCTGTGCTCCTGAGGTTGCCTATATCTATGGCATATGTACCATATAACACTGTAAAGTATGGTGTGGTGACATAATACACAGTGATCTCTTCCTGACTGAGCCAGTGATGGCATGCTGGTAGCTTGAAGTATTTACACCATGGGATTTGGCAAGTGCTTCAGATCAGGGCATTTCTGTTTGGAGAGCAGGTTGTTAAACTTTTACCAGAGCACCAGGTGGTCAAGGGCACATGTGCCTGAAAGCAGCCACTCAGAGTCCTTGCTCCATCACTAAACAGCTGTGTGACCTGAGCAGTTACTTCATCTCCTTCTGCCTAACTTTTCTCTTGTGGTTATTTTGAGAAGTAAATGAATCAAAATGTAGTTGTTATCCATTATTGGTGTTTTGTTGTTGTTGTTACTTTTATTTATGTAATAATATTAATAATATGCATATCCTATATAAATGCCTGCCATCTTCCTAAACCCTCAAAAACACACAAAATCATGGCATTCCCCTAGTATTCATTTACCCAGTCTTCATAGTTAAAGAACAAAGGGCTGTTAGCTGGGCATAAGACCCCTATAACAAAGACAATATTCCTCAGCTTCCTTTGTTTGTTCTGAGTAACGTTTTGAAACCCTAAGAACAGGGTTCTTAGGGTTCTAACCCATAGAACAGCTGTTTATAGCCTTCCTTAAGACTTGCCTCTGCTTCTTCAACCCTTCCCCCTCTCTGCTGGTTGGATGTGGACACAGTGGTAGGATCTGCAGCAGGCATTTTGAACTCTAAGGAACGCAGGCTTCATGATGGAGCAGCAATATGGAAGTTGCCTGGGTCTCCTCAGACTCCATGGAGCAGAGTTTCCACATCAACCCTTTCCTGGGAAAGAAAACTAAGTGTCTGTGCTATTTAATGCCCTTCTACCTCAGAGTGTGTTCCTTGAAACAACAGATATTGTCAGAAATTCAGAATCTCTACCTCAAGGCTGCTGATCTGCATATTAATAAAATCTGCATTTAAGACAATCATGGGGTGATTCCTTTGCACATTAAAGTTTGAGAAGTGCTGGGGTAAGTCGTTTTATTTTGGCCATTCTTACTTTCAACTGAGTCCATCCTAACTGCTTTTATTCTTGTGGGATGAAATCTTGTAGAACAGCCAATGGGAGGCATAGTGTGCATACTTGGGTCCTCAGAATGAAAAGGAATAACAAAACATGGTGTGGTAAGGAAAATGGGTGAGCGGCAGGAAATTGGAGCCTTGGCCACTAGCAGATACAAAGTTCTTCTTGGGGAAAATGGGGAATTACTCACTTTTACCCAGATCTTGAAATAAGATTGCAATCTTATCCACCAGTCTGTCCCAGCTGATAGCTGAGTAATAGGTTTAACATCTCACTCCTTTTTACTCAACTAGCAGTTCTTCCAGGATCCTGGATCCTGGAAATCTGATTTCAAGGATTGAGCTATTGCCTCTGGAACCATGTTTTGGGGCTATCAGATCAGAGTAAGTTCCTTATTCATTTTCTCTCTCCCCTCTCAAGTCTGTTATCTGGCCTTTCTTGGGAGTCTCTCACTATCTGTCTTTAGTACAATTTAAATTAGTTATTCTCACCTTCATATTTTTCATTTCTACCTAACAACAAACTGTGGCCCTCTCCATCATTTCTCTCTCTTCAAGCCTTCTCAGAAATAGTAATGCTGCCATCTTGGTTGATTGTCTTGTTTTCCCCGCAGTTCTTTGCCTCCTCCAGTCAGTGTGCCTATCAGCTTCCTTTACTCTTTTGAATCCAAGGTTTCACAAGACATAAATGCCTGGGAAAGGAAAATCTCACTGGTTCCCATTACTGCTAAAGCTAGCTTGGAAAGTGCTTTAAAATGTAAGCTTTATTATTATTTAACTATAGTGAGGCCAACAAATCAGGAGACGGAGACAACTGCCATTGAAAAGAGAGTTTGTTACTTATAGTTCTCAAGAGGAGGGGCCATGACATGCAGGGCCACAGGGGGAAGCATCAGGGTCCGTCAGGAGACAGAGGGAAAAGGCAAAATGTGGGCAAGAATCTGTATTGTGATTTTCATGGGAAAGAATGGGCGAGACAGAGTAAGCATGATAAACAGATTTCAGATTGGCTAGTTTGAATAATTTCATAGGACTCTAGGGTGTAGAGGCTGCCCGGAATTGGCTGGTACCTGGCCCTGGGGTGATTAGGGCAGAGAAATATAGGCCTGGAGATTGAAAGCCTTATAGAGGAGGTATGAGCTGGATTGGTTAGTTTGCATATGAATGGTACACTCTTGAGTGAATTGTTTGCTTTCTCCAGGAATTAACTGACCCTAGGAGGAGTAGTCCCTTCCTGGTCAGCAAGGTCCCAGTTGCCAGAGTATCAAGAATACAGAAAATGAGAAATATATAATAAATCCAGGGAGGCTTAGAGGAGACAATAATTTGGCCTCCAAGGAAGAAGAGTTGGTTTAGAGATAGAGAATATTCTAAGTCAAGTAAAAACACAAAAGGCTGACCTTTAGGAAAGATGACAGTGAGGATGAGGAAGATGGTTCAAGACAGGAGCTGTCAGCTGCCTGCTAAGAGCTGCTGCAAAACCCTTGTACCCATATGGTAACGAAGGGAGGTGGGCAATGCTGGAGAGGTGGAGCCTGAGGCCTTCACGCCATTGCTGAGTGGCTGAAATAAACTTGGGGTGGTCTGGCTCCAGACTCAGATTCTGTGACAGAGTGAGGTGTTACTCTTGTGTAAGGCACAGTTAGGCTTGTTCTCTGACACCTGCCCTGAAAGCTGACAATCAGTAAAATGAAAGCAGGAGGCTGGGGGGATAATAAACAGTTTGGGACTGGTAAAATCTGACCCGAATACTAAAGGGTTGAGGGAAGAGCGATGATCATAATGTTTTTAAAAGACGATTGTGGCAATCATGCATAAGAGAAGAAATAGAACAAAAGAAAAATATCCGAAAAAATAAATAAGTAAATAACACGAGTGGAGGAGGATCCAGACAGTGAAAATACAAAATAATAAGGAAGTCTGAGAATGTTTCATAGCATGGCCACTGAAGTTGGTGACCCTGGGTAAGAAGGGAAACTGTAGGGCCCCTGTGAGCAGGACAGTGCTGGGGCCTCCCAAAGAGAGTCATCAGTAGAACAGGCTAGGGGAGCAAGGGTGCCACTATCAAGCAGAGGCAGCCCAAGCCCAGGTCTCCAGGTAAACCCACAAGCTCCTATCACGTGCCACAAAAGACCATGCAAGTCTTTTACTCCTGATAAAAAGGAAGGCAATATTTTTTACCTTTGAGAACAAACATGTTCTTGGAGTAAAGGAAGGTTGCTAATTAATTGAGCACTGATTCTCTGCCTTCCCAGAGTGGGGATTACATCGTCTAATTTTCTTTACCATAACCACGTTAATTATTGTCATTGTTTTATTCACAATTTAAATATGAAGAAATTGAGGCTCAGAAAGTTAAACTTACTTATAGTCACACAGCTGAAAGTGGGGGAGCTGGTAGCAAAGCAAGTAGCCACGATACGCATTTACTGTATGACAAGCATGCATGATGCTTTAAGAGGATCTGAAAGTCTCTTTTTCAATCTGGCATTAAAATCTTTACTGTTTTAATGGTCTTAAAGCACCTCCAGACTTAGCCAGAGACTCATTTTACTCCAGAATTTATAAATAGCACTGACAATTTTTACCAGGATCAAGTATAGAACAGAACAGATAATCTCTGTAAACACAGAGATTAACTTTTTATTTTATCTTTATGGCAGGATCTGGATCAAAAGTTTTATGAATTTAGTGTTCTACATTTCAGAGAAGAGTTGGGAAAGAATGCAGGGGAGAGTCAATGGGAGTTTGTGGAAGATGGTGGGAGAGATAGGGTTGTCTATGGGCAGGATGGAGCATCCATTTATTTATTTACCGTCTGTAGCCTTAAACCTTACAGACGGAGAAAGGAACCAATCCACACAGGATCAGGTCACAGAAGCTAGTTAATAGCATGCGAAGCAACTCAGGGCAGCCATCTGTCTAGACTGAGGGTCCCCTATCACCCCGGCAAGCACCACTGAGTTTTCTCTCTGTGGATCTGTGCAGGAGACGATGAGGAAGCTGGCATCCACCTCATCAAGACAAGTCTCTACTGAGGCTTGTTCTAGGCAAGCAGCTCACCTGGCTAGTCAAGACCAGGCAATCCTCTTTGTTCCTCTCTGTGGTGCAAGGGACCTTTTGCCTGGGCAGAAGGTACTGTGTTGTCACTGTGTGTTATTCATGAGCCCTTGCTCAAGCATCAGCCTGTGGTGAAAAACACAGGCAAACACATCCAGAGGCATCCTGTGATCCACACCCTCTGAGCATTGGCTTTGGCAACCAGTGGATGGCAACTTAAACCAAGAGCACTAAACACTGAGTGAAAACAGAAGGCAAAATGTCCTTTTATAAGGAAATATGAATCAAAGGCCCTATTTCTAGATGAGCTATGTGAATTCAGAGTATGGACTTCAGAATATAAAATGGATGACTCTGGATAGAGATTTTTAAAATATCAGCCTGCAAACATCTAAGATCGTTGGCTTCAAATTTGCCTTGCTCCTTAACTTTGCAATGCTCTCATTCCTGAAGCCGCTCCCAGGCCCCACCCCCCTCACTCCCTGTCCATCCCTGGCAGGCTGCTCCAGACCTTCCCAGAGCTGGCTCCTACCATTCCCCCAGTGATTCCAGCCGAACCGCAGCACGTGACATTGCCTGATGCTTTTGGCCAGCAAGTCCATATAAGAATTCTCTCAAACTGCTACAGGACCCTGTGTTTTCCAGAACCCAGAGGAGTTTCATGTTGCATGACCCAGATGGTTCTTGCTATCTCCTACCCAGCTTGTGGGTCAGCTCCTGCCAGGTTTAATGTATCTGAATAAGAGCTTAATTCCCAGGTGCCTGTTATCAGATCTGCCAATTTTAGCCCTGTGTTTTCTGGGTCAGTTGGATAATGGACCTCATTTACTGGTTGATCATTACCGCTTTGTTTTTGAGGGGCTATTATTAGTTTCCTAGGGCTGTCATAACAAAGAACCACAAACTGTGTGGCTTAAAACAATAGAAATTTATTGTGTCCCTGTTCTGGAGGCCAGAAGTCTCAAATAAGGCTGTCAGCAGGGCCATGAGCCCTCTGAAGACCCTAGGGGAGAATACTTACTGCCTCTCCCAGCTTCTGGAGTGCTCCAGTGTTCCTTGGTTTGTGACTGCATTACTTCAATCTCTGCTTGTCTTCACATGGCCGTCTTTTTCCTGTGTGTCTGTGTCTTCAAATCATGTGCATATGTCTGTGTATATGTGTGTGTACAGGTAAATGCATACGTGTATGTAGGTATGTGTACATGTCTCTATGTGTATGTCTGTGTGCATTTGTGTATACATGTGTATTAGTGTGTGTATGTATGAATATGTGTGCATGTGAATGTGTCTATGTGCATGTGTATGTATGTATATGCATATGTGTGCATGTGCATTGTGAGTTTAGTCATAACCCTAAGTAAGACAGAGCATGGGGAGAAGGTAAGGACTAGGACATAGGAAAGGTGAACCACAGGACAGTACTGCCTGCAGCCTGCCCGGAGGAGGGCGAGCCCAGCTGCAGATCACCTGGCCTCTTGCAAAGAAAAATAATGGGATAAATTATTTTAGGTGGGACTTGGAGCCCCCAAGGCCTGGTCTGGAAGGAGGAGACTGAGATGCCCAAGGGGTTAAGAAATTTAGGAACCACAGGGAGCCTAAGAGAAAGGTGGTCACTGGATGTCCCATCAGTGGTCTGGCTGGAGGACTTTGAGAACAGAGACATCAAATCTCCATCCTAAGTGATGTTTATTCAAGTGGTGTGACTGGTGCTGGTACGAGTAGAGAAATCAGGTCACTGTGCCTCCTGGGAGGGTGGCCTGATAAAATACAGGCTGCTCAGTTAAAATGTGAATTTGAGATAAGTAATTAATTGATTAGTATATGTCCCAAGCATTATGAGACATACCTGTACTAAGACATTTTTCAATGCCTATCTGAAATTCATGTTTAACTGGGCATCCAGTACTTATATTTGCTAAATCTGGCCACCCTAACTTGGGAGGACCCTCAGGGTTCAAGAAGACCACCAAGATGGGGTGGGAGCCAATCTCATTGGATTCTCCAGACATCCGGAGTTTTAACATATTTAGTTCTAACAGGGTGAGAATGAAAGAAGGAAAGAGACAATGAAGCCCACCTGGTACTGAGCATTCACTAAGGAGCATCCATGGAGTTCTCGCTCAAGGGAATCCTAAGTACAGGAGGGGAAATGGGCAGCTGGTTGATGGGGTGTAGGGATTAAGTGATTTGTCAGTAATTAGTAAGTGAAGTGAAGGGACCATTATTAAGTGAAGGTGAGGAAGGGACCAGGGTGTCTCTCCTAAAACCAACTTTATCAACCTATGTATCACTTTTCTCCTGGAGTCACATCAGCACCATCTATCCGCCCATCCTCCAAGTTTGCCCAGGTTGAAGCTCAGCCTAGTTCTTAGCTCCTGCCTTGCTCCTCCACCCATCAGTAATTCCCTGGCCAATGCTACAGTCATAAACAGAATGCACAGAGTCTCGGTCTTCACTGGGGGAGGAGTGTATATGTGGAGGAATGCTCTAATGGGAAAATGCAGAATTACTTGACGGGAAAGGGGCAATTAACTTTAGTGGGGTGGGACAGCAAAATGGAAGGATTTTCTCAAAACTCGACATTTAAGCTGAGCATCAAAATTGAATAGGAGTTGCTTGAGCAAAAGCCTGGGAGAAAGGGATTGGGGGAGTCCCAGGTATAAGGAACAGCAGGTACTAAGGCCTGGAGGTGGGGAAGTCATGGTGTATTCCAAGAGCAAGAAGACCACCCCCACAGCTGAGAGAAGGAGGAGGGTGAGGGGTTGGAATGAGCCTGAGCAACAGGCAGAGGCTCAGGACTGAGGCTGCTGAAGCCACATTTATCTAACTGGAACCTAGTCCAACAGTTCCTCTGGTTGCCTTTCTGGAGCCTCTGCATTTGCCCAGCCCCCAGTTGCTCAGTGTCCTCTTCCAGGGCCATCTTCTAGGGTCTCCCTGCAGTCCTCTGCGGGGAGGGGCATGATGCTCCCGGATGGTTTGAGGCTCCTGGATGAGGTCTTGTGACAGGGTCCCCTTGTCATCCCCTGCTGTTCTGTCCTGCTCCAGCAAGAGGGTTTCTATCCCACCTGGCCCACTGTCTCCTACAGTTTCCAGTATGACCTCATTCGCAGGCTCATGCCTTATGCCTACATCAGACTCCCCATTCCACCCCTCAAAGGCCCACAGAATACCTGCTGATTGTGTATATTTCAGGGCAGAGAAGGAAAGAAATGTAAAGAAAACCCCTGTCTTGTTCCATGTGATTCCAGGAAAAGCAGTCTTTCTAAAGTGGGAGGATGGGACCTCAGCCTACCTGGGTGCTTTTGGAAAGTCATTGCTCTGGTAGCTGATGGCAGGATAGGCGTACATTCCAGCAATGCCATTCACTGCTTGGGTGACCTCCTACAGTTATTTAGCTTCTCTGTGACTCACTTTCCCGCCTATAAGATGAGGTCAACCACAGTGACCAGTACACAGGGTCATTTGAAGATTAAGTGCAGTGACCCATAAGGACCCTTAGCATAGTCCTGGCCTGTGGTCTTCACCCTCAGACAATGAGTAGAAACAGTGGGGCACCTGCCAGTCACAAGCCTTGAGTGAGGATGGGAGAGGTAGAGTTTGGGCTGAGACACTCCTAATTCACTCTGCTCACCAGAGAGGAATTTGCATCCTTGAGCAGAAATCTGAAGGGTGGAATGGGACAGAAGGAAGCTGGGTCTTGCAGAGAAGAACAGGAGATGATAAATGTCTTTCAAGTTAAAGAAAATGGGAATGGTGAAGAGATGTTGGATGTGTGAAAACATATCCTTCAATCGAAAAAGTACAAGAATCACAAAAAATGTGAAGGAAAGGGGCAAGGAGAATGAACTCTGGATCACCAATAGTCAGTCCATGAGGTTGCAAGAAGAGATTAAACCCTTGCTCTCGGTGCCTTCCCCATGACGGACAGGTGTATGGCATCTCAAACCTCCCAACACTCCTGTACAAACACCACTCAGACCCATGGTGCCTTTTTGTTTCTGTGGTTCACATCCAAAGTGGACCTTCTTCCTTAGGGAATACTGCCTATTGTTCACCTAGGTGTGGAGAAAGGGAAGGCAACAGACCAATTTACCATGGCGTGTCCTGCTGCATTTTTCTAGGAGTGGAATTTCCAGGCTGGACTGAAGATACAAATGTTTATTGAGACATATTCTATGCCAGCACTTTAGCTGAGCAGCTAGGGATAAAAAGACAGATAAGAACATAGACATGGCCCTCATGCAGTTCACAGTGTAATGAAGGAGGCAAACTTCTAAATTTATCAGGAGGAAGACCAGGAATGACCAAGAATGAAGTGCACGCAGAAAAGTTGCTTGCCTACCTTTCTCCAGGACCCAGATGTGGCATGGACCTGGCAGCAGAAGCTGATGTAATTAACTCTGATAAGGAAAGGTAAATGTTGTGTGAGGTGGAAAAATGTTTGACTCCATGATACCACTGAGCCAAATGCAGAGTCAGGGGGCAGGAGATGGTGTGCAGGCAGCAATACATCCTTCTCTCTCCTGGCTGCAGCAGGACAAAGTGCACAGCAATGTCTGGCAGGAGAGGAGGAGAGAAGATGCAGGGAAGGCAGGCCAGGTGGGCCCTGCAAGGTGAGATGGGGCCACAGACCACGTCAGGGAAAGGAGCCAAATGGACACAATAGCATCTTTAGAAAGCTCCTTTCTACAGTGGTAACAAAGTGTAAATTTTTTTAAATGATCTAAGCCATGTCTCATCTGGCAAAAATCAGAACTTGGAAAGGGTGAAGGGACCAAACATTTTGATGAGGAAATATACAGACACAGTGGGAATGCCAGAGGCAGACAAGGCTGGTGGAGCCCATGTTGAGCAAGAAAGTAATATGGGATGCAATGGTGGCCTCAAGTGGGTTGACCCTCTTATGCACTAATTGTGACCCCCAAGATTCATATGTTGAAGTCCTGATCTCCACTACCTCAGAATATGACAGTATTTGGAAATAGATCTTTACTGAGGTAATTAAACTAAAATGAATTCATTAGAGTGGGCCCTAATCCAACCTGACTGGTATCCTTAAAGAAGAGAAGATTAGAACACAGACATTCACGGAGGGAAGACCAAATGAGGACACAGGGAGGAGGTGGTTGTCAGCAAGCCAAAGAGAGAGGTTTCTTGATCTCAGACTTTCAACCTCTAGAACTGTGAGAACATATATTTCTTTTGCTTAAGCCCCCCGGTCGGTGATATTTTGTTATGGCAGCCCTAGCTGACTAATATAGACTTTCTCATACTTGTGTCAAAAGCTAACATGACACCAAGTTGAGTTCATAAAAGTATATTTTTAAGATTTTATTTTGTCTCAGAATAGCACTATTTTTATTTGACTAGTAAAACAGTTGTTTTATCCTTTGTTACATAACCAATGTATGACTGATTAAATAAAAGTATATAAATATGAACTCTCAGAACATATTTTCCAGATGAAATAAATAATAAAATTCCCCTCAGGGGTTGGAGGAGAAATAGAAGCTGGTAAAATTCACTGTCATTTGAGGACATTACCTTGAACAGATCAAGCTCTCTTAACAATTGTAATCTCTTCTCCAACACAATTTAACTTGCTATGTTGGCTTTACTAATCATACTTTAATAAATAGATTGCCCAGTCCCCAGTTTCACTCATTCATTTTCATTTCTCCTATTGAGATAGCCATCCAGAGACACAAGTACCCTAATGGAAATGTGTTTGTGTATTGGGTTTTGGTATTGGTATGTTGGAGAATTGTACCATCTCCCAGTTTCTTCTGCTTTGTGACATCTTTTGAAACTACTCCTTTGAGAAAATGTAGTCCCAGTGCTGTGTGGGGTTTTTTTTCTTGGTTTCAAAGTAAGCTTATTTAACTTCTGCTTCCAAGAAGATGGAGTAGCTGTAAGTTTCCCTGTTCCTCCCACCAGGTACAACTGAAAACCCTAGACATTATATAAACAACAACCTAAGAAGATTCTGAAAGGTGGAGAGAAGAAGGCAGGCCAGCTAAGGACCTTGGGACAAGGGAATCAACATGGTAGTAGATTTGGGGTTTTCTTTTTGCCTCATACAACTCCAATTTGAAGCTGAATAATATGCAGACAGAAATACCTCAACAAAATTATTCTTTCTCTAACCAAAGGACAAGGGGACCCAGAATAGCAAGACAGAAGCTTTCAGATGAAAATCTCTCCTCTTAGCAAAATCGCACTTAAAACTGTGGCCTAACACTCACTCATGCCAGCAACAGCCAAGTGGGAAGCCTTGACTTCCGTGTCCTCCAGGCAGTAAGAGGCATCCTAAAAGGCCCTGCATCCCATTCCTCCACAGTGTCACGAAAGCCAACTGAAACGGAAAACAAATAACATCCAAATTCTCATATCATAGTCCTCAAATTTCCAGGTTTCAATAAAAAATAACTCATTTTTAGATTTTAGATTTCAAACTAAATGGAAAAAAGATAATTAATAGATCCTAACACCAAGTTGTCAGATATGTTAGAATTCTCTGACAAAGACTTTAAATGTATCAACATAAAAATGCTTCAATAAACAATTATGAACATGCTTCAAACTTATGAAATATTTGAAAGTCTAAGCAAAGAAATAGAAGATGCAAAGAAGACCCAAATGGAAATCGTAAAACTGGGAAATACAATAATAATAATAATAATAAATAAATGGAAAGACAACAGCAGAATGGAGGGTACAGAGGAAAGAATCAGTGAACTGGAAAAAAGCCCAATCCAAGCAATAGAGAGAAAAGAAGACTTAAAAAATGAAAAAAGGTTCAGGGACCTGTGGGACTATAACAAAATATCTAATATTTGTACCATTGGAATACTGGAAGGAGAGGAAAAACAGAGTGAAACTGTAAGAGTACTCAAAGAAATAATTGCTGAAAATTTCCTGTATTTAGAAAGATATACCATCAATAAACCTACAGGTTTGAGAATCTGAGAGAATCCTAACAGTAAAAACTCAAGGAAATCCACACCAAGACACACAATAATCAAACATCTGAAAAATGAAAATAAAGAACATGTATTGAAAGCAGTGAAAGAGAAATGACACCTTACCTATAGGTGAAAAATAATTCTCATGACAATGGATTTCTCATCAGAAATCATTAGAGACCAACAAGAAGTGGCACAACTCTTTGCAAATGTTTAAAGAAAAGAACTGTCAACCCAGAATCCTGTATCCTGTATATGAACCCCTCATATAAACTAACCCTGTAAATGATTCCTATATATATGAATAAAGAAAAAATAAAGACATTTTCAGATAAAAGAAAGTAAGATAATTTGTTGCAATCAGAATTACCCTAAAAAAATGGCTAAAAGAAGTTCTATAAACAAAAAGGAAACAAACAAAAAATGAATCTTTGGCACATCAGGAAAATAGGAAGAACAGGATAAGCAAAAATATAGGTAAATATAATAGGCTGTCCCTCTCTTGAGTTTTCTAAATGTTTGACAATGTAAGCAAAAATTATATCACAGACTGATATGGTTCTAAATATATTTAAAGGAAATATTTAAGACATCCATGTTATATGAGGGGGAGAGTGTATAAGGTTTCTACACTTCACTTGAACTGGTAAAATGACAACACCAATAGACTGATAAGAAATGTATGTATAATGTAATATCTAGAGCAATTATTTTTAAAAAGCTATATCAAGAGACACACTCAAAACACAATTGTTAATTCAAAATGAAATCCTAAAAAAAATGTTTGAGTAACCCACAGAAAAACAGGAAAAAAAACAGAGAAAGGAACAACTGAGAGAACAAACAGAAAAACTAATAAAATGGAAGATTTAAGCCCTAATATACCAATAATTACATTAAATATAAATGATTTAAACACATCAATCAAAAGATGGAACTTAATAAAGTAAATTAAAAGAGATTATTTAACTATATGCGGCCACACTTCAAATAGCTGATCTAGACAAGTTGAAAATAAAAGGATAGAAAAATTTTTATCCTACAAACATTAATGAAAGCAGTAGTGGCTATATTAATATCAGATAAAGCAGACTTCAGAGTAAGGGAAATTTCCAAACACGGAGAGAATCATTACATAATGATAAAATTATCAATATAGCAATCTTAACTTTCTTACAATCAACAACAGAGGTGAAAAATATGGGAAGCAAAAACTGACAGAATTGAACAAATTCCACAATTATAGATACAAATTCAAACACCCCTCTCTCAACAATCAATAGAACTAGACAAAACAAATCAGCAAGAACATAGAAGAAAAAACTAAATAACACCATTAACCAAGAGGTCTAATCCATATTTAAGGACTCCTGTACCCAACAACAGTAGAAAACATATTCTTTTCAAGTGCCCACAAGATATATACCAAGATAGCTAATATCCTGGGCCATAAAACAAATCTAAGAAAATTTAAAAGAATTTAAATCATGCAGAATATGTTCTCTGACAAAAATGAAGTCAAGCTAGAAATAAATAACAGAACAATAAGAAGTAAATCTCCAAACACAGACTAAAAACAGACTTTTAAATAATCTATGCATCAAAAAAAAGTCTCAAGGAAAATAAAAATGTACTGAATTGAATAAAAATGAAAATACAACATATCAAATTTTATGGACAACCACTAACACAACAGTGAGAGGAAAAGTTATAGCATTAAATGTATACATTAGAAAAGACAAAAAGTATCATAATAATAATCTAAACTCCCATCTCAAGAACCTAGAAAAAGAAGAATAAAATAAACCCAAAGCAAGCAGAAAGAACTGTTATGTAACTATAGTTACAGACTGTGTGGTATTGGTAGGGCGATAGATAGATCAATGGAACAGAGAGAGACCCCAGAAACAGACCTGGGGAAATACATACAACTGATTTTTGACAAATGTGCAAAAAGAATTCAATGGAGGAAAGACAGTTTTTTCAATAAATTGTTCTGGAGCTTTTGGACATCCTTAACACAAAACATGAACCTTCACTAAATTCTTACTCCTTATATAAAATAACTCAAAATGGTTTATGAACATAAAGCTTTAAAAACTTTAGTAAAAACAAAAAAGGAAAAAAATACCTTCAGGATCTAAGGCTAGGCAAAAATTTCTTAGACTTTACACCAAAACATGTTGCAAAAAAGGAAAAATTGTTAACTTGGATTTCATCAAAATTTAAAACCTTTGTTCTGCAAAAGATTTGCGAGAGGGTAAGAAGACAAACTATAGACAGGGAGAAGATATTTGCAAACCATGTACCTGACAAAGGGCTAATATCTAGAATATATAAAGAATTATCAACACTGAACACTGAAAAAACATCCTTAGAAAATGGGCAAAAGAAATGAAGAGACATTTCACCAAAGAAGGTATACAGGTGGCAAATAAGCATATGAAAAGATGTTCAACATTAGCTTTTGGGGAAATGTACATTAAAATCACAATAAGATATCACTACACAACCTTCAGAATGACTAAAATTTTTTTAAAATGGTGATGGCACCAAATGTAGGTGAGGATGCAGAGAAACTGGATCACTCATACATTGCTGGTGGGAATATAAAATGGAACAGAGCGCAGTTTCTTAAAAAAAAATTATGTGACTACTTTATGACCCAGAAATTATACTTCTGGGCATTTATCCCAAAGAAATGAAGACAAGTTCACAGAAATACTTGTACATGAATGTTCATGCAGTTTTATTTCTAATAGTCAAAAACTGGAAATAACTCTGATGTCCTTCAGTGGGTGAATGATTAAATAAACTGTGGTCCTTCCATAGCATGGAACACCATTCAGCAACAAAAAGGAAGAGATTATTGATACAGCAACAACCTGGGTGAATCTCCAGGGAAATATGAGTGAAAAAAGATTGAAGTCACTGTCTTTCTATAGCCCGATCTAAGAAGTGGCATCCTATCACTTTGGCTATAATGTATGGGTTAGAAGTGAATCATTAGGTCCAGCCAACACTCAAATGGAGGGGTTTTCACAGGGGTGTGAGTTCCAGGAGGCAAGACCATTTGGGGCCACCCTGGAGGCTACCCACCAGAGCAGGTAACCACACTTCCCTGCTGAGGCAGGTCAAAGGATCTGAGTGCTTCTGGTGGAATTGATGTGATGTTTGGGGGAGAGACAGCTTGTCTGGAGATGCCTTAAGTCTCCCTAGAAGGATCACCTGTCAGGGGTCCAGTTCCCTGAAGGCAAGAGTTAGCAAGTACAGTGGACACCTGGCAAAACCAGCGCCTGAGGGAGAGCAGCTGCTCTCCGAGAACAGGCACCACCCTACCCTGAAAACCACAGCTACAGAACCCAGCAGTGGAACATCGCTGGGAGAACCACAGAAAGTGCCTCAGAGAAAATGCAACCGTACCTGTCCCAGAGGCTCCCTCAGCAGATGGAAAATGAACCCACACATCAGACTGTGTTTTCTTCCCTTTCTTTCCTTCCCCAGGCTCACCCTGGAGGATCCAAAACTGCAACGTTGGATGGAGAAAAGAGAGAAATAAAAGGATAGGAAGGGGGGAATATATGGTTCCTTCTTCACGCAATCAGCCCACAGTGCCAGGTGGGCAGATGGAGGTGGAGGTGAAGATTGATTCCAGCCTGAGATTGGACACCTTAGTTGTGGATGAGACCCCGAGACAGTGTGCATGACTCCACCCACTCTAGGACCCTCCATTAGGTGAGAGCGAACACAGAGGTCAGGGGGCCAGCTGGACTTTCATCCAGAGGTGGGGAAAGATTATTCCCATCGTGTAAATTTCATAGGGACCACAGAAGATGAAAATAAAATCAATTGTGATTATATCCTGTAGGCAAAGTTTGAGCAATGTCCCAGTTACCATAAGGAATAGTCTGCCCCTGTGTGGCCATGCTTCACCACTGGGAATTGATAGCTACAAAAGAACACTTTCTATTGCATAAGTGTAAGCCACACCCGTCCCTTAAATCTCCAGCAACCTTTTCTTGTAACACTGTATCCAGGTCACAAATGCACTTGCTTTGTATGTTTCACATTTGTCCAGTGTGGTGGCGTGTTGAAGGATGTACCTACCAGAGCATGTGAAGGGGTGCTTCCACAGCCCTTCGAGCGCTGTTGGGACCAACTAAGGATAAAAATAGGGCATAAGAGTCTTCCCAGAAGGATGCCTTTCTGTGGAAACCCCTAGGATTCCAGGAAGGCGACTCCAGCCTGACACCTCTCACAGCCCTCAGAGAAGCTGGGAGGTTGCACATCAACCTACATTCACTGCTGACTCATATTAAGTGACATTCAGTTTCAGAAACAGCCGATGTGGTTACCTCTCTTGGACGTGCCTTGGAATTTTTTAAACAGAGAAGTGAAGACTTTGGATCCAAACAAACCATGAAATCTGAGCTCTGCCACCTACTGGTCCCAGGTCCTCCAGCAGATGGCTCAATCCTGTAGCCTCAATTTTCCCAGATTTAAAACTGGAGGTAAAACAACACCCCCTCCATAGAGGTCTTATGAGGGGTAAGTGAGGTGATGCAGGGAATGCACTCAGTCTGCCTGGCTTGCAGGAGCATTCAGCAGCTGCCACCTCTTGATTAAAAAGCTGCAACAGGCAAGCCAGGTTCTGCTGGCCGTGCTATCCAGTTACTGACCGCAAGAAAGTGGCTGCCTCTGTCCAGGAACTGACCCTGGAGAAAGGTCTCTTCTCAACTCACCCCCCTCCATGCCCATTCCTTGAATCTTTTCCCCTGAAGCAATCCTGGGCCACCCTTGGAAACCAGAGATACCAGCTTCTGATGGAGACAAAGACCTGCATTTGTCCCTGCTCTCAGAAGAGAGGACTTTGTCCTGGTCAGGTCAGTGCTCCCTCAGGAGGACCATGTTGATGGGAACCTAGATCTGCCCCTACCCACTACCTCCCCTCCACCCATTAAATGACACATTCACGGGGCAGTTCCTTGTCAGAAAAGAGGGAAGCCAAGTCCTAAGGCATGTTCCAGCTGCTAAAACTCACTGTGAACATTTGTTTCCAAGGAAGTTGGCTAACATTGTTCTTTATCTTGATACTGATAGACAGCTTCTAAAAGGGACCCCAGGGCCTGCTGGCATCCACAGCCCTATGTCCACCCCCTCCTTGAGTGAGGGCTGGACTTAGTGACTTGCTTCTACAAAGCGATGGGATGTCACTTCCACGTTTAGGGTACAAAAGATCTTGCCTTCTGTCCCTGCATTCACCCTCTCTTGCATTTTGCTAACTCACTCTGCAGGAAGCCAGCTGCCCCGATGTGATCTGCCTCATAGGCCCCTTAGCCAAGAACTGATAGCTCCAGCCAGAGAAGAACAGAGGCCTTCAACCCAACATGTGCAAAGACCAGAATCCTGCCCAGAACTATGGGAGTGAGCTTGGAAGAAGAGCCTCCCGTTTCCCTCCAGTTTTGAGAGAACTGCAAATTCTCCAACACCCAGATTGCAGTTTCTGCGACCCTGAACCAGAACCACTCATGGAAGACACACCTGGATTCCTGACCCCCAGAAACTGTGAGATAATAAAGATATGCCATTTTATTTTATTTTATTTTATTTTTGGTGCTAGGCGGGCCTCTCACTGTTGTGGCCTCTCCCATTGCGGAGCACAGGCTCCGGACGAGCAGGCTCAGCGGCCATGGCTCACGGGCCCAGCCGCTCCACGACATGTGGGATCTTCCCAGACCGGGGCACGAACCCGTGTCCCCTGCATCGACAGGCGGATTCTCAACCACTGCGCCACCAGGGAAGCCCAAGATATGCCATTTTAAAGCCACTGAGATTTGTTAGGCAGCAGCAGACAACTAAAACCACTGTGTTAGGTTTTAAACCATCCTAAAATCTTCCTCAAGTTAATCCTTCATTCCCATTGAAATACTCTCATTAACATCCATAAATAACTCATGAGAAATTGACAGGCAGTTCTAATGCCTACACACCAGTCGTGAGTGTCTGACATTGTACCTTGGTTACAAAACGCTTACCGTTTACCTTTCATTCACAGCCCATGCGGCAACCTAATGCTTCCTTAATCTACGTTTCTACTTTATAAATTTTTTTTTTAATGGGGCTAGGCTTTTGAAAAAGAAATACTTAGTGGCGCCTCTTACAATACTGACAACCATCAATGAATTAGAACTAGCTGTGTGGTTCCGGTGCCGATGTGTTTACGTGCTTGTACCCACAGGACGCTGTAGAGTTTCTGGGTGAATCACCCCACTACCTTTCTCCAAATCTTTGGGGGATGATTGAAAGTGTCCTCTGCCTTCAGGCACATGGCAGAGGGAGGCCGTTGTCTCTGGGGACAAGTCATGGGTTTTCTTTCATCGTCTTCCGCAGACTTAGGTGTTCCAATTTATCCTTTTCATGAGTTTTTTATCCCATTATTGGTTGTCATTTCTGTCACTTCCTCCTTGTTGTCACAGCACAAATGGAAGCTCACCAGTCACCGGGGATCTTTTTGTGTCTCCTGTCACCTGGGGTCCACACTTCACAGACTTTAAATGATTAATTTTCTGTTTTCAGTCACAAAGGAGGACAAGAGAGTGCTTAGTCACCTTGTAAATGAGGGTCCAAAGATTATTTTTACAGTCACTTTTTTAAAATTTGTGACAAAATATGCATGACATAAAATTTACCATTTTAACCACTTTCAAGTCTTCAATTTGGTGACATTAACTACATTCACATCATTGTGGAACCATCAACCACCATCCGTCTCCAGAACTTTTTCGTCTTCCAAAACTGGAACTCTCTCCCCATTAAACACTAGCTCCTTCCCCCAGCCCCTGGAACCCACCATTCTACTTTATGAATTTGACTATTCTGAGTCCCTCATATAAGTGGAATCATACAGTCCTTTTGTGGCTGGCTTAGCTCACTTAGCATATTATCCTCAAGGTTCATCCATGTTTCAGCACGTGTTATTTGTATATACCATATTTTGTGTATTCATCCATTAATGGGCATTTAGATTATTTCCATCTTTTGGCTAATGTAAATGATGCTATTATGAATATGGGTTATTTTCACAGACATCTTGACCAGAAATAAAATATGTTTGCTCTGTCTACCATTCCCAGGACACAAAGTCCCCCTTCAGCCCTCATTGCTGACTGAGGAATAATAGCAACAAGGCAGAGGCCATGAGGCAGACGGACTTAATTCAACTTTTCTCTTCCTCCCTTTCTTCCTTCTTTCTGTCTATCACCCACCTATAGTCCAAGGCACTGAGGTGGGCGCCAGGGTGCAGAAATAAACACAACAGCACCCTGTGTCAGGCACTCCCAGGCCAGGAGGAGAACCCCACATGTACTGTGGGGTTGGTGGTCCTATGGGGTGGGGCTGAGTCCTACAGAAAAGATACAGCCTGACTCAGAGCAGATCTGGGAAGACTTGGCCCAGGACCTTGACAGACAGATTTAGAAGCAATGTAAGGCAGAAAACAAGAATGTGGCGTCGGCACAGTATAACTTGTCCCAAGTGGCTGAAGCACCAAGAAGGTATGTAGAAAGACTGACCCAGTTAGGAAGGGAGAATGAGGCACATGAAGAATGACCTTGAAAAGAAACCTGACCGAGCATGATCAAATCATTACAATACTTTTTACTTTATTGCAAACTTGTATTGAAGTAAATGCTGAAGCCCTAAAGATAATAGAGAAGCAGCTATGACAGAACAACCCAGTTAAGTTTTAAAAAGCCATCATAACATGACAACAAATGCAGTGTGGTACCCTGAGTTGGATCCTGGAACTGAAAGAGGATATTAATAGAAAAACTGGTGAAATCCAAATAAAATCCACAGTCTAGTTAATATTAATGTACCAATGTCAGTTTCTTAGTTTTGACAACTGTACCATGATAACGAAAGATATTAATGATGAGGGGAAGTTGGTGAAGGGTATATGAAAATTCTAATATTTTTGTAACTTTTCTGTTAAATCTAAAATTTTTTCAAAATAAATTTTATTAAAAAATTGAAGTCCCAGAAGTTCACAATCCTATCCTTTACTTGAATCTCTTTTCCCTTTTCCTGTGCATATTCATTTTTATATCTGTAAAGAAAGATACTAAATAGACTTACTATAATCAGCAGTTTTAGTTAACATTGCTCATACATATGTTTCTCCATTTTGTTTCAGTCTCTTTATTTCTTGTCTCTCTCTCCCTCATCCTTTTAACACCATCATGGAACAGGTATTACACACTTTTCAGCATGCCCTGTACCTCACATACAAATGTGTAAGCACATGTACATCAATGGCAAATGTCTGTCTTTGATGAGTTTTATCATAAAGGAATCATAAGGTAGATGATAGATAGGTAGATAGATAGATAATCTGTGCATCTTCTTTCCATACTTCACAGCATAGACATCCCTACAATTCAATAGATGTGGATCTAATTCAAAATGTTTAATAGCCAAATAACATTCCATGTAATGTAAAATGTAAAAATAAATAAATAAATAAATAAAATAATAAATAAATAAAATGTCGCCATTTTATCCAAACATTTTGCTTTAGGTTAACTTCTGGTTTTGTGCTGTGATATGTATCATTATACATGTTATATTAGAATGGATGTCCCGTCTTTCTTGAAGCAGGGTTTCCTAACCACCATGGTTCCAGGACTGACCCTCAGAACCTACCCTAGGGAGGGAGCAAGGCCTGACTTTTTCCCTCTGGCATGTTCCTTGTGTGGCTTAGGTCTCCCGGGGTGGGCAGGTTGGAGGGGCAATGCCTTACCTTATTCTTATCTCACTGGTGATGTTTTAGTTGGACATTGGTGTCACTTAGGTGACTTTAAGTATAGTCACACGGCAGTGCAAGCATCACCACCACCCATCTGCAGAACTTTTTCATCTTCCCAAACTGAAACTATGTATCCATTAAACAACAACTTTCCGCTCCACCTACCCCAGCCCTGGCACCCTCTTTCTCCCCTCTATTTCTGTTTGTTTGATCCGAATCTTTATTTTTGGGAGTTCCCGTTGGTTCTCAGAAGATGGCCCTATGTCCCTAGGACACTAGTAGAGTCAAGGACTACATGGGGCTGTCCCTACCTGTTAGGCACCATCTCCCAGGATATGTCCCGTGGGCTCACTGCCTTGATTTCCATCTGCTCTCAGGAGCCACGCTACTCAGCCTCTACCCTTCTGCCCTTAGAACATCCTTAGCCAGTTCCTGACTCAGATTTCACCAAGCCAGGGTTAGACAACAGCTCGGGAGTGCTCACACCCAGTTTTCCAGGGATTCTCTCAAATCATGCTGATTTGGCAGGTGCTGAGGACAACAGCCCCTGCAAAGGCAAAGCACTCTTCAGCTTCTTCAAGGAGACTTTCCCTCACCCTCCTCACCACACTGGCCTTCCCTTCTGGCTCCATCCGAGGACACAGACAGGTTCTGATGCCTCCTTGGCAGGTGTCCCTGGAAAGTTTGCCCTCTTTTAGAAGGTATGAGCCCTCTGTTCTCAAGGAAGCCTGAAATCGGAGGAGTCCCCATGACAGTCTGCTGCACAGGGCTACACCTTCCCTTACGGATATAAAATGAAGATTCCAAGAGTCAAGGTAGAGTGTGGGGCTAAGTGCACAGTAGAGAGGTGACAGATTCTCTCTTTGGCCAAATTTTACTCAGGATTTTCTGAGCTTCTCTTAAGTGAAGCCTCCACTTTGGGACTCTGCATTGTCCAATTTTAGCAAGCATTCTGAGAAGTCTGTTTAGCCATCCCTCCTCCCCATCCTCCATATCTGATCACACTCAATATCTGATCAGGTTCCTCATCCTCCACTACCTCCCCCCCCCAACCCCATGGTGATGTCCAGTCACCCTGGCCTGCCTTAAGCAGGAATCCTGTTTAGGATGGTTTAGCCAGAATCCCCCCTTATCCCCAATGATTTTCATAGTGATTTTTCATCCACTGACCCCCATCCTCCTCCCTGACCATAAATCCCCCCTTGCCCATACTGTATTCAGAGTGGAACCTGATCTCTCTCCCACACTAGGAAACTCCATTGCAATAGCCCCTGCCTTGAATAAAATTGATCTTACAGTTCTTTAACAAGTGTCAGGAATAAGATTTTATGTTTTTAATGAAATATAGTTGACATACAGTATTATGTGAATCTCAGGTGTACTACAATATGATTTGACATTTGCATAGGCTATGAGGTGATCACCACGATAAATCTAGTAACCATCTGTCCCCATACGAAGTTATTGCATATTGTTGACCATATTCCTTACACTGTGTATTGTATCCCCATGACTTATTTATCATATAACTAGAGATTGGTACCTCTTAATCCCCTTCACCTACTGTGACCAAACCTCCAAACCTCTCCCTCATGGTGACCATCTATTTGTTTTCTGTATCTATGAGTCTCTTTCTGTTGTTTTGTTTATTTTGTTTTTTAGATTCCACATATAAGTGAGATCATGCAGTATTTGTCTTTCTCTGGCTGACATATTTCACTTAGCATAATACTAATTCGATCCATCAATTTTGTTGCAAAGGCAAGATTCCTTTTTTATGGCTGTGTAATAGTCCACTACGTCTGTGTGTGTGTGTGTGTGTGTGTGTGTGTGTGTGTGTGTGTGTGTGTATACACACATCTCACATCTTCTTTATCCATTCATCTGTTGATGGACACTTAGGTTGCTTCCATATCTTGGCTATTGTAAACAATGCTACTTTGAACATTGACATGCATTTATCTTTTCAAATTAGTGCTTTTGTTGTCTTCAGGTAAAAACCCAGAAGTGAAATTGCTGGATCATATGGTAGTTCTAAGCTTAATTTTTTGAGGAAACTCCACACTGTTTTCCATAGTGTCTGCATGAATTTACTTTCCCACCAAGAGTACAACAGCATTCCCTCTTCTCCTCATCCTTGACAACACTTGTTATTTGTTGATGATAGCCTTTCTGAGAGGTGTGAGGTGGTTTCTCATTGTGGTTTTCATTTGCATTTCCCTGGTGATTAGCAATGTTGAGCATCTTTTCATGCGCATGTTGGTCATCTATATGTCTTCTCTGGAAAAATGTCTGTTTAGCTCCTCTGCCCATTTTTTAAATCAAATTATTTTGATTTTTTTGATTTTGAGTTGTATGAGTTCTTTATAGATTTTGGATTTTAAACTCTTTTTGAATATGTCACTTACAAATAGCTTCTCCCATTCAGTAGGCTGCATTTACATTTTGTTGATAGTTTCCTCTACTGCGCAAAAGTGTTTTACTTTGATGTAGTCCTATTTATTTTTGCTTTAATTTCCCATGCCAGGTGAGACAGATTCAAAGAAATATATTGCTAAGATCAATATCAAACAGCATACTCCTTATATTTTCTTCTAGGAGTTTTATGTCAGGAATTACATTTAAGTCTTTAATCGATTTTTAGTTTATTTTTGTATATAGTGTGAGAAGGTAGCCTTGTTTGATTCTTTTGCATGTAGCTGTCCTTTTCCCCATTACACATTCTTGCCTCCATTGCTGTAGATTAATTGACCATGTATGTGTGGGTTTATTTCTGGACTCTCTATTCTATTCCATTGATCTATGTGCCTGTTTTTTATGCCAGCACCACACTGTTTTGATTATTGCAGCTTTGAGTATAGTTTGAAATCCAGGTGTGTGACACTTTCAGCTTTGTTCCTCTTAAGATTGTTTTGGCTATTTGAAGTCTTTTATTTCTGTACAAATTTTAGAATTATTTGTTATACTTCTGTGAAAAAAAAGCCACTGGTATTTTGATAGGAATTGCATTGAATCTGTAGATTGTGTTGGGTAGTATGCTCATTTTAACAATATTAATTCTTCCACTCCATGGGTATGGTAAATTTTTCCTTTTCCATGTGTCATCTTCAGTCTCTTTCAACAAAGTCTTATAGTTTTCTGAGTTCAAGTCTTTTACCTCCTTGGTTAGGTTTATTCCTATGTATTCTTTCTTTTTGGTGCCATTGTAAACAATATTGTTTTCTTAATTTCTCTTTCTGATAGTTTATTGTTAGTCTATAGAAACACAACAGATTTCTATATATTAATTTTGTATCCTGGAACATTTCTGAATTCATTTATCAGTCCTCACAGTTTTTTTGGTGGCATCTTTAGAACTTTCTATATGTAGTATCATGTCATCTGCAAATAATGATAGTCTTACTTCTTTTCCAATTTAGATTCCTTTTATGTCTTTTTCTTGTCTGATTACTGTGGCTAGGACTTCCAATACTATGTAGAATAAAAGTGACAAGGGTAGGTCATTCTTGTCTTGTTCCTGATCTTAGAGGAATTGCTTTCAACTTTTCATCATCAAGTATGACATTGGCTGTTTGTATGACATAGGTTTGTCACATATGACCTTTATTATGTTAGGGCATGTTCCCTCTATATTCACTTGGTTGAGAATTTTTGTCATAAATGAATGTTGAATTTTGACAAATGCTTTTTCTGCATCTATTGGGATGATCATATGATTATTATTTTTCAAATTGTTAACATGGTGTATCAAGTTTTGTAGATATTGAATCATCCTTATATGATTGATTTGCAGATATTGAACCATCCTTATATCTCTAGGATAAATTCTACTTGATCATGGTATATGATCTTTTATGTATTGTTGAATTTTGTTGGCTGACATTTTGTTAAGAATTTTTGCATCTATGTTTATTAGGGATATTGGCTTATAATTTTCTTCTTTTTTGTGGTGTTTTCGTCTGGTTTTGGTATCATGGTGAATATAGTTTAGTGGGATGAGCTCATAAGCTCTCCCTTCTCTTCAATTTTTTGGAATAGTTTGAGAAGAATAGGTGTTAACTCTTTAAATATTTGGTAGAATTCACCTGAGACGAATCTGGTCCTAAACTTTTGTTTGTTGAGGTTATTTTCTAGTACTGATTCATCTGTTCATATTTTCTATTTCTTCTGATTCTGTCTTGGAATATTGTAGATTTCTAGGAATTTATCCATTTCTTCTAGGTTTTCTATTTTATTGGTATATAATTGTTTGTAGTAATCTCTTATGAATCTTTGTATTTCTCTGGTGTTGGTTACTAATTTCTCTCTTTTAATTTCTGATTTTATTGATTTGAGACTTCTCTCATTTTTTCTTGATGAGCCTGGCTAAAGGTTTATCAGTTTTGTTTATTTTTTCAAAGAATCAGCTCTTAGTTTCACTGATTGTTTCTGTTGTTTCTTTAGTCTCTATTTCATTTATTTTCACTCTATATCCATTATTTCTTTGCTTCTACTAATTTGGGTTTTATTTATTCTTCTTTTTCTGTTTCCCTTAGGTGTAAAGTTAGGATTTTATTTCAGTTTTTTCTTGTTTCCTGAGATAGGCTTGTATCACTATAAACTTCCCTCTTAGAACTGCTTTTCTGCATCCCATAGATTTTTGAATCCTTGTGATTCCATTTTCATTTGTTTCCCAATATTTTTTAATTTTCTCTTTGATTTCTTTAGTGACACATTTGTTGTTTAGTAGCATATTGTTTAGTCTCCACATGTTTGTGTCTTCTTGCAGTTTTTTTTTTTTCCCTTGTAGCTGTTTTCTAGTCTTATACCATTGTGGTTGGAAAAGATGCTTGATATGATTTCAATTTCTTAAATTTATTGAAACTTGTTTCATGGTCTAGCATGGTCTAGCATGTGATCAATCCTGGAGAATGTTCCATGTGCACTGGAAAGGAATATGCATTCTGCTGCTTTTGGATGGAATGTTCTCCCTCTCTCTCTCTCCATATATATATTGGGTTGGCCAAAAGTTTCGTTTGGTTTTTTCCATAAGATGGCTCTAATAGCACTTAGTTGTCTTTAATTTCATTCAAAACAATTTTGTTAGATTGTATGTGACAGCTGTCATATCAGTGTGCATTTTTTTAAAAATGACATCAAAATTGGTGAATTTTTGTGTAGCCATTTTAATATTGAAGATGGAAGAAGAAAAGCAGCATTTTGGCATGTTATGCTTTATTATTTCAAGAAAGGTAAAAACACAACTGAAATGCAAAAAAAAAAAAGATTTGTGCAGTGTATGGAGAAGGTGCTATGACTGATCGAATGTGTCAAAAGTGGTTTGCAAAGTTTCGTGCTGGAGACTTCTCACTCCATGTTTGGGTAGACCAGTTGAAGTTGATAGAGATCAAACCAAGACATTAATTGAGAACAATCAATGTTATACCACACAGGAGATAGCCGACATACTCAAAATATCCAAATCAAGTGTTGAAAATCATTTGCCCCAGCTTGGTTATGTTCATCACTTTGATGTGGGTTCACATAAGTGAAAAAAACCTCTTGACCATATTTCTGCATGAAATTCTCTACTGAAACGTAATGAAAATGTTAACTTTTTAAAACAAATTGTGATGGGCAATTAAAAGTGGATACTGTACAATAATATGGAACAGAAGAGCTCATGGGACAAACAAGATGAACCACCATCAACCACACCAAAGACCAGTCTTCATCCAAAGAAGGTGACGTTGTGTATATGGTGGGATTGGAAGGGAGTCCTCTATTATGAGCTCCTTTTGGAAAACCAAACAATTAAATCCAACAAGTACTGCTCCCAATTAGACCAACTGAAAGCAGCACTTGACGAAAAGCGTCTATTTACAATAGCCAGGACATGGAAGCAACCTAAGTGTCCATCAACAGATGAATGGATAAAGAAGATGTGGCACATATATACAATGGAATATTACTCAGCCATAAGAAGAAATGAAACTGAGTTATTTGTAGTGAGGTGGATAGACCTGGAGTCTGTCATACAAAGTGAAGTAAGTCAGAAAGAGAAAAACAAATACCGGATGCTAACACATATATATGGAATTAAAAAAATAACTAAATGTCATGAAGAGACTAGGGGTAGGACAGAAATAAAACACAGACCTACTAGAGCATGGATATGGGGAGGGGGAAGGGTAAGCTGTGATGAAGTGAGAGAGTGGCATGGACATATATACACTACCAAATGTAGGATGGATAGCTCGTGGGAAGCAGCCGCATGGCACAGGGAGATCAGCTCGGTGCTTTGTGACCACCTAGAGGAGCAGGATAGGGAGGGTGGGAGGGAGGGAGACTCAAGAGGGAAGAGATATGGAAACATATGTATATGTATAACTGATTCACTTTGTTGTAAAGTAGAAACTAACACACCATTGTAAAGCAATTATACTCGAATAAAGATGTTAAAAAAAAAAAAGAAAATGCAAAATCTTCCATCAGGATAACGCAAGACCAACATATTTCTTTGATCACCAGGTAAAAACTGTTACAACTTGGCTGGGAAGTTCTGATTCATCTGCCGTATTCACCAGACATTGCAACTTTGGACTTCCATTTATTTCAGTCTTTACAAAATTCTCTTAATGGAAAAAAGTTCAATTCCTTGAAAGAATGTAAAAGGCACCTGCAACAATTCTTTGCTCAAAAAGATAAAACGTTTTGAGAAGATGGAATTATGAAGTTGCCTGAAAAATGGCAGAAGGTAGTGGAACAAAAGGGTGAATACGTTGTTCCATAAAGTTCTTGGTGAAAATGAAAAATGTGTTTCTTATTTTTACTTAAAAACTGAAGGCACTTTTTGGTCAACCCTCTATATATATTCCATTTGGTCTAAAGTCTTTTTTAAGGTCAATTTTTCCTTATTAATTTTCTGTCTAGATAATCAGTCCATTGAAGTAATTGGGGTGTTAATGTCCCCTACTATTTTTGTGTTACTGTTAATTTCCCCCTTTATATTTGTTAATATTTGCTTTAAGTATTCAAGTGCTCCTATATTGGATGTGTAATATATTTACATGTTACAGTTATAAATTATAATAAGATATTACAATTGTTATATCTTCTTGTTGGATTGACTCCTTGATCATTATGTAATGTCCTTCCTTGTCTCTTGTTACTATCTTTGTTTTAAAGCTTAATTTGCCTGGTATAAGTATTGCTACCCAGCTTTCTTTTCATTTGCCTTCACATTGAATACCTTTTTTACATCCCTTCACTTTCAGTCCGTGTATGTCTTTGTAACCAAAGTGGGTCTGCACAGACATAGAGAACAGACTTGTGTTGCCAAGGGGGAGGGGTCAGGGAGGAGTGGAGTGGGAGGTTGGAGTTAGCAGATGTAAGCTATTATATATGGAAAGGATAAACAACAAGGTCCTACTGTATAGTACAGAGAACTATATTCTGTATCCTATGATAAACCATAATGGAAAAGAATATATATAAAAAAGAATGTATGTATATGTACAACTGAATCACTTTACTGTACAGCAGAAATTAACACAATATTGTAAATCAACTATACTTCAATTTTAAAATGGTATAAATAAATAAATAAAGTGAATCTGTTATAGGCAGTATATATATGGGTTTTCTTTTTTTATATACATTCAGCCATTCTGTCTTTTGATTGGAGCATTTAGTCCATTTACATCACAAGTAGTTATTGATAAGTATGTTCTTAATGCTATTTTGTTTTCTAGGTGTTTTTGTAGTTCTTTTTTTGTTCCTTTCTTCTTCTTTTGCTCTCTTCCCTTATGATTTGATGACTATCTTTAGTGTTATGTTTGGATTCATTTTGTGTGTGTGTGTATCTATTATAGGTTTTTGGACTGTGGTGACCATAAGGTTCATATGTAACTATTTTTATCTATCTATCTATCTATCTATCTATCTATCTATCTATCTATCTATCTATCTAATGACTACATTAAGTTAATGATCTTTTAAGTCTGAATACATTCTAACAACCTTGCATTTTTTTATTTCTTCTCCTACATTTAATGTTTTTGACATCATATTTTGATCTTTTTGTCTTGTGTATCCCTTAACTACTTGTTGTGCGGGTAGAAGATTTTACTACTTTTGTCTTTAAAAACTTCCTACTAGCTTTATAAGTGGCTGACTACTATATTTGCTGTATGTGTCTTTACCAATGAGATTTTCCTTTAATAGTTTTTATATTTCTAGTTGTTTTCTTTTCTGCTCAGAGAAGTTCCTTTAATATTTCTTGTAACATTGGTTTACAGTTACTGAACTCTTTGCTTTTGCTAGTCTGTAAAACTATCTCTCCTTCAAATATAAATGATGGTCTTGCTGGGTAGACTATTTTTAGTCATAAGTTTTTACCTTTCATCATTTGGAATACATGTGCCTCTCCCTATGACCTGCAAAATTTCTGCTGAAGAGTCAGTTGATAGTCTTATGGGAGTTCCTGTGTATATAACGAGTTGCTTTTCTCTCAATGTTTTCTAAGATTTTCTCTTTATTTAATTTTTGCAATTTTAATTATAATGTGTCTTGGTGGATCTCTTTGAGTTCATCTTGTGTAGGATTCTCTATGTTTCCTGGAGCTGAATGTCCACTTCCTTTCCCAGATTAGGGAAGTTTTCAGTTATTATTTTTTCAAATATATTTTCTGCCCCTTTCTCTCTTCTCCTCTTGGAACCAGTATAATGTCAACGTTAGTATGCTTGTTGTTGTCTTAGAGGTTTCTTAAACTATCTTCTTTTCTTTAATTCTTTTGTTTTTTCTGTTCAGCTTAGCTATTTCCACTACCCTGTCTTCTAGTTCATAGATCCTTTTCTCTGTATCATTGAATTTACTGTTATCTCTTCTAGTGTATTTTTATTTCAGTTATTGTATTCAGCTCTGTTTGGTTCTTCTTTACATTTTCTAACTCTGTTAAAATTCTTGCTATGTTCAATTTTTCTTCCACTGAGTTAATTAAGCATCTTTATGACAATTATCTTGAACTCTTTATCAGGTAGATGGATTATCTCCATTTTAGTTCTTTTTCTGAGATTTTATATTGTTCCTTCTTTTGGCCAAATCCCTGTGTTTGTTTTTATGTATTAAGTGTATCAGTTACATTTCCTGATCTCAGAGAAGTGGTCCCCTGTAGGAGACATCCTATGAGGCCCAACAGCACACTCCCCTCTGTTCACCATAGCTATATGCTCTAGGGTTGCTCCCTTTGTGGGCCTTTCTGTTGTGGTGGGGCTGACTACCGTGGGTGCCTGGTAGGCAGGGCTGTCCTGACCTGCTTGGCAACCAGGTCCTGCCTCATGTAATAGCTGCTGGCCCATTGGTGAGAGGGGCCGGGTCCCAGAGCAGCTGGTTTCATGGCCTGGTGGGTTCCCAGGACTGGTGCCAGTTAGCTGGTGGGCAGGGTTGGGTCAGGAAGGCTGGCTGTGGGGCCTAGGGGAGCCAAGGCTGGTGCTAACCTACTGGTGGGAGGGCCTGGTCCCAGGTCAGCAGGCTGAGGGGTCCAGGGGGCCAGGGTCTGCTACTGGCCTGCTGGTGGATAGGTAAGCCCTTAGCACTAATAAGCTAGAGAGAGGACTCCGAAGTGGTGCTCACCAGAACCAATATCCGCATGGTAGAATGAGCTCCCAAAAATGGATGCCACCAGAGTCTATGCTCCCACGGGGAGTCCCAGTTGCATCCTGCCTCTTCAAGATGTTCCCTGAGATGAGCAGGTGGGTTTAACTCAGGGTCATCTCAAATTACTGCCCATATGCTGGGTCTCAAAGTGTGTGAGATATTGCATGTATTTTTCAAAGCACAGTCTGTTACCTACAGCCCTCCAGTTCTCCCATATTCAAGCCCTGCTTGCCTTCAAAGGCAGATGTTCTAGGAGCTCTTCTTGATACAGTACCTCTGGGCTGGGGTGTCTGATGTGAGCCTCAGACCCCTCACTCCTTGGAGAGAGCCTCTGCAGTTGTGATTATTCTCCAGTCACCTACCTGAGTATGTGGATTTTGATCATACTACATCTCCACCCCCCCTACCCATCTCGTTGTGATTTCTTCTTTATATCTTTAGCTGTGGAAACTCTTTTCTGCTAGTGTTCAGGTTGTTCTCATTGATAGTTTCTCTGTAAATACCTGTAATTTTGATGTATCCATGGGAGGAGGTGAGCTCAGGGTCTTCCTATTCTGCTATCTTGACCACACTTCCAGGAATATTATTTTCTTTAACAATGTCCCAGATGTCTCTTCTCTTGAATGTGGTGGGCCAAGGGTGGGTTTCAGAATCACTGGTCAGCACAGCAAGGGCAGGCAGGATAGTGGCTAGGAGACTGTTGCAAATATCCAGGGCTTGTGGGAATTGCACAACAATATTCTGGAAGATCTTTGTTTAATTTTTTTTTTTTTTTTTTTTTTTTTTTTGTGGTACGCGGGCCTCTCACTGTTGTGGCCTCTCCCGTTGTGGGGCACAGGCTCCGGACGCGCAGGCTCAGCGGCCATGGCTCACGGGCCCAGCCACTCCGCGGCATGTGGGATCTTCCCGTACCGGGGCACGAACCCGTATCCCCTGCATCGGCAGGCGGATTCTCAACCACTGCGCCACCAGGGAAGCCCTAATTTTTAAATTATACTATAGTTCCTTCAGAATAATTTTCTATCTCAAGAATCAATCTGCCAATCTTGGAAAATGCTAGCTATGAGGACATGGAAGATGAAGCCCCTGCCTGCTCTGGAAGAGACAGATAGATAGGGCAATATTGGCCCTGTGTTTTGGATTGACTTTACTGCAGGCAGAATCCCTGGAAGATGTTCAGTACTAAGCCCCATTTCCGGAGGTGTTTGTAAAAACCAGTCTCTCGGTTTGGTGCATAGGTGGGTTCCCCAAACTGATTGTACCAGGCTCCTTTCAAGCACTAGGCCTGCAAGAAGGGTGAGTTAAGGCAAGTGTTTTAACTGAGAGATAATAAATGTCATTGAGGGGAAACATGTGAGCTGCACATGGCCTCTGACTCTACCAATTACCTGCTGAAGGCCGTACTGTGCTATCACGTGGAATCTCACACACCTGTCAGACTGTCTCTACTAGAATGCACACCCACCGAGAAGTGAGCTCAGCAGGCACCCAAGAGCCTTCATAAACTTTTTTTTTTTTTTTAGAATAACAAAAAATATTTTACTAAAACATAAGATTTACAGAAGTTTCCAGACAAGCCATACAAAATGGTCACAAGCTTTTTCTTGAAGGGAGAATTCTACACTTGACAACAGAGTCACAATGTTATTAGTGAGGGCTGTGATGTTTGTTTAATGTTCCCATTTTGGTTCAAACAATCAAGCTTGTCCATCTACAGTGTCTAAATAAAGTTAGACTTCACTAGAGAGCATATTCTAAAGAACTGGTTAGCTGCTTTTAACCAATGCAATTAGATCACCATAAAAAGGGGGAAAGGAGCCCATAAAATAAAAACTACCTTCCCCCCACCACCAAAAAATAATAATAATAAAGAAAAACACCCACACCCCTGCAGCTAACCCTGACAACTACCTTCATTCACAGTGCTTTATACTCAAACCATGATGGGGAAATGAATAAAAGCAGAGAAGGGCCACTGCTTTTAAACGTTTCGCAACAATCCAGATGACACTTCTAGCCTCTGCTCATGCTTTACAACAGTGAATCAGGACAAGACATAGATTTGCTAATGTGCATGTAATCACCAAAGGACTGAAGATGTCTGGGCTTTTATTCTGTAATGTTTCTAAGACTGTGTCCATTAAATGCAAACAAAAAAGGAAGAAGTCTTGGCAGAACAGGAGAAGTGATGCACACTTGATGATCGGATCGATTTAAATATTATTCATGGCATATAGCCTAGTCCATGCTCTAGCTGTTTCTATGGCTTGGGCTTCATTGGTCTTCCACTGCTCGGCTACATCATTTGCTAATGGATCATCTGGATTGGGAGCACTTAACAAAGCCTGGATGGATAGCAGAACTGTGCAGATCTGCAGTGCTGGGGACTACTTATCTTTCAAAATATCTAAACATATTCTTCCCAACTTGTCTACATTAGGATGATAAATTTTGGTCATGAAACGTACTTTAGGGGCTGCCATTGGGTATTCTTCTGGAAGGAATAGTTCAAGTTTAAAAGTCCCTCCCTCAAAGGGGGAATCCTGAGGGCCAGCAATGACCACATGAAAATAACGGGCGTTGCTCTCATCTGGTTCTGCTTTAATGCCGGGAACTGGCTCTGCCAGCAAACGCTGGGTTTCCTTGATAATCCTGCGGGGCAGCCCGGCCGTCTTGTCAGATCCCGAGTTCGGCCTCTGGTCTCGTCTCCGGCTCCGCTCGCCTCACGCACGAGTGGAAGTCCCGGGCTCCACTTCCGGGGGCCATAAACTTTTAAGTAGTCTTTCCAAAAATCTCCCTGACAGCTATCTTTAGCTTCATATGAAAGTAAAAGTAGAAAGTGTGTGTGTACATACATGTCTGTGTTTGTGTATTTGTATGTAGATCTATCTATCTATCACTGATTTTTATTCTGCTACTGAAAGAAGCAAACTTCACCTCTCTTCATCCAGAAGCTGGCATAAAAGCTCCTGTTCTACCAATCCCCATTGTGATCTCAAGTCTTCAATTTTACTGGCTCCACAAAACTGATCTTATGAAATTTAGTCACACTTTGTATATTCCTATTATTAATACCCCTACAGGGTCAGATTATATATATATATATATATATATATATATATATATATATATATATATACAGGGATAGAAGCATTCCATAGTAGGGAACATCCTCAGTTTTCATTTGCATATATCAGCCATAACTAAAAAAAAAAAAATTAAAGGAGACATAGAGGCATCATACTCCCTTCCCACCCTTTACAGATGTGGAGCACAGAGATGCTATGTGACCACCAGGGTGTTACAGGGAGGGCTCATGGCCCCATGGCCAGCCTGACTTCTCTCTGCATGGCAATGCCCTGCTTCTGCTGTCTCCTGAAACCAAGGGAGGGAGAGGGGAGAATATAGAGGAAGACCTAGCCATTGTTCCCATTCATAAAGCCCACAATTAAAGTCCATGTGTTGCTATCTCTGGGGCAGGAGACCTGGAACCACCCCACCGGCACTGTGCTCTCTTTGATCAACCCTCACATCCCTCCAGGTGTGCTCCTGGCTCTGCTCAGACTGATTCTTAGTCATCTCACCTCTGGAATAGAACCCCATCAGCTTAGTGTGGGACAAATGCTCTGACATTAGCAAAATCTTTTGAGTACCCTGATGTTTTTGCACATCAGTGATGCTTTGTTGCATCTCAGATGTCAACTCCACTATTATTCTCATATGTGCACAAAGGACTTTAGTGAAACAGCAAATTGACTGTGAAAATTCCATCTACCTTAATGCAGGTGGGAATTCTGAGCAGAGACAGAAAGAAAGAGCCAGAGCCAAGAGCCTCACAGGGTCATCCCTTACATATAGAAAATTCAGGTGAAGGGAAAGACTGGGGGACCCAGCTGGGACCAGCCTTCTTCAGGGGGAGGATGAAGCACCTGCTTAGTGGCCTGAGGAATACATGAACTGTCTGCGCCACTTGATGCTGGCAACAGACAAGGAACACGTGAATTGAGACTCCAGTCTATCCCGTACATTGGAATCAGTCATCATCCTCAGGGAGTAAAGAATTTCTGGATCACAGTGGCAAACAGATCAATACAGAACTTGCTTCTTGCAAAGGTGACAGAATGGAGTAGTTAGCTCTCAACTTCCCATTGCTTCAGTGCAGGCAAAGTGGCTCTAGGTTTTAATGCCCTGAGGATGGATCAGCAGTGCAAACAGAGCCTGCTTCTTTGAGATGGCCTGAGGACCACACTGCTCTCATGTTACTTACAATAGACCAGAGCTCAGGTTCCAGGCAAGTCCCTCAGGGATGTGTTCACCCATTTCCCTGTGGGCGGGCAAGAGAAGTTGTAGAGGCAGAAACCGGGGATCCACTGTTACTATTTACAAAATGGTCTGATTAAAGACCTGCTTCTATATTATTTCCATATTCAGAAACTAATCTGCTTACACCCAGGAGGTATATCAGCTCACACAGCTATAATCTTTACCCGTAGTAGTAAACAAAACCACCAATGTCCAGTTTGCCATCAGTTAGAACAGGACCAGCTCCCCAGCCCCAGCACTGCAGCTCGGGACTGATTGACTTACACAGTATGTCCTAGTTTCCCTCTAGAAAAGCAGGAATAATAATGTCTTGTTTTCTCCTGGGTAAAGCAACATGATATGTGATCAACAGAAGTGTTTGTAGCTCTTCAAAAGAAAAATTATACAGTGCTGTACCAGTCCTCAACCCGGTACTTAGAGACTAACTTATCTGCATCTGAAAACTCCACACAATTTAGGAGACCAAAACACCAGTCTTAATTGAGCATTTTAGATAAACTTCTACTTAAGAGCTTAAAAACAAGGTGCAAAAATTCTTTTATTGGTTCCAAGACTTGAATAAGATAAGCTAATTGGGTGTGTATATGCATCTCTGTGTGTTTCATGTGAGTCTGTGCATACATGTGTACGTGTGTATGTACACATGTGTATGTTTGTGCATATATGTATGTGTTCCTGTGTGGGAATTTGTATATCTCTGTGCATGAGTGTATGTGTGTGTAAATGTGTGTCTGAGTGCCTGTGTGTGTGTGTATTTTCTCTAGTAGCAATCATTTCTGGTCGACTTTCCTTACCTGTCCGAGTCAAGCACTGGCTTCCAAGTCATCCTCTGAGACCTGATAATCTGTTGACTCTAATAGAACTCTCTCTCTTCATTTTTTTTGATGATATATCTTCAGCTTGCTTCCTGTTCTTTATTTAAAATGTTTTATTGAATTATAGGTAATACAACGTTGTGTTAGTTTCAGGTGTACAGCAAAGTGATTCAGTTTATATATACATTCTTTTACAGATTCTTTTCCATTATAGGTTATTACAAGATATTGAGTATACTTCCCTGTGCTATACAGTAGGTCCTTGTTGTTTAGCTATCTTATATATAGTAGTGTATATATATGTTAATCCCAAACTCCTAATTTATCCCTCCCCCACCCCTTTTCCCTTTGGTAACCATAAGTTTGTTTTCTATGTCTGTGAGTCTATTTCTGTTTTGTAAATAAGTTCATTTGTATCATACTTTAGATTCCACATAAAGGTGATATCATATGATATCAGTCTTTGTCTGACTTCATCTTGCTGCAAATGGCATTATTTCATTCTTTTTTACAACTGAGTAATATTCCATTATATATATATGTGTGTGTGTGTGATATATATATATATATATATATATATATATATATATATATGTAACATATCACAGCTTTACCCATTCATCTGTTCATAGACGTTTAGGTTGCTTCCATGTCTTGGCTATTGTAAATAGTGCTCAATGAACATTGGGGTGCATGTACCTTTTTGATTTAGAGTTTTCTTCAGATACTTTTTTTCTGGTATTTTTATTTCTTTTTTATACATAAAATGTACATGAATACTTCATTTTTTCAGCTTTATTGAGGTATAATTGACAAGGTTTTAAAATATTTAAAGTGTACATCCTGATGATTTGATATCTATCTACATTACTAAAGGATTCATCCTATCTAGTTAATTAACACACCCATCACCTTACATATTTATTTATTTGTTTGTTTATTTTTGTGGTACGCGGGCCTCTCACTGCTGTGGCCTCTCCCGCTGCGGAGCACAGGCTCCGGACGCGCAGGCTCAGCAGCCAAGGCTCACGGGCCCAGCCGCTCCGCGGCATGTGGGATCTTCCCGAACCGGGGCACAAACCCGTGTCCCCTGCATCGGCAGGCGGACTCTCAACCACTGCGCCACCAGGGAAGCCCACCTTACATATTTATATAATATTTTTTTCTTTTGGTGAGAGAACATTTAAGTTCTACTCTCTCAGCAAATTTCAATTTTACAGCAAAGTGTTCTCAACTAGAGTCACCATATTATACATTGGATCCTCAGACCTTATTCATTTTACAACTGAAAGTATATGTTTTTCGCTTTTACTTTAAACAAATGTATGCTTTTACTAACCTCTCCCTATTCCCTCCAACACCCAGACCCTGGCAAACACTTTTTGCTCTGTTTCTATAAACTTGACATTTTTTTAGATTCCACATATAAATATCATACAATATTTATCTTTCTTTGTCCGGCTTATTCCACTTAGTATAATTCTATCAAGTTCCATCCATGTTGCTGTAAATAACAGGATTTCTTTCTTTCTGGTAGCTGAATAATATTACATTATATATGTTTGTGTGTGTGCCTGTGCCTGTGTGTATATGTGTAATATTTTCTTCATTCATTTGTTAAGGGACACTTAGGTTGTTTCCATGTCTTGACTATTGTGAATAATGTTACAGTGAACATGGTGGTGCATATATCATTTTTTTTTTTAAACAATAAATGCTGGAAAGGGTGTGGTGAAAAGGGAACCCTCCTGTGCTGTTGATGGGAATATAAACTGATACAACCACTATGGAAAACAGTGTGGAGGTTCCTTAAAAAGCTAAAAATAGAACTACCATATGACCCAGCAATCCCACTACTGGGCATATACCCTGAGAAAAGCATATATCATTTTGAGTTAGTGTTTTTGTTTCCTTTGGGTAAAATCCTAGAAGTGGGGATTGCTGGATTATGTGATAATTCTAATTTAATCTTTTGGTGAATCTCCATACTGTTTTCCATAGTGGCTGCAACAGTTTACATTCCCACCAGTAGTGCACCAGGGTTCCCTTTACATCTCAAGGAATGAGAAAAAGAAAAAAGCAATTAAGCCCAAAGTCCGTAGAAGGAAGGAAATAACGACGATGAGAGTGGAAATCAATGAAATAGAAAATAAAAAGACAATAGAAAGGATCAATGAAAATAAGATCTGCTTTTTTGAAAAAATAAACAAAATAGACAAACTTTAGCCATTATTACCAAGAAAAGAAAATAGGACCCAAACAAATAAAATTATAAAAATCTAGATCTCTTATAATGCAGCTTTTTGTGCCCTATGCAAAAATACCCTTCATTATTGATGTTGCCGACCTAGTTCTGCAAAATGCTAGGACTATAGATCTTCAGTGGGAAGCTCCCCACTCCCTCAACTGTCTCTCCTGCAGGTAGCACAGGTAAGCATCCTGGGGCAGAACTACTGGAAGCTTCACAAGTGATTGGCTGTCCACAAATGTTGCCAGTCCACTGAGTCTGCTATAATCCCATGCCTTGCCTGTTCTGCTTCACTTTTGAGTTCCAGCTATTGAAAAAAAGGGCCTTGGCTGATAAGGGCGTCTCACCCTGACCTTCAAATCTTCACTAAAGCCCAACTGGGAACACTGACCTGGACAACACGGGTGAGAGTTCTCCAGTGATAATCAGATTCCAAGGAATGGGGACAACACTCTCCTTATAGGCTTATAGAACTATAATGAGAGAAATGCAATTGTACGTGGAAATTGAGTGTTGCTCTATATCAACCAGATATATGGGATTAACTTCCTAACCTTACTAACAGGTGCCATTTTATATTGCAGAAGCAAAGTTAAACTTTTTAATTAAAGTCAACCTCCATTAAAATCGGTCAGGGGGGTGGTTATTTGAATCTTAAAGCAACTGATAAAGATTTTTCTGAAAAGACATGAAACCTACTCTTTGTTATGTACAGTTCTTGAAGATGAGTCCAAGAAACCTTATTCCTTATGATTAATTAAGGGCATGTCAAATATTTGTCATAGAAGGAATTGGTTTAAAACACAAAATTTGCTCAAATGAATAAATGGCCATAGCTGACCTTCAGTAATCCACAAAATGAAGACGAGGGCTAATACAGATTACAGAACAACAGTAACCATCTTTAGTCTCATGATAGTTTTAAATAAAAATGTTTTAATAGCTAATATTATAAAAATTTTAGTTTCAAATATTTAGACAACTGCTTTCTTTATTTCACCTACTTGTTTGATTTGCTCCTTAAACCGGTTATAGATTTGCATTTCAAAGGCACACTACATCCCAGAGTGAGCAGGAACTTAAAAGTCTGAACACCTGAGTTGTGAGCCTGAAAGCCCAGTGACCATGCCACCTGTGACCTTGAGAAAATCACTTCTCTGAGAATCAGGATCTCTTCAATAAACAAAAACATTGCCCCCCCATTGAGTTTTCAGGGTGATCCAGTGAGATAAGGCATGGGAAAATACTATGTGTTGTGAATATTATTAGTTGTGATGTTATTAGTTATGGTAATATTAATAATTACATTTTAAACATGATATATTTAACCCCCACTAAAAACATCCAATCTTGATGGTAAATACAGACATGTTAATAATGTCCCACCTTGCTAGTCCTGAAATTAAAACAAAACAAAGCCTGCATTTAGCTCTGAGTAACCACCTTCACTTGGAGCACTTGACATGTTGACAACAATCAGTTTAGTGAGTTTTCGGGAGGAAAAAAAATCAGTCATGGTGTTTGGATTTACCAAGATAAAGCAGCAGGTCGCCTGTCTGAACTATACACTTTCTAGTGGGGTATTTTGATGTCACAAAGGCACAGGTCTGAAAAATGTCTTCCTTTTAAATTTTCTTAAAGATCTGCAAAATGTGTTTGTTCAATGCATAGACCTAAATCAGGAGAAATTAACTGTGGACATTATTACAATTGAATGCAATAAAAACTGAGTTGTATGATGTACAGTTGCCTGGAGGTTTTGATTCTTTTGATTACCTCCTGACTTTTTCTGTTCCTTTTTGAACTTTTGTGAATTTTTGCAGGTTTCAACAGCTTAGGTGGGCATCAGAGGTACCACCCAGCAGAGGGATTTGGGGATGACCATCAGGAAGGACAACAAAGCAGACGTAAGTGTGCTTTTCCAAGGATATAATATTTCCTTTTATGAAGATCCAGCAAAAGATATAAGATAGTAGCTGTTGACTAAGGAAATGTGAAGAAGGGAGGTTTTTCTCTTTCACCTTCATCTACTCTTTTAACCCAGGAGTGTGAATGGGATTTCTATGTGTTGAAAATTTATTCATCTCAGCAGTTTTATTAGTTCATGAGCTTTATACACTGTCCAAGAGACTGGGCCTTACAAATTATGTGGGGCCATGTGCTCATTTTACACATAATTAAACTGAGGCTGCAGGATCATGTGACTTAGAAACCTGAGGGCCAAAAAGGATCCAGGATCTATTCACCACTCTTAGCCCAGCCCTGCTATGCTCTGAGTCTCTGACTGTGCATAGTCAAGTTCAGCAATACAAAGTCAGTGTTTGAATTTTAATGAGACAAAAGTAAACAAAGACAACAAAACCCTGGAAGACCTGAGTCATATAGACTCAGAAAGGAAGTGGCAGGTGTGGTAGAAGGCCCAGGGCTTACCGTGTAACCTTTGCTCTAATGCCACGCCTTCCTGGAGCAGGCCACAGAAATAAGGCCCGTTGTCCACATTCATACTTTCAGACGCTGTATTCTCCCAGCATCAGTGCCTCACCTAAGGAAGTCCAGGCCGAGATCTGGGCCCCTGTCTGCTGGGCCAGCTGGAGTTCTCATGCCTTTTGCCAGGGGAGCTGCAGGGAGAATGTTGGCAGCTCTACTTAGTGCCATGGAGGGCTGGATGGACGGGCAACTTAGAACCCGCTGCCAAATGGCCCATTGCCTAGACTGACAACAACCTGTATCCCTCCAAGGAAAATAACGCTTATCTTGATTCATTTCAAATCTGGTCTAACTGAACAAAAAGCAACCTTCCATTGGTCCTGCGGGAGAGCCTACATGATGGAGAATTGCATAATGATTTTGGGCAACCCAGCAGTGACGTTACAGTGAGGTCCAGCAGGCCAACATCATGGGTAAGCGGCTGGGCTGGCCAAAGCCAGAATACAACCCACAGTGCAAGGCCCAATTGCTCACTCACAATGATTTCCCTTGGCCTGATGCATTCTCTTTCCTACTCTGCAGGTTTCAATGGCTCCCCCTTGTAGTTTTGTGGGTAAATGAAATAGTGGATTTCTTTGTATGAGTTAGGTTTGGATTTTTATGTTTTGGACAGGCAAGACTTTCTTTTCTCTTCTGACCAAAGAAAAGCTAGGTCTTCATCTATGAAAATGTGTATTCCTGAAAAGCTTGCAGTCAATCATATTGAAAGGAAAGATTATTTTTAATAATACTGGCTGATTCCTTACAGGGACTTGGAGTAAGTCTCCAGGAAGCTCCATTCTCAGGGAGAGAATCAGTCCTAATCATTTAGGTTACTCAGTTAGCTTTCTGTCTATTGAGTTTTCTTGAAGCAGGACATCCCTGAAACATAACACTCTGAATCAACAGTGACCTGCTCTAGGAGCCCTGCTCAGTTGTCCAGCAGAGGGAGGGCAAATGCACCAAAGCTGCTTCCAGGAGCCAGACACATCCTCACATGGGGGAAGCCTGGGGAGGGGGAGGCCTGGGGAGGGGGAGGCCTGGGGAGGGTAAGGCCAGTTGTATGAAGCAACATGGCCTCAGCAACCCCAAACAGACTTGCAACTAAACAACACACACACTTACCGGCATGACAGAAAGGAGATTTCTATCTCCTGTGAAAACAGGCAAACAGCCAGTCACCCTCTGAGCTTTCTATTTGCAAGATCGCCATCCCAGCAAGTGGCTAATTGGCACTTGGTGGCAATTCTCAGCGTTCAACCCACCATAACACCAAGAATCCCACCCCTGACTGAGGCAGGTGGTGGTCCAAGGGGAAGCCAGATGCCCTGAAAGGGGAGAGAATGCACTTGGACTCCTTCTCACCTCAGAGGAGTGCTACTGGGTTTACTCCCTGCAGAGGTTTTCATTGTTATTAAAAGAAAATAATGATTAAACATAAAAATAAAAACAAAGACTGCAGCACCTCAGCTGTTACTGCAGTATCGTCATACAGACATGCAGTGTTAGTAACCTAGCACTATTTACCCTGTGGTTCTTTCATTCTGTGGGCATTTAACAAATATTTACTACATGCCATGGAGACACAGATAAAAAGATGTGGTGTCCTTCCACTGAGGAGTGTGCAGTCTAATGAGAAGAAAGACATTGAAAAGTTACAGCACAGTATCAATGTGCTGTAATAAACACAAGGACAATAGGAATGCAGGGAGGGCTGGGGTGTCAGGAAAACTGCACAGGGGATGTGAGAGGGGACATGGTCTTGGGAAGACAAAAGGGGTCCCGGGAGCAGTAATGCTGGGAGCACACAGGGTTGTTCAGGAAACCATGGGCCTGGCGTGTTTCAGAACTAGGGCATAAAGGTGGCTGGGAGGTGGGAAGGTGCAAAAGGCAAGCAGATGTGGGTCCTGACAATGGAGTTTATGCAAGGGCTTTGAGCAGGCAATGCCAACACCATGCCAGCCAGAACCCTCTGGTCCAGGGCTGGAAGGCGTGTAGACAGCTACAGGGGAGGCAGAGTGCCCAGAAAGGAGGTTATTCTGAACAGGAAAGAAAGGTTTGGACCAGGGCCCTCATTCTGTCTAGAACTGCCCTGATCGCCAGACAGGGTACAAGAGACACATCTGTAATTGTACATTTTCTAGAAGCCACATTTAAAATGTAAAAAGAGGGCTTCCCTGGTGGCGCAGTGATTAAGAGTCCGCCTGTCGATGCAGGGGACACAGGTTCGTGCCCCGGTCCGGGAGGATCCCACGTGCCGCGGAGCACCTGGGCCCGTGAGCCATGGCCGCTGAGCCCGCGCGTCCGGAGCGTGTGCTCCGCAACGGGAGAGGCCACAACAGTGAGAGACCCGCGTACCGCAAAAAAAAAAAAAAAAAAAAAAATTTAAAAATTTAAAAAATAAAATGTAAAAAGAAACGTGGAATTAATTTTTATGATAAAAGTCATTTTAACCAATATAGCCAGAATAGTATCATTTCAACATGTAATCAGTACCAAAAGAAACCCATTAATGAATTACTTTTCATTATTTTTGCTATACTAAGTCTTCAAAACTTGGTATGTATTTTACTCATACAGCACATCTCTATTGGCACCGACCATATTTCAAGTGCTCAGTAACCACATGTGACTGGTGGCAGCTTTGTGGGCCAGTTCTGGACTCTCCAACATGTGTCAGAGATTCCCTATTTGGGCCATAGTTGCTCTGAGTGCCATACTTGCTGATACTTCTTTCTCAAAAGATAGATCAAAATGAAACAGTTTCCACTGCCAAAAGGCATATAGTACTCCAAGACTTCCACTGCAAGCCACAGGACTAGGTTGATGGGAAAAGTTGTCTTAGAATAAGTACGCACTCCATAATTCTCTCTGATTTCCAAAGCTTGAGGGGGAGAGGGTGCCTAGGTCAATTTGCATTTTAATAAACACTGCCCCTTGCAAAATAATTCTCAACAACCTTAACGAATGCCTCCCAATAACAATAATTAACATCAGAAGGTGCTGTGCCAGCATTCACTAATGAATGCCCTCCCAGGCAGACTCTGTTTTGATTGACTTAAAGCAAAGCTTTTAAGTAACTCAACTGGCATGGGGCCATACAGGGAGTTGGGTTTATGTAACTTGTTTCCCAGAAAGAAAGCAGCTTAAGGAACTCATATCTGGTCACAAGTGGGATTGGTATTACAAGGAGGACTAGAGCACAGGATATCTTTGGCCAAGTTTTCAGTACTTAAGATCTCAGGAGGGGCACTTAGGTGTCCTTTTTAAAAGTGCTAAGTAGGCAGTGGGGACAGTAGCAGCCTCACATGGGTATATTGGCTCTGCCACATCAGCTTCCTTGTCCCATGACTAATGCTGCACCCAGCCCAGGACACGTAAGTTTAGTTGAGGATTTGGCCATTCAAGGGGTTCCTCCTCCCCTCAAGTCTTGGACCTGGCTTGCAGAATTTCCATCCGTAGTTCCCTAAAGTCCTTGGCTCCTTTCCAATACTCAGTTTTGACAACGGTGTAGTGGGATTTGCATGCATGTGATAACCTTCTTACACATGTTACCATGGCCATGCAGTAACTTTGGAAATAACAGTCATGCGAGAAGCTTAGTCATGTTGACTTAACACATATGTGCCAACCACTGAACCAAATGCTTTGTGTGAATGAGGTCAGTAAGTCTTCTTTACAACTCCATGAAGTCCACGTCCTCAATATCTGCATCATACAGAAAGGGAAACCAAGGAAGATGAGTAACTTGCTCTGGTAGTTCAGTAAAACTTGCAAAAGCTGGCTGATTCCAGGGGAGGATCTTTAGATTACTAGACTATACAGCCTCCTTCATTTAGCTGTGGTAAATCTCTTGTCTTGTAATGTTATGGGAAACATACACTGTGGCAGGCAGAATTCTAAAATGACCCTCAAGATTCCCACTCACTCATATGCACTTCCTGAATAATTCCCTCCTTGTAAGTGAGGGCAGAGTCTCTTAATATCATGAGGCAACATTCTCATGATTAGATTTCCCGTCAGTTGACTTTCAGTTAGTCAAAAGGGAAATTATTCAGGTGGAACTGACTTAAACGGGTGAGCCTGAAAAGGACTGGGCCCATCCTGAAAGAAGAGAGATTCTGAGTGTAAGAGAACCTATAGAAGGGACCACATGGAACGGGCCTGAGGACATCCTGTAGGAGCTGAAAAGACCCCCAGCTGACAGCCAGCAAGAGAACAGAGACCTCAGTTCTATAACCACAAGGATCTGGATTCTTCCAACAGCCACATGAGCATGAAAGGGGACCCTGAGCTCCAAAAGGAACACAGACCAGGTGACAACTTAAGAGCAGCCTTGGGAGACCCTGAACAGATGATCCAATTCCTGACCTATGGAAACTGAGATAAATATGTGTTTTTTAAAATTATTTTATATTGGAGTATAGTTGATTAACAATGTTATGTTAGTTTCAGGTATATAGTAAAGTGATTCAGTTATACATATACATGTATCTATTCTTTTTTCAAGTTATTTTCCCATTTAGATTATTACAGAATATTGAGCAGTTGTTTTAAGACTCTAGGTTTTCCTTTCCTTGTCTTGTATTACCTAGGACTTCCAGTACAATATTGAAAATGAGTGGTGAGAGGGTTCATCCTTGCCTTTTTCCTTATCTTAGCAGGAAGGATTGAAGGTTCTCACGATTAAGCATGATGTTAGTTATAGGTTTTCTGTAGATGACAAGGAAGTTTCCCCTTTTTTGCTATTTTGCTGAGAGTTTTTAGCATGGATGGGTGTTGGATTTTGTCATCTGCTTTTTCTTCATCTATTGATGTGATTATGTGATTTTTCTTCTTTAGCCTGTTGATGCAATTGATTACATTAATTGATTTTCAGCTGTTGAAACAGATTTGCACACATGGGATAAATTTCAGTTGGTCATGGTGTATATACCTTATACAACTCTTTATATTGGATACAATTTGCTAACATTTGTAGAAAATTTTTGCATCTATGTTCATGAGAGATAATAGTCTGTGGTTTTCTTGTAATGTCTGATTTTGGTATTGGAGTAATGCTAGTCCCAAAGAATGAATTAGGACCTATTATTTCTCCTTCTATCTTCTGGAAGAGATGATAGAGAATTGGTATAATTTCTTCCTTAAATATTTAGTAGAACTCACATATAAACTCATCTGGACCTGGTTCTTTCTGTTTAGAAAGGTTATTAATTGTAGATTCAATTTCTTTAATAGATATAGGACTCTTTAAATTGTCTATTTCCTCATATGTAAGTTTTGTGAAATTGTACCCTTCAAGGAATTTGTCCATTTTATCAGCCTATCCAATTTGTGGGCATAGAGTTGCTCATAGTATACTTTTATTATCCTTTTAAAGCCCATGGCACCTTAATGATTTTTGATAATAGTAATTTATATCCTCTGTCTTTTTTCGTAGTTAGCTTTATAAATTTTATGGATATTTTCAAAGAACCATCCTTTGATTTTGTTGATTTTCTCTACTGATTGCCTATTTTCAATTTCATTGATTTCTCCTACCATTTTTGTTATTTCTTTTATTCCGCTTACTTTGAATTTAATTTGCTCTTCTTTTTCTAGTTTCCTAAAGTGGAAGCTTAAGTTGTTAATTTTAGATCTTCTTTTCTAATACATGCCTTCAATGCTATAAATTTCCCTGTAGGCACTGCTTTTGCTACTTCCCACAAGTTTTGATAAGTTGTACTTTTATTTTCATTTTGTCAAAATATTTTTAAATTCCTCTTGAGTTTGTTTGATCCATGTGTTATTTAGAAGTATGCTGTTTAGTCTCAACATATTATTGGATTTTCCAGCTATTTTTCTGTTATTAATTTCTAGTTTAATGCCATTGTGGTCTGAGAACATAAATTGTATGATTTCTATTAATTTAAATTTGTTAAGGCATGTTTTATGGCCCAGATTGTGGTCTTTCTTGGTGAATGTTCCATGTAAGCTTGAGAAGAATGTGTATTCTGCTGCTATGGGATGATGTAACTGATGTCTTCTTGCTGTATTAATCCCATTATGTAATGCCCCACTTTATCTCTGACAACTTTCCTTGCTCTGAAGTCTGCTCTGCCTGAAATTAATACAGTCACTCACACTTTCTTTTGATCAGTGTTAGCATGATATCTCTTCCTCCATTCCTTTACTTTTAATCCGTATGCATCTTTATCTTTAAAGTGAACTTCTTATAGACAAGGTACAGTTAGACCATATATTTTTATCCACTCTGACAATCTCTATTTTAATGGTGCTTTTTGATTATTGAAATTCAGTGTTATTATTAATATAGTTGGAATAATATTTACCATATTATTACTATTATCTATTTGTTGCCCCTGTTCTTTGTTCCTATTTTTGTCTTCCACTCTTTTTCCTCCTTTTATGGTTTTAATTGAGTATTTTATATGATTCCATTTTCTCTCCTTTCTTAGCATATCAGTTATACTTTTTTAAAACTTCTTTTAGTGATTGCTCTAGAGTTTGCAGTATATTTTTACAACTAATTCAAGTCCAGTTTCACTTCATTTCATGGGCAATGTGAGTATCTTATAACCACAAAATAATCTTAATTTCTTCTTCTTGTACTTGGTATCATTGCTGTCAGCCATTTCACTTATATATAAGCATACCTAAGCATATATATATATATTTATAATATACATAATCAAATATATTATTGCTATTATTATCTTGAACAAACTGTCTTCTGTTTAACAAACTTTTATCAATGAAGAATAAGAAAAATAAAAGTTTTCATTTAACCTTTACATATTCCTTCTTTGATGTTCTTCCCTTTTTTATGTAGGTCTGAGTTTCTGATCTAAATATTTTCCTTTTCTCTAAAGAACTTCTTTAAACATTTCTTGCAAGGCAGGTCTACTGGTAACAAATTCCCTCCATTTTTGTTTGTTTGAGAAAGTCTTTATTTCTCCTTAACTTTTGAAGAATAATTTCACTGGGTACAGAATTCTAGATGATTTTTTCTCCCAAAACTTTAGATATTTTATGCCACTCTTTTCTTGCATGCACGGCTTCTGAAAAGTAAGATGTTATTCTTATATTTGCTCTTCAATAAGTGTAGCGCTTTTCCCCCTCTGGCTTCTTTCAGGATATTTTTCCTGGAGTCTAAAAATAATACACCAAGGTATAGGGGTTTTTTTGGCATTTATCCTGATTGGTGTTTTCTGAGCTTCCTATATCTGTGGTTTAGTGACTGACATTAATATTGGAAAATTCTCAGTCATTGCTTCAAATAATTCTTCTATTCTTTTCCTTCTTTCTTCTACTTCGAGTGTTTCCATTACATATATGTTCCAACTTTTGTAGTTATCCCAGTTTTGGAAGTTTCTATTGACATATCTTCAAGTTCAGACATTTTTTCCCTCATCTGTGTCCAGTCTCCTAATAGATCCATCAAAGATATTCTTCATTTCTGTTACAGTGTTTTTGATCTCTGCATTTATTATTGATTCCTTCTAAGAATTTGCATGTCTCTGCTTTCAAAGTAATTTATTGGATGAATAATTTTAGATTCACAGAAAAGTTTCAAAGAGAAACACCCTATTTTGTTTGTCAAAACTAAGAGATCAGCATTTATGCATTACCATTAACTACTGCCCAGACTGTGTTCAGTCTGTTCAGTATTCCTATTAATGTCCTTTTCTGTTCCAAGTTCCAAGACAGAGCACCACATCACATTTAGTCATCATGTCTCCTTACATCTGTGATTGTTTCTTACCCATTCTTTATCTCTCACAACCTTGACAACTTTGAGAAGTTACTGGTCATATATTTTGTAGAATGGCCTTCAGCTGGGGTTTGTCTGATGTTTTTCTCATGACTAGACTATGCTTATGGGTTTGAGGAAAGAATATCACAGGGGTGAGGTGTCCTTCTCATCTCATCATATCAGGGGGTACATGACACCCATGTAATATCCCTGTTTATCTTAATCTCTGTCATCTTCTTAGGGTATTTATAGAAAAGTTTTGTGCTATATCAATTTTTATGAATTCTGTGATCATGTTCTCCTTTCAATGATTTTGGTGTCACTACAATTATTATGACTATTAAACTCATGAATCTAGTTTCACCAATTGTCATTTCTATAAGTAACACATTTAAAATAGGACCATAAAATGTACATAATCAACTGATCCACCAGTTGACTTTGGAGCTCAGCCCCACAGTATGGTACATAGATTTGGGATAAATTGATACTACTAATGGGAATGGCTAACCAGACTTTGAATGAGATGTAGTTGCAATAAGGGTACTCAGTGTTTGAGTTTCCACAGTGCACCCACTGTGGCTACAGGGCTAGTGGACAGCCTGGTCCATGCATGGGCTGTCAGTGGTCAGCACTCCCTCAGCACATCTGACTATAGGTTTTACCCTTGATATAAGTTAGAAAAACACAGTGTTGGTCCCCAGTGAAACCCATATCTGCCATTTCTTGGCTCTTTTTTCCATCTAAGAAACTTCTTACATTTTAACCTCCTGTCACCCAGAACAGCTGGGCTTTCTCCCCACTTTGCCAAAAAAAAAAAGTGCCTAATATTAATCATTTACTCAGTCTCAACTGAAATCAGGTTTATCTCTCACAAAGCCACATCTTAAACTGGAAAGTGAGACATTTTCAAGTATTACAAAGCAGATGGGCATTTTAGGGGAACGAGGAGTCTTCTGGCTGACCTGTAGTCATCACTATATTGGATGATACTGGAAGCTAATGTGTAAGAAGTTGACAAGGCTGGGAGAGCTCCGGGCCTCTCTTGGGCCCTTGCATCTCCTGCAAGTGTCTCCTAGCAGGCTACTGGGGGCTCAGGGACCCCATGACCCTGCCCAGCACACTGCATGGAATGGCACAAAACCCGAGATAACATTGGTCTCCTGCACTCATAGACCTCACCTGCTATGCAGTTTCGCCTTTTGCCACTGTGACTTGCTGGCCATGACCTCTCAATGACCCCAATCCTGGTCTTCAGGGGCCCACTGACCTGCCTAATCACAGGCTTCCTGAGCAACTTGGTGACTGGACCATGCCAAGATCCATCTTAGTTATCCCTTCTGAGTCAGTGTGAAGCCTGGATGAGAAACAATGTGCTTGGTTTGTTAGCCTAGTAGTACCTGCTCTTCCTTATTTTCTCTCTACTGTGCTGGCCAACAATGGCTGATGAGTCTTCCCCAGGTCAACGTGGCCAGGGGACCATGCCCTTGTGTGGGTATCTTGCCCTACCATTGGTTACACACAGGCTAACATATGTGCCACCGCCTGCAGGGCTCAGAAGGTTGGAACCATGCACTTGAACGGTGTAGTCCAATTACAATTTATGGGGCTTATGTTTAAAAAGTCCTTTGACTTGGTTAGATTTGAGAATTTAGTAGGTTGAATGAATTTTTCGATGGTTTCAACCATCCTTGGTACTTCACCAAAATATGCCTTTGGCATTTTAATCCTCCCAACAAATTTGTCTTATTATTCAGTTATTGAAAAAAGAAAATTATATACTTGGTTCTCAGAAGTATTAATAAAATGCTATTACCCAGGGTCAGAAGAAGTCACTTTATTTTATGGAGCGGGAAAAAGGGTGTAGCTAAATTCAAAGTTTTCTTGTTTCAACACAGAGCATATGTAATGTAGAATTAAACAGGAACACAAAGAGATACTTTTACACCTGTGTTCACAGCAGCCTTATTCACAATAACCAAAGGTAGAAGTACCTCAAGTGTCTGTCAATAGCTAGATAGATAAACACAATGTGGTCCATCGACCTAATAGAATATTATTCAGTATTAGAAAAAGAGGAAATTCTGGCACACGCTACAACATGGAAAAACCTTGAGGACATTATGCTAAGTGAAATAAGTCAGTCACAATAAGTCCATTTATATGAGGTCCCTAATGTAGTCAGATTCATAGAAACAGAAAGCAAAAGGGTGGTTGCCAGGGCCTGGGGGAGTAGGAACGAGGAGATAGTGTTTACTGGGTCCAGAGTTTCAGCTTTGCAAGATGAAAAAATTCTGTAGATGGATGGTGGTGATAGTTGCACAACAATGTGAATGTACTTAAGGCCATTGAACTGTACACTTAAAAAATGGTTAAAATGGTAAATTTTATATATAATTTACTACTACAGTTTTCAAGTAAATAATATTAAAAAATTAAACACAGAAAAAATAATGGAGAATTAAAACAATTACCAGAAAGTGTAGCAATTCATCTAATAAACTGAGAAGACCCCCAGCTTAGAGGATAATCAGACCAGGACCCCTCTCCCTCAGGCCATGGCTGCAGCCCAGAGCCAGTCTGGGTGGCAGAGTTTAAAGCCTGGGTTGTCCGTCAGGGAGAAATGTCCAGACACAGCAAGGGCTCAACTAACCCCCCATGAGTTCCCATGATCTCTGCACCCAGTTCAGAACCTCTGTGTGTACAAAACCATGAGGGGCCTTTAGTGGTGAGATGGTTGTGTGCTCACAAGGCCAAATATAGGCTCAGTTCCATGTAATTGGCCTCAAAGGCACAGAAGCCCCCAGCAAAAGAGCTGAGGATGAATTTCTTGGGTGTTTATCATTTGAAAATTCACACACCCTGTTCTCCCTGCCCCTCATGCACGGCTCTCCAGCAGTTACCATTCTGTGAGCTCATAGCCCCCAGGGGAGAGGCGACTACTGGGGCCATCCCAGCCCTGGAGGCTGAGCAAAGGTCTTCAGGGGGCACTTGTGGGCCCAGGATGGGCACCAGCAGCATCAGGTACCCTGTGAGAGGCATGTGCTGGGTATCCTCACTAACTGCTTCCCAAAACTCTTTTTTTAAAGATATTATAGAAAGATAGATAGGTATATCTATATATCTATAGATTATATATATATTTTTTATATTTTAGAAATATATATATATCTTTGTTCCACTGCATTTGTTTAATTCTAATAAGAAAACTTTAAAAACTCACTAGCACTCAAGTCTTTCTTCCACTTGCACTAGAGTCACATTTCTGAGCTCACAGTACTTGATAAAGACCTCGAGCATTCAGGCCCCCTAGTATTGCCTCTAGGAGCCTTTAGCATACAGGCAGAAGTAAAACACAGTTGTGATTTACAGGATATGGAAGATGTGGGATCTCAAAGTCACTTGTTTCATTTACAAACTGCTCTTACATTTTGGGTCCCCAAATGCCTTCTTCTGACTTCTGTTCATAAATATGGAACCAGGGGAACCCCAAGTCAGGATGCGTGCCTGAGAGTAGTCCTCTCACAGGGTCGGATGCTTCCTTTTCAAGTCTGCCAGATTCACATAGAACTGATTTGTCCTCTTAGCAGACACTGAATCATGGGGTATCATTTAGTGAGGAGAAAATTATGACCAGGTGCTATCACAAAGTTAAGCGATTATGAAATGCATGGGATGTGTTTCATGGACTCAGTGAGGGAGAATTTGCAAAAACAGGATGGCCAAGGAAAGCAGGGGAATCTACCTCTGGACATTTATAACTAGAAGAGTGAAATTGACTCTCACCTGCCCTACCCCTCCCCTCCCCTCACTTTCCTAGACCACTCGAAGCCTAGAGGGAAGAAAAACAGAATATTCTAGGTTGATCTAGATAGTTCCTTGAGGGAAAGATGCAGGTTCTCAGTAAAAGAAACGTTAACAGACCATATTTTTCCCACCCACCTTTCCCTTTAAAAAGCATACATTTCTGAATCAGCCCTGGGTTCAAACCCTGCTGAGCAGCTGGGCAGTTTGGACAAGTTATTTACACTTTCTGGGCCTCTGTTTCCTCACCCATTAACGCAAGATAATATAGGATGAACTTGAGATTTGTAATTAAGTAAAGTGCCTGACAAATGAGATACACTCAAATCATTTTTCTGATTCAGCTAATTTTTACTGAATTATTTAATTCAGTATCTACTTTGCACCTCGTTTTATGCTTGGCACTTTCACACCATCATCTTTTGAGGTTAAAGAGTCCCAAAAACATAAAGAAAAAAAGGGAGCTGTGCCTGTACCAAGAAATCTAGGAGTCGATTAAAAATGCCCTTAGTAAACAAATTACAGTCCTTTTAGTTTTTTGCTCATTTGTATTGTTCTGGTTTGTTTTCATCAAGATAACACTGCATGATGACTATGAATGAATGTCCTGCCCAACTGCCTCTCAGCCTGCATACCCATTGTTACTGTGGCAGGATTCATGTCAGGCTTCTATTCTGCTTCCCGCTCACTCACAGCTTAAAGTGTGGATGTTGCCATAACAGTCCTAGGCAGCCCAGGCAGACCCTTCCATCCCAGGCAACTCTGCTCATCTTTCAGTTAATCAAAAGGACAAGGCCAGCATTTTGGACAGTATATCAGGTGTCAACCACTGCCACCTAGATTCTGTTTTTCTGACTGATGTTAGCACCCACCTTCCTCTTTTCAGACTTTGGACTGTCTTCTGGGCTTGGGTTCACCCACAGGTCTAGATCAGATGGTGTCTCTAGGTCTCTCCCATCTGTGCTTTCCACCTGGGCACAGATACCCACCCTGTGGCATGCTGGGATGTGAGACCCAGGACACATGCAAGGTGGCCCCCTGTAGTCAGTGCCCACCTAAGGATAGCAGCCCCATCAACCCCTCCCAGAGGGTTCAGATTCGCTCATCAGTGTGAGTCGACACACTTTGATCTCCCTAAGAGATGTTTTTAAGCACACACAGATATAAGATACTAATGTTGGAACTCCAGGCACCTCGGGAGTCTAATGACAAGGATATCTGATGGAAAGAGGGTTGTGTCAAGGTTTTTGAAACCATTCTATGTGAGCTGTCAACTCCTTAGAAAGAAATCTCAATAGACGCCCAAAGGATTACAGACTCCTTCTCTACTCTTGGCCTTTTTGGTCAGAAAGGACAGCAGAGTCTATGTCTGAAATGTCCCCCACCAGAGCTATCTGGGTACTGACACCCTCATCTGCTGCCACAGCAGCTACTAGCCTTACCACAGGTTCCCTGCACACTTTCAGTTTCTTTGAACATGTCTCTAAACACAGCACTGGCCATGCCCTTCTCCTCTTAAAGTCCTTCTGTGGCTCTACTGTCTCAGAGTCCAGACTTCTCAGTTGAAGAAACCAGGCCTTCAAGGCTTGACTTCTGCTTGTATCTGCAGCTCTCCTTTCCTCTGAAGCCAACTGGACCCCAAGCTCCATTGTGAGAAATCACAGTGCTTCCCAAACACACCATGCTCTGGTCCATGTGTTTGTACAAGCCCTTCCATGGGCTTGGGACACCCTGACCTCTCCTGGCCCTTCACCCATCAGACTCCTCTTGGCTTGGAGACTTAACCCAGATGCCCCTCCAGAGGAAGCCTAGGGGACACTCACAAGTCCTTCTCCCAGTGCTCCCAGTGCAAATTTCCATCTCAGCCTTTATCATCATTCACATATTAAATGGAAGTTCCCTGATAAGACCTTGAGCTCCATGGGGACAGAAATATGAGCTTTCATCTTTGTTTGAGACCTAGCATAATACTGGCACATAAAACATATTGATTGAATAAAAGAAGGAGGGAAGGAAGGAAGGAGAGGAGAAGGGGGAGGGAGGAAGAGAGGAAAAGAGGAATGGGGAGGGGTTATAGGGATAAAAGGAGAAATGGCAGATAGCATACGGATGGATAAAAGATGAATTTGGTACCTGAAGTTATAGTTGACCAGTTTCCATTGTTAATAATAGGTTTTGGAGCCATTCTTTTTGCACATGTTCTAGACATAATGTTTGAAGCCTGTCTAATTCTCCAATTCTCATCTAGGTACAAATTAAGACAGGAAAATCTACCAGTTCAGTTGCTGGTCCAATTTAACAAATTAGTCCCAAATTCTAGAATGGAAAACAGATCTCTTTAGTATTATCTTAGAACCACTTATGGTTGGTAGGTTTGACTATTGAACTTGGTTTCTTAAATGAAGTGATGCTGACCTGCCCAGGTGTCTTCCAGATAATCACACCCTCACTGAGACTATGTTCAGAAAAGAAAGGGAAAATTAGTGGCTTGTGCTCAAAGATTAAGCAAATTAACTCTACTTTGAAGATCAGGCCACGTCTTGCCATCCTGGCACCTGCCTCCCAGAGGGTCAGACCAGCTGCTGGAATGGTTAGTGTCTAATACAAGGCTTGCACTGGCCAGGCCCTGTTTCATCCACATCAAAATATATGTGGCAGAACATGCACATTTCTAAGTGCTACTGTCACCCTCTAACAAAATAAACCTCAAGTGTTAAGTTCTTTCCTTTTTAAAGGAATTAAATTACATTTTTAAAGAATCACAGATGAACTCAGAACTCAGGGTTCCTTCTCAGTGAGAACTTGACTATTGTATTAGGATTCCAAGGCTACAAAGCTAGAATTCCCACATATGTGCCCTGGAAATGTAGTTCAGAAGATATCACAGGAGTTTTAGAAAAATTAAAGGAGAGAATCTGTGGCCAAATATGTTTGATAATGCTGGATAATGAGGATAATTTGCTTTCATTTCCAAGGGGTTTCTTACAAAATTGTAAAAAATTTTGATAGTGCTGGTGTCCGTCCAGGAGAACAACCACCTAAGGTGCTGTGGGTTTACCTTTTGTGTAGCTATGCTGCCCCAGAATGAGTAGTCCTAATGGGTCAGCTGCATGACATTGCAAAATATGTCACCTGTGACCATGAAGTGGGAAATATGATTCCCACAGCAGCGGACTCTGTTCTCTTGTTTCTGCTAAAACCCAGGGTTCGAATTTAAGGTGCCAGAGTGAGAATGTGTGAGCCGACTTTTCTTATTTGACACTTCATCTTGACAGTCAAGAAGGTTGGCTTGGCAACTTTGATCAATAAAATTTTGGGGGGGCCAAAATAGAGGATTCATCTTCCTCCTCTTATTTAGCCAGAGGGTGTAATTGCTGAAATGAACTGCAACAGGAGGGCCATGAGAAGGCGGAAATGTGGATTTGAAGCAGGGAGGAGGAATGGATGGCTGTATGAGGGTCATTTGAAAAGTACAATGAAGGGTACTTTCCAAATCTCAATCTTGCTTTAAGAGCCGATGGGGCAGGGTCCTGATGCCCCACTTCTCCTTTCCTCACTCTGAGCCCAGCTCCTGTCACCCCATTTCTGTCTGGGTCCTGGTCCTGTGGCCCATATGGCAGCACCATGCCCAGCTACCATTCACTCAACTCCCCACTAGGATAGAAGAAGGTAGTGAGTGAGGCAAGGCATCACCCACTCAAGGCAGAATCTTCTAGAATCTTCTAGTCTCAAATGAGTAAAGTGGTCAAGGAAAAAAGTGGTATCACAGGGAGAGAGATCTCCAGATGGGAATTTATTTCCTTCCGTTCCCTTAACTCCCATGGATTAAGTAAGTGGCCACGTTACACAACTTACCACTGGAACAGCCTTGTTCTGAACATGGAGAGGTCAGACGTGAACCCAGGAGATTCATGTGGTCAGCTTTTACCCAAAGGATTTTCACAAGCCCCCAATACTAGAATGAAATAGAAATAGAATCTGTCAAAGTTATATGAATCCAAAGGGAAAGGCAGCAGCCTAGGTCTCTGTCATGGGCCTCAAGAGGCAACACTATATCAGCTTGTCCGAACACAGTGTACTCTCCTCATGATGACATGCACGATTCCCTACCGATTTTGGCCCAGGCCTCACCAAGAACATGAAAGGACTGGTACCCACAACAAGAGGGAAAATGAATAAAAATGAATCAAAGGTGATCAACAATGCCAGGCACACAGCAAGTGATCACTAAATGGGGAACCTATTATTAGAGTTATTGTAATTATCATTAGTAATCCAGGCACCACATGGAGGGGTATGCTTGCTCATGTATTGGGCTCCCATAACAAAATACCATAAAGTGGGTGGCTTAAACAACAGAAATTTATTTCTGTTTTTTCTGGAGGCTGGAAGGTAGGTCCCATTCTGAGGCCTCTTCCTTTGGCTTGTAGGCAACTGTCACTTCACCATGAGTTCCCATGACCACTTTTTTGTGTGCATGTGGAGAGCTCTCCAGGAGCTCTTCTTATATGGACATAAATCCTGTGGGATCAGGAGCCCCCCCGCCATGACCTCATTTAATCTTAATTACTTCTATAAAGATTCCATCTCCAGATTCAGTTGCAATGGGAGTTGGCTTCATCGTATCAGGGGGGCACACAAACATTCATTCCATGCATGTAGGCACAGTCCAGGAGCACTAATCCAAGATTTTCTGATGATGGGCATCTTTGTCTATATGGTGATGTCTCATTCATGGCTTATCCCTGGGACTGAAGACCAACGAAGCATGCATTGTTAAAGAAAATCTGTCTTGTTCATAAAATCTTGGATACAATGGGATTCTGTGAAGGCTATCAACTGGATTTTGATTCCAGGACCATCTTTTAAACTTGTAAAAAATATTAGGGAAAAATATGTGGCAAAAAATCTTTAGATGAACTCATGGGGCCCCTTTGGAGATCCAGATCACAGAGCATGTTTGTGGACATGACACTCAGGTCTCGTTCTACCTGTAGGTGCTCTTGGGAGAGGGGACGTCTGGAGGACTGTCTGCCCACACATCCCAGCACTGAGCCCTTGTTGACACTCAGTACCTTGTCATCCAAGCCTCATGTCCCCCAGTCGTTCAGTGTAATCAGAAATCTCCCAGACAAGACAGAGCTGAATGAGATCTGCACTGGCTCTTTCTATAAATGTATCTTCAGGTTCTCATGTCTGTCTTCTTGAAAACATTTCACCCTTGCTTCTTGGTTATTTCCATCAAGATTGTGTTTTTTCTGGGAGTGAATGCCCAGAAACATTCTGTACTTTGTGTTTTGTTGTGGTTGTTTGTTTTGTAAGTATAGCTCTCCTCAGCCTTAGCACACAGAGACCTCAGATGTGGAACTTTCTGCATGTCAGCTGTGAGTTCCCTAAGCATAAGGGAGGGAGCAACTCACTCAATTTCCCTCCTGACATGTGCCCTGTAGGCAGGTTTAGATCAGCTCTAGTGCCAGCAGGAAGCACAGCTGGGAGCACGTGATACCAAATGCTTCACCTCCAAGTCAGAATCCTTGACAGAAGAGTAACAGGACCACTTAGAACTTTCTGGAAATAATGTCCTTGGAGGAGATCCAGGAAGGACTACCACACGGTGTGTTCTCAGATCATGAGATGTTTGGTCCGATCAGGTAGCTTGTATGTTCTTAGAGGCTATTTCCACAACCTGATTAGGCCCTCAAGGAGCAACTTAACTGGAAACTGGATTTTTTCTTCCTCCAAAGTATTTTTGTCTCCAGATTATTCTGGGCCTTATTTTGATCCCACATGCCCAACATGACAGCCTGCTTTGTTGTCCTTCCTGATGGTCATCCTAAAATCTCACTGCTGGGCAGCACATCTGATGCCTACCTAAGCTACTGAAACCTGCAAAAATTCACAAAAATGAAAAATGAAACAGAAAACATCAGGAAGTAATGAAAAGAATCAACACCTCCGGACAACTGTACATCATACAGCTCAGTTTTTATTGCATTTAGTTGTACTAATGTCCACTGTTAATTTCTCCTGATTTAGGTCTATGCCTTGAATAGACACATTATCACAGTTCTTTGAGAATTTTTAAGAGAAGCCTGTTGTTGATTTTCTTAAGCACTCACCAGATAACTGTGAATAACCTGACTGAATATGTTGCCAAGGAACAAACAAGAAACATGCCTAAAATAGAGACTCTGGCAAAGGTCAGGGGCGGTGTGTACTGGTGAGAGGGGAGAGCTCACTTCTCAGAGGTGACTAACACCAAAGAGACAGCCGGTCCTGCCACATGGTGTGACCCAGTCACATTTCTCCTATTCTGTGCAGAGAGCTCCAGTAGGCATATAATTTAACAAAAAATCCTTTAATTCTGATTTTCTCAAGGAAAGAGAAACAAATTGCTAGAGTTGCAAACTTGTGAGGCAGGACGCACTAGGGCATGTTTATGTAACATTGGGATTCTCTGAGTCACATGGGACGTGAAAAACAGCCATGCTGTGCACTGCAGTGAGAATAACCTGAACAGCCCACATCAGGCGGGGTGCAAAGTTGCTGATGCAGCAGTACTTGCAAAATAAGAAGGAACACAGCTGTCACTGTGAGAGGTGCCCTGAGGTCACCTGCAGTGTCTCCCAGGACTGCTTGTGAGGCTTGGGGAAAGCGCTGTAAGAAACCCCTTGGAAATGAAACCAAATTATCCTCATTACCCAGCATTATCGAACGTATTTGGTCACAGATTCTCTCCTTTTATTTTTCTAAAACTTCTATGACATCTTCTGAACTACAGTCCCAGGGTACATAAGTGGGAATTCTAGCTTTATACCCTTGGAATCCTAATACAATAGTCAAGTTCTCACTGAGAAGGAACCCTGAGTTCTGAGTTCATCTGTGATTCTTTAAAAATGTAATTTAATTCCTTTAAAAAGGAAAGAACTTAACACTTGAGGTTTATTTTGTTAGAGCGTGACAGTAGCACTTAGAAATGTGCATATTCTGCCACATATATTTTGAAGTGGATGAAACAGGGCCTGGCCAGTGCAAGCCTTGTATTAGACACTAACCATTCCAGCAGCTGGTCTGACCCTCTGGGAGGCAGGTGCCAGGATGGCATGCAGCACATTCCCCTGCACAGAGCCACAAACAATCCAGAAGGGCAGCCATCCACCCCAGCTCTCTGATTACACAGCTCTGGAGGCATTTCTGGAGAGGTTCCTGTACTAGTCACTGACTCCCCAATATCCCATGGAGAGTGGTCATTTTGTTGATCCTCTACATCCATTCCAGCCCCAAATGACTGGTTTAATCATGGAAACCCAGTCTTCTTGTTGGTTACTGGTTGAAGAATGGACGTATGACCCAATTCTATCCGGTCAGACTGGGGAGATGTTCCCTTAGGGATATTTATGGGTAGGATTTTGGCTTCTGTGGAGTTCCCTGGAAAAGAACTCAGAGATGGAGTTTTGTGTGCATGTGATTTATTGAAGAATATTCTTGGGAACAAAAACTATGAAAAACTATGGGAACAAAAACTTGGGAACAAAAACTATGAAAGTGAAGGATGCAGGACTGGGCTGAAAGAGAAGTTCACTCGGGGAATGGTCTGCATGAAGACCTCTGCCAACTCAATGGTCATTGTGGAACTGAGATGACCCCTCAGAGATCATCCCAAAAGGAAGTCAGGGACTGAGGCATTCTCCTCCTGCATCTGGTCCCACACGGTCACCCCCTGCTATGAGACACCTTTCCTAGAAGAATGCAGCTTTGAGCCATCAGCAACAGGACCGCCAACAGCGAGGGGAAGGAGCACCTGAGTCCTGAAGGGGTTGTCGGGGCACCACATTGCCGTCTATTACAGGGTATCCCTGCACAGCTCAGAGTCGCCAGCTTCGTGTCATGAGTTCACTCCATGAGGAGCAGCTCCTCCAGTATTTTGCTTTGTCTTATTCCAAGGAAACAACCAAAGCAAACTGGTGGAGGGGACCACAACCCCAGCCACTGCAGCTTGTCTCCAGGCCATAACCAATATGTATCATCTCTGTCCCCCACTATCCATCCTAGCTTCTGCTCACTCTGGGCCATCACCTCTGCTAGTCCAGGGGTCGCACCTCATGTGCTGACCCAGACCCTCCTCCTTGAGTGTCCAAGCTTTTGTTTACCAAGCCCTTCTCAGACTACGGTTGCAACAGTGTCTGTCTATTTACCATCGAAGTCAGGCAGTTACCAACTGGATCACTTGGGTGTACACATCCTGCTCTCACCATGTGAAGCATCCTTGCCTCTCAGACAATCAGGGTCAATGACCCTGCCAGGATGCCAGCTCTTCATCTTGCTTCCTAGTCTCTTGGCATGAAGAAGTCAAAGTGACCAGACAATAAGCAAAGCTTAAGTTTAATAGGATCCTTGCTATGATCTATGGTGAAAGCATCCCATCTGGGAATAAGATCCCTAGATTCACAGAACCTAAAGGTGCTGAGCAGAGAAACACAAACTATTCCCCAAGTGGGAGTGATGGTAAGCAGGTACATACCTATTTCCACCCACTGGTTCTCAGACTTGTATTCCCAAGCACCATATTGGGGACCCAATACCATAAAATGATCATGCATCCTAGAAGATGGTACCTATCCCTGCAGAGTATGTTTCCAAGTTGGCACTACTGCTGGGCCTTCTCAAATTTTTTAAATGATCCTATCAGTCCATAGGCTTATGGTTGATATGGTAAGCATTAAGATCAGAGGATCCCATGTCCATATGCCCACTGCCACCATACCTCTTTTATTGTAAAGTGGATCACTTTGTCTTAAAAGATGTAGGGCAATATTATCTGTAAGTCATCAGAGGCTGAGGCTTTACAAACAGAAAGGTCAAACCCTTAACTAGAATTTAAATCAATTTTAGTCAGATAAATTCCTTCCCTTTTTGGGTGGAAGAGATCCAGTGTAATCAACTCACCACTAAATGGCTGGTTGGCCTATTGAGGGCTGCAGTGTTTTCAAGTATCAGGTTGGTGTTTTGGCAGCTACAGAAGCTAGGTCAGCCTTGGTTAGTGGAAGCCAATTCCATGAGGCTCATGCAGGAGATCATTCCCACCACCACTTCTACCCTCCTTATGCACTCAGTGTACCAACACCAGAGTGGCCCATATCAGAGACTGGCTGATGCCAACTGGCCAATCCTCTGTCTAATTGGTCATTTATGCCCTTTATGTGACAAGTGGTCTTTGCTGGGTGTCAGTGCACGACTGAGTTTTTCCACACTTTATGACCACACCCACAGATCTGTATACTTGTCTACCGTCCAGACCTCCTTGTGATCAGTCTTTGAAGCATTCTCTAGATGCTCCTCATCAAAAGCCAAGTCATGCAAAATGGCTCATGATCCCATATATATTCTTATAAGCTACTTCTTTCTCTTCACAAGGTAAACTTCCAAGGAAACTACTCAAAATTCTGACCCCTGGGAGAATTGCCAATCACCACTATATCTCCAGGTTACCTCTGATGAGGTTGTAGAGTAATAGCAGTCCATTCTGGGCTTGAATCCACAAACCGATCTATTTGTTTCTATTCATGAATCAAATCTTCTTCCTCCATCAGCTGAATCTCCCATTTGTGGTGGGTGGGAGCTGAGGGAGAGGTGTGGGTGCAGCAGTTGGGGGTATCATGGGGACCTGCAATGCATCTTCATGCTGCTTATTTAGCTCTCCATTCAAGTTTGTGTCCATTTCCAGAAACTCCACCTTCATCTCATGGTGGAATGCCATTTGGCCCACCCAACCACTGATCTGGTGAATCGGACAGAACAAAGTACTTAGTAGGCAGTGCTGACCACATGATAAGGCACTCAACATCTTCCAGGGCCACGCAGCATCTTAGGAGCTGGTTTTTGAATGGCATATCATTCTCTGCAGTAAATGGCATGATATTGCTCCAGGACCCCAGGGGGTTTATTCCGTTCTCACCACAAGATGTCTTTTCCCAGCACAAATACACCTACATGGAGAGTTGTGTGGCACAAACTCCAGGACATTTGTGCCTCATCTTGGACCTGCTGCAGAGCTCTTTCTTACTTTGGAACTCACTCAAAACTGGCAGCCTTTTGTGTCACTCAGTATGTGGGTTAGAAAATCATTCCCATATATGGCATACACTTCCACCAGAATCCCTTGAGGACTACCAGATATTGTGCTTCCTTCTTAGTGCTGTAAAGTGCAAGAATCAATGATTTGCCTACTTTAAAGAGATCTCTTGGCATATCCCAGTCTTTCAGAACCCTAAATATCTCACTGTGTAGTGAGCCTTTAAATCCTCACCAGGTTTATTTCCTCTTCTGTGGCCCATGTGTCTCGCCAAGGTTTCCTGCATATTTGTCACTTCTTGCTCATTCAGACTGGTTAACAGGATGGTACTAATATAGTAGATCAGTGCAAGGTCACAGAATGTTTTGTTGGTCTTAGTGCCTCTAGACCAGGTATTCCCAATGCCCCCCCAACCCCAGGCTGTACAGCAGGAGGTGAGCGGCGGATGAGCAAGCAAAGTTTCATCTGCTGCCCCCCATCACTCACATTACCACTTGAACCATATCCCCACCTCATCTGTGGAAAAATTGCCTTCCACAAAACCGGTCCCTGGTGCCAAAAAAGGTTGGGGACCACTGCTCTAGACTGTATTGTGACTGAGGGAGGGAAAGCTAATGCAGCCACGGGACAACATTGTTTATGTGTCTTATTGTTCATCTCACTTGAATGAAAATCACTTCTGATCTTCCTTCATAATAGGAATGGAAAAGAATGCATTCATCAGAACAATGGCTGCATACTCTGTACCTGAGTCCATTTTAATCTGCTCTAGAAAATATACTAAATTTGGCACAGGAGTTTCAACTAAGGCTATTATTTGGTAGAGCTGGGGATATTCCCCTGGCATCCCCCAGAAGTCATCTGATGTTTGCAGGGCACAGATTGGTAAATTAATGAGGATGTGATGGTGATCACCACTTTTGCATCCTCTAGATCCTTCAGGGTGGCATCTGTCATTCTCCCCAGGATGCAATATTGTTTAAATTTACTAGCTTCTTCAAAAAGGGGGTGATTCTACTTGGCCTTCCCCAACATGATAGGTCTTATACCACAGGCCAAGGACCTAATATGATAATTCTGCCAATCATCCATTTCAAAATTATACCTCAGGGGTTTGTGAAATGCCTACCAAATGGATTTGCCAACCCAGTGGACCCACCATGAGACTGACTTGGGGCAGGAGTTCATTTATTTACCAGATATTCCTACTCTGATAGGAAGGTCATGAAGATGCTTCAGATTTGGGTTATTCAACTCAGGTACTGGGTCCAAAATTCTTTAAAATGACAAGGTCTTCTCTTTTCCCCAGAAGAGAGTTAACTGAATAAACTATCACAAATCACTTTGGGCAAGGAGGAGCACAGGGGTCAGCAAACATTTTCTGTAAAGGTCTAGAGTGCACATATCTTTGGCTTTTCAGGACATGTGATCTCTGTTGCAACTATTCACCTCTGCTGTCATAGCACAAAACAGACATAGGCAATATGTAAATGATTGGGAGTGCTACGTTCTACTATTATTTACAAAAACAGTCAGTGGGCTGGATTTGGCCCACAGGCTATAGTTTCCCAACCCCATAGCTCTCTGCTGGCCCAGCCCCCTGGCTGCCATTCCGACCTCATTGTTCATTATGATAATTACACCCACCTTGACTTTGGCAGTTCAGCACCTCCACCTGGTTTCTGTTATTTCTGAATACTGTAATTTCCATTACTATCAGAGAGCTTGGTTCTGAAACAGCATCTCCTCTCCTGAGCCCCAGATGAGAAAAAAAAAAAAAAAAAAAAACAGTCTTTAAAATGTCATCTCTGAGCTCTTCAATGATGCCCTTTTCACAGGGCATTTCTTACTGCTTTTGAAAAGGAAATTCTTTCCAGACACTCCCATGGATCACATTCGGCAGGTGGCATTCCCAGACTTACTTATATCCACTCCAGTATATGACTTCTCCCAGCCTCTTGGTCTCTTCTTCCACTTCCTGCCAAGACAGGGCTGGCATTTCCACATCTCTTAGTATGGGTACTTTTTCAATCTTCCAAGAGAACTCCAACAGAAGGTTAGCATCATATCCCAGAGTCCTCTGACAGGGTGTTAGATCCTGGATCAGGGAGATTATTTCTATAACAATAAACTCTTCTTACCCAACATTGTGTTCCCTCTTCCTGAGACAACACCCTCAGGATCTACTCACTATATACTCTTTGTGTCCTGACGTTACATGTTGGTGAGATCACCCAGGTCCTGCAGCTCACAATCTCTCACATCCTTTGCAGCCCAGTACTTCCCAAGCCACGTGACATTTTGACTTGGCCCTTCATTATTTGTCTGGTGGCCGGGAGGATAGGAGCAGTAAATCCTGAGAGGGCCATTTGTTGTCTTGCATTCTCTTCCCTGGTATCTCCATTCTACTTTGCCACTGATAAAATTTTTAACAATGGCACAGCTGTAGATTGCCAAGGGCTACTACCAGTGATGGGGTCCTTCTCACCAGCTGGCTGGCAGTTAGTCTGTATCTAAAATATCATTTTAAATCAGCTTCTTAGGAGAACTTCTCATGTGAACTCTTTTGGAGTGAGTTTTATGGAAGAAAGATTCAGAAGCAGAGTTTAAAATACAAGAGATTTATTAGGGAGTGCTTTACAATCTGTAAAGGAGCGAGGAAAACAGCATTGGGAAGAGTGGAAAGTTGAACTCCACTTGGTTACAACAGGGTGTCAGTCTGTCTCATGGGGAACTGGGACTAGGCACTGGTTATGAGATGTTTTAGGGTTCATATCCCAGGAAAGGGATATGCCCTTGTGCAAGGAAGCCTCCTTCAGACAAGTACAATTCTTGGGGAGGGACTCAGCAGTGAGACACCGTCAGCCAGTACTCCTGGAGACTGGAGAGTAAAGTCTTCATCCCCAAAGGAAGTGTTTGGATGGCATACCCCAGTGTCTGCTCCAGATGCCCCACTCTTTAGAGGAAGGTACAGCAAGAAAGGGTCCCTATCTTCCTCTGGAAATTGCTGTGTCTGGGTATGGTGCCTAGAATGACATGACCTGAATTGCTCCCATGAAGAAAGCTGCTGAGGGCAAAGCTGAGGATGTCAGAGACAGAGAAAACCTAAGCCCTGCAATTCTGTTGAGCTGCCCCAGCAACACTGCTGGAGTTGGAACTCCCTCTTGTTTAAATCAGTTTTGTCTTTTTTTTTTTTTTTTGCGGTACGCGGGCCTCTCACTGTTGTGGCCTCTCCCGTTGCGGAGCACAGGCTCCGGACGCGCAGGCGCAGAGGCGGTGGCTCACGGGCCCAGCTGCTCCGCGGCATATGGGATCTTCCCGGACCGGGGCACGAACCTGCGTCCCCTACATCGGTAGGCGGACTCTCAACCACTGCGCCACCAGGGAAGCCCGGTTTTCTCTTTCTTAAAGAGGCTAGCATTGTGACTGCTATACCCAGTTTCAAAATTGAATTTACAGAAAGTTCAAGTGATAGATGGAGGAAATGGAAGAGAGAATAGGCAGGATTCATTGAACTTTTTTTTACCGTGGTCTTGCACTTCTAAAAAAAAAAAAAGACTATAACGAAATAAGGAACAATATTGTTGAAATTTATTAATGTTCTTTTCTTTTTTGCATCTGTTTGTACTGATCTCACTCTACTCTGCCATAGGCATTCATTTGCTTCAGGGAATGAATATGAAAAGGGAGAATGATTCATTATTGGATTCTAACATCCAGAAAAGAATTTTCAAATCCACAGCAAGACATTCATTCTGAAAGCCAAGGATTTCATTTTTTTTTTTTTTTTTTTTTTAAGTTTCCATTAAGAGCCAGACCTGGGCAATGTGACATTCAAGTTTAGCATTAGCCAGGGCTGGAGAAAGAAGGAATTGATATAAAGTAAAATATATTTTTTCAGGTCTTCATGGAGATAAATGAGACAGAAAGAGAGAAGGAGAGAGAAGGGAAGTGGGCAGAGAGACAGATGCATCCCATTATTTATCCCGAGGTACTCAGGGATCTGAGGGGTGCGTGGTAGGTGGATGAAAGAGAAAGTCAAATCAAAGACACATTCCCCATTTGGAATGCCGGGGCCTGCTCACTCATCTGTGCACTGGTGCGGTAATGAAATAGCCTAAATGTAGTGAGATGAATGAGCCCAAAGTAGTGTCCCTGCCTCCACATATGTGTCCCCTAAGGGACCCAGATATTCCCATGTGCTCTGGAGAAGAGATACAGCTGGTCTCAGGAGGTTATGAGCCATAGACCCTAGAGATCAGCCAGACATGTTCAATGATGCCAAGGCCTGGGGACCAACAAAAAAGGCTGGAGCCAAGGACTCCAATGGGAGGTGTGGACACAACACCCCAGGAAGCGGGATGAAACCAGAGTTCACTGACAAGCCACATAAAAGAGAAACCAGATGGATTTCAAGGACATCAGGTCTAATGCTCTGTCTCTCCTATCACTAGGGGCCTCAAAAATGTATTGTCCACTGTCAGATTGGAGAGAGGAACAAAAAAGAGGATCTGGAAGGTGAAACAGTTTTTAAAAGTGACTCTACTATCATCAAAATGATACAATTTAAATCTCAAGAGGCAGTGATGTTTTAAACTTGCATTGTACTGCCTGAGTGCAGGAGACTTAGGCAGCACCCTGCTCATATCGCCTCAGGCTGTATCCACACCCTACGGACATCCCCTCTAGCAAGAGCCCACAATGAGCACATAGGAGCAGGTGGGAAGTGCCAGAAAACCAATAGGAGCAGCCCTCATCAGGGACTGTCAGGAATCAGCATGTTAATACTCCAGCTCCTCCTTCAGGTCGGGGTAGTTCTTCGCACACATCTTATACAGGCTTCCTGATCTCCCCAGTGGGGCTAAGCTCCAGACCCCATGATGGTCAAAGTGCTTATTACACACATCTCACCAGCTGCCTGCCCTTCTCAGCTTCTTGGGATTCCCGCCTCTCATATAAACTACTTGCACTCACAGTCTTTTTCTGAGTTTTCCTTTTGGGAACCTAGGCTAAGATGATTGAAACCTATCTCCCCTTTACCTATTGAGATGCGAGCCTATGAGGACCATTAGATCTGCTATTAAAAAAAGAAGCTATATTGGCTTTACACACCCAAGGCAACGAGAATAAATTTTCACAGTATTTTTATAACGGCCATACTTAAAGCATTATTTTTGTATTGTGGAAGCATCATTCATTTAGGAAACAAAGGTTGATTTAGTTAAAATTAGGTGCAAGGAATTATGTAGGCCAATTTGGAATGTTCTGTAGCAACATGAAATTAGAAGACACAAAAATCTCATGACTATATTCAATCTTCTCCCCATCGCTGTCTTCTGACCTAATCATTCAAGCTCACTTCCTCTTGCTTTTCCTGTTCACCTCTGGTACAGATTCCAACAAGATATTCAATCTTAAAACCCCAAAACAAAGTAAAAAGAAAAGTATGGAAGGTCATTAATTAATAATGCAACCATGCCATACACAGTCGTTTATCAAAGATCTATCCTGTGACAAATTCTCTGTGGTAAGTGAATGAATGAATGAATAAATAAATGGTAGGGTCTCTCCTCTCTGGACTCACATCTTTAGATAGATGTAAGCATTACTGTAAATCAATTCAATGTGACAAGTGCTTTAATAGGTGGCCCACAGCAGAGAGAGAGACCTTCCCCTCAGAATTTAAAGGTTTGCTAAGGAAGAGGAGATTTCATTCAGCTATTTCCAAAATTTCATTGCAAATAATCATCCCAAACTCAGTGGCCTATGACAATAGGCATTTATTTTTCTCACTCACAGGTAAGTAGACAATGGTTTGCTGGCTTTGGTTCATGGCTATGGCTTCAGTCCAGGTTTGTTCTGTTTCTCATGCTCAATGAAGCATCTTCTCACTGTGAAAAAAGACTACAGTACCCAAAAGAGCACACAGAAACCTGCAGTGCCTCTTCAGGCATCAGAGCTGGCAGAGTGTCACTTCTGCCCACATTTCACCGGTCCCAGCACATGCATGGCAAATCCTAAAGTCCCTGAGATAGGAATGCGAACTCCACACCAAGGGTGGAAGGAGGTCTGGATATCTGTGTGCAATAATCCAATCTATCCCAAGGAGTGAAGAAGGCAAAGAACATTCGAGACAGAGACAACAATGAAATGCAATTACCCTAAAATGTCCAGGTCAGTTGCTTAGTAAGCTCATGGGTATCTATAAATCAGCAAGGCTCAGTTATCCTTTAGCCTACTGCAAACCAATGGCCACCACATCAGTAGACCCTGAAAGGCTTTGATGTAGCTTCAAAGGTCACCTGGAAAGTCATAGTAGCAGAAATAGGGGCTCATCCCTACTGTCCTGCCAACTTAACAATGGGAATTTGTATATCAGACCTTCAGAAACTCAGTATTTTCATAGAAGGCCACTGTGATACAATAAAAAAATATATACCTGTGGTTGTTATCTTGGTTCCTGGAACACAGCTCCTGAAAACACTTGGAATCTCCAGGGTGATAAGAGTGATGAGATTAACTGGGGCCCCTGGATAGTTTCAGGAAGGGGGCTATTTTCCAGAAAGACCAAGGCGTAATCAGAGGGTTAGAACTTTTAACTCCAACCCCTGACCCCACTCCAGGGAGGGGAGATTGAGTTCAATCACCAACGGTTGAAGATTTAATCAGTGCTGCCTAAATAATGAAATTTCCATAAAAATTCCTAAACAATTGGATTCAGGGAGCTTCCAAGTTAGTGAACACATTGAGGTGCTGAGAAGCCATGGCTGCCCTGTGCTCCTTCCCCATGCCCTGCCCTACACATCTCTTCCATATGGCTGTTCCTGAATTGTATTCTTTATAATAAATTAATAATAGTAAGTAAAACACTTTCCTGAGTTCTGGGAGCAGTTCTAGCAAATTATTAAACTGGAGAAGGGGGTCATAGGAACCCTCAATTTATAGCCATTGGTCAGTACAGGTTATCACCTGGGACTTGCAACTGGCATCTGATGGGGAGCAGCCTTATTGGGCTGAGTGTTAACCTGTGGGAGCTGCACTAACTCCAGGTAGTTAGTGTCATAATTGAATTGAATTGTTGGACACCTAGTTGTGTCCATAGAGAATTGGATTTGCTTGGTGTGAGGAAAAAAACCTACACATTTTGGTGTCAGAAGTGTGAGTAAAAACAACTCAGAGCCATGAAGGTGAAGACTTATGAATGGGGCCTAGGAGGGAAGTGGGTGCAGCCAAACAGAGGGTGCCCATGATGGAAACAGGTCATGGCAGATGACCTTCTTGTTTTCCTGCACCAGCCAATGAAATGCCACCAGCCAAGCAGCCAAATCCTGGATATGGAACAAAATCAGAGGCACATTAGCCAGAACAGCAGACTTGAAAACTTTCAGTGAATGGGACGTTTTCTCTAGAATTGTCTTAGGACCTGACATCTCAGCTTCCTGGCCCCTACCTCTGTGCCCCTGCAGCCACCAGCCACCTCACAGGAGGGAAAAGCCTGCAGATTGAAAGTCGCCACATGCTGGGCCCTTATATCTCACTAGGAGATTGTCTGTGACAGTGCTGGGAGCCCTGATAGCCTGATGGCTACTCCAGAGGATCTGAGATTTGTCCAATCCTTCCTTTATCTTTGGGCCCTCTTGCTGTGTTTTATCAGGCTTTCTCCCTCATGTTTCCTCATTCCAGGCTTGCATTTTGCCCACCCCCTCTAGAGTGAAGCCTCAATGGGACCACCGGCTTGGTTTCCATTATGCATTTTTGTCCTTGGTGCCACTTCCTGGATTGCCCTTCATTCACGTGACTTTTATCTCCCTATCTCCCCCTGCTGACTCCACCCCAGACTCCCAGCCTGCAGCTCACAACTCTCCATCCTCCTGGGAGCCTGTAGACGTAGATTATTAATAGTGGTCACCAAAGGTGTTTCTTTAATCATCTTGTCTTCTGGAAGGACAGCCCACCTCAACCTTCAGAGCAGAAAGTATGTTTTTTAGTTTGTATTCTTCAGTTTAATTTGTCCCCCCTTTAATAATTATAAAATTTCACTTTTTTATTTTTTAAATTGGAGTATAGTTGATTTACAATGTTGTGTTAGTTTCAGCTGTACAACAAAGTGAATCAGTTATACATATACATATATTCACTCTTTTTTAGATTTTTCTCCCATATAGGCCATTACAGAGTGTTGAGTAGAATTCCCTGTGTTATACAGTAGGTCCTTATTAGTTATCTATTTTATATAGAGTAGTGTGTATAAGTCAATCCCAATCTCCCAATTTATCCCTCCCCTCCTTTCCCCTCTGGTCTTTCAAAAATTATTTTTGAAACTTTTAAAGTTAATCAAATACCATGATGGAAAACAAACTAACTTATGCCTGCAACTTACTCTGAAATTTAACAACAAATAAGACAGATTGATGAATGGATAGTGGAACAGTTAGAGGATAAAGCAGACACTGTAGAGCAAAATGTTGTTTTAGGGTGCGGGAAAATGGGTCCTTGCTGTAAGTATCCAAAGGAAGCTTCTGGAATCTGAAAGGAAAGGATCTGTATGGAGGGAAGATTGGCTCCTAGGGGTTCTCCACGGCCAGAAAGCATCGTGGTCCGGGGACCTCTCCATCCTGACCAAGGTGGTGATTGCTGACCACAGGAATCATGTTACCTGGCCTGGGAGTGCTTGTCCAGGGACAAATGGTAGCACCAGAAACCCAGAAACCAGTGTGGGAGAGTCAGCAGGGCCTGGTCTCGGAAGGGTCAGAGCATAAATCCTGATGGAAGGAAAGAGACAAAAGGGAGACTGCTTTATTAACTCCAGGGTGATGTCATTAGCAGCAGGAGGTAGAGAAACAGCTACTGGATCCACAAAAGCCCCCCTTCAAACATCAAAGCCTCACACTAGTCAGAACAACTGCAAACCCCTGGCCGCCGGTGGGTGCTCAGGACATGCGAGCAGCCCATATGATGCTCCACATGGACGCTCCCTGCCCCCAATGAGGGACTGCAGATGGCTTACAAGCACAGCATTTCCAGTGCAAATAAGATACAAATAAACAACATAAACACAGCTGAAGCAAAACAAGGGCAGGATGTGGGGGTAGAGGAGGAATGAAGGCAGTATTTAAAACTTCAGAAGCACCAGGACACTTGTTACAAACTCAGGTTCCCTGGGAAACAGAATTCCAGTGCCCAGACCCATCATTCTAAAACCAGCGAACCACTCCACTGGTAAAGGAACCAGGAATTTACTCAGCTATATGATCTTAGTGTAGACTTTGAATCTTCTGAAATGATTTGGAAGTTTGTGTTTACATTCACTTTTATTTTCTAGTTAGAGAATTTAAATGATCTTCTGATTATCAAAACACCCCAGGACACAAAACCTGCTAACCTTTAACACCATTGTTCACCTTTCTGCAAAGCCGTAGGAAAATCGAACCATGATCAGATGATATCAGATTTGAAATTAACAATAGCTACTAAATACTTACAAAGGGCCAGTGTCTAGGCTAAGCCTGCCCAGTGGACGATCTCATTAGTCCTGGAGGCAAGCATGATAACCACTGACATTTTATAGATGAGAAAGCAAATCCTTGGAGATGAATTTCCCCAAGGTAATGCAACGGGTCAACTACAAAATTAACTCCCAGGCAGTCTGGCTCTAAAGTATTGAGAGTAGGTATAACAATCAAACATTCATCTCGGCCTCATTGCAGGAGAGAGTTTCCAGATGCAGAAACACTCCAGGATCTCAGAGGAAGCTCCACTGCTCTTCACTCTGCAACCAAAAAGGCAAGGTGAACCACTGTCAAAGAAAATTTTTCTCCTGTATTCTGATTTGTGTTGTATCTTCCCAGTTCTTTGAATAAAATGGCTTTATTGATTTTATAGCAGCTGGCATCTTTTTAACATTTCTTAAAAATCATCTACAAGGAAAGGCTTATTTCCAGAACAACTCATTCAAAGAAATGTCAAAGTTGCAGCTCTGCCAATCGTTGGCAGCATGACTCTGGATAAGCTGCTCAGGTTTGCTGTTCCTTTTTGTATTCTTTATATTATTATTATTATACCAATGCTATAAGGGAAATCGTATCATTTCATTTTATGAAGGATATAAAACCCCCAAACCAAACTATCTTTTTAAAATGGGAGGATAAATAAAGACAGACCCCTTTAAATAAAAAGCATACATATAAGATTCCTACCAAAAGAAAAAGGAGATCAAATTATGTAGCTCATTATAAGAGTAATCCCTGGAGATTAAGTCAGAGATATATATATATATATATATATATATATATATATATATATATATAACAGAAACACAAGATTAAAAATGTATTAATATAATGCCCCACATCAATAAGTAAAAGGATATACTGATATGATAAATTCTGAAAAAAAATTTAATATTCAATCCTATATATATATATATATATATTTTTTTTTTTTTTTTTTTTTTTTTTGCGGTATGCGGGCCTCTCACTGTTGTGGCCTCTCCCGTTGCGGAGCACAGGCTCCGGACGCACAGGCTCAGCGGCCATGGCTCACGGGCTTAGTTGCTCCGCGGCATGTGGGATCTTCCCGGACCAGGGCACGAACCCGTGTCTCCTGCATCGGCAGGCGGATTCTCAACCACTGCGCCACCAGGGAAGCCCTAATCCTACATTTTTTAAAAAATGAGTAAATTATGACTCTAGGAATCCTCCCTTAAAACAACAATAACAACAAAAAATTGGCTCAAACCCACAGTTTATCCATTTGTTCCATAAACATATTAAGTTCCAGGTATTGTTGTGGGTGCTTATGATACATCGGTGAGCAAAACAAAGATCTCAGCCCTATGGAGATTGCATTGCAACTATGAGGAGAGTCAAGGGGAACAGATGATAAAGATAAACATAATATGTATACAAATTACATAGTATCCATATTAGTTATCTATTGCTATGCAAAAAACACCCTCAAGCTGGGTGTCTTAAAAAAGCAACCACTCATGATTCATTGGGTCAGCTAGGCTCAGTTGGGCACTTCTGCTCCACACACCAACATTGGTACCATGGGTGTCTGGGAACTCCTGGAACCGGATGTCCAAGGTGGCCCACTCTCATGGCTGCAGGTGGATGTAAGCTGGAAGTCAGGAGCTCAGCTGGGGCTGTCGAGTAGAGGCATATATGGGGACTTTGCATGAGACTGGAGCTTCCCAGGGAAGGGAGGCTGAGTTCCAGTAGAGATCACCTCTCAGCAAGTTTTCCATGAGGAAGGAAGCCAAAGCTGCCAGTCTTCTTCAAGGCTTAGCCTGAAAGTTGCATAGCATCACTTCTGCCATACTTTATTGGTCAAAGAACTCACAGACCTAAACCAGGATCAAGAGGTAGAGAAATGGGCTGCCTCTGGATAGGACAGATGACACCTGTGGGATAAGTTGGTGGTGCTATGGAAAAAAGTGAAAAGAAAGCATAGTCAGAGGAATCAAGGTGGAGAGGTGATTTTAAATAAGGTAGAGTAGGTCCCATTGAGAGGCAATGTTTGAGTAAAGACAGAAGGCAGGAATCTAGGAAGGGCAGGGCCCTTGTTATATTCTGGAGGTAGAGATGAAAGGAATTTATCGATTATTGGCGGGGGATGGGGGTGGTGAGAGGGAAAGCCTCCAGAAGGATGCAGCTGCCATCAACGAGAAGCAGATGGCAGAAGACAGAGGAGGTGGGTTGGTGTGGCAAGGAGACCCAGTGTTTAGCCTTGGCCATGTAAATAGTCACCAAAAGGAGATGACCAGAGTCATCTGCAGGCCTGAGGTAGAGCCAGGCTGCAGCTTTAGAGCAAGAGTCTTTAAGCCATGAAGCTGATGAACTCACCATGGGAGTTCAGGTCCCACCCCCACCCCCTGTAAGGAGGGTAAACAAGAAGTTCAGGGAAGCTTGCTCTTTGAAAGCCAGGCCCCAAGGCCCCTCCCAGTCGATGACCCCCACCAGGCCACTGGTCATCAGTGTCCTTGCATCCTTGGCTGGTGCTCCAGCAAGCCTTCCAGCTGCTTGTGGTGGGAATAGAGTTGTCACTGTCCATCTCACGGATCCTCCTGCCTTTCCCGTCTCCACCTCACAAAATATGGGAGGATGCTTAGGGCAACCACTTGTTTCTTGTGGAATCCTGGAAGCTTTTGAGCTTCAAGGGGAAGGGTGGCCTCCAAGGGGGAGGGACCCTTCTGTGACCCCAGTCCAGAGTGCCCGTGGGTTTTCTCCTCAGTTCCCTGAGAAACAGATGCTCTTCCCAGGCAAGCACTAAGGTTTGATTTTTTCTAGTTTACTCTGATAAAAACAGATTCTTCAAGCACTTGGTTTCACCAAGAGACCTCACCAATGGCCTCACCCCTGCTGCTTGTGAAACACCCAGTCAAACTGTCTTCTCTTTTCTCATTTTTGTTTTTTGTTATGGTATCCACTCTCTTATGCATTTAAAAAATTTTTATTTTATACTGGAATATAGTTGATTTACAATGTTGTGTTAGTTTTAGGTGTACAGCAAAGTGATTCAGTTATGCATATACATGTATTTATCTATTCTTTTTCAGATTCTTTTCCCATATAGGTTATTACAGAGTACTGAATAGAGTTCCCTGTGCTGCATAGTAGGTTCTTGTTGATTATCTCTCTTTTTCTGACCCTGGCTGTCACCACAACTCAGCCAGCAGATTTGTCGTGATCCCTAAGTCTCCCCTGAGAGGAGTTAACACACCAAAATATATAGAATCATCATTTTAGGTTGGGATAATATATATATATATATATATATATATATATATATATATATATATATATAAATTATGCATATTCTTAGTTACTTTCCTATGCTTTCCTGGTTTTCCATGAATTTGTGGCATTTTTACATTTGAAAAAAGAAAACGTATATTTCTGCATCACCCAAGTGGCATAAATAGCCCCTTGTCAAAAGCCCCAAGAACAAGAAAGCCTGATCACAAACAACATACGAGACTTTGTGGGAGAATCTGAGCTTTGAGTTGGTAGAAATATTACAAAATGCTTCTTTTTTGCTATTAAAACTTCCTTCTTGACTTAAATAGGCGGGTGAGTAGCACCCAAATGAAGTTTTCCTTCACCAGAAGTTTCTCCTAGAATAGAATCTGCCCACAGTATTTTTCTTGGGAATAGATGTGTATGGCAATGTTCACCATTGACATTTTTAAGCTAACACACTCTGTTATGCAAAGTTGAATAGAAAAAGCTAGGTTCTATTTGCCACTTTCATTGTTACCCAAACTCTGCCAACTGGGGTAAACATACATTCACTAGTCAAATGCATTCAACACTTGTATTCCTAGTGTGTACATTCCTGAAATGCCAGCAGCTCACACGCTGGCCTGGTTGGCTTAGCATTTTGGTTTCAAAGCTGAGGCAAGTGGTCCAAATCCTTTTCTTATCCTTCTCTGTGGCACTTGCGGCCCACAGCAAAAGGAAAATTCTGGTAGTGTTCTTTAGGTGAGGATAAGGTTTCAAATGTCCCAATCTCCCCAGAGGGCCACCATTCCATAGATGAAAAACAGCCAAACAAAAATTAAGCAGCTGGCCCCCCTGTAAATCCAGGTTCTGGGGTTGGGGTCTTAAAACAGAGCACCTGTTGCAAGTAAGCAGGTGTTATGGGATGGCAGCTGTGAGATGCTGTTATGTAGCCGGCTTGTATCAACAAACACAGGGGGTCTTGTCAGTCTGACATGTGAAGATAGGGTGATAAGTGAATTTTGTTACAGCTCCTGCCACCCCAACAGAGAGAAACGGGAAGAATTCAACAGGGTCACTGCAAGCAGTAAGGAAAAACATTCATTTGCCTGGGTCAGCCAGACTCTTGGTTGTCTTTCTGCTGGGTTTCTATGGTAACGATGTTCATTGTAAGTGCAGAATGGTAACTAATTCAATCTCTGGACCGCATCCCCATCCGAGGCTGAGAGTTCACCCTTCCCACTTTCCTTTGGCATCAGTGATCACAAGGAAAGGAATGTGCCCTGGAATGAAATAGCTAAGTATTTAGGCACTTGGCCTTTTATAGTGTAGTCCCTCCCAGAGAGAAGCATGCAAAGCAAGGGGTTCTGGGGGGTGGGATAGAGGAGGCAAGGAGGTTGGTATTGGACCCAAACCAATGGTAATAACCCAGATGTTCAGCTTGTCTTGGGATACAGAGTAATTATTTTTATCCTTTCCACCATTGTTGGAATTTTGTTTAGATTAATTTCCTAATAAAAAGTTTTACTAAAGAATTTCTTTTATAACAGAATCTTGGAACCACCTCTGTGCATGTTCCAAACAAACACAGGGCAGTTTTGCAAAGACAGACCATGAATCTCTGTGAAGGATACACGTGTGTATTATCAGTGTCTCATCTGTTACTTGAAAGCAGACACAGAAAACCCTGCAAAGTGACCCTGGGGTCAGAAGGAACCATTAGGCACGACCCTGCAGAAAATGATCCTGACTGCAGCCCCCCAGGTTCACAGCTAATGCAAAACACCTAATGACACCCTGATATCCAGATGGCAGGGCTTCACTCTGCTACCTGGGACCCTCCAGACAGGGTCCATTCCTTTGGCTTCTACATTGTCAGAAACGTGTCACCTGGAGCAAGTGACAGGGCAGCCTCGCCATTCTTACACGGGCCTATCCTCATTATTGTTACTATTAGTTCATTAATATTAACACTAAAAGGGTTCTGACTTTTTATAATAATTAAATTGTTCCTTCTTCCCTGTGTATCTTCCCTGTGTATCTTTAGCTCCATATAGGAAAATTAGATATTTTATCATGTTTTTAAACCTCTATTTGAGTTTACTTTGGTAAAGTCAAACTCAAGCAAAACTCAGAAGATCACACCGTCAGAATGTCCAGGGGGGGAAGGTGTTCTGCACCAGCATCACAGGGGTAGAATAACCTGGCGATTGCACCCAACCCTCTTCTGATGTAACCCGTGGTTGGCCCAGGGCCTCTGGTGATAACAGGGAACTGTGACAAGCAGGAGGGTTATGAGATGAAGGGTGTATTTGCTGCAATGTTTGATCTTCGAAGGTCAGGCTGTGCGTATGAGGAGGCAGAGGTCAAGCTAATATTTCTGGCGCCTTTCTTGCCAGTTCTGAGCAAGCATGTTCCAAGAAGCTGGTTTGTTATTTTGGTCAGTGACTGTTTATCATGATGCATTTGGGGGTCAGGTTTTTGGTTGCAGGGAGTCCTGACAGTCTCTGCTATTTACATAAATAAGCCTTCAAATATTGACTAAAGGTGTAATGTAGGAAAGTAAATTTCAACCCACTGGGGTTGAAAGACAAAAAATAGTAATTATGAGGACATAAGTTGAGGCGAATGCAGTTCATACTCTGTGATTCTTTGAATCCACGCCTAAGAATTTGCCGTCTGGATTTTTCTTCCACACCAAATACTTAAAGTTCCAAACGCCAGATAAAATGCTTAGAGATGACCTATAAATTCTAACACTGTTTAATTATTCTAACACATCCTTTAACCACAAATCAAGTAAGAAATTACTTTTTTCTGTAAAAAGATAAATTAAGAACCACCATTTACCCTTCATTATTTTTATAGGAGTTCTCATGTTGAGGGATTAAAGAAAATTAATGCAGACATAACCTCTAGGTCACCATGTGTCCATAGTAGGAACTCCATAGAAAACAGTTCCCTTCTCTTGCTTTTAAAAACCAAACCAAGCTAAACAAAAGATCTGGCCAAATCGATGGTGAAATAGAAAATTATTCACCTGCATAATTTGAGATGAATTAAACCAGTCAAAAAAATAATTCAAAGAAAATTACTTGTAAATATTGTGGCCTATTAGAACACCAAAATGTTATTCACCTCACCTTCAAAAAATGTCGAAACAACACTATCTTACTCTTTACAGGAACCCTGAAGAGCTGGCAATACAGATACAATCCCTTCTACAGGAACAGTCAGGAAAAGGGAAAGTGCCGTATTTAAGTTTACACGTGGCTTAAAATAGATCCATTATCTCTGGCGCTGTCCAGTCGGCCGGCACAGCTCTGCCACGGCCTTTCTGCTGAGTGACCAGTGCTGGGATGTCACCGATGAGCCATGCACCAGGCAGGACCTCCTGAGGGCACACTGCCCACCGAAGTTGGTGTTGCCAATGTTCTTCCCTTGGGGATCTAACAGGATTCCTTGATCTGATTCTTATTTGATTTTCCAGTGGCTCATAGCCCCTTCTCAATCATTTTTGGTTTCTGGGCAGGACAGCAGGAATGTTTTCCCAGCCCCCAAACACAGCTGTCCCAGCCAGGCCTAGAAAGCGAAAGCTTGCTCCTGAGAACTACTGCTTGCCTTACAGGAAGGAGCCGGAGGTTTCCTTGAGCCCAGAGCCCTTTACTGGAAAGCAGCTGCAGACGCCAGTGTGTCTCCGGTGCACTCTTCCTTGGGCCCTTCCCCTGGGTAGGACCAGAAACACAGGCAGCCCAAAGGGAGCTGCTGCTCTGGCCCCCAGCCTGCTCCATTGCACATTCTAGAAGAAGGCCTGCTTTCAGGCAGGGCAGTCTATTCTCAGATTTGCTAAGTCAGAAACCCAGCCAGACCCACGCTTGGTAATTCTGCAGGGAGGGAGGCGCAGGGCAACTCTAAGCTGATTCTGCTTCTGAGATGCCCACTCTGGCTCTGTCCCAGCAGCAGCGGGGTGCCTTTTGAAAGGGGAGCACTGGGACCAGTTCCATTAGGCAGCACCGCATCAGGCATCCCAGGGCCCCTCATTCAAAGAAGCCACCTAGGCACAGCCTGGCAAGGCTCCAAAGCCCCTGGGCAAACTGGTTACCACAGCAGGTCCCTGCGGCAAAACCTTCTGCCAACTCAGATTAAATAGAGACAGTGTACTTATATAATGTGTGTGCGTGTATGTCTGTGTATATACATACATACATACATATATACATACATACCTATATACACATATATAAGTATATATAATACACACATAAATATAACCATATATTTATACATATGAACTTATGTACAATTAACAATTTAACTATTGTTAACTATACCACAAGTACAGAAAGCTGCATAAAGCAAACATGAAGGCTAATGAAGTATTTTTATTGTTTTTTTAATCTCCTGGGGTTTTTTGTTTGGAATTTTATTTTTTTTTATACAGCAGGTTCTTATTAGTTATCTACTTTATACACATTAGTGTATATATGTCAATCCCAATCTCCCAATTCATCCCCCACACCCCGCCGCTGTCCTCCCTTGGTGTCCATACATTTGTTCTCTACATCTGTGTCTCAATTTCTGCCCTGCAAACCGATTCATCTGTACCATTTTTCTAGGTTCCACATATATGCGTTAATATAGAATATTTGTTTTTCTCATTCTGACTTACTTCACTCTGCATGACAGTCTCTAGGTCAATCCATGTCTCTACAAATGACCCAATTTCGTTCCTTTTTATGGCTGAGTAATATTCCATTGTATATATGTGTACCACATCTTCATTAACCATTCATCTGTCGATGGGCATTTAGCTTGCTTCCATGACCTGGCTATTGTAAATAGTGCTGCAACGAACATTGGGGTGCATGTGTCTTTTTGAATTATGGTTTTCTCTAGGTATATGCCCAGTAGTGGGATTGCTGGGTCATATGGTAATTCTATTTTTAGTTTTTTAAGGAACATCCATACTGTTCTCCATAGTGGCTGTATCAATTTACATTCCCACCAACAGTGCAAGAGCGTTCCCTTTTCTCCACATCCTCTCCAACATTTTTGTTTGTAGATTTTCTGATGAAGCCCATTCTAACTGGTGTGAGGTGATACCTCACTGTAGTTTTGAATTGCATTTCTCTAATAATTAGTGATGTTGAGCAGCTTTTCATGTGCTTCTTGGCCATCTGTATGTCTTCTTTGGAGAAATGTCTATTTAGGTCTTCTGCCCATTTTTTATTGGATTCGTTGGTTTTTTTAATATTGAGCAGCATGAGCTGTTTATATATTTTGGAGATTAATCCTTTGTCCATTGATTCATGTGCAAATGTTTTCTCTCATTCTGAAGGTTATCTTTTCATCTTGTTTGTAGTTTCCTTTGCTATGCAAAAGCTTTTAAGTTTCATTAGTTCCCATTTGTTTATTATTATTTTTATTTCCATTACTCTAGGAGGTGGATCAAAAAAGATCTTGCTGTGACTTATGTCAAAGAGTGTCCTTCTTATGTTTTCCTTTAAGAGTTTTATAGTGTCTGGTCTTACATTTAGGTCTCTAATGCATTTTGAGTTTATTTTTTTGTATGGTGTTAGGGAGTGTTCTAATTTCATTCTTTTACATGTTCCTGTCCAGTCTTCCCAACACCACTTATTGAAGAGATTCTCTTTTCTCCATTGTATATCCTTGCCTGCTTTGTCATAGATTAGTTGATCATAGGTGCATGGGTTTATCTCTGTGCTTCCTATCCTGTTCCATTGATCTATATTTCTGTCTTTGTGCCAGTACCATATTGTGTTGATTACTGTAGTTGTGTGGTATAGTCTGATGTCAGGGAGGCTGATTCCTCCAGCTCTGCTTTTTTTTCCCAAAGACTGCTTTGACTATTCGGGGTCTTTTCTGTCTCCATCCAAATTTTAAAATATTTTGTTCTAGTCTGTAATAAATACCATTGGTAATTTGATAAGGATTGTATTGAATCTGTGGATTGCTTTGGGTAATATAGTCATTTTCTCAATATTGATTCTTCCAATCCAAGAACATAGTGTATCTCTCCATCTGTTTTTATGATCTTTAATTTCTTTCAACAGTGTCATATAGTTTTCTACATACAGGTCTTTTGTCTCCCTAGGTAGGTTTATTCCTAGGTATGTTATTCCTTTTCTTGCAATGGTAAATAGGACTGTTCCCTTAATTTCTCTTTCAGATTTTTCATCATTAGTGTATATACTAATCTCTTGCATATAGGAATGAAAGAGATTTCTGTGCATTAATCTTGTATCCTGCAACTTTACCAAATTCACTGATTGGCTCTTGTAGTTTTCTGGTGGCACCTTTAGGATTCTCTATGCATAGTATCATGTCATCTACAAATAGTGACAGTTTTACTTCTTCTTTTCCAATTTGTATTCCTTTTATTTCTTTTTCTTCTCTGATTGCCATGGCTAGGACTTCCAAAACTATGTTGAATAATAGTGGCAAGAGTGGACATCTTTGTCTTGTTCCTGATCTTAGAGGAAATGCTTCCAGTTTTTCACCATTGAGAATGATGTTTGCTGTGGGTTTGTCATATATGGCCTTTATTATGTTGAGGTAGGTTCCCTCTATGCCCACTTTCTGGAGAGTTTTTATCATAAATGGGTGTTGAATTTTGTCAGAAGCATTTTCTGCATCTATTGAGATGATCATACAGTTTTTATTCTTCAGATTGTTACTATGGTGTATCACGTTGATTGATTTGTGAGTAGTGAAGAATCCTTGTGTCCCTGGGATAAATCCCACTTGCTCATGGTGCATGATCCTTTTAATGTGTTCTTGGCTTCTGTTTGCTAGTATTTTGTTGAGAATTTTTGCATCTATATTCATCAGTGATTTTGTTCTGTAATTTTCTTTTTTTTGTAGTGTCTTTCTCTGGTTTTGGTATCAGGGTGATGGTAACCTCATAGAATGAGTTTGGGAGTGTTCCTTCCTCTGAAATTTTTTGGAAGAGTTTCAGAAGGATAGGTGTTAGCTCTTCTCTAAATGTTTGATAGAATTCACCTGTGAAGCCATCTGGTCCTGGACTTTTGTTTGTTGGAAAATTTTTTTTCTTTTTTTTTTTAACATCTTTATTGGAGTATAATTGCTTTACAATGGTGTGTTAGTTTCTGCTTTATAACAAAGTGAATCAGTTATACATATACATATGTTCCCATATCTCTTCCCTCTTGAGTCTCCCTCCCTCCCATCCTCCCTATCCCACCCCTCTAAGTGGTCACAAACCACCTAGATGATCTGTTGGAAGATTTTAAATCACAGTTTCAATTGCAGTACTTGTGATTGGACTGTTCATATTTTCTATTTCTTCCTGGTTCAGTCTTGGAAGGTTATATCTTTCTAAGAATTTGTCCATTTCTTCCAGGTTGTCCATTTTATTGGCATAGAGTTGCTTTTAGTAGACTCTTAGGATACTTTGTATTTCTGTGGTGTCTGTTGTAATTTCTCCTTTTTCTTTCCTAATTTTATTGATTTGAGTCCAGTCCCTCTTTTTCTTGATGAGTCTGGCTAATGGTTTATCAATTTTGTCGATCTTCTCAAAGAACCAGCTTTTAGTTTTATTGATCTTTGCTATTGTTTTCTTTGCTTCTATTTCATTTATTTCTGCTTTGATCGTTATGATTTCTTTCCTTCTCCTAACTTTGGGTTTTGTTTTTTCTTCTTTCTCTAATTGCTCTAGGTATAAGGTTAGATTGTTTGTTTGAGATTTTTCTTGTTTCTTGAGGTAGGCTTGTATTGCTATAAACTTCCCTCTTAGAACTTCTTTTGCTGCATCCCATAGGTTTTGGACCATCGTGTTTTTATTGTTATTTGTCTCTAGGTATTTTTTTATTTCCTCTTTGATTTCTTCAGTGATCTGTTGCTTATTTAGTAACATATTGTTTAGCCTACATGTGTTTGTGTTTTTTACGTTTTTTTCCCTGTAATTGATTTCTAATCTCATAGCATTGTGGTCAGAAAAGATGCTTGATATGATTTCAATTTTCTTAAATTTACTGAGGCTTGATTTGTGACCCAAGATGTGATCTATCCTGGAGAAAGCTCTGTGTACACTTGAGAAGAAACTGTAATCTGCTGTTTTTGGATGGAATGTCCTATATATATACCAATTAACTCTATCTGGTCTATTGCATCATTTAAAGCTTGTGTTTCCTTATTTATTTTCATTTTGGATGATCTGTCCATTGGTGTAAGTGAGGTGTTAAAGTCTCCCACTATTATTGTGTTACTGTCAATTTCCTCTTTTATAGCTGTTAGCAGTTGCCTTATTTACTGAGGTGCTCCTATGTTGGGTGCATATATATTTATTATTGTTATATATTCTTCTTGGATTGGTCCCTTGATCATTATGTAGTGTCCTTCCTTGTGTCGTGTAACATTCTTTATTTTAAAGTCCATTTTATCTGATATGAGTATTGCTACTCCAGATTTCTTTTGATTTCCATTTGCATGAAATATCTTTTTCCATTCCCTCACTTTCAGTCTGTGTGTCCCTAGGTCTGAAGTGGGTCTCTTGTAGACAGAGTATATATGGGTCTTGTTTTTGTATCCATTTAGCAACCTGTGTCTTTTGGTTGGAGCATTTAATCCATTCACATTTAAGGTAATTATCAATATGTATGTTCTTATTACCAAGTGATTTTCTTAATTGTTATGGGTTTGTTTTTGTACGTCCTTTTCTTCTCTTGTGTTTCCCACTTAGAGAAGTTCCTTTAGCATTTTTTGTAGAGCTGGTTTGGTGGTGCTGAATTCTCTTAGCTTTTGCTTGTCTGTAAAGTTTTGATTTCTCCATCAAATCAGAATGAGATTCTTGCCTGGTAGAGTAATTTTGGTTGTAGTTTCTTGCCTTTCATCAGTTTAAGTATATCATGCCACTCCCTTTTGGGTTGTAGAGTTTCTGCTGAGAAATCAGCTGTTAACCTTATGCGAGTTCCCTTGTATGTTGTTTATCATTTTTCTCTTGTTGCTTTCAATAATTTTTCTTTGTCTTTAATTTTTGTCAGTTTGATTACTATGGGTCTTGGTGTGTTTCTCCTTGGGTTTATCCTGCCTGGGACTCTCTGCACCTCCTGGACTTGGGTGGCTATTTCCTTTCCCTTTTTAGGGAAGTTTTCCACCATAATGTCTTCAAATATTTTCTCAGGGCCTTTCTCTCTCTCTTCTCCTTCTGGGACCCCTATGATAAGAATGTTGTTGTGTTTAATGTTGTCCCAGAAGTCTCTTACCTCTCCATTTCTTTTAATTCTTTTTTCTTTATTCTGTTCCATGGCAGTGAATTCCACCATTCTGTCTTCCAGGTCACTTTTCCATTCTTCTGCCTCAGTTATTCTGCTATTGATTCCTTCTAGTGTATTTCATTTCAGTTATTGTATTGTTCACCTCTGTTTGTTTGTTCTTTAATTCTTCTAGGTGTTTGTTCTATAATTCTTTTATGTCCTTGTTAAATATTTCTTGCATCTTCTCAATCTTTGCCTCCATTCCTTTTCTGAGGTCCTGGATCATCTTCCCTATCATTATTCTGAATTCTGTTTCTGGAAAGTTTCCTATCTCCACTTCATTTAGTTGTTTTTCTGGGGTTTTGTCTTATTCCTTCATCAGGTACATAGCCGTCTGCCTTTTCATCTTGTCTATCTTTCTGTGAATGTGGTTTTTGTTCCACAGGCTGCAAGATTGTAGTTCTTCTTACTTCTGTTCTCTGCCCTCTGGTGGATGAGGCTATCTAAGAGGCTTGTGCAAGTTTCCTGATGGGAGGGACTCGTGGTGGGTAGAGCTGGGTGTTGTTCTGTTGGGCAGAGCTCAGTAAAACTTTAGTTCGCTTGTCTGCTGATGGGTGGGGCTGGGTTCCCTCCCTGTTCCTTGTTTGGCCTGAGGTGACCCAACACTGGAGCCTACCCAGCTCTTTGATGATGCTAATGGCGAACTCTGGGAGGGCTCACGCCAAGTAGTACTTCCCAGAACTTCTGCTGCCAGTGTTCTTGTCCTCATGTTGAACCACAGCCACACCCCGCCTCTGCAGGAGACCCTCCAACACTAGCATGTAGGTCTGGTTCAGTCTCCTATGGGGTCACTGCTCCTTCCCCTGGGTCCTGATGCACACACTACTTTGTGCGTGCCCTCCAAGATTGGAATCTCTGTTTCCTGCAGTCCTGTCAAAGTCCTGCAATCAAATCCCACTAGCCTCCAAAGTCTGATTCTCCAGGAATTCCTCCTCCCATTGCTGGACCCCCAGGTTGGGAAGCCTGATGTGGGGCTCATAACCTTCATTCCAGTGAGTGGACTTCTGTCGTATGTGTTCTCCAGTTTGTGATTCTCCCACCCAGCAGTTATGGGATTTGCTATTATTGTGATTGTGCCCCTCCTACCATCTCATTGTGGCTTCTCCTTTGTCTTTGGATGTGGGGTATCTTTTTTGGTGAGTTCCAGTGTCTTCCTGTTGATGATTGTTCAGCAGATAGTTGTGATTCCGTTGCTCTCTCTCTCGCAAGAGGGGGTGAGTGCATGTCCTTCTACTCTGACATCTTGAACCAATCTCCCTAATGAAGTATTATAAGACAAACACACTATAACCACCACCCAGGACCTGTGATAGACCCTTCCCAGATAATCCATTGGCCCACCCCCAAAAATCACATCCCCTTCCCTCCTACAGGACTCATGAGGCTGAGTTTTATGGTCATCACTTCTCTATTTTTCTTTGTAGTATAATTACCCAGGTACATTTCTGCACCATGAAATTTGGTTGCCAGCTTCCACACCAGATATAGTTATTCCTATACATGTATGTGTCTGTGTGCGAGTACACATACAGATGTCTGAACATGTTTAGAAAATAATTAAGGTTTCCCCTCTCATCATCATGTCAGTGCACTGCACCTTTTAATGCCATTAATCGGATAAACAATAAAAAAGTATTAGATGTTAATACCACAATTTTAAAAAATGAAACTGCACGTGAGACCTCAAGTATAAGCTCCAGAGACCAATTCCTCCAATAAATACTAAGCCACACCCAAAGCCACTAGGATCCTCATATATGCCCTCCAACACTATTTTTCAAATTTCACCTAAGGGGACCCCAGTGAAATAGTCTTCATCTCCAAAAAGCCTCTCATTTTTCTTAGGACAGAAGCCAGTGTCAGGGTGGAGGAGAGCTCGCCATACTACACAGCATGGCTGGCCAGGGAGAACCTGTGGCAGCTTGGGCTGGCTTGTGTCCATTTGTTGGAGCTGATTGCCAAATGTTCATGAATTGGGGGACCAGTTGTTAGGCATGGTTATTATTAAAAATTTAAATGTATACACTGATCATTAAATAAATGATATTAAAATCCAAGGTAATAAATACTGATAGCTTTTCCCCTCTATGTCACCATGCTGTATCATCTGTGACCTTCAGTTTATTTGTGTCTGTGGCATCTGTCTGTGGGAAGACTTTATAATGGTAACTCTTGCATACCTTGTTCCAACTCTGTGTTTGGTGACATCATGCTGGTAACTGGAACTCTGGCATGATGGAGGAAACTGGTAAATTCTGCAAACTAGAAACCCATCTCTCTCTCTCTCTCTCTCTCTCTCTCTCTCTCTCTCTCTCTCTCCCTCACACACACACACACACACACACACACACACACACTCACAGAGTCCCAGTTTGTCCTTCCAAGCCCCCAAATATTAAGAACTGGACACCAAGCATCTTCCAAGGTATCCTTCCCAATGTGAGACCTTGAGTGGCTTCCCATGTCAGTGCCTCACCCACCACTCCAGAGAGGAGAAGATACAGGCAGGCCCAGAGCCCGAGGCAGGACTAGTGGAGGCTAAGATGTGACCAGACCTAAGCAAGGGCTGGTGGGGGGCTGAGGACCCCTCTGAGAGAGCCAGCTGCTCACCCTCAGGTTCTCTCAGGCAGGCAGCAGGACCTCAAAGTCCTCTTGGGCACTCCCTGCCCTTTGCAATGTCTGTCTCCCCTGGAAATAAGGGTGGGCCTGCCCAGCCACCAGCCATGCAGCCCCCTCAGTCACACTGGTAACAAAGGGGTTCTACCTCATGCTGGGGTAAAATCAGGAAACTGCCTCCTGCTTATTGGGCTTCTGATCTCTTCTGGATATAGTGCTGTGGTATAATAAGAAATGAAATTAAGAGAGGGGCTCGATATTGAGTTATGTGACAATGCCTGATGATTCAATCAATCTTGTCCATGTGATAAAACCTCCATAAAAGCCCCTAAACTAAAGGGTTCAGCAAACTCAGGGTTAGAGAACACATTGATGTGCTGGGAGGGGGGTGTGCCTGGACAGGATGAGGAGGCTCCACACCTCCACCCACCCACACCTTGCCCTATGCATCTCTTCCATAGGGCTGTTCCTAAGTTTTTCCTTTACAATGAACAAGTAATAGTAAAAGCACTTTCCTGAATTTTGAGAGTAGTCCCTGTGAATTATTGAACCTGAGTAGTGTTTTGGGAGCCTCCAAATTTATAGCTGGCAGATTAGAAGTGTGAGTGATTCCTGGGACTTGTGTCCAGCATCTGAAGTGAGCACAGTCTTGTTGCTCTGAGCCCTCAGACTGTAGAGTCTGTGTTAACTCTAATTAATGTCAGAATTGAATTGAATCATTGGACACACAGTTGGTGTTGGAGAATTGAGAACTGTTGTTTGGAAAAACACCAAACAAGCGCAAAGGCAGAGAAAGTGCTGTGTCCTCTCTGAGAATGCCAGTGCCCCTTGTCATTCTCTAAGCCTGTTTCCAAAGGAGCGCACAGTACCTTCTGCTTGACTTTGGAAGGCAGTCTTGCCCACACCCCTCCATTGCATGGCAGGCTCTGGAAACTTTCCTCCCATTCTTCATTACAGGGTTCAGCCATGTCCAGAAAGCTATATCCCACCTCTTCCAGCTTCTCTCATGTGCTCCACCTACATCTCCAAGTCCCCAGGTCCAGAGCCTCTTCTGATGGTGCCCTGTGTCCCAGCCTTAGCACACCTCCTGCTGTGTCTCCCTGGCAGCCCTCCCTTCCATTTCTGTTCTGGGGCAGTTCACTGTAAATTCATCCTGACCACAAGCATGGGCAGCAAGGGGACAGGCCTGGAGCAGAAATGAAACCCCAAGCCCGAAGTTGATCTGCAAAGGAGGTTCCATCTACAGGGAAGTCAACAGGAGCAGATTCCAGCCAGCTCCAATGAAAGAGAATGGAGGGATGGCTTACCCCCTCCACTCTCCCTGAGCAAAATCACTCAGTGTTCCTTTGAAGAGCCCAAGGTCACATCCAAAGTGCTTCTGGTTATCAGTGTGTAACTCCCATTCCCAGCCCTTGGCAGGGACCTCAGTTTGCATGGGAAGGGGGAAGAGACAGAGTAAATCAAAGGGTTTGAGGGGAAGGAGAATTGTAAGAACATAAAAGCAAGATTGGAGCCAACATGATCTAGGGTAGAGGCTGAACTCGGCTACTAACTAACTGTGTAAACATAAGCAAGTCACTTACTTGATTTCACAGATTCTCCTTAAAATAGAGGCAATATAAAATCCTTATTTTGAAGGTAAAGTGAGGAGACCCCAAGGCAGACCCTTGTAAATGTGATAACACATGATGACAGGAAAGGTAAGATCAACAGGGGAAGGCTGAGGCCACCCAATTCCCGGGGCCACCCCAGACCCACAGGACTCCAGCTGGCCCTGCCCCCTCATGGCGACCCCAGGGCTAGCCAAAGATGCCAGTCTGAAGCGGTGACCAGAGGGAGCTGGGAGAGGAAATTGGAAATGAAACAGAACAAAAAATTGAAAACAACACAAATGGAGAAGAAAGACGTGAGACTAGAGAGGCATCTTGTGTTCACTGAAGTGATGAGGCTTCAGCCAAAGAGAAGGGGATGCAGCCCAGTGATACTGAGACCTGGTGTCAGATGCCTGGCCATCTGTAGAGCAGGGATAAAATACACATTTAAAATGTGTTTTCTCCCTCATCAGCTATTCCCTTACACAGAGAAGGCAGGCTTGAAGACATGTTTTCAACCTTTTCAATCTCTTTCAATTCAAGAGAATGAAAGTTTTTGTTTTGACAAACAGAAAGAGAGCAAAATAGTCCCTGGAACTCACAATCATCTAGTATTTGAATGTGTCAGAAACAGCTTGTTTTTGTCTGAAATGACGTAGCTGCCCCTACAGATCTGTCCACATGTATGTTCTGTTCCTTTCACTCTGGGAACAAAAACAAAGGGTGTGATCTACAGTTGACAGTTTTCTGCGGAGCATTCTGTGTGCCAGGTGCAAACAGAGTGGCTCTCACAACTCACCCCAGGTTCTCTATAATTGATTCTGAACAACTGGAAACATGTTCAAGGGCATGCTGAGTTCATCAAGGTTTTCTCCCAACCAAGCAGCATATGTGAGACAAACATTCAGAAAACAGACCCCAGGGAAGGCTGAAGAGGGCCAGAGAGCACCCCAAAGGTGCTGCAGGTGGGGAGTTCGGGGATGCCACTGCCGAGTCAGGCGGCACTGGGCAGGATCCCAAAGTATGCATCCCTTAGAAATCAGAGGCAGACAACATATGTAAAAATGAAGGCAGGTTTCACAATATAGTGATCTCGCTCTCTAAATAAAGCTGTGGTTCTCCAACTGAGGTACACAACCAACCCTCTGGGGTGGTGGTTAGAATGCAGATTCCCATGTTCCTCCCCCAGAAGTGACTGTGGATTGGGACCACAATTAATTCTTACCTCTCCCACTGACTAGCTTGTTACTTTGTCACCTTTGTGTGCCTGAGGTTACCTAAGTTAAGGGCCTCATCTAGACCCCGGGGATACTAATGGCTTTTTTATTAGTTTTTCAGGGGCTGTAATAGTTCAGTGATGTAGTGTCATGTGTCTGGCACACAGAAAGTGCTCAGAATACATTGCTTTTGATAATATGATAAGACATCATGTGCTTCTCAGATTCCATGGAATTCTTTGTTCTAAGAATCCATCCTTCTCCATTGTCACCCTGGTTCGTGGATCGGTCCAATACACAGACTCCGGGAAGGAATCTTGTTGAGTCAATGTCCTTGCAGGTTCTGTCTCTTAGCAACAGTCCAGGCTCTTGCTCCTCCGCCAGTCACTGCTGAGTGACCGAGACCTAACCTGCCCTTTGCCTGCAGGACACAGCCGGGGGTGGGTCCTATGATGGGACAACAGAGGCCCCTCTTCAATAGTTATTTAATTGAGCCTGTATTTGCAAACAATCCTTTTCACCCTCACTGAGTCAAGCAGGAAAGGCATTTGTAAAATGGCATTAGGAAGCATGCATCTCAGGAAGGGCCTGAGGACCACATGGGATAGCTCTTAGCCATGACAGTACAGGTGGCACAGGTGGCTCAGGTATGGGATGGAAGGCTCCCCTCCAGCCTTTGCCACTACTGCCCTTCAAAGCTGCATGCCTCCCTGCAGCCTACCAGAGGGCAGGTACAGAGGATCCTTGCTCATAGCACCTGGTCTTCCAAAGCCAGGTCGATGGATCAGGCGTATCAGGGGGAGCCTGCCCCTCGTTGCAGGCAGCCATGAAACTAGCTTCCGGCTCCCTTGGGGTCAGGGGTCCTGAGGTCCCTGGGAATTCTGAGCATGGACAGAGTGTGGAATGCATCCAATGCCCCAAGGCAGAATTGCATGGGAGCATTGGGGAGGCACTCAGGATCTGGTGTCTCCTCGGTACCATCGCATCCCTGCTGTGTCCCCTCCGGGGAAGAGAAGTTAGCACCCATCCAGGGACACAATTCACTGCCCCTGAGCCCTCTCAGATTCTGACCACAACCATCTCTCACAGAGCAAGTAGCTGTCTGAGCCCAGGTTCCTGGGAAAGCCCTGAAGGCCTTGGGAAGCAGCTGACACATCCTAATGCCCCTCCCCCTTTCTGCAGAACGGCTGCTCCCCGCACTCTGACTAGCACAGTGGCACTGCTCTCTTTACCAGATAAACCGCTGCTAAGCAGCTCCTAACTATAGCCCCAATCTTCTCTCTCCTGAGCAGAAAATTCCACAAGGATATTCTGTGTCTTACAGCCCTCTATCTGAGACTCCATATCAGTCAGGGTAGGAGCCCTGTTCATGCCTCCTGTTTCCCCAAGTCAGCCACTGTGGCCATGGACAGAGGCACTGGTCAGCCATCCCAGCCCCAGGGCCCAACCCCAGCTCCCTTCTCTGTCCATGTGGGGTCAGGCCACCTTGACTGGCAGCTCTGCAGGAACCGCATAGGGTGTGAGGGTGGCACCCCCAAGAAAAACAGCAACAGGATACTGTTGCTAGAGGTGCTGATACCACACACACACGTAAGCACTCGCTCACACACATTCACACACAACACACCTGCACTCACACTCACTCTGATACATGCACACAATACACAGTTATACACATGCACTCATACACATATGCACCGATAGTCACACAAGCACACGTTTACATACACACACCCTCATACATACACTTGCACTCACACACGTATACACAGATGGTTGCACAAATACATGTATACACACATACAGACTCCTTCCTATACACTCACACAAACCTGCCCTCACAGATACGCACACACCCATACACACTCACACATATACACTTGTACACACACTCTTATGCTCACACGTGCTCACACACTTACACACTTATACACACTCACCCTCTGATATCTCCCAGATGCAGGGCCTCGTGGTAGCACTTGTGACTAGATGTGGGGAGAGGAGGGCCACAGAGTGGTACCCAGCCCATCAGGATGATGGAGGCTCCCCATATTTCTAAGAAACAGAAACAGAACCAGAGAAGAGGGATGGGTCCCACCCGCTTTGTCTCAGGAGATGAGAGGAGGCACACAAGGGACTATTGAAAGTCCCAGTTGGAAGACAGCAGGAGTCGGGGGTCGAGGTCCAACTCTGAGGTCAGCTTAGTCTAAGTGTGGATGAAGCAGCCACAAGGGCTCGTTTTCTGCAGGGGGATTTCTTCTTCCCCATGGGGCAGGGTGTGAATGTGAATCATTAATTGAGGAAGCGTCCCCTGGAGGGGCAGGGGAGTGAAGACAGACAGGAGATGGGAAGAAAACAGGGAGCAGGCTTGTTAAATTTTCAGCGTTTTGCAAGCCACTTGTTAAGGTCAGCTATTATTAAAAATTGTGATATCAACATGCAATTACATAAACTGTATCAAAACAAAGGCACCGCTAACACTCCTGCCTCCCTATTTTAGCACGTTTTCCTATCAGACAGCTCCCGAGGCTGCCTACCCCTTAGGGTGGCGCTGACACAGCTGCCACCTCCAATTCAGCCAGGGTGGGAGCATTTGCATCGTGGGAACCAGCAAAGGTTACGAATGCAGATACTTGTGCTCTTCTGGAGAGCCAGTTGTTAAGGCTTTATCAGTACATGCCTGGTTGGACAGTGCATTATTGAGTAGGTTACCTGGGGAAGCCTCAGGGGAACCCTCTAGAATGCTTGACTCTGAGTCATTCCAACCCAAGCAATTGTCCGCCAGATCTTGTCACTCATTGGCTAAAGCCAGTTCCCAGGGTATTGGGAGGGGGTCATTGCTAACTGCAGGGCGCTCCGGCCCTCTTCTTGCATGGGCTCAGCTCCCCAGCATCCAGAGAAAGTCAAGCCTGAGATAGGGGTTGTGAGCAGGGCACCGACAGCTTCCGCTCTCTCTCAATGCTCCTTTTTATCCTTTCTGCATTCTTCCTTCTACCTGACATCGTAAATATGTACAATTTGCCTACTCATAAGTCACCTGGGTCCACTCACCTCTAACTCATACCTTGCAACACCCTGGCCAGCTGGCCCGGCTGCCTTCTGGCCAGGCTGATTCCAGCACAGCCCTTTTCATGGAGAGACGTGTGTGCCCTGTGGTCCCAGGAAAGGAAGACATCAGATTGTGCAGGTGGGATGGGAAGAATAAAATTCTGGATCCACCAAGTGGTTTACAGATCACAGTAGACCTGAGCGCAGAAAAGCCAGTTCTTTCTACTACTTTCTATCCTTTCATGCTAAAGTGCTCTACAGCTCAGCATGCTCCAGGGACTCTGCCTTTGAACACACTTCTGTAGTCAGGAGACAGCAGACACCACGAGGAAAGACTGTGTGGGAAGAGGAGGGGACATTCCTGGCAGCTCTTGGCTCTTCGCAGCCCATCCTGCTTCTTCTCACATCATCTCAGGACCTGGGGACCCAGCCGTCAACCAAGTCTGACAACTCAGACTCAGTTAGTAGAGATCAAGTGTGTGCTCTTTGAATGTATTTCTCCCTCCTCCAAAAGCGTGAGTTTAAGATAATTTCCTGACTCATCCATGACTTCCCTTGCAATCTTCCAGTGTACTGTGTTAGCGAGCCTATTCAGTTGACTAATTTCCTTTTTTTTTGTAAAATACAGTACCTTGAAAAGAAATGAAAGGATGAAGTGGTTGACTCAGAATGACCCCACTTGGGTTTTCTTTCAGTGTGACCGTAGGTAGCACTTAGAGAAAATAAAGCCGTTGGACATCTCTGCCGGGAACAAAAAAAAAAAGAGATTCAAATTTCTTGTATTTCAGACTTGGTTCTCAGCTCTCCAGGCAGGAGAATGAGTCACAATAACAAATTAATCACATGTGAACGCTTAAAACCCAACTGCCAATTCAAAAACACAAGCTGCCGTGAAACTATCATTACCTGCTGCAAACCCAAACAAGCCTGAACTCCATAACCCATTCCCTGGGCCGGTGCAAGTGGCAGGCAAAAAGTGCCAGGGAGCTAGCCTGTCAGAATGTGACCTCTGTGAGTTCACACATACCCGGGCCCCAGACAGTCCTCATTACTGTAACAGTGGCGACAACAGAGCCTGCCTCTGTGGCTCTCTTGCTCCACCACACCGAAAGTGCATTAAATCACTGTTGCTGATCAGGCTTCTATAGGGGTGGAGGTGAATGCTTCCATGGCCATTTTACAGATAGGAAAACAGAGGGAGAGTAATCTGAGCATCAATCTTTGATTGCGTTAGAATGATTAGAAATTGGGACTGGTACACAACATGCCTAGACTCAGCAATAGTTCAAAATATCTGGGGAGTAAAATTTGTTACTCAATTTCAAGTGAGAGGCCAGTGCTTGATTTGTATAAGGACTGTCATACATGTATTACTCCCATCCAATTCCTTTTCATCCCTGACTTCAGATTGCAAGAGGTCAGATATCTGTTTATGATCTATGTCTACCTTTTTTAACATAACTGTGATATAGTGAAATCTATAAAAATTTTTACTTACTTAAAAGACAAACAATCAGTAGCATAAGTTTTCTTTTCATTGAGACCATTTTTCTCAAAAGTCATGCTACTGCTGTCAAATGTATCAAGGCATTGTCTATACATCCATCTGGCAGGTTCTGATTTCCTTCTTTCTCCCACATCGAGATCAAAACCGTTCCTTTTTTTTTTTTTTTTTTTTTGTGGTACGCGGGCCTCTCACTGTTGTGGCCTCTCCCATTGCGGAGCGCAGGCTCCGGACGCACAGGCTCAGCGGCCATGGCTCACGGGCCCAGCCGCTCTGCGGCATGTGGGATCTTCCCGGACCGGGGCACGAACCCGTGTCCCCTGCATTGGCAGGCGGATTCTCAACCACTGCGCCACCAGGGAAGCCCAAAACCGTTCCATTTTAAACCTTTTTGGTTATCCACTTTACCTTCCATTCTCTGGGCATGGTAGCAACCATCCTGATGAGCCAAATATCAGAAGCTTTCACCACATTGCCTGGATATAACAGGAAGCCCAGAGATATGCATGATATTTCCCTGCTGAATTTCTTACCAATCAGCTTAGTGGCACGTGAAATTCATTTCACATTGATTTAGAAAAATAAGGTGATATTTCCTGCACTTGACTGCAGTGGAGCATATCAGCTAGTATTAGATTGAACTCCATAAGACAGAAGTCATATGTCAGCAGCTTAAAGAAGATAGGGATTATTTTTATCCTACATAAACAAGTTTAAAGAAGCAGTCCCAGACTCCTTCTAAAGTTCCAATTCACCATCCTTGGTGAGTGGCTTCCAACTTCAAGGCTACCTCCTGGTCCAATATGACTGCTGGAGTGTAGCCATCATGTCTGCATTCCAAGCAGGAAGAAGGATAAAGGTGAAAGGGCCAGAAGGAGTATGCCAGTCACTCTCCCTTCCTTTAAGGTGCTTTCCTGGAAGCCCCACCCATCATCTCCTGCTTAAATTTCAGCGCCTAGAATTCAGGCACAGCCACACCAACTTACAGTGAAGGCTGAGAAATTTGGATTTTATAGCTGGACTTATTGTTATTCTTAGTAAAAAAAGGGTTCTGTGGCTAAGGAAGAAAAGATGTGAGTATTGACTGGGCAAATTGTAATCTGCCACATAAAGTAAAATTAATGATTAATATGTGTACCTACCCTCAAATTTTTGCTTACAATTTCTTAGATACCTGAAAGTCTATTTTCCTTAGATTCAAAATTCCTGACTTAGAGACTGATAGTTCTTCATTACCTTTCTTGTATTGTTATTTCAAAACCCCTTACATTACGGTGGTATTATAAAAAATAATCATAACATTTACTTAGCAGTTGACTGGTGGAACTGACAAACAACTCTTCTAAAATATCTCCAGGACTCTATGTGCTTCTCAATAAAATGAAGTTGCATTTAACTAGCACAGAGCCAGCCATGGAGGACAAGATGAAGACATATTTTGTACCAAATATATAAAAGAAGCTATTTTTCATTCTTAACATTCTTCAAAAGGCTGTGCTGTTCTTCTACTTAAACCATAATAGGAGTAAAATTTTGATCCACAAATAGAATAGAATATAAAGAGAAAAAGAAGAAAGGTTTTTCTGAAGCATTTGGATGAGATTTTGAAGCAAAAACAAGAGAGAAGAAAAGGGTGACAGAGGATGCTTTTGCCCAAATGAATTTTTGGAAGTGAAGTTAATTTAGCTGTCACAGATGTACCACAAGGGGAAATAGGAACTAATTTATTATGCCCCTGAGGGGGAAGGGAGGACGTGGGAGGACAACCTTCAGGCAGGATGCCTATGGAAACCAGAAGGTGGTGTGAACCACCAGGAACACTTGGCTGCCCTCCCAGGTGAGAGGGCAGCATTAGGGCAGGAGAAAGGAAAAGCCACAATCTCCTCCCTCCCAGGTGAGAGGGCAGCATTAGGGCAGGAGAAAGGAAAAGCCACAATCTCCACCCAAGTGCAGAAAGGAAGAACCAATATGTGTTTATATCTGACCAAATGACTTTTGTTGATATGTACCTTTTGCATTAATTTTCAAGCATCTCATCTACCTTTGAAAATTTCCAAATAGATTGAGGGTAGTGATATTCCTGCCCATTTGGCAATCCTCTCTCTACTCACAGAAGAGTGGCAATAGCTTCCTTGTCATTGGGGCCATGAGAGGCATTTCCTACCCATGCCCCATCACCATCAGATCTTTCAGTGAGAGCCATCTGTGAGAAGGAATGGGCATCTATTCCCATGCCAAACACAAGCAGGTGTGTGTGGGGAGATTGAAGCCTCGCCATGGAGAGACACCATCAGCTCTCCTCCCACTAAGCCCTTCGCCTGAACCTACACTTCCTCTTCCCTTGTCAGGAGATATTTTGACTATGAAAGTGTGTTTTGGGATCTATGATTCTTGTCCCACTGACTCTTTCTAAGTCTTTTTGTTGGAATAACTCTCTACTCTGATGGAAACACTTTATTATCATCAGCACAAAATAGGAAAGCAGAAGCATGATTATATCAAGACTAAACAGGAACATCTAAAAAAAATGCTGAAGGGTCAGGAAGGACAAACTTCAGCTTGCCCTCATCGTAGAAAGAACAGGTTGAAATTCACAATCAGACACAGGGTGGAAAGGGTTACCTGGAGCACGCCCATCCCTAACTTTAGCTGGACCCCCTGAACAAAAGTACAAATGGAGGCTCAGGTATAATAGGTTAAATATTTTAAAGTTATCAATTAAGCTTACAAACTGTTGAATAGAATATGCTCTATTCTTCCACCTTGACAAATATACCTCCATAATGACTTGGAAGGCCAGACTGGAATCTAGACTTCTCTTTTTCCTTGGAGGCATTGACGTGAGCAAACCCAGCTTCTAGCCCTAGAGCGTGATCATGGCCCTCCTTTCCCCTTGGCTGGCTCTGTCCCCCACCCTTAGGGCCTCCCATGCATGTCTACACAGCCTCACACCCATGCTCTGTCAACCCCTTCCAGCATCCCTTGATCACCTTTAGGTCTGGGGTAGAGACCCTAGTGGTGAGGTTCACTCTCAGGAGGATGATGTAGGGTGGGACCTGGGAGTAGGCTGAGGTCTGTTGGGGGCAGGAAGAATACTCTAGATGGTGATGCAGTCTCTGGGCAGTCTTGTACCCTTGGCTCTGTGGACTTCTCATCCCATTGGAAAGACCCAGAGCAAAGGTTTTTCTTGACCAGGTAAGGTGTGGTAGAGCCCTGCCAGATAGAAGAATTGCAAGAAAGTCTGTGGATAGTTCCCTGAACTGTAGTACATGCACAAAGCAAGTTCAGTAAGCTCGCGTATATTACCAAGAGTTGGGGGAATCCAGGAAAACCTCCATAAAAGCAATTTAGTTAGGTCTTAAAGGATGGGTAGACATGAGAAGGAAGACAGAGTCTCCCAGGCAAGATAGTATTTGAGCAGTCTGTTCAGAATAGGCAGTCAGAAAGGAACTCAAAGTTTGGAGAACAAGATGGTAAAGAAAGGATGGAAAAGGTGCCTTGATAGGTTGACTAGGAGAGTGTTATGAGCTGAACCCTGTCCCCCACAAAATATACATTGAGGTCCTAACCCCCAATACGTCAGAACATGACCTTACTTGGAATTAGGGTCTTTGCCGATGTAGTCAATTTAAGATGAGGTCATTAGGGTGGGCCCTAATTCAACATTACTGGTGTCCTTATACAAATGATAAATTTGGACACAGAGACAGACACACACAGAAAGAGAAGCCTATGTGATACTGAAGGCAGAGATCAGGGTGATGCTGCTAAAACCAAAGAACAACAAAGTTCACCAGCAAACCACCAGAGCTGGGAGAGAGGCCTGGAAAGGATTTTTCCATCACAGCCTCAGAAGAAACCAAAACTGCTGACAACCTGACCTTGGACTTCCAGCCTCCAAAACTGGGGCACAGTAAACCTCTGTTATTTAAGCCACACAGTCTGTGGTTACAGAGCCTGAGCAAACTCAGAGAGGGAGTTTGCCTATATTCTGCAGAGGGTGGAGAGCCATAGAATTTTTTGGAGCCAAGACGTAACATGATCAAAGCAATGTTATTGGAAGATTAATGTAGCAGGTGTGAAACGTGACAGGTGATAGAAGGAGCATGACTGGTGTTCGCAATGGCGTTCAGCTGCTCTCTTAGCAGCGAGCTGTGGGAAGGTTCTTCAGTCCTTGCAGGCTGATGAATGTGCATGCCAACCGTGGACAGCATGGTTCACGTCTGCTTGCTGTTCTCTATCCCGACTGTAAGCTCCCTAGGACTGGCCTTGATGATTTGTACAGCAAGATGAGAAGGGCTCAACTCACCCAGGCAAGACAGCCATCCATCTGCATCTTCCTCTCCGTGGATTTGGTGATGAGGAGTGGTCCAAACCCACCCATTAAGCCAGCCACTGAAGAGGGTCCCATATCTTCAGTGGGGGTGGTCCTATGACTTTAATGGCACAGAATCTGGGGCTACTTTATTGCAAGGTTAGTGAAATGAGAACAGACATAGGGAAGAGGAGGGACCCATCCACAATCATATTTTACCTGAATTTGCATTGCCACAGGCGTACCACAAGGGTTTAATTTAACTTGTCTCCACTCAATAACCAAATTACTTCTGTTGACTCTAGGCTCCTAATTGAAAGTCAATTTTGTTCTCTGTCCTCACACGAGCTTGGATCTACCAGAGACTTCAAGAGAGGAGGGTACCTAAGGGCAGATGGTAGTGTAAGGAGAGAGTTTGCAGTGTTCTCTAAAAGATAGGAGATCAATTTCACAGCAAAAGCAACATTAGCATTTGTGGCCTCCTCCCCTAAAAGCACCCTGACCTCTTTGACTGTCTTATGCATCTGACACAGCAGAGATTAGGCTATGCTATGACAGTGCACAACTGAAAATCTCAGTGCTTGGAACATCCAAGGTTTAGTTTCAGCCTATCCACATAGATAGCTCAGAGCAGCAAGGCTCTCTGCTCATCTCTGATGCTCAGAGGCCAGGCCCCTGGGGCAGCTACCAACTTAAAAGCTGTCCGGTACCACATGGAAGGTCAAAGAGCTCTGCAAGGCCTTGAATTGAAAATCAAATATTCAGCATGGAGGTGATGTGGTTCACTCAGATTCTAGCTCATGGCCCACCTAGACCTAATGAAGCCAGAAGAAAGGGCTGTTCTATTCTTAGATGTGGGGTTGAGGACAGCAAGACTTGGTGGTCAGCGTTGGTAACTATCACATCCCCATAATCCTGCAATTCAGTGTTATCCTCCCATTTCACAGATAAGGCTCAGAGAAGCTGCAGGACTTGCCCAAGCTTACATAGTGAAGATTGGAACTCAAGCTAATGGATTCCAAAGATTATGTCTTTTCACTCTCATTTGCCTGTTTAGCATTCTCCCTCTCCCTGTCTCAATCTCTTCCTCTCCCCCACCATCTCACACACACACACACACACACACACACACACACACACACACACATACACACACACACACACACACTTCATACACATATCTCTTCACCTCTACCTCCTTTTATTTTTCAGCTTTTAAAAAACTGAGTGCTTGGTACAAACAGGATTCCTGAGTTATAGATAGCCCTCATTCAACTGGAGGTCGTTCTGTACTCAGATGTTCATCGTTACAAATTGAAACTGAACGCAAAATACTCAGAACTCAGTTCAAAGTGCTGTCAGCATAAGAATAAATAAAAAGACTAATTTTTGCCCCATGTCTACGACTGCCATTATTTTGCATAATATCAAAAAATTTAAGAGGGAAAGCAGGAAAAAGCTTAACTCTTGTAAGAATTCACTCCACAAACAGTGAGAATTTGGAGAGTTGTTCTTTGCCTTTGGAATTTAAAGGGCAATGTTCTCATTCCCTACATCACTGTGGTATTCCGGCGATGTATCAAAGCTAAGGCTTCCGTAGACGTGAGCAGCTTTAATTGCAAGGATTTCAACTGTTTTAACAAACAGTTACAGATAATAAAATGCCAGCTGGTGTATGAGATACTAGTAGCGTTTGTGCTTTAATGTGTAAAACTATTATAGCTCTTATCGTCAAGGCACCAAAAGCAATGAGGGAGGATGACTCAGAAAATAAATATTCTGAATAATCCTGACATCAGAGACAGCTGACAGGAAAATGTCTTTGATTACAGAAGACACTTTGGGAAAGTATCAGTTGTTGTCAACTCTTGCCAGAATTGCAAGTGACCTTGAAAAGACCAATTTTGGTGGAGCTGTGTGAGGGGAAAGAAAATTGCAGTGAGTTGATGAGAGAAAGTCTCTTATGAAGTGGGGCTGTGAAATGACAAGGAGAATTGGAGAAATAATGAAAGGAATGTGGCATTGAGAAAGGAGTTTTTTTGAATGGTTAACATTAGACCTTCTATTTTACCACTTCAAGTGAAATGTGGAAGCCTCACTCCCATTTAGATCCTTTTATGTTCTCTGTTTTTATCTTTGTCATGAGTATCAGATGGTGTTATAATGTTTGCTTCACTCATCAAATACGATTTTGAAAACTCATGAGCTCATGAACATGAGACCTGTCTCCATTTATTTAACGTTGTTTAATAGAATTTTCTGGTTGTCTCCATAAAGTTCTTGTATATTTTTGCTAGATTTATTTTTCATTGCCACACTAAATGACATTTTTAAGTATATTTTATAATCATTTGTAGCTGAATATTAAAGGTAGATGATTTCTGGGTATTCATTTGTATCTAGCATCCTTTCTGAACTCTCTTATAAAAGTTATAAAAATGTGTCTCCAGATAGATTCTCTTCAGTTCATTTGTAATCACATCATCCATGAAAAGTGAGAGTTTTATATTTTTTTCTTTCCTATCTTACACTCTGATCTATCCTTCCTGTCTTAATGAACTGAATAGAACATCCAGGGCCATAACAAATAAAAGCAATGATAATGGACATTCTTGTCTTATTTACAATTTTAAAGGAACTGTTGTTGGCATCTCACCCTTAAGTATATTTCCTAGAGATTTCTGATAGACACACTTTATCGAGTTAAGGAAGTTCCATTCTACTCTTAGTTTGACAAGATTTATCGTAAATGAATGTTGAATTATATAGAAAAAAGGGGGAAAAACTCATAAGCAAAAGTACAGTCTAGTTTGTGTGCCCATATTTCTGCTCTTTCCACTTTTCCTTCCACCATCCTGATGCCCTGATGCTCCAAGATTCTTTCAGTGTCTCCTTTCTGTTTGAAGAAACTTTCAGTGTGGGTCCTCTAGAGACAAATTCTTTCAGGTCTCTTTTATGATTAGGAAAACGTCTTTATTTTTCTCTTCATTCCTAAAGGATAGTTTTGTTGGATTTAGACTTCACAGTTGACAGTTCTTTTCTCTCAACCCTTGAAAAATGTTGTGGCTCATCCTTCTGGCCTCCACGGTTTCTGATGAGAAGCCCACTGTCATTTGAATCACTGTTACACTATAGGGAATGTGTCATTTTTCTGTGTGTGTGTGTGTGTGTGTGTGTGTGTGTGTGTGTGTGTGTGTGTGTGTGTTTAGATTTTAGAAGTTTAATTATGATGTGTCTTGGCATGGACTTCTTTGTGCTTATCCTATTTGGGATTTTTTCAGGTTCATGAATCTGTAGGTTTGTGTCTTTGGCCAAACGTTGGGTGTTTTAAGCCACTATTTCTTAGCGTATCCTTTCACTTTCATGCTCTCCTCTCCTATTGGACTCCAATAATATGAATGTTAGATCTTTGTTATGTAGTCCTACAGGTCATTGAGGCTCTGTTCTTTTTTTCTCAATCTTTTTTTTTTCTGTTGTTCAGATGGGGTAAATTCTATTGATCTGTTTTCAAGCCAGTTGCCTGCACACTGGTAAACTGCTGATGAAAGAAACTAAATAAGATTGATTCATAGGATTAATGTCTATTTGGGGTCTGTGTCCATGATTTTAAATGAAACCAGTAAGTCCAGTTGAATAATAGTTTTTACATAAAATTCTGCTTGGACACAGACGGGAAGAAGAATGATATTTAAGTTGAAGCAGATTAGGGTTTTGGCAGGTAACTGTAATGAGGGACAGGATATCAAGAGAGTTGACTGTAATGAGAACTCATGGAGGGAGGTGAAGAGATCATTGAATGGATGGCCTTGGTGGAGGTCAACTGTTTTGCAACTAAAAAAATAGGAGTCATTGTTCATGTTTTGGGATGCTCAGAGTTAAATTTTTATATAATGGTTAGCATACCTTTCAGGATATGATGGAAGATTGACTGGCTGAAGTGAGGGAGAGGAGAAAGTAGATGAAGGTGAAAAAGTAACAGAAGGGTGATATATGATGATATATGGGCCATCCAGAAGATGATCTATTTATTGTCCAAACAAAACACTTTTGAGGACACTCTTGAGAGGTGTCAATACTAATTATTCAAGAACAATAGATCTAAATTGAGGCTGTTCCAGAGAAACCAAGATATATGACCACCCTAGTCACCCATAAGCTTTGTGACCCCACTGTGAATGGTCACTGGAATACAGTAAGATACAAAGCTGTGGCTGGGTCTCATGTCTTCAATGACTAGGGAGATAGTGGCAGTAAGCAATAGTAGAGGATGGCAGAGACAGATGGAGTACATCCTTAAGTATTGTGGAGTTTTGATTAGGAAGGAAGGAGAGGAAAAGTACATGAGGAAAAAGCATCATCTTGAGATGTCTGTAGTGAGGATGGTGTACCTGGAAGACGGGCAGATGTCCAAAGGTGAGAGCAAAGGTCAAAGGAGAGCTTGAGGGCACAGGGTTCAGCACATAGTGTGGTGGGAGAGGAGGATGTACCATAGGATCACATTGGCTCTTGCAATGGCGTTAGGGATGGAGAGGTAAAGGATCCTTAGACATTGGATCTTTGGACAGCTATCAGTGATAAAAGCAAACAAGGATAAAGCATGATGGGCAAAAGACAGGATCAATCCATTTGAAAGTTGACCTCAATCATAAGGCCCCTCATTACAACTCATCACACTGAGGATGGAGGGGTAAGGGCAGGGCAGGGGTGGGGAGAAGTTCCCACCGCAAGAGCCAGTGGTGATGTGAAGACTTCAGATGGTATGTGCAAAAATAACCCCTGCCTTGTTAGTGCTGTCTCTTCACCTGGCATTTCCCTTTACATTCTAAAGAAATGTTTCACTTCCCATTTTACCCTCTGGACTTATTTTGCTCTACATTTAAGTGAGCTATTGTGTAAAACATATCCTCCTTCTCTTCAAGCTTCATTTTCCTAGAATTTGGAGATTTAAGAATCATGTTATAGCAATTGAACCAAAAAACAAAATTTAAATAAGCCTATTGGATGACAATTGTCTTGTTTACTCAATAATCAATAAGTGTTCTGAGAAACCTTTACATTACTCTCAGGCATAAGATCACTATGGAGAAATTGGGAAATGGGAAAGTGTTGATTAAAAAGAGTTTAACATCTTGGGCTGCATAATGAAAAGGAATATTGATGTTCTCCATCTTAGTGCATTTTCCCAAGAGAAATCAGAAATTCTCTTTCTGGTTAAAGGTAAAAACTCCCAAGTCAAGTTTAAAGGGCCAATAAACAGGAAGCTCAGTTCTGCTGGTCCATATAACGTGAACAGGACGTAGTGAGTGGTTTGCAAAAAGGTGGTGCAGTTTTTAGGAAGTGAATGTAAAATCCTCATCACCGATGTTCAGCCTATGTGTATGACAGCCTCTCATGCAGTGGTCACAAATGAACTTAGTTTATGACCCCATGTTGGTCTCAAAACGAATTATCTTCTAGCTGCTGATCCTTCTGGGTCACTGAGAACAGTTATTAATAGATAGTTTCCAATACTTCATCAGACTGTTTTTGCTCACAACACATCTGACACCAAATGTGTGAGGTCTTCTTCACACCAACAATCAGTTTTTTAGTCTCCAGTCACCCACTGGGTGTGGTAAAATTCAATTGAATTCTGACACTAACTATCCAGACTTAGCCTAGATCCCACAGGTGTAAGGTCTCACTCAGTCCTAGAGGACTGTCCTCGCTTCAGATGCCTGTCACAAGTATTGGATGTCCCATGTACGCACACTTCTGTCCAACTTGACTGCAATATCAGACGTTCCCACAACTGCTCTCCCCTCAGGTTTGGTGATTGGCTAGAGTGGCTCACAGAACTCAGGAAAAGAGTTTATTATAAAGCATACAACACAGGAGCAGCTGGGTGAAGAGATGTGTGTGACAAGGTATGGGGGAAGGGAGGCAGAGCTCCTATACTCTCTCTGGGTGTACCACCCTCCCAGCACTTCCACACTTTCATCAACCCAGGAGCTCCCAAAACTCCATCATATAGGGGATTTAATGGAGGTTTCATTTCATAGGCATGATTTGTTAAGTCATTGGCCATTGATGATTAACTCAATCTCCACCTTCTCTAACTTCTCTGGAGGGACACCAGGGATTGGGACTGAAAGTTCCAACCCACTAATCAAGGTTTGATCTTTCTGGAGAAGAGCCGTCATTTTTAAAGCTATCTTGAGGTCCCCAGACACCAGTCTCCTCATTAACAAATAAAACACTCATCACTCTGGAGATTCCAAGGGTTTTAAGAACCATGTGCCAGGAAGCAGAAGTAACAACCAAATATGTATTTCTTATTATGCCACAATTTCCTAAACCCTAAGTGTTCTTCTGCTAACTATGTTTAAAAAATTCAGAGAAACTAGAAAGTATGAAGAGTTAAATTTAAAAAGTTACTTTGGGAATTCCCTGGCAGTCTAGTGGTTAAGACTCTGCACTTCCACTGCAGGGGCCACGGGTTCAGTCCCTGGTTGAGGAACTTAGATACCACAAGCCATACAGTGTGACCAATAAATAAATAAATAAAATAGAAAAATAAATTTTTAAGTTATTTTGGCTAACTTTTATTTTTCTTTATGTTTATTTCATTTAAAAGACCCTCCATTATTGTTTTCACTTCCAGTCAACTCCAGGATACAAATTGTTGAGATTGGTTTAGCCCATTCTGTAAGAATCTCTATAGTATTTTTAAAATACAAGAGTTACAAAATTAGTTGCCAACTTTTAAGAGCCAGAAAAATCTCACATTTAAAATACCCCAACATCTTTTTTCTCTTGGAAAGCGGTATAATTTTACAACTCTGTGCTTCCCATTCACAGGAGGCATAGACTGTCCTTTTCACCAGAGGCCTGCCAGTGTCTCATACCTCATATCCCTGATCAATCTTACTAATTTATGTTAACAGATTGTCCCTGTAGACAGCTGAGTTAGTGACTACAGCTTGCAGATAACACTCATCCCTCCAAATGATTCAGTGAGTCTAACATATGTACCATTTTCATTCTAAAGTGCATGAGTGAGGTGGCAATTCCTAAAGGTGACTAATATCTTGAGTATCCACTCCAACATCCACCTGTACCAAGGAGGTCCCAGGCCCTGGGGATGCAGAGGTGAAATATACAACTCCTACCATTACTGTTTGCTGGAGAAGAAACTCACCTTCTTTGTGGTCTCTGATTCTCAGTGTCTACCCGGGGCCCAATTTTAATGACCACATGAAATCCCATAGCCTGCATATCTAATTTCCAGCATTCTCCTCTTTATCATATAGTCTAGCTACACTTTGCTTTATTCTGATTTTTATCTACGTACAGCTCTATTTCTATTGTATTTTTATACAACCCCTTTGCATAAGAAGGCAGGATATGAATAAATAAAATGTAAATAGACAATTCTAACCTAGCCTGATAGCTGCCATGATAAATGTACAATCAGAGTGATTTCAGAATGCTGGGGACGTGAACTGAACTTAGGCTGGGGATGAGGGAATTACCTCCTAAAGGATTTGATTTAAATGAAAAATTGCATGTAAAGGGCCAGATCTTGATGAGAACTGTTGTGTTTCAGTAGCTGCAAGCACTTCTGTGTGGGTGACTGATAGAGTTGAGGTATGCAAGTGGCAGAACTGAAGTCTGGAGAGGTGGGCAGAGGTCTGACCACAATGCCATCGTTAGAGAATTTAGATGTTTTCTAAGACCAAGAGGAGCCATGGAAAAATGCTAAGTAGAAGAGGGACATCACCAGATCTGCTTCTTAAAAATTCCTTGGTATGAAAGGCAAAAGGAAGGAAGTCATTTGGAAAAAGAGAGAAATTGATCAGCTATTGCAAAATCACTTCCAAATTCATGTCATACTTCCACTCCAGGTAATGATGAGTTGCTTAATTGTGACCAGTACCCACCCCACCCCAAGGAAGATATCCTGGGACCCTTGGGCATGCACACCAAGGGAGGGCCACTGAGTGTGTCTGCAGGGAGGTCACTATGATCAGCTTAAGACTAGGATCATCCAATTGTCCACCAAGTAAACAATGGGGAAAAGTGTTCCATATGTATGTCGTGGAGCACCACACAGCACTGAACATGACCAACAACATGGATGAACCTCAAACTCATATTGGTAAATGAAAAAGTAAAATAAAATAAAAATCACAGAATAGAAGAGTACACACAGCTCACCCACAGGCAAGTCACACTCCACAGCTTAGAGATGTAGGTATTGGTGATAAAACTGAGGAGAAAAGCAAAGAGTGATCCCCCTAACATGAGCTTAGTGGTTACCCCACAAGGAAGTAGGAAGGAGGACGTGGATGTTATACCAAAGAGACAATTCAGGTGCTTCTGGAATTCTAGAATGTTCTTTTCCTTGACCCAAAAACTGGTTACATGTTTTTTTAAAAATATACTGTATATTTGAGTTTTATGCTATTTTCTTGTGTGTTGTATTTCACAGTTATTATAAATGGTTTCTAAACATAGGTGGAGGCATGAACTAAGGTAGTGATTTACGAGGTAGAACTTGAGGGTTGGATGATTGATGGAAGGGGAAAAGCAGGAGCAGGTAGCATCCAGGATGATCCTTAGATATCAGGTGAGATGTGACACCACTCGCCAACACGGGTTCCAGAAGGAACAGATCTAGTGGGCTTGGAAGAAAGGAGATAACTTAAATTTTAGACTCATTTAAATGAAGATGCTCAGATCCACCAATAAAGTGGATATTGGGCTAGGGCTCAAAGTAAAAGTATAGTTTGGAGTTTCCGATTCTAGAATCATCAACATCAGCAATTAACTTAAGATGTCAAGCAATGCAAATGTGTAAGATTGTGTGTGTGTGTGTGTGTGTGTGTGTGTGTAGATTAAGCAGAAAATAAAATAGGCCTTTGGAGAGCTTCTTGAATCTAAACTTCTAGTTTTAGTGAAGTGGTGGGGATGGAAGCCTTGTATCAGAGCTAGAAATAAATGATTAAAATGAAAGAGGAAAGTGAAGCAGGTTGGCTTCTTTTGAAGAAGGTTTATAAAGGGAAAAGGGGAGCTCAGTTGTTCTCCGTGGAGAGGCTTGTACTCACAGGGGCGTTTCTTCCCTCGTGTCTGTTTGTCACTATGGTGGGCGCTCTTTCTATGAAGCATAGGAGGTACTGACACAGAAATGTCTGCAAAAAGAGATGGGATACAGCACTCAAATGCTGGAACCTGTCTGGAATAGGAAGAGAAATACCCTCCCACAGCAAAGGGAGGGACAGACAGTCATTAAATGGTGGATGCAAAGCAGGAAATGGAATCCAAAAGATTTCTGGTTTACTTTAGACTGCTATAAAAGCCCAGAACTTAGACATTCCAGGAGGTAAAGTAAGTGACTTAAATGACCTCTCTCGATTTTACTCCCAATCTCAGGTCTGTGAGCTCCCAGCATTACAATTTATTCAGAATTTATGCTTTGTAAGGAGACCGAGTATCTGGGGAAAGAAACAGTGCAGCATCAACTGATCTCTTAACTAGTGTTTCTGTAATTCAGCTTAAGATTTGCGAAAGACCACAGTTTGGTCAAAGAGCAAATATCCCTTGTAAAAGGCAGCAAGGTTCATGTTAAAAGATGAAACACTAAAGGAAGGAATGCCCAGAACTATACCTTCTTCTCTTTTTTTTTCTTTAGAAAAAGGTCATGGTTCCAAGTTTTCCCTTGAAGACTATCCTCTGGTTAGTAATTGGAACATACAGAAAAGGAATAGATAACCTGATGAGACTACATAAAAAGAAAGTAGATGCTTACTACTGTCTTATAACCACTGATGTGCCAAACCCATTAGACTAAGTGAGTTGTAGTCACACAGCTTATCTACCTTTCAACTCTCACTGGGACAAAGATAAAATTCTGTTGTATCAACATCGCTACATGTACTAGAATTCCTCTCAGAAAACATGAGCAAGCATACCTTGGAACAAATTTCTTATAACCTGCCATTTAATGTTACCAAAAGCACCTTGCAATATTTGATTGGCCTCAGATGAAGTGTGTTGCAAATAGGATACATAAATTTAACTATTAAAATCTCTATTGGATTTGGGGCTAATATTTCATTGATCATCTGCCATGATTTGGAAAAACAAAAATAAAACACTCTAGTTCCAAATACAATCTAAAAGCCAAAATGGATCACATTTTCAAAACGCATATCTGCTGGTAGAATTAAAGGTAATTTTAACTTTCTTCTTTATGCCCTTCTTTATTATTTGATTTTATTTTACAACAGTCATGTTTTACATGTATAATGCAAAGAAAGAAAATGAAACAGCTACAATAGACATGCTCTCGATTGCCTTCCAGTCAACCAGTCTTGGTGATAAATTACGCTGATGCTCCAAAATAACCACACACTTGTGTCCTAACCATCTGGGATGTTGACATGCATCCAAATTGTTGGGCTCACACACACGCATGAATTTAAGCAGCTAAATGGTTCGCTTAGTGTGAAGGATATCAGTACAGAGGTATAATGGGTGCCAGGGAGAGCCATAGTCACAGATAGAACCTCCTGCCAGTTGATGACACCAGATGAGTTGGCAGTAAAGGCAAAGTCACACCAAAAGCCCTGATGGTCCTAGGATGATATTTCCAGGACATGCCACCTGCCTTTCAAACATTTGGCTGGAGAATAGAGAACATGTATCTCACCTGAGATCATGTCTGAACACATACAGCTTATATCTGTAAAGGACTATTCTAAGAGGGTTCACAGTCTGGCCACATTTCCACATCAACACCCCATAAGCCTTCATTTTAGCCCTTACCATGAGTCAGCTGTGTTTTTGCCAAGCCTGTTTATGCCAGTTTTGTTATCTTTATTAATTCAGATAAACCAATCATAATGATAATATCAGTTGAGAGCTTACTGCGTGCCAAGCATAGCAAAACTCATTTAACTCTCTTAACAAGTCAATCATTAAAATACTATTATTTTACTAATAGTAAAATATATTAATAGAGGGATAATTTAGGAGTTTGGGATTAGCAGATATAAACTGCTATATATAAAATAAACAACTGTATAACACAGGGAACTATACTGAAAGTCTCATAGTAACCTATAATGAAAAAGAATATGAAAAAGAATATATATATATGTATAACTGAATCACTGTGCTTGCTGTACACCAGAATCTAGCACAACATTGTAAATCAACTATACTTCAATTTTTTAAAAAATGTAAAAGATTAACATCAAAGAGATGACATGTCATGTTGATAGTATGTATTCTTGGTGTGATGTGATGAGACTATCTCTTTTCCTCTGTGGTTTTCTTTCCCCAAAAACCATAATTCAAGTCTAATTATGAGAAAAAGATCAGACAAGTTGAAATTGAGGGATATTCCCCCCAAAACCTGATCACTACTCTTCTAAACTGTTAAGTCATAAAAAAACAAGTTGAAAGTCTGAGAAACTGCCACAGCCTATAGGAGCCTAAGAAAATATGCTGACAAAATGTAAGGTGGTAACTTGGATGGGATCCTGGAACAGAAAAAGAACATTTGGTATAAACAAATACAACTGGAAAAATGTACGGACTTGGGTAACTAATAATATATCAATATTGGTTTGAGTATTGTGACAAATGTACCATAATAATGTGAGATGTTAATAAGAACAGACACTTGAGTATGGGGCATACTGGAACCCTCTGTACTATCCTCAAGATTGTTCTGTAAATCTAAAACTATTCTAAAATTAAAAGTTTATTTAAAAAATACTATTACTACTTCAATTTTTTTCAGAAGAAGCACAGATAGACTCAGCCCAAGTTCACCCAAATTCCAGTTTAGAACCCAAGCGGTCTGATTTTGAGTTTTCTCACTTAAACACCAGCGAGAAAGGAGTCAAAACAGTTGGCCTGTGATGCATTTTTCTTTCAGTTACTGTGGGTGGAAGTGTGTTCCTAGAGGAAAGATAATAAAGAAAAACTCTGGACTTTCAGGTAAACACTCTCCAGATAGCCCCCGACTTATAATGTTTCCAACTACAATTTTTCAGCTTTACAAGTGATATGCATTCATTAGAAACCTTATTTTGAATTTTGAATTTTGATCTTTTCCAGGACTAGCGATATGCAGGAAAATACTCTCCAGTGATGCTGGGTAGTGACAGCCAGCACAGTTCCCAGTCAGCCATGCGATCACAAAGGGAAACAACGAATCCACTCGCAACCATTCTGTACCCAGACTTCCATTGTTTTTCACTTTCAGTACGGTGTTCAATAAATCACATGAGCTATTCAACACTTCGTTATTAAATAGGCTTTTGGTGGATGATTTTGCCCAATAGTAGGCTAATGTGTTCTGAGCACGTTGAAGGTAGGTGGGGCTAAACTTGGATGCTCGGTAGGTTAGGAGTATTAAATGCATCTTCCAATTATGATATTTTCAACTTCCAGTGGACGTCTATCAGGATGTAACCCCATCACAAGTGGAGGAAGATAATATTTGTATGGAGGAAAATCCCTGTGGATGGACCACTTTGAGCAAGATGTCCGTGGATTACAATTGCTTGCCTGTGTAAACAATTTACCCAGGCAATGTAAATAAATTTACATTTATGAAGCATGCTGCCGGGGAGATGTCACATAGGTATCTGACTCAAGACCATCAGATGGAGTTGGTTTGTATCCACGCCCCCTGCTATGTGCCCTCTGTTTTACTTCTCAGCAGCTTCCTGCTATTTATCTTAGTCTTCTTCCCATGCAGTTTAACAGTTTACAAAACGCTGTACTTCACCATACACTGTGCCTTCCCACACTGCTGCCTCCTCAAACCTCTACTGCCTTCACAGTCCTGACATCCAACGCTTATGTCTCAAGTCTGTGAGATTTCTAAACTATCTGCTGGTTTCTCCCATGCCATACCAAGAGTTGAAGATGCTCCAGGGTAACAAGCAGTTACCTCACAATTGCCTCACTTAGCTGCATTTGTCTTCTGGCCAGGATTTTGGTCCTAGAATACGGTTCCCTTGAGGTGCCTTCCTGACGCTCCCATGCTTTCAACAGACCTGGTTTTTCAGTGCTTCTTAGCAAGAACACTGGTGTACTCCAAACTATCCCATTGTATCCAGAAGTTGAACTTCTATGTTTCAGTTTTGAAAAGAAAAGAAATGCCTTAAGCTACTATGATATTTCTATATTCATTATTAAGTTCCATACATGCAAAGATATTTAAATTTCAGTTTCAGATTTTTGTTGGTTAAGGGGTGTTATTCGTGTTTGGAAAACTGATGTTACTTTATTGCTCCCAAAAGTAGATAATTACTGTAAGAAGTCCAAAATTGGTGGAGCTGAAAGGAACTTGGAAAATTGAATAAAATCTTCTACTTTCAAGATAAGGAATCAGGGCCCCCAAAAGAAATATAGCTGTAGTAAGGACTAGAACTTTTCTTTTACTTCTCTAGTTTTTACTTTGTTTCTCTCTCTTCATATCTTATGACTTAAAACATTTGAAAAAATATTTCATGTGGATAATAGATAGTTTGTGATATAGCTTAGAAAAAAAGGAAGAAATACAAGTACAAGATCCCCACACTTCTTGGCTGTTGTCCACATACTGTTATCAAAGCAGTTTTTTGCTGGTCAAGCAGAGCTGCCACTGAGCCCACCAGCCAGTGGTAGCTGCTTAAACAAGAGAGCAGGTTAGGGGAAATTAAAGGTGCTGAAGCAGGCCTGCATTCTGCAGCTGTTGAAAGCGGCAGCAAAAGGAGGGCTCCGTTCCTTAAAAAAAACACATTGTCAAATGCACTGAGTAGGCTGGGTCTACCAAGTCCACTAGACTCAGGGATACTGACCAAGCATTCAGGATCAAAGAAACTGAAAAGACAAGCATTATCTTCATTTTTTTCTCTCTCATCTCCTACATCTAATCCACCTGTGATCCCCATTGATTTAACTCCAAAATATATGTCAAAGTCATCACATTTCCCTAATCCCACAACTGCCACCCCAGGTCTAGCTTCCTTTATCTCATGCTTGAACTACTGCAGTAACCACCTTCATGGCTTTCATACTTCCCACCCTGTTCTCCTTTAAACTATTTTTCTCCCACAAGTGGCCACTTTACAATTTTTTGTATGTAACTATGGTCGTGCCGCATCCTGGCTTAAAACCTTCAAAGGTTTCCCTTTGCACATATATTCCAAAATCACACCTGGGCTCATCCAGTTCTCTCCATTTTCATCTCCTGCCACCTTCCCTCCAGCTTACCATATACCTGCCCTAGCTTCCTCCTCACTGTGCCATCTCATACCAAACTCTTTTCTGCTACAAGGCACTTTCTAATGATAAGTCTCCTTTTGCCCCAGTTCACTCATTTGCAGATCTGGCTCTGAATCCCAGTGGTCTCAGCTTAACCATCAATTTCTCAGACATGCCATCCTGACCTTCATAGTTGGCCCTTCCCTTGGTCTCTATCATTGACTTGGCTTGCTTTTTTCATAACCTGTTTCACAGTTTTATTCATTTCCTTCATTTTCTGTCTGAGCCATTCAATCATGTGCTCCATGAGAGCAATCTTATTTCCATTTTATCTTGGCCTGTGTAACCAGTACCTGATGGGATTGCCTGGCAGACTCTAAGAACTTAGTAAAGGAATGCATATACGAATAAATAAATTCATGAATATACAGAGAATATGTTCTTCATTTCCTGAGTTAAATGGACTGGGTAGAAGTTTTCTTCCAGAAATACTGTTCAAGGTGGAAGCAACCCAAGTGTCCATCAATGTATGGGTGGATGAACAAAATATGGTGTATGCATGCAATGGAATACTATTCAGCCTTAAGAAGAAATGTTACAACATAGATGAACCTTGAGGAAATTATACTAAAGGAAATAAGCCAGTAAGAAAAAGACAAATACTATATGATTCCACTTATATGAGGTCCCTAGAGTAGTCAAATTCCTAGGGACAGAAAGTAGAATGGTGGTTTCTAGGGACTGTGGGGTGGTAATGGCAAGTTAGTATTTAATGGAGACAGAGTTTCAGTTTTACAAGATGAAAAGGTTCTGGAGATGGATGGTGGTGATGGTCGTAAAACAGTGTGAATGTACTTAACACTACTGAACTCTACAGTTAAGAATTTTATGTTATATGTATTTTACTATAATTAAAAATAAAGATTTTAAAGTACTGAATGGGATAGGAAGATACATTGTATATATGATATGTTTGTACAAATAAAGACATTGTTCTCATTTCCTGGACAGGAGTAAGGGAAATCTTCCACTTTTTTTATAGCTGTCTATATTGTTGGACTGATTATGATTTTTTTACATTACTTTTGTAGTAAGGAAAATTTTCAGAAAGAGTTTTAAAAAGAAGCAGCAATTTGACCTAAATCCTTCCGTAAAGCTCTCTGTGAATGAAAACAGCAGACAAATCTTCAGGGAAATCTGACAGGGCTTACATGAAGTGCTGGGTACCTCTTCCTGACACTGTTATAGGATCATATACATAGGGTTCTTGTTGTTTTAAATATGTCCTCAATGTGGGGGGGAAGTGAGAGGAGGGATAAATTAGGAGTTTGGGATTAACATATACACACTACTATATATAAAATAGATAACCAACAAGGACCTACTGTATACCACAGTGAACTATACTCAACATTTTGTTGAGTATATAATCTATTGTATAATGGAAAAAATCTGAAAAAAATAGATATAGATATATATGTATAAATGAATGTTGTACACCTGAAAGTGACATGATGTTGTAAATCTACTACACTTCAAATTTTTAAAAAAGTATTATATTTGTATCCTCCCACAAACAAAGTCCTTGCTGAAGCCATAGATCCCATGAGTAGGTGGGAAAGCCAAAGAGGGAGTGAAATTGTAGGAGTTTAAACATGTTCCTTTAACCCCCTCAACAACAGAACTCCTCAAAACTAATTTTTTATAACGGGAGCATCTCACAACTCTGAATGAGATTCCTTGACCAAAAAATGTCTATTTTGACCATATATTACAAGAGACCCTCTAGTAAAGAAGAGGGACCACTCATCCCCGTAGGAAGAAGCACCTGCACAAGACCATTGGGTGTCAGTCCCCATTCTGAAAAGTCACCTTTAGCAGAAATTTTGGCTGCAGACTATTTTTGCCCAACTTCCTGATTAGAACCCAATGCCCATGAAAGATGCACAGACACCACTCCAGCAAATGAATGAATCTCATTCCTCCACAGAGCAATGTTACCTCAAATGCAGAGGCTCTAGAACAAATGGACAGCAGGATTTTTCAGCCTGCCAGATGAGTTTATAAATGTATTTCCTTGACCAGCAGTTGGCAAATGCACATCCCACACTACCGTTTCAAAGGCAGTTTCAGGATGGGTGGATTCTCCTGTTAAACCACTAGATGAAATCTGCGTACAGGCTGTTGCCTGCCTGCATGTAGCTCCAACGTAGAGATGACAGCTGTGGGTCTGACTGAGGCAGCACTCACCTCGTGATTAGGGAGAAAGATTCCCAAACTGGCAGGCGTCCATCTCGTTTACCAGAGGGTGTCACTTTTGATAGTGTGTGGGGTGGCAGTGGGGCTCTGAATTAACCAGGGACAAGAGGTATAAACTGGGACACTCCAAGGCAAAGTGGCCTATATGGTCATTTTAGTGTATGTGATTGCATCATTTTCTACATGAAAGAGAAAGAGACAGAGAGAGAGAGAGAGAGAGAAAATGAGAGAGAAAGCTAAAGTAGCATAAGCTGAAGTAAGTAGCTTGTGCTACCAAACCACATTCTTACCAAGTAAAGATGATAGGGAAAGGGTGTGCTTCTGTATGGATAATTATTAAGATCTTCTAAGAAATCTAGTAGTATAAAATAATTATTGACTACCATAAGAAATGCAGTAAAAGAGAAAATAAATTAAACGAGAACATTAGATCCATGCAGTACACACAAAGTACAGATTTGGTGGAAACAATTTGTTTTGAAAATGACAAAAGAATAATTTGTAAAAGTTAGGCAAATAAAAGCAATTTGGTGTCTGAACTTTGAATCAGCAATTGTTTTATATAATTAGGTAAAATTAGAAATTTTAAGTAATTTTTTTATTCACAGATTTTTAGGTCCTCAGGCATCTGTTCATTCATAAATCAATATTGAGAATTTGATTTTTTCAAGAAATGTGTTTGATTTTGTCCATTTTCAAGGTAGATTGTATTTTATTTATTTTTTCTACAAAGTTTTTATTTATGAAATTTGAAATATAATAATAATAATGAGTACAATTTTTTCCAGTTTTATTGAGATATAATTGACATAAAGTATTGTGTTAGTTTAAGGTGTACAAACTAACAATGTGATATATGTGTATATTGCAAAATGATTACCACAATAAGTTTAGTTTACATGTAGTATCTGACATACTTAAATTTCTTTCTAGTGATGAGAAATTTTAAGATCTACTGTCTTAGCAATTTTCAAATATACAATACAACATCATTAACTATAGTTGTACTGTATGTTACATCCCCAGAACTTATTTATCTTTTGATAAATAATGATGGAAGTTTATATCTTTTGACTACCTTCACCCATTTCCCCCATCCTCCACACCCTGCATCTGGCAACCACCAATCTGTTCTCTGTTTCTAAGAGTTCATTCTTTTTAGATTCTAAATATAAGTGAGATCATACAATTTTTCAGTATTTGTCTTTCTCTGTCTGGTTGATTTTATTAAACACAATGGCCTCCAGGTTCATACGTGGCAGGATTTTCTTCTTTCTCATAGCTAAATAATGTTCTATTGTATACACATACCACATTTTCTTTATCCTTACATCCATGGATGGACACTTAGGTTGTTTCCATGTCTTGGCTATTGTGAATAATGCTACAGTTAACATGGAAGTGCTGATATCTCTTTGAGATAGTGATTTTGTTTCCTTTGTATAAATACCCAGAAGTAGAATTGCTGGATCTTATGGTAGTTATACCTTTAATTTTTTGAGGAACCCCCATACTGTTTTCCACAGTGGCTACCCCAATTTACTTTCCCACCAACAGTGAAAAAGGAATCCCTTTTTTTCACCTCCTTGCCAACACTTGTTATCTCTTGTCTTTTTAGAGATAAGAGAATGATAGCCATTTTAACAGATGTGAGGTAATATCTCAATGTGGTTTTGATTTACATTTCTCTGATGATCAGTGATGTTGAGCACCTTTTCCTTTACTTGTTGGCCATTTGTAAGTTTTCTTTGGAAAAATGTCTATTCAATACTTCTGACCACTTTTAAATTGTATTATTTTTATTTTGGTATTGAGTTTTATGAGTTCTTTATACATTTTGGATATTAACCCCTTATCAAATAGATGGTTTGGAAATATTTTCTCCAATTTCAAAGGTTGCCTTTTCATTTTGTTGATTTTTTTTTCCTGTCGGATGCTTTTTAGTTTGATGTATCTCACTTATTCATTTTGCTTTTGTTGCCTTTGTTTTTGGTGTCAAGTCCAAAAAAATCATTGCCAAGATTGGTTGTCAAGGAGCTCACCCCACTATGTTTTCTTCTCAGAGTTTTATGGTTTCAGTTTTATGATTTCAAGTTTACTTTTGTATAATGTATAAGATAAGGGGTCTAGTTTTATTCTTCTGCTTGTGGCTGTCCAGTTTTCCAAGCATGAGTTATTAAAGAGACTGTCCTTTTACCATTATATATCTTTGGCTCCTGTGTCAAAAATTAATTGACCATATAAGCAAGGATATTTTTTTCTGGGCTCTATTTTGTTCCATTGATCTATGTGTCTGTTTTTAATGTCACTGGCATACTGTTTTGATTACTATAGCTTTGTAATATAACTTGAAATCAGGAAATGTGGTGTCTCCAGCTTTGTTCTTCTTTCTCAAGATTGCTTTTGCAATTCTGAATCTTCTGTGGTTTCCTACAAATTTTAAGATTATTTTTCATGTTTCTGTGAAAAATGTCACTAGAATTTTGATAGGGATTGTATTCAGTCTGTAGACTGATTTGGTTAGTATGGACACCTTATCAATATTAAGTCTTCCAACCCATGACCATGAATATCTGCTCCAATCTTTGGTATTTCCTACATTCTACTAACATTGGGCTCAGTTTGTTCTTTTTCTAGTTCCTTGAGGTATGTTTGGTTTATTTGAGCTCTTTAATTTTTCTTAATGTAGGTGTTTATTCCTATGCAATTCCTTCACATAACTGCTTTTGCTGCATCACTCAAGTTATGGTATGTTGTATCTCTATTTTTATTAACATGAAGCTTTGTTTTTGTTTTTTTCTTAATTTCTCTTCTGGTTTCTTCTTTGATCCATTGCTTATTCAATAGCTTGTTGTTTAATCTCTACATATTTGTAAATTTTATGGTCTTCTTGAATTGAATTTTAGTTTTATAGCATTGTGGTCATAAAGGACGCCTGTTACAATTTCAATTTTCTTAAATTTACAAAGACTTGTTTTGTGGCCTAACATATACTCTATTCTGGAGAATGTTGAGTATGCACTTGCTAATAATGTGTATTCTGCTGATATTGGATGGAATGTTCTGTAAAAGTTAAGTCCATCTGGTCTAACATGTAGTTTAACTCCAATGTCTATTGATTTTCTGTCTGGATGATCTATCTAATCTTGAAAATGGCTTATTGAAGTCCCCTAATATTATTGTATTGCTATCTATTTCTCCTTTCAGGTCTGTTAATATTTGCTTTATATATTGAGGTGCTCTTATGGTAGATGCCTATATATTTACAAATGTTATATCATTTTATTGAACTGACCTCTTTATCATTATGCAATACTTTTTTGTCTCTTATTAAAGTCCTTGGTTTAAAGTCTATTTTGTCTGATATAAGTATATATATAAGGCAGGCAAGCTATGCCTGCCTTCCTCAGGTTTCCATTTGCATGGAATATCTTTTCCATCCCTTCAATTTCTGCCTGTGTGGTCTTAAAGCTTAAATGAGTCTCTTGTAGGCAGCATATAGTTGGGTCTTGGTGTTTGTGTTCATTCAACCACCCTAGGTCTTTTGATTAGAGAATATAGTCCATTACATGTAAAGTAATTATTGATAAGTATGAACTTACTATTGACATTTGTTCATTGTTTTATGGCTGCTTTGTAATTCCTTTGTTCCTTACTTCTGTTTGTCTCTTCCTTTGTGATTTAATGATTTTCTGTAGTGGTTATGTTAGATAACTTTATCTTTTGTGTAGCTACTATGTGTTTTTTCTTGTGGTTACTACAGGGCTTATATAAAACATCTTATAGTTAATAATAGTCTATTTTAAGCTGACAACAATTTAAGTTCAAACACATACTAACGGCATCCATTTTTACTCTCTCCCAACATGTTTTACATTTTTGATGTTACTATTTACATCTTTTTAATTTGTATATCCATTAATAAATTATTGTAGTTATATTTATTTTTATTAATTTTACCTTTTAACCTTCCTACTATACTTATAAGTGATTTACCCACCACCATTCTGAATTTAACTATATATTTACCTTTACCAGTGAGATTTATACTTTCATGCGTTTTCCTGTTACTAATTAGCATGCTTTTATTACAGCTGGATTAAATCCCTTTAACATTTCTTGTAAGGCCAGTCCTGTGGTGATTAACTTTTTCTGCTTTTGTTTGTCTGGAAAAATCTTATCTCTCCTCCAATTCTGAAGAACATCTTTTCTGGGTAGAGTATTCTATGTCAGCAGTTTTTTTTTCCTCTTTCAGCACTTTGAACATGTCATGCCACTCCCTTCTGGCCTGCAAAGTTCTGCTGAAAAACCTTCTGATTGTCTTATGGGGTTCCCTTGTATGTAATAAGTTGTTTTTCTTTGATGCTTTTAAGAGTCTCTCCTTGTCTTTAACTATTGACTATGTGCTTCCTAGATCTGGATGTCTGTTTCTTTCCCAAAGTTAAGCAAGTTTTCAGTCTCTATTTCTTTATTTTTTTTTTTATTTTTTTTAATTTTTTTGGTGGTACGCGGGCCTCTCACTGCTGTGGCCTCTCCCGTTGCGGGGCACAGGCTCCGGACGCGCAGGCTCAGCGGCCATGGCTCACGGGCCCAGCCGCTCGGCGGCACGTGGGATCCTCCCGGACCGGGGCACGAACCCGCGTCCCCTGCATCGGCAGGCGGACTCCCAACCACTGCGCCACCAGGGAAGCCCTCTATTTCTTTAAATATACGTTCTGCTTCTCTCTCTCTCTCTCTCTCTCTCTCTCTCTCTCTCTCTCTTCTTCTGAGATCCCTATAATGAATACTTTGGTATAGTCAATGATGTCCCTTAAGTCCCTTAAGCTATCTTCATTCTTGAATTATTTTTTTTTCCTCCCATGATTGGATGAATTCCATTACCTTGTCTTTGAATTTGCTGATTGTTTCTTCCGCATGATTTAGTCTGCCATTCAACCTCTCTAATTGAATGTTTTAGTTCAGTTACTGTATTATTCAACTCTGTGATTTGTGTTTGATACTTTCTTATATTTTCTATTTTTTTTGTTGAAATTCTTATTTTTTTCATGTATTGGTCTTCTGACCTCAGTAAGCATCTTTAAGACCATTATTTTGGACTTTTTTTCAGATAAATCACTTATCTCTATTTCATTAAGGTCTATTTCTGGAGTTTTTCTTGTTTTTTTATTTGAAACATATTTCTCTGTGTCTTCTTTTTCCTTTATTCTATGTATTGGTTTCTGTGCATTAGCTAAAATAGCTACCTCTGTTAGTCTAGATGGAGTTACCTTGTGTAGAAGATTAATCTTATCATTCATCCCAGTCCTCCTCTTGGTTGTCGCAAACCTTTGTGATTGTCCATGTAACAATCTCTTTTTCTCATTGCCTCCCAGTAGTTGAGAGTGTGCTCCATTTCAATGAGTTTTGTTTTGGTTTTTTTCCCCTCATTGTCCCATTGTGTAGGAGTTGCTCAGCTAGTTTCTGAATTTCTTTCAGAGGAAATTGTTTCATGTGTAACTGTAGATTTGATACCAGAAGAGGTGAGTTCAGGAGTTTCCTATGTTGCCATTGTGAAAATTAATAATCATAAACCTCATATAAAATGGAGTTGGGAGGTCAGAAGGAGGAGGTCTCATGCCCTATCACTTCATATCAACTGCAGACCCAATATGAAGAGATGAACCTTATATCTCCAACAGAAAGGAATTTACTGCTTTACTACCCAGCAGAAGGAAGGAAGGTAGGTTTTCTCCTTGCCTGGCAACAGCTCAGCCAATGAGACACTGTCACAACTCAGACAAGGAAAAGCCACTATACTTCAAACTCCCAGTTTCCTCCAATGGACTTTCTCATTACAACAGCCACTCACAGCTCCCCATTCTCCTCTATAAATGAACGTTCCTCTCCTTCATTCTCTAAACTTGCCTAGGATTTGTCATTGATTGCATATCCTAAATTGCAATTCTTTACTGTTCCCAAATAAACCCATTTTGCTGATAAAATAAACTACTGTTCTATTGTTTTAGGTCAACATCATCTTGGACTGGAAACCTGATTGTATTTTAAAAACCTCCATCAGTAGTTATATTTCCTTTTCCTTTCTACTATTGTTTGTTTGTGACTTTCTCCTTTATAAGTCCCATCTTGCTAGAGTTTGGTCCAGTGAGGTTTTCAGCAATAATCTTTCATATTTCCTTCCTCCCACTTTTACTAGATTTGCTCAGTTGTTCTTTCTCTGATTTTCTCAGTTGAATCTTGGCCTGGTAATTTTCCACCTTTCTATTTTTGCTATGCATCTCTTATAAATACAACTTTAGTTGCACCCCATATGCTCTGACATAGTAGCCTTTTCAGTGTTATTCAGTTCTAAATATTTTGCTCTCTTTGGTTATTGCATTGCATTTCTAGTTTTATTGTAACAAAATCTATATCTGAGAACGTAGACGTAATGAGGTCAAATTTTGGTATCTGTGGAGACTTCTGCTTGTTTCCTGTGTGCTTGAAGGAAGACATATTCTTTAAGAGTTCAGCCTATCACTCTTACTTAGTCCTAGCCTTTTCCTTTGGCATTGTGCTATTTTCCCACTCAGATGCCTCATCAGAACCAAGCATTTTAGTGATATCCCTGCCCACTGGGCACAGGTTTTCACTTCCCAACACTGAGACGGCAGCCATCCATTGCCCTTTGTTTAGGGGGATGCACCTCCCCTTACTAGACAAGGTGGTTCTCTCCCTCCATGAAGTCTTTGCTCAGATGGACCCATACCCAACCCTATGTCCTAGAGCATCTGCTCTAGTTTCCCACTCTAGCTCTGAGTTCCCTTTCTACTTCTAGAACTAGGATCTGAAACATGTTTTTTAAATCCTTACATTTTACCCACCTCTTGATACATTTACAATGGGAAGAAAGAAAGCCCATGTGAGTTCCACATGCCCTATTCTCCTGGAAACCAAAGTCCTGATGATCAACTTCCTCTGCTTGTCTGCTTAAGATTTCAATGAGTTTGATAATATCTCCTTACTGGGAACAGAATTTCCAAATTATTGATGTTTTTGATAGATGAAGAGAAAAGAAACAATCATAATGTATTTGTGTGTGTGTTTGTGTGTATGAGAGACAGAGAGAGAGAGACACTAAATCCCAATATGTGTCCAGGGAGAAGGAACACTAGACACATAGAGTAACGGGGCTTAACTTTGTATCCCTCTCTCTTTTTTAAACAGTTTTATTGTTACATAATTGACATACCATAAAGTTTATCCATTTAAAATATACGGTTCAAAGAGTTTTAGTATATTTACAAAGCTGTACAACAATCGTCACACTCTAATTTTAGAACATTTTCATTATCCCCAAAAGAAACCTTGTACCCATTAGGAGTCCCTCCCTCTAATTCGCTACTTGTGCCCACCTCTCAGCCCCTGACAACCACTAATCCACTTTCTGTCTCTATAAATTTGTCTAGTCTTGACAATCATATAAATGGAATCATACAATAAGTGACTTTTGGGACTGGATTTCTGGCTATAATAAATAATGTTTCTATTAATATTCATTCACAGCCTCTTGTGTGAATGTATGTTTTCATTTCTCTTGCATATACATTTAGAAGTGGAATTGCTGGGTCATGTAGTAACTGTTTAACATTTGAAGGGTCTGCCACACTGGTAGACTCATACACTGCTGGTGGGAATATAAAAGGATGCAGCTGCTTTAGAAAAGTGTCTGGTAATTTCTCAAATGATTAAACACAAAGTTACTACAAGACCCAGCAATTCCACTCCTCTGTCTATACCCAAAAGAAATGAAAACATATGTCCACACAAAAACTTGTACATTAATTTTTATAGCAACATTATTCATAATAGCTGAAAAGTACAAACAACTCAAATACCCATTAGCTGATGAATAGATAAATTAAATGTGTTATATCCACACAACAGATTATTATTTGGCATAAAAAGTAATGAAGTACTAATGAATAAGGATGAATCTTGAAAACATTATGCTAAGTGAAAGAAGCCACACACGAAGGACCACATATTGTGTGATTCCACTTATGTGAAATCTCCAAAAGTGGCAAATTTATAGAGACAGAAAGTAGATTAATAATTGCCTATGACTGAACAGGGGTTATAAATGAGAGGTGAGGACTGAGAGGAACAGGGTTTCATTTTGAGTTAATGCAAATGTCTTAAAATTAATTGCAGTGATGGATGTCCAGCTCTGAGTATACTAAAAGCCATTGAATTGCACACTTTAAATAGGTGAATTTATGATGTGTGAATTATATCTCAAAACCACAGTTAAAAACAAAGAACTTTGCCATTAAGTACACTAAGTCTTGAGTGCTGTTAGCCTTCTGTGGATAAACTGGTCTGGGTGGGACATCCTTTCTTCCTCTTCCCTCTTTCACACAGGTGAACAGAATTTGCTTTCTTTACCCCCCACTGTTTTCCAGTATTTACTTGCCTTGCTGGCTAACTGTGAAGGTAAATCCAATTTATCCTGCAGGAAAGAAAAATTGACTCTAACCAAGGCCACGTTAAAGAAAACAAATCTATGTGTAACTGAACTCTTCTCAGCAATTGGTAACAGTTTTGCTCTAACAGGGGGCCTGCCTTGATTTCCCCACACAGTGAAGTGTGACAGTGTGTACCTATGTGTGCCCTTGAAACATGCGGCTTCCTCTTGGTGCCCCTGTGGAAACTGGTGCAGATGAAATGGCCTGAAAGTGCCCCAGCTACCTAATCTGGGAGATTCACTCTGGGGGTGGGGAGATGAGTTGGGGTCCACTCACTGCTGATGTCTCAGGTATCAAGTACCTGTCACCTTTTGGGGTGAGGGAATGAAAGATGAATGGAAGAACTGATAGAGGGAAATGGATGGCCAGGGTCACCCAGGTTCTCTGCTAACTCCTGCAACAAACAATCATGGGCCGTAGACCCCTCTTTCCAGCCTCTAACTTTTCTGAAGAAGAAACTGAGGCCCTGAGAGTTGACCTGAGGTACTGGACACGCTTTTCACTTAGCTCTGTATCCCAAAGAGTGGTGGCAAAGGCCGGCTCTGAAATGTTAGTGAGGTTACCAGGCATTCCTTTTTAACTCTGAACATGAGTGTAAGGCTATCTCTTTTTTTACCATTTCCAGGGGAATGATCATTTTACACTAAGTAGCTCTGAGAAATTATGAAATCTGAAATGATTGAGGGTAGCTAGACCAGATCAACAGTAATCTTTTAAACAACTTTATTGAAATATAATTTACATACTATACAATATATCCATTTAAAGTGTAAAATTCAGTGGCTTGGGGTGCATTAAATTATTGTTATTTTTCACATTGTGAGAACATAAAATTTTTCATTTTGACCATTTTAAGTGTACAATTCAGCAGGATTAATTACATTCACAATGTTGTGCAAACATCACCACTACCTATTTCCAAACTTTTTCATCACCCCAAACAGTAAGTCTGTAACCATTAAGCAATAATTCCCCATTCCCTCCTCTTCCCAAGTCCTAGTAACCTATAATCTATTTTCTGTCACTATGAGTTTACTTATTCTAGATATTCCATATAAGTAGAATAATATATTATATTTTCTTTTCTGTCTAGCTTACTTCACTTAACATTATGTCTTCAAGATTTATCCATGTTGTCAAATATATCAGAACTTTATTCTTTTTATGACAGAATCATATTCCATGGTACGTATAGAGCACATTTTGTTTATCCCTCATCCAACCACAGATACTTGGGTTTTCTCCTCCATTTGGGGCTATTATAAATAGCGCTGCAATGGTTATTGGTATACAAGTATCTGTTTAAGTCCCTGTTTTTAATTCCTTTGTGTATACTCTTAAAAGTGACACTTACGCATGATATGGTAATTCTATGTTTAACTTCTTGAGGAACTGCTAAATTGTTTTCATAGCAGCTACATTATTTTATAATCCCACCAGCAGTGAACCTTCATAGCCATCATAGTAGATGTGAAATAGTTTCTCACTGTGATTTGAGTTGAATTTCCTCTATGTCTAATGATGTTGAGTGTTTTTTCATGTACTCATTTGCTATTCGTATATCTTCTTTGGAAAAATGCCTGTTTGTATCTTTTGTATCTTTTGTCTTTTGTCTTTTTGCTGTTGAGTTTTAGAAGTTCTTTATAAATTCTAGATGGTAATCCCTTATTAGGTATATGATTTCCAAATATTGTCCTATCCTATGGGTTATCTTTTTACTTTCTTGATAATGTTCTTTGATGCACAAAAGTTTTTAATTTTGATCAAGTCCAGTTTATTTGTTTTTTCTTTTGCTGTTTTTGGCATCCTATCTAAGAATCTATTGCTAAATCCAAGGTCATGAAGATTTATCCCTATGTTTTCTTCTAAGAATTTTATGATTTTTGTTTATATTTAGGACACTGATCCATTGTTAGTTAATTTTTGTACATGGTGTGAGGTAGAGGTCCAACTCCATTCTTTTACATGTGTATATGCAGCTGTCTCAGCACCATCTTTTTTTTTTTTTAACATCTTTATTGGAGTATAATTGCTTTACAATGGTGTGTTAGTTTCTGCTTTATAACAAAGTGAATCGGCTATACATATACTTATATCCCCATATCTCCTCCCTCTTGCGTCTCCCTCCCACCCTCTCTATCCCAACCCTCTACGTGGCCACAAAGCACCAAGCTGATCTCTCTGTGCTATGTGGCTGCTTCCCACCATCTTTTGAAGAGAATACTGTTTTCCCCTTGAATGGACTTGGTACCCTTTTTGAAAACTAATTGACCATAGTTGTGTCTGTTTATTTCTGAACTCACAATTCTATTCCATTTGTCTCTATGTCTCTCTTCATGCCAGTACCACAATATTTTTATTACTATACCTTTGCACTAAATTTTGAAATCCTGAAATGTGAGTCCTCCAACTTTGTGGGTTTTTTTTTAAGATTGTTTTGGCTATCCAGGGACTACTGGCCATTCCATATTAATTTAGAATCAGCTTTTCCACTTCTGCAAAAAGGGCCATTGGAACTATGAGAAGGATTGCATTAAGTCTGTAGGTAGTATTGACATCTTAACAATATTGAGTCTTCCTATCCACTAGCATGGAATGTCTTTACAACTGTTTAGGTCTTCTTTAACGTCTAACAATTATTTTTAAACACATTCTGTGCATTTTGAAATCAGAACATTTTCTCTAATATAGAATTTGAAGCCATTGTTTGTCTCAATTATTTTTTGTTTTTGTTTTTTAAGCTTCTTACTTTAGATCAGTAGTCAGTAATCATTAAAAGTAGAGTATTGAAGTGTTAACTGAAAGATAGTCTTTCTGGCATTAGAAGAGGATTAATTAGACAAACAATGAGCCTAAAAGCAAGTTTTCCCATCATTAAAATCAGCAGCCCTAAGCAAAACCAATATGGAAAAGATTTTTTAAAACTTAGACTATGTGAAAAAATTAAATTCTGTGTAGAGAAACAACATTTTAAAAAATGATGATCTGGGAAGAAATATCTGTCATATTTGACAAGTGACTAATTATTTTCCAAGGGGTTTACATGGATCCTTATGACAAAGATGAACCATCATACAGAAAATTGAGCAGAAGCATTTTGCAAACAAGATGTAAAACTGGGTAATAAACAACTGAGAGATTGTAAACCTCATTCATGATTTAATACAAGCACGTCTTAAACACAAAGTATCTTGTTTTAACTATCAGATGGCCCTTGATTAAAAAGTTGAATAACACCTATTATGTGGGTGAGGCTGTAGGGAATTAAGCAGACTCACTTAGAATCACTTAGTGTGATTCTTTGGAAGGTGATTTGGCAATATCCATTAACGTTTTAAAAGAAAATCTCCTCTGACTCAACAATTTCCCTGTTAGGAATTTTTCCTACAAGTATGGTCACAGAAATTATGCCTAGATAGATGTGGAAGGATAGTCTTTTCATTATTGTCTGTAAAAGCAAAAATAAAGCAAAGCAGAGAAACAACCTAAATAGCCATCAATCAGACATCATTAACAGTTACGCTATCCATTCCAGAAAACATTCCACATTTTTATATGACAACAATTAAGTCATTTATCAACATATTTATTGAACACTTTGGTCAGTCTGTATGTGGGAATGTAACAGATGGAGATGAATGATATATAGTGAAAAAAAGCAAGGGCCTAGGGTGTGTGAATAATGGTATAAAATGATTCCATGTGTACATACTTTAAAGGCATCTACACACAGCCATGTGCATAGCATTCTTCTGGAAGTTTTCGTAAGAGACTGCCTAATAGTGGCCCCCTCCAAGTGGAGGGCTTAAAACTGAGGGTCGAGGGAAGTGCGTGAGGGAAACATACACACTTTGTTTCATTTCCTTCCATACACTCTGGAGTTTCACCATATTCACTTATGATATGTTTACGAAACAAAACTTTGCTTTGAAAAGTCAGAAATCTAGCTTAAAATGAGTGCTTTTTAAACTTTTGGCCAAATAAATATACCTTTGGGTTAATTAGCTCACTTCTTTATATGCAAAATAAAATAATTAAGCCCTTTTAGTATGAATTATTTCAATTATTAAAAAACACATACATGCCTGCATACACACACACACACACACACACACACACACACACACACACACACACCCCTTTATTGTTTTCTGGTTGTGTTTGATCTATGGCAAGAAAAAGGTCACGTGTGTGTGTGTGTGAGTGTGTGTGTGTGTGTGTGTGTGTGTGTATGTGCATGAGCACGTGTGGCTGTGCTTATAGCTGGGGATGACCAGGGGTCAAGTCAGACCCACTGAGGAGGCGTTTGAGGGACCCAGGTAAGATTACTAGGATCACTAGCAATCCAGGGACAAGGGCTCCCAGCAGAAAGAGAGTACCCAGGGAGGGAGGAGGGTGTCTGGGAACATGCCCCTACAGTCCAGGTTGGCCTGGGGACCCTGGCATAGCTGTCACTGTGCTTACCACTAAAGTTGATCTCTGTGTCATCATTGGACGTCTGGTGGGGATGCTAGATGCACAGGAAGGCAATGTAACAAGAGTGTTGTGAGATGATGTATGGCCGGCCATAAAAGATGAGTAAGTTATCTACCAGATCTTTCTTCTGCCAAAACAAAGAAGTGTAGCACAAGAATGAGGGCCTTTGTAGAGGACATCTTACCCGAGGCAGACTCATGGTAAAAGTCCCATATTGGTTTCCAATCCTTTTATTAAAGGAAAAGTCAGACTAGATGGTTTCTAAAGTCCTTTTAAACACTAAGGACAGACAGACACACAGACAACACCTGGAACTTTCTAAGGAGCATAGTGACCATTCTACAGTCAGTGGATGGGTGGGGAAGGGACGACGGAGGATGTCCTGGGCCACCTGTGTTTGTTTGGCAATAACTTGGCCCCAGGGCCCAATGAGAGCCCTGATAGAAGCTACAGAATCCCTGAGCCCACTACTCCAGGAGATCCCAGTATTTCTCACTCTGGTAGTCACCTCACCCAGAGCCTACATGGTGATGAAACTGATTCCCCTGCAGTAAGGGAGTGTATGAGTTTGCTGTGGTTGCTGTAACAAAGTACCACAGTCTGGGGAGTGAAACGACAGAGGTATATTCTCTCACAGTTCTGGAGGCTGGAAGATCAAAGTATGGGCAGAGCTGATTCCTCCTGATTCCTCTATCCTTGGCCTGTAGACAGTCATATTCTCCCTATCTTCACATGGTGTTCCCTCTGTGTGAGTGTCTCTGTGTCCTAATTTCCTCTTTATATAAGGACTTCATATTGGACTAGGGTCCACCCCAGTGACCTCATTTTAACTAAATTACCTCTGTAAAGAAACTGTCTCCAAATAAGGTCACATTCTGAGGTGCTCGGGGTCAGAACTCCCACAAGTCCTTTTTTGGAGACAGTTCAACTGTGATGAGGAGATAGATATATCTAGAAGCAATTAACGTTGTAGAATGCATGTAGATAGCACAGAGGAAAGGAGACTTCCTGCAGATTAAGTAAACTGCTCATATCCATCCCAGGGATAAAGCCAGGGGTGCATGGGCCTGAGCTGCTCCATCACTGCAGCTCTGTGGGCCTGAGCCCAGGGACAGGAAGGAGTGAAGCTGACTCAGCCAGGGGAGCTATAAGAAGAGGACAGGGACCATGCTAGAACTCAACAAGTCAATGTTTCTGAGTTCCAGCAGCCTCAAGAGCACGGGTTGCCAGGAGCCCCACCAGGTGGAATTGATGATTTCAGACTAACCTGGTGTCTCAGCCCTTCTCTTCATCTTCAAACTGAAGAGTTGATCTGGATTTTCTCCAACACTCCTTCCAGTCAGGTGTGCTGTATATCTATGAATTGGTGTCATTGTCCCCACAACATGGCTTAACCTGTCACACAGTGGAGTGGACACGACCATGGGCTTTGACATGGTGCAGCTGGTGCCCCTTTATACCCTATAGGCCTCTCACTGTGAAACCAGCCATTCCAAATACTAGTGAGAAATGTCCCATTTTTAGGCTGCTAATATTTTCAGCAAGAAATTAGTGGAAAATGTGAGATGACAAATTTCTTTTACCTTCAGATATCCATGGAGACAGAGCCATTACATCACCCTCTTTTTGTAAACTCCCAGCAGCTGGATAGTGGTGGAAACACAATTAGTCATGAAAGTGAAATTGTATTTCAGTTCAGCTGCTTGGCACTGAACATTTGTTCTTTAAGTTTTTTCCCCTTATAATTTCCAATCGAGTTGCCTGTTTTAGAAAAAAAAAAAATCAGATCTAGAATGTTATCCAAGGAATACCTTCAGTTAAATTTGTAGTTTAGTCGATTAACTTTAAATGAAATATGACCACAAAGTATTCAAACAGATGCGAGGCAGGTCAGATCCTGGATATGTGAGGTCCTGGTCAATGCCCACATCCAGTCCTCAGTCTAGACACACAGGCCTGGGGCCTCAGAGCTCAGAGCACATCCTTTTAGACTTTGACACCTCAACAGCAGCCTTTTGTATGTTAATTAATTTTTATTGGCCTATAGTTGCTTTACCATGTTGTGTTAGTTTCTGCTGTAGAGCAAAGTGAATCAGCTATACATATACATATATCCCCTCTTTTTTCGATTTCCTTCCCATTTAGGTCACCACAGAGCATTGAGTAGAGTTCCCTGTGCTATACAGTAGGTTCTCAATAGACCTAGAGACTGTCATAAAGAGTGAAGTAAGTCAGAAAGAGAAAAACAAATATCATATAATATCGCTTATATGTGGAATCTAGAAAAATGATACAGATGAACTTATTTGCAAAGCAGAAATAGAGACACTGACATAGAGAATAAATGTATGGATACCAAGGGGGGAAACGGGGTGGGATGAACTGGAGATTGGGATTGACATATATATACGACTATGTATAAAACAGCAGCCTTTCTTAACCTTTGGTAGCCCTGGCCCTTCAAGAATCCAAAGCTTAATTCAAATGTATACATTCTCACTTCACATCTTACTTTAGGCAGTAAAGGATGTTCTGTTGAAGACAGCGTTTACACCCACATGTGCCAAACAAATCGGGAATTCTTGATTTAAAGATGGCCTTCACTCCCTCTCCTTCTCCATCCCTCCTCTCTACCCTCCGTGGGGACCAGTCTCAATCGAAAGTCAACCAGGGTCCAAGACTCCCATTGCTTGCAGTGGCACAAATGTGCCTTTGCCTTGGGATTGCAGAAAACACAGAAAAATTTCCCCAGTCCTTTCTAGAGCCATAGGTAGCCAGCATTGAGGGACATTGGAGAACTAAAGCAGGCAGGAGTCTGACGCATACACACAGCCTGGTCAAAGATTAGGAGTGCTCATTTTATGTTGACGCCCTCTACATCCAGGCACAGATGGGCTGGGGGCTATGTTGGAACATCACAGATGTGCTTTGCCCTCTTGCCTGAGTCCTCCACGGTCCCTGACCTCAGGTCGAGGGTCTACTGTGTCCTGCACGACCTTCTACCACAGCCCCGTACAGAATGCTACAGGCACTCTGGGGTAGGGGCAGAGCATAGATGTTGTTAAGCTCTCTAGCTGACTCAAGTGGAAACCAAGTGTGAGAGCCAGCGTTCTGAGGGGTTACTTACCATCCCCCCACTTCAAAGAGAGTCACTCAGGCATTATTGAAAATAGTGGGAATTTGGAAACATCGTAAATATCCCTCAATAAAGGAAATGATGGATAAAGTTTGTATTGTTGTATAATAGAATATTTGCATCAGTCAAAATAAAAAATCATATGCCAATATGGAAAAATCTCTAAAGCATTGTGCTTAGTGGAAAGAGCAAGTTGAAGAATGATACATACACTTAAGTGCCATTTGTGTAACGTTTAAACCACATGCTACAGTTCTCTTACATGTGGGGCATAAAAACATGGGAAGAGACACATCGTACCCATGGAGGAGAGGTGGAGTCATGTAACAGGGGCTTATCAAGGGAGCACCAATTCTGCTGGCCACACTTCATTCTCAAAAGGAAAACCTCTGAAAGCAAAAATGGCAAAACATGAATTCATGCAAAACTGGGTGGTGGGCACATGAGTGCTGATTAAATTCTCTCTACATTTTCACGATAATCTTTTCAAGAGACAGTGGCATTTATGGGTGGAATCTGGGTGGAAGAACAGCTGTGAATTTCCAGATCCATGGAAATAAGGGACCCCACCTGATTCCAGGGGCTCATCCTATATGTCTTTGCACAGCCTTTACCCCCGGGCCAACCCATGGGATCCAGTAATCACAACAGCATACTTCCTGAATGCTGTGATTTAATTGGGAATTGGAATAAACTCAGAACTCTCTATAGGCATGCCCTGCTTCAGCATCCTGAATTTGGTAATACCCACATGTCCTTCTGACCCTCTGCCTTTGATCCAGGAACTTTGCCTGCTCCCTCCCCCACTTTCCTTCTGAGCCCTTCTCCACCTGGCCCTCATTAATTCTTCTTGGAAATGGCCAAAGTCAGATATCATTTCCTCTGTGAAGCCTGTGTGATCCAAAAGTCAGGTCCCTCCTGAGTGGTTTCCCCACAGTCGATAATGACCTATTTAGGTATCTATCACCATTGTACCTGAGCCCTCAGCAGAGCACATTCAGTGCATATGTGTTAAATGTAAGGACTGCCCCACTCTTCAACTCCTGGAATGTGTGCCCATCTGTCAGATGTATTTCAAATACATCTGTGGTCTGTACTGAGTGAGATTTGACACCATTACCCAGTTTCTACAAAACACCACCTTTTCCTCCAAGGAACAGGCTTCAGGAGCTGCTGTTTGCTAGGACCCAACTGGCCCTTCTAACTGCAAGCAACCTCACATTAGAAGCCCTCATTTGGCCTGGGAAGCTGCAGCCCTGCCATTATTTCTTGTCATTTCAGATTCTGCTCAGCAAATGGTAGGAGTCCTGTGCTTGCAACCACCAGGAGTCGCACACTTTTATGCTAGTCTACACAATTCATCCATACATCTACTTTAATGTTTCTACTGGCTTCTTTGGTGGTTTCTACCTGAGACAACCAATGTCTATCTGCTGTGTCTCCCTGCAGACACCTGTCTGTCTTCACAATGGCATTTGTCCTGTGACCTCAGTTCTCTGATGGGTTCACAGAAAGTTGTTGCTACTTGTCCAGCTTCCGTCTTGTTGTAAGGAAGGAGCTCACTATATATGACATCAAAACTCTACCTAGATCCAATCATGATTTCAGATCACATTAAATAATCTATGTGAAAGTTCTTTGAGCATCACACTCCTCCACATACTATCATATTAATGATAGTATTCTATGTAAAAGCAACAAAAACCCCTTTTGGCTCTGTAGGCATTCACCCTTCTTGTCTGTGCTCACAGCTTTGTCACACCAGCTATTAGACAAATCACGGGTGGCAAAGGCAAATGTCAGCAGGTGCCTGCCATATACATGCAATCCACCTACTTTGGAAAACAATTTGGCAGTTTTTTTAAAAATTAACATATACCTACCATATGATTCAGCCATTCCTCTCCTTTATATTTACCCAGGAAAACTGGAAGCTTGTGCTCACACAAAGAACTATGCACAGATGTTCACAGAAGGTTGATTTGAAATTGTCCCAAACTGGAAGCCACCCAGATGTCCAGCTGCAGAGAAATGGATAAACAGACTGAGGCATGTCCATACAATGGAATACAGCTTAGCAACCAAAAGGAATAGAAGGGAACAAAATGGGTACATCCTAAAGTAGTGATGCTGAGTGAAAGAAGCCAGATAAAAGGGTATATACTATGTGGTTTTATTTACATAAAATTCTAGAAAAGGTGAAATAAACTACAGTGACAGAAAGTAGACCAGTAGTTTCCTCGGGGTGGGAGGGAAGGATGCAAAAGGGTGCAGGAAAGTTTGGGGATGATGGATATGTTCATTATCTTGATTAGTTTTACAGATGTATGCATATATCAAAACCCACCAAACTGTATCCTTAAAAATGTGTGATTATTTGTATGTCAATTGTATTTCTAGAAAGCTGTAAAAAAGAACAGGAGAAATGTGTGAGTGGCTGAGGGTAGGGAGAAAGGGGGCACACTGTTTAAATGCAGCCTCGATTCTCAATTCCACCACGTAAAATTGTGTGCATAGGATTGCCAGAGACTCCCATATGTCAAAAAAACCTGGAAGTGAGAAAATACTACTTTTCCCCCCAAAATTCTTTAGGCCAAAAAAAGAAAAAGAAGGCAACTGGCCACTAGTTTATGACTTCTGATAGACACATGAAAACACATAAAATGTACTAGTATTATAAATACTGCTCACCAACCAGGGAAGCACCCGTCTATCAACATACCTCTCAGAGAAGGTGAGAGGTAGGTGATCCCAGGTCTCTGGGATCACCTCCCAGACATTCTGAGGGGCAGAATATTAAAATTCAGGCAACAGAGCAAGTGGACAAGTCTTCAAACTTTGGAGTCCACACCTACATTTGAATCCAGTTCTGTTTCTCAGTGGCTGTGTGACCTTGAGCAAATCACCTAACTTGCCTGTTTCAGTTTCGCCATCAGTAAAACAAGGATAATAGCCGCACCTACCCCAGGGAGTTGCCATCAGCTTAGAATGCATAAATACACACCTATTATTTGGAAAGAGGCCTGAAATATTTAACACGCTTCATGATTCTGATCTGCTCTTGCTATATTATTATTGTTACTACTGCTGTCCTTTCTCCCTGCCAGCCTCACTCCTCTATTCCTCCTCAAGAAAATGCTATGCTCCCCTTTCTCTCTACTTCAATAGGAGGTAACATTTTCAGATATTGGGAATTTGAGTCATTGTGCAAAATCTGCAATACTAAATGAACTGTAAATTGCCTTTATGATCAATTTAAGCCCTATTTTTCATTTGTTGTTGGGAAGTGTGGAACGCGAGCTGTTTGCTTTTTGGTGGTGACTTTACATTTTGACCCACACTTGTAAGCTAAATTCCAACAACACAAACCAGCCCCTGAGACAGACTTGCTCTGGGTCTGAGGATCCTTGTCCCTTCTTCCCATGGCCAGTACTATTGCATGTCAGCTGGCTCCCCACTGTGCTCCCTGAAATTGGCTCAAACATTGGCAAGGTCACATCAAGCATCCGTCCTGACAGTCAAGCATCTGTCTCTGATTTGTTGGAGTTTGGAGGCTCCTCCCCATCTGTGACCATGTGGTAGACCCTCCCACAGGGCACCTGATGAGTTCTAGAAATGCTCCTACCTGACTCAGGTGGACAGGCAGGTAAGCAACACCTTCCTATCCATTTGCTTCTGTCTAGATCAGAGCTCTCCAACAGAGCTTTCTGCAAAGATGGAAATGTTCTATATCAGTGACGGCCAGCATAGTAGCCACTAGTCACATGTGACTATTGAGCACGGAGGAGCTCAATTTTCAGGCTAATTTCACTTAAACAAATTTAAATTTAATATAAGTGGCCACATGTGGATAGAGACTGCAATGTTGGACAGCGTAGGTCTAGGTGAGCATGTGAGAGCTGCTCACACAGAGGAAGCACTGGGGTGTGCGGGCACAGCAGGTTGTGTGTGAGGTCTCGCCCAGTAAGTAACAACAGCTGATGAACATCCATTAACACCCACATGGGTAAGGTCGGTCCAAGCATTTCACATAGTTCATTTAGTCCTCCTAACAATCTGGGTAATTCTCTCTATTCGATGGGGGAAGAAACTGAGGCAGAGTGGCATCAGCCACTTTCCCAGCATCACACAGCTTATCAAGGTGGAGTGGGAAATTCCAGTCTAGCCAGCCCCATCTCAGCATTGTAACCACTGCTGTCTGCCACCCATCTGGAGTGAAGCCAGCCAGCCTCATGTTTTCTTTTACAGCCTCCTGCCTCATACACAAAGCTGACACCCTCTCTGAGCTGTCCTCCCCTGAGCATGGCCCAGGCTTATCTGGGCATCATCTGGACACATCTTTTGTGGGTCACTTTGTCCCTTGGAAACCATGGCTTCCACCCAGAGAGTCCCGGCAGAGCTTTCAGAGGACATGCATTCAGCTCCCAACTCAGCTTCAGGGGTGTCTGTGGCTCTCAAAGAGAGACAGCCTGGCTGTGGCAGCCAGAAATGTCTGGAAGCGGGGAGGGGGAAGGGCAAGCTGGGATGAAGTGAGAGTGGCATGGACTTATATATACTACCAAATGTAAAATAGATAGTCAGTGGGAAGTAGCTGCATAGTACAGGGAGATCAGCTTAGTGCTTTGCGACCACCTGGAGGGGTGAGATAGGGAGGGTGGGAGGGAGGGAGACGCAAGAGGGAGGAGCTATGGGGATATATGTATATGTATGGCTGATTCACTTTGTTATAAAGCAGAAACTAACACACCATTATAAAGCAATTATACTCCAATAAAGATATTAAAACATTTTCTTTAATTAAAAAAAAGAAGAAGTGTCTGGAAGCATCCTTTCTTCTATTGTTGGGGAAAGCAAGGAGGGGAGGTCTGTTGGGGCTGTGGGCCAGACCAAAAGGACTTCTCAAAAGAGCAGATGTCCAATCTGGGACTTCCCAATCAGCTCCCTTCGGCTTGGCACCTGTCCCCCCATGGGGGCCCTGATTATGTGGCGGTCATGTCCATCAAGGGGCAGATGGACATGACTCAAGGCAGGCCAGCAACTGCAATTTGTGACTAAGTGCTTTGCTGTGGGCACCACTCCCCAGTGGCGGAGTGAAGCAGCTGCAGATCCCTAGCTGGGCTATGTGGTCAGGACTCATCCTGGCTAATATAGATGAGCTTGAAAAATCACTTTTGAAGCCATTTTTTTCCTTCCAAATGGTTTTGGTTTGGGACTGTTTGTTTGTGTTTATGTTTGCCTTTGTCTCCTTGTCTGTTTATTGACACATCTGAACTATAGATGCTTTCTAGATTTGGAAGACTAGGCTGATGTGGCAAAAATGGCTCATTTTCACCAGTACCTGTTGCTCTCCTTTCTTCCTGGCACTTACCTGTACAGTATTTATCAGCTTCCCTCAGAGTCACAGAGAACAACATGACTAAGTTCTGGACAGTGGAGGGTAAGCAGAAGTGACATTCACTCCTTCCCAGACCTGTCTATAAGATCTACATATAATCCCACCTCTTCTCCCACCTACCAGGTGAATGGAGAACACTCCAGGAACCAAAATAGGAGGAGCTGGGAGTCCTGCATGATCCTATGGAGTAGAGAATCCCCTCCAGCTCACACAGGACTGAGCTATGAATGAGAAATACATTTGCATTGCACTAAGTGCCTGAAGTTTGGGGTTGTCTGTTACAACAATTAGCCACCAACTGAGAAGAGCTCATTACAGACAAGCAATATCAATGTCAGATCAATGTTGGCTAATTTTATTTTTCTTAAGGAAAGTATATTTACATATGATCTTAACAGCAGCCAGAATATCAAAGAACTGTGAAGCACATCAGTGGTAAGTAACAAGGAAGCAGTTGGATCCCGGTCAAAGCCAAGGAAAGATGGTACTTCCAAATACTTCATCCATCGCCCACTCAGTCTCTGGCAAAAGACCAAATGTCTTTCTGTTGACATGGTTTTAGGTAAACACTGTGAAGGGATATATATAAATGGGTTTGGGTGGCCTTCCCTTTCATAAAAGTGTCATAGCTATAATATCCATATAAACCACATGAGGAAGGACATTTCTGCATAGCAAATACATGCAAGTTCCTAAGAAATAGGAAGCTCTTCAAGTTATCAAGGAGGGTCAGGGTGGGACTGTAGCAGATGCAGGGAAGGGGACACAGATGTGGGGTGGGGCAGATGGAATAGATCATGCCAAGCCTTGAAGGTCAGTCTTAGGAGCTCAGAATTTTTATCTGAATGTCAAGGAGAAACAATAGAAAGGTTTTAAACATGATTGATTTATGATTACAAAATCCACATGGTGGCACCGGTATAGGGTAAATTGTGAGTGCTGTAGAAAAGTGTCCCATGCAAGGGCGCTCTTGGACTGTGGGAGAGCAGCTGGAGAAGCCATCGGTTGGGGAATATTGTTATTTTTAGCGATGGGAGATACTAAAGTGCTTTTAAGGAATTGAGAATGATCCCGTAGAGAAAGAAGATCTGAAATTAGAGAGAAGGTAAGAAAAGACATGACACAGGAAGCACACTGAGGACCTGCACTTTGGTAAGAGAGAGGGAACGTTAATTGCCCCAGAAAAGGAAAAAGAGAAGGTGTGCGCAGAAGAATTCAGCATTGAGGGTCTGCTGATGAGGAGTTGAGGGAAAGGGAAAGTCATGGACTAAGAGGGCAGGAGGTGAGGATGGGAAGATGGTTTGAAGGGAATAAAGGTACAAAGTAATCAAATAAGAAATCAGGAAACCTGGCTTGATTGGATAACTCCCCAGGCTGACACACAGGGTTTCTCTAGTAGGTTCAGTGCCCCCTTCCTTCCTTTACCATGTGGCACATCCAGGCTCCTGGTGTGGCCCCCAGCGCCCATCTAAGTCTCTGCTGCCTGATCCACTCTGCCTGTTCCCACAAGCTGGAGGTGCCTGAGGGATTGGATCTCTCCCCACTCCAGTCTCCACCCCACCAGGTCTCCTGCCCCGTCATGGGGACAACTCTCAGGTGTACTATGAGAGCTCTCACTGGGGCTCGCTGGATCCCAGAGCCTTACCGTCCTGGTCCCACTGCTTCCTTTGTCTCACAAGTAAAATGGGAGGATGGATGAGTATAAACAGATGAGTGTGTGACTCTTCCACAGGAAGAGCAAAACACTAAAGTCTAAGTTTCTATTGGCTTCAAATTCACTGGAAAGAATTTCAGTTGACAGCTGGTGTACAGGAAAGTATTCAGGGGTGGAAATGATTTATATAGTCTATAAAGTTCTGAGTTTGTTAAGGCATTATTTTAGAGTCCTTTTAGGAAAAAGAAAGTCACCTTCAGAAAGTAATTTCACAAAATCACCAAATACTTGCAAAGACATGCTGAGAAACCCAGAACACATGTGAGGGATCTCATCTTCCTGCACCAGTCAAGCTGAGAAATGGAGAATCACTTTTTGAACCATTTCTTGCATTCACAGCATGGAGTCCAATGCCAGGAGAGAGATGATCCAACTAAGCAGATCAGAACAGGAGTCAGCAGTCAGAATGGCAGAACTTCACAGAAGTAGAGAGTTCTTGGTTCTAATTCATGGGGAAAAAAAAGTGTGATATACAGCTATCTTCTATATATTAATTCTGTCCCACACTCTGAGAGCACAGGAGCTTGTATACCCATTTTATAGATACGTAAGGTAGGAGGGCTTTCTCAAAATCCAGGCAGGTCTCATGGGAGCATCTGGGGACAGAACAATCATCATATACTCACCATGATATATTGTCCATAAGTCCACTTCCCCAGGTAACCTGTGACCTTCCTGGGCAAGGACCATCCCCATCCATTTTCTCAGCCCAGGACCGAATCCAAAAAGCAAGAATGCCTCACTAGGACCCCTGGGGAGGCTGTGATCATGTGGGGTGCCATTCCCCTCTTTGTCACATGGTCCTCCTGGATGCTCCATGGCAGAGCCCAAACCACCACACTCCAGGATATGACATCATGTATGTTTAATTATGAACTATCCTGACATGAACATCTTTGGATTTATTCTATTTGCCAAATTTGGGAAACTTTCAGCCATTATTTCTTCAAACACTTTTTTTCGTCTCACTCTCTCTCCCCTCTTGGGACTCTGACAATACCAGTGTTAGGTCTTGTCTTCATGCTTCAAGAGTCCCTGAGATAGTTTCTGTCTTTTTTTTTTTTCTCCCCCAGTCTATTTTCTCTCTGCTTGAGTAAATTCCTGGACTCTGTCAAGCTCATTGAACTTTTCTTTGTCATCTCCTTTCTTGTACTGAACCCATCCTGTAAGTTTGCTGTTTGTTGCTTGGTTGGTTTTTTGGTTTTTGTTTATTTTTGCACTTGTAATATAGTTATGTAATTTTCATACGATTTTGTTATATCATCTGTTTCTTTGTTGACAAAATGTTTTAATTTGTTTCAAGAGAATTCACAGTTACTTGTTGAAGCACTTTGATGATGGCTGCTTTAAAATCCTTATCAGATGATTCCAATATCTGCTTCATCTCAGTTCTGCTGTCTATTGACTGTCTTCTCCCATTCAAGCTGTGGTTTTCCTTGTTCTTGGTGTGACAAGGGATTTTTCAATTGTGTTTTTTCAGCACAAAAAAGCTGTTGAGATTTTTTTCTCATTATAAGAAAAATCCTAATCCTAGATGTATTGAATAGTAAATATGCAAATTTTATTTTTAATTTCCACTTGAAGGGTTATATTTCATTTGAAAGTTAACAAATAACAGTTTTGATTTTGATTTTTTCAGTATAAAAAAGTTGCCCTGATGGCATATGAGACATAATGCTAATTGTTTGTAGGACAGTTAAATGTCAGTATTGAAACCTAATCTTTAGCTTCCATCTTGTAGATAGAAACAAATGTTTGCCAAGCATATATTTTGTGCTGTGTTGCATTGTACACTGCAACTAATAAGCTATGAAATCAACATATATTAAGTGCGTGTACTGTTTGTAAAAACCACAAAATGAGAATTATAAATTACAATATAGTTTAGCATTTGCTAATTTTACTACAGTCTTTTGTTATGTATGTGTAGGGAAGTCATAAGGATGATACATTCAATTGGAGTAAAATTTAAAACCATATATCTTATGATAAAGGGGCTTTAAGTTAAGATGGTCAAAGTACTGATATATTCACTGTAAAGAGAATTATTCTAAGAGTTTTATTTTTCTGATATTAAAAGTTACTTAATAAATACCTGTTTCCATTGATTTGAACAACAACAAAAAAAAAACTGTCCTGGCCCTGGACATTTGGTCTTATGAGATTCTGGATCTCCTTTTATCTTCTGTTAGCAGGGAGTCCTCTGTTGAAGTATGGCGTAAGGACTGGGGCTGTGTAAGTCCAGCTTCCCTCTGGACCTCCCTCTGCATGGGGAGGGAGGAAATTCAGCTCCCTCCTCACCCTGCTGACAACTTCCCTGAGAAAATGGGGAGCAGGTGAGAGTGCAACTCAGTTCCCCATGGGATGCTGCCAACACTGGGGGAGGGTCCAGAATGCCAACCAGTCCCTCCTCTCACAACCTTGTTCTGGCTCATCACCTATGCTAAGTGGGAGGAGAGTGTCAGTTCCCTCTGGGAGACTAGCTCTTGAATCCAGCTCAGGACCTGCTCCTATATAACCATGGGCAAGTTCCTTAAAGTCCTTGTGTCTCAGTTTCCCTATCTGACAAATAGAAGAGAGTAATAGTATTTAATCCCTAGTTCTGTTTTGAGGAATATATGCGTTAAGCATGGTCCACAGATCCTGGGAGCTTCTCAGAAATTCTCAGGCTGCTCCCCAGACCTGGGGAATAATACATTGCATTTTGATAAGATACCCAGAGGGTTGAAGTGCATAGTAAAGTCAGAATGACCTGATCAAAAACATTTACAACTGCAAGTGAAAAGCAATGATCTAGGTTAAAATATCCACAACTGCCATGACTTTCCTTTCTTTCTTTTTTTGGCCATGCCATGTGGCTTGCAGGATCTTAGTTCCCGACCAGGGATTGAACCGGGGACCATGGCAGTGAAAGTGCTGAGTCCTAACCACTGGACCGCCAGGGAATTCCCATGCCATACCTTTTCTGTAAACAGTACAAGGAAGGCCCAGCCTCAGACATTTCCCTTACCTAAAGAAATGTTTCAGCTGAGGAAGTTGGGCAAGCTGCCTCCAATCTAGATGCCAGTGGGTATTACAGAGGTTGATGGGCCTCTGTCTCCTCACCCATTCTTTCAAATGATGGCATTTTTATTAAAGGTGACATTTCTTCAAGAACACTTTCTGTGAGGTTTAATGTTTACTTTTTTGTTAACTTTGTATCCAGTAATGAATGAAAAAAGTACTTGAACAAAATGAGTCAGAATTTGTCAGACCCTGGAGCATGTATTAATGTATTCATCACCATCACGGCATTTATGGCAGACCTTCTGTGTACAGTTAGAACTGTATTACGCATGCCCCCCAAGTTCCTCCACAATCCTTGGATTCAAGAACTACTGTCAAACAGCATTCTTCCTGTCTCTTACACAAAGAAACCTGCTTTGAATGAAACTCTCTTTGAAAAAGTGTTTTGAATGATCATAGAAATGATTTGTGATGTACACAGAGAAATGACAGCACAGAACACAAATAATTCTGTTCTTGCCTACCTAGTTCCTCTTTGCTGTTTTGCCTTGAAAACATGACAGCCAAGTGATTCAGGTCAGGAAATTTCACACTAGATAACCCTCAGGAGCCAATGCTCTTCACCCTCTCTTTCTTGCTCAAATGACTGAAACAGTGTCAGATAAAATTCAGAGCTCAGAGAGCAAGAGAGAAAAGCGCTCCTTGGTTTTTGTGTGCTGAGGTTTTGAATCTATTAGTACCACTCCGTAACCTCTGTTTGCTGCTGCATAGTACCAGGAAAGCTTCGGAAAGAAGATCTGAACAGCAGAACCCATAATAAAACCAACGTCTTAGCACAGGTCCAGGTGAGTGTGGGTGTACATGAAGCTTTCTCATACAGGTAATGGGAGAGCCATGAAGGAAAGCCTCAGACACAAGGTTGGAACTAGAGCAACGAGAGGCCACTTGCACCATCTCCTCTTGTCGGCCCCTGCCCTGTCTAACAAGTGGCCCTCTTGTCTGTGAGATTCTAGAAAGAACATCCTGACAACCTCTCCCAACAAACCCTCGGCAAGCTCTCAAAAGCTCTAGAATGCCTATGACCTGGGTTGGGTTTTTTCGCCCTGGCACCAAAGTCTAATAATTCTGCTGCAGTTGAGAGTAATTTCTTCGTGTTCCTTCTTTTGTGGTGTCCAACCATATACTACGCACCGTGTGGAGGTCTTTCACATACATCGCATCTCAGCTTTCTACCAGAGGCAGATAGTGTCACTTCTCTTAGTGTCCTGTTGGTTTTTGGCAGGCAATAAGACCATGTGTACCATGCCTTGGGACCCTATCACCCACCTTTGCAACCTGCTTTGTCTTAGGACACAAATGCAATATTTTAGCTTTCAGGGCCTGATTTTCCATTTGTAAAATGCCATCTATACTGTCATGTACCTCCCAGAACTGGTCTACCTTTTCAGACAAAAATTGAATAATGGACTTCAGGCTATAGGGTAGCACATCCAAGGGTGTGACTGGATAAAGGCAGGGGCAAGAGGGAGTTCCTCGAGGAGGTGACTAAGGAATCCTATGTCATTAGGAAGAGGAAGAAGAAAAATGGAAAAAAGCAGGCTTGGGTGTGGCCCGTGCTGTCTTGCCTGTGTGCAGCTGTAGGCTTTTCAGAAGGCTGTCCACTGACTATTCGCCCCCTGCACCTGGGGAATGCATGTGTGGCTTGATCGCCGTCACCACTTCCAGTTGAAGGCCTGCTGTGCACACAGGCTGCAGTGGTCACTGCCCATTGTCTCACTTTGTCCTCACAGGAGCCAGGAGGCAGGTAGCACCAGCTCCACCTCTGACAGTAAAGGACCAGCTAGCGGCCTCAGCCTCTGTCATCGTGCAGCGCAGGGAACAAGACTCAAGGGGAGAAGGCAGGACCAGGCAGAGTGACCAAGAAGGTGAGAAAGCAGCCACTCCAGCTACTCAGACACGCCACTGACCTTTGTGGGTTTCAAACCATGCTCTTCAGAGTGCGGAGACCTTCAACCTGTGAGCGGGGTAGTAAGGAAGACAAAGGTTCTGGATTCCCACCCCATCTTTCCATCTGAGCCACTCGGCCCCTGTTTCACACACAGGACCTCTGCATGAGTTTTCACCTAAAACAAAGTTTCATTCATTTAAAAATAAAAATAGTGCAAAGCACCTGGACTGAAGGATAAAATTCAACATCCCAGCATAGCATGCTGGGTGCCCATGACTTGGCCCTTCCCCTCCAGCTGCCCCTCTCGGACACTGAAAATGGCCCATGCCCCTGACTCTGCACCTCCCGGTGTGCCTGTCCTCTCTCCCTGGCCGGATGATCTCCCGCTGCGAGGCTCTCTCTCTTGCCAGGGTTAGGTCCCGCCTTCCCCTCCTCTGCCATCCTGGCTTTGTGGCTTCCTCACCACAGCCACCCTGGCTTTGCAGGCTCCACCATGCAACCAAGGGCTCTTTGCTATCCAGAGTGCATGCCCTCTGTATTCCTGCTCCTAGGGTGGCCCAGGCTCTGGGATAAAGTGACAGCCAATGACAGGCAGACAGGCGTGGATGTGTAGATCTAAGTGGGGAGGGGTAGAGGGGCTCCCAGGAGAGCGGGTGGGCCTTCTGTTCAGGAAACAGGAGAAATGGCCAAAACTCGGCTGTTCATGACCAGGGCTTAGAAAAGAGGGTGCTTACACCCTCCACAGGCTTGGGGTGACTTGCTGGTTTGATCTCGCCTAGATTTTTTTTTTTTTGTATATACATTTGTTTGTTTGTTTGTTTTCTATACGCTGGCCTCTCACTGTTGTGGCCTCTCCCGTTGTGGAGCACAGGCTGCGGACGCGCCGGCTCAGCGGCCATGGCTCACGGGCCCAGCCTCTCCGCGGCACGTGGGATCTTCCCAGACCGGGGCACGAACCCGTATCCCCTGCATCGGCAGGCGGACTCTCAACCACTGCACCACCAGGGAAGCCCTCGCCTAGCTTTTAATGTTACTTCTAAACATAGTTGGTTTATCCTGAGGGAGGAATTGAAATCATGGGAGAAACATTTTATCCATCATGGTTTAAGAAACATGATACATTAAAATGCCTTCACAATATTTCAATCTTCTGTTTAGAAGACCGGTATCCAGATAACAAAAAGTATTGTAAAAGAGAGGTATCAGTTGGTGTCAGAAGCCAGATATTAAATAAAGGTTAAGTTATAAAATAAACATTTAAAAAACCCTCTGCTGAGTCTGCAAATGTCACACTCTCAAAAGATCACCTGAAACACTCCAAAAAATGGAAAATGTGATCTTCAGTTGCCTCCAAGGGGAACAAGGGGGTCGGGGACAAATTAAGACCCACCATCCTGGTGGGTCTGATTACCCAGGATGCATGGGAAGGGCAAGCAACGTGTGAGTCCACAGGAGATGCAGAGCCCTGAACACAGCAGCAGGTGGATGCCCTGGAGTCAGGACCCTCCCCCACCTCACAAGTGAGGAAAGGAGACCAGAGAGATGAAGTGCCCACCTCCCCTCCCCCAGAGAAGATCACAGTCTTGAGCAGCAGGTACCAAAGAGAACCAAGTCACCCCATGTGCTGACGGTCAGCGAGAAAGACCGCTGACCTCCTAACAGCGTTCTTTCTGTAACAAGTGCCCCTGGAAACTAATCAAGAAGAAAAGTCGTACACTTAGTTTCATGTGAAAAAACAGAAGCAACTACTCATGCAAGCCTTTCTCCACATGAGATGGAAAGGGAAAAAGTGTATGTAGAAATGTCTGGGAGAAGAGAAGTTAGAGAATATAAGCTGTTTCTTCATTTGTCTGTTTATTCATCCAATATTTATGGGCCACCTACTATGTGCCAGGCACTGGGACAAGTATCAAAGACACAATACTGATCAAAAACCCACCTAGTCTGTGCCCTCCTGGAGCTGACGAGCCATGGGGGGAAACATAAATGCATCAAGTAATTTACGCAAAAAAAAATGTGAAGTTGCAAAGAAGACAAGTGCCAGGAACAGGAGGAATATTCTTCCTTAATTACCTGTAGTTGGGTCTACAGGGTGAACTCAGGTGGGAGGTGGCAGAAGATGTACCAACAACCAACATGGCAGCCGGCAGTTCCAGCTAAGCCACAGGGCCATGGTGGGGAGCACGGGTGTTCCCACAGATCACTGGGGGAGAGTGAAAACGAGGCCACTCCTGGAGCCACCCTCAAGGGACTCTGACGTAGTTGGTGTGGGTGAGACGAGGGCTTCCCAGACGATTTCAACACGCAGCCAAGTTTGGAAGCACTGCGCTAGCTGGAAGGAGGGCAGGAACCCCTGTGTGGGCGGAGGAGGGGGTTCAGGGCCTCCAGGAGCGAGCACAGAAGACTGCCTATCCTCTCACTTGGGACAGGGAGAGGGCACATGATGAGAGAAGCATTTTCCAAAAATCAGGAGAGTCTTCTGGAGTCTAGACTGCAAGGGGGGAGACTACAGCCAGAGTCCTCATGAGTTTTCAGTCCCATAACCATCAGGGGCAGCCAAGGATTTCCAGCTAAGATGGGGGCAGAGACACACCCCCAAGGGCGGGGCACCCACCAGATTTCTGTCCATTTCCCTTTCTGGCTCCAGATCTGGTGCGTCCAGCTGGGGTACACAAGAAAATATTGGGATTCTTTAGTGGGTGTTTGTTTTGCCAAGGAGGTTGGTCTGATTTAGGAGGTCTTAGGGGTGTGGACAAATGGAAATGCTATAATAAGTCTGGCAGGCAGTTGAAACCACGTTATGGCAGGAGCATCTGTAAGACCCTCCAGGCAGCCACTATCTTTTGTCATCCTTTCCTCTCACTGGCCTATTCTAACTGCTCCTTACTTGTCCTCTGGACCCTTCACACACACACACACACACACACACACACACACACACACATATACACACACACACTGAAGTCTATCACCAGGTAGCTACACTGTGGGCTCCTCCTAGAATATCTGGTTTTTCTCCTCACTGCTTAGAAATATCTGCTCCATCTGCACTGTCAAAGAGGAAGAGCCAATGAACATTTTGGTACATTGCTCTTTTTGAATTATGGTTTTCTCAGGGTATATGCCCAGTAGTGGGATTGCTAGGTCATATGGTAGTTCTATTTGTAGTTTTTTAAGGAACCTCCATACTGTTCTCCATAGTGGCTGTATCAATTTACATTCCCACCAGCAGTGCAAGAGTGTTCCCTTTTCTCCACACCCTCTCCATCATTTACTGTTTCTAGATTTTTTGCTGATGGCCATTCTGACTGGTGTGAGATGTTATCTCATTGTAGTTTTGATTTGCATTTCTCTAATGATTAATGATGTTGAGCATTCTTTCACGTGTTTGCTGGCAATCTGTATATCTTCTTTGGAGAACTGTCTATTTAGGTCTTCTGCCCATTTTTGGATTGGGTTGTTTGTTTTTTTGTTATTGAGGTGCATGAGCTGCTTGTAAATTTTGGAGATTAATCCTTTGTCAGTTGCTTCATTTGCAAATATTTTCACTCATTCTGAGGGTTGTTTTTTGGTCTTGTTTATGGTTTCCTATGTTGTGCAAAAGATTTTAAGTTTTATTAGGTCCCATTTGTTTATTTTTGTTTTTATTTCCATAAACCATAATTCAAAAAGGGTCATGTACCAAAATGTTCATTGCAGCTCTATTTACAATAGCCAGGAGATGGAAGCAACCTAAGTGTCCATCATTGGATGAATGGATAAAGAAGATGTGGCACGGGCTTCCCTGGTGGCGCAGTGGTTGAGAGTCCGCCTGCCGATGCAGGGGACACGGGTTCGTGCCCTGGTCCGGGAGGATCCCACATGCCGCGGAGCAGCTAGGCCCGTGAGCCATGGCCGCTAGGCCTGCGCGTCCAGAGCCTGTGCTCCGCAACGGGAGAGGCCACGGCAGTGAGAGGCCCGCGTACCGCAAAAAAAAAAAAAAAAAAAAAAAGAAGATGTGGCACATATATACAATGGAATATTACTCAGCCATCAAAAGAAATGAAATTGAGTTACTTGTAGTGAGGTGGATGGACCTAGAGTCCGTCTTACAGAGAGAAGTAAGTCAGAAAGAGAAAAACAAATACCGTGTGCTAACAAATATATATGGAATCTAAGGAAAAAAACAAAAGGTCATGAAGAACCTAGAGGTAAGACGGGAATAAAGACACAGACCTACCAGAGAATGGACTTGAGGATATGGGGAGGAGGAAGGGTAAGCTGTGACAAAGTGAGAGAGTGGCATGGACATATATACACTACCAAAAGTAAACTAGATAGCTAGTGGAAAGCAGCTGCATAGCACAGGGAGATCAGCTCGGTGCTTTGTGACCACCTAGAGGGGTGGGATATGGTGCGATGGAGGGAGATGCAAGAGGGAGGGGATATGGGGATATATGTATATGTATAACTGATTCACTTTGTTATAAAGCAGAAACTAACACACCATTGTAAAGCAATTATACTCCAATAAAGATGTTTAAAAAAAAAAAGAGGAAGATCCCGCCCCCCTGATCTGCAGGACATTCTGCACAAAAATCCTGGTTGCTGAGCTTGGGAGAGGCTGGCTACCACCCTGCCATTCTAAACCCTCCTCCTCAACTTCCATTTATCCACTGTCATCTCAGCTGCTCTCTCTGCTCTCAAACTGCCTGCCGGCATCCTCTGATCTCTGCCACTGCCCACCAGTCTGCTATCTTTCCCCCCCTTTCCTGCTCATCCCTCCCCATGGCATCACTCACTTCTGAACGTCTGCACACAATGTCTTGGCTTTTATTGTTGTTCCCTCCAAGGAGTATGGGGATTTCCTGCATGACCAGCCTGTATCCTGTTTTTTGTTATCTCTGGTTCTTCAGTCATTTCCGGATCAGCTTCCTACTTTCTCTGGGGCCAAATACCTTTCTTTTTTTTTTTCCTTTATTTAGAAGTTTCTGGCTTCTGAACCCTTGGGTTTGCTAGAAAGCTGACTTCCAGACGGCTGGGGGGATGATAATAATATCTCAAATGTGTCTGGTTTCTTTCTCTTAGAGGTTTGCATGCATTCCATACATGGGATCTCATTAGCCTCCCAGCATCTCTGCAAACCAGGGAAGTGACAGGTGTTTACAGGGAGGGCACCAGCCTTAAGTAATATCTGCTCAATCATAGGGTGAGTCGCAAGGACTTAAATAGAAACTGCTTGAGTTGCACTTCAGTTCCTTTTCCACTCAGTTGATTGGCAAAGAGTTATAGCTGGGTTTTTTTGTTTGTTTTTGTTTTTACCCAACAAATGGATGTTTACACTACCCAGATAAGCATGTTCCAAAATCTCTGGTGGTTCACCCACTGGGACCAGATGAAATCAGCATTCTTTTGCCTGGTATAGTGGGTTCCCCACTTAATAGCTGCTTTGTGCATGACAGGCCAGCCCATTTTTTTTTGGCCTTTCACCCTCCCTTGAATTATGTGTAATTTTCAGGGCTCGTTGATGCATCTAGATGTGCTGCCCCTGGCTTGGGAGAGTGGCAAACTTCAGCTCCAATGCTAAGTATGACCTTTCTCTTCCAGACTCATTCTCCTTTACTCCCTCTATCTATCTCTGTACATGATCCCCAGAAAGTCACAATCATTTTATTTGATTATAATTCTTTCTTTCCATTGTTCTAGTTATTAAGCTGAGAGGAGAGAATACACCCTTTAATCTGTATTTCCAGCTTGAGTAGTGTTCAACTACAGCTGTATAACAAAGTACTTACATGCTTAAAGCCACCATGATTTCTGAGGCAGGAATTTGGAAAGAGAGGGTCTCTTATGGGGCCAGAGTCAGATGTCATCCAGTGGACTGGCCATTCATGAAGTCTCATTCACATGGCTGGCAGGTGACGTTGGCTGTTGGGTGACAGCTAAGCTGGGCTGTCAACTAAATTGTGTACTCATGACCACTTTGGCATGGTGGTCTTGGCATAATCATACTTCTTACATGGAGCCTAGCTTCCTGTAGGGCTAGGGTCCCCGAAGAACCAGGCAGAAGTCATGGCTTTGATGGCCTCACCATGCAAGTCAAACAGCATCACTTCTACCACATTCTATTGGTCACAAGTGAGTCATGAGGGCAGCCCAGATCAAGGGCGGGAATTAGACTCAACCTCTGGACAGGAGAACTGTCAAGTTCACCTTGCAGAAGAGCACATGGGATGGGAAATATTGTTGCAGCCTTCTTTAGTAATACAACCTATAACAAGTGGCATGGTACTTTTGCTAGGAAGTACTCCACAGATAATATTGAATGACCATAAATGAGGCTGATCTCCACTGCTAGCACTCAAAATGACTTAAAACCATGGTCACAGCAGTCCCAGAAGGTGCGTGGGCAACATTTCTCAGTGTTGCTCCTTGAACCTCCATCAGTTACCCCAAGATCCTTGTTAAAAAGGGAGATTTCAGGGGCCCTATCCAAATGGAATCTCTGAGGGTAGTATCAAACGTGTGTATTTTAAGCAAGCCTCCACCCCAGGACAATACTAAAATGGTGTACAAGAAAGTTGGAGAAAAAGATCTTAAGGGGTTCTATTAGTTACTGTGCATAAAACCTTCCACCAGAACTCAGTGATTGAAAACAACAACCATTTATTACCTCACTGTGCCTGTGGGTCAGGACTCAGGGTGCGGTGTTGCAGTGTCTCTGACTCAGGATCTCACACAGGCTGCAGTCAGAGTGTTGGCTGGGCTGTAGTCACCACAGGCTTGCTTTGGGAAGGATCAGCTTCTGAGATCATGCATGTGACTGCTGGCAGGTCCACAAGCAAGTTGTGAAGACCGAGAGAGACAGAACAAGATGTAAGTCACTGTCTTTTATACAACCTAATCTCAGAAGTTTCATCCCAACACTTTTGCCGTATTCTATTTGTTAAAAGCAAGCCCCAGTCCTGCCCACACTCAAGGGGACGGGATTACACAGGAGTGTTAATAGCAGACAGTGAGTGTTATTGGGCCAACCTAGAGGCTACCTGTCACAGGTTGCAGAAGTGGGGATTGAGTGCAGACCATCAAGATGTTGTTTGTAGGAGACTAGAGGGGTGAGCAAAGGAGGGCATGACCGAGGGCACACTTGATCAGTTCTGATAACAAAGCACTGAGGATCATAGAAACTGCCCCATCCAGGGCATTCCCACAACCTCAAGTTACAAGGAAGTCTTGACTGTGGTTTTGAGAAGAAGTAAGGACTTGAATAGGCAGAGAGGAGAGAGAAGAAAAAGGAGCAGTCTCATTCATCTTATTAGGACTGCTTTCTAGATCATAGGTGGGAAGTTTATTAAAATGGAAACATTTCATTGAATTGTTAGAAATATGACCCAGCAGCTCCTTTGCCAGGAGGAGGCCATTATATACCACAATTTGTGGTCCAAGTACCCCATCCTCTACATTCTAAAATAGATCCCATGAGGAATTTACTATTATAGGGTAGGATAGTAAAGTGAAGCCAATCTCAAATTTAACCCAACCTCCTAACTTAGCACCATGAACAACAAATGGCTTCAGAAAGAGAGATGAGAGTCAGAGAGAGAGACAGAGAGAGTGCAAAGAGAAATGGCTGTTTCCAACCTGCCCAGCCTGAATTTGTGGAGTTCAATGCAACTCTCAACTTTTTCTCAATATTGTTCTCAACATCATTAAAATATTATTATAATCCCCAATTGGAGAGAAACAGGTCAACATGCCATTTGTTCAAATTTTCTACAGAAGAGGATGGAGAAAACCAAAGGGAAAAGAAGAGGGAAGGAAAAATGCATGCCAAAAAAGCCAAAATAATCTAATCTGGAAGAAAAGACAATCTGAGGACAGTTTTTCTTTTTTTTTAAACATCTTTATTGGAGTATAATTGCTTTACAATGGTGTGTTAGTTTCTGCTTTACAACAAAGTGAATCAGTTATACATATACATATGTTCCCATATCTCTTCCCTCTTGCATCTCCCTCCCTCCCACCCTCCCTATCCCACCCCTCTAGGTGGTCACAAACCACCTAGTTGATCTCCCTGTGCCATGAGGACAGGTTTTGTCATGAATATTCTGGACCACATTTAACACATTTAGTTCGCAATGAGGATTCAGAGAACACACACCTTGCACCAGGAACATGCCAACCATCGTGGGGATTAAGAATTATACAACATGGACCTGTGCTCATAATGATAAAAGTCCACTTGACCTGCCCCACCCCACAGAGTCTTGAGCGAGAGCAGAGCCTGGCTGCTGACTGCTGCCCACTTCCTTCTCAAGCTCATCCAAGAGAAGAAACTGCTCTGTGACTGTCTCCATGCAGAGAGAGGAACCGGAAGCCAGGGGTCAGGTAGGTGCTTCACACACGAACCCTTCTCAAGCTTTGGGCCCCTTGGTCCTCCATCCTATACACTTTGACCTCAGAAAGAACCAATGAGGAAATGTAAGGCAGGACATGGACCTCACTGACCTTCTTCAACTTGCTAATCATTAAGAATGACCAACTTTCATCAGGGGATAAGTAGACCCCTTCCCTCAATCTGCAGCCCCCACAAAGCTCCCACCTTTCTGGAAGATCTATCATAGATTGCAAGCTTCTCAAGCATTCTCAATCAACATTCAATATCAGGATCATTCAGACTCCCAAGTGAGTTCTTAGGATGTGCCTTCCTCCCTGCAGATGGATCATCCAGAATGGACAGAGCTGCCCACCACTTTCCCTTGTGGCCTGAGATACCCTAGGTCAGGAGCAACCTCTGCAGCATACTTCAGAGGAACAGAGAACTTCTGGGTAGCCCCAGCTTCCTCCAAGGAACAGGCACGGTGCTGGCTCCTCGCTGCCTTCCTCTGCCCTCTGAATCCAGGCCACCGGCTTTCATAAGAGCCTGGAGGGATCTTCCCATGTTTTTGCCTATGCAGTGATAAATTATACTCAATTTCCATTTGTTCTTTTCATCACAGTACTTGACTTTCTCCAAATAAGAAACCTAAGCTCACTTCAGTTTAAAGTCGATGAAAAATTAGTTCCAAACACACGTCATCCTTTATCCAACAAGCCACAACCAAGGTTCAGGAATAAAAGTTCCCTCCTTGGTGAGAATGGGTCAGTTAAAATGTGTTGCTTGGCTCATGGATGCTGTCAATTTATGCCAGGGGTGCATTCTATTGGTTAGAATGAGCATTGTTTCAGAAGACAGCAAACTGCCTGTGGTTTCTAGTGCCCAGTGATGGAGGGAACGCCTGTTTCTCTTCAACTCCGCCTTCCCAGCACGCACCTGCTTCAGGCAGAACTGCCGTCACCTCGGTGTTTGTCCCCACGAGGCAAGAATTAAGGAAACGAAACAGTTTTCTGCACATCTTAGGGACCCGCCCCACATTTTGTTTCATCTCCAGTGTAGGATGGAGACATCTTAAAGTGCTTCCGCCACTCCAAAGACAAGTAAAAGGAAGAAACATGAACTGAGAGTAAAAGAGTCTGTAAACTGGAGTAAAAATGTCTGTGGATACCTTGCCGTTTGTGTTACTTTGAGGATCAAATAAGGTGATTGTGTAAACTTGCCAGGGAATGATAAAGCACCACACAAACACAAGCTAATGTGGAAACACCACCTGGATTTCGGAAGAGCTGGGCTTAGTCCTAGTTCTGTACCATCATGTGATCTTGGGCAAGTTCAGTACAGTCTCCAGGGCCCCAGTTTTCTCAGCATGTGGTTCTCCTGGCTCCACCACGCTGGTCTCGCTGGTGTGGGTTCTTAACACATCTCGGCTTTGGCACTTGACTCTGAACCACCCTCTGTTTTCCAGCTACAGATTTCATAGAACACGTGGTGCCCATCAGAGGCCCTCCCCAGGTGCTGGCACTGACAAAGAGATTCAGCTCCAGGCCCCAGTGTCCTTGACCATCTTCACAAGGTCACGAAAGGAAGCAACATCAAAGAAAGGGTCCATTTAAAGAGCTGTTGCTACTGGCTGGAATGGGTCCTTTGGGATAGAAGCAGACTTTGAAAGTAGGGTCCTCACCTGACCAGGCTCCCTGTTAACGCATGTTTCACTCATGCATTAACCTGAGTTACTCTCTTAACCTGCTAGATCTCTTGCCTTTACAACGAATTTTTTGCTCTCTTGGGCAGTTGCCAACTCTCAAAGCACATGGCTCCCTGCCAGGTGTGATCACAGACAGTCCATTTATTTCAGTGAGATATGGAGGTAAAACATCCCCTTCCACTGGATTTCAACTACTGGCACCTAAAGAATGAAGACCTCTCAGTCCAGTGGGGTCCAGTGGGGCATCTTGGCCAAAAGAGCAGCTGGGGCCGGGTCATTCCCAGAGCGGGCTATGGACCTGGGAGGGCCAGCAGGGAATGGCTCCATGATATGGAAGCTGGCAAAATCACAATTCAGGTTTGTGGGCCCTAAAGCCCTGACTACGATGACTTGGTGATGTGACCTTGAATCTGGGGTTTGGAAGCTGACATTCCTGCGATACCTCACAGAGATATGCCTCCTTGTATTAGCATCACTCGCCCTCTCTGTCTCCTTCCCTCTCTTCAAACTCTGCATGTTTCTTGTATGCTGAGGGCATCAGGGTTCCCCACAATGGGGATGGTCCCTGGAACAAAAGATCAATGGGCATCTGAATTTAGAGTGGAAACAGCCCAGTGGCAGGGAGATGGGGTGGGGGTGTGTGATGCGGCAGCTAATGCAGAGCTCAGCAGGGAGGATAAGCCCTCCCCACCCCCAGGAGAGTGTGGGGCTGCCGAGTTCACACGTGACCCAGTGCTTCTCCCGGGGGGGCCAGGTGACAAGGAGGAAACTGCACCGGGCAACAGGTAGAGGCAGAGGATGGTTTCATTTCCTTGGATTTCTCAAGGTCTCACCCATCAGCCTTTCCCTGGGAATGATCTATGCAGCATTTCTGTGTAAAATAAATTCTGAAATTGGAGGAACTCTCCATCACCAGCCACAGGTATGTCTCACGACAGCTTCCCCCCGCCAAGGAGAAGAACCTGCAGGTAGTAATGCCCAAACCCACTCAGCTCACAATGCAAGCAAGAATGTGACTTGTTCCCTCCCATTTAGGACACCACAGTGCAGTGAGTGGAGTTCCCTATGCTATACAGTATGTTCCCCTCAGTTGACTATTTTATACATAGTATCAATAGTGTTTTTGTGTCAATCCCAATCTCCCAATTCCTCCCACCAAAAAGGAGGGGATATATGTATATGTATAGCTGATTCATTTTGCTGTGCAGTAGAAGCTAACACAACATTATAAAGCAACTAGAAATTAATTTTTTTAAAAAGAATGTGACTTGTTCATTCAGGTTTTACAGAAAAATTCCAGAGTCATTTTCCCCTTTTGTCACACCCTTTTTAGAAATGTTTCTCCGTACTTGGCCACTAGTACAGAAAGTGAGCTTCAGTCTCAGACAAGAAGATGCTATGAGTACCAAAGTCTTTTTATATTTGGACAGTAATAAACAAACAAACACAAATAAGTAAATAAATAAAGTAACTAGTACTATAAGTTACGATAAGAGCAAATTGCACCTCAGTCAGCACGAGCGCGAGCGTTTGCGGTCAATGACCCGAGTTGTTAGTAAAACAGAAACATTTTGTACCAGCACATGCTCAGGCCAGCTCAGTCCACTCACTTGTTTTGAGGAAAATTTGGTCAGAGTGCAAACCCCTGGGCTCTGTGGGTGCTGCTTCACTAGAAATGTGCCTTGGCTTGAAACCAAGGAAAAGATTTGGGCAAAACCTTCTGTTGAATGAATGTGCTTGTCAAAGCTCTACAAAGCATGAGAGAGGGAAAAAATGTCCTTGCTTGGGGCCTAATTTCCTGCCCTTCTCCAAAGCCCCAGGGTACCCTTTCTGATCACCAGCAAACTACCCCATAGCCTCAGGCACTTCTTTCTTCTGTGAACTTTTTCTCCTCTTCCCTTTCTTAAATTGGCTGTTCCCTGAGAACACCTCTCCCCCTGCACCCATTTCCAGTTGCAGCTGTGAATGTTCTCCCTCCTACTCCTGACCATGGGCTGGGAGGTAGAGCTGGTGTTTTCCAAGCAGGTGTTTTGGCTCTACTTCCAGATGAGTAGTTAGCCTTTAGCCTCTTGGGAAAGCCTTTGATTCACACCCCATTCATCTCCACGACTCTCCCCCCTTTTTATGGCATCAGACACCCCTCCTTATAGTATAATCTAAACAAGGCCACCTAAGGGCCTTGGTTGGTGGTGGGAGGATAAGGAAAGGGATAAGAGAAGGATGAGGTCAGTGACTAGCGCTTTCTGTGCCTGGCTCAGGTCATGAGGCCATTTCTCCCTCCTCGGGTAAAGCCCCCAGAGCTCCCACACGCTGAGAAAACCCTCAGAAAGAGTTGATTTAACTGCCAACCAAATAAAGACAATGAAAGCAAGGTGTGGAACCAGTGATACCACACACACAAAAGGCTCCATCCAGGGATGAGCCTGCACGCACGTAGGTGAAACACACGTCTCATCTGGTGTGTCACCTCCAGTAGGTAGGTAGTGGTTGTTCAGTGTCCTATGCTGAGGATTCAAGGACATCATGGCCTTCAGAGGGTTCAGGTAGTGAGACTGTCCTCTGGTAAGATAGGACGATGGGGACATATGGGTTTGTGGTTTCTCTTCCTGGTTTAGAGACATGTAAGAGATGCTCCAGACTGATGGTGTATCCCGCCCACTCCATGCAGTCCCCTCCTACCTGAATCCATGTCAGTGCACATTCCCTTCTTTTCCATCCCACCGCATCTGACTCCAGGCTCCCCATGCTCTGAAATGTGCCTTCTGGTGGGATCAATAACTATTCTGCATTATGACTTCAGCTATTTATAGTAGAGTGGCTGGCTGTATGGAACGATGATGACAAAGCTATTCACCATTGCCCTTAACCCGTGTCTGTTTAGGGAGAGGACACGACTCCTTCACTTGTTCCCAGTAGATCTGGCCAACATGATTCCAGAACCAAGACAAAGGTAGGGCAGGATGGCGATGGGAATCCCAGACACATAAGAAGCACATCCAGGACAAGTTGTGAGTCTAGCCCCCACCTCATCACAGGGCCAATAATGCTGCTGCCCTGGCCACCTCCTGTTTCCAAAAGAGAAAGCTGGACAGGGGCTCCTCACTTCCCACGGGACAAATCACCATGCTGCGCTCTGTCATGCTCTGACCCCCAATCGCCTTTTGTGTGCACTGCCACAAGACCAAACTGTCTGAAATGACACTTGCCCTTGGCCTGTCTGTGGCCTTGATGCACACCTCCATGGCTTTGCACAGAATTCCTTTTTCCACTCTCCCTGTTGACCATCCTCTCGTCTCCTGTCTGAGAAGTGCAGACCTTCCTCTTGACTCCTACTGCCCCTGTTTATGTGTCTCCATGTAGGGGACTTAGTTTATCTCTTTACACATCTGTGCTCCATTGGCCTGGGATGGCAGGGTCTGTGGAATTTTCCCTCTCCATATGACCAGAGTTCTTGATATCTAGTAGGTAATCAATGGTTAAGTAATTGGACAAGATACTGAATGCATCAATAAATCAGTCTTTTCAGTTGTGGCAGAAACAGATGCAAAATTAGGCCCTGTTCTGGTATTAACTTCTGTGAGGTTTCTCCCCCAGGTGCACGCACTGTGGAAGGGAACAGCTCTGGGATGACCGACAGGTCTTTATTGGTACTTTCTAGGGGACAGTACAGACATAATGGTGGATGAAAACAGACCTGGTCAGGGGGGTCATGGCGATTACTACCTAGGGGGAAAGGTTAGCATTAATAACGAACTTTAGATTGAGGAATAGAAAAAGTGTCAGAAGAAAGGAGGTAATAACATATAGCAGAGGACAGATAGTGAGAAGGAGAGAAGATAAATGAGAGAGAGATTTACTAGGATGAAGAGAGAAGGAAAAGGAGATAAAAAGGACAGTGTCTAGGTTTCTATTTGCATACTTGCTGGGCATGGACACCACTCACTGCAGTACAGAAGGTGCAAGAGTAATAGGTTTAAGGGGACAGATTATAACTTAGCCTTTATGCATATTGAATTAAAGGAGTCCTCCAGATAACTGTGTAGTGATTCCAAGTCAGCCCTTAGCTTTATGAATCTGAAACTCTGAGTATTAGTCGGGCATAGTGGCATTGAGGTGTGTATTCTTTGTAAGTAAACACTGATTGAAGCCAAGAGAGCATAGAAATACCTGCAAGTAACAAAAACCTCAACTTAGAATGATGTTGACAATAAAAGTATCTATTACCTCACATTACAAGCAGGGTGATGGCAAAGCAGTTACAGAGTTGGTTAATCTCACCATGGCATAAAGAACCCATCTTTCTATATTTCTGTTCTGCAGTCTCAACACTTCGACTGGATTTGCAGGAGGCAAAGGAGGCAGGGTTGCCAGAGTAGAACAGGCTTCAGATATCAGGTCAACTCGTCCTGGTATCTCTTATTAAGAGTGAGAAAAAGAGTTCTCAAAACGTACCCAGCAGAAGGATAGTCACATCATCACATCTCATTGGATAAAATCAGATCCCATGCAAAGAGAAGGGAATTACTGTGACTGGCTTGGTTGAATTGGAACTGACTGCCAAGTCACTTGAGGAGGTGGGCCAATTTGGAACCCCAGCGAAAAGAAGAATGAGGAAATGGATGTTAACGGAAGAGTGTTTGCTCCATCTAAGAAGAATATGCAGAGTGAGTTAAAAAGGACTTGAGAAATACACATGTTAATGGTTGGATGATGAACCTGCAAAGGGATTAACGTACAGCCAAAGAGCAGGAGGAAAGCCAGGAGAAGGTTTTTACTGAACCTGAGGGTAGAACAGGTCTCATGAAGTAGGTCGTGCTCATTTGCAGAATGCAGCTGAAAGGTCAGACAACAACATGGAGATCATGAGTTACCTGAACCAGAGATGTTTTAATGACATGGTAAGGGCAGAAGCTGGATTAGAAAGGCTGAGAAGTGATTGGGAGGTGAGAAGTGGAGACATAAAATATAGGCAAGTCTTGTGAGAAATTTCTATAAATGCAAAGTGAAATGATAGACAGTAGCTGTAGAGTTTTATATTTTTGCTCATGCTTTTGTTCTGTAACAGAAATTTGAGGCTGTTTTATATTTTACTGAAAGAATTCATCTGCTAGGGTGAACAGAAAAGACATCCAAAGTATCTGTGGATATTCAGTGGAATGGAGCTGTGATCTGCTTTAGATAGGGAGAGGGCAGCTCTTCACTGGATACCTCGGGAAGAAGGGCATGTTGTGAAGTTTATATAGTAATGTGTGTTGGATGTTTAGGGGATGGAGGATTTACTGTCTGGTGGCTTCTATTTTTCTCTGTAAAGGGGAATATGAGGTAACCAACTGAGACTGAACACTGTTGGGTTCTTTGCTAAGGCTCCCAATAAATGCCATCCACGTTTCCCACCATGAGTTCTGAGTCATTGAGAAATAAGTCAGAGGTATAAGCATATGGAAGCCAAAACATCACATGTATTACTGATACAGCTGACCTTGAGAATATGGTGTATATCTGCAGTCAAGTGGGCTCACTGATTCTCAACCCAAGAATTGTTGACTTAAGGAGACAGTGCAGAACTGGCCAGGGCAAGTACACACCAAGATAGTCGTCACAGACAAGAAGACCTCTAGTCATCAAAATGGACAAACCACCTCAATAAATGACAGAAACAGAAAAAGTTTGACCCCCAACAAACTCTGAAATGGTTAATGTAATTAATGTAATTTATTTATTTATTAACTTATCTCCAAGACAACCCTGTACCCAAGACAGAACACTTATTCTTGGATCTGTTTTTCTTTCACCAATTATGTACACTTCCGTCATTCAGTATAGTTCAGCAGGAGTCCTCAGTAAGAGTAAATGGAAAAATTAAATGCCCCGAATAATTTGAAAAAATCCAGGGATGTCTCAAACTTAAGGAAACATTTTCTCCCGTTGCCAAGTCCCCAGAGAGAAATTAAATTCTCTGGTAATTTCAAATCCAAAGACCAAAGGAAGTAAAGGCCAAAATCAAATGATCTTGCCCTTGAATGTTAAAAGTTTAAAGAAGTGAAAGTCCCTCTTGGTTCTCACTCTGCTTGGTATCAGCATCACGGCCTCTGGATACCTGGGTGGCATTCATGTTTCTGTAACCTGGGCTGTCTCTCATGGGAAATGGGTAGAACCTTCAAGACGTCCAAATTTGAATCCCCCCCGTGCCACACCTGTGATGTGGCTCCCTTGTTAAAGAGGACAAGTGTATGAGATGCATGAGATGATCAAGAGCCTCACATAGCCCACATTTAGTAATCCAGCCAACTTCCAGCCCCCAGAACAATAATCTGGGCCAAAAATAATAATAGCAGACTTGTTATTACCAGGAGACGTGAGTCACCCAGATAAAGCTTGGTTCTCACCATACCAGGAAGCCAGTCAATTGATACCAGCTGCCCCTAACATACACTCTGTGAACTTCGATCTAACTGAGAGAAATCTCTCTGCAATTTTGGTATGGTGCACTTATCCTATCTGGGAGAAAAATTCACCTGTGTGAAATTAGTAGTGAGCCTTCAAGATGCCCCTGTGATCTTTACTATGTATGTTAATAGTTCCTTCCCATGACGAACCAGAGCTGACCTATGTGACCAATAGAATATTTGTAGAAGTGATAGTATGTGACAGTGATGGTGAGTGACTTCTGAGTCTAGATTAAGGACTTTGCAACATCTGCTTGACCTCTTGGACTATTTGCTCTGGAGGGAGCTAGCTGTTGTATCTATTAAAATAGCTGAAATCCAAAAAACTGAATCTATGACATGCTGGCAAGGATGTTGAGCAGCAGAAACTTTTTTTCCATTGCTGGTGGAAGATAACCACAGAAACATGGTATTGCTGGGTACAATTTATTTTTTATTGAGATATCATTTACATGGAATAAGACGCACAAAACTTAAGAATACAGTTCCATAAATTTTGACAACTGTATACACCTCTGTAAGTACCACCCAGCTCAAGTTATAGACTATTTCCATCTCTCCAGAAACTTGTCTTATGGCTCTGCCCAGTCAACACTCACCCTATTCTCCCACCAGCAGTAAACATCACTCTGAGCTCTCTATCAATTTGTTTGCCTGTTCTTAACCTTTACACAATGGACTTATACAGGGCATGCTGTTTTGTGTTTGGCCTCTTTCATTTAGATATTTATCCATGTGGCTGTTGCACGTATCAGGAGCTCATTCTTTTTTTCTTCTTAATTTTGCTTTTTATTCCGTTTAGTGAATTGGTTTATCCATTCTCCTGTTATTGGATGAGTTGTTTCCAGTTTTTCATTACAATGAATAAAGCTTCTGTGAATATTGTTGAACAAGTTTTCATGAAAATATATATTCTTTTCTCTTAAGAATACACCCTGGAGTCAATTGCTCGTTCCCAGGATATACGTGTGCTTATTTTAATGGAAACTGCCAAAGAGTTTTCCAAAGTGGATCTAGTATTGTCAGACTCCCCGTGTGAGATCCATTTTTTCTCCACCCTCACCAGCACTTGGTACTGAAGCCTGTTTTATTTCAGCCACACTGGCAGGCATGTAATGGGACCCACTGGGGGCTTCATTTGTCTTTCTCTGATGAGTAGCAATGATGAGCACCTGTTCATATGTTTATTGCCCATTTGGATCTCCTCCTGGATGACTGACTAAGTCTAAGTCTTTTGCCCATTTTATCATTGGATTTTTGTCTTTCATGTATTGAATCGTAGAAATACCTTGCCTGTTCTGGGTGTGATCCTTTATGAAATACATGGCAGGGTGGATTGAACCTCCAGGAAGACTGCTTGGAGGGAGCAGCCCCTAGGTGGGGGTGGGTGGGCTTTATCTCACTCCACAGGCATGTGGGTGGGCCTCAAACAGAGAGGAGAGAAGTACAAAACCCCTCTCTTGTCCCACCTGCCCCCGTTTTCATCTGCTGTATCCCTAATCATCCTGGCACAGGTCCGGTGTGGGGACAGTCTATCTGTGGGGAGCATATGTGAGGCTGGGATTTCTGCATTCTCCCAGACGGCCGGCCTCACCCCCTGACCTGGCTGCAAGTGGAGTTAAAACAGGTTTATTCCTCCGAAGCAGTCTTAGCCTTTGCCCAAAGCAGATGGACAGTTACACATCTTTATGGATCGTATTGATCATTAATGACTCTTGGTGGGAAAACTGGCAGGTCCCTCAGAAGGGCTACAGGGAAATGGCTCGTGTCCTGGCTCTTTCTAGGAGTGCTCAATCCCAGAAATAGGAGCGGGGGAGCCCAGCCTTCATCAGACGTAGCCTTTGAGTATCTTCTGAGCATCAGAACAGTGAAGAGTGGGGGCGAGCAGCATTGTGGGGAGGCAAGCCCAGTCTCAAACATCAGTTCCCCAGGTCACCATCCACGGGGCTGGGACCATCTACATTCTCCAAGCCCTTGTTTTCTCCCCTATACAACAGGAAGAGAAGCATTTACAATGCCTAGTATGAAAGTTGTTGTGCCAGGTCCATGAAATTAACAAGGTCGTATGTGTGCAAGTTGCCTTAACATAGAGACATGAGGAGCATCCTGCTCCCTCCTTGTTCACGCATGCGTGACCTCTGCTTCCCTCAGATCTCAGTGGAATTCTCATCTGAGCTGAGACCATGTGACTGAAGGTGGTGCCAGCCTGAGCCCACGGTCACTCCAGCTGTAAATTCTCAAAGCAACAGCAGGCTCCACACCCTGAGCCCTCCCTGCTGATCCCAAGACCACATGGAACTGACCGCCCCTCCTATAGACTTCTCAAGAGTAATAGACTCTGAGCACTGCCTTTGCAGTAGTGCATAGAGTGGCAAACAGGACAGCCGCTGTGATACTGTAGTTTATAATAAGAAATATATATTTCTGTCTTCATCTCTGTTTCTGGCACAGAGCTCCTAAAACCCTTGGAATTTCTGAAGTGAGGAAAGCATAAAGATGTATTTTGTTGTGTTAATGAGGTTATGTTTTGGACCACAGCTAAGCACTGGGATATTCACCAGAAGAGCTTGATAAGAGGGTTGGAACTTTCAGTTCGACCTCCACCTTCCGGGAGGTCAGAGGGGCTGGAGTTTGGATCAAATGCCAATGGCCAAAGGCTTAAATAATCACACCAGTGTCATAAAGCTTCCATAAAACCCCAAAAGGAGAGGGCCCAGAGAGTTTCTGGGTTGGTGATTTGGGGAGGGTGGTGCACTCGGAAAGAGCATGGACGCTCCCTCATCCTTTCCCCAAACCTCACCCTATCCAGCTCTTCCATCTGGTCATTCTTGAATTATATCCTTTTATAATAAATCAGTAATCTACTAAGTAGAACATTACTCTGAGTTCTGTTGAGTCATTCTAGCAAATTAATTAAGCCCAAGGAGGGGGTCATGGGAACCTCTGATTTATAGCCAGTCGATTAGAAGCCCAGGTGACAACCTGGACTGGCAATTGGTGTCTGGAGTTGTGTGTGTCTGGGGTGTTGTTCTTGTGGGGCCAGGCTCCGAACCTGTGGGATGTGATGCTACCTCTGGGTGGGTAGTGTCAAAATGGAGTTGAATTGCAGGACGCTCACCTGCTGTCAGAGAACTGCTTGGTGGTGTGAGGAAACAACACACACATGTTGGAATGGAGCACAGAACACTGAACCACCAACCTCTCTGTGTTTACATGTCGGTGGAGGAGACAATGAATCACCAGAGGTCATAGTTTAAGAGCAAGGAATATTAAGAGTAAAGACATATACGTCTCTGAGAACGTGGCATTTGAGAGAACCTTCTGGAAGGCTGAGGGAAGCATTCCCACCTGAGAGCTGGGAGACAAATGAGTCCATGGTCTGAAGAGGAGCAGAGAGACGGGCATTCCTGAGAAGGAGTAGATAGTGGTTGGAAGACCGGTCAGCAGGGCCAGACTTCAGAGTTTGGATTTTATTCTAAGTATGAGACTGAGCAGGTGAGGCTCCAGGAGGGAGGGGGCCCTCAGGCTGCAGGGTGGGTGGGACTGGACTCTGGGGGGCTGCGAGGAGTCTCTGCAGGGGTTGGGGGCTTTGGAGGAAGAAATGGTGTCAGTGTGATTGGGGTCTCATGGCAGTGACAGACCCAACACCTCAATAGCGGAGATGACAAGGTGCATTTGCTGTCCACACTGTCTATTGCCATCAGTGGGGGTGCCACCCTGTGTGCTCTGTTCTCTAGGACATAGCTGAAAGCAGCTCAGATCTGGAACATGCCCGGTGACCAGGCGAGGTGTCCACTGCGCTCCCACTCCCTGAGCACTGGCCAGAGCTAATGGTACCACCACCCCAAGGGGCAGAACGTGCCCAGGAGCAGGACTGAATCCATGAAACCCCATCTGTCCTGGTGTCAGTGCTGAGGCCAGAAATGGGGGGAGATGAAGGCAGCAGTGAAGGCAGCAGTGACAGCACCTCCTGGGCCTGGAGTTACGCCCCGGACTCCTGGGCATAAATGTGGGTGTTCGGGGGGGTTGGGTTGCAACCCCCAATTGCAGGGTAGGTGTCTGGGGCACCCACAGACCCACACGGGGTGAGTGTTCAAATGCACCAGGAGTGACAGCCTTGTGACACAGCACTGCTTCCCCAGAACACGCGGCTGGTAGAGAATCCCTGCTCAGCAGGTCAGGTACAGGCCTCTGTGTGTGCTCGTCCCCGTTCAAATGAGGCTCCTTTTGGTGAAAGCAGCCTTGCCCGGGACCGCGGCCCCCTGGGCAGGTTCCACGCACTCCCTGGAGGTGCCTGCTGACATCTGCTGCCAACATCCCCCTCTTCTGGGAGGTTTCAAACTGCTTCAGGTGAACCATGGTTTCCCTCTGAAGACACTGTATTTAAGTTGTAGTTAAATGAAGTCATGATCATTTCTAGCTGGAGACCCTTCCCTTGCTAGATTCCTCAAGAACATCTGTGGGCTAGGTTGTCAGAAAAGGAGGAGATATGGCCCAATAATCCTGTTGTTTCAGAAAGACTGTGACTTCCTCTGCCTGCTTGGAAATCAGTAACAAGCCCACCAGAACTTCCTGTTACGTGGCTTGAACCTGTGACCTCTGTGTCCTGCATCAACAAGGGCTTCTCCAACAAGCATCCTGGGGGACTCTGAGGGAGGGAAGCAGGTGAGGGGCTGCCGTGACCCAACTCAGACCAGGTCACCTCGGTCCCCCAAGCCTCCTCTGAGCACGGCACATGCCACAGGTTCGGCCTTTATTGTTTCCCTGGACCCACCTTCAGAGAGCTCTCTTGTCTACACACCTGAAGCATGTAAAATGAGCATTTCCAGGGAAGCACCAGGGTCGTCCTTTGGATAACATTTTTGTTGAAGTTGTGGGTGCAGTGGCGGCTGGGGGGGGGGAGGTGCAGAGCATGACATGCTGAATTTTCACAAACTGGACACACCTGTGAATCCAGCACCAGATAAAGAAACACAAGACTCAGAGCCCCCCGCCTGCCCCCTTCCAGGAACCAAGCCCAGAATAATAGCTCTCCTGACTTTGAACAGCATGGATCTGCTTTGCCTGTTTTGCAGTTTATATAAATAGACTCATACAGTATGTGCTCTTTCCCAACTCGCTTCCAACAATTACACTTCAATGCAATCTATGCTGCTCCCTTCTTAAAACAATCCACATCTTGATTCGGGAGTGGTCCCCTGGGGGGGGGGTCTTGCTGTCCAAGTGCTCGGGCTCTGGGGGCACCACCCACATCCCCTGCATTGCAATCCATCACCCCTCAGAGTAGGGTCCTGAGGTGACCCTCTTGCTCACTCAAAGAGAAATCTGGATAGAGTCTTAGAGCCAGGGTGGCTATACTGTTTTTTCAAGACCCTAACCCGAGGTGAGACCCTAGGGCACTGTAGGAGTTGGAACCCAGAGAAGAAAAGAGTGAATATAAAAGGAGTATGCCCAGCCCCCCAACGGCCCCTTGGACCACAAGGTTAGAACAACCCAGAGCCCCAAACAAGAAGACTCACCTCGTTCCCTCCCTCCTTCCAGCTCAATCCAGTCCCCTCCTGGTCTGTCCCTTCTCCTTTCTGACTTCCTTCCTTCCTTCGTGGTCTCCCTCCTGGCCCAGCTGCCAGAAGCCCTACACACAGGCTGCTCTACTCCAGACCTGTCCCTCTCCGGTCCATTCTCCACAGTGTGCCCAGACAGATTTTTTTAAGACAAAAATCTTACCGTGCTACTAGACCATTAAACACTTTAATAGTTCCCCTAGGCCTTACTTGTGACCTCACAATCTTTAAGTTATCAGGTCATCACGGCTTCCGTGTGCTTCCCCTGCCTCTTTCTCTCCCAGACGCCCCTTTCGGACCTTGGAGAGGCCACTTCCTCTGCCCAGCAGTCTCCCTTCCCTCAGCTCCTCCCTGGGAAGCTCCCTGCCCACCCCACCCCTCCCACGGTCTCTGCATTCTAGGGGCCCCGAACCCAATGCTCACTATGTGGGGCTATACCTGCTCGTCTCCGATGGACTACACACTCTGTGAGGGCTGGGACTAGGCTTCTATGGCTCATGGCTTTTTCCTCCAAGAAAATGTTTGATGTATATTAAACAGGAAAGAAACATTAATTGAATGAATGAATGAACTACAACAACCCATTGTGGTAGATCAGTACCAATCTATGCCCAATCCAATCAGACCTTACTCCACGGGCCTTCTATCTAAGAAGGATTCCATAAGATGCACCTAACTGCACCAAAAGTTATCAGAGTAAAATCAGGACCTTGGTAACAGAAAAAGAAGTAGTCTTGAGATAGCTGCTGATTTCTAAGAGACAGAGGAGGCCCTGGATGCTGAGATAAATGGAGTAAGTTTGTTCCATGACTTCCAAAGGTGACCAGCCAGCCAGTATCTGTGGGCACCCTTCCTGTGCGGTGTCACCACAGACACAGGCAGAAAGGACATCACACAGGACGACCGCCAGGGACAGTCATCCACTTCTGTGGATAGGGGAGTCAACTGCCCCTATATTGTGCAGCAAGTGGGGCGTGAGCCCCAGAAAAGCTTCAGGGAAGAAAGGGTGAGAACAGACACACATTTCTACTGTTGCATGCCTGTGACCAATGGTAGATGTCTGGCCCTATCCTTTTCCTAGGATTTCATCTCATTTTCTCCAATTTTCTCCATTCCAGGAAGCAGGACTTGCAGCCAGAGGTGGTGGCACCTGGGCATTTCTTCCACCCAGCCTCTTTTTTCCCGAAGGATGGCATAAAAGCAGTGACTATTCAAGCGAATAAGCTAACATCAAAAGTCGGGTAAATGTCGCAAATTCGTGAGCAAATTCAGAGATCACCCGTCCTGGAAGGGCATTGAGGAAATCGCAGATGTGTAGCGGAAGGCTGAGCAGTGACTTCTATGCTAATGCTGCCCTCCTGCCTTTACCACCCCCTGCTCAGTTTGACCTCTGCTGGCATTTGAGACCTGGATGTAATGAATCAATCGCTTTTGTAGACAACAATCTTCGAGTCTTTGCTTCTGATCAAAGCTTGCCTGTTGACCTCACCAGTACAACAAATTACCTTAAGATCCGAAGCCTGGAGTTTATGGCAACCCCTGATCCTCTTTCCCCAGACTCTCTTCAGTAAAGAGCAAGGCCCCCAGCCCCCAACGCCTACACAAACACTCTGCAGCTGGTTATGTCTTTCCTGGGAACCCTCACCCAGCGAGGGAAAAAGTTGGGTAACATTCCAAATGGTTGGCCTGTGTCACTGGGGCACCTTTTTTTCTCAGGTTGGGTTTGCATTTGGAGGAACACTTTTCAGAGCCTTTGAGTCTTGGCTCAGTGATTCTCCAGGGTGGTGGTCACATTAATATTGACCTCCCCAGAGGTGGCTACACAGCCGAGTCGCTCTCTAGCAGTTAAGACACACAAGAGAAGAGCACCTACACCTTGGCCTCATCTCTCAAGGGGTGGCTCAAAAGAATACTCGGAAGCAACAGGCTACGTGGTGCAGGGGTAGAGGACAACTTCCGGGAGGCTGTCATTCTAACTTACACCTCTGCTTGTTGTGCAAGCAGGAACATGACAGTTTAGGACAAGGCCAGAAGACTGCCTGGCCCGCAAGGGAAGACTGATGCCAGGCCCAGCTCCCTACCCCAAGCACCATGATGCTGTGCTGCTCTATGCTCAGCTTGGTCAAGCTGGAGACCTCTGACCCAGACTACTCTTCTCCACATGGTTTGGGGGTGAGCTGGCCACAAGTGACCCTTGGCCTGAGATCGGGGAAGCCAAGGGCTATGCACATCTCTGGTGGGCAATGGAGAAGGTCCTTACTCTCCTTGGGTCAGAGTGCGGCAGCCCCAGGGTACCACCAGACATCCACTGCCCCACCGTGGGGCTGCACAGAAGTGGATGCTGCCATGGCCTCCCCACCTGTGCACCTTTGAGAACACACCCAGAGTTCTCTGCAAGTTCAGATGTAGCCACCCAAGCTAGCAGTGTGACAGGTCTAATTGGTGATCTCCTGACTGTCCATCTTCCCAGCTTCTTCCCCACTGTGAGTCCAGGTCCTATCAGCATCCTTCATGTGTGATTCCATGGTTCCTTCTTTCCCAGAGTGAGCTCCAGTTTCCATGAGCATGGTTCTTTTGAGCATGGTTCTTTCTTCTTCAGTGTGAACCCCAGGTACTATGGCATCCTCCTAGTGTAGTACCTTCTTCCAGTGTGTGCTATAGTCCTATAAGTGCCTTTCCTGCATGGCCCCCTTCTCTCCAATGTGAGCTCCAGGTCCTATAAGAACCCTCTGTGTGTGGTTTGCTTGGGGCTCAGCTTTCTATATTGCACCTTGATGAAAACAGATCCTCACCCATCACTGGAGATGAACAAGTGGGGACTTTGGGGGATTGTTGGATTATCTTGGATCCATTCTGCAGGAAGGACATCCTCCACCTCCTTCCCATGCACACTTTGGTCCACTTCTCCCAGATCTTGCTTCCAAAACCTCAGGCTCTTTGCAGGCGTGGTTCTCTGATCTTGGGCTTCTCTTGGACAGGTACTTGTGTGGTTCACACTCCCATATTGTCAAGTCTCTGCTCAAACACAGCCGACTAGAGCTGGACAAGAGATATCTTCACTTCACCAAAGCTGAAGGTCAGGGGAGGTCAGGGGTGGGCACAGAGCTGCCCACACCACTGTCAGTCAGAAAGTCCAGAGGACTCTAACCTGCCCACAGGCTGCACCCACGCCTTCTGCCAGCACCCTTCCTGGGACCCCATACCCAATGTAACCCCTCCAACCTTCTGTAGTGGCCAACCTCCACAGTCTATTTGCAGCCTTTTAAAATGTTTTGTGTTACTATTTTTTCAAAATAGGCTTGAATTTGGAAACGTTGAGTGTGTCAAAGGTCTGGGATTTACTTCATTTGATATGACATGGTCTACACATGAGTGCTCTGAAAGGCCATTCAAAGAAATTGTTCACTTTGCCTAAAGTTTGCTTCATTTAATGTTCTAATGCTCTGCCAGTTCCTTAGCCTTCCCATCCCAGGCTGCAAAGTTACCCAGGTAAGAGCAAATTATGTCCCCTGCTAGTTGTGTCTGAAAAAGAGGAAAGGTGGCCAGGATCCAGAGTCCTGAAACCCTGAAGGAGCCAGAACACAGAAATTGCAGGAAATGCACTCACTGCTTGTAGCAGAGGTGTTGGTATTCCTTCCTGACCCCCTTGCCTGGTTGGCTGCTCTGGACCTGCCTGATTCCTCCAGCCTGTGTCCAGTCTTGCTATTCCAACCAACCAGCATTGGCATTCATCTTCCATTTACTCTTTCTTCCCAAAGCAGCTCCCGTGTGTGTCATGGGTCTCCCCTCTTCTTAAGGCAAGTTTGGGAAGGGGGGGCAATTGGTAGGGTAAGGGCTGCAGACTCCCATAAAGATCCCTCTCCCTGCACAGGCACTGTCTCTCCTCTGATGGGAAGACAGTTGGAGGACATGATAACGAGACTACCAGAAGGGAGGACATGGAGAGAGCCATTCAAGGAAGCCCCAAAAGTGAGCAAAGCATGGGGTGCAGACTCACAGACTCGAAAATGTTGAGGTGAGTGGGAGGGGCGATGAAACCAGGAGCCTCTCAGTAGATACTGAAAATAATGGCCAAACTTTCCATGACCCTAAGAGCTGAAGTTTCTAACAGCCCACAATCTCTTACCAATTAAGTTCCTCAGTGGAGAATGGCAGCTCTATCAGAACCAACAGAGAACTGCTGTTTCCTTTCTCACCTTGTGACAAGGGCTCCCAGGCCTTCTGAGCTGCCCGTCCCCCCTGCAGGGAACAGCATAATTGTCACTCACCTCAGGAATGAGCAGTGCTAGGTGTTAGAACTGTAAGCAGCCTGTCACAAAAGCATTTTCAAAGAGAGGGTGACAGATGGAGTGGTATGGCCCCAAGGAACAAGAAGGGTTTCCTCGCAGTTCTGGCAGCATAAATACAAAATTCTATTGGCCTGTCTCACTAATAAAAAGGCAACACAAAATCCTGCCAGAAGACTTTCACTGTTTCTAAGCCTCTGGGAGCTGTGTGTACACATTCTTCTACTCTCCTTTTTGCTGTAAAATCTTGTTTCTATTTTTAGCAAAGTACATCCACATAGTAAAATCAAAGAGTTCTAAGTAGCTTATATTGAAAAATATTGGGCCCAGTGCCCCAAACCTCTACTGCTGCTTTAGAGGAAGGCATTATCAACTTCTGAAGAGTTTTTCTGATATTTATTTCCGTATTTTCATGTAACATAAAATCTTGCTATTTCTTGATTAATCAATACTCTAGAGTACTGTATGGACTCTCTATTAAGGAAGGTGAGAAGTCATTCTCTCCATCACTCCCATGCCCCACCTTCCCACATCCTCCCCTCCCAACAGAGTTTACATTAATCACATGGGGTACATATGTTCCCAATGCATGGAGTGAACATGCCTCCATTCTCACACAGCTTTTATGGGGTTTTTTCCAGAAGCTAAAAATTACCTTATGTTTTCACTTGCTCAGTGTTCCATGTACTTCTTAGTAAAAGTTTTTAAAGTTTGAACACATGTGTTAAATACCTCAAAACTTCTCCAAGTATTCAGAGAGCATTTTTCTCTTAGAGACTTTTGAGCTTTCCCCACCTCCCTCTTGCATTGGGTCCTCTGTTTCCAGAATTCCTTCTTATCTAGTTTTCTTCCTTATTTTACTGAAGTGCATTATCCAGTAGTTTTAAAAGATAGAGTTCAAGGGAAAGATAAATAAATAATAGATTACCAACTGAGAGATAGGTGATAGATGAACAGACTATATAGATAGATAAGTAGATAGATGATAGCTCGGTGAATGAATGGATGGATGGTTGGATGGATGGCTGACTGGCTAGCTGGCTGGATGATGAATGGATGGATGGATGATGGATGAAAGGATTTTTGGATGGATGGGCGGATGGATTGTTGGATGGATGGCTAGATGGATGGATGGATAGGTTGATCAACTGATTGATCAGTAGATGAGAGATGGATGTGCAGATAGATTGGTCTTGCTTTCATGTCTAAAATATCTATATTCTACCTTCCCTCTTGACCAATAATTAGTAATTCTTATTTCATAGCATATTGTTGTTTATATACAGATGCAATTCCATCTTGATCTCTAAGAATATTAACTCTTATTTTTGTCCCCTTTTAGCTCCCTGGTAGTTGTTTCTTCTGCATATTTACTTTCTGGTTTTTCCCTTCTGAGTCTCAGTTTTCCATGTAGACACTCTCTGTCCAGTGTCTGTGATCCTTGGCTGTCCATTCATATCTCAGAGGGAAGCATTAAACTGCTGGATGCGATTTGGGCAGATGGGAGCTGGGGAGGTCTTGCAGACTTATGCAATGAGATGATCCAGACACAACTGAGAAACCACCAAATACCAATACCTGGTGACATGTTCTTTGGGAATGTCTAATCTTCTCCCTGGGTGAGCACAAGGTGGGCCTGGCTGCTCTCACTGTGAAAGTAGACCGGGAAAGGGGACTGAGGAGGCAGAGTCCTATAGGCTGACATTCACTCAATCCTGCCTTTTCAGCCCCGCAGAGCTCTCCAGCTCCCTGCTAGGTCTGGTGTCCCTGAGATGAAGATTGTCTGTTCTTTCAGCCTGTAAACTCCCCCACCATATTATAAGTTGAATTGTGTGCCTCCCAAATTCATATGTTGAAGTCCTAACCCCCAACACCTCAGAATGTGACACTATTTGGAGATAGGTTCCTTGCAGATGTAATTAGTTAAAATGGGATCTTTAAGATGGGTCCTAATTCTATGTGACTGATGTCTTTATAAAAATTTGGGCACAGACATGCAAATGAGGAAAACTCTCTGTGAAATTTGGAGTTATGCTGCCACAAGCCAAGGAACTACCAACAACTGGAGAGAGGCCTGAGACAGATCCTTCCTTAGTACCTTCAGAGGGAACCTGGCCCTGCCAGCACCTGATCTTAGACATCCGTCATCCAGAGCTGTGAAACAGTACATTTCTGTTGTTCTCAGAAACCCACTCTGTGGTCCTCTGTTATGGCAGCTGCAGGAAACTAATACCTACTTTGTTTGGGTGATGGTTGCCAGAGTAACCCCTCTCTGCACAGGGTGGGAGACGAACGTGAGATGCTGGAGGGTCTCCATGTAGACACTCGCCCCAGCCCTGTTATGGGCCCCTCCAGCCCCCTGCTCCATTGGCCTTTGCACTGCTTGGCTCTTCCCAGTAGGACGGCCAGAAAGGGGACCACTGCTTGTTAGTAGCCACTCAGCTGAGTCATCTCCAAATGTGTGAGGTTACTTCATCCCTGGCTTCAATCTGCTCTCTTTATCTCTATGAGGTAATCAGCTTTTCATTCCTTTCCTGTCATTTTAGTGGGGCAAGTAGAGAGAAGCGAGGTGTGAGTGTGGTCAGTCTGCTACCCCTGACTGCAAGTCCCCTTGGGTCTTTGTACAGTACAGCTTTCCACGGCTGTTAACGAGCAGTCCCTCTAGTTTTCTATCTGGACGGGGCAGACATATTCCCTGAGAAGACTGTCAAAGGTGCTACAGATAAAAATGTCACCTTCTTATAGAAGGAAAGGCAACCTCCTAACTAGTTGTATAATAATAATAATAATAATTAACAATAATGCTGTGAACAACACTTTCTAATTAGTGTGGTAAATTTAACAAAATCTCACAAATTCTGGGACACTTGCCCCTCCAGGAGTTGGCATTTCACTTCTTTTCTCTTGAGCCTGGGCTGGACTGAGTGACTGTCTTGTAACAAAAATATAGCAAAGGAAAAACAGTCACTTGCCAGTGGAGAAACCAGGTAAACACTGACTTAACCGACAGACCCAGGTGACCATCACCAGGAAGAAATCTAGTTGAGGTCATACATGCCCTGATGTGGAGTGAGAAGGGTGCATCACCTCTGTGATATACTGCACAGAAATCCCTCACCACAATCTAATCATGGAAAAACATCAAACAAACTCAGCTGGGGGGAAATTCTACAAAATAACTAATGAGTACTCTTCAAAAGTGCCAAGATTATAAAAGACAAGGAGACACTGAAGGGTCATTGCAGATTGGAGGGGACCAAGGAGACAGGACATCTTAATGTGACTTGGTGTCCTGGATTTGGTCCCAGCGGAAAAGGGGGTCCAAACAGAGCCTCTGGTTTCATTAACAGGATTTTACCAATGATCATTTCTCACTTTTGACAAATGGACTGTGGTTATGTAAGATGTTAACATGAAAGGAAACCAAGTGGACTGTATATGCAAACTCTATCCTTGCAGCTCTTCTGGAAATCCAAAATTATTTCAAAGCATAAGTTTAGAAAAGTAAAATGAAAAGCAGAGCATGACCCTGATGCTACCTTTCACAGCTGCTGCTCCCTGTGCAGATCCAGCACCCTCCCCTTCCAATCTCCCTCTTCCAGACACCCCTCCACCCCCACTGTGGTCTCCTCTCCTCTACAGTCTAGAACCCCTGATTCTTCTGCTCTTTCCAGAGTTTCCTGGACCTCCCTGCACACCTCCTCATCGCCACCTCTACATTCAGGGAAGGAATATCTTGCATACAAGACTCGCAGACTCCTCACACCACTCTGACCAGCCCACGGGCCTCCTTGTCTTGGACACACCTCGGTGTCCCCACCGAGGTCCTCCCTGCCAGTCTCCACCCTCTGCAGGCACAGTCACGGGCTGGCGTTCCTCTTGCCATCAGCCGGTCTCCTGCTCCAGGGTCCCGGGGCTTTGCTCCTCCTGGGTTTCCATCACTGTAATCGTTCTCCTCACCAACATGTTCTCAGCATCCTGCCAACGCAGACCCCAAACCCCATGAAAACAGGGCTGTGCCCACTCTTTCAGTCCCCATCCCACCCCCACTTCCTTGCAGGACTCGGAAGAGCTCCTGGTGCATCACAGACGCCAGAAATGTGGTGAATGAACAACTGCCAGAAAAAGTGACTGACGTGTTCTCTCCTTCTCAGTGTCCTCAGGAGGGGCCCTTCCTGAGGAGAAAACCTCAAAGGCGTTGCTTCAGGAATCCCTTTGATGGTAAGGATCAGGGAAGTCACTAAGAAAATACTGGTTGGACTGCAGGTGTGAGGTATGTGTTGGTGGAGGGGAGTGGGGTGTGTGTGTGTGTGTGTGTGTGTGGTGTGTAAGGTGTGTATGTGGCACAGTGTCTGTGCATGTGGTGTGATGTGTGTGTGTATATGTGTGTGTGTGGTGTGTAGGGTGTGTACATGGCACAGTGTCTGTGCATGTGGTGTGATGTGTGTGTGCGTGTGTGTGTGTAGTGTGTAGGGTATGTACATGGCACAGTGTCTGTGCATGTGGTGTGATGTGTGTGCGTGTGTGTGTGTGGTGTGTAGGGTATGTACGTGGCACAGTGTCTGTGCATGTGGTGTGATGTGTGTGTGGTGTGTAGGGTATGTACGTTGCACAGTGTCAGTGCATGTGGTGTGATGTGTGTGTGCATGTGATGTGATGTGTGTGTGTGTGTGTGTGTTTGTGTGGTGCGTTATTTGTACATGTGGTGTGGGAAGTGGGGGGAATGGGATGCGAAGCCAGGGACAGTGTCGCCAGGTGTGGTTGCCTGGGGTCCCCCATGGACTCACTCAGCCAAGGAAGAGTTAATCAGAAACTCAAGGATGCTGCAGCCTCCCCAGAGACCTGCAAGGAACAGGCCAGTCTGGCTCCAAGAGCAAACAGACGTGGGACAAGCTCCGGCCCGGCAAACATTTCTGTCCTCACTTCCAGCTGGACTTGGGATTACCCAGCCAGGGATGAAGCACGCAGACTTCGCCTGGAACGAGGGGCCTGAGAGGATAAACAGCCCAGCCATCTGCTGCATCTGCACGGGCACTGGAAGCCCATCCCATTAGGAGGGGAAAGAGCTGAAGACACCCAGATACAAAGGCGTTTCTCAGGCACCCTGGCAAAGCTGCATCCTGCTCATTAGCTGCAAACTGTCTTTGTGGAATGGTCTGAATGGTGACCACTCGTATTAATCAAAAGATGATACAGTTACTGAATGTGTTGTCCATACCTCACTTATTTATTTTACTAAAAGGTTAGTAAAAGAAAATGCCATTTATGTTGAACAATACCTTGATGATAATTGGATCTTTTGATCATTCAGAGGTGTATCCATACCTGCAATGCCTGAAGTGCGTTATGAATGTCACATCCAAGGACTAGCAAAAATTCTTGGATAAATGGGAGGGCAAAGAGTTTAACTAAAGTGTCCTCAAAATACCAATGCACTTTCAAAGCAGGCTTAAACAATAAAGTTTATTACTTGCAAATAAAATATTGTTTTGATATTACCCACTTTAAAGCCCAATACTTGAGGAAAAGATTAATTTTTTTCAGTTTTTAAAGTGGAATCCAGAAAAAGGAAGGAGGTAGTGTTTCCATACTTGAAAGCTCTTGCATCCAATCAGAAATAAATGTATTTTGCAATACATTTGAAACCACTTCATTTGAAACACCTTTTTTAAAAAGAGTATGAAGGATGCAAATACGCCACATCTCTAAAGGACCCCACATTTTCACCTGTGCACGTGGCTATGATCCTGGACTCTACCTGACTGGACAGGCTAGACCCACCTTGTAGTGTCTGTTGCCAGTGGTGGAGAACCACTTCCTGTGCCATTACTTTTGGTGGTGCTCTATCTGTTGACATTCAGAAGGGAACGTAAAATCCATGGATGCGGTCTGAGAACGAGGTACAAGCATACGTGGACCTCCAGTTTGGCCTCTCAGAGAGAGGCTTTTGTTTGAAGAGGAAATCACACGTCTCTTCACCCCTCATCCTTTAAAACAAAGCACCTTCTGCACACCAGCCCTGCCATCTTAAGACAGTGACCTCAAACACCCACGGTACATCCTTGTTTCCAAAAGCAAAGTTCTACCATAAAGGCCAAGTAATCCTTTCATTCTTTGGAAGGATTGAAAATGCTCCATCCCCAAGCAATATGGCATTTGTCCTCAAAGGCAGGACAAAACCCTCCCCGGTGGGAAGACCTGTTTCTGCGGCACCACTCCAAGAGTGTCTGGAAGCATGGCCATCACATGAGCAGAGCCACAGCCGTCAGCAGGGACAGCTTAGGTGGAGGTAGTCTGGGTACTTTCATACTGCTTGCCTCTCATCAGTTCACAAAAGCTGTCTCCCGAACAAATGTTGGGTCAGTGGAAGTTCAAATAGGAGGCTCAGGGCCATCCCTGCCCCAGGGATACTTCCACCATTCCTGGAATTAGTGTGCTCAGGCTGCCATAACAGAACTCACAAACTGAGGGGATTAAACAACAGAAATTTCTTTCTCGTAGTTTTGGAGGCTGGAAGTCCAAGATGAAGGTCTTCCCCAGGTTGGTTTCTGGTGAGAGCTCTCTTCCTGGCTTGCCGATGGCCGTCTTCTAGCTGTGTGTGCACATGGTGGAGAGAGAGCTTTGACGTCTCTTCCTCTTCCTTAAGGTACCAGTCCTAGAGAATCAGGACCCCACCCTTATAACCTCATGTAACCTCAATTACTTCCTAAAAGTTTTATCTTCAGATACAGTCACATTGGGGGTTAAGCTTCAGCAGACGAATTGGAAGGGGCACATTCGGTCCACAGCAGTGGTTTTGTGATCGGCTCCATTTGATACTATTAACCACATCCCTTTTCTCTACTCACTCCACGTGGGTTTCTCAGACCACACTCTCCCCAGGTTTCCTTCCTATCTCTTCAGCCCCTCCACAGTTTCCATCGTGGACACTGGACATCCTTCCTGCTCTCTGTCCCCTGCTGTCTCGTCTCACTCTTCACTCTACCCCAGATGAGGTCATCCCTATGCACAGCTTTATTGATGACTGGTTCCCAGTTCACAGAAGGAATGATAAGCCCGGGAGCCAAACATCAGCTCGAGTCCCAGATCTGCCACTTTCTAACTCTGCAGTCTCCGGCACATCACACCCCTACACCCAGTGTCTGTACCAGTAAGACGGGTAGGATTTACTCACCAATCATCCAGCCCAGTTTCCGTCCCCACTAGTCTACCTGTCACCTGCCTGAATCCCTGGGCTGCTGCTTTCTTTCCATTTTATTTCCCAAATGTTTGGTTTTGCCATCATTCCCTTGTTTTTCTAATTTTTACTACAAACATATACATTGCTAAAAGTATATATTGTTTACTTTTGCACACTTTTTTTTTTTTTTTTTTTTGCGGTATGCGGGCCTCTCACTGTTGTGGCTCTCCCGTTGCGGATCACAGGCTCCGGACGCGCAGGCTCAGCGGCCATGGCTCACGGGCTTAGTTGCTCCGCGGCACGTGGGATCTTCCCGGACCAGGGCACGAACCCGTGTCTCCTGCATCGGCAGGCGGATTCTCAACCACTGCGCCACCAGGGAAGCCCTTTTGCACACTTTTGAACTTGAAAAAAATGGTGTTACCGAGTATACATTCTTATGTGATACTGCGGGGCTTGGGCGATGGATGTGGTGTCCATGCAGGAATGAGATTACAGTGAAGAATGTGTGCTGAAGGGTGTAGAAAAGGCAGGGCCCACGTGACAGCCCGGGATGGTGGGAGGGGAGGGGCCGAAGTGGGCTGGGCTGGATTTCCACTAACTGCGGAGGCGGCAGCATCCCAGGAGAGTCTGGCACAATTGTGTTTGTACTTTAGGAACTTTCCTCCGCACTCCAACTGCCGCATTGGGCATAGGCTTGGTGGGGGATTGGGGGTGCAGGGGGAGACCTCCCTCCCTCCTCAGCAGGACCCTGATCCTAATACCTAGTGCTTGCTGTTGATGGGGCTCCTTCTGTGTGCTAGACACATACTCACATCGATTGTCTGTCTTGATGCTCTTAGAAAGTCTCCACCACGTTCATATAGAACTCTTCCTCTCCCTACTTTAACAATGGGGCGGGGCTGAGTCGGAGAGTTATTCCACCTGTAACCCACACCCCGTAACTGGTATATGGGGGACTAGGAACTGGTTGTAAAGCTTGAATTCTGAACCTCTCTTGAGTGCACTCCTCTGGTTAAGGAAAGAGGGGTGGATTTGTGAGATATGAGGGGCTGACACAGACGGGCTCTGCAGCTGATAGAGAAGAGGGTAGTTAGAGAATGAGATGACGAATTTGAGGGGCCTGAAAGCTTCTCCATTAAAATGAAGAATGTATATATATATATATATATATATATATATATATACATATATATATATACAGCACAGTGATTCATATATATATATGAATCACTGTGCTGTACACCTGAAACTAACACGACATTGTAAATCAACTATACTTCAATAAAATAGAAATTTAAATAGTTTTAAAAAATCAAAAGAATAGTAATATTTCATGACATAAAAATTAGACTATGGGCTTCCTTGGTGGCGCAGTGGTTGAGAGTCCGCCTGCCGATGCAGAGGACACGAATTCGTGTCCAGGTCCGGGAAGATCCCATATGCCGCAGAGCGGCTGGGCCCGTGAGCCATGGCCGCTGAGCCTGCGCGTCCGGAGCCTGTGCTCCACAATGGGAGAGGCCACAACAGTGAGAGACCCACGTACTGCAAAAAAAAAAAAAAAAAAAAAGAATAAATTGATATATCTATGTATAACTGAATCACTTTGCTGTACACCTGAAACTAACACAACAGTGTGAATCAACTACACTTCATTTTTTTTTAATTAGAATAAATTGAAATTTGTGTCAATTTAAAAAACTAGAAGAGTCTGGACATGAGACCTGTGACCTCTGTGTCCTCTCCCTCCTCCATCACTCTGGTGGCATTTGGATGCAGTCTTTGCACAACAATGCTGGACTCTTCACGCGTGTCAATTTACTGAACCCCACATCCTAAGAGAGCGGCCTTATGCTTCATTCGATCATTCATGCCACAGTATGTGTTGGCCGCCCGCCATGTGCCAGGCACTGCTCTAGGATCAGGGCACAGAGCTATCAACAAGGCAGGCAGGACCCGAACTCAGGCTCTTACAGCTCTGCGGGTCCTGCTGTGAGAACACCAGCTCCATTGCATCATCATCTGTAAAGGCTGTGTGTCACTGTAGATGGCATGACAGCAATAACAGGAGATTTTCATTCAGAAAATCTGAAATATTGACCTTCACATTTTTTCTAAACCTAAAATCATAGAAAATAATGCAGGTTTCCTACCTCCATGCATATTACCCTAAAAGGAAAACACTAAACCTCTGTGCTGGCAAAATCACTTTTGAAGGTGGGGTCAGGGCCCAGGGTGGGGCAGCCAGTGGGAAATAGTGCTAGTGCCATGGCAGAGTAGACATGGCAGGGGCCAATAGGAACCATGAACTTGGGGCAGGGTGCAACGGAGATCCAAACTTGAATTCATGCTAGCACCAAACACCACACTCCTACCGAATAAAAGAAACAATTTGAAAGAAGGAATTTTCACATTATGTGAGAAGGTAGACTGGATTGAATATTCTGGCACTTTTCCCCCCTTATTTAGAAATAAAAAAGAATGCCTTCCCAAAAAAGTCCATGAATTTTCCAAACAGCCTTAATACAGAAAGCTGTTCCATGAATTCTTTTGTTTATGCAATACCAGGAAGAATTCAACAGTGGAAGGGGCAGCCACACACAGTGACTTGGTCCTGTGGAAAGAAAATTCAAAAGGAATGAGGTAACACCCTGATTTGTCCTGTCATTGGTGGAACTGCAGAGAACAATCATCTAAGGGTACCCCATCCTGAACTGCATTGTCCTTGTGGGGATCATGCAGATGTTACTGAGAAACTGGACCACTGGACACCTAGAGCACAGCATAAACCGAGGTACAGTGCTTGGGCATTACAAGCTAAGATCAAATAAATAAATGATAGGAGAGGCTTCCTAAACCAGGTGCCATGTAGGAAAAACTGGACATTTTCTTTTTAATTTAAAATTTTAATAATTGAAAGAATTTAACATTTTAATAATTCTTTACACCAAAAACACAATAAAGAAAATATTTTTTAAAAGCTGGACTGAAAACTCCTCTTGCACATTGAATAGAGAGAGAGTTGGTGGTATAATAATTCACTGCTACAACATTAATAAGAAAAAGTGGGCAAAGGAGAGCAGTCTGCAAGTTCACAGAAGCAGGGCAAATGCTCCATTAACTCTGCTAACCATCCCATGCAAGGATGATAAACCTTGCGGTGTCCACAGAAGTTCAAACTGAAACAATGGTGAGGCATCATTTTTTGTTAATCAGACTGGCAAAGTTTTTCAGTATTGTAACAGCCTATGTTGATGAGACTTACGAAAATAAGTCTTCATGTACCATGAGTGAGAAGATCAATTATTGCAACTTTCCAGGGTGTAAATGGGCAATATTTGCTAAAATCCCCTGACCCTGCATTCCTACTTCTGGAAGAGCTTTTTAGAAATAAAAGGGGCTATTTCCTAGAAATAAATAAGAATGGTCCTCATATGAATGTTGCCAACAAAAAGACCCTGGCAGCACATAAATGACCATTGATGGAAAGAAGGTTGAAGGAATTATGACAATCCATGATATGAGATTATTTAATAAGGAAAAAGAGTAAAGAAGTCATATATGTATTGAATTGGAAATATTTCCACTATATATATATATATATATATATATTCACAATATATTTTTAAGTTTGAAAAATTCTCAGAACAATTTATATATCAGGACTCTATTTTTGTGAAGAAATAAATGGCTCTATATTCACACCAACCTGTTGACTTTGGCACCCTTAAGCATTTAAAATAGAGAAAGAGAGAGACAGAAATTAATATTCATTAATGCTCCCTTCTGCCCCTGGGTGGCTCATACTATTACCACAGCCATATATTACTTTTATCGTTTAAACCATGAAAGAAACTATGAATGAAAATGGTATATGTTCATACAACTAAAACCAAAGACTCATGTTCTTATCTGAGAGTGGCATCTGCTGGCCCTTCCTGGTGCTGGTGAGCAAAGGACATCAGGGGACATTATTGTCACATGGCCACCTGGTGCCTGCAACCACCCCACAGTTTCCAATGGGCTGGGGGTGGTGGAGGGCAGGTGTCCTCATTTATTCACCCACCTTTGCTCAGACAATGCTGTTCATGTGCTTGCTGCTAACACCACACTTGTTCCTTGAAGAAGGTGGCACACGCATCCTCAGGTGCTGTGCAGCCTGATGACAAGCAGCCTTTTCCAGACAATTCCAAGTTTCCTCACCACTGGAGGCAAGGTGCTTTTGAAATAGTCTTCACCTGCTGCAGCATGTTTGGGCTGACTCAATATTGAGCTGGTTCAGGGAACCTCTTCTGGGAGTAGAAAATTAGTAGATTTCGAAGAGCAGTGCTACTCTACGAGAAAGAGTGCTTATAGACAGAAGAATCAGGAAAGATCCTAAAGCCTGTCCAGTCCAGTCCTCCATGTTTGGAAGCCCAAGAAATAAGACTTGGAGAGATGAAGTCACCAAAAAAGGTGCAGAACTAGAATTTGAACCCATGTCTCTTATTTCCTTCTGCTGCCCGTGGTCAGGTCACCCTCCCAGGCTCCTTTACAGTCTGGAATGTGAGTGGGGGTGTGCTCACCACTTTTAGAACTTGTCCATCGAAAGCCTCTACACAGACTACTCCTGCACTTCCTCTGACTTGTCCTTGGAAGGCAGGTGTTCAAGATGGCAGAGCACAACTTCACATGAGCAAGAAATAAACTTGTGTGGGGTCAGTGCTGACCCTGGAGAGTTCTTCAGGACTTAGCCCATCATGACTGCAACGCATACCTCCATATTTCCCCCAGACTACACCAGGTCCCTTCCAATATGATACTTCGTGCTTTATTCAAATACATGCTTTCTACATGAGCCATTATGACCAGTAAGAGGTGGAATGACAGAAGAGGTCTTGACTGTGGTTATAGAAATGATTCTGAGTGTAGAAGCAAAGAAGGCCAACTCAGCCACTCTAGAGACGTGGCCTCAGGCTCATTGGCAACCACATAGACACTGACATCTACAGCATGAAGGAATATGGTGACAAGATGGGCCAAACTGAGACCATCTGGGTATACTTATAAAGAAGGGAAGCAGGGTAAATTTGGTGGAAAAATCCTCACCAAACAAACAATGATGTATATGAGAATAAATACTGCAGCACACAAGATTAAGAAAAATACCAAACCTCCCTGTTACCTTGGAACCCCCATATTTCATGACCACAAGTCATTTCGGGAGGTGGGAAATGAGGTCAGAGCAGCGGAGTTGTCATGCTCTCCTGGGGGCACACAGACAGGCTCCAGCAAGGATACAGAGCCCCCGGGAGGGCAGCTTATTTCCTCCTCTTTTCTCAATCCAACAACACCGAGAAGGAGGAATTAAGCCCCTCTGTTCTTGCTCCCTAGTGCCCTCAGCTCCCTGCCACGGGGTCCTCCTGGTTCCCAGCCATGACTCACTCTATTCCTTCCAAGCAGAATGTAAAATGAGAGTCAGTGAGCTGAGAAGAGTCCTTATTTCCAGAGCTGGACAAGACAAAGATAAAAAATTAAAGCAGGGGCTTCCCTGGTGGCGCAGTGGTTGACAATCCGCCTGCCGATGCAGGGGACACGGGTTCGTGTCCCGGTCCGGGAAGATCCCACATGCCGCGGAGCAGCTGGGCCCGTGAGCCATGGCCGCTGAGCCTGCGCGTCCGGAGCCTGTGCTCCGCAACGGGAGAGGCCACAGCAGTGAGAGGCCCGCGTACCACCAAAAATAAATAAATAAATAAATAAAATAAAAAATAAAAGCAGGAACTAACAAGAGTTCTGGAAGTGACCCCCAACAGGAAGAGGTTTTGGATGGACAGAAAGGGAGTGAACACCTGGAAGGGGAGCCGTGACCTGCTGTGACCTGTTGAACTATGACCTGACTGTTGCTGACCCCAGCATCACAGAGGGGAAGCAGAACTGTGTTCTGTGAGTGAGATCTGCCCCAATGGCCAGTGCTCACACATGTGTGGGTGAAACTTCCTAAGCAGTACTTGTTACCTGAGCATATGTGACTTGCAGAGCTGCCATTGGGCACCTCAGTCCACTCACAGCCCCGCAGGAGGAATGACCAAGCGTTCTGTGGTTGTGGGCTGTGAGGTCTGGTCTATAGCAGCAGACGGAAGTGGCAGAAGCAACTCAAGTTTGTATCAAAGCAATAATCTCCAGGGCCTGAAGAGTCGATCTCCTCCCTCTGGGTCCCTGTCTAGTCTCCTCCTTCCCACCTTTCCCAGGACGCAAGTGCACTCAAGGAAAGTATTCCCATCACATAACTAACAGTTATTTCAACTTCTTCCTTCCCCCACCTTACATGGTTCCTGGGGAGACAGTGAAGAGAAACATTTGGAGAGCTGCCGGAAGGGTATTTCTCCAGAGCCCACGCCACGCAGCAGGGAAACCAAGGGTGACTGTTACCAGCTTGGCTTAGACCAACTCTCCACTCTCAGAATTCTTACCTGGGACCCCACCAGCCCAGAGCACCAGCACCCAGCTCAGCTTTGCACTGGGAAACAATGTCAAAGTCACCACTCACTGTTCTTTCACCAAGAACGTTTTCCAATATTTCCAAGAATATATCTTTCTACTACCATATTGAAAATTCCCGGCAAACATTGAAATGGATAAGACAGATGTGCTTGAACTGACTAGAAAGATATTCAAAGTCCATTGTTCTTCGACAAAAGAGGTTTGTAGAACAGCATGGGTAGTATCATTTTGTTTGAGGATAGGTAGATAGACAGACAAACAGACAGATCACTTATAGCTTGATTATGGAGATAGATGATCAATCAATCAATAGATAGATAGTCTTTAATGTGTAAAAAAATGTGTGGAAGGAAAATGTATCACACTTTTCATGGTAGGCAGCTGGAAAGACATTTGTTATGGAGTGAAAATGTCACTTATGTCAATCACTTCCAAATACTTTATATTTTTTCTACTATATTTGCTACCATGGCTTATAAAATCAGTAAATACTGGTTGTCAAAAATTCAAAAGGAACATAAGATTGTAAAATGAAAGATAAAATTCTCCTTTCCTCCTAGGTAAAAGCATCACTAACATTTTCTTGTGTGTCTTTTTATAAGGTGTACACCATGCAATCTTTACATGCACACATCCTTTAAAAAATTGAGTATTTGGTTATATATAAACCATACTGTTCAACTTTCTATTTTAATTAATAATATATCTTAAAATTTTTCCAAATCAACACAAAAAGATCTACCCTTCTTTTTTTTTAAGTTACTAATATTTCATTCTATGGATGTAATAATTTATTTAATCAGTCCCTTAGACACGGACATTTTGATGGTTTCCAGAATCTAATTTTTCAAAAAATTATGGGAAAAAAATCCTTACACTTAACCATAGGGTTTCAGGAGGAGAAGGATTTGCACGAGTCAAATGCATTTCAAATGTATTTTAACTCATGGAATCTGCAGGATTAAAGTAGTACACATTCTTAAATTTGATAGCAATTGAAGAATGCTCTTCCAAAAATGTTACACTGAATTACATCCCACCCACACTGTATCATGTGTCTTTGGTTTCCAGTTGTTTAGATTTAAATGTAGATCTGTGCCTCTTTAGATAGTCAATGACTATATGCATTGCTTTTTCAACAATATTTTGTCACCGCAAAAGAAAATCTGAGTGAGATGTAACTAAGTATTATCCAATGTCTGCGTGTGCCTGTATGTGTCTGAGAGTTTCCTCAAGTTTTACAGATAGTTTTACTCTTTTTTGTGATCACATTTACAACTTTAAATAATCTACTACAAGCTCTTTCTTGATTTGTAAAATGTGAGAGCCCTGGGCCAGGTAATTGGACAAGCTCATAGCAAAGGATTCTAGTGCCTTCTGTAGGTCACCTGGGTCCTTGGGGTCAGATTCAGTGAAAGAGAGGCATGGATGTCTACTTGGCCTTCATGAGTTCCAGTTTTTTCCTAGGGGTCCCTGAGTTTCCCCTCATAAGTTGCAGTGTGTCTTATTCTCCCTCTAACCATGCTTGAAGCAGTTCCTTCAAAAGACCTGCAGACCAGCCACCAGCCTGAGCCACAGAGGTGACATGGGAGCACAGACTTCTTCCCTGTGGTCTGTGTCTAATATTCTGATTCGCAAACTGGACTCACCCAGACTATTATTCTTTCCTCAGTGACTCCTACAAGTGCCTAGGGTCCAATGCTCACACACATACACACATATTCCTTATTTCATATCACTCCAAGCAGTTCTGTTTCTCTGATCAAACCTAACTAATAAAGATCATATATTATTAATCACAAAATGCATCACCTTAAATCACAGAGCTCCATCTGGCCTCTCAATCGTGGTGCCTTCCCACTCATATTATGAGTAGAGGATATACTCATATTTATAACAGCCGTAGAAAGCCCAATTTCTTTCATCATTGTGCTGTGAAGTTGGGTGACATCACACTTCAAGAGGCCCACATGAATGCCTCCCAGAGCAAAGGGATGAGGGAGTGGGGAGAGATGAGTCACCCTCTTGTGCTCTCTCTCCATCCTTTCCAGACCACCCTCTTCTCCCACCACTTCTCTCAGTGGGAAGCCGCCCTCTGCCTTTTCTCATGCTCCTCCACATCTCCCGGAACCAGACAGCTCTCCATATCCCCAGCTGGGCAGGAAAAACATAAAAATCAGCCCTGCTCTAAAGCGGATTTGGCCCAGGGGCTGATAGAACAGTCCGATTCTTTCTGAGCAGCACCAGTTTCTATGCTCTCTTCTCTTTTTCCCATTTATTTTTAAGCCTATAAACATTTAGTGAGGAAATAAAAGTGAAAAAGGAAGGATGAGAAGAAGGAGAGAGACTAACATCAGAATGAGATCATTATTGGTCAGCAATCATTAATTACACGGCACTCTCACCAACAGACCTCAGCCTATTTCCAAGAACATTTTCTCAGGCTGTCAGTTTCCTTGAATTGTAGCTTTGGTCACGTGACCTTGATACTAGAGTAGAACCATATCCTTCCCAAGTAGGAAATGTCACCACATCTCATTAAATATGTAAAGGATCAAGAACCACATGGAGCAGCCCCAGAACAGGGCTGGGGAGGGGGGAGCAATTCTGGGTTTCCACTTCTTAAGCTTTAACAAAGATAATGACACAATTAAATAGTATTTTATGGAGGAATGTTTAACAACATAGGAAAATATACACCATAACACTAAGTTTTAAAAACCTAACAAAATCATTATAAAATTTATAAATAATGTGCACAATGTGTATGTTGTTTATAAGGCCTCAAATATTATTATTCATTACTTCTGAATAGTCAGATTCGACTTATCTTTTTTCCTTTTTTGGATTTTTCAAACACTTTATGATAACTATATATTGTTTTTATGATTAGAAAAACTAAGAAATAGAGCTACTATATGTTCCAGCAATCCCACTCCTCAGTATATATCCAGAGAAAACCATGGTTCGAAAGAATACATGCACCCCAATGTTCATTGCAGTGCTGTTTACAATAGCCAAGACATGGAAGCAACCTAAATGTCCATTGACAAATGAATGGATAAAGATGTAGTACATATATACAATGTAATATTACTCCTCCATGTAAAAGAATGAAATAATACCATTTGCAGCAACATGAATGGGCCTGAAGATTATCATACTAAATGAATTAAGTCAGATAGAGAAAGACAAACATCATATGATATCGCTTATATGTGTAATCTAAAACAAATGATGCAAATGAACTTATTTACAAAAGAGAACCACTCACAGACTTAGAGAAAAAACTTAGGGTTACCAGGGGAGAAGGGTTGTGGGAGGAAGGCTAGACTGGGAGTTTAGGATTGACATGTACACACTGCTATATTTAAAATAGATAACCAACAAGGACCTACTATATAACACAGGGAACTCAGCTCAATATTCTATAATTAAGTAAACTTGAAAATAATTTGAAAAAGAATGAATACTTGGTATAACTGAATTACTTTGCTGTACACTTGTAACTAACACATCATAGTTAATCAACTATACTCCAATATAAAATAAAAAATATATACCATAAAATACGTATCAGAAAAAATTAGACAAAACATACACTGAGTTTGAAAAAAACAAATACATAAGAAAAAAATCCCAAAATTGTACTGCAAAATACACCAAGGTAAAAAGACATTAGTAGAAAAATATAGGACATTACATAATAAAAGAAACAATTTCCAGGATATCAATATCACAAGTTTGTATACACCTAATAACACTGCCTCAAAATATACAAAGCCAACTCCATGGAAACCTAAAGGAGATTTTAACACATTTCTATCAGAAAGTTATAGATCAAGCATATGAAACAGCATCAATTAGCTTAAACTAATAATTATTTATAGACTCTTGAGCTAAGAGAACATACAAACGTGTTGAGGCTCACATAAAATATTTACAAATTTGACCAATAGCTGAGAAAAAGAAGTCTTCGCATATTTCAAAGAGTAAAAACACACAGAACATATTTATCACAATGCAATAAAATTAGGAATCAACAACTAAAATGTGGTAGCATTTTTATGTTTAGAAATTAAAAGTGATCTTCTAAAACACAATGAATTAAAGAGGAAGCCATAATAAAATTACGTTTTAAACTTAACAACAATAAATAATTATTTAAAAAAGAAAGAGAAAGTAATACATTCTCTTTCATAAAAGAGAGAAGTTTCACTGGGTAGAAATAGGACCTCACCCTTAGTTTAGGCTTAGTATCACAATAATGTATCCCGAAAGTACCAGAAGCCATGCTTTGAACTCAACTTGTTCAAAGCCAAAGTCATGTTCATTCCTCCCAAACTTGATCCTCTTCAATTCTTTTCTATTTCAATGATTAGCTTTCCACTCACTGAGTTAAGCCGAAACACCTCGTTCTCCCTACTGCCCCTTAGTCAATGCAACAACACCCTGGAAGTTGACATCCTAAAATATCTCTCAACTCTATCCTCTTCTCTTCTTACCTCCAGCCAGCACACTCGTCCACCCCCTGCTCCAAGTGCAACCCACATCATTCCTCTATCCTAGACTACCCCAGGACCTTAAAATCTGCTTTCTCCACTTTCCTCTGCTCAACTTCATTCCCAAACCATTCTGCTTCCCAGGTTGAGGCCAGTACTGATATGATAGCCATTCTCTACTGAATAGCCATTTCTAATAGACATGTCAAATATAATCCAGAATTGAAAATATGGATTTCCACCCATCAAATCTGTTACTTCCCCGGCCTTCAACATATTAGGAAATAATGGTATCATTCAATTAGCTCATCACCAAACCCTGGACACATCCAGTTTATTCATCAGTGGAAAAGCCTCGTCAACCACAGCTCCACAATGTAGCTTGAATTCTTCATTCCACCTACATTGCTACAACCAGAGCCCCAGCCAGCATCATCTCTTGTGTACAGTACTGCAATCACCTCCTGACTGGTCTCCCTGCTTTTATTCTTCACCCTACAATTTATTATCTACAATAACCCAGAGAGATTTTTAAATCAAAGCAGAACAAACACCTGGTAAGATTCCCTGGAGGATTTGCATTGCACATAGGAACAGAATGGACTCCTTCTCTTGCACAACTTATGGCTACCCACTTCTTAGAGCTCATGTCTTAATCACCCTTTGGCTTGCCATGTTCCTAACGCACTGGCCACTTTCTATTGCTCAAGCAAACCTCAGGTGATTACAGCTCAAAAACTTGGTTCTTTCTGTTTCTACTGCCAGGAATGTTTCCCTCTGGCTGTTGTACAGTCTGTCCCTCCTTATCTTGCAAAGCTCAGAGCATACATAACTTTCTAACACTGGTTACCAGTATAGACAAGTAACCAATCCCAGCTTGGTATCCCTTTGATCTAGTTTTATTTCCTCCTTTGCATTTATCTGAAATAGTCATCTTTACTAATGACCTTGGACGTTACTTATCAATCTCCCTCCACTGGAAAGTAAATTCCACTGTCTGCTTTTTTTTGCTTGTTTGTTTTGCTTTGTTTTGTTTTTACTGCTGTTTCCCAGTGTCTCAGAATGTGCCATGGTTATTAAATTTTTGTTGACCGGATAAATGAATGAATCTCCAGGACTTTCTCATAGTTTCTACATGAGTATATATCACTGTCTCTGTGAGATTAAGTCCCTGCCATAATCTAAGATTTCATAGTTCACACTTAAATTAACTATTGATAGGATGATTACCTTGCCAAGTTTGTTAGAAATTAAACTGCCTCACTGCTGTGGGAGTGGGTGAAGGCCCTCAAAGCATGATGGTGCATTCGTGAAAGCACGCTCAGTCTCCATGAAAGCATGAGAGCTGGGAAGTCTTCTCTCCGAGTGGCCTGAGGACACCATTTGCTACCCTCTGGCATCTCTGGTACGTGCTGGAGGAAGCAAGCAACTGCCACATGATAGATCGGGAAGCAGAGGAAAGGCCTCACTTTCTGCCAGTGTGCTTCTGTCCTGATCTGGGAGGGACTCTGTCCTTCAGTGTAGAAAAATTCAAAGGCTTTCCAAAAGAGGGGAAAATATAGATAGGTGGGAGTTGTTAGGACAGAACTACATTACTTCTCTTCTGTCTGATCCATCCTCACACTCCAATCATCAGAGTATTCATGTTAGTGTTAAGCATCACACACCCACAAAACAGCTCTTGTCCCGCCCACACTACAAGCTGTGTGTAACCTGTAACTCAGGGACACTGACTTCCCATGTCCTGTCTGTCCTCAGGGAGCAGCCCTTAGAAGAGTACTCTTGACAGCAATGACCACTTTTCAACAGCAGCATATCGAGTTGACATGGCTAATCATGATTCACACAGCACAAATGAATGAAGCCCATCTTTTTTTAAATCATTTTCCTCCAATGTCTTACAGTGTACTTTTGAACTCCAGGTGTTCTGGGCTCTGTGCCTCTCTCTGACAGTGAGATAGTCTAATGTAAAACCTGAGAGAAAGTCCTGGGGATTTAGAAGGTGGCAGTGGCCTGGTGTGTGAGAACAGAACATCCATTGTAGAGAACCAGACACTAAGGTCAGAGAGTCATCTGGGTGACAGACTTGCCTCATTCTCCAGAATGAATCAGATCTTGCCTTGTTGATGCTGTGAATTATGAAATTAATAGCTCTGCTTGCACACCATTGGAGGGTGGGAGCGAACATTAAGGCAGCATCACATGCTACAGAGTAAGAACTTGTGGATAGATCAGATGGCCCAAAGAGACTTTCTTTTCCCTCATCTACCTAGTATACCCCAAGGATCACAGTCAAAATACAAAGAATATCTCTTGGAAAAGTAGATTGAGGAGCAGGGGTAGAGACAGTTTTCCTAGATAGGCAGGGTTACCTAAACTCAAGTCCACACTTGGACACCAGAGCCTCTCACCCAGGAGAATGTTAGCTCCTTTTTTAAATCACCAGGACAAGCAGAAACCCAAACCATGGCCTCATCCCATTCTCCAAGACAAATAATCTCAGTCAGGGTAGCTGGCCCCTTGAAATCCGAAGTCACAGGGTGGGGAAGAGGAGACAACTGAGCAGAATAGCCAATAATAAAAGTAATAAATTGAGCAATCGACATCAGATAAAGGCAAATTAAGAGACTAAGACAGATAAAGAACTTAAAATATAATAAGTATTTTTGAAGAGATAAAATAGGATATTGTTGCCATGAAATAGAGACAGAAGGAGTTTTTAAGAAGAACCAAGTAAAAATACTGGAAGTGAAAAAATAACTAAATTTTTTAAAAGTCAGTATATGGGATTAATTGTTGAATAGATAAAGCCAGAGAAGGAATGTGTGAGCTGAAAGACCCAGTGAAGAACTTCTCCCAGAGGCATCTAGAAGGAGCAAAAGGATAGCAAATCTAAATGAAAACTGAATAAATGTGATGGCTATATAATATTCATAAACTACAAGTCTAATAGAAAGAGAGGAAGATTTATTAGAAGAAATAAGAAATTAAAATTTAACTAAATTAAAGAAAGACAAAAATCTTCAAGTTGAAAGGCCTAACCAGGTACCAAAATGATGGATAAGGAAAAATCTATAGTAGAAACAGTATAGGGATATTTAACAATATCAGAGCCAAATAAAAATTCTAAGAATGTTCAGTGAGTAGGGGTTAATAATTTCCAAAATAAAAAAAGTCAGAATCTGAATGTCATCAATGTTTTAATAATAACATGGAGAATTAGAAGACAATAGAGTGACATTCAAATAACCGAAGAAAAATAACTCCAAAACTAGAATTTTATGTTCAGCTACATTGTAGTTAAATGAAAAATGAATCCAGGAAGAAACAAGGTGATAAACAGAACATTAAGGAAATAGCAAGAAATTGTTGTTTTCTAATAAATTGGGTACACAAGATTACCTCTAATATTTCAAAGCTAAATTTGAGAGGTACTTGATGGATTTCAGGCAGCCACTGTAACAGGCCATAGTACTCGTGGTTTCTGCAGGCCATACCAATCTTCCACCTCGCCTCACCTCCATCATACAGAAACACGAGGCAGCAATCCAGTGCTCCCACTCAACAGTGTCCAGAGGGCTGAGTCTGGAGCTCACTCAGCAGAAGCAGGTGGTGGCACTTTGATTTTCCTAGAGGGTGGAAGCAGCAGTACTGAGAGGCAGCTGAACTTTCATTCCACACCAAGCAGAAGCAGGTGATGTTCTGAATCCTCACCAAGGTGGTGGGGTGGGGCAGGGAGAAGGGAAGAGCCCAGCAAGCTGAGCCTCCACCCTTGTCCAATATCAGCCAGACCAAATGAGGCCATGCAAGTGAGGCCTAGCCAGCACACTATTTTCTCCCAACCCTGGTCTCAGCAGGTTCAAGTGGAGAACTGTGCCTCTGCCTTCACCCAACATTATTGAGGTGAAATGAAGTAGTGGACAGTGGGGTTGGTGTTCATCCCCTGGGGTCTGTGGAGTCAGGCAAGGAGCTGAGCTTCCATTCCCCATGTGCAGCAGCAAATTTGTGGGGCTCAGCCCTCCATATACCCCAATCTGGTGTCAGCAGGGTCCAGTGGGAGCTGAGCTTACTCCTGCCCACATAGGGGCAATGGGGTGGTGCCAGTCAGTGACCCCATTGGTCAGAGCGGCCCAGAGAAATGCTGAACTTTTACCTCATCATTCTACAAAGAAGCTGTAAGTTAGCACTCCTTTTTCGCCAGAGTGGTGTTAGCTGAAACCTGCAGGAAACTGGATGTACACGTCCACCCATTCCTCATGCACACCTCACCAGGGGACTAGCTCCAGAATATATAGGTCTCAGAGTCTCATCACACAATATGTCCAGGATACAACTGAAAACCACTCATCATACCAAAAATCAGGAAAATCACAACTTGAATAAGAAAAATCAATCAATAGACACTGACAATGAAATGAATCAGATGTTCATTTTATTGAAATTCTGACAAGAATTTTTAAGCAGCCATCCTAAAAATGTTGCAACAAGAAATTATGAGTTCTCTTAAAACAAATTAACAAAAACAGAAAATATCAACAAAGATTCAAAGATACAAAGAACCAAGTGGAAATTATAGAACTGAAAAATGCAATCACCAAAATAAAAAACTCAGGGGAAGGGCTCTATAGTAGAGTAGAAATGACAGAGAATCCTATCAGGGAAGTTGAGAGCAGATCAATAGAATTTATCCAATCTGCACAACAGAAAGAAAACAGACTCAAAACAGTACAGTACTGACACAAAAACAGACACATAGATCAATGGAAAAGGTTAGAGTGCCCAGAAATAAACCCAAACACTTATGGTCAATTAATCCATGACAAAGGAGGCAAGAATATACAATGGAGAAAAGACAGTCTCTTCAATAAGTGGTGCTGGGACACCACTGTCCAGCTACAAGTAAAGGACAAGTAAACTGGACAGCTACAAGTAAAGGAATTAGAACATTCTCTAACACCATATACAAAAATAAACTCAAAATGAATTAAAGGCCTAAATGTAAGACAGAATATTATAAAACTCCTACAGGAAAATATAGGAAGAACATTCTTTGACATAAATAGCAGAAATATTTTGGGAGTCCATCTCCTAAAGTAAAGGAAATAAAAGCAAAAATAAACAAATGGGACCTAATTAAACTTAAAAGCTTTTGCACAGCAAAGGAAACCATCAACAAAACAAAAAGACAACCTACTGAATGGGACAAAATATTTGCAAAGGATATGACCAATAAGGGATTAATATCCAACATATATAAACAGCTCATACAACTCAACATCAAAAAAACAAAAACCTTGATTAAAAAACGAACAGAAGAACTGAATAGACATTTTTCCAAAGAGGAAATGAAAATGGCCAACAGGCATGTGAAAAGATGCTCAACATTGCTAATCATCAGGGAAATGCAAATCAAAACCACAATGAGATATCACCTCACACCTGTCAGAATTGTTATCATCAAAAAGAACACAAATAACAAATGTTGGTGAAGATGTAGAGAAAAGGGAACCCTCGTACACTGTTGGTGGGAAGGTAAATTGATGTAGCCAATGTGGAAAAGGGTATGAAGGTTTCTCAAAAAACTAAAAATAGAACACCACATGACCCAGCAATTCCACTCCTGGGTACATGTCAAAAAAACCAAAAACATCAATTTGAAGATAGTGCACCCCAATATTCATAGCAGCATTATTTACAATTGCTAAGATATGGAAGCAACCTAAGTATCCTTTATAAGATGAATAGATAATGAAGATGTAATATATATACAATGTAATACTATTCAGACATAAAAAAACAAAATTTTGCCATTTTCAGGAACATGGGTGGACTTAGAGGGCATTATGCTAAGTGAAGTAAATCAGAGAGAGAAAGACAAATACTGCATGTTATTCCTTATATGTGAAATCTAAAAACTAAAACAAACTAGTAAATATGATAAAAAAAGAAACAAACTCACAGATATAGAGAACAAACTAGTGGTGTCCATGGGATGGGGGTGCAATAGAGAGATAGGAGATTAAGAAGTACAAACTATTAGGTATAAAATAAGTTACAAGGATATATTGTACAACATGGGGAATATAGTCAATATCTTAAAATAACTATTAATGGAGTACAACCTTTAATAATTGTGAATCACTATATAGCACAAATGTAACATATGATATTATACAGCTACTATACTTCAGTTTTTAAAAAGAAAGGAAAATAATAGAGTGAAAAAAATCAACAGTCTCAAAGATCTGGAAATCAACAAAAAAGAACTCATGATATCATCAGAGTCAGAGAAAGAAAGGAGAGAAAGACTGGGACTGAATAGGTATTTGAAGCAATAATGACTAAACATTTTCCAATTTAAATTGTTAATGATGTAAGCCTACAGATTCAAGAGGTTGAGAAAACCCAAGAAGGATAAACCTTAAGAAATACACATTAATACAAGCCACAATTAAACTTGGAGAAACTAAAGACAGTCTTTAAAAAACAGCCAGAGAAAGACAACACATTCCTTATAGGAAAATGCCAATTAAATGCAGTGGATTTCTCATCTGAAACCATAGAAGTAAGAAGGAAGTGACACCATGTTTTTCAAGAACTGAAAGGAAAAAAAAAAACAAAAAACCTATCAATCCCAAATTTTGTATCTGGTGAAAACACCCTATAGTAATGAAGAATATTCATAAACATAAGAAAACTAAATGAATTTGATGCTGGGATCCCTACCTTTAAAGAGTGGTTAAGAGGGAGACCTTCAAGATGGTGGAGGAGTAAGATGTGGAGATCACCTTCCTCCCCACAAATACATCAGAATTACATCTACATGTGGAACAATTTCTACAGAACACCTACTGAACACTGGCAGAAGACCTCAGACTTCCCAAAAGGCAAGAAAATCCCCACATACCTGAGTAGGGCAAAGGAAAAAAGAAAAAACAGAGACAAAAGAATAGGGATGGGGGCTTCCCTGGTGGCTCAGTGGTTGAGAATCCGCCTGCTGATGCACGGGACACGGGTTCGTGCCCTGGTCCGGGAGGATCCCACGTGCCGCAGACCGGCTGGTCCCGTGAACCATGGCCACTGAGCCTGTAGGTCCAGAACCTGCGCTCCACAATGGGAGACACCACAACAGTGAGAGGTCCGCATACCAGAAAAAAAAAAAAAAAAAAAAAAGAATAGGGGTGGGACCTGCACCTCTGAGAGGGAGCTGTGAAGGAGGAAAATTTTCCACACACTAGGAAGCCCCTTCACTGGTGGAGACAGAGGGTGGCAGGGGGGAAGCTTTGGAGCCACTGAGGAGAACGCAGCAAAAGGGGTGCAGAGGGCAAAGCGGAGAGAATCCGGCAGAGAGGATGGTGCCGACCAGCACTCACCAGCCTGAGAGACTTGTCTGCTCACCTGCCTGGGTGGGTGGGGGCTGGGAGCTGAGGCTAGGGCTTAGGAGGTCAGATCCCAGGGAGAGGACTGGGGTTGGCTGAATGAACACAGCCTGAAGGGGGCTAGTGCACCACAGCTAGCTGGGAAGGAGTCCAGGAAAAACTCTCCAACTGCCTAAGAGGCAAGAGACCATTGTTTTGGGATGCGTGAGGAGAGAGGATTCAGAGAACCACCTAAATGAGCTCCAGAGACAGGTGCGAGCTGAAGCTATCAGTGTGGACACCAGAGATGGGCATGAGATGCTAAGACTGCTGCTGCAGCCACCAAGAAGCCTGTGTGAAAGTGCAGGTAACTACCCACACCTCCCCTCCTGGGAGCCTGTGCAGCCCACCACTGCCAGGGTTCTGTGATCCAGGGTCAACTTCCCTGGGAGAACACACGGTGCACCTCAGACTGTTACAAGGTCATGCTGGCCTCTGCTGCCACAGGCTCACCCTGCATTCCGTACACCTCCCTACCCATGGCCTGAGAGAACCAGAGCCCCCTAATCAGCTGCTACTTTAACCCCGTCCTGTCTGAGCAGAGAACAGAGGCCCTCAGGTGACCTATATGCAGAGGTGGGGCCAAATCCAAAGCTGAACCCCAGGAGCTGTGCGAACAAAGAAGAGAAAGGGAAATTTCTCCCAGCAGCCTCAGGAGCAGCAGATTAAATCTCTACAATCAACTTGATGTACCCTACATCTCCAGAATACCTAAATAGACAACGATCATCCCAAAATTGAGGTGGTGGACTTTGAGAGTGACTGTAGATAGGGGTTTGCTTTCTGCATCTAATTTGTTTCTGTTTTTATGTTTATCTTAGTTTCGTATTTAGAGTTTATTATCATTGGTAGATTTGTTTATGGATTTGGTAGCTCTCTTCCTCCTTTTTAAAATTTTTTTATATATAGATATATATTTTTTTTCCTTTTTCTGTTTTTGTGACTGTGTATGTTTATGCTTCTTTGCGTGATATTGTCTGTACAGCTTTGCTTTTACCATTTTTCCTTGGGTTCTGTCTGTTCAATGTTTTTTGGTTTTGTTTGTTTTTTAGTACAGCTTTTAAAGCCTGTTATCATTGGTGGATTTATTTTTTGGTTTGGATGCTCTCTTCTTTATTTCTTTCTCTTTTTAAAAATTCCTTCTTAATTTTTTTATTTTTAATAATTATTTTTTATTTTAATAACTTTATTTTATTTTTTAACTTTTTTCTGTTTTTCTCCCTCTTCTTCTGAGCCATGTGGCTGACATGGTCTTGGTGCTCTGGTCAGGTATCAGGCCTGTGCCTCTGAGGTGGGAGATCCGAGTTCAGGACATTGGTCCACCAGAGACCTCCCGGCTCCACATAATATCAAACGGCGAAAGATCTCCCAGACATCTCCAACACCCTATGCCAAACAACTAGCAAGACAGGAACACAGCCCCACCCATTAGCAGAGAGGCTGCCTAAATCATAATAAGTTCACTGACACCCCAAAACACACCCTTGGACATGGTCCTGCCCACCAGAAAGACAAGATCCAGCCTTATCTACCAGAAAGCAGGCACTAGTCACCTCCACCTGGAAGCCTATGCAGCACACTGAGCCAACTTTATCCACTGGGGGCAGACACACAAAACAACGGGAACTACGAATATACAGCCTGTGACAAGGAGACCCCAAACACAGTAAGTTACGTAAAATGAGAAGACAGAGAAACACACAGCAAATGAAGGAGCAAGGTAAAAACCCACCAGACGAAACAAATGAAGAGGAAATAGTCAGTCTACCTGAAAAAGAATTCAGCGTAATGGTAGTAAAGATGATACAAAATCTTGGAAATAGAATGGAGAAAATAAAAGAAATGCTTAAAAAGGACCTAGAAAAACTAAAGAGCAAACAAACAATGATGAGCAACACAATAAATGAAATCAAAAATTCTCTAGAAGGAATCAGTAGCAGAATAACTGAGGCAAAAGAACGGATAAATGACCTCTAAGATAAAATAGTGGAAATAACTACTGCAGAGAAGAATAAAGAAAAAAAAAATGAAAAGAATTGAGGACAGTTTTACTGACCTCTGGGACAACATTAAACGCACCAACATTCAAATTATAGGGGTTCCAGAAGAAGAAAAAAAGAAAGGGACTGAAAAAATATTTGAAGAAATTATAGTTGAAAACGTCCCTCATATGGGAAAGGTAATAGTTAATCAAGTCCAGGAAGTGAAGAGAGTCCTGTACAGGATAAATCCAAGGAGAAACACGCCAAGACACATATTAATCAAACTATCAAAAATTAAATACAAAGAAAAAATATTAAAAGCAGCAAGGGAAAATCAACAAATAACATACAAGGGAATCCCCATAAGGTTAACAGCTGACCTTTCAACAGAAACTCTGCAAGCCAGAAGGCAATGGCAGGACATATTTAAAGTGATGAAAGGGAAACACCTACAACCAAGATTACCCTACCCAGCAAGGATCTCATTCACATTTGACAGAGAAATGAAAACCTTTACAGACAAAAGCTAAAAGACTGCAGCACCACCAAACCAGCTTTACAACAAATGCTAAAGGAATTTCTCTAGGCAGGAAACACAAGAGAAGGAAAAGACCTACAATAACAAACCCAAAACAATTAAGAAAATAGTAATAGGAAGATACATATCGATAATTACCTTAAATGTAAATGGATTAAATGCTCCAACCAAAAGACATAGACTGAATGAAAGAATATAAAAACAAGACCCGTATATATGCTGTCTACAGGAGACCCACTTCAGACCTAGGGACACATACAGACTGAAAGTGAGGGGATAGAAAAAGATATTCCATGCAAATGGAAATCAGAAGAAAGCTGGAGGAGCAATTCTCATATCAGACAAAATAGACTTTAAAATAAAGACTATTACAAGAGACAAAGAAGGACACTACATAATGATCAAGGGAACAATCCAAGAAGAAGATATAACCATTGTAAATATTTATGCACCCAACATAAGAGCACCTCAATATAAAGGCAAATGCTAACAGCCATAAAAGGGGAAATTGACAGTAACACAATCATAGAGAAGATCTGTCCATTTTCACCAATGGACAGATCTTCCAAAATGAAAATAAATAAGGAAACACAAGCTTTAAATGACACATTAAACATGATGGACTTAATTGATATTTATAGGACATTCCATCCAGAAACAACAGAATACACTTTCTTCTCAAGTGCTTATGGAACATTCTCCAGGATAGATCATATCTTGGGTCATAAATCAAGCCTTGGTAAATTTAAGAAAATTGAAATCATATCAAGTATCTTTTCTGACCACAGCGCTATGAAACTAGATATCAATTACAGGAAAAAATCAGTATAAAATACAAACACATGGAGGTTAAACAATACACTACTTAATAACCAAGAGATCACTGAAGAAATCAATAAATACCTAGAAACAAATGACAATGAAAACACAACGACCCAAAACCTATGAGATGCAGTAAAAGCAGTCCTAAGAAGGAAGTTTATAGCAATACAATCCTACCTCAGGAAACAAGAAACTTCTCAAATAAACAACCTAACCTTACACCTAAAGCAATTAGAGAAAGAAGAACAAAAACAAAAAACCCCCACAAAGTTAGCAGAAGGAAAGAAATCATAAGGATCAGATTAGAAATAAAAGAAAAAGATAAAGATTCTTTGAGAAGATAAACAAAATTGATAAACCATTAGCCAGACTCATCAAGAAAAAAAGGGAGAAGATGCAAATCAATAGAATTAGAAATGAAAAAGGAGAAGTAACAACTGACATTGCAGAAATACAAAGGATTGTGAGAGATTACTACAAGCAACTCTATGCCAATAAATGGACAACTGGAAGAAATGGACAAATTCTTAGAAAAGCACAACCTTCCAAAACTGAACCAGGAAGAAATAGAAAATATAAACAGACCAATCACAAGCACTGAAATTGAAACTGTGATTAAAAATCTTCCAACAAACAGAAGCCCAGGACCAGGTGGCTTCACAGGCGAATTCTATCAAACATTTAGAGAAAAGCTAACATCTATCCTTCTCAAACTCTTCTAAAATATAGCAGAGGGAGGAACACTCCCAAACTCGTTCTACGAGGCCACTATCACCATGATACCAAAACCAGATAATAATGTCACAAAGAAAGAAAACTACAGGCCAATATCACTGATGAACATAGATGCAGAAATCCTCAACAAAATACTAGCAAACAGAATCCAACAGCACATTGAAAGGATCATACACCATGATCAAGGGGGTTTATGCCAGGAATGCAAGGATTCTTCAATATATGCAAATCAATCAATGTGATAAACCATATTATCAAATTGAAGGCAAAAATCCATATGATCATCTCAATAGATGCAGAAAAAGGTTTCGGCAAAATTCAACACCCTTTATGATAAAAACAATCCAGAAAGTAGGCATGGAGTGAACTAACCTCAACATAATAAAAACCATATATGACAAACCCACAGCCAACATTGTTCTCAATAGTGGAAAAACTGAAACCATTTCCACTAAGATCAGGAACAAGACAAGGTAATCCACTCTCACCATTATTATTCAACTTAGTTTTGGAAGTTTTAGCCACAGCAATCAGAGAAAAATAAATAAATAAAAGGAATCCAATTTGGAAAAGAAGAAGTAAAGCTGTCACTGTTTGCAGATGACATGGTACTATACACAGAGAATCCTAACGATGCTACCAGAAAACTACTAGAGCTAATCAATGAATTTGGTAATGTAGCAGGATACAAAATTAATGCACAGAAATCTTTTGCATTCCTATACAATAATGATGAAAAATCTGAAAGAGAAATTAAGGATACACTCTCATTTACCATTGTAACAAAAAGAATAAAACACCTAGGAATAAACCTACTGAGGGAGACAAAAGACCTGTATGCAGAAAACTATAAGACACTGATGAAAGAAATTAATGGTTATACAAACAGAGAGATATAATATGATCTTGGATTGAAAGAATAAAAATTGTGAAAATGACGATACTACCCAAAGCAATCTACAGATTCAATGCAATCCCTATCAAATTACCACTGGCATTTTCCACAGAACTAGAACAAAAAATTTCACAATTTGTATGGAAACACAAAAGACCCCGAATAGCAAAAGCAATCTTGAGAAAGAAAAATGGAGCTGGAGGAATCAGGCTCCTGGACTTCAGACTATACTACAAAGCTACAGGAATCAAGACAGTATGGTACTGGCACAAAAACAGAAATATAGATCAGTGGAACAAGATAGAAAGCCCAGAGATAAACCCACACACATATGGTCACCTTATCTTTGATAAAGGAAGCAAGAATATACAATGGAGCAAAGACAGCCCTTCAATAAGTGGTGCTGTGAAAACTGGATAGCTACATGTAAAAGAATGAAATTAAAACACTCCCTAACACCATACACAAATATAAACTGAAAATGGGTTAAAGACCTAAATGTAAGGCCAGACACTATAAAACTCTTAGAGGAAAACATAGGCAGAACACTGTATGACATATATCACAGCAAGATCTTTTTTGACCCACCTCCTACATAAATGGAAATAAACACAAAAATAAACAAATGTGAACTAATGAAACCTAAAAGCTTTTGCACAGCAAAGGAAAACATAAACAAGACAAAAAGACAGCCCTCAGAATGCGAGAAAATATTTGCAAATGAAGCAAATGACAAAGGATTAATCTCCAAAATTTACAAGCAACACATGCAGCTCAATATAAAAAAAAAAAAAAAAAACGACAACAACCCTATCCATAAATGGGCAGAAGACCTAAGTAGACATTTCTCCATAAAAGACATACAGATGGGCATGAAGCACATGAAAAGCTGCTCAACATCACTAATTATTAGAGAAATGTAAATCAAAACTACAATGAGGTATCACCTCACACCAGTTAGAATTAGCATCATCAGAAAATCTACAAACAACAAATGCTGGAGAGGGTGCGGAGAAAATAGAACCCTTTTGCACTGTTGGTGGGAATGTAAATTGATACAACCTCTATGAAGAACAGTATGGAGGTTCCTTAACAAACTAAAAATAGAACTACCATATGACAATCCCACTACTGGGCAGATACCCTGAGAAAACCATAATTCTGAAAGAGTCATGTATCACAATGTTCATTGCAGCACTATTTACAATAGGCAGGACATGGAAGCAACCTAAGTGTCCATCTACTGATGAAAGAATAAAGAAGATGTGGCACATATATACCATAGAATATTGCTCAACTATAAAAAGAAACAAAATTGAATTATTTGTAATGAGGTGGGCGGACCTAGAGTCTCATACAGAGTGAAGTAAATCAGAAAGAGAAAAACATATACATATACATATATATGGTAACTCATGTATGGAATCTAAAAAAAAAAAAAAAATAGTTTTTGAAGGACCTAGCGGCAGGACAGGAATAAAGACGCAGACATAGAGAATGGACTTGAGGACACGGGGAGGGGGAAGAGTAAGCTGGGATGAAGTGAGAGAGTGGCATGGACTTATATATACTATCAAATGTAAAATAGATAGCTAGTGGGAAGCAGCCGCATAGCACAGGGAAAGCAGCTCTGTGCTTTGTGACCACCTAGAGGGGTGGGATAGGGAGAGTGGGAGAGAGACACAAGAGGGAGGGGATATGGGGATATATGTATACGTATGGCTGATTCACTTTGTTATAAAGCTTCTGCTTTTTAACACACCATTGTAAAGCATTCATACTCCAATTCAGTTGTTAAAATTAATTAATTAAAATAGAAAAAAAATAGAGTGGTTAAATGAATTCTCTAAACAGAAAAGGAAAAATAACAGAAGAAAGCTTGTAACTTAAAAGATAAAGAACATCAGAATGGATAAAAGTAGGGATAAATGTAAGAGACTCTTCTTGTAAGTTTCTTAAGTCATATTTGGTAGTGGAAGCAAACATAGGGTTCACATTATATTGTGCATATAATATATAATAGAATTATACAAAAAGGGGGCAGGGTAAATTGTCCTAAATGGAAGTAAGGTTTCTACACTTCATGCAAAGTGGTAAAACATCAACTCCAGCAGATTATGATAACTTATTAATGTATGTTGTGATACCTGGAGCCATCACCAAGAGATGATACAACTAAACAAAGAGATATATTCAAAATCACCCTAAATCAATCAGGATTAAATCCTAAAAAATGTTCAAGTAACCCAAAGGAACTTAAATAAATAAAAACAGATGAAGGAGAAATCGAGGAAACAGAAAGTAAGTAATAAAATAAAAATGGCCATCCTAACATATCAGTTCCTTAAATATAAATGGACTAAATAACAACAATGAAAACACGCAGCTTGGCAGAATGGAGTTTAAAAAAAAGGAAAAAGAAAAAAGAAAATTTAATGCTATCTATAAGAAACTCACTTCAAACACAACCACATAGATTTAAAAAATCAGCACTGGATGTATTAATATCAGGTAAGGTAGATTTCAAAGAAAATAAAATTACTAGATACAAATAGGGATGTTACAAAATGATAAAAGGATCAATCCACTAGTGATTGACCAATGATTCTAAATATGAATGTACTAAAAAGCAAGAACCTCAAAATACAAGAAATAAAAACTGATACTAGTATTAGGCATTAGGGAAATGCAAATTACAACTGCAATGAGATAGCACTCCACATTCATCAGGATAAATAACATTTTTAAAAGATGATAACACCAAATGCTGGTGAGTATGTGCAGAGTGGGGCCATTCATACATAGCTGGTGGGAATGTAGGTAGATACCACCACTCTGAGAAAGAGTATGGTAATTTCTTACAAAACTAAACATGCTCTTATCATATTGCTCAGCAATTGTGTTTTTGGACATTTACCCTAGACAAGTGAAAAATTATTTTCACACTAAAACCTGTACACAAATGACAAAGCAGCTTTATTTATAATAGCCCCAAACTGGAAACAACTCACGTGTCCTTCAGTGGGTGAATGGTGGTCCATCTACACAATGGAATATTAAAAGGAAATGAACCCAGAACAATTTGGATGGATCTCAAGGGATTTATGTTGATTTGAAAAAACCAGTGTCAAAATGATGCATATTATATGATTCAATTGAATAGCATTCTTGACCCGACAAAATTACAGAAATGGAGAACAGATTAGGGTTTTCCAGGGAAAAAGGGAGGCAGGAAGGAAGAAAGGTAACTGTGTCTATAAAAGGGAGCACAAGGGATCCTTGTAGAGATGGAACTGTCCTGTATCTTACGGTGGGGCGGCCACAGGCATCTACATATGTAATTAAGTTGCATAGAACTAAACACACACACACACACAGGTATTGATACATGCAAAACTGATTAAATCTGAATAAGTTCAATGGATTGTTTCAATATAAATTTCCTGGCTGTGATTTTTCTACTATAGTTATGCAAGATGGTACTATTAGGGAAAATTGAGTGAAGGGTACATGGGATATGTATTAATTCTTACAACTGCATGTCAATCTACAATTATCTAAAAATAAAATGATAAAGAAATGAGCATATAGGCATCTAATGATGTAGCCTCAAAATACGTGGCTATATAGTTTAATTAATATAACACCATTCTTATAACAAAGAGAATAATGATTCATAAAATAAGCAAAGATATGAGTTGAATAATATGATGACTAAGCTCAGGCTAATAGTTGCACATAGAACGTATATCAACAACAACAAAAAAGAAGACATTTGGTTCCCTTTTATCCACCTGGTATTCAGTGTGCTAACAGAATTCGTTAACTCTAATTGTCTATCTGTGGGTAACAGCTGGCAGAAGATACTGGCAAAATGTAAAACTGACCATGTGTACCTGGAATATACAAGGAGCTTCTACAAATGGGCAAAAGATACAAGTAGGCAGATCATAAATGGAGGAACACATGGCCAACAAGTATTTTAAGAGATGCTCAAATTCTCTATTAATCAGAGACATGCAAATTACAGTAGTGGTGAGATCTATATATATATCTATATCTATCTATATATCTATCTGTCCACCTACCTATCTATGTCTATATATACCTCAGATTGGCAAAAAACTAGCAAATTGAGCGATATCGATGAAAGATCTGGGGAGATGGGAACCCTCACACTCATGTGCAAAGCCTACTAGTGACCTTGCACAAGCACGCTGGAAGTACCCAGGCATTGCTTGGTAAAGCCAAGCTGTTTATAACCCATAAGCCATCGATTCTACTTCTGGGGAGGTACCCCGGAGATGTCACCAACAAGTCCCTGCCCAGGAGGTCTGAGGATTTTCATGATTGCCTTGTCTGTGATTTGTGAAATTGAAGGGTGCGGGGGAGCCGACTGTATAATACCTGCTGCAGTTAGAAGCATCAAGGCAGATGTGCAGAGAGCCTGGCAGAGAGAGCTCACCCCAACACTGACTGCCTAAAAAGTGAGACAGAACAAGGATCTAACACACACATTCTATGTGGATTAAAAACAAACATAAAGGCGCAAAACATTTTACAAACACACCTCTGTCTTTAAGGCATGTTAGGCATATAGGAACATGTGACTCTGGAGGGAGGATTGAAATAGGAACAGAGTGGGGAATTAGAAATAAATAGGGTAAAATATAAAACCAGAAAAAGCCTCTTCATGAACTGATGAAAAGAGTGATAATGCCTTAACCGACACATAAAGAGAAAATAACATAAGACTATCCTGTAGCAGCAGGGTGGTGAGAGAAATAAAGCGGGAAGCTTTCCTAGAGGTCACCTCTGGGTGGAGCTGAGGTGAACAGGACGGACTGGAAAGGCACTGCTTCCATTTTAAGAGCCTCTTTTCTTTTCTTTTTTTAAAACCATGAGCATGTATTACTTTGGTAAAAAAAACAGAAAAAGAGAGAAGAAGCAGAGAATGGTAAATGCAAACAAGTTGAAAGCTGGTAACACTCTCAGGACCAGCTTCTGCCTCGACTTCCCCTCTACGCTCAGGCCCCCACTGTCTTGTGTTTTTAATGCTGCCGACTCCCAGGAGCCAGGAGTGCAGGCATCACCTGCTCTTCCCAGTCTGCTCCTTCCACTGGGCGTTTTCATTTTGGTCCCAGCAGCAGTGTTTCCTCTTCAGGATCTCTGTCAGGTAGAGAAAGGCTAAGATGCTGAGTGGTTTCTAGCCCGGCGTCCAGCCTCTCTCCTGATGCTGATACCACTCATTCTCTGGGGTTCAGAGGATGTGCTCTTTCCAGGGAAGGGAGCCAGGCAGCTGGGGTCAGGGGTTTGGGGTACAGACTAGCTGTGGACCCGCGTGGAGCGGATGGGAAGGCCTGCTTCACGGCCTTTCCCTTCCTCTCTGACAGGGTGCTTGACAGACAGCTCCAGTGTGGAGCCCGGGCGTGCGCGCATGTCTGCCCAGGGATGGGGGGGCCTGCCAAAGCTAAGCTGCCTGAGATCCCCATGTTGTTTCCTGGGGAAAATGCAACCATTGTTCTTACACAAAACAGTCCTCTGTCCCTGATCAGGCCGGTCCCTAGAAACTTATTTCCACAAAACTCTGAAGGCTGCAAAAACAATGCTCTCTGGCTCAGTCTCCCTTAGAGAGCTCTTAGCCAAGTACAGTGACACACTTAGCATAATGGCTAAAAGGTCCTCGGGAGGAACAGTGGGACACGGACACGGACTAAGCTGCCCACTTAGTCCTCGTTCTCTGGCTTGGGAGCCATCCCTTGTCACAAACCCGCACGAAGCCTTGGCAGCCACTTCCCCTGAGTTCAGTTCTCCCAGGAGTCAGAAGATCACAATCAAACCTTTGGGCAAATGGGTCCTGGGCATGCCCTCCCCAATCTCAGGCTTCTCCAAAGATTTCCAAGGTCTTTGAGCCCCCACTCAGCCCCTTGTCCCCAAGCCTCCCTCCATGACCCCTTTGACAGACCATGGCCTCCACCAAATCTCCCGAGAGGATGGAACTGTGCTTCCCTCCTCCTGGCCAGCCTGGTGGTGGGTGAGAGGCATAAGGCAACACTTCTCAGCCCAGCCAGGCCAGCAGGCTCCTCTCCACCCTCGTCCCCATCCCTGTGGGCCCCTAGCCAAGCAGAGCCCTATGAGCAATCCCTATGAGCTGGGAAGTCTCCTGCTATCATGACGAGCCAAATAAACAAAACTATTGTTGAGTCCCACTAATAATTTTTACTTTAAATACTCAATCTTAAATTAGGAAAGTTTGCATTTCGGTTTGGAATGAGATATTCTAGTAGCATTTTGTAAAAGGCCTTGGCGTTGGGCAGTCACTCCCTTCTCTTACGACCACCAAGGCCACTTTTCTTTATGTTTGAGGTCATGCCTCAAACGCGACTTCCACCGTGACGGTGGACGCCACTCCCTAACACACAGGTGCATGCTGCATGCCCTGTCCTGCCATTCCTGGAGCTGTGGGACCCACAGACCCCCAGATGCCCGGACAGACAGAGGGGTTGAATCTGGAGCCATGTGGCCTCAGGGCTTCGGGATATGTGACATCAACCAGGTGGAACCAGTTTACAGGTAATCAAATATGGCCAACTTGTCCTTCCCCATCTGGTAGCCATCTTGGAGGGGCATTTGAACCATCCTCCCTGGATATGGCCAAAGACTTGGCCGGAGCCTAAGCAGGGGTTGGGACATTGAGAAGGGCCACACTGTGGTTGGCAGGGCTCCCCTCCTGGGATGCAGCAGGCACTCTGGGCTGTGTCCCAGTAGCCTCAGAGACAGGAGCACAGAGGAGCTCCTGGAGGTTGGAATGGGGCCATTCGGGGTCTCTTGATCCTCTGCTTATAAGAGCAGCTTGTAGGTTGGATTCTCAAAAACATCATAACCCTGGAAGCACTGATGGATTATTTTGTTCTTGAACGGGCTACTCTGCTCTCATGAATGCCTGGGCTGGAAGCCTGCACAGCAGAAACCTCAGCAGCCGGCTGTTTGCTTTTCTAATGACTCCAGAGTTTGGACAATCAGATCCTCTGACGCCAAGACCCAGCTCCAGTGCTTCTCCGGCAGGATGTCTGCCGCCTGAGCTGATGACTGAGGCTCTCACCCAGCCTTGGGCATTCCTTGAGAAAATGACTCCAGTGAAAAATGTAAGTGTTTCCTTTTGCCCACCTTGGTTTTAATGCATATTTTCTGCCTTGTGGAGTCTGGGAAACATGTTTTCCTCTCAGTCTCATCTCTACAAACTCTTTCTCTCTCTCTAAATTTTTCTGTTCACCACAAAGGCATCACCTTCCCAGAAAAAGCTGATAAGCCAGAAGGGCAGCTGCCCATCTAGGAAAAGGAAGGAAAAAGGAAGGAAAAAGGAAGAGGAAGAAGGGTTGGGGTTTACACGGCTCTTGTAGGAGCAGCTGGTGAACAACATCTGTCCCTTACTCTGCCCTGACCATTTGGAGTCTCCTACACTTGGGACAGAGCAGGTCTACTAGTTTGTTTGTACTGCCATAACAATGCCACAGACTGGATGGCTTAAACAGCACCAATCTATTTTCTCACAGCCCTGGAGGCAAGAAGTCCAAGATCAAGGTGTTATTTAGCAGGGTTGGTTCCTCCTGAGGCCTCTCTCTTTGGCTTATAGACGACCATCTCCTCCGTCTTCACATGGTATTCCCTCCGTGCATGTCTGTGCCTTAATCTCTTCTGATAAAGACACCAGTCACCTTGGAGAAGGCCTTTCTGTCAAGAAGGGCCTAGCCATTGCCTCCCTTACCCAACTGCCCTTTTGTCCCCAGGATCTGTTGTTGAAACTTTCTGTCCTACTTAGTATAGAGGACTCACTACGCCCACGATCTTCGCCGCTGCCTTTCTGGCTTCTGACACAGTGATGTTGGCTGTACTCTGTAGGTTCTAAGATACCACTGAGAACCCAAATCAAAGTGTGAAAGGTGTTGGCCACACATCACCAGCCTGATCAAGCACTTGCAACAAAGGGCCTGACCAACCTTCTTCCCACTAAGGAGTAAGGGCCCCCTGCTTTCTCCCTAAAATCCCAGTCTCACAGTGTCCTTAGGACTTGTCACCACTCCCAGAGAAAACCACGGCCTGGGGGACATAGTGCTCTGCCCTCCCTGACCCACAGCTATCGTTAGGTTTGAGTGGTCCTGATGCCCCCTTGACCCCAGGTGGGCTCGGAGTTCCTAAGGATGCCCTTTCATTTCTAGGGAGTCTGGGACATCCCACTGCAATAACAAAATCCTCCCCATACATCCATGCACTGACACAGCTGTGCAGCTGCAAATCAATTCCCAGGCATAGCCTCAGGCATCCCATAATTCCCCAAAGTGCAATTGCAAAATAAACTCTGATGTGTCCTGGTTCCAGGAGCCTTTGGGCATGCTTTTGAGAGACAAGAGGAAGAGGAGAGAGCAGGCAGAAGAAGCAGTTCCCCAGGATGGTGTAGACATTCAGCCTCTTGGAAGTGGGATGTGGATGTGGTCCAGATGTGCCCCTTGGGTCCTGTAGCACTTCCCTAGAAATTTCTGTAGAAGTGAGGCTGTGAGCTGGCCTTCCAACATCGGAGACCTGAGTGGGAACACTGGTTCTCATTCTTCCCGGGCGAGGAACCACTGGAAAGTCTCACTGTCCACGTATGTAAAATGAAATAAATAATACTGACTTCATAGACCTCTCGAGAGAATTAGCAGCAATAAAACACATAAGCACTTATCACAGGTACCTGGCACATAGGAGGAGATCAATCAATACCAAAGCTATGTGAAACCCGGGGAACAGGATGAGAGAGGAAAACAGGCAAAAAATACTAAAGAATAAAAGGAAAGGAAAAATGTATATTTTCTAAATATCCTAGGACTTTTTTTTTTTAAAGTTCTAGCAGGAAAAGTAGAAACGAATAGTTGAGTTTTGTCCCCCAGGCTGACACTTACACAGACAGAAATATGCATAGACTACGTAGGTGGATGATTGTTCCCATAGTAACAGGATGCAGACAATATTCTGGTTGGGATGCAATCTACCTTGATACTTTGCCATAAAGCCTGTCTGCCACACACATCCAAGATATGAACCTGAGAAATATTTTCTGTTTCAGCTCTCAGATCGACCCCATCTTAGCTTAGAGAACCACACAGTGAGCTTATTTTAAGACACAATTTAGCCTGATGATGAGTGGTGCCAACTGTTCTGGCCAAGAGTGCCAGGAGTGTGCTGGGGCACCTCAAATGCAATCTTCAGATACCTTCGCTTCTACCTGGCTCCTTCACAGGTAAAGTACCTCATCTTTGGAGACCAAGCCATGACTGCATAGTTAAGTTTAGCATGAATGTGTGAATGCAAAGTGCTTCTATTATTAAACTATCACAAGAGAGAAATATTTCTCCAGTGACATCTAGCAGCTCCTGGCATCCAGGGACTCCTTTCCCCAAATCCTTTCCAAATAGGGAACTAGCAGCACTCTAAAATTGAACCAAGGGGACCCCAAAGAATTTGTGGATTTGAAAATAGTCAATGCATACTCGAAATACCTTTCGCCTTTGGTATTCAGAAAGACCTGTGGACTCTGAAATACAAAGCTCTCATGACCACAGAAGGTGCAAAAGTGCCAACTGCACTGAAATCCCTCTCAGGATCCTTGGCCATGTGTGTTTTTGGAAACTGCATTAACACCTTCCATCAACTCGTGTATTCTCAGGACACTTACATTTTCAGTTTCAGCTTTTAAAAGAACTATGATTCCATCTCAGAAACTCTCACTCACTGGGGAACACAGGATATACTTCTTTTCCAGGAAGACATATTTTAAAATGTCAAGGGTAATGAATGCACTGAAAATTCAGAGAAAGTGAAACAGTATAATACATAGCATTTATTGAGTGCTATGTTCTGGGCATTGGGTTTGGATTATTTTATTTGATCTCACCACACCTCAATGACATAAGGATGGTTACCCATTTCATTTTTCATTCATTCCTTCAAGAATAACAAATATTTATTGAGCATCTACTGTGTACCAGGCTTCATTCTAGCTGCTAGGCAGATGGCAGGGAAGTAGACAATAGCCCTTCCCAGATGGAGTTGATAACCTAATGACAGAGACAGACCACAGCGAAAATCACATAGCTATAATATGACATCACGAAGTGATGAGTGTCTCAAAGAAAGATGAATCAGGGTTAAGGGTCCAGATGAAAGGAGCAAGGTCAAGAATGACTTCTAAGAGGAGCTGATATCTGGGCATCAACCTGAGTGGAAGGAGGGCGTGGCCAGTTGAAATTCGAGGAAAAGTCCTCCACGCATAGGAAACAGAGCAAGGGGGTCACTGGGGGTGGAGGGCAGGGAGGGAGGTACAAGAGGCTATTGACATCAGAGAGTTAGGCAAGGCCTGAGCATCAGGACCTGATAGGAGTGCATAACATCTTGGTTTTGAAGTTGGATGGGAAACAAATAGAGGGTTATTGCACTCTGATATCTCCTATATCATTCCTATTTCACATTTTTTAAAAATGCTAGTCACACTTCACTAAGTTGATTTCACAACCCATTGGGTTAGAAAGCCACACTCCAGTGGGTATCCCTTACTTCTGAATTACCCTTATCGAAATAGAGATAGTAAAAAAGACACCTATCGTCCCAAGGAAAAAAAAATTTAACTATGTGTGGTGATTGGTTGTTACTAGATTTATTGTGGTGATCATTTCACAATATATACATATGTCAAATCGTTGTACACCTGAAACTAATATAGTATTACGTTATATATATCTCAACTTAAACATCCCCCAAAAAGGAAAAAAGAGATCTAGAAAGTTTGACTGTACTATCTACACAATCAGAAGAATTAACTGCAAAGTGATTGTGTAAGTGGAATCAAATAGCAGCCCTTCTGTATTTTACCTTTTGTGTGTTTATTTCATCTTATAGTTAAGGAAGCCAAAATGCCCATGAATGGCATTGCAGGGCTGCCTGTTTCCCCAGGAAGCCATGAGCCGTTGGATCCACCAGCCCTGTCTCTGAAGGCAGCTGACTGCAGAACTGCTGCCCCCTCGGCTGCCAGCTGGCGTGCAACGCTGGGCACGTGTTGGCAGCAGCCCGCAACAGCAGGGCAGAGGAATGCAGATTCACAAGGCTCTTATGGGGAAAGACTCCCCTGAGTCTTACAAGTCCAATTCTGGTTGGGTTTGTGGCTTCTCTTCTTATCTCAAGTTGGCATTCCTGTCTGTGCCTTTTAATCACAGAATTCCTGGGTATTAAAAGCACATGAGAAGTCACGTCCTGGGTCCCCACGCTGCCATGCCATGGAGGATCATGCCTCAATCCCCTGGAGCAGGCAGACAGACACCGACCCCAGACAGGGTCGCAGCACCCATCAAGGCACGGGTCCGGTGTCTCGCCACCCTGTCATAAAGTCTTTTCTATAAATGGAAGCTGGTTCTTCCACTCCCCCATTAAATCTGTTCCCACTTCTGGGAACCAGGCAGTCATAAGCCCCCACCCTCCCCTTTGCAGAACGAACCAGTTCTCGCTCCTCTCATTGGCAACACGCAGGCCTTCAGTTTAGGACCAAAAGACCTGTGAGTTGCAGCCCCCAGGCTCGTGACCTTGACCTTGCAGGTCTCCTCCAGCACGGAGGAGCCTGGGGCCTGAGGTGTCAGTTGCTGGTTGTCATGGAGCACTCTCCCTTGTCTGGAGAGGTGATCAGTGCTGGGCAAAGCCAGGGAGCAGGCTGTTGGCAGAACTGTCTCTTCTTCAGATTCTTCTGCCATTACTGCATCAGGCGAAGCAGCCAGCAGGGCTCATGGGAAGACTGTTCTCTTCATCGGCAGGGCTTTGCTCCTACTTTCATTTGGTGATGTTGTTCAGGGCTTACCAAGTTATTTTTAAGAACTCCTCCTGGGTTTCTTTGGATTTTTTTTTCCTGCTTATTTAGTAAGTTGATTCGCTGTAATTATCAGCTGCGTGGAGTTTCTCAATTGGACAGCAAAATGTGCATCTAACGTGGTAGTTGAACTGAATTCCCAAGAGTCTATATGTGTGTACTTATAAATGTGGGTGTGCAAGCCTATGAGGTCAATATTATCACTTTTTTAATACCTACATGCACATAAGCACATGAAATGCAGGACAGAATATATATGTAATGCCCATCTCTCACGTGTCATATTCTAATGAAAACTTCCTGTGAGCGTGTGTGTGTGTGTGTGTGTGTGTGTGTCTGTCTGTCTGTCTGTGTATTGGTGAATAAATTACTAAGCCTCTTTTCTGAACACACTGGATGACCCCAGCAGTCCTTGAGTTGGAAAAAGTAAATTCAAGGGCTGGAAGGAAAGCGGTACTTCCTTTCCCATCCTCGGAATTGTCTGAGGCTACCATTATCCACCCCAGAGGGTACCTTCTTCTGGCAGGCCCAGGCCGAGCTCACACCTTGCGTCACTGTCACTCTTCTTACTGCTGCCTTCACAGACCTCTTCAGTCACTTCCTGCAAGCCCTTGGCTTTATGTCCTCAGTCAAGAATGTGGGAAATTGATTATAACTTAAAAAAATATTCTCCTGTAAAGCAGATTACTTCTCTTCAAGACGGTACCTTGGGCTCATACTTTAAACTCCCTCTTCTATCCCAACTACATTGGCATACTTTTTAAACAAATTTTATATATATATATATATATATATATATATATATATATATATATATACACACACACACACACACACACACACACACACACACACACACCAGCCCATCTCAGGGTACAGAAATCTGGAACTTTCCCAGAAAAACTTGTGTTTCTGAGCACATCTCTGATTCCCCATGTAATGTAGTGAAGTCATACCTTGCATGGTGCAAATCTGCACTGGGACTTTCAGGAGCAGCCCCAGCACCCCTGCTACCCACCACAGCTCTCTGACCACAGACTACTGCATTGCCAGGAATGCTGGTTCAAAGGATGCTGCCCAAGCCCCAGGCCACACCCTCCAAACAGAACCCCTGTGGACTGGGCCATGAGTCTGAGCTTTCACAAGCTCCTGATGGGTTCTTGGGGCCACTGCTTGAGCTCTAAGGGCCTCCACTACAGCCAGAGGCAAATGTCACAGCCATCCCCTGGGAAACTCAGCAAACTGCAGAGATGGGGGAGAGTCCTGTTTCTCACTTTCCCTAAACCTGAAGGAGAGTGGCCCCTGCCCAGACTGCATGCTTTAGAGGGGCACCATTCAGGCTCCCTTCATCACTTGCAGCCCACACCCCATCTTTCTAAAGAAGCACTCCACAATTCTCTGCATAAATGCTCTCTGGCTGTGTCCTAACCAGTTCAGGCCTTTTCTCTGTTCAGATGTGCCTTGGGCATGTACAATTACAGATCCATTGGGTGATCAAGAGACAGCTGTTTCCAGGGGTGTAGACAGAGCTTGGATGTGCCCATAAGGTACGCCATGGTAAGGAGTGAAAAGGTCAGACCCAAGACCAGAATCTAGAAACAGGAAGTCCCCATGCTACCATGTTTCAGCAGGATGACCAAGGGGTCTAGGGAATCTAAACATAACTTAACTTCCAGGACATAATGAAGGTATATTATTGTTATGGACTGAATGTTTGTGTCCCCCCAGAATTCATATGTTGGAGCCCTAACCCCTAATGTGATGATATTTGGAGGTGGAGTTTTGAGGAGGTGATTAGGTTTAGATGAGGTCTTGTGGGTGGGACCCCATGATGGGATTAGTAGCCTCAAAAAGAAAGGAAAACAGACCAGAGTTTCGTCTCTTTCTGTCATGGGAGGACACAGTGAGAGGTGACTGTCTACAAGTCAAAAAGTGAGCTCTCAGGTGGGACCATTTCAGTCAGCACCTTGATCTTGGACTTCCAGCCTGCAGAGCTACAAAACATATATGTCTGTGGTTTAAGTCTCCCAGTCAATGATATTTTGTTATAGCAGCCTGAACAGACTAATACAGCAGTCAAGGTGGGAAGACAGAACCAATCTTATCTATCACATTATGAGACCATTGTATCATTGTTAGGCATTTGGGACTATGGTAGGAGAGCTCTGTTTTCTCTCTTGCACAGGCCTTGTTTGGGACAGCCTGTTGGTCCACCTTTCTCACCTTTGGACCCCTTGAGAAACATGGCCCTATGCTTCTCTTAGCTCTTCTTCCCAGACCATTTATTCCCTTAGAGTCCTGAAATATTTCCACAGTGGCTTCCTGGGCTGCAGAGAAGCTGGGTGGCACCCTCACTTATATGTTCATAGACAATGAACAGCCTGCACTGGCTTTATGGAGCCAGGCCTCTCTTCTGAGGAGTGAGTGTCTGGAGGTCCGGGCCAAGGTGTTGCAATACAGGGAGAATTTGTGGGATTTACTTAGAGGCCCAGCTCTGCATCCAGGCCCTGCTGTGGATGTAGACATGACCCACCACTGTTCCCAAGGGTGTTGTTACAGGTTGAATTGTGTCTACCAAAAATGATATGTTCAAGTCCTAACCCCGCAGTACTTCAGAATGTGGCTTTAGTTAGAGATAGAGTTTTTACAGAGGTAATTAAGGTTAAATGAGGTCATTAGGGTGACCTTTAATCCAATATAACCAGTGTCCTTATAAAAAGGGAAGATTTGAACACAGAAATGGACATGCACAGAGGGGAGATGATGAGAAGACATGGGAAGGAGGTGGCCTCATGACTGGAGTGATGCTTCCACAAGCCAAAGAACACCAAGGATTTCTGGCAACGCCAGAAGCTAGAAGAGGCGAGGGAAGATTTTTCCATAGAACTGCTGGAGGGAGCATGGCCCTGCGGACAACTTGATATTTATTTTTCTTTTTTTTTTTAACATCTTTATTGGAGTATAATTGCTTTACAATGGTGTGTTGGTTTCTGCTTTATAACAAAGTGAATCAGCTATACATATAGCCCCATATCTCCTCCCTCTTGCGTCTCCCTCCCACCCTCCCTATCCCACCCCTCTAGGTGGTCACAAAGCACCGAGCTGATCTCCCTGTGCTATGCAGCTGCTTCCCACTAGCTATCTATTTTACATTTGGTAATGTATATATGTCCATGCCACTCTCTCACTTTGTCACAGCTTACCCTTCCCACTCCCCATGTCCTCAAGTCCATTCTCTACATTTGTGTCTTTATTCCTGTCCTGCCCCTAGATTCTTCAGACCTTTTTTTTTTTTTTAGATTCCATATATATGTGTTAGCATACAGTATTCGTTTTTCTCTTTCTGACTTACTTCACTCTGTATGACAGACTGTAGGTCCATTCACCTCACTACAAATAACTCAATTTCGTTTCTTTTTATGGCTGAGTAATATTCCATTGTATATATGTGCCACATCTTCTTTATCCATTCATCGGTCGATGGACACTTAGGTTGCTTCCATGTCCCAGCTATTGTAAATAGAGCTGCAATGAACATTGTGGTACATGACTCTTTTTGAATTATGGTTTTCTCAGGGTATATGCCCAGTAGTGGGATTGCTGGGTCATATGGTAATTCTATTTTTAGCTTTTTAAGGAACCTCCATACTGTTCTCCATAGTGACAGCTTGATTTTAGATGTCTGGCCTCCAGAACTGGGAGAGAATAAATTCTTGTTTTGGCCCACCCAGTGTGTGATATTCTGTTCCAACAGACTGAGGCCAACCCACATGCATATGGGCTCTTCTGCCATTTCACATGATTTGTCCTGCTCCACAGCAACAGCTCTGGAAAATGTGGTCCCAGACCAGCACCATCAACATCACCTGAGACTCTGTGTGCAAAGCAAAATGCAGGCCCCACCCAAACCTACTAATTCAGAAATTAGGTGGATGGGCCCAGCACCTGTCTTTTAACCAACCCTCTGGGGAGTCTGATATCGCTCCATTTGGAGCATCCGTGGGGGGAAGGACAAATATCAAGGAATGGGGGGAGTACTGAGCACCAGAGGATGGACCTGCAATGGGTCCACTGCTCCTCCCAGCCAGCATCCCTGGACAGCCCTGGTTGGTAGGATTGTTGGCAAATGCATGGTGGGAGAGCTCAAGGGGGTGTGAGCACACCCCCGCAATGTATGACCCACTATATATCTTGGGCCCAGAAAGCTGGGGGACCCCAAGATTGAAGAACTCCTGTGATCTGATCCCCTTTGTGAGAACTAGAGAATAATCACAGCCCACAGCTGCTTTGCAGGGCAGGCAAAGTGGTGTCACAGCCAAGGACTGCCCATGCCCTTCCCAGATGATCCCTGTAGGATAAACCCCCAAAGTTCCCACAGCTCCGATGGCACACCCCGGCAGGCATCACTCCAGCTGGTGCCCAGTGCCCCGTGCCTCTGCACACACTATTCCCGTCCTCTGGAGTGTGCTGTCCACACTGACTCATCCTATAAAACCGTGCTCCCACGTCACCCTCCTAATCCTCTCCACTCTCTCTATGCACACAGCCTTGGGTCCTCACTCTAACAGCCTCCAGCACATGGCCCGTTATTGACCATTGACACGTGAACCTCCTTCCTGTACTGCTTCATTGTGGAACATTCCTGCGTGTTCCATTGCATGGATATACCACATTTTGTTTATCCATTCATCTGTCAGTGGACATTTAAGATGCTTCCATTTGGGGGCTATTGTGAATAATGCTGCTGCAGACATGGGCTGTACAAGGTTGTAATGAAGAGTCAGACTCCTTTTGTGATGTTTGATCACTGACAGCTTTTAAGACCACCCCTGATCTCTGCTCCAGAGTAAACACCAGGTTTTTAAACCATTAAAGCTATTTCCAGCCCCTCACTGTTCAGGTAGCCCTCTTCTCTGTCATAACTGATATTTTACATCACAAATCCCATATTTTCCTCTCTCTGGAACTTACTAGAAGAACAGGCGTCTGTAAGAAAGGCTTTTCTGAAACTTGAGATGATCCCGCCAACCAGTCACAGGTCAAGGCTGTGAAAGGCCATCACCCCTGGTAGTCCAGTGCAGACGCGCTACCCACAGCCCTCCACACAACCCATCCCTCGGGGCCCAGGCACTGAACATCCAGCCTGTGCCCCAGGCTGTGGGGAGGAGGGTGTGGACAGCTTTAGCTTGGTGACAAAAACGACTCTAAATGCCCTCTAGCTTCCTCCAACTTTAGACTGAAGACTCTGAAGAGGCTACATGGAGCCTGAGACCCAGTTTTTACCAAAAAAAAAGGCCTTTAATTGTGAAGATCTCATATGAAGAGACACACACAGGAGAGCAGTCCCACAGGGCACTGAAACCCTTGGTAACCAATGGTGGGGAAAATGGGGGTAGATGGCCCTGTGAGGCCTCCTGTAGGAGCCTAGAGGGAGCGTCTCCTCCCCTACAGGCATTGCTGTCGAACGTGGCGGGTGGGAGACAAATTAGGAGCTTGGGGTGAACATACACACACTACTATATATAAGATAGATAACCAACAAGGACCTACTGTACAGCACAGGGAGCTCTACTGTATATTCTGTAATAACCTATATGCTTAAAGAATCTGAAAAAGAATGAATATATACATGTGTGTATAACTGAATCACTTTGCTATATACCTGAAACTAACACAACATTGTAAATCAACTATATGCTAATTTTTAAAAACAAAACAAAACAAACAGGAACAGAGCCAGGAGTTGCTGGGCCCCGGGATGTGTCAGACCCTGTCAAGACTAAGCCATCAAGTGCTCACAGCATCCCGGGTGCTATAGCTACTATGTGTGTCTCCCTTTTAAAGGTGGGGAAACTGAGGCAGAAAAGTGTGACCTGGCTACAGAGAGTAGCTGGGTAGCACCCGTGTAGGACTGCAGCCAGGTGTGTGGCTGGACATGCGGACGGCAGTCACCACCCAAACACGTGTGCTCCCTGAGGAAGACTTGGACCCGGAGTGCAAAGATGGATGAAGGAGAGCTCACTCCCAAGGGACTTGGTTTTCCACTGGAGGGAGCTTGTTGTTTTCTGTTTGCTTTTTTACTCGTGTTTATTATTATTATTACTATTATTATTTTAATCTTCTGTCACCTTGCTGCTTTCCTCTGGTTATTGTTATCTTAGTACTTAGGGGCCCTGCTGGCTCCCTGGTCAATTGGTCCGAGTGCCTTTTGTTCCCCTCTGGCCCTAGTCAGGACTGCTGGGCTGTCACCTCACCCGGGGTTCTGCTGTCCCTTCCTCCAAGCCCATTATAGCAGCATGGGTGCCCAGCAGCCCAGGTCTGAACTTCCAAGGACACGCCCACTGTCCTCGGTCAAACCAGAGGGAGGCAACCCCCAAGGGGTGTTCCCTGCTGAAAAGTGAACCCCTTACAAACAGAGACCACAAATCATAAGCATGGAAGGACCCTGGCCTTCCTCCACAGAAGCAGCAATTGTGAGACAGCTTTGGGGAAGGTTAGGCTGAATTTCTTTGTCTGCCAACAGCGTGGACACGGCAGATGGGAAATCCAGCCGGCTGAGGTTCTTAAACAAAAATCTGATGTCTCCTGGAGGTAAAAGAGCTTTGCAGGCAGCATGACTCTCAGAGCTGGTGGCTGTTTCTTAATGGAAAAAGATAAAAGAAAGAAAAAGAGTGAGGCCCCAAAAAAGATCTGTGTGGAAGCAGCTCGGCAGCTTTTCTCTATGTTTACAGAACAACAGAAGAGAGAAGCATTTCCATTAGAAGCAGGATTTCGAGCACACGGAAGGACTCCTTGGTCTCCATGATGCTCTCACTGGGAAGGCAGCAGACGCTAAACCCTGAGCTGGGTGCAGGGCTTCGGGCAGCAGTGAGGGGCTGCATGCCCGGGGCTGGGAGCTGGCTGGCCCACATCCCTCTAGACACGGGTGGCTCCAGGAGGCCCCTGCTTGCAATGTTCCCAAGGTAAACCTAAACAAGCCTGGGGTTGAGGGAGGTCACAAGTCCTAACAGAAACTTGGCTGTCAGAAGACGGAGTGCTGAGCCCTGGGAACTCAGACCCTGGGATTTACACAACAACGGGGACGTGCCCAAACCTGGCTGTCTGGTGTGTCCTTTGAAATGTAGAATGCAGGCTGCAGCCCAGAGGGCTCCAAACACCCAGCACTGGGCCGGCTCACTCTGTGGAGGAGACACCACCCCTCCTGGCTTCACTCTCTCCCCAAAATGAGGCTGAGAGCAGCATCCGCCACGTGCTCTGCCCTTTACTTTCACTAGGTCTGCCTGGAGTTGGATGACTCAAGGTACGGCTTTCCCCTTTCCCGCCAGGTCGCGCTGCCCAGATCCCTCTGGGCAGAGACTTCCCGGAGGGGAGGGGAGTGAGGGGAGGAGAGGGTTCCCGGAAAGCCCTCAGCAGGAGGCAGGATTGGTTACAGGTATGTACCTTGCCCTGCATGCAGCCTCTGTCCCTCCTGCACGCGGTTAATTATAGCTGTTTACTGAGTGAAGGATGGGTGTCAGGGGCTGCAGGAGATGCACGGGTGGGAGAAGCAGTCCCCGGCTCTCCTGCTGTTTACACAGGATTTGGAGAAGGGAGGAAGGCAGTGCCAGGCCCGGAGATGCCTAGCTCCAGAGCAGGGAGGTGTCAGTGACCACAGGGGGTCCAGAGGAAGAAAGGCAAACCCAAGTTGCCACCGTGCCAAGGCATACTCAAGTAGTTCTTCTGAACTGACACCTCCAGGTCAGCGTTCAGGCTAATGAATTCTGCAGAACTCATTCCCAGAGGTGTTCAGAGCTTTCAGGCAGGACTGGGGTGCTCTGAGTTCACCTGGTTTGGCAGAGACGTGCCGATGCATCAGGATGGGGGCATCAGACCTCGTGAGCCCTCACAGGATTAAAGCCACGAGGTCCCAGAGAACACTCCCCACCCATCCGGGTATTCACTCAATTTACCACCTCAAGGTGCCTCTGAGTGGCATGATAAGCACTGAGGAGGGGTATTCTCCCATATCACAGACAGAAGCACAGCTCAGAGCGGTCCAGGCAAAGCTCAGGGGCACACAGCCAGAGAGCTCACAGCCAGAGCCCGTGATGGCTCTGCCCCAACGAGCCACTCTCAGCCCACCCTGGGATCAAGACGGAGCTCCAGAGAACACACTGGGCGGCCTGCTGGTCCCTACAAGGCTACAATCCTATGAGATAAGAAATGTTTACAGACTGGGACACTAAGGTGTAGTGGAATTAACTGACCTGCTCTCAGCACCCAGAAAGGGATATTTAGGAGACTGGAGCCCAGGAGTCTTGGGGACCACAGCCCGCACTCTGCCCTCCCAGAAGACACAGACGTGGCCTGTAGCAGACGGGTGGGATACCTGGCATTTCCCCAACAGACCCTGACACCCTTTGGCACAGGCCCGTGGTTCTCAGAGCCCAGTCCCCAGACCTGCAGCATCAGGTGAGAGATGTAAACCCCAGGCTCCAACCCAAATCTACTCAGTCTGAGACCCTGGGGTGGGCCCAGTGGTCTGTGTGGACGCAAGCCCTCCAAGGGCTGTGACACTCCTCCACGTGAGAAGGGCAGGTGCCCTGGAGGAACGGTCTGTGGGGCTGGGGCAGAGCATTCTTAAAAAGGAAAGGTAGAGCCTGTGCAGGGCCCACACAGAGCCCCCCCTCAGCCTTACCTTGGGCTGCAGAGAGAACGGGGCAGGGTCTGTGTCCGCCTCAGGGTGCGCGTGCTTGATGGGTCAGCACGCGTGGGAGGTGAAAGAGAGAACTGATCGCCTGGACCCTGGGGGGGAAGGACGCTGGCTCGTGGCCCCAGCTAGGGATATCTGATCATCTCTGCTCTGTACTGTCCACAGGGTGGAGTGTAGGCCAGACAATCCCAGGGAGGTGACCTTTCCAATTAGGCGGTGAAGTCAATGTGAACTTCAAACAGGTTAAAAATAGGATTCTAAAAGTAGCTCTGTGGAAACAGGAGGTGCAGCGGGAAAGTTCCTGGTGAGGTTGGGCAGGGTAGTGCCCACACAGCCTCCACGCCAGAGGAGAAAGCTGTGTCTGACCCCCAGCGGGCCACTAGGCAGAGAGAAATGCAAAAGATCTGGGTGGTGTGTGAGAAGTGTTGTGATGGGGAGAGGGTTTGGGGCTTGGGGATGTGAGCCTGCCTCCTTTATGTTGCCTCAGCGTTCATCGATTGATGGTCTTTTAAATTCTACATTGAGGTTTGGGTATGCTCCTGTGTGTATGAGCTAGCTAATACGTATATAAACATACATGTTCATCATTCTTTACCAGGTTTTATTTCCTGCCGGACCTTCTAGGCCAGAACTTCAGCTTCACCACCCCCAGACCCTCTGAGTAAGAATATGCATGTTTCCACGTCCCTGGGCGTATCAGGGTCCAGGAAAGTCTGAGAAGCTCTGCTCCAATTTCCTGGAGGCCTGCCCCAAATACCAGGGCAGGATTGAGCATTCTTTGGGTGTCTTCCTGGGGTCAAGGTCTCAGCACACGGGGCTGCTATAGGTGAGAGGGTTTCCTGCAGCCACAAAGGACAGCAGGTGTGAAGGCTGTTGGCCGAGTGAGGCCCAGAAGTCACTCTCCCTGGACAGAGCACAATGAGAATCTGGTCCAGACACCTCCTCAGGGCTCCTGTCCCCATGTGGGCAGGTGCCAAGCAGTGCTGTGGATGCCTGCCGTCACTGCTGGGACGCCTGAGGTCACTGTGACCATGGGGTCTCCTCCTGCCCCCTGCCCCTGTCCACCCAGAAAAAGTCCAGTTCCATGGGTCCCTCCACTACTCTTCATAAAGCTCCTACTATGCTCCAGGCCAGAGTCCCCACAGGGGGTAAGAATTGGTCCTGCCCTCGAGGACTTGCAGACCCTCTGGGGACAGATACACAAAGCAGGAAATGACAAAGTAATGTGGAAGCAGAGGGGCGAAGCTGGACTGAGGAGCTGCCAGCACACAGAGAAGGACCAGCCAGGCGACTGGTCCCGTGTGGACATCTGGCCAGCCTGGAGTTGGTGAGTCCATATACAAGGGTTAATGTTTCTATTTCTCTAAATAGATCTTTTTCCTTTCTTGGAATTATTAGGTTTTTTTAAAGTACATTTACATACAGAACAGAGCACTAACCTTAAGGGTGCAGTTTAGTCTCGACAAGAATATATGCTTGTGTCATGACCCCCACGTCAATGCATGGAACATTTTGCCACCCCAGAAATTTCCTCCAGAGATGGCCACTATTCTGCTTCCACCACCAGTGGTTGTTCTTGCGTGTTCTTGACTTTCATATGAATGAACGCACATGGTGTGAGCATGCTGTGTCCCAGCACGAGGTCTGTGAGATGCACCCATGTTTGAATTTACATACATTGTCCTTGCTGTGTAGGATGTCAGCATGTGGATAAAATACACTTTATTCAGAGACTGGTGGACATTTGCGTCATTTCCAGTTTGGGACTACTATTAATAAAGCTGATGGGCAGTTTTTTTAATTTATTTTTTTAAATTTATTGAAGTGAAATTCACATAACATAAAACGCTTTATTTTAAAGTGAACAATTCAGTGACATTTAGTACGTTCACAATGCTTTGCCATCACTAACTTCGATTTAGTTCCAAAACATTTCCATTGCTCCAAAATGAAAGCCCTGACCCACCAAGTAGTTTCTCCCCACTCTCCCGCACCACCAGCCCCACCTGAAGCCTCTGACCACCACCAGTCTGCATTCCGTCTCTGTGAATTTACCTCTTCTAGATGGTTCACATCAGTGGAATCATAGACTATGTGACCTTTTATGTCAGCTTCTTTCACTGACCATCGTGCTGTCCAGGTTCATCCGTGTGGTAGTGTGTCAGCACTTCACTCTTTTTACGGCCAGAGTCTATTACGTAGTGTGGAATGACCACAATTTGTGCTACAGACACTTGAATTCATCTTTTTTTTGGATACAAGTGCTCATTTCTCTAGAGTACGTATCAAGGAGCTAGATGGCTGGGTTGTGGAGTGTTTGCAGCAGGTGTTTGATTAGCCCTTAGTAGACACTACCAAACAGCTTTACCCTGAGGAGTGCACAGTTCTGGGGTCCTAAGCAATGGGGAAGATTAGGCGTGGGTCCTGTGAGGGCTGGTTGGCCCTCATGGTCAGTGTGGACATCGTGCTCCATTACCCAAGCCTACATGGGGACAGCCATGGGCCCAGGCTGGGAGCCTGTCCTCCAACCTCCTGAGCCCCATGAAACCATTACTCTCTGAAACGCTGTCCCTTTCTGGACCCCTTGGGGGTTTTGGGAATCACCCTGAACATTTGAACAAAGCAGCACCCGGGCCCCAGCTCAGAGGTCAGGATTGAGTTTAATGTGTGGTCAGGGCTTAGACTCACCAGACTTGGCTGTATCCTGCAAGCATCCTTGCATTAATGCCTTCAACAGACAGCTGGTCCCTCCACCGTAAGTAGGGCGATGAAAGAGCCATCGCCAACCTCCTTGAAGAGTCAGCACGTAATTCCTCACCCTCAGCCAGAAGCCCACCTCCCTGGCCCACTACAGGGGCCTCTCCTGGGTTACCGCCCTTCACCACAGGGCCTCGCAGCAGGAGACCGTTCACAGGGAAAAGGTAATTCAAAGTGGCCCTGCGAGGGCTGGCCAGATTCTCTCACCTCCTATTGCATTTCCCTGGTTGTGTGTTGCTTTCTGGTGCGGCTCCAAGGCAAGTGATGGAGATGCCTCCTGCACAGCCACACAATTAGTGCAGTGCTGCATCCGGGCCATGGCAGCTGGCACCTGTCTGCTCAAGTAAGGGGGCACCGAGCAGGTCCTTCCTGACAAAAGCGCCTCTCTCATTGTGCAGGTTTGGGAATGCACACGCTCTTCCAATTCCTCATATTCCCTGAGGGTCCAATTCTTGGATTTCCTTTTCAGTAGAACATATATTCCAAGGAAACAGACACACAAGATGTAATACAATACAAGGTGTTTTCTGCATGATTTCTTTGGTAGTCCTTAAGTAAATAAACCATCAGCCTCTAATGTACTTTCCACTGGGGGAGAAAATAGCTAAGTAAATATAGCACCTGCCACAGGACAGGAGGAAGACAGGGGTGTCCGGCCAAGTCACAGTCATTTATCACTGATACCCAGAAAGGTTCCAATGTTGAACAATCCCAGGGGCTGTGGCCTGCATGAAAAATCAACAGGATTTGGGTTGGTTTTTAAGGTCATTTAGAGAGCTGTTTTCTCCTCCTTCTTTTATGTTTTCATGCATGTAAGACCATGCCTACACACCAAGAAAACAGAACACAAGTACAATAGAGTCTCTGGAGGCTAATTTGTCCCCTACAGAGAGACAAAGGGTTGACGTGAGGTGGACAATTCCAGGCTGACATCACCAGTTCATTCTTCCCGAGAAGCAGCTGGGATCTGTGTTGAGAAGAGGTGTTCAACCAACATTTCCTGAGCATCTGAATGACACACAGCAGGGAATTTGATGTTCAGGGTTTCATGGCCCAGGATCCTTACCTTCCAAGATGAAGCAAATCAAAAGGAAAATAAATAAATTTATGAATTACTTTCTAATTGTCTAAAGGATCATTCAAGGTTTGTTCAAAACTAGAGAGATGCCCCCTCAGCACCATCTCACATTTACTGAATACCTTCAGCCACAGACATTTTCATACCAGTCACCTACTTCCTGGGGAAGGGGGCTTTTCTTAACAGGTTACATGTGCAATGCAGAAGTCTGAACCATATGTCACCGATAGGACCGATAGGATGGAAAGTTAAATTACTGATAGAGAAAATTATTCTAAAATGCAATTATCAAAGGAAATAGAAAGTACCTTTTAAAAAATAGCTAAAATTCATCAAATATTTTCTCTGCGTGAAGCTCTTTAATTGCCTTACCAGCTTCACATTTGAAATAACATCTGGAAGGATGCTTTTCTTCCAGCCATCCTCAGCATCCCAGCATCTCCTAAATGTCTGTGAATAACCCTGGGAGCTATGACTAGCTCTGCGGGCGTCTTTACATCTTTGTGCTATGTCTTTGCTTGTAATCTCCCCTCCAGCAGTTAGTCATTGGCCATGTCGAAAGTGAATTAAATGACCAGAAATAGCTTTACTCCCAAGATGGATCTGTAGGGAGAGTGCAGTTTATCTGGAAGCCTTAGCAAATCAGGCTCGAGGAGGAAGAGAGAAGGGAGAGGAACTCCAGGGTGGAGACTGAAGCAGAGTCCTAAGGACCCCTCATGTGTGGGAGAAACAGGAGGGCCACAGACTTCTCCTTGAAGGGGAATCTGATGTCAACACACTTCAAACCATCGCATACCTTTAACACGAGGGGTTAAACAGGAGCCGTGGGCCTTCCTGCCTACATTTCCTGGCTTCCCCATTTGGCCTATTCCTAAGTTCCCATGAGTCTTCTCAACAGTCCTGTTGGCCATGAAATGTTGAGGACCCCTTGTGAGGAAGCAGGAGCTGTAGGTGCAGAGCTGGCTTGTTCTAGAACATTCTACCTCCCTCCACACTCTCCATCAGGGGCTCAGGCAGAACGATTCTTACCAAACTAACACTTGAAAAGCACAGTCTGGGCCAGGGGGCCATGTCATTGTGGACTTATGGGGACCAGATCCTGCTTTGCCAGCTGTTCTGTAATCCGGAAACCCGTGCATTAATGTGTAGTGAGGGGCACAGGGTGACCACCAGGAAGAAAGGAATGGTGAGGCCACCCACGTGGAAAAGGGACTGCCGCAGAGCTGGGCCACTTACCCGTGCCATGATCTTCATCACCAGGTCACTCCTGCACTACTGACATCCTGGCACTGCCTTCCTCAGAACCTGGCCTTTCCAGAAGAGGGAGGCACATCTGGCTCAGTGTCTGGACCTCCTTACCCGTAACATGCCTCCCATTCACTCTGGGATGAAGCTGGAGTTGGGGGGATTAAAGATGGTTCCCATTTCTTTGACAAACACCCCCGTCCTATAGACAGGTGGTTGTCTGTGTCCCCTCCCCGGTGAATCTGGGTGACTCTGGGTCTCCTTTGACCAATCCAGTATGGCTGACATGATAGAACATGATGCCAAGTTCTGGGCTCAGGCATTATGAAATAACTGCATTCTCTTCCCATCTCATGGGACCCTCCTGGGGAACCCTGAAGCACCATTAGGCAGCCTGCCACCCTCAGGTGCTCTGCAGAAGCCCGCTGAGCCATTGCCCTAGCCGGGTGCAGCCTACAACCACCTCCACCAATGTGCCAGGTATGGGAACAAAGAGCTCGGACGCCCAGACACCTCTTGGCCAGTAGATGACCACCAAGTTAGCTCAGCCCATGCTACCTGGAGCTGAAAAGTCACCCAGCCATGCCCTGCCAGAATCCCTGACCCAAGGTAGCCATAAGATCTAACAAATTGTCTCCAGTCGCTGAGTTCTGAGGAGATGTCATCCAGTAGATAACCAGCCAGAGCACAACAGACCGTGATGTCTTCCTCACACTATTTCTAGCTCCTGTTGGACTGACCATGAGGTCCCCCATCACTGCTTTAGAGCAGAACAAGGTCCCCCTCACAGTCCCTGGGGCAGACCCACACACCTTGTGTGCCTGGAGCTCTCTGGTGCTTGGGGTCCAGTCTTTGGGGACATAGGGAGCTACACAAGGAGGAAGGGTGGAAGCTGGGGCCAATGAGCCAACCCTCGGAGCCTTGGCAGGACGCCCAGAGCTCTCCTCTCCTCCTTAGAACCTCAGCATGAGGCCTGGCCACAGGGAAACTCTCTCAGTCCACTAAGTAGAACCAGCCCTCCAGGCGGCCACTCAGAACAGAGTTTTTTGACCTCGGCGCTATGGACCTTTGGGGTCGGGTGATGTCGTGGGGCTGCTTTTTGCACTGGAGGACACTTGGCGGCTTCCTGGACTCCTACCCGTTGTGACGACCAGATGCATCTCCAGCTTCGCCTAATGTTCCCTGGGGACAAAATGGCCCCGAGTCCAGAACCTGTGCCCTCGAGTGTTCTGATGTGGCCAGAAAGAAACAATCCCGACTGCACCAGAATTTGCAACCCCAGCAGGCCATATGTCACTCAATTTATTCCTTCAGATGCTGCCTTGGGAAACATCTGCCCTGTTTGGATCACCCGACTATTACAGATTTCCCCTTTGGTGTGGTCCTGGAGGGAGAGAGATTCCCAGTGACTGCCTTCCCCTGGGTCACAGCCAGGGTCAGGAGGTGATGTACACTCACCCACTGCGGCCTCTCTCCTTCCACCTGCACCTTTGAGCTGAGAGTGAGGACACAGATGCAGGGAGAGGAGCGTCCAGAACCCAGCGCCCCAGCCCAGGTGCCAGCATGCCCAGGCCTCTGTGCACCTGCCACCAGCCCCCAGGTGATTCTGCTTCCAGGGAGGTCGCTCCAGCTTAGGTGAGGCTCTCCCAGCACATCCAGTGGGTGCTACTCCTCGTCAGAAGGCGAAAGGCAGAGAAGGCCCATCTCCGGCCATTTAAATTTGTAGTGGCAATAAAAATCCTCCAACTCAACCTGAGTAGATAAAAGTTGTGAGAAATGCATCCTCGCTGCCACACACACACAAAAAAGAGAACAACATGTTGTCCTTCAGAATAATTCAATTGTTCAGCAAATATGTAACAACTACATCTCTCAAGCCAGAGTGATAGCCTGAAGGGATCCTAAGAGAAGGTGCGTCATGAAGAAATGGGGGCCATGGGGACGCCCTGAAGGTGCCTACTTGGATGTAGATGCATGAAGTCCCAGGTGGCCTGAGTAGGAGCTGAGTGTGTTCTCTCTTGGGGGTGGGAGGAGCTGGATGGGAGTGGGCTGGGGAGGGGAAGGTGCTGAGCAAGTCCGTTCTCTCACGAATCTCATGAGAATGAGAGAGAAGAGATGGGGAGTAGGTGGGGGGAAGGCTGGGGGAAGGGAGGTGTTTGTTTAAAAGGAGACTCTTGATTATATTTAAAAGCAGTGAGAAAGACCCAGTGGTGGGGAGAGTGGGGAGTCCTGGTGAGAGGAGTCATGTTGGAGATGGAAGGGCCTGTAGACACAAGTGGATGGATAGATGGATGGATGGATGGCAAGTGGAGGTGAGTAGCTGCCTTGCAGGGCACACCCACCCGTCCCAGAACTGGCCTCAGATCCAAGCTGGCGACTCCATCTCTACCCCTCACGTGGGGTACGGTGGCCTCTGTAGCCGTGGGGACAAAGCCCAGGACGTCTGCCCCACCTAACCACCAGGACGCACTTTACTTGCCTCTTGATGGTGGAAATAAAAACTTAGGAATATCTTTGCATCCAGTACTTCTCACCTGAAACTCAGAGCCCCAAGCAAAGTAGCCATTGCCAAGTCCAGCTGGAGGAAGGACCACTCACCCCTTTAGTATTTGTAAAATGCATGACTGGGAGGGGCTACAGGAGGCATCCAGCTCAGAGCCAGAAGAAATGAAAACACAGGGGACGGGCTTGTGCATGCAGGGGCTTCAACAAGAAGTTCAGGTGCCCTATGCCAAGCATAGCTGAGGGGGTGTCATGGAAGAGACTAAGGGAGTGTGAACCAGGCCCCCTACTTTATCTAGAAGGTCAGGGAAAATGACACCTAAGCCACATTCCTAAAGGACGACATGGGTGGCCAGTCACAGCAGGGGAACCACATGCCAGTACACTCCAGCATTGGCCTTGCTGGTGTTCCCACGAAGGAAAGCCACCCGAACTCTTGTCACAGTCTCCTCTGCAGCCATCTCGGCACATCAGTGTCACAAAGCTCTTAATAGCCAGACTGGATGCTTCCTGCCCAACTCGAGGGCTATTTCCTCTCAGTCCTTTTTTATCTTAATTTCTCTTATCGCCATTGACTGCACAGAACTTGATCCCTGACTCAGGGATGCTACTGAAGGAGGAATTTTGTGAACTGTGATATCACAGCATGATAGGGTGCCATAGTTTTCTACATGCAGGTTTTCTGGACAGAGGTATATAAACTCATGCCCTCTGCTTTCATCTGAAGGTCAGTTACTACACCAGAAATAAATACATAGCCAATTTCAACATCCAAAATTTACTTACAAAGTGACACTTAAAATGATGCAACATAAACTGTGAAGTCTCAAATAAAAATGGTGGCTTGATTGGTAACCTAAAATTGTCAAAGGATTTTTTCGCAGCTTCATTTACAATATTGATTAGATTCCCCTGAGACAAAAGTACGTTCATTCCGTGCATTCAGGATTTAGATATAGAGCAATTCCAAGGTATAAGTTTACTGAAAATGCATTTCCACGCATATTCAAATATTTACACATTTGTGCATTGAAGCATCATCCCCAGGTATTCAATTTCTTTGCTTTTCGTAAATACAAAACTGAGATTCAAATGTATACTCCAAGTATACATTTGAGTAATTTCCATGCTAATGGAGATGGAGACTGAATTTGCCACGTTCAACATTCAGCACCTCCCCCTCACTCTGCACTTTATACCACTTTACAGGGCCTTATACGGCCCCCCACAGACACCAGTACACTGTGCAGTGGAAAGAGAGAGGCAGAGGGCATGCTGCTCATCTGACCTGACGAAAACTCCACCCAGTCATGGTGGCAGCTCTTGCAGGGCCCTGGGCTCCATCCTCCCCACCGGAGAAGGCCTTGCCCTTAATGCACCACCTCTAGCCCAGGCAGGTCCGTCCAGAGGTGGGGCCGTGCATGACACCATGCCCAGAGACACTTGGCAGTCAAGAGCCATCTGTCACAGCACCTGAGGCCATGAACCACCCAGGCACCTCCTTTTCCATGTGGAGACTTGCATGTTTAAAGGCAGAATCCAGAATTTGGGACACCTTAGTCCTCTTTCCACAGCTTTGTCATCCAGTTTCCATCTCCCCAGAAGCAGCGCAGTTTCCACAGGGAGACAGTGTCAGAAGCATTGTATTTCATCACCTTTGATTCAGTGCCGGCTGAGAAAGCCTGTTCTTTTCAAATAGCAATAGCTGAAGCAGGCGCACTCTCTCTAAGTCAGCTTTCCCAGGGCTATAAGTTATTTGGTTTTTTTTGCCAACAAGTGTTAATACTGTTTTCCTGGTGCCATCAGGGAGTGGAAAACTGCCCCCAGGAAGCAAAGCCACACTCCTCTCCTCCTGATCCCTAACCTCACTCCATAATCATCCAACATGAAGAGTGTCTCAGGTTCTCCGAAGAGCAAACAGGTGATTATTTCTCCCAATGAGCTCCTCAAGGTCATGGATGCACCTTTTAGCCCCGCAAAGAGCTCAGGGGAGCCTGGGGAAGGACCAGCGAGCTCCCCAGGCCATGGTGTCATGAGAGTGATAATAATAGACATTTTTTGAGCACTTACAATATGCCAGGCACTGGGTGCTCTTCTGTGATGACACATCACTCCCTAGAGGGGAGATGCTGTCCAGAGGAAGAGAGTCATGTAACCAAGATGCTTCCTGGAGCTGGGGTCCACTCACATGCTGCCTCACCCAGATCTCTCAGGCTCAACATCCACTCTCCTGCAGAGAACCATGGGGAGACACAGCCATCAGGCAAAGATAGTGCCATTAGGAATAGGAAGATATCCCCACAGCTTCGGCACAAGGGACAGCAGCAGAATGAGAGAACAAGAAGGAAACCAGGGAGGAGGGACCCTTGGGCCCCCAGAAGCTCAAGGCCAACGCCACAGAGACCAGGAGTCACCTGCTGGCGAGAGGCAGAATCAAAAGGCACTTTTCACTGCTCTCTGGATGCCCATGGGTCCATGATCAGCTGCTGACAAGATGGCCTTATTTGAGGAGATGGATTGTATCTGCAAGCTCCCCAGTGCTGAGGACCAGAGGGAACTGCTACACACACACACACGTGAGCCAGAATCCCCCCTACCCCCAACTTGATAGATGCCCAGAGAAAGAGACTGATGGCTCCATGGTACCAGACTGAAGGCCAAAAAAGACAAGCCCTAGAACCCCAGCCCCAATATCTTGTCCAGAGTATGCTCTGAGTGTAGAAGACCCCAGAACACACTCTGCTATCTTCCCAGCTGCTGTGGAGGTCGTAGCAATCATAACATTTTTCCCGGATGGGAAAGAAGGAAGCAGCAGCTGCCTGCATCTCCTGGAAACCCTGCCAAGGGCCAGATGTTGAAGCAGACTTCTCAACACAAAGTCAACCCTCCCCAGGGTGCAAATCCCAGCTTCCAACTTGGAGAATTATTAACTCTGTGTTTTGAAAAGCAGCCGCTTGCATTCAGCCCTAAAAAGCATCAAAGCATAGAGTTCACCGTGTACAGACTGCTATCTTGCCAGGTCACGTGATAGACAAGAACACAATCATCAAGGTCAGAAACCATATCACAGAGCCCATAAAAGCAGGTAATTAAAGTATAAGGAAGCCTCTCTCAGAGAGGCAGGTGGCTTCAGTTTTGTTGAACCTGGGGCAGGCAGGGAGGGAACATCCAGGAAATGGATCGTTTGGGGTTGTTTATGCAATGATGCTGGTCTTATGAGTGGGTAGTAAATCTACCTCAGGTGGCTTCTTGTAAACCTTGCAGCACAAGTGTAAACAGACCAGACCAGGTGTCCAGACCCCACAATGGACACAGACATCACACTGCCGGCCACAGGCTAGCTGATCACTTTACTTCCAGTACCTATTGATAGCCCCCTGCCTTTTCCCTGGAAGAGTGGTGCTCAGAGTGGGGTCCTGGACCAGCAGCATTGGCATCACCTGTGAGCTTATCGAGAATGCACATTCTCAGGTTCTTCCTAGACGCGCTGAATGTGAGTGGGTGGCGACAGCCTACACCTACACCCTAAATAAGCTCTCTAGCTATTCCAATGCCCCTGGGCCTTCGAGAACCATGGATCTCTAGGCTAACTCCTGAGCCTCTGCCCCCAGAGAGTCCTTCCTTTAACCCATGCTTTCTACATATAAAGAATTACCACTATCAAGCCTCAGAGGCCAAGTCATTCCCTCACTTGGATTCTGGAGGCCTTTCCATTGCCTCCTTGATAAATTCCCTCATTCCCATGGTTTTGTTGGTCCTTCACTTTTTTAAAAAAATTTTTATTTTACTTTGGAGTATAGTTGATTAACAATGTTGTGTTAGTTTCAGGTGTAAAGCAAAGTGATTCAGTTATACATATACATGTATCTATTCTTTTTCAAATTATTTTCGCATTTAGGTTATTACAGAGTGTTGAGCAGAGTTCCCCATGCTATACAGTAGTTCCTTGTCGGTTATCTATTTTAAATATAGCAGTCCTTCACGTTTTTTAAATTGTGGTAAAATACACATAACAAAATTTACCTTCCTTACCATTTTTAAGTGTAAGGTTCAGTAGTGTGAAGTACATTCACATTGCTGTGTAAGCATAGCCATCTTCCATCTCTAGAACTCTTTTCATCTTGGAGAACTGAAAATCTGCACACATTTAACAATTCTCCATTCTCCTATCCCCTCAGCCTCTGGCAACCGCCATGCTACTTTCTATCTCTATAAATTTGACTACTCTTAAGTCCTTCATATGAGTGGAATCATACGGTGCACGTCTATGGTGGCTGGCTTATTTCACTTAGCATAATGTCTTCAGGTTCATCCATGTTATAGCATGTGTCAGATTTACTTTCTTTCTGAGGTTGCATAATATTACATTGCATGTATTTACCACATTTTGTTTATCCATTCAGTCAATGATGGACACTTGGTTTGTTTTCCACATTTTGGCTACTGTGAATAGTGTTGTTATGAACATGGATGTATGAATATCACTTTGAGAAACTGCTTTCAATTTTTTAGTTATGTACCCAGAAGCAGAATTGCTGGATCATATGGTAATTCTCTTTTTAATTTTTTTAGGAAATGCCATATTATTTTCCACTGGAATTGTACCACTTTACATTCCCACCAGCAATGCACAAGTGTTCCACTTTTTCCACATTCTCACCAAAATGTATTGTCTATACTAAATAGTAGCCAATCTAGTTGGTGCGAAGTAGTATCTCATTATGGTTTTGATTTGCATTTCTATAATGATTAAAGATGCTGAGCATCATTTTGCATTATATATCTTCCTTGAAGAAATGTCTATTCAAGTCCTTTGCCCGTTTTTTAAATCAAGTTGTTTGTTTTTATGTCTTTGGGTTGTAGTGTTCTTCATATATTCTAGATATTAATCCCTTTTCAGATATATGATTTGCAAGCACTTTCTTCCATTCTGCAGGTTGCCTTTTCATTCTGTTTATTATGTCCTTTGGTGCACAGAAGTTTTTATTTTGATGTAGTCCAATTTATCTGTTTTTTCTTTTACTGCCTGTGCTTTTGGTGTCATAGTCAAAAAATCATTGGCAAATCCAATGTCAGGAAGATTTTCCCCTATGTTTTCCTCGAACTCTTTTATAGTTTTAAGCCTCACATCTAGGTCTTTGATCCACTTTGAGTTAGTTTTTGTGTATGGTGTTAGGTAAGGTTGAACTTCTTTCTTTTGCATGTAGATATTCAAATTTCCCAACATTTGTTCAAGACTGTTCTTTCATCATTGAATGATCTTGGTACTCTTGTCAAAAATCACTTGCCCATAAATGAGGGGGTTTATTACTGAGGTCTCTATTAAATTCCATTGGCCTATGTGTCTGCCTTTATGCCAATACCTCACTGCTCTGATTACTGTGTTTCTGTAATAAGTTTTGAAATCATGAACTATGAGACCTCCAACTTTGCTCTCCTTTTTTCAAAATTGTTTTGGTTTGATTGAGATTGATTCCATACGAATTTGGGGATGGATTTTTCTACTTATGCAAAAAAAAATGCCATTGGGATTTTAATATGGATTGCACTATATCTGTAGATAACTTTGAGTAGTGTTAACATCTGAACAAGATTACATCTTCCAGTCCATGAACAAATACTATCTTTTTATTGATTGGTGACTTCTTTAGTTTTATTCAATAGTATTGTGGGGTTTAATGTACAAGATTTTTACCTCCTTGGTTAAGTTCTTTCCTAAGTTGTTTATTCTTTTCAATGCTATTGTAAAAGGGATGGTTTTCTTAATTTCTTTTTTGGATTGTCCAATGTTAGTATATGGAAATGCAACTGATTTTTGTGTGCTGATTTTACATTTAGTAACTTTGCTGAATTTATTTATTAGTTCTAAGTGTTTTGTAGACTTTTTAAGATTTTCTGCATATCAGTGCAAGGTTTTCTACATATAAGTCATCTGAGAACAAATAGTTTTGCTTCTTCCTTTTCATTTTGGATGATTTTTATTTCTTTTTCTTGTCTAATTGCTCTGGCTAGGACTTCTAATACTATGCTAAGTAGAAGCAGTGAAAGCAGTCATCCTTGTCTTTTTCCTAATCATAGAGGAAAAGATTTCAGTCTTACACCATTAGTAACATGATATGTGAGGGCTTTTTATATACGGCCTTTATTATCTTGATGTAGTTTTTGTCTATTCCTAGTTTGTTAGGTGTTTTTAAAATTATTATTATGAAAGGGTACTGAATTTTATCAAATGCTATTTCTGCATCAGTTGAGGTGATCGTATTTTTTCCTTCATTCTGTGAATGAAGTGTTTTACATTGATTGAGTTTTATATGTTAAATCATTCTTGCATTTCAAGAATAAATTCCACATTGTCATTGTGTATAATCATTTGAATGTGCTTTTGAGCTTGGTTTGCTGGTATTTTTTTGAGAATGTTTGCATCAATATCCATATAGAACATTGACCTGTAGTTTTCTTTTCTTGTACTGTTTTTGTCTGGCTTTGATAGCAGGGTAATTCTGGCCTCATAGAATGAGTTTGGAAATGTTCCTTCCTCTTGAATATTTTGGAAGACTTTGAGGAGGACTGATGTTAATTCTTCCTCAAATGTTTGGTAGATTTAACCAGTAAAGCCATCGTGTCCTGGGTTTTACTTTGTTGGAAGAGTTGTGATTACTGATTCAATCTTCTAACTGGCTATAGGTCTGTTCAGATTTTCTATTTCTTTATGACTCAATATTAGTAGGTTGTGTGTTTCTAGAAATTTTTCCATTTCATCAAAGTTATCCAGATTGTTGGCATACAATTGTTCACAATTTTCTCTCATAATCCTTTTTATTTCTGTAAAATTAATTGTAATGTCTCTGCTTTTATTTCCATTTTTAGTTATTTGAGTCTTCTCTCTTTTTTCCATTGTCAACTTTGTTGATCTTTTTGAAGAACTGACTCTTGGTTTCATTGATTTCTCTATTGTTTTCCAAGTTTTTATTTTAATCTCTGTGCTAATCTTCATATTTCTTTCCTCTGTTAGATTTAGATTTAGTTTGTCCTTCTTTTTCTAGTTCCTTAAGTAGTAAATTTAGCTTGTTGGTTTGAGATCTTTCTTCTTTTAAAATGTGAATCTTTACAGGTATAAATTTCCCTCTTTGCACTGTTTTTGCTGCATCCCATAAGTTTTGGTATGCTGTGCTTTCATTTTTACTTGTCTCAAGATATTTTCTAATTTCCACTATGATTTCTTCTTTGATTCATTTGTTCTTTCAGAGTATATTGCTTAATTTCCATATGTTTGTGATTTTCTAGTTTTCCTTCTACTATTGATGTCTAGTTTCACTCTATTGTAATTGGAAAAGATAGTTTGTAAGATTTTATTCCTTTTAAATGTATCAAGACTTATTTTGTGATCTAAAATATGGTCTATTCTACAGAATGTTCCATATGCACTTGAGAAAAAAATATATAAATTCTGCTACTGTTGGTGAAGTATTTTCCATATGTCTGTGAGGTCCAATTGTTTTATAGTGTTGTCAAGTCTTCTTTTCCTTATCGATCTTCTGTCTGATTCTTCTATCCAGTATTGAAAGTGCAATATTGAAGTCTTCTAATTTTATGGCTCTTTCTTATGTGACTCTTTCTACTATTATTCTACAGCTGTCTGTTTCTCCATTCAATTATGTCAATGGCTGCTTTACATATTTAGGGAATCTGATGTGTGGTACACATGTATTTATACTTGTTATATCCTTATGGTGAATTGACCCTTTTATTGTTATATAATATCCTTCTTTGTCCCCTGTAACAGTTTTTGATTTAAGTATAATTTAGCCTGGTATTAGTATAGCCACCCCTGCTCTCATTTGAGTACTATTTACATAGAATATCTTTTTCCAACCTTTCACTTCCAAGCTGTGCATGTCCTTAAATCTAAAGTGAGTCTTTAACTGGTTTCTAGAGTTTCCACAAGGTCACTTTGGTCTGCATGTTGTTATTTACTTGATGTTTCTGTAGAAGAGTGAGAACCTGGAACTAGTTTGCCATCTTGCTGACATTGCTTCCACGTAGCCCTTGATTTTTACTAAATCAAATATTGCCCTATTTCACCCCTTGGGATTTAACCTGCCCCATCTCATTCCTAGAGCCCTGTGAAAACATCTTTTTTCATAACATATGCCTTGCTTTGTATGAGAATAATTTCTCTTCCTCATCTGAGTATGAGAATCCCTGTGGACTTGCTGGAAACTGATTCACAGGATCATCTCCTTGTGAATCTGGCTCAGAACATCTCAGGTGGACCCCAGGAATTTCTATCTTTAACAAGTGCCCTAGGTGATGCTTAACCAGACAACTTTGAAAAATAACGTAGTACAGACTGCCATTGATATGGTAGCTGTCACTAAAATTTTCAGTGTTAGTATTTCCCACACTTAATGAAATGCTACTAGATAAAATAGTAATATCTAACATTTTTTCCCACTTATTGCAGGTCAGACACTGTTCTGTACACTAGATATATATTAACTAATTTCATCTTTAAATTACCTATGAGATTGTTATTATTATTATCACTCCATTTTACAGATGAGGAAACTGAGATATGGAAAGTATATCATTTTCCAAGGTCACACATATGCTTAGTTGTGGAGCCTGATTTGAACACAGGTCATATGGCTCTTCACTCTTTGTGCAGGTGCCCAGGCAGCTGTCACTCTTATTATCTATGTTTTCAATGTTTTATTACTTAAAGAAGTCTCCTCACAGACTACATGATGTGCAAACTGGCATTAGCCACCTGAACTTCAGACACGCCTCAACTCCATCTTTTAGCTTTACCCTTGATGGTTTCCCAAAATGCTCTCACAGGGCTTTCCTGCATGTAAACCAAGGGTCAGTTTTAATTCCTTCTTTATCCTTGTGTAGCATTTGGCACTGCTGGCCACAGGCTTCTCCAGAGAACTCTCACATTCAGACTCGGTGTTCTCTGGCTTCTCGTATTCCTCTGTTTTTGTGGGTGCCCTTCACCCATTAAATGCTGGAACACCGTGGAGCTTGTTTTCAAACCCTCTTCTCCTGGGCATCCTCACTAGCAATACACTTACAATTCCCAGTCCTAGGTCTTCATGCAAGACCCAATTACTGGGCCATTTATCTACATGCTATTTCCCTTTAGATAGCTCTCTGGCTCACCCAACTCAGTACACACAAAGCTGAGCTGGTCATCCACTCCATAGAGCTGCTTTCTTCTCAGCTCTGCACTACATTATACAGCCAGGTGCCCAACCAGACCTGCCTGGGTTCTTAAGGCTCTGAGAGCCAGTCTGTTCCATAAGTACTTATAATCAATCAGGCTAATTTTCTACCAACTTGCAGTGTCTGGACACAACAAAATTTCATTTCACATTCACATGGTCTCCTATGGATGTTTCTTGCCATGGGGCCGTGTCTCAACAAATTGCCAGTGATCCTGGCCCCACCTCCCATGGCCCTCACCCCAGCCCTGCTCCAGATCTCCGGAATAACTTCTTTTCATCTCCAAAGCTCTGATCAGATGCCCCCTCGTCTAGAGGTGGCTTCATGGCCCCTACATCAAAGTGGTGAGTTGTGAAACAGGGACAATAGGGGCCACTTTGCAGAGCTGCTGGGATTTTATGAAAAGAAAATGGATGTACATCCCCAGGACGATTCTCTAGGAGATGTATGCTTCTTTTCTCTCTGTTCCACCTGTACCGGCACTCCACGTTCACAGCCCTGACCCCGCACAACAAGAGTCGGAGTGTTTGCCATCCTCCTAAGACTGTCGAACTTTCAAAGTCAAGGAATTTGTCTCTTATCTTTGTCTCTCTAGAGCCCAGCATAATGCTGCTCTCCTGGTGGAAGCTCAATAAACATGCATTCAAGGATTAAATGCAGAGGATAGAATGAGAAAACTGGAAGAAATTCTCGGCCAATAGTTCTCAAAATTTAGCATGCATTAAAATCCCCTGGAGAGCTTGTTAAAAAGCAGGGTTCTGATTCAGTTGGTCCTATGGGACCATCAGCTGTTGGTTCTCCACCTCCCTTTGAGAGCCCCACTCTGAGGATTGTCTGCTCCAAGCCACCCTTGTGATAGATGCTGAGGTAGAAGGTATAAGATGCTAAGAAATCTTCCTAAAATCCCTGTCACTTTTGGTCACCCACCTTCAATTTCAACTGACACTGCTGTGGCCAGTTCCAGAAAGTTCAGAGTCTTCTTGCACTGGACAAGTCCCACCTGAGTTCTACACATCTTCCGGCTTCCTAATGGCCTCCAGCAATGGCCCAGTGGTCATGACTGTCTTCTAGGAGGGCCAACCACCACCCATACTAACAACTCTAACATGGAAGAATGGAAGCAAAAGCAGAAGCTCTCTAGGAAAATATGATCCTGAGTTGGTTTGGTGCATGACTCACTGACGTTTGCTAGGTACCTACTATATAGAAGCATGGAGGGAAGTGTTAAGGGATCAGAGAGGAGTCTGATGTTCTGAGGACCCTGACCCCCACCCCGTCTAAAGGGAGGGAGAATGTAAGTAAACATGTTCAGAAAAGCACTAGAAGCACAATGGGAAAGGTGTGAGCAAGACACAGGAGTGGGAAATTAACATTTGTTTCCACAAAGAGGGGAAATCAAAGAGACACTCTGGGCAACATGACTTCAGCCTGGACCAGACACATGAAGGTGCTGGGAATGCTGGTCACTAAGACACCTGGAGCAGCACCAGCAACAGCTCAGACCTACCCCATCACTTCCTGCTACAGGCAGTCTGGCTCCAGGCATAGAGGGACAGTGTCTGCCTGTTTGCTTTTCTGTCTTCTCAGAAATACACTTCATTCTGAGATGCCTGTTAGGTCTAGGGACTTAATAAAAAATATATTTGTTCAAAGCCAAGAAGGTGAATTTCCTATTTCTTGTCTGTTTTTAAATTTTTTATATTGCATTTTCCCTTTCTTATTCCTCAGTCAAAACACATGCTAGGAGAAACTGCAGTCTTCATTTTATGAGGTTATTTCCAAGAGGTGTCCAGCACCTCTCAGAGGAGGTGGTCTCCTGCTGACTTTTACATTATCCGTCCATCTCTCCCAAAGCCACTGACTAGCGTTGATGAGACAGGATCACCAGCTCAATCACAGACCCAGGTTGTTCTGCGTTCTAGCCTGGCTGCACATTCCTATCACCCGGGTAAGTTTCTAATCCTCCAATGCCCAGGCCTCACTCTAATGAATTAAATGTGTATCTGTAGGTTTAGCATCTAGACTTTGGCATTCTGTAAACTCCCCCGATGATGGACAGTCACGTGTAGCCAGGGCAGGAGCGACAGCTCTTTCCCAGGGATGACCACCATCCCACAAGCATGTGCAATGGGTCCCCACAGGGACAGGGCAGGGAACACACATCATTTAGCAGAATTCCATCCTTCCAAACACAGAGGCCAACTGGAGCATCTTTGTGTACCCACCGCAGACTGACACAGCATTTTTCAGCAGATCACCCAAGCAGTGTTTGCCAAACCTGAACAAAATTCCCTTTAAAAGAAAAAAAACTCATCATGGATCTCCTGTCTTGACTTAATTATTCTCATTGTAATGTGACTTAAATACGTAACAACATGAAATTATGTATAAATTTCGTGTGCTTTTCAGCTTTTATATAACTATAATAATTTTTAAATCAAGGACTATAAAACTGCAGACCCCGTAAAATACAAATAGGCCACATTAGACAGGTGATGTCGTTTGGCAGAAACTAATTTGCCAGTATTGGGTTTAGAGCAGGAAGCTGTCACCTCTGGGCTCCTTTTAGAGATGATGTTTCTGGATTATAATTTCAATTAAAAAAATACAGGGGGGCTTCCCTGGTGGTGCAGTGGTTGAGAGTCCGCCTGCCGATGCAGGGGACACAAGTTCATGCCACGGAGCGGCTGGGCCCGTGAGCCATGGCCGCTGAGCTTGCGCATCCGGAGCCTGTGCTCCGCAACAGGAGAGGCCCGCGTACCACAAAGAAAAAAAAGAAAAAAAAAAAAAAATATATATATATATATATACAGGGGATATCTGTCCCATAACGACGCTGTTCTGAAGATTAATAATTCCAAGGCCTCGTTTGCTGGCTCAGGACGTCCTGTCCCTTCAAGCCTGGGCACATCCTCTCTAGAAACACTTCTGTTTTAGGTCTTCAGTCAACGATCCAGACAGCACCCTTGGTTCTTCTCTGCCCTCACTTAATGCTGGGCAAGTCCTGTCAGCTCCCTTTCCAAAATATGCCCCAGCATCTCCTGCTGCACTGCGGCCCTGTCTGCTCGCCAGCCTCCTGCCTCCCACGGCTGCTGGCCACCACCCACTGTCCACCTACACCTAAGCCATCCTTCACACGTGTAAACAGAACCCTGCCTGTGGCACCCTGTAGGAGTCCAGTGCGCACTTGGAATAAAATCCACTTTGTTCTACCCAACCCCCCTGCTCTGACCCCTGTCCACTTCTCCATCATCTTTAACTACTGCTCTACCCACCTTGGCTGATAACAGCACAGCCCTGACCTCTTTCTGCTTCTCAAACACTCCAGGCACCTCAAACCTCAGGCCCTTGTGCCAGCCCTTGTCTCTGCCCGGAAGGCTTATGTCAGCTTCAGGCTGCCTCCTGGGAGAGGTGACAGAAACACCCATATGGCCAGCCAGTCACCATCCAGCTCCCCGAGGTCTATGTAGCACTTGGGGCTCTCTGCTTTTGTGCATCTTCATTTCTTTGTGTTTTGGGGGAGGTATTTATTTAGCTAATGCAAGCTACTATAACAAATAAGCCCCCCAAATCTCCTGGCTTAGCCAGCTATAATTAAAGTTTACTCTGTACCCATATGAAATCAAAAATGATTTTTCTGATGGGCAGGTAGATCTCCTCCAGGCAGTGGCTCAAGGACCCAGCCCCCCCCACCCCGCATCTCAAGCTTTCTCCACCTTGACTATGTGCCAGAGACAGGGAAGTGGACCCAGCATCAGCCCTCAAGCAGCAACCTCTGTTTTGGGCATGCCCATATCAGCATATGCCTTGTGCAGAGTTCATTCCCCCACTACTACTCTCTTTACTAAATTATTGTCAGCTATTCACTTTCCTGGCCTTTCGGTCTTCATTTAGTGGAGTAATAACATAAGTCCACATTCAGATGCAGGGATAGAAGTCATGGTTCATGTCCGTGTGATGGCAGCTGGATCATTCTTGATATGCTTCTATTAACCTTTGAAAGTTATTATCAAACCCAAAGACCAAAATGAGTGTGTGTGTGTGTGTGTTTATGTAAAATAAATGAAATCCACCCAAATGAGAAGGACCAAATATTATTTATTCGAAGCTTGCTTTGGCAAGGGAGTCAGCCACCATTGTTGCCTTTGACAGAGAATCAAATCCTCATACAGAGCAAGAAGGGAAAGTGTCAAGTATGCTGAGCTGAGACAGTGGACCTGGGGAAGCCAGGGGCGGGCTAACAAGAAGGGACATCCTGGGCTTCCCTGGTGGCGCAGTGGTTGAGAATCCGCCTGCCGATGCAGGAGACACGGGTTCGTGCCCTGGTCCGGGAAGATCCCACATGCCGCGGAGCAACTGAGCCCGTGAGCTATGGCCGCTAGGCCTGTGCGTCCGGAGCCTGGGCTCCGCAACGGGAGAGGCCACAACAGTGAGAGGCCCACATACCGCAAAAAAAAAAAAAAAAAAAAGAAGGGACATCCTGTGCAATTGGTTAGGGAGCACATTTGACTTTCTCTGGTTGGTCCAGTGTTAGAAACAGGACAAGAAAACGGGAAGCAAGTGATCATCAACCAAGTTTCAACCATCCTGGGCTGGTTGCTATGGAGATCCCAGGTCAGAATTCTGCTGCTGTATGTGGTCTAGCCATTGTCTGTTTGCGTATTCAATATATCACTGCTTATTCAGTGTATTAATACCTATGCACATGTACATGTACAAATATACACACCCTTGTCCTCTATCGATGGACCCTCTACTTAAAAAACTTTGCATAGAAAAAAGTCGTATTTCTCAGCACCTGTAATATTGTATTCACTCAACTGGTACTTATTGATGACCAGGATATAAGGGTAGCAAAAAATTGGGCTACACTCCAAGTATGCAGAAGCAAATGAGATACACATTGTCTCCAACCTCAAGAAGCATGTGGTCTTATGGAAAAGCCTAATTGCTTAGATTGCAATGACTTATGATGTCACAGTACAGTGGCCTGTCCTCCAGGAAGGCAAGTGTCATCTGCTGTGAAAGCACTGCGGGCAGGGGCAGGGGTCAGGAAAGGCACAGAACCAGGACATGTCGAGCGACCTCCTGAAGATGAGACCTGAAGGAGTGGCTTGGGGCAGGTGCATAGCCCAGAGGTGACCCTCCAGGGCCACTGGGGGAGCCTCATGAGTGCCAGATGCAAGGAGGGAAGGCTTCCAATGAAAAGGTGTCAAAACAGCCTGAAAAACAGAGACAGCAAACCGTTCATACTGACCTCTGAGCAGAGGCCTCCCTCCTGTCCACCGGGTCATCCATCCCACAATATTTAGTCCTGAAATCATTGTCCTGAGTCAGGGATCAGGGGTTGAGGACCAGCTGTGGCCAAGAGACAAGAGATCTAAGCTTTGATGGAAGGAATACTCTTAAGGTGAAACTGACAGCCAACCAGTACATTTAAAATACACACACTCACATTCGCATGCACTAACTCACACTCATACAACCTTAGACACACATACTTATCCAGATACATGCACTCACAAAAACTCCACACACACACACACACACACACACACACACACACACACACACACACACTCACACACACACATTGCTGCATACGGTGACAACCACTGTGGAAAAATGTAAAAGAGGAAGATAGAGAATGGAGGGTTGGGGCAGATCACAGTTTTCAATCATGTGATCTGAGAAGACGAGATCCGACACATGATCTTAAGAGGTGGGAACAAACCAAGACCTGAGACATGTGGTCCAGACAGAGAGAGCAGCAAGTGAAAAGGGCTGGAGGCTCAGCTTGACATAATGAAGGAAGAGCCATGAGGTCAGAGTGGCTGAAGCAGGGCAATCACAGGGGTCAGGTGAGGTCAGGAAGAAAACAGTCAGGATTTGAAAAGCCGGTCCGGTCTTGTGAACAACTCTAAGCATGTGGCTTTGCTCGGAGGGAAATGGGGAGCATTGGAGTGTTTGGGGCCGAGAGGTAACATGACCTGTCTTTGGTTTCCAGAGGCTCTCTCTGAGTGCTGCATGAAGAACTGAAGGTAAGGAAGCAAGGGCAGCCTCGGGGAGCCCATGGGGACGCTGTTGCACTGGTCCATGCAGGACGTGGTGGTGGCTTGGCCCAGGATGGCTGTCATGCAGGTGGGGAGGGGAGCCAATCTGTCATGAGGCTGTGGAGATTCGACCTCCTCAAAGCCCTTTACATCTGCCCACCTCTCCCACCTGGACCTCCCCAATGCAGAGAAAGCTCGCCAGGGCTGCCTCCATATGGGGCTGCTCTAGTCATTTCCACTCTGGCCAGGAGGATCCCCTCAAATTACACGTGGCCCACCAGCCAGGCCCCAACCCCCAAACTCTTCACACAGCAGACAATACTGGCACCCACGGCATCCCCTTATCACGTGTTTGGCACATACTAGGTATTCAGCAAAAATATGTGGAAGGAATAAATGAATTTCATATAAGGGTATCAAATCAGCTAATAAGAGCATGAGAAGCCACTAATGTCTAATCAATATCTATAGCCAATAAATATAATTTACTGACTCAGCAAAGTAGTAAAAATCCATCAGCAGTCTTTAGCCCTATGTACATAGTCTGCAGTAGAGCAATCTGTCTGACAGCAGTAACAGGAGGTTCCAAAAGGCAGACACCAACTCTGGGAACATAGATGAATGTATGCTCAATGGTTCATCCATGTTAGTTTCTAAATAAAATAAAATTATCGTTATTTCCAGACTTTACGACCACCTTGCAGATATCCAAGTGATGAGGTGACTTTAGATTCTAATTTCACACCCATTGCAAACAATGGAAATCAGCTAAGATCCTCTCCTTCTGTTGAGGAAAGGACATAAATACTTAATCTGACCAAGTATCAAAATCAGCCTAGATGAACTAAGGACAGGAGTACAGGATGATGCAGACCAGTGAATTCTATGAGAACTCATGGTTAAATGTTCATTCCATGCAGTTAGATCATTGCAGAAGTGAGCTGCTAGGTGTCTTAGGTACCTCTTGATGCTGTAACAAATTACCGTAAACTGTATGGCTTAAAACAACATGAATGTATTATAATTCTGGAGGTCCAGAGCCCTAAGTCCATTTCACTGGGCTAGACTGAAGGTGCCAGTAGGCCTGCCTTCCTCCTGAAGACTCCAGGGAGACAGCTGTTTCCTTGCCTTTTCCAGCTTCAGAGGCTCTCCCTTTTCTTGGCTCATGGTCCCTTCCTCCATCATCAAAGCACATTGCTCCAGACTCCACTTCCATCCTTGCATTTTGCTCTCCAGCTCCACCTCCGATTCTCCTGCCCCCTCTCTGATAAGAAACCTGGTGATAACATTGTGCTCACCCAGATATTTCAGGACAATCTCTCCATCTCAAGATTTTTCACTTAATTTCATCTTCAAAGAAGCTTTTGCTATGTAATGTAACACATTTGCAGGCTCTAGGTGTGAGGATGTGACCATCTTTGGGGGGGCCATTATTCAGCCAACCATACTAAATAAATTCCAAATAAAAGGGTGGTTTAGATCAATCTGCACATTCCTTGGAGAATCACTATTTTCCTTAAAACTCTTCAGGGACTCCGGCTGGAGGTAAAATGAGCACTTTAGTCTCCTGGCAATTTGATTTCCACATGGGGAGTTAGGAGCAAGAAGCAATTGGAAAAAGGCTCCAGTAGGTCCACAGAGCACTCAGCTCCTGGACGACAGCTGAGCCGGCTGGCGGGCACCGTGGAAACACTCTTTCTCTGCAGCTGCTTGTGAGGCACCTGCTCAGTGGATTAAGGAATGACTAGATTTCCTTGGACTTGGAAGCCTCTCAAGCCCTCCTTAAAATAGATATTTCCAGAAAAGCAAAATGGAAAAAAAGTGTGTATCTATTAATATTTTATAATGGCCCTAAGACATGGATCACTGCCTGGATCCATGGGAACAATGAGAGGAGACACCAGAAAGATGAATTAATACCGTGTGGCATCTTCTCTTCAACTTGAACCTCTTCCCACACCTCCCCACCAGCCTCCATTCCAGTGAATTTTTAAATCTCTAGGTTTTGGGCTCTCCAAAACTCAAAGGAAGCCCCTGCAATCTTTATTTAAGTGACTTTTCTGCACATCAGTTGTCATATTCGAGATGCTCTGGCCATTGTTCACAACAGTGGCCACCCAGAGGCAAATGTGCACGACTCCAATGCAGAGTCTTCCCTGATTCTTACCGTTTCCTTTTCCACATGCAAAGTCTATCACAAAGCCTGCCAACTCCACCTCCGAACCATGTCTCAAACCTGCCCCAGGCTCTCCATGCCCACTGCCAATGGGCCAGTGCAAGCTGCACTGCCCTTGCCTGGACCACGTGACAGCACCCTAACTGGCCTCCCCCAGCTTCCTCCCTCCTGGCCTCTTCTCCACCAGCTCCATCTGGGGTGACCCAGCCCCAGTTCTCCAGCCTCTACTCCATCCTTCCTCTCATTCACTCTGCTGTGATCTTGGCTTTCTTTATGTTTCCCAGCACATGCCACCACCCTCTCTCACACTGCAAAGCCCTGCACACGCTGTTCCTTGCACCTCAACACCTTTCCCTTCACTCTCAGCAATGACAGCTCCTGATCCATGAACCTAAATATCTCCTTAACTACCCTGGGTGAAGCAAGGGCTCTCCAACAGCTCTCCTCCTCCCCTGTGCACTGCTTGTTTCCTTCACGCTGCTTATCACAACCTGCAATTGTGATCAACCAATTGATTGATTCACTCTTTCACTTGTTTCACTTCTGTGCCCCTAATTAGACTCTGCAGGGAAGGGCGTGCTGCTTCTTTTTCCTGAAGCTTGCACCCACGTGCAAGGAGCTGGACCAGGAGTGACGCTCTTGGCGACTCTCCATGTCTCCTGACTCACCGCTTCAAAGGGAGAATGAGGGACTTTTACTGGAAGAGAAATTAGGAATGCTTCGTGTCAGGAGCCCACCCTGTCGGCAGAGGGCCCGCGATCTGCTCTGTGCCCCTTTCACAAGCATTGAGAGTACAGCTGGTGCCTGGTCACAGGTGAGTGAGTCCATCTCCTGGGTGTCCAGGACTAGCATCTCTTGCCTCACATATAACTTAGACTTGTCACTTATGAGGCCAATATTCTAACTATCATAAACGTGACTCTTTGTCTTAGTTGTCAAATACTGTAGTTGAGATAGGATCCCCTAAAGTGATTTTTACTACCCACTCCTCATGCCAAAACACCAACCAACCAAGCCCTGGCTGAGAGCTCAGCACATGCCCACCGCAGGTCTTGGCTCCTTGCGGTGATCCACAAGTTGGCATTGAACAAATGCAGTGATGGTTTGAAAGGATTCCTGAGCGAGTGAGTGGGTGAGAAGTGATGGGTAGAAATGTTTCTTGAGCAGGACAACAGCCTTGAAGGCAGAGAGAACATTTGGAGCTTACACAGAAGCGTGGGGTGGGGTGGGAGGCCTGCTGCCCTCTGGAGAGGGTTGCTTTAGTTTTTCATCGATTGTGCCCTCGGGGAGGAATCCTGCACCTGTTAAGTGGGTGGCAGCCCCATGGGGTCCTGGCTGGCTCAGCCAGGTCAGAAGCACCTGGCTGTGGGCCTGCTTCCTGTGGATGAGAGCCTGGTGTTAGTGGTCAGTAGGAGTTGATGAGTGTCCTCACTGCCCCTCACCTCTTTATTGACTTGGTCCTGTGATAATATTTGATTCCATGTGTCTTAGTCAATGCTGGCTGCCATAACAAAATGCCACAGGTTAGGGTGGCTTAATCAACAAACACTTATTTCTCACAGTTCTTGATGCTGGAGGTCTGAGATCAAGGTGCCAGCAGATCCAGTGAGAGCCCTGTTTCTGGTTTGCATATGGCCACCCTCCCGCTGTCCTCACATGGTCTTGCCTCCTGCATAGGCACAGAGAAAGAGAGCAAGCTGACTGTGTCTCTTCTCATAGGCCCACCAGTCCTGTTGGATTAGGGCTCCACCCTTATGACCTCACTTAACCCTAATTACATCCTTAAAGGCTCTATCTAAATACAGTCACATTGCGGGTTAGGGCTTCACCAGATGAATCTGGGGGGACACAATTTGGTTCATAACATCACATGCGATGCCCTCACTACCTTTCCTCAACCCAAATCAAGTGAAGTACAGCCCATGAGCAGGTCCATTTCACCACAGGAATGTGATAACAAAGGAAAGACAGCTCTTTCCATGGAAACCAATCAGAGTATACTGCAAAGATGACATTTTAGATGGAAACCAATCAGAGCATACTTCGAAGATGACATTTTAGATTCTTTTTAATTGTCCTTGTACTTCTCCTTGAGACCGACTTGAACCTAAATTGGAAAATGGGCCCATCTGCTCCTCCCTTCATTTCTTTGTCTGGTCTTAATTTCACCACAAGGATCCAGGGAGCTTCCACAGAAACCTACATGGATAATGATTTGTTCTTAAATACCACATCCTCAAAGAAAAATCCAATTTAAAATGGAGAGCAATAACCATATCCTCAGGAACTGGGAACTGACCTCCGATGAATGTATCTTTTTTAAGATTATTATTTTGCCCTGAAACTCTGGATACCTGCCCCTGTCCAGAGTGCAGCCATGGATGCCTGTCCCACAAATAGAAGCGGAGGTGTTCCTCCAGCCAGGGGTCAAGCGAATGGGCCAGCAGTCTTGGGGTCAGCAAAATAACCCTGCAGTGCAGGTGCTCATAGGATATGCTGCTTCCATAATAAGGTTCCCATGAGCATGCCAGGGTTAAAACCAAGCTCTCCAAGATGATTTCCTTAAGCAAACTCATTCCAGGAAGTCAGAGATGAAAAAACCATTTCAAGAAAACAGCTCAACCCGAGCAGGAACTAGGAGATCCTGGATGCTCTAAGAAGACAAAAAAGTGCATTTGAATCTCTAAACTCTGTCTGAATATTTAAGGATATGAAATAAAGCTATGGGACTTTTAAGACATTTACAAAGAGATGAGGCTTTTCCTCCATTTTTACACGGTGTTCTATTGATGTTTGTACTACAAACGTTTTTAAAGAACTGCTAAATCCTTTTCCGTCAGAGTGCAAGCTACAGGTGGCCTCCGGAGCATACAGGATCAGCCTGATGTCAGGGTGCTCACCACCTCATAAGAGTCACCCCTGGTAGGGCATCCATGGTGCAATGTTCACAGGTTGGGCTGTTAACCTAAATCCATACGGTGGTCTCCAGACTCTTCCTGCTTCCTTCCACCCCACTGACCATGCTCCAGAGTCCCTGAGAATCTCTGCTTTTCCTCCAACATTCCAAGAGAGTTCCCATCTCATGGCCTTTGCATTCGCATATCCCCACCTGAAACACTCTCTCCCCAGAAACCCACATGGCCGTCTCACTCATGTTACTTATGGTCTCTGCTAAAACTCCTCCTTTCATGAGGCATGTCTGACCATACTTTGATACTCTTCCTCATAGATCTTATCACCATATGCCATGTAGGTATGCCATGTACTGTTGACTGTCCTGTATCCCACCCAGGAAGTGAGAGCTTCAGGACAGAGGCTTCATTCAATCGATTCAGTGGCCTGTTGTATCCCAGGTACCCGGAACGTAGCCTGTGCATAGCAGACGCTAATAAATACTTGCTGAATGAATGAATGACCATATCACAGGCCCCATCGTATCAGGAACTCCTAGAAGGCAGGCATTGTCTCATTCATATTCACGTGCTCAACCTGTGGATCAGCATTCAACAAATGCTTGGATTTGATTGCCTGCAGCTCTTCTCTAACAGCATCTGTGATGGCTTTGGGTGTGTTCATTTTATCTCAGCTAGAGACAGGACTGGACGCTGCCTTGGACCTCTGTAATCAGCCTCGTAGGTAAGACATGTGTCAGATACGTGATGGACACTTGCATACAGAGATCAAATGTTAGTGAATCTTTAGTGCTTTAGAAGTCACATCCAGAATGTTTAGGAACTCGGGATCTTCATTTTCTATTGTTCTATACTTGGGGAGCTGGAGGTCTGGGAGTGTGGAAAGGTTCCTATCTGCTTAGATTGAGGGGACATATGCCCTATTTTTCTGAAAATCTCTCTTAGGTGTTACATATGTCATGACAGGCCGATTATGCTGTGGTAACGACCCAGCTCACATCTCAGTGGCTTAGCACAGCCAGCATTCATTTTGCAGTCATCTCAAGCCTGCCAGGGGACCAGGTATTTCTCTGCGTGTGGGACTGGCATTCTGAGCCACCGACGGTGTCTCCATATCGATACATGCTTCCTGGATCAGGGAGGCAGGGGAAGGAAGACAGGCAAGCACTGGTAAATAAATAGCTCCAGGCCCGGAAGGGACACGTCACTTCCACTCACGTTTCACTTGATCACAGTAAATCCAAGAGTCCAGGAGGTACCACTCTCTCAGGCAGGTACAATGTAGATCTCCACATTTGGGAACAGCAGTGAGATCTGCCATGGGGCCATTCCATTTCTCTTTAACTTTAGAGAGACCACCCTGGTGTACAGACCCCTCTTAAATCCTTTGGGGAAGAAGCCCCATCCTTCTGAACCACAGAACAGTTACCTACAGGTGCATCCACAACAGCATTGCCTCGTGGCAACTATTACCCCACCCGACCTGCCCCAGGCCTTGACATCTGTGTGCCACTCTAAGCCACAGTACTAGATCAGATGATCTAGAAGAAGCTGTGGACAGAAAAGAGCCAAGGATCATGCCCTGGGAAGTGACAATGCGTAGACCCTGGGCGTGTGGAAGGATCCAGGAAAGGTGCTGAGAACAAGCAGCTAGTGAGATGGGAGATGCAGAGAGTCCGGGAAGGCACCGAAGACTGTGTTTCAAAGGGGAGGAAGGGACCCACCATGCCAAGCGCTCTTCTACAATGCAAGCTTGTCACCCTCCCTCTTGAACCCGAATGGTTCCAGTGACACTTTGACCATCAAAACTCAGCAAAAGGAGCCCGCGCCTGCTTAGATGGAGCCCATAAGTGACCTGGCAGTTTCTGCTTTTTGTCTCCTGAATGCTCACCTTTGGAATACTCTCTCGTGGAACCCAACGCCACTCAATGAGAAGCCCAAGCCACATGGAGAGGCCACGTGCAGGTGCTCTGGTCAAGGGTCATGCTGAGCTCCCAGCCCACACCGACTGCTAGCTGGGTGAGTGTGCCATCTTGGATGCACAGCCCAATCTCGCCTTCAGGGGCCCTCTGACGGCAACCACACAAAAAGCCCATCTAGAACCATCCAGCTGGGCCCGGTCAACCAACAAAATCATAATGATTCATAGCAGTGTATTGTTGTTTAAATTGGGGGGCATCTTGTCATGCAGCAATAGATAGCTGGAGCCAGGACTGACCACTGGATTTAGCTATGTCAGGGTCAAAGGTGACCTTGAAGGGGAATAAAATTGGACTGGAATGGACTCAAGGGAGAATGGGAAGAGAAGTGAAAACAGAGAATCATTCAAGAAAGTTTTGCTGTAAGGAGGAGCAGAGAAATGAGGCAGCAGCTGGAAAGAGTTAGGAGACTTATTATGGCATGTTTATATGCTAATGGGAATGATTCTGCAGATAGGAAAATGGATGGTGCAAGAGTAAAGGGGAAATTGCTACAGCAAAGTTAAGGAGAGCAAATGAGTGTGGAAGATGATGGAGACTCTGTCCTTCTGTAGGAGCACTGATGACTCACCCCAGTGACGAAGGCTGTCCTCACCCCAGGGGAGGCTGAAGCATCACCCGGGAGAGAGGACGGCACCCAGGGCTACACACAGAGGCTGACCGATGTGGCACGGAGCTTGTGCAGGTTCATATCTGGAGGCTTGTGTTTTCTCTATGGAAGATACGTCATATCTTCTGTAGAGAGTGGGGAGGGAAAGGAAGGGTGGAAGGTGTGAGGAGAGAGAACTTCAGGGAGCCAGGCAGGGAAGCAGAGGGGACTGTGTGTGCTGTGAGTGCTGGAGGAACACAGGTAAGGGCTCCCTGCCCACGAGGATTCTGGAGGGCTTCACGAGGAAGTAACATTTACAGGGAATTTTAGACAAAGAAGAAGAATTTGCCGGGTGGATGCAGGTGGAGGGGTGGGGTGCAGATTTGAGAAAAGAAAATGTGGGGAAACATGGAAAAAGGAAGAAACAAAAGTGCTATAATGCAGGGGCTGGCATGATCAACGTGTGCTGGGTCAGGACCTTTCCCAGCCTTAGCGACAGGTAGGATTTGCACAGGTGCAGAGAACAAACACTGGTGTCAAATATACTGCAATAAATCTACTATTTCGGATATATGACAAGTGTTAATGAACCAGGGTATTTATTCATTCATCCAACAAACAATTACCATCTTCTATAGTAGTTTAAATTAGTTTGGGCTTTAAATACAAAGAAATATAACATTAGCTTAAAAGAAATAAAAGTTTCTCCTCTGTGTAAAAGACAGCAAAACTAGTAAAAGAAGTGTTGACGTCACCAGTTCAGTTAACTAGTAGTGTAATTTCAAAATGCTATCAGGAACACAAGCTTTGCTCTAGATTACATAGCCATTGTTAACATTTTGCCCTCTTCCTTGGGCTTCCAAATAGCTACCAGAGCTCCAGCCATCACATCTGCATTCCAGGGCACACTCACTCTTTTGAAGGAGATGTGCTAAACCCAGCTTTTGTCCTTACCTAGATTTGCTAGGGCTTGGCTGCTGCTCTATCACTTCCTCTCCTAGACTGGCTGTCTCAACTGTCTCTGAGGTAAAGGCAGGGTGCATCACAGCTTCTATTGTTCCCACCACAGAGGATGATAGCAACTCTGGAACCCACAAAGGCTCTGACACTTCTCCTCACTTCTGGGCTCAGATGAAGCCCCACACCATCAGGGGTGGAACTTGGCCTTCCCCAAGGCTACCTCAGGAGTGATACAAACAGGACAGGAAGTAGGGGGTTGTATCCCATGGGTCAAAATTTGAAAAATAAGAGGTTTGAGACAGGATGCTGGCAGATACACTGGTCTCCCTCCCTCCCTTAGATGGACTGTTCTGTTGGAGAGGAGTTCCATATGACCAAGTAAATTGCCACGCTTCTCTGGGAAGCTGTGGACAGCTCAGTAAGGCATCTCCCGTGTTTTCCATCTGTCTCGCCCTCTGCAGAGTCCATTTTCCTGAATCCCACCACCCTGCAACACGTCCCAAAAAGCCTCTGTACATATGCTTTGCAGGCTGTTCCCCAGGGAAGCTGGGCTGAGCCAAAGGCTCCTCCAGAGTCCACACAATGCTTGGGGCCACATCTCATGGAGGAGGATGTAGGAACACGTCACATGTAGCCATAAAGAAGCTGAGAAACATGGTCTTTGGCTGACTGCTGTAATGAGCCCAGATAAAACTTTGAGCTCTTGTTACTAAGGAGGAATAGAGAATGGATGTCGGGAGAGGTAACCAGCAGGCTCTGGCAAAGCACATGTACAGTGAACGAGGCTGCCTCATCTAGAAATTTAAGACATTACAAGGAATTTATGCTATGGACTGATATTTAACACAGCGAACTCACGCCGGTAAGCATGTAACTGGGCTTTCAATTCAGACCTCCTTTTATTTATAAAGCAACATCAAGACAAATCTTCCTGTAGCCCTGTCTGGCGGATGCCAGAGTGACCCTGGTGATTTCCGAGGAACCAGTGAAGGAGAGAGAGCTGAAAACAGACACAACAGCTCCGCAACCATACCAGGAATGACACATTTCCAGGGAAAGCTTAAGGCACAAATTCTTCGTATTTGCTGGCAGTTAAACCCACGTTAATATCAATCTCCTTTTCAGGAAAAGCAATCCTGTCCTGGTAACAGGAAGAAGGAGCATGTGAGTTCCCACAGCTCTGCACATGCACAGTGTGACCCCCAAGAACCTCTGCACACCCCCAGACGCAGGGTGCCCCCAGTAACCCCTGCACACCCCCAGACGCAGGGTGCCCCCAGTAACCCCTGCACACCCCCAGACGCAGGGTGCCCCCAGTAACCCCTGCACACCCCCAGACGCAGGGTGCCCCCAGTAACCCCTGCACACCCCCAGACACAGTGTGACCCCCAGTAACCCCTGCACACCCCCAGACGCAGGGTGCCCCCAGTAACCCCTGCACATTATCAAATACAGGGTACCCTATGGTAACCTTTGAGACAACCAGTGTTCCTGGGGAGACAAAAATTCCTCGTAAAAGCCAATCGAAATGCATTTAGAAGAAGGAAGGAGAAAAAGATTCAAGCAATTAACCAGCATTTTTACTCTTCTGCTGACCGAATTACATGCCACTTGCAGACAAACTCTGAAGCCTGTGACATTCAACTTTCTGGGATAAAGTGCTGCTCAATGGCATTGGTTGATTTAACTGTTTCTGGATTTGAAGCTAAAATCTCTTGACAGTTTTCACTAGAAGTCCTTTATTGGGACTTGGAAGTTTTCTAGTCAGATATAATAAATACATGAAGTCTCCACTCATGTAAAACTTGGAGTCCGTGAAATGGGAGCTGAATAAAATTACTTTCAGTGTACTGGGACCTAACTGCAGAGGAAAATATGTAAGATGACCCAGGCTTTCCATTCCACAGGAAAAGGCATTTCGGGGAAGCTGGACAACAGTGGTGGAGTAAATCCATCTGGTGTCAACCCAATTGTGTGGAAGGGATGAGCAATGCTCACCAATTATCATCATTTCACAGACCCAGCAAGCAATTTTGTCAAGGAAAGATTCCCATCCCCTATTTACAGATGAAGAAACTGAGTCTCAGGAGGTGCAAAAAGCTTGTTTGGTCTAGGCAAACACAAATTTGCCATTTGGTCACTTTTAGTTGAAATCCAACAATCTTTCCACTGTGATCTAAAAACAAGCTTTAGGCAAAATAAATTCATTTGTGTCCATCTCTTTCCAAAGGGGACCACTGACCCATATTTCTGCAGGATCCGTGGAGTATTCTTAGAAGTTTCAAGCTCCGGCACCAGGAGAGTTCAGACCTTTCTTTTGTGTCTCCATTTCCAATAGCAGGAAAGTAATCCAGCAAGTAGTAAGTGGTCAAGACAGGGTCTCCTTCGCTATCCAAACTTCAGTATCAAAGCAGGAACCAAATATCGTTAGCCCCTAAGGGACAGATCTGCCCATGTTGAGTGGAAGGCATGGGTGTGAATGCTGAGGAAGAAAGAATAGAACTTTCCATGCACAAAGAGGTCTGCTTTGCTTGCCTGCATCTATTGACATATCATCAGCTTCAGCACAGTGTGATTCTTGTATTGAACAAAAAGGGACAAAGTCAGGCTGGCCACGGTCATATTTTGCGTCGGACCCCTGCTCGCCCATGAACAAGCCGTTATTGAGAACCTAGCAGGTGCCACATAGGACGGAGGGGAAATGGAGGTGAGTCTGAAAGAGCCCGGCACGGAGGAGAGCTGGTGATCTAAGAACTGTGCTGCTTGGAACCACAAAGCGTGTCTTAAACAGCCATTCTTGGAGGTCTGACCTGCTGTCAAATTCATTGTCTAGCCTCAGGTGCCGGATGCTGAGCACATTCCCACCTCTCCTCCTGGTGGTACCCTATAATCCACAGTGCATTCCCATGAAGTAGGCATCCCTGGATCCTGAGCTGGCCTGCTGAGGAAACAAGTTGTAATAAATTCAAACAAATGTACCAGGATCACACCCCAATACTGGGACTGGGACTTTCACCTACATCTTTTGTATCCAGGTGTAGTGTTTGTTCCCTTTCACCAACGCCCTTTCCTGAATTTTAGGTTTTGTGAAGTCTCTAAGCAACAGTTACTAGGTCAGAAAAATCTCTCAGTTTTTTTTCTTGCAAATGCACCATTTATACAGAGCTGTGATGATGAGCACATCACCAGCTGGCTCCTAAGAAACCATATGCTGGATGAGGCCACAGGACACATCAGCATCCGCTATGGATATGCATAGTCCATTGCTACTTGACACCTACATTTGAGAAGACCTTTGTACTATTAAAATTAGAGGGAAATGTGATCTGCCAAAGTCCCACTTAAGTGGTCCTTGTTCCCAGGAAGAAGTATGGACCACAGTATGAGATTTTGAGTCTGTCTGCTAGGGCCTCTGTCTTTTTAAGTTCGGGAAAAAATAAAATAGAAACTTGGAACATTTACATACAACCACTTTTAATTAAGAACAGAGGGACCCATCAGTCCCTAATCAGTACTAAAACATGTCAGAGGAAACAGCACACACTGAAAAGAAAAGAATACAGGCCTTTGTGTTCATGTCTGGGAAGCGTCCCAGAGAGCTTCATTGCTCCATGCACCCGGGCTCACCAGTGGGTCAAGTGTTATCCCAAATGACCCCCAGGCACTACTTGGCACTGATATCTCTGAAGGCAAGTGTCTGTGGTTCCTTCAGGGGACAGTAGAGTTTGATGATAAGGAAGCATGAGTTACTTAGTAGTAATGTTCTTTAAAATGTGTTTTTAAAAAAGTGACCTGGTAAAGAATGGGAAGATGGCAGAGAAGACTCCAGCCAAGACACCTGGCAAGTGCTCAGGAGGAGACACAACTCTCCCTCCATGAGGGCAAAGCCACACACCAGGAGCCCACATCATGCTGAGGCAGGTGTTTGAAGAATGGACACAGGTCGCCCACCCAGCCTCTTGGAGGTAAGAAGGTCCATGCAGGTCACTGTACCTGATGTGTGAAATGTCACAGAGGTGTCTTTCTCCCGCACAGGGAATCTGCTGGGAGCCAGCACCCCAGGAGAAACACCCATTCCTCATGCCCCACTCTCATGGATAAAATGCGACCCCATCAGAGATACAAAAAGCTAGAGACCGTAGGATTTTATGGTGCCCTCGTTAATAAGAAGGTGGAAGGGGGAACAGATTTTTAAATGCTGCATATGACTGTCTCAAAAACCTCTAGCCCAGCTCAGAAGAGAGAAGAGTCAGTCCTTAGGTACCAGAAATGAAGCAGAGAGACTCAAACAAGAGCAAAAGAGCTATGCTCCTCCATGCCCCACAACCTGGAAACAGGCCCAGTGATATTCTGGGTTGGAGATGGGATGTGGACCCACCCAGGCAACCAAGATCCCAGCATCTAGCTGTGAGAACGGAAGGACTATCCATAAACGACCATCCCTCCCTGTGAAAAGAGGAGGTTAGAGGAATTCCAGCTGCCAGTCCTGGGATGTGTCAAGCAGGATTGCCATCTGCCTGGGGCTCTGAATGGGAAGAAAAAGGTTTCCCATGAGAAATCAAACCCTCAAGCTGTACCACATGCATTTAAGGATTCCAAATTTGCACTCTTCATATGGTTCAGCGGATCTTGAGCCAAGAAATGAATGTAAAAACTTGTCCTGGATGGGTGAAACCTGGGGCCCCCCAGCAGAAGAAAAACAAAGCCATTCCGTGGGAATATTTTCACAACCCAGGATACACGTGACTCAGGCCTCCCACCTGTGATCTGGGCCCCCCGGTCTGCTCAGGCTTGGTCTCCACATGCCACTTCTATTTTCTTGTTAAAACTCTGCTAAGCATGCAGATTGCAATCTCTGAATTTCCCACTAAAAAGAACCAAGGCTCCTTGAGGAATGGCTGACTCCACACCTGGGGCAGCAAGTGTACAAGATGCGACAGGAACAATTGCTCTTATCTGAAAGCAAGGATGCTAATAAAACTATGAGGGTTGTGCAAAAAAGAATTAGGAGCCACTGAGAATGGGATCTCATGGCTATAGAAGGGACAGTAAGAGCAACAACAAAGATCATAAAGGCTGTAGATTAAAACACAACAAGGTATTTAAATCCTTGAATACATAATGGTATTTTTTTCAAAAGTTATTACAGGAATTAACTCATTATCTTGAAAACTGGTAAATAAAGGGAAAGCATCAAAGATTTATTCTGCCTTCCCTATATAAACTTTTCACTGGGTATCAAGTTGCTAATGAGAGAAAATTTCTTCTTTATAGAAATATTCCGGCTAATGGATGATGAAAGAATGCTGGAAATAGAAATCAAATTTTGTACCATTAATGAGGTTACGTATTGGGGAAATGAACTTCAGTGGCTTTTGATATCACAGAGAGACAAGTAGATATCATGTACTGTCTGATGGAAGTACACACCATCTGTGAAATAGCCTCTCCCCCAAACAAATCAATCAATCAATTCAATCTAAAGGTAAAATAAGCCTCTGGATTCAACTACCAATATATAGGAAATACCAAAGACAGAAGAACAAGGTAAATAAAAATATGGGGAGGAAATCAACAAGATCCTAACTGTTGGGAATTCTATAAGGCAAATAACTAAATTTGAGAAAATAAGCAAGAAAGATAAAGAGGGAAGCTATAGATTAAAAGAGAGTTATAAGGCATAGCGATCTTTTCCAATGTAAGAATCTTATTTGAATAGTCATTTGATTGATCAAAATTTTAATTATAGAACATGGCCAAGTGAGATTGTGAGGTACACAAGACTGATTCAACATTAGAAAATCAATTAATATAATCTACCACATCAACAGGCAAAAGATGAAAAATTATAGGAACATATCAATTGATACAGAAAAAGCATTAGAAAAAACGCATCCATCCATGATAAAAAAAAAAAAGAACAATTTCAGCATAGTAGGAGTAGAGTAGAACTTCCTCACCTTGATAAAGAACATGTACCAAACACACACACACACACAAAACAAAAAGGCACTGTAGCTAATATCATAGTTAATGGTGAGAAACTAGATGCTTTCTCCCTAAGATGTGAGATAAGGTGAAGATGTCTCCTCTTACCACTCCTACTCAATATTGTATTGGAAGTGCTAACTAGTGCAATATGAGAAGAAAAGGAAATAAAAGATATATGAATTAGGTAGAAAAAAATAAAACTGATTTGCTCACAGGTAACATAATTGTCTATGTAGAAAATCCCTAAGAACAAACAACAACAATGGATAAACACACCTCTTGGAAGTAATAATTGAGCATAGCAAAGCTTCAGGATACAAGGCTAATATAAAAAGTCAATCACTTTCCTATACCAGCAATGAACAATTAGAATTTGAAATTAAAACACAGTGTCATTTACAATAGCAATACAAATGGATTTAGACATAAATCTAACAAATTTACAGGTTCTATATGCAGAAAATGACAAACTATTATGGAAAAAATAAAAGATCCTGGTTGGAAGACTCGATATTGTTAAGAGGTCAATTCTTCCCATCTTGATTATAGATTCGATGAAATAGCAATAAAATGTCTGCAAACTATAGTGTCTGAGTATAAAGTTTATAGGGAATAGCGAAAAATCTAAAATAGCCAAAACAGTATTTAACACCAAAGAGGAGGACGAGGAAGTAGAGGAGGAGGAGGAGGAGGAGAAGAAGAACAAAGTTGAAGGACTGAAAATACTTGAGTTAAATACTTACTATAGAGCTACTGTAATCAAGACAGCATGGTACTGATGAAAGAATAGACAAAATCAATGGAACAGAATAGAGAGCCTAGAAATAGCTGACACAAATATAGTCAGTTGGTCTTTCATGAATTACCAAAGGGATTTAGTGGAGAAATGATAGTCTTTTTTAACAAATGATGCTGAAACAACCAGATGTTCATTAATGAAATCTAACATGCACAAAAAATGATGAAACTAACACATACCTTATACCTTTCACAAAAATTAACACAAAGATCAAAGACCTAAAATGTAAGACTATAAAATTTCTAGAAGAAAAGATAAGAAAAGTTCTAGGTGATTTGGGGTTTACTAATGAGTTTTTAGATAGACCAAAAGCACAACCTATGAAAAAAAAACTCAGACTATATTAAAATTTAAAACTTCTGCTCTGCAAAAGACATTGTTAAGAGAGTAATAGATAAACCGTTTACAAAACACAGGTTTGGTAAAGGACTCAAACCCCAAACACAGGCATACCTTTGAAATATTACAAGTTCCATTCCAGACCATCCCAATAAAGCAAATATAGCAATAAAGTCAGTCACAAGAATTTTTTCATTTCCCAGTGCACATAAAAGTTATGTAGTCTATTAAGTGTGTAACAGTGTTATGTTTAAATAGAGAATATACATACTTTAATTAAAACTACTTTCTTGCTAAAAATGTTATCATTTGACCATTAGTGAGTCAATCCTTTTGCAATAGTGACATCAAAGATCTCTGATCACAGATCACTGTAACAAATATAATAATGATGAAAAAGTTTGAAATGTTGCAAGAATTACCAAATTGTCACACAAACACATGAAGTGAGCAAATGATGTTGGAAAAATGGCACTGATATACTTGCTCAGAGCCCAGTTGCCACAAACCTTCAATTCGTAAAAAAACACAATATCTGTGAAGCTCAATAAAGTAAAGCACAATAAAATGAGGTATGCTTGTATACCCAAAAATACTTTTAAAATTCAGTGTTAATAAAACAAACTACTTGTTTAAAAATGACTACAGACTCTGGACAGACATCTCATGAAGGAAAATATACAGATGGCAAATAAGCATATGAAAAGATGATCAACATAATTTGTCATCACAGAATTACAAATTAAAATAACAATAAGACTGCACACCTATTAAAATCGCTAAAATCCAAATGGTGGTGAGGATGTGGAACAGCAGAAACTCTCATTCATTGTTGGTGGGAATGCAAAATGGCACAACCACTTTGGAAGACAGTTTAACAGTTTCCTACAAAGCTAATCATAGTTACATGAGCCTGCTGGGGCTCCCATAACAGAATACCACAGACTGGGTAGCTCAGACACTACAGACAGTAAAACAAGAGAGTAATAAAAAGTCTTAATTATGAAAAGAATAACTTCCCAAGAATTTATAATACTACTATCCTTGGGAAGAGCTAACAACATAGCCTCAAAAGAATTAAAATAAAAACTAACATAATTTCCAGAAGAAAGTGAAAAATAGACAACCATACTAAGAGATTGTATTACTCTCTCAGAAAATGAAGCAGACCAAAAAAAAAAGGTTAGGATTTCATTTTGAATCCTGCTGAGTATATCAATCTAGGAGACATATGCAGGACCCTGCATCCAACAAATGGAAAATGCAACATGCATTTCAAGTATGCATAAAATGTTTTCTAAAAGAGACCACCCACTGGACCACAAAAGAAGTCTCAACACATACTCCAAAATCAATATCAATATCATGTAGACCACATTCTCTGTCAATCAGATGACAAAATCAGAAACGAATGCCAATAAAATAACTGAAAATATGCCTTATATCTAAAAATTTTAAAGCATATTTCAAAAAAAACTATGTGTATCACCAAGTCATCTTGCCTTTTGCCATGTCAACCCACCATAGGCTTGCTGAAGTCTAAGCTCCTCTCTCTGTTCCCAGCGAGATGAATGGGAAACTTCTACAACTCACTCATGATGCTGGGACCAAGGGTACAGTGGGCAGGAGAGGGGTGGGTAGGCTGTGGTATTGCCCACACCATCTCTCACAGCCTGAACATGCAAAACTGACATTTCCCCTCTACTGAAGCTTTCCCAGCTTTATGCAAGGCCCTCCTTGGATGGTATCCTCCAAAAGACCCAAAAGGAATTGGGATACACTCTTCTGAGAGCCCCGTAACCTGCATCATTTTTGTCTGGAGAGAACAAAGCCAGAAAACACATAGTTGACCAACTGCTCTTCCTTTTCCCTCAGGCCACTTTCCTGGAATCAGGTCTATCTGATTCTTCTTTCTGGCAACTGGAAACTTCTCTATGCCATGCCCTCTCTTGAAACAATTCTCTCCTTTCCCAGTGAAAAAGACTTATAGCTTAAAATTCATGTGTAAGGGCTACAACATGATCAATGAGAATTATTAGTTTTACTAATATTAATTAGTAGAAATTTTAAAATCTCATTCATGTTTTCAAAATATACCCACATTGTACATATCCATACTGGACAGGGACAAAAGTCTACACGTGGTGATGGAGGAATGAAAGATGAGAAGGGGTAAAGGTGAGCTAATTTGCTCATGCTTTTTAGTGAGGTTTCAATAAATACTGTTGTTCTTGTTGCTGCTTCTAACAATGGTAACTCAAAATACAGACATTTTGACATCATTTAAAGATAACCAAAATAAGAAAAATGTATTCTAAATTACCAAAGTAAACGAAAAGACAAAGAAGACTATGGAACAAAAGACAGAAAGCAAAAGAAACATTTTTAAGTAAACAGTAGATATGAGATAAAATTAAGACCAAATTGATTTGATATGTTCATAAACGTGAGATAAACTTATTTGCTTAAAATAGAAGTTCAGAATAGGTTAATAAAGAAAACCCAGCTATATGTTACCAAAAAATCATACAAAATAATATTCAGAGAAAAATTTGTAAGCCATTCATATTTATATTACTAAACAGAAGTAATAATTTTATGAGATGGATCAATTAGTCTACTCTAGAATAGACTATTATTTAGGTAAACATATATTTGCCAAGTTGACATCAAAAGAAATCGGAAACCTAATAAGTCAATAACCACGGAAGAAATTGCAGAAGCTAGCTAAAACCTACCTGGACCCCAAAATGCCTTATTTAGATAGTTTTATGTGGGAAATCTTGAAAATTTTCAAGGAATAAATAATTTCACTGACACTTAATCTTTTCTAGAATACAACAAAGAAAGAAATCTTCCAGATTCTTTTTTTCAAGGTCATCAAGACACTAATACTTAAATTTGACTAATATGAAACAGAAATAGACCAGCCTTACATAAGAAAGCAATGTCAACATCTTAGCAAATATAATTCAGTAGTATTTTAGAAGGAGAACACACTCTACCCAAGTTGAGTTCATTCCAGTAATGCAAAAATGGTTCAATGTTAGGAAATCCACTTATGTAATTCACTGTATCGGTCAGGGTTCAGGTACAAAAGCTAGAATCCTCTCTAGCTGGTTTAGTACAGAAAAAGATTCATCGTGGGCTGTTGAGTGGCTCACAGAAGCCCAGGCAGGACTGGAGAAACAGACACCAGGGTGAACTTTTGGGAACAACTCCCAAAGCAGCATAGCTGACTGGGCCAGGGAGGGGCTGCTGCCCCCTCCACAATCAGAAAGCACCACCCTGCCACCACCAAGACGGAGAAGGCCACAACCAAGAAGCTGCCTCCATTGGAAAGCCACTAGGATCAGGACTGGGTGGTGGTCTGACTGGGAAGACAGCCGCCACCTCCAGGGTCACACCACCCTGCTGTGACCTGTCGAATGGGTGCCCTATGTCCTGCCAGTCAGTCTTCACAAACCCAGAGACTGGACACTGCCCTGCTCATCCCTCCACCAGCAAGGCAACATCTCCACCACCATGTTTCTCAGCAGAAACAGCAGATGCAGCAGAAGTGCAGCCTTCACAGCCCTCTGTGTTGCAAATCTAAGGCCAAAGCGTCTGACATTTAAACCTAAGTTGAACAGAGAAGCCCGACTCAAAAGGGATCTCAGAATCATGCATTTGAGCTCTCCTGTCTCTGCTGTGCAGGAAGACAGTCTAGGAAGGGAGAGTGGAGTCATCATATCCACCCAGCCACCCTGCGGCTTCTCAACATCCTTCTGTGCCATTCCCACAGCAGTCACACTCCAAACAACGGCACTGACCTGCCTCTCCTTTGAAATGCGACCCTCCCCACATCAAAGGAAGACACCCGCCTCTCCCTTGAAGTGAAGACCCCGGTCCCATCTGTCATTGCATTGATGGCTGAGAGATGTTCTCTCCTCGTCTAGCTCCATAAAAACCCAGACTCAGTATCCTGTAATAATCTAAGGGCTAAATCATAGTGTTAACACCAATAGCACACCCTAAATAAAACAGTAGGGGGAAAAAAGCAGAGGAAAGGTGGTAAACATACATAAATATAAACCATCCAAACAAAGAGAAAACATGTATGGGAAACAGTCCTAAGTTCAGCAACTGGTCATGAGGCCAATGTTGACATGAGATGGATAGATAGACAACAGATTGATAGAAATAGATAGATGTTGGGTCAGTTTATTATTAATTATAATGTACAGCAACTTGTTAAGATATAATTCACATACCATGTAATTCACTCATTTTAACAGAACAGTTCGATAGTTTTTAGTTATTCACAGGCTTGTGCAAACATTATCACCATCACTTTTAGAACATTTTCATTATCCCCAAAAGAAAACCCATATCCATCAGCAGTCCCTGCCCATTTTGCCCTAAACTCTCCCATCCCAGCCCTAGACAACCATTACTCTATTTTCTGACTCTTTAGGTTCACCCATCCTGGATGTTTCATATAAATTGAATTATCCAAAATGTGGTCTTTCTGGACTAACTTATTTCACTTAGCATAATCTCTTCAAGATTCATCAATAATGAGAGAGACCTTCAAGATGGCAGAAGAGTAAGACGTGGAGATCACCTTCCACCCCACAGATACATCAGAAATACATCTACACGTGGAACAACTCCTACAGAACACCTACTGAATGCTGGCAGAAGACCTCAGACCTCCCAAAAGGCAAGAAACTCCCCACGTACCTTGTAGGGCAAAAGAAAAAAGAATAAACAGAGGCGAAAGAATAGGGGCCTGCACCAGTGGGAGGGAGCTGTGAAGGAGGAAAGGTTTCCACACACTAGAAGCCCCTTCGCGGGCGGAGACAGGGGTGGCGGAGGGGGGAGCTTCGAAGCCGCGGAGGAGAGCACAGCAACAGGAGTGCGGAGGGCAAAGCAGAGAGATTCCTGCACAGAGGATCGGTGCCGACCGGCACTCACCAGCCCGAGAGGTGTGTCTGCTCACCCTCCGGGGCGGGCGGGGCCTGGGAGCTGAGACTCGGGCTTCGGAGGTCAGAACCCAGGGAGAGGACTGGGGTTGGCAGCATGAACACAGCCTGAAGGGGGCTACTGCGCCACGGCTAGCCGGGAGGGAGTCCGGGAAAAGTCTGGACCGGCCGAAGAGGCAAGAGACCTTTTCTTCCCTCTTTGCTTATTGCGGCACGAGGAGAGGGGATTAAGTGTGCCGCTTAAAGGAGCTCAAGAGACGGGCCCGAGCCGCGGCTATCAGCGCGGACCCCAGAGACGGGCATGAGACGCTAAGGCTGCTGCGGCCACCAAGAAGCCTGTGCGCGAGCACAGGACACTCTCCACACTTCCCCTCCCAGGAGCCTGTGCAGCCCGCCACTGCCAGGGTCCTGTGATCTAGGGACAACTTCCCCGGGAGAACGCACGGCGCGCCTCAGGCTGCTGCAACATCACGCTGGCCTCTGCCGCCGCAGGTTCATCCCGCACTCCGTGCCCCTCCCTCCCACCAGCCTGAGCCAGAGCCCCCGAATCAGCAGCTCCTTTAACCCCGTCCAGTCTGAGCGAAGAACAGACGCCCTCAGGCAACTTACATGCAGAGGCAGGTCCAAATGCAAAGCTGAACCCCAGGAGCTGTGCAAACAAAGAAGAGAAAGGGAAATTTCCCCCAGCAGCCTCAGAAGCAGCGGATTAAAGCTCCACAATCAACCTGATGTACCCTGCATTTGTGGAATACCTGAATAGACAACAAATCATCCTAAATTGAGGAGGTAGACTTTGGGAGCAAAGATATATTACTTTTTCCCCTTTTTTTTCTCTTTTTGTGGGTGTGTATGTATATGCTTCTGTGTGTGATTTTGTCTGTATAGCTTTGCTTTCACCATCTGTTCTAGGGTTCTGTCCATCCGTTTTTTTCTTTTTTTTTACTTAAAAAATTTTTTTTCTTAATAATTATTTTTTAATTTAATAACTATTTTATTTTATCTTCTTTCTTTCTATCTTTCTCTCTCTTTCTATCTTTCTCTCTCTTTCTTTCTTTCTCTCTCTCTTTCTTTCTTTCTTTCTTTCTTTCTTTCTTTCTTTCTTTCTTTCTTTCTTTCTTTCTTTCTTTCTTTCTTTCTTTCTTTCTTTCTACTTTTCCTCACTTTTATTCTGAGCTGTGTAGATGAAAGGCTCTTGGTGCTCCAGCCAGGTGTCAGTGCTGTGCCTCTGAGGTGGGAGAGCCAACTTCAGGACATTGGTCCACAAGAGACGTCCCAGCTCCACGTAATACCAAATGGCAAAAATCTCCCAGAGATATCCATCTCAAAACCAATACCCAGCTTCACTCAAAGACCAGCAAACTACAGTGCTGGACACCCTGTGCCAAACAACTAGCAAGGCAGGAACACAGCCCCACGCATTAGCAGAGAGGCTGCCTAAAATCATAATAAGGCCACAGACACCCCAAAACACACCACGAGACGTGAACCTGCCCACCAGAAAGACAAGATCCAGCCTCATCCACTAGAACACAGGCACTAGTCACCTCCACCAGAAAGCCTACACAACCCACTGAACCAACCTTTGCTGCTGGGGACAGACACCAAAAACAACAGGAACTACGAACCTGCAGCCTTTGAAAAGGAGACCCCAAACATAGTAAGTTAAGCAAAATGAGAAGACAGAAAAACACACAGCAGATGAAGGAGCAAGGTAAAAACCCCCTAGACCTAACAAATGAAGAGGAAATAGGCAGTCTACCTGAAACAGAATTCAGAATAATGATAGTAAATATGATTCAAAATCTTGGAAACAGAATAGAGAAAATACAAGAAACATTTAACAAGGACCTAGAAGAACTAAAGAGCAAACAAACAATGATGAAGAACACAATAAATGAAATTTAAAATTCTCTAGAAGGAATCAATAGCAGAATAACTGAGGCAGAAGCATGGATAAGTGACCTGGAAGATAAAATAGTGGAAATAACAACTGCAGAGCAGAATACAGAAAAAAGAATGAAAAGAACTGAGGACAGTCTCAGAGACCTCTGGGACAACATTAAACGCACCAACATATGAATTATAGGGGTCCCAGAAGATGAAGAGAAAAAGAGAGGGAGTAAGAAAATATTTGAAGAGATTATAGTTGAAAACTTCCCTAATATGGGAAAGGAAATAGTTAATCAAGTCCAGGAAGCACAGAGAGTCCCATACAGGATAAATCCAAGGAGAAAAACACCAAGACACATATTAATCAAACTATCAACAATTAAATACGAAGAAAACATATTAAAAACAGCAAGGGAAAAACAACAAATAACACACAAGGGAATCCCCATAAGGTTAACAGCTGATCTTTCAGCAGAAACTCTGCAAGTCAGAAGGGAGTGGCAGGACATATTTAAAGTGATGAAGGAAAAAAACCTACAACCAAGATTACTCTACCCAGCAAGGATCTCATTCAGATTTGATGGAGAAATTAAAACCTTTACAGACAAGCAAAAGCTGAGAGAGTTCAGCACCACCAAACCAGCTTTACAACAAATGCTAAAGGAAATTCTCTAGGCAGGAAACACAAGAGAAGGAAAAGAACTACCATAACAAACCCAAAACAATTAAGAAAATGGGAACAGGAACATACATATTGATAATTACCTTAAATGTAAATGGATTAAATGCTCCCAGCAAAAGATACAAACTGGCTGCATGGATACAAAAACAAGACCTGTATATATGCTGTCTACAAGAGACCCACTTCAGACCTAGGGACACATACAACTGAAAGGGAGGGGATGGAAAAAGATATTCCATGCAAATGGAAATCAAAGGAAAGCTGGAGGAGCAATTCTCATATCAGACAAAATAGACTTTAAAATAAAGACTATTACAAGAGACAAAGAAGGACACTACATAATGATCAAGGGATCGATCCAAGAAGAAGATGTAACAATTGTAAATATTTATGCACCCAACATAGGAGCACCTCAATACATAAGGCAAATACTAACAGCCATAAAAGGGGAAATCGACAGCAACACAATCATAGTAGGAGACTTTAACACCCCACTTTCACCAATGGACATATCATCCAAAATGAAAATAAATAAGGAAACACAAGCTTTAAATGATACATTAAACAAGATGGATTTAATTGATATTTATAGGACATTCCATCCAAAAACAACAGAATACACATTCTTCTCAAGTGCCCATGGAACATTCTCCAGGATAGATCATATCTTGGGTCACAAAGCAAGCCTTGGTAAATTTAAGAAAATTGAAATCATATCAAGTATCTTTTCTGACCACAACACTATGAGACTAGATATCAATTACAGGAAAAGATCTGTAAAAAATACAAACACATGGAGGCTAAACAATACACTACTTAATAACCAAGTGATTACTGAAGAAATCAAAGAGGAAATTGAAAAATACCTAGAAACAAATGACAGTGGAGACATGACGACCCAAAACCTATGGAATGCAGAAAAAGAAGTTCTAAGAGGGAAGTTTATAGCAATACAATCCTACCTCAAGAAACAGGAAACATCTCAAATAAACAACATAACCTTGCACCTAAAGCAATTAGAGAAAGAAGAACAAAAAAACCCCAAAGTTAGCAGAAGGAAAGAAATCAGAAAGACCAGATGAGAAATAACTGAAAAAGAAATGAAGGAAATGATAGCAAAGATCAATGAAACTAAAAGCTGGTTCTTTGAGAAGATAAACAAAATTGATAAACCATTAGCCAGACTCATCAAGAAAAAAGGGAGAAGACTCAAATCAATAGAATTAGAAATGAAAAAGAAGTAACAACGGACACTGCAGAAATACAAAGGATCATGAGAGATTACTAGAAGCAACTCTATGCCAATAAAGTGGACAACCTGGAAGAAATGGACAAATTCTTAGAAATACACAACCTGCCAAGACTGAACCAGGAAGAAATAGAAAATATGAACAGACCAATCACAAACACTGAAATTGAAACTGTGATTAAAAATCTTCCAACAAACAAAAGCCTAGGACCAGATGGCTTCACAAGCGAATTCTATCAAACATTTAGAGAAGAGCTAACACCTATCCTTCTCAAACACTTCCAAAATATAGCAGAGGGAGGAACACTCCCAAACTCATTCTACAAGGCCACCATCACCCTGATACAAAACCCAGACAAAGATGTCACAAAGAAAGAAAACTACAGGCCAATATCACTTATGAACATAGATGCAAAAATCCTCAACAATATACTAGCAAACAGAAACCAACAGCACATTAAACGGATCATACACCATAATCAAGTGGGGTTTATTCCAGGAATGCAAGGATTCTTCAATACATGCAAAACAATCAATGTGATACACCATATTCACAAACTGAAGGAGAAAAACCATACAATCATCTCAATAGATGCAGAGAAAGCTTTCGACCAAATTCAACACTCATTTATGATAAAAACCCTGCAGAAAGTAGACATAGAGGGAACTTTCTTCAACATAATAAAGGCCATATATGACAAACCCACAGACAACATTGTCCTCAATGGTGAAAAACTGAAACCATTTCCACTAAGATCAGGAACAAGACAAGGTTGCCCACTCTCACCACTCCTATTCAACATAGTTTTGGAAGTTCTAGCCACAGCAATCAGAGAAGAAAAAGAAATAAAAGGAATCCCAATCAGAAAAGAAGAAGTAAATCTGTCACTGTTTGCAGATGACATGATACTATACACAGAGAATCCTAAAGATGCTACCAGAAAACTACTAGAGCTAATCAATGAATTTGGTAAAGTAGCAGGATACAAAATTAATGCACAGAAATCTCTGACATTCTTATACACTAATGATGAAAAATCTGAGAGTGAAATTAAGAAAACATTCCCATTTACCACTGCAACAAAAAGAATAAAATATCTAGTAATAAACCTATGTAAGGAGACAAAAGACCTGTATGCAGCAAATTATAAGACACTGATGAAAGAAATTAAAGATGATACAAATAGATGGAGAGATATACCATGTTCTTGGATTGAAAGAATCAACATTGTGAAAATGACTCTACTAACCAAAGCAATCTACAGATTCAATGCAATCCCTATCAAACTACCACTGGCATTTTTCACAAAACTAGAACAAAAAATTTCACAATTTGTGTAGAAACACAGAAGACCCTGAATAGCCAAAGCAATCTTGAGAACGAAAAATGGAGCTGGAGGAATCAGGCTCCCTGACTTCAGACTATACTACAAAGCTACAGTAATCAAGACAGTATGGTACTGGCACAAAAACAGAAATATAGATCAATGGAACAGGATAGAAAGCCCAGAGATAAACCCACGCACATATGGTCATCTTATCTTTGATAAAGGAGGCAAGAATATACAGTGGAGAAAAGACAGCCTCTTCAGTAAGCGGTACTGGGAAAACTGGACAGGTACATGTTAAAGAATGAAATTAGAACACTCCCTAACACCATACACAAAAATAAATTCAAAATGGATTAAAGATCTAATTGTAAAGCCAGACACTATAAAACTCTTAGAGGAAAACATAGGCAGAACACTCTATGACATAAATCATGGCAAGATTCTTTTTGACCTACCTCCTACGGAATTGGAAATAAAAACAAAAATAAACAAATGGGACCTAATGAAACTTAAAAGCTTTTGCACAGCAAAGGAAACCATAAACAAGACCAAAAGACAACCCTCTGAATGGGAGAAAATATTTGCAAATGAAGCAACTGACAAAGGATCAATCTCCAAAATTTACAAGCAGCTCATGCAGCTCAATATCAAGTAAACAAAAAACCCATTCCAAAAATGGGCTGAAGACCTAAATAGACATTTCTCCAAAGCAGATATACAGATTGCCAACAAACACATAAAAGAATGCTCAACATCATTAATCATTAGAGAGTGCAAATCAAAACTACAATGAGATATCATCTCACACCAGTCAGAATGGCCATCATCAAAAAATTTATAAACAATAAATGCTGGAGAGGGTGTGGAGAAAATGGAACACTCTTGCACTGTTGGTGGGAACGTAAATTGATACAGCCACTATGGAGAACAGTATGGAGGTTCCTTAAAAAACTAAAAATAGAACTACCATGCGACCCAGCAATCCCACTACTGAGCATGTACCCTGAGAAAACCATAGTTCAAAAAGAGTCATGTACCAAAATGTTCATTGCCTCTCTATATACAATAGCCAGGACCTGGAAGCAACCTAAGTGTACATCAAAAGATGAATGGATAAAGAAGATGTGGCACATATATACAATGGAATATTACTCAGCCATAGAAAGAAACGAAATTGAGTTATTTGTAGCGAGGTGGATGGACCTAGAGTCTGTCCTACAGAGTGAAGTAAGTCAGAAAGAGGAAAACAAATACTGTATGCTAACACATATATATGGAATCTAAGAAAAAAAGAAAAAGGTCATGAAGAACCTAGGGGCAAGACGGGAATAAAGACACAGACCTACTAGAGAATGGACTTGAGGATATGGGGAGGGGGAAGGGTAAACTGTGACAAAGTGAAAGAGTGGCATGGACATATATACACTACCAAACATAAAATCGATAGCTAGTGGGATGCAGCCGCATAGCACAGGGAGATCAGCTCAGTGCTTTGTGACCACCTAGAGGGGTGGGATAGGGAGGGTGGGAGGGAGACGCAAGAGGGAGGAGATATGAGGATATATGTAGATTTATAGCTGATTCACTTTGTTATAAAGCAGAAACCAACACACCATTTTAAAGCAATTATACTCCAATAAAGATGTTAAAATAATAATAATAATAATAATAAAATAAATAAATGAATACATGCACTAAGGAAAAAAATAGATTCATCCATGCTGTAGCGTGTATCAGTGCTTCAGCATTAATTTTTATTTCTGAATAATACACCATCATATGAGCGTGCCATATTTTACTTATCCATCCATTAGTTGAGTCACTTCCCCTTTTTGTCTATGCTGAATAACCCTGCTACTAACAGGGGTGTACAGATTTTTGTGTGGACATGTGTTTCCTCTCTCTTGCATGTAGCCTCAGAAGTGAAATTGACTGGTCACATGTTAACTCTATGTTCAACCTTTTGAGGAACCGCCAGACTGTTTTCAAGTGCAGCTGTACCATTTTATAGTCCCACTAGCAGGGAATGATGATTCCAATTTCTTTGTGTCCTCACCAACATTTGTTATTATCTATCTTTTTGATGACAGTCATCCTTGCAGGTGTGAAGTGACAGCTCATTGTGATTTTGATTTGCATTTTCCTGTTAGCTAATGACATTGAGCATCTTTTCATGTGTTTATTGACCACTTTTATATCTTCACTGGAGAAATATTTAGTCAGATCCTTTCCTCATTTTTTAATTGGGTTGTTTAATGTCTTTATAAGAAGGAGGGAGATCACGTATACAGTAATGGAGTGGTTCTATTAACCCTTTACTCCCCATTTCATGTTTCTGCATTTGTTCCTGTGGATCTGAGTTACCATCTGGTGGCATTTCCTTACTTTAGTACAATTTTGTAATCTTACTGTCAAATATATCACATTTCTGGTGGAGACAAGTACACAGACATCCATCCAGGGAAGACTGGATAAATAAATCACAATCCATACTATAGAATACACTGTGGTCTCTTAAGAAACCAGATGAATCAACATGTGCTGATGTGGGACCATGTCCAGCACATACTGTGATGTAAAATAAAAGTGCAGAGCGCAAAAAAGTACCCACCTATGGCTTCCATCTGTGCAAAAGTACTTACACACCGAGACATCCCCTAAGTGCTATACACTGAGCTAGTAAGTGACTCCCTCTGGCCATGGCCACTTATATATGCTTCATAGGAATCACTGCTGTTTCTGGGTTTATAAGGAGCATGAAATTCCTTTATCTTTTTAAACCTGATAGATAGAGACACAGACAGCCATGTCCTGAAAAGCAGGCCTTCTCGGTGATGAGAGAACACACTGCCACAGACTGTGTGCTGAGCTCACGAGGGGCCGTTCAGGGTCTCAGCAGGAAGAAAGCGTCTTCAGATTTGTGGTCCTGATGAGAAATGACCAGTTTCTTGGGGAGACTTGAGCTTCCCTTCCCAGGACAGCTGTTTCAGTCAGAAGGATTGAACAGTAAGGTCAATAAGAAAAGAGAACCAAAGTCATTTCACTCAGAGGGAAAAGCTTCAAGGGTAGGGGATGGCCCAGAGCTGGCCTTCCTGGTGCCTACCAAGGAGAGAACTCTTGTTTCTTACAGGATGCCACGCCCCTCTGCAGGACCCCACAACCCAGGCTCCCAAATCCATCCACTCTCCTCCTGTCCCATCCCATGTGCTCCTGGGTGAAGCCGCTCTTGGGAGAAACGACCAGTTCGTTCATTAGAGTCATTCACAACCTTGTGAAAATGAGAGACTCAACTCCTCCAGGACATATATTTTACTTAAAAAAACCTCAACTCAGAAACCACACCAAGATGGTAAAATAGGCATTTGTGAGAGCACACACACATCACACACCCTTGGAAAACACACAGTGGGTCCTCCAGGTGGACTTGAGTTGTGAGAAATTCTCCAGAGGTAGAAGCCATTGGGGTCTGAACGTGAGGAGTCGAGGCAACCCCACATTGGAGCACAGTAGGACGCAGTGGCTGCTGGGACGCGGGACCACAGGCTGCCTCCAACGTCAACAACAGCAAAGGCACTTTCTCAGCTGCATCACAGGCAGGATGCAGCCCCGGACTCAAACTGGGAAGAAAACGAATCCGGTGCCTGAGAGGGCAGCCAGACTTCAGTGAGCTGTCCATTGACACAAGGGACACAGAGAGCAAAACAGACATGGCAGCTTCTCTGCTCTTGGCCCGGGGTGGTGGGTAGAGGGGCGGGAACACGGGGGCACGTGTAGGCCAGGCCCTCTGCACCTCTCCCTGATCTAAGCGAGGCCTGCTCACTGCACAGTGAGGCCCGGCCCAGCCCGCAGGAGCCCATTAGAAGGCTCACAGGCTGTCACCCCAAGCCTCGCCCCTAACGTAGCCTTTGTCGGGAGGAAGATGGCAGTGAGGTTCCCATCAGCCGCGTCTGTGATTTCTCAATTTCAGAACCTGGATAGAGAGGACGGTGGGCCCCTTGGGGACCTGACACTTCACTTTCACGACCTCCTAAAAGAGGCAGGGCCCCTGGCCATACTGAGCTGGCCGAGAGGTGCGCCCTGGCCACAAAGGAAGAGGCCCTTGTTCCAACCCCAGAGACACCTCCTGAGGGACAGGAAGCACTGGCCTAAGTCTGCAGTTTTCAAGTGTGGCCTGGGAGTCCCTGCGGGCTCCCCGAGACCTTCTCAGGGCCGGATAAAGTCAAGACTGTTTTCATAATAATAGTAGGTGATATGCCCCTTCCATTCTCACATGAGTGTGCACAAGTGGGCAGTGGACATTTCCAGAGGCCACATGATGCGTTAACAAGTCCATCACTCCAGCAAGCAAGTGCATGTACGTGAATTCTTGTGTTTTAAGATTGTTTTAGTTTTGATAGCTCATGTAGTAAATATTGTTAGATACACCCACACAAACAAAAGTCTCGGGGTTCTTCATGGTTTTTTTTTTTTTTTTTTTTTTTTTTTTTTTTTTTTGTGGTATGCGGGCCTCTCACTGCTGTGGCCTCTCCCGTTGCGGAGCACAGGCTCCGGACGCGCAGGCCCAGCGGCCATGGCTCACGGGCTTAGTTGCTCCGCGGCATGTGGGATCCTCCCGGACCAGGGCACGAACCCGTGACCCCTGCATCGGCAGGCGGACTCCCAACCACTGCGCCACCAGGGAAGCCCTCTTCATGGTTTTTAAGTGTGAACCTAAAAAGTTTGGGAGTCAGACATGCAGATGCCTCCACCTGAGCATCCTCACCTGCTCAATGTTGACTCCTCAGGGAGATGGGTGAGTCCAATTCGACATCCCCGTGGCCCCTGCTTCAACTCTCACACTCCATTCTCAACAAGAGAGACCATAAGCGTCTTGAGTCAGAGCACATCCCTCTCGCATTAAAATCCATTCAGAACAAGATTCAGATGCTGACATGGCTAAGAAGGTCCCGGGGGTGCCATCCACTCATTCACCACAGGAGGCTGGGGGTCCTCAGCCCTGGATCTATAAGAAGTGCCTTGGTTGGATGTCACCCACCTGCTCCTGTGGTGATGCCTGGGGACTCTGCCCTCCGTTCCCACCTCCTTGAGATGCCCTCCTTCTCGCCGACTCTAACCCACCACGCCGGCCCTGTTGGCACAGCTGAGATCAGGTGGGGCCCGTGCTCCATCGCTCCCCAACTGTGCCCTTGCTGGGAGTACACATGCCCTTACAGACCTGCTCAGAGGTCATCTTGCCAGGGGGCCTGCCCTGACCCCTCACAACTCTCTAACAGTCTGAATTACATCACCCACACCTGGGCCTGGCCACGGCAATATGCTCAGTGAGGCAGGGGGTCTAACAAAGGGGTCAGCATGCTCTGGTCTGGGGGGGAACCAAAAAGGGACGGTCCCATGAAGAGGATGCATTTCTTATGATCAGAGCTGAAGACTGGGGTGTCTTCTCTTACAGAACCTGCTGAGCTTTTCCAGCAAATTAATTTCATCCCAAAACTATTTAAATTTTTTATTTTATCAAGTTAAAACATGCATGTAGTATTTGGAAAAGAAGACTGAAAGCTACAAAATGATACTGAAAGAAATTGAAGAAGAGTTAAATAAATGAGAGATATACCAGATTTGGGGGACAGAAGACTCAACATTGTTACCGTGATGACTCTCCCCAAACTGAAATGTAGATTCAATGCAAGAGATTCCAGAATTCTCCATCATGAGCCCTGATTTCTTCTTGTAAGTCATCTCCAAATTCTCCACGGTCTGCAGGCAGCCCACACTGGCACAGCCCACCTGACCTCAACACAAGTTCCCATGGCTCCCACCATCAGCTCCAGCTCCACTGTCACCCTGTGGGCCTGTGGTCACCCTCTGGGGTCTTCCTTCTCGGAAGCCCTGGTCATCCTGAAGCTGCCCCTCCTGCTCCTATTTCCACAGCCACTAAGGTCTGTCCTTATTTTCCTGAAAGTCCTTTCCCATGACCCTTCCTCAGTATTCCCACTGCTTCACCAAGACCATGTCTGCCAGACTGAACCCCCCAGAGCTCTCCCTGACATGCCTGCCCCATCTGCAGAGGGCCCACCTCACTAACTTCTGAGAACTCTGCTGTGGGTATCCTTTAAGTAAAGCACCAAGTATGGTCCCAGGGTCCCTCCGAAATCCCTGTCTTCCCAACTCCCCCGACACATGCCCTGTCCTCCAGAAAGGTTGGTGCCCCTGTAGCCTAATCAGCCCATGGCACACTTTCGCCCAAATTCTGGCTTAGTACGGGCAGTTCCTTCTGTCACTTTTGCATCTTTTTTCCTCTTCACTGTCCCCGTTATGCAAACCTTCATTGGCCTTCAAGGCCTAGCTTGGATGTCATCCTATAGGTCTTTCCATTTCTGGAATCCTGATGCAGTTTCATTCTGTAGCACATGCTTTGGAGTCAACGTTCCTTTCGTGATAACACACACTGTGCCTTTCACATAAGATTTTCTTACATGTCACAATGGCCAAGGGAGGGAGACTTTTTTTTTTTGCCCCTGAGGAACAGCCCCAGGGTGGCATTTTTATTTGCAAAGGGAAACACTAAGTGTGCCGCTCATGTGTTTGTACATGAAAATTAAAGGATGCTCAACATCACTAATCATTAGAGAAATGCAAATCAAAACTACAATGAGGTATCACCTCACACCGGTCAGAATGGCCATCATCAAAAAGTCTACAAACAATAAATGCTGGAGAGGGAGTGGAGAAAATGGAACACTCTTGCACTGTTGGTGGGAATGTAAATTGATACAGCCACTATGGAGAACAGTATGGAGGTTCCTTAAAAAACTAACAATAGAACTACCATATGACCCAGCAATCCCACTACTGGACATATACCCTGAGAAAATCATAATTCAAAAAGAGTCATGTACCAAAATGTTCATTGCAGCACTATTTACAATAGCCGGGACATGGAAGCAACCTAAGTGTCCATCAAGAGATGAATGGATAAAGAAGCTGTGGCACATATATACAATGGAATATTACTCAGCCATAAAAAGAAACGAAATTGAGTTATTTATAGTGAGGTGGATGGACCTAGAGTCTGTCCTACAGAGTGAAGTAAGTCAGAAAGAGGAAAACAAATACCGTATGCTAACACATATATATGGAATCTAAAAAAAAAATAAAAATCGTTCTGAATAAACTCGGGGCAGGAGAGGAATAAAGACGCAGATGCAGAGAATGAACTTGAGGACACGGGGAGGGAGAAGGGTAAGCTAGGACGAAGTGAGAGAGTGGCACAGACTTATATACACTACCAAATGTAAAATAGATAGCTAGTGGGAAGCAGCCGCATAGCACAGAAAGATCAGCTCGGTGCTTTGTGGACCACCTAGAGGGGTGGGATAGGGAGGGTGGGAGGGAGACACCAAAGGGAGGAGATATGGGGATATATGTATATGTATAACTGATTCACTTTGTTATAAAGCAGAAACTAACACACAATTATAAAGCAGTTATACTCCAATAAAGATGTTAAAAAGAAAAAAAAAGAAAGGCCCTGACTCAGGACGGGGATACAGAATTGAACAGGAAGTAAGCTGTGGCCCATACTTGCTTACTTGACGATCTCCATGCAAAACCCGTATTTGGGTAACAGACCCTTTTACAAGAGCAGTTTATGACACTGCAGACGACAGGGTGAGCGACAGGAGACTTTGGGGGTTTTGGTGACACCACGGCTATCAGAGAAAAGTGAGCCTGAGAACTGGCAGGATTAATGCAAAAGTCAAAGGGAGAGCCAAGGGCTGGCTCCATCTTCAGTCATATCAGAAAGGAAAGGTCTGGGCATTTCCATGCCCAAGGCCTGTGACTTTGCGGCCATCCTCAGAGCACCTTCCTGCCCTCCCTCAGGGCATTTCGTTCACTCTCACTGACCCAGAGCTACTACTCTGAGAGCTGCGGTCTGCCCTTTATACCACTGTTTTTTTTTCCCTGCCTTGTGCGATGGAAAGGAAGGTCCCTAGCATTTATTAGAGGTCTCTAATAGAAGGGACATTGGCTAGGTGAGTTACAGGAACTGCCTGCCATCATCCTAGCCATGGCTCTCTGAAGCAGAGTCTACCTCCAAACTGTGAATGAGAAACTAATAAAATTCGCATATGCGTTCATAGTCAGAAAATATGAGCCCGCAATCTGTGCCTGGCAGGGCGTGAGGTGCCAGATAAACATTGGCGACTGAGAGGCAGCCCTGCCGCCCTTTAAGCTGATGAGCTTATAGGTGAGAATCAATGCAGTTACCATCGAAAATGAATACAAATTGTGATCAGTCCTATTAAAGAAATAAAGAATGCGGTGAACCAGTACAATAGAGGAAAGCTAACAGATAGGGAGCCAGGTAGGCCTCTTCAGGAAAGGGCTTGGTTGTGGGGCAGGGGTGTTCTGGGCTGAGGAAGGGCTGGCAATGCGAAGGTCTCAGCCCCACCCCTGAGGTTCCCACTCAGCAGATGTGTGGGTCCGAGAACATGCATTTCTAACCCGTTCCCTCCCGCGGACCCACTTTGAGAATCAGTTTGCCACGCCACATCAAATGCCCCTCTCCGGTCTCCTCTCCAGTTCAGGATTTCCTTCTTAAAAGTCAAAAGGTGAACAGCAGTGAATGTGGACTGGAGATAAGTCATCTTCTCCCCACAGAAGCCCTTGCCCCGTGCCACTTCTACACGTGGCTGGGCAGTGGCTTCAGAGTGCAGTGAGGACCGTCCCTGGGGGCAGCAGCTTCCTGGAGTGATTGTTTCATCCACCTGACATTACGGCTGCCCCAGCTTTCCAGGAACTGGCCTTTTCTCCTCACAGAAAAATAGCCATTTCTCATAAACTATTTAATGGGACTCAGTGCACAGCAGGAACCAACAGCCTCACAAAACAGGAGCTTTGCTGGTGGCTGGAAGAAGTGGCCAGAAGGGCACAACCAAGGCCAAAGTCAGGCTTCCCTCTTGTTATATTTCAGGGAAGGAGGCTTTTTAGCTCTGGGTCAGTGAGAGTGAACTAAACGCCCTGAGAGAGGGCAGGTGGGTGCTCTGAGGATGGCCGCAAAACCACAGGCCTGGGCACGGAAATGCCCAGAGCTTTCCATTCTGATCTGACTGAAGATGGAGCCAACCCTCAGCTCTCCCTTTGACTTTTGCATTCATGCTGGAAGTTCTCAGGCTCACTTTTCTCCGATAGCCGTGGTGTCACCAGAACCCCCAAAGTCTCCTGTCTCTCACCCTGTCGTCTGCAGTGTCATAAACTGCTCTCGTAGAAGGGTCTGTTACCCAAATATGGGTTTTACATGGAGATCGTCACAAGTTCCCAGACTCACATCACCGTGTGCCTGTAAATTTCAAATGCTTTTAGAAGTGCAAGATTGACGCATAAATAGTGTAGGTGGTCTATGTATGTGTGCATGCATGTGTGCGTGCGGGTGTGCGCGCATGTTCGTGTGTGTGTGCACGCGTGCATGTGTGTTTGCGTTTGTGTGCACGCACGTGTGTGTGTGCATGTTTGTGTGTGCTTGTGTGTGCGCATTTGTGCATGTGCGTGCATGTTTGTGTGTGTGCGCGTGTGTATGCGTGTTTGTGTGCGTGAGTGTGCGTGTGTGTGCTTGCACGTGCGTGTGTGTGTGTGTGTGCGTGTGTGTGTGTGTTAATGTTGTATACAGCTCCTCCTGAAAGGATTTCCAAGCATATTCTCTCTAAATGTGAAGGCTGCTGGACCTGCCACCCCAACAACCCCAACTTTCAGGTTCAAATATACATTTTTTTGTTTCCTTTGCTTTTAGGCAGATCTTGTCTCAAACTCACATGGTGCATTAGCACCTCTTTAAAATAAAAAGTTTTGTCAACCCCAATCATTCTCTTTCCTCTCCACCCCTCCATACCCAGGAAATAACATGACTAACACCATCTGAGACTCAAATTGTGCAGGAGTAAAAGGACTCTCAGCTCGCCATCCAAAATACATCTAAACTCCTCTGTTAAGCTATCCTATTTTAGGCTTCTCCCAAGAAGTCCAAATTAACCTTAGGTCATCAGTTAGTGCAAATGTCTTTGCTAGGATTTAAAAGGCTCTGTAAGCCCTTAAACATGCAGGGGTGTCAGCTAAGTATTGCTCCTGCCACGACTGGGCCTGCAGTGACCTCCCACGTAAAGCCGTGCCTTGTTATGGGGTGATCAGGCCTGTCCACTGTCCCATCCTAATTCCTGAACATAAAGGGCAGCTTTGCATCTTTGTCCCAAGTCCCAGCAGGGAGCAGGCACGAGGGCCATGAATCTCAGTGATGGAGAATACTGAGTGCATTAGCCAGGGATCTTCAGAGAAACAGAACCAATAGGGTATAGGCACACATACAGAAAGAGTTTTATTATAAGGAATTGGCTCATATGATCATGGAGGCTGATGAGACCCAAGATCTGCAGACAGCTAGCTGGAGACCCAGGAGAGCTGATGCTGTAGTTCTGGTCTGAGTCCCAGGAAAAGTGATGGTGGAAGTTCCAGTCTGAATGTTGACAGGCTCAAGACCCAAGAAGAGCCAATGTTTCAGTCCGAGTCCAAAGGCAAAAAAAAAAAAAAAGACTAATGTCCCAGCCCAATAATCAGGCCAGAGAAATTCTTTCTTACTTTGCCTTTTTGTTTTCTATCAGGCCTTCAGCTGATTGGATGAGGCCCACCCATACTGGGGAGGACAATCTGCTTTTCTCATCCTAGATTCAAATGTTAATCTTATCCAGAAATACCCTCCCAGAAACACAAAGAACCATGTTTGATCGAGTATATGGGCACACTCTGGCCCAATTAAATTAACACATAAAATTAACTGTATGTGCAAGATCACAAGAGGCTTCCTTTTGCAATGCCCTAGGCAGGGCTGTGCGGGCAGCTGCACGTCTGAGGACAGCTGGTGTATTCGCTGCTGCAGACTCTGGTAAGGGAGCAAAAAGCCAAAAGCACATGGCCCCAGATAGTGCCAATGGAGCTGCAGCCACACACCCATGCCCACCTCACTAGGCCCAGCTACATTTACACAGATGTCTCAGCCTGTTCACTGGAGACAGGCCAGGAGCGCTTGCATTACCAGGTGCTCCTCTGAGCTGTGCTTCCCCCTGAAAGTGACTGCACATCACGTCAACACTCAGATCCCAGGGGCCGTGCCTCAGCTTGGAGCCAGAACTCAGCTCCATCAGACCCTGACCACACCCCTTCGTTTGCTTCCCTGTGCCCAGCCCTGGCCCTGGAAACATCAGGGTTGGGGGATACTCTCTGCCACGCTGACTGAAGGTGCTCAACCTCTTACAGAATTTGGAGCATTTCAGGTCCAATCCCTTCCTCCCAGTCATCTTCTAGCACAGATCTCTCAGGGCCCGCCATGTATGTTGTCTGAATGAATGAGGATGTCACCTCCCCAGATTTCTTTGAGGCTCCACCCGGCATCCAGCAAAGGAGTGAAATTTACCCCGCAAAGGAGACAGTCATAATTCAAGGGGCTGCATGGCTTTCCCAAATCTGGAAAGTTTCCTCCCAGGTGGGGATGAACTCATTGAGAAGGACACCGAGGGCCCACTTTCCTCCCGGGAGGGCCAAGCTGCTTCCTGTCAGTCAGGAGGAACACCTACCCACCTGCTCAGGAGCAGGAGGCCTATCCTCCAGCAGGGCGTGAGGTCAGAGCAGCACCACAAAGCTGGACCATGACCACCTGCAGCCCTTGTACTGTGAAGAGCACCACTGGCCTCTGTGGCCAGACCCCAGGACATCAGGGCCACCTGCAGAGCCCGTGTCTGAGACCCGCTGAGTCTGGGCACAGCAGAGGCCCATGGGTCAGGGCAGGTGGGCTTTCTGCAGAGCAAGGACCCAACCCTGAGCCTCCACCTCATGGGACCACCACCTCCCCCACGCCTCAGCTGTCAATGAATGTGAAATCTGCTTCCCTTCTGTGCTGTCCTGAGAGTTCTGCATCTACTTTCCCAGTTGCTCTTTAAGTCACAGAACATGCGGGTGGAAAGGAAATGGAGATTGATTGTCAGGCTTGTCTTAGGGCTGTCTTGCCTGGGCCTAGAAATGCCCCCACCCTGCCCTCCTTCCTCCCCGCATCCACCTCCCCTACCTCCATCTACCCCCCATTTCCCTCCCCCACCTTCCCCCATTTCCCCCCAATTTCCCCCTCCCCCCTCACTCTACCTCTCCCATCCACCTCCCCGACCCTGTCCCATCTCCCCCACCCCATCTTCTCCATCCCCATCACACCCCTATCACCTCCCCTACTTCCCCTTCCATCCACTTCCCCCACATTCCCCATCTCCTCTTCTCCATAACCCCCTGCCACATTCCATCTCTCCCACATCCCCACCCCACACTACTGGGTTCCCTGCCAGCCACAGTGGCAAAACCGCTAGAGAAGAAAGGCCACGCTGTGCCCACATCTTGGGATTCCTGACTGTCCCCAGGGCCAGCCTTACTCATGCTGTGAAAATGGCCCTATGGAGCCTCCTCTTCAGCCATTAGGCCCTGTGTGCTCTCTGCAGTCAAGGACCCTTATGAGAGGGCCATCCAACCTCTGTGGTGGCCTCCAGTGGCTGCCCTTGAAGGCAAGGCCTGCTTCCCCCAGCAGTCACTCCCCCAAGTCTGGAACTGGGCCTTCCACATGTGTGTTCTTCTATTCCCCACACCCCAAGCCAACCTGCAAGTTCCTCTGGGGCCAGCCCCTGCCCGGCTCCTGGCCGCTTTCCCAGAGCAAGGCCACGTCCCCACAGACTCCTCCTTCCCTAGAGGCCAGGCCCATGAACTGCCCCCTCAGCTTAGCTCTGCAGCCCTGGGAGAAGAGGCCCCTCCCAGGGCAAATCCCAGGCCCTTCCCTGGAATTCAGGAGCTGCTTGAGATGATTCAAGTGGCAGTCCATCCATCTGGAAAACTAACTTGAGTTCCAGTCTTCACTGAGCAACCCCAGAGGAGGAGACCCAGAGCCAGAGGGGAGAGGCCATTTGCTCAAGACCCCACACTCAGGGAGCACAGGGCAGCTCCGGCCTCAGTTCAGTCCTCTCTGTGACTCCCCAACAAAGAAACAGATCTCCCACGGGAATTCAAACATGTGTCCCCAGTTCAGGGGAGCAAGGAGCCCCTCACCTGACCAGAGATGCTGAATATGGCTGAACAGACAGACTCTCTCCTCCAAGATCACCCCAGCCGGCGCCACACGTGGGATTTGGTTTTGAGACACTGACCATCCTGTCCCAATGCCGATGATCTGAGCTACTTATTTAAAAACTAAAATAAAATCAAGACAGGTTTCCTAGCACACTTCAGAGTGGGTAACTCTATCCATCTTCCATTTGCCAGCCGTCATTCTCCAGCAGCTGGGTGGGGAAGAAAGCTTAATCTCTTTGAACCTACATAATATCCACACCCTATGACTATTTAAAGGTACAGCTGGGCAAAATGTCATAAAAACTTCAATTCTAGGTAATGGGGTGTCAGATGCCTTGCATGCTTTCTCACATTTCCAGGACATGCTCCAAGGAAACCCCTGGCGTGATGATGTCACATGCCGCGTGGAAGACACAGCAGCCAGGCCCTCGGAAAGATGAAGGATTTTCAGTCTTTATCATGGGGGACGCAGTGGGGGGGGAGGTACAGAATGCCTGGAAAAGTGGTGATGGATGTAACGAACTAGGAAACACTTGGGGTCTAAAATGTTGCTGGAGAGGTGGGGATTCTTACCGGATCCCTGCATTTCTTTGAATCCCTATGGAACTCGTATATCTGTGTTTCCCCCAAAGCTCTCCTCCCTCCAACAGTTTGCTTTTTCTTTGTTATTTCTAGAGGCAGGTCTGACTACTGCTGTAAACAGTTTCCACAAATCACTGTGGAGCTAAAACTAGTAGAGGGAAGATGTGCCCAGGAACAGAGGCCCTGCTGCCCTTGATGACAGTGCTTCCTGTTCACTGAGTTCCTTCCACACACCAGGCTCTCATGAATCCTCCTTTAAAGGAAGACGAGAAGGGGTCATGCTAGGGGTCATGCTGGGGCCCATGGCCAGTCAGCTCCCACTACTTTGGATAAGATGGTTGAATTGAATGAGTCACTTAGTGATTTAAAACAACAATAATCCTTTATTACCTCTCCCAGTTCCTGTGGGTCAGGAGTTCAAACAAGGAGCATCAAGTGGCTTGTCTCTGCCCTGTGGTGTCTGGGGACTCAAATCGGGGCAGGGACCACCTGAAGACCATTCCCTCCTAGGTCTGGTGGTCCACGCAGACCCAGCGGGGCTTTCAGCTGCAACCCCCAAACGTGGCCTCTGCTTGTGCCCCCAGCTTCCTCCCAAGATGTTGTTGAGGCTTCTAGAGCAAGTGTCCCAAGAACAAGAGAGCCAAGACACCAGGGCAGAAACTGTCAGGACCTTTGCGATCTGGTTTCCAAAGACACCTGGTACCACTTCCACCATGTTCTATTGATGGAAACAGTCACAAAGGTCTGCAGGGCCCAAAGACAGGGAACACAGAGGGCTCCCTTCAGTGCAGGAGCCCATGTCTTATTGTAAGAAGGGTGTGGAGGATGGGATGTAGAGAGATGAGCATCTCTGGAAAATATCTTCCACGATGATGGGAAGGCAGGTGCTACTGAGGATTCCACCCTCTGCAGTCAGCATTGTGAAGCCACAAAGCCTATCAAGCTTTGCTTCATTTCTTTCCATGTCTAGTTAGGAAGCCCAGCTCTGACTCAAGAAAACAATTCTTTATATGATTTCACCCAATTAAGTATGCTTCACCTGGGCTCTCTCTTAGGATTGCTTTTGTGTTTTCTGTAAGATTCATATCCAGAATTTCTTAAATGGAAGAACAATAACCAGGCCTTCAAGGTGGCCCCTGTCAATCATTCCTGACAGTCTCTTGGCTGAGGACGGCAGCTGGTAAATTGGGATTCCTGCCAGTTTACAGCAGGAGCCATCAGGAGTGATTGCTGGCATATTGCTTTACCAAGCTCAAGGTTGATTCAGAGGAGATAGCTCATCAAGAGCTTGTCACCCACTGAGAGAGGCCCCTGATGACCCACGGTGGGGATCCATGTCTGCAGCAGGGAAGGAGCTGACTCTGGGCTAAGCTGTTCTGTCGGCACCAGCCCATCAGCTAAAATTATTGCTTACTGTCCTTGCCGGGCATGGGTCAGGAGGGCGGGCTGGCATGACCCAAGGCCCCAGGCCCACTTCCTGTGATGCTCCATGCACACTGGCCATGGCCAGCTGATCTGGAAAACACAGCCCCAGGTGATGAGACTTTTCTGTCCACCCACTAATTGCACTTTTCTGTTAGCTGTATCTGGCCACAGTTCCATTCTGACACCTCCACAGAGTCCTTCAGCTCCAACGCAGGGGTCTTTCTGTACTGCTTGTCAGTTTACAGGATCAGCTACACAGGCAGACAGATCACAACCACGTACAGTCTTCATGAAAGTCGCCGAGGTTGGAGGCCTCGGTCTTGCATGGGGCAGACTGCACTTGGGCCACTCTGGGCCCTTCAAGGAGGCATGGCTCTGGGTGCACAAACACTCAAATTATGACTCCACATTCTACAGAAGCAAGTCTGCGAGACCCAAGGCGGAGAGCCCAGTACCAGGGAAAATTTATCATTCTTTCAGGCAGATTCTTATTTGCTTTGAAGAAGCCAACACGGGGCTGCTGTATGGAGGGACCACATGCTGTCAGGCATTAATCTCTTCTCCAGAAAGCCCACCAAGGACACACTCTGTTGCAAGGGGACAGCTTTGAACTCCAGCTGCCACAGCTGGGGGAACATTTGATAGTGGAAAACGATCAGCAGCCAGAGAAGGGAGGTCATCTGGCTGAGAATATTCCTGAACGTTCCCCAGGAGGCTTTAGCAGGAAAAACACTTCTATCTAATCATCTCTCTTCCTGAATTGTAAGCTTCTGCAGGATGCTGACTAGGAACAGAAATAAGGAGGACAGGAATGAGAGAGAGAAGAGGCTGAAACCCTCTGTTCTTTTTTTGTTTATTATTGAGGTAAGGTTGAAATACAAAGTTATGTAAGTTTCAAGTGTACAACATGGTGATTCACAAATTTTAAAGCTTATACTCCATTTATAGTTATTATAAAATATTGGCTATATTCCCTGTATTGTATAATATATCCTTGCAACTTATTTATTTTATACATAGTAGTTTGTACCTCTTAATCCCTCACCCCTATCTTGCCCTTCCCCCTTGAAACCCTCCATTCTTTAAAGGGTTTTGAACAACGACCCGGAGCCACAAAGAATTCTCTGTGTTTCTTCTGTCAGGAAGTGACCGACCCGCATAGGTTGCAGAGAAATGTCATCCAGGGGCTCAAGACCAAGCCCAGGCCCCACCTGCCTCAGGTTCATTGAGCTCCCACAGGTGGAGTGCTAAGATGTTTGAGGGTCCAACAGCACAGGCTAATGATAGTAAACAACACAGTACTGTGTCTACAAAGTGGATTTCTTTCTTCTTTCTTGGAAAACTGCATTGTTGGCGGGACGTTGGCAGAACAACACCCTCTTGCGTGCAGTTCACTGTTTTCCGAGGGGTTACTGAAGTAAACAAGACCTGTCCTCCACTCTCTGCAGGAGAGGCCCCAGGGAGGAGAAGGGCGATGAGGGTTCTAACGCAGGACTGAACAAGTACCGAAGGAGCTCTGGGGAGAGACAATAAAATCCAGTGGGGGTGGTCCCATCCCCATGCCAAAACCCCACAGCCCTGATCTTAGAACCCGAGGTTCATCAACAACTTATAGTTTACTGTCAGCAGTGTGTTTTCTCTTACTGTATATATAGTTATTGTTTCTAGCAATTTAACCTGTAGACTTGAAATAACCTGATGAAGAGCATTTTAAGAGGCAGTTTTTGGCCAGCGCAAGGGCGCATCTCCTTGCTCAGGCATCCTTTTCCACGCGATCTGATTTGATGGCATAAAGACATCACCACTTTGGCACCAAAGGGTCTGTAGTGCAATCGTGACACACTAGCTACCCAGGGTGAGGTCAGACTTTACAGGCTGAAGCATGGTCTTCCACACAGCTGCCCTCACTGCAGTCAGCAGCCGAAAATTCAGGGGTCCCCAGGGCCCCTGACAGGCGTGCTACAAATTCAGCAGTTCCCTCGACCCCCTCACTTTTTATAATTTACTGGAACAACTGGCAGAATTCAGGAAAGCACTATACTTAAGATTACAGTTTTATTATAAAGGATGTGAATAAAGACCAGCCAAAGGAAGAGATGTATGGAGCTCCCAGATGGGAAGCTTCTGTGTTCTCAGGACCTGTCCCCTCCCAGAACATGGAGGTAGGTCCAAGCTTCAGGTGAGTAGTTTCTACTGTAGTCTCAGCATGTAGACACGATTGACTGAATGACCCTGAGGTTGAACTGGTCTCCATCCAGCTCTGTTCCCAGAGGCTGGCCTGCTAGCCTGGGGCTTAAAGCCCTAGGGCTCTAATCCTATGGTTGGTCTTCCAGGTGAGGCCACCCACCTCCAGAGTCACCTCATTAGCATAATCTCAAGTGTGGTCAGAGGTCCATCTCAAATAAGAAAGACACTGTGGAAATTCCAAGGATTTAGCAGGTACTTCCCAGGAACCCAGGACAAAGGTCAGCCAAATCTGCCATACAACAAATTTCAGATTTCAAACTCAGCGGCTATAAAGTCAAACTCTTCTGTCGTGCACTCCTTTCTCGCATGATCATAAAGAAGAAGGAGCCCGACCTGGATTTTCCCTGTCACTCTTTTGAGGCTGTTCCAGCAATCAATCCTAACACTTCTGTCTGTAATGTCACCCATGTCTCCCAGTCCCTCACTGTCCATGCCTACAACCATCCTCAAGCCCATCTGTCACATACCCCGCTCCCCAAGTCAAGGCTGCTGCTTCCTGAGCACCAGCTTGGACTCACACCTCTGCCTTAGTCCGCTGGGGATCCACTGATCAGCTGTGACCCCAACCACTCACACAGTTATCACTTGACCTCCCCCTCAGCCCTCCTTCCTGAAAAGGGTTGTCTGTGGCCCTCTATGTCCCACCATTCTCCAAGGCTTTCTCAACTGCTTTTTCTCCACTTGGGGAATTTCTGGTTCTCCCTCACCTGCCACTGAAGCAGGAGTCTTCCTCACACACTTGGCAGCCCTCACACAAACTCTGGAATCAACACAGGAGTCCTAAGTCTGATGCCAAACCTGGACTCTGTACCCCAACACCAAATTAAATCACAGAGGCAGAGCTTTGGGTGAAGTAGAAACGAATAGCTTTATTGCTTTGCCAGGCAAAGGGGACCGCAGTGGACTAATGTCCTCAAAACTGTGTGTCCCAACCTGGAGGGGGTAGTGAGGAGTTTTATAGTAATGGTTCAAAGAGGAGGGTGTGATCAGCTCATGGACATTCTTCCTATTGGTTGGTGGTAAGACAATTGGGAGTCAGCATCATCAACCTTCTGGTTCCAACCAGTCTGGGGTCTACATGCTTGTGGGCAACATACGGTTAACTTCTCCCATCTGGTGGAGATTTCAGTATCAGAAAAACAGCTCAAAGATATTGTTACGTGTGTCTCTTGAGGAGGAACCAGGACCCTGCCCCGAGGCTGCACTATTGTTTCTCGACTGTCCCTCCTATGTCTCCACATCCCCTCCCTTCCCTGATTAGCAACTGTTGGAACCTGCCCTTTGGAACTCAGGGAAGGTTATGGAGGCTGAATGAAGCCTATTTCCTGAAAACAAGAAACGGGGTGCAGAGAAAGACTTTTGTGCCCAGGAGGATCTCAGGGTCCTGCTCAGTTTCAAGCCCTATGTGCAACCTCAGATTGGACTTCTATCTCAGGCTTTTTCTGTAAGAGCAGAAATGTACTTTCTCATACACTGGCTGCCTCAGTTCCCAGGGAGGTAACTTGCACCTTTATAGAGCCCATGAGTGACTCTCAGTACATTGTCTGGTTTTGTTACTGAGTCCAAGCTTGCTCTGCTTGCCACACAACAGGCCAATAAATTGGGAGACGAGGTGTTGAGGCAAGGAATAACAACTTTATTTGGAAAGCCAGAAGACTGAGAAGATGGCAGGCTAGTGTCCCCAAAAAACCATCTTATCTGGGTCGTATGCCATTTTCTTTTACAGAACAGAAAGAGGGAGGAAGTAAGGAAGTAAAGTAAAAAAGCCATTAGTTTTGCAAACTATCTCCTGGCTAGGCCAGCATAGGGGTGGGGATGTGTTCATTTCTTCTTTTCTGCAGCCATTCAGAGGTGGGCAGGGTCAGAATTTCTCCCTGTGAGCTGAACAAAGGCACTTTAACATTCAGGCAGTAGGCAGGGTTCCCCGAGGCAGGCCATTATGTATGCTTACAGCTATAGACAGCACCCTTCTAGTGATTACAGTAACAAAAGCAACAAAAACAAAGGTTAAAGTAAAAGAAACAGTTCCAATATGGAGTCAGATTCTGTTCTTCCCCATTGCAGTTTTACTTTGTAGACAATCTCATCTTTTTTCTCTGAGAAAACTCCTGGTCTTTTTGGAACCCCGTTAATATTTCTACATAAAAGTAAATGCAAAGTAGTCAAATTTATGGTCACCACCAAAAATAAAATAAAATAAAAGCTTGATTTTGCCTCTAAGATTTGACATAAGGTTTGAGTTATGTGTCATTTTCATGTCTTCATTTGTGAAGGTACTGATTAATCCATTCTCAACTGATTGTGGTTCTGCCATATGTCACAGTTAAACATCTCCATCTGACAAGGGAGCAAAACTCCAGAACATTAATAAAACAACCAGAGGATCTGACTAAACAAAATTAGGACATAATTGTAAGTTCCCTCAGCACTTTCTTCTAATGGCACCAAGCACCCCACTGCATGACCCCACGCCTCATTACCTAGGCTGGGATAAAAGGACAGGCACAGTAAAGGGAATGCCTGAGTTCACTCAATATTCATTTTGCTGGATGTTTAAGCTGCTTTTATTTTTTTGTACTTAACTTGTCCTCTGAAGACATCTTTTTAACCTATTTTGTACCATGAATCTGAAACCCAGCAGGACGCTGTGGGTGCCCTCCTAAATACTAATCTTTTCCATGTCCCCCATTTCCTGTGTGTAGGAAATGGCTTCATTCAGCCTCCTTGACCTTCCCTGAGTTCCAAAGGGCAGATTCAAACAGTTGCTAATCAGGGAAGGGAGGAAATGCAGAAACAAAGGAGGAGCAGTCAAGAAACAATAGTGCAGTGATGGGACAAAGTCCTGGTTCCACCTGAAGGAATATACATGACAGTACCTTTGCATTCTTCTGCAGGAACTAAGACCCCAACCCAGGTGGAGGATGGTAACTTCAAGCTGAGCACAAGATTACTGGAATACCACCCTGTTACCTCATCACCAACCAATCAGAAGAAAGTTACACACCCTGTGGCCCTCACCCTAAATTTTACCTTATAAAAACTTTTCCCTGAAAATCATCAGGGAGTTTGGGGTATTTTGAGCATGAGGCACCCATTCTCCTTGCTTGTCCCTATAATAAACCTTTCTCTGCTCCAAACTCTGACGTTTCACTTGTTTGGCCTCACTGCGCTTCAGGCACACAAACCTGCATTTGGTAACAAATCTTTGACATGAAATAAAAGAAAAGATATGCCAACGTATCAGGTTTGTTGCCATCAACCAGAAATGACATATTGCTTTATAAATTCTCCATCAAATCTTTGCATCACAGCCCACTCTGCTTCCAGGGAACCCATCATATATGGGTATTAGTGACACCACCCTGCCTGGGAAAACCTCCACATGCCCTGCGAGACCGAACACAGTGGAACTCTAGTTGAGGCTCGTGGGGAAATGGCACAGGATCACAAAAGCCACAACGCTTTCTGGAAAAGGTGACACTCAAAATATATGTACTTCCTTCCAGTACTTCCCTCCAGAAAGCTGTTCTCTAGAAACTGATATTTATCTGATTATAATTGCAAACCATTGCACACTCCAGGAATGCATTATTTTTTTAATTGAAAATTATGTAGAAACCCCTCTGTTTCATCCTTATTGTCCAAAGCAGCTCTAAAATATGCCAGAAGGGAATGTCCTGAGCCTAAATGTATTTCCAGTAACAATCAGGGACATTGCAGGAGAACTAGAGCCTTTTCATTGAAATAACAAATCCCCATTTTGTAATCTTAGAGTCCCAGAAGGCATGGGGTGGGTGACAAGCCTGAGGCATCCCTGGAAATTCTCTTATTTGCCCTTCACATCTTTCCAAAAATAATGAAAATATCTCAGGTCATCTCAACTCACCCTGATTCTTATTGGTGACTTGTATACTCTCTGGATTGCTTTAATATAATGCAGAGATTTAAGAATCAGGCTGCACCCTGAGGTATCACTGTAATTAAAGTATCGAATGCATAGGAAAAAGATCTGAGTTTTGTTTTCAGTTACAGGACACATTTGAAAGAACATTCAGAATTTGAGTTATAACTCATTCTGCCTCTCACTCAGCATGTGATGTGTGGAATGTGCCCTGGAATCTGAGGTCCACCTCTCTGAGCCTCCATTTCCTGATCAGTTAAATGGGTTTAATGAGAATGCCTACTGCATGGGTCAATTGTGCAAACAAGGGAGATAAATATAAAAACCGTAACTCCAAGTAAAGATGAGGAAACAATAACTATTGATAAAGGCAATATTTATCCTTGAATGCTGATTTCCCCTAACAAAATGACTGGCCGTCTCTGTTCACATTATTTGGGCAGCTGACCCCGAACTTACCTAAGCAGACATTGGAATAGATGAGGCGGGAGTGGAGCCAGGGAACAAATGGGCTCTGGGGTCAAAAGTACAGGTGTGGATGAGGCACAAGTGTGCTTGGTCTCCAATGAGGGGGTCCTCAGGTCTTGTTGCCCAAAGAGTCAGGAGTGGGACTGCCCTCTCCATCAGCTCTGCCTCCACTGGAGCCCCCAGATGTGGGGACTGGACTATCAAAATGTCGGCGAGCCCATAAACGAGTTTTTACTTTACAAAAATCCTTTCTCACCTGGAGCTTAGCCATGTGGCAAGGCTCAGTGTGATACTGTGATTATAATTAGAAATATATTCGTGGTCTTTTTCTCAGTCCCCTTTTCTAGCACTGGGTTCAGAGAGCAATAAAGATATTGTTGTTATGTTAATGAGGTGACTTTGGAAAGCCCCTAGGTCGCCTAAGGATGCCGCTGGTCTAGGGGGTGGGAGGAGGGGCAACAAAGTGATTAGAGGATTGGAACTCTCAGTCCCACCCCCTGACTTGGGAGGGCAGAGGGGCTGGTTGGAGGCTGAGCTCAATCACCATTGGCCAGTGATTTAGTCAATCATACCTGTGTAATGAAGCCTCCATTAAAAACCCAGAAGGAGAGTTTCCAAGAGTTTCCCACTTGCTGAACACCTGGAGATTTGGGGAGGTGACACACTCCGAGAGTGCATGGAAATTCCACCCATTCCTGAGTTGTATCCTTTTATAATAAATCAGTAATCTAGTAATCTAGTCATTCCAGCAAACTAATCAAACTCTAAGAATGGGTCTTGGGTTGGTGCAAAAGCCCAAGTGACAACATGAACTTGAAACTGGCATCTGGGGAGAAGGGGGGTCAGTCTTGCAGGACTGAACCCTTAACATGTGGAATCTGATGCTATCTCTGGTTCAACAGTGTCAGAATTGAGTAGAATTGTAGGGCCCCCATCTGGTCTCAGAGAACCGCTTGGTTGTGTGGGGAACCTCCTCCCTCACATTGGAATTAGGTGACTCAGCTGTGAGCACCACCTTGTCAGAGCCTGGTGTCCATCCATCCATCCATCCATCCCATACGGGGACATGTACCTCTGTGTAGCCGGCTCCAGGGTCTCCTGTGCCTCGCTCCTGCGTTCTGACTCTCAATTGCCTTGTTCACTAGGCAACCTATAGACAACCAGAGGCTGGTCACTGGTGTCACCCTTCTTAGCCATTGTGCCCTGAGACCCAGCAGTCTCTGTGACCGCCTTGGAGGTCACGACCTTCCAGACAGGTCAGTAACACTCTGTTAGTTCACTGTCCACCCTCTTAGGGCACAGCCTTTTTTTTCTGATGCACACTGGGAATGAGTTTAAAAGAATATTGACACAGAAGACGCTGCCATGAACCTTTCCCAGGGACTTGACCCCTTGCAGCTTCCCAGGCTTACCTTATGCTCTCAGAACATGATGCAACCCATGGGAAACCGAGTCACATGCCGGTCACAGGGAGGGTCCCTCGCTACTCAGCCAGCGCAGAGGTCTCTGCACAAGTTAATATGGCCACAGTGTCTTGTTTCCCAAGAAAGAAACAAGCAGGTGGAACAAACAATGATAGTGAAAACAGGCAGAAGTTTCTCGAGTGTTTTCACGCAGAGAAGGTGGGGCTGGAACGTTAAGACGCCAACATAAACAGAGAACCCTGCAGCCATCAGGACGCACGCATGCACCCAGCACTCTCCCCCTTGGGGCTCTGGTGGGGTAGCGGGGAGAAGGAGAGCAGGAACACAGAGGGGGGCTTGAACCAGGTCTCAGTTACTCACACAGGTCTGGCCAACAGGTAGCTGCTGCTGTGATGCCACCCGCCCCAGTGCAGCAGAGATGCTTGACTGGGTGTCTGGCGGAAAAGCAGGAACGAGTGAAGAGAGGAGATGTTAATCAGCTTAAAGGGTAGTCAAATCCACGGTCTTCCTGCATCATCTTTTCCAAAACTCCAGAACCCCAGGGTTGCTAATATTTCAGAAGTCTGCATTTGATTTCCCCCCTTTTTTTAAAGCCAACATCAAAGTACTGAAATTGACCTCCAACTCCTCCTGGAATAGGGCTCATGCCACCCGCATTCAGATGCAGAGCCAGGCTAAGAATTGAAAACAGTACCCTGATGTCTGCTCCAGCCCAGCCCCTGCACACCAGGCTCAGTGCGACGTTGTCCCCGGAACTGTGGTCTGGGAGACTCCTCCGGTTTCACAAGCACACCCTCTTGTAGTCACTACAGGCTCTTTGGATTAGCATTGTGAACAAATTGAAAACGGCCCATGAAATAATTCTGTGCCTTTCAGAAAGAGGGGGTCTCTAATGAGCTTTTGAAAGGAAGCATGGCACTGCCCAGTGGAGAGACGCCCAGTGACCACCCAGGCTTTGCACACACCACGCTCTGCACTGAAGCCTGGATATGAATCTCTAATTCCACCCAGTGTCAAATTAGTTCTCTGAGTCGGGCTGCCTCCTGATGACCCGGGGAGCCCAGGCAGAGGGAGAGGGTGCCTGCAGGAAGCCAAGGTGGCACCGGGTTTCTCACTATGGTCCCACTTATTTCCCCCTCCCCCAGGTCCAGTGTCCCCGGCTGCAAGCCTGCTACTCTCTTGACTCTCATTCCTCTGGGAAGCCCATCCTCAGCTCCCACTTGGAGCACAGTAAAGAGGACACTTGCCAAGTGCTTCAGCAGCCTTGGACATGAAACGCCTGTGCAGATGTGAAATAGGGCACAGAGTCTGACAAAAGAATATGTCCTTACTGAGGCTCATTACGTGAATTGCATTATTCAGGCCCAAAGCAGCTTTGGCAAAGCACATCCCTCTTTCCGTATTTGGCCGGGAACATGGGTTAACAGAACAAATGCTACTATGTTGAAATGCATGGGATGCTCTTTTACTTTGTAAGACAGTCTACCTTTGGTCATGCATTCTGAAGCTGATATTTAATCCTCTTAAGTGTTAATGTCAGAAAATTTTAAACTGAAATGAGGGTGGTGGAAATTGAGTGATACTGCCCCTGACTCCTCACAGCTGGAGGCAAGTGTGTTACATAAGTTTAGGAGCAAGGGGCACTTTGTGACCAATACTGACCTTGCAACTAACCCACCAGGCTCATGCTAGAGAAGGAAAAGGAGAAGCACAGGCTGGAGTAGAATGTGTGCAGAGGGCTCCGCGCACGGCCTGCCTAGAAGCACCTTCTTGTTTTAGGAAGTCCTATGGGTAGCTTGGCTGGTGGGTGGAACTTTACAACCAAGGAATATGGAGTTTTGTGCATTCTTAGACACATTTTTGGACCATCTGAGTCCATGTGACCTGCATTTTGGAAGTCCACTTTTTCAGATGGAGCTACTGAAGGAAATTCACAAGCACAATTTTCCCAAGGCAAAAATGTAGCCTGATAGAAAGGGACTGCATGGGAGGAGGGTGACCTAGCAGATACCCTTGGTTCGCGTGTGGGAGGTGAGGTCAGGTCTTGGCGTGTAAACTTCAGCCAGGGCCAGCTAGCTCTAGGGCCAGTGTGGACAAGACGTCTCTGGACGGCAGCCCTGCTCACTTGTCCCCAGACATGACCCACATCTACGACATCGTGTGACAACATGACCGTAGTTTTTAGCCCTTTTTCAACACATGAAGAGACTTGGCTGCTGATCAAAAGTGAAAAACCGGAGGTGGGTGGAGCAGAGAGACAGGTGCCTCCCCTCCCCTCTCCTGTGAGGAGGTCCAGGGTCTGGGCTGTAACCCCCCCACTCTCGTGAACGCATTATGCAGGGACAGTAAGGACCTCGTGAAGCTGTTGTCTAGTCATGGATCTCCATGCTTGATGAGTGTGTGTTTCTGGATAAATCGGCATCAAACAGAGTTTGGGAACATTCTTAATTCACCTTTGAAAGAGATACATGAAGATCTGTCCCGCAAGACAGCATCGCACACTGAATGCGGTAACAAAGCCTGGCCCATCCAGAAGGAGATTCAGACTTTAAAGTGAAACCCACTGCATCCATCTGCCTGAGTAGGAATGTGTGATCCCACTGCGGGCTGGAAATAGCAACACTTCCGAGAGAGCAGGGCAAGGGGACGGACAGAGCACCAGTGCAGGAGCCACAGCCTGCAGCCCACACCCCCCAGCGTAGGGAGCCCAGATCTCTGAAAAGGACCGGACTGCTCAAGGCCCAGCATTCAAGGGCGGATGGAAGCCCTCGGGGGCTGTAGGTGCAGAGGGGTGTGACGGAATGCAGTGTGACTGGGACCAGCAGAAATGGGTCAATGTGGATTTCTTCATGACTTGGAATATCACATTTGTGGAGCAGAGATTCTCAAGCCCAGCTGACAGCAGGATTCCCCGGAGGGGCACTAGCTCTGCCCTTCTCACCTGCACAGTGATTTCACGGGGAAGAGAACAGCTAGCTGTAAGTGAATAAGCAGGCTGAACTCTCATCACTCATGTCCCAACCCAGAGGAAGCAGATGACCAACATTGCCCATTCTCCAAGCCCCGGCCTTTTTCTTCCCCAGATGAGTCACTGTCACCTAGCAAGTGGCTCTCCATCCCCACGCGCCCTCCCACGTCCTCAGGGGCCTGCGCGTAACACCCTGGCCCGTCCTCCTGTGACACGTGGGCGTGGACAATGGCTGGAGGTCACCTCTGCCCAGCCTGCTTCTGCCCTGCCTCTGTGGAGGACCCTGTGTGGGTGTGTCCATTGCCCACTGCACATCAACCTCAGACTCATACTAAAGACCCACCTGAGAACAATTCCACAGGGTACAAAGTGTCTGCTCTGTGCTCAGGAAGCATTTAATCCAACATCTATACCTCTGCTCTGTACTTTCTGGCCCACACACTAACTGCCATACAACCAGTGGGTAGGCAACAGCCGCCACCAGTTGAGCACATCCTGTGTGCCAGGCCGAGACTCGGTGATCATACGTTAGCTCGAGCCCCCCAGCGACTCCAGAGGAAGTGTGCGCCCCCCGCCTCCCCGGCCGCTGACCAGCAGGGGGGACAGAGGAGGGGGACCTGCTTGCACACTGGGAGGCAGCCTCGAAGTCTGGTCGGCTGACGCCACACCAGCATTCCAGCATTCGCCCTTGGAGCCACTGTGCAGCTGCTGTCACGGTCCTGACGTCACAGTAGGGGGCCTTTACGGGCCGGCACCATCTCATCTGAGTGAAAGGACTGTTCGGGAGCCTTGCAAATCCCTCATTCGGCCGGTCTGCCTTTGCACACCACCAAGGGTGAAAGAGGCATCCAGTGGCCAACACCAGGAGTGGGCTTTGCAGTTGGATTAATCCAAGTGATAAATTAAATGCTCTGTGGTCATGATACCTAGCTTAGACTCAAGAGGCTGGGATTCAAATCCTGACTGAGGATATACGACCTAAGCCTCAGCTTACTCATCCAAGACCAATGAGACAGGGCCTGCATGTCCCCTGACACTCTGGGGAGACTCCAATGGGGAAACACCCCAAACTCAGAGGATGATAATGACCCTGACACTTGGGGCCACCTCTGTATCCTGTGCTTTCACTCCCAGCCCCTCTCCTGCCCCGCTGCTAACTTCCTCCTGCTACCTGACCAGGGTTTCCCAGAAGCCTCCAGCCCAGGCAGATTCATGCACTTGGAAACTTCCCTTTCCATCCTGTGTCTGTATTGAGTCTCATCCCCCCAAAATGACTCTAGGGACTATTTACACTGAGGTGATGATGACTGATGGTAATGATGGCAGAGGACCAGGATCATCACATGGGTTGACCCCGCAGTCACAGCTGAGAAAACTGAGGCCCACTTCACATGCCCAGTTGGAACCTCACCCAGTCTAGAACCTGCCCCTCACCACTCACAATTCCAGAGACATTTTCCCTACGTGCCTAGTATATCATCCAGCTGAAACCATCTCAGTTGGAGAAAGGAACATGCCCTCTTGGGGAATGCATCTTGGACAGGCTCTCCAGGTCCAGGGCAGCCAATGAAACCCCTTTGGGAGGACTCTCAAATCTCAATCCCCCATCCCTCCACAGATAGGCTTGCTGGAGCACCTGCATCCCTTTCCCCAGCCTCCCATCCAGATACAAGGGGATCTTTGGAAACCTGTGTCTCTTTCCCACGCCAGAGTCTTCCCCTCACCCCACACTGTCTCCAGGCAGGGGCGGCAGCCAGACTCAGATCTCCAAACGCAGGTTCCCCTCCAGCTGGAAACAACGTGCTGGGCACCCTCGGAGAGCAGCAAGCCCAGAGGTGTGGGCACTTGGTAGTGGCACTGGCTTCATGCCAAGCCTCCTGCTCAGATGATGAGGACTCGGGGCTCTCGGGCTAGTCTGCTCCCAAAGCCTTTGCTTTGCAAACTTGAGTCTTTCCATTTGCAAGCATGTGGTCTGCATGTGTTTGCAAGCAGGGGTGTCTGCATGGAACCTGCTGATCAAACACATCTTAAGACATTTTTTTTAAACTGGAAACTGTCATTAATAATCCTATTTTTATCTTTATAAGGCTTTGGCCCTGAAGTATCAGGCTTCCATATTATCACATTTCAGTCAAGCTTCCAGTGCTCACTTGACGTGACGTTTAATCTTCGCACTTGACCTGATGTTTAATCTTCTCACATCAAAGGAAAGGACTAAGCTACATTTGTTGCCATTGTTGCTGGTGCCCAAATCCATCTGCTCTGGACAGAGAAGCCTGTTGCACCCAGACAGAGGAATTCTGCCCCTTCCCACCTGAAGGTTCTAGGATACTTCAAAGCTCTTTCCTACATTTCTAAAAAGGAAAAAAAAAAAATAAATAAATGAATAAAAAGTAAGGGGGGAGGGAAGATCCAGGGTAAAGTTTTTTGTTTGTTTGTTTGTTTTCTGAAATGGTCCATGCTATTAAAATTGTGGAAGTCGATTCAATTGCCTTGGGGTGTCTACCCGTGGATGTGTCCACCTCATTTCACTCCTATAATAAAAGCAGAACATTTTATATTAATGTAACCTTTTTACTCCAAAGGGCTCAGAGTAGCCTTGGAACTTTAAAAGGATAGGAAGTGCTGGTCATTCCATTAGGAAACACGGGGCTCAGAACTGGTGCAGGGGAGCCAGACCTCGCTCCCGGTTTCCCTACTTGGTAGCAGCTAATGTCGCTGCCACCCTTCCACCCCCTGCAACAACCCGCCTAGGCTTCAGGGGCCTGGGTCCGTGTGCTCCCCCACGGTTCTCAGTTCCTGCCTCTCTCTGCTGCTCCCTTCTCATGCAACTGCGAGTCCAGGGCTTCCCACATCCAAGGCCAGCTGGAAGATTCTCCCGCCTCTGTCCACATGCCCTCAGAGCACTAGCCGTTGTCTACCCTGGATCTCGTTCCTTTGCATCATTAACATACAGCCATGTGTCTCTCTGAAAATGAGATGTTAACGCCTCAGTATGCATCCCATTCATCAAGATGTAACAGGTGTGAAACACGTGGGCCAAGAGACACACCCACCACTTTCTCCAAATAGTCAGGAAAACAGTAATGAAACCGGATCATGGCCCTCACATCTTCTCCCCTACTCTGAGAACAGAGAGATCTGATTGGGGACACCTTGGCCTGCCTGATGAGTGAAGGAAGAGTGACACTGCTGGATCCTAGGCTCAGAGGGGCCATGCTGAGAGCATGACAAGTGTTCCCTACAGGCAGGACTGGGTCTGTGCCACCCACCAAGGAAATTTACATGGTGAGAGATAGAGGGGCCATATCCTCCATGCTGGTGGAAGGGGAGGGGCACAGGGGCCTGCAATCCCATAGGTCAGCTGCACCACAGAGACTGTAGGAGTCATCTGAAACCAGCCTGCATAGAGCTGCATCCACGCAAAGCTCATCCAGGAGGCCCAGAGATGGGACTGCAGAGAGCCCCAAACCCCAGCAAAGGGTGGCCACCTCACAGGAAGACCCTTGTTTCCATCCTCTCTCCAGCCACACTTACCCTGGAGATTCAGGAACTCTCTAGAGAGCTCGGGGGCTGGGAGTGTGTGGAAGGCATCCAATGCCACTAGACACTGACACAGCCCCGCCAGGATCTGATGAGATGCTACATCAAGTTTACAGTCCAATGATCTTATGCCACACCTGCTCAGTTTTTAAAATCCAGATCAATTGTTCTTGTGGACAAAAGTGACTGAGGACCATTTATGACCTAAGAGGATGCAGGTGCGGGGAAGGGACAGAGACATTTTCCTCCTGGAGGGGAGGCTCCCTCTGCTCTGGAAGAATCTTTAAATGGGCAGTGGAGAGCATGTAAGCCACATCTTCATCACAGTTTGTTTGGCACAGAAGTTACATTTATTTCAGGTATTAGCACCAGAGAATACCTGCTCATAGCTGAAGCTCAGTTAATGCTTGTGGAAGGAACAGGTATAGTCACATAAAAACAAAATTTCTAGGTTAGGTCATCCACAAAACACCACCCCAGGGTGGGCAGTTCTGGGGTGTCAGGGCCCTGACTTGCTCCCTTGGTCTCCTCCCAAGGACACAGTCCCCTTATCTTCCTTCACAGTCAGAGGAAAAATGCCCTTACGAGGCAGGAGGGCTTCATTCCCCCCTAAGGTAATAATAATAACAGCTGGGCCTCCCTATGCTGCGGCTCTGGGTTCATCCTACACGCCAAACATCAGACACCATACACCTCCGGCCCAGGACCAGGACCCATTTCACAGCAAGAACATGGATCAGGGATGTGAGAATGCGTTTACAGCTCTGTTCTCTATGATAAAAATATCAGAAATAATCATGACATGGAACAAAATCCACTGAAATCTGCACTTAGTCCTGAGATTTCGCTGTCACTGCAAATGCCCTTAGGACAGAGCTGCAATAACTCTAGTTCTGTTTCTTTGGGTTTTTTTTTTTACCACCGAGCTATCATTGTTCATTTCAAATGACTGTTTAAACACAAGGTCATGTATGACCGTCACACATCTCATGCAAAGGGAATGGAAATGATTCTGAGACATTATGAGCTTCCTCTTAAAAGAAACGTGTGTTGGGTCAACCCTGTCACCGGAGTCCTCCAAATTAACTTCCATGTAGAAGATGGTCTTGTCTAAAGCATAAGTAGTATTGCATGTCAATCTGACATAGATATTATTACTTTTTTTTTTTTTTTTTTTGCGGTACGTGGGCCTCTCGCTGTTGTGGCCTCTGCCGTTGCGGAGCACAGACTCCGGACGCGCAGGCTCAGCGGCCATGGCTCACGGGCCCAGCCGCTCCACGGCATGTGGGATCTTCCTGGACCGGGGCACGAACCCCTTTCCCCTGCATCGGCAGGCGGACTCTCAACCACTGCACCACCAGGGAAGCCCTACATAGATATTATTACAACTCAACAGCAAACAGAGCCATTGTTTGGAACAAGCATGTTTTTCTGGGGAGCAGTGTCTAATCACCACACCGTTTTGAATCCTAGTGCGTGGTGATGATAAACAGCCCACAGACAGTTGGATTCCCTGAGACATTGAGAGCCCTCCTTGCCTAGGGGAAGCACCTCCCCTTAGTGGGCCATAGCCCCAGCTCACCCAAGCACAGGGCAAAGGCAGGCCTGGACCCAGTAGTGTAACCAGGACGTAGGCACCCACTTTGTCCCTGGGCCTTTCCTTCCACCCTCAAGTCCTTTTCAGGGTCACATCACAAGCAACCTTCTGCACCCAAGTCACCATCTTGGGTCTCCTTCTGTGGGAAACTAAACCAGGACAAGTGGCTTTTCTCATGCTGATGTCCACAGATCCTTTGTCTGAAGATGTCTTCACAAAGACCAACAGGTACTATTGACATTTATAACCTTTAAAAATTATTAAAAGCACATTTTGCTAACATATGATCCAGTAATTCTATTTCTGGGTGTTTATCCAAAAAAATTGAAAGCAGGGTCTCAAAGAGCTATCTGTACACCTAATGTACATAACAGCATTATTCACAGTAGCCAAAAGGTGGAAACAACCAAAATATCCATTAAAAGACAAACAGATAAACAAAATGTGATATATCCGTACAATGGAATATTATTCAGCTTTAAAAAGGCAGGAAATCTGACATGCTCCAACATGGATGAAGCCTGGGGACATTATAGTAAGGAAAGAAACCAGAAACAGGACAAATTCTGCTTATATGAGAGACCTAGAGTAGTCAAATTTATAGAGACAAAAAATTGCATGGTGGGTGCCAGGGGCTGGGGAGAGGAGAGAAGGAGGATTTAGTGGGTTTTGTTTTTGTTTTAATTGAAGTATAACAATTAATTTACAATGTCATGTTAGTTTCAGGTATACAGCACAGTGATTCTGTTATATTTACATATATACACGCATATATATGTGTGTGTATATGTGTGTATATATATATATATATATACACATATATTCTTTTTCAAATTCTTTTCCCTTATAGATTATTACAAATTACTGAGTATCGTTCCCTGTGCTATATAGCACATCAGGATTTAGTGTTTAACTGTGACACATTTTTGTTTTCCAAGATGAAAAGAGTTCCAGAGATGAATACTGGTCATCACCACTATTGCACAATAATGTGAATGTATTTAGTGCCACTGAACTGTATATATAAGATGGTAAATTTTATGATATGTATATTTTATCACATTTTTTAAAGTTAAAAAAAAATGGATTAGAAGGAAAAAAAGAGAAAGCACATTCTGACTCATCTGCTATAAGTGGGCCCCTCTGGCCACTTTCCATGTGAGCCGTGTTTAGGTTGAAACTTCAGTTAGTACCATAAAGTCCCACTCTTATTGTCACCCTCAACAGCAGGGTGCAGAGGCAAACTTAACATGGCAGTTACACGTCAATGCCAAACAAAGGCCAAAAGATGCTATCGGTGAAGGACATGAACAAATGCTTCCTCACAGTTCAAAACCAAAGTGGGGGATGCATGTCATCTGTAGTCCAGTGTCTTATTTGGGTTCCCCACAAGCCCTCTGAGACACCAGTCTGGATGCTGAGGAAAGCGGGGAAGTGGGGAAGGAGAGACCGGAAGGCCAGAGGCCGTGAAGCAGATGTGAAGGAGAAGGTGAGAGCCCTGGACGATGGGGCTGCATCCTGCTGGGGAGCGTCTGAGAAACTGCTCAGAGTGGTGGAAGCCTCGACCACAGTTGGGTGACTCACAACTGGGTGGGCTCAGGGCAGGTGTGCATGATCAAGGTCAATCGTCTTAAACAGACTCTGTGTGAGACCGAGAGTGCAGGGAGCATCTGTTTCCCTTTAAACAGGCTCCCTGCGTGAGCGCACAGCGTGGGGTGGAGAGTTGGTACCTCTCTGTCTCTGTCTCTCTGTCTCTCTCTGGGGAGCTGTAGATCAGGCACTTTCTGAGAGCAGGACTGAGTGCTGGAGGAGGTAGGGGGCAGGTGCCCTCTCAAACAGTCCCACTCACCGTTATGGGCTGAAGGGTGCCCCCCAAAATCCATATGTTGAAGTCCTAACCCCCAGTATCTCAGAATGTGGCTCTATTTGGAGACAGGGCCTTTACAGAGGTGGTTAGTGTAAAATGAGGTCATTAGGATGGGCCCTATTCCAACACATCTGGTGTCCTTACGAGAGCAAGAGATTAGGACTCAGACACGCACAGAGGGAAGACCTTGTGAGGACACAGGGGGAGACGGCCATCTGCAAGCCAACGAGAGAACCCTCAGGAGAAACCAGCCCTGCTCACACCTTGATCTTGGACTTCCAGACTTCAGGATTGTGAGAAAATACATTTCTGTTATTTAAGCCACCCCATCTGTGGTGCTGTGTTATGACGGCCCAACATACCCACCTTCCCAGCTCGGTAGAAACAGGAAAACCTGCTCCCAAGGGGAAGGCAGCACAAACCTCTCACTTGCCAGTCCCCTGCCTGGGAACACCCACCCCTAGGGTTTCCATCAGACTCACACTCTTCCCCGAAGCCCACTAAGTAGCGACCACACTCTGCCCACCTATCACCGAGACCTGCAGCCTCTGGAAGGCCCACCTCAGCACAGTTCAGGGACACCAAATTCTTCCTTAGACTTTGAGAGAGGCTGCAGAGTCAGTTCTGAGTTACCAGAACAGACCTACCACCCAACATGGACCTCCATCCTGTGAAGAGGCTGCCCCGCAGGCCTGGGGTCCTTCCTGCCCTCCTGATGAGTCTCCCACCTGGATGAGTTGTCAGCTGCCGAGCATCACCCCCATCTTGAAGAATGACCGCCCCTGCTCTGAAGTCAGCCGCCCACCACGTGCGAGCCTGGAGGACCCCCAGCCAAAGAAGTCTGGTTTATACCATCCAGCATCATGTCCCCAACAGCAAAGTGAGGCAGGAAGACCTCGTCTCAAGTGGATGAAAAAACTAAATTCAGGGCACTCTGTGACCCTCCAGGGTCACCGTTTTTACTCGTGACTCGTCACAGTCTTATGAAAAGAAGTTTCAGAATAAGACCAGAACTGCGGTCTGGGTGCAAAACGCCATCCAGGGCAGTTACTGTGCATCCAATACTGGAGATTCCACACCAAGGAGCTTGGGGTTCAGAAAGTACTGAGGTTGTGGGGCTCCATGGATCCCCGGCATTTGTGGAAGCACACAGTCTAGAACTAGGAGAAGCTGGAGACTTTGTCCTGGAGATGGAGCCCCATGGCCACGGCCAGGCTGAGACCCCAGGTTTCTGAGAACCAAGACCATCACAACTGAATGGCTATTCTCTTCCACTGTCTTCCGGGGCATAATGGCTATCACAGGACACTCTGGCTGAAAGAGATGCAAAGAACCTTATGGATCATTCTGGAACCTTCTCCAAAGTCTCAGCACCAACTGAGTAGAAAGCAAAACCCCATGGCCTCAAGATCCTGGCCTGGCTGCACGCCCCACCCTTCAGCCACCATACTTGGCTCACCAAGCCCTTGTGCAGAGGGGACCAGCCTCAGAGCCTAAATAACGCCTGGGAGGTGCCCTCCCCCTGCAAGGAGCTCCCTCAAGGTGTGAGAAGCAGAACGCTCAGAAGTGAAGGAATGTTCCCTACATACAGGACCCGAAATCACAGACTTGCTACTAACAGTCACACCCCACAGAAACCTTTAGGGGATTTTAAGTTTCTCCATTTAATATTAAACCTGTTTGTTTTAGCAACTCAAACCAATCTAAAATCTAATATGCAGAACTGCAGAGACCAGAAGAAGATGTAAACGGCCTGGGCCAGGACTCGGGCCTCAGCAGCCTGCCTCACCTCCTGTAAGAAGCATCCACTCCCACCGCAGTCAGCACTGGCTGCCTGGACAAAGGCTGGCTCTTTTCTGGAGGCTCCAAATGTCGCCACCTCTGCTCTACAGTGCTTCCTACAGCACTGCAGGAAGTGCCAGCGTGCCGTGTTCCCAGACCCAGGCCCAGCTGCCCGCCCCCACCGGGCTCTGCCGAGACCAGGCCAAACGTGGGGCTTCTTTCCCACCTGGAATCCACGGGGGGCTGAGAGCTTCCCGCATGGGATTTCTCATTCCCCAGGACGGACTCCAGGCTTCATCCCTCACCAGGTACCTTTCCTGGCACCACCCGAGTCCCAGCGGCAGCCAGTCTCTGTCACCATACCTCCTGGAAATCAGTGCCACTGATCCTGTGGGCGACACTGGACACAACCTCTGCTTCGACTTTCCCTGGTATGTCCCAGCCCCTTGCGGCCCTGGTGTGTTAAAGAGCCTGGGCCGAGACTGACGGATGAGAGACACAGCATTTGTTTTGATAGAAGGCAATTCAGCTGAGCTACAAAGGGAGCCCCAGATCCAGTCTTTGGCCACTTGTGTGTGTGTCTGTGCAAGCGTCTGTGCATGTATGTCTGTGTGTATCTGAGTGTGCATGTGTGTGTATACGTGTGGCTGTGCATATGTGTGTTTGTGCATGTGTCTCTGTGTGTGCATGTATATAGTGCCTGTGTGCCTGTGCATATCTGAGTGTGCATGCATGTATCCACATCGGTGTGTGTGTTTGTTCATATGTCTGTGTGCGCATGTGTGTCTGTGTGCGTGTGTGTGACGTGCACATGCAGTCAGCAGATTGGAAGCAGCCCGCGTCAGTTCAGGGAGCACTGACAGATGTGTTAGGAAACCTTCTCAGAGCCCAACCACAGCCAAAGTTCCTAGCGTTCCGCCTCGTTTTCAGCCACTCTTTGCTACTTAGGAAGGCTCATCTGGACACATATTTTTAATCCACCATGACTGGGAAACTTTCCCACAACAGTTTTCGAGGTTTTATTGCTCTGGGAATTGTGTTTTCTCCTCCTCCATCCCTTCCACTTATTTCTTTCCTGTATTTCTTTCCCAACTTCTCAAAAAGGCAGGCCTGGATGGGGAGGGGCTGCACTTTTTAAGGGACCCTTTCTGAGTGATGACCACCCATCGGAAGACCCATCTGTAATCCCGCAGGGCGGAGGGGAAGGGGCCATGTGTCTGCATGGTTGACGCTGGGCAAAAGCAAACCCTGACAGTTTGGTATCAGTCAGTGGTTCTCAGACTTAAGTGTGCGTCAGAATCCCCTAGTGGGCCCACTCTGGAATTCCTCACTCAGTTAGGAGGAGGGGGACTGGGGATTTGGATTTCTAGCACATTCCCCAGTGATGCTGCCACTTCTCCTAGGACTGCATTCTGAGAACCACCGGTCAAGGTCAGCCAGAGGCCCCTCCACTTGGCCCCCATGGTGCTGGGTTCCAGTCCGCACTCCAAGCATGAGAGCTAAATCAAATGAGGCTTTAGAAGGACTCTACTCTTCATAGGTGCTCAGTAGACAGCATGGTGGGAACAGCTGGGGCTGATACCCCCAAGGCCAAAGAAAAATGCCGTGGGGGCCAGGGAAGAAAAGTCAGCTTGGCCTAGAAGATGCCACCCCTCCCAAAGCCACCCCTGTGCCAGGAGATGAGCACATCAACCAAGTGTCATCCCAGAGCTGCTGTGTGGCAAATCAAGGCAAGTGGTACTTACATACCAAACATACAGGCCTGTATTTTGGACTAAGCATTGGAAATGTGCCCGCAATTCAAGATGAACAAAACTTTTTTAAAAAAAGAGAAAAGGTTTCTGCTTGTGGCTGGCCTCTTGGGAGTTTGCCCCAGACCCCAAAGACTGTAATTTGTGTCTACTTTGGTGGGCAGTCTGAGGCCTGGAAGAGGAGAGACACATGTTCTTGCAGTTGGAGTGTCTGGCGGGGCAGCCTCAGGTCCACCCACGGCCCACAGCCCTGCCAGCAGACAGGGGGCTGTCTGCTGTCTGCTGTCTCCAGCAGTGGGCTGGAGGAGAGGCAGGCCAGGCGAGGAATCACTGGGGGACTGAGGTCTTCTGAACTATTTGATTTATAGGTCAAGAGAGGGGGCCCCAGCCCAAACCCCAACCCCTAAGGTGATGTTCAAACTTCAGCTGACTCAGGATTGCCGAGGGCTTATTAAAGCATGCCCCACGGCTGCAGTTTCCACCCAGCAGATAGATAATGGTGGAGCCTGAGGTCCCGAAGTTCTAAACGGTTCCCAAGGGCCAATGTGGCTGGTCCAGGGCCCACACTTAGAGGAGCCCTGGTCTAACCTACTGGCATCAACAGCTACTTTTCAGCTGTCCAGGGAAGGGCTGCCAGTCGCTCAGGCAACTGTTCAGAGTGGCAAAGAATAGGAGTTCTGAGGTTTCCTGCCAGCCGCCACCCTGCTCTTAGCCTGTGTGGAGCAGATAGGAAGGCGAGTGGGGCAGGGGGTGGCGTCTGGGCTGGAAGGAGCCCCTACAGCCCCTCCCAGCCGGATGTCAGTTTCCCAACTTGGATAGCCCTCCTCTTCCCACAGTCTCAGAGCCCAACATACACACACACACACACACACACACACACACACACACACACACACGCTGCTTACCCCCAACCTCTTGCTGGCTCAACCCCTGTTCCACCTCCCTTTGGCTGGATGACTTTCCCCTCTTAAAAATTACATGTGTGCACTTGGGGAGAGGGAAGGAAGCATGTTTTGGAGGGTGTACCTGTATCAATGGGTACAAGTGCCCAGTCAGCTGGGCACCACCCCCATGCCCCCAGCATGAAATGAACCCACATATAATCTAGGAAAAGTAAATATTCCAGTAAGGAAGATTCAGGCTTGGTTGCCTGTGAGGAGTCTTGTGCCCACAAAGCATCAGAAAAGGAAAAACCCACATCTCCCAGGCACACATGCCAAGCAAAAGCCCCCTTGAGTAAAGCATTCCCAGGACGCCAGTGGCCCTGAGTTCAGACCCACTGGGATCCTGGAAAGGAGTCCATCATGCCTCAGCTGTCCCACCCGCCAGGGTCTCCTCTCCTCCAGGCCATGAAATCTTGAAGCTGTGGTCCAGACATGTCAAAACAAACCTGCCCCCAACCCAAGTGGCTCTGGTCAAAGTGGGGATGCGTGTGACCCCACACTAGTGCAAAAGCTCCTGTGGAAGCTGTATGCTCACCTGCCCGGCTACTCACCTAGGAAATCAACAGAAGTCCAGGGACACAGCCTCCAAACCCACCTTCCTCCCGCACCTTCTCTATGCTGGCTTTACAGGAACCTGAGGCCCAGCCATCTTTGTAAGGACAAAGATGGCCATCCCACAAACCCGTGCACATGTGCACAGACATACACACAGGCACACACAGGCATACACACACGCACACTTGCACACATCAGGGAGAAACTATCCCCTGGCCGCATGAGGCAGGGAAACACAGCTCAAATGCACTGGCAAGCTGTCAGGAGCACCTACGATGACTTAGACTGAGCCCTGGCTCCCATGCATGGCACTTGATGTGACCGGGCCTCACTTTCCCCATAAACACTGTAAAAACAGAAGTTTCAGAAATAAACACACCAACTATTCCTCCTGCAAGAATGATTCTCGGGGACTTTCATTAGAGAATAACCCAGATGGCTGAGCATTCCAGGATCAGAACTGGTCAGGAGGAGAGGGAGTTGGCTGCAGCCAACTCCCTTGGGAGTTGCCCCAGCCGCCCAGGGACCCGTCCCACTGACAGGCCTCTGAGGATCTGGAAGGAAACCTCAGTCTCTGGGAGATGCATCTGAAAGCCAGTTATTTTGATCCCACCCTGAATTTGAAAGAAAGAACCGGTGATCTGCTGCAGACACCACCTCAGGCTGGCCCAGGAAGGAAGGGAACCCAAGTATCACAAACTCAGCTGTCCAAGGCCTGCAGGGTAACCTCCCAGAGAGCGGCACAGACAGGCACAGAGCCCCAGAGCAAGGCCCCCCAGAGCCAAGTGAGACAGGTAACCCTGCACCTGGCTGTGGGCCAGCCCAGCAGGCAGGGCCCTCACAGTTTGGGTATAAGTGTGGTGTGAGGGCCAGACCACCTGGGCCAGAGACCCAGCCCAGGCACTGACCAGAGATCAATCTCCTCACTGGCAGAAGATCACCAAAGAACCCACTTGTGAGTGTGATATGAAAATATGGCAAATCATGCAGGAGCCTAACCCAAGCCCCTTGCCCTCCCCTTCCCTGGTCATTGAGCTCTGATTCTGTTCTGGGCAGCAAGCATTTCTCAGCCTCACTCATGACTTGGTGTGGCCCCTGACTAAGTCATAGCTAATGTGATAAAAACCAAAGTGTTTTGGGGATCTTCTATGAAGTCTACCTAAAAAAGAAGGGGCTCACCTTGTTCCTTTCTTTCTCCTTCCTGCTGCCTAAAATGCAAATGAAATGGCTGGTGCACTGGAAGCCATCTTGGACCATGAGGTAGCAAAGGAGCAGAGCCATGAGTAGCAAAAAGACAAGAATATGTGCCAGATGAACCCCAGTCTGTGAACCCCACTGAGGAGAGGCCATGGAAGATGATGAATTTGAAGTGGGGTGACAAAGACAAGGATTTGGGAGTCCTGCCAGTCCCCTCCCTCACCCTCATTGCCTACCCTCTCCTTTCCTCCCAAACCCCAGCAGTGTAGGATGTTACTCCTCCCAAACCCTCCTTTTTGCAGCCTGAGCCTGCTCTGTCTAGACCTCCCACCCCCTCAAATGTGCCAGTGAACCCTCACTCCATCCTCAAGCCACAACTGTGCTGCCATCTCTGATATCCCATAGTCACTCTTTTTTTAAAAAAGAGTAGTTCTTACCTGCTCAGGGTTAATTCCTCTACTGTAGTCTTGATGCAGACGCCCCTGCTGCCCACCTTACCATGTCACCCAGGGTCTCACCACCTGCTTGTCTCTTCCACTTTCTGTGCTTTCAGTCTCTCATGCCCTTACCTCTTAACCCTCTCTGCCACCTGCCCCATACCGGCCCCCAGTCTCCCAAACACCTCCCAGGCTCAGTCATTTGCACACTAGCACAAAACACATCTTTCCTTTGCCAGTCACGTGCTCTCTGTGGCTCCAGAGTCATCTCTACTCTGAACAGTAGGACACAAAAACCACTGACCGCCCCCCCACAAACACACACTCACACACACTACTCCAGCTGTCCAACTCCATGGCCAGTGCTCACCTGTGATTGTCACATCCAATGACCTTGATCTGAATCCATGGAAATTCACGTTCTCTGGCATTCAACACTGGCACCACTGCTTCCCTCTCAAAATTTCTTTCCCCTTGGCTTTCATGAAGTCATCCTCCTTATCCTTCCTTTTCAGTCCCCTTGCCATCTTTCTCTGCTTCCTCCTTAAAATGGAGACATTCCCCCAGCTGTCCGGTCCTTTGTCCTCTATGTGCTCTCTGGTTGGTATTGCCAATCTCTCTGACTCTCATAGTGGACCCTCTCCACTGAATACCACCAGTATGGCAAACACCCATCCGACACCCAACTCATTAACTCTCTTGAAAATCTAATTATTTCCAGAATTCCCAATGTTAATGAATGACATTAGCATCCCTCCCACCAACAAACCAAGTTAGGATAGGAATCCGTTTTTTTTCTTTCCCTTATTCTTGGCCTCTTCCATGGAGCCTTCCCAGCTTCAACAATCTTCAGTGCTTCTCTATTTTCTAAAATCCTGTCATAATCCTATAAAGTGCTCCTCACTTGAGCAATTAATAAATAATACATAGTGAAAATAAGTTGTGTTTCAAAAATTTGCTAAGAACCCCGTGTTTTATAATTTGAAATACGTTACCTCATAGTAACTGGATAATACAAGATAATTGGAGTCCTGATTTAGTCCACAAAATTTTATTTAATATGTCATATACCCAGAGTATAATTAAACCATGCTTTATGGCTATTTATAATATGGTGTTTGAGGAGATGTGAATTCTCAACTGCAAAGATTTTAAGAACTCCTATTGTTTTGCCCACTAGAGACAAGAGTTGCCCAGCGCTTTATCCAGGGAAGGTACCCCTGAGTGTGTTACACATAGAGCATAACTTGTTAACATTCTATACTCTTCTCCTGAGAAATAGCATTTGTTCCTGGTCAGTCATACCCCAGGAGAAAAGCACTCACCTTCATAACATGTTGAATTTAGATGTATTTGGCTTCAAGGGACAGGACACACAACTCAAAGGGGCATGAATAATGAGGAAGAATCCAGCAATGGTCCACTGGCTCAACAGCAGTGTAATTGGCCTTTTATAAAACACGTATTTTATTTTCATCTATTTTCTCAATTATCTTTCTGTCTTCAATTTAATTGATCTCTTCACTTATATTTATTACTTTATTTCTACTCTTTATTTGCATTCCATTTGCTCTTCCTTTTCCAGTTTCTTCAGGGTAAAGCAGAGGTCATCAGTTTGACACTCTTTTCTTATGTTAGTTCCCTAGGGTTCCGTAACAACTGCATACATGGTGGCTAAAGAAGTACAAATCGCAGTCTCACAGTTCTAGAGGACAGAAGTCTGGAATGTGTCTCACCGGGTTAAAATCAAGGTGTTGGCACGCTTGCCTTCCTGTTGGAAGCTCTGGGGGATGATCAGCCTTTCCCAGCTTCCACAGGGCACTGACATCTTTTGACTCATGGTCCTCTTCCCCCATCTTCAAAACCAGTAATGTCAGGTCGTCTTTCCCATGCTGCCATTTCTCTGGTTCTCTCTATTTTGTCTTCTTCCACTTCCACTTATAAGGACCCTTGTGATTACATTGGGCCACCTGGACAATTCAGAATAATGTCTCTATTTTAAAGTCAGCTAATTAGTAAAAACATGGGCAGAGGATCTCAATAGACATTCTTCCAAGGAAGTCATACAGGTGGCTAACAGGCACATGAAAAGATATTCAACATCAGTAATCATCAGGGAAATGCAAATCAAAACAACAAGATATCACCTCATACCTGTCAGAATGGCTATCATCAAAAAGACAACAAATAACAAGTGTTGGTGAGGATGTGGAGAAAAGGGAACCCTCGTGCACTGTTGGTGGGAATGTACATTGGTACAACCATTGTGGAAAACAGTATGGAGATTCCTCAAAAAATTAAAAATAGAACTATCATATGATCCAGCAACTTCACTTCTGAGTATTTATCCAAAGAAAATGAAAACACTAATTTGAAGAGACATATGCACCCCATCTTCATTGCACCACTATTTACAAGAGCCAAGATATGGAAGCAACCTAACTGCCAGTTAATCGATGAATGGATAAAGAAGATGTATATATACAATGAAATATTATATATATATATATATATATATACATATACATACAATGAAATATTACTCAGTCATAAAAAAGAATGAAATCTTGCCATTTGTGACAACATGGATGGACCTAGAGGGTATTACACTAAGTGAAATAAGTCAGAGAAAGACAAATACTGTATGATTTCACTTATATGTGGAATCTAAAAACCAAAACAAGTAAACAAACTGCAAAACAGATCAGAGAATAAATAGGTGGTTGCCGGGGGAGCGGGGTGGGGGGGAAATAAGAGAAACAAGTGAGGGAAGTTAAGATGTATGAACTTCCAGTTACAAAATAAATGAGTCATGGGTATGAAATGTACAGTGTGAGGAACTTAGTCAATAATTATGTAATATCTTTGTATGGTGACAAATGGTAACTAGATGTATCATGGTGATCACTTTGAAATGTATAGAGATATTGAGTCACTATGTTGTATACCAGGAACTAACAGAGTTTGTAGGTCAATTATACTTCAAAAATAAACTCAGAAAAAGATCAGATTTGTGGTTACCAGAGGTGGGGAGTAGGTGGAGGGGGAATTGGATGAAGGCAGTCAAAAAGTTCAAACTTCCAGTTATAAGATAAATAAGTACCAGGGATGTCATGAAAAACATGATTAAAATAATTAACACTGCCTATATATCATATATGAAAGTTGTTAAGAGAGGGATCCTAAGAATTCTTATGATAAGGAAAATTTTTTTTTAATTTCTTTGACTTTGTATCTACATGAGATGATGGATGTCCACTAAACTTATTGTGGTCATCATTTCATGATGTATACAAGCCAAATCATTATGCTGTACACCTTAAATGTATACAGTGCTGTGTGTCAATTATAAAAGTGGAAGAAAAAAATAAAACTGCTTTATCAGCAATAAATAAGTAAATGTCAGCCAATTAGCAATCTTAATTCCACCTGATGCTTTAATTCTCCTTTGCCATGTAACATAACATATTCACAAGCTTCATGTATTAAGATGTGGTTTTCTTTTGGAGACCTTTATTCTGCCTACCCCACTTCATTTCTACTGTAGGCGTTTTGTGCTATAAACTTCCTCTAAGCACTTGTTCAGCTGCTCCACGAATTTTGATATGTTATCTTTTCATTCAATTCAAGATACTTTCTAATTTCCCTTGAAACTTCTTCTTTGACTCGAGCTATTTAGAAGTGTGTTATTTAATTTCCAAGTGTTTGGGGATTTTTCTTGATATCTTTCCATTATTAATTTCTAGTTTAATTCAATTACAGTTAAAGTACATACTTTATATGATTTCTATTTATTCAGTTTTGTTTTACAACTCAGGATATGGTCTCTCTTGATGACTGTTCCATGTAACTTTGAAAAGAACACCTATTCAGCTGCTGTTGGGTGAAGTGTTTGATAAAAGTCAATTAGTTCATGTTGATTATGCTGTTCACTTCTTTTATATACTTGCTGATTTCCTGTTAAGAAGTTCTATCAATCACCAAGAGAAGTGTTGAAGTGTCCCAGCTGTAATTGGAGTTTGCTCACTTCTCCCTTCAGTTTTATCAGTATTGCTTCTTGCAAAGCTCTTTTGTTGGGTGCTTACATATTCAGAATTGTCATGGCTTCTCAACAAATTGATCTTTCTATCATTACCTAATGTCCTCTTTATCCCTGTTAATTACCTTACTCTGACTTCTACTTTGTCTGATAGGGATATAGCCATTTCAGCTCTTTTTGATTAGTGTTTGCATGTTATATATTATTGTTTTTGATTAGTGTTTCCATACTCTTAATTTAACTATACCTTTATATTTAAAGTGGATTTCTTGTAATCCACACTTAGTTAGGCCTCCTGTTAATTGGTATGTGTAAGCCATGTATATTTCATGTAATCATTGATATGTTTGGGGTTTTTTGGTTTTTTGTTTGTTTGTTTGTTTTGTGTGGTACACTGGCCTCTCACTGTTGTGGCCTCTCCCGTTGCGGAGCACAGGCTCCGGACGTACAGGCTCAGCGGCCATGGCTCACAGGCCTAGCCACTCCGCGGCATGTGGGATCTTCCCGGACCGGGGCATGAACCCCTTTCCCCTGCATCAGCAGGCGGACTCTCAAGCACTGTGCCACCAGGGAAGTCCTGTTTGGGTTTTTTATTGGTTTCTGCTTGTTCCTTTTGTTTTTTCTGTTTCCCCTTTCTTACTGTATTTTGAAGTATTTGAACATTTTTTCCATTTCAATCTTAATTAAGTTATCTGTTGGGTTCTAGACTATGTCTCTTTATATAGTCTTTCAGGTGGTTGCTATAGGGATTACAATAAAGATACCAATTGTTTAGCCTACTTAGAATTAATACTTTACCACTTCAGGTAGAATGTGGGAATTCACCACCATATATGTCTCTTTTACTCTCCTCACCTTATCTTGTTGTTGTCATGTATTACATCTATGTATATTGAAAATTCCCATTAGACATTATTAAAGATTTTGCTTTTAGCCATCATACATATTTTAGGGAACTTAGGAGGAGAAAGATCATCTATTGCATTGACTCATATATTTATATTTGTTGTTGCTCTTCTCTTATTTCTGAAGTTTTAACTGACAACTTGCCTTTAACATTCATTTTAGAGCAGTGGGTCTCAACTGGGTGCTAGTTTACCTCCAAAGGGTAGTATCTGGAGGCATATTCTATTGTCAGAACTGGAGGAAGATAGCATCTACTGGCATCTAGTATGTAGAGTCCAGGGATGTTGTCAAACATCCTACAATGCACAAAACAGCCCCCACAACAAAGAATTTTCAAAGCTGAAAATTCAAATGGGTCATGCTTGTCTTAGAGCAAGTCATCTGGTAACAAATTCTCTTAGTCTGTCTTCATCTGAGAATGTCTTTACTTGGCCTTTATTTTTGAAAGATACTTTTGCTAGTTATGACAATCTGAGCTGACGGTACTTTTCTTTCAGTACTTTAAAAAAGACAGTACTTCCACTGTCTTCTGGTCTGATAAAAATATTTTAATCTTTCTAACAGTTTTCTCCCCCATATATAATGTATTATTTTTCTCTGGTTTCTCTCAAAATTTTGTCTTTTCAAGTTTTTCAAGTTTTATTTTAATGTGTCTAGTGGGTTTCCTTAAATTTATCCTGTCTGGAATTCACTAAATTTCTTAAATCTGTAAGTTTATGCCTTTCACCAAAATTTGGAAGTTTTGCCCATTGTTTCACCAATTTTCTTTTTCCCATGGGACACTTTTTCTCCTCTCTATTTAAGACTCTTGACATAAATGGTGGACCTTTGATCTTGTTCCACAAAGGCTCTGATGATTTTTTCAACATTTTTCTTTTGCTTATAAAGCATAATTTCCATTGATCTATCTTTAAACCAACTCCTCTGTCATCTCCATCCTTCTATTAAGCTCATCTGGTGAATTCTTTTCATTTCTGTTATTGTATTTTTCAGGTCTAAACTTTCCATTTTGTTCTCTTTTTCAATAACTTCTATTTCTCTCCTGAGACTTCCTGTCTTTCCATTTGTTCCAAGAGCGTTTGCTCTTACTTCTTGGAACATGTTATAATGGCTGCTTTAATTTCTCTGATTAAAACGTCTGGTCATTTAGAGTTGACAGACATTCATCATCCTTTCCATTGAGATTCTGTTAGGCTGTCCTGCTTTTTCACATGTTGAGTAATTTGGGGTTGCATACTGGGCATTTTGAATTTTGTTATGAGGCTATGGGCTATGTTTCAATCTTCTGGGGATGTTGAGGTTTTGTTTTTCGCTTTGCCAGGTAATCGACGCAGGTGTTTCAGAATGCATGTTCCAACATGCTTTCTATGAGCTTTGGTTCTCATGTCAGTTCAGTTTTTGAAGACTTTGCAATGATATTCAGGTCTATTTTGTGTCTCCACAACTCACTGGCAAGTTTGAATCCTGGGGGATTGTCTACTCCATAGTTTTCAAAACTTTGACATGTTGTTTTGGGTCATATCCATGCACACCCAGGGAGGAGTTGAGGCCAAGAGTTCATATACAATTTGGGGCATCACTTTCTTGAGCTCCTCTCTCTCATTCTCATCCTCAGTCTCTGGCTCCCAGGCATCTGACTTCCTGGCCCTCTGGCTAGACAGCCAGGGTTTTTGTTTTCCTGTCTGCCATACACTTATTTCAAGTATCTGTCTATAGGAGGACAGAAAGAGGAAAGAAGCATAATGAGGATTTTGCCCACACTCTTCAGACATTCTCTGAAGAGAGAAATGTTCCCCCCCTCGGAGTTTTAGATGCCTTCCAGATCCCACTCCACAGCTGACATGGGATTGCAGCCACAGAAGTGGGATCCACTGAGGTATGGGGTTTCTTCCTCTCTCTCTCTCTCTCTCTCTCTCTCTCTCTCTCTCTCTCTCTCTCTCTCCTCCTTTCCACTCCTCAGATCAGAATGACAGTCTTCCTTGGAGCTCTGTCTGTCCTTGCCTGGAGCACCATTCCAGGATCCATATTGGCTTGAAGTTCAGACTGGGAGATACAGAAGAAAACGAGAAAGAAAGAAAAGGAATTCACCACCAGATCAATCATACTTAGAACCATTTGGTTCCCTTCCCCAAATATGCCTGCTAATATTTGCTTTTCAGAATCATCGGATAGCTGCTCTGTGCATTCTGTTCAGCATTTTTATTTCATCCACTGGGAGGAAAGGAATGGAGTGTGTTTTCTCCATCTTACCTGGAACCAGAACTGTCCAATGGCTGCCTTTTGACTGAAAGTTTTTAAAGTACTAATTTGAGAAAAGACCTTAGAGAAAATATATGATGTTCTTCATGCAAATGATTGAAAAGGAAAAGAAAAATCTCATAATATTATTTCTATACCACAGAATCACATATGGAATGTTAGAGCTGAAAGGAACTTAGCTTCACCCAATTGGTCCCTCATCAATTCTTTTTCTCCTTGCTTTCTCAGCTAGGAGGTGCTTGGTGTGCGTGTGTGTGTGTGTGTGTGTGTGTGTGTGTGTGTGTGTACATGTGCGTGTGTGTGTGTGTGGTGTAATCTGTATCTTATTGGTCCATCTCAGCAACACCCTTGATACCACCCCAGTCACAAATGTGTTTTATTCTGTGGCAAAAAAGCCTATTAGTGGCATCTCTTCTCACCACCCCACTGCTGTATCATCTTCTCAGCCAGTCTCCCACCTTCCAACTTCCCTCCCTATGTGTTATCCACACTGTCATCAATGTTTTATCTGCAACAAAAGTATGGTCATGTATTAAAAGTCCTCTGATTATAACTCTTACTTGCTTCTAAATCTTAGAAATGATCATATCCCTTTTTAAAGAACAAAATAATGTTCTTGTATCTCTAGTGTTGTCTCAAATTATATTGTATCATTCTTGTTAGTCTTATATTTGTATGTTCAAAAACAAACTTATGTGTAAGCACAATATTCTTATACTCTTATTTAACTATAAAGCAAATCCAACTTCATATTAATACAAATAAAACTACAAAACCAACATCACATTAAAATCATGTATTTAATGTGAATGGTGCTGTTTCATTCTAACTGAATGATGGGGATGATGGTGAGGAGGAAAACATGGCCTTCGGTTCAATTCTATATTTAATGTTTAGCATTTTTAAAATAATAACAACACCAAGAATTCTTGTTTGATGTTAATGGTACATTAAAGAGTAATAAGCATCTTAACAAGTGGTTTATTAGTTCAGGATAATCTTATAGTTAATCAAAAATGCCCGTAAGCAATCCTCAAAATCACTTTTGATCAAATGTCTGGATAAATTAGTTACATTGTCTTATTCACTTGAAAGTACAACAGCCATTGTTCCATTACCTAACTATGTGCTGGATTTCTAATATAAATCATTCTGCAAGGAGAACGGAAAAATTCTTCAGTCGTTACTCCAACACTTACTGCCAATAAACTGTGATGGTACAGTAGGTAACAGGACAGGTTGTGCAAAGGACATCTTTCACAATGTGATTATGGTTTTGACAGATTCCACATTCTTTTGATGACACCAAGGTGATACTCCCATGTTCACTGCAATGACTTGGGCTCCACATACCTGTTCTCCATTCAAACTCCTGTGAAACTTTTCATGACCTCATCGTGACATACTTGGCATGAGGGCTATTCTCAGCACAAAACATCGGTGGCACAAATTCTAGTGAGTATGATCTGAGTCAAGTTCATCCAAGGTAGCTCTCCATCTGATCCAGAATATACCTGTGATATTTTATGCTTAAATATCATCATAACCAGAAAGTACTCACGGATTTCTGAGAATAGATCCACAGGCCTCCAATATTTGGGAAAACTCAAACCCAGATTTACAGGATCAATTCTAGACCCTTAAGTGTGGCACACACAATCCATCTCAGTTCCAGAAGGTATATCTATTGCTGTTCTCATCTCCTTCACCTTCCTGAGTGCTCTGCAGCTCCTAACACACGGCCTTTTCACCGGCCAGCAAGTGCCAGTTCCTTTGTATATGCTCTTTATTTAAACGTTCATCACCTCCTTTGCCCAAACACATCCACTGGCCCACTGAAATGCCACAAGCTCAGTGACACTTTCCAATTACTCTCCACAGCACGGGTTATGCTACCCTGATGTCCAAATTGCCATCTGAGCATCCAGCATGAGGTGCTATGCCAATCTCGTCACCGGCCTTTCCTTTCTCTAGAATGCCAGACATTTCAAAGATGAGTCTGGATCTTGCTCAGTTTTTGTTTGCACAGTGCTTGGTACAGTCTCTATAAGTGGTAGAAAATATAAAAGTAAGATAAATGAAAAGAAATGAATGAGTACATGAAAAGGTTTGAATTGGAGTACACAAATGGAGGATTGAGATCCAGATTACATTTCTTAGTTGTTAGGACATGAAACAGGTTCCTCAACATATGTGAGCCTCAGCTACACAAATAAGAATGGCAATACCAGACTTACCTACTTCACAGTGTTGTTGCGAGATGCAAAATCAACTTGAAATACTGCACGTGAAAGCATTTCTAAAACTAACTTTAAAATATTAAAGAAAAGATAAAAGCAATTTTCAACTTTTCTTTCAGATTGAATCAGATAATTTTCTAGCTAAAAATCCTAATCCATCTGTAGCATTCTATTGGTGTACCTCTATATTAAGTCGTGTTCTATGTATGGCACATGTAATTTTTAATTTCATTTGGTGTAATTTTGGATAAGACCCAAGAGCGCCCATAGCCAGATGGTGCTAAGTACAAAAAGTACTCTGGCCACAGATAACAGAGTGAAGCCAGTAGTGTCAACTGAGAGATCAATTTGTGAAAGACGTTGTTGGACTCAGATGTGACTTTCCAACCTAGCTCTGCCATGTTTATCTGTGCAGCTTGGGACACAACTAATTTCTCTAAGCCTCAGCATTCTCATCTGTATCAACCTCAGTGGGCTCTTGGGACAATTACATGAGACAACCTGTATTGTCTGTTTCACTTAGATGATGTGTAAATTATGGGAGGATAACCTCATTTAATCAGCAGAGACCTGTCTTCTAGAACAAATACTTTGAAAAGCCAGTGAGAGGTGGAAAGACCCCCAAGGGACAGGGCTTCTACAAGTGTGTGGTCAACTGAAAAATATGCCCAACATAAAAGTTGAGAATTAGATTTATTTGGCAGACAAAACTCAGGACTTCAAGCCTGGGAGGCAGCCTCTCAGATAGCTCTGAGGGACTCTGCCCCAAAGAGGTCAGGGAGGAGCCAGGATACATAGGAGTTTTTACAACAAAACCAGGTAGTGGAACATCAAAAGATTACTGTTCATTAAAGAAAATGAGATATCTCGAGTTAAGGAATTTAACACTTTTCTATGTAGGGTAAGATGCCAAAGTCTGGACTCACTGAGATCTTTCCTTTAATATGCACCTCAGCTATCTGGGGCCAGTATCCTGTGCTTTCTCACCCTGAGTCTCCTCAGGCTGCACTGTCGGAGGTGGCTGCAGTGGCTGACTGCTTGATGGCGGGCATCCTGTTTCCATCCCGAGTTTCCTCAAACAAACCACTGGAACTGTCCCTTCTCCCTTAGAGGTCCAGCTATCCCAGGAAGGTGTCAGGAGATCCAGCATCTGCCCTCCATCCCCCAGCTGGCGGGTCTGAAAGCAGCTTTGAGGATCAAAGTAGTTCTGGAATGATACAAGACTTAGAGATCAAGGAGACTCACCTGTTCTTTCAGAGGATCTGGAAGAATGCCCCGTTCAGGGAGACTCAGAACCTGCCTGTGAGTTTAACCAAAGGGAGTTTCAATTACAAGATGAATGATACAAACTGATGGTTTATGCACATGGCCAAGGAGCTGGAGAGGAGGGACCAGGGCCTCCCGATGACCACAGCTTTTCAATGCATGCTTGGGAGGCAGCCAAGGGGAGCCCCAGGTAGGTGGGGACACAATGCCAAGGTCACTGTGAGGTGTGACCACAGCCTGGTGAGACTGTGGAAAGCTTAGAGGAAGGTGGCAGAGTAAGACAGGGAGGAGGGGGAAAAGGGAGAGAGCAAAGGCAGAAAAGACAGCAACATCCTTTTGGAATAGAGAACAATGCTTTATAAATCGTTATAAATTGCATGTCTTAATGGGCTCCATCCTGTCGTCTCTCAGAAGGCAAGGCCAGGTCTAGGAAAACTGCTGACAACATGCACGGAAATAAGCCTATCTCTTTGTACTGCATGGATACACCCTTTAAAATGGGGGACAGGGGATCTCGTGTCTACTTATTCCCAAGGAGGGCCAAGCTCGACAGCTTTTCAAAGCCCTATTGCTGTCTGTTACTATCACAGAGGCTGTGATTTCCTCTTTTCTTGGACCCCCATGCTCAGATGACAGGGGAAACAGTGAGTTGATAAAATAAGTTGCCTGTCTGTGAACCAGGCAAGGGATATTTATTTTGTTTTGACCCAGATATATCTGCAGTCATATCATGCTGGTTATGGCTTGGTTCCGTTATCTCTAGGATCATTCCAACCTCAGCTGAGCTTGTTTAAAGACAGGCCCAGGCAGTCTCTCCCACAAACCTCTGGTGAGGTGACTCCACCAATATCAGGGTCCCAGAGTTGTGCTTCACTTCCCTGAAAGCTAAGGCTGTTATCCTCGCCTCACATCCCACGGGGGCTGCTTCAGTGCCAAGCCACAAAGCTATTCTCCCAACAGGAGGATAGAGGGAAAGGAGAAGCTAAAGCGTGTACCTTTCATAGAGCAATCCTTCTCACAGGACAGCTGTGAAAGGTGCCTTAGTGGGCCTCTGGCCATGTGGAATAACTCCAGACTCTGTCCCCGAGAAAGGAGGAAAGTACGGATGTAGGGTGGAACACCTCCCGCTCCTGCCCTCCATCTAGAGATTTTAGGTAATTTCCAGTCAGCTACAATTTCCAGTTTGGCTGTAGGGTGCATTTTAATGCATTCACTGGATGAAAAACTCAGGTAAATCACTGAGCTTATTGACATGAAAGACATAATTTATCTTTTCTAAAGTGAATCAGATCTGGCTTCAAGCCAGCAGTTATCAAATGGGAAGACCAGCCTCAGTCCCATCTGAGGCCCCATTCCTGATCCTGGGTCTTCAGTGCTAACGCTGTCCAGGAAAACAGGGGGAAAGTCCACTCCCCATTTCCCTGAGAAGCAAGTCTGAGTTGACCTGCCTCCCAGCACTCCCTTAAACAAATCCTGCTTGGGGTCCTTTCCCTGCTTTCCGGCAGCTTCCCTTTCTGTTCTGCCCCAAAGCACAATAAGCTGTTAGGTGCTCCCCAAGCAAGGAAGACCCAAATGTAGGACACAGTCACCTCCATCCTCTTGTGGGGAAGACACATTACCTGTTCATTCTCTTCAAGGGGAAACCCAAGCAGCAGAAACATAGACATCAACTAGATTCCCAAAAGTAATCCCATCAGACTCACCCACTTGATTCCATGGGGCTTTGACAATCTACAGTTAATCTACAAATTAATTCTTTTTAGGGTAAATAAAATTGCTCTTGGATTTTCCAAGAACGGTGACACTTAAGTGACCCATTCCTAATACGATCAATTTCTTTTTTCCCTCTCCTGAAGCGAACCTCTCAGGGTCACTTTCCCCACCATACACTGAAGATGTAGACCAGAAACATCCCAAGGGTGTGTGCAAGGCTGGCTTCCAGGATTCTTTCATGATTAGGGAAAGTGGCTTCAGCTGACTTAAGGTCGAGTCTTTGAAAATAAAAAGCCCATGTACACACTGCTATATATATATATATATATTTTACCACTTTTTTCAATTGGAATAAAATTGCTTTACAATGTTGTGTTAGATTCTGCTGTACAATGAAGTGAACCAGTTATATGTATACCTATATCCCCTCCTGGACCTCCCTCTTACCACCCCCCATCCCACCCCTCTAGGTGGTCACAGAGCACCGAGCTGATCTCCCTGTGCTATACAGCAGGTTCCTACTAGCTATCTATTTTACACATGGTAGTGTATATATGTCAAACCTAATCTCTCAATTCGTCCCACCCTTCCCTTCCCCCCCACCCCATGTCCACATGTCCATTCTCTACATCTACGTCTTTATTCCTGCCCTACAAATAGTTTCATCTGTACCATTTTTCTAGGTTCCACATATATGCGTTAATATACGATATTTGTTTTTCTCTTTCTGACTTACTTCACTCTGTATGACAGTCTCCAGGTCCATCCACATCTCTACAAATGACCCAATTTCATTCCTTTTTATGGGTCTGTAATAGCCCATTGTAAATATGTACCACATCTTCTTTATCCATTCATCTATCATTGGACATTTAGGTTTTTTCCATGTTCTGACTATTGTAAATAGTGCTGCAATGAACACTGGGGAACATGTGTCCTTTTGAATTATGGTATAACCTATGAGGACCTACTGTACAGCACAGGGAACTCTGCTCAATATTATGTAACAGCCTAATTGGGAAAATAATTTGAAAAAGAATAGATACATGTATATGTATAACTGAATCACTTTGTTGTATAACTGGAACTAACACAACATTGTTAATCAACTATGCTCCAATATCAAATAGAAAGTTAAAAAATAAATAGCTCCTACAAAAAAAAAAAAAAAAAAAAAAAAAACCCAAAACACACATATACCTACTCCAGACAGGAGTCTGACTCCTTATGACCAAGCTGTAGAAGGAAGGCTCAGAATATGTGGGAAAAGCTCTGTACAGAAGGTTAAAAAAAAAAAAAAAAAAGGATGATCATTACCATTTTTAGTGGTGAGACTGAGAGTTTAGTCACTTCTTTCTGCAAATTCCCATCCCCAACCAGAGCTAATTCAAAGGAAATGCAAGTAGTCTAAGTCTCGTGCCAAGAGAGAATGGTTCCTGTGCTGTTTAAATACTATGCCAGTATTCCTGTGGGATATTTTTCACAAACTCCTAGATGAAGCATGACTAATCTCTAACAATTTGGTTGAGTAAGTTTTTCCTGGTCAGCTCTCTTTTCAAATATCTCAGACTAAGAGAAGCTTTCTGGCCAAACCACTCTGTGTACCTCTGATCCAATAGGAAGTGTGCACGCATGTGGCCAGGCAGGTACCCTCACAGGCTGGCGGTGACCTGATTTAATATCCTCTGGATGTGTCTCTACATTAGATATTTAGACATTTAATAAATCACACGGAGCAATAGTTTGAGTCATCACCATCCAATTGGACTCCTTCAAATACAGGGTATTCATTAGTCATCAGTGTGATCTCACCCACAATTCTGTAATGAATAGCACATATCTTTCCCAAGAAAAATAATGGGTGTAAGGTGGTTCTGGTAGGTTTGTGTTTAGATCTACAACATAGAAATCAGCCCATTTACAATGGGAAGCCCATTCTGACTAGTGAAGCTGAGAGTACTGATCCAAGAGAACAACCTCATCTAAGATTTAAGAACACTGATTTCATTTCCAAAAACTTTAACACATTTTTGGTTCAAAAGCAGTTGAGGGGCTTCCCTGGTGGCGCAGTGGTTGAGAGTCCGCCTGCCGATGCAGGGGAAAGGGGTTCGTGCCCGGGTCCGGGAAGATCCCACGTGCCGCGGAGCGGCTGGGCCCGTGAGCCATGGCCGCTGAGCCTGCGCGTCCGGAGCCTGGGCTACGCAACGGGAGAGGCCACAACAGTGAGACGCCCGCGTACCACAGGAAAAAAAAAAAAAAAGCAATTGAGTTCATGAAGCAGTTATATGTTTTTTTAAAAACTTCAATTCAAGTTTAATTCACTGTTTTTAACTTAGTGTTTTTCCCACTAAACATAATATTAAGTATATTCATTTTTTTTCTCAAGAGAGAACAAAATCAAGCACCCAGTTTTAAGTGCTGAGTCTTGACGAAGTAGGACTTGCAAGTGGTCCTTAACATTCCCAGGTGCCCTGCCCCTGCTGAGAAACACCCTGGTACCCTCACCGTTTAGATTCCAAGGCTGCTGTTGATCTGTGCTCCATCATTCACCAGAAGTAGTCTTGAGTCGTCTGTTACCAGCTTAGGGAGTCTCAGGTTGACAGCAGGGTCAAAAAAGAACCTATGAGGTCAGAGCGACCCTTCCCTATTCCTTCAGGGTGTGTTGTTCTGCTCTGCCCAGGAGGAAGGGAAGAAAGCCTGGCTGGAGATTTTATGACAAAAAGCCGGGAGACTGTTCAGTATCCTGCTGCAGTGCAGCTGCTCTCAAGTAAACAGCTCCCCCGTTGCCATGGCTTTCCCACTCATCCACCAAACATCTCGAAAGGCAGAAACATGCTCCCCCAAAATGCAGGATGTCAAAAAAACTTTTAAACTCGTTCAAGAGGAAGGTGTAGTTGCATTACCTAAGCCAACGTTTTAGATTATCTTGATGCTTTTGGAGACTATGCTTGGGGTTAATCACCGTCCTGATCTGGTTTCGCTCTGAGTTCCGATGCAAGTATTGTCTGTGCTCTTGACCAAAGCCAGTGTAGAATCACACCCTCGAGCGAGTGTGCACACACACATACACTCACACATGCATGGGAATTAAGAGGGGAGGCATGTGATTCTTCACCCTGACTTCCTGTAATCCACTTGGAGGTTTCCTCCTTCGGCTCTTAGTGAGGTTTCCAGATCATCAGGGCATTCAGACAGTCAACACATGTAGATCAGAGGGTTCAGAAAGCTGGATGGGCAGTTCCTTCCCTGTGTCACTTCAGAAGGCATGTCACTCAGTCACGGATTCATTCAGAGGCTGTAAAGTACCTGGAGCCCCATCGGGTGTCGGAGCGATGATGGTCAATAAGACAGAGTCCTCGCCTTAAAAATCTTTCAAACTAGTTGGAAAGACAAATAAACACCCAATTTTCATGTAGTATGATGATTGCTAAAAGAAGGGTATCGTCAAGCAGGTTGCCAGATGAATTACACCAGGAACCCTCTCCAGGTTCCCTGGAGATGAGCCTCTGGCTCCCCCTCCCCTCAGCCCCCTAAACCTCTCCCAGGGAAACAGCACCTAAACTCAGACTACCGGGTGTGGAAACTCGGGCTCTTTTTGCTTTCCTGGCAAAGCTGCTCTCACTTGCCCTATAAAACAGGAGAGCAACAGGGCTGGTGGGCTGTCCTGAGAGCACATCCAGTGTGTCCTGTAGCACCCACCCAGGCACAGCTCTGCCCGGGAGTGGGAAGGAAGGGACCCATGCATCTACGTTTGTGACATTCCAGGATGCACCCAACCCTGCCTGGATCAGAAGCAGTGGTGTCTGTGCTGAAGCCACCAGGCTGATGAAGAGCTAATTAGGTAAGGGGCAAAGCAGGCCAGGTGAGACCACGCCAGGCTGGCAGGCTTGGAGAAGAGCCAGGATGGGCGGGGCGGGGACCGTGAACTAGTTCAGCAGCCAAACTCAGCCTGGGAGGGGAACAGAGAATGACAAGAATGGAACCATAGGCAAGACTGTAGAGTTTATCAATGAGGTGCCAGGCACCATCCCAGGCCCTAAGCTACAGAAGTGAAGCGTCAGGTAGATCCCTATGTTCATGGAACAGCCTAGTCCCAGGGGCTGTGAGATCAGGCAGCGGAGTGACTGACAAGAAACTCGTTCAGCTTGCCATAGGCGATGAGCAGACATTTTAAACAAAGAGAGTAGTTGAGAGTAGGCTGAGAGCTGAAGGGCAGGAAGGAGTCAGCCGCACAAACATGAGGACAGGAGCATTCCAGGTGCAGCCAACCCCTAGAGCCAAGGACAAATCCAGAAAGACCAGCAGGAAGGGATGAATTGCAAAATCACTGAGCACCTGCCCGCACAGGGCAGCAAGCATGCACTCTCTGTTATTATTGATGGTATTATTACATTCGTTATTTACCTATTGAGTATATTTATTAATTATTCACTGAATACAGCATAACTACAAAAACGGATATACATTATCAGTTAGGATGGGACTCTCTGAATAACGATCATTTAGCTCACGACCTTTATTCTTAAATATTAATGGGCTTCATTATTATTATTTTGGGGGGAGGGACTTCATTATTTTTAAATCAAATATTGTGCTTAAATTTCTCTATCTTGGTCTTTCTTCCCTCACCCCGTGAAATGAGGAGTTAGCCCTGACCTGCTTCCCGGGCCCTCTGCCCCTGCCTCGCCCCCTCTCCTGTTGTCACGACTGATGAATGTTCTGCAGGAAACCAGGGGAAGTCTTCCACATGTCATCCATGGGTGGATTCTAATCTTGCAAACAGAAAGGCAACTAACAAGATGATGACTGTCTGCATACTGAGCACGGCCAGGCCAAGGGGCTGGACTCTGTCTCTGCAAGTTCTACTTGTCAAATCCACGTCTAGTATATCGGTTGCCCAAAACCACACCTTACATTTTTTTAATTTCTCCTATATTTTCTGGTGGTCTAATTCACTTTCATAGAGCCCGAAGAAGAGCGAGAGGAACTCTGGGGCTCTGGAGCTCGAACTGGCTCAGGACATTCCACAGAAATGGCCTCTGCGTGCGGGTGAGGTTCCAAATAAGTTCTGGGGGATGGTGGGATTGAGTGCAGGGTCCAGACATCCGCCCGTTTTGCCCACAGTATGGCTGATTGGCTTGGCCACAAGTTCTTGGTTCTCCACGTGGAGCTGGCTTACTGATGGAGAACCCAGCTTTAGACCGAGCAGCTTCTGGAGAGAATCAGAACCAGCCAGGGCTCAGGAAGAGCCTGTGCCCTGGAGACGTTGTCAGCCCGCCCTCTCCAGCCCGGAACTGAGATCTGGGAGGGTGTCAGCTGGGCATAGACCCATTGGAGGAGGCACTTGCACTCCTGGGACAGAGGAAGAACCTGATCTCTGCGAATGGTCCAGGGATGGAATTGTCCCCAGTTAGAGGCAGACCACGTGTCCTTGAAGGACCTGCAACTCTCTCTGCTCCTTCGGATCACAGCTTTATGGTCGGATCGGCTTCAGAAACCAGGGAAAGCTGTAGCAAGCAGGGGGTGGTATCTGAGCATGTCCAAGAAGCTGTAAGGAAGATGAGAGAGGGTGCCTTGTGGCCTGGCATGGAGTATGGGTCCCACGCAGGCCACAGTCATAGACTGCTCTCCCCGGGTTCAGGGGCAGCTCTCGGAGCTGTGGAGACCTTGAACACACAGACTTCGAGGGGAATGGGAAAGCAGACGGCCTGGCTTCATGCTTTGTTGAGGAGCACCTCATTAGCTGCTGAGATTCCATGAAACCACAAGACCCAGACAAACAATGAGGACAGAAATGAACTATAATTAGGTGAGTGTCAAGGATAGTACTCTAAGTGGGCTCCCCTATCTATGTGATGGATAAGAAGGAGAGGGAAGGAGAAGAGGAGCCTGACACTTTTGCCCTGAAAGATGCCCTACTTTGTGGACCAGATCATGAGTGTAACTCCCCCACCCTCCTCAGGACAGGAACTTCTTCAGTGCCAGCCCCTAGGAAGTATGCTTTACCTTGGAGTACCCATGAGAAGGCACTTTTAGTATTCTTGTTGTGCCCATGACCAGACTGAGTGTAAAAGGTTAAGAAGAGCTAGTATTTGAACCCAGAGCCAAGGCTCTCAAACTCCTCCCTGAACCATGTCAGGGCTGCCCTTCTTGGGCAGCTCCATTGCCCCCAGAAAGCAGCTCAGACTGGATGGGTGTTGTTTGTTGGAATTCAGACACTGAATGAGGTCCCCCTAAGACCTGGATGCTCTCTCTTTGGAGGTGCTGTGCAGCTGGGGGGGCCTTGGAGTACAGGCAAGTCCCACATCCAGGTGGGTTCCCTATGGGAGCAGAGGGCTGGCCAAGGGGGCTGTGTGGGGATGTCAGCTGGAAAGTGCAGGCCCAGGCAGTGTGGATGGTGGAAATGAAAGGCAGATCTGATCTCTGAGAGACAGAGGGAACTCAAGAGCAGGGTTCCAGGACCTGGACTCCAGAATCCCCTGAAGAAGATGGGAAGGAAACTATGTGTATCTTTACAGCAACCAATTTCCTTTCAGAGTGAACATGGCTCAGCCTTTGTTCTTTGGTTCTGATGGAGTGACTCACAGACACCATGCTCCTCATTGCAGGTGTGGAATCTTCCTCTGGCCATGCACCTGAGGACCCCAGCTACCTTTAGAAGTCCTTTCCCCAAGCCATTCATACGTCTGGCAAATAAAAAGCCAGCAAACAGGATTCAAATCACGAGCAAACTGAACCACTGATTTCAGAAATGGGATCTTGAAACCTTATTTCCCTTTGTCATAAAGCCCCAGCCTGGGCTGCATCCACGTTCACTCACCTTCTTGGCCTCCCAGGTCGGGCTGCCGCAGAAGTGGAAACTCTCCAGTCTTTTCTGTGACTCCCATGGCTGACTGGATGGAGCCCTGCATGGCTACATTTTTTCACCCAATAAAAGTTTAAGCACAAATTTCAATTTTGTTACACCTACACCTGCTCAAATCGGGCAGTCTGACTTCCATAACATCAGAAGAGGAGCCCAGCTGAGATTAATGAACCATCTGGTCTACCCATCTGTGTCTTTTTTTTTTAATTTGTTTATTATTTATTTATTTTATTCATTTTTTTGGCTGCACCGGGTCTTAGTTGCGGCATGCAGAATCTTTCGTTGCAGCACATGGGCTCTTCGTTGTGGTGCACAGATTTCTCTCTAGTTGTGGCATGCGGATTTTCTCTCTCTAGTTGTGGCGTGCAGGCTCCAGGGCATGTGGGCTCTGTAGCTTGCAGTATGCGGGCTCTAGCTGAGGTGCGTGAGCTCAGTAGTTGTGGCATGTGGGCTCAGTTGTCCCGCAGCATGTGGGAATCCCAGTTCCCTGACCAGGGATCAAACCTGCATCCCCCCATTGTAAGGCGGATTCTTTACCACTGGACCACCAGGGAAGTCCCACCATCCGTGTCTTTTTTAACTGGAAAACTGAAGGAGAAATCAGAATGAAAGCTCTCCAAATAACCAGAGTCATCTGTATTGGCATAACAGGAGGGAGATAAGTGCTGGGAGTGTGACCTAAGGGGCCTCGGGGCCAACATCTGGGTCATGCTAACTGGGAATGGGCTTTGAGGTAATTTCCAGACTGAACTATAGGGTTGGCTCGGCTACATGAGGTAGCCAGGCATGAGGCCCTCCCTCTGTCAGCTCTGTGTGTGTCCCCCAGCTCACAGTCAGTTGAAAAAAGTGCTTTCTCCAATAAACCCAGCCTTTCTTCCCTTTGAAACTCCCGTGTGGGCCCCCAGAACTAAGACCCAAATACATTGGCTATAACAGTGGCCCTGTTAGTGACACTCCTTTAATACATAATAGTGATTCCATGGAATGAATCTCTGCTCTCCAAAGCTGAGATAGTCTCCTTGGCATGAAATCCTTCAAGCAAACCAAGAGGAAAAGCCTACTCCTATTAAAGGAGACCTCCTTAGCCTCACAGACTTCAGTCAAGGAGAAACTCACTAACACCTAAGTAAGTTTCCAGAACAATTTAGGTCAGTAGATTAAACAGTTCTTTGAAATGGGACTATTTGCAAATTGACTGGGAAAGCCTGTGATGTAGGAGAGGTAATTTGCATGCTGTAGACCAAGAGTTAGAAATTTGAGTTCAGTTCCCTACTGCGACTCTTCCTGACTTGAGGTATAACCTTAAGAACAACTTAGTTGACTTAAGTCTCAGTTTTCTCACGTGTCGAATGGGAAGAACAGTAATTACTTACAGTGGTTGTTGCAGGGATATGCCCAGAACAGCCCCTGACTGTTTTTACCTCCAACTTGGACTAAACAGAATACAAAGAACAGTGAACAAAGTATTTTTGAGATGTTTCACTTGTAAGAACTTGTCTTTGATTACTTCAAAGAGTGGAGATAGACACTAATTCTGTTAGCTGAGGTCAGCACTAGAAGAACTAGATGCCTTCTTTAGCTGGGGCCCATTCAACTGTCTCCTGCCTATTGTCTGATGGGCAGCTTACACTTACGACCTGAGCTTCAGGGTCAGGCTGATGCTTGAGTAGGGATTCTCAGTGCTGCTATTTCTTTGTCTACTGCTGTATAACAGGACAACACAAACATAGCTTCTGGGCTCACAGAGTTGCAGCTCGGGACCTGGCACAGGCAGTCTCTGCTCCACGTGGGGCCCTGCTCCCTACCCTCTGCCTGGCTGCAACCCCAGGAACTCACCATCTTTCCCGAGGCCCCACAGAGAGGACTATGACCTGCTCTGTCCAGGGGCCTGGTGAGCGTGTGGCCTCTGTTTAACCCTTCACCCCAACCAGCCCTGATGGAGACACACTCACATGTACACACACACACATACACAGATGCACATGAGTGCACACCCTGTGCACACAGGCACACACATCCATTAACGCACGGGTACGGCATGGGGAAATACATGCATGACAGGTAGATGCACATACACTTGAACCTGGCTGCCCTCCATCACAGCAGCCAGCCACGGAGAGATGGGGATTGCTCAAAACAGCCCTTGTTCCTGCCCTTCCCCGACGGTGCTGGGGCTACTGGACCAGCTGAAGGAGACCAAATTGCCCAGCACCAGTTGAGAGAGGCCATGCGGTCCCTGGGAAGGTCATCCAGCCCCCCTGCTGCTCCCACCACCACGCTCAGATGCCTGGGCACTTTCTCGTGCAGAGCTTAGTCACGGCTGTTGCATTTCTGGAAAGGATGCTGTGTCCCCGGCACCTTGCCAAGTATTTTACACACCTCCCCTCACTTTATTCTCACAGCAACCCAGGAGGGGGCCTGTCAACAGCATGCGACTCCTGCCTGCTCCTTGAACAGCACAGGCAGCCTTCACCCCTTTGGAGCCCTGGACACTAATAGCCCCAACTGGAGGCCATGTGCCATGACCACGTTCTGGCCATGCTGCACGGTGTCCACCTCTGCACGTGCAGCAGGGGCTGTGGGCAGCTGGTCACCCCATCTTCAGCAGCTCCTGGCCTTCCCCAGGGGAGAGCATTCTTGGGCCCCACACCACTACCAAAGCAGAAAAGGATGCTACCAGCTGCTGCTGCCTACTTTCTAGGAACATTTCAAGAAATCCTTCCCGTCAGTTCATGTGACTTCCTGAGATGTAGTGGACTCCTCTAGTAGCTGGCCCCCTGCCCCGATCCTGGTCTCAGTTTCGGAGGATGTGTGCCTCAGTATTCTACCAAATTTCTACCTCCAGAAAGCGTTTCAGACAATAAACCCAAGCCCTATCGTTGCGATCTCCATAATCAAGTACAGGTGTCTCCTGATTGTCGACAGTGCATTTTACGCCACTTTGCTTTTACGGAAGACCTACGTTAGTACCTGTTTTCACGAAAGGCAAAAAATCTGGAGAGGATTTTCACTTTTATGAAAAAAGGCGAAAAGCGAAAATAAGAAATAGCGTTCAGTGTTTGTTTGCAGAAACTGTTACAGGGCACAGCCAAACTCCTTCCCCAGAAACCACACTCAGCTTCTCAGCATGAAGCCTCCACAGCTTTCAACTGTATCTGTGAGCATCTGTGCTTTATCTCAATTGATTATTTTCATCCAATAGCAAATGTGTCCTAAGGTAATTACTTCTTTGCTTTATGATGCCATTTTGGCTTACAAAAGTTCTGTTAGGAATGCTCTACTTTCAGGTAGCAGGGAAACCTATCCTGAGGTATCCAGTGTACTCCCTGCTTTCTGAGCCTGAGGACCCAAAACATTCTGAGAGCCACTGAGGTCAGCTCCCACCTGTGGCTGTTCCCTTGGGTGTGCCCATGGGGCAGACATCAGTGAGCAACCTATGAGAATCTAATGTTTTCTTAATCCCAAGAGATGGAAATTTCTTAATGCATTCCTGTTGTGAAATCAAGAATGTCAGGCACCCTGAGTTATTATCACACCAGTCATTGCTGCCAAAATTCCTATTCAGTACGAAGAACCATAGTCAAAATACTCCTTGCCCCTCAAAATATTGTATGTGAATATTTTTACTAAATGAACATACTCTATAGGAGGGAAACACAGTAGGAAGAAAAATGCAATCAAAAATAAAGGCTCACTTAAAATCCATCCTAACCAGATTCCTCAAAAAATTTAAAATGGAATTACCATATGACCCAGAAATTCCACGTTTGGGTATATACACAAACAAAATGAAAACAGGGTCTCAAAGAGATGTTTGGGCATCCGTGTTCACAGCATTCACAACAGCCAAGAGATGGAAACTACCCAAGTGTCCCTTGACCAGATGAATGGATACACAAAATGTGGTCTACCCACACAGTGGGATATCATCAAGCCTTAAAAAGGGAGGAGATTCTGACACATGCCATAGCATGGATGAAGCTCGAGGCCATTCTGCTATGTGAAAAGAGCCAGACACAAAAAGACTGTGTGGTTTCACTTATATGAGGTGCCTAGAATAAGTAGGCAAAGTGATAGAGGCAGAAAGAATGGTGGTTACTAAGAGGAGGGGGAATGGGGAGTCAGTGTTTGATGGGGACAGAGTTTCAGTTTTGCAAGATGACAGAGTGTTCTGGAGAATGGTTGTACAAGGACATGTACTGAATGCCACTGAACTCTTCACTTAAAAACAGCTAAGATGGTAAATTTTATGTTATGTGTATTTTACCACAATTTTAAAAATATTTCTCCAGGTAAAAAAAAATCCATTATAACCAATACATCAGCTGTAATTTTCTGGCTGAATGTACTAAATGCTGCTTTCTTTTTGCAAGATTCGCCCACACATGAAACATCTTCAGGGAGAGTGGCAGTAATTAGCCCCAGGATCAAAAGAGTATGAGACTGAGTTCTGGAATTTCCAGTTTAGCCACCAGCACTTGGATTTTCTAACAGCCCACAATGAGGAATGCAGCCAGAGATAAATAAATGAACCATGAGGTAGAACTCATAAATACCAACCCAACTCAGCAGCATGACTCACAATAGCCCCCAAATGGAAACAACCCAAGTGTACATCAACAGTTGAATGGGGAAGCAAAATGGGGTATATCCGTACAATAGAATACTGCAATAAAAAGCAAAGACTTTAAAAGAAAAAAAAAAAAAAAAAAGCCCTTACAAATGCTGCAACATGGATGAACCTTAAAAACATTATGCTAAGCAGAAGAAGCCAGACACAAAAAGCCAGGTATGCTTTCTTCCCTGGCTGGCAGCTTGGAGGCCCCACGATGCCTGGAGTTACTGTAAAGGACGTGAACCAGCAAGAGTTCGTCAGAGCTCTGGCAGCCTTCCTCAGAAAGTCCAGGAAGCTGAAAGTCCCTGAATGGGTGGACACTGTCAAGCTGGCCAAGCATAAAGAGCTAGCTCCCTACGATGAGAATTGGTTCTACACACGAGCTGCTTCCACAGCACGGTACCTGTACCTCCGGGGCAGCGCTGGGGTTGGTTCCATGACCAAGATCTACGGGGGGCGTCAGAGGAATGGTGTCATGCTCAGCCACTTCAGCAAAGGCTCCAAGAGCATGGCCCGGCGGGTCCTCCAGGCCCTGGAGGGGCTAAAAATGGTGGAAAAGGACCAAGATGGGGGCCGCAATCTAACACCTCAGGGACAGAGAGATCTGGACAGAATCGCTGGACAGGTGGCAGCTGCCCACAAGAAGCATTAGAACAAATGATGCTGGGTTAATAAATTGCCTCATTCGTAAAAAAAAAAAAGCCAGGTATTATATGATTCTGGTTATATGAAATGTCCATAAAAGGCAAATCTCTAGAGACAGAAAGCAGATGAGTGGTTGCCCGGGGCTGGGGAAGGGGAAAAGCAGAAATTACCTGCAAAAGGGCATGAGGTGACAGGATGCTCTAAAACTGGGTGGTAATGATGTTTGTACAACTCTGTAAATTTGCTAAAAATCATTTACTTATACACTTTATCGTACGTAAATTATACCTCAATAAATCTGTTCTTAAAATTTTACGTTAAAAAGTACATATCAACAGAGACACAGTCAATGAATACTTTGTCTCTCAGGGTGAGAGTACAAGGCAGACTTTTAAATTGGACCAAAGAATGTGCACTCTGCTGCCTGTCTGTCTGCTATCTAATGCTGTGTGTCCCCCGCTAATCATCCACCCTGAATACCAGAATCTCCGGCTTTCCTCTGAGAGTTCAAGCCTGAGTGCTGTGAACTCACTCTGGTAAAAGATGGCTCAAGACATCTCATAGGCAGTCCACAGGACATGTCAACTGTCCTTACATTAGATTCTATTTTCCGAGAGAAATATACCTGCGTCTTATTGCCAAATTATCATGGTACCCCAATAAATGAATCCATCCAAATAATATATAATAGTATACCCTTGGCTTCTATGGGGTGACTGTATACAACTCATTCATTTTTAAGATGCATTTTTTTAAGATTAAGTATTTCTATGTCTTTTGCAAAATCAAAGTTGAAGAAATTGTTACCCAAGTTGCCTTAAGTAAATTCCACCTAGAATTAACATTTCCCTGTGCATGAAGTTCTATTCTCCAGCTGTTAGATAACAAAAAATGATAGACTCATTCATTAAGATAAAAGTCGATGAATTTCTCTCCTTGCCAGGGCTGTCAGAGCTGATTCTAATCAGGCCGCTAAAGGATGTCCAAAGAAATAAAAACTAATTCCTCCCTACTCCTTGTAATAGGACTTGTTCTGTTTTTACTATTCAAGTTTATAAGAGTCTTTAACTTTGCAAGATGTCAAATTCTTTTGGGGTATTTGAAACATGCATTTCTGCTCCAATTATTGACGGATATTACCCGTCACCAGGCATTTATGATATAAACAGTATCATAGCAGGCTGTAAAAGTGGTTAGCTTTGGAAACTTGGAATGAAGTAAAAACAAGGGCAAGTGGCGGAAGGTGCGTTCTGAGAAGTCTCCCTCTCCACGTCTGGACTGAGGGGAGAAGCCCTTCCTGATTACAGAAGTTCCGAATTCATGAAAGGAATGAAAGTCATTTCACCATGAGGTGTTTCACTTTCAAAGGAATAAAGGAAGAACAGGATAAATGTACCTCTTTTTCAAGGCAATGGTGTTTAAAAACTTCTCTGCACATATGCCAGGTTTCCCCCAGAGCGCTGGGGGTGTCAGCTGATGGTGGGGGGAGGAGTGACAGAATATGTAAGAATCCCAGAAAGGCTCCAGGTGGTCCTCCCAGGACCAGCATCCCCAAACACGGCAATCCAGCAGTGCAGCCAGCTTGCATCTGCTGTGTTATCGGGCTTCGACATGGTATTTTGTTTGATGAAATGGTCTGGTCCTTCAAATAGAAAAACTACTATTATAAAACATTTACAATCCAACTGGGGAAGTGTGATGTGTAGAAGGCAGGTCATTGTGCTCTTGCCTCCGTCCACTGTGACCAAGCAACCAGCATCTCAGATCAGGGCAGAACTCGAGACCATCTCCTGACCTCCTCTTGGAGAAAGCTGCCAGCATAGGTACACTTGGTCAAGTGGTCACTAAGGTGATACTGAGGACGCGGGCCAGTCTCTGACCAGAGAAATAACAGCGAAAGGTATCATCTGTCAAGTGCCAAGTGAATGTAGAGAACAAATGGAAAGAGAGTGAGAGGAGAGAAGTGGGAGCATCTGAGAGGCTCCATGACATCCTGCCTCCAAACAGGACATCCGAGGACATGCTAATTTCTGGGCTCGCCAACAGCTGAAATTTCGGGAAGAATTGTCTTATCTGCTGTCTCCCCTGGTCCAGCACTCCTGTCTTCCCCATCATCCAGTGCACACGCCCACCTTCCCTCCAAGAGCGCTCCTGCCCAGGGCTCCGTGTTGACAGACCCAGTCTTATGTGCCTCATTTTACTCACCCTTTCCTGCATTACATAAGGTCAACCACACACTCCTTAAAGACTTTCCTCTCTTGGATTTTAACTACACTCCCTGAGTTTTCCTCCTCCCAGGGGTCCTTCCTCTTCAGTACCCAGGATGTTTGTCTAACTCCTTTGAACTGGTTCAGCTGTTCACAGCCCCTAAATGGTGGTGTTCCCTGGGGAAAATTTCCCCTTATGCATGCTCTTTTGGGGATCACATTCATTCATATTCCTATGACTTGAAATACCATCTACATACTGACAAACTCAAATTCACATCTTCCGTCCAGTCTTCGCCCCAAGCTCTGACTCACACACTCAAATGCCAACTGTAAATCTGCACCCAAACTAGCCCTGTGCCGTGCCCTCCGTCACTGACTCTGGGCTGGACAAGGGAGTGGCTTTGACCAACAGTAAGTATAGGAAGGAAATTGGCAGCACCTGCTTTGGCATTTTTGGAACCCCTGAGCTACCATGTAAGGAGTCTACCCTCCTGGAGAGACCATGTGTAGTGTCCCTGAGATGTCATGGAAAAAGAGAGAGGTCCATCCACCCAGTGTCTCAGCTGAGCTCAGCCTCCAACTGTCCCTTCAAAGGCACCAGATATGTGACTAAAGCCATATTGGATGTCCCAACCCTAGCTGCCAGCAGACTGTAGCCACATGAGAGACTCCAATAAGAACCATCACCAAGGAACCATCCAGGTCGGCCCAGTCAGTCCACATAATTTTTGCTCTTTTATGTCAGTAGGTTTGGGATATTTTTTAATGCAGCAATAAATAACCCAAAAGATACCCACAGGTCTCTTGATTTTCCTCTCCAAACCTGGTGCAAAGCCCTCAACTCCACCTCAGTCAATGAAACTGAGGTCCTCCCAGCTGATCTCACTGCAAACCTAGATTCCTCCCTCTCTGACATCCTCCATCTCTGAGCCCACACAGATAGACCCCCTGAAACACGTCTGCACTGCACCTGCCTGGCCCAGGTGGCCGTCACCTCCCCTGAAATAAGGCAAAGTTTCTTAATTGGTCTCCCCTTACTGCTCTTTCCTTTGCCCAATCAATTCTCCACGCAACAGCTAATGATTTTCTTAACATTTAAATCAGATGGGGTCTTCCCTACTTGAAATCCTCCAATGGCTTTTCTTGGACTTAAAGAAAACCCAAGGGAATTCCTTGGCAGTACACTGGTTAGGACTCTGTGTTTCCACCGCAGGGGGCATGGGTTCGCTCCCTAGTCAGGAGCTAAGATCTTGTGAGCCATGCAGTGCGGCCAAAAAAAAAGAAAAAAAGAAAAAATACCCAAGTTCTTTGTCATAGCCTCTACCTTCCCACATCATGGGGCCACTCCTGGCCCTCCCACCTCACCTGTACCACTGACCCCTCCCCTCGTGTCTCTCCTTCCACCTCAGCTGATCCTCCTGCTTGGAATGTCCCACCCACTTCTCCCAAGACCTGTCATCTCAGTGTCAGTGGACCTCCTCAGACAGGCTGCCCTGACCCCTGCAGCAATAACAAAGTCCCTGCCTCCATACCCCTTCATGATCTTCTCAGCCTTTGGATCAGTTCCTTCTTAATGCTTGTTAAATTACAATCGTTTTTTATGGTGCTATTGTTTATTCTAAAGTATCTTCTCCACATAATCTGTGGTCCACCAGGGAGGGCACCAGTGTGTCTATGCAAGTGACAACTGTAGGCCCAGTTGCCAGGCCTGGTTCCTGGCATTCAGTAGGCACTCAGCATTTGCTGAATGAACACATGGGCGTGAGATCTTATTGGTGCATGTTGAGAGTGGATAAAAACTATGAAACATTGGGGTCCCTGGTTAGACACCAGGTAAGGGCCTTGACTCTTGTCATACCAGGAAGGCATAATAAGGCTTTAAGAAATGGAGGGTTGCCACCTAAGCTTCAGGGAGCAGCAGTGAAAAGAGATACATCCCACATCCAAATATTTCGACAGCCTCAGTTCTACATCTGGAATTCAAGGTCAAAGACAGAGAAAGGACCCAAAGGCAAGCCAGCTGCTGTCTGCTATTTTCAAAAATTACAGATTTAACACTTCTAAGAAGTGCTGCAGACTTTTCACAAATACAAGCATGTGCTTCAGTCAGAGTAGTTGATGACTTGCTCAAACGCTGAAGGCTCAGGGACTCATCTCTACAGGACAAAGAAGAAGTGTTGTATCAAAGGGGACTAGGTGAAAAAGCATCCGTGAAGCAGATATTCTCTTTACCTAAGACTTCCTCTTCCATGAAATAGATGTTTTCCTTACATAAGACTTTTACGTAAAGAGCTCTTTGTGGTCACTTATTAAAAAATGGAAAGGAAAAGCAGGTGGTCCATGAAATGTGTCTGCTTCACAAGTCCATGGATGTGTGATCTCGGGCATGAACCTTCTCCAAGCCTCCACACTCTCAGCTCTGGTGGAGGTTGGGGGAGCTCTTGGAACAAAAACAAAACCGTCCTCCTCAACTTATCATGAGGACAAGATCAGATAACTAGGTGAAAGTCGCCATTAGAAAGAGCTGTGTGTGTGTATTTGAAACAGGGTCTCAGCTGAGACCAAACTGAGATTTGCACTCTGGCGATGCCTTCATCAGATGGCAGACAGGTTTCAGTACGCACGATCTGGTTTATTGCCAGATAAGGAGGAAAAGGGATTTCGTGACAAGGACCTGTGGGACTTATCAATATTGTCATTTCAGTCTCCTGAAACACTAACCATGACTATTAAACATTACTGGTTTACTGGAGTAAACATTAACCATATTACTTCTAAATACAGAGAGTCAAAGAGCTATTGCACTCTTTGTATTAGTTGTTTGTGGTGTGCGTGCTTTTTAAGGCTTGAATCAGTAAAACATTTCTTTCTGTTGAAGGGTCCAAATACCTGCTATATGAAGTCCCACATGACAAAGGGACAAGTGTGGTGGATAAAGTAACCCCTACCCCACCCGGTGCCATCCAGAACTGCTCCACACTGGGCCGAGGTGTGCAGGGAACTCTGGACCCGAATAGTTTGCTTAGGGACACCGGGAGTCAACAGCTGGGGCTGCACCCTGGAGCACAAGGGACTGGAGACACTAGTGAGGGGACACTTCACAGCAGCTAAGAGGTCTTCATTCGACAGAGAACTACGTAGAGCAGGGCAGGGAAAGGGGCCCTGGGAGGCCCATAGAATTCCGGAATTAGTGTCATGGTGACCTCTGTTGAGCCAACTTCTGACGGGCCTGCAGATACAGGAGTTGCATGTTATTTTTATTTCGTAAGCATAAAGAAAGCTGCTTTGGGAAAGAAAACATTTATTAACCTGGATCTGAGCCAATCCAAGATCAATACATGCTACAGCACTACCCGATTCCAGATGACCTGTCAGCCTGTCAGGCTTGTGTCATTGCCTCAATGACAACATTGAACAATAAAAAGAGGTCACTGTTACCCAGTCTGTAACACGACCCCTCAGCCTGCAGTCCAGCACCCAGGCCCCTCTCCCTGCTCCTGAGCCCAGGACAGGCCCAGTAGGCAGCTTACTACACCTCAGATGCCTCTGCTCTCCCAGACCTGCCCAACCATCTCCAGCCTTGAACCCATGTCTCCAGAAGTATTTGGTCCTTTAGATTCTCAATGCCTGTTGTTGACATAAAATTATTGTATGTCTATAAAACCGAATATGTTTAGGTGTAAACAAGATCTTGTTTCCTGAGGGGCTCCATGGCAATAGAAATACTTACGGTTCTATGTCAGTGACGGTTCCCTGTTGCTTAGCTATAATTTCAGTCCTATCTGTTCATCCAGTGACTAGCTCATGAAGAAACAGAAATAGGAGACCTGGTTTTCCGGCCTTCTCAGATGTCATCCTAGCATTTGAGTACAGGAAGGTTAGACAATCATTACAACGCTTCTAGGAAACCATGATGATATTTCATCTGGCCTGGCTCAGAATTTTGCTGTTTCACTACTGAACTGTCTTTTGTTACTTGGTCACATCGAGGATTGGTGGAAATAATTGATGGGAAAACAACTGCAATTGTCACCCAAACAAAGCCCCCCATGCCGGCTGCTCTAAAAGCTGGAAACCCAAGTACGAGTGAATCAAGAATTTGATTTTTGACTAAACACAGGCATCAGCCTCAAATGGAAACTGACCAAGGTCTTGCAAAAATCATGCATGATCTTAAGCCAGATTTCAAGGCAAAGGAGTTCCAGAAAGGATCTTGAGGCCAGAAAGCATCCCAAGGGGTCCTCTGCACTTCTAGGTAAAGGCTGAGGATGTCTTTCAAATGAAATCAATTCTCCAAGAGATTAGTCTATGGCTAGAGCTGCTAGTAAATAAGTATTTCTAAGATTTTCCTGTAATAGCTTTCATTGTGAAACAAAGTAGTTCAGCCTGCAGTTGTTGGTGTTTTATTCACACACACACACCCACAAATGCTTTACTGTTACTGCTACCCCTCATTCTTCTCACTTTTTAAATTTGCTGTGCTGGATGAATTACTAATTTTCAATTAATAAGACCTCCCCTAGCTCCTCAATAAAGCCTGGAGGACTCTTATGGTAGTAAATACTTCAAGTATAAAAGAGGCTGAATTCTTCCTCAAAAAAAGGAAAGACATGGTGAAGACAGGAGCAAGTCTTGGTCTCTGCCCTTGACCCCCAGGATTTAATCAGAACTTGCTCCTGCCCTCAGCAGCTCTGTGACATGCTACTTTTGCCTGCCATGCTCTCTCCCACCCTACCCCAGTCACCCCCTCACCAGAACGGATGTCACTCTCCCATGAGGTGGCCCTACATCTCCCTCCCCGTGCCTCTTGTCTGTTCGCCTCTTGCAGAGACAGAAATCTCAAGTCTCAGATTTCCAATGATGGGTTAATTGATGCAATTTCATTTTTTTTCTTAAAGATGAATTTTAACCATATTTTTTGCAAGCTGTCGTGGGGAACATTTGCACATAAGAGCTCCATTTCTAGACTGCGTCATTGTCCCCTAAACTTGAAAACACAGCTTCTTACAATCCTTCCCATAGAATCGCATGGGACACGGCCCAGAGCCCTGGTCCACTCTGAGTGTCCCAAACTGATTCACCCACACAGTAGCTCTGCAATGAAGTCCCCAGGAAGTTCTCTAGGTATGATTATGGGCTGTGGGATAGCACTCGGGGGGAAATATTTTACATATAAAACCAAATGGGATTTAATTTTAGAATTTTATGGGAATTTTTATGTTGAAAAAATATCGGTCCAAATATGTGTCCTGACTTAGGACTCGGAAACTGAGGTATTGTGTTGAAGGCATACAAACCTTTGGAGGCGGTGTTATCATTACGGGCATGGTAGATCTTCCTTACTCTATCATAAGCCCCATGTGGCTGACATGCTTTTCTAGCCATCTCTCTCTTCCCGTGTGAGGCACAGCTAATGCTCGGTGTCCATCTAACACTTTTGCCCTGCACACTGCTTGACTCTAACGCCCAGCCTCTTTAGCAGTTAGATGGGCCACATGAGATGCTTCTGGCAAATGGAATGTGGGCAGAAGTCAGTGCATCACCTTCAAGCTGAAACCTCCCACGGGAACCTCTATACTACTTTGCTCTCGCCTGCTTCCTGGATTCAGAGATTCTTATGGAGAACTCCAAAGCCCTCAAAGGCGTCAGAGCCATCTGATAGAAGGTGCATGACTATTGGGCACAGCACCCCTGCCTCAGTCCTTGGCCACCCCTCAGGGGAGGTGAGGAAGAAATTCCCCTTTACTGCAGAACACCATTGGGTTTGGGGTTTGGGGTGAACGCTGACCACACTGACTGATACACCATGCCATCTGCCTTGCGTTTGAGAGGGCCTCAAAAGACCCATGTTGAATGAATGAATGAAGTCACCAAGAGAGTTGAGAACTGAATGGCTCTGTGCCACACATATGGGTCCATATGAGAAAATCACATACATTAAGAGTTTCAGATATCAAGCGCAGTTCCTTGGCCATCAAGGGACCCAGTGGCAGCGCCAGTAAGACTGACTTCCACTGATCCCTATAACAGAGATCTGAAGATGCTTAGCTTGAAGCAAAAAGGACTTGAGCGGTATGGAAGGTGCCCAGTTCTGGGCTCACTCCCCCAGACAGTCAAGAAGAGATGTACTAATGAGGACACAGATGCACCTGTTGTCTGACGAAGGCCAGCCTCCAAGGTCCTCCAAGGCAGCTCCAAGTTCAGGCAGGGCCTCTTGATGAAGCCTTGCTCAGCCAAGGTATGGACCTCAGCTTGCCCTAGTTGGCAAAACTCCACCAACTGCTAACACACGCTGTCCTCACGTCACCTCCAGCCCAGCCAGCCTAACCTTTAGATGGCAAACTTAGGGAGAGGTTACACACACAGCATGCAGGCCCAGCTTGGTGGGGAGGAGGGGCAGAGAACCAGGAATCCCAGTGGATCCCTTGTGACCGGCATTATAGGAAGCGATTCCAGGGATAGACGGGTAGCATCTAGACTGAACTGAGTCATTGGAGGGAGCGGTTGAGTGTCCATGCATATGGGCTGTTGGGGGTCTTAGAGGTCATCTTTTAGCTGAGAGGGGAAGCTCATAAACAGACCACTGGGACACAATGTGACCAAGCGCTATTAGGCATGTGCACCTGTGCGATCAGAGCATAGAGAAAAGAGCACACTTAAGTCTGTCTGCAGGTGAAAGGGAGGTTCCCTGACAAGACCTGTCAAGGGCCCTTGGTGTCCTGCCCACCTCGCACTGGACCTCCATGTCCTGGTACATACCACCGGCACCTGCCTGAGGCTCTCCAAGGCGGGCTCAACCCATTGCTGGGATAAGCCAGAGAGCTTGCAAGTTGACTGCCTGCCTGCCTGTGGAGCAGAGCTCAGCCAGTGGTGGGGGCAGAGGGGAGGTCAAAGGGTAAACACCCCACTCCCTAGCTCCTTCGCCTCCCAGAGGGGACACTGGCCTGAGGTCCCCAGGGCTGAGCCCCAGGTGTCCACAGTGGTGACAGCTCCCTCCGCACCACTGCCAGTATCTCCAGAAACAACCTCCAAAAGGAAACTCCACTCTCAGTCCTGGCCTCAGGAACCCAAATTGTCCATCAGGTAAAGCCCAAAAAAAGAGCCAGAGAATGTCAGATGTGTCATGGGTCCCCTGCGCATGATCCCCGTATGTGAATAACATCCCAGCCTTGAGAACTGGCTCAGCCCTTCTCCACAGCCGGGCTGTAAGGTGAGAGAAGTAGGCAAAGAGATTGTCCCAAGACACTGGTAACATGTCTACCCACAAAGACGTGTACAAGAAGGGGCATGACAACTTTGCATTGTTATTACTGATTGCCCCAACTGGAAGGAACCCAGGTGTCCGCCGGCAGGAGAACTGTGGAGTGTCTGCACAACGGAGTACAATTCAGCAATAATAGGGAACCAACTGCTGATACATCCAAAGAAATCTCAAAAACACCCCAAACAAAAGAAGCTTTGCACAGAAGCATATACACGCCATAGATTCCATTCTATGAAGTTCTAGAAGAGGCAATGCTAAACTAGGGGGATAAAAGCCAGACAGTGGCTGCCACTGGGATGAGGGGCAGGGATTCACTGAAAGGCATGAGAGAACTTTCTAGGGTAATGGGAGTGTTCCATATCTTGATAGGGTTTGGATTACACAGGGGGATCATCAAAGTGTATTAAGATCTGTCTGTTTCACTGAATATCTCTTACCCCTCCAAGAAAAAAAGTGAATAAAGATTGAACTCTAGTTAATGATGTGTGTGAAGTGTTTACAGATATGAGAAATTTCCTGTGCAATGCACGAAAAATATGAAATGGATGGGTGAATGACAATGGGACAGAGAGAAGGAAAGATGGGTGATGAAGCCAGTGCAGCAAAAGGTGAACCCTGGAATCAAGATGTGGGAAGATGGGTGTTCACTGTACCATTGAATCAACTTTTCTGCGTGTTTGAAAGTTTTCATAATAAAATGTTAGGCAGGAAAGGGACCACGGTGCCATGTTGGGAGCAGGACCTGGCCCACAGCGACAAGAGTACTGAATGGTCTAAGGTGGAGAGACTTGATCACACTAATGTTGAGAAAGGTTAACAGAGAACCAGACTGGCATCATGCAAAGTGGTTGAGAGCACAACTGTTGCCATAGTCCAGGCATGCCTTGGGCCGAGGAGGACACGTGTGACTTCAAGAGACACACAGAATGCAGGGGTGCCAGGGACTGGGGGTGAGTGCCCCAGGAGATGGGGGGGGCAAGGATCAGGGTGACATCTGCTTCCTGGTTATGGGTGGATATGGACCAAGCTTCTAAGCTGTAGATGGGAGAGCTCTGGGTGTCTACAGGACAGGTGTCCTGCCCCTGCATCCTCCCCTCTTTGTTAGTGGCTGTCCCCTAGAAGACAAGAGGGAGATACATGTAGGAACTTAGGATACCAAAGGCTGAGAGCCCAGCAGATGTCTTTTCCCTGTAATACGGTAATAGGGAAGAACAAATCTGACTCCATATTGGATCTGTTTCTTTCACTTTAACCTTTGTATTCTATTTTTTGCTACAAATTAATCACTAAAAGGATGTTGCCTAGAAGCTTAAATTGTACATAATGACCCATCTTTGGGAGCCTTGCCTCCCATGTAATGAGTGTTATACTAAAATACCTTTGTTTAGTTTACAGGAAACATCCTGACCAGGCCCACCTATGAATGGCTGCAGGAAGGAAGAAATTAATACATCTCCTCCGGAGTCTGGCCAGAACCAGGAAATATTTGACTTTACCCACTCTCCTTTTAGTATAAAAGAAACCGGAATTCTAACTGAGGGAAAGGTGGTTCTTAGGGATGCTAGTCCACCATCTTCCTGGTCTGCTGGCTTTCCAAAGGAAGTCGCTATTCCTTGCCCCAATAACTGGTCTCTCAATTCATTTGTCTGTCATGCAGTGAGCAGGAAGTGCTTGGACTCAGTAGCAAGACCAGGAGTGGCCCAAGGAGACAGATGTGGAGAGGAGACAGAGAGACAGAGCGGAGACAGAGCTGGGGAGAGGTACAGTGGTCTTAGCCTGCAGACGGGACCCCTCCCAGCCAGGAGACCCTCCTGCCTCCGCCAGCAGCCCCCACTTCCCCTGAGACCAGCTTCAGCTGAGACCCCCTGCAGGGCCCTTTCCCACTGTCTGACTCCCTTTTCCGCTAGCAGGGAGCCCATGTGGGCACAATGCTGTCTGTCCCAGCTGGACTCGGGCTATTTCAGAGGTGTCAGCACACTCTACCAGGCCCTGTTCACGCCAACAGGAGAACCTGGTCACCTGCCCCCGAATGTACAGGCTTCCAAGCCCAGTACAGTGTGTGAAAGAGGAAAGGAAAAATCACCCCATCATTTGCAGATAAAGGTGTTCCCAGGATACTGGGTGCAGTTTTGGATGTTCTGGGCTCCTTGTGTGATGTCTCCCATTCACTGGAACAGGGATACTGTGTGAATCAATCCCCAAAGAAGTACGTGTGGGTAGAACAAACCCACTTAGAAGATACCGGTGTTTAAAAGCCTGCAGGCTGGTATGATTGTCCAAAGTGGTGTTTCACTTCTTTAAAGAGAAGTGTTTTTCTGGATCTCCAGGAGGAGGGCACCTATTCCTGTGACCACAGCAATGCCCTAAGGGCATTGTGGTGAAATGCCTCCTGAACATGGGCTGTCCCAAACGACCCACCCTGCAGCCCCAGGCCTGGATAACTGAAGAGAATGTGCTGGAAGGATCCATCAGGCCAGCCCACACAACAACCTGAACCTGGGAACTGGATATGGACAGGATTTAGGAAACACTCACCTTTAAAAGGAGAAGAGCAGTGGCCTCCCCCAGGGCCCTGTAGAAGGCCCGTGGGCTCTGTGGGAAGATGGCCATGGCTCAGAGGCCCACGGATATTCCCATTCTCCTCCAAGGAAGCAATACAGCCTAGAGCTTGGGCGCCTGGCCTCTGACATCGAACACTGAGTCCAGATTCTGCTGCACCCCCTTCCCAGCTCTATGTGCCTGCCTCAGTTAACTCATATGTGTGGTGACAATGATGTGGCCTCTCCGGGTGATGGTGAAGGCTCAGTGGACATTGTGCTAATAAGGTGTATTGCACAGCCCTGCTCATGCAAGCTCTCACCATAAGGAACGGCCAGGAAATCACAAAGCCCAAAGGAACCAGCCGGAGTCAAGTCCTTGGGACTATCCAAGCCCAGGACATTTCAGGCTCCATAAATGGCCTGTGCTATTTCCCCCCACTCCCTGCTCTGCTGCCTCCTTTTTTTGGCCACGCTGCACAGGGCTTGTGGGATTTTAGTTCCCTGACCAGGGATTGAACCTGGGCCCTCAGCAGTGAGAGTGCAGAGTCCTAACCACTGCCCCGGTCTGCTGCCCTTGAAGGAAGTCCTGAAGCCGCTGAGGTCCTCCTTGGCAGAAAAAAAAACTGATCACAATATTAATAGCTTCTATAAATAAGCAAATGCTACACAACCGAGGGGACTTTGGAGAAGGTGTTGAAAAGAATGCAATGTTTGAATTTCACAAACAGGAGGTTGAGCTAAAGAAGCCAGACCCAATCTTACAAAGCTCCAGGACAGATGAAAGCAAGCAAGTGGTGGTATCAGAGGTCATGATAGTGACTGTCTGTGACTGTGGTCACTGGAGAGGCACAGGGGGCGTCTGGGGCTGGCAATGTTGTTTCTTGAGCTGCTTACACACGTAGGTCACCTGATGAAAGTTTGCCATCACCATACAAACAAAGTGTGCCCTTTTCTATATGGACATTACATTTCAATAAAGGATTCCCCAAAATGCAATGACTCATACCGTTCTAACCTGGGAAAGATCAGAGAGTGAAACCAACATGTTGCAGTTAAGAATAATATAATCAGCAGGCTGGTGCTGGAACTGTGATGTGAGTTGTTAACCACTTACACACTCTGTCCCAGCCCCCAGTGCCCCGTGGCCTCGTGAGACAGGCTGAGACCTGGGACCCTTCCCCGTAGTGCTGCAATTCTTGCACCTGGACCCACCTCTCCTCCAGCAACAAAATACAAGGAAACTATATTGGACAAAAAATAACTGTGTGCATTACCAGTCAGAGCAAATTCTGGACAAAAGATACCAAGAGACCAAAAAACCCAACTGCCACTTTTGAAGAGCCTGGAGCAAAAGCAGGTACTGCGCATGCCCCCCTGCACTCAACACCACCAAAGGGGTAGGCAGACCACCAAAGCCACCCTTCCTCCTGCCCTACCCCTGGACCCACCCCTACCCTCACCCTATATAAGGAACAAGCTCTCCCGCCACCCCTCCCACCTCAGGGAGCGAGCAAGCAAGGGAAACTGTTGTTCGCTCTGGCTCCCCGCTGCTGCATCAGGGGCCTCAGTAAAGCCTTGCCTGAATTTCCTGTCTGGACTTTGATCAATTTCTACTGATGAAGGAGGCCAAGAACGCTGGTCCGTAACACTGGTCCCCAGCCCTTCCTCTGGACACACCACTGCTTTCCCCCCTCACCAACACTCATTCAAAGAGAGGGACCCCTGGCACAGTGGGATGGCGGGGCTTCAAACACACATGTCCCTCCACCCTGGTCACCATCCATTCCATGTGGCTGCAGCACCCCCCCCCCCACTTGCTGGAGCAAGCTTCGTGAAATAGATAAAATGATTAAAATCTAGGTTTTTTTTTTTTTTTTTAATAAACAAATAATACACATCAATCTATTAACTGTGGCTGCCACTGGGGTCTGACCAGGAAAGATAAGGGAGGAAGTTGACTTTTTCAATTTAAAAAAAAAAAGGAAAGGAAAGAAAAAGAGAGGGGTGTTTTTTCAAGAGGGGGTCAGGTTTTTCCTTTATTTTTCAAATTAAAGAAGACATAAATCATTATTTTAAATTCTACACACACTGGATATTTTTAAATATGTTTTAATATTTTAATGGTAACACATCAATCTAAGCAACTCCTGAGAAATAGCCTTGCAGACAGTGAGCCTGAAACTTCTCTCTTGGATCTTGAAGACTCTCTTGGGGTCAAGGTCTGGACACCGCACGATTTCATAATTAAGCACATCTTATGTTAACATGGCTCTTTCATTGTCTCAGAATGTTGTGTAAGTGTTTTGTCATGTTTGTGTACACTTACAGGGTCTTCCCCTAACTTGATTATCAGATCTCGAGGCCAGGTTCGGGGAGACTCCCTTTCCCAGAGGTCCTATTCCCTAGTATTCTCACACCCTGCAAAAGTGTGCAGGATGGAGAGTCCGGACAAAGCTCTGGCCTCTTTATGGAAACCATCACAGGGACACTGTGACAGGTTTACAGATTTTGTTATTCAGAGATGCCACCCCGAGTATGCATATGTCTACATATGTGCATATCCATCCCACATGCTCCCCTCCCACTGAGGGGAGATCTTTGTCCTCTACCCTTGAACCAGGGTGATACATGCGTGGAGGTGGAAGGGATGCTGCGTGATTCTCAGGGTGAGGTCATAAGTAGCACATGGCTTCCTCCCGACTCTCTGAGGACTCGCTCGGCCACCATGCAGTGAGGAAGCCCAACTAGCTGACATGGCGAGAACTGAGCCCACACCGATTGTCAGACTTATGAGTGAATGACCACTCAGATCATCCAGACTCCAGCCTTCAAGTCTCCCAGGTGAAGCAGAGACAAGCTGTTCCCACTGTACCGTCTCCAAGTTCCTGACTCACAGAACCCATGGGCATAATCGGTGGTTGGTTTTCACCACTAAATTTTCAGGTGGTTCATCACCACCCCAATTACCAACAGCTCTTGCTCATTACAGGGGAGGTAACAGAGAGGCAGGGCCCTCAAGCTTGAAAAGACCCCTTTGTGACATCAACTGGTCTGACACCGGCACCACCACTGCCCCACGCCCCTAACGTGCCCTCTTGGCCGGCAACACTGTGAACACCATGTGGAAAATCAGGGGAAATTCAGGCAGTTCTCATAGCTCTTGAGTGCTACAATGTAAGGGGACTGTTCTGCCCACCTCAGGGCTCATAACCAAACTAACAGCAAAGTACAACTCTCTCCACACCTAGGAGGACGAAGACCAAGAGAGGCCAGGCAACCCACAGACACTGCTCCCCGGGGGGAGGCTGACCTCTGGCCCCCAGCGTCAGCATGGCCCTCCGGCCCAGAGCCCGTCCAATTCCTTTAATGACCCTCTGCTGCCTGCAGCCCTCTCCCCGCTCTGGCCCACCAGGCTGCCAGGCTGGGAGCAGCTGTTTCAGGGCCATCGGCAGAAGTGGTGACTCCATAAGGCACATCTGGTGCCCCTCCTGCTTCCAGGCACCTCCCTCGACAGACTTGCCTGCAACTGGGGTCCGGCCACCTTCACTGAGTAAACAGCAGGAGGACAGGCATCCTCTCCCAGCGCCGATCCCAGAGCAGCAGCCCATGGCCTCCGGATCCCACAGCAAATCCTGTGGGAACTCAGATAACCGTGAGCTGCCTGAGTCACCCAGTACCCCATAGTTTAGCTCAGCCCACACCCATCGAGCCTCAGCACTCAGACGCTGGCTGGTCCTCAGGGAAGGTCGGGGAGGTGGGTAGGGTGATGGGGTGCAGGCCTTGGAACCTGACCACCTGGTCTGAATCCAGACATCCCCACTCACCTTGTGACCTAGGAAATGTAACCTCATGAAGCCTCACTTCTCTGTAAAAGGCAGGCAAGATGCCCATCTGTGCCATGAAGCTGTTCCAGCACCACAGCCCCTGTAAGGTGACAGTTCATGTGGAGCTCTCATCCGTGCCTGACACAGAATGGGCCTCCATTCACGGTTTCTGGGAGAGGCAGCAACGGGTAGCACGAGGCCTGCCCTGCCCCGGCAAGGGCGCTGAGTGCAGTCGCCCCAGAGACAGGCGACTCCCAAGGCCACTGACTGGTGCTCCACCGGCCAGGCTCCTGTCCCACACCCACTGCTCCTGCCACCTGCCCTCAGGAGGACCCCCGGCTACCTAGTCGGACAGGGATCTTCGATGACCCCTGACATGAAGGCACTTTCCCGGTTTCTCCCGACCTCCTGAAGCTGCAGGAGGGGCTGTGAGGTAGCTGCAGTGGCCTGGGAGCCCAGAGACCTGGTTCTGACTCCAGAACCTTCTGGAAACCTTCGCATCCCAGTTCAGCCATTCTGTGACTATACATTGCCTGCCTGGAAGGGATGATGCCTGAGAAGCTGCCAGCACAGAGCAGGTGCCTAGACACACCTCACAGCACCCTGGGCTCTTAGGCATTCCTGTCCCTGACGGCTTGACGGAGCTGATGGTGTGATACACTTAGCCTCTTTCCCTGCAGGCGTGGTCAGTTCCAGCCACTAATAACAAGCCTGGGTCCCATGGCCTGAGTCTGTCTTTCTGAGGACCGGGTCTCTCCAGAAGGGCAGTGCCAGCCCAGGGTGGTGCATCTGTGCGGGTTTTCTTGGGGGCCCACTTTTGGGGAAGAAGAGTGGAGGCCCATCGCCCTAAAGTTTGGGGTGTGCCCTCTGGATTTCCTGCATAAATTCCCAGCCAACAGAGGAGGTGGTAGGCTAATCTCCTCCGTTTGTAAAGGAGACAGCCTCTTATCAGCAATTCAAGTTTGCACATGAGCATGTAAAATGGACTTTCCCTCTTTTAATCATACAAGGTCTTTGAGGAATTTTTGTTTCCTTCCTGCATTCTGCTTTTTCTTTTTGCAGCTTTTCTCTGTCCTCTTTCCTTTCAAAACAGGACTCCTTAACCCTGGAAACCATGAAAGTGCTTCTGTGTCGACGTCCTTTGGAAATTGCACACACAAGGTGCATCACGTGCATGTGTGCACGTGTGTGTGCATCTCCTCAAAACAGAGTCCACGGCTTTCAGCAGATTCTCAAAGGGGCCCTGACCTTACACAGGCCACCCCGTTATTTCTGAGTGCTTAGTTGGCTGATTATCACTGTCTCTGGAGCCATCCTTTCATTTTTTGTGCTTTTCCATGAGAAATGGGCAGCCTGTTCCCTACAAAGAATGACAATGTCCACCTCCTTCCCCTCCAAGTTGCCTTCCCCACCCTTTCTCGACCCTTTGGGGCCTTCTGTCCTGGTTCAGCCGAGCCCCTGAAGGCTAAGGGGTCCAGCAGGAATGGGCCAGCTGCTTCAGGCCCCAACATACAGCCCAGAAAGCTGCTGGGTACCAAGTTGTTCCTGGTATTTTCAGGACCATTCAGTGAGACTCGATGGAGTGGCCAGCTTTCCATTACTTGCCACCGAGGGGTGCTGATGAGACCAGGTGCCAGTGAGGCATGGGTCCAGCCCCAAAGGACTCCACTCTGCACAGAAAGCCCTCACAGACCCCATGGAAAGTGGCATGACAAGCGACAGCAAACGCACGGGGGCCCAAGAGGACAGCCAGTGGGCTTTAACTTACTCCTGCAGTGAACTTCTGGACGCGGTGGGAAACGATGTTCTCAAACTACCCAGGGTGGTGAAGGACCAGTGTTTTCTGTTCTTTAATTCCAGTGCATTGCAGATTGGTGCTTTTGTGAAATGCATTGCTAGAACAATGACCAAGGGCTTAACCGCGGCCCCTACCTCTCATCGCTGTAAAAGTTTGTACTTACTGTTGAGTTCTGTGTTTACCTCTTAGCAGAGCAGTAACGGCTCACAGCTCTGCATCCATCCACAAACCAGGCTTTGTAGCCCCCTGGTGCGAAACACGCCTCCCAGCCTGCCCCGAGAATGAAGCAGTCGGATGTTCCTCTTCACTCTTAGAGGCTGGATCAGTCCAAGGGCTGAATTCCTGGGGCTGTTAAACTCGGGCACTTCAGCCTGCTGTGAGCTCAAAACGAGCAAGCTGTGGCAGTTCTATAAAAAGGCCCTGGGCGTAGAGATACCAATGCAGGCAGCTGAAGGGGCTGGACACAGCAGATGGGCAAGACCCACGGTGTGTGCGCAGGCCCCGTGATGTCTGCTCCTGCAAGGATCCCTTCCTGGGGGCCTCTCTGGGGGCCTTCAGGGAGAGAGATTACTGAGGTGTTTTGGAGGAAAAACAGTTGGGCAATAGGTGGAGAGGGAGGGAGGGGTATTTCAGGAGGCTAGCACATGGCAAAGGCAGGTAGGTACAAAATGCAGGGGGTGGGGGATCCCCCCGTGTGATGCAGGAGGGGGTTCTGGACCACACAAGCCCTAGCAGGCTGTGAGTGAGCGGCCAGCTGGCCCTCTGCTTCATCCTGTAGCAGGAAAGCTCCACTGCAGTCAGCCCTTCCTGTCCTCTCTCTGCTGGGGGCTGGCTGGCAGGTGACATTTAAACGCACATCCCTGCCCTTCTGGGGGTTCCAGCCTGCAGCGGTGGCTGTGATTTCCCCTCCTCATTCAAAGGTGAGGACTCTGAGGGTCAACTACCAGGTGACCAGCAGGTGTCGGCTGAGGTCTGAGCCAACGCCCCGCCCTGCCCTGTCCCTGAGCTGCCTCTTCCAGCACCCTGGATCCCCGCAACCCATTCCCTTACAAAATGGTTGGGAAAACAACAAAATCACGTTGGCGTTGGAAGTGGAGCCAGACATCTGTTCGCACATTTAACACCCTCTCGTGCGTGTCTTTGCAGAAGCCTCATCGTTCAGGCTAGCCGGACAGGTGATGGTGGTGGGTGAGGTAAGCATGGCCGCAAGCCCTCCATACGCTGCAGGAAAACTTTGCCCCACGCCCTGCAGCTCGAAGGCTCTCTGAATTGGCCCTGGGAGTCATTTAAGGTGACTGGCGTGCCTGCAGGGAAGCACCGCCACCCTGCTGGACGGCACAAGATTGGAGTTTTCCCACGAAAGGAGTCCATGCTTTAGGGGCGTGTTCCTGCCCACGTGCCCGTGCCTCTCCTTTCTGTGACCCAGCCAATGCTTCCGAGAGACGTGCAGAGCCTAACTGCCCCTCACCTGCCTCCCCATGCAGTGCAATTCAGATCAGGCAGATTCCAGAGCTTCCCAGCCCATCAGCTTGGCAGAGGCTGAGCTGGGACCCCACGGCTGCTAAAAATGGCTGTTTCGCCCATCCCAACTGAAAGAGGCACAGGCTAACATTCTTGTCATAGTTGGAAGTGGTCCAGGTCCCACTCTCTCTGCAGCTGCTTTCCACCGCAGCCTCCCGGCTCCACCCAGGCCTGGGCGAATTCCTCACACCCAGATCAAAACCAGTCTCTGCTGCAGACAGGAGCGTGGGGTGGGGGTGAGGGGGCCGACTGCAGCGCAGTGCCCAGCAGCCCCGCGGACCACAGGGAAGGGGGCTTGGTGTGCAGCATGCATTCCACCCTCATAAAGTGACTGTCACGTATCCTGGCTGCCCAGATGGGAAGCCTGAGGCCCAGAGTGATTGCGGCCTGACACACCTCATTCACTCAAGTCCCTGCATGTCTGACACCAGGATGCAATTCTATCCACGTGGAAACGTCTTCCTCCTGAGAAAAGCACACAAGTCAGTGTGGTGTCTGCCCCTCCCCAATGAGGGTGGGTCCTTGTGCCTCCTCTGGAGTCTCTGCTGCTCCCTCCCCGGGTGTGTGGTGCCTTCCAAGGCTGCACGCCAACAGCCTTGCAGCATCCGCCTTGTTCACGGACTCTGCCTCCGAAGCTGCAGGTCACCTCAGGAGACACTTGACTGTCCTGAGGCCGCCATGCTGGAAGGAAGCCCAAACCACACAGAGGGGCTCCACTCAGCACATGGATCTGTGGGAGAAACACATCCAGGTGACCCAAGCCCCAGCTGCCCAGTCACCCCCACGGAGTGAGTCTTCCCACAGGCCCAGCCTGAGATCCTGACCTCCAAATCCATGGACCAAGTGAAGTGGAGCTTATTTGGTGCCACTAAGTGTTGGGTGGATGGTGATTTAGCATCAGGTCGCTGAACCTGTGAGTGTCTGGTCTCCAGCAGACACTCCATGGTGCATCACACCCCACTCCGTTCTCTCCACAGCCAAGCCTGAGTGCTTGGTACGCAAAGAACAGCCAGAATCATGATTCTTCAACCCTCCCCTCAAGGAGGCTGCAGTCAAGAAGATGGGAAAAAAAAAAAACACCCTACAAATAACCTGTCACCCACCAGACCCCCAGCCCTGAGTGCAGGGAGAGATGCACACTCATTCCCACACTCCTGCAGCCCGCGGCCAGAGCAGGGCTCTGGGAACCTCAGCAGCCAGGTGAGGCCGTGGGCCAGTTAGTAAGCTCACCAGCCCAAATCCCAGGCCCAGGCCGGTGGTGGGTGCCCTGACACTACTGAGATGGGGACAGAGATGCCGTTAGCCAGGAACTGGAAGCAGGCCCAGGGCAGCAGGGGGCAGTCTGCAAATGGGGGTGCCCTGGACTCTAGAACCAGAGCACAGTCACTCCCAGAGCTGCTGTAAACACTGTAAAGCAGGGGGAGAATCTCTGTGAAGCTCAAACCGTGCCACCCAGGGAAAAGGACGGTGGCCAATCTGCTCTTCATGGGGAAATCACGATGTCGTCTTCAGGCAGCTCGGCTCTTTGCAGGGTCTGTCCTGGGCTTTGTGCCCAGGCAGGTTTTGGAGCCTGTCAGGAGGCCAGGCAGCACTGTGGCCATGCAGCCTGGGGCAGGGGACCCGGGGGCTGCAGACACTCCGTCCTCCCACCGTCTCAGGCCAAGCGTGCACCTGAGCTCTGCTCTTTGATGTCTTGTCTCTGCAGACAAGCCCTCTCAGCTCTCAGGGAGACTGTTAGAAGTGATTCTTAATTTGCCTTTTATCAGAGACCAGAGGAAAGAGTTGAAAGCAGGAGTCGGGAGTTTTCAAAAGAACCTGCAAGACTGGGGAGGGGAGGCAAAGCAGCCTCAAGCCTTGAAAGGAAGCAGACAAATGTCTACAGTCTCCCCAGCTCTAGAGGCCACGTGTTCCCTGGCCTATGATGTGGGAGTCGGGGGTCCTCAGAAAAGCTCAGCTTTGTGTTGGCACAGTGCTGGGGTGTTTCCTTTAGGGTTGGCTTGTGGTTTCATTTGGAGCCTAACCAAAATCTAATTATCAAAACTAAAGGGGCAAGTGCTCTTGGGCTGCATCAAATCACAGCTGGTAGAGCCGCCTACCACCCTGAATCTTCTCATCCCCAGACGTCCTGGCATGTGCAACCTCCTGGGCATTTCAGGTGAGGCAGGGATGCCTCCAAATGAATGAAAATGCAAAATGAGGCAGAAAGCCAGGTGTAGAATAGCCCCCAGCGATCCTGGCCTCCCTAAACAAGCAGGGCCTGAGCTCCCACCTCAATGCCATTTCTCAGGTAGCAGCTGCCCCTCCAGACCAGAGAAGCCCCACACTCATGGGACCAGCTGCTTCTCCTGCGTTATTTGCCAGGAAGCTGCCTTTCTGCCCTGATTTGCTAAGAGGGAAGCATCTCAGCAGCCACTGGGATCATGGCAAAGCCCCTGGACCAGCAGACAACCAGCCTCCTGGTTGTGAGGACAAAGCAGAGCTCTGTGGGTAGGTGAGCCATGGTTTGATACCCACACTGTGGGCACCTGAGGCCAGGTGCCTGCCAGGTGCTGGGGAGATGTGACAATGACCTCATCTTGCCCTTAGGGAGCCATGACCCATGGGGGCTAATGAACACCTCTGCCAGCAGCCTAGATGCCTTTTTAAATTGTGATAAAACATGTATAACATAAACTTTACCATTTTAACCATTATCGACTGTACAGTTCAGTGGCACTATGTATATTCACGTGTTGTGCAACTATCACCATCATTTATCTCCAGAAATCTTTCATCTTCCCAAACTGAAGCTCCATCCCCATTAAGCACTAACTCCTCATTCTCCCCTCCGTTCAGCCCTTGGCAACCACCATTCTACTTTCTGTTTCTGTAAATCTGACTAGTCTCATACAAATGGACTCGCACAATATGTGTCGTTTTGTGACCGGCTTATCTCACTTAGCAGAATGTCCTCAAGATTCAGCCATGTTGTAGCATTGTCAGAATTTCCTTCCTTATTATGGTTGAATAATATTTCATTGTGTGCTGTTTTAAATGTACCTGCTCAGGCGTGGTAAGACACACAGCCATGGAAATGATTGTCCTGAAGGAAGAAGTTTTTATACTCACAGATCCCTAGAAACAGGAGGCAGAGCACGCCACGCAGGGCCACACAGGGAAGCACCAGGGTCAGGGAGGAGGCAGAGGAGGACATGTGGTTTCTGTGGGAAGAAACAGGTGAGGCAGAGTGAGTAGGCTTAGCATTGGCTAGTTTGAATAATTTCAGCAGACTCTGGCGCATCGAGGCTGTCCTTAGTTACCTGCAATCTGGACCTGGGGTTATTAGGGCAGGTGGAAAATAACCTGAGTAAGAGAGCCAGATAGAGGAGGGGGTGGGCTGTGGGCTCTGGATGGGTTGGTTTGCATGTGAAAGGTGTGCTCACAAGGAAGTCAGTTACTATCTCTAGGCACTGGCTGGCTCTGGAAGAGACAGTCCCTCCAGGGTCAGCAAGATGTCAAAGCATAAGCATTACAAAAAATTAAAAAACATGATTGTCCATTCATCCACCAATGGACACTAGGTTGTTTCCACCTTTTAGCTATTGTGAATAAAGCTGCTGTGAACATTAGCAAACAAGTGTCTATTTGAGTTCCAGGCAGCCTAGGTTTTTGTATGTGTGTGTGTGTGTGTGTGTGTGTGGTACGTGGGCCTCTTACTGTTGTGGCCTCTCCCGTTGCGGAGCACAGGCTCCGGACGCACAGGCTCAGCGGCCATGGCTCACGGGCCCAGCCTCTCCGCAGCATGTGGGCTCTTCCCAGACCAGGGCACAAACCCGTGTCCCCTGCATCGGCAGGCGGACTCCCAACCACTGCGCCACCAGGGAAGCCCCAGCTTAGGTATTTTTAAACTGCAGTTGGAACCTAAATTTTTTTTTCAGAAATGAGGAGGAAGGTACCACCAAAATCAGGAGTTGGAACACAAAACAATCTCAACTACATGAATATGTTTAGAGCTAAGTCCTCACCCCAGCCCATTTCTTCAGCATCCCTGGCCAAGAGAAGTATGATCATTTTTTTCTAGCCTGGTTGTCACCTGCCAGCTGTCTTCTCTTCCATGCAGCAGAACATGACCCAAGTCCAGTGGCATGGTTCCAACCAGTGGTCAGGTAAGTGCCCCAGAGCCCTTTGCCGACACATACAATTATTCAAAAACCCCAAACATTGAGAATCTGTGGCCTCAGAGTCCTGGAGGGGTGCCTGGGTCACACTCATGGCTGCAGATCAGATTGGACATGCCATGGATTGGAAACATCTTGGGAAAGCCCTCGCTCACATCCACTGCGAGTCTTTTCTTCATGCTGCAGTCCTTGACTGCAAGAAGAGTAACTAATTGGCCTTAGATCACGAAGCCCGCCATCTACCTTCGCAGCTTCGCAGGAACAATCCCAGACACCAGTGTCCCTTTAAAGGCCAGGTCTCTTCAAGACACCACTAAGCATTCACCTGCCCCGCTGCCCGCCCCCTGTGAAGACAGTGTCAGATGCCACAGGGAGGTGGGAGTCAGAGTGGTGGGGCCAACATGAGACTCTCTGCCCTCTGCCTTCGGGGCCTTCTGCAGCTCTATGCCCCTGTAGATTTGGGAAGCTGAGAAAGGGTTTCCCCAGCCAGAAGAAAGCCCTTTGCAATTCTCGCCTGACTTGTCCATCATTTGTCTTCTGAGGACAGACAGTGACACAAAGGGGGCGTAGGGACACACAGCATGGGTCATCTGCTGACGTCAGACAGTTTGGGTTAACAGCCATCCCTTTAACCAATTCAGCAACACATTGTTTAACTTGTTCTGAACATACTGGGGCAAAATCCACTGTGGTTCTCACTCGAGACCCCTGTTCCCAAGCGTCACCCACCCCTAGCTGAATAAGGTCTGGTTAGAATATAGATTCCTGGACATTGAGAGTTGGGGTCTGGGAGGTTTTGCACTGCTCAGAGTGTCCAGCGGGACTGGGGAGAGCTCCAGGTTTGTTATGAAATGCATCTTCCTCTCTGGGGGCATGTTAAGATCATTACAGTGAACATCCAGAAATAATTGTGTAGAACATTTACTTTGAGTTCATCGTTTGCCAGGCCTGGGGCTAGGCATGCTACCTGCCTGTGTCTTTTGAACTTGGAAGGATGCACTAGACCTGACCAACTGTGAAAACAGGTGTTTAAGGCCAGAGACTTTCCTGGCCTTAAGATGGAGTAGGGGAGACAAGCTTCAGTGGCATGTGTCTCAGGTTCTGCAAATATTGTTGAATTTAAAAACCTAGGTCACAAAGAATTTAACCAACCAATGACAGTGTAGGCAACCAGGGACCATGTTGCCATACAAAACACCTCCAGGGTTTCTGAGAGGAGTCACTTGGACATAGATTATTTCCTGAGCCATGTGACGACAGAACCTTTAAGTCACACACAACCAAAAAAGGGGAGAAAGCGCGAAACTTGCTAATGCCCGGGTGCTTGGCAAATGGCGAGTGACAGGGGTCACAGCAGACCTAGGGGCATGTTTCATGCAAAAGTACAATGAGGAAGAGCACAGGATGTGCCGTGATGCATCTGTGGCCCTGCAAGCTCATTTCTTAGGCCTCATCCTCTGGGGGCAGGAGGAGGGGCTGGAGGGAGGCCTCTGGACACTGGTCATGGAGAACCAGGCCTGTGGAAATACACTGCATGCGCAGGGGGGACGCCCAAAGAGATAAGGAGCTCGCAAGGAACCTGGTGAGATTAACTTGGTGCTTGAAGTAAACAATAGGAGAAATCACAGGAGTGTGGTCTGACCTTCTAGAAATTCCGCGGGAGCCAGAATCCACTGGGCCACAGGGACAGCCTCCTATTTCAGGCAGCAAATGCTGGGCAGACACTGTGCCCTGAATCATAAGGACAGGCATCGTGGCCTCGGGTCCCTTTATGCCTCCCCATGCCAAGGAGGCCATCTAGGGACAGCCCAGAAGGCCACGGTAGGGAGCAGCAGAGAAAGGGGCCAGATGACAGGGACCCCCACCGCCGCCACCACCAGGGCCCTCTGGAAGGGCATTCTGCGGTACACCAGCCCACATCTCCCAGGCCCAGATCCTCTTAGGCATCAAGCATCCCCTGGGCTAGGCAGCACCTCCAGCCCGAAGTACACTGAGCCCAGTGCCGACCTTATTCAGAGGTCACACGGACAGGAGGGGCTTGTGGGACACATCCACTCGCCCATTCTGCTCTGCTCAGACCTGACCCACTTCCCCATCAAAGGCCCTCAGAGACTCTGGTTGGAGCCATGAACCTTTCAGGAGCCTGAAGGGGGTGAGCGGTGCTTCCAAGCTGACAGTCACGCATCCCCTGGCATCCGACCAAAATGTAGATCCTGGAGTGGGGGCTGGAGTGTGGCCTAAGACTCTGCATTTCTAACAGGCGATGTCACTGCTGCAGTCCAGGGGCCCCACTTGAGTAGCTGGGCCCTGGGATTTGGTGAGGGGTCTGTGGGCTAGGGGCACACCTAAAAGCCCAGGTCTGTTTAGCACCCTGTGGCAGACGCCCCTGTCTGAACTCCTGCATCACTGCCCCACGAACACCAGCACCCAGCCTTCCTTTCTCTAAGGTGATGGCCAGCCATTCCTGTTGCTGTATCATCAGAAGCTAGAGTCCCAAAGACATAAACAGCCACCAGCTTTCCAAGGAAAGAAAACGCCATCTGAATAACTTTTATGATCAGTTTTTCAGATTTTACATTGCACTCTCAGATTGTTTAAAAAAAAAAAAAAAGAGCCGACACTCACAACTGTGAACATGATGACTGTCTGCTAAGCTGAAGAGGAAAGCCCCATCTGACTCAGAATCTGCAAGCCAACTGACACACGCAAATCACCAGCAGTTCAGGGCAGAGGTCAGCAGGAAGCCTTTCCTCCCTCCCTGCTCCTCAGACCGCTAAATGTGACTCGTGTGAACTTCTCAGGAGGCTCAGATAAAATGAGAAAGAGAAAGGATGTGGTCACTGCTTCAGAGATTAGAGAGAAAAACAAACTGAATGACAATTAAGCATTCAGGCCGTTTCCTCAAGGCCTGAAGAAAGGTTCTCCTGAGTGGGCGCCGGACGAGAACTCACAATCCTGCATGGTCGGGCACTTCGGAGTCCCCGGAGCCAGATGGCTTTCTCTTCTCTCTGGCATCTCTACATTCCTCCAGTTGTCCACTGAAATGCTCCTTTTTCTCCTTTCCCAGGGCTTGCCACCAAGCACAGAAAGCAGAGGAAGGGAGAACGCGCCTATTCAGAGAAATTGGACTCATCTGAGGGACTCGGGTCTTGGTACCGCTCTCAAGTATATTTCTAGCTCCTTGGTGTCAATCGCCTAATACTGACATTGCAGAGCAAAACAACCTTGATTCATCCACCTGCTCAGCAAATATTTATTGAGCACCTACTATGGGCTAAACCCCGATCCAGGTGGTAAAGATTCACTGGTGACTGAGATAGAAAATGTCTCTTCTCTCCTAGAGCTCACCTACCTGGAAGCAGGAGCACAGCTGCATGATGGATTTCAGGGAGGGATGCATGCTTTGAAAAATAATAAAGTAGAAGGGACGTGGGAGAGGGGGAGCAGGGGCACCGTGCGCTGTAAGCAGCACTTTCCTGATGAAGGGCACCATCCACGTGGGCATACAGGAGCTCCCTAGTCCTAAGCAGGATCCTGAACCAGGAAATGGGCCAGGTGTGGGGAGAGCTTGCTGGGCAAAGGGAAGAGCACGCGTGCTGGGGGGACACCGCCCACAGGAGAGCGGCCAAGTGTCCAGGGTCTCAGACACCTATAGGGACCTGTGTCCTGCTGGGAGTCCCCACTGGCTGAACCCTAAAATGAAGGCAAAGGTAGGAAAGCAGTCTGACAGTTCTGTACACATCAGCCTCCAGGGCACAGTGCAGGACAGAGTCGAGGAGCATGGTCCTGGAGAAGCCAGGTCCCCACATAGCACAAAACAGTCTCGGGGATGAGCCCCCAAGAGACAGAAGCGCAGAGGCTGCAGGGGAGCCCTCCCCAAGGAGCTGGCCCACCCCTCCGTCCCCAGCACTGGCCCCTGCAAGCACCAGGCTGCATGCCGGCTGTGCCTAGAAGGACCCGGCCGGGATGGGCAGGACCTGCTCACAGACAAGAGGACAAAGTGAGCAGATTGAAGTATGAACATGGCCAAACTTCTCTCCGCCTGCACATAAGTTCAATACATTGAAGTATTTTGGACCAATTAAACAGATATGAAGTTGTGTGCATATATAGAGGGTCCCATGTCTTTAAAGCCAAAGCAATCTTTAAAAAAAGAAAAAGAAAGAAAGCTGCAGAGTTTGTTTCTTTTTCTTCTCATGCAAAGTTCAAGTTGAGAAAGACCTCTTGGAAAGGAGCAGTTGCATAAGTGTAGGATTAGCTGTACTTGATTATAGATAAATTAATGACAGTGAGTGGAGAAAACCTAGTGTATATTGAACACCTACCCCGACCCCATCTTAAAGACTCAGCTGAAGCCCTTTGTTATTTTTATTTAAGCCTTCCTTGATTTTCTCTCACTTCCATCCCAGCATGGGTCCCCCACCCATGTGGCCAACAATATTATCACCTGGGTCCCAATCTTCTGTTTTGATGTCTGGCTTCCCCCACACAACTGAGCTCTCACAGGTCTTCATCCTCAGAATCCAAGGCCCTGGCCTGGAGCAAGGCACAAATTGATATTTGCTGAGCAAGTGAATGAATGACAGCACAGCATCAGTGAGTCCCCTGGGAGGAGAACTTCACAGCCACCCTGAACTCCGGCTCTTATTATCATCTCCATGTTTATGGAGGAATAAGCTGGGGCCCAGGGAGCTCAGGTCACTTTGCCAGGGCCCAACATCTGGTTCATTAGTGACAAAAACAGGATTTAGACTCAGCTCTGCTAAATCCACAGTCTACGTCTTTGGATCAAATGACCACTTGTATCTTTGACAAAAACCTAGAGTGAATCTTAAAAAGAACTGTAAGGTCCAGAAGGAATCTCAGGAAGTTGTCTCATCATCTGGTGCTGACAAAATCTCTCTCTTTTACAGGTGACCAAGAGTCACAGATGCCGAAGTTTTTACTTGACTGGTAAACAGTGAGACCCAGATGTTATTCTGTCTCTGTCACTCACAACTCTGTGTCTTCATCTTCTTCATTCGGTCAACATATACCAAGTGCCTGTCATGAACTATGTACTGGGGTTGCACAGATGAAAAGGTGTGGCTGCCTGTCTCCAAAAGCTCCTGGTCAGCCAGGAGATGGGCATACAAGCCAGCAATTATAATAAAGCTTGTAGGGGACCATAATGGAATTTTGTGTGACATCTATGCAAAGCACCAAGGATCACAGAGAAAAGAAGACGCAGTCTGTGGGAAGATCAGTGGGTAGAAAGCTTTGCAGAGGAGTGGGTCCTTGGGCTATTTAGCAAAACATCGTACTCATGGCCTAAAAGGTCCCTTCCAGCACTGATGATGGTGGAGGAATTATGGTGCCATGGTGACACAAAAGGAAGCCTGGAGTGTAACCTCCCTGAGGCTTTTCATTTCCAGGCCACAACCAATGGTCATCAGAGAGTGATGAAGCCAGCCCATGGATTTCAAATCCCCAATCATTCCCCATGTGACCTGGGGAAGGAACCTCATCTTTCTACTCGAAAGTTTTTCCGTGTGTGGAATGGAGTCTCGGGGGTGTGGCCGTCACTGCAAACAGTGAAACCAAGAACCAGCTCCTGAAACAGGTGGAGACCAATGAGGATGTCCACAATGGGGGTGGTCTCATGCGGACACAGCCCCTAGCCTGGCCACCTTGAACTCTGGCCATAGCATGCTAACCCCAGGGGCCACTTGTGATTCCATCAGAGGCTGACCCACTAAGCCAGGCAGAGAATAAGGGGTACAAGACACAGAGGGATCAGGCCTTCCACAAGGATGGGGCTGATGGAAAGAAGAGTCCTGCATCTGATGGAGGGCCTGGCTTCACTGTAGCTCACCCAACAGACATGAGGTGGGGGACAGCGGGCCCCCTAGAGACAAGCTGGAGATGGGTATCCATGTCTTCCTCACCTCCTCCAACCCCAATGCACAGGGAGCTGGCATCTTTCACTATGAGCCTGCACAGGCACCAAGGCTGGAGCTCAGAGAAGCCATCAGGGACCCTTGGGAGCTGAAGGTGAGCTGTACCTCACATCAACCGCAGGTGCAAGTGGCCCCAACTTCGCTGCTGCTGACCAATTACCCATAGGAGATGGCAAAGGTGAAGCAAGCTTTCAGATGTTATTAAAGGCTCAAATTTTTTAAAAAGTTAGTTATCCCAAAAGAGATGCTTCAGGGAGACCTGACTTAATATAATGAAAGCCCTTGAGAGAAGGATTAGGACCCCACCCCAACCCCCACTGAAGTGAGAGGCCCTCTCTCCACGCTGGCTTTGGAGAAGGGAGCTGGTCTGCTGTGCAAGGGGCTATGGAAGGGCCACAGGGCAAGGGCCTGGGAGCATCTTCGGGAGCTGAGAGCAGCCCCTGCTGGGCGCCAGCAAGAACATGGGAAACTCTATCCTGTGGTCACATGGAATGAGCTCTGCCACCAACCTGAATGAGTCAGGAGCAGATTCCTCTCCAGTCCAGCCCCCAGATGAGACTGCAGCCCAGCCAACACCTTGAAACCCTGAGTAGAAGACCCAGATAAGTCCTTCCTGGACCTCTGACCCTCAGAGACTGTGAGGTAATAAATGGGTGTTGGTTTCTGCAATCATTTGCTATGTGGGAATAGAAAGCTATGCATGAGGGCACGGTGGTCAGTGTACTTCCAGCCTCACTAAATTGACCCAACTCCAGCGCCACACCTGGGCCCTTCTGTCCTTGCAAGTCTGGAAAGCCTTGGGTCCCAGCAGAGACCGGCAGACCAGCACTCCCACTGGAAAGTGCAGGGACTCAGGAGATGCCCTGGACACAACCTGCCCAGCCCACCCTTAGCCAGCCCTGCATTTGACTGCTCCCCAGTCACATGGGTGGTCCCCAGCCTCACCATGCCCTAGGAAGTAGACAATCAGCACCGATATTCCTGCATCCCCCTGGTCTATCTGCATGTTACCACCACATCTGAGAGGGTGGCCAGGGTTCTGTGGGCAGAACTCCTCCCTGCTTTGGGTGAGTAAGGAACTGCCTGGTCTCATGGGTCTTCATGTCCCCTTCATCATAGTCACAAACGTCTCACTTACATAAAGTAAGGCAGAATATCCGCTAAACCACATAAGAGTTGGTGGGCTTTTTCTGAACACAAACAAAATAAGACGTTGGCACTTTCCATTTCTCACCTTGAAAGTATTGACAACCCACGAATGCTGAGCTCACTCGTGGAATCTTGGCCAGGGAATATGGGCCTGATCATTGTCCTAGGTTGTCTGAGTAGATCACCAATGACAGGACCATCTCCAGTAGCAAAAGACAGATGACTCTGAGCCTGCATGCATGTCTCCCCAGCCCAGATGGAACAGATGAAACACAGCAGTTCTCAGCACTTGCTAGTGGTAGGGTGCCCATCAGGCACACACTCTATGGAATCCTTACTTGTTTGATGTGCCTCCTAAGAAACTGTCTGGCTCACAAAATCACAAAAAGGGACTAAAGAGAAAATAGGAAACTAACAAGAAATGAAGTCGGTGTTAATTTTCTTTTACAATAACTTTGCTTCACCAGTGAAATTAATTGGTAGATAGAACTACTTCTGCTCTTGCTGATTCCATGAACATTTCTGGTGTTCTGGTACTTCATATTCTGATTATGAAAGTTAAGTATGATCATCTATTTTTAAACTAAGATTAGAAGTGTTCTCTTCATGGAAACTGAAGTTGGGGGTGTTGAAAGAACAGGATCCGCATGGGGGGTTGATGTCCCTGGGGACCCTCCTAGGCCGGCCTTCTGCACTCACCCAGCAGTCAGCAGCCGCCATAGTAACCACATGTGCATTTATCCTCGGGGTCCACACACTGCGGTTCCTCTCCCTCGGTGCATCATAGGAAACTGCTCATGGGGAATTCTACTGTGAACCAAAGTGCCTCATGTATCTGTACTTGTGCACATGAAAGGAACGTTAGAATTCTCTACCAAGGTTATCAATTGAACATCAGCGATGAACATCATCCCAAAAGGGGCCATATCAGGAATTACTAAGCAATTCACCACCTCAAAAAACCAGGCCCCCCAAAAAGAACTTTCAAGGTATATTTTGTACTAGAGTTTGTCTTTCTATCCATCTACAATAACTTATCGTTACTGACGTAAGAAATTCACCTTTCCAGTTTTAGGTGATAAGAAAACTGCTTCAGAAGGCAATTTCGGGGCTTCCCTGGTGGCGCAGTGGTTGAGAATCCACCTGCCGATGCAGGGGATACAGGTTCGTGCCCCGGTCCGGGGGGATCCCGCATGCCGCGGAGCGGCGGGGCCCATGAGCCATGGCCGCTGAGCCTGCGTGTCCGGAGCCTGTGCTCCGCAACGGGAGAGGCCATGGCAGTGAGAGGCCCGCGTACCGCAGAGAAATAAATAAATAAAATAAATAAATAAAAATTTTTAAAAGCAATTTCATCTAAATTAAAATTCCATGTACATTCCACACATGTAATTGTGTCATTATTCTGTACATGAATGAATAGGCATATAATTTGTACTAATAGTAAATAAGGGCCACCCCCCTCACTACAAACGCTCATTGGGAAGGCACCAGAAGGCTCTTCTGCCAGGGCCCACACAGTCTCAACTCTCCTCCTGTCCAAGAGTGCAACTTCCCACAGGGGTCCCAACAACTTCCATGCATGGATTCTTAGGGCAGTCTGGCAAGGTCTACGGACCCCCTTCATGGAATAATGTTTTTAAATTAATAAAATGCACAGGATTACAAAGGAAGCCAATTAGAGTGAACTAGAATCATAAAAAATAATTTTTAATTTGAAATGTTCTTCATGAAGACACTAAACAACGAACTAGTGCTTGGTCTATAAACTACAACCTGGAGGTATTGATAAGCATAAAGGGAATGTTAAGGTGTCTATCACAATTGTCCCAAAAGGACGTGAGCTGGGATTCTGCCAGTGGGGGGTCAGAGTTCCTGTGAATACAGTGGACAGAAATGCTGAAGTGAGAGGCTAGTGAAACTAAAGACACAGTGTTTCCTCAACCATTTTCACAACCCCCTGAATGTTATCCATCGGCTGCCTAATGGTCTGTGGACCCAGGATTAAGAAATCCCAGTGTGACCTTTTCAACTGCCAGGCCATGTGACAAGTCTTTTTGACGGACCCAGCCATCACAGTAGTGTCAGAGGGAAAATTCACAAAGCTCCCATCTCAACCTAGGTCATAAAACAAGGACCGATATCCTGTCCCAAGTCTCTGACAGTCTCTCTGCAAGGCTGCCAGCTCATGACAATTAAAATCCTGGGTCCCTCTGTGAATCCACTTCCCAGCACCCCATCCTTTCTACATGAAACCAGAGAAAGAAAACACGGACAGAACATGGCCCAGAGCCAGGTAAATCGCTCTCCTTGTTCCAAAAGCCCCAAGGACAGCAGAATTGCCTGAAAACAAATCCCCATGAAAGGATTCAGTGGGGGTGGAGGGGCTTTTCCTGTGATTCTGCCTTCAACCTAAACTTTCTAGACAGGCACACAGAGCAGCCACGTAACATATACTTTCCCCGTAAATAATCGCTGTTTTCAAAAAAGAAGATCATTTTCCTGTTGTTGTGAGCACATCTGACAACCAACAAGGCAAGTTGTGCATTTGCCAGTACAGAACACCTGTGCATTATTTTCTTGATACTGGAGCCCGGAATCCTGCTTATACAGGATCTTGGAGCTGCAGGACTCAGAGCTCCATTCCCTCCACATCTGTCTTCCGAGAGGGACAGACACAATGATTTTCGAGATCAGCAGTGATGTGGGTTATGATCTGCCATGGAAGGAAAGTCGGCCCACTCTCTCTCCAAAGGCTAAACAGGAATGGAGAATAAAGAATTACAAGCTGCTTTTGCCACGTTTCCATAACCGACACGGGATTTGTCAGCTTGAATGGTTGGAGCCGCTGGCCCAGGTCCCCTGAGTCATGCCTGGAGAGGACTATTTACAGAGCAGATGCTTTGTTTGTACACTTGCCTGTTTCCTGGGCCGAGGCCTTCCTCCACCTGCATGGTAAAATCTGCTCATCAAAACAGCAGAATCAATTCTTCCTTTCCAACTTTCCCTGAAAACACAAAGAAGAGGAAAAGGTGAACACAAAAGATGTTTTAACTGAAGGATTCTTTCCTCTCCAACAATAAAGTTATCCAAATGTTGCTTCCTTAAGCCTCACAAGGAAAAAATATTCTGGAGCCCTTTTGTATAATTATTAGGAACAAAGTGCTCAGACTCCACACCCTGCTGTCCCCAAGGCCTCTGGTTTCTCAAGCCTTCCTGGGGCGCTATGTGGGTTGTGAGAACTTACCAGAGCCCACCACTGCAGCTGAGCGGGCTCTGCCCTCCTCTGCTGTGCACACTGGGTGTTTAAAGAGATACCTCTGCTGATACACAGGAGTTGAAAGTCACAAGATTACAGGGTCAAGGAGGCTCCCCCGAGCTCTCATATAAACGCACTCTTCTCTCCCCTTCTCCTATATGCTGAAGCCGTGGCAGTGAGCAGTTTTCAGCCCTGCCTACCCACAGGCAGGTATCAGGATCTGGGTGGGACCTAGAGGCGGAAGGAGACAAGGAAGACCTTCCAGTTCCTTCTTTAAAGAGTTGAGATCTCATGAGAGAGAGAGAGAGACAGAGAGAGACAGAGACCAGAAAGGAAGCAAGAGGAGGGAGATGGCTGTGAGGCTGCTGGGCAGCCGGCAAAGCCACCACCTGGAAGGCGGCTGTGGAGGCAAGGGGCAAACCTGCCGAGGGCAGGACCAGGCAGCTGTCCCAGGGGACATCTCTCTTGGGGACCCCTGGTGGACTGGATGTGCACAGGGAACAAGGCTGAGTGGGCACCAAAAGGCAAGAGCAGTGTCAGAGAGACAACCACAGGCTGATGAAATGGGAGCCGGGAGCTGGGAGCCTGAATCACTAGGTTGAGAGACAATTGAGAAGCACTTCACATTTGAAATTATGACAACATGGTCTTAGGAAGATGAACTGGGAGAGCAGAGGAGGAGAGGAAGTAGGTTGTTCCATTTATATCCAGTTAAGTAACAGTATATACAATACATAGATAGACAGAGGTACAGATATAGATGTGGACATATATCATAGATAGGTGTCATGTCATATATCATATACCATAAGAAAAGAGAATCTCTCATAGAAAAGTCTTGAACCTGGACCAAATGCAACAGACTCAGATATTTGCACAATAAAGATTAAATAAATTTCCAAGGACAAAAGTATTTAAAGTACCAATACTGGAACTTTCTCAGGTAAAAGAATTCAGCTATTAATATGTTGTTTTATAGATAACTAGCAATATTCTTCGAACCATCAACTTGGACTTATTGGCAAAGCCAGAGAACAGAGCTGCATCAGGTGCTGGGCCTGGCAGCTGTCCAGGGCACCTGCCCTGAGAATATTCGCTGCACCGGGAGCTCCGAAGGCTTCCTGTAAACAGCTCCCGGACAGGAGACAAATGCTCCAGTGTTGCTCCAGGAGCCAGCAGGAGACAAATGCTCCAGTGTTGACAAAAAGGCAGGTCCTTTCTGTCTAAACAGTGTCCTGCCCACTGACACTCACCGGGCCTCTGACCACAGAGGGAGGGTGTGACCACCAGCCCCTGCTGCTTGACAAACTGCTCCCTGGACAAACAGACTCGAGCTGGAGGCTGCACTGCCCCAGCCTTCTCACAAGACAGCAGGAAGGGGAGGCCCGAGTTTACCAAGATCCAGCATCCCACTGAGCGTGGGGTTTATTTCTCTACAAGACCATCCATACTGTTTTTGTTTCCCTACTTTTCAAACCATATTTAACATATAATCTGTGAATGCAAATTGACGTGGCTTAGCCCTGACCCAGGGTTTCAGGCAGTATGATTTCCAGAACTTCTGTAGTGGGACCTCTGTAACAAATGAAGATTCCTGCCTTGTCCCACTACAGACACACACACACACACACACACACACACACACACACACACAAATCACATACAAACACAACACATATATGCACACATACATACACATATCACATACACACATATCGCAAACACACACAACACATACATATCACACACACACATATACCCACCACACACACCACACACATATCACATGCACACACCACACACATATCACAAACATACACATACCACACACATATCACATACACACATACCCCACATACACAAATACACATACAGCACACACATACACTCCACACACATACACACACACTACACACATACACACATATCACACACATATACACACACCACACACATACAGACAGACAGAGACACCACATACACACACATCATATACACACACACAAATACACACACAAATACACAAACATATACACACACCACACACATAAACACACCAATAAATACACACACCACATACTCACACATCACTTACACACACACGTACACACATCACATACACACACATTTCACATACACACACATTTCACATACACACACCAAACACATACACACATATACACACCACACACATACTTATCACATACACACAACACACATATATACACACACACCACATACACATACCCACACATACACACCACATACATACATATATCACATAAACACTTATACATACACACACATATATCCACATACCACACACATACACACACCACATACATATCTCATACATACACACACCACAGATATACACAGACACCACATACATACACACACCATATATACACACCACATACACACACTACATACATACACACACCACATACATACACACACTCACATACACACACTCCACATACATACACACCACACAAATATATACACATCAAATACATACACACATATCACATATATACACACACCACACACATACACATGCATATCACATACACACATATACACAGACACCACACACATACACACCACATACACACACACACCACATATATACACACACTCACATGTCACATACATACACACAGCACATCACATGCATACACACATATCACATATACACACCACGCACACATACATATACATACACATGCAGGTAATCCACATACATGCCACATACATGCACACAAATCTCATGCACCCACCACACACATATACCCATACAGACACACCACATACATTCACACATACACACACATATCACATACACACTGCATACATACACACACATATCACATACACACACCACACACATACAAACACCACACATATATACACACCACACATATACATACCACATATATACACACACAACACTTACACACAAAACACACTGAGCACCAGCGAAGGCTCTGCAGGCCTTGGGACGGCCCTGGGCAGCCCCACCAGGCCCTGCACTGACCCCTTCTTGCAGGACAAAAACCCAAGTCAAGGGAGAGGCAGATAGTGCAGGTGATGTAATGAAAACTCCCCAAGACAAGACTCTCCCTCCACGTGACCCCTCAAAAGGTTTATTCATCACACAGGTGTCTCAGAAGGTTGGAGTGATTCTCCCCTCTGGGCAATGAGCTGGTAGTCGCCTGCCCTGTGGAAGCCCAGGGGCTCCCCTCGTCTGCAGGTGGGAGTGGGATGCAGAGGGGGACCCAAGGAGGCAAGCAGCAGCCAGTTCTGCCCCGGTCCAGGAGCTGGGGTTAGGGTGGGGTGGCAAAGTGTCCAATTTCCCCAGAGCACTGCCAGCAGGTGCACCCTCCTGCTGTTCTGGAAGGATACTTCAGCTTTCCTCTGGGAGGAGCTTCACAGCTACAAGACACCCTCCCGGAGGCAGCTTCTTCCATCCACAAATAGGGCACATGTGTCACCTTGTCCAAGTCTTCTTTTAGATCTTTCAGTAAATGTTCTTAGCATTCTACATATAGGTGTAGTAGGATGCCAGGGCTGTCATAAAAAAGTACCACAGCTTAGGTGGCTTAACTACAGAAGTGTATTGTCTCCCAGTTCTGGAGACCAGAAGTCCAAAATCAAGGTGTCAGCAGGCTTGGTTCCGTCTGAGGCCATGAGGGGGGGATCTGTTCCAGGCCTGTCTCCCAGCTTCTGGTGTTTTGCTGGCAACGTTTGGTGTTCTTTGGCTTGTAGAAGCATCACCCTGATCTCGGTCTTCATCTGCACATGGCATCCTTCATGTGTGTGTCTCTCTCCAAATTTCCTTTTTTTATATGGTTACCAGTCATGTTGGAGTAAGGGCCACCCTACTCCAACATAATTACAACTGTAACTATACTTCCAAATAAGGTCACATTCTGAGGTACTGGGGGTTAGGACTTCAACATCTGGATTTGGGGACGGGACCACAATTCAATTCATAACAATGGGTATCTTTTTATGTACATTACACAATATTGTCAGTTTTCAATAATGATATGAATAGAACATTTCCTTAAAAATTACATTATCCTTTTACTGGCTTTTGGAAAATGAATTAGGTTTTGTAAAGTTATCTTGGGTGCAGCTACTCAATTAAATTATATGAGTTCAAATTAGTGTGATTTACTATCTTGGATTTTTTAAATGCAAATAATTACAATTGTGTCTCTCCCTTTTAAATATTTCTACTTATTTTTTCCCTGTTTTTGCTGCGATCTTATAAACAGTGTGGAATATCTGTATTTGTGGTAGCCATACAAGTATTTTTTCTGACAATAATGGAAATGCTTCCAGAACATCATTATTAAATATTATATCATTAAATTTATGATACTTCATCACTAAATATGTCTACTTTACATACATTTTTATTCTGTTCAACTTGACTCTCAAGTGTGTTTCCACCTTTGTAGAATAGCATACAAAACTTTTTTAATCGCTTTTTTAATCCCATGAAAAAATATGTTAAATAATGTGGGAATGGGCCTTCCCTTTCAGGTTGCATGAGTCTTAAAACCTGTGAAAGGACAGTGCCTTTCACAGAGGTAGAACTTTTGACTATATTTTCCATTTATTCTATCATTTTTGGTACTTTCAGAATTTTTCTGATTCAGTTTGATGGACTTTGTTTTCTGAAAAAGTCATCAATCCTATCTGGATTTCCAAATTTATTGATATAAAATTGATATTTTAGCCTCTCATATTTGAGCTCTCTCTACCTCTAGTGCTGTGTCAGCTCTCCTTCCTCCCTAATCAGATTTGCATGAACTTTCTGTGCCTGTGGAAGTGTTGGGGAAAACAAACAGATCTCGGATTTCATGGATCTTACCTTACTGGGTGTGTTTCTCCCTTGTTTACTGCTTCAAATATGACTGCATTTGTTTTCCTTCCTTCTTTCCTTTTGTTTAGGTTTGCGTTGCTGGCCTTTTTCTAGATTCATGGGTCCGTACTTGGTTAAAATTCTTTCAATCATATGTTTCTTATCCCATGATTGTAGTTTCTACATTTCCCTCCAAGTTCCACTCTGACTCTATACACTCAGCTCTGCTGTATGGTTCTCCCCTTTCTGTTCACTTCTACATACACTGAATTTAGCTTTGCTTTCCTCTGCTGTACAAATCCAACTCTCTGGGGGATAACTAAGCCAGGACTGCAGCTCCTGTGGTCATCCTTCTCTTGCTTAGATAAGTTTCAATCCAAACCGATACTCACAGGAGACGAAATCATGACCACAAAGAGCCTTCAGGATGGGACCAGAGCTTGGCCATTGTCTAGAGTGTTCACCCAGCTCTGAGACACACGGGGCAGAGCCCAGCAGTCCTTGCAGCAGCTCCCAGCCGGATGGGCGTTGGTCAGGTTGTCATGGGGCAAGCAGGTTAAAGCCCCAACAAGAGCCATGCAGGTAGAGCTGGGTGTGGGGGCAGCTGCCCCATGCTTGCTCACCCTCTCCTCTCTGAGGGCTGGCGAGAGCTGAAGGGGAACTACAGCTGGTTTTCTGGCCCCAGGGAATGCCCTGTGGTCCTGATAGCATCGGTGTTGTTTAAGGCTGCTGATCGTTTACAGAGCACTGCCCATAACCTGGTATTCAGAAGTGTACTACAAACACATACAATGTGAGATTGATTTAGGCGCTAAACCATATTCTGTGGGAAATGCAATCAGACTCTTCTCGCTTCCCCACTGCTCTTTGCATTCTAACACCTCCTAAACTCCACAATTTATGACCCTTTCTCCTTCATCTCTCTCGTTTATCATAGCAGTCGGCCTGCAGTCTCTACTTTTGCTCTGCGAAAGAGATCCTGGGTGGCTATCATATGTCTTAATGCCCAGACTATCCTGTAGGTCTGAGAGCCCCCCAGAGCATGACCTTTGGGCCCAGTTCCCTCACCCACCTCACCCCATCTGTCTTGCAATCCCCAGCAGCCTATCAAATTTCACAGCCAGGTTTTCACTCTGCTTAGTATCTGTTGGCTCACGTTGCTGAACGATTTTACACAGCTGTACAGCCAGACTAGAAGGCCACCGCTTCATATCTATTTGCAATACATGTGGCTTCTTTAAGTGTTCTCTTGTGTTGCTCCATCAGGATTTCTCAAACCACCTGGGTCTGCCTACAAATTCAGCAGACAGTCTAACGGGAGGCCCAGAGCCATCGACCCTACAACTGTATTTGCAAACACTGGTGCTGGAAACGCTTAAGCCAACCTGGCCAAAGAAAGTTGAGACTTCTTTGTTGCAACAGGTGGGAAGACAACCATAGCTGTCAAGAAACTAGTTATGGGTAATTCATGGGCTGTGTCTGGTGGCACCTGGACCTCTTAAATGTAAGGACATCTGTCAGCTGCTAGAGCCGGTTTTTGCCCAGGTTGCTGCAGCACACCCTTCGAGGAAGTCCAGACCTCACACTCCCCTACCCTGTGAGGAAGCTGGCAGAGCAGGACAAAACCTGGACCACATGAATAGCCAACAGCTGGAGGTCCAAGGTGCCCTGAATCTGCCCAGGAGGAAAGAGCCGCTACCCAAGACACACAGAAAAATGCATTGCATTTGCACACCCTTGTTCATAGCAGCATTGTTCACGATAGCCAAGAGGTGGAAGCAACCCAAGTGTCCACTTATATGAGGTCCCTAGAAGAGTCAAAGTCATAGAAAAGTAGAATGGGGTGCCAGGGCCTGGGGAGAGGGTATATGGGGAGTTGGTGTTTAATAGGGGCAGTTTCAGTTTGGGAAGATGAAAAAGTTCTGGAGATCTGCTTCACAACAGTGTGAATGTACTGAACACTACTGAACCATGCACTTAAAAATGGCTAAGATGATAAAATTTATGTTATGTTTTTTACTACAATTTTTTTAATTTATTTTTTTATTTATTTTTGCCGTGTGAGGTCTTAGTTGCAGGCATATGGCATCTTCATTGAGGCATGCAGGATCATTTCATTGCAGCACTCGGGCTTCTCTGTAGTTGTGGTCTGTGGGTTTTTCTCCTCTCTAGTCGAGGCGTGCGAGCTCAGTACCTGTGGCGCACGGGCTTAGTTTCCCTGTGGCATGTGGGATCTTAGTTCCCCGACCAGGGATCGAACCTGAGTCCCCTGCATCGGAAGGTGGATTCTTTACCACTGGATCACCAGGGAAGTCCCTACTATTTTTTTTTAAAAAGGAAAAATGCAGGGGACTTCCCTCACAGTCCAGTGGTTAAGACTTCGCCTTCCAGTGTAGGGGGTGCAGGTTCAATCCCTGGTCGGGGAGCTAAGATCTCACATGCCTCATGGCCAAAAAACAAAAACATAAAACAGAAGTAATATTGTAACAAAGTCAATAAAGACTTTTAAAAATGGTCCACATCCAAAAAAAAAAAGCGTTTAAAAAAGGAAAAATGCATTACAAATTCATTGCATACGTAAGATCTGCCTTCAGCAGTGCTTGGGGTCTTGGGATGAAAACTGCATATTCCAAGAACCTCCTCTTGGTAAAAACAGGTACAGTGTGGAATTCAGCACCCCAAACACACCTCAGCTGCTATGTCAAAGTGTCTGTCCTTGAACTTCCAGTTGGCGGTGGTTCCACAGTGCTGGCCACAGGGTTTGGGTGTAGACTTTGCCCCTGACGGGTTGTGGGGTTGAGGCTGTCAGTGCATGTCTCTGCAGCTGTCCCCCCAAATGACGGGACTAGAACCGTGAATCATCAGCTGCATCTCAGCCCCGTCTCTCATGGGCACATGATGATGAAAATACTTGTAAGAAGCTCGAGGCTTCTGATGAGGGGCACCAGAATCGGGGGAGACAACACCGTCTTTCGGGTGCAGGCATTCACCCCAGTGGCCCTGAGAGGTGGTGAGCGCCCTTGGTTACCTCCTTTCCTCTAAGCAAACAGCTCCAGTGGCTGGCAGGGGTCTGCCAGGGAACCAAAGCCACAGTGACTGCATAGAAAGCATGAGAAATAGCAGTGTTAGCAGGGCAGCCCTCATCACCAATGGCTGTTGTGGCTCTGGCTTTATGAGGGTGACCAGATAAAAACTGGCAGCAGACCTAGACCAAGGGGCATAGTCAGCTTCCTCTTTTCATTTTGCATCTTGGGAGGGTTCCTAGAGACACAGAGACCTGGGTTTGAATCTCAGCCCCGGCCTTTGGTTATCTATTGCTGGGCAACAAACCACCCCAGAATGTAGGGTCTTAAACAACCACCACATTTATTTTGCTCGCAAATCTGCAGCCTGGGCAGCGTTCAGCAGGAATAGCTTGGTGTGGCCTAGAGGCTGCAAGCATCTGAAGGACCACTCACTTAACAGTGGACAGTGGATGCTGGCTGTCACGAAGCTGGGACCTCTGGAATTGTGGCCTTTCCTGTGGCAGCTGGGCCTCCTCCCAACATGGCAGCTGGGATCCAAGAATCGGGATCCTGAGAGAGATCAAGAAGAAGCTGCATTGTCTTTTCTGATCTAGCCTTAAAGCCACACACCATCCTTTCCACCACTAAATACAGCCCACATTCAGAATAAGGAGCTTGAATCCAACTCTGGATGGCAAGAGTGTCCCAGAATTTGCCACTACTCTTGGAGAATTACTCATTGCTGACTGTAGTCTAGTCGGCCTGTGCCTTAATTTACCTGTTGTGAGGATTATACAATCAGTGTAGGTGAATCTCCTAGCACAATGCTTTTCCATCAGTGGATGTTTATTATCAATCATGCAACTCCATAGACAAAGGGGCTGGTTAAACAACATTATCATTTTGCAAAATACAGAGCCCTTAAGTACATTAAGCTAATTAGGGAAAAGCATAAAACTAGAAAATCGTCCCTTCACCCAGTTTAAAGAGTCTCCTTGACTTCTCTGAAGGCAGACAAAGGCTTTTGTTGTTTCTGTTGAGAGAACTATTGCCAAGAGGAATCCCAGAAAACAGTCACAGGAGGATCGCTGCGAGCTAGAGAGAGAGGGTCCTGACGCCAGAGCTGAGGGAGGGAGGAGGTCAGCTGGAAGATATTGGGAAACGCAGATGGAGCTAATGAAAGTGCTCAGGAATCAACAACATTTTGCAACCCAGCATGTTTTGTTAATGATTTGCACACCAGACAATGGCCCCAATGCCCATGAGAATTTAGGGAGGGCCAGACAGTGAGATACAGCCCTTAATTTACAGACCAGGAATCTAGGACAGAAGCAGCATCTGGTCTGGGCACTTCAGCTCAGGCCCCACCGGCTCTGTCCGCCCGTTCTTGTCTCACAATGCACATCGTTCCTTCTCACAGGCCAGTGGGAGAGCTTTTCTGGGGACCATCCGAAAAGAGCAGGCTTCCCGCCTGCTAGAATCTGCAAACTTGCAGCATGGCCCTGGAAAAACACCTAAAGACCGTACAGAACCATGTTCCAGACACACCAGATGAGGAATTTCTGCCCCATGCTCCCGGGGGTCTACCTTCCGAAGGGGTGCAGCCTTGCCACCTCTGGATGCAGAGGAGGACCCGGGAGGCCAGGATTGCCCGGTGGTTGCACCACCCAGTGACTCACCCACCCCCCACCCGTGTCCTGGTGTCCCCTGCGGGCACCTCTGCTCTTGTCAGCCACCGCCCAGTCACCATGGCTGAAGGCCAGTCTTGGAGGGGAGCCAGCCACTTGCACCGAAGTGGAGCGAGCCTGGCCAGAGGGTGACCAAGTCCTTCTGACTTGGCTTTGTGAAAAGTCTCAGGTGTCCCCAAAAGCATTCCCATGGCATTTCCCTGGGCACGGTCTCCTGCCCTTGGAGGCCTCGTGAGTCCAAGTCTCCAGCCCACCCCGCAGGCTGTGCGTGTTCTCTCGGGGAGGGACAATAATAAATTAATAGCTACCTTTTGGGATGGGTTTAAACCATCTGATTGGCTAGTGGGGAAGAGTGTATTTGCACAGAGGGTCATTACACTGTCCCATCCCAGATACTCTTCTTACAGTGATCTCGCGACCCACCCATCCAGGGGGGATCCCACATCCAGCCCCCAGACCTGGGCAGACCTCCAGGATGGCCTCCATCCATAGAGTTCAGCAAACAGGGCCGTGTGTGCTTTCTGAGGCTTTCTCCTGGTTCACTCTCAGATGCTTGCTCTGCAAAGCCAGCGGCCTTGCTGTGAGGAAGCACAGGACACACAGAGGGACATGGAAGGGATTCCTGGGCCATGACGATGGCCAAGTGCCTGGTTCAGACCAGCACCAACTTGCTGGCTATGGGTGTGGCATCTTGGAGCTGAAGCCCCCCAGCTGCTGCTGCAGAGCCAGGGAAAGCTCCATTCTCCGAGAAAACAGAGGCCAAAGGAGCAGAGTTTTCCTGCCCCAGAAACTCCAGGGGAAGGGGTTCAGAGGGACCTCCTCATGTCTTGGTCCCTGTGCTAGGCAGCTTCTGGAATGGCCCCCAGTGATTCCTACACCTTAGGATTCCTACCCCCTCCACGTGTGTGTGTACATATGTATGTGTGTATCTGTATGCAAGTATGCCTGTGTATTGTGTGCAAGCATGTGTGTGGGGGTTTTAAGTGTGTGTTTACATGGAAGTATATATGTGTGTGTGTGTCTTAGTGTGTGTGCAGGTATGTATTGTGGGTTTTGAATATATGTGCGTGCACATGTGTGTGAGTGTGCAAGTATGTGGGGAGTTGAGCGTGTACGTGTATATGTGTGCATACGTGTTTTTAAATGTGTGTGTACGTGTGTGGGTAGGCTTGTGTGTTTGCACATATGGGATTGTGTGTGTGTGTGTATTGCCATGTGTGTGTTTGTGAGTATGTGTGTGTGTGTGTGTGTGTGTGTGTGTGTGTGTACATGGGGGGGGTGCCAGCTGGACCTAGTGCTCTACTTCTAATGAATGGAATATGACAAATATGACAGGACGCCATTTCCAAGTTTAACCACCCAAGGCCTTTGACTTCAGCCTTGCTCTCACCCCCTCTGGCCCTCCCAGTTTACTGCTTTGATGAAGCAAGCTGTCACACATGAGAGGCCCCATGTGGCAAGGAACTGAGGCCACAGCCTGCGGGGAACCAGATCCTGCCAACAACCATGTGAATGATCTTGGAGGACGGTCCTTCCCTAGTTAAGACTTGGGATGACCAGAGCCCCAGCAAAACCTGTGTGGCAGCCCGTGAGACCCTGAAGCAGGGCCCCAGGGAAGCTGTGTCTAGATTCCTGACCAACAGAAACTGAGATAGTAACTGTTATTGTTTTAAGACACAAAGTTTTGGATTAATGTATTATATGGCAATAGATAAGACAGATTTTAGTACCAGTATTGGGCTGTTGCAACCATCACCTAAAAATGTGGAAGTGGGTTCAGAAACTGGGCAGTGGGTGAAAGCTGGAGGGATTTTGAGAAGAATGATGGAGAAAGCCTACACTGCTTTGAACAGACTGTTAACACATATCTGGGCTTTGAAGACACTTCCAGTGAGAGCTCAAAAGGACAGGGACACACTATAGGAAATTGGGGGAATGGGGAATCCTTGCTACGCAGCAACAGAAAGCTTAGCAACACTTATCACCTGCAGTTATATGGAAGGCGGAACTTGTACCTAATGCACTGTGTGGTCTAGCTCAGGAGATTTCCAAGCAAACTGTTAAACATGTTTTCTGGTTTCTTCTTGCTTCTTATAGTAAAATATGAGAGGAGAGAGATAAATTGGGAGAAAATTTTTAAACCAAAAGGGACCAAGACTTGATGATTTTGAAAATTCTCAGCTTCTTCTGGTAGTAAAAGATGCTAAAATTAAGAAAAACTTTCTGAGCAATCTTCAGAAGTGATCTAGAAATAAAGTCAATAGTGAGACTGTACAATCTTTTTGTTAAGACCTCAGCATGATCAAAGCATCAGAGTACTACTGAGATTCACAAAGGATCTTTTCAAGAGACTGTGTGTATCTCACATTTCCTCTCAACTGAACAATAGGGTCTCTAGAAAGTTGGAAGCATTGTCCCTCATCTGTTTCAGCAGAAGCCCAAAGCAGAGAAGGGCTTATCTTAAAGAGATTTGGTGGTAGCTTTTGTTTAATGGAGGTTGCCCCAGTGAGGTTCACAGAAGATCCAAAAAGTGTTTGAGAAAATTACATCAGCAAAAACACTTTCAGCTTGAACTAAAAGGGACAGAGACAGTACAAAATGAAAAGAAGAGTATTTTGGGCCCCCCAATCCCAATTATACTGGTAGGAAGCAGGCTGAGAGATGCTCAGAGGCAAACACCCCTCATCTTTGATGAAAAAGTAAGAATGACTAAGAGGACAGAACCAAGAGCAAAGAGAGTGCTGCCAAGAGCACAGAGAATTTTTCCCCAGGCCTTGAGACCTAATCAAGGAACTTCTAACCTTTGCCCAGATGGATTTCAGAATTGCTATAGACAAGTGCCTCCCATTTTCCCCCTTTTGGAACAGAAATGTCTGTACCATTTACCCTATGCCTGTCCCTCCAATGTGTGCAGGGTGTGTAGGGGCAGATAACTTGTCTCTTTAGTTCATGGGTCTGCAGATCCAGAGGAGCTGGATTTAAACAACCACACTGGAGGAAGGTCACCCACCCCTGAACCTCACTTCGATGATGAGGTTCTTGACTTTGAGCTATGTGATGAGACTTTTGACGACCTTGGAAGAGAAACATGAACCATTGTGGGCCAGAGGGAAGATTGGAGTAGGCAGCTTCTGAAATGGTTCCTCAGTGGTCCTCACATCCTGGTATTCACACTCTTGAATAATCCTCTCCCAATGTGTGGGGACTGGACCGGGTGAGTTGCTTCCAATGAACAGAATACAGGATTCCACCTCCAAGATTGGGCCATAAAAGACTGTGACTTCTATCTTGCTTGAACTCACTCCCCTTGGCTTGCTTGGTTTAATGAAGCAAGCTGTTGTGTTGGAGAAATCCTCATGGCAGGAAACCAAGACTCTGACTAACAGATCAAAATGAATTGAATCCTGCCTGAGAAGACAAAGATCCTCCCAACTTCAAGCTTTACAATGACTACAGTTCAGCCAAAACCTTAAGAGTCTCTGAAGCAGGGGCTCAGCTACATCTTCCCCACCATCATTTGTGCCAGATCCTTGACCTACAGAAACCATGCAGTAATAAATGTTGCTGCTACAAACCACTGCATTTGGGGTAATTAGTTAAGCAGTAATAGGTGATTATGATATCTTCCTTGTCAGGGAACAGGGAAATATTGGGTGTGAGGAAAGACCATGGACCAATGTCATCTGTGGCCCTCAGGAATCAGCATCACTAGGAAGGGGTTTTTTTAATTACTGAAATATATTTGACATATAACATTGTATAAATTTAAGGTGCAGATCATGTTGATACATTTATAGATTGAAATGTGTTTGCTGTAGCAATAATTAGCACCTCTACCACACCACATAATTATCCTTTCTTTTCAGTAGTTGGAATCATTGAGTTCTAGTCTCTTAGCAAGTTTGATGATTATGGTACAATACCATTAATCATATTCACTATAAAGTGCATTAGCTCTCTAGAGCTTATTTACTACTCTTTGCAAATTTGTACCCTTAAACAGAATCTGTCCCATTACCCCCACCCCTATCCCCAGGTAACTACCATTTTACTCTCTATTTTTATGAGTTTGGCTTTTTTAGATTTCACATATAAGTGATATCATATAGTACTTGTCTTTCTCTGTCTGACTTATCTATCTTAGCATAATGTTCTAAAGTTCCATCCATGTTACTGCAAATGGAAAGATCTCCTTCTTTCTCATGGCTGAATAAAATTCAATTGTGTGTATATAACACATCTTCTTTATCCACTCACCTGTTGATGGGCACTTAGGTTGTTTCCACATCTTGGCTATTGTGAATAATGCTGTAATAAACACGGGAGTGCATATATCTATTCAATATCTTGTTTTCATTTCCTTTGGGTGTATAACCACAAGCAGAATTGCTGGATCATACGGAAGATCTATTTTTAATCTTTAAGGAAACTCCATATTGTTTTAAGAACCTCCATATTGTTTTAGGAAGGCTTATTTAAAATGAAGATCAACGGCCAACCCAGACCTACCCAGCCAGAATTTCCAGGATGGGACCCAGGTATTCTCATGCATATTCATACTTGAGAATGAGGGTATGGGTAATGACTTCTTATTCCCCCATAGCTCCTTAAGGAGTTCCATTAATGTGACACCTCTGATCCACACCTGTATTTTCGGGTCCCCCAAACTGTCACCACCATCACTACAGATATGGGGGCCCCATGGCAGCAAAGTGTCACCTGCCTACACACTGGCCCCTTGACCAGACTGAACCTGTAGCTCTAGCTCCCCAGCAGGACTGTAGAGGCTAATGCTGGGCCAAGGGTTGGTAGGGGGGAGTTGAATCTTAGAGAGAAAGGAGGCAGAGCATCCTCTCCCTCCCCTGTCCCATGACTGCAGACCATTCTGAAAGGCCCTATTTTTGGTCCTCAAGAGAGAGCAGGCAGTTGTGCTAGTGGTGGCGCTGTGGCTGGTGTGGCTGGTGCCCCGGTGTTTGTTCTCTGTCCTAGCTGTCTCCAGCCCCTTCCCTAGTCCTGCTTCCTGTCTTGCGCTCCCTGCAAAGTGTTATCACAGCACTTTGGCCACAGGCTGTGTTTTCCAGATTAAGACAGCACCCTAAAAAATGCGAGTTGAGGTTTGGGGGCTGGCCAGGCCCACACACTGGGGAACCAACATTTATCTGGGGTGGGGAGAAAGGCTGCCAAAGGGTCTCCACCTACTCCAGACCTCCAGAAATGACCCCAGCAGGAGCCAAGGCCCTTTGTTCCCTAGATGTGGTTGAAGCTACTTTCTAAGAGCATGGTTGGTCCTCAAGCAACAGGCAGACATGGATGGCTACACATCGGGGACACACAAAGGGGGAGCCCCTGTAACCAGAGGCAGAGGAGCAGTGGGGCACACCCAGGGAGCCCTCACAGTTCCCCAAGGGTCAGCCTGTCTGCCCTCCACACAGTGTGGACTCCCAGGAGCTGAGCACCACAGGACCTCTGTCACATGTGAGCTCACAAGGGCAGCTCTGATGGATCGAGAAGGTCCAGGGCTCCATGACTGTTTACTTAACACTGTGCATTTCCTTAAAAGAACAATGTGGACACTTGCCAGTATTAATTGAGCCTATGTGCAAGCATTTTTGCACATAGTGTGTGTATGTGTATGTGTATAGATACAAATGTACATATGCATGTGCATATATGTGCATAAATGTGTGTGTACACACGTGTATGTGTTCTGTGTGGATCAGACCATTGAATCTTTACACACAAGACTCCCAATTTATGGATGAGGTATTCTGTGGAGGTAAGGCTCCTCACCCAAGGCCATGGGGACGGTCATGCACTTTGGGGGTGACCCAGTTCTGGGTTCAGATCCCTGGTCTGCCGCTGCCCAATTACATGGCTTGGCGAAGTCACTTCCCAGCTCCATCTGTCCCTTGTCCCTCTTCTGTAATGTGGGGCTACACTGCTCACTTCGACGGTCCTCTGGCACATCCCTGGGCTCTCCTGTGGGGTGGGTCGAGGAGGACTGGCCTCAGGGTCCAGCAGAGAACAAGTGTACAGGGAAAGTGGGGCTCCCCCTCCCTCCTGAATGCATGGGCTTTTCATCCATGCCTACTCTATGCCCAGCATCGCATTGCTGTCCAAGTCTGGCTTCCTGAAGCAGAGCTGAAGCGCGGGCACACGCGCATGTGATTTCTTAAGGATGTGCTCTGAGGGGAGCAGGAAGGCAGGGGGCACAGGAGGGAAAGGAGACCAAGCCAGGGACAAGTTCAGGCAAAGCTCCAGCCTCAGCCTGCTCCATCTCACAGAGCTCTGGAGCATCAGTCACACCCAAGATTTCGCTGTGTGGCAGGCAGCTGGGCTGGCAGAGTCCCGAGCCTGCCAGTCCTGGGCTACAGGTCACCTAGGGGATGGAATCCTGCAGTCAGTTCCATCTGTCTGCAAAGGGACATGGGGGTGATTGCATGGTGTGGACCTCGAGGGGAGCCCAACAGTCTGTCTTAGGAAGCCATCCAGGGGACACTGAGGCCGGCTCCCTGTTGAGAAATGTTTCCTTAGGAGAAGACAGGTAAAGACCAAAGGAATCTGGGATCCCAGGTGACCCCAAGGAGCAAACTTCCCTGGTGGCCCATGTCACTGCCTCTGCACTGCCCCACATTAGGGAAGGAAAGCTGTACTAGTCTAGTGGGGGTTCCTGTTGTTACAGCAGCTCAGCCTGTATCCTGATACACGTGCTGAGGAAGTTTTTATTAGCAATGTGGCTAGAGGAAAGGGAAGGGACAGAGTAGACGGGAAAAACTTTAAACAACCGCCGTGATATGTTGTGTTCCCCAAAAATGATTTGTTAAAGCTCTAACCCCAGCACCTGTGAATTGATCTTATTTGGAGATAGGGTCTTTGAAGATGAGCAAGTGAAGATGAGGTCATTAGGGTGGACCCTAATCCAGTATGACTGGGTTCTTAGGAAAAAAGGGAACATTTGGACACAGTGACAGACCCCCATACAGGGAGATGTCATGTGAGTGTGAAGGAAGAGATCAGGAGGATGCATCTACAAGCCAAGGATCACAGAAGATCATCAACAAACCCCCAGAGTTGGAACAGATTTCTCCCTCACAGCCTGGAAGGAATGAGCTCTGCTGCCACCTTGACCCAGACTTCCAGCCTCCAGAACTGAGACCGTAAGTTTCTCCTGTTTAAGTTGCCCAGAGTGTGGTATGTTGTTACAGCAGCTGCAGGACACTCACACACCCACCAAGTAATGAATATGCTTCAAGAAGCAGCAGCTAAGCCCTCACATTTGTGCATAGGCCCAGGGCACCCAGAGAACAGAGGGGAGGCATTGCCTCACACCTCTCCCACACTGGCTCCCTCTCAGTCTGGCACTGTATTTCCACAGGAAGGAGTGTGGGGAAATAACTTGTCTACACTGGGGACAACCCACTTCCAAAATTCTCCTATCCAACACTTTTCCCCTTGATTTTTCACCCCTGGATCATTTTATAGGAAATATAATCCACATGACATTGAGTCACTGGGCCTGAGCTCAGCACAAAGTTGTTTGCAAGAAATATTTTATGTCCACCACGGGCCTCTTTTTTCAGAAAAAAAGAAGTAATTTTCAGCCAAGAATAAACAAACTTGGCACCATGCGGGTTAGTTCTGTACAAATCCCTTGACAGCCTGCTAACCTCATAGTCCTGGGCCAGACTTCATTTCCAGACTCTTTCCTATTGAGACAAGATGAACTTGCCTTGGACCACCTACCCACAGGACCCTGCCAGCCACCCTCTGGGCCCTGCTCACTTCCTTCCTCCCTGCCTTGTTGATTTCACGTACACGGCCTGGAGCAGTATCCTAGGACATGAAACCCAGGCACACTCGTTTAATTATGCAGGGTGATGGGGCCCATTCATACAATCATACAGGGTGATGGGACCTAATCATACAAACATACAGGGTGATGGGGGCCCATCTTACAGTCATACAACCATACAGAGTGATGGGGCCCAATCATACAAACATACAGAGTGATGGGGGTCCAATCATACAACCCTACAGAGTGATGGGGGTCCAATAATACAACCATACAGGGTGATCAGGGCCTAATCATAAAACCATACAGGGTGATATGGGTCCAATCATATAATCATCCAGGGTGATGAGGGCCCATCATACAAGCATACATGGTGATGGGGCCCAATCATACAATTATACAGGGTGATGGAGCCCAATCACAAAACGGGGTGAAGAACATGAGCTGTAGAAACTTGGGGGTGCCACTTAGCCTCTTTAAACCTGAGTCCACATTTGTAAGGTGGGACTGCTGCTGCCCCCAATACAGTTGTTGTAAGAATTCCACAATGCCCGGCATGGAGCACAGGTTCAAAAACAGATAAGTAACATTACTACCATGAGATCACAAGGAAATTCACCAATGAGAGCACAAGAGGTGTGGCTTTCACATGTCTTTCAGTCCCTAGAACCTAGTGCTGTTTCTGGCATGGAAATCTCACTTCATATCTTTTTCTTTTTTTTTTTTTTAATTTATTTTTTGGCTGTGTTGGGTCTTCGTTTCCGTGCGAGGGTTTTCTCTATTTGTGGCAAGCGGGGGCCACTCTTCATCGCGGTGCATGGGCCTCTCACTGCCGCAGCCTCTCTCGTAGCAGAGCACAGGCTCCAGACACGCAGGCTCAGTAGTTGTGGCTCACAGGCCTAGTTGCTCCGCAGTATGTGGGATCTTCCCAGACCAGGGCTCGAACCCGTGTCCCCTGCATTAGCAGGCAGATTCTCAACCACTACGCCACCAGGGAAGCCCAACCACTTCATATCTTTTGAATTTAAAAAGCAAAGAATGAATGGATGAGAGTACAGTAGCACCAGCCCCTAAATATTAAGCAACAATCCCAGTTACTTATGCTTGTACTTCCTCTGTTAAAATGTTATTCCTTTGACATTAATCAGATAGAGTTTTATCTTCCTGTCAAAATGGAACCGGGAATTTTTCATTTATTTTCATTTTAACATGAATGTCCAGGTGCGGGGACCCTGCTTTCCAGGAGCTTCCAACCCACTGGGATGGGCAAGAAAATAAATAAATGAAAACAGTGATTTCAGGTGAGTCCACAGTGGCAGGTTGTATTTTCCAAAGATGGCTCACAACCCACCATCGTCTTTCTGCAGTATGGCTCTGTGGGTTCCCAGCTGGAGGTCTAATCTTCCACACTGGCACCTGGCTGGCCTTGAGACAGGCTGGGACCTGGGACCCTTTGCTTGCACCTGAACAAACGTCTCCTCCAGAAACAAAATACAAAGAAACTATAAGGGACTAAAAATAACTGGGTGCATACTCAGCTGGGACAAATTCTGGACAACAATATACAAAAAGGCCAAAAAAAAAAAAAAAAAAAAAACCCAACTGCCACTTCTGAAGAGCTGGGAGCAAAAGCAAAGTACTGCATGCCCCCAGCACTCAGCACCACCAAAGGGGTGGGCAAACCACCTAAGCCAGCCATCCCGCCCAACCCCTGGACACACCCCTACACTCACCCTATATAAAGAACCAGCTCATTTCCCCCCAACCAAGGGGGCAAGAGAACCTGTAACTTGTTCTGGCTCCCCACTGCTGCAGCAGGGACCCCAATAAAGCCTTGCCTGAATTTCCTGTCTGGACTCTAGTCAATTTCTATTGAATGGGGAAGGTCTAGAACCCTGGTTGCTATCAGCCTCAGTAACTTGCTCATCCAGTAGAAGCTCTGGATCTTCCAAGGCGATGTCATAAGAAGGCTTGCAGCTGCCCAGGACTTGGGATGCTGGCTCTTGGGACCCGGCCGCAATGCTTTGAGAAGCCAAAGCCATGTGGAGAGGCCACTTGTGGGAGCTCCAACCAAGAGCACCTGGGAGCTGACAGCTGACCGCCAACACCTTCCCCAGGCTCGTGGACTAAGGCAGCCTCCCGACATCCCCTCCATGGAGCCCTCAGGTGACTCCAGGTCTGGTCAGCATCTGATTTCAGTCGCATCAGAAACTCCAAACAAAGGCTGCTGGGCCAGTCAGCCCACAGCAGTGTGGGAGAGAGTAACCATTTGCTGTTTTAAGCCACCAAACCTGTGTGTGCATTTTGAGGTAGCAGTAAAGGCAAAAAATAGGTAGTGAAGAAGGCAACCAACAGGAGAAAGAAACAGTGAGGGGGAACAGGACTCAGACCTGGTGGGAGGAGAGAAGGGTCCCTAAAAAGGCAAATTGTGAGCTTGGATGAGAGTAACAGAAAGCGAGGCACGCAGAGGGTGGCGGAAGAGTGTGGGAACTGGTGGCAGGAGCCTGGCCCTGGCCTGCCCTATGGTGGAGGGTGGACAGAACAGAGGGGCCAGGATGGGGGTTTACTGGGAAGGCACCTGAGTGCAATGTGTGAAGCGGGAAGTGCCATGGCCCTGACTCTGTCCAGAGCGTTGTCCACTCCAGCTGGGCTGTCTGGTGAGGAAAGGATCGTCAGGGAGGTGAGGAAGGAAGATGGACATGTGGGGGCCAGACGGGGGAGTGTCCAGGCCTCTTACCCTGGCTGACACGTATGCCTCGAATTGGCTGCTCCCGAGCCCACGTCTCCCAGAAACAGCCTCTGGGTGGGGACAGTGTGCACCAGAACCCCACAGCCTGGGGGCGGAGGCCTGCGGGCTGGGTGGCTTCACCCCTGGGTGCCCTTCACCGGTCCTTGACAAATGCGTCCTGGGAGGAAAGACAGAAATTGTGCTCCTACAGTGACACCCCAGAATATAGTTCCGGCTTCTTTAAGAGAAATGGAATCACTCGCCGGTGAAGCTCTTCCACAGATGATGAAAGGTATAAACATTTCAGGAACATTCAGCTGGAGCCCTCACTGCAGAACTGCAAAACTGCTCCTGGCTGACTCCAGAACCTTGTGGCTTGAGGAGGTTTCTCACATTTGCACTCAAGAGGAACTTATCTCCTTAAATAAAATGCTCGGAGGCCTGTTTCTAGAATAGTGGCTTTCAGACTTCTCTCTGATGCTGGTGAGAGGTACGTGTGACCTGACAGCCCATGCACACTGACAGATGAGCCCCACCGAGGAACAGACAACCCACGCAGAAGACTCTCTGCTCTTCACACACGAGAAAACAAAAATGTAAACGATGGTTACAACCCATTCAGGTCTCTCAAGCTAACTTTTAGAAGCCCTGGTCCGGAAGCCCCCCAGGATATAGACCGAGAAAGGAGCCCTCCTGCCTTCAGGATGACAGCCCCGACCTCGTCCCAGATGCTGAGCCCTGGCCTGCTCGTCACTGTCTGAGGGGATGAGGGTCCCCTTTGTTTGGACCCGGACAGAATAAGAAGATGGAGATGTTCCCCTTCCAGTGCACAACGGGAAGAGTGGATTTCCCACAGCCGGTGCCACCTCACAGGTAGGATCCCACTTGGACCCTGGGCCACCTTCATCCCCCAAAACAAGCCATGTCACTCCTAATTCTGCCTTTCATGATTCAACCCTTCCCTGGGGAGTTTTGCCATGTGAAAATGAGCGTTTCACCCAACACAGTCTACTTAGAATTTACAGAGGAATGCCAAAGACACGTTTCCAATGTGGAAATGAGGGCTAAATTTTTCCACAAAAGCTAATTACATCCTTGATTTATAGGCAGTGCTTTCCCACAGAATCTTCCCTGGGGACAATTCAGCAAATGCATGTCAGCTGAATGTTTTCCAGATCTTCTTCTGCAATATTCAATGTTCTGTTGCTCCCAAGATTTCTTTGAAAAAATAGTCAAAAAGCAACAGACGTCCTTGCCACCAAAACATATACAAGAATGATATTTTAATTTCAAAAAATATATATTTCTCTGAAAACTCTGTTTCATTTGGCAAAGAGGGAAAAATCTTTTTAGCTAAAGAATACACACATGCATGGTAAATTTCTCAAATACTTCTTTCCCAATTGTTTGGCTTACATATTTTCTTTTACAAAACTGACCTACTTTCACAATTATTAGCATAATAAGGTTTCAATTCACTAATGGCTGTAGACTTTCATTTCACCAAGTTTACTGTAGACATTAAAGAAAAATGAGCCCAGAGAATCAAGACATTTGAGATTACTGGAAATCTATTAAAGAGCATAAACACTGAGCCCAGGTCCTCTGCCCCAGCAGGGATCAAATGAAGAGTCATTGAATGAATCTGCTGTTTCCCACATTGGTCCTCTGAAGAGGTGGCACCTAAGAAGGGGAGATGCAGACCATGCAGGTGGAGAACTCCGGGAGGTCAGGAGACAGGGAGGTGAGGGTAGACCGAGGGATGCAGCTGCAGCCCTGAGATGCTCGCCTCGACCACAGTGAGACCATTCTGCTCTTCAAACACAGCAACTCCCACGCAAACGGGAGCTAAAACTTATGTAAACTGTAAAGTCCACTGTGCATTGAAGGGGACCAGCCTGCCCCTCTCAAGAGCAGAGTCGCCACATTCAACCACTGTTCATGGTGTGAGTTAGAAATTGTCATAGCCTATACCAGAAGCAAGTTCTCACCAATGCTTTTGATCCAGAAAGACTTGCCAGAAAAGGCCTCGCCTACAAGCCACTGCTGATGAAAGCTCGTGGCAGCGTTCCCAGAGGGAGCTCTTTCCCAGTCCCGGAGAGCCTGACAAGATCTACAGTCCCTGCCTCTGTCCTTCCCATGAAGTTCTTACGAAGTCAGCAACAGCCACACAGCCTCTTCTCACCCTTTCCAGTCCTGTCCTCAACCCAAAAGGGCAGAGCCATGGAAAGCTGCTGTCCTGTGTTTGCTGGATCAATGAGCTCCTTGTCCTGCCCAAGATACCAGCAAAAGAGGGAGCCTGGTGGCGGCCACAGAGCCATCCATCCTGAACCTGGAAACAGAGCCTAATCATTCAGCCCGGGGTTCACTAATGAGAAGACATTCTCCAGAAAATAAATCAAAAAGGTGAAATGAATAGTAAAGGTGAAAAATCATCTAAATGTACAGTAAGAGAGTGGTTGGGTTAATTACGGTACATCAATCTAATGACATAATAACAATTGTAAGATGCCACAATTCAAAATAAGCAGGAAGACCATGAACTTGGAAAAGCATGTAGAATATTGCAAGTAGAAAATAATACAAAATGATATTATTCTATGATTATAAATTCTATTTTAATTTTCTTTATATTTCAACAGATGATTGAAACATGGTAGTTCAAAATGCAAAAGACTTACAAGGATACGTAGACTATGCAGAGGGCTTCCCCTGTTGCCTTGACAACTGTTTGTGCCCATACACCATGAGCATCCTGCCTGGTTTATATGGTACACACCCATCAACGATGAGGATGAACCATGGAGTAGGTAGTCACCATATAGGGACATTTGAGTTATTTCCAATGTTTTGCTTTCCATACATTGATGTCATTTTGCACAAGTCTCTCTGCAGTAACTAGAGGTAGAATTGCATTTGTTATTTTGATAGAGAATGCCAATTTCATTTCTCAGATGTTGCACCAATTTAAATTCCCACCAGCCCTATATGAGAACATCATATTTCCCCACACCAATGTTATCACATTTTTTTAAATCTCTGGAACTTCAGTGTTGTTCAATGTTTTAATGTTACCCTTTCATTGAACTTTGTGTTGAGGCATAACACGCATGCTGAAGACTGAAAAAAGTGAATGCACAGAATCTAACATACTTGCTTCTTTCCACGTACTACCCACACCCCACCCAGCCCAAGTTGACGCAGTCCTGGGGCATAGGGTAGGCTCAGCTTTAGTAGATACTGCCAAACAGCTCTCCCACCTGGTGGTACCAATGCATGCTCCCACCAGCAGTGTATGGAGTTCAGTTGCTCTCCACCTTTGCCAACACTTTGCCTTGCCAACATTATCAATTTTGTGGCTGTGTGTGGTCATATCACCTTGCGGCTTTCAATGCATTGCTCTGATGACTAATGAAGCTAAGCACCTTTTCATGGGCTTATCAACATTTGGGATTCTTACTTGAGGAAGTGCCCATTTTTCTGTTGAGTGTTTTGTCTTTTCTTATTGAATTGTAGGAGCTCTTTATATAGTTTGGATACAAGTCTTTTGTCAGATCTACATATTGCAAATACCTTCTCCCATTCTGTGTATTGTCTTTTCACCCTCATAATGTTATGTTTGGAGGAACAGAAATGCTTCATTGAGTCCTATGTATCAGCTTCTCCCCTCTGTGCACATTTTGTGTCCTGTTTAAGAAATGTTTGCCTACTAAAAGGTCATGAAGATGTTCTCCTATTTTTGTTTGAAGCTTTATTGGTTTTGCCTTTCACCTTTAGAACTGCAATTCATCTGCAATTCACTGTGAGTATAAAGCCAGTAAGGTCAAGGTAAATTCATATATGTATATATATGTGTGTGTATATATATATATATTTGAATATGTACCACTGATAGGGGAAAAAATGTTTCCCTTTATGCCATGGTGTCCATTTTGCATACACCAAGCCACCTTCCACATCTGTTCATAGACTCTATTCTTCAGTTTCGTGGTCTCTCTATCTCTGTGTAGACACCGCAGGGTCTTAACCCTCCAGCTTTCTCACAGGTCTTTCTCCCTGGTGGGGTGAGTGTTGCCATTTTGTTCTTCTTCTTCAAGATCACCTTAGCCTTTTGTTGGGCCCTTTGACTTTCCTACATTTTAGAATCAGTTTGTCAACTTCCACACACAAAAAAAGAAAAACTGCTTTTTAAAAATTTCAGTATAGCTCTAATCAGTAGGTCTCTTATTTGGAGTGAAGTGGGCTTTCACTTCATGTGCTTAAATGCTATTTGTATTACTTGTCTGAGAACTATTTATTAATATTTTTTACTCCATTTCCTTTGGGGGTATTGGTCTTTTCGCTATTGATTTGTAGGAGTTCTTTATAAATGAGGAAAATTAGTCTCTTGTCTACAATTTGAGTTGCAAATATTTTCCCAGTGTTTCATTTGTTTTTTGATTTTCCTTATGCTGTGTATTGCTCTCATAATCTTATTTTTATATGTCAATCTTTTCATTTATGGTTCTAGGTTTTGTGTCTTTCTTCAAAAGGCCTTCCCCACTCCAAGATTATTATTACAGCTATTTTGTAAATTTTTTTATTGGCGTATAATTGCTTTACAATAGTGTGTTAGTTTCTGCTTTTATTACAGCTATTTTAAAACATGTATTCATACTGAGAACAGTTTTTATACTAGAAAGATGGAATTATGTGAATTTTTTCTGTCATGAGTTTCCTTTAGCATTGTTTTGTGCTATAACATATGATGATATTATTTTTAAATTAATGTTATGATCAGAGCATGGTATCAGTGCTTCTGAAATGTTCTAGAACCATGTCATTGGCTACCATGTGGACCTTCCATGACTTGAATGAAGATAAGCCCCAAGACTCTTCACTTGCCCAGGCCACCCACATATTTAAGGAAATTTGGCAATGGAGAAACGTCATGTTTTCTCTTAAATTTGACAAAGTATGGCTCTAAGTTTACACCTGCTGACTCTTCACATCTCTCCTCCTGCCTAGCAGGTGTCATCAGCTTTTTGTGTTGTAACTTTATAGACTTTTACGCAGTGGCCCCAAATCGTATAAACATCAGGCCTGCAAAACCTGGACTCACCCACTTTGCCTATCCAGGAAGAACCAACTAGCATTTTGTACGGATACCAAACTCTCACAATAATCCACATACATGTCACAGTTTGTAGATTTCCACTAGGTCAGCCCAGAACCAAAATTACTCCTCAGCATGTAACAAAATCAGGAAAGGAAGTCTGTGGGAAAACAGAGCCAATTCTAACCTGTATTTAGTCATCCAAGACTTAGGCAATGAGCTGAGTGGCCATCCACAGGGGTAAACCCATGCAATCTCACCGAAAGCCCTCACTAATCTCCACTGCCCACCAGCTCCGAGGGCAGGGGTGAGGGGGAGGAGCAGGACGAGCCAGGCCTCCAATCTGGTTAATCCAGGTGGTGACCTCACCCCCAGTACATAGACAATCAGGCCTGGAGCCTGCACAAGCAGCAACCCCACGCTTGCCCACACCTGGCACCTGGACAGCCACCATTGCCATGGGAACCTCAGGGCAGGGCTCCCCTCCAGCCAGCCAGCCTTGGTCAGTCCCATGGGACGGTCCCAACACGAAAGCATGGCTTAAGAGCAGTGACATTCTCAGGGTTTTCCCAAGAAAGGCTAGTCAGCCTCCCCTGGGGAAATTACAGAGCCATCCCTGGGATGCACTGAGTACAAACAGCTTTGCATTTTCTGCCCCTGATGGCTTACCACACACTTTAACCACTTCCTGCTCCCTCCAGCATCACACTAAGAGCCTCTTTCATTTCAGTGACAATAAAGGAAATTAGAAACAGGGCAGAGGGGCAGCCCAGCACGCTCAACACTCTCAGATTCCATTTCTAACCTTCACACCTGAAGAATGCTAGAGAATCTTTCATGTGCAGTTTAGAGCATGGAAAAGTCAACCATCAGAATATTCATGGCCTTTAGCCCAAGGTCCAGAGCTATGGGGAGATAGAAATATACTCAGCATCTCCTAAGGGGGTTACTGAAGAAGCTCTAGAATTCTAAGGCTTCTGATTCCCTTTCAAATGACATGAAACCATCGCACCACTGGAGACTCTCTAAAGTTAGCAACCGTGAAGAGTCAGCGTAAAATGCAACTGATGAACATTGTCTCTCAGTTTGTCCCCAGTCGTTGGAAAGATTGCTTTCTAAAGGTCACATTTCTGACAAGGAGTAGCTCTTTGTTTTTCTAACCAGAGACATATCCAATGAATTCAATTTTTTGTTTAAGTTTCCAAGTCCATTTAATGTGTAAATGCTACAGAGCAACTGTGGCCCATTGTAAATTGTGCTGTAGGAGCCAAAATGGATTATTTCTGAAGTTGAGAATATTTGTAAATGACGAGCAGCCAGGTGGATATGTGTGGAGAAGGAGCCAGAGATGGATACTTACAATCTCTATGGCAACTCCCCCGGCACTCTGAGTGCCAATCCTGAGACTCTGGAGAGTGACATGGGCATATCAGGGACCTTCCAACTAAGAAAGAAAGCAGTGAAAAGAAATGTGCATGAACAAACAAATGTGAGAGAAAAGTGGGACGTCCTTGCATCCAGCTCTGAGTGAAGAAGGAAGACAGGAGTCCCCAGGGAAGGGAGTGAAGGTCTCGGCCACAGAGCCTGTCGTTTACCTGGAAAGGATGCACAGACATAGTGAGGCTTGGGTGGAATTTGAAGAAGGGTTGGAAAGGATGGTGCTGGAGGATGTTAGGTAACAAGGCAACTTGAACCCAAAGCACCACATACGGGGACACATGAATCTTGTGGATAAGACGGTGATTCTGGTCATTTAAAGTGGGCAGAGTGGAGCCAATTACATCTTAGAGCAGAAGAAGGGTAGGGCCATATCAAATGCAGTGAAGGGCGACTCCTATCTCAATCCAGTTCCCAATGACCAAGCAGACACCACCCTACAGGGTCGGTATTGTCTATTGTCACTGGAGAAAAGACCGTGGAAATGGGAAGAAAGTGTGAGTTTGAGAACATGACTATTGACTTCCATCGGGAGTGTGTGGGATGAGGGGGTGATATGGAGGCTGTCTAAGACATGTTTAGAACCTGAGGGTAGGAGGATGGGCCTGAGAAACACAAGTTCTTAACACGCTCAGCTACAGGTGTTCCAAGAATCCAGAGCATGTCCCTGGGAGCCAGCTGGAAGTTTCTTTGTAGACTCACTCAAAAGCAGTAATTGCCCGGTTTACCAAACGTAAAACCCACGGTGATAACTGTATTTAGGGGGACATCCTCGACCTTGTCCATTCAATGGGTCATTAATTAAGAACACATCGACTTTTTTGCCAGGCACTGCTACATGTGTACAACACAGCCCATAACATTCAACAGTCTCCCATTAGAAGATAAAAATCATGCAAATGGAAGTCAGTAGACAGTAAGGAACTTTCCCTATTCCAATCTGCATCCACAATTCAAAAGCTGGCTTTTGTCTTTATCACGAGTGTCCATCTAGACCAGAGCACCGTTGCTCAGTGTGGTCTCAGTAGTACTGAGAGCCTGTGAGACATGCAAACCCTTGGGCCCCCACCCCGACCTGCTGAGTCAGCATCCTCAGTCCTGCAAGATCCCCATTAGTCATGAAAGATGCTTGTGCCACGGAGACACCCATGCTTCCTCTGCCTGGAAGAGAACAGGAAGCTAGCTGGGGTGCTTCAGTCCCAGGTGCCCCCTTTCCCAGGTCCCTGACAGCAAGGCATGAGCAGAGACCTGCTCCCAAAGGCCAGTCCAGCTCTTCCCACCACAGGATCCTCACGCTGAGCTCCAAGTGGGGCCACAGCTGCTCTCCTAGGCTGTTGCTGGTCATCCAGGCATCTCACAGGATGGCAAGGAAAGTTCTCCTTTCAGAACCTTCTCTGGAGCTTTTCCCCAACAGTGGGCTCCACTAGCCCACCCCTGGGTCAAAGTAGCTAATGAGCTTTCCCCATGCATCTCCTGACAGTCTTCTCCTGAGCCCCAAGACCCCCACTCGCCCAGACTCCAAAGGGCAGCTGTGCTCTGGCTCAGCAGTCCGCTCCTGGGTGCCCTTCTGCATTTGCTGGGGGAGCAGAGACTTGACTGGGAATGCAAACTGATGACCTGTCTCTAAGCAATGGGCATCTGGCAGTCACAGGCAGCTGAGTGGGTTACCCGCAGGCATGCTGCACTCCTGGGCATCACCTGGGCAAAGAGGAAAGAGGAGATCACCAGCTAAGTTCCATGGGGGCCCAGATCCAAGTGACGGGCACTGCATGGCATGCAGCATGCACAGTTCACGTTCTATGGCTGGGGTGCTGTAGATGGCTCCCAGGGCTCTGTTGAATTTGAAGAAGGCAACTTAAAGTAAAACACATCACCTCAAAATAATTTTCTCCAAATTTGGGGCCTTTGACTGACCTTAGCTTCCCATCCCCAAAGAGACCAAGGATTCAGATTAAGCTCTTTGATTTCCCCTCACTATCCTCAATAATACAGTCCAGCATTGTTTAAATTAGTGATGATTTTTGACCAGGGCTTTAAAATGCACTCAATTATTCTAAAGTGCCAAATGTAAAGATGTCAAGTCTTTGGAGTTAAATTAAACTTTATTCACCTTAATTACAAGACTGTGAGCCACCCATGTGCATTTGGAGGTGGGGGGATGAGAACATTTCACAGCTGCTCATGCACTGTGTTCTGGAAACTAAGCAAACCAGCAAACTCTGCAGGTACCTCTTTGTCTGTGTGAATTTTGTTCCCAAATGCTGAGATCCGTGATGAGATGTGCTGTAGGTAAGCAGGGACCTTATAAGCCTGATTTGGGTGGGTCCGAGGATACCAGGGTCTTCTCTCATAGTCCCACCGCAGTCACCAATCCTGGTGCAGATGAATTTAGGGACACCTACCAGCTGCATCGCATCCACATGCAATGAGCCCAGCCTGACCATCACCTACATCAGTGGTTCCCAATGTGTGTTCCCTGGGCAACAACGTCATTTGGGGATATGTAGAAATGCAAATTCCTGAGCTCCTGCTCAGACCTGCTGAATCAGGGTCTCCTGGACTAAGGCCCAGAGATGTGAGTTTTAACAAACTTCCAAATAGTTTCAAGCCTTACTAAAGTGTAAAGACCTCCAGCCTCCATCATCTCATTTCATCCTCCATATACTTTTGTGATTCACGTGTCTTTTACCCCAGAGAGAATAAAATGAGGCTTAGAGTCAGGGTTCTCCAGAGAAACAGAGTCAACAGGGCATGTATAGAGAGAAAAAGAGATTTATTATAAGGAATTAGCCCACAGGATGGTGGAGGCTGGTGAGTCCAAACTGTGCAGGGCGAGGCAGCAGTCTGGAGACCCAGGAAGAGCCAATGGTGCAGAAGTCCAAAGGTCATCTGCTAGAGAATTCTCTCTTGCTTCAGGGAGACTGGTCTTTTTATTCTTTGACTGATTGCATAAGGCCCACCCACATTGGGGAGGGCAATCTGCTTTATTCAGTCCACTGATTTAAATGTTTGTCTCATTAAAAACCCTCTCACAGAAACCCTAAGATAATGTTTGCTCAAGTATCTAGGCACCCCATCACCCAGCCGGTTGACACTCAAACTTAACCATCACAGCTGTCCATGTACCCAGCCAGTGGGGGAGCCAGGATTGGATTCTGGGCAAGGTGGCTTGGCAGCTGCTGCCCATGACACCACCAGCTGTTCAAGCGGTCCCCTTTCTTCTTGGGGTGACAAGAAAGGCACAGCTTTGTAGAAAGGGCCCGAGTTGTGCTGGAGGACAAATCAAACCACAGCCCTCTCTGCCTTGTGCCAAAGGTAGGGTCCTGCTCTCTCTTCAGCCCCAGAATCCCATCCTGAGGAAGGGGAGAACACAGGGATCCAGACTGGAGCAAGGGGCTGATTTGCCTCTTATTTGCATAAATTTGCATGTCACCTCCTAGTGCATCCACCCTAGTTGAAGTAAAGAATCCTGAAATGCAGCTTAAGATTAGACTGGAGGCCCTGCCTGAGACCTGGGTAGAGCAGGTTGATCACATCCCTCCTCGGGAGGAAGGCCAGGGGCCAACATTCCGATATTCCACTGGATGGCCGCCTGGGCATAGATCAGCCCTCTCTCTCCGTAAACACTATAAAGGGGTTCTGGGCACCCCCTTCTTCTCCAGTTTCATCTGATGTGAGCTCACACATGGGGCAGCAAAGAAAGTCTGAGCGGTTCTTCACCAGAGGCTGTCACTTGGTTACTCCCACCACACAAAGTGCATCCAGCCAGCAGCCCCGTGCCCTGATAAGGGTGAGCAGTGGCTGGAGCACAGGCTGCCATGAGCCCTGAGCACTCCAGAACTGCACGCCCTCCCAAGAAGGCATCCCTCCTGCCTGGCAACAGAGTCCCCTCCTCAAGTCCTTTCCCACACCCTCCCTGCACACAGACGTTCCTCCCTGGGTAAAAAACACACCCAGCCCTGTCACAGGAGACAGAAAAATGATGGTAGGGAATTCTCTCTCCTAGTGACAACTCTCTCTCCTAGTCACAACTCACCTTCTCCCCTGCCAAAAATGAAAAAGGAAATGGAAATCGGTGCAGCTACGGCTATTTCTGGTGGTTAATTTTCTACCCCAAACTCATACCAGATCTGCACCCAGATATCCCTCACCCTCCAGTTCGTGCAGCTTTCATCTCCCACCCCTTGGATCCTCGCAGGTGTCCTGTCTGCTTGCACAATCCTGTTTGGTGTGTTTTTTGATCTGGCTGCCTGGAAGCAGGGGACAGGTGGCGATAAGAACAGCAAGCCCGCCTCTCAGAGTTGGGGGCCCACTCCTTTCTCTCTGCACATCATCTCCATCCCATCCAAGTTCTCCATCCCCCCTCCAAAGCTTTGTTCTTGGGCTTTCACTCCCTTAATCCTCTGAATCAAGAAGAAGTTTGCCCATCTTCATCTTTCACCCATATTTCATCCCATTTTATCCTCTTCATCTCATTCATGCTCACATCTGTTCCGTTTTCTGCTTGTCCTTCCTTTTCTTAAAAAAAAAAAAAAAAAAAGCTCACCCACTCAGCCATAAAAAGAAACGAAACTGAGTTATTTGTAGTGAGGTGGAGGGACCTAGAGTCTGTCATACAGAGTGAAGTAAGTCAGAAAGAGAAAAACAAATACCATATGTTAACACATATATATGGAATAAAAAAACATTGTTCTGAAGAACCTAGGGGCAGGACAGGAATAAAGATGCAGACATAGAGAATGGACTTGAGGACACAGGCAGGGGGAAGGGTAAGCTGAGGCAAAGTGAGAGAGTGGCATGGACATATATACAGTACCAAATGTAAAATCGATAGCTAGTGGGAAGCAGCCTCATAGCACAGGGATATCAGCTCCGTGCTTTGTGACCACCTAGAGGGATGGAATAGGGAGGGTGGGAGGGAGACACAAAAGGGAGGAGATATGGGGATATATGTATATGTATGGCTGATTCACTTTGTTATACAGCAGAAACTAACACACCATTGTAGAGGAATTATACTCCAATAAAGATGTTAAAAAAGAAAAATTCCAACCACCCTTCTCTTACTCACTCCCTTAGCTTTTCAACATAGTTTCTCTCTCCATTAAATCAGGCCACCACCTGTACCATCATCCACCTGATGCAACTATTTTCTTTTTTTTTTTTTTTGACCATTTTGGCTATAAATTTCTGCTCAAGAAACTGACCAAAGATCACCTCCAACTCCATCTGACTATAGCCCTGTAGACCTCCTTGACTATTTTTCTAGTGTTGTTCTCATGTACAGGACTGATCAATTAACTCTGTCAGACCCCAACTCTGACATCCCAGTCTCCCTTGTTTTAATGATCAATATGACTGTCTTAATAACATCTGCTGGGATGAGAATTAATCATCATTCGGTCAGTATTCTGTGACAGGTATTATATCTCTATCTTTCCACGTGGAGTCTAAGAGAGGAGTAAATCTCGTTCTAGTTTTAGACACAAATTCCATTTTATTCTTCAACTCAAAATCCCCAGTGATGCCCATTTGACCCCAGGATAGAGTTCCAAACTCCCAGGGCTCAGATCTGCTGGCCACTTCATCCTAAGTGTGACCCACTACTCCCCAATGTGAATGTTGACTAAGTACTAACACATTGTCATTCATTTGTATTTTTAGTCAACTCTTTCATAAGTGCATCTTGTCACCTAAATGAGCTTGAAGATCCTAGTGTCCAGAACGGTATTCTCATTTACAGCATATGCTGTACAGTGTGGAGCACACAGGGAAATCTCAGTGTGCGCTGTTGAATGAGATATTGGATTTATAAATATTTGATGAGCTTGGGCTGACTTCAGAGGATGACCCAAGAGGATTCATAAAATACTGCCATTCATTATGGCAGTATTCTCCCAAAATATTTTATTTGATTGATAGAACCATAAAGCCAAAGAGAAATTAATGATCCAGAAGAACCATCAAGAGTGCAGATGCTCTCTTCTCTGGACAGGAAAGAAGCCATCTCAGTAAAGCTGTTGCCTAGGCAAAAGAGAAGTCAAAACCAGAAAAGTATTTAACAGCAACCACAGTTTAAGGTCAGTCCTCCCTCCTTTACTTGTACTTTATCAAATTCTGCCCTGCCCAGTGACAGGAAACTTCTGGAGAGCTTTGAATTCTTTACAAAAGGCTTAAAAATGGATTTGGTCTTCGTAAACTCCTAGGATATGAATGTTATCCTTTTTCATTTTCTGTTTTCTTCACTGAAGATAAAAATAGCTAATTTTTTAGGAGAGTGTTTCCTCGACTTCCCACAAACACAGCCTGTGTGCTGGATTATTGGAGACGTGTTTTCTGCAGCTGCTTTTGATGGTTAAATGTCATAGAGGTCTTCAGTCCCATAGTGTTTTGTAGTGAAAAATCTCTGACCTTTTGAGGTACTGAAAGAGATTTGGTGCTGTAGTAATTTGAAGAAGCTTACAAAAATCTTGGTAGGATGGATGGATGATGGATGGATGGATGGATGAATGGATGGATGGATGGATGGATAGGTGAATGGATGGATGAATGGATGAGTAGATGAGGAAGGCAGAAAAAAAGACAAGGAGGAATGGGGGAAGGAAAGAGGAGGGGAGAGGAAAGGAGAGGAGAGGAGAAGAGAGGAAGTCAGATAAGCTGGTCACATTTACAGTTAATCTTGGTCTATCTTGGTTCATCAGCCCATCCCAACCAGTAGAGTCTCCATGCAGTCAGCAATATTTCTCTCCTGCTATCAGCACAATTGAGTCAACCCTGACTCAGTTCTTAGAGTTACTATTTTGAGAACTCATTAGTGGTTTGAATTTACAAATCCTGTGGTTTTACACCTAGCTACAGAGGTCAATATTTATAGCATGCTAACAATGCCACACACTCATGGAATTTCTCCCAGGCAAACCTCAAATCCCAGATAAATATGTGACTAACATTGAATACATTCTGCAAGTTCGAACAATACAAATGAAGACAAAGTGTAGACCAGTAGGTCTCCAAAGGAAAAAAAAGTAAGTAGAATCTTACTTGAAAGCAATTTTGCAACATAGCATTTTTAAAATGTTTATATATGTTGACCTTGTAATCCCCTTTCTAGGAATATATCCTAAGGAAATCATCAGGACTACTAAGATTTATATTGTAAAAAAAGGTTCACCTCAGAATTTGTCATAGTAACATATATTGAACACAATCCAAATATCCAGTGTTAGGAGAATTATTATATAAATTATGGTACATAAAATAATGGACTATAATACAGTTATGATAGTCTATTTACAAAGGAATCTGATGTCATCAGTAGGTGCTTATAATACAATCTAGCATTTAAAAGAGAAAACATCAAAAAATATATACACAGTAATTATTTAAGAGAAATTACCATATTGAAATTTGAAAAATGCCAACAATAAGAATCTTAACTAGTTATATCTCAGTAGAATTGTGAATACTTTTTACTATTTTTCCTTTTTCTATATTTTCCAGTTTTCTACAAAGACAGATTTTTTTATTATTTTTATGAAGTTCACAGTACATCACTTAATAAAAGAAGAGCTTATGATGAAAAGGCAAGAGTCTTGCCCCCCATACCTGCCCTCTTCCCAGAGGAGAACCCTGGAAGAGTTCTGGTTTTCAGTCATCTGTGATTGCCTGTGGCTTATGCATCTGTTTTCATAAGTCATAAGCTTTGGGTAATGTGGGTTGGGTTTCCAGTTGAACAATGAGGATTGTAACTTATACTACCTCTAACTATTCTGCCTCTACTATGGCTAACTTATACTATCCTCTTGTCCCAATGTCTGGTACTTACAGTTAGTATTTTAGTTATTTTATTTGTTGCCTTTGGAACCCGAAGACTATTCTTAAATACATATTTCTATTTCCATCAGAGCTTCCAAAAGCAACTCCTGGCATCTTACTTTATAAGATTAGAATAACATCTCTCCCACCTTCTTTTCCATCCTTCTTTTTTCACTACTTTTTACTTGGACATTGTCCATGTTATTAACATTTACCATTTTACTTTAGTGAAAAACAAGTAACCACTTCGGTATTTATTATTTCTAACAATTAAAAACCAACAAATGTTGTCTGTATTATTGTAACTATAAAACATTATTCAGTTCTGCGCCAAGCAGTGCCAACTTCGGATGGACGTCCTTCTCTGAAGAACCCATTTCACACACTGCAGGCTGCGGACAATATTCCTAGCATTGAGGTCAAGTTCTCATTTCTTATAGCTCTTTATGGCTTCATCTCATGCCACTTTTTCACTTGTCTCATATTTGTACCACAACTTTCTCTGGGAGCCTCCTGTTTTTCTCCTTGTGATAGCTGCCTTGATTATTGTCTCAAAATTGTTCCAGATTCAGAATCACACTGTCTCATCTATTGGGTCCTTTTCTTCCTGGACATCTCTTTCCAAGGCTTTGTCATTCAGGGATCCTTCAACTAATCTTTGCTCAGGAGATGTGTGCAGCTGGGGCTGTGCCCTGGGTGGAAAGACGGCTTCTCTCAGAGGAGCTCTGCAGAGGACAGGGGGCTTAGGGTATTCTCATTCGACAAATGGGGAGGAATACTCATTCCCCAGGACATTTTGGGCTCCAGGAGCACTCACCGTCCTTTGCTCCCAAGGCCCTTCTCAGCGTCTTCCCAGGAAGCACAGAGGGCTGAGACGAAGGTCATGTGAGCTCACCCTTGACCTCGCTCTCTACCTGGCACATCCAGCAAAGTCAGCGGGACCCAGGAGCATACAGCAGCCCCGCTCCTGTCAGGCTTTGCACCCTTGTCTCCACTGGTCACCACCTGAGGCCACCCGGAAGGGGATGGCCTTGGGCAGGGCAGCAACGGTAACAGAGGTAATGCTGTGGTCATGACAGCTGGAGGCCCTCTGCTGACCACCTTTCCTGCAGCTGGGACAAGTCCTTCCCTGAAGGGAGCCTAGGAGCACATCCCAGGGCCACCGCAGCTTCCAGTCCCTGACACATCATCACAGTCACAATAAAGTCTTCCAGGCTGTCTTCATTCGTGACTTTATTTACCAAGTGAGAATAGGAACATCGTCGCCCAGAGAGCAACTTTGTCGTGGGCCTCAAAGAGGGATATGAGGAAATGCCCCTGCAATGGAATCGCTTTGGGAAGTGTATGGGTCCCAGGTCTAAACCACAGTCCCAGCAGTCCCAGATCTAACCCGCCGGGCACCCACTCCGTTGAGGCAGCAGCACATGGGCTCCTGGAGCTGACAGGGCAGGAGGGCCAAGGGCTCCCCAAAGGGAATCCTTTGTTCAGAAGGCACACGGCCCTCAGAGGTGGCATAAATCAGAATTCAAACTTGAATCAGTCCATGAAGAGTAAGGGCGAGACCACAGAAGATTCCGTGTCTGCTCTGCTTGGGGTAAATTTCCACAGTGGCTAGGTCCCTTCGTGGGGAGAGAGGGAGGTGGCAGGGAGAGGCTGCCAGCTGCCTGGGGGTGAGCTCCTGCCCAGGAATGCACCTCCACCAGGGGTGGCAGGAGGGGATATCACAGTGTCTGTCTGGGTATTCTGTAAGAGGCTGAGCAGAGCCAGCTCGGTGTGAATTAATGGAATCGCATGGAGTTCGAAGTAGGAAGAAGCAGAATTTTATCATCCTGTCAAAAAATAATAATGTTCTTGAAGCTTCTGTGAGTCTTGATGAACAGAAAAGAGTACATCCTCCTTTTCTCTACAGATCAACAGCTAGATCCAGCACACCAGGTAGGTGGGGAATTCCATCTCAGGAGTCACCGGTCTCCCCCTATCCTGCCCCAGAGTTTGCCTGAGTCTCTGAGTTTCATCCAGGGCCAAGCCGTGGAGAAGCTCATCAGAGCCCACGGGTAGCCGTGTTCCGACATATGTGGGCCCCCAGGCCCTCTTGCCAGGCCCACTGCTCTGCCGGACTGGACAACCCCTCTATGGACCTGGAGGCCTGAGGTGGAGCACCAATGCCCACCAGATCCCCAGGCATCACCAAGAGACAGGGCACAAGCCTCCAGACCAGGGGCACACAGACAACCCTCCCTGATGTCCAGTGTCAAGGAGAGACCCCGTGTGCCCCGCCCCCGCCTGTCTGTGGGTATAAGCAAGTGTGCAGGAGGAAGGAAACCACAAGGGCAGAAGTAGGTTTAATTCCATCATGAAATCCCCAGGTCAGGTCAGATAAAAAAGATTTATCTTTGATACAGGGAAATAATGCATAAAGGCATTCGTACCGTGTGTGTCTGCCTTTTGTAAGAATGAACACATTATCGCCATGACTAGGACCACAGAGCCTTTCTTCGGTGCCTGAGAAGGGAAGCCTGGCCCAGCTCCTGTGGAAGGACAGCAGTCCGAGCCATTCCTTAGGCCCGCAGATCCAGGGGCCCCTGGAGGACCCCAGGCTGGGTCTTGGTTCACGTGCATGGATCAGTGGGGCCAGCTGCCCATTCAAGACGAGCTCATACTCTAGAGAGGTCAGCTCAAGAAACGCTTCTAAGGGAGAAGCAGACACTGACCAACAGCCCTCAGGGACTCCTCTCTCCCCCGGCTCTCAGCCTGAGCCAGAGTTCCTACAGAACTTTTAGAAGAGAATGTCAGCATTTCACTTTGTCTGGAGGGCTCTAGAGCACCAGGATCCGGCCTTAATCAAACAGCACAGAAGATCCACCCCTGGCATTCTCCGGACACCATCCTGTTCCTGCCAAAAGCACAGTGAGAAGCCTGCCCTCACCCCCCGCCGCCCAGTAGGTTCTGTCGCCCAGGTTTCCTGGGCTCCGTCCAGGTGCCAACAGATAGACTGTACCCAGCAGAGGACAAACCGTCTCACCCAGAGCTTTATTATGCAATGACAGTAAAAGTTACTACATGCAAAAGACTTTTCTTAAAAAACAAGTATCGTGGGAAACACTGAATATTATGTTACTGCCTATGCCATATGTTCAAATACTTAATTTTCCTGGACCTAAGTGCCAGGAAAGTAAGTAACTTGTCTCTCCTGAAGAACTGCTCTGCCATTTTTTTCTTAAATTCAGAACTGGCACTTTTAAAAACTTCTGACTGCTGAGAAATTGGAGTTAAATGTTAACTCAGTTCCAGTATCTACTCTATCTCAGGTTCCTGATGTATTCATTTCACTTCCCCACTTTTCTACTAAAGTTGCCCAATTTCCTTGATTTTATTTTAACCTCTTGTGTGAGCTGCCAAGGTGCATGCAATCCCTTTGAAAGCAGGAGAGAAATTAAAAGTAAATAAGCGAAGAGGCACTTGTAAATAAGCAAGCACAGGGCCTGGCATTTGTGTCCCATCGTATGGGCAGGCCTAGTGGAGAGCCAATATCAGGAGATGCAGAACTCCCGGGCCATCTAGTCTAAGTGTCCACTAGCCATCCAGGGAAGCATTTGGTTTCTGGATCTGGGAGTGGAAGAGGTAATAGTAGGAAATACCAAGTATTCTGACTATCGCACTGTAAAAACCACCCCAAATCTAGTGTCTTAAAACAACCACAGTCATTTTCTGATTTCTCAGTTTGGGAGGGCTCAGCTGAGCAGCTCTGGCATAGGCCCTCAGCAGCCTGTAGCCAGGCAGACGCTAGAGTGTCTGGGGGCTGGCCAGGGCCTCATCATGTGGTCTCAGGCCTCCACCTGTGCTCACTCCCACCGGCTGTGTTGTGTTTCCTTACAACATGGCGGCACAAGATGGTAGGATTTCCTGCATGTTGGCTCAGGGCTCCAGGGAGCGCCAGTCCTCAAAATGAGCCGGGGTTCAAGGGGAGGGGACGAAAACTTCACCCCTCGATGGGAGGGGTGCCACAGAACAGATGGGCATATCTTAAAACTGCCACATCCACACCCTGGCATGCAAAGTTCTGCTGGCCCCAACTGGAGCCATTTCGTCTCCTGCTGTCCAGGGAGCATCTGCTGCCCAGGGAATGTGCCTCTACGGAAAGGCGGAGCTGGAGAAGAAAAAAGTGCCACACAGACCCCTCTCAGAGCCCTGCCAGCCCCTCGCCCTCAGGCCAAGCATATGCCAGGCTGCTGGCTGGAATCTCTGTGCCAGAGAGAAAGGGGCTGCCCATGGCACCGCTGCCCCCTCCTTTGCCAGGAGCATGTTTAGCTTTTGCTTTCCTGAGAACAATGGAAAACTAGAGTCTAATTAGCCTCTGGCTCTGAGGCTAGGAGGACAGCACAATATGTGCTTTCTCATTGGAAAAAAAAAAAAGCACAGGAGCCAATTTTCTACTCTCAGACCCATGCCTTTTGCTACACATGCTGGAAATAGTACCCTCGGAGGCTATGCTGGTTTGTAAGGACCTTGACCCTGTGGGCAGGATGAAGATGAATAAAGGGATTTGGGTACCCTGTGGGCCACAGAGAGGGCACCATACAGAAGAAACCAGTGCACACCGCCTCGGGGGCATGGCTGAGCAGTTGCAAGAAGGTCCGCGCCTTCTTTGAGTGTAGCCAAGGCTTCTGTTCCGGGCTCTGTCTATGCTGGACATCCCCGGGGCCTCTCCCTCGGCCTCCCAGGCCCTGTGCCGCAGACAGCCCCGGCCCAGTTACACTCATCTCACGCTGGAGCCAGCTTGCCTGCCCCACACAGGCCACTCCCAGCATGTCCCAACGCTGAGGCCCCAAGCAAAGGTCTCAGCTTCTGCAGCTCAGAATCCCACAGCCAATGGAAAACGCAGGAGCAATGCAAGAATGGAGGCTTCCGCGCCTCCCAGCCATCTCTGCCATCTCTGGGGGACACCGGGTGCTGATACAGCTGCCATGTCAACTCTCTAAGACCTCCTGGGAAGGTTGGAGGGAGGAGAACACAGGAGATTTGGGTCACGAGCCTCAAGCCACACTCGAGCCAATTGCAGCTGTGCCCTGGGTCGCAGGGCAGGTGGTGAGAGTGTGCTATGATGGGCTGCCTGCTTCACTCTGCTTTTCTTAGGGTTCCTCTGTGCAGGCACTGCACACACAGAGTCCACGCACATGCGAACCACGTGCAGCTCCCGCTGTGTCACCATGTGGTGCTGAGGACCATTTCTGAGCAGAGTTTCTTTCTTTCGGGTCCTTCTCTTACGCCGCACAGGGATGGCAGTACTCAGCCTCTGGGAGCCACGCGTGGTTCCAGGCACTGAGCAGACAGCCCGTGAGATCGTGGCCCCTGCAGAGCAATGGGCTATTCTTGTCCCCAGCCCATGGATGAGGAGACTGAACAGAGGAGAAGTAACTCCAGGTCTTCGAGTCAGCCGACGCCCGCCCTGCCGCCAGCCCAGCTGGCTGCAGGACCATGGCTGAATTCTGTCTTCCTGGGTTGTGGCTGTTAGTTTTTATTGAGCGCACAAACCCTCTCCAGGGCTATCGGCACAGCAAAGCAGAGCTTTCAGCTGGCACAAACGTCACAGGACAGAGAAGGTTTGGATTCAGACAGACAAGGATGTGCATGGAGTCCGCCTAAGGAAGCTTTGCCGTGTTTACTGTGCTGAAGAGTACAATCCTGCTGCATCTGAATGGAGGGGCGTGTCCCCCCACACACATCCTTCAGGAAATCTGGGCTGGACTCAGGGCTCTGTCCCGGACCCCCACCCTGGGGTTCCCTGTGGATCCCTGGGGGCAGGCAAGCAGGGGTCAGCCGAGTACTCACCCACCGCCCAGGATGCCAGAAGCCAGTGCCTCGCAAACAAGCCCTTGCTCCAGCCAGTGTTGTCACCAGCAGCTGGTGCCTTTGTGCCGGAGTCTCCTTGTGTCCTGTGATCCACAGAAACCCCTAACACCCTGCATCCCTCCCTCCACCTCTGAGAAGGATGCCTGTGCTGAGGTAGCAAGAACACCACTGCACGGAAGTGGCCGAGCTGCCCGCCAGCCCTACGCAAACCTGCTTATCACTCAAGCCCCCCCATTCCCGGAGGCAAAATGAAGGACAGGGAAGGGGCTTTCTTTGCTGGTCTTTCCCTTTCCTTAAAGTTGCCAGGGACACACAGCCCTTTCCAGTGGTGTAGGCAATGCCTCAGCAGGAAAGGTCTGCATGCAAGCACAATGTGTTCTGTGACATTACAAGCTGAGGGTTTAAAGTCTCTCAGAGGAATTGAAAATGACCTTATCAAAGTAACAGAACAACGTTTTCCTTGTTGATAACTTTTCTTAATTTCTTTTTCAGTTTGGTAAACTACAGTCCCACTAACTGCCCTGTACTTAAAGTTCAACCCCACTTGCCTCCGTAGACCATTTTCAAATATATTTCATACACATGAGATAAAGTTTTGCATGAGATGCCGTTAGGAATGCACCAAGCAAGCTCCCCTTCATCATCTGGACTGATGTGGACTGAAAGTTTGTGTCCCCCCAAAATCCACATGTTGAAGCCCTAACCTCCAGTGGGATGACGTTTGGAGGTGGGGCCTTCGGGAAGTGATTAGAGTTCTATGAGGCCATGAGGGTGGGGCCCCCATGTTGGGATTAGTGTCCTTATAGGAAGAGAAAGAGACCAGAGCTTGCTCTCTCTGCCACATGAGGACACAGTGAGAAGCTGGCTGTCTGTAAGCCAGGAAGAGGGCTCTCTCCCAAACCCAACCATTCTGGCACCCTCTTCTTGGACATCCAGCCTCCAGAACTGTGAGAAATGAATGTTTGTTGTGTAAGTCTACAATGAAGACTAAGACAGGACTTGAGGTCCAATCAAGGAACCGCATCCTACCGTTCATTGTGCTCCCCCCCAGCAATGCCTTGATTGCCTTCCTGTGTGGACAGAGCATATTTCCATGGTTTCAGAGCAGGCGGACAGGCTACGCAGAAGCCTTCAGAAGCGTTCATTTCTAAAGAGTCCACTTTGAGACAGTACCCTTACGGCTCCTCCAGATACTCCTGGACGTCCCCTCCACTCTCCAAGGAGCTGGGCAGGTACACATCTCATGGCCACTAACCCAGGCAGAATAATTGGTGGACCAGCTAAATTCACCTGTTGTGGAAACATTCATGCTGCATCTGACATTGTGTAAAAACACATAGAGGAAATGATAGTTTTTATACCACCCTACACATTCTAAACAGAAAGCAAAAATAATGCCTGTATGTCCCAGAAACCCTACAAGGAAGAAGTGATTAAAATTCCATCACTAAAATCAATTGAGAGGAAAGGGTCTGAGAAGCCTTCTTGCAGGGTTCGTGCTCTGCACCAGCGCTAACACCGGGCCCTGCTCAGTGAGTTTTAGGGGGAAACCTCTGGGTTCTGTATCACCAAGACCCATCCATGCATGACAAAGATGACCTGTCTCCCTAACCGTTAGTGACTGAGAGCATGTGCTTTCACACCATGTCCCTTGCAGTACACACTTCATTGTTACCACGTGTGCCTTGGCCCTAAGCAAGGGTTGGGATGGGGGATTTAAAGGACACAAGGCTCTCAACATCAGCCTTTGTGTGATGAAGGTTCAAGCCAGCATGACCCCACGCCTGACCCTGCCCTCAGGACCACTTCAGGCACGGTGAGTGCGGGTGTCACATCCCTGCTCTTTTTAAGAACATAGCCAGGTCTCTGAGGCCAACCTTCCAGGACCCCTTTGCAACCCAGAGTGCGCATTCAAACCCGCTAAAATAACTTTTTAAAGCACAAGGTTGCCAGCTTCCTGCTCACCCACCCCCAATGATTCTGCTGTAGGTGTTCTGGGATGGGGCCTGGGCATTTCTGAATAACCTCTGTATAGGCAGAAGTGAGAAGCAACACAGCAAAAGTAGTTAAGCTTAGCTTAAACTTAGTAGGAGGAGCAGTTAATTGAATTTGATAACGTGGTAATGACTCAAAGGATGGAGGGAAAAATGCACCTCAGCTGTAGCTGTCACATGGGTTGCACGGGGACATCCCTGGGACAGGTTTCCTCCCTCTGCCTCCCCGGGGAACCCCACTCACACCCACGTCTACATTTGGCAGCCGGAGGTCTCCGTCCTCCGCCCCCGGGAAACCTTCCCACCCAGTGACCTGCCAGCCTCCCACGGCCACAGTCACCCGTGCTGAGAGGCCCCAGGACTGTGGACTTCCAGTGCACCTGGACAGGCGCGAGAGGGACCCCTCAATCTCTGTGTTCCTATTGCCCATTTCCATCTTAACATTTGTATCTGGGCAGAATCTCAGATTAGAGGAAATTGACAATAGTATAAAGAGCTACTACCATAGCACCTTCAAGCGGGTTTCCCAGATGTGAGAGCTACCACTCTATCCTTCCTTCCTCCTCTCTCCCTCCCTTCTTCCCCCTCTTCACCGTCTCTCCTTCTCTCCCTGTCTCTCCATCTCTCTGTCTCTGTCTGTCATTCTCTCTCACTCTCTCCCTCCATAACACACACACACACACACACACACACACACACACACACACACCACAATTATTTTTATGAATCATATGAGAGTCAGTTGTAGGGGTGATGCCCTTTGCCCCTATATACTGTGTATTTCCTTAAAAGGCAGGGGCAACCACAGTACAATCACAAAAATCTGGAAATTAACCTGATGCAATGCTAAGTATCTAATCTGCAGACCTCGCTCAGATTTTGCCAGTTGTTTCAACGATGCCGTTTATAGCAAAGAACAAAGCAGAGTGTGGGTTGCGCTCAGCAGGCCATCTCTCTGGCATGTCCTCAGAATTTCTCTGCCTTAGGATGACTTGAGAAATATGGCCAGGCTTTCTGTAAACTGTTCTTAGTGCGGTTCTGATGTTTCCTCATGGTGAGCTAGAGTAAGCTATGCCTTGGGGGCAGGAATATTTCAGAAGTGAGGCTGGAGTGCAAACCCAAGGACCCTCACCCATGCACCACCACCACACCCCGAGGCTTCAAGGCACGTGGGAAGCCCTGAGGTCATTCCTGCTGCATCTCTCTTTCCGTGGCGCCCGTGGCCGAGCCTTTCCCAAGACTTTGGGGATAGGCCGTTGTGCTCTCTCACGGTTAAACCCTTCGCATCATGCAGGGAGGACCACGCACCCCTCCAACGCACTGTCGTGTCCATCTATCACCAGTCAGCAAGAGGAAACAGCCATCGGGGAGTGTGGGACGTCCCGCCTCGGGGGGTGACAGCCACTGTGCCTACCGTAAGCGGGCCTGCCTGCCTCCCCAGCAGTCATCTGTGGCTTCTTGGCTATGAAGTGTATTTAATTTAGCCTGGCACATAAATTAACATCCATACAGCCTGCAGCAAAGGCCTCCCGTCGTGGGCTCCGGCTGCAACTGCATCAGCCCAAGTCGGGGGCGGCCGGGTGCCGTGCTGGACACTTAAGGGGCCGGGGCTTCTGCACCCGCCGGGCTGGGCCCACGATTGTTATGTAAACACAGAGCCCAGCGCGGGGTGGCTGGCCCATCTGCTCCAGGCACACTTCGTGCTGCCGCGTGCACTAATCATTTTCCATCCTCTTAGGTGAAAACTTGGACAATGTAAGGGCTCTCAATCTCCCTTTCATTTGCAAACGAGTCATTTCAGCTAAGCGTGGCCCCCTATTCTTCTCCCACATTTGTGTTTGTGAAAAGAACCGTCTCAAATTTCTGGAGCAGGTGCAGCTGCTGCGAGGCCTCTTTTCACTCAGCCAGGTCCCCCCCCACCCCAGCCAGCCCTCTGTCCCCTCCCCCCTCAGCCCTTTTGTCTCCCGCAGAGCCAGCTCCCCCTCTGACCCCTGGCCAACTCGGAGCCTCCTCCTTTGTCAGCCTCCCCAGACAAGTTTCACCCTAAATCAAGCATTGTTTGGGCTCCTGAGGCCAGCACGTGCCCATATCCCCTAATCTTTTAATTTCACCCCAGGAAACAGCAGCTGTTAGTGATACCCAGCTGTCGCGGGGCCTGCCGCCGGCCCTGGAACAATGACGGAGGAGGAGGGAGGCTGCAGGCTGCAGTAATATGTACATCTCCCCTCGCTTTCTTCTGAGGGGTGGTGTTTTTTTCTTTTTGCAACAGTTGGCAGCACGTGCTGTGAAATGCCAGGAAAGCCCCCCTCCCAGCACCGTTTTTGTCTAAACCCGTTCACTGCCACGCTCTTTGGTTTGCACTTGGGCTCTGGAGGACCAAACCTTCCGTGTCAGAGATCCCCGGCGTGTGCCATGATCCCTTTTGCTGCAAAAAATGATCATCTGATAAATTACAGGGCAAGACCCAGACGGGGAGACGGAGGCTGCACCCTCACAGCGCATGCGCCACGCTGGCCTCCTCGGCGGGGGTTGGGGGGCGGCAGCTCAGTTGCATTAATGCTTTTCAGGAGTCACGGCCATAAGTCTGATGTGGGGCAAGCGTTCCCCACACACGTGACCGGAAGACAGGATGATTCCCTGGAAATATATACCACTGAGGCCGACCAAAGTGAGCCCAGCACTCTGAAGGCGGGGCCGTCAGGGTGTCCAAAAAGGCACTTCTGGGGCACCCCATCTCTGCACACTCGATTTTGTGGAGGGAGGCCTTTCTTTGGACACCCCTGAACCCCAGGAGCCTGAGCACTGAGGAATGAGGATTCAGGAGACCAGCCACTGCCCTGAGCTACCAGGTCACCTCCCCGGTGCCCGGCTTGTGAAAGATGGCATCAGAGGAACTCTCCACAGCACCACTGCCCCATCAAACTTCCTGCGACCACAAAAGTGTTCTCCCTCGGCACGGTCCAAGACAGCCATTGAACACCGAGAAGCTAAATTTTCCATTTATTTCAAATAACTTCAGTGTGAGTGTCCACGTGTGGCCGGTGGTTGCTGCGTGGGGCAGCAGAGCTCTGAACCGTGGGATCTCAAACGCTCTGTTGTGTCATGTGAGCAACAGGGTGTACAGATGCCTGGTCCTATTTCCAGGGTGTTCAGTCTCATTCTCAAGGGTGCAGCCTAAGTACGGGGATCTTTAAAGCTCCCCAGGGGGATTGGAGGGGGAACAAAGTGGGAGGGCCCTGCCTTAGACCGTCTTGCAGCCTGAGTCTGGGCTCTGCAGAGAAGGACGGTGCATTTAGAAGGTACCTGCCTAATTTAGCCATAAACAGAGCTCTCTGAAATACAGAGGGTTTTAGAAAGAATTACCCAGTTTGTAAGCTCCTGACAGTAGGCTGCAGCTCCCCATCTCCCTGGCCACTGACTTCTGACCTTTCTCTACCCGCTATGGTGGAGGCTTCAGGGCTGTCCCGGCTCCAAAGTTTCAAACAAACCTGTCAGCGCAGGGCAAACAAATGCCCAGAGGTGACTGGTGCAGCCACAGGCTGGTGTGGGCCCCTTCCACCCACTGGATCTCACCTGGTGGGGAATTGAAAGACGCCGGCAGAAACCCGACCCTGGCCAGAACATATGGCGAGCTGCACACCTGCCTGACGTGGCACCTGCTGGGCCTCCCAGGGCTGTGGGGTGGCGGGCTCAGGTGCCCCAGGCCACGGGCAAGCGTCCGACTCATTTGCATACTCCATGTGGCCACGTGCCTGGGTGCTGGGCGGCTCTGGCACAGCATGCCACTGCTTTTAAGCCTGGACAAAGCCACGCACTCAAACCACAAAGCCAGCCGGCAGCCCTGCATGTGCTCCCATTTCACCACGAGAACCTCTGCCCACAAAGTGTATGTCGCGGATTAGGAAGCTGTAGAGGTCGGAACTTGGCCATTGAAAGGGCAGTGGCCGGCGAGTCATCTCCCCGACTTTTGTCCTGCAGCCCCCCTACGGTGGAGGCCGAATCTCCCCTGGGAGAGCTGGGCACAGCCAACATTTGTGTAACTCGGGACAGGGTCCCAGTAGCTTCTGTTCTCTGACGTCTCCTTTTCAGATAAGAAACCCCTCTATTTTGGATCCATCTGTACAGCTAAGCTAAAGGGACAATAGCCACGTGTTGGTAAATTATTATCTGACGCTTGTCCCTGAGGGCAGTGCTTGCACCTCACGGTTAAGCTCTCAACTACCCCCACAGAAGGAGTGAATTGTCTTGCTGCCATGTGAGCCCTTCTTGCCCTTTTGTGCCCTCAACTGCACCAGCAGATAATAAGAAGCCCACGTGGAAAGGGCCAATTCTGATGGCTCCTCTTCCTGCAGGACCTGGCCCTCGACCCAGAAAGAGTTAAAAGTCAGTGTAGCCTGGGGGCACTCAAGTCATCCGGGCACCTTGCCCTGTCGCCTCTCCTCTCAGGAATTGAGGGCCAAGCCTCTAACCCACGTCAGGCGCCCGGGCCATCTGTCACAGGCGCAGGGACAACCATGTGCTTGATTGAGGTGGGGCTTGAAAAGACCCAGAAGCCAGGATGTGTGGCAACCCAGCCGGCTCCCCAGTGGAAGGGGGAGGTGCCCCATAAAATATTTCGCCAGACCAGTGGCTGCAGTGAAGTCTGGGAGGGGCGACCTGCCGCCCCCGGCCAGCTCTTCAAGTCAGAGAGATTGAGGCTTTCCTCCTCGGCCCTCCGCCAGCAGGGGAGGAAAGGTAACAGGCAGGCACGTTGTAAGGCCATTAGCAAAGAACAATGGGAAGCTGAAAGGGTAACCTAGTGAATAGAAGAATGAAAGTTGGCTTGTGCCAGCAGCAGCGGGGTGAGCTCATTATTCCAGACAGCAGATGGAGGGTGGCCTGGTTGCAGGGCAGAACTCCCGGCTGCCGGGCGGAGGAGGCAGGAGCTGACAGTGGGCGCCCAGGACCCCTCCCATATCATCGCGTTGCTCTTCCTCCCAGAGCACAAGTAGTGAAGGAGAAAGCTGTATTCTCATCGTGTTGGTTTCAAGGCAACCCACTGCGCACCCTCGCCTGCCCCGAGAGCCTTCACTGACCCTGGGCATTTTCACGCAGCTAAGACTGCCTGACACCAGCCAACAGGCCACCCCCGCCTTGAACATTCTAACCACGGGGGAGGAAGTGCCCCAGGAAAGGCAGTCCCACATCCTTCAGCCCAAAGATTTGTTTTCAGCTTTACACAAGTGGCTTTCACTCAAACAAGTCATTTTTATGTAGAGATAGATGCTGAGCCTGCTGAGACCCCAGGGGGAGATATTGGCTAAGGAACATGACAGGGTGGTGTGCACACAAGGGATGAGCGCACTGGCTGCGTACTTTCACTCCCGGTGACATTTGCAAAACTACAGAAGGGGCACCTAGTTGCCCTGGATCTCCCTTCCACAGAGAGGTGGCACCTTAAACCTGGCCACATGGAAAGGCTGCCTTGGTTTTGGATGGTAGATAGTCCAAAGGAGGAGCCTGAGATGTCCTCTCCTCCTCCTTGCTTGTCTGCTCTCAAATCTCAATCCTCCTTTTAGCTCCTGCTACCGGATGGCCCAGAGGAATCGTTTGCTTCTTAGAATTGCAGTGCTCAGGTATGCACCACTGAGTTTCCACTCTGCTATAGCCTCTTCAGCCAAAATTGAGCACAGGCCTGGGGTCGGCTCTCTACTACGTCCGGACAACCAAAATCCTTTTCGGGGTGGGGTTTGCCCTTCAGCTCCTGAGCAGGCAAGACTCCAGATGTTTGATCAGCTTCCTCAGTCTCTGTGCTGGAAAAACATCATTTCAAGAAACCATTTCTGTGAACTTTCCCATCTGAATTCAGCCTATTGCTTAAAAAGCAATCATCCTAAATAAACATGCATACTAAACATATAGCGAGGGCTGCATAAAGAATGCAAGTACAATTGATAGTTTTTCTAGATTAAGAGTCAACGACTACAATTTTTTCCAGGGGGCTCCTCATAACCCATTCATCCAATAAAACTTGTCACGTGCCACATGGCAATACACCCACAAATGTTGGTGGCAGCTTCCTGACAAATGCAACGCTGGCATCAACTTGCTTCTGTTCCCTCAATGTCTTAATTCCTCCAGCAAAGCAACAGGGAGCAGTGTCCTTTGTGCACCTTACATCTGTATTATGGTGACTTCAGAAGCTGCTGTAGACAGCAGGCAGATTCTATGTGAATTCTGCAATGCTGGTTACCCAACAAATTCTGCCCAAAATGGTTTCATCTAGATTTCTCCTTCTTAACACTGAGTATTAAAGTAGCACAAATTCTTTGGGGAAAAAAAGTAACAGCCATAGAAGAATATTAAAAAAAAAAAAATCAATCTCCTGAAGATGATAAGAACCTTTCCAATTTGGAGAAATTCTCTTTTACATCACCTGTATAAGTTTCCTAGTGTTGCTGTGACAAAGTACCTCACACTGTGTGGCTTACACAAGAGAAGTGTATTTTCTCAAAGTTCAGGAGGCTGGAAGTCCAAGACCAAGGTGTTGGCAGGATTGATTTCTTCTGAAGCTGTAAGGGACTTCCAGGCTGTTCCCCCAGCTCCTGGTAGTTTGCCAGCAACCCTTGTCATTCCTTGGCCTGTAGATTCATCACCCCAATATCTGCCTCCATCTTCACACGGTATCTCCTTGTGTGCACGTCCAAATTCCCCTTTTGTCATAAAGATACAAGTCATATTAGGTTGAGGTCCACCCTAATAACCTCATTTTATCTTGATGGCCTCTATAAAGACCCTCTGTCTAAGTGAGATCCCATTCTAGGTACTGAGGGTTAGGACTCCAACATATGAATTTAGGAGGGACACAAATTGACCCCCATCGGTCTGTCCCTGTGATTGTGTCTAGATAAGGGGTGAAGCAGTCAATTCAAACAGGAATATACTTCTTTTCCTGAAGGCATACCCTCAAAGCCAAAGAGTTCTGGGTGAGTCTGGCCTCCAGGTGCTTTCCTGGGAGCTGCCTCCCCCCACCAAGGGCAGAGGAGGTGGGGACCAAATGCTGGGTCGTCCCCCCCACACCCACTCTCTACCATGGGGGAGAGTATGGCTCACACCTCCCAGACGCAGGAGCCACTGGAGACTCTGATTCTTGCACACCTGCATACCACCTGCTGCTTCACCTGCAGCCTCTCCCGGCTGCTCCGCTCTCTCTCCCAGGGATCTCCCTTTGGGTTTCCTGAGCACTCCAAGCTTTCTCCTCCCAGAGGCCCCACAGTCATTTCTCAGCCCCGGCACATCCCAAGACCGTGCCTTCTCATTTTTTCAGGGAAGCTGACAGCAGGTTTCCCCTGGCCTCTAACAGCCAGCACCCACCCTCCATCCCTCACCCTGCATTACCTTCCACAGAGTATCTGTCATCTCACCTTACATTGTTCCCTGACCAACTTCCTGAGGGCAGAGGATGTAGGCACCTTGGTACTGTTACCTCCGGGCTCTAGGGTGATGCCCAGCACAGGCTAATAAGCCAGACTGAAGGAAGGGACCCACGGATTGTTGCCCCGCCCCTCCCACTACTCTTCTTTTCTGTTGGTAAATGTCATTGGATGAGTTACTTTTAATCACTCTGACTTCTCCTCAAGAACTTAAAAAGGCCCTAAGCAGTCCTACCAGATGGCTGGTCCCTTTCCAAGCACATGTCTCCTTGGGACCCCACCCCCAGTTTCAAAAGACCTCTGACTGCAGGCTCTAGCTCCAAGTGTCCCACAGGACCTCTTCCTGCAACCTTTCCTTGGCTGAGTTGTTACTTCGATGTTCTTTGTCTACACAGGTGATGCTGTTGGTATCCCAGGCATGGGTCTCTACACACATTGCTCTACAGAACACCAAGAGGTCCTGGCTGCAAGCACCTGGAACTCTCCACCCAGGCTCTCCTTAAGCCTCAGCTCAGTGCAGCTAAGGATGCCAGCAAGGTAAAGCCTTGCTCGGAGTAGCACTGGGGCAAGACAAGATGCTAGGAAGAGGAAAGGGATGGGAAAGGAGTTATGAGTTAATTATCACACTAGCGGGAACTGGCAGCCAGGATTTCAACCAAAGCAGTCACACTCTGGGATCTGTGCCTTTAAGGGATATGCAGATGGGCATTGCTTTCAATAGCAAAAGCCTGAAAACAATCCAAATGATTCCTACAATGGAATGCTATGCAGCAGTGGAAATGATTGGGCGACAGGTCTATGCCTCAAAGGGCATGAGCAGGAAAAAGCTAATCACAGGATTTATACAATATGATTTTATTTGTAAAAGGTTCAAAAACTGGCAAAATTTAGCAATCTATTGCTGAGCAAGACTTCCATAAACAGTAAAACTTTAAACAAGATGAGATAACGATTAACAGAATTCAGGTCAGTGGTTTCTGAAGCTAAAGTGAGAAAAGGAGTGTGCATCACATTCTACCATTAGTCTGGGCACCCCCCCAGGCGTATGGTGTTTTTCATTATTGTTCTTTCTAGTGTACATATAAATTAGACTTGTATGTATAGTATATTTCAGTTTTATTGTACACTTCTTTTCTTAATCTCCAACTGGAAAAAAAGAAAGTATGATAAGGAGTTTCTTAATTCCGGCCATGGAATCTTCCCAGTAGGAAACCCCCTTCTCAAAATGTCTTCTGTGCTCACAAGGGTGTCACAAACCCAGAGCTTTTCCCTCAAGTCAGCCCCTGAGGTGACTCTCCAACCCCAGATGCCTCTGGTAAAATGGCCTGTAAGCTGACGCTCACCATGGACCTCAGACATCACTTCTCATTATTTTTGTTTAATTAGCTTAAAGGTAACTCTAGGCCCCGTCTGTCTGCAGGTGTAGGAAACCCCATCTCAGACTCATTGGGCCTCAAGCAACCCCAAGAACTGGGTGACCCCTTCCGCCAGGACCATGGGCTGTCACAGGCAATGGCAGACGCCCTGCAGCCCCCGCTCAAGACGCACGGCCAGTCAGCATCCCTGGTGACGTCATGCAGCCCTGCCTCCATGCCCTGCGTAGAGGGCAGCTTCTCCCTCGAGGATGCCCCGTCACTGAGTGAGGCTTCCACGAAAGCCCGAGAGGGTTGGTCTGGGCCCCAGCGCTCTGCTGAGAGGGGAAAGCAGTGTGGGGACCTCAGAGAGACAAGCACAGCTTGACATTGTGACAAATGGGCCACCCCTTCTCTGACCCCAGACACTTCTGGCTCCCGTGCAGACATGTTCTAAGAGCTCGGTGGCAGCACCTATCCCAAAGTTGGCATGTAGGTGGGCGGTGGTTTTGCTAAATGCATCAGGTGCAGGGTGGCCTCTAGCCCACGCCATTCCCCGTCCTTGCTGTCCTTGCAGGCACACCCACCCGCCCTCCAGATCATCGAGGGGATGATCCACCTGCCCCACTGGCCCCGGGGCTCTCTCTCCAAGCTCTCCTTTCCTGAGAGCAGCCACAGCCTGTCCCCGGGTCCCCCTCACTTCCCACCTGAGGTGCCTCCCCCTCTGAGTCCACTCTCAGCAGCTACTGACAGTTTCAGGCGCTCTTGGCTGAGAGGAGTGATGGGGGAGGGGGGTGCTGGCAGCCTGAGCGCTGAGAGCTCAGCCCGAGCCTCCCTGCCCCCAACCTGCCTGTCCCAAGCAAGGGGCCATCTGCTGCTGCAGCCGCGGAGCGGCAGCTGGGCCGCTTTCAGCAGAGGCCCTGAGGAGGGGGCTAATCTAGGGGTGACTTTTGACCTCACCACCATCCTAAGGCCTGGAGAGAGTACACACTCACACACGCACATGCACACACACGCACACACATACAGACTGTGTGCCGGCAAAACCCAGGTCTGACTTTCAAGTCTAGTTATGTCAACTGGGTCTGTTTATTTTTGCAGATCTGTAATGCTTTACCAGTCATTCAAAATCCAAAAAGCTCTGAGGACTGAAAACTGCTTTGTAACTCATTTGCAGACAAAGTTCAACCTCAGCGGGTGGATGTGAGGCTTGATTAACCTGCTGAGTTTCACTACAACATATTAAGGCATTTGCTCTTAGGATGCTTCACCAGGTATCTTAGGATACCTGGTGAAGTATCTTAGGATACTTCACCCGGGTGGTATATAGTTCACAGCATGTGCACAGCTGAAAAACTGGTTCTGATTCCCAGCCCACATGCGCAGGGAAGGGGCCCAGCACCCAGGAAGGCTGGGATCTCAGTGCAGCCTCACTGCCTGGCCAACTTGCTGGGCGTGCTTGTCACTGGTCAGGCGAGGGGAGCAGAAAACCCACCTAGGAACTGGGACCCAGGTACACGTCAAGTCATATTTGCTCCAACCTGTCTTTCAAACACGAGAAGGGGATGTGCCCACAGGCTGGACAGAAGACCCTAGAAGACACAGATGGAGGCCTCCAAATGCCTCTGGGTCTTGTGAATCCTGCTGACTTGCTGCATGGCTGCCAAGGGCCCCAGGGGGCCTGAATTCCTTGTCCCGGCCCTTTGATGACCCTCCAGATCATGCACACAAACACACATATATACGCACATGCATACAATCATACACGCCAACACGCGTGCACACTCCCACACGTGGGTCCACACCTTTACATGCTCATGCACACACACGTACATGCACAGAGGCACACACACATATCTTTCATGTCAGATTTCCCCAGGACAGCTGTCTGCTGGATTCCACAGTAACCAGTGGTAACCTGCACTCACATTGCTCAACGTAGAATCCTCTGGAAAATGGACATGATGAGACTGTAAATGAACAAGACCTTCCCCATTGTTCACCAAACCTGCCAGAATTTATACAACCAAAGGGAAGATATTCGGCAAAGGGGTCTCCTGGGAGTGCCCTGTGCTGACTTTCGGGATTCTTTCCCAAACAGTGTTGGAACCCTCTCCTGGAACTGTTCTCAAAGCTGGTGGTGGAGTCAGCGAAGAAACCCAGCTCCTCCCATACCTGCTATGAGGAGACTGAAGCAGTCGCCCAGGTTGGGTGGTTGTTTAAGACCAGCCTGCTCCTTATGGCACATGAAGACCCTCACCTCTAAGAGAGGGACCCCGGACCAAACGGGCAGTGCTCTGGGTGTTCTTATGTTTTCCTTCTGAAGCATTGGAAAGAACCCAAGGGTTCAATAGGCCTCTGGGTGCCCACTGGACGGTGCCAGCTCACCTTTCTCATTTCCCATCCTGCCATCTTACCTCGCTGTGTCAACACACTTTGCAAACACCACTGAAAAGTCCCGGGGAACCACATGTGTCAGCCCTGGCTTGGGGTCTGCCCCCCTCAGAGCCCCAGGGCCCACAAGCCCCCCTTAGATTCAGCCATAAGCCTTCCATGCAGACCCCTGATGTGGCTGGGTAAGCCACAGTCAGAGCTGGCCTGGACGTCGGGTCGGGGCCCCTGCAGGGCAGGGCAAGCAAGGTCAGAGCAGGCCTGATGCAGGTGCAGGCTGCCTTTCCAACAGGGAGGCTCGCCAGAGGGAGGCCGGGCTGCACGTCCATTTCCAGCATCCATCTGCATATGGATGATCAGATCAATCTGCTCTTTTCATAACAAGTATTTGTAATAATCCCTTTACTCCTCTGAAGTTAAATAACTGGATAATAGAATGCATCTACAACAACATAAGTGATAGATGAGAGACAGAATCTAAAATGACGATGTCCATATAAAAGAAAACTGAAGAAAAGCAATTTATAATCTACTTCAACAGTAAATGTTTAGGCACAGCTGCCTGAGATAACATGATCAAGTCCTCCAATACTTGCATCAAATATAAAATTTCTGGGCTGCAGCAGGTGCGATGCGGCCTGACAGCGGGTGTTGCCTCAATGATTCAGCCCCCTGGGTGGTGGCATCGCCACTGGTGTCGTGGTTTTCTGAAATTATAAACAAAGATCGACAAAGCTCTGAGCGACACGGAGTCGAGATCTTCCCTGAACGTATATGGTAGCTGCATTTCCGGGAAGTTTGGGCCCTGCCCACAAAACTCCAGTAGTCCCAGGGATCGTTTCAACCAAACACACCCCTTGGAGACCCACTGCAGATTCTTCCTGCCTGTGAGTACCAACACCAGAGAGAATAATCAGCCTGAGGCAAGGGGCTTGTGCAGAGCCCAGTCCTCGCCCAGTGTGCGGCCCACGCTGATCGATAAGGCTCTGTCCTCCAAGGCATCAAAGCTTGTGTGGCTGCGGGGGGGCCTTCTGTGGACCCTCTGAGCTGCCTGTGTCAGCACCTGGACCAGTGTGGCAAGGAGACCCATCCACAATATGTCAGCCCTGCTATAGGTGTGTGGGGTCCCCTGAAGCCGCCTGGTAGCCTCTGCCTCTGACACACTGACCCTGCCACAGCCAGCTCTGTGGGCCCAGATCCGCTCAGGTTCACAGGGAGGTCCATCATACATTAGCAAAGAATCTGTAAATTACCCCTTAGGCCCAGGTCCACATATTCTACAGGTTTACACTTCAGCTGACAGGGCTCTGAATCTGGAAAGCTGCTCCTCCCCCTGAGAGCCTGAGTCTCCCCCTGCCCCGCAGATTTCACATCCCTCCTGGGTATCTCTTTATACCTTACACCAGAACTGGGGGCGCGGTGGGGGGAGCGAACAGAGCAGCCATCCAAACCAGCCTGCGGGTGACGGGACACTCCTGCCATTGCCAGGTCATGGGACGTGGACCTCTTTCCCAGCCTCTGTGAGACATACCTCCCTGGTGGGAAATGGGGTGGAGATAATCCCCAGCTCACAGGGCTGCTGTGACGATGGAACGCAGCAGGCCTGGGGCCCACTCATAGCCTCCAATAAATAGAAGCTGATGTCCCCTCCATTCACAGGCGATGGCCAGGCTGAGCAGAGCCGGGTGACCAAGCCCAGATCCGGCAAACGGCAGTCAGTCTAGTTGGGGTCAGATGGAAGTCTCTGTCTCCGGCTCGCCGTGTTCCCTTGAGCTGCGACTTCCAAAGTCCATCCGTGTCCCGCAGGCTGCACTGGACCCAGACGTGTGGGCAGACATGCCAGAGGGGCGGCACCCTTCCCACGCCTTCCCCATCAGCCACCCTTGAACTGAGGAAGTCCTGAAGCAGCACAAGGGACAAGAACCGAGATTTCTGCTTGACCAGCCTCTAGCTGTTCTCCGTGGACCTCGTCCATCCATCTCATCCATGAAAGTCAGAACGCAACGACAGTCACCTTCCCCAGGGATTGTTAACCAGATGGCCCTGACTATCCTTCTCACTTGCCTGCCCACGTGACTCAGCAGTGAGCATCTTCCTCTTAGAAGCACCTTCAAGTTCCCAAACTTAATAATGTAGACACGACAAGGTCTCCCCACCCCACTAGGAAGAAACCAATTCACGTGTGCCAATGGCCCCTGCAGTGTGGCACGACCAACCGCAGAGAAACAAGAGTCACTGTCTGGTCCTCATGTCCAGCAAGTGAAGACGGCCGACTTGTAAGGATGGAGGCACACCTCTAGCACCTGTATCCTGTGAGAAGTCGGTGTCTTTGAGAGTCAGGATTCAAAACCGGACTTACTGGCATTTCTAACCTTATCTAAATCACTTCCCTGCTGTGATCAGTATGTGGACAGACACACCACATTCCGGGCATATCATGGGTCTCCTACCAAACAGAAGATAAGCTAATGAACCAGAGAGATCGTCCACCCTCGACCTGCTGGTGACTTTAGTATTTGCAGCAGAAACATGAGGCTTAGTGGAGACTATACATGCACATTTAAATCAAACAAAGTGAATCAGAACTGGTTATAAAACTTCTCTGGGAGAGTCTTCTGGTCTACTGGCTGAAGCTCTTGGCCAGGGCTTGCTGGTTTGGACAGCTGGTCCAATCCCTGCGGACAGCACTCCTGAACTTGAGCAAGCAAATCCATCTCCCTCTGCCTTTAAAGGAGTCTAAGAATGTCACACACACACTCACGATTGGGGAGAAGGGAGGCGGGCTGTGAAGGGGAGGTGCCAGGTGACCCAGCTGACAGGAAGCTCAGGCCTCCGTGGGCCTCCTCAAGCTGGAAGGCTCCCACCGCATCACGGATGCCGCTTAAGGGCTCACCTGAACTCACCTGTGGAGGGCGGGCCCTTCCCAGGTCTCCTCAGCGGGGAGCCAGTGCTGGCAGAGGAGGGGGCGCGGTCCTGTCCCAGCTCCTTCTGGCTCCTGTCCTGGGCGAGAGTGGGCAAACAGGTTCTGCAGGTGGCAGCTGAGCACGTGCAAGCTGGAACACATCGTCCCTCCAGTGTCCTGGACGGCTGCCTTCACCTCCAGCTCGGTGTGTGATCAGAAGCTGACAAATGTGTACGTGGGTGTCAAATCCTTCATGCGTCCCCAAGCGTGACCTGGAGCATGCTGGGGGAGGAGGAAAGTCAGCCTCTGTGGAGGTTAAACTCGGCTGAGTTTTCAGAGCAAAATGAGGAGAGGCTCGGAGAGAAAGGCCAGAGGCTTTGAGTGGTTTTGGGGATGGCAACATCTGGGAGCCCGTGACTTGGCCCCACAAAGAAGGGGTCTGGGCAGGTTGGACATGGCACCTGCCAGCAGGGCCCCCAATAATTAGATTTTGGAGGAGAAGACCACCTTGCCCAGTTCTTCTCCGTAGTTATCTATGGCAGCGGTTCCAACTCTAGGCAAGGATTTTAATGCAGATGTCCCAGCCCTGGCCCAACCAGAATCTCTCCAGGGAGACCCCAGGAATCTGTGTTTATCAGAGGTTCCCTGGGTGATTCTGAAGCCACAGGTCCCCAGAGCCCCAGAGTTCCAGCCTACCCACTCCACGGCATTGGCATAACAAAGCCTGAGGAGTCCTTAAAAATCCCAATCATCTGGTGAATTTTATCCCTGGTCATTTATCCTTAACATTCAACCGAGTCCTGGAGCAGAACTCAATGAAGGCAGATTTGCCATTGCTTTCTGGCGCCCATTCCATCACCCTTTATTGGGTGTTTATAACCTTTATGATGTCCCTGCAAGGGCTGGCCCTGCATGCACCCGTCTCACGCACTCACTTGTGCAGGCTTCCCAGGCCCTATCAGTGGAGCCAGCACCAGCAAGCCACTCACACTTGGACGCAGGGCTCAATGGGGGGCCCTCCTGAATTCAACTGTGCGTCACCCCCACCCCATCTGGAGAGCAGGTTTCTGGGGAAGGGGCTTAGTCTCCATGTGCACAGCGCAGCATCCTGGGCCCTGCGGCATCTTGCTCTTGTTCTTTGTCCCTTCTCAGGCTACCGTCGGACACTGCAGCAGCCCCACCCTCCGACAGTGCCCTGGGACCACGCCTGCAACTCTTCTCCAACGGACTGCTCCTAAAAGCCACTTTCACCTCTCTCCCTCCTTCAGTACGGAAGATAGGAACTACCTTGGTTGAAATTCACTGCGCTCAGGCTTACACATACATTCTCCCATTTGTGTCTCAGAACAGCCTATGAAGGAGGTGATGTTATCATCTCAGTGATATGCTGGTTTGCCCAAGGTCACCCAACTAATAGCAGCAGAGTGCAGATCCAGGCTCCAGGCTGCCTGATGTCTTAACCAGAGGGTCATGGACTTGGGAGGGGAGGGGGGAGGTAGGGGATGCTCTTGTTTGGGAAACTGACATCTCCTCAGGGCCATGTGTCACGGGCAGGCGCCAAGGCTACCCACCACGCTTATGGAGCCTGGGGTGGGGCCAGATCAGGCCAGCCACCTCCCAGGAGGGTGAAGTTCACACAGAGCCCAACCCCCATCCTCCCTGGAGCCCCAAGGAAGCCTGCTCACTTTACTCCCCCTCTGGCTCCACCCTGGCTACCAGTAGGTCAGAACACTCTGGGGGCAGTGATGGGGACCCCAGGACATACCAGAGTTGCCCAGATGGCCCGTGGAAGCCCCAGGGGGGTGAGTGGAGAGTGTGGCATCAAAGTCCCATTGTTCCGGGGATTCTTGGGCCCGTTTTCTTTGTGCACTTGGAGTGGGGGGAGTCCCTGGGCCGTTTGTCTTGACATCCCAGCTGATCTCAGGCCCTTTCATAAGTGTCCTTTCGCCTCAAGAATCCTGTCCACATTCTGTTCCTCTTCCCGAACCCTCAGGGTTCAAACCTGTGACAGTTCTGCGGGTGACATCTGTACTTTAACAGATGTAGCGTCCCAAGGTCAAGCCATGGCCTCCCACCAGGCTCTGTGAGTGCCACCCCCAGAGCTAAAGGTGTTGGTGGTTTGCTGTGCGGGGACAGCCCGGTGTCACAACCTTGGACAGCGTCACAAGCGGCCTGGCAGGAGAGGACCGAGGGGAGGGCCTCTGCTGGCCGCTTCCCTCCGACAAGCCGTGCAGGCAGCAGGGTCAGGCAAAGGACAGGGGACTGGCCTGTGCAGCCCGGCACAGCTCCGGGTCTAACCTGGTCCTAATAGCCCCCCCACATACTATCCACTTAGCCCACAGAGCAGCAACACTGCTCCCCACCTGCCTTGTTACAACGTGGCCACGGTCGGAGCAGGCCACGAGCACCGGGGCACCAGCCAGCTGCTCTCCCACCTGTGAGATGTCTCACACCCACACCAGGCAGGCCTGGCAGAGCCCGTGTGGACTGCACCCCGTGCACCCCGGCAGGTGGGGAAGCAGGCTGTGAGTGAGGTCGGTACCCAGGCAGCACCTTCAAGGCTGGTTTACGTGCAGTGAGCGATTGACTGGCTCTGGGGGAGGCTCACAGGCGGCCTGCCCACCCAGCGTCGGCAGATGGTCTTCCTGGGGCCTTCAGCTCAGGGGACAGATGGCCCTGCTGTGTTGTGCAACACGTGTGCTCCTGGCCTCCCTCTCGGGGTGGCTGTGTGCTGCCCGGAACCCCTTCTGAAGCGGACAACAGCATGTGACCATTTGTCCATAAACCCGGTGAAGAGCCCACAGAGGCGCCGATGGCACAGGAGTCGCATTTCACAACAGTGTCTTCTGCCTTTCCAATTAACTGAGGAGGTGGCTGCCCTTGGGAAGGGGGTGGGGCAGAGGAGATGCTGTTTTTCCCTCTGTTCTCGGTGTTGTTTGTCAGCACTTGGTCCTGGGAAGAAGCCACTTCTCAGGCAGGCACGGTGCCTCCTCCGAGATTTCATTTCATCTCGGCTGCTCTCCCCAACCTCAAATCTCGGTCTTCCAGGCCCCCACCCGGCCCCACCCTGGGCAGGAGTCCAGAGGCACTCAAGGGTTGTCCCCAAGCCCAGCAGAGACGCCCTGCTGCTGAGCCGGCTTCTCAGATGTGCCAAAGGATTTGAGAGCCCGTGCCAGGTGATCGGCCTCAGTCTCGGCTCAAGGAAGTGGTAAATAGGGATCACAACAGGGAGAGGCCCCTCCAGGACTGCGGGTCGTTACATGATGTGCAGCCAGCCAGAGCAGGGGATGGACAGAGCCTGCCTGTTGCCCAGCTGAGCCAGGAGCAGCCACACCCTCCCTCTGCTCCGGCGAGAGAACCACACCAAAAGTAGGAACACTTTACCCCGCGCTGCACACACGTCCCAGAGGGGTGGTCTGTGCTCTGTGCTCACACGTTTGCACATGACCGCTCGCTGCAGGGCTCTGTCAATCACACGTCCAACTGGGGTGTGTTCCCATTCCCGGTTCTGATTTTCTCTGTGGAATGCCGCGTGCAGAGCTTCCTGGGCACCAAGGGTGTGGCCTCACCACAGTGGCAGCTGCTTGCAGACCACAAAATGCACGCAAGATCTTTCCTCTGCAGCTGGAAGGCCGGGAGCAGGCTGCCCTGGAGAGGGTTTGGGCCCTGAGAAACCAGCCTTCCTCCTGCGGCCACCTCGGTGCATGGGCAGGGCACACTGGTCCCGCTAAAGGAGGAAAGTACAACCCCTTAGACATCTCCCTTAGAACACAGTTTACTTAACTGTGTACTTCAAACCGAAATATACTTAATGCTGTATACGAAATGCTGCAGGAAGCTTTAAAAGGCAATACAGAGAGAGGCTGTCTCCTGCTCTGCCACTTCCGCCTGGGCTGAATTTCTGACACTTGAAGGTTCCTGTCTGCAGGAACTGCAATAGTACCTCTCTGCAAGGCGAGAATGCAAGGTACTGGGGCTTGATCTCCAACAAATAGAGAAATTGTGTTTATAAAGAAGATAAGACCTTGCAGATACACAATGCAATCTAATGGATATTCCTTTAGCGGGGATAATTCCATTAAAGAGTAACCCAACGTGATTTGCTAAAGTCCGTGAGATACATAAAGGAGTTAAGGGGGCTCACAGGTGTCTTTGTGAAGGGAAATGTAACTGCATTAAAATTCTGGGACTGTCGTCCTCAGCTTCTCCTCCTTGAGAAGGTTCTCCTCGCCCTCACAACACCTGGAGTTCACCCAGCTGCTGTGACACAGAGCAATCTTCTTTCATCTCCCAGTGCAAGCCTGTCTGAGCATGGAGGGCCAGGGAGGGCAGGGAAGGAGACGGGCTGTACCCCACATCCCATCCCCCGCTGTGAGGATCCCAGAGGGTGTGAAAGAGGAGCAGCTGGTGGGAGTGAGTGAGGGCACCATGCCAACAGGACGAGGACCTCAGCCGGGAGCCTGCTGGGACCCTTCAGGAGGGAGAGGATGGCAGCCCATAGAGGGGGTCCTGTCCTCAGGAGTTGCCACATACATGGGATTGCAGGTCACGGTTGGGGGAGCCCTGTGTAAGCACACAGCGCCCCCCTGCACCTAGCCTGTGGGAAGCCCTGGCTCACATCTAGCCCAGCCCAAGGTCTGGGCCAAGGTCAGGGTAACTATATTACAAAGGCCAAGCCTTCTCCACAGCATTTCCATGTAGCTGGATCAAGTTCCACATGGGCACAGGGCCAGGGGTCCTGGGAAACTCCAGAGTAAGCAGTGGGGCTTTGACTGTCAGATATTTGGAGAATAGACCTACTAAGACAAGAAGAAAACACTCAGAAGCCACAGCCTGAAGGGAGGAGACTCAAGCGGGTGGACACTGCAAGACCAGCCAGTGTCACCTCGGCTCCTTGGTCAAGTGACCTTGGCACAGAACACTCCCAGGAGAAGGTGACCCTCCAGGTGGACCGGAGCCTGGACTGGCTCCAAGGCACGGTGCCAATTCATTCAATTCACCTAATTCCAAGAATGACGCACCTAACTGTTCTAGAAGGAAGTGGTTCTTCATTTGCCGCCACTGCACAGAAGCTTTCCTGCTCCTGAGCTCCTTAATTAAGACCTGGCCTCCGGGCCCTGGTTCCTCCCTGCATCTCCAGACGTGGGCTGACTGGGTCACCAGATGTCAGCATCAGTAGTTCAGGGAGAGGCTTGAGTACGGACGCTGATGAAGTTGAGTCTGAGGTCACCGTGGTCTCTGCAGCATGAGACAGCCTTGGCTGGGCTATGGAACATGCGGGGAAGGCGTCTGCTGGTGGTGGGCCATCGGGGCACAGGAGGCTCATGCTGCGGAGGGAAGAAGCACAGGGCATGAAGTTCACTCCCTCTTTCCTGAAAATGTCCCTGGCAGATGTTTGACCTCGACCCCCAGGTTTCCCCATTTTCCAAGATCCTCCTCAGCCCGCATCCACCAGCATCTCGGCATCACAGGGATTGGCAAGAGGGACACGGTGGCAAGGAGTGTGGTGGGCTGGGCCTGTGAGCCCTGAGGGCCTCCAGACACGCCGCGGGGCTTCCTGCCAGAAGCTTCACACAACAGTGTCTCAGCTGCCACGGAGGCAAACTTGCGGCGCAGACATCCACGTGGCCCCACACACATTGCTGAGGGTCAAATCAGAAAGGGCAGTGTGGCCGCCCGGGGTCGTCGTGCCCCAGCCCACCCTCATGCCCTCTCCTAATGTGGGGCTCAGATCCTGCCCTTGTCTTAAGGAGGGACAAGCTCCAGGCCCCACCAAACCTGATGAGAAGCCACTGCCCGCCGAGCACACCCAGGACCGCAGCTGCAAAGATAAAGCGAAAGCACAAGAAGCGGCCCGAGATCTGTGAGACAGAGTAACCACCCTTATACAGCCTGGCGATCTCTTAAACACTCCCCCAAAAAGGGAAATCTCCCAAGTTATTTTTTAGCATTTGCTGTTTTATTTCACAGTTCATAAAAATTTTGTCATGTTCTTTGATTATGAAAATATGATCAAATTAATTATTTTTAAATGTGCCTTGTGGGTCAGGCCCCTATCGGGAAACACATGGCAACGTAAGGGGCTGAGGAGAGAGGGGCTGATGTAGGGGACACGTGCGGAGCGGAGCTGGTGAGCAGCCAGCAAGGAGGGTGCAGTGTGTGCCCTCCAAACAGCAGGAATGACCGGAGAGTAGAGGACAAGGGGGACTGGAGGACAAGGGATAAGGGACTGGGGGTGGGGAGGGAATGGGGAGAGAAACGAGCTACTGCTAAACCCCAAAGGGGCAGGGAGATGGCAGGGAGGATACATTTCTGGCCCCTGTCTCAGAGCACCAGCTGCTCAGAACACCAGCCTCTCCCAGCACAGAGAAGGGCAAGGAGCGATTCTGATTTTTGACTCGCCAGACCCCTCTGCAGCACTAGGTCTCACGCTTCCCCGCCGCACACACTGCCCTGCACTCCGGGTGGCTCAACATGGCCTGTGGAGCATGAAGGATGGCCACAAAGTCTTTACGCTCCTCCCAGTGGGAAGGGCAGCCGATTTCCCCTCCCTGGGATCCGAGGTGGCTCCCATGACTTGCTCCTCGAGGGGATGCAGCCAAAGAGACCTTCTGGTACATCTGGGACTAGATCACAGGGCTTGCAGCTTCCACCTCCTCTCTTGGAACCTTCTCACTCTGGTAAAGTCCATGGAGGAAGTCCAAGGACCCTGCAAGGACCACATGGGGGCGTTCTGGTCAGGCACTCCCATCAAGGCCCTGGGCATGTGAGAGATGCAGTCTTGGATGCCCCAGAGCAGCCCACCCAGCAGATGGGTATCACGGAGTGACCTCCGTCAGCTCTGGGAGGAGCAGGAGACTCCATAAGCCGTACCCTGCCCCAATTCCTGACCCACAACATCAGGACATACAATAAAAATGATTGTTGTTCTAAACCTCCAAATACAGGGTGGGGGGTATGTGGCAATAGATCACCAGGACAGAAACCTCTATGTCACTTTCAACCACCTCCACAAGCTTGTCCCCATCCACCAGCCACACCGAGCTTAGTCAGGGAAGCGACAGTGACACCATCCATGCGTAGGGCCAGTTGCTCACCCGTGCCGCATCCAGGGACATGCAGCCTTTTGAAAGCAAAGCTACCTACTGCCTTGACAAGTCAGGTGTGCAGATGCACGTCTTACACACCCACATGCACCCAAGACTCCAGTCAGGCCAATTTGCTTGAGCACAGAGGCATTATTAACAAAGACTTAAATTTAACTAATTTCAGTTGAATTGCAGCAAACACCTATAGTGGTTTTAACAGGTCCCAGGTGCTGCTTCTCCTTTGCCTGTGGGGACCCATTTCTCACTGTAGCAGGATGCTCTGGCTTCATCACTGTGCACTGTGGGATAGACCCAAACCTCGCCAGCCTCAGCCTTGGTCCTGAGAGCGTGAGGTTCTTTCTAACAAGCAGAAATGCCCCATAGGTGATAAAGCAGATTCAAAGGAACAAAAGAGTGACAGTTGGCACACTTAGAGAGGTTCTCATGGAAAGGAACAGGCGAGCTGGCCCTTGCCTGGCTCTGATTTGCCAACCAGGGATCTGGACAAGCTGCTCGGCCTCAGTATCTTCACCTGGAAAACAGGTTCAAGGACCAGGGCAGGAACTGCACCAGCGCACATGCTGTGCTCTGAGCTTGGCTCTGCCCTCAGGGAAATGCGGGGCTGCATCAGGGCAAAAGAGCCCCTCACAGCCACACTCATCAGAGCCTGTGACGTCAATTTCATACTCCACCTCCAAGAGGGAACCCCCAAATGCAGCATGCCCAAATGGGGCCTGTGCTCCCCATGTCTCCTATAGGGCGTGCTTGAAGGCACGCCAGTCCTCCCGCAATCACCCTCTCTGGGCTCCACCTCCTCGCCTGTGGAACAAGAGAAGTGAACCAGGAGCCCCTGCTGTAGCCCCGCCCAGTGCTGTGACTGTCATTGTGGACACAGGCCGGTGTTCACACTAGAGCCAAGAATGGTCGCCTCACAGGACATCTCCTGACTGACCCAGTTGCACAGATTGTCTACAATGTTCATCTGGAATGGTAGCTCTCAGCAAGTGTTGAGAAGGATTCTGAGTGTACGGTCAGATACCACCATGATTATTTAGTGGCATCTGCCAAGGAGGAGGAAGGACTTGGTGGTGGCTGTGTGTTGGAGCTTCGCCACCCCAGGTTTATAGAAAGTCAGGGTGGAGCAAGGCTTACAGACAGACAGACAGAGCCGTTACAGAAAAAGTCCCACCGAGGGAAGCAGTGCCTCCATCATGGTGCTGGCCAGTGTCTGAGCCTGAAACACAGCTGCTTCTCTGAGTTACTCTGCACCAAGAGGACAAAGGACCACGGTGACCCTGCCTGCACCAGACCTGCACCTCTAACCGGGCCAGAGCGCGTGCTTCGAGCAGCCAGCTCTCCAGTCACTCCCCACACTCAGAGAACCAGGAAATCAAAACCTCATGCTGAAGGAGACAGAGCCACAGCACCATATTCATTCCAGGGCTTAGGGAGAGCATACAAACTGTGTATGTGTGTCAGATCCAACCCGGAGACGTCAGCCCTGAGACATGGAGCCATTGTTCCTCCCTGAGAGAGGTGCTGGGCAGCCCAATCGTGGCACAGCAGTTCTGGGAGCCTGCATTTCTTCAGGGTCGCACAAGGCTTTGGGATCTGGAAGAACAAAATGCATCCTTTTACAAAGAATCTGCATGCGGTCCAGGCACGGCATCCAGCCACAGAGCTTCCTGGCTGAATCCCTTCAGCTGCACTGTTAAGGGCTGTGACGGGGCAGCCTGACCTCCTCCAGCCTCAGCCTGACTCCCAGTAGGCAGGCCAGCCACTGGCTAGAGGCCCTGGCTGACAGCACTGCCTCAGGCAACTTGCCTCCCTCGCTGCCAGATTCTTACCGTTGTCCTCCTCACCTCCCAGGGACCATGTGTGCTCTCATCAAGGTTCTGCCCGTGTGAGGCTCCAGCACCAAGGCCTGGGAACTGGAGGATTTGGGCTCCAGCCTCATAAACGAGAGACAGGGAATGGGCATCACAGAAGAAGAGGACCAGGCCGGGGGTACACAAGCTCTAACACAGACAGAGAGGAAGGTTCTGTGCTCAGGCAGCTCAGGGAATGGAGCAAGGGAGTGGAGTGGGACTGGGTTCTCAGGGAAATGTGGGCTTTGTCAGACAGACTAGAGGAAAGGGGTTCAAGGCAGAAGGAATGGCCCTGCAAAGGCCCAGAGGTATGAAAGCTCAGACTGAGGAAGGATGGGGACTTCTGCAAGTCCAGGGGGAGAGATAGGGACAGAAGCTGGAAGTTCACACTCAGCAAGGTCAGGATCCATGGGACTCGCAGTGACAGCAGATGGAGGAGAAGTAGAAATGACCCTGGGGTCTCTCAGGGATACAGAAGAGACAGGCGTTGGGGAGATAAGGTCTGTGGGCAGCAGGCAGGAGGAGGAAAGGTGGAGGGGGACCCCGGCGCTCCAGGGGGAGGGTGTCCCGAGCCAGCTGGAAGCGGGGTGGGGGTGCCCAGGCCAAGGAGCCACGGTAGGACTCTGAGGTAGGGCAGCCAGGGAAGAAGGAGAGAACCCATCCCCCTGCTGGAGCCCAGGAAGTTGTGAGGAAGGAGTGGGGACACAGCCAGACACCTAGTGGGGGAAGCGAGATGAGACTGAAAATGTTCCTTGGATGGGAAGCCAGGTGTCCTCACCATCAGCGGGTGGGGCAGAGTAGAAACATCCTCAGCTGAAACCCAAGTTCCTCACAACACACATAAAAATAAATGCCAGTTGGATTAAGTATATAAGTATGCTTTTAAAATATGAATTGAATAGAAAAGGTAGGAGGAAATATTTATAAGCTTGTCATGGGGAAGACCTTCCTAAGCAAAACATGAAACAGACTGTAAATAGTAAAACCTGAGGGAGGAAGATGCAAATGCTAAGTAAATGAGTGAATTGGGACTTTCTCTTTGATTAATGTTTTCTGCGTTGTATTATGTTTATTATTTTAAAAATAAGGAAATGGATAAAAAGGCAGTCGAGAAAATGGAATGCATGGGGAGTGTTGGGTTGAGAAAGAGGAAGCAGAATGAGTCCATGGATCCAACGGAGGTTAGAACCCTTCATGTATCCAGGTACCCCCCGCTTTTCAAAAGTTCACCTTGCACCACTTCACTTTTACGAAAGACCTGCATCAGTACCTGTTTTCGCTAACCAAAAGATATCCAAAGAGGATTTGCACTCTGATGAAAAAAGGCAAAAAGTGAAAATAGCATTCCGCATTTGTTTTGCAGTGGCCGTTTCAGAGGCACTGTGTACCCGGAGCAACGACAGTGGCCCCGCCAAGCTTCTTCCCAGGAACCACACTCAGCATCTCAGCATCAAGCTGCCATAGCTTTGAACTGTGTCTGTGAGCATCTGTGCTTTATCTCAGTTGATTTTGTGCATCTGTTGGCAAAATGTGTCCTAAGGTAACTGATTCCTCACTTTACACCATTTCAGCTTGTGAAAGGTTTCATAGGAACACTCTACTTTCAGATATCGGGAGAAACCCACACTACGTTTTCAAGTTTGACCATAAAGAAAAGCAGAGATGAGAGAAGCCGAAGGGCAGGGTATGTCAAGGAGGTAAGAATAAACCTCAGGATAAATACTACACCAAGTGTAACTATATAGTTCCTTCCTGAAAGATTCCACATAGATCTAAACCAAAGAAAATATGAGCATTTTCACATGCAATCAGTCAAGTTTCCTAGCAGCAAATTTACTATTTGAGTTATGCACCTGCCTGATAGTTTAGCTGGGTATAGGATCCCAGGATGCAGATCACCTCCCCTCCCAGTGTGGAAGGCATCTCTCCACTGACTCCCAGTGCTGCTGTGAGGAGGCTTATGGCATGCTCATTGCAAATCCTTTGTATATGACCTTATTTTTGTCTCTCTGGAAGCTTTTTAGTATCTTCTCCTTATCGCTGATGTCCTGAATTTCGTGATAATATGCATTGATGTGGGTCTTTTTTTTTTTTTTTTTTTTTTGCGGTATGTGGGCCTCACTTTTGTGGCCTCTCCCGTTGCGGAGCACAGGCCCCGGACGCGCAGGCTCAGCGGCCATGGCTCACGGGCCCAGCCGCTCCGCGGCATGTGGGATCCTCCCGGACCGGGGCACGAACCCGTGACCCCTGCATCGGCAGGCGGACTCTCAACCACTGCGTCACCAGGGAAGCCCAATATGGGTCTTTTCTTAGACTGTTGTGCTAAGCACTTGGTGGCTCTTTCAGTCTGGAAACTCCTATTCTTCCATTTTGGTTACTGTCTCTGATAATTTCCTCTCCTTTTTCTTTGTCTGGAGCTCCTATTTGTCACATGTTGTACCTTGTTGATTAATCCTTTAATGTTTCTCTTGTGACTATCTTTGTCTTTCTCTTCTACTTCCTGGGAGATATCCTCAATAATATTTTCCAAAATTCTATTGATTTTTTTTTTTTACTTCTGCTACATAATTTTAACTTCTAAGAGCTCTTTCACATATTCTAAATGTTCTTTTAATATCACATTATAGTTTCATGGATATGTCTTTATTTTCTGCATTGTCTCTCTTTCCTTGAGTTTCTTCTTCCTATCATTTGTTGTTATTGTTTATCTCTGTCATTCCTACTAGAAGCTTTCCTCAAATACTTAGGTGTCTAGAGTCGTCTCTCCCCTATTTAAGGTCCTAGCTGGCTGGTTGGAAGCTCAGTGTGGCTGAGCTTGCCATCTGGTCATTTCACTATCAGGTGGTTGCTGGGCTATTTCACTGAGCTACCCACTGATGTCAATCCCATAGGTCTTTTCTCTTTGCATTCTCAGTCTCACCAGAGAAGAATCTGTCAACATTCTGCCTGCAGAGTGGCAACATACCTAAGTTGAGTGGGGAAAGAGGACTGAGTGGGAGGGGATCTGACTATTTGGAAAACGGGTTTTTAGATTTTTACTTGATTCATCTGTTTTCAGCCTGGGTTCTCCATTCTCAGCTCTGACTAGGGCTTCAAAGCTCAGAGCCTCACTAAGTCAGTCTCTCCGAAGAGTAGCCCTTCTGCCTCCTGCAGGGTGGTTATGCCCTCACTCTGGCCTTCAGAGTATCTGATGCTTATGATTTCAAGTTCCTGGGGTTTCTGCATGGCTCCAAAATTCTCTGACACCCTCACATTGAGAAGTGAGTGTCTGTGGAACTTTCTTTTCTACCGGCAGTCTCATGACTGCTTCATCAACAGATTATGGCCAAAGCGAGGCTGTGTGACTCTTGAAGGTAGGTCACAGAAAGCCAAGCAGCCTCCATCTGGCTGTCCTGGAATGCTCCTTTGAGAACTCAGCCACCATGCTGTGAGGAAGCCCAAGCCACATGAAGGGCCATGTGAGGTGCTCTGGTCCACCAGCCTTTGGGTCTCCCCAGCTAAGGCTCCAGACATGGAGGAACAGGGATAAGCCAGTCCCACTCTTCCCTGTCTGAATTCCTAAGCACTGAATCCAGGAGGATATTATATTCCTGTCACTATAGGTTGGTTTGTTGTGCACCAAGAGTAACTGGAACAACCTTAAATTTCCTTATTATTATCCCATTACCCATCTCCCACACACACATGCACACATGTACACACCCACACTTGCTGGCACGTAGTGTGCAGTTCATCTATTCCACTAAACCATGTACTTCCCATTTTGCAAAATTTTGTTGACATGTCCAGTCTGCTGTTGTCACATCCCTCTGGATTTATACCTTTCTGTATTCATTTACTATAATTTTATGATGATTCAGAGAGAACAAAGAAAAACACACATAATTAATCTACCAGTTTCAACAGAAATTGCAGCAGACCTTCTGTAGTGCTTCTGAATAACTAAATCCAGAGCCAAATTATAATGCTACAAATTTAAATCATCTCGGGTAAACTGAGGCCAAACTTTGGGAAACAGGTGTGTCCCAGAGTTTCACCAGCCTCTGGAAACACTGCTGTGTCTCTTACAGGCATTCTGAGTCCAGTGGCACCTCACCCACCTTGCCTCGTGTATATACGTTATCAGAACAGAGAGCCCAGGATGGAATGAAGAGGTGAGCATGGGTCAGCTGCAGCCACTAGGTGTGCAGCCACCATGCACACCCAGTGAGCTTCCCAGGAATGATGAATCTGACTCAGTGGAGTCCAACATGAACCCACGCTAGGAACTGCTTGGTCTCAGGTTGAATGACTACCTAGACCAGGGACTTCAGAGGAAGAAGAGCCTTTCCAGTGTCACTGGCCGCATCCGTACACCTGGTCAGCCCTGTCAAATGCTGCTCTGCTGTGCCTGAGTCCTCAAAACCTGTCACAGCTCCTGGAGAAATAGTTCCGAGCACATCTCCTGATGGCACTGTGACCTGGGTAAGAGAGAAAGCACATTAACAGTGGGTTTCAGTATCTTAAATGGTACCCAGTGCAAAGAATTGCTACCCTGAATGACTGACTGTCTAAGCCTTTGAGAGTCTTAGGAAAAGCCAGGGAATAAAAAAAGAGCCCCAGCCAAGGACTCAAAACCCCTTGGCTCTAGATTATCGTGGCCACCTGAATGCTATGTGACGTCTCTGGGGTGAATTGCTTTCTCTAGGCTTCTCTCACGTCAAATGAGGGGTAAACCAGTGCTTGTCAACCTGGGGTGGTGCTACCCCACTCCAAGGCTCTCTAGGGATGTGTTGAGCCTTGGGTTTGTCTCAGCAATGAGGGATGCTAGGAGTCAGTTCTGGGGCCACAGCTGCTAACTGTCCTTCAAGATGCCACCTGGGCCTCCACAACAACTCTTTGCTTCCAAGAACATGCATCACGGGGCCTTCAAGCCTGGGTAGGTGGCCCTGTCTCCACTACAGTATTCTCATCATGTGGTCAGGACAGGACAAAGAAATGAGTGGGTGATCCCAAGGGACCTCGCAGCTCTAAGAAACCCCAACATGTTATTGTGAATATTTCTAATAGACAGAAAATTTGAAAGAATCGCTTAGTGAACCCCAGTGCCTAGATGTCACTGTGAACATTTGCTGCTATTGTTTTCTGTCAATTTCAACCATCACTGCAACATAGTTTTTGCTCATTTCAAGGTAAGTGACAGACATCCATCGAGGCACTTCACCCCAAGCATGTCGGCACAAGTATCATTTACTTGGTTCAGAGTTTTGGATGATTTGGAGGTTTTCTGGTGAAAAGTGCATAGGGCATCAGAAGCATGGCATCATTTGGTTACTTCCAGAGGGTCTGCTCAGCCCTCCCTGGCACAGTGAGAAGGTGGGCTCCTGTCCTCAGCTGTATCTGAGGAACTCTCAGAGGTGGTGCTGAGATTCAACAGCCATGTGGTCCAGGGAAGGAAGGATGCCAAGCCCTCACCAGCAGGGGCCAGACCTGCTTACATACAAGGTCAGGTGAGCCAGGGAAACCCCACCAATTCCTAGGCCTCTGTTTCCCCATCTTTAAGACAGAGGTGATGAGGTCTGCCTGCTCTGGCCATGCAGTCATGGGCGGCTGAGACCTGGTTAGCCAGCACATAAGATAGAGCTTTACACTGTGCAGTATCATAAAAATGGCATGTGCTAAGACAGGAAACTGGTTTGTTAACTGGCCAGGGCCAAAGAATGACTCTCACACGGCCTGGATCGGGCCCAATGCCAACCTCAAGCCTGTTCCCAAGGCTGCTAGTGGCTGTGGTCTGATTGGTGGTCTGATTGGCATAGGCTGGGGAGAAGGGAGAAGGGGTGTTTGAAGGCAGCAGTTCCTTCTCCAAAGCAAGAGCTGCCTCCTGGATGGGCCCACACAGAGCTGCACTGGCCCTGGCGACAGCTGACATCCTGTAACTCCACCTCAGGTCTGGGCTGTCACCAGGGAGGCTGAGATTCCTCACTCGGAAACAGAGAAAGACCTGCGGGCTATTGTGGCGGGTGATGGGGCAGATCTCTTTTCAAAAGAATGTTCCTAACTCCTTGCTATGAATCCTGTGACCTCACCACCAGCCAGAATGTCTGAGTCCTGGCCCCAGGGGTTCCCACAAGACTTCTGTACAGACCACTCTCCCACAGCCCTGCAAGAAGCCAGGCTGTGCTAAGTCCTCCTCGAGCGGCCAGGGCGGGTGCCTGGCCTTACCACAGACTTGTAATTCTCAGCCAAAGCCTCCAGGAGTGGCCTCAGCCAATGGGTGTGGAGTAGGAGGAGGGACACAGCAGCTGGACCACACCGGGAAGGCCTGAGGCATTCCCCAGCATCCAACCCAGGTGCCCAAAGCAGCACCTGGGAGCTCAGTTTGCAACAAGGCACCTCTTTTATGGTTCCACCTCCCCTTCCCGTCTCCCTTCTCCCTTCCCTAAGCAGGACTGTCTGCAGTCACCTCCCAAATAAACCATTTGTATCAATTTCTTGTCTCTATCCTGCTTCCAGGAGGCCTCACCCTAGACACACACACATACTGATCAGCCTGGGGAAGCATCCTCCCCTCAATTTTGCTGTGAAATTAAAACTTGTCTAAAAAGAAGTAGTCTTAATTGAAAAAAAAAAAAAAGGTAGATACAGATGGAGGCTGGCACAGATGGTGGAACTGGGCACCTTCCTTTTTCTCAGAGGACAGCAACGCCCCACCCCTGCTGCCTCCTGTGGGTTCACAGCCTGAAACAGCAGCATCGGCTCTTGGACTCGTGTCACAAACAAGGAGCCACAGGTAAGTGCTGAGCAAGGGGCACATACCAGGGCCACCACCCCTCGGTGAGGCTGAGTGTGTGCGATGGCGCAGCTATGCTTCCTACAAACACACTGGCAGGATGTGTTTGTTTCCTACAAACACACAAGGCAGGATGTCCACGATTCCTGGGACAAGGATGCCAGCTGGGCCTTGTGGGCAGGCCTCTTTCCTCCCTCTATGGCGTTCTCCTCCTTCCCTCATCTAAGAACTGCCCCAACCCTCATGTCCCTGACAATGAACCTCAGCTCTCCCAGGATGGGGCTTCACCACCAGCGACCGGGCTTCCGGGCTCTGAGCCTCGGCTGTCGTGAAGAGAAGATGGTGAGCAGCTGTAAAGGGCTTGCAGGACGGTTGCCCTTGGAAATTGTCATGCTCGCGTTTGCTATTGTCCTTGTTATCCCGGCCTCAGCCCTTACGCCCCGCAAGAAGGGAGACCTACTTGGGTCCTGGATATTCCTTACTATGAGACAGGCCACCCCACCTTAAAACAGCAGCCGTGCTCTTGGTGCCGTGGGTGAGAATTCAGTCAGGGCACAGCTCTGCTCCCGTGTCTGCATCCCCAGCTGGGGTCACCAGAAGTGCTGGGGGCTGGAGCCCACTGAAGCTGGAGCCTGCTCCTTGTCGTCTTGGCCTTGGCTGCGAGGTTTGCATTCATACTCAGTTTAACTGAGGTTTTATGACTCCCCAGTCTTGGGGAGTGGGGAGATTTGGGGCAATGCAACCTCCCCGACATCATCACCACTACCCCCGCTTCCCAAAGCTTGAGAAAAACAAGTCTATCTGCTGAAAAGAGCAAAACATTACTCCACAGCCCAATCATCCTCATTAACGCAGCCCCGGCTCTGAAAGGGATTTGTCTCCCACAGGAGGAGTTAGCAAATATGATCATAAACTTGGAATCCACCGGTCAGAGGATTTTGAAGAAACCCTTAGCTCCTGTGAGACATATTAAAATCTAATCTCTGAAACAGTCAGCGTTGAAATGTGACTTGCTATGGCTAAGAGCGTGCCCTGCTCTTTGCAGACGCAAGCATTCTTGGCACAGTGCTTGTGTCCTAAAAACTTTACATCAGACCCTGTACACTGAAGAGATAGAAGGGTATGCCCAAGATCATTCTTGCAGCTCAAAATAAAGGTACACAAAAAGCTTTTGGATGCTATCTGTAGGAGATTGCAGCCCCATCTTTTAAAAGCTCCTAGTCTACTTTTGAAAATTGGGCATTTCTAGCCACTAATTCCAGTAAAATTTGTATGAGCATAGACCAGTACAAATACACTAACCACAGCACACAGCCAGGCCTGCAATTAAGCAAATTACATGTGGAATAGTTGCACCTCTCCACGTCTCCATTTAAAATTTCCCCTTTGAATCCTCCTACACTCTTGGTGGGAGTATAAGTTGGTACAGCCACTATGGAAAAGAGTATGGAGGTTCCTCAGAAAACTAAAAATAGAACTACCATATGATCCAGCAATAACACTCCTGGGAATATATCCAGACAAAACTATAAATCAAAAAGATACATCCACCCCTATGTTCACAGCAGCACTATTCACAATAGCCAAGACATGGAAACAACCTAAACGTCCATCAACAGATGAGTGGATAAAGACGATATGGTACCCAATTTTAACAGAATATTGCTCGGCCATAAAAAAGAATGAAATAATGCCATTTACAGCAACATGGATGCAACTAGAGATCGTCATACTGAGTGAAGTAAGTCAGAAAGATAAAAATAAATACCACATGATACCACTTATATGTGAAATCTAAAATATGGCACAAATGAATCTATCTACAAAACAGAAACAGACTCAAAGACATAGAGAACAGATTTGTGGTTGCTAAGGGGGAGCAGGGGAGAGAGAGGGATGGACTGGGAGTTTGGGGTGAGTAGATGCAAACTATTACATTTAGAATGGATAAACAACAGTGTCATACTGTATAGCACAGGGAACTATATCCAGTCTCCTGGGATAAACCATGATGGAAAAGACTATAAAATAAGAATGCATGTATGTGTATAACTGAGTCACTTTGCTGTACAGCAGAAATTAGCACAACATTGTAAATCAACTATACTTCAGTAAAAATTTTTTTTTTACTTTTTTAAATGGAAAAGTAAAAAAGTTCCGCTTTGACATGAACATGCACTATAAAAATCATTTAAGATGTTGGAAATCTAATTGTTCTCTTTTAACTCCAAACACGCCAGCTCCAAAAAACAGATTTCCGTCATAGTTTACCACTTGGCGTTTTGCACGTTCCTTTTCCAGTTGAAACAGGGTGATTGATGGCTGTTTATGAATGTCAGCTCTGATGTACTGGAGTTGACTATGGTGGGTGCTCTGATTCTGGACAGGCTTAGGAGGCCCATAGGTGCATGTACCTAGAATGATATTTTTACACACAGGGGAGAGGGACAATTTAGTACCTTTATGGATGAGTGTGCAAACACATGCAGAAAATATTCAATAATACACTTGTCCTCACTTCAAGTTTGCATACATAATGCTAATATAGAAACCCATTTGACCTTGGTCCTTTCCAGGGATGCCTTTATTTTTGTCTACAGTTCCAAACAACCAGATTTCCTAAGGAAATTTTATAGTCAAGGAAGGGACTCGTATTATATAAAACATCCTCACTCACTTATTTTGCTACTGCCAGCTGTGGTTACTGACAAAAATAATTCAGTCTAAGTAATGCTGCCTGACCAGGACACAGTGCGAAATAGGTTGAAAGAAAGGTAAACGCTTGGAAATACATTCTGTTCTGCCTGCCCGCCCACTCAAAAGGCTGACCCACTTCCATAACTCTTAGGAGCGTTCTTCTGCCATAAATGAGGGACAAGACGCCAAGAGCTTGGCGGGCTCCACTTTCCCATTCAGTGTTTTATCTCAGCCCTTTCTTCCTCTTTCCTCTTGTGGAAACAAATAGGAAACACTGAGCACTTGCTATCACAAGTGAAGTCACCCTTCTCTTCCACTCACTTATTCTGTGAACATCACCAACTAGACTCTGCAAAGACCAGGGCAACTCAGAAACGCACCTGACCTCCAGGCGTGTCTGCAGGTAGGCTAGCCAAGGCAAGTTGTAACAAGGTAAGAGTTTGCTTTCCCCCCGCCCCGGTCCAATGCAGGTAGGGTAGGGTGCCTGTTCCACAGTCCTCTGGGAATCGGGCTTCTCTCCAGGGGCCCTGTCACCATCCAAGCCCCCCACTTCCCTCCAGTACAAGGGAGGGGAGAACACAAAGGAAGACGTGTTCCACCCAGTCCCATCTGCAGAACCGGGTCCCAAGGCCATATCTCCCTGCGGTGGGAACCGGTGCTCAATATGGAGAGGGGGACACACACGCTGCCCCTCACAAAAGTCGAGCTGGCCCCACCCAGGGAACAGTAGAAACTTTCCACTGGAAGGGGCTCCAAGTGACGATGCTGCTCTTTGCAGGGGCTGATGGGAAACAGGCACACAGCCGGACGTTCAGAGCCAGTGCCTAGAACTGCAAAGCCAAGGGCATCCTTCCATTTCAACCACTTGGCAACTTGCTTTTGCGAGTACAAGTTTTTGTTTGTTTGTTTTTTTCCAAACACATTTAAGCAGAACAGAGCAAAGTTTCAAGCAGGCCTATAAAGTGCTTTCCCGAAAGGGAACAGTTTTTTTACTCTAGTGGATCACCTAATAATTGAAGTTCTCCGTGGCAAATGTGTAATCTCCTGCAGATCACATATAAATATTTAAAATTATTTTCTAGATGCCCAGGCAAACAGGTAGGTCAGCAGTCTCTTTCTTCTTATTTCCAGTGGTTTCTGGTTGGAAAAGGAGAAAAATAAACTAGGATCCCAGGTACTAATATGTGCTCTGCATGGGTGAGGTGCCAGGGGATCCCAGGAGAAGGGTATACATCTCAGTTTTGCTTTGAGTTTTATCAAAGACAAGATAGCCACATCCAAAAACCTTAGAAATCGATACCTAAATGGTCAGTGGGTGCAACAGATATTTTATTCATAAAGTGAAGCATATGGTCCGGATTTTTGGAAGAAGCTTCATTGAGCTAGGAAGTCTCCGCCTGCCTGCAATCTGAGATTCAGTAATGCAAGACGGTCTCCTTTCATGCTGGGGACCTGCTCGGGGTGCGATGGCTAAGTAACAAAACTCAAAATGTAATGTCTGGACATGACAGCAATCTCTATTATCTCTCCCAGTTTCCCTGGGGCTGCAATTTAGATACCGCTCACCTGGGTTTTTCCGGCACAGGGTCCCAGGAGGGTCAGTCAGGGGACAGCGGAGGCTGCAGTCACTCCCGGCGGGCAAGTTGGATGATCCTCGAGCTACCTGAATGTTCTCACAGCAGGTCAGCTGGCTTCCCCCAGAGCAAGCGAAGCCAGAGGAGCAGCCGGCAACGTCTGTGACCCCTGACGGCCTCAGAGCCTCACAACAAGACCTCCAGCACAGTTCACTGTGGGCACAATTTCCAGAAAGGTATAGGAATATCAAAGTCACACTGACAGAGAGCTAGTGGGTGGGATGGATGCTGGTGTGACCCCTTTGGAAGATACAGTTTGCCCCAGGGCCTAGCATGCAAATCTTTAGGTAAGCCTAAAAGATGCCACCTAGCTAAGCTCACACAGGGAAGGGGTTGGGGGATAGTCTCCCCGGGACATAGGTGGTCTGGCTCCGAAGCCCCACCCCCAGCATTCTGCTAGAAAGTTCCACTCAGGAGGAGTTGTTTCTTAACGCTACTCTCTCAGTGAGCAGTGGGTTGTCAGCCCTAACTGAGCAGGAGGCACCAACTCAGAGGGACAAGAAATAGGTAAACTCTGAAAGTCTGCATTATCAGCACCAGTGAGTGACAAGCGCTGGCCAGGCCCACAGCTCCTGGTCCCTTTCTTCTCCTCTCCCAGACCCCTCACACACCTTCAGTTCAGACTCCCGCCATGATCAGAGGCCTGAGGCAGCAAGCTGGGTGCCTTTAAAGAAGAGAAAAGATTAACCTTGGAGACTGTTAGATGGAGGCTGCCAAAGAATGGCCGCGCAGGCTGGCTGGAGGAAGGTATGAATTCCAGTGGCCCTGCCAACAGCACTGCGGTCGCGGGCCTTGCTGCTCGGTGACTTGGCACTTGCCCTCTGCCCTCTCAGGCCCCAGGTGCTTCCTCTGCAGGTGACACTGCCTTGGGGTGGGAGGTGGGGGGACAGGGAATGGGAGTGATGCTGGAAATAGACCTCTGACCTCAGGCCTCCAGGGACCTTAGTATGGAAACGCTAACACTCGGGGTTCAAGGAACGCAAAGGCCAGGACCCCACCCCAGCCTTGCCCTGGAAAGCTCTGGCTGTAAGAACTCCACAGAGCCTTTCTGGGGTCTTGAAAGACAGCGTTCTCTCTCTCCCCACCCACTACTCCACTGGACTCTGGGAATAATTAGGGATGGGGCCACTGGGTAGAGGGTAACTCAAGAAGATTATAGGAGTGGACAGAGGCTTCGCTATCTGACCATCACCCCACAGTGAGATATGCAAGGTGCATCTGGGTTGGGAGGGAGGGGCCCTTGTCCTGATAATTGCACATTGAATGGGGAGACACTGAGAAAGACTTGTTTATCACCTCTAGATGCCAGTCCTGGAGGCCCCGGCCCCTCTGGGCAGCTCTTGTTTCCTTTCACAGCTTGTTCCAATAACTGGGCCTGTTGACCGACTGGGGGAGGCAACCCCTGTGCTGCCTCCGGGCTGGGGGACAGGCAGCTCCCCTCGAGCTCTGACTCCTTGTCAGGAGCAGTGTGGGTGAGACCTTGAGCATTGCAAGGGTGGGGCGTGGTGTTCCTAGGGGAGGGTCCGGATACCCAGCAGCCAGTCACCGCTTCTCCTTACTGCCCTGCAGAAACTCCCTCTTGGGTCTGAAGTCAGGGTCCACTTGCAGCTGCAAATGCCCCTCCTCCTGATCAAGGGCAGCCCCACCTGGAAATCCAGTCACCAGCATGTCCTATCATCACCTTGCTCAGGGCAGCTGGGTCTCAGAGGAGGCTGAACAACAGAAACAGAAAGGGAGGTCACCCACCCTCAGGGCAGCAGATTCCATGCCTTCTAGAAAGAAGACAGCTGACCAAGCCCCCTCTGTTATTTCTGGGGCCCACAGCAGGCCTTCAGCCCCTCCCAGGAGCCCTGGTTGGTGGTGATTTGCAGAGCTACCCAGGAGTCTATGCGGAAGGCCAAAGGTACCACTAAGCCCCCCTCAGCACCTCTCCCAGGCCCGACAGCCCTCCTCCATCCTTTCCTCCCGCTCCAGCCATAAGGACTTCTGCTTTGGGACACCGAAAGGAGAGAGAGGAATGTTATCGCAGGGGCTGCGGGCAAGGGTGCTGACCTTCAGGATGGGAAGGTCTCTGCCCCTCCCTGGGAGTTTGGGACTGCCTGTTGGCTGTGTTTTTCCTGCTACCCCCACTCTTGTCATCAGCCTGGAGAAGTGAAAGTCTGATGTTCCTCATACCCACAGACTGCAGCAATGGGGGAGCCTGCCTGCCAGTAAAAGCCAACCGATGGGTTCTTGGATGCAAGGAGGGCAGACTGGAGAGCATCCAACCCATGTGTCCTGGGAGACCCAAGCTGCTCCCCAGAGAGCATGGAGACTGAGCATCTCCTGGACTGGCTTGTTCCTGGCCTTTAATCTGTGACTTGGGGTAGGGGTGGGATTTCTGCAGCCTCTGTTGGGGGTCGGGGAGACCTGAAGCCTGGGTCTCTTCTTTCCTCCAGAGCCAGGATGGGGATCAGAAAGGCAGAAGAGGAGGGAAGCAGAAGTCAGGGAGGAGGAAGGAAAGACCAGGTGGAAGAGACCAAGGCCAGCAGCCACAGCTGCTCTTTGCATGGAGCCCTGAAAGAAAATGGAATGTCAGTGAAACACGGGGCTCAGAAGCAACTCACTTTCCCATTACACAGTTCCCACTGGTGACCCTGCACAGGCCAGGTCGACTCAGAACGTTCGATACAAATGCCGGACTGTCCACCCGTCCCTAAAACAACTCTGTCTGCTGGCACCAGGGCTGCTTAGAAAGCAACTCCCTGGAAAAGGAACAGAGTCCTATCTACACTTGGGAGAACAAAGCTGGCCAGAAGCAAGACCTGCTTCCATGTGGCCAGGGGAGGACACGCCATACAGGAGGTGGGAGGTGGTGGCCATTGTGACCGCAGCCAGAAAGCTACTGGAGTGGGACCCCAGAGGATGCTGGGACAGAGAGCCGCAGGAAGTCATTCCGGGTTGAGCCTCACCACAGTCATTTCCACGGCCGTTTCTCCTGAAATCCACATCCTCCTCTCACTGCAGTGTTGACCCCACCTGGTCCCAGCAAGGGTCCTGGGGCCACATAGTGTGTTAGTATGTGGAGTGCAGTCCCAACACTTGGAGGAAAGAGGCAGCGTCCTGGAGCCTCCGTACAGTGACTAGTCCATTAGCAGCAGCAAGTTTACCGGGCTGAGGAGGAAGGAATTCTGAATGGGAGGAAGGGAAGGAGCAGAACGGATTCCTTGGCGCCACTGATATGTTCTTGAGTGGACAGGCTGCTGCAGGATAAACCAATGAGCTTCCCGGTGGGCGTGCGTGCAGGGCTAGTAAATGACAGAGAAAGGGCTGTAGATGCTCCAAAAAGAAAACCTATTAACTGGAGACTCCCTGCTGCGTTGCCTGCTATGCACTGAGAAAGCGTCTGTGAGATGCTTGCAGATCCCTCCAAGGATGTGTGCACTTGTGTATCATTCCTTCTTCCTACACTGTTTACTGAACACTGTAACAAGAACATGTATTGCTCTTATTAATGCAACAGTGAACATCTACAGCATCCCTCCTAAAGGGCCAGCGTTGTCCTAAGCACTTTCCTCACAGTTTCCTCTTTAAACCACACAGTAATCTTAGGAGGTAAGCACTGCTCTTATTATCCCCACTGTGCAGATGGGTAAACTGAGGCACGGAGAAGTGGCATAGCTTGCTCCAGGCCAAGCAGCTGGTGACGGAGGCCAGGCTCGAGAACCTGTGCCCAGCGCCCCGTCCATGCTACACAGGGGTGGCTGGTCAGAGCCTTCGACACGCACTCACCTGCTCATTTATCCAGTGCCTGGAGGGCTGCCCACAGGCCTCCACGCCATCTGCAGGGGGAATTTGAGGAGGACGAGAGGGTGGGGAATTCACAGTGGCTCATGGGAATGGTGAGCCACTGGAGGGTCCCTGAGTGGAACCCAGGCCCCCACTCCACCTCTGCCAGGGCTATCCTGTCATCTCCAGCAAGTCAGTGGACTCTCGGGGCCTGGGTTTCACACCTTGAGGATGGAACTCAGGGTGAGGTGAGCAAGGCTCCCGCAGCTTCAACCTGTGTTTGATTCAATCACCAGATATTTACCCCAGAAATGCATTCTGCTCAGAACACGGCATTTGTTCTGAGCAAGACAAGATTCTGCCCTCAGGGTCTGCATGCTAGCAGAGGGGGAACCCATCATAAACAAAAAAAAAAAAACACTGAAGTCCTGTAGAATGCAGACAGCGACAAGCTGCCAGGAAAGGGAAAACAGGGGGTCCAGGGACAGGCAGGGTGGGAGCTCGTGTTACTGAGAAGGTGAGATGTGAGCTAAAATGGGAAGGCCCTATGGGATCTGGCCAAGTGGACAAAGAGATGAGGAGGAGGGAAGCAAGCAGAGAGGCTGGGCATCCATCAGGCAGCGCCTGGAGACCTGCCCTCTGCTCACTTGCTCTGTGACGTCATCACAGCCCTCAGCCAGTGAGTCACCCAAGGAGAGCTTATTGGAAAGGGAGGTCAGACAGCAAAGCATAGTCCGTGGACTGAAAAGACACAAAGAGAAACCACACCTGAGGGCTGGGACCTATGTGAACCGGGCCTCTTGTCCCCGCCTCCCAGAAGCAGCCCCGGTGCCTACCCGGTGGGCCTTGGTCCCTAACTGGCTTGAAATCATGACGTTCATGCCAGTTCAGAGTTAGAAGGTGACACCTCCCAATGCCTTTGGTGGCTGCACAAGACGCCCAGGTTTACAACAAGGAGGGGTGGGGAGCGTGGAAAACTGGAGACTGCTTACCCCTCTGAAGGCACCGCACTGAACATGCTCTGAATGCAGGAGCGGATGTTGAAACTGTCTGGGAACCTGAGTCATGCCCCCCATCCCTTGAGGCTTCCAGCTTAGCGGAGGAGCAATCTCGATCTACCTCAACCCTCCTGAGTAGCCTGAGAGAGGCAGTGGCAGGCCGGGGCCAAGGACGGCACAGCCCCAAGGCTGCAGGTTCACGTGGAGGGAGGATCGCCAGGAGAACTAATCTGGGCGAGGACAGGGCCGACTCAGGGCTCTGGGTCAGGGGACGGTCACGGCCATGGCCGCCTTGGGAATCTGGAGGGGAGAGCCTTGGCACTCGCAGATCAGCATACAGATAATGCATTCAGGGTCGGGTTCGGATAGTCACGCTGCTGAGGATTGCACCAACCGCGCATCCTGCAGGACAAATGGCTCAACTTCCCAGGCCTCTCCTTGGACTGAAGAACCCAGGTCACAGACACTGGTCTCACAGCAGCAAGGGCACCCAAACCCACTGCCCCCTACAGCCAGGCTCATCACTCACAGGAAAGGAAGGAAGCCCCCGGCCGGCTCTCAGAGACCACCATCTGGTGAGAGCCATTAAAAGGCCTGGGTGCCCCGGTCCACTGAATGAGGGGGATCAGCCACAAGGTACAACCGAGCCCAAAAAAGAGAAGGAACAAGTGTCTGCAAACGCAGAACCACCTTCAAGTTTCTCGGTTCTCGACTGAAGTATTTTTAATGTATTTTTGAATGTTGGAGGAAAGACCCTCATTTCCTTTAATGAATGGTATCTAGCACAACCCGGGGATTCAAAAAAATCAATCTCAGGGATTTACTTAGATGAAGGGAGCTAATCAGTGGAAAACTAGCCGCCATATAGATAGCTGACTGGAAGGGGCAGAAAGCCTGTAACTCAGTAAAAAAAAATCCACTAATTCCACGAGCCCCACGGCTGCATGCTGCATCTACCATCAGTTAGGGTTAAGGTTAGGTTAGGGTTAGGTCTCTCCCCAAGGAGCCAGGAGCCCTCCTCAGCCTCCAAAAGGGGGTCTGCTCTCCAGGGCGAGGCTAAGCCCTCAGCCCTTGGCACAGGGAAGGTTTTGCACACATCCGCAGGTTGAGAGAAAGGCCATCAGGGTTTCAACACTGGCAAAGCCACTGGCAGAAGTGGAACCTTTCCCACAAGGTCTGGCCCAAGTTTTCCAGATCCAGGGTGGTATTGGGGTTCCATGAAGCAATCAATGAGTGCTTGCCGAGAACTGAGGGGAGTTGGAGGGAATCTATCAGCACCCTGTTGTTTGTATTTCTTTCATTTTAATTCTAAAATCTATGACGATTGTTATCTATGGTCATCAGAAGTTAATTCATTGTTGATTTTAAAGGACGCTCACAGGAGAACAGGGAGGCATGGTGCTTTCTCCAACGTGATGAGTCAGATCAAAGAAAATCTGCATGGATCCCGGCCACACATCTACGAGAGCACGACATCTTTGGGCAGCTTGTGCCTATTTCAATAGATCATCGCAGCTACTAGGAGAACAGTCCATGCGGAGCACATACCTAAGTCTAAAAATCGATGGTGACTGGCATGGTTAAAGAATCGCCCTGGTTCATCCTCAGAAGAGCTGGTAACCTCTTCAGGGCCTTCCCACAGAGAATGGTGGTTTGGCCAACATTAGCATCCAAGCCATAACCGGCCTTCAGAACTTCTCTGGACACACTGGTCAGTGTCTCCAATGGCACCGTGGAGGGATGTCAGCCATGGCCTGGACCCTGAAATACTTGGCACTGATCAAAATCCCAGAACTTTCCTTATTGTGGTTTTTAAAGACGCTGCCCACAAAGACTAATCCATCCAACCACCAGGAGGTCTGTTGGCCTAACTGCTCTTCATATGGCTCCTCTAAGCTGGGTGGAGAAGAAAACCAAAGCCTAGACCCTCTGGCCTCCCATGGATTGTCTCGGTCTGGCATGATAGATTATCTCTCCCCAGCCAGCCCAGACCAGCTCCATCCCTCCTACTCCTGCGAAGAGCTCCGGGTGGTTCCTGTCCTACTTCTCCAGGCAGAGCCAATCTGAGAGGGCCACACTGGGGCTGTTTTCTGAAGAAGGCTGTGTGATGGTTAATTCTATACGTCAACTTGACCGGTAAAACTATTTACCAGATACCCGGTAAAACATTATTTCTGGGTACCTCTGTGGGGTGTTTCAAAAGAGATTAGCATTTGATTCTGTGGACTGAGTAAAGATCACCCTTGCCAGTGTGGGTGGACATCATCCAGTCTGCTGAGGACCTGAAAGGAACAAAAAGGCAGAGGAAGGACAGATTCCCTCTCTCCTCTTAAGGTGGGATCTACTCCTGCCCTCAGACATAGGAGCTCCTGGGTCTCAGGCCTTGGGACTCAGACTGAATTCTACCAGGCTTTCCTGCTCTCAAGCTTGCAGACAGCAGATGGAGGTACTTCTCAGCCTCCATAAATGTGTAAGCCAGTTCCTATAATAGATCTCCTCTTACATCCATCTATCCATCTATCTGTCTATCTTATTGGTTCTGCTTCTCTGGGGAACCCCTACAGATAAAAGTTGTATGTTTTCAATATGGTGACACATAGATGCTGCCTCAGAGTCATCCAAGCGGGGGTCAGAATTTATCCGCCAACACCCAGCTCCCATCGATCGCAGGCTGCTCCCAAGTCCTGGAGTCCCCAGCTCAGCCACACGGCCCAATGCTTCTTGCTGGAGCCTCTGGGCTGCAGGTGCATGCCCGGAAGCCACAGGCAGGAACTGTGGCTGAAGGAGGACTTGCCTGAATCATGTGCACCCACATCAACCTGCAGCCTGGTCTTCTTCCACCTTGCGATGGGCTTTGCCCTGCCCCTCACTGTGCTCCCCGGTGCTCTGAGGGCTCGTCTGCGGCCTTAGTGGGCTTGCACGGAGTCTGCACACCTCCATTTGACCAACCCTACTGCTTTTCTGCTCCCTTCTATGGTATTAATCCCAAGAGCACCCCAGGAATCTCCTCCTGGAAGCAGGTTTCCCTGGGATGTGACCTGTGTTTTGTCTTCCATGCCAGAGTATTTTGCAAGCATTTTACTTCTCATGATCTCTGATAAGACTGACCCTTGAACCCACTGGCCTTCCCCCCAGCCCTTTCTGAGGCAGAAGTTTACAAAAACCTTTAATCAAACATCACACAGGATCAACATGGACTAAGTTCTCTCAACCTTTGCTGGTGTTCTGCCTGCCAGTCCTGGAAGGCTCCTGCAGAAAACATTCCATTTTCTTGTAAAACAGAAAAATTTCCCTTTTGACAAGTTGCTGATAAGTACATGCAGCAGTGGAGGTCAGCCAGTTAAGCTCAGGCAAACAGCCGAGCATGCTGTGAAGCCTCCACTGAGCTGGAGCCTTGGAAACTCTGCACACTCTGCATGGTTTCCAAGCTTGGCCTCGTAAAGTCCTTATAAGCAAACGCCAACACTGTCGGTTATAAACCAGATCTCCCGTTCTGAAGGAACAAGGAGTCCAGAGTGTCTGAGGCCCAATTAGACTCTCTCATTTTTGGACTCCTGGGTGCCTTTCAAGGACAAGGACATGCTGGGGAGACATCCTGAGGGCTCAGAAAGTCCCCAAGCCACTGGCTGCCTGGCGTGGCAGCCTCTGATAAGCACTGCAAGGTTCTGGCACATTAACTGTGCCCCAGCCCCCTCAGGAGGGCAGTGACCGAGGAGGCCACGCAGGCCAAAACACAGAGCCTTCGGCTGTACCGGTCGAAACCTGCGGTATCAGATGGAGTGTGGCCGACAGCAGCTCAGAAAAAGAGAATTGCCTTCCCTTCCTGCAGGCACCTCTGCGGGGTCCATAGCAAACCTTCCCTGTGAGTTCCAGGTTTGATATCCTGCTTATTTTGAAAGGAAGATAGAAGGAGCATGCAGAATGATAGAAACAGCCCCCTCCCCAGGGCTATAATTTTGTAATTCTTATTCATCCAGTTTGGGCTGAGTGTTCCCCAACCTTGCAAAGATGTTAACATTTACAGATATTTAGAGGGGAAGGGCAGCTATAAGGGACTGTTCATATGACCCATCAAGTGATTGGACACCAATAAAGCCCACACGTAGAATGGCATCACCCAGAGGCCCAGCCACAGCTCACATACAAAAACCAGGAGACGCTCGCGGCTGCCACTGCGCAGACGTTCACGTGGAGGCCCAGGCGCACCAGGCAGAGGGCACCTCCCCCTTACCCACCATGCAGGGCTGATGGCTGGCCCTCTCAGGTTAGCTCGGGAGGGCAGCGGGGCCCTACTGGACCAGAGCAACCACTTCCCAGCCTGACCCTGGTGTTTGTCTTGCCTCAGGAAAGCATTCACCATGAATCTTTTCCACCACATTAAACTTTACCTGCCTGTAGCTTGTTACCATATGCTGTGTGGTTTTCCTACACCAAGCAGTTCTCAGCAGACACTGACTGGGTGCCCTACAATTTCATTTCATTCTGACACTCTCTACCTGGAGGTAGTGTCACATCCCACAGATTAAGGGGTCATTCCCACTAGACCGCCCTCCATTCAGATGCCAGTTGCAAGTCCAGGTGGTCACCTGTGCTTCTGACCAACCAGCCATAGGTCAGAGGTTCCCATTAACCTTGCATCCCATTAACTTGCTAGAGAGGCTCACAGAACTCAGGAAACCCATTTACTCACCTGTTAGGGCAAGGTCCCAAACAAAGGAGCTTCTGTCCCTGTGAGTTTGGGGCCCGGTCCAGCAGCACATGGAAGCATTCTGATTCACCAACCCAGAAGCTCTCTGAACCCTGTTCTTTTGGGTTTTTGTGGAGGCTTCATTACACAGTTACAAATGATTAAATCATTGGCCATTGGTGATTGACTCAACGTCCTCTCCCCTCCCTGGAAATCAGGGCATGGGGCTGAAAGTTCCAACCCTCTATTCATGGTTGATTTCCCTGGCAACAAGCCCCCCAGCCTTAGGTGTGGTCCAAAAGTCCCCTCATTAACATAAACTCAGGCATGGTGGAAAAGGACATCCATTTCACCTTTATGGCTCTGAAGCAATTTCAGAAACTGAGAACAAGGGACAAAACATTATAACAAAAGATGCTCCCATTGTTCTCATAGCTCAGAATTCCAAGGGTTTGGGGAGCCATGAGCCAGGAAACCGGGCAAAGCCCAAACTATATATTTATTATAAATCATAATATCACACTCATCAAGGGGAAAGTGGGAATCTGTGCCTCGGGACACCCCTTCTCAGCTCAGAGCCCTAGGCCCACGAATACCAGGCCGAAACCCGGGCTTGTCAGCAGGAACGGCTGCCTCGAAGTTCTGTAGACACTGTTAAAGGAGAAAGGGACGGCCGCAAACGTGAGAGAGGACAAGCTTCCTTCACTGATGAGGAAAGAACTCCTGCTACGCAGGCTGGCTTTGAAGAGTGTTGTTATTAAAACCAAAAAAGGGGAGATTCAAGGAATAAATTTCATATTGGCTGCCTCTAAGGGGCATGCGGCTGCCAAATGGGCAGGGAGCTTGTCTTTTACGAACTGACGTCAAAAGATGCCTTTCTGGGACAATACCTTTTGTATTTACTAGATGGTCAGGGGTTTCTCTAGAGCTGGGAGCACGGAGGGCACAAAACAGAAACGGAGCCATGCATAGTAGGGCGAGGAGGCTATTGTGAGGGGTCGTTTCTGGAAGATGAAAGAGTCAACAGGGAGAAAACCAGTTGGCTGCCAGCACAGGGCCTGGAACTCCAACTCTGGAAGCAGACTGTTTGGGCGGCCACAGTGGGTGCTGGGGTTCCCTCTTCCCTAGTCTTAATGATAAGCAATGGAATCTGTGCTCCGGGGACACTCCGTCTGGTCCAACAGGGATGCCTCTTATTACTGGCAAATTACTGTTTTCCAGGGCTTCCCTGGTGGCGCAGTGGTTGAGAGTCCGCCTGCCGATGCAGGGGACACGGGTTCGTGCCCCGGTCCGGGAAGATCCCACATGCCGCGGAGTGGCTGGGCCCGTGAGCCATGGCCACTGAGCCTGCGCGTCCGGAGCCTGTGTTCTGCAACGGGAGAGGCCACAGCGGTGAGAGGCCCGCGTACCACCAAAAAAAAAATTACTGTTTTCCAGAAAGAAACTGCCTGAAAGGAGCAAACTAGACCTGGGAATGTTCTGCGCCCAAGATCTTTCGGGGTTTCCATGTGGGGATGGGAATGAATTGGCATGTGGGAACCTGGGACCACCGCCTGGCCCAGACCAGCTTCACCCCAGGCTCCTGGGGACCCCAAGGACAGCCTAGCTCTGTCGGGGACCAGGGGCGGTCAACGGTGGAAGGAAGGGCAGGAAGGAGGCTTATAGGGACAGACTTTGCTCTGTGCCAAGTCTGCATGACAGAGACCACGGGTTCAGCTCACAGTATTTAGACCAACGGGCCCCAGATCTCCATTGCATAAAGGAGAAAGCAAGCTTGGTGAGCTCACCCTGCTGGTGATCAGGGCAATGGAGAACCCCCAAGTTTCCCCCGACACCGAAGGCCTGGCGCCCTCCCAACCCCCTCACCCCCTGGACCTAGCGCCTCCCTCAGCTTCCCCCCCTCCAACACTCTCAGGGGCAGTAAGCTCTCCAGGCCACAGAGGAGGATGAGAGGAGAAACCTGAGGCTGCAGGTGTGGGAAGCTCTGGGCTGGGACCGGGAAAGCTCAGGGCAGAAGCAGGACAGGGCTGGAGACCAGGCCCTCCTCAAGGCAGCGCAGCCAGAGGACAGGGAGGCTGCCGAGGACCAGGGCTGCAAGAGGATGAGGAGAGAGGGGCTTGTGATGTCAGGCCTCCTGGAGCAAGGCCAACCAGCAAGCAGGCTGCAGAGAGAGGCACAGCCCCTGGGTCCCAGGCCGCCGTCTGCCCTCCCTTCAGTGTTGTTGGCTGGTTGAGGGACTCGGGGATTAAGGGACTCCTTCTCAAGAGGTGGTTGTGATAAAGCAAGGGGACCATGCCTGTAGGTGCTCAGGGAATGGCACTTCCACCCCCTTTTTAACAAAAAAGGACAACAAAAACATCCCACCCCACTTTCTCTTCTAATCCCAGAGTCCCCCCCCCTAATCAATAGCAAAGAGCCCTTTGGGAATGTTGGGAAGATGCAGCCTCCCTCCTTTGAGGGAAAAGACCCTCCACCCCTGTCTTACCCCTGTCCCCAGGCTGCCTGTGACTGGTGTGACCCACTCGTATGGTATGTTTGCCATCTGTCAGGTCCACACCATGATGTCTATAAGACCACAGCTTCAGTCTCCTGCAGGATTCTGTTTGTGGGGTACCAGGGGCTGCCCAATTCCTTCCCCCTATGCTCCCTTCTTCTTTGCCTTGCCACCTATGTGTGTGCACGCACTCACACACACACACACACACACACACACACACACACACACACACCGGAAAAGCAAGCAGTTTCATGGACCCGTAATTTAAAGTAAATTCCTCTTGGTGGCACCACATCAGCACGAAGCTATTTCCAACCCGCTGCCCCCCGTCAGTCCCTTGAACAGGCCAAGAGTCTCCAACCCCAGGGCCTTTGCACATGCTGTCCCTTCTATCTGGGTTAACCTTGCACACACACACATCACCTACATCCCTCCCACTGGTCCTTCAGCTCTCAGCATAGTTTTCCTTCCTTAGCATGTGCCTTAATGGACTTGTGACACTTTGTAATCATGTGCTTACTTCTGTCATCACCTGACATGTGTGATTCTTTGCCCCACATGTCCATCTGTCCCAGGGCAGGATCTGCCACCCTGTGTGTCTGCTACTTCTAAAACAGCACCTGGCATGCACTAAGTGTGTAAAATGTGTTGGGTGAGTAACAGAATTCAGGGGCTCCTTAACTGAAGCCCCAAACCTGCACTATCACCCCTCCACTCCCCGCCCCTCCCCATTCTCTGTTTACACTACAGGACCATACATCACTGAAGGCCAGGCCTGGCAGCATCCGGGCACCTGTGGGATTTCCTGTCCTCTCCAAGAGGCAGTGGGAAGGAGGACAGTTTCCCTTTCAGGATTCCGAGCTCTGCGGTTGACCTTGTCAAACTCTATTTCCCTCTGACATCATGCAGGCTGATATCAGACCATGACTCAGAGCTGCAATATAAGGACCACTTTTCCCACTTCTCAGAATGGTTCTGTTGGCCAGTAAGTCATGCCTTATGGGCTTTTTCACATCCACCTGAGTGCGGAGCGTTCCCTGATTTTCAGAAGAAATGTTAGCAAGCTCAGACCTTGACTTTGGTAGTGGTAGCCCCGATTAACATTCATCCAGAGTTTTGTGTGAATTTGGGACCACTCTGCCCACGGGTGAGCCTCCAGCCCCATCAGTTGGGCTGCAGGAACTACCCATGCAAGACAGGAGCCCTGAGGAAAAGCAAAAATGCCCAAGCACGTGGACACTGAAGAACAAACCGTGTTGCAGGCGGAAATGATGTGACTTCAGCAGGGTACAGCCTCTGGGGTCCCCTTGCGCTATGGGACTCTATCTCAGGGCTGCACAGGGAGCCACCCAGAGGCCACGTCCCTTCCTCCAAGGCCAACAGACAGAGTGGGATTTTCAGCCAACATTTGCCGACTGCGGGAGGTGAAACCTGCCAAGGGCAACAGAGAGCTGGGTTGGTCCTCCCCTTCAAGGAACCACATAGACATGACACAGACAGAGAGCCCAGGAGAAAACAAACATGCCAGGGAGGGTCCAATGTGGAGGCCAGTTGGGCCCTTCAGGACCGGCCCAGGGGCTTGGTCAGCACCAGAGAGACCCATGCAAGGTCAGGCCCAGATATAACAGGAAGACCACTCCAGGAGCAGAGTCCCACCCAGACTAAGGAGGCACCTCCACCAACCGCATGGACCCTGGAAGGGGGTGCAGTGCCCAGCACATCTCCATGTGGCTGTGGGCAAACCAGACCTACTCACAGGGAGACCACAGGACCCCGACTGCACACACAGGATCCAGTGTCAAATGAGATTGAGGGGGGCTTCCCTGGTGGCACAATGGCTAAGAATCTGCCTGCCAATGCAGGGGGCAGGGGTTCAAGCCCTGGTCGGGGAAGATGCCACATGCCACGGAGCAACTAAGCCTGTGAGCCACAACTACTGAGCCTGCGCTCTAGAACCCACGTGCCACAACTACTGAAGCCCGCACACCTAGAGCCCATGCTCCACAACAAGAGAAGCCACTGCAATGAGAAGCCCAGGCACCGCAACGAAGAGTAGCCCCCGCTCGACGCAACTAAAGAAAGCCCACACGCAGCAACGAAGACCCAATGCAGCCAATAATTAATTAATTATTTATTTATTTATTTTTTAAAATGAGAGTGAGCGGCCCTGCTCAAGGATGTTCAGAACTGCAGGGCAGTGACGACAGAGCATCAAGCCAAGCACGGGGTCTGAATGACTGCATGGGTTGCAGGCCGGTCTTGGACCTCAGTTTCTCCCCATCTTCCTCACTTCCAGTTCTTCACTCTAGAGAATCTGAATGTAGAAAAGAAAAAGAAATCTGTCCCCTGATTTAAGCTGCCCTGTATGTGGCACTGAGATGAATTCTGATGGGCCTAGAAAGACACTTTCGGAAGCACAGAACTGGCTGGCCTTGCAGCTATTTTTACTTCACTGAGCTCGTTAACAGCACCACGGCTCAGCAGGGCCACAGCCAGAGAGCCTGGCGGTGGGTGATGCTTATCACTTATGACGGAGCAAACGGGGTGGCGAAGGGCAGCCCAGTGGCCCCTGCTCGGAGGTGTGGGGCCACACACAGCATGTCGTCAGCTGGGCCCCTCACACTGAACTGAGCTGCAGCCGAACAGTTAAGAGGTGCATGCTAGCAAAAAGCCTTGTACTGCCTAACGGTGAATAAGAAAACCCGTGACTGAGCGAAAGGATTAGACAGAAAAGTTAATGTTCTGTTTTAAGCTAAAACAACGCTAATTATTGACAACCCTTAAAAAGATCAATTTATTATCCCATTGCTCTGTGCCCCATTTCAACAACACCAAAAATGCCCAGTGAAGGGACAAAACCACCTAAAATGCACGGTGCTCAGGGTTCCACGGGCTGGCAAGGCCAGCATCATACCAGGAAGCACCGAGTCAACCCAGGCACAAGGGTGAAGGCCCCGTCTCACTGACCCCCCTCAGCCCAGCTCCCACAGCCTGGGCAACCCATGGCCACCTCATGCAAAGGGCTCCTTCACCTGCAGGCTTGGATGCTGTCGGGTCACTTGGCCTTCTCAGAGCAATGACCAAGGCGTTGATTATGAAGTAAGCTATCGCTGTCCGATTTGAACAGGCCCACCTCTGCACACCTGGATGTCTGGTGGAGGTGGCCACCCGCCTGCTGATCCTGCAGCATCCACAGTGCTGTTCCCAGCTGGTCCGAGATCATCCCCTGCCCCCCGGACCACAGCTACTGGTGGACAAGACAGACCCTCAGCTTCCCGAGGGTAGGAACCAGCTGACCAGAGCCCCACACCGCCCAGCCCAGTCTGTCGCCTAGAAGGGGAGCTCCCAAAACATCTGCAGGGTGACCACACCCACCTCTACCCCTGTCAGGGATCCCCAGGAGAGAAGTCTGTGTCGTGCTTGAGAGAAAACAAGCCCCAAGGAGAGCTGCAGCGAAGCCAGGGAGCCTCATCTCTTCAATCCAGAACGTTCCACGGGAGCTAAGGGGAAACAAGCTCTCCCTGCAGGGGATTTGACCTAACCACTGTAAACATGTGCACTGGCCCAGCAGAAGCTCCGGCAGGCAGGTCCCATCCATACCGTCCCTCCCTTTCGTAGCCCTCCTTCCAACTCCTCTTAAATTCTTGCATCAAATATACCAGGGGAGGTGGCCTCAGATTCAACCCTTTTCAGCCTGTGAAACATCCCAGAACGGTCCGTGAAACAAAAAGATAGAATGAGATTTCTGCACTGGCTACTTGGGTTTTGTCATAGTTAGTAGTTTGTCTCCAGAACTACCTGGGGTCAGCTCATCCGTGCTAGGTTCTGCATGAGCCGCCACAGAGAACGCACAGCTCCCGTCCATGGGGTTCACGACCCTGGTCAAAGACATGCCGAGGGGGGCCATCTAGACCCACATTATAACACCCACTGGCGGGTGTGGGGCTCATCCTCTCTTTAAGGACCCGTGGAAGTCATGGAAAATCAGAGATGAGCCACAGAGACACTGGAGACATGGATCCCAGGCTGGTAGAGATTAGGCCTAGGTGAGCTCTGAGCTTCCCTCCAAATCCCAAATCCGACTTCCCAGGAGCCACGCCCCTGGGGCTGCCCCCTCTCACCTGTTGTGCCTTGAACTTCAGTTCTCTTGAGCGAGGCACCCAGGGACGAACTGAGCCCCACAGCTTTTCTTCACGCTGCTGAGCTGGCCTCCAAGGCAGGTCAAAAGGAGGGCCCTCTGAGCATCTCCCCGGCATGTCAGGTCCTCCCACGGGTCTCCCGAACAAGCAAATGCCCTCTGGTAACTCATGGCCCTGGCAGGGCGGTGGCCACAAGACCAAGCAGCCAGCCAAGCAACCGCCACCAGCTGGGGGCGCCCTCTCCCCCTGTCTTTGGAGGGTGGCAGGGTGCTGGTTGTCAAAGCTGTCCTTAAAGCTGCCACAGGCTTCACGGCACACTTTGTTCAGAAGTAATAACAGCTCTTAGGCTGCATAATTGACCCAAAGAGGGAAGTCCTCGCTGCGAGAAACAAAGGACGCTCAGTACCGCCTGGCCGCAAACCAGCTGGCCGTGGGGTGCCGAGGGCCTCTCACATGGGCAGCAGTTTCCCTGGCCCATGAGGTGGGGGGGGTGGTTGTTTCTGGTCCTTTCCTCCTGGGCGGCCTGTGCACGGAACATGTGCACATGACCCAGGACTGAGCAAACTGACCAGGCAGGGCCCTGGTGAGCCACTCTGAAGGGACATAGCCTGACAGCTGCCAGGAGCCTACAGGGTCCACCTGCTTTTCCTGTACCTTCTCAGCACAGCCCACTGCTGGAGGGGGGTCCTGCTGGCAACCTCCTGCCCTCCTCTTGCTACCCCAGGCCTGCCAGAAAGATTGGAAAGGCAGGCAGGTGTGTGTCTTCAGTGCCAAGAAAGAAGGCAGGAAGGGAAGATGGCAAGCTGTGTTGATGGGGAACCAGAACAATAAAGGTAAAGTACCACTTAACACAGAGATAAAAATATCAGCAGTACACGAGGTCCTGCCAGCAGAAGGCTACCCGGCAGTGTGAGCAAAAGGGCAGGTCATCCCGAGTCACCGAGAGAGTTGGCTCCGGTTCCCCCTTCCTTCTCACTCAGATTATTTCCCTCCCTCTCGTCTGGCTCCTTGATTCCAGCAGATATCCAAGAAGTCCAGTTGTGATACACAATTACTGGCACAGTGTTAAACCCGGCCTCGTAAACAATTCCTGGACCAGCTTGAGAAGGGCCACAAAGCTGTGCTCCGGGAATCTTGCTTCGATGATCTTTCAACAACAGCAAATATGGACGTATGTGTAATTTCAGTTGCTCTCTGGCTTATGACACAGTAGCTCTGCAAGGCCGCTGGGAACTGCAGAGCCATTCCATCCCCGTGTCTGGTGGCCTTCACTCTCTGCCAGAAAGATGGTGCGACATACCAAGGCTACCGGGAAACCCTCTCTCCTTTCATTCTCCAATAAAACAGAAATGCCACCTCAGCATGCACCACAAGTACTTTAATCCCTTTCATGTTTAGCTGGGCTGCCCGCGGCCCAGCTTCCTCACCCTCCAGAGTACGTGTCTCTCCTGGTGGCTTCTCTGTCTCCTGAGTTCATCTGCTGTCATCCCCAGCAACCGCTGTAGACCCTCCTTCCACAAAACCTCCCACGGTGGCCGTGTTGAGAAATACACGTTTCCCTGATGGTGGATGATGTGACACAGACAGTCCTATTGAACAGCTTCCCAGAGCCCCTGTGCGTTCCCTGAGAAGTGAGCCCTGGGGTGGTCAGGATGCGTTAATGGGAGAGGTGGACCAAGGCGAGGCTGCCTCCTGGGGTCAGCCTGACGGCCACGCAGACATAATTCCCCTGGGGTCAGGTTGTAGGGTGGGGAGTCCCTGGGTGAAGCTGCAGCCTCACGTTCAACGTGCGGTAGAAAATCAGCATTGCTCACGTTCCAGGTGGGAGAGAGGGATCCAGCCTTTACAGGGTGTCCACCGTGGACGGGGTCACACAGGGCACCTTGACGTCTTTACTCAGACGGCCTCAGCAGTGACCCCACGAGAGATGTCTGAGTGGACTCAATGGGCGGAAGAGGAGACAGGGAGAGGCTGGGGACCAGCATCAGTTAGTGGGGCCAGCCCTGGGCAGGGGCAGGTTCACTTGCTAGGGATCTGCCTTCCGGCAGGTTTGACCTGAAGCGGACCCCAGCCAGAGAGTTTTCTTCTTGCCCCTCCCACCAGACAGCTTTACCTGGGGAGCCTCTGCTCCCTGAAGATATGCTAACGGCAGCTTCCATCTGGCTGAGGTGAGCTTGTCAGCCAGGCTCACAAGCAGGGCAGGCAGGGCCGGCTCTGGAATCTACTCTCTGCGCCAGAACCTGGCCCCGGGCAAAGGAGACAGGCTCCCAGAGAACCCTGAGAGCTCAAGTTCTCCTCACTGATTGCTAACCTGTGCAAGGCCAAGCACGAGAATGAAAGCCACCAACTTGCAGCTCAGAACAGAACATTCTGTGCACCGGCTGTCCATCCATCACCTTACCCCGGTATTCCAGAAGGCGCAATGTTCCCATAGTATAATCGTTTAGTGGAAACCAAGCATTCCAGCCATTACTTTTTACGTACTAGCTTGTTTATTTGAAGTAATTTGCAGTCCTGAGAAAAACAATAATAAGGCAAGTGCTGTGGACAGAGAATGCTTGTAGGAAAGAGCTGGGATGACTAGTTACCCTGTGGGAAAGGCAGAGACCTTTTGGATCCTTCAGCTCTGAAATAGGGTTGCCTCCCTGCATTTTTATGAGACAGATGTCAGCCTCCACGGATAGGAGCAAAAGCAAGAAAAAAGGGCCATGAGCACTGAGATTCTGTGCAGCTCGTGGCTCGGTGACAGGCAGAGGAAGACAAGGGTGAGAGAGTGCATCTCAGAAAGTGCAGCCTGGGAGAGTGAAATAAAATCCAGAGAAGCACTGTCTGTTGTTTTCCAGCGCTCACAATTTTAAAAACAAACTGCCAGGAGTGTTTGAAAGGCTCTCGCAGGACATGGCCATGCCATCCATTGAGCCTGGGGTTCTTGTCTTTCTCAGGGCACCTTCACCCTCTGAAAGGGAGCTTCCTTTTTATTCATGCATCCTTGGCCGTCTGAAGTTGGTAAAGCAAACCCTGCTGACTTCATTTCATAGCTACAGGTCCAGCAAGGTTGAGAGATTGGGCCTCACAACAGAGGACTATAGAAATGTACGTGTGGGGGGGTGTGTATGAGTGAGTGTGTGGGTGTGTTGGAGGAAGCTGCTAATAAAACAGATTTTTGTGGGACCATAGAAAGTTGGAATCTTATAACTGTGAGACTTGAAGAGCTCATGGACTTCAATGCTTTGTTTAAGAGCAAAAAGGCCTCTAGCTTGTTCCTAGAGGCACTGAGTGACTCAGGAAGGGACTGCCAACAACCCAACCAGACCTCAGGTTCGGAGTTAACAGGTGCATTGGGCACCTCTGAGCCCACAGGTACTGTGCGAGGTCAGAGTTCTTGAAAATATGGACATCGACACTCAGAGAGGTACCGAGAGTCCTGAGGTGACAGCTGGAAAGTGGTCCATGGTCAGGAATTCAAATGCAGGCCCCCAACTCCCCCACTCTCCAGGCTCCTAACACAGAGCCTGGCCTCATGCCTGATAGGGGCAGGGACCTGGGACCAGCTCCTGCCTCATCAGGTGGCTGGCACCTCTCCCTTTTCTCCATGGCTACCTGTACAGGGTCCAATCCACAGGGTGGGGCAGACCCCTTTCCTGCCAGGGGTCAGCCAGAACTAGCACTCTGTGGGCAGTCCTGTGTTAAATGAACGCAGAAACTCCCATTCAGGGTAACTTTAGGATTAGTCCCCCTGACCCTAAGGGGTACAGGGGGGAGCCTCTGTGCGCTCAAAGCTCACAGCACGATCCAGGGACCTGCAGCAGCAGCACTGCCGGGGGCTTGATGGGAAGGAGAAGTCTCGAGGGCCCCAGACACTGTACAAAACCCCAGGAGATGGGCAGACACTTGCAGGCTGCTCTCCCCAGGGCCAAGAAGAGCCACCGGATAGAATCTGGTGGAAGCCGGCAAGAGCAGCCCCTGGGACCCGGCTCGGGGTCCCTGGCCTTCCTCTCAGGCACATTTCTCCCCAGCCCCCAGAGGCAGCCCTGGAAGATCCCCTGCCCCCTCTGCCTCATCGGCCACGGCCTGTCCCTCGCCGCCGCACCTGAGCAGAGAGGCCTGCGCCACAGTGGACAGCAGGGCCTGGAGCCACGCCTGCGGGTGGTCCGAGCCTTGGGGCCGAGCGACTTTCTGAGTTTGTCATTCAGTGCCCAACTATCCTCCCGTCAACAGAGAGAAGTGCATAGGAGGGCTGCACAATGTCTCCAGTTCTGTTGCTTTGTAAAACTGGGGGAACTCCCTAGCCCTTAAAACCACCAAACAAGCTGAGGTGGCTCTGGCCGTCTCCCCCGCAGGCCTTATCCTGCAGGCTTGCTTCCAGGCACTTTGCATGCATTTGCCCCTCTACGTCCTCAGACAATCTGGTGAGGCACGTCCTGCCTTTCAGAGGGAATACCTTGACCCAGCCAGTAAGCGGGGGACATTCCTCCCCAGACCCTAGAGGCTGACACAGGGCCTCAGTTCAAGTGACCGACGGGATGCTTTTGGGAGAGGGGTCATGAGGAGGCGGGAGAGCGCTGGGAGGCCTCTGCCTGACTCCCTCCCGAGAGCACTGCGTGACTCCCACGTGGGTGCCACAGAGTGGCCTTTCGCACCTCCTTTGCCTGAGGTCTTCAGCTGAGTCTGCGGAGAGGCAGCCTGCCCTGGCTGAAGGCTCCCTGTGGCCAAGGGCGATTCTGCAGAGCAAGAGTGGCTAGAGCACCTGCTGGCAAAGGGGGTCCAAGTGGATGCCACCGATAGTCAGGCCTCAGCGTGGACCCTTCCATGCGGGCACGTGTCGGGTGCGCTGCTCTCTGATTTAGGCACAATCGCAGACCTTGCTTTGGCCAATGACAGGGGAGAGGAGGGTCAGGTATGCTGAGCTCAAGGTCAGGTGTTCTCAGGGGAAGTGGTCAGCCCAGAGCACATGGGGAGGGGCTTCTGGCACAGGCACGACTCAGGGGGTGGGGCACTGCCAGGGACAGGGCCCCAAAGGAGGAGGGAGAGGGAAGAAACACCGACCTTTACCCCCAACCCTCCAGTTGGCCAAGTCCAAGGAGAAACCCTGCCGCAGAGTCTGGGCAATGCCCTTCTCCAGGCACCGACCAGAGGGGGCCCAGGGAGCCTGTGTTGGAGAGCGCCGAGCACAGCTGCACCTCAACTAGATTCCAGATTTTAGCTTATTGTACTAGTTGATAGTTTTAGTACTCAAGCCTAAATCATTGTGTGAAATTACCTTATTTTTTCCCACCAAAAAGGGAAGAACAGTGAGTTAACAGAGGCCTGGATTAGAACTGAAGCCCCTTCCTCACTGCACCCGGAGGCGCACCTCCAGCCCTGGCTGACTCCCAGTACGTGAGGGTCTCTCGGCCCCTGCTGAACGGCTCCTCTTTGCACAGTCTGATGGCCTCCCCATCACTGAACCCACTCACTCTCTAACAGATGCTCAGACCGCCCAGATGTTTCAGATGAAGGCTCCGTCTTTCAGAAATGTGAAGCCATACTCTCCATGGGGGAACATCTGAGGGGAGCTGGGTCAGCGTGGAGGTGCAGGGAAGTCAAGTCCCGGGGCTTTGCTTGGGGGGGGGTGGCAGGGTCTGGCCGGGGAAGGCTATGGGGAGGTGGGGCCGGGCTGATACCACATCTGCAAGGCTGGAGGATGCAAAGCCTGGCACCCTCGGGTACCAGTAAATTGTCCATGTGGGCCACACAACACACCCTCATGTCAACTTGCTGAATAACCATGCACTGAGCTGAGGAGGGGATGTGTCTTCTGTGGAACTTATCTAAGCAATTTTTAGTGTTTGTAAACATCCTTTAAAGAAGACTTCTCTTAGCAAAGAGCAGCGGCACACACCAAATAAAATTTTACGGACGATTACATTTTGTACTTGATGTTGTTCTTCCCTCAAAGTGGGTTATATCATTTAAATACACCTCCGAGGGACTCACTAGCTCAAACTTGACTCAGAAACCGGAGTCCAAGCTGCACTCCAAGAGGGCAGCCCGGGACCACCGTCTCAGGAATCACACTTCCTTATTTAATGCAGGCCCGTGGCTCCGGTGAACCAACAGAATCCAGCAGGGATGGCACCACGCCTATGTAGGATGCTTAGGGGGAGGCCTCATGGGGAGGGAGAGCCGCTCAGACATCCTGGAGCCTTGTCCAAGTCCAGTCTTCCACAAGGCCCTCCAGGTACCATCTCAGGCAGCACCAGGTAGATCAAAAGGACTGCAGAGCCCAAGCCAGCCAATCATGAGAGACAGTTTGGGGATGGTTTGTTCTGCAGGGAACCTGAGACAACTGCCAGAGTCCTCAAGCTGCTGAGGGACCCCTGGCCCCACCTTCACTTCAACACTTGCTGCTGCCAGGTCTCCCCAGGCCCTATAGGAGTATCAGACACACTGGAACCTTCAGAAGCCATCCTGCCCCTCCAGGAACACCCCACACCCAGGTCAGTCCTCAGTGGCTGACTGCTGTTCCCATCCCCATGAGACCCCATCCTACTTCTATGCAGGATGCGCTGCGGTTTCCTGCTTTCTGCAGAAGAGAGCCAAGACCCTCCCACTGTGTAGTCCATGTTCAAAATGTCACTGCCTGCTCCCTGCTCCTCCTCCTCCATCCTTCTTGAAGTGAGTGCTTCTCACTGTTTGTCTTCCTCTTGATTTTTTAGAATTGGTGTTGCTTCTTGTAATGTTTAACATCATCAAATTTTCTAGAATCTATATTCCATTACCAGATGGGCACTCGGCAAATGTGCTTGGTGATCATGGTGATCAAATGATGACCATGATGATGAAAGATCAAATCCTACCCCAGCTCCTACAACAGACACCAAACCAATGTTCCTGCTTAGATGGTTCTACTTCTCCCTCTCTCATTAAGCATTCAAAGGGCAGGTGTTATAGACTACATGGCAGGATGTAAGGATGATGTACGTACATCCTCCTCCTGTGGAAGGAACACAGCTTCCTTCCACCCAGTGAGACAGTAGAGTGAGCCTGTCCCAAGTACCATGATGGAGTCAAGGTATTTCAGGTGAAACCCTCTCCCTCTCTGTGAAGCACACTCAGGCTTGTAAACATATCTCCATAATATGTAAGAGGAGCCTTGAGAGGGTAGAGGAGGAGGCCCACGAAGAAGTGAGAGGAGATGTGCCTGATGTTTGGAGCAGGGCAGGACAGTGAAGCAATAGGAATCTGTTGGTCCCAATAGTCTCCAGGGAAAGGGGGTAACACGATGACACTGGTGTCATGAGAAGGTAATTGACTGCCAGCAATGTGGGAGGTGGGGATGACAGCAGGGGGGCAGACAGGCAGCTCAAGGCCAGCACAGAGGGGCTGGAGAGTCTAGATCTGAGAAGAGGAGACCCTGCACCAATGGTGTAGAGGAGAGAGACAGGTATGGAGGAGAGGGACAGGTGGGGAGGAGAGGGGACAGGTGTGGAGGGGAGGGACAGGTGGGGAGGGAGGAAAGGGTGGGGAGGGAGGAAAAGGTGGGGAGGGAGGGACAGGTAGGGAGATAAAGAGATGTTTCTGCAGCAGGAAGGGCAGGTCCAACTACAGGGGCACCGCTGGTGGCTGGTGACCAGAGAGGGAGTGAACAAGGTCTAGCCCAGGCCTCGGCCCATCTGCCAGGCCATCATGGGGGCTGAGAGGTGCAATAGTCCCCTTGCCCTGGAATAGGCTGCCGGAATTGGGTGGACAGCTTCTTCTCCAACAGCATAATCAGGATTGGTGCAGGGTAGGGGCTTCTGCTTGGGCAGAGGAGTCCCTGATGGCCAAGACTGGGTGGCCCAGCAAAGGCACAGGGCTTCACCCCTGGCCCACATTTCCCTTTGGCTTCCTCAGCTGCACCTGGGTGGGTAGTGGTTTCTCCGCAGTGTTCTCTGTGCTTTTGGAGAAGCTGGGGGCCCAGGGGCCTGGAGGCCACATGGAGGGAGAGTGGCTGCTAGTCCTGGCCCTGACTGCATGGGGACTTCGAGCATGGGCTCTGAGGCTGCCCAGTAGGACCCCAAACCCCCGGCTAGCCAAGGTGAGCATCTGATGACTAGGGGCCAACCACCCCATCCGTGGGCTTTATCGCATCATTGTTTTGGGCCCACAGAATCAGAACTTGAGTGATTTGCAGAAATCCAAGGACAGAAAATGAATGCACAATGGTTTTTAATGGGTGTCCCGATAGCTGTGCCTAATCCACCATCAGTGTCCTCTTTCCTGGAATTTTAGCATCAAATTCCTCTCCATGCAAAGAGTTCCAGGAATCACTTTGATCTTGCTGAGAAAGAGGATGCTTTCTCCAGTCTGTTTCTTTTCTTTCCATTTTGCTATTTATTGCTTTATCAATGTTGCTGCTTACAATTCTATTCACCTGTACTTTATCATAATAAAAATCCAACAAATTTGAAATCACCCTCCAGAATTATTCCCACCCAGGGAAGACGTGATGTAAGTGAATGTCACCTAGGCCACCATCACAAAGTTGGGGGATAACTGCAGAGACCACAAAAAAAAGTGAATCACTTCAACCACCAAGCTGCATAACCAAAGAGCTTGCAAACTTCAACCCAAAGCAAACCCCAAACACTGAAGAAAAAGACTCATGAAAACCGGCAGCAGGGCTTCCCTGGTGGCGCAGTGGTTGAGAGTCCGCCTGCCGATGCAGGGGACACGGGTTCGTGCCCCGGTCCGGGAGGATCCCACATGCCGCGGAGCGGCTGTGCCCGTGAGCCATGGCCGCTGAGCCTGCGCATCTGGAGCCTGTGCTCCGCAACGGGAGAGGCCACAGCAGTGAGAGGCCTGCGTGCCAGAAAAAAAAAAAAAAAAAAAAAAAAAAAACGGCACCACATCCCTCCTCCCCTTGAGGTGATAAAGTAAAACCACATCAATCACTTGGTATGAGATACAGAAATGCTCAGCACTTATAGGATTAGAGCCCACTTGGAGGGAAAAATCTTCTACGTCTTTTGAACAATGTTCCCATGACTGATTTTACTGTCTCCACTGAGGTTTTCAGACCACAAGAAACATGCTTTCCTGTATTTCACTGATCTGCAGTCCCCACATCCAGAAGCTGGAGAGAGTCAAATGTATCTATTCTGTGCAACAGGAAGCCACAGCAGCAGTAAGAAAGAGAACTTGGCTTTGACCAAAATATTACATTACCAGACAATTAGGCCAGGTTCCAAACTTCATGGGCAGGTAGACCCCACGTTCTGATCACATTCTCCCAGCCGCCCTGGAAGCAGCCCCAAGGTGCCAGACAGCCCTTGGCCAGCCTTGAAAACAAGGGTGTGGGACACAGCTGGACGCCCCCCTCCCTTACCCAAACACTCACCTGCCACAAGCCACTCAGGCCCACAAGAACCCGTCAGGAGTCCACACCTAGAACTGTGCTCCAAACAGTAATTGCCAACTGAATGAATGAAGGAACCAAAGAACGAATGAATGAGGGAATGAATGAATGAGCAGCCCATCTCCCACCCCCAAACCCAGTAGCCACCTCCCCACCATGAGGTAGAGAAGCAGCAGCCCCTCCCAGGCCCAGCTCACAGAGACTCTAAAGGTCTTTGCTGCCTGTTGGGTTGGAATCACACAGCCCTGGGGGTGTTTCCAGCAGCTTCCAGCAGGAAATCCACCTCCTGGAATCCAGACTCTTGCAAGCAGCCCTAGCCCCTCACAGAGGACTGCTGGCCACACCCTCCTCGCCGCCTGGAAGAGAGAATACCAGGAGCTCTTCACGTGCACACCTTATTTGCCAAGAGAAGAGAAATATCTCCTGGAAGATAAAGAAGGAAAGTCTGAGCTAGAGTTAAAAATAAGGCTGCTTCCAAAGACCGAGTATAACTTTGCCCTAGAACAGACATCGAATGCTCCTCACGGGTCCAGGCATCCCCCCGTCGTCCCCAGCTGTTCTCTCCACACAGGATCACACCTCACTGCCCCAGTTAGGCTGTCAAGTGTCTTCTCAGTGGCTGAGGAAGGACAGTTTCCTTTTGACCTCTGGGGGGACACACCCCATGAGGAGTGCACGGGCTGATAGCTTGGAAAAACCAACAGAAAAGCTCAAGAACTCTGAAAAGAAGCGAAAATAAATATCTGCTCCCTGAACTGACTTCACAGCCTTGCTTTGTTTGCCGACATCCTTGCTATGCTTCCAAGAAACTCTATCGCTGTTTTTCAAATGGCTCTCTGTGAGCCTCGAGAGCAATACCCATTGTGTCACTGAGGCTCATGTTTTCATTAAATGTATAATACATAGAATTACAGCCTTTAAAATTAAAACAAATCTTGGCAATCTTTTTGTCCTCTTGTCTTACCAGAGAGAGAATGGAAGCCCCAGCTCCTTGTGTGTACGAGGGTCGCCTGACCCCCAGAGCTGCTTCTGTATTCGTTTCATCTTTACAACAGCATTTCTGCCAGTGCAATTTTTTATAGCCATAATCAGATGCAAACAATTTTATCTGAACTAAAAGATGAGCGTGATTGACACTCATTGCCCTGGGGTGGGCACAGCCTTGCTTCGGGCCTGCAAACAGCTGGCATCTGTCTTGCTCGGTGAGGCCTGTGGGGTAAATAGGACTCCCTAACCAGTGTGCGCTGTCACAACTGTGCTGGAGCCTGCTGCAGCGCTGAAGACCCTGGCCTCCAAGGTCACTGAGTGACATGGGGGCATGCAGCAGAATGTCAAGGAAAAGAAGCAGGAGACAACCAAATGCAGGGGAAGATGAGCTTCTTTAAAAATGCTGCATGTGGTTTTGTATATCGCATGGTATGTTCCCCTCAGAGATGTAGAAAAGGCGAGAAGGAAATACACCAAAATGTGGAGACGGCCCATTACAGCACTTTTTTCTTTCCTTTTCTTGTGTTTTACAAGTTTTCTGCAATGAATACATAAAACTTTTATAAACGTATAAAGTTATAAAAGTAAGTCTTCCTTCCCAGATGTGTGGCACAGCAGGTAGTGTTGGGCCCTGGAACCAGACAGCCTGGTCCAAATCCACCAGTCCACTTGATTTCTATGATCTTTAGCAAACGTCTTCATCATAAGTACAGTATTACTGCCATTAACATTCATCCAGTGCTTTCTAGATGCAGGGCATTGTGCTAAACAGTCTGCATGGATCACCTCACCGTGCATGCGATAATTAGTCTATCTAAGCATTACCACTCAGAGTTGTTGGAAGTATGAATACGATAATGTGTTTATAAGCACTATGCGTTTTATTACCTATCCTATGGAGTATTTCATTTTAATAACATTAAATGCTTGTTCACACCTCCCACAAAAAAAATTAAGCACAAGCATAGTGCCAGGGTCTGGCACTATATCCAAGCATGCTTTTTTTTTCCCCTGTAAATTTTCCTGGCCCCTGGGGCTCCAACAGGTGCCCTTACTGTAAGTTCTAGTCCTAGAAAGCCAAGTTTCTTAAGGTCTGCCAAGTGACTATTCTACAAGGTTCAGTGGACCAGCAGGAGGGTCTGCCGCCTGCTCTATGCAATGCTCTGCTACATTTACTCACGGTAATTATGCCCCATTTGTGTTTACTATAGCATGCTGTGGCAAATGGTCATTAGGCCAGAATGCAGACTGCTGTAGAGACCCACCCTGCAAGGCTCCACTTCAACCAGAAAAACTCAAGGTTTTGAGCAGCCGTAGGTGAAATAGGAATGAAACTTGGGCATAAATACAGCTGAATTATTTCACTGGGCCTCTGTCAAGGGGGATTTTAAGAGCTGATGAATGTGAAACAAGATGTTTTCCTTACAGTAGAAATGACTAAGTTTGTACAGTCCTGTTCTGTTAATTCTTTCACAGTTTGGAGAGAACTTAAAAAAGTGGCACCCAACAAGGTGAATGAGCTACCTGGCACTGCTGAAAAATCAGTAGAGTTTTCTTCTTAGAAAAACAGCACACTACCCCTCCTTTGCCTAGAAGGCTCAATGGACCCCTGGGCAGCTTGCTAAGAGCAATCTAGCCCCGTGTATATTTCCCCTGCCAAAAGCAGTGTAGTTAGGCCCCAGCGTGAAATCAAAACATTGGTCTAATAAAAATGATTGATTCACTCAGTACATTCCCCCCTAGATCCTCCTTAAGGAAAGTCTTTGCCAAAAAAAAATTTCAATTATTTTTCTCCTATAAGTCTTTCAAAGCTGCTGTGAATAGCAGCAGTCCACATAACTCTGATGTGGGCAGAGAACACTCAAAATAGTAGATAGCAGATGCCAGCCCCACTCAGAACTGCTCACACCTACTTGTGTAGATGCTGCCTTCCCGTTTCTGCTCTGATCTTCTAAGTTCTATCACAGCCATGACAAAATGATGACTCACACTTAAATGCAGTCATCATGTCATATGCGATATTAATACCTTGGTGACATTGCTGTAAGTGCCATTCCTTTAAGAGGAAAAGGTTCCTAAGAGCAGTCTGCCACCATCCTCAGGGACCACACAGGGCAGCGCCCCGCAGAAGGCAAAGCTCATTGTGCAGGAAGGCGCTGCCTGCATCCTGCAAGCTGTTCCGATAAGCAGCTGTTGGAAAGGAGGGGGCAGAGGAGAGAGGGGGCAGAGGAGGGAAAGGCCTCTGTTATCAGGTTGGATGGCCAGCTGCTGCACTGATGTCTTATCCCAAGTATGCTCCTGTCTTGCAAGTTTAAAAATTTTCCTAAAGGGAGAGAAATAGGAGCAGGGCTCAAGTTCTGCCCTAACACCCAGCTGGTGTCCCCTCCCCCACTTCCAGCACCCCAGGAGCCTGTTATTCAGCCCCAACAGGAAGATGGAACAAGTGCCATCGAGTTCCGTGCATTTCAGCAGTCAACAGCCCTGCAAACCACCTCCCCGCAAACATCCCCTGCCTTCAATAAAGAGAATAAGTTTGTTTCAGTAAGTTTATTGTAAAACTCAAAGCTGCAGCAGCATAATCCTTTAGAAAATGAAGCATCACCCGTGTCCGTTTTGAAACAGCAGTGCATACTGCTAAATCCGTCAGAGTTCCTGTAACTGTTGTACAAGTCCAGGCCGCCTGGCCTTGCCTTTCTCCTCCTTTCTGCCGGGAGTACAGGCTGCTGAGTCACTCCTGCCCGGCCAGTCCGTCCTTCTCGGCCGTGAGGCCAAGGTCCCGCCTCCGGCCTTCCTGGGCGAGCAGCCGCTCCCCACACTTGTAGAGTCCTGGGCTGGGGCCAGCCTGCCCCTGCCGCCGCCGGGTCCCTCCTCGGGAGGGAGCCGCACCTCCTCGCCGCTCTCCACGCGCCCCCGCCTGCCAGTCTCCACGCCGCACTCCGGCGCCCTCGGAGGGCGCATCCACAGAGCCAGCCCCGCGCTAGGCGCCCCGGGGCGTCACCACGTCGATCAGACCAAGGATCCCCGCGGGGCTGTCACTCGGGGAGGGTGATATTGGGCACCCAGTCGTTGACGCTGCGACTCTCCTCGCAGAACAGGCTGAGTTTCTCCAAGGCAGGGTCCTTCCATGCGTCCTCGTTGGGGTTCTGCGGGGAGAGCTCAGAGGTCAGCCTGGCTGGCCACTGGCAGATGACGGGGCCGGGGACGACATCGGGACGGAGGCGACACTCACCGAAATGAGGATGCAGTGCAGGTCCCCCGGCGCACCCCCCTCGTCGCCGGTACCCACGATCGCCGCCAGCCTCTGCACGTCGCCCACGCGCACGATGTCTATGTCGTTCTCACAGCAGAACGCCTGGATCAAAGTGAAGTGGATCTGCAGCGCGATGTCGCCCTCGTCCTCCTCGTCGGCGGCCAGCACGCAGAAGGTCACGTTGTCGGGGTCCCTGCGCGGGCGAGGAGGAGGCACCGGTGAGGTCGGGTCGAGGAGCCCGAGGTGTACCCCGCCGCCATCTCCCCGGTCTCCCTGCCTCTCCTCCCGCCCCGCTCGCCTTGCCCGGGCCGCGTCTATACTCACACGTTCAGAACTTTGGCGGACTCGTAGACGCCGGCGGTGAGGCAACCCTGGCGTTGCGCAGACAGCAGCAGCTCGTGCAGCGCTTTCCCGGCGCCCTGCATCCTGCGGACGAGCCAGCGCCGTGAGCGGGGATTAGCAGGAGGGTGCGCCGGGATCCTCAGCCCCGGGGACGCACCCCCAACGCCCCAGCCCGGCGCGCCAGTTCAGTGCCGTACCCCCGGCCCAGCCGGCACACTCGCGCCCGGCTCCCACCCAGCGAGTTCCCACCCCAGCGGGCCCGAAGACTGACGCCCAACCAGCCGCGGCCAGGGCAGGATCAGGATCCCCGAGCCCAAAGACGTCCGACGCTCGGCGCCGAGCTACCTGGCCGTGCTTTCGGGAACCGTGTCCTGGCCGCGAACTTCTTCCAGAGTCATGTTGCGATTGGCGAGCAGCAAATTATCCACAAGAGGAGAGGGCGGAGCGGACGCGAGCGAAGACAAGAAGGTCTACTGCCCAAACCGGCGCGCCTACCACCAGCTACTTAGACTCGGCGCCGCCGCGCGCCCTTATATAGGCTGGGCCCTTGGCACAGCCAGCTGGCGCGAGCCTGCGCGCCCATTGGCCCGCGCCCGCTTTCTGATGCAAATGAGGCGGCGGCCGGAGGCTCGTGCCAGAAGGCCACGTGGGGAGGGGTGCGGGGGATGACAATGCCTCAAATCTGCCGCTTTTGTCGGGGTGTTACCAGGCAGACTGGAGCCTGCAGATTTCATCTCTCCTTTTTGTTTTTCTCAAGTCCTTAAAAGGAAAAAGTTTTAAAAAGAGAAAAGAAAAAAAAACCTTGCTGACTAATAGTACGCTGCAATTTGTGAAACGCACCTTTGGGGAATCTAATGAATTTTTTTTTTGCATTTATTTTTGTTGCTACCTTTCTATTTTTTCTTTACTTTAAATTTGGAGTTTATGAGACCATTGCTTTTAAACTGGAACTTAAAGTAAAAACACGCAGCGCTGGCTTTAAGCTTGCAAAAGGCCTGAGTGCAAGCCCCCTCCAGCTGACACTACGGCCCAGAGCGCGAGGTTCTCCTAGCACAAACAAGGCCCCTACCGGGGCGCGCTGAAAGGTCCTAGCCAACCTCCCCGCCCGCTGCAGAGCGCTGCGGGGCGCCCAGGCGCGCGAGCAGATTGCGGCCGGCGCACGCGGCTCGTTTGCATTTCTATGGAGGGTGCATAATAGCGGAGATCTGGCGTGTGGCGGTTTGTAGGAGGGACAATCAAGGCTTTCTCTTCATAGCGACACTGTCCACCTGCCGCTGGGTGGGGTAGGAAGGGCCCGCCGCGCGTGGAGGTCGCCAGGCTGCTCTGGCGCGTGGGGGTCGCGGCCGCGTGCCACTCCTGTGCTCCTCGATGCGCGCCCCTTACACAGGCCCTGCTGAACGTTTGCATGTAATTCCGCCCACCCAGTCCTAGCACAAGTGCGGAGCAGCCTTGGGAGTTGGAAGGAACACCTGGCTGCTACACCGTCTTCACAGTCGGGTGCGCTCCGCCCGTACCTCTAGGCTCCAGGCCCCAAGAGCTTGGGGAACGTGGCTCGGAATCCCTTTCCCGGGGCGCCATCTACAGGCCGGCCGGAAAGACCCTGACCATCTCCCTCCTCCACACTTTAATTGACCTCTAGGGACTTGGCCTCCGGCCCTCTGGTCAAGGAACGGCCCTGGTAGTCGGCTGAGCCCCGTCCAAGCTGCACATTAATGAAGGCAGAGTAAGGACTGCAAAACCCACCCAGGGAGGAGGAGGGGACGAAAGGAGACTCCAGCCCAGTACTGACGGGGGAAGAGCCCATAATTCTTAGTCTATTTCGAAAAGTTTTATTGACTTAAATATGCATATATTAAAAGCTGGTATTCCAGTAATAGAAGAATAAAGCTAAACGAGAGCTTGAGAGCTTTTAATAGACATTGCTTGGCTGTGACCATTAAGGACCTATAAGCCTGCACCTTCAGACCGTTCACTCACTGAGCTTATCACTTTTGGTGTCTGCATCTCTCTGCGCTACATTGAAACGCGCGGTGGGGTGCATTCCATTGCACCTCCCCTCTTTTCTAGGTGAGGCCTTTGAGACTGGACAGGACGGTTGGCGGGCGGAGCGGGTTGATTCTCTGGGAGCCCAGACTGCTGCTGCAAGACAGAGGAAATAACAGGTAAGGAAAACAACCGAGTGCGCTGGCATCTTGCGCCCCCCGGTGGCCAGCTGGCAGAGGACAGCCGCAAAAGCAGGCCTCTTCCTGTATGTCAAGAATTGGGTGTTTGCTCACCTAACATCCCTGAAATCCGAGGTGTCTTTTTTTTTTTTTTTTTGGAATATAGCTGATTTACAATGTTGTGTTACTTTCTGCTGTACAGCACAGTGAATCAGTTATACACATACATACATCCACTATTTTTTAGACTCTTTTCCCATACAGGTCATTACAGAGTATTGAGTTCCCTGTGCTATATATACAGTAGGTCCCTATTAGTTATCTATTTTATAAATGTACAATAGTGTGTATATGGCAATCCCAATCTCCAGTTTATCTCTCCCCCTCTTTCCCCTGGTAACCATAAGATTGTTTGCTAATCACAGGAGCCAGGCAGCATCATGTGGCATTTATTTGCTACCGTTTCCTTTCTTCCTTTGTTGGTGGTATATAAAATAACGGTGTGCCTTGATTGGATAAAATGTATTTATTTTTAAATGGTTGAGACTTAGGTATTACTCTTTTTAAAGTATTAAACATTTCTTAAAATGTGTTACTTCCAGGTCCGCGGGAAATGTTGCAAAAATGAGACTTCTCTGACATCTTAGCGCTTACCCTCCCCCCCCCATTTAAACACTAGAAATCTCCCCACACACCAGCCTCAGCCCCTTCTCCCAGAGGAAGGCCACTGAGGAGGGGGGACAGGAGACAGCATTTCCAGTTGGCACTGAGCCAGCCTGGAGGAAGAGGGCTGATTGACAACCCCCTGAGGCTATTCAACTTCACTCACATTTTTAAGGTATTCAGTTTCAGGAAAACTGCCTTTCTGACATAGGATATGGCTTCACATGGGTTTATCAGGTCAGTTTGAATGGCCCGAAAGCCCTCATCTCAATTAGGAAGGAAACATTTTGTCTGGAGGCTAAGTTGGTCCTCCACCAGACCCCCACCCCACCCCACTCCTGCAGTTTAGACAACTACAGAGGTTGCTGGGTCTGGGACAGCCCATATCCAGTTTCATGGTCAGACTATAGGAGAGGGGTGGGCAAAGCTGGCACCCCAGTCCAGGTACCTTCAGACACCCTCCTAGCCCACCCTGAGATAGAAGACAATTGATGATAGCAAATGCCCACCTGTCCCCCTCTGTTGCCACCATGCCCCCAAACTGCATTCAATGCACATGTCAGCCTGCTGCAGGCCCCAGTCCTAGGAGCCTGTGATGTCACCCAAGCACCCCTAAACCTTCCCCTGAACCTTAATCATGAAGGTGATGGTGACTTCATTAACAGGACATCCTCAGAGATGCTCTGTTTTAAAAGCCGTTTGGAAATGTTTAGATTTAGCTGTTTTTATGAACACTTCTCAGTCACTCTCATGGCCTTACTAAAATGTTGGTGGAGGGCTTCCCTGGTGGCACAGTGGTTGAGAGTCCACCTGCCGATGCAGGGGACACAGGTTCATGCCCCAGTCCGGGAGGTTCCCAAGTATCGCGGAGTGGCTGGGCCCGTGAGCCATGGCCACTGAGCCTGTGCGTCCGGAGCCTGTGTTCCGCAGCGGGAGAGACCACGGCAGTGAGAGGCCCGCGTACCACAAAAAAAAAAAAAAGTTGATGGAGATCACTGTTCATTTGGGTATGGAAAGTAGTGGGCTTTAAGTAAGCAGTAAACTTATGAGACAGTCCCTCTTGCAATTTCTGAAATTATTTGCTTTTGGAACATGCACAAGCTCTGTCATTAAATTGCAGGTTCGTTCCCCTTATGAGGACCGGCCCCACAGAGGCTGCAGGGCACAGACGGGTTGCTCAGAGCTCCGTGCTGCCTGCAGGTAAGGTTCCTTTAGCCTATAGGATGTCTTAGGAAACGTCCAAGTCATTGCTCCCTTTCAAAAACCAGCAACTCTCACGTAAAATCTGCATGTCCAGCTTCTCTTGGAAAAGATGAAGATTTGGCCACCGTGTGCCTGCAGCCATACCCCACCACCACCACCACCCCGGTAACCACAAGGTGGAGGGGGGCACTGGAACCCCCAGACTGAGCACTGCTGTTCAGTTCATCAGAGGCCGCCCTCATGCCCCTGCAAAGACACCCAGATGTTTTGTTCATGTATGTTACCTGCTTGTCCCCTTTGCATTTGCAATCTCTGAGAAGAAGCTGAAGTTTGAACAGCAAAATACAGGGGCCAGGCTCTTAAAAGATGAGCTCAAATGGAGTGTGCACTGTTTGTGTCCCAGATTCTGCAGGACGTGTCTCCGAGGTTGGCCCAGGGCCATTGGAGCGATCTACGTTGGCCCCTTTCCAAGTGGTCCAGACCTTGCTCTCACTCTCCCGACCCCCACCCCATCCAACCCCTTCTCTAGGCCTTCTTGAGTTTTAAGAAGAGTGTTAGATATTTTTTCCCAAAAACTCATGGATGGTGGGGCGAACAGCAATAACTCAGTGACAATACGACATTAACTCAGTGAAGAAAGCAAATCTTGGTGCAAGACACAAACCTATTACTTAAAACCCAGCAGCGTCATGGCAAATGCATCCTAACATCTAACGGGAAAGGTACGGTGCCGCCACCCCTGAGCCCACCCACTGCCACGCCCCAGTAGCGGTGCAGGCCCCCCCCACCCGACCCCAGGTGAAATTCAAGGGCTGTAGATGTGGAGGCTTCAGAGGACAGCTGGGACAGCAAGCAGGAAATGTGAAAAGAGAAATCCCCACACAGCACAAGCCGGACATCTGTGCTCACTCCCCGTGTGGAGAGGGCTTTCTGGAAGGAGCAGTTATTCTTGGGTGAGCAATTGCATAGCGTGCGCGAGAGGCACATTAGCTCAGTGAAATCCTTGAAATAACTGAGGTGGGGGGTATCATTCATACATTTGGTACTTTGTCTATCATGAGTAGGAAATGATCTGCGATACGTCACAGCCATAGTCAGTGACACTAGCTGAGAACCCTGACAAGCCATGTATGTGATATCCTTCCAGGATTAGCCACGTGCCCAAGCCTTCTGAACCTCAGTTTCGCCCCCTAGGAAATGAAGATCTGCCCTTTGCCCTTCGTGAACCTCAAAGGGCATTTCTAAAGGTCACAACTGGTCACCATTTGGCTCACATTCGGGTTTTGTTTGGTGGGCAGTGTTCTAAAACGACTCACAAATTCAGGTCGGACTTGTTTGTTTGTGTAGGTGGGAGTGGATGACATGCACTTTCCGTATCACTCTAGATATCTCCCAAATATCACATTAGGCCTGCTGACACATTTATTCCCTGCCTGGCTCCAGTAAGCATTTGAGTTTGGGGTAAACTTTCAATAATATACAGCTAGCTGGAATGCTGTGGTCACCTTTCTGAAAACATTAACATATAGCATATTATAGATTACTAAAGCCATCGAACTTTCTAACTGAAAGCCCTCCTTTATGTTCTGAAAGACAATTTAAAGTGCCTAAATACCCAGAAAGGACAGTAAGATGTTGGAGGCTGCGGTTAGCAGAACAGAGCTTGAAGCCAGTTTTTGCTTCTTACTTTACTTTACTTTGACCTGAAGCAAAAAGTTAGTGAATGGTTTAAACTGTTCATGCTTTTCAACTCATTACATCTACTTTTCTTAAGTTCTCCTAAAGAATTGCATTCAAAAGTGTATATTAGGGACTTCCCTGGTGGTCCAGTGGTAAAGAATCCGCCTTCCAATGCAAGGGACGCGGGTTCGATCCCTAGTCAGAGAACTAAGATCCCACATGCCGAGGGGAAACTAGCCCCTTGTGCCACAACTACTGAGCTTGCACGCCTCAACTAGAGAACCCACAGGTGGCAAACTACAGAGCCCACACGCTCTGGAGCCCACGCGCCACAACTAGAGAAGAGAAGACTCGCACGCCACAACTAGAGAGAAACCCAAGTGCCACAACAAAGAGCCCGTGTGCCACAAGGAAAAGATACCACATGCCTCAATGAAGATCCCGTGTGCCTGCAACTAAGACCCTATGCAAACAAAATAAATAAATAAGTAAGTAAGTAAATAAATAATTTTTTAGAAAGTGTTTATTACAAGGAAATGTTTATTGCAGTATTTCTTTTAATGGTGCAACTCAGGAGCCACATTAGAGGCTGAGTGTTAATTCATGGTGTAGGCATAGAGGAAACACTACAAGACCATAAATAAATGTTTTGAAGAGTATTTCATGGCATGATAAAGACTCACATGGAACTGGAAAAAGCAAGATTCAGATTTGTGTGCTTCTGATTGTGCAAAAACATTTAGTGCACATGACTATCATTGTACAAAGAAATCAAAATAGATATGGTGGTTATATCTCAAAGTAGTGATATTATAGATGATTTTTTTTCTTCATGATGCTTTTCTGCAATTAGACATTCTGCAATTCAGTTTTATATAATACAAATTCAAACTTCTCATGGATAATAACCTCATCAACCCCACTCCTGCTTCGGGCATTATTCCGAGCGATTTTTGACCATATGGTAACAGATCAAGAAGCCAGCCATCTGTGGGGCTGTGCTTCTAGGGAGGGAGAGGCAGGAGCAAGACCTTTGACTCCTGAGCTACTAATCTTGCCATTTGATGCAGGTCTGTTCCCAGCTGAGTGAAAATGGTGATATTGCACTCAGAGGTTAACTCTGGAATGACTGGGACGGAGTCTCAGGCCACACACCGGAGGCACGCAGGAGGGCCCAGCAGGCAAATACCTGGGCAGGTGCTTTTAGCAAGTAGCAATGGATAAAGTTCTTTCACTCCTTCTTTAGCAAAAAAAGTCTACTTTCCAGAAAGGAATTACAGCAATAAATTAGGAAAATTGTTTCCATTGTTTCCATAATATATCAGGAATTCCAGAAGTTCCAAATATTTAAGTATCCTCAACCTATTTTGGACTCTTGTAGGTGCAATTCGATTTTTCAGTGTTGAATGTCATTTATTTGAAAAGAGTGAGGCAACTCTTCAGTGTGCTCTTAGTAGTACTATTGGTATTAAGGTTTTATTTACCAGGCTTTTATAGGACTTGCTATGTGCCCGGCACTATTCCAAGCACTTCGAAAACATCATTTAAAACTCACTGTGGGGCTTCCCTGGTGGCGCAGTGGTTGGGAGTCCGCCTGCCGATGCAGGGGACGCGGGTTCGTGCCCCGGTCCGGGAGGATCCCACGTGCCGCGGAGCGGCTGGGCCCGTGAGCCATGGCCGCTGAGCCTGCGCGTCCGGAGCCTGGGCTCCTCAATGGGAGAGGCCACAACAGTGAGAGGCCCGCGTACAAAAAAAAAAAAACCTCACTGTGACCCTCTCAGGGAGGTACTTTTGTCACTATTGTTGGATGAAGAACACAGATTAAGCCAGGAAGTGACAAAGATGGGCTCCATAGCCAGAGGGGCTGGCTATGGAGCTCCTGCTCGTCACCAAGAGGGGTGAGACAAAATTCTCTGTAAAACCTTTTCTAGGGTCTTTGGGGAAAACCACTTGGTCCACGAAGGATAAGGATATCATCTAATGAAAAGAAGATTTCAAAAAAATATTTGGCTCGCCTTAGGCTCCCCTGCCTGACGGTGCCTGTGGTGGATTTCATGATTGCAGGGTGCCATCTCGTGGTCAAGGAGAATACAGCTGGATGGCCTGAAAAGTAGCCTCTTTACACCTTGATCTAAAGCCTTTGTGTTTCTAGGGAGCCTGCAGACTCTTGTCACACACTTCTGTTAATTTGCAGAAGCAGCGGCCTCATCCATGTTCAGCCTGTGAGAAGCCAGGCAGGTCTAGAGGACGCTCCTGTAGGTTTCGCTACCAGTAGAGATGCAGGGGGTGAACACACAGAGACACACCAACAAAGGGGAAATCAGAGCCAACCACTGGGAACGTTGTGTCAGCTGTAATACTCCTGCCCACTTTACAGATGGTAAAACTGAGTTTCAGGGGGACTAATGGCATGCCCAAGATCATACAGCTAATCACAGAGCTGAGATTCTGAGTGCCCGCTGACAGACCTCATGCAAACCTCCTGTTTATACCACTGCACTGTGGGTAGAACCTGGGCTCACCGCTAGACAGCTACTCTGAGACACAGCCCATATAGCACTTAGCCATGCAGAGGGGAAGCTCAGTGGCTCATATACCTGTTTTCCATTCAAACTAAAAATGCTCTGAATCTCCCCAGGTCCTTTGGTGTTCTGAACTCCCCTCATCAGCCACACGAAGTGAAATATATGGATTATTTTTTTTTCTTACCAACTCATAGGCAAATTTAAACTTGAAGGGACCTACAAGGTACCCGTCTCCAAAATAGTGCCAATCTTGAGCACGGACAGAACCCCACAAGACATCCACCTCAGAAAAGGGCTGGTGTGCTCCTGACTCATCCGCCTCCATCTGTGATCATAATCTTGGCAGTAATAGCAGTGCTAGTTCCTTCATCTCCGAAGGACTCAGCTCCAACCCAGACCTGCAGCATCAGCTTCCCCCAGGAGCTTGTCAGCAGTGCAGAGGCTCAGGCTGTGCCCAGCCCTCCAAACTGAGAATCCTCATCTTAGTAAGATCAGGGTGATGCCTGTGGCATGCAGGTGTGTGGTGCACTGCTGGAGACACTGGCCAAGGGTGCTGGGTGTGAACCAGGCCAAGAGACGGGGTGGGAGAGGGGACTTGCCTGCCTTCCAGGGGGCAGGAACACCAGGAGGGCACTGTAAGGTGGACAGTGCAGCACAGGCTGAGGACAGAAAGAACAGCTAAAATCAAGGAGCCATGCTGGACCATAATAGGTTTGGGATATTTGAGGCACCCAGCAGAGGCCACAGTGGAGCAGTGGTGGACGTGGGACATCTGAACTGGATGCACAGCCTCGAGACTCATCAAGGCCGTGGCCGTTTGCCAAATGACCTCTGAATTGGAGAAAGGGGAAGGTGGTGAGCTGCTAGTCCCCCCTCCCAAGTCCACTGCCCCTTATTCCATGGAATGAAGTTTTGCCCTTGCAGGGGGTCTCCCGGGTGGACGTTGCATTTCCGATCTCCCTTGTCACCAGACCCTGCTCTGGCCAACGGAGTATGAACTTGCATGTCACTTGCTCAAACAGGATTGCTTTCTATCAACGTCAGTTTTTTCCTCCCTGGGGCTGTAGTGCAAGAGGGGAGAGGGCAGCATAGGGACAGTCTTGGGTCCCCACCTGACCATGTAGCCCCAGACTGTCATTGTGGAGAGACACATAAGCTGTGTTCAGTCGCTGTGTTTTGGAGATCTTTTTAAACTTTTTAAATTTTGACAAAACTTCAGACTCAAGAAAGTTGCAAGCATAGCACAACAAAGCATTCCTGTGTATCCTTCACCCAGTTCCCCCACATCACTAAATTGTTTCATCCTTTTCTCTCTTCCTCAAATATACATATTTTTCTCAACCACTTGAGGGTAAGCCTCAGGCATGCTGCCTCTTGACCACTGTATATGTCAATATTTCCTACAAACAAGGATATTCTCCTAATTCCATAAACCATAGCAAAATAATCAAAATCAGAAAACTAACGTTGGTAGAGTTGAAGCTACCATCTAGTATAAAGACCACAGTGCGGTTTTGTCGATTGTCCCAAAGATGTCCTATACAGCAAAGGAAGCCCAGGATCACAGCACCATCCCTTGTCATGTCTCTTCAGTCTCCTTTAATCTGAAATAGCACCTTAGTCTGTTACGTGACATGGATCTTATTTGACATGTAGGTCTTAAGAGTTCAGCCCCTGATGTTGCAGACTGTCCCAGGACTTGGGTTTGTCTGCTGTGCCCTCATGATTCTATTCAGGGGATGCAGGTGGCAATGTCTTGTCCTCCTCCGGACAGGTATTACTACGTGCTTTCATCGGTCTGTTCTTATTCATGGTCCCATATTGGTGATCATTTGATCAAGGTGGAGTCTTCCATGTTTCTCCAACATAAAGTCACCATTTTACCCTTTCCAATTCATGAGTGCTCTGCAGGGAGATGTAGGGGGTCATTTAGCAGTTTAGACAGCACAGTAACTAGTGCAAATGCGGAGGCTCTGCTGACTCAGCAGCAAATCCAGGCTCCTTGGCCTGAGGACAGTTGTTAGGAATATTGTACATTCACACCCCTCCCTTGGTATTTTGGATAGGCAGGAAACTTTTCCTAGTTTCCCTGGACTCCCATTAAACTTTAATATTAATTTTAAATTAAATATTAATAATATTAATTAATTAATATTAATTAATAATATTAATTTTAAATTAAAATTTAATATTAATTTGTTAATAGCCCAGAAGGGAGCCTGGGTGATGTATTTCCATTTTGCCAGAGAAGTCCACAGCAGGACAGGCACAGTTTCTGGACAAGAGGACTGGGAGCCGCTCTATCCCTTAGGATGCTTTCAGCCTCCACAACAGGTGCTGCAACCCTGAGGGACTGAATGCGGCTGCCCCGCCCAGCTGCTCCCTTTGTCCTGAAACCCCGTAGGGACTGACCCCTCTTTTCCAACAGTCCCACCTGGAGACTCAGCCCCAGTGGGAGGAACGTTCATGCTGGCCCAGGAAGCGAGGACAAATGAGAAAAAGGCCGGCCAGCGTTATTGTATCGGGTGGCTAAAGACCAAACACTGGCCCAGGGCCCAGGCTTCAGCCCCTGCTCCCCCACCTTCCCCTCCCCACTCAGCTCCAGCAGCCTCTGCTGTTCCCCAGCTCTCAGCACATTTTGAGGTCACCTCTGCTCCTGCTGTCCCCACCTCTCCCCTCCCACACCTCTCAGTGAGGCCTGGCACAGGCCACGTCTGGACACTCTGCCCCAGGGGAGGGGTTTCCTGGCTTCTCTCCTTCCCTGCTGGTAATGCCTCCATCATGACGATGATGTGTTGGGCCTTTGACCTTCACATGTCCCTGGATCACACCCCACACCTAGGCATCTCTTCTTGCAAAGCCATCCAGCCCAAGTCCTGGCTGGAAGGGAAAATCTAGTGTCCTGATCACCCTCGGGCACCCACACACACACGCCTTCCAGGGCACAACACCAGCATGCATGACCCCGTGTGCCCGACATGACAGTGTGTGTGTGAGAGAGAGAGAGAGACAGAGACAGAGACAGAGACAGAGAGACAGAGATGTTGCTCTCAACACAAAGCACATCAGCCCCCCAGGAAGCCAGGCCACCCGCACTCAGTGCTCTGCCAAGCAGTCTGCAGGACACTGTTGTCTTCTGAAGTGCAGCCCCATTTGCGATCCCCAATAACCCAGAAACCCTGGGGGTGGGTGCAGAGAAGTCCCCGTCCAGCAGCCGGCTGAGAGCAAGCCTCTGAGAAAGTTCGACTGTCCACCACATGGCCGCTGCCCACCCCCAGCACTCGGAAGCCAGTGCGGTCCAGGGCGCTGGTCAGTTCCGAGCCCGGAGGCCCTCCCTGTTTCCAGGGCGGGGGAGCACAGGCCCCTGAGTCCCACTACTCACAGAGTTTCCACGGGCTGAACTCCGCAGGGTCAGAAAGCATTTCCTAAGGAAGATCCATGCGTGCCAGGACAATCCTCACTGGTCTTCCCCAGAGGCCGGCTCTGCTTTAACCCAGAGGACAGGAGCAGGCAGGCAGTGCTGCCCACCTTGGCCATAATCATTAGTTGAGCACGTACTACGCTCAAGGCAGTGAGCTGGGGCTGGGGTTGGGCAGGACACGGGCTCCGACTGCAGGAAGTGCACGCCCAGCACCACCAGCCTGCTGGTCATCACCACCTCCCTCTTCTTGCAACCCCTGACAGGAGCTCCCCAAAGCCAAGGAGGCTGGCATGGAAGGTGGTGAGGAAGAGGCTGGAAGAGGCACAGGTGTCAGGTGAGGGACAGGCCACACTGCTCCCGCAAACACAAACTCACAAAGTTGGATTCAACCTGCCAGGTCAAGGAGGGGACATGTGAACGGGGAGGGGGTGGGGGGGGGTTCTGCCCCGCCCAGGGGAAAGATAAAGCTCTGGATCAGCTTCTCAAACTAATGCCTGATGGAATCCTCCCCGGGTAGAAGGGCTGGTGGCAAGAGACATGCTCCATTTTTAAATAGGTTTGGGAAATGTGGGGTTAAAGGAAACCTGGTGCTGCCCTGCAGGATTTATCAAAGGTGTTATTCTATCCCAGTGTATCTGGAATCTCCAAGAGAGAGGTGAGGGCCTGCCACAATGCCAGACTTACTTGACCGCAAACCCTTTGTCGTGGATCATACAACCAGGGTTCCATGAGGCTCAGCATAGGGGTACAGGTCCCCAGTGTCTCCCAGCCCTGACACTGCGAAGCGTTTTTCCCCGGGGGTCCCCGTTACCTGGGAACTTGCTAGAAATGCAAACTCTCGACCCCACCTGGACCTCCTGAATCGGAAACTCTGGACGTGAGATGGGCAATCTGTTACAGCAAACCCTCCAGGGGATTCTGACGCTGCTCCAGGCTGTGACACCCTCCTCATGGAAGCTGGGATCCGGCAGATGGGAAGGAGTTCTCCAAAAACAATAACAAGGAGTAAATGAATTTTAGGGGCCTTTCCCTTGAGCTGATAGTAGGTGGGTGAGGGGCCATGCCGCCAAGCACAGGGCCTCTCTGCGGGGTGATGCCCTGCCCACCCCCTGGTGCTGGGTCCCTATGGCCACTTCCCTCCCTCATGCAACCAGTCACCACCAGGACTAGGAAAGCCTGGGAGGGGCTCTTTGCACACTGGACACCATGCAGGGATGGAGACTTTCCCTCCTACGGGGTCAGGAATGCAGACCTCAGTTCACATGGGCTCAACCAGCCTGGAGCTCAGCCTGAACCCCAGCTTCTGTCTGTGGCGTGAGGCTTGTGCAAAGAATGTACCCAGTGAGAGGGGGAGAAGAGTCGACCTCACCCGGGCCCCCAGACACAGGTGTCACCACCCCCTTCACCCCACGCAAAGCGCACGCTCTGATGGAACTTTTATTGCTGATAATTGGGCCAAACTAAGCAGAAGTAACATGGTGACCCCTGGCAGGCTGCTTCTGTGGCAGCTGCTCAGGTGACATCCAGGGGACAATCTGAGGCTAAGGCCAGCTGTCCACTCCCCATCCCCACGCCTCTCCCCCAGGCCAGGCAGGGACTGGCTTCATGATCACCCCACAGCTCAACTAACAAAGGCAGGGGCACATTTTGCAGACTTCATGGATGTTAAAAACAAAGACCACTCTAGCACCTTCTTGATCATTTCTTAAATCCCAGAAGGTTCCAACAAGTGTTCCCTCCACCCTCAATCGTATGACTTATTTAGAAATTCTCCCCTTAACACAAGGGATCTGATATTTGGAGAGCGTTTCTTTCTGAAGCAAGGGACCCACCACGGAGAAGAGAACAGGAAAGACCATAGAATTATGGTCTTTATCGTAACAGGTGTGCGGGGGAAATTACAGGACATGCGGAAGAGCCCAGACTGGAGGGGAGAGGAGGCTGCCAGCCAACATCCAGTGTGCAAAAACACAATCCAAAGACAGACCCCAATTCTCAGAAACCCTACCATCTAAATCCAAGGGAAGGAAATGCTCTCCTAGTGGCCCCAGTAACATGGATGCCTCCTCTCTCACAAGGAGCCAGGAGTAAGAAAGAGTCTCCCAGGGGTCCCCACCTCCATCATGCCGAGGCCAGACTGGCCCAGCAGACAAGGCGTGTCTGCCCCACAAAGCATGTATCAGGTGTGCGCTATGTGCTTCCAGGGCAGGATCAGGTCATCCACGCACAAAGCACAGCACAGCGTGCTGGGTGGTTTGTAGCCCAACCGTCCTGGAGGCTAACTTCTCCAAGGGCAGAATATCCTATGAAGGTTCGCAGTTGGCCTGGGGCCCAGGGACATTTGAGCACAGGGAGTAAAAGGCTGAGACACATACACTTACTTATTTGTCTCCGGAAATAGTTTATGGCAGCTTACAAATAAACACCAATTCTGTGCTGCAAGATGAAACATAGCTACAGTGAGAAATTCGAGGCAAAGGAAAGCAAAGAAAGACTGGTAGGTGGCGACAGTGGCAGCCCAGTGCCAAAGGACAGAAACAGGCCCAGAGAGAGATCCAGGCAGCATCTCCTATATGTGTCTTAAGTGCCAAACATGACATCTCACCGGAAACACAGAGACAGAGAGACAGCGAGAGAAAGAACAACACAGACATACTCTCCAAGAAAACCAGCCCTAAACCTCGACAAACCTATTTCCCCAGGATCTCAGAAATCCATTCAAGGTAAGTCCTACTGAGCAGGGACTGTCCCCCTGAGACAGGCCAGCTTGAAAGATGGATTTGATTCCGTCTGGATCCCAGAGTGTCAGGGCGACTTTACAACATGTCTCAGCCTTGCTACACTCTTTGAAGTGAGATGAATTTCTCGTAACTTTTTCCAGAAAATGAGTCAACATGGAGTCCTGATTTTCAGGCAGTGTGCTGTGGAATCCCAAATGCTTAAAGTAAATGTCACACAAAAAATAGTTTAATGGAGAAGCAAAATGACAGCCATACTTCTTACCACGCTGAGCTGGAGGTATCTCTTAAAACAGTGGTCCCCAAACCTTTCTGGCACCAGGGACTGGTTTCGTGGAAGACAATTTTTCCACGGACGGCGGGGAGGGGGATGGTTTCAGGATGATTCAAGTGCGTTACGTTTATTGTGCACTTTATTTCTATTATTATTACATTGTAATATATAATGAAATAATTATACAACTCACCATAATGCTGACAGGAAGCGGAGCTCAGGCGGTAATGCAAGCAATGGGCAGCGACTGCAAATACAGATGAAGCTTGGCTCACACACCCACCGCTCACCTCCTGCTGTGCAGCCCGGTTCCGGTACCGGTCCGTGGCCAGGGGTTGGGGACCCCTGTCTAAATTCATCCTTCAGTTCTCAAGTAACAGTCACCAGGATTAATGTTAAATGGGTCCAGATCCATCTTATTCCAGATCAGATTCATGGCAGGTGTCCAGGAAATGGCAATGATTTCAATTGTTATTGTAAAGAGCATTATTTAAAAATCAATGTACTCCATTTAAAAAGCATCTTCTGTCCACTCGCACCACTTTTCTTCAACATTGGAGGTTGTTCGATTTTCCGGGGCTGCTGTAACAAATTACTGCAAACTCAGTGCCTTAAAACCACATATATATTTTTTAATATTTATATAGTTATTTATTATTTATTAATTTGGCTGCACCAGATCTTAGTTGAGGCATGCGGACTCTTACTTGCGGGATGCCTAGTTCCCTGAATAGGGATCGAACACGGGCACCCTGCATTAGGAGAGTGGAGTCTTACCCACATTTAGTTTTTAACTTTTTATTTTATATTGGAGTAGAGTTGACTAACAATGTTGTGATAGTTTCAGGTGTACAGCAAAGTGATTCAGTTATACATATACATGTATCTATTCTTTTTCAAATTCTTTTCCCATTTAGGTTGTTACATAATATTGAGCAGAGTTCCCTGTGCTACACAGTAGGTCCTCCTTGTTGGTTATCCATTTTATTTATTTTTTTTTAATATTTATTTATTTATTTATTTGGCTGCACCGAGTCTTAGTTGCGACATGCCGGATCTTTAGTTGCGGCATGAGGGATCTTTTAGTTGCAGCATGCAGGATCTTTAGTTGTGGCACGTGGGATCTTTAGCTGTGGCATGTGGAATCTGTTCCCTGACCAGGGATCGAACCCAGGCCCCCTGCATTGGGAGTGCAGAGTCTTAACCATTGGACCACCAGGGAAGTCCCTGGTTATCCACTTTAAATACAGCAGTGTGTACATCTCAATCCCAAACTCCCTAACTATCCCTTCCCCTGACCCTTCCCCCTGTGCTGGTAACCATAAGTTCATTCTCTAAGTCTGTGAGTCTGTTTTTGTTTCGTAAATAAGTTCATTTTTATCATTTCTTTTTAGATCCCGCATATAAGCCATATCATACAATATTTCTCTTTCTCTGTCTGACTTACTTCACTCAGTATGACAATCTCTAGGTCCATCTATGTTGCTGCAAATGGCATTATTTCATTCTTTTTATATTTATTATCTTACAGTTCTGTAGAGTAGAAGTCTGACACAGATCTCACTGGGCTGAAATCAAGGTGTGGGCAGGGCTGGCTCCTTCTGGAGACTCTTGGGGAGAATCATTTCCTTGCCTTTTCCAGCTTCTAGAAGCTGCCCACATTCCTCAGCTCTCCCCTTCCTCCATCTTCAAAGCCAGCAACTGTGACCCAGTCCCTCTCACTCCATCACTCTGACCTCCTCCTTGCCAATTTCTTCCCTTATCAGGATGCTTGTGGTTACACTGGGTCCACCTGTATAATCCAGAATAATCTCTTGAAGTCACTGGTTAGCAATCTCAATTCCATCCACAAACTTAATTGCCCTAGGTCATGTCAACTAATTCATTTACAGATTTAAGGATTAGAACATGCACACTCTAATGCCATGATTCTGCCTACCACAGAGGTCCCTGAGAGAAAACTAAATAAAAGGCATATAGATTGGAAAGGAAGAAATAAAACCAGCTTTACCACAAAGACATGAGACTCTGTGCAGAGAAATCTACGGAATCTACAAAAAAAGCTGCTAAAACTAACACATGAGTGTAATGAGGTTGTAGGATACAAGGTCAATATACAAAAATCCATTGTATTCATATATACTAGAAATACAATGTATTGGAAATTTTTGTATGCTAGAAATACAATGAAAAATTGGAAAATTAAAAAATTTTAAATCCCATTTACAATGATATCAAAGAATATGAAATACTTATATAAGTGTTTATATAAATTTATATGTTTAGTATTAAATTAAAAGATGCACAAACTATAAAACAAAGCTGAGAAAAATTATAGAAAATTCAAATAAATGGAGAGATATATCATGCTCATGACTTGCTATTGTTATGCTGTCAAGTCTCCCCAAATTGATGGATAGATTTGTTGCAATCCCAAACAAAATCTCAGGAGACTTTTTTGTAGAAATTGAGCTAATTATAAAATGTATGTGAATATGTGAAGGACCTAGAATGGCCAACCCAATTTTGAAAAAGAAGAGCAGCGTTTAGGACTCACACTCCTGATTTTAAGATGTACTATAAATGAACAATTACCCAGAGAGCATGGTGATAAGGTCTACGGGAAATAGACATATAGATCAATAGAAAAAAAACAGTTCAGAAATGGACCCACTCATACAAGGTCAATTAATTTTTGGCAAAGGTGCCAAGGCATTTCAATGGAAAAACTATAATTTTTTCAACAAAAGGTGTTAAAACAACTTGCTATCCCCGTGCAAAAACAAAACAAAATGATTAAACTCAACCCGTACTTCACCCTATATAGAAAGACTAATTTGAAATGACTCATAGATCTAAATGGAAAAGCTACAGCTATGAAACTTTTAGAAGAAAACAGAAGAAAATCTTGGTCTCTTGGGGTTAGGCAAAGATTTCTTAAATAGGACCCCTGAAGCATGAACCATATATTTTAAAACTTAGTAAAATAGACTTCAAAACTGAGAATGTTTGCTCTTGAAAAGATACCATTAAGCTAAATGAAAAGGCAAACCATAGACTATGAGAAAATATTTACAAAACATATAAAAGGGGCTTCCCTGGTGGCGCAGTGGTTGGGGGGCCCTCCTGCCGATGCAGGGGACACGGGTTCGTGCCCCGGTCCGGGAAGATCCCACATGCCACGGAGCGGCTGGGCCCGCGAGCCATGGCCACTGAGCCTGCGCGTCCGGAGACTGTGCTCCGCAACGGGAGAGGCCACAACAGTGAGAGGCCCGCGTACCGCAAAAAAAAATAAAATAAAAAATAAAAAAAAAGATTTCTACCCAGAATATATTAAAAACTGTTACAATTCAAAAATAAGGAGATAACCCACTTTTCTAAAAGGGCCAAAACAATTTGGACAGTGCACCAAAGAGTATCAGATGGCCAAGAAGCCCATGAAAAGATGCTCAACAACCTTAGACGTTAGGGAAATGTGAAGTAAAACCACAATGAAATATAACTACACACACCCACCAGAATTTTAAAGACTGATGATGCCAAGTGTTGGTGAAGATGTGGAGAGAGAGACTGGAATTCTCATTCACTGCTGGGGGAATGTACAATGGTACAGCCACTTTGGAAAAACGATCTGGAAGAAGCACCTTATCAAATTAAACATATATGAATTATCTGACTCAGCAATTCCTCTGCTATGTATTCATTAGAGAAAGGTGAAAGTATATGTCAACACAAAGACTTGTACATGAAAGTTTATAGCAGTTTTATTCATAATATCCAAAAGCTAGAAACAACCCAAATGCTCATCAAATGGTGAATGGATAAATAAATTGTCATATATCCGTACAATGAAACGCTACTCTCCAATAAAAAGGAACAAATTACAGAATCACTTGACAACATGGATGAACGCTAAAAGCACGATGCTACCGAAAAGAGGCCACACACAACAGATCACACATTGTGTGCGTGAAACTACAGAAAAGGCAACCACTGACAAAAGCAGATCAGTGGTTTCCAGGGGCTGGTCAGGGAAGAGGGCTGTCTACAAAAACTTATGAGGGAACTTATCAGGGTAATGGAAATGTTCTAAATATCAACTGTGGGTGAGGTTACAAGACTCTATGTATTTGTTAGAACTCTGGATTGTGGACTGGATTGTAGACTGGATTGTGTGTAAATTATACCCCCCATAAAACTGACCAAATAAAGTGGGGAAAAGGTTTAAAAAAATATTCTTAATTTTGGATCAGTTTGGAGAAAGTTGAAAGGACACTCATTTGAGGATCATATTGAACTCAAAGGTTAAAACTTTAACAACAAATCAGTAGTTTAATGTTAGGGCATCAGAAAAATCGGGGGCACAGCACCATCTAATGGTAGAATTGTGCATTTAAAATATAATCTGTTGAAAGATGTTAATGTTATACGTTGACATGAAAAAGCTCTAATTAAAAATGTTTCACTTAATGCCCAAAAGTAAATTTTATACCATTTAACATCTACTAGTAGTAAAAAGTTGAGAAATCTAAAAATCTCATTTTGAGCGGCAACCGATATCATACTTCAAAGACATTCTCACTTTAGTTAGAAGCAAAAAAAATTGCCTGCTATCACTATTATTTAATATTTTTCTGGAAGTTTCAGCCGATGCAGAAGATTAAAAAATAAAACAGGAACAAGACATACAATTATTTAAAAGAAAATAAAAGTATTACAATTAGGAGATAATGGAGTAATGTACTGAAAACTAAGAGAATCATCTTAAAATTCTTATAATGTATGAAGAGATAAGATATAAGAATAAAGAATAAAAAATTAATATCTTATCTTTTCTATAACACAACAATCACAGAATATAATTTATAATGGAGAAAGATTCCATTAATAGTAGCAGAAGTAACAGCAACAAAAATAGAGAAAATACCTATAGATAATCTTAAAAGAAGTGTATAGTGGCTAAAGAAGAAAACTATCAACATTTACAGAAGGGAGTACAAAAAATGTTTGTATGGTGAGACATATATTATTTCTTGATGGAGAAACTTAGTAGAATATATATGTCCCTTCTCTTCAGTTTATCTTATATGTTTTATAGAACTTCAGTCAAAATCATCACCATATTGTTTTTGGAACTTGTTCATATAGTTAAAGTTAATCCAAATACTACATAAATACATATCCATAAACAACGGACCACAGTGTATTGCATGGTTTTTTTTCTTTGTATATTTGGCATCATATGGAATTCAACTTTTTGCAACTTGCTGTCCTGAGCACATAATTACCACTTTGAGATACATTCATGTCATTATATGTGGTATTCTATCACAGGCATATACCCCAGTTTATTCATGCTCCTGTGGGTGGACATTTACATTACCTACCCTTTTACAATTATAGATGGTGTGGCTCTTCTCCTGTCTACTGACGCACATGTGCACACATCTGAGAGCAGACTTGCCAGGTCACAGGCATGTGCCCATTTAGCCTCAGGGAGATGAGGAACTGCTCTCCAAAGGTGTAGTGTCCTCCCACCCCCAGCCATTGAATTATCTCCTCTTTAAAGTCTAGATATGCTCTATGGACTGAATTGTGTCTCCCAAAATTCATATGTTTGAAACCCAATGGGATGGTTTTGTAAGTGGAGCCTTTGGGAGGTGATTAGGTTTAGGTGATGTAATGAGGATGGAGTCCCATGATGGGATTAGTGTCCTTATAAGAAGAAACACCAGACAGCTTACTTCCTCTCTTCTTTCCATGTGAGGACACAGTGAGAAGGCAGCCATTTGCAGCCTGGGAGAGGGCTCTCACCAAGAACTGAATCTGACAACACCTTGATCTCAGACTTCCAGCATCCAGGACTGTAAGACAGTTAGTTTCTATTGTTTAAGCCACTCAGTATTTCTTTATGGCAGCCTGAGAAGGCTAATACAATATATCTCAGCTATGTAACTATGTACTTTGTTGGTAATGACTAAAATATTACTGCTTTAATTAATAAATTTTCCCAAAAATTGTTTTCTTATTTCAGTCAGATACATAGTTTGCAAAATGTTGATTCCATAAATTTTAGATTGCAATGACATGTTCATATCAATATTATTATTTTTTAAATTCCATTAACTATATCATGTCTGAAAATGTTCAATTATTTTTAACTATGCAGTCAAAAATATTGCAGATTTTTAGGACAGGAATAAAGACACAGACGTAGAGAATAGACTTGAGGACAAGAGGAGGGGGGAAGGGTAAGCTGGGACGAAGTGAGAGAGTGGCAGGGACATATATACATTACCAAATGTAAAATGGATAGCTAGTGGGAAGCAGCTGCACAGCACAAGGAGATCAGCTCGATGCTTTTTGCCCACCTAGAGGGGTGGGATAGGGAGGGTGGGAGGGAGACGCAAGAGGGAGGAGATATGGGGATATATGTATATGAATAGCTGATTCACGTTGTTATAAAGCAGAAACTAACACACCATTGTAAAGCAATTATACTCCACTAAAGATGTTAAAAGAAATATTGCAGATTTTTTATAGTATTTACTAAATATTTTTCATTTGTATTATCAATATACTACCATAATTTTTGTCCCCGAGTATATGTCAAATGTTTTATTGTATGTAACCAATTCATAATGTGCCTTTATGTTTTTGCATTGATGAATACAAATTTTCTTTCTTTGAACCATGAACTTACCAGTACATTACTGCCAATTCTGATTAAAATGTGTTTGATAATTTCAACTTTTTTTTTTTAATGAAAGCTTCTTTATTTATTTATTTATTTATTTATTTATTTATTTACTTTTGGCTGTGTTGGGTCTTCGTTTCTGTGCGAGGGCTTTCTCTAGTTGCAGAGAGCGGGGGTCACTCTTCATCGCGGTGCGCGGGCCTCTCACTGTAGCGGCCTCTCTTGTTGCAGAGCACAGGCTCCAGACGCGCAGGCTCAGTAGTTGTGGCTCACAGGCCCAGTTGCTCCGCGGCATGTGGGATCTTCCCAGACCAGGGTTCGAACCCGTGTCCCCTACATTGGCAGGCAGACTCTCAACCACTGCGCCACTAGGGAAGCCCAATAATTTCAACTTTTAATGACTTACAAGCAACAGTTGCACCCAGCATTTATGACATTAAAAAAAAAAAATAAGCCACTCTTTTTTTTTTTAATTAGCAAGCATTTCATGCCACAAAAAGATATTGTTTGTTTCACTGTAAGGTATTGCAGGCTATTAAATTTTTTGTACCAGTTACAAATTTATTCCAAAACCCTTCACCAGAAATATGAATCTATTCTCAATGCATCCAGAAACATCAAGTATTCCACCAGCTGCATTTTCTTTTCTTGGAAGGAGTCCTTCTAGAACTGTCTTCCTCCTGCTGCTCCCTCAGGGTGCCCACTCTGCAGCCTTGGTCCACAGGACTCTCAGGGCACCTCAGGTAACAGGTCTTTGTGAACATTCCTTTACCTCTCTCTTACTTCCTGGACCCCCTGTTTTTCTCTTTCTTGACTTGTTCCTTCATTTTGCTGGAGCATATTCTCTAGTAGCTTCCTGAGAAAGGGTATCTGCAAGTTCCTCAAGAACTTGCAGGACTGAAATGTCATTTTTCCGTCCTCCTCCTGACTGCTTGCCCTTCTGGGTCTAGCGTCTCTGTTGGACATCATTTCCCTGCAATCTCTGGAAGACACTCCTTCACTGCCTGTGAGCCCCCGCCATATTGTTGGGCTTGGGTCCCATTCCTCTGAGCCCTCACTGTAAGGTGTTAGGATTGTTCTTGATCTCAGTGTTTGCGTTTTGACATTCCAAGTTTTGTGATTTGAGATGGGTCTTTTTTCTTCCATTTTGCAGGGCACTCAGTGGGTCCTTTCAAACTGGAAACCCAAGTCCTTCTGTTCTAGGAATTTTAAGTGATTTCTTTGTTAAACTCCTGTCTCTTTTCTCTCACCTCCACTAGTGGAGTTCCTTTGTTCAGATGTCAGATCTCCTAGGGTACTCTTCTAATAGTCTTCATTTTTCTCTCCCATCTTCTTCCTAACTTTCTTTTCAAGTCTATTTTCTTGGAGATATCCGCTAGTCTCCTTCCATCACCTCCATTAAAACTCTTCATTTCTATGTTCATATTTTTTTAGTTTCCAAGACCTGTTTTTATGCTATGAACATTCCTTTTTGGTTTTTACCTGATTTGATTTCTCAGGAGCAATATCTTCCTTTATTTCTTTAAGAATACAAATCATAGTTCTCAGGAAATTTTATTTTTATTTTTACATTGTTTGTCTTTTCTCCCAATTGTTCCAGCCCCCACCAACACCCCCCTGTGCTCTTTCTATTTACTTTGGTTTATGTTTCTTTTGTTGGAAGCTTTCTGTCTTCAAATGTCTGATTCACAGCCCTCTGACCTTAGAACAAGGTACAAAAACACTCACTGCAAAGTCAGGGGTAGGGGCAGGGACACTTATTCCGCTGGTGGGCTATTTGTGACTTTCAGTCACCTGGGTTACTTCATCACCTTTTTTCTTGGGCTGGTGGATTTTTCTGGAGAAGGTCATGAGGTCTCCTGCCTGGAGGGTATACCTCTGGCTGCCATCGTTCTTGTACTCTTGTGGAGAAAGGGGGCAGGTGAGATGTCATTTCAGTATCAACCACCCTCAGCGATGCCTGTGACCCCCCTCAGCGATGCCTGCGTCTGAGTCCAGCCTCCCTCACCTGGTCCTCTGCAGGGAGCAAACTTTCAGACATTTCCAGAGCCAAGGAGGGCATTCAAGGAGCAGCTGGGCAGGAGGACAGGACTAGAGGATTTAAATGGCTCCCCATACAAACTTCCTAACAACCCTGCTTCCTACTGCATCCACTTCCCCACGTCAGCAGCATCTGATGCTTCTGATTCCTAGTCCTTTCTGCATTCCAGTGTATGAATTAGACCCACTTCTCAGCTGGCTCCACATTGCTGAGAAAGAATTCAGCTTTGTCTGCACTCAGTTACCCCTTGTCCATCTTATCACCAGCATCCAAGATGCAGTAACTGCCATTTGCCTGCTTGTCTCTGTGTCCCTCAGGGTTATGCCTTCTGTCTAACCCTTTACAGTCTTTTTTTTGGTCACGCCATGCAGCTGTAGGATCCTAGTTCCCTGACCAGGGGTTGAACCCATGCCCTCAGCAGTGAAAGTGCAGAGTCCTAACCACTGGACTGCCAGGGAATTCCCCTTTACAGTCTTTCTTAATTCTGGGGAGAAAACAGAGGTAAAAGTAAGTCCATCATCTTGTTTTCATACTTTGGATAACTTGCAGTACCTTGTCATGAAATACTTTGTTTCTCCTGAAATGAAAAAATACAGCTTGCTAATTTCATGCAAAGCAAGTGGCTTACTTTTGTTGTTGTAATACAGTTGTTGGATGAAATGTTACTCAAAAGTTATATGGTTAAAGGTGGAAAGTGTTAAACATTTACTTTATCAGAATGGGCAGTGAGAAATCTCCCGGTTCAGAGAAACAATTTGTAACCATCAATGAGAAAACATGTAATAACATTATGAATAAGTTACATATAATAAAGCATTTGGGGAAAAGCTAATCAAATAATATTCATAAATCACATTAACCTTTAACAACCACCATCACAATTTAAAAGTTTTGCTGTGTAGTTAAAAAATAATTTGGCATTTTTAGACACAATACATTTAATAAGACAAAAGATCATATTGATATGGACATATCACTGCAATTTAAATTTATGGAATCAATTTGTTGCAAAATATATATCTGACTGAAAAAAGAAAACAATTGGGGGAAAATATATAAATCAAAACAGTAAAATTTCAATTATAACCAATAAAATTTCAACCTTTTGGGAAAAAAAAAAAGTCTTTTTAATAATTTACTTAAAATATAAAATCTAAGATTTTCATGGTAAATTAATTGTTTTGTGACACTGTAAGATACCTGAAACAATATATCAAACTTTATTGTCAGTGCTCATAAAACATGGTCTCAGAGTGAAGTATTTACATCCATGTCATTTTGATCCTGTCTAGGCAGTGGAGTGCAGTATTGCAGGAAAAATATGGAGTTCCAACCAGCAGATAGAAAATACTAGGATGGTTTGATCTGACATCAGCCATAATCCTGCATTCATTTATCTCTGAAAAATAAAATTTAAAAATACTATAAATCAGCTAATTGGCTTTAAGTTTTCTCAATAAACTTTATATTTACTACCATATAACAAGGAAACCTTGCTATATGAGGATTAAATAACATATGAAGAAAAAGGGAGTTAAAATCATGTGAAATGGAAAATAATGTTGGGGTCTGCAGACTGACACTGCAAAGATAGTTTGGTGGCCCTCTCCAGCATTTTGGATTCCCTCCTACAGGAATTGTGAAGTTGCAGTCATTAACCATCAGAACAGGAAAACTTTTCTAGAGCTGTGGCTTTACTGGAAGAAGTTCCAGTTGTTAGAACAAATGGATCAACCTGAGGAATGGTCAATGTGATCAAACATACAAAGCAAAATATATTCGTGAAAACACAGCACAATCTATCAGAGCACTGAAGGACCATGATATTCCAATCAAAACAAAGCAAAATGAAATATCAAAGAGAAAAACCATCTGGAGGTCTGAATACATTACACAGAAATGTATGTGCTGTGTTATAACAGAAGTGAAAATAAGCTGAACCAAAAGTTCTTCTAAGTTATTGAGTCATAAAAGGTGGCCAAATGACAGACTGTGGGCTGAGGGGTGAAGGAAAACTGATAAAATTAAGCCAACTAAATAAACCTTTCATTCCAATAAGCCATTCTCACTGATGTATTCGGTCGTTTCTGAAGAGCAGTATTAGAGCTAAGCCTTATTGAATGTCACCTCAGTTAATTCGGCAGAATTTGAGCAAAGTCCTATCCCAGGATCAATGCTGTGATGTCAGAAGATTCTCAGTGAGTGTGTCCTCGGGTACCCAAATGACTGTGAAGGTAGGCGATGGTCTTTAGAAGACTGTGCAGCTTCATCAATCCAACAAGGCGCAGAAGTGGGACAGGTAGTGACAGCCAGGGCAAACCAAAGACGGCACCAGTCATTTCAAAACTTCATTGGATGATGTAAACATAATTAGAACCTTTTGCTAAATGCTTTGCACTACTGATTTTATCACTCCATAAACACTACATATATTGCTTAACGTTTATAGAGTTCAGTTTATTCAAAAGGTTAAAGACAGAATATTTTTAATTTTGAGTGTCTACATTGATTTATCCATCCTTCCGCATTGCCGTGTCAGACATCGTGAACACCTGACTTCTCCAGCCCTGAGTCTGCCAGCTCCCTTTGCACGTTGTTCCGGCCACCTGGACTTATCTCCTCTCTTCCCGCCACGTGCTCTCCCTGGCCCTCGGGCTCTGCGGTGTTGATTCCTCTCTCCGGCACACTTTACTGATTCTCACTCAACCTCCAGGTGTGATTTAGAAATCTGTCCCCTGCTGAGTCTGCCCTGACCCCGGGTCTGGGGCAGACTGAGAGTTCACACCATGCTCTTCTATCAGAGCCCAGTTGTGCTGGGTTTTCTTTCATATTGTCCATCTCTCCATCTGTTTGTCCTGGTTATGAATGAGTCACCTGCATGGCCAGGTGGGAGCTCAATAAAGATTAACCAGTGTCTGTAGGTGTGTGCTGCTCAGTCAAGACACTGCCAGCCTGGGCACGGGACTGGGTGTGGAGGGACCCCTCTCCCTCCGCCAGGTCCCTGAGGTCTTTCTGAACAAGCTCCATCCCATCCAGAATCCTGCAAATGGTGCCAACTCTACTTCCAAGGACTTCTTCCTTCATCCTTCCAGCTCAGGGAGACTGTCCTCTCATACCCCTTTGTTCCCTCTAGATACCCAAGCCTGACTTAGGGGTTCTTCTAGAAACTCCCATCTTCCTCACTGACCAGCTATGTTTGACTACCCAGGTCCAGTATGTGTCACTGCCCACATCTCTCCTGTCCCTCTGTCTCAATCTTCTCAGGCTGTTCTAACAATATATCATAGACTGGGTGGCTTAACAACAGAAATACATTTCTCACCATCCTGGAGTTTGTAAGTTTGAGATCAGGGGGAAGAGGGGGTGAGAAAACTCCCTGGGGTCTCTTTTCTAAGGGCACTAATCCCATTCATGAGGGCTCCATCATCATGACCTAATCACCTTCCAAAGGCCCCACCTCCTAATACCATTACACCGGGGGTGAAGTTTCAACATATGAATTTGGGGGGACACAAAGTTTGAGACCATAGCACCCTCCCTTTCTGCTATCCTTCCTCACTTCACGGGGATGTGTGTAATTCCCATGGGCACCTTCTGCCTCTCCCAACTTGCTGCAGGATTCACTCTGGTGCTGAGTTACCTCCAAATGCTGCAAATCTGGTCAGGTCACGTGCTTGATTGTTCTCTGGCTGACTAGGTCAGGCAGAGTGGTGTCCCCAGCATTCCCTTCCTAGTGGTTGCAGGCTAGTGTTCTTCACTGACTCCCTGAAAATCTGTGTGATCAGATAAGGTAATGGAGAGACTTGGAAGTACCAGAAAGTTCCAGCTTGCCCTCCCTCTCCTCTGTTGCTGCTGATCACCAGACACTTCACGGCAAACCCACATAGGAGCCACAAAGAGACAGCGGCATTGCATCTCCTCTGTGGGCTCCTTTTTGAGGTCCCACTTTGGAATTGCCTGCAAGCCCTAACTTGTCCACCCATGCACACCCTCCAGCAACCCCAGACCGTGTAAGGTCTCATTCCCTGTTCCATAACTTGCATAGTGGGTTTGCATTCCTGACTCATTCTTGGCTAACACAGGTCATTCTCCTAACCACGTGACAGCCAGACCAGAATACTTGAGGTTCCCTGAAGCACTTGTGCTTATAAGTATGCTTTCCTTGCTAACTGGACTTCTCAACCCCACCCCCTTGTAACTGGCTAACTCCTGCTTACCTCCAAAACCCATCTTGAGAGCCATTGCCTCCTTGATATTTCCTCTGGGAGAAAATACTGTTGACCAAGAAGAGAATATCAATATGGCCCTTTGGTTGCACGCAACAGAAATTGAATCCAACGTACTTAAAACAAACCAAAACCATTGGAAGCCCATTTGGCAGATCATAGTCATGGAAAAGCTGGGCAGCCAGGACTTGGGAAGCCTGGGGTGGTCAGTAGAAGCCACATAAGCCAGCTCTTTGGGACATTCTACAGGACGGCTCAGCTCTAACACTTCCCCACTGTGTGTCAGCTCAAGATGCAAACTTCCGAGAGGGAATCTAACTGGCTATCTTGGGTCCTGTGTTCACCCCCTAATTAGGAGAATCAGTGTGTCTGCCGCCGGGGAGGGGACAGGGTGCTTCCCCTGCCCAAGAAAGGGTGGAAGAGATCATCAAATGTTTACCATAAAGAGAATGGCTTTGGAGGAGCTTCCTGAATTGATATTCCAACTCTGCCACATCTACCCCAAGAGAGCTTAGGTGAGCCCTTTTGCATTTCTGAGTTTCCTTTTCTGTTTAATACGTGTGCAATGCCTGCCATGCAGAGTTAATGAGAGAAGCAGAGGATGGCGTTACTTCTGCTTCTTGTGGTGGCCAGTGTGGTGCTCCATGGGCTGCAGCACAAGCTTGCCTACCCATCAGCAGAGGGATGACTAATTAAGACAGCACTGCAGATGGGACTTCCCCGGTGGCCCAGTGGTAAAGAATCTGCCTTCCAATGCAGGTAACACGGGTTTGATCGCTGGTCGGGGAACAAAGATCTCACATGCCACAGGGCAATTAAGCCCACACGCACCACAACTATTGAGCTCCTGCGATACAATTGCAGAGCCCACGTGCCCTGGAGCCCCTGCACCACAACTAGAGAGAGAAAACCCACACGCCACAACAACAACAACAACAAAAGATCCCACATGCCTCAACAAACGAAGATCCTGCAGTGCCGCAAAGAAGACCTGATGCAGCCAAAAGAAAACAATTTTTGTTAAAAGAAAAGACAGCGCTGCAGAAAACTCAACCAGTAAAGAGAAGACTTGAGATTCATTTCCGTATGCAAGAGAAGAGCTGGCGAAACATGAGAAAATGGGTGGATATGAAAATAATGGTTTTTATGTCAACCATTAATTAATTATAATTTGCTTAGCAATGTTATATGGTGTAAGAGATTTGATTCTATTGTATTGAATGGCTTGTCTCAGAATTATTTAGTAATCTGTTCTCACCACTCCTATGCAATGTCTCTTGTTCCATCCGAGATGTTTTTAGCCACATGTAACAGAAAACCAGAGCCAATGGGCCTAAACTAAGAGCAAGAACACATTGCTTCTCTGCACACAAAAGCCCAGGGCAGAGAGGCTTCAGGTGAGTGTGACGGGAGCTCTGCACCACCTCCCTGGGACATCGTGGCCCTGCCTCTCTCTATGGGTTAGCTTCCTTCTCTAGATGCTGCCTCATTGGAGCAAAAAATATGGCAGTTGTGTTACCAGAGTCACAACCTCACATCAACCATCCAGAAGAAGCAGGTCTGTGTCAGAATTTACAAAACTCCCTGAGCTCCATGCAGGGAACAGGGACTACGTCCACTTGTGAACAGTCACTGTGGTCCCTGGCACAAGATGAAATATTGACCTTGCCAAGAAACAAGAAGATAGTGGAATTAGTTCCCCAGAATCACATGGATTGATGGAGGAAGAAGGAAGGGATGAATACTTGCTAAGGAAACAAGAAGTAGGTGTTCACAAACACTCAGCTTCTCAGGTGAAATCTTGGAACCAGTAGCCATGACCTCACCTGGGAGCTTGTTAAAATGTACCCCAGACCTGCTGACTCAGAATCTGCATTTGACAGGATGCCCAGACAGTGAGAGTGCAGCCCAGCCCTGGAGGGGACAGGAAGTTGCAGAGGTAGACCAGCTGATTGACATGAGAGTAGAAAGTCAGTCTTAACAGTACTAATTTGCAACAGGGGTGAAGGCAAGGTCATCAACCAAGAGAGATGTAAAGAAAAAAAAGTAGGACCCTGGAGGAAAGTAGAATGGTTTAGAAAGCACTGGCAGGAGCAGGAGAGACAGCTGGCCAGGGCCACAGACATGGAGGACTCATCTGTACTAAGGACACATGGCAGTGAGGACTGTGATTTTGTCCCCAATCCATGAAGCTGGAGATCTCATCAAGCAATGCACACCATCTTAATTCCAGAAGTGGAAGCAGGGTTATTGGATGCAAGTTTGGGAAGGTTGCAGAGGAAAGGCAACACGGGCCTTAATTATGCTGGCAAAACCATGGTTAAAATTATGCATCAATTCTTCAGGGAAAGAACTCACCAAGAACTCACAAACTAGAAGGGCCATTAGACCGAAGGGCGCAGCTATGTCAAGGCCTTCTAGATCCAAGGAAATGAGAGTGCTAGAACAGCAGGGGTAACACAAGACATGATGCATTGGATCTCACAGCTCAGAGAGGAAGCAGCTGTAGGTGATGAGGTTCAGCAGTTCAAGGGTATTGTTGGGGTGAATAAAGGCTTTCAGAATTAGGGAAGCCAAGGACCATTTAGGCCTGGGTCTGGTCCTCAGCATCAGAGATGCAAAAACATCAGAGGAGACGCACTTTCAGGGATGGGCCTCCATTGACCAAGACTGAATGTTTCAGATGCCGGATGCAAAGTGGTGACCATGACAGCCCAGGTCCCTGACTTTGAGCAAGTCACTCAGCTTATGACCAATAGCCTGGGTGGTACAGGTAATGACCTGATCTAGGGTTTATCTTTCATGGTGGAAAAACTGTCCCCTTCCAAGTTCTCACATCATGGGACAATGCCACCAGAATGGCCCATTCAGGGCTCACATTTTGCACAGGTGTATGTGTGTGTTTGTGTGTGTGTGTGTGTGTGCTAGCACACACACTTAAGCACGTGTGTGTATAAACGAAGAGAATGAGTGAGCACGGGTGTGTTGTGGGTGGGTGGGTAGGGGACGAGGTAGCACCACTGGGATAGGCCATCCCACCTGTTGCCTTCAAAGTCTGCTCCTAACTTCGCCTTCTGCATCGAGACATAATATGGCATACATTAAATGAGGGCTGAACAATATCAGAAGAAAACAAGTCCCCTAGAGGAAAACAAGAAAGCACACTGGTTGAGGGAGAGGATGCCAGGTTGGGCGTCGGTCACCCTGGGGCCCACCAGCCTCCCTCCCTTCCCACGGTTTAGCTCTGGGGACTGCAAATCCTTCTTGGGCCTACCCTCATGCCTGTGGGGTTCTGACACTCCCAACCAAATGGGCATGACTTCTACACAAGATACAAGAACAGGGCTTCCCTGGTGGCGCAGTGGTTGAGAATCCGCCTGCTGATGCAGGGGACACGGGTTCGTGCTCCGGTCCGGGAAGATCCCACATGCCGCGGAGCGGCCGGGCCCGTGAGCCATGGCCGCTGAGCCTGTGCGTCCGGAGCCTGTGCTCCGCAACGGGAGAGGCCACAACAGTGAGAGGCCCGCCTACCACACACACGCACACACACAAAAAAAAAAAAAAAAAAAAAAGATACAAGAACAATAAACTGTCCACTGCCTTATTTCAACATTGGGTAACATTGTGTCAGCCATGGATCTGAGGTTAAATAAGGGAGCTCTCTGTACACTGACTGTTTTGGTTTGGGTTTTGGGTTTTGCTGCTAAATGCTGTTTCTCATTTAATTGTATTCCTTTCCAGAATCATGCTGTGTTATCTATGCCCATTTTGATATAGTATTTGTAAGAGGTTAATATAAATACAATCACACACACAAAACTCAACAGAAAATGTTTCACTCGTTCTCATTGGAAAACTGTGGTCAGTGTGAAGGTATCCAAGAGAAATAACTGCCCCCAAATTAGACAACAATGTTGTTTACTATCATTTTCCTGAATTCTATGTATTGTAAGAGACAGCTAAGTATTCTTAAAATTAAGTTTCTCAAAGGAAAACTTAAACTGCTCATATTCCCATCTTGGCACCAACGGTGTTTTCCTTAGGTTTTATACATCAGTTTTTCATGCTTGTAATCACGGTGTGCTTATCGTTTCACTGCAACTATGAGGGCATTTTGCCATGTTTGCCATGTTTTCATGGCCTTTGAAACTACCCTCTTTACTGTTCTCCAATACACTTGGGCTACCCCCATTGTTGACCTTGCCGGCCAATTGAAATTGTTCCCCTGTCATAGAGAACGCCACAAAGAGCGTCTTCCTGCAGTTATTTTTCTCTTTCAGTTGTTTCCTTGGGATAACTTCCCAGGCACCACATTACTGGATCAAACACTGAATGATTTCCATGGTCTAGATAACAGGCTCTCGAGCTGCCATGCCAACCGTGGCCCAGCCAAGCGTGAGAATGAGAAACTGGAGGTGAATCAAGTGCCCACAATGGAGAAGCAGCCAGATGAAATCTGGCAGAGCCACACCCAGACCCCAATGAGACTCCTGAAAGAACACTGGAATGGACTCTCTCAATAGGTGCAGATGTGCCCACTAGCAAGTCAAGGTTCTTATTTTGTTTTGTCTTTTTTTAAGAACCTCAAATGAGACTCCTACACCTGATTACAACTGAGTGAGTGAGGATGATGGTGTGTAAGCCCGTTGACAGCACTGAATAGGAATCCAGGGAATAGAAAGAAAGTTTGGATTTTACAAGGCACTTTTTTTTTATGTTCAGGTTGTATTTCTACACTGATGCATCTGAGCCTCCTTTTAAGTTTCCTAGAAATTCTGGCAGCCTGAGCCTTTCCTTGGAACCCCACAGCTGCACACTTGGGCAGCCCCACTCTGCAAGGGGACAGAGATTTCCCCCACCTCATCCTCCTGCGGTCAGTAGCCTAAAAGAAGCCACTTAGCCAGAGGGCCATGTCTCCTCTAATTGCCAAATATTCCTAAATCCATCCATTTCTCTCCAGCTGTACTGCACACCCCAGGTCAGGAAACGATTATTTATCCCCTGGACAACTGGGGCAACATGTCTACTGGTGTTTACATGCTCACATTGGAGCCAGAGTGACAAATAACAAATAACAGACACAGATCTGACTGTGGCATCTGCCTGCTCTAAATTTTTGATCAGATATCAGGGATGAGGGGACTCTCTCTAAACTTATTTAGCAGGGTTCTTGCTAAAATTGGGCTAGATACGTCAAGGACAGAGCAGGGCAAGGCCCAGAGGAGCCTGTCTAGAGTTTACTCAAGGAGACAATCTGTCACAGAGCAGCCAGAAGTCCCCTGAAGGTTCTGAGAAGGACAGGGCTGCAGGGGGTGGAGGGTCCCTGGCCCCCGGCCACTTGCCATCCTCTCTGGGTCCCATGGTCTCCGGTGTCCACTGACCTGAGCAGCTATCTAATGTTCTGCCTTAGCTCTGAAAGTCAGACCCAGATCCAAGCCATTTCAGCAGGAAGTTGTTTCTCCAGACTCCTTCAACATCAACTCCAGGATGTGGGCGTCTGTTTGGCAAACTGGGTTTTGTTCAGTAAGTGTGTCACAGGGGAGAACTGGTTTCCCAAGGCACGTGGACCCCTTCAGGTAGAATTCAGGGGCATTTGGATGGACCCACTTGCTCCCCTTGCTCCAAGCTCCTCCCATAGACAGAATACCTCTCCTATGAGAAATGTCCCATGTCCTGGTTCTTCAAGGAAAAAAAAAAAAACTGCCTCTGTTTACCATGCTTTGTCCCTTCTCAAGGCATTTAAAATAGCAACTCCCGTGCCTGCACCTCTTCTGTTGCTGCTTTTCTCCTTGACCCTCGTTGCCTTCTATCGCTTTCCATAACATCATTACGACTATGATCTTTAAAGTGTTGCTTGTAAAATTCCCTGGCACGTTGGAACATGTCGTGAGGCCAGGCCAGAGTTACTGGGTCCTCCCCTGAAGTTAGATGTGTGATGTCACCTAGGTCCCACTTATAAATGGCAGGAACGGTCAGTGACTCCATTCTCCTGCTGCTACTACAACCCAGAGTACGGCCTGAATCTTGCCCTCACTAGAAGACAAAGGGCTGGGTGAGAGCTTGTGTAATGCACAGCGACCTCAGCTAGTGGCTGAGCTGGGCTGAAACGCAGCCCTCTGCAGGGTCAGAACACCAGCACCGGGCCAGCCGCCCCTTCCTGCATCTGGATGACAGCCCCGCCTCCACCTGCCTCTCTGCTCACTAACCAGTGGGCTAAAAGCCACTGAACTTCCTTGGGGCTGGGGTGCAGACTGTGAGCCCTGGACTGCGCTTCGTCCCATATGCAAATCCATCCTGCCTTCCAGAACCACTCCCTCCAGAAAGTAGACCCCAGGCTATCTCTTGTGTGACTGGTCCTCACAGCATACAAGCTCCCTCTGAACAGCACCCATCCTGAAGGTTGCTTGTTTCCTTGGTCCTGTTTTTTAAACTAACATTAACTGAGCTCCTCTTATGTCTCAGACTCTAACGAAACATATCAAGTGTACTTTCTTGTTTAATCTTCTCATACCTATGACACAGGCACTAGGGTCCTTACCTTACAGATGGGGAAACTGAGGCCTGGAGAGGAGAAAGATATGTCCCATCCTCTCACTGTTTAGTCAAGATTCAAACCCAAATCAGGACAGGAGGAGGAGGAGGAATCTTGAGAATAGGGGTGGGTGTTATGGGGCAGTGCTCAGCACACAAAGAGACGGCTATGGGCACACCTGGAGGTGTGAATCTATACAACCGAACAAGAAACAGCATTAAGAAATTTAAATAAGGCCTAAGTAAATGGAGGGGTATACCATGTTTATGGATTGAAATTTTCAGCATTGTAAAAATGTCAATTCTTTTAAAATTGATCTATAAATTCAATGTGATTCCAATCACGATACCAACATTTGTGCGTGTATGAAACTTGACAAGCTGATTCTAAAATTAAAATGGCAACGGAGCAGCCATGAAACTTGAAGGTGGAAGGACTTGTTCTACTGGACCTTGTTCTACTGAGATTTATTATAAAGGCTTGGGAATTAAGCCAGTGTGATATTAGCACAAGGATTAAAAGAAAACAGGCTGATGGAAGAGACTAGAAAGCTCAGAATGACATCTTACAAGTATGACCCTTGATTTCTGGGGACAATGGTACTGCAGCTCAGTTGAATCTTTCCAGTGAGTCGCATCGAGACATCAGGATCAAATGTGAGCCCTGGTCTCTGCCTCACGCGGTTGGGGGCAGATGGCTGAGAAGCTCTGTGTAAAAGGCCAAACAAGGCTTTCCGAAGTAATACGGGCTGCCTTCAAGACCTCTGGTCAGCAGGGGCTTCTTAAACTGGACATGAAAAGCACTGGCCATCAAAGAAAATGCTGAACAACCTGGACTGCATTCAAATTTAGGACTTTTGTTCATCAAAAGAGACCATTAAAAAAACAAAAACAGGCAAGACTAAATGATAGTTAGTGTTTGAAGATGGTGCTGAGAGGGTAAGGAAAGTAAGGAAGTAATTATCATGAACATCTGAGCAGCCTGCAGGGTGAGTTAAGGAGACGGTGGTGGTCAGGGAGGTGGGGTGGAGAAGTGGAGAGCCCTCCGAGGCAGGTCACGTGTAGTTTCTTGAACCGGGTGATGTTCATGGGGTTTGGTTTTTCATAATTAATGACCGCATGGCTCATAAGTTTTCTGAACTTTTCTGAACGTGTATCATTTCACAATAGAAATATACAAAAATACCTATATAATATCTCTCTGTTTTAAAAATTCCACTAGCATGGATGAAGTGGTTTATTTTTTGAAATAGATGGTAATGGTATGTGAGCTGTATTTTTTAAAAGGAGAAAGTTCTTCATAGTCTATAAAATTCTTCCCCAAAGTATCCCAATGTCCCCCGCAGGAAGCTCTGGAAGGAAGGTGCTGTCACAGGCACGATCCTCAGAGAAACCCTGAGTGCAGGGCAATTGGGTTGGAGCACCCGTGTTGAAACACCTCTTTCCCCATTTATGTCCATCTGCCTGGTCTCCACAAGGACTTTGCAGAAATGAAGATCAGCTGATGAAATTAATCATGCCCGTTCACGACCGCTCTGCCCTGCACTCTGCAAGACTGCAGTGAGACACCTAAGAGTGCTGGAGACGCCTCTCAGCAAGAAACAGTGACCGAGGGACAGTCATCCGTGCAGGGGATTCTTCACCCTCGTGCCTAATTCTTCTGGTCAGCTGGCGCACAGTCTTTGGAGGAGGAACAACACGGAACAAAAAGTTCTAGTCCACACTGGGGAAACCCAGTGTTTTCAAGGACACTGTGACCGAGCACAGGCAAGGCATGCCCAGCGGGTGCAAAGAGCTGGCTGCAAGCTGGGTTCACCCAGGTCAGCAGGCAGGCAGGGTGTCCCGGATCTCTGCGTGGACACAGGCCTTCCGGCTCCTGTTCGAACAGCCCAGAGTTTCCTGGGGGCAGCGCCAAACCTGGGGTAAAGGTCACAGAGCAAAATACTGAATGAAGAACTCCTTCACACACCCCAAATGATTAACAAGGAGAAAAGCCTTGCTCTGGCCCCAATGTCCAAAAGGACTTTAAGACTAGGAAACTTTCATGGTGTTTTCTTCATCTCCAAAGCCCAAAGAAGTAAGCTCAAAGATCAAAGCTAAAATTCAAAATTTGCTTAAGAGTTAGACAGGGGATGAGAAATAACTTTTTTTATATATATTTTAGGGGAACTGAACTTTCATGGGTGTTACTATGACCTGAGATAAGAAAGTATTAAGTTAGAGAAGCGGCAGTCTGCATTCCCCTCACTATGGAAGGAAATGAAAACATAGTTACTCTTAAAGCATAACCTGAAAAAGACTGACAACTATACCAATTTAAAATAGAAAAAAGAAACAAATATAAATGTTTTAAAAGGCCTGCAGGAACAAGTGTTGATAGGGATGTAGAGCACCTGGGACCCTCATACACCACTGACAGGAAAGTAAAATGGAACAGTCACTTTGGAAAACAGATTGGCAGTTTCTTTAAAAAGTTAAACACCAACTTATCATATGACCCAGTAATTTCACTCCTAGGAACCTACCCCAGAGATATGAAAACGTTCGTCCACACAAAGATGTGTATGTCAAAGGTCAGAGCAGCTAAATTCACAATAGCCAAAAGGTAGAAACAACCCAAATGTCCATCAACCGATGAATGGACACATAAAATCTGATATGTTCACACCATGGAGTATTATGCCATGACTAAAAGGAACAAACTAATGTTCATCAATACAGATGAACCTAAAAACCATCATGCTACCTGAAAGAAGCCAGGTGCAAAAGACTACACAGTGTTTGTTTTTCTCCTTCTGACTTACTTCACTCCGTATGACAGACTCCAGGTCCATCCACCTCACTACAAATAACTCAATTTAGTTTCTTTTTATGGCTGAGTAATATTCCATTGTATGTATGTGCCACATCTTCTTTATCCATTCATCTGCTGATGGACACTTAGGTTGTCTGCTAACACATATATATGGAATCTAAGAAAAAAAAATGTCATGAACAGCCTAGGGGTAGGACGGGAATAAAACACAGACCTACTAGAGCATGGACTTGAGGATATGGGGAGGGGGAAGGGTAAGTTGTGACGAAGTGAGAGAGTGGCATGGACATGTATACACTACCAAACGTAGGGTGGATAGCTACTGGGAAGCAGCCGCATAGCACAGGGAGATCAGCTCGGTGCTTTGTGACCACCTAGAGGGGTGGGATAGGGAGGGTGGGAGGGAGGGAGACGAAAGAGGGAAGAGTTATGGGAACATGTGCATATGTATAACTGATTCACTTTGTTGTAAAGCAGAAGCTAACACACCATTGTAAAGCAATTATACTCCAATAAAGATGTTTTTTAAAAAAAGACTATGCAGCGTATGATAGCATTAATATGAAATGTCAGATCCCTAGAGACAGAAGGCAGATCCACGGTTGACTAGGGGAGCAGTGGCAGTGAGGTCTGACTGCAAATGGGCACAAGGGATGTTTAGGGAGTGTTGGGGATATTCCATTATGGGTATGACTGCGTAACTCTACAGAATACTAAAATTTATTAAATCATACACTTAAAGTGGGTGAATTTTATGGTATATAAATTATGCTTCAATCAAGCTGTCTTTCTGAAAAAAGAAGTAGAGTAAACCAATGAAAAAGGAATGGATTATTCAACAAATGCTGAGGGGATATTGGTCAAGTAGTTAAGGAAAATAAAACAACTTACATTTTGACTTGTATTGCACGCACCAAAAGACACCTAGTTTTATATTAGCCAAACCATAAAAGCAATTAGGTGGAAAAAAATGGTTAATAGGTAACAAATTTCAATGTGAGAGAAAGCTCACTAGGTAGAAAAGCGATGGAAAAATCCATGAAGGACGAGAAATACTGTATTTGACTGTGGAAAAGGTTTATGCTTGTATGTAGACAAAAATATATCAAATGAAGTTGGGAGACAAATGACAAACCAAAAAGATATTTTTGCTACAAATATGACAGACTTCATTTCTCTAACATTTAAAAATAGGAATCAGTAAGAAAACTACTGACCATTCCAAGAAGAAAGTACCCCATCGTCAGCACACCTCCTCCACCCAGCATGTCCTGTGCTTCCGGCACGAACATTTGTTCAAAACCAGCCTCAGAAGAACACGGAGCTCCTGGTCACTGAGGGCTCTGACCACACCAAAGGCTTGGAGTGGGGACAGTGGGGTGACCTGTGTCACCGAGCTCTGAGTCAGTCATGATGCCCCATGCTCTCCCCGAAGACCCCCTGGCCCTGGGAGTTAAGGGCTCTGTACCACCAACATGCAGGAACCACCTCGTGGTAAGGAGGCACTTACCAAAAAGTGTAAGGTTTCAAGCCTTACCAGTGTTTTCGCTTTAGCTTAAGTTGTATAATATTCTGTCTAAAGACAGAGAAAGAGATGGGAGGGACAGATTCAATGTGCTGGGTGTTCATCTGGGATAATATATTTGGGGAAAGAAGAGAGGATTAGAACACGTGGCGGAGGAAGGCAAGAACCCTGGGAAAGTAACCGAAGCTGGCGTGAAAGTCTTCACCACACTTTCAACTGTGTGCAAGAAAGCTCACGTTTATTTACTCCAGACCCACTTAAATCTGGCTGTGAGCTATCATTCCATGGGCAATAAAAAATTCAGTCTCCCTCCCCTCAGGCACACTCCCTCCCTTCCCCTACACTGGGTGTGCCAAGGTCTCGGGGACTCACAGGCATGGATGTCCCTTCCCAGCATGCACCCAGCCTGGGATGCAGGCCAGCATCACCCTTTGGTGAAGATGGAAGCCATGTCTGCCTGGGGCACCATACCGTTTTCCTCAGAGACCTTGTCACTCTGCAGGGTGCCGTCAGGACCTGGGGCATGGGTCTGCACTAAATCATGGCCCCAAAACCCTCCCTGCCCTCTCTCTTCTCCTGGACTCTCCCTCCTCCCATTAGTCCACCCAGCATCAGCTGTTCAATGAGGGAAGGATTTAAAACACATACGCATATACACTGCCCCCCTCAACACACACACACGTCCTAAGTCACTAACTCTAAGTAGTGCCCAGTTTCCCCCTTGCAAAAGGTGATAAGGCAACATTAAGACTTGATGTTTTGCTTAGAACAAGGGCGAGGAAAATGGAAAGGGAACAAGTAAAAATCAATATCTGATGGACGATCTTAGCATTGGCCCTGCCTGAAATCCATGGCAGATTTCAATCCCAGAACCCCTATCCCCAAACCTAGAAAGGAAACAGCTGTTATTTGGTTACTTCATCCTCTACTTTATAAAAGGGAAAAATGTGTGAGGCTCAGAGGAGAACCAAGGGTTTGATGGGAAAAGCTCCAGAAGAGCATAGATAGACTCCTTAGTGTCCAAGAGGCTTAGTGTTGAGAGAAATGTCCGCTACCTTTGGTGTTTTATCTAATATCCAATTTACTTTCCTTAAGGGGTTAACAATCCCTGTAGAGCAATGGTTCTCAAACATGAGCGTGCATCAGAACCCCTTGGGGGGTTCATTAAAACACACTTGCTGCCCCTCCCAGAGTTTCTGACTCAGCAGGTCTGAGACAGAACCTGAGAATTTGGAGACTAGACTTTGAGAACAACTGCTCTAAACAAGCATGACTCTCACAGCTGGCAAACAACACGTTCTAAGTTAAATCAGATGTCCCTAAAATTTGATTGCGAACTCAAGCTCTCCTAAACATTTAATTAAAATCACAAGACGACAGTATCAGTTGCCCTTGAATGTTTTAAACAAACAGCAGGTGAAACATTTCCACACACATGATGATGATTACAAATATAATCAGCACGTGTAAATATTTACAGAAGTGGCAAATCCGTGGATCTCAATTGGCCTTTTCATGATCTCTATTCCAATTCTGATTTCCACTTCTATTATTTCTATTCTCACTTCCTCCCAGGGGCACAAGTTGACTCTGCCCACTGGAGAGGTGGGTTGCAGTTTCAGAGCCTGAAGCTGGCAGAAGCTGCAGTTGCCTCCTGAAATGCAGTGACTCAGGACAAGAGAGGCAGGCGTCGGGTGCATCTTCCCAAACAGTCGTCCCTGAGCTGTTCATGACCTGGCTAGACAGGCCCATTTGTATAGTTATAGTTAGCGTGCTACAGCAGAAACAACCCTGACCAGTTGGATTGGCATTGAATTGTGTGCCCTGGTCTTTCTTCCTGTATCAGTTTCTTCCCAGCGTCTTAAGCAGCAGGGTGCTGGGGCTCCTATTGATCCCATGAGCCAGTGGCTGGATTTGCAGCTATCTCATGAGCTGGTTGTTAAATACAGCCATCGTGAAGAATTAGGTTATATAAACTTATAATTAAATTATATTAAAAACAAAGGTAATGGGACTTCCCTGGTGACACAGTGGTTAAGCATCCACCTGCCCGTGCAGGGGACATGGGTTTGAGCCCTGGTCCAGGAAGATCCCACATGACACGGGGGAACTAAGCCTGTGCACCACAGCTACTGAGTCTGCACTCTAGAGCCTGCAAGCCACAACTGCTGAAGCCTGAGTGCCTAGAGCCCGTGCTCCGCAATAAGAGAAGCCACAGCAATGAGAAGCCCACGTACGGCAAGGAAGAGTAGCCGCAGCTCGCTGCAACTAGAGGAAGCCCGCGCTCAGCAATGAAGACCCAATGCAGCCATAAATTAATTAATTAATTAATTTTTAAAAAACAAAGGTAATAAACACTCAAAACCCACCACTTCTATGTTTTTCTAGTACCTATGCTCCTGAGGACACATGTCTGTTGTGTCTGTGTGATAGAAATAATATATAATAGTAAGCTGCTCTCCCCAACTCTGCCTCAGTGATATCATGTTGGTAGCTTGAAATCAGCCACAGGGGAGCTACTTACACGACAGAAATCCACGTGTTCTGTAAGTCAGCTGGCACCTCCACCCGCCCAAGAAATTATTAAACATTTATCAGTACAACACTGATCCTACGGTCACAAAAGACTATGACAATAAGTCTACTTTAAAACTCTATGTTCTGAGAGTCTTCTTTGCAAAGTATAGACTAGTATCAAGGCTTTTTTGCAAATGCTGGCTCTGGGGGGATCAATTTGTTTCCCTGAAACGTTTCTTCCTCATCAACCATAAAAACCCATGGGGTCCAAAGACTCAGCCCTCCATCCTCCTCCCTGACCTAGCAGGCAGGAAGCCCTGAGATCAGTCCCTTCATGTTTAGAAACTTCAATTCTCTCATCTGTAAAATTAAGATCATGACACTTAACTCACAGTGTGTATGTCAAGTCCAAGTGAGAGACAGAATAAACGAAGTATAGGATGCTATTTTAAGAGACTGTTGTCTATTAAAATCTATCTTCCAACAAAGATACAGATATGGAAAAGGAAACTGCCCACTGATTAGAAATGAAATGATGCTGAAGAAGGAGGTGCTACCTAAGTACGAATAGCAAAATCATACTTAGGAATACTGAAATCTGATTTATAAAACCAGATAGGAAATACAATAGAGTTAAATCAAATAAGCACAAATTCACCTGGGGGAAAACAGTCTGAAAGCCAATATTCTGTGTAAATACCTGGAAACCTGCCTGGCCAGTGAAGGTCTTGAGATGTAGCAGCTGTGGTAACATTATGGCTGAGATGAGCATGGAGGAAAAAAGTGTAAGACTGAAATATGAAGAAGAAAAAGATGAGAGAGAAAGAAAGGAAAGGAAAGAAAGAAAATGCCTCCGTCAGCTCAGGCTGCTATAACAAAGTCCCACAGATGGACAGCTTAAATAACAGACATTCGTTTCTCACAGTCCTGGAGGCTGGAAGTTCAAGATCAGGGTGCCAACATGGCTGGGTTTGGGTGAGGACCCTCTTCTTGGCTTGCCGATGGCTGTCTTCTGGCTATGTCCTCACATGACAAAGAGAGAGAGCTCTGGTATCTCTTCTTATAAAGGCACTGAACCCGTTACAGGGCCTCTACCCTCAGGACCTCATCTAACCCTAATCACCTCCCAAAGGCCCCAAGTCCAAATACCATCTCATTGGGGATTAGGGCTTCAACATGTAGATTTGGGGGGGACATAAACATTCAGTCCACAACAGAAAGAAAGAAAGAAAGGAGAAAGAGAAAGGAAAAGAGAAAAAGGAAAGGGAAAAAGGAAAATTAAATAAATTTTAAAAAATAAATTAAATAAACCCTTTGCAGAAGCCTTCAACTTTTGGTAAAAATAAAACACATGGTTGCAGTAGCACAAGAGACAGCAGGGTCAATGGAATTACTCTCAGTTAAGTTTCTTGCATTTTGTGTGAAGTGATACACTACTCATCGTATGGAGACTGTCTCCAGGCTGCCCTGTCCAAGGTGGAAAAAGGCCTGGACTGAAGTTAAGGATGCATTTTCTAATCTAATTCTAATCTCTGGATCCCCTGTGGGGCTCTTGCTGGTTCTTTTTGCTTATTCTTATTAATCGTGTCTCCTCTCACCTCAGGCTAAATTTGATGGTTTACTAGACACTGTATCTGAACATTACTTCTAGAAATAGTTTGAGACCCACAGGATTTTCGTGACTCCCTTGAGGCTCCTGGCCGACTAGCAATCTGGCATTACCTAACTGTCTTCAAAAATTGAGACTCTCTAAGCCCCTAGATGTCTCGGCCTGAGGCTACAGCCTGGTGAAGGCTGTCTTTTGCCTTTTCTTTTTTCTTTTCTTTTTCACTTTCCCTGCGATTCAGCGTTACTCCCAGAGCGCAGACATTAGAGCTCCAACCTAAGTATAGGGGTTGACCATGGGCATGCTGACACCCCAGCATTGCCCCCCCCACCTCCCTCCAGCATGGCAAATGCACTGCTAAGCTCTTCAGGCACCTCGGGGCAAAAGTGACTGTATCCAGTCCCACGTCTCTGAACTGCTGTCTTCTCCTGAACCTCAGTCTTGTTGTTCTTTATTCCGGGCTAGTTCTCTGATGCCCCAGTCAAAAACTTTAAAAATTGCTTGGCCAGCTTTTCTGCTTGTCTTTAACCCAAGGATTGGATTGGATGACCAAGTCTAACATGGCCAGAAATTCCCCAAGTCAAATCTTACTCTTCTGCACATTGGGGAGCTCTCGGTGATGTCGCGGGAACTGACAGAAGCTCAGATGCCCGGTGGTTCCATCAAGGTGCTGTTCTGAGGATTCTTAGGGGCACAGCTATTGCCCTTAACAGTGACCCTTGACTTTTCTCATCCTGAAGATGTCTTCCAGTGTTAACAGACTATAGAGGTTTCTTCTGGTCATCTCTGCAGGTGAGAGCAAAGTCCATGTGATTGCCAAGCCATCGGGAAGAAGGGTTCCCAGTCCATGGGGAATTCTAGGAGCCAGCTGACTGCCCTAGATGTTCCTCCACACCCCACAGCCCAGCTAGGAGCGTGTCCTCCTGTGAACCCAGCAGGCCCACAGCCCACACCTCGCCCAGGGCTGCAGCCCCTGCCCTCTCCTCCAGGGAGCCTCCCCACCCCTGCCCCTGCTATGCCTGTGTGCTGACAAATATTCTCTCTGAAAACCCTCTCATTCATAGACACACCCAGAGGCTGAGGATGATACCACCTTCCTGCAGCGAGGATGTCTGTGCTCCCCTGGCCTCAATTCAGCGTCAAGAATGTTCTGGGGATGACCTGGGAGCTGGGATGCAGGTATGCACGGGCTACCTGACTTCCCAGGGTGCAACCCTTTGGGGTCCTAACCTGAAGTATGGGCCATACCATCCCCCACCCACCTTTGCCCGCCCTGTGTAGGCTGACTCAGGAAGTGGCACGGACCGGTGGCAGAAAAGCAAAGCCCAGCGCTGCATGCAGCCTCCTGGGTCCCAAGCCTCTTCCAGGGCCTCACCGACTTGTTGGCTTCCTGCTGCCCCCAGCACCACCTTTTACATTGTGTCAGCGTTTCTGGTTGTCCTTGTAAGACAGGTGATCAAAAGTACCCGGCCCACCAATATCAGAGGCAAAAGCTATCTTCTTTATGGAAAAGTTTTCAGATAATATGAAGTGTACACAGTAAAAGTGAAAATTGACCCTTCAAAGTCACAGCTGCTGCCACCAAACCCATTTCTGCAGGTGACGGCTGTTGGCAATTTGACGGACATTGTTTCACAACCTGTTTGTGCGTGTACATACATAAGGAGGCTTTTATTCATCAACTACACCTACTACTCTGCAACCTGACTTTTTTTCTCTTAATATTAAAACCCAGGGCCATTTCCACATCAGCCGTAAAGCCTTCTTTCAGCTGCACACTGCTCATAATATGCACGTTTCATAATTCATTTAACTAGTCCTCTGTTGAGGGCAACTAATTACTCTACTGCTTTTTTGCTTTATGAAAGATGAACACGGTATGTACGTTATTGGCAAATGTGCTGGTATTTCTTTTGAAAGTTATTCTAGAGAGAAAATTCCTGGATGGACACGTATATGCATTTCAAATTTTGAAAGACACTTAGCCCCACCGAATTTTGCTCCTAAAAGTGGTACCAATTACGTTGCCTTCAGCAGAATATGGAGTTCCATTTCCCCACATCTTCACTATCTCTGACTATTAAACAACATTTTTCAAATGTGGTTAATTTGATGGATTAAACACTAAATAGTCTTGCACTGGTTTGCTTTTCATGGCTCTAGTGAAGTTGTGCTCCTTTTAGAGAATGTCTACTGGCCATTTGGAATTGCTGTTGTTGCTCTCAGTTGTTGCTCATATCCTCTGCCCATTTTTTAACTGGCGTTTCAAGCCTTTATTGATTTTAAGTGCTCTGGGTGTCTTACGTTTGCTCACATCTGTAACATAAAGTTAGTCTCACTGACTGCTTCTCAAGGAGGTTGATTCAACGACGGGATAACAAAAACTTATCAGCTGCTGAATTGATAGATACTTCCCCTTATGTTTCTGCCCATCCAGAGATCCCAGATTTTATTTCTGGGATAGTTGCCAGCGCCAGAAGATACAGCAGGATTGGTTGAAGCTGGGCTTTCCTGGTGGCGCAGTGGTTAAGAATCCGCCTGCCAATGCAGGGGACACGGTTCAAGCCCTGGTCCAGGAACATCCCACATGCCACAGAGCAACTAAGCCCGTGAGCCACAAGTACTGAGCCCGCGTTCCACAACTCTTCAAGCCCACAACTACAAGAGAAGCCACCGCAAATGAGAAAGAAGCCCGTGCACCACAATAAAGAGGAGACCCCGCTCGCTGCAACTAGAGAAAACCGTTGTGCAGTAATGAAGACCCAACGCAGCCAAAAATAAATAAATAAATTATTTTTAAAAAAAATCAGTAGCCCCGAAAAAGTTACTAAAAGAAATAAAAAAGATTGGTTAAAGCCCATGAGGTCACATCAATGCCTTACAAATGCGGAGAAGGAGTGGGGGACCGGGGTCCTGTTTCTGGCCCATGAGTTGGGAGGTGGGAGGCCTTGGAGAAGACCACCCCCTTCACCAGCCTCCTTTCCATCCAGGAGGGGATTCCATGTGCAACTCGGAGGGAAACTGGGTGTGGGGGAAGTGATGGTCTAGAAGGAGCAGGGTCCTTATCACCACTGAGCACGGCACCAAGCCCTGGGATCACCACCTTCAGGGCTGCTTCTGGCAGAAACTGAGTCAATTCCCTGAAGTGGAGATTGTTGTCACATTGTAGATGGAAGGGTGAAGGATTTGGGGGCCTGGGGATCCAGGAGCTGGGGCCGGGCAAGGAGGCAGACACAGCAGGGAGAAGGGCAGGGAAGGAGGAACTGTGTACTGGGTGGCATGTTGCATGTTGAGAGCTGGGCGCGTGCAGCGTGGGCTGGGAACCCCCAGTCTGTTCCTGGATGTGTGCCCAGAAAACCCACATTGCTCACACAGGCAAGTGGCCCCCAAGGGCACTGGGGCTGGAGGACCCTGTGGGTGTGCACAGGGGTGCAGACATCTGGGTTAGTGCACAGGGAAAAACAGAAGCCTCTCAGGGACACGTGGCCTGGTTGGAAAAGGCAGTGGTCTTTCTCCCTGTGGGAAGTATCGGACACCTCCCAGCCCAGGTCCTTTCCTCCAAGACATGTGGGGAAGACACACGGCCGCAATGGGAAGACGTCCTTCTGTTTTGCTCAGATCACTTAATAAATGCAGCTGATAAGCATCTGCTGTGGAGAAAACACACAGGTTGGGGGGTGTAGTCTAGCAGGCTTGCTGTTGGGGTACTGAAGGCTCACACTAAAATGGAATTGTCGTTTCATTTAGGGTGGGTTTGTGCGCATTTCTGCCCCATCATCAAATGAGCTGGGAGCACATACATCAGACCAGACCAGTCAAGTCTTCTGTTACATCTTAACCGTATTATTATTATTACTATTACTAAACGCAAGTTCAGGTACTCAACGCACAGTGAGGCCAAACAAACCAAGATGCTGGAATTTGGAGCAGAAGAGGGTTTATTGCAGGGTTGAGTAAGGCAAATGGGGGTGGGGTAGGGGATGGCTTGTGCTCAAAATACCCCAAGCTCCCTGAAGTTTTTCTTGTCTTTTTTTAAAATTTTTTTTTATTTTTTTTAATTTTTTTTAATTTATTTTTTATTTTTTTTTATTTTTGGCTGCACTGGGTCTTTGTTGCAACATGCGGGATCTTTAGTTGTGGGATGCAGTCTTCTTAGTTGTGGCATGTGGGCTTCTTAGTTGCGGCATGCATGGGGGATCTAGTTCCCCGACCAGGGATCAATCCTGGGCCCCTTGCATTGGGAGCATGGAGTCTTACCCACTGGACCACCAGGGAAGCCCCTCCCTGAAGGTTTTCAGCATAGCATGTTTTAAAATTTTTATTTTGCATTGGAGTTTAGTTGATTTACAATGTTGTGTTAGTTTCAGGCACAGCAAAGTGATTCAATTATATATAAATGTATATTATTTTTCAGATTCTCAGCAAAACATTTTTAAAGGCCAGGTGAGGGAAGGGGGGGTGACAGAGTATGTGATCAGCTTGTGCACAGTTCTCTGACTGGTTGATGGTGAGGTAACAGGGCAGTGTCACAGGGGTTAACATTATCAATCCTTAGGCACCTTCTGGGGGCTACGTGATGGTGATCATCAAGTAGTTAACTTCTTCCATTTCAGTGGTGGTTTTTAGCATCTGAAAAACTCAGGAAATATGCATCAGATACTATTATCTAGGTACTTCAGAGAGGAGCTAAAGCAGAGGATATGGGAGAGGCGTCTGTCCCCAGGAAGACCCCATGGGGTCCTGCTCAGTAATATCACCATCGTCATCATTATTATTTTTCAGCACAGTCACACACATACATCCACACATTTTCACAGATGCTGGGGAAGCAATGGTCATATGTAGCTATAATTTGGGAGAAGGACACCAAAACACAAGTCTAAGGTTTTCGTCATATCACATCATGACATATTATATGTTACATATACTTCGTGAACTCCCTGAATCCTTCCTGGAAAGAAACAGGTATCATAGTCTGGGTTCCACCGAAAGCAGGGCCTGAGACAGCCTTGAATGCATGCAGTCTTTTTGGAATGTGAGTCCAGGAAGCCCAGGGGGGAAATGAGCCTGGGAAGGGAGAACAGGCACCAAAGACCCATTCGTGGGCAGCTCACCATCGTGGGTGATGGGGCTCGGTCCCACTGGGGACCCTCTGAGAAACTGTGTAGAGAGCACCCAGGATTGTCCTGTGTGGGTGACGAAGTGGATTGTTCCAGGGTCGCTAACGTCCCTGCACTTCTGCGTCCCACCTGACTTCAGGGGATATTCCCCTGGGTGCTGGGATTGCTCTCATGCAAGGAAGAGAGAGACATGTGCTGTGACTGCAGAACTCAGGTGGACCATGGGGATTCGGGGTGAGGCACCGACAGCATCAGCACTGGGTTATATAAAAACCAACGAGGCACCAAATCAGTGGTCCTTTGAAACAGGCTGTTTGTTTTAAGGATGTAAATAATCGATCCCAGCCTTCTCTCATTGCCACAGTAAGCCATTCCAGATCTATCTGCTCACACTAATCTACCTGGTAGGAAGTAGGCAAAGTTTGTCTCAGGCAGCATCTGCTGCACATGCAGGGGGTCTTCAGGCTGTCTGGGGAGATGAACTCCAAGGGCAAAGCTAGCAGCAGTCCTCTGCAGGGTGAAAAATGGAAAAGTTGACCTTCTCCAAGAGAAAAAAGGCAACTCTATGCAACAACAAAAACAAAAAAGCTGCAGGCTCTCCCACCCACTATCTCAAGGTTGAGAGATGTGAAGCATAGTTTCACAGTCTTAGAGAGTTAGGACAGACTTCAGTTAAACAGGGTAGGATCATCATCAGCTACCTCCCGGGACACCGCTAAAAAGACCAATAAGGTCAGGAAAATATAAACCTACATACACCCAACCAAGGACTTGTGTCCACATATACAAAGCACCCTGACAAGCCAATAAGAAAAGAGCAGACAACACAATGAAAAAAGGGGAAAAAATTTGGGTAGGCACTTCATAAAACAGGATAACTCAATGACCAGTAAGCAGTGAGGATTTAGAGCAACTAGAATGGTCTTGTGTTCCTGATGGGAATGTAAATTGGTTGAACCACTTTGGAAACCCCTGGGCATATCTACTGAAGATGAACATATGCACACTTTATGACACATCCATTCCACTCTGGTGAATACTCACCCAAAGACTCGTCCAGCGCAACACTATTCATAACAGCTAAAATAATCCTGTGTTGTATATTTGAAAGTTGCTAAGAGAGTAGAGCTTAAAAGTCCTCCTCACAAGGAAAAAAAAACTTGTAACTATGTGTGGTGATGAATGTTTAAACTTATGTGGTAATCATTTCACAATATATCCATACATCAAATTATGACGTTGCACACATAAAACTGACACAACGCTTTATGTCAACTGTATCGCGATAAAAACAATAACTAAAAACTGTAACAATTCAAGTGTGCCTCAACAGTAGAATGGTGTATATGTAATTGAATATGATAATTCACTAGATCAATTATGTCATAAATTACCTATAAACCATAAATAAGATCTATGCACAATAAATAATATGTTATATATCACATGGTATATATAGTATATATCATTTATTATATAGCTGATATCATATTATGTAATGATACACACCAATATATTTTTATACAATATATAATTTTTGTACAAGTATATTATACTTATTTATATATTTAAGTGATATTTGTATTATGCATCCAGCATAGTCACACAATGGAATGCTTTGCAGCAATAAGAATGGATAAACCCAGCTGTTCGCATAACCACCTGGGGGAATCACACATGATGTTGAGTCGAGGAGCCAGACACAGGGACACACTGGGATTCCAGGGACAGGCCACACTAAGCTCTGTGACCACATTCTCTCTCTTGGGGTGACATAAGGCTCCTTCTCAGGAGAAATGCAACCAGAGAATTGAGGCAGGGGATTCTGGTCTTCCTTTCAAGTCTGTGGCTCTTAAAACTCTGTGCATCTCTCACCTTGGTGAAAATAAACATTAACTTTTAAAACACTGTAAACAAATCAGCTCAGGCAGTCAACACCGATTGTGGGATGCCAAAAGCAGGCGGCCTGAGCGGCCGGCAGGACCCAGGAGGACTCCGGCAGCCCCTGCCCCACAGGAGGCCAAGGCGAAGGCAGCCCTGGTGGCCGGATGCTGGGGTCAGACATTCTCCCATCATGATGCTGCAGTGCTTGCAGCTCAGATGCTGTTCACCACCCGCATGGGGGGAGTGTTTCTGTCCTGTCCACTCAACCTCATTTCAAAGACCGTGTGTGAACATCTGACCAAGACATACAAAGATGCACTGGTCAGCAAAGGTGGCACCTTGGGGTTTGAGGACACAAGGTGTATGTATACACAAGAGAAGGAGGAGTATTTAGCTCTCCCCAATACACACGTTCACACGCATGCATGCACAAGTACATGCGCACACAGGCATTCACACACATACACACAAGCACACATTCACACATAAACAACGCACACACAGAGGCGTGCACACACATGCGTGTACGTGTGCGTGCATACACAAGCACATGCATGTGCTCTAAGGACCAACATGATGGTAAGGGTTTGCTGTCACACGTGGCAGACCTAGGAGCAGGGCTGACACCCTGGTAGACCCCAGAACCCACGCTGAGTGGGACATCCTGTGGCACTGACCTTTTTTCAAAGACAGCATCCTCCCCAGTTCACTGAGGGACTAGCCAAGGCTCCTGGAAGGGACATGCTCAGATCTAATAGCTGTGACGACCAGTATAGCACTTTCCCTGGCCTTCTCTCCCCCCGCTGCCTCCCGGGCCTCAGGTTCCAGGTCAAAGCCAGCCCTGTGGCCCATGCAAGGAGAAGCAACAAGGGGAGTGGGGAGTCAGTGAAGTCTCAGCAGGAGGAGAAGGTATTGATGGTGAGCAGCCTGCGGGCATCACACCGTACTGCCCGACCCACCGGCCTCTCCCTCCCTGGGGGTGCCTGTCTCCCTCGAGCGCACCAGCTTCCCTGAAAATCACAAAGGCTGACCCTGCCTGGGGGAGGAGCTTGTCACTACCAGGTCCCTCCCTCTGCAACGAGCTGCAGACAGCAGATCCCTACACCTTCCCGGCTCAGGCTCACGACAGAAGCCCCGCCTCACCCCTCCCACACCCAGGGCCCACCTCTAAACACCTAGGCACACCTGTGAACATGCAGATGTTCATGCAGACCAAAGCCAAAATGGTCTCCTGCCCGGTCACTCAGCCGTCTCTCGCTGACCTGCAGCCCCCCTGCCCCTGCGGGGTCTCAGATCTGCTCTCTGTGGAAGGTTGAAGGATAGTCGGTACCACACGCCCACTGGCCGTCCCTTTTGGAAGGGACCTCACTGCCCAGCCTGACCGCCTTGCAGCAAATACAGCATCATGGCCATCTCCTAGAAATGGTAGAGGTTCAGCAATTTGCCAAAAGACTGAAAAGGAGAGTGGTGCCCAACTCTGCCTGCTAAGCCCACAGTTAGCCCCCGGGGACAGGGAAAGGGGCACGGCAGGCTGTGCCAGCACCTAGAGGTCCTGGCTGGGCTTCTTGTAAAGGATATGGCTTTGCCTCAATTTAGAGGTGAACCTCTGCTCCCTACGTTAATACAACATAAATGCTTTGTAAGAGTATTAAGCTAGGAGAGAGCCCTGTGCCTGCAGCCTGGGCCCACCCAAGAGCGTGCACCTCTACATGGAGATGGTTTTACAGTTCTAAAAGAGCAGGCGCGCAGAGAAAGCAGCAGAAAGCTGAGCATCGTCAACAGTGGCAAAGACTACTTCTGTGCACCTACGATGGTCAAGAAAGTGCTGGGTCCTGTGCATGAGACAGGAAAACATCACTCCTGCTTCTGTGAGTTCAAAGGCTAGAAGGAGAGAAAAGGCAGTTCCCCGAAGTGTAAGACCACAGTGGAAGGACGTGACTAATGGCCCAAATCATGCGGTCACAGTCACTGGAAGTGTCTTGCTTCCTTGGGGCTCCCACCAGCTGCAGGAGAGGAGGTCAGTCCTGTCGGGACCCCTGCAGCTACTTGCACAAAAGCCCTGTGTATGAATGCCCACTGTTGTCTGAATTTAATAAGCAAGGCCTATTTTCTTCCAAAGGGCCCCATCTCTTTTAATGACCACTCTTCAGAGGGCTCTGAGACTTTACTATGAACTATGGAATTTATAGTTTAAGGGAAAAAATAGGTGTCCACGTGGAACACTCAGCCTGTGGCTTATGAGTCAGTTTTCGTCTTGGACACAATCTACTGCTATTCTAGGTAACAGGAAAAATGGTGTGTGTGAACTTCCTATCCTCTTGTGGGTTATAAATGGCATGAGGGCACTGAGACACACTTGTGTGTTTTTGGAAGAGTGGGAATTGCATTTTATTTTCCTCAATATGATGAACGCCCTAACGAAGAGGAAACGGCCCAGAGTAACCAGCCAGGGGAATTCTGTCATCGCGCATAACCCAACACCACTGACTTTCCCATCCTGATCACAAATGGTATCCGTTTACAACAAAAAGACCTGGGCTTCTCTTTTGCTTTGAACACAGGAAGCAAGAAGAACATCTGGATTATAGCTCAACACCCCACAGAGGTTTGCCTGACATCTGTAAAGTGGGGTCTTTTCCAAGGCTCTTTCCTGGTTTGGGGCCCCACTGTGGACAGTCACTGAATGTCCCTCTAACAGTCCAGGCAGAGGGCCTGGCGCCATCTCAGGGTGAAGCCCGAGTTCTGTGCCAAGCAACCTCAGCTCTCTCTGCACAGAAAGCCTACCTGGCTCGGCCTGATTGTCTCTTCGGAAGCCCAAAAGGACAGGCACAGCCTGCAGGGTACTAAGCTTCCAGACAAGCCAGGACATATGGCAGTCAGAGCTCAGAAATGACCACAAAACTGTGATGAGCTCTCCCTGCACTGAAGGCTACAGAGGCCAGTATGCCAGGCCAGGGGCCCAGCACTGATGAGCCGGCTGTCCTGGGACAGCCCGCACCCACCCACCGATGAGAAGAGGTACAGATATTTCAGGGGATTGTTACATGAGAAAATAGAGACAGCCCTAGGACTGGGCCTGGCCTAAGTCAGAGTTTAGTAGGTGTCTCCCAAACTCCTTTTCTTAAATTGCTTTACTTATTTAAAACATACGTATAGATGTGTTACATACATATATATGTTCATTTTAAAAAAGAAAAGCTAAAGTTAAATACAGATAAGCTGACATTAAAAAATAAAAAAGAAAGACAAGAGAAAAAGAAAAAAGAGAAAGAAGAGAGAAAAATAAAATTGTTGTATTTTCACCTCCCATATCTATTATTTCTAGCAATTTTGTCTACTTTCTTCCTGTCTTTACATGTAGACACACCTATATGTGTGAGGGGTGTGCATGTATGTGTGTTTGTTTCTGTGTGTGTTTTACCTTCTGTATTTTCACATAAGGTCATGGATATCTTTTGATGCCATTACATTACATTCTTCAATGTTAGTTTAAGTGCCTATGTAACCCCACCTAATATGGATGTGTCATAATTTATCCAACTAATACCCAATTCTGGTATTCCATCCTCTTTTCCTATTGGTCCACTTTGAAACCACCTTTTTTTAAAAATTTTTATTTTATATTGGAGTATCATTGATTAACAATGTTGTATTAATTTCAGGTGTACAGCAAAGTGATTCAGCCATACATATACAAGTATCTATTCTTTTTCAAATTCTTTTCCCATCTAGGCTATTACAGGGTATTGAGAAGAGTTCCCTGTGCTCTACGGTAGGTCTTTGTTGGTTATCTATTTTAAATATAGAAGTGTGTACATGTCAATCACAAACTCCCAATCTATCCCTTCCCCCCACCCTTCCCACTGGTAACCATAAATTCATTCTCTAAGTCTGTGAGTCTGTTTCTGTTTTGTAAATAAGTTTATTTATATCATTTTTTTAGATTCTGCATATAAGCAATATCATACGATGTTTGTCTTTGTATGACTTACTTCACTTAGTATGATAAGAAACCATCTTTTTAAATCATCTTTTATGTGATGAAATCAAAGTCTGCCCTCATGCCTTTATCCAGAGTTCCTGGCCTTGTTTGCTTAGGACTTTTTGTTCATTCTACTATAATACCAAGTGAGCTAAGTAATCATCTACAAATCCCTCCATAAAGGGAGATGCGGTCCGGCATCCCTCTACTTAGTGCACACTCACCAAGGCCTGTTTCGTGGGCACTTGGTGCATTTCTTAGAGCTCCTCCCTCGCCATCCTCTCCTCTCTGCCCCACGCTTGCCCGGACTTCTCTCCACCGCAGGTGTTCCCCGCCCCCTCGGGTCTCAGACCTCCTCAAAAGCCTACATTTGAGTTCTTTGAAGTCACTTTATGACATCCTGGCTGCCACTGTCAGGACTTCCTTCCTGATGTGCTGAGGGACACCTGGTGTCTCTTCCGATTCGCTAGTCATTTGAGGCCCTCCTCAGCATTGAGCGTGGACATCCATGGGGCTGCATTCGCTTTTCCCTCTGCAGACACAGAATTTGGGGTCCCCGGGGGGCTCAGGGGCTGCTGCCTGGAGCAGGAGCTCCTGGCTGCCATGAAGCACCGAGAACACATCTGCCCACAAGTACCTGAGCGCAACCTTCCAGGAAAGCAAAGTGCCTCTTAGAAATGTAACAACTGTCAATTACGTGTCGAGATCACAGTGTGAAGACTGCAATTTTTATCTAAAATGAAAATTAAAACTATCACCCTCTTGATTAACTATTCTGCATTTATTTCCACCCTGAAACCCAATAAAACTCAAACATATACAGAGTCCTACATACAAACAAACACACACACACACACACACACACACACACACACACCCATTGTGCTCATCCCAGGCTCTGCAGGAATGCACCTCACACGGTGTGAGCAATAGTGTGTAGACAGCACTATCTCGGCAACAGGCCTGACTCTCAGGAAATGGGGCTCCTCAGGCCCAGCAAGCTGGAGGTTTCCTGGAGGAGGGGACGGGGCTGGCCCTGAGGGGATGGGGAGAGAGTCACCACGTGCCGCTCAGAGAGGAGGGCAGTGGACACCAGGAACAGCATGAGACACTGGCCTGACAGAGGGGTGGGTGCTGAGGACCCCGGGAACGTAATGGCCCACTGGAAACTGAGATCTGGGCGAAAAGGAGCCCTAGAGATGTTTAAGCAGGAGTGTGCCGCGCAGAAGGCAATGTTTTCACTTTCCAATATTGTTTTTGGTATTGTCCATTTTAACTGTCATAAATCATAATCCAAGCAAGCATGTGCAAAATTAACATATGTCCATGCATGTCCTGTAAGAACTGGAAACCCACACACACACGCACATGCACCGTGCTCACGTCTACATGAGCAGGGCTTTGCTCTCAGACCATCTTCATTAGCATTCCTTCCCTATTCCAAGCAAATAGCTTAATTATTCATGACAGGAACTTCCCAAGAGACCCATCAGCTCTTTCATAGAGAACATCCACAGACAGTTTGCACACTGAGATTCTGGGAATCCTTCACCTTGCTGCCCCATGAATCCCAGACCCAATCCTAATGGAGCCCACCATAAATCAGGCATCCAATTCTCATTAGATTCCTCCCTTGCCACCCCTGGGCAATGCCCACGAAGCTCTGGGGGTGTGGACCTCCTTCCCCTCAGCAAGAAATCCAACTCTTCTCACCCACAGCTGGTGGCGGGGCCATCTGGGGGATCTGACATCCAACCCCTGCATGGACATCGTGACTGGGGTTATTTCTTTACAAGTTGCTAGTTAATAAACATTAGTTTTCAAATCATAACATAGATTAAACATTATTTTATTAATCATCAAACATCCCCAAATGAGAATAAGGCAAGAAAAAGAGGAGATTGAGTTCTAGAAGCCGTTAAGGAACAGAGTTAAAAATGAAAACCAATATAGCAAAGGCACCAAAAATAAGGAAAAAAAGGAGACCCGGTTAACTGGTAGAAAGCATTCCTTATCATTATCTCCCAAGGTATAAAGTGCAAGTGAGCTGGGGACTGCTGTTAAGAATCCCTGGATTGAATCATTTCAAAGATCTCGCTCTGCCTCTGAGTCTATTTCTCAATTTACTCTCCACTGTCAGCTGTGTGGATTTTTCATTAACAATAGCTTCTGTTCATGGATGACCTGTTCTGTGCCGTAATAACATCAACATGCAATTGCAGAGGTGGAGCTGTCTCGTGGGCCATGGAATCCTTTCCACCCCCCACCCTTCCAGGTACGAAACCATAGACACTCACCACATTAGAATCCAGTCTTGAGCATGTTGTATCCATCACAGCACCAGATGCCACATCTTGTAAATCTGAGGTATTGCCACTATTTTATCTGTCACTATGGCAACAGTAGAGCCCTAGGAGCAGCCTTGAGGTATCTCCCTATATGAACACTCACTCTCCCAAGCAGCAGAGGTGCCTCAGGCTACCTAGGCCAGCCAAGAGTTTGCAGGGCTTGGGATGCCACCGGCAGGCTGTGGAGCCATGGGTGAGTTCCCTGGCTTTGCTGGACCCCCGATAATGAAGATGAGACAGTGTCACTTACATCATGAGCAAGGAAAGTGCCTGACTGGGGCCAACTTCAGTAGACATCAGTGTCACCATCCAGGACTGCTGGGCATGGAGCCTCTTGGGGCCAACATAAAGGGGACCCACCTCCACCCTCGTGCAGTGCACTGAGGGAGGGGGCCACCGGGGTGATGGAGCAGTTCTGATGTGGTAACTTTTGACTGACACTCTCAGGCCCTTTCACATCAGGTGGCCAATGGTGGCGCTGATAAAGGGAACATGCCCAGAACTCAGAGAGGGCCTGTTGTGTGTCGCACAGAAGATCCCGGTCAGGAATTCTGATTGTCAATGGCCACCTTTGTTACCAGCATTAATGCAAGCCATCCAGCACCATCTCACTTCTTCTCCCTGCCCACTGAGATGGGTAACTGCCCCAGATAGCCGGGCCCTCAGCTAGAAGGCTCTCACACACCTCAGAGGGGAGGTGTTGTCATTTGCATTTTACAGACTACAAAACTGAATCTCAGGGAGGTCAGACAGCTCTCAGGCCATTCGATGGCAGAAGCCAGATTCAAAGCCCGTGCAGTTAGGACTGTCGGATTAAATACAGACCACCCAGTTAAATTCGAATTTCAGACAAACAGCAAATAAACTTTACTGTAAGTACATCCTAAATATTGCATGGGACAATATTTTTATCCGCTACATCTGGAAACCCCATCATGATTGATGTTGCTCCCACCGCATTTAAAACACTTGGCTCGGGCTTCCCTGGTGGCGCAGTGGTTGAGAATCCGCCTGCCGATGCAGGGGACACGGGTTCACGCCCCGGTCCAGGAGGATCCCACATGCTGCGGAGCGAGGGGGCCCGTGAGCCATGGCCACTGAGCCTGCGCATCCGGAGCCTGTGCTCCGCAACGGGAGAGCCCACAACAGTGAGAGGCCCGCGTACCACAAAAAAAAAAAAAAAAAAAAAAAAAAAAAAAAAAAATCCACGTGGCTACTAATAGGTACATGAAAAGATGCTCAACATCACTAATTATTAGAGAAATGCAAATGAAAACTACAAGGTACCACCTCACACCAGTCAGAATGGCCATCGTTTAAAAGTCTACAAATAACAAATGCTGGAGAGGGTGTGGAGAAAAGGGAACCCTCCAACACTGTTGGTGGGAATGTAAGTTGGTGCAGTCACTATGGAAAACAGTATGGAGGTTCCTCAGAAAACTAAAAATAGAATTACCATGTGATCCAGCAATCCCACCCCTGGGCACATATCCAGACAAAACTCTAATTCAAAAAGATACATGCACCCCTATGTTCATAGCAGCACTATTCACAATAGCCAAGACATGGAAACAACCTAAACGTCCATCAACAGATGAATGGATAAAGATGTGGTATATATACAAATATACAAGGTAATATTACTCAGCCATAAAAAAGAATGAAATAATGCCATCTGCAGCAACATGGATGCAACTAGAGATTATCATACTAAGTAAAGTAAGTCAGAAAGAGAATGACACATACCATATGATATCACCTATATGTGGAATCTAAAATATGACATAAATGGACCTATCTACAAAATAGAAACAGACTCAGAGACAGAGAACAGACTTGTGGTTGCTAAGGAGGAGGGATCGTTGTGGATGGATGGACTGGGAGTTTGGGATTAGCAGATGAAAGCTATTATATATAAGATGGATAAATAAAAAGGTCCTACTGTATAGCATGGGAAACTATATTCAATATATTCAATATTCAATAATGGATAAAGAATACTAAAAAGAATGTATATATATATGTATAACTGAATCACGTTGCTGCACAACAGAAATTGACACAGCATTGTAAATCAACTATACTTCAAAAAACATAAAGTGATTTAAAAAAATACGTGGCTTCTCATGGGCTAGGATGTCAGCACTGGTTGCTGTTTGGGTCGAGCTGTGTGTGCCGGCACCCCAGGCTGTCTGCACCCCCATGGAGGACAGGTCAAAGCTCCAGGCAGAGGCCGTCAGCCAGCCAGAGAACGGCTACCAGATACTGGTGTCCCTGTGCATGGTGGCTGTGAGCATCCCAGATCCAGGAGTGATGCAGGCTGACTCCTGACAGAGGGGAGGTTGCTATTCCCAGAGCTAACTGGAAAATGATTCCTCTGACTAGAGATGGTCCAGGCACATCAGACACCTAGGCCTGCCTCATTCGGCTGGAAACACAGCCCCCAAAGACGAGCTGGACTGAACGCCTGGCATTGCTTTCATCCATTCTTACCTTTCTAATCCTGACCATAGAAGCCAGGACGCATGGGGCAAGGATGGCTCCTGTCTAGGAACTTGCAGAGAGGCCAGGGGCTCCAGGAGTAGCTTTCCTGTGCATGAATTCCTGACAGTTCCATTCCTAACAAGAGAAAGTTCCTTACTGGCAGCGAACCCAGTCTAGGATGACCCCTGGTCACCCCATTCCCACAGAGACGCCCCAACCAGAGATGAGCAGATTAAAGTCAGGCGCTCCAGGGGCAACCTATTCAGTGCAGAAAAGAGCCGGGACCTGGTTTGCAGGTCCCAGTGTCGGGGAGTGGCCTCAATGGCTGAGCCTTAGCCCCTTGGGAGCCTGGCAACGCTCTACCTGTGTTCTCGAGGTGATGAAGGGTAGCTGCTTTGAGGGCTGGGGAGAAACAGGACAGTGATCTGACTGGTCATCCAATCTAACACTTGGAGACGGAATATTCACCCCGATAGAGCATCTCCAGTGAGGACCTGCAGACCAGAGACAGGGTGCTGCTTTGGATTTGGGGTGCAGGGAGGTGTAAGAGAGCTCCCTATTTATAGTAACAATGGACAGAGGCTGGGACTGGAGCTCATGTGGGGACACTGGACATTTTCTGCCCATCCTCAGAATCTGACACCGAAATGCCTGGCAAGTCATCATACAAAGGCTCCAAACAGTTCTGCCTGCCCCAGGTGGGGGTGAGAAGGACTGGTGATAGGATGGGCTGGAGGGCCAGTGTCAGCTGACCTCAGGCCACCAGCCATCCTGAAGGCCAACAGAACCCGTGCTGCAACTTTCACCCTGTGCCCCATTCTACCAGGCTGGAGGAAGTCAGGACAGTGTCACAGGGGTGAGGGGCTAGCTAGAGCTGTTGGGCCTCTGTGTCTGCTGTTTAGACACATTCCTGGAGATCCACCAAATGATTTGACCAAATTAAAACAAGATGGGATACAGGGGAAAGAATGGCCCTCGCAGATTGTGGTGGGGTGCAGAGGATACCAGGGGTGAGCCTGAGGTTGATGGGGGTGCCCCAGGAGCAGAGCAAGTCCCACAGACAGGGTGGCATTAACAGCAAGCAGGGGTGCTGCCTGGGGCTCACAGAGCTGTGCAGGCAGTGATGCTCTTTGACGTGGTGCTGCCGTGGGCCAGACCCAGACGAGGGCTTCTTCCCTCCTCGTCTCCCAACCTGGGCCTGAACCTGGCCTCCTCATGCTGCTGACCGGATCAGAGCCCAAAAATTGCCCAAGCTCAGAAGCAGGACTTGCATGGGGAGGGGACGACCAGAGAATCAGCCCAAGGCAGAGTGGGCTCCCTGCCTGCCAAGGGTGGTGGCCGAGTGGGACACACCAGGGTGGAAGCCTGGCCCTGCCCTCTGGGGGTAGAGGGTAGAGGTGGGAGGAGACAGGAAGAATGGCCCCCACATTTTCTGATCATGCACCACTGTCAGTGAAAAGATGAGAGCATAGATATGTGTGTCTATTATTACATGTAACTGCTGTATTTGTGTTTTACATACATTACAACACACAAAAAAAACCCTTTAATGGATGAAACAAAGCTGAAAAAATATTTCTGAATGTTCTGCTAAAAATGTTGGTCTTAACCACACTGGTTAGTACTCAGTTGAGAATACACCTGTAGGGTAGTGTTTGCAGTAGTGACTCCAGGTGTAAATCCCTCTTTTACATAATTCTTGCTACTGTAATTTTGGGAGAGGTGTCCTGTGAGATCTAAGAGACAGTGGATGTTTTCACGCTGTCAGCTGTCTTCTCTTACCCTGAAAAATCCTGAGTATAATCTTCACTCTGCAGTTTGGAGCCATCTGTCCCTTAGTGGGGGTGGGTGCAGTTGGATGAGATGATGAAGCCCTGGATCCCACTTAACTGGGCACCAGCGCCAGGGTGAGCACACACTCCCAGTGTCTGCACCAGGCAAGATTTTTATTCTGTAGATAAAGAATGGAAGTGGAAAGTTTTCCATGTGAATCCCCCACTTTGGATAACCCAGACACAGCAGAAAGCAGCCACCCCTACATCTCCTTGGCCTGGGAGGTGGAGGCAGCAGATGTGGAGTACAAATTGCGTGCAGCCTCCTTATCACTTCATGGGAATGCTGGACAGTGAGCCCCCAAGGACTCCCACTACAGACACTCCCCGATTTCAGCTCCAGCTCCCATGAGGTGAAGAGAGCATCAGTTCCCAAATCACTTGGTGGGCTGAGGGCTGATGTCTGCATGGTCATCTGTGCCAAGGCTTCTGCTTCTGCAAAGCCATCTCTGTCTTCACTGAGCCCTCGGAGCTCACCACATGGTGTGTACCCCTACCCATCCCATATGGTGCTGCCCTCTGCTTGCACCCGCCCCCCATTCATGCTCTTCTCCCTGTGCCCCTGCTCTCATCAGTAACAGCTTAGCCTTTCCATTTATTGTATTGGTTTGTGCATTTTGTTTAAACTCCTCAGGCTTCCATGCCCTGCCCCAAGGATCTCATCAAGGGATTTTCCTTTGGTTCCTCCCGTGGTTAGCTATTCCCCAGATTGTCCCACTGGTTCTCATCTCCTGGTCCTCATACTCTGTGCAGCACTGACCTGTGTCACCAGTAAGACACTGCAGATGTGACTGTGTGTGACCTCCAAAGCTAGGTCATGAAAGACATTGTTTTTCCCTGGTAGCCTTTGGTATCCCTTGCTCTAAAGGAAGCCAGGTACACACCATGAAAATGTTCAAACAGCCCTATGGAGAGGCCCATGCAGAGAGAAACGGATGCCTCCAGCAAACAGCCAGCACCCACAGCCCAGCCATGTAGGGATCCACTTTGGAAGTGGGTCCTCCAGCCACAATCATACCTTCAGATGAGACCACAGCCTGAACCACCCAACTAACTACTCCTAAATTCCTGACCCACAGAAACCAAAAGAGATTAAAAGTGTTTATTGTTTTATGATTCAATGTCTTGGAGTAGTTTGTTTTATAGCAATAGACAGCTGGGGGATTCTACCTACCTGATTAAGAGAAGGAAAATTTCATATTGTTACTTACATACATATCTACATACATGCATATAGAGGGTTTTTTAATGGGTTCATACTTCACCATATGTATTACTTAAGGTCTTAAATAAGTCTTGAAATCTGCACAGCTAAACAAGATAAAAATGTATTTCATGGGCACATCACCATCCATATGGGTGCTATCGTTTGGGGATTCTCCTCTGAACACAGGTTTACGGACTCAAGTCCTTGCCCCTGGTGGCTCAACGTCTTCAACACAGGTCTCTCCAACTCAGTGGGCAGATGAGGAGAGAGAACTCAGGGGAGGTCACATCCATTTCTTAACCCTGTGGACCAGAAGTGATACGTGTTGCATCCACTCACGTTCCATTGGTGAGAACTAGCCACTTGGCTAGATAGAAGAGGGTGCTGAGGAGTGATGCCTAGGTTGGAAGCCCCTTCCCAGCAATAGCTCGATTCCATAGAATCTTTGTGGTCAGCTATCTATCTCTGCTGTGTTCCTTTTCTCTTGTTTTTTTTAATGAAAAAATTTGTTATGGGCTTTGTGGCAGACAGACTTTGAGATGACCTCCAGTGATCCCTGCCCACCTCCTAATATTCACATGTAATCCCTTCCCCTGGAATGTGGGGAGGACCTGTGACTTGCTTCTAACCAACAAAATATGGCAAAAGTGATGAAATGTACATGATTATGTCACTTTAGACTATAACGTCAGTTTTACCAGCAAACACTCCCTAGCTGGCTTCAAGGAAGCAAGTGGCCATGTGGGGAAGATGGAGAATGCTCAGTCTGACAATACAGAAGGAACTGAATGTTGCCAACAACCATGTGAGTGAGGAGGGAGGTCCTTCCTCAGTCGAGTCTCAGATGAGATGGCAGCCCCAGCTGACATCTTGATTTCAGAGCACCAGCTAAACTGTGCCCAGACTCCTGACCCATAGAAGCTGTGAAATAATAAATGTGTCTTGTTTCAAGCTACTAAGTTTGCAGTATATTGCTATGTAGCAATAGATTGTTAATGTAGGCATCTTCCTGTGTCTGGGCATATTTACACCCTTTTAAAGTTGTGTGTATCCCAGGGCAGTGGTGCTATACTGCATTTAACTTGTCCCTGCACATAGAGATGAGCTCCATTATTTTCTGCCCTTGCACACAACATGCAGGGAATATTCTCCTGTGGATCCTTGCAGCCCTGTGTGTGTGTGTGTCTGTGTGTGTGTGTGTGTGTGTGTGTCTGTGTATGCGTGTGTGAATGACTCTTAGAAAGCTTCAATAATGGGTCTGCACTTGGACAATTTTGGTACATAAATGGCCACATTGCCTCCACAAGGGACATGATGATGTTGGACAGAGTTTCAACAATGAAGATGCCAAGAAGAACGTTCCAGTTGGAGGGACTTGGCGAGGCCAGGGGGCACATGGGGAGAGCCAGCATACCTCTAGAGAAATAACACTACCTCCAAGAGAATGAAGGAGAGGGGCCCCAAAGCTGCAGATGCAGCCAAGTTTGATTCTGCAGCTCTTGAACACAGACTGAGAAATTGGAAAATAAGACTGGAGGCTGTGAGGGATTCATGGAAGATTTCATCAAAGTTGGATAATTGAAAGTTGACAGTTTTCCCATTGGATCATCCTGGGTTCAGATCCACATTCCTGGAGTATTTTTTCCCCCTCAGGGGAAAAGCCCATGAACAGAACTTTTGACTTGATTTACCTTCATGTTCTCTTTGGAGGGATAATCTGGATGGATGAAAAGAAAATTATTGGGTGAAAATTCACAAAAGCTTTAAGTAGGACATCCATACAGATGCATTCAGGAATTTCATGGAAGCCTTTGGGAACAGTAAAATTCCAGTCTTCTCTTCTTGGTTAAATCTTTCAGATGTTACCTGAGTGAAGTCAGCCAGTCCTGAGTCAAAGATTTCGAAACCCAAGACAGACTGGTCAACTCAGAAGCTTTGCCCCTGTCCCTGGCAGGTGAGCTGCTGGAGGTTTGCAGGCCTGTGATGATGGGATGTCTCCCTATCGCTGTTCCACGTGCTGCCCCCTGACGGGCTCTAAACTGTTATCCCTGCTCTTCCTCCACCTCCCCTCCCTCCTCCTATTAGTTGTGAAAGCTGAGAAATGGAAGAAACGGTTAAACCTTTGGAACCACTCGCTTCCACTTACATCTTCAGCTTCATCGGAAATTACAAATAATAAATCATTAATGATAATGTGTGGGGTCAAAGGAAACACCCGATAAAAGACTACACAGGCTGTTGGTATGAATCATCAATAATAATCACAATGTCTGGAGTTTCAGGACATGGAGCTGGGTCCTCCGAAACCAACGTGTTTAATGGCCCCACTCTCCATAAATGTTCACTCCCAAGCTTAGAAGGCACCACTCCATCAGGACAGATGGTGAGAACCCCTCTCCCATCCCATGTGCGGCCTGCAGAGGAGACCAGGCTGCAAAGAGAATCAGCTGAGGAGAGACAAGTTCCAGAACCACAGGGGGCCCAACTTGTGCTCTGGCCGCATTTCTACTCTCATGGAATAACACCCACTATCCCGCCGTCTTTTCTGTTTCTCACTGTCTCTCATTCCTCTCTCTCTGTCTTTCCTTCTCTCTGTCTCTAACCTTCTTTTTAGTATTCCTACGGCAGTAAAACTTGAGCCGGCAGTTCAGGCTGAGATAAAGTGGATGGGATACAGCACACTCACTGAATTTCAGGAGATTCGGGCTTTTTCTCCTCGATGCAAAATGATTATCTAGCTCCCTGGATTCATCCTGACTTTTTGCTGACATTAAGTGGACTGTTTAAATCTTTATTATTTTAAAATGGCAAGTGTTGGAGAGGATATGTAGAAAAGGGAACCCTCGTTCACTGTTGATGAGAATGTAAACTGATGTAGCCACTGTGGAAAATAGCATGAAGGTTCCTTAAAAAACTAAAAATAGAGTACCATATGATCCCGCAATTCCACTTCTGAGTATTTATCCAAAGGAAGTGAAATCACTACCTAGAAGAGATATCGGCACCCCCATGTTCATTTCCCATTATTCATAATGACCAAGACACGGAAACAACCTGTCTCCATCAAATATGTGATGTAAATATATACACAATGGAATGTTACTCAGCCATAATAAAGAAGGAGATCCTGCCATTTGCAACCACATGGATGGACCTGGAGGACTTTATGCTAAGTAAAATAAGCCAGACACAGGGGGAAAAAAAAAAACTGCAGGAACTCATATGTGGAATCTAAAAAAGTTGAGTAAACAGCAGCAGAGAGTGGAATGGTGGTTACCAGGGGCTGGAGGCGGGGGGTGGGGGGTGGGGATCGGGGGCAGGGAGAGATGCGGTCAAAGGGAATGAAGCTGCAGTTATATAGGATGAGTAAGTCTGGAGATCTAATGTGCAACATGATGACCACAGTTAATAATAGCATTTGAACACTGGAACTTTGCTAGGAGAGTGGGTTTTGCACCCCAAACAGTAACTATGTGAGGAGACGTGTTAACTAGTTTGACTGTACTGCTCATTCCACAGTGTATATGTACATCACATCATCTTAAATATATACAATTTTTGTTGTTGTACACCTTTAATATATACAGTTTTATTACAACTTTTGTTTAATTTTAAAAGTAAAATAAAATGTCCTTAGTTCATGTGGAGATTTCAGGGGCCTAATGAAAAGCCCAAATGTAAGGCATGTGAGAATTGTGTCACCAACATACACTTCTATACATAAGACAGCCTAGAGATGAAATCTCGTACAAAGTAGTGTTCCTGTCTGCCCTCCAGGGGCTCCAGGTAACCAGGAGAGTGTCGGTAAGCAGAAGAGGTAGGCCCTTCACCTCCCAGGATGAATCCCACCGTGCCCGAGCCTCTGCCCCGCTGGGCTGGGGGTAGGGCATCAGGGAGGAGCAGGATGATTCGACCCCATCTGTCCCGGAGACCCCGCCTGCCGTGGATTAAGTGCGGCCACGTGCCCATCCTGACGTGTGCTGCTCTCACCACGCGTCTCCACTCATACGAGACGGCCAGGATGACGCTCCGTGAGAAGTCTACCGCCCGGGACCACCAAACAGACCCCAAGGAGAGAGGGCCTAGGGGACTTCCTGACTCATGGGGGAGCCCCTGGGACACCCATGCAGTGCCTGCCTGAGCCCAGGGGAATATCAGGAGGGGACCCACCCAGCCACGCCCAGAATCATGAAAAATAAGAAATAACTGCTGCGTTCATCCAGGTATTTAGGTTTGTTTGTGACACAGCGATGAATGACACAAAGTCCAGTCCAGCGACTTAAGTTGGCCTGGCTTGAATGTACAGATCCTTCCAAGATTTCCTCCGCCAGCCCTGCCCTCTCCAAAGTAGCTTCTAGATGCTGGAAGGGCGGGCTGTGGGAGGAGGGGCCGGGTGCTCTGGCTTCCGGAGATGGGTCTGTTTGCCCAGCTCGGTGAGGCTCAAGGTTACCCCACCCCCTAACCCTGACAGCCCGAGGTATCTTCTCTGCCCCGCGGCAGCCCCAGTGAGCCCCCTGCTTCACCCCCGCTACGTCCTGTCCCTGTGAGATGGCCCGAGAACGCTGGCTGGGGCGGGCTCTCGTCCCTTCCTGTTGTCTGATGCACGCAGCAAACCTCCCGGTTGCCTAGGTCAAGAGGGTCGTCCCTGTTACTCAGCTGGCGTCCCAGCCCAGGGCCTCTCCTGTGGGGCAGCCAAGACCACGACTGGAGCGGTGCCTCTCACTTACACACTGGGCCCTGGCTGGGCTTGTGGACATCCTCTCTCACTATTTCTGTCTCTCTGTGTCTCTCTGACCCCTGTCTTTGTCTATCTCTCTCTGTCGCTCTGCCTGTCTCTCTTTTTCTCTCCCTATATGTCTCTGTCTTTGTCAATCTCTTTCTCTCTCTCTGTTTCACTCTGTCTATCTCTCTGTGTGGTTTCTCGGCTTGGCGCCCTCAAAACCCAGACTTCTGACTTGGAGTCTCCCAGAGCGAGGGTTCTGAGAGAAGCGGGCACAGCTGCCTGACCTCTTCCATCAGAGCCTCAGAAGTCACCCGAGGCCACAGAGGCTCACGCAGCATCAAGGGGAGGGAGCATAGACCCCACTTCTTGGCTGGAGGATTGTCAAAGAATTTGCGGGCATGTTTTAAAACCACCGGGCTTCCAGATGCCCCAGGGAGTCACGGTGGTCCACAGGAAGAGGAATCTCCATGAGACCCAAGATGCTGATGGTCCAAAAGCCCCACACATCTCCCACTCTTGGCCAGTGCAGCAGGACCCTCACCCCAGGACGGAGCCGGACCTGAGAGGGCAAAACAAGTTTCAACGGATCCTCTCCTGCTCGCACACGGCCTCCATGATCCGCGGGGCAGCTTCCAACCTCCTCTTCTGTTGGGAGGTGACATCCTCCAGCTCCCCTCCCCACCCCGCTCTGCTGACAAACAAGATTTGCAGAGAGAGGAGTGAAAACCACATCAGTTTAAGTGAGTTGAAAAGGAACAAATATGTCTGTGTAAAGTAACACCTACTCAGGCTGAAATTTTGTAAAAATATTTCCCAAAAAGTGGGTTTTGCTACAAATATGAGAAAGACCATCTCAGAGAGGCTGAAACAATAGTGGCATTTAGTGGTGTCACAGAAGAAAAAGCCAGAGCTGGTGGCCTAGCTCAATGACACCATCCGAGCCAGACATGTCCTGTCCTTCCATTTCATTCCCAGCACAATGGCTTTTAATCCTCATGCTGTCACCTAGTTGCAAAATAGCTCTCAGAGCTCCAGGCATTGCACCAGCATCCCAAACTGGAAGGAAAGGATAGGAGAAAAACACTAATGAGACTCCAACTGATTTCCTTTTACCTCTCATCATGCAGAACAGGGTCCCATGTACCCCTTAGAACAATCAGTGGCAAAGGAAACAGGTATTGCTGTGACTAGTTTAGACCAAAGGGGCATGGGAAGCCTACCTTCTCTGAGATCAAGGTCTCTCTGTCTGCTACATAAATAAAAATTTGGGTTCTTCTGGTGGGAAAGGAAATGAGGAAGAGACACTAAGAAGGAAAAGTGTCTTCTATGGGGGTTCCCAGATATTTCAATGCTTCCTGTTTCAGGCAGGGTGTATGTTTGGAGTTCCTAAATAAGGTCAAATCTCAATTGTCTTTGGAATTAGAGAAGGAAGAACGTGAGTAGGCAACAGTAGCCCAATATTTGAATCCCTCAACCCACATATTCTTTTTGAGATCTAAGAACATAAAGAAAGATGATATAATGAATTTCTACCCAGTCACCACACCCCAGAACCCTGCTGATGCGTTGCTATCTTCCCAGCCCCTCTCCAGCAGGTAAGATGAGTGCCAGGTGGATGGAGACAGGGCCATAGCAGAAGGAGAAGGAGGAGAAATGGCCCGGGGGATCGACCAGCTGCAAGAAGATATGCAACGGTTGAGAGCATGTGGAATTACTGGTCTCCGAAGCTGGTCAAAGCTGTCACTCACTGAGTCCATGAGTTTCATAGCGTTAGATTCCATTTGACCTTGAGGAGAGTTTCACGTCACATGGAGGTCATGAGTCCCTCCAAGATCTCTCCTCCTTCTTCAGAACCCAGTCTCACTCAACTGCCCAGCAAAGCCTGGCTGGTCTCCCCTTGGGCCTCATAGCCTGTTGTTGGTACCTCCCTTCTGGTACTGATCCCCTGAGAAAGGGCCTCCATCTCATCAGCAAGATCACCCACCAGGCACTTGGGAATGTGGTCTCCTCTCTAAAGATTCACAGTGCACTGGCCCAAAGTGTCCAGGCCTTGCTCTGGAGCCACTGGGTTTACCCCAGTTCAAGGTATCTGGACAGAGCAGGTGTTCTCACAGCACCTGCTCTTCTGCCAGGAGAAAGCATCTACGCGAGGCAAAGCCAAACCACCTCCTGCAGGCAGGTTCTCATCCTCCATGGTGCAGCCACAAATGGGGTGCCAAGTCACCCACAAACTTGCCAAGTCCAAAAGCCCTCCTGCTCCCGTCCTGTTAGTTCCCCATCATTCCTGCTCCTCTGCTCTCTGACCCTCCACCCTTGGGAGGAGCACCTCACGTGTGCAGGTACCAACTCAGCACAATGCAGCACACTGCATTCGACTGCAATGCAGCACAAAGCAGGTTAGAGATGCCGCTTCCTCTCCCTGTCCTCTTCTCCCAGCTCATCTTACTGAGGATGGAGGTATCACCCGGGACTAATCCTCAACCACTCGTTCTCTGAAAATGTGGGGGTGTTTTTCCCAGATCTTGCTTTGATCTGTTCATTCCCAGCAGTCACAATCATGGTACATCTTTCAGCTAGAATATTGGACATCTTAGCAGCATATCCAGAATCTCTACTTTTCTTTTTTATAATTTTTCCCTCTTTATTGATATTCTTTATTTGGCGAGACACCCTTCTCATACTCCCCTTTTAGTCTTTAGACATAGCTTCCTTTAGTTCCTTAAGCATATTTTAAATAGCCAGCTTAAAATATCTGACTAATAAGTTCAATGTCCGGGCTTCCTAATGAATAATTTCTATTGTTGGCCTTGTGTATGAGCCTTCTTTTCTTGTTTCTTTGCATGCTTCCTGTTTTGTTGTTGTTGTAGTTGTAACTGTTGAAAATGCATTTTAAATAATCTAATGTGGCAACTCTGGAACTCTGATTCTCCTCCCCTCCCTAGGGTTCATGTTGCCATTTGTTTGGTGACTTTTCTGAACTATCTGTAAAAACTGTATTCTTTGTCGTATGTGGCCACAAAGTCTCTGTTCCATTAGTTTCCCTTAGTCAGCTGATGACGGCACAGAGATTTCTTTAAGCACCTGGAATCAATAAGCGCCCCAGTCTTTGCCAAGGGGCTACACACTTGAGGGCCAGCCTTCAACACTCAGCTGGGCAGCTTACAACTTTGCCTTAGCCTTCACTTCCTGCTGGCACAGGGCCTTAGAGTCAGCCAGAGATGAGAGCTGAGAGCCTCTCAGGTCACTTCTGAGCATGCACACAGCCCCAGGCATGTGCACAACCTTGCGTATGCATAACAAACCACCCAATCTAGTTTAAAACAATACCAGCTTGTCTACTGTATTTCACAATTTCCTGGGTCAGGAATTTGGGAGGACTCAGCTGGTAACTATCAGATGGGGTGTTTCCTGAGGTTACAGGAAGATGTCAGCTGGGGCTGGAGTCATCTGCAGGCTCGACTGGGCCGGATGTCCCCGTGACTCACCCACCTGGCCGGCTGTTGATGCTGGCTGCCAGCTGGGCCCTCAACAGGGCTGCTGAGCCAAGATCCTCCATGTGGCCTCTCCCTGCGGCTTGGATCTCCAGAGCATGGACACCTCAGAGGGCCCTGACTTCTTATTTGGGAGCTCGGAGCCCAAGAATGAGGGCTTCCACAAAAGTGGAATGAATGCTTGGCTTTTTATGACTAGCCTAGGAAGTCACAGAGCACCACTACAGCCAATCTCTATCCATTAAAGCAGGCAGGAACCTGCCCGGATCCAAGGGGAGGGGACAGAGACACCCACCCTCCATGACGGGAGGCCTGCCAACAACTTGGTGCTACGTCTTCAAACTGCCCTGCATGGAAGACACCTCTCATCCTCGAGTTTCTGTGTTAGTGTTACCTGCCCAGAAAGGCCATCTCTGGATTGATCCCAGTCTATTAGTCTCTGTCTCCTTCCTGGTTTATCTCCATCCTGAAGCATGGCATCACTACATTCTCTTGCTTGCATCTGTTCACTTCTAGTTTTCTCCCTTATCATTTTTTTCGTGGGAAGGAAGAGGTAGGACAGGGATCTTGTCTGCTTGTTCAGCCTTGTCCTCCCAGGCCAGGAGCACAGTCGGTGCTCAGTTAAGGTACGCAGAAGGCACGGAGGCCTATGTCCCCACGTATTGTGGCGTGCTATGATAATCCATTGAGGACACTTTTGAACTCAAGTCTGGCGCACACGTAGCCCCCCTGAGGATTTCCCTGTCCATATGTGGAATCACTAAAGGTAATTGTGCAAATCCCAGCACAGGGATTGAGGCAGGTCAGATATGCTTCACTGCTTACTATGCAGGCTCTTCACTCAGTGCAGGCTTGAATAGCAGGATTTGTCTTATATTTTACACAGAAAATAACCCAGTATTCTGTTTCTACCCTCCTGCCAATCCCATCCTCCCTGTCCCATTTTAGACCTCATATATGATGTCCCTGCTTTCGGAAAGGTATTTATTTCCCCAGGTCTAGGGCCATCTGTTCCATCACATCCCCTGCTTCCAGGGCAAGAGTCCCTCCCAGTTGGTCTGAAAACTTCCTCCCCCTTCTCACACAGTCCAGGGAGCTCTCCTGGGAAGCATATGGGTGCATGAGGACTGAAGCTGTGACCATCCACTGGTGAGGAAATGAGATTCACACCCAGAGGACAAGGGTCTTCTAGAGGCAGGACATAGAAAATAATTTTCTTCCAGACCAGCTGCAGACCGCAGAGCTGAGATGGCCTAGTTCTGACAAAGGGGATAAAATCCATCCCTTTCCAATTTCCTGCTCAGCACCATGCTTCCCTGCTTCCCTGCTCCCCTGAGTTCAATGTTTCCGAGAAGACCAATTGCTTCCAAAACTAAACCCAAGGCCAGTTTTCACCCTCAAGTGGATTCAATTATTTCTGAACATCTGATGATCTTGGGGACCCCTCCCTTCTGCCCACCCAGATAGAACTTGGGTTAAGCTTCACTGAGACTCAACAAAGCACAAAAAGGAGGTGATTTCTCCATGAAAGGGTTCACTCCATGCCCAGGTCATGCCATCCAAGCCTCACGTTGTGTACGGCCAGTTGGAGGTACAGCCACACCTCACCCTGGGGACAGATGTGCCAGAGTCTTTTTCCATGTGGTCACTGTTTTCCTTTGTGGTATCCTCCATCTGAGACTCACAGTCTCTTTCCAGAGGCCAACATTTTGTCACCACAAAGATCAAAGATCTATCACCATCTGGTCAGAAACAGGCAGCATTTCAGTGCTGTCAAGGGCAGGAAGACGTGTCCACAATTAGACAGTCATCAATGCCAATTCACGAGGGCTGGCATCTCCAAAGAGAAAGTGCATCCATCCTTCTAATCTCCAGAGTTTCAAAATTGTCCATGATGGGCTTCCCTGGTGGTGCAGTGGTTGAGAGTCCGCCTGCCGATGCAGGGGACGCGGGTTCGTGCCCCGGTCCGGGAAGATCCCACATGCCGCGGAGCGGCTGGGTCCGTGAGCCATGGCTGCTGAGCCTGCGCGTCCGGAGCCTGTGCTCCGCAACGGGAGAGGCCACAACAGTGAGAGGCCCGTGTACCGCAAAAAAAAAAAAAAAAAAATTGTCCATGATGGATGGTGTCTTTGAGGCTAAACCTGTGAGTGAGCTGACAAAGAGAAGCCCCGGTTTGCACAGTCATGCACAATGACATCCAAAAGCCACCAATGATTGTGCAGAGATCGGGTTCTTGGGGGTGGGCCTGAGATGCATGGGATCCTGGGGGACTTGGGCTCAGAGTGACGGCTCCCTCTGAGGGCCTGCGAGACAGGTTCTCAGCAGCCAGCCAGCCCTTAGTTTTCTTCCTAAAGATGCTTTGACCTTCCAGTGACACAGCTAAGGCCCAAGGGAGGGTGGGAGAGGAAGTGTCCGTCTCTCCAAGGGGCTAGACAGGGCTTTACAACAAGTTATTCTTCCATCTGAGATGATTCTCAACTTTGGGAAGATCTGCTGGAGATGCTGTTGGAGAAGTGTTTGATGGCCAAGTCATGGGTGGACATGGGTGAGGATGGGGGAAAATTCTCTCTGGATCGGATATGCCTTGGGTCCAGGCCAGGTGGGGAAGCTTAGGTGGTTTGCTATGCAGCCAAGCCCTTTCCTTGGGGGCGATCCCCCAACAAGGGGAGGATGGGCTGTGACTACAGCGACCTGCCTGCAGCCCATGTCCCCGAGGCCGGCAGAGAACAGCCCTCAAGGTGGCAGTCCCTGTATGCAGACACTCCTGCCCACGAGAAGGGTCAGCCTCTCTGGGACCTCCCTCAAACAGGGCAGCAGCCTGCACACAAGACTTCCAGCAAGTCTTGATCAGAACCCTGTACCAGAGCATCTCAGATTCAGCTCCACCCTTCGTCAAGTTTTCCCAGGCTGGCATGGTTCCTCCATTGAAATTATGAGATCTCCTGTAGCCAACTGTGTTTGGGAAATGCTGGGAGTATCCCATTAGGCTTCACCCCTCAGAGTGGTTGAAACTGGAGCAGCTGACAGCATGAGCACTGGCCAGGGCGGGGCAACGGAAACCGTGTATTGATGTGAAAGTGGTCTGGCCACCCTGGAAAGCATCTGGCAGTTGCTTAAGAAAGGAAGCACTCACTTCTTCTGTGTGCAACAACTCCCTGCCCCCACCCCCACCCCACAAGGAATTCAACCAGGATAAATGAAAACACAGGTAGCCTGGGGTGAATTCACATTGGAGATGCAATCCCCTGCAGAGCCCACTTTCTTCCTCTCGTTCCACAAGGGAGAGAAAAGATGCCAAAAATGCAAAAAGTTTGTAAAGAGATGGTTCCCCACGTCTCTGGCCAGCGCTGTCCCTTCTCCTGGTGCTCCTAGGATGCCCATGATACCAGAGCCTTCTCAGACCTGGATGAAACCTGCTGTCAGAGGTGGTAAGATTCCAGCACACAGGCTCTTAGCCCTGAGGACATGAGCTCCTCCTGGTGGGTGCTGGCACCATCCCAGGGAGGAGGCCTTCCCACCTCCCTAAAGCTCACTCCTGAGAAGATGGAGCCCTCAGTGAGACGGAGGGCCATTCCCTGGGCCCCTGGGTTCAGGCCATCTGGGTAGAATGGCCCCCGGCAGGCCCAGTCTTTCTCAGCACTGATGAAAGGAGGACAAGGAGGAATGTTCCAGTGAAGGGAATCTTGCTTCAGGAACCAGAAGGGGCAAGTCAAAAGCAGCAGGAGCAGCAAACCCTCTGAAAGGCAGCATCTGGCAGGATTGCCATATTCATTCCCTCGTTTCACAAACAGCACGTGCCTTTGCATATAAAAATGGGGCGGGGCAGGAAGAAAAGAGGGGACCTGATTCCAACTCGGGCTAGCTGCGGTTTCACACAATTGGTAACTGTGCAATGAAAATAAACATGTAAAACATCTATGCCCCAAAAGCGTGCTTTTCACAGACCACAGGATGAATCTATTTTCTGCTCTGAACGAAGAATACATTACTACAAGTTGATATTTATAAAGGGGAACAACACTGCATGCGGTCCCATCATGGGGATCCTCTTGGCTTCCAGGACTCTTTGGGGGTGGGGACCAACAGGGACTTCTCTCCAAAGCAGGATGGGCATCCCAGGGGTGGGGCAGGTACCTGAGCCCTACATCTCTTCTGGAAAATACATTTAGAGTGATTGCTTCCTCCTCTCTGCACTGGATTTGTTCCAGAGCAATCTTTTGCTTCGTTCTGCATCTCTGCAGTGACCAGAGATGCTGCCTGCCGCATCCGTACTAAAAATCGTCGTGACTCTGGCCCTCTCAGCCTTAAGTCCATTAACACATCCACAGGGCGGCTTTGCAAACCACTTTAGTTAGCGAGAAAGGAAAACAGTTTTCTGCCTGATAGGAGTAGCTCCACACTGGAATAGGCCCACTCTCCGCCCATTTCTCATGAAATACATCCAAGAACAGGGATTCTTCCTTCAAATCCAGGTGCGCGGCATTTATAGCCTGTGAAAGGTAATATAGGTACTTCAATGTTCTGTCTGAACTAAGAATATTTGTGGTTGAAGAGGAAAAGGCTACAGATGGGAAGGTTCTTTATTAAATATTATTATATTAGAGGGGGAGAATATTTTGAGGATGTCAGAATTTAATCCTGCTCGAGTGTCACCCACCACTTTCATGTTACTCACTACAGGCATCAGAGAAAATAGCCGTTTTTCTGAACTTGACATTATATACCAAGAATCCCAATACAGTATTGTATACCGAAACCCAGTCCGTATTAAGTCTGGCGGAAGCAAATTCATCTCAGAGAGCTCTTGGAATGTGACAGTTTGAACAGATTGTGGTTAACAGATGGAAGAAATCACCATCTGATTTTGACATGATGCGGGGAAATAGAATCTGATGAACAATAATTAGAGAAGCCACATACAGCCACATACAGAGAAGACTAGGTTTAAACAGTGAGTTCACTGTAAATCAGAAAAGGTTTAAGCATGGAATGGGGAAGAAACCTCTGAGAAAGCAGGCAAATGAATTCTGAAATAGAAAAGAACTATTCCAAAGGCTCACTGTCTTTCTAGAAGACTGTGTGCTAATGTGCAACATTTCACACCTGGTATCTTCTAAGGTTCTCAAAGAATCCCTGAGCTCAACATATTAACTGTTTCTCTAAAGTTTAAAACTCACCAAAGGATGCACAGTGTGCCTCGGGGTACATAGCTGAAGGGGCTACAGAAGGGGGCGTCACCATATTGGTAGCCTTTTTGTCCTTCAGGTGGGTATTTGCTATGTTCTTTTTCAGTGCTTTTTGTATGCTTGAACTATGTCATGGTAAAGTTCATCCCAGTGCACGGCCCCACACATGTGCTCAGTTGAAACAATGTCGTTAGTCGTTATTAGGTTTGTACATTTTGGGGGGCCATGCAGCTTGTGAGATCTTAGTTCCCCGACCAGGGATTGATCCCAGGCCCTCGGCAGTGAGACTGCAGGGACCTAATCACTGGACCGCCAGGGAATTCCCTGGGTTTGTACGTTTAGGTGATTGTCCTGGTAACATAACTGAACTCTTGCAGACTCTCGGGAAAATCCTTTGTTTGGGTGTTTGTGGCTCCAGAATCTGGACGGAGCCCAGAGGAGGAGGAAAGGAGCAAAGATGTGCCCAGCGCAGCGTGTAAGCACGTGAGTGAGGCGCAACGGAGGTGATGCTTCTCTGGACTTGTAGGAGCTCGGAGCCCGAGACTTCTGAAAGTATGATGGAGGCTTGCAGCTAAATAAACAAAGCCCCAGTTTCACCTGGCAGGCAAATGCCTTGAGTCATTAAGTAGTATTAGGTACATTTAATTTATTGAATTACAAACACATGCGACATGAGACCATCCGTATTATACCTAAAGAGCACGTGGAAACCAAAAACATAAATACAAGTATCCTTGTAAGTACGAGTTTAAATTTTCTAGGTGATCAGATTGCTCGGGGAGTGCACATGGGGGTGGGGTGTAGGGATCCTGTCAGGAACGCAGAACCACGGGGGTGACGTGTGCCACGATTTCACCTCTCGCTGTGCCAGCTGAGAGTCTGAGGAAGGCCACTGTCTCAGAAGCCCAGGGAGGGGCAGGCCCTGGGAAGGACAAATGGGATGTGAAGGCGAAGAGTGCAGACAAGCTGGAACCCAGATCCAGTATTGATCCACATGCTGCCCTTTCTGTCTCCAAGATACCAGACTCAGCAATGTGGGTCATCTCAGAGCAAATCATGCACCCAGCCCAGGGGATGGAGAAGCCGAGGGAGGATCTGGCTGATGCTGGAGCAGCTGCAGGCCTGACCGCTCCCCACCCCCACCCCATCCCAGCAGCCACACCAGCATCTGGTTGGCCCTGCCCCCCTCCCCTTCAAGCATGCGATGTCTCCATGATTTACTCCCTGCTTCCACACAGAGCGGCCCACCATAACCCTGCGCAATGTGGGGAAGCTTAGCTAAGGGCACTCCATAGCTGTCCATCACGTCGCCCTATCCCACAGCCCAGGGGAGCCCAGCCTAAGAGCCATGTCCCAGACTCATGCCACACCCACAGCTCTTGACCCACACCATGCTCCCACACACAATTAGCTCTAGGAATCTTTCCCGGTGGGTAAAACAGACCCGCACCTTCAAAGGCAGAGGATGGCCAAGCCAGCCGCCTAACTCGGTCAGCCCAGTCCTCATTCTTACAGATGAACAGACAACCAAGAGTTACTGGGCACCTGGGAAAACCCACAATAATGAGAGAGAGGAACTGACTGACTGTGGAGAAACCCTGATAACTCAAGCACGGAAGAGAATGTCACAGAAATTCTAAGTAGATTCCTCAGATGTTGGAGAAGCTACTGAAATCATAAAAAGGGACAAACTGCTGTTGAAATAATTAGGTATTTAGGAGAAGTGTAGTGGTGTCTGCAATTAGAAATGCATGTTTCAGGGGCTTCCCTGGTGGCGCAGTGGTTGAGAATCCACCTGCCGATGCAGGGGAGGGGGGTTCGTGCCCCGGTCTGGGAAGATCCCACATGACGCAGAGCAGCTGGGCCCGTGAGCCATGGCCGCTGAGCCTGAGCGTCCAGAGCCTGTGCTCCGCAAAGGGAGAGGCCACAACAGTGAGAGGCCCGCTTAGCGAAAAAAATAAAAAAGAAAGAAAGAAAGAAAGAAAAGAAAGAAATGCATGTTTCAAAATGAGACAGATTAATGGCTGGACACCCAGATGAATGGATGTGTGGACACAGAGTGGTCACATGTCAGTGGTGGAATTTGCGGTAGGTATTCATGTGTTCGCCATCCAGTTCTTGAAACTTCTCTTTTTGGAAGTTTTCATGTGAAAGTGTAGGGGAAGAAATGAGCCACCATTAGCCTGGGAGAAGAGGTAACAATAGTTGAAACAATTGTTACCTCTTTCAACTATTTCAACAATAGTTGAAAGAGGTAACAATAGTTGAAAATAGTAACAATAGTTGAAATAGTTGTCAGTAATTTTGGAACCTTGAAAATGCATGGATGAGTAGTGGTACCAACTTAACAGAGAGAGGCGGTCAAGACAGTTTTGGCATAGAACCCAGGAAAGTCTCGGGATTCAGAGACCTCTGAATGTGGAGGTGACCAATAACTGGAGAACTGGGCGAAAATCTAAGAAGCAGTGAGACTCCCACATCCACTCCCCATTCTGTTATCTTCTGTCCTCTGCGATGCCACGGACAGGGGAAGGCAGGGGCACAGAAGTAGAAATCTACCGTGGGAGACAAGAAAACCCTCCGGGCCTTCTCTGCCCCAGCCTGAGAACAGGCAGTGGGCTTATCCCCACCCTGTCTAGGCAGGAGATCAGAGGGTCCTTTCCCAAGGGAATAAACAGCCAGAGAGAAACGATTTCTTGGCACAGAAAGCCAGGGTCCCAGAGAAGTGAGTGGTGCCTGCCCAAGTACTCTGCAGTGAAGTTCTCAAAGGAAAGTCAGGAATCCCTGGGCTGAAAGAAAGAAAGAAAGAAACCAACCCACGTAGGAAAAGGAAGTTGGAGGAAATAGAGACAATCACATAGCATTCAAAAGTTCCCCCAAAAACTAAAATTAAGACCTTCAGAGAAAAGATGATAGTGTATCCATGAAATAAAAACGAGATACTATAAAAAAAGGAAACTTCAACAGTAAGAATAAGTTCTTGGGAATTAAAATTCACGTAGCCAAAATGAAAAAGGTAACAGAAGGGCTTGAAGAAAAAGTGGAGGGAATCTAAAAGTAAACAAAAGGGAGAAGGATGGATAGTAGAAGGAAGAAGTTAAGAAAATTAGAGAATCAATTCACGAAGATTAACATCTGAATAATAGGAGTTATAGAGAGAGAAAAATCAGAGGAAAAGAAATTAGTTAAGAATTAATTCATAGAGTTTTTCCAGAGTGATAAAACATGAAAAACACCCACATCTAGGCATGTCATGAAATTTCAGAGAACCAGGGACAAAGAGCAGATTCCAACCAGTTCCAGAGAGAAACAGGCCACGACAGAGTTCTGAGAATCAGGATGGCCATCATCCACGGCACCAGGAGCTGCCATAGAAGAAAGCAAGGCCTTTCAAATGTCCAACCTACAATTCTGCTCTGACCACGCATCTCACTAAGGCCACTGGTGGGTAAGAGAGTGCTCCAGCAAAAGGAAGGAGCCAGCTAAGAAAGCGAGACGTGGGCCAACTGCATAGGGGAGCCAATCTGGGGGAGAGGCAGTCTGGACCAGCAACAGGAGGACCCGGGCCTGTTTCATGCCAAGATTGGGAACAGACGGCAGCCGGCTCTGAGAAGCACATCTCCGGGAAGAAATGGGGTCACGAGAAATGAGCAGCATCTAATGGAACAGAAAATCTCTGTTATGCGGGAGGCATATGTGCTCAGAAGGAAAAAGCATCAGAAATTCTGGGAAAACAAAAGGGGGAAAACAGCAAGCTGAGCTGTGGCATGAATTGGAGGAATGAGTAAAGGGCAAAAGGACAGGGTGTGCGCCTCCTGGCCTCGGGGACATTTTCCTTCGAGGTCAGACCAGTAGCCCAGGACGACATTTCTCTCCCCGGAATGGTTCTGTCCGTCACTCATTCTTCGGGGAATGACAGCTACGGACTTGTGATCACATACATGTCCCTTCTGGTTATTCTGTTTTTTCAACCAACCTATATAGATCCCAACACAGAAAATTCAAAATGTAAAAAATAACCCCATGGGGCTTCCCTGGTGGCACAGTGGTTGAGAATCCACCTGCCGATGCGGGGGACAGGGGTTCGTGCCCCAGTCCGGGAGGATCCCACGTGCCGCGGAGCGGCTGGGCCCTTGAGCCATGGCCGCTGGGCCTGCGCATCCGGAGCCTGTGCTCCGCAACGGGAGAGGCCACGACAGGGAGAGGCCGCGTACTGCAAAGAAAAATAAATAAATAAAAAATAACCCCATGACAAGTGGATGGGGAAAAGAGAAGGTGGAATAGTGGGAGGAGTGGGATGGGCTTTTATTTCTCATTTCAATCAAATGAAACAGCTTAAAATGAGTGAGAAAAATAAACACTCAAGCCCAGCATTTGACAATAAACAGACAACTGATAGAAGACCTCAAATAGCACACATATTTTTTAAATTTAGGGGGCAACAAGAGACGTGGGGGTAAGTGGATGCAAAGTCATCTCTCATCCCAAGAAGCCATTAGCTACCGTCTAACGCTGATAAACCAGGAAACAGAAACATAGCACCTTCTGTTAGAGTTTACGGAGGTCATTAAGAGAATCCAAAATTGGTTTCTCTGGGGCTTGAAATAGGAGGCAGGGTGAGAATTTTCTTTAAAATGTACTTCTATGTGGTTGGATTAAACTGTTTTTACCCTGTCCGTGTGTTACTTTGATAGCTGTTTACAATGAGTTTTAAAAGAATGAAGTAGGGGGCTTCCCTGGTGGCGCAGTGGTTGAGAGTCCGCCTGCCGATGCAGGAGACACGGGTTCGTGCCCTGGTCCGGGAAGATCCCACATGCCGCGGAGCAAGTAGGCCCGTGAGCCATGGCCGCTGAGCCTGTGCGTCCGGAGCCTGTGCTCCGCAACGGGAGAGGCCACAACAGTGAGAGGCCCGCATACCGCAAAAAAAAAAAAAAAAAAAAAAAAAAAAGAATGAAGTAGGGCTGTATGTGTGCACATTGAATGGTGTCCATGAGTGAATTGCAGAATGAAATTTAATTGTACAGTCCCATTTACAAATAAATAACAGAAAGCAAGAGAGATAAATTCATACCAGAACTTCTAAAAGAATATGTGCATATTTACATGTTTGTTTGAGGGGGAACAAGGCCTGGAAGAAAAAGCACCAAAATGCTAAAATGATTGTGCTACAAAATGGGGGGAAAAGGAGGGTTGCCATCTCTTATTTTGTTTACTTCTACTTAATTTGACTCCTTTCGAGATGTTTGCATAATAACTTTAAAGCATAAATAGATGCAGTTCTACACTGTAGAGGGCTTTCTGTTGAAACTAGGTTTCACTAGCATCTCCTTCCGAATGTCTCATTTACTCTTGCCTTTTGCCTCAATAGTAGAGAATTTCGTCTTGATTTTGGTTAAAACTGAACCTTTGCAAACACACTCTCTTTCAAGATGATTTTGGTTCTGTCAAATAAAACACCACTGAGCACTTTGCAAGCAGGCATGAAATGCTGGCATTGGGGAGGGCTGTCCTGTCGCTGGAGGGGAGCATGTGGACAGCCGCACGGTGGAGGGTTTGATGGTCTCATAATGCTTAGACAACGGCCTGATTTGAAAACAGTTTTTATGTCTGTAACAAAAATGAAAATTCTTTAGATTTCTGCTAGCAATTCCGGAGTTCTTAGAGAAGGATCTTTCAGTTCAACTTCTTCATATAATCTTTCAAAACTGGATCATAGCAGGATCATCAAGTTGTTGTCACTTGTGGGCATGTGGTGTTTTCATTCAGAGTGGACTATTTCCTCTATCCTGATGGGGAAATAAACAACACAGTATTCTCAGCATTCAGTGAGTGCCTCCAACAGATGTGATGAAAGTGAAGCTTGGAGATGCTGTGAGAGGAATGCTGTCAATCTCCAGAAGGCCTAAGTCAACAGTCGTAGACAGAGAAACCATGGGGATAGAACAATGGCAATGAAGTCCTCAACTTTTCTCTTTGTAGACTAATTCTCTGCACCTTCTAAATCCCTGATTAATCAGAGGGGATTCTGGATCACAGAGTTCCCTGTCCCCAGGGTAGTCAAGGTGGGCATGAGATTGAGGGGCTGCCTGCAGTTCTCGGGGCAGGCGGCTTACCCATCACGTGGTCTGATCAGTGCCTGGTTTTGCACAAAATCTTCTGACACATCTGTGTGTAGAGAGGCACCACCAGGAAGTCCCAACACCAGGGTCCAAATCCTGCCTTAGAAGGACATAACCAGTGAAGAATGAATGAAACCGACCTGACCCACTTTCCTGTCTGACAAATGAGGCCAGCATACCCTGCCTGCATGTTTGTATTGGGAAGCCCGAGCCCTGGGGTGTCAGGAACACAACTCCACCCGTCAGTGCCTCTACCCATCAGGAATGCTCCAGTGGAGGTGGGACGCTCACCCAACCCTCTAGCAAGAGCTGAGTGCACCACCATTTTTAACTACATAACCCTTTTCTTCTTTTTTCGCATTTTGTATTTTTGACTGAAGTATAACTTATGAACATAAGAGTACAGAAGTCCTCAGGGAAGAACTCAATGAATTTTGGCATATGTATATACTCGGCTGACCACCACCCGGGTCCAGAGAGTGAATGTTTCCACCCCCTGTGGTATACAGACAGAACATATGGTGTGGGCTCTTTTGGGTCTGAGTTCTTTCTTTTGGGTGGAGCTCCTTCCTTTTTCACTGCTGAGTAGTATTTCATTGTGGGAGTATACCAGGATTCCTTTGTCTTTCTACTGTTGATGATCTCTTGGATTGTTTCTAATTTGGAATTATAACAATAGAGCTGCTATGAGCATTGTTGCACCTGTGTTTTGGTGATCAAATCCATTTAATTTTGTTGGGATTATACCCAGGAGAGGAAGTGCTAGGTTACAGAGCATATGTACGTTTAGCTTTAGTAACCCTGTGGAATATTTTTCCAAAGCAGCTATTTCATTGTGCACTCCCACTAGCAATGCATGAACGTTCCAGTTGCTCCACATCCTCACCAACGCTTGGTACTCTTGATTCTAGATATTCTAGTGGTTGAGTAGTGTTCCACTTCCATTTTTTATGGCAGTAATTACACTAGAGTGTGTACGGCAGTTTCTAATTGTCCACCCACATCTAGTTCCCCTTCCTTAATGTAGTAGACTTTCAGCTGGGCACACAGTCACTCAGTGAGCAACTACACGTCTAAACCTTCCCTGAAGCTACATGTGGTCCCAGGACTGAGTTCTGGTCAATGGTGTGGACAGGGGTGATCCGTGCCACTTCCTGGACTATTGCATTGCATGAGCGTGCCCTTCCTCCCTCCGGATGGATGGAATGGCAAAGCTACCTACAGTCACGGTCTGGTCCTCTACCTCTGGCAATGTTACATGAGAAGTAAATAACTCCTATCTTGGGGAAACCACTGTGTTTTATGTCTCTTTATTGCAGCAGGAAACGCTGTCCCCAAAAGAATGCACTGTGATGACTCGGTTACCCTCTGACTCTAATATAGCTGGATGGGGTTTTCGTCTGCTAAGCAGCATCTGTCCACTAGTCACCCAGCCCTGAGGTTCTGTGAGATTATTAACCACACCCCAGCAAGGACGTAAGCAGGTGGCTCAGGTCTGACCGCTGGTGGTTCTCCAGCCCTGTCCAGGGCTTTAAGTTCATGGGACGGGCAGGAGACCGAACAAAGCCAACCAAAGTCCTTCCATGGGACGCGTAGTCTGGTGAGAAAGAATCTTTGTCATCATTTTGAACTGAGGCTGCCAGTGGCCTTGTGGCAGGAGGGTGAAACCAACACCCAAGCAGAACCAGAGTCAATAAGAGAGAAGAAGGAAAGGAGCCAGTGAAAGGACGAAGGCCACCAATGGTATCTCAGCCCCTGGATCTAGCTGTACCCGCAGTACCTTTAAATGTAAGTGAGCCTAGAGTTTGAGCTGAACTTATGTCACTTGCAACCAAGAGTCCTGTCTCCTTCATTAATGCAATAAACATGTTTGAGGGTAATTTTATACAAGCATTGTGCTAGATGCAGGGGATCCAAAATCCCTTCCTTTTAAAATGGTAATTCTTAATCTGGATAGACTTTGAAGGATCCATACGGATGGAATCCACGGGAAAAAAAGAACTACGTTGCCTCCCCACCCCACTAATCTCTAACTGACATTAAGCAATTTTATTCAAATATCAATGCAGGCAACAGAACGCAGTCATGTTAGCCAAATGTGCAACCTCCGCCCGGCAGAAATCACAGATATTTTCACATCACATCTCAAAATACTGGGCAGCTTTGTCACGACTTCAGAATTACTAGTTATCAGGCTTGCTGCTAGAGCGTGTTACTCGGTGTGTAAATAACAAAGCAAATGGATCACATTTTGAGATATTTTGATAACTGGATTTCAGTATAATAGGTTTCTGTTCTAATCCTGTATTTTACTTTATGCATTTCAAAGCATATTCCGAAAAGAGGTCAAGAGTTCACTAAGCTCTAGGAGCTCAAAATGAAGACCAGACTAAAAGAGAAACACAGCAAGAAACAATTGTAGCGAAGCCTGGTGCAGGTGTTGATTGAGAGCCATGCAAGATGACATCACAGCAGGAGGCAAGGCTCTGCTCTGCGCAGGGTGTGGGTGGGAGGGTGGGGTTGGAGAAATGATGCTCCAGCTGTAAAGCCTGATGGGCCTCTGCCAGAGGCCGGATATCACAGGGAAGTGCTGTGGCTCGAGCAGCTGGTGGCGTAGGTGGCCTTTGGGGGTCCGGAAGGCGTTGCTGTTGCAGGTCAGTTGAGGACACCAGCTCTGGTTAAAGTTAATGGTCAGCCAGGGCAGCAGGCCAGCATCCTGTTCTGCGTCCCCGATTTCCACTCTCCCTTGTTCCAACTGGGGTAGTGCTCAGCGACTTTCACCAACCCTGCTCTCAGGAATATTTACACTCCATGAATATGACAAAGGAAGCCTTGATAAACGATGCTTTTCATTTAGTGCTGGGGAAGAGTGTGCATGAGGCCTAGATTACACCCCTTAACCAGAGCGAGTTAGTACTTAGTGATCTGACAGCTAAAATACTGCTGGAGGCACACAGAACAATGAGGACAGCTCCAAGGGCTTCATTTATATGCTGCTGCTGGAATGCAGCTTTCAAGAGACGAGTGCTCCATGTTCCGTGGGGGTCCCAGGACAGCAATGGCACAGGAGGGTACCGGGGGCAATGACCATTCCGTCTCCAGCTGAAGAAGGTGCTCTGATAATGAGGTGCCCAGTGGAGACCCGTGAGGACCCTTCGTCTTATGGAGGCTGCCAGGAAATGGGCCTTCTCTGGAGTCGAGGAAGGAGCAGTGAGGGGTGGGGTGACAGTCATGCCATCAGCTGCCACAGGACGCTAACAGCGGACGCCTGGTCCCATGTATCCCAGGAGCACTTTTCGGTCACATTCAGAAGGTGGGAATGTAAGTTGGTGCAGCCATTATGGAAAACAGTATGGAGGGTCCTCAGAGAACTAAAAACAGAGTTACCGTATGATCCAGCAATCCCACTCCTCGGCATTTATCCAGACGAAACTCTAATTCAAAAAGATACGCACACCCCTATGTTCATAGCAGCACTATTTACAATAGCCAAGACATGGAAACAACCTAAATATCCATCGACAGATGAACGGATAAAGACAATGTGGTTCATATATACAATGGGACACTACTCAGCCATAAAAAAGAATGAAATAATGCCATTTGCAGCAACATGGATGCAACTAGAGGTTATCATACTAAGTGAAATAAGTCAGAAAGAGAAAGACAAATACCGTATGCTATCACTTATATGCAGAATCTAAATTATGGCACAAATGAACCTACCTGCGAAACTGAAACACACTCATGGACATAGAGAACAGACCTGTGGTTGCCAAGGGGGAGGAGGCTGCAGGTGATGGAGTGGGAGGTTGGGATTAGCGGATGTAAGCTCTTACATATAGGATGGATAAACAACAGGATCCTTCTGTATAGCACAGGGAAATATATTCAATATCCTATGATAAACCATAATGGAAAAGAATATAAAAAAGAATGCATATATATATATATGTATATATGTATAACTGAATCACTTTGCTGTACAGCAGAAATTAACACTACATTGTAAATCAACTACACCTCAATAAAAAAAATAGTTCAGATATGCGAGGGAGGGGATAAAAGGACATAAAAGTTTAAGAGAGATTACTCCTTGGCGGTAAAACTGAAAAAGTAAATAACTTTTGGTTTAAAAACAAAACAAAACAAAAGACATTTCCCCGGACCTGGAAGCAAGTGGGCAGAGGTTCCCCAGACATCACCTCAGCCTCCAGGGCCCATTTCTCTGGGGGCCACAGTCCTTTGCTTTGCCAGCCCACGTGCTAAGCCCTTGTTCACAGGCTTGGGCTCTGGGGCTGTACCCTTGGCTGCAGGTGAAATGCATAGGGCCAGCTCTTCTAGAAAACATTTCCTCCTTTGCTCAAATGCTCCCCGTGTTGGAGGTCTTTAAAACTTCTCCCAACCAACCACACACAGGTTCCACTGCCAACAAAGAAGCAAAGGTGGAGAAATGGGTGTTTCTCCTCATGTCCCTTGGGCCATGGTGGAAGCCCAGTGTAGTGTTGCCCTGTAAACTGACAGAGTTTCTTTTCATGTGGGATTTAAATATCATCTAGGCCGTCACTGTTCTCATCCACACACAGATGCATCAACGTTGGGACAGGAAATATAGAGAGACTTCACAAAACATGACCTAAGTATGCAAACATTTGGCATTTCTGGGGAAGCTGGGAGACAAATTGGTGCAGGGGATGTCTTTGATGTGTTTCAGTTTAGTATTGGAGGGGGGCAGGGAGTGGGTCAAAAGTGACACAAGATTACCATCCCTGTGCACAGGGTCCCTTTGGTTATTCTTCTGAAGGAGTTCAAAATGTCCCATAATAGAACATAAAACATCAACAAGAAGGGAAAGACAAACTGTGTCAGTTTGTGTGATCTGGATGAGTCCCTCCCAGGTGCTGGGTGGTGGGAAAGTGCTCTCATCTCATTGACTCCACCCCTATCTCCTTTATGCAAATGAGGAAACAGGCCAAGAGAGGTTTATTTTGATTGTCAAAGGTGCTGTAGCCGGAAGCATGGGCTCTGGGTCAGGCGTGCTCAGTCAGTCTCTTCTTTGCCTGGCCACCCTTTGCTTTGTCTGCAGAGCGAGCAGGCAGGGGTGCAGTGCCTTATTAAAGACAGCGTGGCATGGTCTAACAGCTGGGAGATGTTCCAGGGGTCAGCCCTTCTGCACGCCCCCTCCAGCAGTTTACCGTGGTGGTCCCAGAACCTGTCTAGACGCTGGCCCTGTAGGACGTGCTCCTCTGGCAGGCAGATCTGCCAGGAAGCACTCACAAGTGGGAGGAAATCGACTCTCTAATCTAATTTCCACCCATCTGTCCTCGTCCTGCCCTTCATAACCCCGCAGCGTAATCCTTCTTCTCGGACAGCTTTGCAAATATTTGGATTCTACCATCTTGTGCTCCACACATGGATCTTCCAGACTGAAGGCCCCCCATGTGTCAACTAATTCCATCTGTATTACCAACAACTCCTGAGGCCTGCTGGTGGCCGTCCTTAGACCTCAAGCAAGGCACGGTGTTCTGGATGAGTCACACTAGTGAAGAGCACAGGAGAGTACCCCCACCCCGCCCCAGCTCTGCAATACTGGCTTTTACCGATCCAAAGAACGGGTTCCTTCTTGGGGCCTAGGATGCTGTTAAAACAGCCCTGACCTAATCTCTTCCCATCAAGTTTTAATCCAAATTAGATGGTGAACACAGATTCACAGACTTCTCTCACTGGAAGACAGCATGGAAGGGACATCTCCCCCATGTCCTTCTCATAACAGTAGCCAACCATTAATGTGGGCCACATGGTCCTGGGGGCTTTACCCAAGATTCTCTCCTCCGTGCTCAGCAACCCCTGGAGAGATCCTCACCTTGGGAAGGGTGGGACAGGGCTCACAAGGTCACCCTGGAAGCATCAGAGCCAAGACTCAAACCGGAGTCGATCAGATTCCAGATTCCAGGTCATGATCTCTACCTACAGAGGGTAAGGGGGTGAGCTCCTAGCAACCCCTACCTGCACCCTTGGCACTAGCTTCTCCATCTTAGTTTTGCTGGCCCCGCGTCGGTGAACTGGCCCTAAGGCCTGCCTCTTGTACTGTCAGCATGGAAAGGCAACTGGCCCCTGAAGGGAGTGGGGCTCTCAGGCCTATTACTGATCATTTAGAAATGGCTTCATTTTAAAACTCTCACCCTGGCTCTCAGTGGCTTGTAGGCATTAGGAAAGTGGCCTCAGGTGCCCTGGGAGTGTGCAACAGAGCTCCCTGACTCCTACACATGGGGAAATCCTGGCTCGTTCATTGGGAACTGTACCCCTTTCTCTGGACAGCATCCCTCAGCAGGCCTACTGGCCAGGCCAGCCACCTCTTCCAGGCCTGTCACTTCTTTCTCCAGGGCAGAAAGGTTTGGAGCAGTCTTCGGAGGGTACCTAGGTCCTCAAGCCTGTGGGTTAGTATAAATGTGTGTCACCAGGGGTGTAGCAAATGGTGAACACGAAACAAACAGTTGGCATGGGGGCAAAGAGAAGGGCTGCAGCAAATCCTAGATTGGTACCAGCCTGCTTCACCCTGGAAAAATAGCAGGAGGTTTGGTTTGGAATATTCTTATACAAATCAGATTCGCTTGGAAGCAAAGGAGCAAGTGCCCTGGGAGCCCACATGCTTTGTTCACACAGTGTGCAGGTCAGGTCCCCAACACAGCTGCACCAGGGCCTGCGGGTTCAAGAAACCTTGGAGATTTGGGGGGTCCTGGAAAGGGTGGGGTCAGGTCAGGCTCCCAGATGAGGCAAGCTGCTCCATTAGCAGGTGGTGAGGAGGGGGTAAACTGGGCACTTCATCAGAACCTGTGTTGGACCCAGCAGAGAACTGGCCAGGGTAGGGGCTAGCCTCTGGGAGCCTGAGGGGTAGGAGACGAAGGTGGGAGGTGGGGAGGGAAGAGGACAGAGGGAAAGTGTGGAGGTGGGAGGGAGGTGAGGTGGGAGGTGGTAGGGGCCAGCGGGGGAGGTGGGCGGGGAGGAGTAGAGGAAGGTGAAGAAAGGGGAGGGAAAAGGGGAGGGACTGAGAGGGTAGGGGAGAGAGGAAGAGGGCGGGGAGCCGGGCGGGGAGTAGGAGGAGGCGGGGGAGAGGGGGAGGGACGAGAGAGGAGGCGGGAAGGGGAGGAGGGGAGCCGAGGAGGGGACTGCGCACCGCCCCGTGCCCTCCCTCCCGCGCCGGCCTCCGCGCCCTCGCGCGCCGCAGCATCCACGCGCCGCCTGGCCGCGCCGCCCCTCCGCGCCGGGCCTGAGAGCCGACCGCCTCCCACGCCGCCGCCGCCGCCGCCGCCGCCATTCCTACGCCCGCGTTCTCTGGGCCGGGCACCGCTGGTCCGCGCGGCCAGGACACACCGCGCCAGGTAAGGGCCGGCGGGAAGAGGGAGGGCGCGGGCCGGGCAGGTGCGTGGGGGCGGCGAGACCCTCCCCGGGCCGGTCCCCGGAGCCCTCCCGGAGCCCCCGCCCCGAAGCCCCGTTACTCCTCCCCGGACCCCCGGACCCTCATGGAGTCCCGTTCCCGGAGATCCCTGACTCCTCCCCGGACCCCTCCCGGAGTCTCCACCCTGGACCCCCAGGACACCTCCCCTCCTCGGCTCCCTCCCTGCCCCGGCGCGCAGGTGGCTCGGCGGCGCTGGGGCGGCGCTGGGGGCTCGGGGCGCGTGGCCAACCCTGCCCAGGGGCGGGGGCGGCGCGTTCGGCCAGGCCCGCCGCTCCTGTCCACCCGGCCCCCGCCCCACTCCGGCCACTCGGGCCTGGCCAGGCCCCGCGGCTTCTATTTCTGTCTCTGAGGCCGCGGATCCTGGGCGCTAGACCTGGAGCCGCGCACTCAGACAGGTGGGGCAGGTCGGGGCCCTGGTGATGAATGCTGCAGGCCTCGGCTTCGTTTAGGGTTTTGGCTGCGTGATTCTAGAACAGCCAAGGAGAATCAGCAGCCTTAGCTCAGGGCTGCACCTGTTGCAGCCGCTTGGTGAGCTGCAGGAGGCTGAATCCACTGGGGTTTTGCCAATGCAAACATGGAAAGGAGAGTTGGGTCGTGGTGATCCTCTTCGTTTATTTAATTTAGTATTGGAGGTGGGCTGCATGGGAGTCTGGAGGTGAGCAGTTCACCGAAAATGAGGCCTAGGCCTCATTGTCAAGGGCAGGGACCTGCTTTCTGGAGCATTTGCCATGCGAAGTTGTTCTGCTTTTGATTTGAAAACCTCCCCTTATGTTAAGCACATCCAGGACTTGGGGACTGTGGCCAAGTGCCTGGCTCCCCTGTTCTGAGTCTATTAAAATCCACTAGGCGCCACTGAGCGGAAGTTTCCTTTCCAAGGGGTAAAGTGACATCGGTGACCTGTCACCTCATATCTGCCCCAGGCCTGCGGCCTGCCTTCTGGCTGCCTCGGGGCCGTTATTTGGGAATGTTTACTGTGTCCCAGAAACAGACTGCCTCAGCCAGTGCTGAGGCCAGGATTCTGGTAGAGATAATGCCCCGATTGTCACTTGAACCGTTGGTGTCGGTGCATAACGTCTGCAAGAATAAAAAGAAGAATAAAGCAGGCCTGCTCTGAGTACTCCAGGCACCAGGTCCTACCAGGGCTAAAACCTACAGGAATGAGGGGACGGTGAGGGACATGCTGGGGTATTTTCTGTGGACAAGGACTGGCCCCCCCAAGAGGCTGGACCTTCAGATTGAACAAAAAAGTGTTTGTAGTACAACCAGCAGGTAAGCCAAATAAAGAAATAAAAACTAATTGCTGGCACTGAGAGGCAGCCCTGCCCAGGTCCACTCTTGCACCGTGTTACAGGACCCCGAGCTGACATGGGAACTGGCTCCCTTTGATTGTTGGAAAATGCAAGCTTTCAGAGACACTACACTGGTAACCGGGGTGTTCTGGCAGGCTTGTTCAGGGTCTCGACAGATGGTGCATCCACCCCGGCTCAGGAATAGGGGCAACGCCATGCCACACAGCTGTCCAGTGGGTCTGGGGGCAGGGAGATGACCTTAATGACATCATTCACTCGTGGTCTGTTCCCTGTGGGTCAGCCAAGGCGGGTTTCATCTCAAGTGCCTTCCCCACACCAGGCAGGGATGTCTAGGCCAGAGCTTGGGAGTGCACACTAATGGCTGGCTCTGAGTGAGGGGAGAGGACCATCCACTGGTGCCAGCACATAGCAGAATCAATAATGTGTTGCAGAGATCAATGGTTTTCTTGCTGGTCCTCCTAGAGGGAGCCTGCCTCTCCCACACTGAGCGTGGACAGGCCCAGGCTTCCCACCCCTCCCTCTGGGTTCCATTTCTGGTGGGAGAAGGTGGGGGGGGTTCGGCCAGGATGGTGGCCAGGAGCCTCTTCCTAACCCCTTGTTCTGTGTGATGAGCCTGGGGCCAGAGCTCTTGGGTTGGCAGTTTTGACCCATGTTCACTCCCCACCAGCAGGAGTCCCCAGTGTCCCTGGGTTAGGCCCCTGCTGCTGTGTAAATGAATTGGCTTTCTGATTGTTCCATAATTAACAGCAACCTTCCCCTCATGCTAAGAATTTGTTTGGTCAAAGGAACTCCTGGGAAGGTGAGGTGGCAGGTAGTGGCTCCTAGTGCCCCCAGTGCCCCATCCCCAGGCTCTTCTGAGAGTCATAGCAGTGGCCAGTTAACTGTCCAGGCCTGCAGGGTGCTGTGGGATGAAGCTGGCCATGTAAAAATATACAGACGACTTGCCATCAGGTGACTGTTGAGGGTGGTTGCTGGAAGAAAGACTACCGTCCTTGCTGGGGCTTGGCAGGTGCAGCCTCCCCAGCTCCACCCGTGCCACTGGGGCCCGTGGCCACTTGGGGATGTCTCGGGGCGTCACCCAAGAGCAGGCCAGTCGGGCAGGCTCCTCTGCACTGGAGACTCAGCACAACTCATGGCCATTTCAGCCTGCCTGCTGTCAAGAGGTAATGTGGGGAAGTGGAGATTTATTAAGAGGAAATAACTTGATTCAGTCAAGTGGAGACAGCGTGGTAAGTGGGGCTCGCCTGGAGCTGGGATGGCGTTTTTCGGTACGTCAACTAAGGTGATCTTTGGGATAGGCAAATTGGCTCATCCCAATTCCTTGGAGTGGCTCACTTTCCAGCTGCCTGACCCTTCCCGAGTGCACGAATGTTTACCTGGCAGGGTAGTACCTGGGCCAGGCATCAGAGCAGCCCAGGTGTCGTTCCCCCATAACTGCTTTCCAGCATGCCCTTGTGATCCTCCAGTGGGACAGGGTCCCTTATTTGCTATGAAAGTCTCAAGATGCTGTCTATGAAAGTAGAGACTGTACCCACCCACCCACCCCCCGCCCTGGTCGCTTCTGTATAGCAGCCGGGATTGCAGGCTTTGAACAGAATGCAGTCAACCTGCGTTTGACCCAAGAATCACTCCTTTCAAAAATTATGGTATTTATGAGACAGTTGGACATTTGTTGAGTGAATGATGATTTTAAAGGATAATTATATTCCTTAGTAACAGCATTGAGGTTACGTTGAAGCCATCTTTAACCTTTAGTGATAGATGCTGGAGTTATTTGCAGAGGAAATGATACAGCAGTTGAGATCTGTTTCAGATTACCACGGGTGGGGTGGGGGGGTGGGGGGGCAGGATTATCCATGGTTGGATGGTTGTCAGCTCTGGGTGACCGTACTTGAGAGTTCGTTATTCTGTTCAGGCCACTTCTGTGTATTTTTGAAGTTATTTATCATCAAAAAGTTAATAATCTAAGAATCCCATTCCTGCCCCCACCCTGCCAGAATGCCATAGGATCCTTCACTTCATGAAATAGTTGTGGTTTACTTTAAAAAAAATGCCTATGCATTAAGTGAAAACACTGCTCCTTAGTGTAGACTGTATGGAATGATTCCTTTTATGCATGTGTAGGTAATAAGGTGTAGAAGCATCTGGAAGGACAGACGCTGGCTATTGAACAGATGATGATGGAGTGCCCCTGTGGATGAGTGGGGCAGGCACTGCGCCAGGCTCTAAGGACATAGCTCCAAGCAAGAGTGACTGTCCAGCTAGCAACAGGGGTGGGAGGAAAGGATATGTGTGTGCATACGAGTCTGTGTGCTTGTGTGTTGAGGGAGGGTTGAGAAGGGGGAAGGCGGGAGGAGCAAGGGGAACCTATCCTTTCAACCCCATGTACTTCTGTGTGGTTTGTTTCTTTTGCAGTGGGATTATTTTTGTAATGATAAAATGTATTTTTAAGAAGGGGTCTCCATTAGGGAATAGAATAGCCTATTTTAAATATTAAATTTCTAAATCTAAATTCTAAATGGATTTGACTTGTAGGAATCCATGTTCCTACACAACTTAATAACGGATGATGTAGCTTAAATGAGGCATTCAATGAATTGATAGTCACTGATGCTCTGAGTATGTGATCTGTGGGCCATGAAAAAGAGACATTGATACCCTGACCTCGGCAATAGCAGAGACAAGACCCAAACCCTGAAAATTAAACAGCAACATCATCTCTCAATGGGGACAGTAAGCTGAGGGACCACCCGGGGGCTGGGCCGTGGAATGGGGAAAGCCCTCAGCTCTGACCCGCCATGGTCCTGTTTTAAGTGGAGAACCACGTTCCCTTCCATGGGACTTGGCCCAGAAACAAAAGCAAAGACGGTCCAGGGCCTTCGTGGGTGGATTTCCACTGCTAGTTGGATGACCTGCCACTGTGGGGCTGTTCCACACATTTTTAGCAGTTGCTCTTTTTTCATTTAGTAGAGGGTATGTTAAGTCACTGTAATCTATACCAACAAAAAAGCATAAAAATCCTATATCCACAAAGTAAAAAAGTACAAGTTTTCTAGGATCCTAAGTTTTGGGGTTTTTTTTTTTTTTCTGTTTTCCTGTCCTATTGAAAGAAATTTGAGTTGCTTAAGCACCAGAATATAATCAATCTGCTTTGATCTAGCATTTGGGTGTTGTTTGGCTCTGATGCGTGTTTTGATTTTGTTTGCAAGGACACTATGTTCCCAGGGGCCTACCCTGAATAAGGGCCTCAGCTGGACCCCACTTTGTTCTCACCGTGTGTTTGGGAGTTTTGTTTGTCGTTGTTGTTTACTAGTATTTTCCGTGGCTGTGGGAGGGCACAGCCAGGCCTGCAGCAGGGTGGCTCTGCTCTAAGCCTGGGGTCTTGTCTGTGTGGCCGTGAGCCGCCGGCCATCAGAACGGGCTGTAAATACACAGCCCATTTTCTCATTGAGATCAGATGTGTTCCTTGCACCTTAGCGCTTCCCAGAGGCCTTAGGGATCCTGCCCAAGTAGAGCTGTGCTGTCTGGGCATTCAGGGCACACAGGAGGTCTGTGTCCTTTGTAGGTGAGGTCATCATTCATCTTTCTTGAGGTGAAGGAATTAGATACCTTTAAGTCCCCTTTCAACTCGCAGATTTGTCCACTTCATGGAGTCTCACCATTTCCCCCAGCAAATGTTCATTGAGCTCCAACTGCAGCAAGAAACCAAGAGACAGAAGGCTCTGCCAACTTGGCACTTATGATCAAGTAGCGGGTGATGGAAGGCTAAGGAGAAGAAATAAGTCAGAATGTCATGCATTGGGGCCATAGTGCTATTGTGGGGTCCAGGTGCCCAAGGGAGCCAGCAGTTTGGGGGAGTTGGCGATTTGAAATCAGGTGGCTGGTGGGCTGATGGAGGAGGTGAGGAGTGACCCAGGAGGACATCCCAGCACAGTGTAGCAAGACCAGAGGGCGGGTGAGGCTGGAGTGGAGGAGCAGCCCCATGCAGGTGGTGGATCTGGCTAGATTCTGGTATGTTGTGAAGATGGAGCCAACAGGATGATTGGAGCAATAGAGGAGTCCAAGGTGACCCCGAGATTCTTGGCTCAGGCAACCTGAGGGGTGGAGTGGGTATCATCCTGAGATGGACTCTCTGTGGGCAGAGCAGTTGTGGGAAATTCAGGAGGGCGGCTGGCTCTCCAGATAGTACCTGTGAGCTCTGTCGCTGTCCATGTGCTGGTGGTGAGGGGCTTTCCAGGCAAGTGAGGCTGGAGTTTGGGGGAGTAGCCTGGGCCCGGCAATCAAGCTGGCTACTGCCAGCACACAGGTGTGATTTTTAAAGCTGAGTCAGCACAAGATGGCAGGAGAGTTGGATGGATGGAGGAGAGGAGAGGTCCAAAGTCAAGCGACCAAGAAGGAGTGCCATCAGGGCAGGAGAAAGCCAGAGGTGTTGGGGGCATCCAGGGCCATGGGCAGATCATGCATGGGGAGGAGGGGCTGCCTGGCCAAGGAGTCCAGTTAGGCGAGGACTGAGAATTAGCCTTGGAGAATTGACCTTAGCAACATGGAGGTCATCAGTGTCCTGATGAGAGGTACAGGGGAGTGGTGGGCCAGGAAAGGGGGAGAAGGAGAGCTCAGGACAGCAAAAGTCGGTAACTTTTTCAAGAATTTTGCTGTGAAGGGGGTGCTGAGAAATGGGGAGGAGCTGATGGGCCTAAGGATTTGAGAGAAGGCTTATGTTTCAGGTTTCTGTCCTGAAGGGAAGGACGGAGTAGAGGGGAAGCGTGATGAAGAAAGTGGGGTGGGGCCCTTGCCCAAGTCCTCCATTAGGGACAGATGGGAGGCCAGCTGTTCCCCCGCAAGCAAACTTTCATTGGCTCTAGTGTGCACTGCCCCTCTGCTTGGCCCTGAGGTATGCAGACAGGGGAGAGGAGCCAGGACCTCAGAGAATGGTTATGGAAGCTTGTAACAGCAGAGCCTCTGAGTACGGCAGTGGGTGCCCAGGGGCGACGGAGCGCTCTTGGGTGGTGAGCACAGAAGGCCTGGAGAGCTGAGTTTGCTAGGTTCCTGGGCAAGGGGTGGATGCCCTCCTGGCTGAGAGGACCCCTGTGCGGGGCAGGAGAAGGGTGAAGGGGGGCCAGGTCCACTGGCCTGATGGGCCTGGCCAGAAACAGAGGCTGAAAGTGGGGCTGTGTCCTCACAGCCAGAATGTGAGCATTTCCCTCCTGATGTTAGCCTGGCATTTCCTATATAGAGGGCCCAACCACTGGCGAGGACCTGCGTGTTATCTGCAACACTGCCTTAATTCCATATCCACTGAACGCTACGTGAATGAGAGAGAGAACCCGTCTGCAGGAGTGGTTCCTATGCCAGTGGCATCACATCCCCTGAACTTGCCGCAAGTGCAGGTTTTCACCTCGACCCAGACCCCCTGAATCAGAAGCTCTGTGTTTTAATAGACCACCCAAGGCTGGGCTAAGCACAGCCTGCCCTTGTGGGCTGCACTCTGGAGGGCAGACAGGAGGACAGAAGCAGGGCTGTGGGCCTCACTCTGGATGTCCATTAGACTGGGGTGTTTGCCTGTAGAAACAATGTTTCATTAACCAGTATTACTGAGGCATAATTTACATACAATAAAAGGTACTATTTTAAGTACCCTGTTCAATGAGGTTGTTTTTTTTTTTTTTTTTTTTTTCTTTTTGCGGTACGCGGCCTCTCACTGTTGTGGCCTCTCCCGCTGCGGAGCACAGGCTCTGGATGCGCAGGCTCAGCGGTCACGGCTCACGGGCCCAGCCGCTCCGCGGCATGCGGGATCTTCCCAGACTGGGGCACGAACCCGTGTCCCCTGCATCGGCAGGCGGACCCTCAACCACTGCGCCACCAGGGAAGCCCGTTCAGTGAGTTTTGACAAAGGTACACAGTTATGCAACCTCCAGGAGTGGGTAAACTCTGGCCTGCAGGGCAGGTGCACCTCACACGTTCATGCACCCACACCATCCCTGGCCACTGTCAGCCGGAGTTGAGCAGTTGCAACAGAGATTGTTTAGCTTGTGAGCCCTCCCCAAATTTCCTGTTGCCTCTTTGCATTCAGCTCTCCGCCCAAGCAATCACTGATCTGCCGAAATTAGACCATTATGAGATTTGTTTCTTTAAGAGTTTCAAAATGGAAGCATGTATTGTAGACTCTGTGTCTAGCTTCTTTCCCTTGGCACGTTTTTGAAATTTGGTACACGTGGGTGTACCATGATTTATTAATTAATTCACCTGTTGGTGGATGTTTGGATTGCTTCCTGTTCGAGATTGTTGTGAATAAAAGTGCTGTGAGCTACAACTCAACACAAAAGGAAAAACAATCAGTTGAAACATGAGCGAATGTATTGTATCTCCAGAGATGGTAGACAAATGACAAATAAGCACATGAAAAGATGCTTATTTGTCATTTGTCTACTAGGGAAGTGCAAATCCAAACCTCAGTGAGATACCACTTCTGTCTCACCAGAATGGCTTTTATCAAAAAAAAAAAAGGGAAATAATAAGTGTTGGTGAGCATATGGAGAAATTATAAATTTCATACATTGCTTTGAGAATGTAAAATGGTGGAGCAACTTTGGAAAACAGAGATTCCTCCAAAAGTTAAATATAGAACTGTCATATGACCCAGCAATTCTATCGTGGGTAAATACCCAAAAGAATTGAAAATAGATATTCAGACAAAAACTTGTATACCACTATTCATAGCAGCACTGTTCACAATTTGGGAACTAACCCAAATGCCTGTCAGTGGATGAATGAATAAATAAATGTGGTCCCTCCAGATAATGGAATATTACTTAGCTGGAAAAGGAATGAAGTACTGACATGTGCTGCAACATGGATGACCCTTGAAAACATTATGCTAAGTAAAAATAGTCAGACATAAAAGTGCACATGTTGCATGATTCCATTTATACAAAATGTCCAGAATAGGCAAATCTGCAGAGTCAGAAAGCAGATTAGTGGTTGCCAGGACTTGGGGCAGGGGAGAATGGGAGCGACTGCTTAATATGTACGGGCTTTCCTTTGGAGCTGATGAAAATGTTCTGGAACTAGATAGTGGTGATGGTTGCATACCCTTTAGAATGGTTAAAGTAGTAAATTTTATGTTATGTGTATTTTACCACTATGAAAAAGATATAAAAAATGCTATTTTCATTTGTATGCACATCTGAGTGCAGACAGGTGTTTTCATTTCTCTTGAGTAACTACTTAACAGTAGAATTGTGGGGTTGTGTGGTAAGTGTATCATTAACTTCATAAGAAACTGGCAAACTGTTTTCCGAAGTGGCTATATCGTTTTACATCCCTACTGCTAATGTGTGAGCACAGTTATTTCACGTCCTTGCCAACACTTGCTGTTGTCAGTCTTTTTAATTTTAACTATTCTAGTGGGAGTTGTTGTGCTGGATCATGGACATTCTAGTTGAGTATCTTTTCCTGTATTTAGTAGCTATTTGTATTTATTCTTTTACGTTTTTGTTCAAATCTGCCGACTTTTAAATTGGGTTATTTGTCTTCACATATTTGAGTTCTAAGAGTTCTTTACATATTCTGGATTCAAGTTCTTTGTTAGATATTTGTATTGCAAATACTTTCTCTCAGTCTGTGGCTTACCTTTTTACTTTATTAATGATATCTCCTTGGGACTTCCCTGGTGGTCCAGTGGTTAAGAATCTGCCTTCCAATGCGGGGGACACAGATTCGATCCCTGGTCAGGGAAGTAAAATCCCACATGCCGCGGGGCAGCTAAGCCCACGTGCCACAGCTACAGAGCCCGCACCACCACTAGAGAGAAGCCCGCATGCTGCAATGAAAGATCCTGCACATTGCAACTAAGACCCAATGCAGCCAAAAATTAAATAAGTAAATAAATATTTTTAAATTGATATCCCTCAAAGGGCATACATTTTTAGATTTAAGTCCAGTTATATCAATTATTTTTAGTAGTTTAGGCTTTTTGTGTCCTATTTAAGAAACTTTGCCTCGCCCATAAAGAATTTCTCCTGAAAACATTATGGTTTTAGCTTTTATGTTTAGATCTGTTATCTATATTGAGTTACCTTTTAACTGGAAAGAGCTAAGAATTGAGGTTTATTGTTTTGAGTGTGGATAGCCAGTTGTTCCAGCGCCATTTGTTAAAGAAACTATCCTTTCTCCACAGAATTATTGGCATCATGTTTGAAAAGTAATTGAGAATCTGTGTGGCTTTGTTTCAGGCTCAATTCTGGTCTGTTTTGGCTTATTCACCATTGACGCTAGAACCACTCTGTATTCATGACTTGCTGTATAGTAATTCCTGAAGTCAGGTAGTGAGACTTCCAATTATACTTCCTTTTCAAAATTGTGTTGTCTAGCCTGGATCCTTTGCATTTCCATATAAATTTAAAATCAGCTTACCAGTCCTTCTACGAAAAAGCCTACTTGGATTTTGACTGGGGTTGCATTAACTCCTTAGATCAACTTGGGTAATGTAGAAATTTTAACAATATTGAGTCTCAGTCAGTGATCATGGACTATCTTTACGTCTGTGTTTGCCTTCTTTCATTTTTCTTAGCAGTGATTTGTAGTAGTCACTGTAGGTCTTATACATATTTTATCAAATTTATTCATAAATATTTTATTGTTTTGAATGTTAAATGGATTTAAACATTTTTAATTTTCTAATTGTTTATTATACTATAAAGAAATACAATGGATTTTTATATTGTTTATTCTATCACCTTTCTAAATTTACTTATCTGTTTGAGTAGCTTTTCTGTAGTCCTTCAAGTTTTTTGCACAAAGATAATGACAGTTACAAATAGGGACCATTTTACTTCTGTCTTTCCAGTTCAAATGCTTTTTATTTCTTTTTCTTTTATTCCATTGTCTAGGATGTTTAACAGAAGTGGTGACAGTGGGCATTCTTACCTGTTCCAATCTTAGGAAGAAAAAACTTGTCTTTTCATTAAATATGATGTTAGGTGAAGATTTTATGTAGATGCCTTTTCTTTTTATTTATTTATTTATTTTTGGCTGTGTTCTGTCTTCATTACTGCACGCGGGCTTTCTCTAGTTGCGGCCAGCGGGGTCTACTCTTCATTGTGGTGTGTGGTCTTCTTATTGCGGTGGCTTCTCTTGCTGCGGAGCACGGGCTCTAGGCACACGGGCTTTAGTAGTTGTAGCAGGCAGGCTCAGTAGTTGTGGCACATAGGCTTAGTTGCTCTGCGGCATGTGAGATCTTTCCGGACCAGGGCTCAAGCCTCTGTCCCCTGCATTGGCAGGTGGATTCTTAACCACTGCGCCACCAGGGAAGTCCAGTGACTTTTTTTTTTTTTTTTTTTGAGGTTAAGGAAGTTTTCTGGTTTGCACGGAGTTTTTATCAAGAGTGGATGTTGAATTTTGTTATATGCTTTTTTTCTATATCTGTTGAGATAATCATATGGTTTTTCCTCTTTTTTTTTCTTAGTAAATATGCTGAATTACATGAGTTAATTTTTGAATGTTAAACAACCTTGTATTCCTGGCACAAACCCCAGTTGGTCATGATGTATTACCCTTTTTATGTATTGCTGTATTCAATTTGCTACAATTCTGTTAAGGTTACTTATAACTATCTTCATGAGGGATATTGTATTCTTTTCCTATAATACCTCTGTCTGGTTTCTGTATCAGGGTAATGTTGGCCCCACACAATGATTTGGGAGGTGTTCTCTCTTCATTTATTATTATTTTTAGAGTTTGTGGGCTTTCCTGGTGGTGCAGTGGTTAAGAATCTGCCTGTGAATGCAGAGGACACGGGTTCAAACCCTGGTCCGGGAAGATCCCACACGCCATGGAGCAGCTAAGCCCATGCGCCACAACTACTGAGCCTGCGCTCTAGAGCCTGCAAACCACAACTACTGAAGCCCGTGCACCTAGAGCCCATGCTCTGCAACAGGAGAAGCCACTGCAGTGAGAAACCTGTGCACCACAGTGAAGAGTAGCCCCTGCTCGCTGCAACTAGAGAAAGTCCGTGCTCAGTAATGAAGACCCAATGCAGCCAAAAATAATAAATAAATAAAATAAACAAATTTATTTTTTTAAAAAAGAGTTTGCGTAGGATTGGCATTGTTTCTTCCTTAAACATTTGATAGAATTTATTAATGAAGCTATCCTGCATTTTCTTTATGGAGAGGGTTTTTAATTATTAATTCAGTTTATTGATATAGGGCTATTAAGACTTTCTAATTCTTCTTTTTTATAAATTTATTTATTTATTTTTGGCTGCATTGGGTCTCTGTTGCTGCAGGCGAGTGGGGGCTACTCTCCGTTGCAGCGCGCGGGCTTCTCATTGCGGTGGCTTCTTTTGTTGCGGAACACGGGCTTCAGTAGTTGTGGCACATGGGCTCAGTAGTTGTGGTGCACAGGCTTAGTTGCTCCGCGGCATGTGGGATCTTCCCGGACCAGGGCTCGAACCTGTGTCTCCTGCATTGACAGGTGGATTCTTAACCACTGCACCCTCAGGGAAATCCCTCTATTTCTTTTTGAGTCAGTCCTGGTGATTTGTGTGTTTCAAGGAATCTGCCCATTTCACCTAAGTTGTCAAAGTTGTTGACATAAAATTGTTTATAATATTCCTTTATTCTTTTAATGTCTCTGGATTTGCATGATGTTCCCTTTCTCATTTCTGAGCCTGGGATTCTTTAAGAAAAAAAACCAAAAGGAAACAAAACCCCAGTGTCTGTCCCCACACCTGCCCAATTACATCAGAATTTTTGGGGGTGGGAGGGAAGGCATGGATCCATGGTTTTGACAACTGCTCAGGTAATTCTTGTGCAGCCAGAATTGAGAACCTTTGACGCAGAGGAAGGAGGGATTAATCTTTACTTACTGGTAGTCCAGGCAGGCCTCCCAGAAGCAGGAGAAGGAGGATCTGAGAGAGCAGAGGAGGATTTGGGTCCTGGAGTCTGAACACAGGGTTTGTTTGGAGAACAGCAGGCCAGCAGCCTTGGCGGAGGTTTAGGTTTGGTGTGGACCCCGGTTGGGCCTGCAGGTGCGGAGGGCATTCTGTATGTGCCAGATCTTGGAGTAAGCGAGAAATGGGAAGGAAAGCAGCTGGCCAGGAGACAAGGCCTGGAACACCAGACCACACGGCTTAGACTTCCTTCTCTGCAGGGTTGTTGTTTGTTTTTAAGTGAGATCTCCTGAGGTATAATTTGTGATCAGGAAAGTTCACCCATTTTAATGTCCTGTTCTGTGAGTTTTAAAACATAGTCACGTAACGACCACCAAATCGAATATGGAAAATTTCCATAGTTCCACAGATTTCCTTGTGTCTCTCTGGAGTCAGGTCCTTCCCCCACCTCCCCGCCCCAGCATTCACAGATCTGTTTTCTGTCCTTGTAGACTCTTCCAGAACGTTGTATAAGTGGAGTCATACAGTGAGCAGCCTTTGAGTCCAGCTTCTTTCACTCTGCCTAATTGTCCAAGGGTTTGAGCAGTAACTAATGCGATCAGATCCCTGGTTAGCGGTGACTGGCACCTCTGGCTTATGAGCTGGAAAGGAGAGGATGGAGACAGGGAGGCTGTTATGGGAAAGAGTGACCTAGTGATATTTATGGTAAATGACCTGCCAAATGCCTTCTATACCTGTCTCATGGAATCCTGACCACAGCCCTATCAGCCCTGTTAGGACAGTTCTTCCCTCTTTTACAGGTGAGGATGTTGAGAATGGAGAGAATAAGAAATTTATGCACAGGGTCACTCAGCCAAGAGGTGGTGGGACCAAGATGTGAGCAACGGGGCAGGGGCCTGAAGCCTGCAGGGAGGTGCACTCTGCATACACAGCGCCTAATGCACTCACCGAGGGGTGGCCATTGGTTGAGGTGTTTTAAAAATTTTTAAGATGTGTGTACCCTCAGCCATGGCGCTTCAGTGTCTAGAAGTTTATCCTAAGGAATCATGGATGTAAAGAATCATCTATTAGAAAGGGTGCCGGGTGTTGATAAACAGAAAACCCAGATACCAGCTGAAAGCCACTGACAGATGGTCAGGGATGAGGAGATACAGTTAGGCTAGCCCATCTCTAAAAATAGTAGTGTAAAATATGACTTTGATGGGGGATCAACATATCACATCAGGTGCTGAGAACCATTCCTAAAGCAGTACGCACAGCGAGGACCTATAATTTGCCTAGAAAGCACTGGATAGACTGTGTCCAGAATAGGAGTTGTGTGGTTAGTTGATGATGTGGCTTTTGTTTCCTCCTTGGTGCTTGTCTACATGTCTCCAGTTTTCTGCAGCAATAAAGGAAAAATACAAAGAAAAATGGAAAAACACAACTTCATATCACATGTGCGGGCACACACACGTCATATGCCTTGCGCAAGGGGTGGGCCCGCCACTCTCCTCCATGCCTGGCTCCAGCGAGAGCCCGTTCTGACGGTTGGCACCGGGTTGGCTGCGAGGCCCTGCCTAGGCCCTGTGTGTGGTGTGTGCGTCCTCAGCAAGGCCTGATCTGTTCGTGAGTGGGGTCAGCAGCATGGGTTCCTGGGGGCTGTGGGATTACAAAATGAGGTGACAAGTGAAACATCCCTTCTTGGCAGACTTTGCACCGGGATGCACATGGAATTCAGTGTCATATTTAAAACCAGGCTTCAGAGAGGTTTCAGCGCTTTGCTGAAAACATTTTATTAGAATATTGAAACCTCATGGCAATCAGGGCGCCTGGCTGCTTTCAGACCCTGAGGGCGGCTCACGGTAAGACACGCATTTGTACTGTGAGGCAGCATACCTGCATGTGTGTGTGCGCACACGTGCGTACAGGCGCGCGCAGACACACGCATACCCCGCTAAAATCAAAGTTTTCCTCAGCAGGGCACTCACCCCTGACCACGTATGATGCTCTCTGATATATTGTTCAGTTGCATCTTATTGAAAACTGTGTTTTCACCCCCACATGGAAAAATACGAAACCCCATTTTGTCATCTGGCCCTACGTGTGGCTGCATGGCCATTTTAAAATTTTGGCATTAAGCAAATACGTGCAGGCTACATATTATCGTTTTATTTCCCACATCAGCCAGTGGCTGTGGCGCCCTCATCCTTGGTTTCTGTGAGTCTGGGGCTGAGTACAGGAGTAGAGGAGGTGCCCCCACCTCTGCAACAGCTGCCATGGGACCACACACGGGTGCCAGGAAACTGGGTCAGAGCAGAGCTTCTGATCCACAGAAATGGATCCTTGGCAGGGTCTTGGAAACCTGACGAAGTGACTTGGGTTTCAAATATGGGATCCCTCGGGCCTCCCTGGAAGCAGGGTGGCCTCCGGTATGTTTATGTCCCTTCCCACTTGATGGACAAGACCACCAAGGGAGCAGGGCTTGGTTTTCCCTGGCAAACCGGGGAGGGGGTGGGAACACAGTTTTTAAAATAGGTGCTCAGTGCTTAGGGCCTGGCGATGCAGGTCCTCTCTGGTCTGTACTGATGGCTCTGTAGCCCCCTGAACCGGTGGGCATGGACTTTCTGTCCTGGGAAGAAGGCACCACTGACAGTGAGAAGAAGGGACAGACGTCCGCTTGAAAAACAAGCAAGACCCAGGATGCACTCGCTCTCGCCTCTCCCTGGGAGAGGAAGCAGCATGTGTGCGCACCAGCCCTCTCCCAAGGCCCAGACTTCTGCTGAGATGTTTTCTATCAGGACTATTTTCAGGCCTTGACTAGCATGTATGTTGCAGTCCCTACAGATAGGAAAACACTTTGTCCAAACACAGCCCCTTTTGTTAACCACATCAGGGGTCAGCCTCTGCAGACCGCTGGCTGGGGGCTCGGGGAGCAGTGGTGTGGCTTCTGCCACCAGGGTGATTTTCATGAGCTTGGCGGCAGCTGTTAGCTGCACCGGCTGAGAATGGCTGGGCACTTCTCGGAGCAGCCAGAGCCAGCGGGGTGCTTGTACCATCCTGGCCTGTGCTTCTCTTTGCACTTCGGCTGTGCAATGCCTGTCTGTTGAGAGCTGAAGGAGGACGGCTCTGTTGGACGGAAAGGTGCTCTAAGGTTGTGGTGTCACAATTGTCTTCTGCCCAGCAAAGTGACCTGTGTGTGGCCCTGGGCCGGCCCTCCCATCCTGGGGCACCCTCTCTCCAGGAGAGCAGCCCAAGCAGCAGCAGCCAATAGACAGTGGCACTCACCCTCTGAATTCCAGGGTCAGGGTGAGCTTGTCGGGGTCAGGTCCCACCTGGGAAAGGCCACCTGGCTTCTGGCCACCCTTTTTTCATGGCCGCCCATCACTGGCTGCTTGGCAGTGGGTTCCCTTGCCCAGCTCGGTGTGGCCTCTCCTCCTTTCCCACCTTGAAATGCAAGGGAAGGTCACCAGCCAAACAAGCAGCAGCAGAACCGTCTGGCCTGCCCCTGCTTCTGTTTTCATCTTCCCATTTTCCTTCTTCCTTCTTCAGTGAGTGTTTGCAGACTTTACAGTGATGCACACGTGACCTTGCTTTGCTCATGGATGGGGAGCCCAGCTGTGTGGTGGCCAGAGCACCACCAGCCCCGCAGCCCTTGGGCCCATCCGACACTCCTCCTCGAGGGTGCTGTCCCCACTGATTGCAGCAGAGGTGCATTCTGGCTGGGTTTGGTTTTGCATACACTGGGTTCCGGAGCACACCCATGGATGTCCCTCAGCCCCGTGTGTGGCCGGCCTCGGGCCCTGCTGCACACCCAGGGTTCTTCCTTCTTCCCCACCCTCCACCATTCCATGGGGGCCGTGCACCACCGTTCACGTGCCTGCTGTGCTGTTGGCTTGGTTTCTGGCTTGGGCCATTATGAATGTAGCTTGTGAACATTCTTGTCCCTTTATTCTCCGTTCAGGATGCCCCTGCTGCCATCTAGCCTCTTGGGGTTTCTCCTTGCCACCCTCTACCTCTCCCCACCTGGCGGGCCTAGCAAGGCTGGGTGGAAACCTCCCTGGTCATTTTAACACGGTGGTCCTTCTCTGTTCCACAGTTCTGTCTCACCGCATTGTGCCCTCTCACTCTGCTGTGCTGCTGTTCATGCCTTCGGTGAGCAGGTGACGTGCTCTGCGTGTCCCAGGCACTGTTTGCAGCAGGGGATGTGGATGTGGAGGGAGAGCACATAGGACATGGTGCCTCCAGCTGGATGACAGCACATAGGCACGCTGACGGGGGATGTGTGCCACCAGGAGGGAATCTTGGGGGTGGGTGTTGACCACCAAGGATGGGCTTGAGGTCTCTAAGTCAGGAATGCTGAGTCGGAACTCAAGAACAGCAGGAAGCAGCCGAAGCTGAGTAGGGAGAAAAGCTGTGGCGGTTTACATAAAGCACATGGCTGTAAATCCGTTAGCGCTGCTGTCACTGAGATGCTGTGGCTGTCTTCCCTGTGGGTGGCCTCTTGACTGCTTGGCTCTTGGAGCCCTGAGATGCCAAGTAAGGGTCCGATGGCCCCGCGGCTGCCATGCTGTGAGGAAGCCCAACCCCCAGAGGCCACGTAGCACTAGGACTGCAGTGGGCAGTCCTGGTCTCTGCACCCTCATCGCTAGGACCCTGATGTGTGAGGGGATCGGCCGTCACACGATTGCAGCCCTTGGCCATCAGGACTCCAGCCGGGGCCTCAGACACTGGAGCACAGACAAGAGTCCCTGCTGGGGCCCGTTGGGACTCCCGGCCCACAGAACCGTTGAGCGTGGGGAAGTGTCTTGGGCCACAGAGTCCAGGGTGGTTTGTTACACTGCAGTGGTGTCTGGAACAGAGTGGTGGCTCCCCAGGGAGCGGGCAGGGCCTGGGGGTCGGGTGGGGTTAGCCCGCGACACAGGTGCTGGGTTGGAACCGTAACGGGTACAGTAATGGTAATTACTTGGCATTTCATCCTGCAGTTTTTCATTGTCTGTGTAGCAAGGAGGCCTTCTGCCTTCTCCATAAACTGACTATGAAGGAAAACATGCTTACACTTCATGGAATCCCGGTGTGCATGCATGTTTCCTAGGGTCACCATAAGAAAGCTTCACAAAATGGGTGGCTTAGACAACAGGAATTTATCTTCGCCTAGTCCTGGAGGCCAGGAGTCCAAAATCAATGTGCTGGCAGGGCTGTGCTCCTTCTGAAGGCTCTAAGATAGGACGCTTCCTGCCTCTTCCAGCTTCTCTTGGCTCCACGTGTCCCTTGGCTTGTGGCCACCTCACTCCAAAGTCTGTCTCCATCTTCATGTGGCCTTCTTCCTTGTGTCTCTCCTCCATGTATCTCTTATAAGGACCTTTGTCAGTGGATTTAGGGCCCACCTAGGTGACCCAGGATGATCTCGTCTTAACTCCATGATCTGAATTATCGATACATCTGCAAATATTTTTCCAAATAATGTCACATTCACAGTCTCTGAGTCAACGTTCTTTGCAAGCTACTGGAGCACGTGAGGAGGCAAGAGAAGTACTGTGTGGGGCTGGGAGGAGGCGGGTGGCCCTGGTGGGGTGGGGACCGGCCTGGTGGCTGGGTGCAAGGGGAGTGGGTGTGGACTGGGGCTGGCAGGCATTCACCTTCTCCAGGATATAGTTCAGCGAGGCTTTATCAGCAGGAAAATGGAAACTGCGGCTGCTTTCTGCATTCGTGGGAAGTTATAGAAATGAGAGTGTGGTGGAAACTTGCTGCTTTGTTAAATAATTTTGCATTGACTCAGAGGGGAAACAGGAAAGGGCCTTCTATCTTTTTATGTGGGTTTTTATCTCTGCTGCTGGAACCTTTTCTTTTATGTAGCTTTTCTACAAAAATACCCGTTGAATCTTTAGTGTGAACAGGAAGTCAGATATGCTGACTAACTTTTCCTTTATTTTAATGGCATTTTTATTGTTTTGAAAATGAAGAAAGAAAGCAAAGAGTAAAAGCGACCTCCTCGTGCCCAGGGTACGTGCCATTGCCAGCTGCCTTTCTGAGGTCTTCTCTGTGCCATTTACATACACACACATGTGCGTGCACACACATTTACACATGCATACAGATGGTGGTTTCCCAAAGATGTGGTCACGCCTTAGAGGGTTTTGCAACTCACTTTTTTCACTCAGCACTGTGGCGTTGACACGTGTGCTCTGCATTGCACCGTGAAGCTGTGCACGAGTCTCTGAGGGCAGTGTACCCTGTGTCCCTTACCCCATGGTGGAAATTTGGGTGTCTCTCTAGTCTGCCACATCCTTGACAGTTTTTCTTGGTGTACTGCAGTGAGTATTTGTATAGGAGTCTTAGAATGGAAATATTTGAGTCAAAGGGTGTATGCATTTTTAATTTTGACCGGAGTGGCTGGGCTGTCTGCCAGGACAGCATTGTGCCCCGAAAGCTCACAAGAGTCTCTCTTCCCCCTCACCTCCCCGCCCCGGAGCATTACCGGTGTGTTTAGTCCTCACCAATGTGATCAGGAGAAGGGAGGGTCATGGGTCTCTGACCCCATTGCTTGTTTGTGGTTTATTAGTTGTTTGCATTTTCTCCTTGAAGCACCTGACCTTGGTCTTTATCCACTTTATTATTCACTTTAATAGAAATTGAGCTGTTGCTCTTTCACTTATTTTATTGATTTGGGGAATTTCTTTCACTTTAGAGTATTCTGGAAAAGAAAAGCCTGCAAGCAGTTCATCCATAAGGTTTTTAATAGATACGAATGAACTTTGATTGGAGACCCGTGGGACCATCACCTGCTTCTGTGGTTCGTCTGGGGGGTGGGGGTGACCTGAGGGGCCCGAGCCTTTCATGTCCATTGCTCTGGGACAGGCATGGGTCTGCTTTGGCTGTGCCAGCCTGGCCACCTGCCTGCAGGACATGCAATGGCCCCCGTGAATGGTGGGGCCCAAAAAAGAAATTGGTGATATTTGGAATTGGCTGAGTGTGTGTTCGTGTGCATGTGTGCCTGTGTGTGTGCATGTATTCCTGAAAAATAGTGCACAGCAGAACTGGAGGATTGCATTCCAAAAGGTTTTCATGGATTTAGGAGTCTCTGCTCACTAGGAGGCTTATAGAACTAGTTTTCTATATATCATTTTGATTGTATTTTTAGCCAGATGACAAAACTCACCTCCCCACACCCCCTCCACACTTCTTGCTCATTTAGAATGACAATGTACAAGTGAAAATTCATCAAAATGTCGTAAGTAATGCAGCATGTTTTCCTGGGAGGCGGTTATGCGCCCCAGACAGATGTTGGGCAGTGTGTCCTGTTCGCACGCATGGCTCTTCACTGAACCCTTCATAGGGTGCTGTGTGCTCATAGAGGCTTTCTCTCCACAGTAACGTTCTACGTTCTACTGCAGAGTGGGGGTGGCCCAGGTTGGGTGGCATCTCGGAAGCTGTGGCCCTGATTGTTGTATCAGTCAGGGTTCTCCAGAGAAACAGAACTAGTGGTGTGTGTGTGTGTGTGTGTGTGTGTGTGTGTGTGTGTGTGTGTGTGTAGAGAGGTTTATTCTAAGGACTTGGCTTTTGTGACTGGGGAGGCTGGCAAGTCTGAAACCTGCAGGGAAGGCTGGAGACTCAGGCTGCCTGGAGGCAGAATCCCTCTTTCTTGGCAGAAGATCAGTGGTTTTTCTACTAAGACCTTCAACGGATTGGATGAGGCCCACCCAGATTATGGAGGGTAATCTGCTTTACTCAAAAGTCTGCCGATTTAAATGGTGATGTCATTCAAAAAATACCTTCACGGAAGCCTTTGGAATAATTTGGCCAAATATCTGGGCATCGTGGCCCAGCCAGGTTGACATGTAAAATTAACCATCCTGATCAACACCCCCAAGTGCCTCAACGCCATGGTGGGTTATAGATTAGGTACATGAGCTTGTTTAGGGTGTACAAGGACGAGGGGTGACCTGCTCCCTGAGCAGGCAGGGGCTTGTGGCTCGTCCCCAGAGGCCACGGGGCCCAGTGCCAGTGTGGAGGAAGGTAACATTTCTTGCACTCTGATGGTGCAGGCTGAGCCCCATACTTGCTGCCTTGGGGCCTCATTGGGACTGCTCCTTCATTCCGTCACCTCTGGCTCCATGTTTAGGCCTGAGTGACTCCCTAGGTGCCTCTGGGGAGGATACTAGTCATCCTCTTTCTATAAAATGCTTCATTTCCTGACATGGACACGGTGGAAGTATTTATTAGCTGAAAGGCTTGGTGCTCCACATCCTGGTATTTTCTTTTTCCAGCAGAAACCCTTGTTCGGGTCATGGTCTGGCCGTCCTTTCCTGTCCTCCATGCTGCTGAAGTTGACCTGTCCGCCTGGCACGTTCTTATCAGGCCTCTTGGCTGTGCTGTTAATTGGACGATAAATAATCACAGTGAAACAGAAGAAAAGCAGTGTGGTGTCCCCAGGCAGGCTTGGCCTGGTCCTCCAGTTTCTGTAGGTTTGGAAATGACCTGCTTGGTGGATAAGGGGAGGGAGACCAACAGGCGCTCTGCAGGGTTCCCCAAATTGATGAAGGAAGATGGCTCTTCTCATTCGTTTCCATCGGGTGCGCTGGAATGAATGAATGCATGGATGGGAGGGTGGGCTGGTCCCAGAGGTGGAAGGGCTTAGGGCGGCAGGCGGGAGCCTGAGGGGCACGGGTGCCAGGGCTGTGACCCAGGGTTGGGCGGCAGGAGGGAACGTCAGGTCTGGGCCTGGCACTCGGTGTGTCTGGTGGCTTCTCACACACCTCTGAGCTGGCTGAGGCTCAGAGAAGGACGTCACTAGGTTCCCGGGGACCCTCAACCTCTCCTTGTCTCTGGATGTGTGGAGCACAGTGCGGGCACAGCTGCCCCCAGGCCTCTGAAGCTTCCCGCGAAGCCTCTTGTCTCGCTATTTGTTAGAAAAGCACGGCCCACCCTGGCAGCTGGAGACATGCCTGAGCGTGAGGCTCTCCTGGTTCTCAGGGACTGTCGGGCCTCTGTGGTGCCTGAGACTGACCCTCTCCCTACCCGAGAGGCCAGCTGGGATGCCAGTTGGGATGCTGGAGAGCTGGCGCTGGAGACGCCTGGTGACAGTGGCAAGTGCCAGAGCAGTGTGGCAGCTCTGCCTCCCCCTGCTCCCAGGTCCTAAAGCACCAGCTGTTCCTCTCAGAAGTGCCTTCTGGAACTTCTTAGGGTGGCCCAGTGGGGCCTCTGGGGACTCCCAGTGACAGACCTGAGACCAGATCTCTGGCCTTGACACACTGTGGAAAGGTTAGCCAGGAGGGATGTGTCAGTGAACAAACATTCTTTCTTGACTTTTTTCTCTTCTGTGAGGGACAGTGGTCTGCAGGTAGGGGCTTGGGAAACCAGTGGCTTGATCGTTTTTCATTTTTCAGCCCTGTCCTCAGTCAGGATGTTCTGGGAATCAAACTGGAAATAAATGATGAAGTGTATGTAGTTTTTCAAAAATGGTCCATGTCTGCTGAAGCTTGTGTTTGCAGGGAAGATTAACGGTTAGAGGCCTAACCACAGAGAAGGAAAGAGAAGCTAATTTAAACACAGTTTACAGAGATTATTTACTGGGCTCTCTCATCTGTGTACACAAAGGAATATTGCTAGAAACTAAGAACTTGGAAACACTCAGATGGGTTTTTATTTTGTTTGTCCAGCATAATCTTTGTGGTGTTCTTATCTGGATCAAAATGCCAATGACTTCTTGACTCAACCACCAACATGGAGTTTAAACGAGGGTTAATTACCATTCAGAAGCTTGTGATGCAAGCTTTGTGAGCTGGGCGAATGAGTCAGGTTGTGTTTGGTTTTGGTGTTTATTGAGGCCAGGTATCTAGAAGCTGCAGTTTGCATTTGGACATCATTGGGGTTCAGTCTGTTGGCAGCCAGTGGGAATGGTGGGAGGACCCTGCCCAGAGCTGCAAAGTGGCTATAGAACTTTTCTGAATCAGGAGCATGGGTCACACAGTGCAGCTGCCGGGACCCAGAAATACTGCCAAGGGGGTGTAACCCCCCTTCTTTCTCTGCCCTCTTCTCTTCGTGATCTCAAGGAGGAGATGAGGAACAGGGTCCAAACTTGTCACTGACTGATGGGGCCAGAGTCTCCATAGCCCTCCGTCTGCATGCTGGTCTGTTTAAGGTTCTGGTCAGCTCAGGTATGGCTAAAAGTGCAAAATGCTTCTTCAGACGATCGATGTATTTTACCGACTTTTTGGTTGCCTTTCGTGGGAAGCAAAAGCATGATTCTTTGAAAGTCCAAAGGATTGGACAAGTTGACTCAGGGTCTCTGTCTGGTTTGTGATCACAGTATGAACAGACCCTGTCCCAAGTGTAACAGAGCCTGCGTGCATGATTCATGCAGGGAAAGTCTGGAAGCCGCACTCCAAACCAAGCAGCACAAGTCTGCAGAGAGTGATCCGCAGTTAAAGCTTTAACTTCCTGCTTTTAGAACTCCCTTTTATTGTTTTATTTTCATACAAGTACACTTTTGTAAATCTACTTTTCTGATAAAGTTGTTTTAAAATAGAATTTACCATTTTAACCACTTTTAAGTGTGCAGTTCAGTGGCATCAAGTACAGTCAACACTGTTGTGCAGCCGTCACCACCGTCCACTTCAGAACTTTTTCATCTTCTCAAACGGAAACTCTGCACAAATTCATTAAACACCAACTCCCTAGTCCCCCTCCCCCAGCTCCTGGTACCCACCATTCTACTTTCTGTCACTATGAATTTCGCTACTCTAGGGACCTCAGGCAAATAGAATTATGGAGTTATTGTCCTTTTGTGTCTGGCTAAAAGTGAAGTGTTTTTAAAAATGTTTGAATCAAATTAATGTCCTTTTACTCTTTTTTCCTTCATATTTTAAATTATTTTATAGTAAAAATGATTATTTTGGTGTATAGTTCTGTGAGTTTTAATACATGTATAGATTTATGTAACCACTTCCACAATCAGGATTCAGAATAGTTCTATCCCCCCAAATTCTCCCCTGTACAGGCAGACCTCGGAGATATTGCAAGTTCCGTTCCAGATCGCTGCAATAAAACGTATATTCCAGTAGAGCAAGTCACATGAAATTTTGGCTTTCTAGGTACATGAAGTTATGTTTACACTATACTGTAGTCTATTAAGTGTACAATCTCATTATGTCTAAAAAAAAGTATATGTACCTTAATTTAAAAATACTTTATTTGTATCATTTTTTTAGATTCTGCATATAAGCAATATCATATGATATTTGTCTTTCTCTGTCTGACTTACTTCACTTAGTCTGATAATATCCAGGTCCATCCATGTTGCTGCAAATGTCATTATTTCATTCTTTTTAATGGCGGAGTAATATTCCATTGTATATATGTACCACATCTTCTTTATCCATCTGTCCGTCAATGGACATTTAGGTTGCTTCCATGCCTTGGCTCTTGTAAACAGTGCTGCAGTGAACATTGGGGTGCGTATATCCTTTCAAACCATGTTTTCCTCTGGATATACGCCCAGGAGTGGGATTGCTGGATCATACCGTAGCTCTATTCTTAGTTTCTCAAGGAACCTCAATATGGTTCTCGATAGTGGCTGTGCCAATTTACATTCCCACCAACAGTGTAGGAGGGTTCCCTTTCATCCACACCCTTTCCAGCATTTATTGTTTGTAGATTTTTTGATTATGGCCATTCTGATGGGTGTGAGGTGATACCTCATTGTAGTTTTGATTTGCATTTCTCTAATAATTGGTGATGTTGAGCATCTTTTCATGTGTCTCTTGGCCATCTGTATGCCTTCTTTGGAGAAATGTCTCTTTAGGTCTTCTGTCTAACAAATTAACTTATTTACAAAACAGAAACAGACTTATTGACTTCGAGAACGAACTTATGGTTACCGGAGAGAAGGGTGAGGAAGAGGGATCGATTGGGAATTTTGGATTGACATGTACACACTGCTATATTTAAAATAGATAACCAACAAAGACCTACCGTAGAGCACAGGGAACTCTGCTCAATACTCTGTAATAACCTAAATGGGAAAAGAATTTGGAAAAGAATAGATACATTTATATGTATAACTGAATCACTTTGCTGTACACCTGAAACTAACACAACATTGTTAATCAACTATACTCCAATATAAAATAAAAATTAAAAATAAAATTAAAAAAAATTTTAAAGGCAAAAAAATACTTTATTGCTAAAAAATGCTAACCATCATCTGAGCCTTCAGTGAGTTGTAATAGTAACATCAGAGATCACTGATCATAGATCACAATAACAAATATAATAATAATGGAAAAGTTTAAAATATTGTGAGAATTACCAAAATGTGACATAGAGAACAAAGTGAGCAAGTGCTGTTGGAAAAATGGTGCCAATATACTTGGGTCAATTCAGGGTTGCCACAAACCTTCAATTTGTAGAAAACACAGTATCTGCCAAGGGCAGTACTGGTAAAATGAGGTATGCCTGTATTATCCTTTATATTCACACCCTCCGATCACCCCTGACCACATACAACTACTGACCTACTCTGTCCCTCTGGTTTACCTGTTCATGAGCTTCCTATAAATGGAGCCATAGAGTAGGTAGCCTTCCTTCCTAAGCATAACACCTTTGAGGCTCATTCAAGTTGTGTGATTGACAGTTGATTTCTTGTCTCTGAGTCATAGTCCATTGTATGCCTGAATAGAGCTGCCATAAACATTCATGTGAGGGGTTTTCTGTGAGTGTATGGTTTCATTTACTTAGGATAAATACCCAAGAGTGGGATTTCTGGGCCATATGATAAGTGAGTGTTTAACTTTATAAAAACTACCAAAATATTTTATGGAGTGTCTGTCCTGTTTTAGTGTCTGTCCTGTTTAGTGTCTGTCCTGTTTAGTGTCTGTCCTCCACATTCTCACCCATACTTGGTTTCGTTAGTAGGTTTTTTTAAATTGAAGTATAGTTGATGTACAATATTATATGTTACAGGTGTACAGTATAGAGATTGACAAATTTTAAAGGTTATACTCCATTTATAGTTCTTATAGAATATTGGCTATATTCTCCGTGTTGTACAATATATCCTTGTAGCTTATTTTATACCTGATAGTTTGTACCTCTTAATCCACTTTGTCTGTATTGCCCCTCCCCCCAACCCTCTCCCCACGGGTAACCACTAATTTGTTCTCTGTATCTGTGAGTCTGTTTCTTTTTTGTTATAGTCACTAGTTTGTTGTATTTTTAGATTCTACGTGTAAGTGATATCACACAGTATCTGTTTTTCTCTGACTTATTTCACTTAGCATAATGCATTCCAAGTCTATTTACGTTGCTGCAGTGGCAAAATTTCATTCTTTTTATGACTGAGTAGTATTCTCGTGTGTGTGTGTGTGTGTGTGTGTGTGTGTGTGTGTGTGTATATATATATATATATATATATATATATATATATATATATATATATATATATATATATACACACACACCCCACATCTTCTTTATCCATTCATCTGTTGATGGACACTTAGGTTGCTTCCATAGCTTGGCTGTTGTAAATAATGCTGCTATGAATATTGGGGTGCATGTATCTTTTCAACTTAGTGATTTTGTTTTTTTTCAGATATATACCCAGGAGCAGAATTGCTGGGTCATATGGTAGTTCTGTTTTTTAGTTTTTTGAGAAACCTCCATACTGTTTTCCACAGTGGCTGTACCACCATTTTTTTAGTCATTCTAATTTGCATACACTGTGTCTCCTTGTGGTTTTAATTTGCATTTCCTAGTGACTAATGGCATTAAACATTTTCTCACATGCTTATTTGCCATCTCTGTATCGTCCCTGGTGAAGTGTCTCTTATTTTATTGGGTTGGTTTTTTCTTCCTGTTGAGTTTTGGGAATTTTTCCTATGTTCCGAACACAAGTTCTTTGTCAGGTTCGGGGTTTTCAAATATTTTCTTCCAGTCCGTAATTTGTCTTAATTCTTGTAACAAAATCTTTCACAGAACAAAACGTTTTAATTGTGATGAAGTTCAACTTACCAGTTTACCATCCTTCATAGGGAGTACATGGAAAGATGATTCATTTTCTGTTACTGATCTTGTATCCTGTGATTTTGCTCAACTCACTTGTTAGTCCTGAGAGCTTTTTTGTTGTTGTTGTAGAGTCTTTGGAATTTTCTACAGAGGCAATCATGCTGTCTGTGAAAAGGCCATTTTATTTCTTTCTTGCTAATCTGTATGCCTTTTATATCTTTTTCTCACCTCATTCACTAGCCAGGCCTCCAGTGCAGTGTTGAATAGAGGCAGTGAGAGGAGACATCTGCCTTGTCCCTGGTCTTAGGGGAAAGCATTCAGTCTTCCATCACTGAGTATCATGTTAGCTATAGGTTTCTTCACAGATATCTGTTAGTAGACTGTAGAGGTTCCCCTTCTATTTCTAGTTTGCTGAGAGTTATCATGATTGGATGCTGATTTTTTTTCACATACTTTTTCTACATAAATTGATATGCTTATGTGTTTTTTCTTCTGCAGACTGTTAATATGGTAGATTACATTGATCAATTTTATATATTGAACCAGACTTGCATTCTGGGATAAACTCCATTTGGTTGTGGTGTACCATTTATATATATATAGTTGGATTAAATTTGCTAATAGTTTTTGAGGATTTTTGCATCTGTGTTCATGTTGGTCTGCAATTTTCATGTGCTATTTTTGTCTGGTTTTGTTATCAGGGTAATGCTGGCCTCTTTTAAGTTGGGAAAGGTTTTGTCTTCTGTGTTCTGGAAGAGCTTATGTAGAATTGATGTTCTTTCTTAAATGTTTGGTAGAATTTGCTGGTAAAACCATCTGGGTCTGGAGATGTCTTTCTCAGAAAAGTTTTAAAGTATGAATTCTATTTTTTAAGTATTGTTCAGGTTACCTATTTCATCATGATGCATTGTGGTAATTTGTGGTGGTTGAGAGATTGGATCATTCCCTTTAAGTTGTTGACTTTACTTGCAGAGTTGTTCGTGGTATTCCCTTATTATCCATTACTGTCTGTGAGGTCTGCAGCGATCACACCTCTCTCGCCTGGTACTGGGATTTGGGAATGTATTAGACCTAGTGTGTGAAATGTAGCCTTTGTTTGGAATGGGGCCAGCATCCTAACTGAAGGCATTGCCCCGTCTCCCTAGGCTGGATTCCCTGGGTTTCCATGGTATCTTTAGGGAGTAGCAAATGAGGTGTGTTTGGAGGAACTTTAAGGCTTTGGGGCAGCATTTGGTGCCCAGGGGTGGAAAGTTAATACACGGCACCCCAGTGACCTGCATGTCTTCTTGTGTTTCCGGAAGCATCAGTTTGCTGCCAGGGAGCAATTTCACACGGCAATGTGGGGGGGGGGGGTGGAATCTCGCTAAAGAGTGGAAGAGATTCCCCCCTTGTTCATGGTGTTTAAGGGGATTGTTCCAAGTGGTGTGTCTGTAGTATTGACTAATTTATGTTTCATGTATTTCTAATCAAGGCCACAAACTGAATTGCGTTTTTGTGGGGTTTTTTTTTTTTTGGCTGCGTTGGGTCTTCCTTGCGGTGGCTTCACTTGTTGCAGTGCATGGCCTCTAGGCGTGCAAGCTCAGTAGTTGTGGCTCGCAGGCTCTAGAGCACAGGCTCGGTAGCTGTGGCTCACGGGCTTAGTTGCTCTGCGGCATGTGGGATCTTCCCGGACCAGAGTTCAAACCCGTGTCCCTTGCATTGGCAGGCAGATTCTTAACCACTGTGCCACCAGGGAAGCCCCTGGGTTGCTTTTAAAACCCTGGTAAATTAAGGCCAGTGTAGTGGTATGTTTTAGTTAGAGGTTTAAGTGGAGATTGTTTAGTGGTGGTCGTTTATTTGGCAGGGATGGAAGATAGTTGATAGCATGTCCTTCTGTATGATACTTTGTCTTCCTTCATCAGGAGTCCTAAAGTAAACATTTTAGAATCACGAAAGCTGTGGGGTTTGGGCTGCTGTTACAAAATACCATAGACTGGGTGGCTTATAAGCAACTGACGTTTATTTCTCACAGCTAGAAGGAGGCTAGACATTTGAGATCGGAGTGCTGATGTGGTTGGTCAGGTAGGGCCTGGGTTCAGGTCTTGGACTTCTCACTGTGTCGTCCCAACGTAAAATGGGCGAGGGAGCGCGCTGGGGTCTCTCTTAAAAGGACACGAATCCCATTCATGAGGGCTCCACTTTCATGTCCTACTCACCTCCCAGAGGCCCCCCTCCTAATACCATCATGCCGGGGTGGGGGTAGGAGTTAACATATGACTTTGGGGTCGGGGGAGACGTAACCATTCAGACCATAACAGTCTCTGACCCTGATATTGTGACATCTTCCTAAATGAGAGAAAGGGTCATAGTTGTTTAGTAATTTGTCAAGCAAGATTAATTTTGCTTCATTTAATTAAAAAAAAAAAAAAACTGTGTCACACTGGGCTTTAGAATAAGAGAGGCATTTATGAGCAATAGAAAGAAAATAGGTTTTTGCCAAAGCAGAAGGGTTTGGAAACCTGTGTAGGCCCTGGCGAGGTTAAGGGGCACAGAGTTTCCTAAATGACTGCAAGTCATTTGGAGGACCAGGCCTGGCACAGTGACCACCCCGCTTTAGTCACTGTATCACAGTCCTGTGGCAGCTCAGTCTGTCCTTCTGCTTTTTGCCTGCTGCAGGCTGGTCAGGAAGTTCCAGGTGAGGGGCCGTGGCTTGGATACTGGCCACCAGGACAGCTTAGGTCTCTGGAGGGCTGTTTCCAAAAGTGGGGTGGGGAGCCTTTCGAAAATTGTTAATTCTTCTAGGTGTAATTTTCCCCCTTACTCTAAAAGTAGCACATGTACTGTAGGATGTACAGAAAGGAGGGGAATTAAAATCAGCCCCTCCTCCGAGAGAGTTTGGGTGTAAATCCTTTTAGCCCCTGCAGCCCTAGTCTCCTTTGGGGCTGAATTGTGGGCACCACATGCTGGCGTGGTGCCTCGGGGGGCGTCCCACGTGAGATCCCAAGACCATCTAGTTCTGAGGTCTCAGAAGATGGGCAGCTAGGCCGCGAGGGCGTGAAAGTACGCGGAGGCACGCTCTCCCACCCGTTCCCTGTGTCCTTGTGTCATTGTCCGCACGTGGCTGCCAGGAGGGAGGCAGGCGCCGGGGCACAGGTGGGGGCATGGAGGGGAAGAAATGCCCACTCCTTTTCACGGGGAGTGTTCAGCTTTGACAGCTGAGACGGGGAGACCCTGTTAATTCTCACCTGTACGATTAGCTCTGCAGATTAATCATTCTGTTTCTTTCTAGGAGTTTGGTGACATTTCATTTTCTGTTCTGATTGCTTGTAAAAGAGTAACAAAACCCTCTTTGGGCCATGTCTTCTGGAGCTTGTGGCTTAGAACCTAATAGTTACATAGTAAGGAGAGGGCAGTGGAAGTGGAGCAGCATTCTTGCAGAAGGTTCCGGTAACGGACGTGGTGTTCGTGTGTCATCGTCATGTGAACCCAGCAAGGAAACCTCGCGTCCTGGCAGTTACCTCCTTTGGTGTCACATGCGAACTCACCTGAAAACACCGACCATCAGGACTGCAGATGTTGCCATGTGCTGTCCGGGGACCGGATATGAGGGTGTCGATTAGTGCACACAAATTACAGTGAAAAGAGCACAGTTTGGCTGTCACCGAGGAGCTCATGCACGCATGTGACCAACTCAGGCCTTGAGACGGATGTTTCTCTAGCGTGGCCTTGTGCACATGGAAGCACATGCCTTCTCGACATGACACGGCATGTGTTCTATACAGAAAGAACCTCACTGACTCCTTGGGCGGCCTCTCAAAGAAGCGTGTGCCCCAAGAACGGTCTCTCCTCTGACCTCTGAGGAATGGTCTGCTTGGTATCAGCGTGTCTGAGCAGGTGTGTGCAGGCTGGAAGGGGACTGGGGGGCGGGCAGACCTGGGGTAAACGTGTGTGGCTTCCTAGAGCAGTGATTATTTTCAAAGAAAGAGAAGACCCCAGGTGCCCCCCTCTCTCTAACGTTAGGGGTTCTTAGAGATGTTCGAGAAACCCTGGAAAGAATAATAGTTTGGCAGAAAGAAAAGGCATTTCTGAAAGTGAATTGGCATCCCTGTTCCTTATTTTCAAGGCTGTGTGAGCACAGACCCAAGTGATCAGCATGTTTTTTCATTTGAGTAAGGGGGAATCTTTCATTCTGTCATTCAGCAATTTATGTGTCAGCTCCATTGGCACACGGCCCAGCTGGCTGCAGTTCCTTGCTGGGAATGTCCCACAGCCTGGGAGGGGCTGCTGGGGCGCTGCTGGGCCTCTCACTGGACAGTGATGCTCCAGGACCTGCGTTCCTTATGCCGTCAGGGCAGACCTCCTCCCTGCTCCCAGCTCCCCAGCTCTCCTCATCCCCCACTCCCCTCTAGAAATGCAGGAGTCCTTGGTACCACTTCCCCCTTCACCTCACTGTGTACCATTGCCGGGTCCTGAGCCCCCTTCCCTCCCAAACCTCACAGTTCTTCCCTCCCTTCTGTCCACCATGGACTTTGGAATGAGCATCCTTTGGATGGAACATTGGAGCCTGTGGGGTTTGTGTTGTCTGTCTTGGCACAGCTCTGTAAGTTGTACGTAATTGACAGCCATGCAGACAGTCCTCGACTGTAGACAGGCAAATGAATTCTGTCCAGTGGCAGGGCAGTCGACTTCCTCCCACGGAAAAATCCAGTTTTGTGCCTGTTGGAAGTTCATTTCTATATTTCTTTATTTTATATATATATATATATATATATATATATATATATATATATATATACACATATATGTATTTTCTTTTAGTTGAGCTGAAGTGCACATAACATAAAATTAACCACATTACAGTGAACAGCCCAGTGGCATTTAGGACATTCACAGTGTGTGTAAACCGCCGCCTGTATCTAGTTCTAAGACCTTTTTTTCATCAGCCCCTGCGTGATGAAAGTGGTACTTCACTGCTGTGTACCACTAAGCAGTCACTCCCTTTCCTCCCTCCTCGGCCTCCATATAATCTTGTGCCTTCTTTGAAGGCACTGTAATGTCTCATTGGTTCCTCATGAATAATGAGTTAAATAACATTTTTAACATGTGGTCATTTTCTAAAATGACCTTTTAACAACCATCCCGCCCTTGGCTGAGCTGCCAGCCCTTCTCACGGGGCGGTGCTGGTTTTCAGTCCCCCAGCGCCTCCTGTATGTCCTCCGTGGCATGCGGTGGGCTGGGTTTTTTTTTTTTTTTTAGAATGAGAATCTGGTCATGGAGGGTAGATGAGCACTTCACGTGTGGACTTTCCTGGTCTTGTCTGGGGCTCTTGGGTGATATTTTGAAAAGAAGTCATCTTCCTGGGCTGGCGCTCTGTGCCCTGCCAGGTCAGTCAGTATGTATTGATTAATTATCACAAGTCCAGTGCTGTGTTGAGCAAGCCAGATGTTTACAGTTGTGGAGAGGGCATAGTGCCAAGAACAGAAATCCCATGCAGTCGGAGCCAATGGGCTTGCGTGCTAGGTGCCGTCATCAGCTGAGCAGAGAGCACGACCCTCACCCCCTGAGCTCTCCGGGCCCCGTGGTAATGGCCAGGAGTTGGCCCAGCCTCTCCCTCAGGGGCTGGGGACTCCCTGGCACCCCATGTTCCCAGCATGGGTGAAGGTTGAACCCCTAACTGGCCCGAGTCTCAGTCAGTCTTCTTCGTGGGGCCCTCACTCTGGTGCGACCTCAGGTTTGAACTCGGCCCTCAGTGACCCTGCTTTTCCCAGTCCCTTGGCCATGTGGGGAGGGACCTTCCCCTGCTGTCCAAAACCAACCGCAATAAGCAGGTGGTTGTGACCTTGAGCGGAAAGAGAAAGGTCAAGCCTTGATTGTGGGAACCCCCGGAGTAGTCCTGTTGAACAGAGACAAGCCCCTGTCTGCAGAAGGGACTGGATTGTTGAACAGAAGGTGACTGGTGTGAGCTCAAGATTTTCACCTCAGGAGGGCTGTTGGTGCTTTTGTAAATGGCCAAGGACAGCTTTCAGTTCAAGGCGTCGTTGGCTTGTTTTTGCTTTAAGTGATAGGCATTTGTTGTTTTCTGTTGGCTGATATTTGGGGGCATTTTCACTCCTTCAGATCGAAGACATTGCATCCTTGTACCAAAAAAAAAAAAAAATCTATTTTGTAAAGAAAACACAGCTCTCATATTACATGGGTATCCACGAGGAAACAGTGTCTCCACAACCTATCCGACGGCTGCTTGTTTTTGCTCACATCAGTGTCGTCATGAGGGGAGAGCATGGGGTCCCCTTCCCTCGGGGTCCCCACTTCTCTCCTGAAACCAGCTTTGCAGGTTTTCCTATCGTAAATTCCACACGTGGCTAACGACGATCATTTCTGTGAGGAGCTGTGGCACCATACCAAAGTTTTGGAGAGAAGTTAGTGAAATGTCCCAACATCTGTATTCATGAGAAATCAAGTTTCAAGTATTCACAGCACAGCGGTGTGGAGCGATTTCTAAGCATTTCCCTTTGGCTACGCAGAGAACGTCGCAGCCAGGCTGGCGTGTGCGTGTGTGATTTCAGCACCTCGCTCTGCAGTTCGGGTCTCAGTAGAGCCAGAGGGTTTCCCTTCCTAACCCAAACTGAGGTTAATCAGCTGCTAGGAAAAGCGGTTTGCTAAAACCCATCCTACCCTTCTGTTAAATCTGATCCATTAATTCATTTGTTACTGAAGACACATGTTGATCCCAGGACTTTCTCCAGGGTTTGTACACTGTGGTTTTCTATCCTTATGCCATTCTCCAGTGTAGGAGAAAAAAACTCAGGTGGATGCAATTCCTAGAGGTTTATTTTGATGGTTTTGCTCACGTGTCAACACACCTCAGGTAGGGCAGTGGGTGTCACCATTACCTCCTTGGTTGGCTGAGGAGGTTTGACTCAAAACCACAGCAATCCGCTCAAGGTCATGTGTCCAGAAAGACACGTACCCACACTCTGGTGCCAGTCTGGTCCTGTATATACTCTCATTTATTTAATCCTCTCTTTGGGGATGTTTTCAGTTTTATGCTATCGAGAGGCTCCTGGATGAGAACTTTTGTGTGTGAGTACCTGTGTCCCTGTTTCTTATCGTTACCTGTAGCTAGCATTGACTTTTGTAAGGTTCCGGATGTTGCTTCTTGAAGAGGCTTCCTGTGGACATGGGGAGGGACTCATACCTCCTCACCACCATTGAGCCTTATCATTTTTTCTTTGTTAATTCTGTAGGGGGAGAATGGCATCTTGTGTTAATTTGTACTATTCTGATTACCAGTGAGGTGAACATTTCATTTCACACATTTGGATGCAGCATGTTTAGAAGAGAATCTTTTGTGTTCAGGAGAGCAGTGACCAGCTCAGCAGCGACCGCCCCCCGCCCGGAGCACGAGGGCGAGCATTTGTTGGTGGCGCGCGTATTCCCGCCAGGAACTTCTCTCCCTGCGGGGGCCAGGGGAGCAGGGGTCCTGGATACGCTGTGTGTCGTGCCTTGGATGGCCCCGTGGAGCCCTGCCCACCTCCCGGAGCGGTGTCAGCTTAAGCAAAAGGTCCCACGTGCTGTGTTTGACATTTCCAAGGAAAGGCTGAGTTTTCCACAGCGAGTGGGACACTGGGTATGCGTGAGTGGTGTGATCTTCCTTTGATGTTGCTTCCTCCTGTTTCTCTCGCCTGCCAACCCCCAGGAGCAGCTGTGACTTGAGGTCTCAGACACGCCCCTGAGTTGACTCCTGAACCAGTCCCTGTTTGTACCGTGACCCTGAACGGGTGGGATGTTATGGAACCCTTCGAGTCTTCGGGAAGGTGGAAGTCAAGAGGTTGCACCTGTCCATCAGACCCGTGTGTTTTGGGCTTCAAGTAATTTTGTAACCAGTTGTCACATGGAAAACAAAGCCAGACTTAGTAATAAGAGGCTTTATTAGGAAGGAGTGTCATGGGGGAACCAGGGAGGCAGCCGTTGCAGCGGAGAGATGGTGCCCGTGACATGCGCGAGCGTGTCAGAGGTCGGCAAACTGGGTTTTTCCTTGGTAGGGAGGTGTAGACAAGGCTATTAGGACCCTGGTGTGGGGATGAAGAGTGATGGGGCGGTAGGTTGGCGGATGTGTCCCCCAAGGCCGGCCTGTTCACAGGGGGGCCATCTGAGTGCTCAGCCTCATGGTGGGTCCAAGGGAGGCCTGGGGGAGGGAGAGAAGCTGAACCAGAGTCAGGTAACAAGTGTTTTGTTCCAATTTATCTGTAGGGACGAGCTGTTCAGCCCATCACTACAAGGCACAGAGTGGAATTCGGGGGCCCGTGTCTCACCTGGCCCTAGGTGAATCGGGCCCCTGTCTTATCTGAGTCATGTGCAGTGAGCCCTTCCTGGATCCCAGAGGGATGGCGCGGTCTACCTGCCGATCGCAGGGCCAGGTGCAATCAAGACTGTCCGGCTGAGCTCTGCAGGGAGTGGGGCTGTCATGGCGGCGGACAGGTGGCTGCCTGGACTGCGTGCTTCGGCCTCCTGGGCGCTGAAACCTCAGTGGGGCCGCCCTTCCCCGCCCAGGCCTTTCCCATGGGGAGCTGCTTCCAGGGGAGGCACATGTGAGCTGGGCTGTGATGGATGGGAAGGACCTGCCGCACGCAGGAGCGGCTCTGGGGACAGAGGGCCATGCGAGGGGGCGCTGGCCATCTACAGTGTTGTGTCCTTGAGCTGCTCGGTGGGGCTTGGTCGGGGGGTTGGGGTGCCTCCTGAGGGAGGCCAGGAGCCCTGTGGAAGGAAGGAGCCCCGGCAAAGGGCTTCCTCAGCATCACGCTCCTCCTAGGCTCTGACTGGGGGACCTTTAGTAGGCCCGCCCTGATTACAGGGTTATTAAAAACTCTCACAAATTCCACGACATTTTTGGTTTCTTCCTTTCTTTTTTCTTGCTTTGACTCTCCCCCTCTCCCTCCCCCCTTTTCTCTTTTTCTGATTTTGGTTTTTACGTTCGTAATTCACTTTAAAACTTAAACATTGTTGAAATACTAAGCATGGACACCAGCAGTTTCTTACCACATGATTCTGAATTAGGGGCCAGTTTGGGAGCTTTGTTATTCTAACTTTGTTATCACTCACACCACTGCTAGCAAGGCCTGACCCGCCCCCCTCCTTCTGCACCTCCAGGAGCTCATGGTCAGTGTTCACCCGGGCCAGGGGGAGTGGCATGGACAGAATCAGGGTGCAAATGATGCTCTTTGCTCCCAGTTCATGCAGAGGCTGCATCTGGTCTCTCCTGGCCAGGTGAGCTGCACCCCATGACTGAGTCCCAGGGGCCTGTTGCATGGCTGGGGCATTTAGCCTGTGTGTAGGATAGGGGGTAAGGGGTTCTGGCTCACGGTTTGCCCTGCTCACGTGTCCCCTTTTCTCGCTCTGTCTCAGACTCTGCCATCCCAGACGGTAGTAGGAAGCCACATCCCAGTTGCTAAAATGTTTGATGGCACCGATCATCAGGTAGGGGATGAAATCCGCCTGCAGAGTACAGTTCTTTTCATAGGTGGCTCCTGAGCAGGTCTTGCCATTGGTGTTCCTCCCACCAGTGAGCAGCTTCATCTGTTTGCTACGCTCCTGGCACCAGCTGGTGACTGGAGAGCAGAGGAGGAAAGCTGGTATCAGAAAGCTCAGGCGGTTCTGGAGGGTTCACAGTCTGTCTGGGAGCTGCGTGCAGCTGCAGAGGCCAGGGCAGGAGAAGGGCTGCTCGAGGCCATGCTGCAGGAGCAGGTCCAGGAGTGGGGTGACTGTGGTCAGCGCCAGCTTCTCTGGGCAGAAGGGGAAGGGCCGGGGCTGCAGGATGGGGTTGCCACCCAGCGCTGGCATGAACGCTAGCTCCAAGCCTCTTCACTTTCCATCCATCACTGCCTTTGGCGCTGCTCCTCCCCTGCGGGGGCATTGGTGACCTGGGACCTCCAGTCTCACACCCTGGCAGTCAGATCTAAACTGGATATGACGGCTTCCCTGGTGGCGCAGTGGTGAGAGTCCACCTGCCGATGCAGGGGACACAGGCTCGTGCCCCGGTCCGGGAGGATCCCACGTGCCGCGGAGCGGCTGTGCCCGTGAGCCGTGGCCGCTGAGCCTGCGCGTCCGGAGGCTGCGCTCCGCAACGGGAGAGGCCACGGCAGTGAGAGGCCCGCGTACCACAAAAAAACCACAACTGGATTTGAAGCTTTGGCACCCGCTGTGGCCCTGGAGGACCGTCTTCAGCTCAGGGTCCGCCTTGGGCACTTCTTGATCTTTCGTCACATTTACTTGCTGTGATTAAGCCAGGAGAGAAGAGAGCTCCTGAGGGAGCGATTCTGTTTGTTTGGGCCGGGAGCCAGCAGCCTAAGAATCAGCTTCCAGAAGAGCTAACAAAGTGAGCAGGACCCGTGCTGGCAGCTCTGGACATGGCAGTGGAGGAGGGTGGTGGAAATGTCAGGTGCCTGTCCCGTCAGTCACAGCCCGAGCTAGCTGGGGCCACGGCCACTTCAGACCCGCAGACATCTGTGCGTGTCCCGGAGAGAGACCTGGATTAAAAGTCTGTCCAGACATGCTTGCTTTAGAGGGAGTTTCCAGGAGTGACTTTTATTTTCAGTGTGTACACAAGACATTTAAGTACCACGTCCTCTCCAGATACCCGTCCTGCTGATGGAATTGTTCTTGGAGGGAGCCTTCAGTGTTTGCTTCCCACGCTCCTGGTCCTGCCCTGATTTCCCGGCCCTGGGAACTGCCCCACCCCCATGTTAGGAATCTCCCCTTGGCTTTACCTGTCACACTGTAAATAGACGGCTTACGAAAGATAATTGAAAAGGAAAGGCTTAGGAAGATCAAAAAATACTCTAGAACTTGTGTTGAAGTGAAGAAGACAACTCATTTCCGGGATCAACTTTGCCACTTTGAAGGGGTTCATAGGAAATGTCGTGCGGGTGGGTTCTCTGCGTGAGGATGGAGCAGGTATGTCTTTGTGTTGCTGCTGCGGGCCCGTCTGTCTCTGTGACGGGAGGCCTGGCTTCAAGGCGTGGGTGTGTTGGCGGTGCTGGGGCGCCAACCTTTGGGACGTCACCTTCCTGCGGGCTTCCCCGAAGCATGGAACAGGAGGGGCCGTGAGGGGCTCTGAGGCCTCCCAGGATGGGGTTCCTGTGGATGTCTGCGGGGTACAGTTGTATGTTTCATCTGTCACTTTTTCCCCTTTGACTCAAAACTCTTAAAGCCTGGTGGTCCTGCTTATGGTGAGAAATTGAGTGCAGGAAGTGAATTACTCTGAGTGATTTTGTTTTGGTGCTGCCTGGTCGTTAATCCCACGGTTTTATTCTTACCAAGAGTGTGCTGTGCGTGCTGCCTGGGTACCAGGGTGGCCCCCAGAGGCAGCCGGCTCCATGGGCATGAGATAGAGCACCTGCCCATCGGAGGTGTGCTTTATTTTTAGCAAATGGCATTTAGTGTCTTGCAGAGCTGAGAGCAGGATGACTGTAGATGTAATTAAGTGACTCTGAAATGGGAGTTAATTACTTCTGCATGTGTCAGAGGCCAGGGAGGGTCTCTCTGGTCCTCTGGCTACAGCCCTGTGAGGCTGTCACCTGGACAAGCTCCCAGGACCACTCCTCGAGGGCATCCAGGGTCCTGTGGGTGCTGCTCTAACTAATGGTGAGTGGTCTGAGCTTTTAGTCTCTGCAACTGACCTGAGGAACTGAAAGTTCATGACTTTTTTTTTTTTTTTTTTGTGGTACACCGGCCTCTCACTGTTGTGGCCTCTCCCGTTGTGGAGCACAGGCTAAAGACATGCAGGCTCAGTGGCCATGGCTCACAGGCCCAGCCGCTCCGCGGCATGTGGGATCTTCCCAGATCAGGGCACGAACCCGTGTCCCCTGCCTTGGCAGGCGGATTTTCAACCACTGCGCCACCAGGGAAGCCCATCGTGACTCTTTAATGTAAAAATTATATACAAGGAACTTTATCCTAACGCTGATCTGTGCATGGAATTAGCCCAAATGTGTCCTCTCAAGGCGTACAGAACAGATTATATTACAGGAGCAACAGGTCACTGACAAGAAGGCGTGTATAAAGCGGTGTGTCCAAAAGCTACTATAACAGGACGGAAGGCTTGAGCACCGGCCAGCTCAGGGGCTGTCCTGGTCAGTGTCTAGTGAGAGAGCACCCGTGGGTGCTGGTGCTCTGTCCATCCTGCTAAGGACGGGGCTCCGAGGAACCAGGACCAGGGTGGACAGAGAGCTGCGTCTAGGACCTCGCTCCATAGCTGTCCCCAACTCTGATCTTGTCGGGTTCATTCATAGTGACTGGAAGCTTCCACACCTCCAGCCACACCTGGGCCCATGCTGTCCAGTGCTGTGGCCGACACCACACGGGTTGAGGAGCGCTCCACGAGAAGCAACGGTAGGATATCCTGTCCACCACCCTATTAATTATGCGTTGAAGCGATTGTGCTTTCGATGTGTATTGGGCTAAATAAAATATATTATTAAAACGAACTTCACCTATTTGCTTTTACTCTCAATGTGACTTGTAGGCACACCTGAAATCATGCACGTGGTCACGTGTGTGGCCCGCCTGGGTTTTCTGTGGGGGGCACAGATCTCGGCTGTTCTCTGATACCCTCTGTGTTTGAGTTCCCCCTTCTGTCAAGGCCCAGCCCATAGGCTGGGAGGCACAGAGTAGGAACAGGTAGGTATATCAGGCTTTGAGAATACCTTGAAACCAGCTCTAAGTGCTACTGTTTTTGCATTTCTGCAGACAATTACACATAGACTGCTGGGCCTCATCCAAGCAATGGGTTCTGTGCTCAGATGGTGTTTCTCTTGCACGGGGAACCGAGCACTTGGCTTTGATGAGCGCACTGCTCCCCTGCAAGGCTATCCCAGCTCCCTGTCATTCAGGCTGAGCCTTATCGGGACTCCCTGTTTTCCGGACTCCCCATTGTCTGGACTTTCGTCTCCCTGATTTGTGTGGATGAAGAAACGTGCAGTGCATCTGGACTGATCTTCCACTTACAACTGTGGCCTGTGCGTGCTGGTTGCCATGCCAAGCCTGTGTGTCAGCGATGGCTTTGATGAACTCCTGCCACTGATCTGGTAGGAGGAGGGACCACCGTTTAACCCTCTTCCGCCCCTGGAAGCCCCGCTGACAAGCTGGTAAATGTGGGCTGCTGTTTGAGTAGCTGCAGGGCACGTGGCCCGAGTCCTGGGAGAGACCCACAGGCCTTCCCACATCTGGCTGGGCTATTTATATTCCACAAAAGCCTGCTTTTCTCTGAAAGAGTGGGCATGTGGTGATGCTGTCATGTGCATGGGTGAAGCCAGTGAAACAGCCTTTCAGTAAACTCCTTTCTGGTGCGTCCGACACGTTTTCATGTCATGCACTGGCTTCCGGGTTGCACATCTGCCCTGCCCTGTGGTGTTCGTGCACACTTGGTGTGCGGGCAAGCTATGGCCCCCAGGGCGGCCCTGCTCCCATGGCGGGAGGGCATGGCTGGCCCAGGGTGTGGAGCCCCAGCTCTCCCTGATAGCCAGAGAGGGACAGGTCCCTCTGGGGCCATTCACTCGAACAGCATACTGAACTCCTGAGCTGTGCCCCACATGCTCTAGGCACTGGGCTTTCCACAGTGGAGAGAGCTTTCTCGTGTTGGGGAGGATGGACCACAAAGGGGATCAGTAAGTCAGATATGGGGGGGGGTGAGATGGTGATGGGTGCAAAGAAGAGAAGTCAAGTGGAGAAGGGGCAGTTCGTTGAGAAAAGACAGGAGCTGGGCCTGGGGTTGGGGAGGAGTGTTCCAAGCAAAGGGGACAGCAGGTGCAAAGGTCCTGAGGCAGGAGTGTGCAGGAGCGACAGGTGAGAGGAGAAGAGGTGGGTAGATGGTGAGTTTATCTGTGCCCAGGGACGCTGAGATGGGAGCCCTGGGAGCCAAGGGTTTGGACAGGACCACAGACCTCTAGGAAGAATGGACCCTGGAAGGTAGAACAGGGCACCCTGTTAGGAGGCTGTGAGGTGATCCAGGGAGAGACGTGGTGGCTTGGGCCAGAGTATAGCAGTAGAGGTGGGAGGATGGCCCAATTGGGCATTTATTTGGAGGTGGAGCTGAGGGGACTTGCTGCCAGGTTGGATCCGGGATGGGGTGAGGGCCAAGGATGCACCAAGGTTTTGGCTGAGCAACTGGAAGGATGGAGGGTCCACTTACAGGCCAGCTCCACCCAGGTTGTCTAGGAGGCATCCCAACCTTGGGAGATGGGGAATGTGGCTCGGGGACACGTGAAGTTTGGAGGGGAGGAGGCCCTAGGAGCCTACGCCTGGAGTTGGGGAGATGTCCAAGGAGTGGCCCGGAGGGGTAGTTCCCAGCTGGAGCTCAGCAGCAAGTTCTCCCAGAGAGCAGGCTCTGCCTTGCCTGGAGATGTCCCTCAAGCATGCGTCCATCAGTGAGGCTGGCCTGTGGGGGACACGAGGATGGGCCCCTGGGGTGAGATAGCCCTTGATGGGAGACTCGGACAGGTAGCTGTGCGGGAAGGAAGAGGATGTGGGTGGCACGCGGGGATGTGAGTCTTGTCCAGCTGAGCCCCTCGGTGTGAGTGGCGGGGCCTTAAGCTGTCTGGAGGCGGGGAGAGAGCGGCAGGAATGTGGGTGAGGCAGAGCCCCTCCCCCATCCCTGGCATGGCTGGCTTTGAGGACTCTGCCCAGCTTGGTTTGGGGAGCAGAGGTGGGTTTGGAAAGGGGGTGCCTCCATCCTGTAAGCCCTGTACAGATACTCTTCACGCCTTCATTGCCTTGTTTTGCTACCTCATTGGAAAGACATGGCTTTCCAGGGTCTTGGATGGCCCATGCCTTTGAGTCAAAGGGGGCACTCATTTTTGCAGGGAAATGCCGTGGGCAGCAAAGTGTCCTCACTAGGACCTGAGAGGGGCCCAGCTGTGTTCATTATGGAGACAAGATTGTGTGTCTTTGTCTTCTTGGCCATCTTTGTGGGGCGGGGGTGGGGCGGTGGGTTAATTACCGACTGGTCAGTGTTCATTATGAACTTGGACCAGGCCCCACTTGGAGCCACTCATTCAGGCTCCAAGATTGCTTTTCTGCTTCTCTGTAGTAGGCTGAAGAATGGCCCCCAAAGAAGTCAGAGTCTAATCCCTGGAAGTTCTGCGTGTTACCTTTTCTAGTGATGGGATCTTTGCAGATGTGATTCAGTTAAGAATCTTGCATGAGGAGGTGATCCTGGTTATCTGATCCTATGGCCCTAAATGCCATCGCACGTGTCCTTATGAGAGGGAGGCAGGGGAGATGTGAAAGACAAGAGGAGAAGGTGATGTGAAGGTGGAAGCAGAGAGTGAGAGTGATGTGGGTGTGATGGCTGATTCTGTGTGTCAGCTTGACTGTGCCATGGGTGCCCAGATACCTAGTCAAACCTGATCCTGGGCGTGTCTGGGTGGGATTAGCATTTGGATCTGTAGACAGACTAAAGCAGATTGTCCTCCCCCATGTGGGAGGGCCTCATCCAATCAGCTGAGGGCCTGAATAGAGGAGAAAGGCGGAGTAAGGGAGAACTCCCTCTCTCTGCCAGACTCTCTTTGAGCTGGGACATTGGTCTTCTCCTGTCTTCAGATATGGACCAGAGATGGAACTTGTCCCCTCGGCTCTCCCGGGTCCAGCTTGCTGACTAGATCTCAGGGCTCTCCAGCCTCCATGGTCATGTGATCAGATTCATTATAATACATCTCTTTCTCTGTATATACACATCCTATTGATTCCGTTTCTCTGGGGACTCTGACGAATACAGTGACCACAAACGAAGGAATGCCACAAGCCACCAAAAGCTGGGCGAGGCAAGGAAGGATTCTCCCTCAGAGTCTCCAGAGGGAGCGCGATCCTGCTGACACCATGATTTCAGCCCAGTGAAACTGATTGCAGACTTCTGGCCTCCAGAACTTTGAGAGAACAGATTTCTGTTGTTCTAAGCCACCCGGTTTATGGTCATTTGTTAGAGCTGCCACAGGAAAAGAACACAGCCAGTGTAAACAGTGCTACCGTAAATACCCCAGCCACACGCATGGGGCTGTTATTCAGGCATGGATTTCAGGGAGTGGCACTGCTGGGGCAGGGTGTGTGTCTCTTTGTTTCATAGATCATATGCCAGATAACTTTTCACAAAGATCCAGCAGCCCGTCTCTTCCCTGCATGGATGAGTGTACACCCTGACCCTGCGCTCTTTCTCAGCGGTGGACATGAGAGTCTTTTCGACTTTGTTAGTCTGAGAGGGGCAGAGCTGCAGCTTTGTTCCTTGACATGTGTCTCCTTGAGTCTGGTGAGTTTAGGATCTTTGCTCAAAAGATCCCTCCGTCTGTGAAATGCCCGTTTGTGTTCTTTGCTCGTGTTTCTCTCAGGGTGTTTTCCCCTCCCTTATCCACTTGTAGGGGCTGTTTATTTGTTACAAATGTTGTTGATTTTCTGCCTTGAAAACATTTATTCCCAGTTCTGTTGTGTGCTAATTACTTTTATTAACGTGTCATTTGCCATCAAGATTAAATCATTTTATTGTCGAATATGTCTTTCTTTCCTTTTATGACTTCTAGGTACCCACGTTTGTTAGGAAGATTCCACAGGCTGTCTCGATTTCCTGGCAGGTGTTTTATTGTTTTGTGTACAACTTCTGCTCTTAAGTGTGTCTAAAATGCTTTTGCATAATATGGAGTAAGATGCTTGAGGGAGGGGAGTCCGGTTTGATTTCCTTCCAGTGTACCAGCACTGATTATTCCAGTAATCCATGCTTTGATCAATGAACTGAACTTCAGCTCTGCGGTATAGTATGGTCTCATGTAAACTGCTTACCTTCAGGGATTCTCCATTCCATACCACTGGCCTGTTTGTCTTCCGTTTTCCACTTTACATTGGTAGCGGCTGTATGTACAGTGTGTTTCGATAGCTGTTGAAGGAACCCCCCCCACCCTTGCTGAGCTCTGTGTTCACAATGAGATGTTACAGGACTTTTCTTATATATGCACTCATGACTGCGTGTCCACATTTACGTGTGTCTCATGGCTCCTGGGCAGAGGAAGATTTGGGTGGACACACGGTGGCTGTGCTGCCAGGGGCAGTGGGCACAAAGGTATGGTGGATGTTGGAGGGAGGGCCAGGTGGAAAAGGACACAACGACCATCGCATTGCATAAAATTACCCCTCTGCGCATGCAGAATTTTTAAAGATCATTAAACAAGTGAAATAGTAGTGTCCAAGGGAAAAGGCACTAAACAGAGAACAAGTTTATCATGGGGCAGTGAAAAGATAATACATTGCACTGGCTCCACCATTGTGTCGGGGACTTGCCATGGTGTGGCTTTTCTCTGGGTGTGGGTGCTAGTACTCTGCACTTGGTGGGGCGTGTGTGTACGTGGCGGGGTGCATGTGCCCTTGGCGTGTGTGAATGCGGCTGTTCCCAGGTACCCCATGTCTGACGGCCTGCCCTCAGGAGCTCACACCTGGGCACTGCCTCGGACCCTCTGAGCAGCAGTGCTCTGTTTCCCCATGTGTCCTCTGTGTCCCCCAAACACCCTCTGTGCCCAAGCTCCCACTGTGCTGCCCAAGCTGGCCTGGCTCCACCCACCCTGGGAGCCTGGTGTGGTCAGGGCCTGTGCTGACCCTCTTGGGGCCCTAGCCCCGCCCACCCGGCAAGTGGAGGTGTGCCTTGAGCTGCATACACCTCACCCCACACAGGATGACAACAGGCTCACAGAAGGAAGCTGGGCTCAGCAGAAGAGGGGGTGGGGTGGGGTGGGGGGAGGGTGTCGGTGCTGCAGGCCTAGGGCTGTCCTGTCACTCTACCTTGCGAAGGTCCTCCTTTGGCAGCTGCTGGTGGCCCAGCCTGCTTCTCGGGTGGCAGCCAGGGGTGGGTGGGGTGCAGGATACACTGTGCAGGCGGGCTCATTTGTCCCCCAGACACCTGGGTGGCTGGAGGCTCTGCAGGAACAACTGGACTGTGCACATCTGCTGTGCAGTCAGTGGAAGGTGAACCAGGAGCCTTCCTGTGGGTGGAGGGCAGGGAGCAGGCCCCGTGGGAAGGAGGGAGGAGGGTGGGGAGCCGTTGGCGCTGCTGCGGGGGTGGTGTCTGCCCGCTGTTAGGCGTGGTCCTCCTGGGCGACTCGGGTCCTCTAGACTCGGGCTTGGCTGCTTGTGACAGGGTTTGCAGACAGTCCTGGCACCCCGAGGGGTGGGGTGTTTGCCTGGTGCACTTGAACCAGGTCCCAGGGCTGATCCAGGGTCTGTGCCTGGTGGTCTGTCTGCTTCCTTACTGGGAAGGGGTGAGGAGGGCCGGCCAAGGACCCTGGCCATGCCGGGCAGTGTTGATCCCTTCCAGGCCTGCATGGATCATAACCCCTCACGAGTGGGTTTTGACACAAGAGCTCGAGAGGGGAAGGGTGTGTTGGTGCTGATTCTTTGCCAGCTGTTGGGTGCCTGCAGAAGTGAGACGCGTCTGTCTTTCCACATTTCACCTTGGACTCCGTATTTCCAGCCAGCAGAGGAGGTGGCCCTGGCCGGGCAGTTTCTTCTGATGTTCCAGATCGCGCTGGCACTTGCCTCTCCTTGCTGCAAGCACCCCGCTCCTGAGATTCTGCAGGCACTTGGCTTCCGTATAATTCTTCCTGTGCTGCTGTGACCAAGTATGAAGTTCAGTGCTCCTTGCAGAGCTGTTTACATTTAATAGACAGTGGGGAGCTTGAGAACATGAAGCCACTCCTTCTGCACCAGGGGGGCTGTGGGTGGGTGCCGGGCAGCTCCTTGACCTCCGTCCCACGGAGCCCCTCCCGTTGCTGTGGCACTGACCATGACCCAGGCCACACGGGGGAAGTAAACCTAGTTGGGGCCCAGAGGCTGTGGCCGGCAGGGGTGGGAAGGACGTGTGAGGCGCCCCCGGTGGCCTGGCCGGGGAGGGGGCATTAGTAACATGCGAGCTCGCCAGCCTCGCCCGTAACAGTCAGCAAGTCCATACCTGCACGATTCAGGCGTGTGCACATCGAGCTGCGTGTCCAGCGGGGAAGAGAGACGATCAAACCCAGCTGTGGGGCGTGTGCCCCGGGAGGCGCTGTCGGTCCCCCACGTCTGCCTCCTCCCTGCCCTGCTGGGTGATAGCCCCCTGCTTGAGGAGGTCACCCTACTGCCAGCCCCCGGCCCTTTGTCCCAGCGGTGGAGCCTGGTGCTGCGTTGCTGATCAGAGGCCACAGTTTAATGGGATTTTAGTGCAGGTCCAGGTAGGAAAGCTGGAAACAGAAGGCACTGGCCTGGTGTGGAGGTGGAAATGCTGAGAGCGACCCAGGGGTTATGCCCGCAGGAAGCAGCCTTGATGGCAGGTGGGCTGAGGGGGCCAGGTGTTTGGGACCCTACAGCCCTGAGAAGGAACCCCTAGTTCTGGGCGGGAGGTGATTTGTGCCCTCTCACTCTTCCTGCCTCTGGGCTCCCTTTGCCCCCTTCTCGTGGTGGGGGCATGCTGACACAGCCTGGCCCCAGACACTGTGGCCAGAGCCCAGGGTCACCCTTTCAGTATCAGCATTCTGGCCACATCTCTCTTCTCGCCTTGGCCCTGATATGCTGGGCTCTCGCCTCAGCACCTTTGGGTTGTCTGGCTGGAAACTCATGTTTCCCCCAACTGGATGATGGCCCATCCACCACTCATACCCCCGAAAGTCCCCAGGGTGGCCTGTCCATTGCACAGACCCCCGTGAGAGTACCCAAGATGGCATGTCCACCAGGCAAGACTCCCTGAGAGCCCCCATGATGGTCTGTCCATCGTGGCCTCCTTTTTTTCTGGAAAATCAGGGACATGTGACCCAGAGGGTATTGGGCCACATTTGAAGGGTGTGGAGGTTGCCCTAGGTGGCTGATATGTGGAAGGTGCCGAGCAGAGGACAGGGCCAAAGCGGCCAGCATGACTGGGAACAGCAGTGTGTAGGGTGTGTGCAGGTGAGGGGCTGTAGGAGAGAAGCCCCATGTCCTGGGCGGCCCACACAGGGAGGGTCAGGTCAGAGGGCAGGTGATGAACCACTGGGCCTCCATTGTCTGTCTGGACTGTTCTTGATGAGACTGAAGGCAGGCTGGTTTGTCCCTGGCGCTTTTCCTCACCCTAGCTGGCTCTTGGCAGCTGTGACCAAGGCCATGCACTGACTGCAGAATTATTATACGGAGCATTCTTGAGCCAAATAAGGTTGTATTCATGCTGAAAATTGATGCTAAGTTGTGGTGAGCTTGAACATGGGTCAGCTGGTTTTCATTTGACCTAAATTTGTGCATTTGGTTCTTTGCTAACTTTTTGTAAAGGTGCAAGTACCTGTAAATAGGTTTATAAAAGTAGACACTTCTCGGGCTTCCCTGGTGGCGCAGTGGTTGAGAATCCGCCTGCCGATGCAGGGGACACGGGTTCGTGCCCCGGTCCGGGAAGATCCCACATGCCGCGGAGCGGCTGGGCCCGCGAGCCATGGCCGCTGAGCCTGTGCGTCCAGAGCCTGTGCTCCGCAACGGGAGAGGCCACAACAGTGAGAGGCCCGCGTACCACAAAAAAAAAAAAAAAAAAAAAAAAAAAAAAGCAAAAGTAGACACTTCTCTTGCTGTTTACCATAAGTTGAATCGACCCATTGATGCACTCTGGGGCCTGAGGTCTGCGGTGGGCTGCAGAGATCTTGAGATTGGTCTGCTGAGCTAGTGCTGATCAGAGGAGCACCTTTTCAGTGGAAGCGGAATTAAATTTTGCATCTCGTTATTTGCGGAAGGCAAAGGCTGCTGTTTGAAACCCTTAATCTCTTGTTTGGTACCTTAATTTTTTTGTGAACTCTTTAATCACAGAAGAAAAGTGTTTCCTCAAGTGTTTCCTTTTTTTTAAGATACAGATTTTATTTTTTTTTAAACTTTAAAAAAATAATTTATTTATTTTTGGCTGCGTTGGGTCTTTGTTGCTGCACGCGGGCTTTCTCTAGTTGCAGGGAGCGGGGGCTACTCTTAGTTGTGGTGCGCAGCCTTCTCATTGTGGTGGCTTCTCTTGTTACAGGGCGCAGGCTCTAGGACGTGGACTTCAGTAGTTGTGGCGCACGGGCTCAGTAGTTGTGGCGCTCGGGCTTAGTTGCTCTGTGGCATGTGGGATCTTCCCGGACCAGGGCTCGAACCCGTGTCCCCTGCATTGGCAGGCGGATTCTTAATCACTGCACCACCAGGGAAGCCCCCAAGTGTTTCTTTTAATATTACTGCTACTTTAAGAAAATTGCCTTCAGAGCTAATCATCTTCGTAGGCAATTTACAGACCAGAGTGGTTTTGACTCACAGCAAGCAGACCTTAAAGGATTCAAAGAAACTCTGTTCTTTAAAACAGATAGCTCATATATTATAAGTCTATGAAAGTATTCTAAACTTGTAAAGCATGTTGCAGACTACAATACGTAAGTTATATATAATTCTAGTCAATGAGTATAAAGAATATTTCAGTCCATTGCCTCAAAATATCTTTAAGGCCAGAAACGTTTGTGTTTCTCATGAACAGAATAAAGTGTTTTCATAATGCTGGTTTGACTGGAGCAGCTTTTAACTCATGATGGGATGGATTAATATTTTCCCTAATTTCATGAGCCCAGCTCTGTCACTAGCTGAGGGTCACAGTCACCTGGCTCCATCAGCCAAGTCACGGAGCATGTCTTCTTGGACTTCTGATGGGAACCATCACAAGGCCCTGGGAGGCTCTGAAAGCTGTCCCCAAGCCTTCCCAGGGCATGGCGTTCCCGAGCCCCCCACAGCTGTGGCCCTCCTGCTTCTCCTGCGTCTTGTCTCCAAGCCTGCTGCTCAAGGCATTGTCACCAAAGGCTCTGAGGGAGAGGAAGGTGTCAGAGGTCACGGGACAGGTGCCTGGGATCAGGTGGGGCTGCTCCCTGCAGAGTCTGCATCACCGCCCCTTGTCACAGTCTTACTGCATCTAGCGCAGACTGACCCCCTCCCTCTGTCTCTGTGGCTCATTAGGAGCCATCCAGTTAGAAAGGGCAGAGGCCATCGTGCTGGCAGCTGCCTGGGCGCTGTTTGTTTCAGAAGGTAGGATGGACCTGGTTGCTGCGTTTAAGGGATTTTAGAGTTGAGGTCTGGCACAGAGCAAGTTACTGTCGTGACGGGGCAGGGCGTGGACCTCTCATACGGTGTAGCTCCGTCCGTCAGATGGGTGCGGCCAGTCCCAATCCAGCTTATGACTGAGGCTCAGACACCCAGTGTGCGTGGCAGTCACCTGTGTCTGCCCACATCATGGCCCAGCTTCCTTCAGCCCAGGACTTGTCGGCCAGTCCTCCGTCCTGGTGGCCGCATAACCAGAGGTAGGCACCGGAGTCTGTGCCTATTGCAGGCAGCACGTGTGGGTCGGCGCCCTCTGTCACCAGATACCGCTGTGTCCCAGGCCCGTGTCCTCCCCTCGTGGAGCCCAGAGTTGCTCATGGCAGCAGCAGAGGTGCAGCTGATGCATTTGGGGGAAGGGGGAGGTTGGTGTGGTGCTGGGTGCCGGTTGGAAGCCGTGTCTGGGGGGCTGAGCCTGCGGTGTCTGCCCGTCTCCTCGCGTTTGTTCACGGCCGTGTGTGGGCACCACCATCCCCACGCTGTGCCCCCTTCCAGGCCCCGCGGGGGACGGCCAGTGCTGCACTGGTGCTCGTGTGCCCCCGCCCAGCCAACCCCACAGACAGCGTAGCGGTCCCAGGGTGAGGCCCACTCGTGGGAGGACGTGCCGACGCGCAGTGGTCAGGAGACAGAAGAGGCGCTCCTTTACCAGCACTTCTTCCCGCGTTGGTTTTTGGCCAGCGGTGCAGAGGTGCTCTGCACACACCACGTCCCCATTCACCCTCGCTGCCACCTTGCAGCCACCGCATGACTAGGTGCAGCGACTCTCCCTGTTTTCAAGGCTGGACACTGACTCTCGGAGGGGCTGAGGGGCTTGACCGGGGCCCTGCAGGGGAGCCAGGAAGAAGGGCAGCTCCCCATCCTCGCCTCGGAGCCCAGAGGCCCTTGGTGACTGCGTGGCCAGGCCTGTGTGATCCCTGGGCACCGAGGGGCACGCCCTCGGCAGGACCCCTCCCCCACTCCCTGCAGGGCTCTAAGGGCCTTTCTCCTTGGGGACAGGAGCTCCTGCCTCCTCCCTCGGCCTGGGCTGGCCCTGCCGGCCCCCCTGAATGAGCCCACACGGGAGAACAATCAGGCCCACATCGATGGAGCACAGCCGGCCATTGAAAGGGACAAGAATGGGGCAAGCGTGTTCCATGGCCCGAGGGAGGCTCACTGCGGGGCCTTGTCCCGCTGCTGAACGGCGCCTTGTCGTGGCCCCAGTGGGCCCAGCTGCCCGTGGCCTGTCCCTGTGGCCCCACCCGGGCTGCACCCTGGAGACCCAGGTGTCAGGACAGACGCCCTGGGCAGCAGAGCTCTCCTTGAGGATGGGGCGGCCGGACCAGACCTCATCCTGAGCTCCGTCCTGCCCGTGGCCAGGGTGGGGTCAGGGAGCCGGCCGGAAAGTGTGGCCCCCGGAGAGGGGAGGCTGCTGGGCCTGGCGGCAGGGGCTTGGCTCTTTAGGGTTTGCTGCCAAGAGGCTCAGCATTTTCTTTTCTTCCTTTCTTTTTTCCAGGTGGTATGATTTGTTATTTCCTACTAGAAGAATCCAGAAGGATCTATAAACTACCGGGTAGAAGAATGTATAAAAATCAGAGTTTGGTTTTTTAGTTCTGAGTGCCTGACATGTGGCACCTTGTTTAATCCTCTCAATAACTGGGATGAGCTCCAGTCTTCCCCATTTCATTGACGAGGAGATGTGTACAGTAAGGCTGAGTACTTAGTGCATCCTAGCATTTTCTTATTATTCGTGCCGATGGGGTTTTGTCTTCCCACTTCTCACGGCTCAGTTGAATGGGAGCGGGCTGAGTAAGCAGGCAGGTGTCCTTCTATCCCCCCACCCGAGTGACCAGGGCCTGAATGACCAGCCACTCTTCTAGAGGACTGGAGGCGTTTGTCTGTGAGCAGTCCATCTGTCCATCCAGTAGGTCAGCAGGCGTCCAGGGCTGAGGCTGTGATGCAGGGCAGGTGCTCTGCTGGCTGGGGAGGCTCCTGGGTCCTTTTCCTGGGCAGCTGATTCAGGGCCCCTGTGGACGTGTCACAGCAGATGTGGATATGGGGCAGGGAGTGTTTGTCACCTCCCTTTATTGTTTGGATTGCTTAGGTCTCTTGGTTTCTCCCTTTCATATGTGCTTGGCAAGAAGCCGATGAAGCCACGGGCCTTGAGTCCAGTAGGACTCAAGCGTGTGAAAGTCTGAGAACTGCGGAGGGCTGTGTCCCTGCGGGTCCGGGATGGGGCAGGGTAGCCAGAGACGCACCAGAGACTCCGCCGTGCCAGCTTGAAAAAGCTGCCTGTGCTTAAGGGCCTCATAAAAAGAGACAGCGGCGGGAAAGTGCCCAGGCTGGGAACTGTGGAGGGAGAGTTCTGAGATTAGAATTAACATAGGAATAGGGCTGTGAATGGGGGTGTTTGTAAATCCTTCCAAAATTGGGATAAAATTTGCATCTGAATGACTCATCAAGTCAAGATTACCTTGGAATGTGTGGTTTCCTTCTTATTTTCTAGTTCCTATTAACAATCATTTGCATTTTTATTCAACCAGCATTCTTAAAATACATGCTGCCTTATGATTGCCCTCATCCTGACTTTTCCTAGCCTGGATTTCTGTGTTGGCATCTCCAACGCTGTCTGACCTCATGGAGGGTGTGCAGGAGTGGCGGTCTCCCCTCTCAGCAGCCCCCATCCAACACGGCACCTACGTGGACTCTTAGCTCTCAGGCCAGCTGGCTAACTCAGCCCTCAAAGGCAGATGGGTCTTGTTTGGACTTCCCAGTATTAAAAAAGTAAATCTTAATTACTTTTCAGTATCAAGAAATTGGGAGACCACCTAAAAACCTAATTTTTTTCTAGGAGAAAAATCAGGAATTGTGCCCTGTAGGGCCACATTACTGAATGGCAGTAGGCCTCTGCTAGGGGCTCTGCAGGTCCCTAAACACGTCCACATTCTAGTCCCTGGAGTGACTGTGTTACCTTACACGGTAAAGGGACTTTGCAGATGTGATTTAAGTTAACGATCTTGAGATAGAGTGATTCATCCTGGTTTATCTGGGTAGGTCCTCAATGTAATCACAGAATCATAATAAGGGAGTCAGAAGGGCAGAGAGGAGAGAAGATGCTGTGCTGCTGGCACAGGGGAGGAAAAACTTTTCCCCTGCTCTTAGGTTCGGTGATTGGGGCCTGTGAATTAAACTGACAGCAGATTAACGGGGGGAAAGGCATGCAAAATTTAATATTGTTATATGCACAGGGACTTCACACAAAAGAAGTAAAAACCCAAAGAAGCAGTTGGACTTGGGATTTATCTATCACTTTAACAAAGGGCAATACATTTTGAAGGGACAAGACAAAGGCAAGGGAGGTTGGGTCCCTAGAGATAGTAAACTGTGGGAAGGTGACTAGGAAGCATATGGTAGATAAAGGATGTTTAGTAAGGTTAATTATGCAGACTCATCTCTGTGTCATCTCCGGTACACTTTTACAGAGAGAATTTATGTCCTGCTGTTAGGCAAATGGGGGAAAGCAGGGAGCTCTTCTTGTATCTGCTGTTCTCAGTTGCCTTCAGCTCAAAATAATCCTTATGCTCACGTGGGCTCTTTGGCCTGTGCTCTTCACTAGCTTTAAGGTAGAGGAATGAGCCACCAGCCAAGGAATGGAGGAGGCCTTTGGAAGCTGAAAAAGACAAGGTAATGATTCTTCACAGAACCTCCAAAAGGAATGCAGCCAGCTCTTGAATTCTAGCCCCGTGAGTCCCATGTCAGACTTCTGACCTCCAGAACAGTTGGGATAATAAAGTTATGCTGTTTTAAGTCACCACGTTTGTGGTATTATTTTACAGCAGGCATAGGAAGCCAATGTAGGTCTGTTAAGATGTGGTTTTGTGCTAAGAGGAGCTTCACAATCACTTATGGAGACAAGATAAATGAAACCATTACTGAGCAGCAAAGAAAATGTAAAATCTAGTGTGAAATTGAGTCATATTCAAACTTTAGGTAAGAAGTACCCAGAGAGCTTAAGCAGACATAGCTTATGCAAATTTGGAATGCTGTTGGGGGGCCGTGAATGTGCCCGTGGACTCCGCTGCTGCTACTGCTGGCCTGGCATGGAGCTTTGCATCACCTTCTAGACTGCAGGTGCTGCGGGTGTTTAGAGCAGCTCAGAAGCAGCTGGAAGTCCTGCTGGCTTGCAAAGGACAGTAGGATTTAACAATAGGAGGGAAGGAGGAGGTGGTGTGTCTCGGGGGGGACTTGTACGGTGGGAGCAGGAAGTGTGCTGGGGCTCTGCCCTGACCTCAGCTGCACTGAAAAGGAGGGCCCTGCTCGGCGGCAGGATCAGTCATCCCTGGTCCAGCATCTCTTCCTGCCCAGGGACCTGACCGAGCGTGCACTGTGCATGAGGCACTCACGCGTTCAGGGCCAGGCGAGCAGCCATGGGCCCCAGGCATGCAGTACAGAGAGGACAGAGGACAGTGAACGGGGCAGGAGGAGCGCCTTCCCAGGGGCCCAGCAGGAGAAGCGAGCAGGGCGCCGCGGCCAACCCCCTCCTCGGTGCTCTCCGGGCTGCTGCTGGTTTCAGGTGCAGGGCCCAGCAGCCTGGCTCTGGGTGCCTTGGTGCCCCTGTGTTCCCAGTCCCGGCCCTGCCTCTGTCTGGGTCATGCCCTGTCACAGACCTTCTTTATGTCCTCTCCAGTGACACAGTTTAGCTTATGCGACCTTTTAATTTAACCCTACCCCAGTTGGACTTTAGATTCAAGCCCCTTCTTCTGCTGTGGCTTGGGACCTGGGACGCATCTTTTCCAGCTTATATATTTCTGTGGGATTTAGTGTCTTTGCCCCTCAATGGGGCTACGGGTTTCAAGAAGCATCTGTGTGGCTCTAGATTAGCTTTGTGTCAGTCAGGCCAGCGGATTCATTTTCTTTATGGATTTTTTTGGCTTGTTCTGTATAATTTCCTGAAAGTTAGAAGGTCTGAGTATTACGCCAGCACCCCCCTCCCTACCCTACCTGTTCTTACCGGGTTGGGTGTGCAGGATGCCGTCCCCCTGGACTCTGTGAACTTGGGTTTTGGTGGAAGTGCCCTGTCTGGGGTGGGATTTGGCTGTGCTCTCGGCTGTGTGTGTGTTTGGCGGGGGGGGGCGTTTAATGCAGGAGCAAGCTTTTGGAAATGGTTACACTTTCCGCCAGAGGTACTGTTGATATCGTCCCCTTTCAAGTAAAGACTGTATCAGAAACTTTTCCCAGACCCTACCCTGAGGGAAAGTCTCTTTCCCAACAAACCATGAGAACCGTGACCCCGTCAGGTCTCCTCCTTTTCTTTTAACCAGCAGCATCCATGTGGATGTAACTCTGTGGTCAGCTCTTACCCTGGTCTTTCCAGGGCTCTCAGTCAGCTCTTACTTTATTTCAGGACACACACATGCAGATGCACACCCACGTGCTACACGCACCACACACACACCACGTAAACCCACGTACACCACACACTGTGCACACACCACAATGCACTTACAGTGTACACGTGTCCCACACACACCATACCCACCCACTGCGCATACCACCTACGAAAACAGGTATTCCAGCTGACCTTGGGCCTCTGTCAGCCTGGAGCGTGTGGCCAGGAGATCTCGGTGGGAAGAGAGCCTCAGTCCACAAGGTGGCCAGAAGCCTCCTGCTGATGTCCTCACTTCTTGAAGTCTCCCGGAGCCTGGCTGTCACCAGGACTGTGGCCCCTGACCCTGTCTGGCACTCAGCTTCCCCAGCCTTTGATGGGAGTGGAGCAGCTAGGGAGTGGGAACCTGGTGGACGCGGGACAGGCCTGGCTGGCTGTGCCGGCTATCGGAGCCCACTTTTCGGAAGTAGCACTATGTGTCTCGGCCAAGGTCTGGCCTATCTTGGAACTCAGACACCTGCAGACGGCTCCTAGCCCTGCTCCCACATGGCAGAACCGTGTGAGTTCTCCACCTGCAGAGGTCCATGCCGGTGGAGTGGGACCGGGCCGAGTCAGTGCGGACAGAGGTTCTAGAAGAGAAGGGGGCTGCTGGTGCTCCAGCGCGCTCTCAGATGCTCCAGACGCCGCCCAACCCTCCACCTCTCTCCGTGTGCAGGGGAGCTGTTCTACCTCTCCCGTCACTCTCTTGTCCTGGAGAGGAGAGGTGTGGAAAGGTTGAGGACCGAGTATCCCCAAACACCGGTGTTTTCTTGTTAGTCTCAGCTCTGTACACCTCTGAGTGACTGCCTCGTCGGCTCATGGTGCCCCTGGGTGCCAGGTGCAGTGCTGGGTGGTGATGGTGCACCTGGCTGGGCCACCTTGGAGGGGCAGCAGGCGGGGGGTGTCTGAGGCATGTGGGCTGAAAGCCTTTTTCCCTGCTGGAGAATATACTATTATATCGTATGGATGGATCACATTTCCTTCATCAGTGGACCCTTGGGATGCTTCCTCCTTTTGGCCTGTGAACAATGCTGCCGTGAACATGGATGTGTAAATATCTGTTCGAGACCTCACTTTCAGTTCATTTGGGTGTATAAATGGAAGTGGAATTAATAGATCATGTGGCAGTTCTGTGTTTCATGTTTGGAGGACCCTCCACCCTGTTTCCCACAGCAGCTGCACCATTTCACATTCCCACCAACAGGGCACCAGGGTTCCACATTCTCACCAATGCTTGTTTTCTGGTTTTTTGATTTGTAGCCATCCTAAGGAGTATGAGGTGATTGTGTTTAATTAAAGCCCCAATTTGGAAACTCACCTAATTTTCACGTGTTTTTTAAGGATCATCCTGCAACACGAAATCCAAGTCTATTTTGTGGGACCTGCGAGTCCCCAGAGGGCATCTCACGCTGCGTTGGTGACTCCAGGGAGAGGAGGGAGATCCGGGTGCCAGTGCACAGTCATGGGTGTGAGGCTGGTGTGGCCTGCACGGGGTTGGACCTGGCCACGGGCTGGCCGGAGGCACTGCTCCAGGATGCAGTTGAAGAGGACACTGTGCTCACCATCCTGGGGCCTTCAAGTTGAGAAGGTCAGGCCGGCCTGTGCTCTGGGGCTTCGCTCTTGCCCTCTATCCTAGGACCTCTCGTTGCCTGTGTGTCACCTTCAGCAGTCCCCACGTGAGGCGGGAGAGTGGGGCCCAAGGGGGCTCTGCCCACCTCAGCCTCCACTCTCACCCAATTCCACAGTCTCTGTGTGGGCAGGTGTGCCCGTGTGGGCAGGTGTGATGTGTTTGCGTGCACGTGTACGTTTGGTCCTTTAGAATCTGTGTCTGGTAGCCCAGGCTTCACGTTGCTCTTCGAGTCCCCCGTGGATGACCAGGCAGCTTCTGCAGGAGCTCTGTGGAGAGTGTTTTCAGGCTCTTTCCTGGGAGGCAGCTCAGAGCTCCCTGGCAGGGGGAACGAGCCCAGGAAGCTGCTGGAGATCTGGTAGAAATGGGATAGCACCCTGTTTCCTGAGGGTTCTTCACTCGTCTGAGCGGGACTCAGACTCACCATCCTCACCCTGGCACCAGAATTCCCCATGGGAAGGCACTGTCCTTGAGAGACTGAGGAACTGCAGAGGTGAGGTCTGAGCTGCGATCAGAGGCAACCTACTGATGCCTGTGGCCACTGGAGGATTCTCCAGACTGGCAGGGGAGACGGGAGGGGGCGGCCAAGCTGTACAGGGACGCGGGGAGCCCTAGGCGAGGGGTGCAGAGACAGCCGGGGACTTGGGGAACTGAACCCTGGAGTGGGCAGGACCTGTGGAGGGGAAGCTGGTGGCTGTGGTCTTAGGAAGGACCTGGCATGGCGTCGGGTGTGTGTTCCAGTCTTCTTCACACTTCCGGGCTCACCTGTCGTGGGGTGCACTGCTCCTTTCTTTTGGCTTTGAGTTCTCATTGCTGCCGTTAGGAGAGGACACTGGAGGGCGTTTACTTCCATGTTTTAGTGTTCCGGGGCTCTCAGCAAGGTGGGCATGACTTCATCCCCTCAGGTCTGGGCTCCCAGGTGGCCCCTGGGTCCCGTCCTGGCTCTCCAGGTGCGGGAAGCACTGCCCAGAGCAGCGCGGGGAGCTGCCCGGTTGGCACTGACCTCACTCCGCCGGCCCTGCCCCCCTGGGTTCTGTCTTGTTTGCACAGAGCCCATGGGCATTTGCACCTGGGTCCTCGGGTGACCATCGATCAGGGCTTTCTTCCCCCTGGACCGCAGGTGTTATGGGAACAGGGCCGTGGGTTGGGTGTGCCTCTCACGGGGCTGGCACGACGTGGGCCTCTGAGGGTGGAGGTGGAGGGATGGAGAACAAGGCACGGCAGCAGCTGTGCGTGGCCCAGCTCGGGAGGCCCCGCACCTGGCTGTCGGGGACCGCTCTGTGCCAGCCCCTCCCCCATTATGGGCTCTAATGGCTCTTCATCTCTTCAGAGGATCTTATGCCAGCCGCTTAAGACCTCGGTGACCCAAAGGCAGCCACATCCAAGACTGGCGAGGGCCGTTTGATTTATATTCTCTGAGAGACAGTGTTCTCGGTGAGAGCCACGGCTGACTCATCCCAGTGACTACGTGTTTTAGAGTTAAATCAAGGAAGTAATTACTGAGCCAGTGCAGGTGTCTGAGGCGCCTGGAGCTCTGGGCACTGCTCCTGCTGTCCCCGTGGGAGCCTCACTCCGGTGCGCCGGCAGGGCCAGGGGATGCCTCTCCTGGCCTTGGCTTTCACAGGTTGGCTCTGGGCAACCCAAGCACCCTCATCCCTTCCACGGGTCTTCTTACTCTTTCTGCTGTGGAGTATGAATGTTAGGTCACTGCATGAGGCAGCTGCTCTCGTCAGCAACACCTGTCCCAAGGTGTCCTCCGGTAAGCAGGTGCCACCCTGCAGGGTGACATCTTTTAGGACAGGACGGGAGAGTCACAGGCTGAGATCAGTGCTGCTTGGAGGTGTGCAGAAGAGGTGGATTTCCTCAGACGCCAAGGACAAAGCTCCTTCCCTCTCTGATCAGTTTCTTTGAGGAAAAGTTGTCGAAAGAGCAAAACGTGAAACCTGGCAGAGTTGGTGTGTATTGTTGGTTTTTTAAAAAAATTAATTTATTTATTTATTTTTGGCTGCATTGGGTCTGCGTTGCTGTGTGCGGGCTTTCTCCAGTTGCGGCGAGCGGGGGCTACTCTGTTGCGGTGCGCGGGCTTCTCATTGCAGTGGCTTCTCTTGTTGCGGAGCACGGGCTCTAGGCACACGGGCTTCAGTAGTCGTGGCACATGGGCTTAGTTGCTCCGAGGCATGTGGGATCTTCCTGCACCAGGGATCGAACCCATGTCCCCTGCATTAGCAGGTGGAGTCTTATCCACTGTGCCACCAGGGAAGTCCCGGTAGAATCGGTTTTTTATGGCTGCTGCCCTTAGCAGGATTCGGCAGCTACAGTGTGACGATCTTGTTAAAGGCTTAGCAAACGGCCCAGGCCATTCCGTGGTAGATTTTAATATCATCTCTGACATTAGTGGTTACCATCTATGGTGCCATAGATGTCATAATAGCATCATAATATTATGTACGTGGTGTCATAATAACCCACCTACTTTGTGAGGCCAGCCCTGTCTTACAGCTCAGAATCCGAGGGGCTGAGGGGTTAAATAGCTGGCCTGGGTCACACAGCTGGTGAGGGGACCCAGAGCTCAAACCCAGGCAGCTGGGCCCAGCACCCAGACTAATTTACGTCTCTCTTGGTGAGTAAATGGACGGGTCAGACTTGACGGGGCAGAGTAGCACAGATGCAGAGGAGAATGTGGTGTGACTGGGACATGGAGACACGGGTAACTAGAGTCGTGCTGGGGATTTGAAAGTGCAGATTCTGGTCTGGCTGAGGACTGGAAGTACTGGAATGCGGCCGTGAGGATGGCAGGACTGCACTCTTGGGGGCACTCGGGGCCACCTTCCCCTTTGCCGTGGGGTGGCCTAGGGGCAGAAAGACTGAAAGAATCTGGAGAAGCTGCTGTTGTTTGGAAATGATGTCATTGTTTTGTAAGAAAAGTACTGAAAAATCCATTTCCTAATGTAAAAAAATGAGAGGATACAGAAAAGTCTAAAGAAAATATTTAAAGATGCCCCAGAAGTCCCCTGCCCAGAACTGAGCACCTCCCGCACCTGGCCCCTCTCCACCTCCGACAGGCGATCATGGCCAGCTTGGCTGGTGCCCTGGGCTCCGAGATCAGGTGCACTTGGCCCCAGAGAGCCCCCCTGCAAAGGCAGGTAATGCTGCCCTGTTGGGATCAGAGACTGAGCTCCAGCGAGTGCTTGGAGCAATGATGCCCACACCCTTCTGGGCATGAGCTTTCCTGGCTATTTTTTTTATATGAATAAGCTTACATTTAAGTGCTGTTTTATCATCTCCTCTTTGCATTTAATAATATATTGTGTTCATCCGTATTTGTCAACAAGCATTAACTTGATGGCAGAGCGTGCTATAATATTATTATTTATTTAGCCAGTTCCTGATGAGTGTACATTTAGATTATAAATTTTTATTTTCGTTTAAGTGATACGGAGGTAAAGATTCCTGGGCTGGCATCCTTTTGAACTTGTAGGATTGCTGAGTCTGAGGAAAGAAGCGTGACAGAGCTTGTTAGACTCCTCCAGAAAGCCAGGCCCAGCTCCGCCCTCACCAGTGAGCAATAACTGCTGCAGGTCCCCTTGGCCTGGGAAGACGTGGTCCACGGGCTGCGCTGCTGGCCAGGTGCCAGCTCCTGCCAGGGTCGGGGTGTGGGGGGAGGCTTTGCAGCCTGGCAGCAGGCACCTCCAGGAAGGAAGTAAATTGTTTCCCACTGAAGACTGAGGGGCTTAATCCACTGACGGTGGGTTCCGTGCATGAGCGGGAGGGAGGGAGGGGGGTTAGCCAGCGTGGCTCTCCTGGTTTCTGGAGAGAGCAGAGAGATGCCCCAGGGACCTCGCAGTGTAGGGGGCCGGGGTGCCAGGGACGGGCTGGGCAAGCTGGAGCAGGAGCTTCGAGTTTCTGGTCTGCAAGTTGGGAGAGCGGAGAGCCTTGTTATGTATGTCCTCGCCTCTGAGTAATCCCCTCCCTGTGGCTGAAATGTTTCTAGAAACTTCTGTCACCCGTGGATGCTTTGGGTGTGGTTGCCGTCCAAGCCTGAAGCCTGTCCTGGGCAGCCTCCTGCAGAGCCACGCACTGGTGAGGCAGCAACTTTGGAAATGTCTTTTCCAAAGTTTTGTAGTTATGGAGTTGGGGTTTTTTTTGGTTGTTATTGTTGTTGTTAACATAGTTCTTATTTATTTGTTTATTTTTAAATTAATTTTATTGGCGTATAGCTGATTTACAATGTTGTGTTAGTTTCTGCCGTACAGCAAAGTGAATCACCTATACATATACATATAGCCCCTCTTTTTTGGATTTCCTTCCTATTCAGGTCACCACAGAGCACTGAGTGGAGTTCCCTGTGCTATACAGCAGGTCCTCATTAGTTATCTATTTTATACATACTGTGAATAGTGTATACGTGTCAATCCCCATTTCCCAATTCCTCCCATCTCGAGACACTCCCTTTTGGTTGTAGTTATAGAATTTTTAATGAGGTTGTATTGTCAGTTGAGTTTGTCCCGTCTAGCAGAATGTCCCGTCTGAAACAGCTTGACATTGAACAGAAACCACATTCTTCTGAGCATGAAACTAGTCACTCTTCATTCACGGTGCAGGCTGCAGTTTGTGTAAATTATTTCATTTCGCTCTTAGGCCTTTTTTTTAAGCTAGCAAGAAACGATGGGTAGTGTGCACTCCTGCCTGACCTAGTTAGCAAAGTGCATTTATTTGGAAAAGGCGTGCTTCCCGGACTTCCCTGGAGAAAGGCTTCTCCTGGAGGTGGGGACATGTGGATGGCCTGGAGATTGAGATGCAGCCGCCGTCCTTGGCCAGAACCGTCCTTTACAAAGTGTCCACCGGGCTCCTAACTTGGAACAAGTTGAGATTTTGATGAGAAACTGGATTTAAATAAGCCCAGTTAGGCAGATGTGTTTACTAAGGTGATGTGATCCACCTAGGTCCGGGTCTCTGACATGGGAGTGGGGAAATTTCTGCTTTCCAGCCCTGAGGAGTGGCGAGGTGACGTGGGGAGCGGACCTAGGGTGAGACGGTGGGTTTCAGACACTTGACCCCACTGCTTGATACTGATGTGGCTTCTGAAAGTTTCCAGCGCTGTGTAGTCTTATCTGCGAATATCTGGTGATGATCACGGTTGCTGGAAGGGAGAATCCCTGTGAGCCATTCCTGGGGTCATAGGTGGCCTGAGTCACTCCCTTCCTGGCCCCGCCCTGGGAAGGCTCTTGCAGTGATAATGGGGAGGTCAGCGCTACCCCTTGCATCTGCTTGGCTTCTCACAGGTGACGAGTGACGCTAAGACTAGAGGTAACCAGGGGGAGATGGTGTGGCTGCTCGCTGGGGGGCCCCTCCTGGGTAGGGGGAGCTGCCTCCAGCCCTGCATCAGGTTGTCAGGTGCCTGGTGACCATTGCTGCGGAAGGAGTTGGGGCCACCTTGGCTGTCGGTGCCCTGGCTTGCGCTGCTTCCTGGGCCTGAGATGAATGACTTCCACCCAGGGGCCCCTCCCTGCCCCTCCTTATCAATTTCCAGACCCAGGGCTTTGCAGGGGTGCAGGGGGGCTGTGAAGCACCTGGAGGCTGAGAAGGAGGCCAGGAGGCTGATGGAAGGTAGGCAGGGCCGGGCCAAGCCAGCCCTGGGGGTAGCCCCATTGGCCACTGACAGGGTCAAAGATCAGGACGAGAATTCTGCTTTTGCTGGTATCCCCACAGCCAGCCCAGGGTTGGAGCTCATTTTCTGCTCTTCTGGGAGCACTTCCTCCCTGGGGGCGCCCATCACCCCACACCCGGAGGAAGGGCTGGCGTGAGTGCTGTCAGGGTCCCAGTGCAGGGGAGAGCGCCGTCCTGGTAGAGGTGGAGGGCCGGGCAGGGCTGAGAGCTGTCTGTGTCTCGGTTTCCTCCTGTCTGAAATGAAGGGCCAGGTGCTTGGAGGCTCTGAGGATTTACCGGGTTGACATGTGTGCAGCTCTGAGAGGCGTGCCTGGTATCTGGCCCGGGATTCCCACCGTTTGCCATGCTGCCCAGCGCCCACCTGGGCGGCTGCAGGTATGCCCGGCCCCCGTATCTGTGCCTGGACTGGGCCCTCAGCAGGTGCCCCCAGGCCTGCCTGAGTCCCTTGCTGTGTCCAGCATGCAGTGACTCAGATGTCCCCAGCAGGGACCTGACTGGTGGCACCGAGTGTAGAGCCCCGAGGGAAGCTGTGGCAGTGGGGGTGGCAGCGTCCTGAATCTGTGACTGCAGTGCTGGGGGCATAAGGAAGGACCTTCATGGGAAGTGGTTCCCACGCTGCCCAGGAGCATCTGTCTAGACCACGTCCTTCTCTGTGGTCACAGGGAAAGCAGAAGTGCCTGGGTGAGGCCTGGCCCACAGCCAGCTTTGCAGACAAGGGAAGCACCCATTCCCAGAACCGGAGGACCAAGCCACTTTTGTCTGAGGCCAGCCCACTAGGCGCACGCTGCCACCCCAGGGGGCAGCAGCCCACCCCGAGGGACCCAACGGACCCACCCGCCGGACCCCCCACAGGTGAGTTCCTGCTCCATGTCCCGTGACATGAGGATAGCAGGAGTCAGGTGGACCTCCTTGGACGCAGTGGTCATCAGGGACCCGCTGGATGAGGAGGGCCTGACCCTGTGTCTCTCGTGGGACTACATGCTCACGAGGAGGCCCGGCACCTCACCCAGGCCTCGGGTTGGTCTTAGCAGGGGGCGCCCAAGGAGGAGTGGTTGTTCCTGGGGCAGACGGCCCAGCCAGACGGACGTGCTCCAGGTCCAGTTCGGCAGGAAGCGAGGCCTCCGAGCTCTGGCATCCTCAACAGAACGGGGATGTTTGATGTGTGCACACACCCCTCCTTTCTATCAGCTGAGTAAGTCCGATGGTCAGAAAAGAGATTAGTGCGGCACAAGTATTCACATTTACTCAGCCTTTAAAACCATGTGCCTCTTACCAAAAAGGGTCCTGAAATGTTAGAAAACCAAGTCCTTTCCTCCGGTTCGCGCTGTTCTAGCACCACATTTGGGGTCCCCTCTATTCCATCCCTACATCCCATCCCCGTGTCCTTTGTTGCCGGACAAGGGTGCCCAGCATGCGCCCGGTGGCGAATGTGTGCAGCGCTCAGAGGCCTTTCCCTGGCCGGGCACCTGGTGTAACTGCGGCCGATGCCGAGGAAGGCACCTTGCCCCGGTGCCCAGTCACTCTGGGCCGAGATACTGTCCTCCACAGGGACAGGTTGGCACGACCCAAGTAGGCGGGTGGAGCTGGTGGCTCGTGTATGTGGTTTAAGAATGTTCAGAATGCCGTGTAGATTTTGCAGTTAGTTTTGGTTCCCATGAATGGGGAGGATAGACCTCCTGGCTAGAGACCCCTCTCTCTGCCTCTGTTCCCGCTTCATTCCTAACCCGCTCCCTAGCAGTGGTCCCAGAGCGGGGGTGCCTCCTGGGGGCGGCGGGAGACAGAGCGAGGCTGGGTGACCGCTGCTCAGCTGGAGTTTTCCGCCTGGAAGATGACAGTGTGATGGTGATGTTCCAGCTGCCACTCTTCCGTGTCCCACACGTTCTGAATCATCTGGAAGGTGACACAGGGCTCAGAAAGGGAACGCCCTGTCCGCTGTGGAATTCCATCTGCTGAAAGGACAGGGCCTTTGCGGGCCCTGGGGCCGTGAGGCTGGGCTCCAGGCAGGTTGCTGGTTAATAGGACCCGGGTCCGGCCAGCAGTGGCTTGTGAAACGTGGGTGGTCTCTTCTGTGTGTGGCAACTTCAGAGTGAATTCCTGGACTGTGGGGTGTGTGTGGTTACTTCAGATGCCTCACTGTGACTTGGGCTTTGCTTCGCACGGGGAATTCTAGCAGAGGTGACTCCCAGGTGCCTTCCTGCCATCTGGAGGGATACAGGCATTTGAAATTTCCAGTATTGCCGTCTCGCCGGACTATGTACCCTTCTGACCTTCCTGGCGGCTTCCACAGCACGTTGGGGTCAGACAGACAGAGACCCCTCGGTCCACCGTTGACTAGGTGTGGGCTGGTGTGGTTTGACCATGGTACAGAGGCAGCAGAGTCTCAAAGTAACAGGCTTTGCTGCAAGATGCTCAGCCGAGTCCAGGGCTGAGTTGGCGTCCCTGAAGTCCCCTTGAAGGGATGTGGAAGCTGGCGAATCAGACTCAAAGGTTTGTGCGAGTGGTATGTGCACAGTAGAGAACAGTTGGAAGTCTAAAATCAATACAGAGGTGAAATTGGGCCCAAGACGATGGGACACGGCTGTTCCTTTGTGTCCTGCCAGGGTGAGGCGACCTGGGCCTTCACGGCACTTTTGCCGGAGCGTGTGGATTCCGGGTTTTCCGGTTTTTAATGGGTTTTGCCAAGCTGGGAGGGAAAGCCACGTCCGGGGAGGGAGGCAGGATTGAAAGGAGAGAGGGCCTCGTGTTGGCTCCGGCCTTTGCCGACTCGAGCTGGATGATGGCCTGTGGTCGAGCTGGCCTGACTCTGTACTTCTGCTGTGTATTTTTAAGGAATCACTAGATATGAAGGCAAAGAGAGTGGCATTTTGTGGTTTGGACTTAAAAAAGAAATCCCCACTTGGGTCTGGGGAGGCTCCCAGGCCTGTCCCTCCCACCTTGGTGGAGAGGAGAGACCTTCTTGTCCTTCTGCAGCCGGGCTGGGTCTGGGGGCCCTGTGCAGGGCAAGAGGAGTCTGCCCCCCTGGTGCAGCCACACCTGCGTCCCGGAGGACACTCGGAGGGGGCCGTGAGCCCCTGGGGGTGCAGGCGGCCCTGAGTGCCGTCCTCCACCAGCCCCAGATTCCAGATGGTTCTTTCTGGGCAGATTCTGTGACGTCTTCACCAAATGGTGAAGAGAAGAAACCACTGTTTCTGACGTGCCAGCCGTGCGGCAGGGACGCCCCTCGTCTCTGCCCTGAGTTCCTGGAGAAGGAGGGGTGGGAGCTGCCGGCTCGAACTGGAGACAGGAGGCTTCCCCAGAGAGCGGCTTCTGTCCTGCTCACTGTGACGTGCCCGCCCCACCCCCGTGCCACGGACTGGCCTGAGCTGTCAGGTGCTGACAAGGCCTCCGGGTAATGCGAGACCCTGGAGGGAGGGAGGCCCAGCTCTGATCTTGGCTCCAGGCCAGTTGTTGCATTTTCTGAGTCTCTTGCTCTGCAGCAGCAGCACATGAAACCCACCTCCTCAGGGCTCTGCAGGACCAGGAGGTTGCCGGGGAGTGGAAGTTACTGCTGCTCCCAGAGGCAGCAGGGGTCCGCACAGCTGCTGCCCCGTTCTCGGTGCCAAGTCTCTTGGCCCACACCGAGGGCTCCTTCAGGTGCCCAGTGTTTATGGTCAGGCATGTGCCCACCCCAGAGTGTTGCACACGAGGGACATGAGTGACCTCCTGTCTCATGATACCGTACGTGCCCTGGGCCACTCACAGTGCAAGGGGTGAGTACAGCAAAGCGTGGTAGAAACCTCCGTCATGAGTGATGCTGCTGGAGTCCGGCAGGAGGGCCTGCTTTGCTCTTGTGAACAGGCACTTTCTCACCTTTACCTTTGGTGGGATGTTCATCATTCTTCTTGCTTATAACTTTTCACGGGGCCCAGTAAGCGAAGCTCGGTCAGGTCCAGGCATCCATTCTGAGGGCAGTTTTCAGGTGGCCCTGGCCCGTGAGCCAAGCAAGTGGTAGTGACGACCAGGATTTCGGGGGGTGGGTATGATGGAGATGTACCCAGCAGGGCACAGCCGGGGAGTGTGGATCAGGAAGGCAGGGTCACCCTGGGAAAGGCAGGCAGTGTGGTGGCACTTCTCCTCGTTCTTAGCCCCTAAAATCACACGGCCTCTGGGTGCACAGGGGGCTCCAACCAGGACGTCTGTAGGTGAGTCTGGACCGTGTGCTCTCAAAAGCCCTGTAGGAGGGTGGACAGCAGGGGTGGAAGGGGGTGCGGCCTGAGGGGGAGTCCTGGGGTGGTGCTGACACACAGTTTGGGAGCACAGGGCAGAGGTCGCTCTGGGGCAACCCAGTCAGGCTCTCAAAGAAAGGGCTCGATCGAGTTTGGAGTCAGATGGACTCAGAGTTCAGACCTTTTCAGGTTCATGGAGCAGGGGTGGTAGTAAAAGCGGACGTCGTGGCCGTGCGTTTTAGAAAGAAAAGCTTTAAATCTAGGCAAGATCACAGTTAGAGCTACCACGGGGATTGGTGTTGGCTTGAAAACACCTGCATCTCCCCGACAATTGTTTCTGCTAGGATGTGGCTGAGTGTGGCTGTGAGGTTCCGGTGGACCTTCCCCACCACTGGGGAGTGTCCCCACTGTACCACAACAGCGCAGTGTCGCTTGTGTTGCTGTGTTAACATTGATTCAGTGTGCACTCCTTTAGTATGTATGTGTGCTTTACAAGTCCTCATTCATGCCGCTTCCTCCTCAGAGAGTAACTGAGGAGGTGGAGGGGCTGAGAGTGTAGCTGGGGAGGAGGTGGAGGGGCTGGGGGAGTAGCTGGGGAGGAGGTGGAGGGGCTGGAGGAGTAGCTGGGGAGGAGGTGGAGGGGCTGGGGGAGTAGCTGGGGAGGAGGTGGAGGGGCTGGGGGAGTAGCTGGGGAGGAGGTGGAGGGGCTGGGGGAGTAGCTGGGGAGGAGGTGGAGGGGCTGGGGGAGTAGCTGGGGAGGAGGTGGAGGGGCTGGGGGAGTAGCTGGGGAGGAGGTGGAGGGGCTGGGGGAGTAGCTGGGGGAGAGCAGGTAGTGACCTGTTGTAGGTCATACAGCTGAGAAGTGGCAGCGCCAGACCTGATCCTGGGCAGGCTGGCCTCAGAGTCCGCACTTGGCCACACGCTCTGGCCACCACAGTTTGCTGCCTTCCCCATAGGGGAGAATAAACATGGACTGAATTAAGGCATCTAATTTGCTTGAAAGAAATATAAAAAAATGTTTTAGATGTTGACTGTGTAATATCATAGAAAATATGCCTTTTCAAAATACCTCAACTCATGGAAAACTGAGAAATGAGTCAAATGAATATTTTATGAAAGTTACGTGCAATATTTCCCAGCAGAAGGAAGCAAACCGATGAGCATGATGAAGTAAGTGTGTCCTGGCCCCCAAGCCTTATGATGACCCTCTCACGGTGTCTTCTCTGTGCCACCCGTCCTCAGCAACTAGGGTCTGCATTCTAGAAAGAAGGGCTTCTAGCTCAAGTTTTGCTGGTTGTTAAAATCAGTCTTTAAAATTGAATTTTAAGTGGGAAATTGACAACGATCTGAACATCCAACATTATCATATTTAACTATACAACATTGCATAGTCACAAGTTGGTGCTGGGGAACCCTGGATCATGTGGGATGGGGCCACATGCAGAGACTCATAGGGCACAGTTCATGCTGGGGCCCTTACTTCCTCTCCCCGCTCCCCGACTCAGCAGCCTACAGGCTGCAGGTCCTTTCTTCTCTCTTGAGTTCCTGGTCTCTGTTCCTCTTGCTGCATGGCTGTGAGCCTGCTTCTCCCACTTTGGGGTCTGCGGCACTCACTCACCTGCACCAAAGTGCTTTCCTCTGTGTCTGAGTTTTCTTAGGATATATAGGTCCAACAAAATGTCGGAACCGCTGGAAATGGTGTAAAGTCTGTTTGCTGTTCTTGAAAACTTCCATTTTGATGAAATGCGTGTAGTAAATTTGAAAAAGGGAATCATGTTTTAATAGTTATAATAACCTGTTTTTTGAAATTGCCAGAAATGTTTTCTTCTCTGACCTTTTATTTTCTAAGTTTTTTACATTTAATATATTTTACTTTTAATATCAGATTTAAAGTATTTTAATTAGGAAAGCACATGCTTAAGATAAGAATTCAAATAATACTAAAGGATACACATACTAAAAAATGAAATACACCCCTACTCCAGACCAAAGCCACTCTCTAGTCGCCCACTACCAGCAGATCCTTGATTAAGTGCTGATCTAATCAAATAGTTTTGAGTAAATTATGTGCGCGTACAAATGGTTACATACCCTGTGTCTACACAAATGAGAACATATTATAACACTGTGGGGAACCTTAATTTTTACTGAACCAAGTATCTTGGACATCCTTTCATCTCAGTGACCACTTTATTTTTTTAACAGCTGTGTAGTATTCCATCCTATAGATGTGCCACAGCTCATACACAAATCAGCTTACGCATATGCAGTGTATATACATGTGTGTATACACACAAACACACACATACATATATGTGCCCACATGCACATGAACTGATGGACTTCTAGGTGTTTCCAGAGTTTTCCTAGCAGCAGCCTCATACTGTACTTGGGCATCTTGTACACGTCAGGGTGTGTCCAGCTGAATTCCTGGTGGAGAACTGCTGGGTCAGAGGGTCTGGACATGGCATTTTTGCAGGTGTCACCCAGTAGCCCCCAGAGAAGTTGCCCCAGTACATGTGAATGCTGCCTCCAGCCCCTCATCACCATACATTTTAGCCAGCCTGTCTCGTTGCTGCCCTTCTCAGAGGTGGGAAATGGTGTCTTGCACTAATATGCAAACCCACCCCAGACAGGGCATGTGGGTGGAGTGCTGATTGAATCTCCCCATTTCACGCTGCCCAGACACCTCCAGCGTGGGCTTCTGGGCTGAAGTGAGGAAGTTCAGCAGATGAGGCTCGAGGCCCCTTCTCCATCCACAACTACAGAAGCAGGGACCCTGCTCCCAGGAGATTGTGGATGTGACCCCAGGCAGACCCAGGCTCTGAGCTCTGAATTCCCTGTGAGAGGAGGAGGCTGGTAGAGCCTTGGTCATGGGGAATGGGGAATGTGCTTATGCATGGCGAACCCTGATATTTATGTCTCTCAAGGTAGACAATTAACAAGTTAGGTATAACTGGCTCCGCTTCACAGGTAGGAAGAGTCATAGTTGATAGTTATGCAGTGCTGGGAAGCTGCCAAGCACTGTTTTAAGCTCTTCACATAAGTTACTCATGGATCTTTACAGCAACCAAATGAGGTAGGTACGATTATTATGCCCACTTTCTGGATGAGGAGGCAGAGGCACAGAAAAGCCCAGTAACTTCCCCAAGGACACACAGCTGGAAAATGGAGAAGCCAAGCCTGGAACCCAGGTCGTCCTGACCCAGCAGAGTTCCATGGCTGGCCCCATCCCACTTGTGTCTTCTCCACGCACTAAAGAGAACACTGGGTTACTGCTGAGGCAAGGGGCCTTCGGAAGGTGAGGTCACATTGGCAGAATGTAGGCAGGGTGCATGCAAGATGAAGACCCCCTTTACCTGGGCTCTGCACTTTTGGCATAAATGGTCATGAGACAGCTGCCATCGGGGCATGGGCCTTGGGGCTCCCATGCTCTCCTGCAGGATTGGGGGTGTGGTGGGAGGTAAAGGCCAAGCGTCTCCTGTGTGTACCAGAGGGAAACACTTATCTCTCTTCTGATTGATTCCATTCCTTTCTTTTGCAAATGGACTGTACATTATGTGCATTATAAGCAGGTTTGCATAGTCAGACGAGATGCATAGTCAGAATGATATGGTTAGTAGTTGCATACAGAGCATGTCTTTTGCATTCTCCAGTATGGTGATAACTAATTATAGTCTGTGGGTTTTTATGTTGGGAAAGGAGAAAAATTGCTGTGGTAAAGGGTGCAGACAGCTGGGGGCCCTCAGGGCCTCACGGTTGACTGAGCCAGAAGCAAGTATTTTGGCTCAGGAACCTGGGGGCTAGAAGCTCTTTGATGGAGGGTAGATATGGAGACTTGGCTTGAAGGCAGAAAATGAGGATGCCAGTGTCCAAGTGCATTGTGTGAGGTGACTAAGACACAACACACACGGGTACCCTAGCCTGCTGTCACTTGTTGCTCAAAACCATGAAATTAGGGTGCATATGATACACGCCTTGTCCAACCACAGAACAAGCAGCTCTGGGCTTTTATTTATTAAAGTGACAAAGAATTATTGAATCTCTAGAAGAGAGAAGTTTTTTGGTTTTAAAATTCTTAGTATTCACATTATTTATCTAAACCTCTTATTTATGGGTGACTCACTTTCTTTTTGACTTAAGAGTTCTCAACAGTCCCCAGTGGCTGCTGGGCCCCGCCTGCCCATGTGCTAGGAAAGCCCCGTGTAAACGGGTAAATGTCATAGTTTATTGAGTTTGCCCACCGCCTGTCCATCGGTTGTGTCAGCTGCTCTCCCAGAAGAGCATTTAAACAGAAGACAGTTTCTGGGTCTTGCGTGGATATAACTTTTTCTAGGACACTTACCTGCTTGGTCATCTGAAGATATTTTTGCTTATAAAATGGCCATCAGAAGTACATCAAGTGAGGCCGGGTGAATCCTAACCATTTCTTCTACCTGTCACTTTGAGGTCTCATCTGCTGACTTGAGTTGTTGGGCACTGAGGGGCCCAGAGTGGCCCTGGAAACTGTGTGCTTGGGTGGACATGTAAGAGTGGGGTACAGCCTGGTGTCTAGGCTGCAGGCATGTTGGTCCCACTCCCCGGGGTGTGGGGGCACTGTGTGGGAGAGATGGGGCATCAACTGCGTTTCCAAGGAGCATCTCCTACTTCTCAGCTGTCTTCAGAAAAATGGCAATAATTGTATAAACCCTTGAAGCAAAAGAAAAAAATAATTCCAACCACAAAAAAATGCTAGAGCTTGATTCTGAGGTTTAAAAAATATGTTGGATCATTTGCAGTCTTGGAGGCGACAGCATCCATTTAACCAGCCTCTAAACCTTCATTAATCCTACACTGTGACCTCTGGTTTTGCAGTTCTGATTCTCTTTGTCTGGTAGTTTGTGATCTTCCTGGACTTGGGGATTCCTATTTTGAGGGCTCTATCCTGCACTGGGAAGGGGTAACAAATACGATATAGACTTGCTATACCACTGTGGAAATTCTTCTGTTTGGCTTAAAAACAATAATCAAAAAACAAAGAAAAGGAATTAAGTGGGTTTTTTAGGAAATCATTTTCTCGTGAATGTGTTATCTGTATCTCTTTTTCCTTCATCGCCTGGTGCCTTTGGATTTCAATGAAAATGAATTCTAAAGGTTACATAACTGAAGTCAGTAACCAGTAGATGATACTTTTTTGATTGATGGACTCTCAGCTGACAGTGACTCTGGCTTGTATTTGAATGGCTTGTTCTGCAGGGAAGTAGTGGTGGTCAGTGGTTGGGGACCAGCTCCGGCACCTGGGTGACCAACAGGTTTCACTTCCTTTGTTCCTGGCTGAGCAGTTGCACGCTCCCTACCTCCTTCTGTTTGCACAAGCGAACAAGTGCCAAGCCATCCTGGGTCAGAGAGTCAGCTGCGGGGCTCCAGAAGTGAAGGCAGGAGTTGGTTCTCAGTGCCTTTCCAGAAGTGATGTTGAGTTTACGTGGACAGTTTAACTGTTTAAATATTCTCATTTCCCATTATTTTCAGAGCCAAGATTTCTGAAGACTCCCTCCTAGAAACAATTGGGAAGTTTCGAGAGGCACAAGATACAGGTAAAATCCCTTTGTTTCTCAGTCTGTCTCGCAGATTAGCAAAGCTGACACCCTGTAGAAGAAGCCTCAGTGGGATCCAGCCGAAGGTTGGTCCCTGGTCCCTGTGCTATCTTAGGGGAAAAGATCTGGACTTGGCTGCTGCCTCCTGGGGCTGGCTTGAGGGACGCCTCTAGGGCAGTAGGGGCACTGCCTGTTTCTTTTTCTTCCCCCACTGCCTTTCTGCCCCCTTTCTGGGCCGCAGGACCCTGCTCGAGGCACTGAAATGCTCCATCTTCTCTTTGGGGGATGGGGGCAGTCATCAGTGATGTCTGGGGTAAAAAGATGGCTGTCCACGTCATCTGCCCTGAAGCTGAGTCATTTTGTGATTATTCTTAATTTTGGTCAATTAATACGTGGTCAACCATGTTATTTCCAGTTTTAGAGGAAAGAGAAATGCCAGTTTAATGTGTAAAAACAAAAGGTAAGCCCCTACATCCCCTTCATCCTTTTATCCTACTCATGTATTGTGGATTAGCTGGCGGGGTTGTCATTTCCGCTAGCTTCTCCGCACACCTGCTGCCAGCGTACTCTTTGTGTCTGCCATGCGTGGCAGTCACGAGGACTTGTTATGCCAGTTTTGGGGGGGTGGTTTTAATGAACACAGCTTCACTTCTAGGGATACTTAGCACTTTCTGTGTCTATTGGCTGGTTATATACATATGCATTTTTAATTACCTGCTCTGTTTGGCCAGGGCTCTGTAGTTTATTAGGTCTTTTCTTTCTGTCGTTTATTAGATCACTGCACTTATTAGGAATTCCAGTCCGTGGCACTTATGTTACAAGTGTTTTTTCCTAGTTTTTTTCCTCTAGATCATTTGTCTTTGGATTTTGTTTGCTGAGCACTTTATTTTAAAGAAATATTTTGGAATCTTTGGACATAAGGTAATTGAAAACAAGGGGGGTTTCCTCTGTTCAGTACTACATTGAGCTGTTAGAGAATTACAATGTAAAAGTCTAAGAGGGTGGACTCTCCCTTTTACCTTGTGGTCATAAAAAGCATGAAGTATAAGCAGGAAAAGAAGCCACTTCTCATTTTTATATAAATGCAAAAAGGGCAAAGAAATGGCAAGAATAGACTTGTGTTACTTTTACCTTGTGGTCATAAAAAGCATGCAGGAAAAGAAGCTCCTTCTCGTTTCTCTGTAAGTACAAAAGGGCAGAAAAATAAAATGGCGAGAATAGACACCAAGAAATGGGCTGGGTTGTGGAACATTACATAGCACTGCACAGGTTAATGCGCTGGATGTAATATTTGTTCACTGACTTGAGTGTAGCGTAGAGGAGACATAAATTTTTAATGTATTAATTTGTTACAAAGCATTATAAACGTTATTCACCGTTTTAAAAACAAACATTAAAAAGTGAGTTCCCTGGCCTTTCTCCCTCCCCAGAGATAATCACTGTTAACAGTTGGACGTATGTCTGTGTCCATGTGTGTCTATATGTGCGCCTGTGTGTCCATGTGTGTCTGTATCCATGTGTGTCTGTGTGTGTGCATGTGTGTGTGTGTGTGTGTATGTGGACTGGCACCTCCTCCCTGGACACACATGGGTCATCTTGGCCTGCTGTTCTGCCCTTGCCTTTCCATGTGGTCAGGGTGCTGTGTGCTTCCCGGTGGTTCTTGCCTAGCTTCTTCAGTGTGCTGCACGTGTCTGTTAACTAGCCCCCCCCGGTGGAGGCACATCCCTCCAGGTGCCCTCGTGGGCTGTCCTCGTCCACATGGCTCTGCACACTGGGCTGGTCCATAGGACAGCTGCCCAAGACTCGCTAGGAAGTAGGAGCCATTTGGAAATTCAGAATCACCCTCAGAAATCCTCCAACCCTTCACCAGCACCCCTAGCAGCAATCTTAAATTTCTCTGCCTCATGAGGGATAATTAGGTATTTTATTTTAATTTACATTTCTTTATTACTGGAATTAAGCACCCTTGGAGTTACTTTGGAAGGTAGGAGAGTTTTATAAGGTAAGGAGAAAATTAAGAATGCAAATAAATTCCAGTTAAGGCAGAACTTTTCAACAGTGTCATTTATCTAAGTTTGCTCTCTGTACAGGTCAAACTGGGGACTGAAGCACCAGTTTTGGTGGCATTTAAAATATCTCCTGGGGCTTCCCTGGTGGCGCAGTGGTTGAGAATCCACCTGCCGATGCAGGAGACACGGGTTCGTGCCCTGGTCCGGGAAGATCCCACATGCCCCGGAGCAACTAAGCCCATGAGCCATGGCCGCTGGGCCTGCGCGTCCGGATCCTGTGCTCCGCGGGAGAGGCCACAGCAGTGAGAGGCCCGCATACCGCAAAAAAAAAAAAAAAAATATCTCCTGGTGCACACGGTGTCCTCCAGCCCTTGGGAAACAAGCCTGGGGGCACATCTGGAGCTGAGCTCCCTATGACGCCAGCAGCCCCTGGACAGCAGACATTCCTCCCTGGGGGTGGGCCAACAGGAAGAATCAGGCCAGGGGAGGAACGTTATTTTATCTTCCCTGGTGCTAAGCTGTCCGGGCTCAGAGACACACGCACACGCTATGCGAGGGTGCCACACGGCCTCCAAAGAGACAGTGTGACTGTGAAGGGTAGAATGATGTCGCACAGGTGGTGTGATCCCTCCCTCCTCTGGCCTTTGTGCTTCAGGGTCCCCGCTGCCCTGCACCTGCCCTGCCTATGCCCTTCTCAGCATCATCGCTGCTGATTGATTGCTGATTAATTGGTTGGTATGTACATCTGTCACCCTGCCGACCTTTTTCTCCTTCCTGGCTTCCATCGGCACATTTGTGACACACACATGCCTGGGTTTAGGTGAGAGAACGAGGGTTAAGGTGTGCCTGGACGTCCTGACCAGCTTGTTTGCCCCTGTGGGGCGGCTGGAGGGGAAAGCCGGTGTCCTGGACGCTTTTCCATTGGGGAAGCGGGGGACATCCAGCTGGACTCAGCTCTAAGGCTGAGCCTGGCTCCTGGGATCCATTCTAAGTTCTGGGGAAAGTGAAGTTGAGATAAAAAACTGTTTGTTGTGTGTGTGACACAGAGAGCTTCTGAAACCGGTTCCTGATTCCTGAGGGGGCAAGGCCATTTGGCAAGGTGGTGACATCAGCACCACAGCCAGGGGTGGGGGAGGAGAGCACTGAGGGTGGGGAGGGGAGGGGAGTGGGGGGTAGCATAGCCTGGGGCTGGGGCTGGGGGATTGGGTAGGGAGAGGAGCTGAGGGTGGGGTGCAGCCTCGGGGGCGGGGCTGGTGACTGGGGTAGGGTAGGGGAGCCTAGGGTGGGGGACAGCCTGGGGCTGGGGACACTGGGCCCGGCACCAGCACTGGCAGGGCACGGTCTTAGGGTAGCTCTTGTGTTCTCTGTTCCTGGCTGGGAGGAAAAGGTATATTTAGCTGTGTGTCTTCCACTGTCCTGGCCACAGGGCCTAGAGGGTAAGTGGGGCTTCACCTGCCCTGTCTGGGCAAACCCCATAGACAAAAAGCGTCAACAGGCTCCCCCGGTAGTTGTCCACAGCTGTCACCTGAGCTGCCCTTTCATGGGTTTCCAGGGGATGCCAGTGGGGACACTTTGAACATTGGTTTAGCGTCCTGTTGTTGATGCCAGCATTGACGCCTTACATGGGGTAGTGAGTGGTGTCCCCTCTGTGACCCTACAGACAGCTGGTCCCAGAAAGGGAAGCCAAGGTGTGGGTAGGTGTGACAGACCCCAGACTGTACCCTCGGCCCATGGTTCCTGCCTTAAAGGACCCTAGCCTTTCATCACCGGTCACATCTAGGAATGCAGTGCTAGATGGGGATTTCTGTGCTGCCACAGAGAGCACACACACTGCATAGGCATGCACATACACACATGTACACACACACAGGCACACGTGAACAGACACAGATGCACATGCACACACCTACTCATACGCACACACCTATAGGTGTGTGCATGCGTGACTGAACACTCATATACATAGATACATGTATACAAACAACACACGTGTACACATACATACATGAATGCACACACATACAGGTCACACAGAGATGCATACGTGCACGACGCATATACTCCGATATACACTTAAAGGTGCACACAATACGTGTATATGTGCACAGGTACACAATACACATATGCGCACACACAAGCGTACGTACACAGATGTGTGTACAGTTTCATGAAATAGCCCTTACCCTATTTTCTCTTTCCCAACCACCTGACTTGATTCAGGTTCTCTCGGGTGGAAAGCTGCCGCGTGACAGGCACTGACAGGCCCCTGAGTGCCAGGTTCAGAGACCCTTCTGGGTTCCATTCTCCTGACATTTAAAGTGGGGTCGTGCACTCCTCCTGAACTAGCACAATTACGTGTAGGTAATGGGTGTGACATTGTATGACCCTGTCTTTCTAATGGGCTCCTGTCTCACTGTGACACTTTCACATGGGGGAGGCCAAATGCACACTCCTGACACTTGGCTCCCAGCAGAAGTGCCCACGAAAGCCAGAGGGTGGGCGCTTTGTCCAGTTGTTTCCATTTGAACATTTAAGGCTTCGATTCTTAACGCGACAGAGATCGTCGAGCCAGTGTTCCCGGTTCAGTGCACCGTGGCTGTGTGTCTGTGTGAGTGTGCTGTGTGCTTTGCTTAGCACTTTTAAATTATACGGAACAATGCATGCTTATTGAAAAAGGACAAACATCAAACCCTTCCAATGTCATAAAGCAAAACATCTATCCCCCACACCCCTTCCCCAGAGAGGAGTTGACTGTGTGTGGCGCGGACCCTCCTGACCTTTGGCTATTCGTGTGGATTTTTTTTGAAGACCATTTGGGGACGAGACGCAGGGTCTGATTGAGGCCATCGGGAATCTGGCGCCTGCTGATGAGGTAAAGACAGCTGAGAGCTGGATGAAGCCCATGCTGGGAAGCTTCTGCAGAAAGAACTCGTTCCCGTTCCGTCCTGGGGCCGCTGTGGGCAGGACGGGCCTGGGAATGGCTGGGAGGGAGTGACCGCCTGGCTAGTTCAACACCCGCCCTGCTCCTTAACAACACTGTCCGGGTTGGTACAGGCTCAAGGCGATTAAGGAGAATGTTTTCCCCTCTCACCTAAACCAGTGTGAGCAGCCCGAGCGAAGAGCGGCCGCTCCTGCAGGTCCCGGAAGGAGAGAGACTGGCCCTTCCACCCGCCTCCGCCTCCTCCGCTGAAACTCACTGGGCCTGTTTGTTAGGGTAGCTCAGCCTTTCCTGGAGCTGTGAATCCATTCTAAATTTCTGTTCATTCTGGCTATGATGCGTGCGAAACTTTCTGCCACTGGGGCCTCACCTTGGTTCTCTCCAGCTCTGGCCTTAGTCTTCTCACTGGGATGTTTGTATTTCCCCTGGTTCTGCCGGCCCTAGAAGGGACCACATCTTTGAGCATTTTCAAGCCCCTACTCGTGCTATGAAGAAAATAAAGCAGAAGGAGGATGGAGGTGGCCTTGGGGCCAAGGTGCATATGGGAAGGAGCCAGCTACCAGGAACTCCTGGGTGGGGAAGCAGAGTGGGGGCGTCGCAGAATGTTCTGGAGGAAGGAGCGGCAAATGCAGAGACTGGGGTTGGGGTGTGATCTGTGGCGAGTGAGGGGACGGGAGGCCAGGTCCCCTTGCTGGGCGCTGTCGAAGCTTCATTTTACACTAACTCCCATTCTGCTGCTCAGGGCACTTCTGCCGCTTGGTGAATAATCCTATTTCTGCAAAAATGTATGAACCCCAGTGTGGCTGCATAAGCACATCTTGCTCTGCCTGGTCCTTGGGACAGCTGCTTACAGGCGACCATGTCCCCTGCTTCTCCACCCACTGAACTGCTGTCTTCCAGGCTACAAAGAATCAAAGCATTGATTTCTTTTAAATTTTTAATTACTTTTATCAGAGCAATTAATGCACATGATTTTAACTTGAAATAATTACAGCTTATGAGAGAAAACAGGAGCTCCGGTCTTGTCGCTTTGTCCCTGAGACAGTGAGCTGTGACTGTTTTAGCCATTTTGGTTTTTGTTTTGTTTTGTTTTGTGGCACGCGGGCCTCTCACTGCTGTGGCCTCTCCCGTTGCGGAGCACAGGGTCCGGACGCGCAGGCTCAGCGGCCATGGCTCACGGGCCCAGCCGCTCCGCGGCATGTGGGATCTTCCCGGACCGGGGCACGAACCTGCGTCCCCTGCATCGGCAGGCGGACTCCCAACCACTGCGCCACCAGGGAAGCCATTTTGGGTAATATTCCTTCAAAGTGCTTGTATAGATATTTCCTGCATTTGCTATCTTAGATCCTGTATTACCATGGAAGGTGAGGATTGGAGTTCTCTGATGTCCTCCTTCACTCACTCGTCCCCCACCCTCCCAGTGACGTTGCTCCACAGTTTTTGTTATTGGTGCCATGTCAGTATTGCTCAAAGCTGGGCCATAATAAGTATGCTTTGATCACATTTCCTTTCAAGTTTCACTTTTGCTTTCTCTGGGGTTAGTAACTGCTTCATTTTGAGTGTGTGTGCTTCATTTTTTATCTATGAATGTGTTACTAGCTCATCCTCAGGCTCTACCAGACCCATAACCCTCATATTTCAGTGCACAAACCCACGGTAACTATGCATGATCTCTCCTGCACCTTCTCGGCCTCTGTCTCCTGCTCCCTCCACCCCTTCTCCATGGATCACACCCTGTCTCTTGTCCCCCAGCTCTTCCTCCTTCTCAGGAAGACCAGGGAAACAGCTCCCTTGTTTTGGTGGCGTGAGTCCTTCAGTAGCTTTCTGAGAAAGGATGTAAGGAAGTTAAAAGCTCTAAGAATGGGGCTTCCCTGGTGGCACAGTGGTTGAGAGTCCGTCTGCCGATGCAGAGGACACGGGTTCGTGCCCCTGTCTGGGAAGATCCCATGTGCCGCGGAGTGGCTGGGCCCGTGAGCCGTGGCCGCTGAGCCTGTGTGTCCGGAGCCTGTGCAAAGTTCTAAGAACTTTCATGCTTGGGACATGTTTCTGTGCTACAGTCGGGTGATTGATAATTGGGTTTGATTTGAGAGTCTGCATGAGCAATCCTCCTTCTTTGAGACTTTAATAGCATTGTGCTGCCTCCTAGCTGTTGGCGTGGCTCTTGAGAGGTCATTGTCTGGAGCCCCGTTTTCTCTCTGGAAGCTTTCAGAATCTCCCCCCTTTGTCTCCCAGGGCTCTACTGCAGTGTTTCTTCATTTATTGCACTGCTGGGCTCTTCCATTCTACAAACGTGTGTATTTTTTATTCTGGACATTTTCTTGTTATTATTTGTCTGGTAACATCTTGTATTCTCACTCTCTTCTGGAACTCCTGTCACTTAGACATGGGTCTCCTGAATCCATCTTCTAGCTTTCTTCTCTTTTCTCTCCCTGTGTTTATCTCTGTCACATTGTTCAACTATTAGGAAACCTCCTCAATTTTATCTTCCAGTCCTTCAGCTGAACATTTTGTTGCCTCAATCAAGATTTTCATTTCTAAGGTCGCTTTCATTTCCTCAGGTTTCTTTGTGACTTCTCTCACAGGCTCCGGCTTCAGCTCTGTTTGTCCACAACGGCAATTAATTACTAGCAGTGCTGTGCTAGTGAACACAGCCATTATCAAACACTAAATTATGTGGACTTAAATAAATTGTATTAAAAATACAAGTGAAGGTAAACAGACTCAAAACCCACTGCTTCCTGTGCATTTTACTGTTTCCTGTACTATTACCTGCTCTTGAGGCCACATGCCTGTTGTATCTGTGTGGTGGAATTACCGTGCACCGGTGTGCTACCGTGCATCTCGTCCTATCTCTGTGTTCAGTGACATCATGTTGGAAGCTTGAAAGCAGCATTTACACCCCAGGGATCGGCATACACTACAAAGCAGGGCACCCAGCCCCCTTGGAGAGCCAGTTGTTAAGGTTTGCCAGTACACCACTACTTAATGCTCATCTGTTTTCTTTCTAGTTTCCCAGGTTTGTAAACATCCGCATGGGCTATCACCCTCGCCCCATTTTTATCCGTATGGGTTTATGTCCTTTTAGGGTGTCAGAATTTTACTGGGTATGAGGAGGGAGTTGAGATAAATCTCTGTGTTCTGGGCACCAGTTTCCAAAGAGGGCTTCTCCCATCTCCCACATCTGGGTTCTAAGCCTGGTTGCAGTGCATGTCATGGGATGTCCCAGAGGAGTGACTTCTATCAGCAACCAAAGTAGGAATTTGTTCTTGCCGTTGGATCCTTGCAAACCATTTCCCTCCAACAGAGACTGGGCTCCATGCTGATGTTTGAGGGGAAATGAAACATCCCAGTGGGCCTCACATCTGTGCCCCGCAGCCAGAAGGGCACCCCAGGCTGTGGGCACACTGGGAGAGGGCCTCACACATGCTCCTTTTGTGCTCAGGAAAGACCTCTCTGAGTTGGTGTATTGTGGGTATTTTTAAATAAACTTTCTATTTGAGAGCAGTTTTAGAGTCATAGTGACATTGAGCAGAAATTACATAGAGTTTCCATGTATCTTGTCCCCTCCTCCACATCAACGTCTCACTCCAGAGTGGTAGAAATCCTCTGAGCTCTGCCTGTTCACCCCTCACTCCTCTCTGACCCTGGCAGCCACTGAGCTTCTCCTTGCCGTGATTTGGAGCATTCCTAGAAAGCTTACCTGTTTGGGAGCTCAGAGCAGAGAAGCTTTGGGGAGGCACTGCCAGTCACTAATCAATCATACAGAGAGAAAGTCTTCTCTGGTAAATTAATGAGACTGTGCCGTGGGATTTACACATGTGATCTCTGGTACATACACATTTGGAAATGTTCTGAATTGCTTTGCCAAGCAGTGGGAAGACAGCCTTGCAGATGGGCCAGGCTCGGCTCTGCATGTCCAGAAATGGCTGGGACAGAAAGGTGGAGGGAACATGAAACAGGAGAGGCTGGATAGAAGGTCAACCAAGGTTGTGCTCTTGGGTTTAATCTGAGTGAGAAATGTTTCACGTAGGGAAATGACATGCTCTGATTTACATTAAAAACATTATTCTGTCTGCTGCTGCTGTTTGGTAAATGTGTTACAGGGAGATTGTATCTGTTTGGAATTGTATCTGACTGCTGGTAACAAAGATCTGAAAAAACAGTAATTTAAAGAGATTAATAGTTTATTATCAAGTCTAGAGGCAGGCAGAAGAAAGCAGGTGTAAAGTCTCCAGTATGTTGTGAGGGTCCCCAGTTCTTCTGGATTTCCACTTGGCTGTTCTCAGAATGAGACTCTTATCTTCATGTTTACAAGGTGGCTGGCAGAGCTCCAGCCATCAAATTTGAGTTCCAGGCAGCAAAAGGAGGAAAGGCTGAAGACCCCCCCCGCAAAAAAAAAAAATGCCAACGCTAGCTGAGTCAGCCTCCTTTAGAAAGCTTTCCTGGAATTCCTAATAACTTCTGTCCACAGTTCTTTGGCCAGAACTGCCGCCAGGGGATCTGGGAGACATGGTTAACTGGCCACACTGCCATCCTAGGTAAAATCAAGATTCTGTTAGTGAGAATGAAGGGATGTGGATGCTGGGACAGGAAGCTAACAATCTCTACCCCAGGCGGCAAGAATGGAAGCAGGGTAAAGAGGTGGGAGGCTGTGGAGAGGTCAGGATGGGGGTGGGGTGGGGTGGGGTGGGCACGGCTTCGATTAGACTGGTAGTGGCGGAAATGGACCCGGGAACGAGCTAGGCGGGTGTCTGGTGCACCCCGAGCCAGTAACATCATCCACGCGAAGAGCCCTCGCCAGGACCTGGGCATCCTGCGGCTGTGTAGGATTGCTGCGGTGTATTTAGTGTTCACTGGACACTCTGGGGTTGCTCGCTGAGTGGGTCACATCGGGAACACCTCGCCTGGCCTGGGCTTCTGGAGCCACCTTGTACCTCACTTCCCTGCTAAGGGCAGGAGAGCAGAGTCCCCACCAGGGCCCTGGCCGAGGGTGACTGTGCCCCACACGATGGGCGCCTCTAAGAGCTGGCTCCGCAGAGAGTGAGCACTCACAGCTACCCCACGAGGCAGCTCGCTCTCTGCTTCCCCTCCCGGCCTCCTCGACCTCCTGGTGCATCCGGTGTTGTGCTTAGCATGGATCGTGCCTTTGCCACTGGGTGTCTGGGCCGGCCGTCCCCCTGGGCCCCCAGCGCAGGGCTTGGCCTGCAGCCCAGTACCCATCCTGTAAATAGTTACGTTGGCAAACGGCCACGCTCATCCATTCACACGTCATCGGCGGTTGCTTTTGAGCTACCATGCTGGGCTCGAGTAGCTGGGACAGAGGCTCTAGGAAGCAAAAAGCTGAAAATAATGCCCATCCGGCCCTTTGTCGAAAAGAGGTGCCAGTCTCCCCCCAGGATGGGCCAGTCCCTGGAGGAACAGGTGGACTCGGTGTGCTCCCTGACTTCACGGGCCGATCGGCGTGTTGGGATGGAGAACAGATCCTGGGTGGATGGGGAGCCCCGCCAGGCAGCCTTCGGGCTGGGAGGAGGAGGTGCAGAGTGGGTGCCTGAGCAGGGAAGGTGGGCGGGCAGATGAGGCTTGGCCCCTGGTGTCTGGCCCTTGCCCAGCATCTCCCCCGTGGCAAGTGCGCACCGTGAAAGTCCCCCGTGAGTCCTCCCTTTGTGAAGTGGAGCGGGGGTGGTAGTGGCCCATACGTACACATACAAAGTAAGTAAAATAAAAATAAAAAGACCCCAGAGTACTGTGGAGGGTGAGCCGTGCTCCCTGCTAGGGTTTGGGGGCCAGAGAAGGACACTAGGGTGTGAGAGGTGACTTCCCAGGCAGGATAGGGAGGAGCAGGGAGAGCTCCCTGGAGGCACTGACTTAACCAGGTAAACAGGAAGCCGGACCTTCTCCCCAGACCCTCTTGGGAGGTTTGGTTTGGCCTGATGTGTCAGAGAGCAGCAGGGCAGGTGGCTGGACAGGTGCTGCCCTGTGGCAAATTGTGGGGTCCCCAGGGAGACGGAGCCGGGAGAAGACGGCTGGAGAGGGAGTAAGGGAGCTGGCTGCCCCTCAGGCGTCCTGAGGGTTGGTGGTCAGGATGCTGACAGTGATGGTGGGTGCAGGGGAAGGAACTAGAGAGGGAGGGCCTGCGTGTGTCAGTAGGACTGGTAGACCTGGAAGGGGCCTTGGCTTGGTGGGAGTGGACGGAAGAGGAGGAGGTGAGGATGGCTGACGCCCAGGGCCTCTGGGGGAGGGGAGAGGGGTGTCGGGGAGGCAGCTGCTTCACCATTTTGCAGGAGAGGGTACTCAGTTGAGGAGCAGGTTGCACGTCCGTGGATTCCGTGTGGGCCCCGCAGGGCAGCACATCTGCAAAGTGCAGTGGTTCTGCTGTAGCTTAATTGTGTTCCCCAGATGTGGTTGGCAAGTGTCCTGCCTCTGTTCAGGCTGACATTTTGGTTTAACCTCTCCCTGAGAAGGCGGGAACAAGTCCATCTCACAGGCTCCCTGGGATCCTGGTGGGGCCTTGGGTCAGGGGCAAACCCTTATTGCCCCAATTCACTGAGGTGGAGCAGGGCTGCCCTGCAGCTCCCCGCAGGGACCCTTGCAGATGGTGCACGGGGCTGAGCAGGCGGGAGGCCGGGACTGCAGGCAGTCGTGGGGCAGGGTCAGAGCGTGGGTGCCAGGAGATCTGAGGACCCCCCAGCCCCACAGTTTCTCTATTCAGCACAGGCCTGTTCTTTCCACGAGGTGCTTCATCTCGGTGACAGGTCAGAGCCCATGACCAGTTTCCATGACATGCAGACTTTACAGTGAGGCTGGAGGAGCAAGGCCATCGGGGTGGCCCTGTCCCCTGCAGGAGGTCTGCACGACCAGGACATGTGTGCGTGCATGCGTGTCTGTAGGCATGCATGTCTGTATGCGTACATACGCCTGTGTGTGTGTCTGTGTGTGTACTCTCACATTTCAGCCTCCGCGCAGCTCTCCAGTCTTTAGTTCTGGCTGTCGTCCTCGATGAGTATTACAGGAATTGGGAAGCCAGAGTCTCTGAGGGAAACTGAAACCCCGGTTCCGTTCCCTACCTTCCCATCGCATTACCAGCTGGACACAGTGCCCGCACAGGGAGGAAGCTATGCAGTCAGGCAGGCATCTGTCTCCGTGGTCTGGGTCCCTGTGTCTGTCCTGCATTCCGGGCCCACCTGAGGACCAGGAAGCCCCGACTCCTGTAGCTCTGGTGTCTGTGTGGGGCTGTCCCCACAGGAAGCCCTCTCTGTCCCCACCACTCTCTTGTCCTCAGCAGACAGAGTCCGTGGCTGGGGATGTGGTGAGAGCAGAGCCGTGGGGGGATATTGAGCAAACAAAAGGGGCGTTATTACAACACATCCTGATGCGTAACCCTTCCTTTTCACTTTCTTCCAGCATTTCTTCAGAGGGCCGTAGAGAAGCACGCTGTTTAAGAACGAGGTGGCCTTTGACATTTGCAGTGGTGAGAGCAGCTCGACCTCTCCCAGAGTGCTGAGAAATGCGGGGCCTCGGGGCTCGCGCCACCCACCAGCTCCAGGCTGTGCTGCAGGTCGTAGCCCTGCAGCTCTGAGCAGCGACCACCCTGACACCCATCGTGGGCTCGCCTGCCCGCGGGCATTTGCTGCCGACGTCCCCACTGCGGCCCCAGCCGATGAGGATGTGCGCCCCCATCGGGGGGCTGCTCACCGCCCTCGCCGTGGTGTTTGGGACAGCGGTGGCATTTGCACCCATACCTAGGATCACCTGGGAGCACAGAGGTGAGGGCAGAACCGTGTCAGGCGCTGGTGGCATCTGAAGGGAATGGCCACCCTGCTCCCTGCTCGTGGTGTTGAGATGCACAGGTGCCCTTTGCTCTGCTGGGTCTGTCCTCCTGGCACTTGCGTGTGGGCAGACGGCCGGCACCGCCGCTTCTGGGGAGATGGTCCGATAACTGGAAACACTCGCAGGGCTTGTTCTTGGCCTGCTGATTGGCCTGGCTTCTAAATCTTGGGGGGCCCTGGAAGGAAGTTTATCTTCCTTGCGCCTGATGACGTTTGGTGCACGCTGCCTGGGCACAAACCACACCAAGTAGTATCAATATTTTGACGATATTTAATTATGTGTAGCTGAGCTTCAGGCCAGTTGTTTTCATTTGCTATTTATTAGTTTCCCTTTTGTTTATTTCCTCTTTGGGGAGCTGTGTCCAATCTTTCAGGCTCAGCGGTCCTGAGCGAGGTGTGCTTGCAGGGCTTGAGCTGTCTTGTGCAGAATTCCAGGCAGTGTGTGTGCTGGGAGAGCCTCTGTCCTGTGTGCATCTTTCTTCAGCAATGGAAAATTAGAAGAGCAGCAATGGAAAATTAGTGTGAACACCTAACCCTTCAATAAAATCAGAGCTTGGTGACAGATGGAAAGCCAAGTTTAAAATGGACTCTGGGATGGTCAAAAAGAAGAAATAGCTCCTTAAGAGATAGGGTCGATACATTTATATTACTCCTAAAGAGCTCATCCTTAAATTCCTCATATTCCTAAATAGCTATGGATGCAATTACCAAATAAGTGAAAGTCATTTGTTTCTCTGCTTTTTAAGTTTGTGCTGGTTATCCTTGGAAAATGCTTGGGTTAAGGGGTGTAATCGCTGAAACAGATTTTTTTAAAGGCTTTGAGGTAAATGATTTTTTTTCTGAATAAGTAAATCCTAAATAGTTACATTCTTTATAAACCTCATCTGTGGATGATTAAATACACATAGACAAGAGTTTGATGGGAGGGAGAGGGAACCACAGTGGTCATCAGTTTAAGGTGTCTGGCCTGCGGTCTGCTGGGAGGTCACAAGGTTACATTGCGAAGAGGTCATGCTGCCTGAAGGTCATGTTCCTAGGAGGTCACACTGCTGGGTTTGGAACTCAGCTGGGCTGGAGGGAACAGGAAGGGAAGCCAGGCCACAGCACTGGTAGAGCACAGTGGCTCTGGGGCCTCACACTTGGTGGCGGCCCCCACCCAAAGGTGGCTGAGTTCTGGCCTCGGCTGGGGCCTGTCCACTGTGGCAGCAGACCCACGCATGGCCCTAGTGAGACAGCCACGCACTAAAAGGAGACCAGATGCTCAGGGTGTGTCCAAGCTCAGAAATACCTAATACGTTCTCCCCCCACCCCGCCCTCCCCAGAGGTGCAGCTGGTGCAGTTTCACGAGCCGGGCATCTTCAACTACTCGGCCTTGCTGCTGAGTGAGGACAAGGACACCCTGTACGTGGGCGCCCGGGAAGCCGTGTTTGCCTTGAACACACACAATATCTCCAAGAAGCAACATGAGGTATGGTGTGGGGTCCCCGCTCCCCTGCTGTCTGGGCCACACACCCTTCCCAGTGTTTTCTGCTCAGATCCACACACCGGCCTCCTCCTGGGGTGTCGGGCCCTCTCTTGGCTGTGGAGCCTGCTTACCCCAGTGGCCAGCCCCACGGACGTCCTGTGCGTCTAGCGAGCAGCCTTCCTGTCCACCAGACTGAGGGCCCTGTCATCCTGAAGCTTCTTTCCCGCCCTGTGTCCACGAAGCCCCATCTCAGGGTGTCCCCTGGCGGCCTCCGTCCTCCCCAGGCTGGCAGTTCACCCAGGGATCCCCCACTTTTTATCTTGGATTTTTGAACATTTTATTACGGAGAATCTCAGGCACACACGGGATCAGAGGAGTGATATGAGGAACCCCGTACCCATCGAGGCTCCTGCAGGCCGGGGGCTCACCCCTGTCCTCCCATCCATGTCCTCCTCCTCTGCTCCCTCTGGGAGGCTTTGCAAATCCCAGACCCATGTTCTTAATCTGCACGTTTCCCTGAGCATCTCCTAACGGAAGGGACTCCTTTTTTCAAAATAACCAAAATATCGTTATTGCATCCCCCAAATTAATTTCCTCAAATAGCGTTCAAATTTCACGGACTCCTTATCATAAATGATGTTTGACTATTCAGTTCGATCGTGTTGAACTCAGGCCGTCTGTGTGGCCAGGCACTCTGTCCGTCGTCGAGTCTCCGTTCCTAGGAGTCGCCCTGGGTCTACTTGCTGGGAGAGCCACTCGCAGCCCTGTCCGGCCCCCAGCCTCAGTCTGGCTCCTGTGAGACGCCGGACCCTCCACCCAGGCGGGCGTCCTCCTCCTGGCCCTTGACCGTCGCAGTCTGGAGCACGTCAAGGGTTGCAGAATGGGACATCCCCCCTCTACCTTTCCTTCTCCATCTGTGAGCTGGAATATCGTCTGTGACGGGGAAATGCCCGTTGCCAGCTATTCACATCTCCCGAGGCCAGTTCCTTTGGACATGGCAGGATCGGTGCTTGAAATCTTCGCCTTTATTTACTGGTTTTCCAAATAATGAGTAAGTTCTCCCCAAAGGGAGACAGTGGGTTTTTGGACTGCTTTTGGTTTTTTAGTATGACCATGACTCTTGGATTTAAACGTGTTGGAGGGCCTGCCCTGCTCAGCCCCGACTCCCTGTGTTCATTGAATCCCCTTCCTCTGAGCCGCACTCTCCTTTGCAACAACTAGGGCTAACACTGCCTTTCAGCATCTCGTCTTGGGAGCATCGTGCTTCCACCGTGTGCTTGTGCAGACCTGCAGTTGCTCAGTCAGAACCCCCGTTGCTCTGTTAATGCCATCACTGTGGGTAACCGAGAGGCTTTGGGCTCTGTAGATGTAAAAGAGGGAAAAAAAAAAATGAAAGGACTACATCCAACCTTCAGTGAAAACGCCGCGATCAAGGGCCTGTCAGAGTTCATGTTCCCGTGTCCTTATGCATTGCCTGTAGATAATGATGAAATTGTCTACACTGTAATTTCTCAAGGAAGTTGCAATTGGAAATGGGACTTTGTTCTGCTTTCACGTGTCCTGATTAACACTTCCATTTCTCTGAAAACACATTGCTAGGGGATTCACTTCACTGCCATGGAGAAGCACCGTGTGCTTCCTGACCTCTGAGTGCCCGACGGCCAGCTTTGATTCTCTGGAAGTATATTTTGGCATCAATCCTGGAATATCACATGGGCAGGTGGGGCATCTTGGGGACAGTGAGGCAGGGGCGTGGGAGCCTTTTGTGATGCAGTGCTGTTGCTCTCTGTCCTCCGGAGAGTGGGGGGCTGAGGCATCTGCCAGCCTGGCTTGTCTACCTGGTGTGGAAGAAGCAGGAGCACAGATCTCAGCGGGAAGACAACTGACCTGAGGGAGCCCCGTGGCTTCATCACTTTCACCTGCTACCATCACATAAAATGTAAAGCATCATAACCCTGCCGTTCCACTGAGGAAGTAAACGTCAAGACGTTTTACTAGACTCAAGAATCAGTTTTGAAGGGATGAGAAAACCCACTTGATGTTTGAAAATGCCTGCAGTTTAGGGAATTCCCTGGCAGTGCAGTGGCTAGGATTCTGCACTTCCACTGCAGGGGGCACGGGTTCGATCCCTAGTCAGGGAACTAAAATTCCGCGTGCCACGCAGTGCGACCAAAAGAAAAAAAAGAAAAGAAAATGCCTGCAGTTTATTTTTTTGATAAATACTTGAAACCCTCCCCACTTTCAGCCATTTAGTTTTTGCAGTTTTTTTCGGTGAATAGCAGTCATCTGGGAGCCGCCTTCCAAGCCCCCTGGCTGCAGCATGAGGATCACAGAACTTTCACAAAGCCCCTTTGCTCACGGGTCCCAGCGTCTGCTCTCTGAGCCTCACTTTGCAATCTGTCTCGGGAGATACCTGTGCTCTAAACACCACCATGTGCTTTGTAAACTGTATGTTTTTTATACCAGTATCTCCTTCTAAAGGGGGAACATGCACTGAAATGGACTCTCCTTTTTCCTCACAGGCGTATTGGAAGGTCTCGGAAGATAAAAAAGCAAAATGCGCGGAAAAGGGGAAATCAAAACAGGTAATTTCTTTTGCAAGCTTCAGAGCCCACCCAGGCCTGTCTTACTTGTTTGACTCTCCCGAACTCCCCGACCTCTGTGGTGCAGCCCAGACAGGTTGCCCCACCCTCAGGATGCTGCCAGGCTTGCTCACATCATCGCATCTCATCCTGCAGGTTACCTCCCTGTTCCCAAGTGGTGAGCCTGGGGCTCTCAGTGCAAGTGCCAAACATACTGGGCTTTAGAAAATTACCTTAAAGTTTATCTGAATTGAATTTATTCGAATGGCCTGACACTTTGACTACAGAAAACAATGTCTGGTGCCTGCTGGCCTAAAGGCGTACAGTGCAGGGTTCGTGCCTCCCCTGAGCCCCAGTGGCCTGGAGGGGTTGTTGTAGGATTTCTGGATTGTTGGGAGCATCTGTGCCTTAAGATTCTGGTCCTTCTCTAGGAGATACTGGGCATCTCAGTGTGGTGGCCATCCGGGAAGCGCTGGGCTGAGTGTCCGTCCATCTCCCTCCAGACCTCTGGGTTATGGCCACCACCCACTTGGGCCGCCCTGCCCCTAACTGGTGCTGGGCCAATATCGGTGTCTTGGAGTATAAGCGCCCCCGTCTTCCTTGGTAGTCGGTTAAGACAGCTGAGTTATAGTCAATTTCAGTAGTTGTTGGCTAATTTCAAAGCAATTAAAATTAAAAAAACAAAAACAGAAACAGAAAAAAATGTTTTGGCTAAACTTTTTTAGCAAAGTACTAAACACTTTCACCAAAGTCACTAAATTTGAAATGAGGGAAAATGCAGGCATTGCGATGTAATAACAGGTGTCGCAGGGAGTTGTCTTAGAGCTAAATTAGAACAGGCACTTTGGCTGGCCCCACGTGGAGGCCATACAGCGGACAAGGGTCCCTCCCAGTTCCTTCAGGGACGATGAATTACTTCCAGCCAGTTTCAAAACAATCACGGCAAAAAAAACCTTTCCCGAGTGGAGATAATTTCAGATGCTAGCACATATAATCCAAGTACATTTCAGCCTAAAATAGTGGGTGGGTTCTTCAGTGGCATCTGGTTTTCCTGCGGGGCCTTTCTGATGTGGAGCCGGGCTCGGAGCCCCTCATTAGTCCTGCCTCTCCCCTGAGCTAGGCGGGCCGGACACACCCCTCTCCTGAGAAGCACTGCTTCCAGGTGCGCACATTGGGGCGTCGAGTGTGGGGTCCCCCAGAGAAACGGAAGGTGGAGGGAACTCTGCACAGCACACACCCCCTCGGGCCTGCCAACGCAATGAATGGTTTGTGTGCTCAGTGAGAGTGAATGCGTGTTTCCCTGTGCCAGGTGTCCGGTAAGGTTTGAGGTCAGCTTTCATTGCTTTTTTTTTTTTTTTTTTTTTTTTTTTTTTTTTTTTGTGGTACACGGGCCTCTCACTGTTGTGGCCTCTCCCGTTGCGGAGCACAGGCTCCGGACGCGCAGGCTCAGCGGCCATGGCTCACGGGCCCAGCCGCTCCGCGGCATGTGGGATCTTCCCGGACCGGGGCACGAACCCGCGTCCCCTGCATCGGCAGGCGGATTCTCAACCACTGCGCCACCAGGGAAGCCCTTCATTGCTTTTTGGCTGATACATCTTCGCTGAGTATAAATCAGTGACTGAGGTGAAATCTGCTTGGCACTTGACAGCGGCCTGTGGACCCTGCACAGACAGAAGCACCCTGGCCAGCTGCAGATTTAGGTTTGTGCAGGGGTGGAGCCGAGTCTCCGGGAGCCTGCTCCCACCGTGCCAGGCAGGGCAGGGCTGGCCTGTGCAGATGGGTGGCACCTGAGGCCCGAGGTGGAAGGGTGGCAGTGAGTTCACAGTCGGGTTGGTCATCAGTGAGCTGAGAGGAGCTGCTGTCGGGCGTGTGCTTGGCTGGTTCATGCTCTAAAGCGAGCAGGCTGGACAGTGGGATCATGGAGGGCCTCCGGTGGAACCTGCACGGTGGCTGACCCGTGCGTTTCTCTTCCTTGTAGACAGAATGCCTTAACTACATCCGAGTGCTGCAGCCCCTCAGCTCCAGTGCCCTTTACGTGTGCGGGACCAACGCGTTCCAGCCAGCCTGTGACCACCTGGTAAGGCCGCGCAGCTCCCCTGGTCAGCAGTTACAGCAGCGTGGGGCTCGAGGCAGTGGCAAGTGGTCTCCGCTCTGCAGTCTGGGAGGATTTTCTCCTGCCTGTTGTGTGGGGATGGGGGTGGCCCATGGCTCCGCAGAAGGCCTCTGCCCACTCACCGGCCTCCTCTAAGCCTTCCTGTCTGTAAACCACCACGATTGGGTGCATGACTGGGTGTGGGACTTACAGGACCGCTGGCCCATAGTGCAGAGCTGGCAGTGAGGAGACCTTCTGGAAAGGCCAGTGTTGACAGAGAGGAAGCATCAATGTGCCCTGATCCAGCATCTTGCCTATTTCTCCTTGTCACGTTTTGTATTTTGTGAGGGAGCCCTGGCTGTGACATGGGCCCCGGTCAAGTGGAAAACTCAGGACTTCTGCTCTTGGATCCTTTGTTCTTGGTTCATATATGTTACGGACTAAATGTTTGTGTCTCCCCAAAATCCATATGTTGAAGCCCTAATTCTCCAAATGTGATGGTATTTGGAGATGCAGCCCATGAGGAGGTAGTTAAGGTTAAACGAGGTCATGAAGGCGGAGTCCTAATAGGATGATGGCCTTATAAGAGGAAGAGTCACCAGAGCTCTCTCCCTCTGTCATGTGAGGTCACAGCAAGAAGGTGGCTGTCCGCAAGCCAGGAAGAGGTTCCTCACCAGGAACCAGCCATGCTGGCACCCTGATCTCGGACTTCCAGCCCCCAGAACTGTGAGGCAGGAACATGTGTGGTTGCAGCTCCCCCGACCCCTGTCTGTGGTCGTCATGGCAGCCCAGGCTCGCTAGGACAGTGTCTGCTGCTCTGGCCTTGGGGCACCACTTTCAGTGTTGGCTCTTGGGGTACAAGTTGCCCACTGATAGGCAGTTCTGGAATTCTTCCCTCTGAGAAGTGACAACCCAATGCCAGTTTGCTGAGCGGTTATAGAAGCAGGACCCATCTCTCCGTCACCTGCATCATGTCCTTGACTCTCCCTGAGCCTCGTAAGTTGTCAGTAGGGTCCTTTAGAGAGGGCCCCCCACTCTTACACCGCCCTCCCACCACTCCTGATTCCCTTGCTGACGGGTAGCCGGAAGGAGAGAGCGGATTAGACAGCAGCATCTCTCTGGGAGATACTCTTTTTTTTTTTTTTTTTTTTTTTTTCCGGTATGCGGGCCTCTCACTGTTGTGGCCTCTCCCGTTGCGGAGCACAGGCTCCGGACGCGCAGGCTCAGCGGCCATGGCTCACGGGCCCAGCCGCTATCACTGCGTGTGGGATCTTCCCGGACCGGGGCACGAACCCGTGTCCCCTGCATCGGCAGGCGGACTCGCAACCACTGTCACCAGGGAAGCCCGAGATACTCTTTTTATTCAGATGATCTGATGAGCCATTTATAACAACCACAAAGAGGGAGGAGTGTTTTAAATGCGCTTGATGATTGATAATGAAGCACATTTTCTAGTGTTTGTCCCTATTTAGTGAGTAACTGTCAAGTGTGAAGTATGCTAAAGTGGAAAGCTTAGTTTGCTAGAACCCTAATAAATTCATTGGAATTAAAAAACTGTTTTCCAAGCTTGAGTCGGAGATACATGACAGGACAAAGTATGGGCGAAGTAAGGACCTGCTTCGAAAACCTTGTATCCTCACACAGACCCCTGGGGTGGGGTCCATACATAGGGTGGGTCTGCCGGGCTGTCTGTGTCCACAGACTCGGGCGACAGGTTGAGATCGGGGTAGGGGGTGCGTCTAGGTGTTGAGATCTTCAGTCCTCATAGACAGACTTAGTTTCTTTTTCCTTAGGTCACATTAGTCATATTAGAAACATTTTGCACGTTGAAAGGATTTCCTGGCTAAACTCTAGTTAGAAGCTTAAGGTATGGAATTTAAACTTAAATTCCATAGGCATGTCAGTTGTTGAGGTAAGGGAATCATATGTTTCATTTAAATCTAGACCTATATTTTTTCCCAATATTAAAAAAAAATTTCAAGCCGACAGAAAAGTTGATCACACACACGTGTTCTAACCACACAGATTGCCTGGTTGGGAGCATCCGTATGTGTGCACAGGTGTGAGCACACCCATGACCCCTAAATGCTGCCTCAGAATAATGACATTTTCCTACAATAACGCCAGGTTTGTCATTATATCTAAGGAGATATCCAGTAATTCTCTAATGTCATCTAACCTCCAGTCCCTGTTCAGATTTCCCCAAACATCCTCTTGAAATGCAATCAGTGAATCACATCAAGTGGGGTGCACTGTCACCCCAGTTCACACCTCCTAACCAAAGAGGTGAAAAGTCTGTATATTGTTTGCACCAGCCTGTTAGAAATGTCACTGCATCTTTTCCCGTGCCCCTGAGCCCTCTCTGCTCCGTCTGTGACATGTTTCCCACGCTCTGACAGACAGCAGGGCTGCCCATCCACCCACCGCAGTTCGGGTGTCCATCTTCTTAAGCTTCGCCAGGCTTTCAGGTGGAAAATGGTACCGCGCTTTCATTGCCTTGTGCTTCCTGGGTTGCCGGCAGCTCAGGCATCCTTTCTTGTCTGTGCTGCTGGATAGGTTTCTTCTTCTCTAACTTGTTGTGCTTTGACCGTTTTCCTCCTGGAAATACTTTATTACTCATTGGTACAAGCTTCTTGTATATTCAGGGATGGAAATGCCTCATCTGTCATTTTGCAGGCGTTTCCCCCACTTCGTCACTGTCGATCTCTGTCTCATTCTTCTGTGGACAAATACTTCCCAGTGCTTTGTGTACTGGATCTGTCCATTTTTTCCCTTACTTGGCTTTGGGCTCTCTTGTCAGGTGAGGAGAGATTATCCCAAGATTGAAATTGTCACCCATACTTTCTGTCAGTGCAGCACGGTTCCGTTTTTAATATTTAAATCATCGACCCACCTGGAGTGTGTTTCGATGGGTGGAATGAGGTAGATATTCTGCTCCTTTTTCCTGTTATCTATTTATTGGATAGCCTGGCCCCCCGCTGCTTTGAAGGCATCTTTGTTGATATTAAAGTTCTGCACGTGGCCTTCCAGTCCCTTCCGGAGCACATCCTGTGTTTGGTTCGCCCTGGCTGTTCTACGACCCTAGAGCCATCAGCATTGCCGTCTCCGTCCTATAGGAGAGTCAACTGAGGCTCCAAGATCTGGAGGCACTCTCGAGGGTGTCAGAGGGTGCCAAGGTACCAGCGTCCAGACCTGGGACCAGGTGGTAGACCGTGCCTGTGCTCTCTCCTCTGTCCCCCCAGAAGAGTGAGTCTGTAAATTAAATGGTCCCACAAAGATGTATTATGACTACAGAAGTTCAGACATTTTATGGTACTCTTTCTTTTCATTCAATTATAGAACTTAACATCCTTTAAATTTCTGGGCAAAAATGAAGATGGCAAAGGAAGGTGTCCCTTCGACCCAGCACAAAGCTACACGTCCGTCATGGTTGGTGAGTCCTGCTCTCAGAGTCTGTCCCTGGCTTAGCTCTGCTGGACCCCCAGGAGGTCCCGTTCCTCCTCCTCCACAGTGGTCTCCCTCTGCTTCGTTCCCATATTCAGTATCCTCACAGAAGGTACGGGAGCCTCTCCACAGACCCGCTGATACAAGCTTTTGAATTCATTGTTCAGTAGGATAACCAGCTACCTCCACAGTCCTCAGGTTAGATTTGTAGGAAGAGATTATCTTATACCTGTCATTTGTGCAAATCATCTGGATTACTCGGTCACACTGAGTTAATGCTCCTGTTCGAGGGATGTTTGTGACTGAGCCATGACCTGCCTTGGAACGGCCTTGTACACCCAAGGCGAGCAGGCCAGGAGCCTTGTGTGCACCCACTGTTGTGTTTGTTATTTTACTGGATGCAGGAGTTACTTGCGTTGTGTTACTTATTGCCCCTAACAGTTTAACATGGAGCCTAAAATTACCCATGTCAAAGAAACAAAACAGAAGACTCAGGAAGCAGAAACATGCGCGTAGAAGCAAGGCGATAGTCTCTCCGTTTCCTGGGAGGACTTGTGTTAGCTTGGGAGGAGAATGTGGTGCTGAGCGTCTGTCCCCAGCACTAGCGTTGATTCCCTTTTCCTCTTTCTGCCTGAAGATGGAGAGCTTTATTCTGGGACGTCGTATAACTTTTTGGGAAGCGAACCCATCATCTCCCGAAATTCTTCCCACAGTCCTCTGAGAACGGAGTATGCGATTCCTTGGCTTAACGGTAAGAAGCAGGTGGCGTCATGGAAGGTGTCTTTCTGCTCGGGGTGGCTTCCTCGCCGGCAGAGCCCTCTCTCGGGTTCTCCTTTTGCCGGCTCCCAGCCTCACAGGAGGGCATCTGCGGCTCACCCTCCTGTGTCCCGGGGCTCACGTCAGACCCGGTGCAGTAGGGGCGCTTCTGGAACTGCTGGGGACTCCACAGCCAGCATCCACGGGCTTCTTTGCTTTCTTCTCTGATAAGAGAGCGCTGTTTCAAGCCTGCCTTTACCCTTTCTTGAAAACGGATCTGGGCGGCTCAGAATGGCGAGCTCAGGCTCGTTACGTCAACATGTGATATTATACCATTCTCTCTGGACATCATGTGTCCATGTTGGATTCACGGTCCAGATGGCTCACAGATGCTCACAGGGGACTTTTCTCGTGGGCATCGGCCAGCCAGCCAGAGCCTTGGGGCACCTGGATCTGGTGGTCAGCAGTTTGTCTCTTTTGGGCACGTGCTGTTTAAACCGGCCAATGCATATCTTCCGGTGGGTCTCCAGGCTACGGTGGGATCTAGCTCCCTGGGGCCCCCAGGCTGCCTGCCAGCTGGGAGGCCCAGCCCTCAGTTGTTGGGCTGGACCGGGAGGCTGTGCATCAGAACCCCCATCTCAGGCATCTCCTTAGGCCAAGGAGGGCAAGATGGGCCCCGGTGTCTGTTCGGGGTGTGGCATGGGCACCCTCCCACATCCTCGACAGGGGGTGCCCGGGCCCTCGGTGTGCACAGGTATAACCAGAGCGTCTGCTCCCCGCAGAGCCCAGCTTCGTGTTTGCCGACGTGATAGGAGAGAGCCCGGAGGGCGGGGACGGCGGGGACGACAAGGTCTACTTCTTCTTCACGGAGGTGTCTGTGGAGTACGAGTTCGTCTTCAAGCTGATGATCCCACGGGTAGCGAGGGTCTGCAAGGTGAGCCCGTCCCCCCCTCTTCTCTTTGGTCCCAGCCCTCAGTGAGAGCACGTCACCCGGGCTCCACACTTCCTCCAAGAGGTCCATTTTCCGACCACTTTATTCTTCCACGCTACAGATGTCAGTGGGGACGGGCCGAGGGCTCGGGCCTTTGTCCTCCCCGCGGGCCTCCCTGGAGACCGCAGGAGCACCCGCCCCGTGTGTGACGATGACTGTCCTCGGGGCTCTGCTCTTAACACATCTCCCTCAAACCTCCCCCAGTGTATGAAAAGTTAGTGTTTCTGCACCGTGTTAACCAAATTCTGTTGGAATGGGGATTTTTCCATTCCAACGTAAAGATGGGGAGGGGTGCGTTTTCATTGTGTCCAGAATAAGTAAGGATACGTCGATTCCATGTTCTTCTGCGTCCAGTTGTAAGAGTTTCAGTATTTCTCTCCAGACCAAGTCATGTCAGGGGTGTTTCACGATTGCTGCTTGGTGGTCAGTTCACTAAGAAGTGTTTTGGAGAACCTGGCAGGACCAGAGCACCTCAGCGGATAACTTGGGGGCTGGAAGGAAGTGAAGATTTGATCTCCCATGAGGAGCGCCTTTTGGGGGAGACCACGCTTACACACATTGGCCTGAGACAGACGGGGGAGCCTCTGCGTCCACCAGCCCCTGGCTCTGCCAGTCACTCACGGACGGGCCGTGACTCTGGAGGTGCACATGAGCCAGAGGGCCAAAGCAGTGAACGTGTGCAAGGATGGCGGGGGTCTGCTGCATGACACAGAGCGTGGGCAGAGTCAAACAGTTGTTCTAGCTGCAGTTGGGAGACTGCTCGTCGAGAGGGTTTTGTCGGTTCGGTTTTGTGCTTCAGTCGATGACCCGAGCTGGCGTGAAGGGAGTTGCTGGCGTCACTAGTCGTCTGCAGCCAGCTTCCCTTTCCAGCCTTGCCTTCCTTTCATTCAGGCAGAGCTGCTCTGGGCCCAAGTACATCGCTTATCACCTGCTCACGGGGGAAGTCTGCCCTCCTCCTACCGCGCATGTCTTTGGGGTTACAGGGCGACCAGGGCGGCCTGAGGACCTTACAGAAGAAGTGGACCTCCTTCCTGAAGGCCAGGCTGATCTGCTCCCGGCCGGACAGCAACCTCGTCTTCAACGTGCTGCGAGACATCTTTGTCCTCAGGTCTCCCAGCCTGAAGGAGCCCGTGTTCTATGGGGTCTTCACCCCACAGCTGTGAGTGCCCGGGTGGGTGGGTTGGGGGTGTTTCCGCCGCGCCCCCCGCTTCGGGGCAGTCACGTCACCCCCTCCTCCCCAGGAACAACGTGGGGCTCTCGGCCGTGTGCGCCTACAACCTGTCCGCAGCCGAGGCGGTCTTCTCCCGTGGGAAGTACATGCAGAGCGCCACAGTGGAGCAGTCGCACACCAAGTGGGTGCGCTACAACGGGGCCGTGCCCACGCCGCGGCCCGGGGCGGTGAGTGGACCGCGCGCTCTCTCCACGGGGAGCGGGACTGGGAAGGGCCGCGGGCACGCTCTCCTTTTCCTGGTTTCTCCTCATCGGTGTGCTGTGTAACAGCTGTGGCTACAAACTGCCCGAACAAGAAAGCTCTTCTGGCTGGCACCAGCTGTTCTGTGGGATTAACATTGCGTAATAAGATCAGAGCTTTTTCATTTTCTGTTTCTTGCAGAGAAACGCACGATCTCTTGGCAAAGGGACGAACGATACTCTCCATTTGTTGATATGAGTCACGTGGTTTTTTTCTCCTAAAAGTAGTGAATTTTATGTAGAAATCAGTGTGGGTGTCTAGGCCAATGCGGCTGCATCCATTTATTACGTGACTGGTGAGCTGGGCCGTGTACATGGCCCATGGGTGGGGTTGTGACCTGGGAGAGTGGCCTGGTGCTTGGAGCTCACTCCCCCAGGATGGTCCCCCTCTCTAGGGTACGTCTCTGCTAACGCAGTTCAGTTCCTTTCATGCGTATCTTTAAGCAAAAGGTGTCCACCTGTGGTCGTGGATTTTGGTTTAGGCACATCCACAACTAGGACAGAAAAAAGAATCCTTTGTGCTCTTGACCTTTATGCTATTTATATTTAGAATTGGACTATTTTTAGCCATTTTTCGAGGCTTCTCTTCTGGGAGAGCTATGGAATGATAAGTGTGTATTTTTCAATTTCAGAAGTGTGATATGCTTTTTTCATTTATGAATGGATGAAAATTACTTCATTGACTATGTATCATGAGACACAATTGTGTCTTGTGGACACAAAGGCAGTTGCATTTCCTCCCTGCCTTATAACTGTGTCTTCAGATTCCTGGGGAAAGGTCACCTCAGTGTTTCCATTTTTTCAAGAAATCCACCGTGTAGTCCTAAGTTCTTCACCTCGGGGAAGCCTCCCCTCTTGTACGGAGCGCGTGCCGTGTGCCCGCGCACCCCGCGGTAACGGTCGGTCTGCTCCCTGCAGTGCATCAACCGGGAGGCGCGTGCGGCCAACTTCTCCAGCTCCCTCAACCTACCAGACAAGACTCTGCAGTTTGTCAAAGACCACCCTCTGATGGATGACTCCGTGACCCCGATAGACAACAGGCCCCGGCTGATCAAGAGTGACGTGAACTACACGCAGATCGTGGTGGACAGGACCCAGGCCCTGGATGGCACGGTCCACGACGTCATGTTTGTCAGCACAGGTGGGTCCCGGGCCCTGGGTAAGAACGTGGGTGACTCCAGCTAATTGCTGCTGCCTGGAGCCAGCATCTCCCCCAGGTGCCTGAGTGGTTTGTTAGAGCGTGGAAGGGTTTCTGAGAAGTCACCTCACCTGGATGGCTTCAGATCTCTGTGACCGTCAGAACCCCTGGGGCACTGGTTAAAAATGCGAGTCCTGGCCCAGATCTAGAAATTCAGGTGCGGTAGGTCTGGGCGGTGCGAAGGGAGGCTGGTGAGAGCCGGCACACGGGCACGTCCTGCCTCCCTGCCTGACACCTGCCCTGACCTGCCGTGGGAGACACACCTTTCCTGGTGGTCCGTAGACTCCGACACAAGTCTTCTGGAATGGTCCTGGTAGCCAGGCACAGCAGCAGCTGGCGGGCTCTGTGGTCAGCTCTGGGTGCTGCCTAGCCACCAGCCTCCCCTGCCTGGGGCTCCCGGCACCCTCAGAGGCCAGTGCAGCCCAAGAACTCTGCCACGTTTGTTTGGAGGACACAGTGTCGACTCCTCTGATGAGGGGTATTGAAGTCAACAAAGGGCTGTTTATTTTTCAGATAAAAATGGGGCAACCCATGTCAGTCCAGTTGTTTATTTTGCTGATGGCTTTTCCTTTTCCGTGTCTGATGCAAAAACATCTGTTTCTAAGCCTCCTCCTGGGGGAAGGAGTGGGTGGCAGAAGGGTGACGGTTGGCTGCGTGGCTGACAGTGCCAGCACCGTCCCCTCCTCCTGGGGAGTAACCTGCAGCTTTGACCTTGCAGACCGGGGTGCCCTGCACAAAGCCATCAGCCTTGAGAACGACGTCCACATCATCGAGGAGACACAGCTCTTCCAGGACTTCGAGCCTGTCCAGACCCTGCTGCTGTCCTCCAAGAAGGTAAAGTGACCGGGTGGCCGGCTGGATGGCCCCACGTCTCGGTGACCACAGGCTGGGCCGGGCTGGGCCAGGCAGGCCCCGTCATCCATCTGGCCTGGAGGAGCCGACCTTCAGGCTCTTACGGAAAGTCCTTCCAAGAGCTGTGGGGTATGGGGTGGAGGGAAGGCAAACTGTGTCCTAAAAGCTGCAGAACCTCACTGAGTTGTTGGGACCAATGTACGATGCCGTCGGGGGGCTCACTGGCCTGTGAAAACACTTCTTGTGCCGGAACTCGGTGAGGGTAAGACCCAGTCAGCGGGTGTGCCCTCCGTGCAGCTTCCTCGTCGGCACAGAAAAACGTCCTCTGAGTAACGACGCGCCGTGTCTGTAAAGCCCCGTTCCATGAGGCGCTGTCTCTTTCACCAGGGCCAGCCCGCTTTGTCCTTAAAGGGCCAACAGTGAATGTTTGAGGCTCTGATGCCCGTGCTGTTGCAGTTTGAGAGCAGCCGTGGGCAGTCCGGAAGCAAGTGAGCCCTGTTATGTTCTACCAAAGCCTCATTTACAGGCACTGAGCTTTGCAGTTCGTGGAATTTTCCTGTGTCACAAAATATTATTATTTGGATTTTTCTTCAACCGTTTGAAAACGTGAGACCCGCTATTCGTTGATGGGCTGTATAGAAACAGCCGGCGGGCTGGATTTGCCCTGTGGCCCACAGGCTGTCCCCTGCTATGCATCCAAAGTGGCCTTTGGGAAGTGTGCCAGCCGGTTTACAGCCGGGGTGGAGAGTGAAGAGCAGAGCTCAGGCGGGGCACCAGGTGACCTCGTCCACATCCTGGCTCCAGGTGCGTGACCGTGAGCCTGGGTGGGCCAGTCCTGCCTCGGTTTCTTCATCTATACGGTGAGGCACAGCAGACCCTGGGACTGTCCCAGCCCTGCCCTGTCACTCCCCGTGCTGTGACCCCTGGGCTGACGGGCCCTGGTCAGCATCAGAAATTGGTAGCCTGGCCATGCATCGAATTCCCCTCCACTGCAGGCCCACCCATCGCTTGGCCTCTCCCACCTGCACCCTGTTTGTAAAGCCTTGCGTGGGAGCACCAAGCCAGGCTGTCCTTGCTTCGTATGGCATCGCCCTGTTGCTGAGATTTTCCCTTTTGACCCTTGACACTCCTGGGCCATCCTCTCTTCACGTTGGAAAGAGGTGGTTCCTCCAGCCCCTCAGAGCATCCTCCCTGCCCTGGCTCCGGGTAAGGGCCTCCAGCCGGCTCGTGGGGCCCAGGCTCACTCCTCCCTGGGCTGTGGGCAGTAGGAAGGGGGTCCCAACAGCCAGGCGAGGAAGAAAAGAAGGCGACCTCTCGGTCAGGCGCGCGTTTGCAAACTCCACACGCGGTCTTTCGTCCTCTCCCCGTCATCATGAGCTTGAGGAGTTGGATCTGGTTTTCAGACTCCTGTAGCAGGGTCACTTCCCCTCTTGGCCGCCGCAGTGTGTGTTTTCTCGCTCCAGTTCTAAACGGGAAGGAAGACGAAATAGCCTTATGGGGTTAGGCTACCAGACATCTGTACCTCTCGGGTGGGTGCCTTTGGCCCCCTTTCCCCTGGGCCCACCTGCATCGTTGTTGAAACAAGGAAGCCCAGGAGCCCTTCTGGCCACTGCCACGTTGCTCAGGTGCTCCAGCCAGGCTGGGGCAAGCTCCCTCAGAGCCTCCAAATGGTCTAGTGCTCATCAGAACCAAGGCCGGGCTGCCAGTGCAGACATGTGATGAGAACAGGGCTCGGCTCGGCTCCACGACATCATCCACAGACCCAGCTGGCCCTGCCATCCTGAACCCAAGTCTTCCAGGGCATGTGGGTGCTGATCCCATGGGAGGGAGGGGGCAGGACCACCTGTGGGAGGTCTGAGAGGTCAGTCCTGTGCTCACCTGTCTGAGGTCAGGATTGGTCATGTGGCCGGGGGGGGCGGGGCTAGCCATGCAGGGAGCCTGGCACCCCAGGGAGTGAATTGCCTGTTCCCGCAGGAGCCTCCACTGTGTGGGGTGTGGTTCAGGTGCCCATGGGTTCCCACACCTTCTCCTGGGCTAATGGGCTCAGGGTGGCTTCAGAATGCCGTCCGTGCTGCTGTGGCAGCAGGAAGCAGCTGTTTGGGGTAAAAAGACACCTGCCCCCCCGTCCCCATTCCCCACCAGCAGCCTCTTCTGGGTCGATCATGCCTGGCTCTCATTGCAGAAAACCGACGAGCAGCTGCCACAGGGCTGGGGGAGCACAGGGAGGGCTGCCACGGAGCGGGGGGTCCCTTGTCACTACCTGCTCTCCCCTGACAAGTGCACTTGTTTTTTGTTTTTATGGTGGTACGTGTACATCATATAAATTGTACCGCGTTAATCATTTTTGAGTGTATACTTTAGCACCGTTAAGTACATTCACATAGTGCAACCCTCATCCCCATCCATCTCCAGAACTTCTTCCTCTTACAAAACTGAAACCGCAAACCCATTAAACACTGACTCCCCGCTTCCTCCCATTCCCCAGCCCCTGGCACCCACCATTCTCCTTCCCGTCTGTGTGTGTTTGACTACTCTAAGAACCTCGTGTTGATATAAGTGGGATCCTACAACATTTGTCCTTTTGTGACTAGCTTATTTCACTCAGCATAATGTCTTAAAGGTTCATCCATGTTCATCCTTCCTTTTCAGGGCTGAGTAGTATTCCACCCCATGCACCCACCACGTCTGGTTTATTCACCCACTGGTGGACGCTTGGGTTGCCTCTCCCCCTGCTGCATGAACAGCCGTGTTCTCCAGTCTCTTATGCGTACATGGCAGGCGTGCTCTGGGCCCATGGAGCAGGCTGAGTGTGGTTTTCCCGGGGACGCTCTTTGATGGTGAGGCACCACCTGTACAGCAAAGGTGTGAGCTCCTCCAGCTCTGGCCGTGTCCACCCGCAATCACCCACCTGTGCACACAGAGACCGAGATGTGACTGACAGAGCCCGGTGCTACAGCCGAGGGCACAGTCACCCGAGGGTGGGGACCCGCACCTGGGCACGTGCGCACTCAGATCTCACAGGTGCCGGGTGGTACCCAGCCCGCTTGTTTTATCTCACAGAAGAGCTGGGGTGAATAGTACAGGGGTCCTGCGGCCCTTCCCCAGCGCGCCTGTCTAACCGAGGAGGTCTGCTGGCACAGCGCCTGCACTCGCCTCCACACGCCCAATCCCCGCGTTCCCACGACCTGCTTTTTGACCCCAGGGCCCCCCATGGCCTCCCTCGGTGTCTGTCTGACGGCTCCTGTCTGCCCGCATCTTGGTGACCTTCACACATCCGGAGAGAACTGATGGGCGTTTTGTGGAACGCCCCTCGGTTTGGGTATATCTGATGTTTTCTCGTGTTGAAATTGGGGTTGAGCATTTGGGGAGATGACCACTGTCTCGGGGACATGGATTCAGTGACTTCTCAGAGTTACTCGGTTTCTCCTTCCACGTTGTCCCCACACCCTGTGGGTCAGTGGGTCCAGTCCACCTGGGGGCCGGGGAGCTAAGCCCCAGCTCCTGGAAGGAGGAGTTGAAGAGTTTGGGGGCCGTGTTCAGCCCCCGCGGCAGCTGACACTTATTTGTGGGTGACCTTGAGGCTGCACAGACACCCGGCTGCCTCTCGCCCGCTGACTTGCACGTCCACCGTGGGCCTTGCCTGCAGCGCTTGCTGCCGTGGGATCTCAAGCCACTTTTCTGTTCCTTTTCCGTCCACATTCGTTGGAATCGGGGAGGCCCTGCCCTGTTGGGGAGCGAGGGCTGGAGGCTGAGCAGGCTGTGGCGCGAGGAGGATGCAGGCTGCCTGCAGGGGTCACGTGGGGCTCCCCAGGCCACCTGCTCCACTCTGCATGAGTGTCCGAGCCCTCATCAGGGCCCCTGCGTAGGACCCCACTGAAGTTGTCCACTTGGCCGGTCTCCCCAGGAAATGTTTCCTCACCTCTGAGCCACGCGATCCCAACTGTGATACAGGGTGTCGTCCTGATTCCTTCTTATGAACGTGGGCTCACCTGGCCTCATCTGCCCAGGCCTCTGCCGACACGGACAGGCCGGCACTGGGCCTGACTCTCTCTACCACCTGTCATCACAGTCTGACTCTGTTGCACAGGGGACTGCCCCCTCTCGGCTGTGCTCACACATGGTGGGTCTGTGACCCCTGGGCCTTCAAGGCATCACAGGCCAGGAGATCTGGGGTAACGCCAGGGCATTTGCACTCCAGCCAGACTCTGAAATTAATTCAGAACATGTCCACAGATAGAGGCTGTGTTTAAAATACTAAGCTCTGTGTAAACTTGGGAATCTTTTGACATTAACCAACGGCCTTTCTAGAGCGTCAAGGTGAGACAGAGGCTCATCAGCAAAGGAGAGAGAAAATGCTGTTTGTGAATTGCCAGCCCTGGGTCTGCTGCTGGGCTTCAGGTGGACTCCTTGGGGGAGCCCTCGTTCTAGCTGAGTTCCGTGAGAAAATCAGCCTGCCCCAACTGCCCGCGCGCCCGGCTCCCTGCCAGTGCTGCGGGCGCTGGCGGCATCAGCCTGCGGGTGGAGACGTCCCAGGACCAGCATTCCAGAACACGGAGGAGCCTGCTTTGCTCTCTGCTTCTGAGCATGGCTGTCCATTTCCCCAGCTGCATTCATTTCTCGTAAACGTAGACGCCTGAGAAACGAATGCCTCCTCACTTGTTTAACTCTGTTTACGAGAGCTCTGTTCACTCTCCACCTGTGTTCACTGCGGCCCCGCTGTATTCACACGCTGACACGGGCCATCTGTGTGCTGGTGCTCACGTGCTGCAGGCACGAGATGGGCTTCGGAGGCTGCGCCCTTTGGCCTCTGGTCCAGTGAGGCTGGGAGGGCAGTCGGGAGTGTCAGGCTAGTGGGTCTTCTTGCACACAGAGGGGGCAGAGGAGGTGCAGAGATGCGTTGCTGGCGGGTAGGATCAGGGTGGGTGCTCAAACGGGGAGGGGAGGGATTTGGACCAAGGCCCAGCACCCTCTGAGTTAGCCCGTGGATTCCGCCCGAAATCCACCCGTCTGTCACGACACTGCAGTGCAGATTTGTCTTGGATCTGGCCTCGTTCCACTTCCTCCTCCAGAAGCTCGGGACATTGCTTTGTCATCACTCCCCGTGAGCTAGAGAAGCACCTGGCGCGTTCAGGGCTGCCCCCACTCAGTTCCCACCATTCTCATCTGTTTTCACACCCACAGGGCAGAAGGTTTGTCTATGCCGGTTCCAACTCGGGCGTGGTGCAGGCCCCCGTGGCCTTCTGCGGAAAACACGGCACCTGCGAGGACTGCGTGCTGGCCCGGGATCCCTACTGCGCCTGGAGCCCGGCCGCGGCCGCCTGCATCGCCCTACACCAGACCGACGGCCCCAGCAGGTACCGGCCCCACTGCATGCAGGCGCTCCGCCCAGCCCCAAGGCGTCAAGCGCATGCACTGTGTAACCTGTGCCCGGTTGTCTTGCAGGGGTTTGATTCAGGAAATGAGTGGGGATGCATCCGCTTGCCCTGGTAAGTTGCTTGTCCTCGCTGCCTTCTCTTCAGGGACGGCCAGGTCACATAACCATTTCATGATGCTTTGCTGGTGTGGCAGTTCGTACATTTTGTTTTTCTTTCTCTACTCGGAACAGAGGTCGAGTAATCTCGTGGCAGACCCCATGATGTTTCTCTGTCCCTTTTATCACAGAACAGGATGTTGAAGCCACGCAGAGTGTATTTGTTTTCTGGAAGGCACTCTCCATCCCAAACTGTGACGTCTGCTCTTGAGATGCATCCTCTCTCTTCTGCTTAGCTTGGGGCGCGTTAAACAAAACCTACACCTCTTGTGAACAGGAGGGAGGAACTCATGAGAGAATAGTCCCCGTTCTCATCGGGGGATCCCACCCCTGCCCAGGAGGTCAGGCGTGTCCCAGCTGAAGGCAGGCGTGCCCTGGGCCCCTGCCCTCCCATCCCTAACCCGCTCGCTAGCTGTCATCAGTTAAGACAAGTTTAGGGGGAGGGTGCCAAGGCCCGCCGAACGGCTAGCACACCCGGCAGCCGCTAGCAGAAGCCCGTTGTTTGATTCAGCGCCGCCACCAGAAGGCACAGCTGACCGCTGCCCAGCCTCCCCGGCCTGGGGAGTTTTCTCCTGGGAAATCAGGGCGCGAAACAGGATTTCTTCTACTCGGAGTTGGCTTCAATTTCTTTGTCCCCAAGGGCTGCCATTGGGGTCTTAATCTTTGCTTTTCCGTCACGCATGTCTTTATCTCCTTGCTGTTCTGGAAGATTCCATGTTGCTGCACAGGGTGAAACTCTTGTGCGTGTTAACCTAGCTTTGAAAGAAGTATCGAGCAGGGTTGTTGATGGTGTGCACGTTTATTTTGATGTTCCAGATAAAATTAAAGAAAGTTACCTGCAGCATTTTTTCAAGCATGGTGGCACAGCAGAACTCAAATGCTCCCAAAAGTCCAACCTGGCCCGGGTGGTGTGGAAGTTCCAGAATGGCGTGCTCAAGGCCGAAAGCCCCAAGTACAGCCTGGTGGGCAGGAAGAACTTGCTCATCTTCAACCTGTCAGAAGGAGACAGTGGGGTGTACCAGTGCCTGTCTGAGGAGAGGGTCAAGAACAAGACAGTCCTGCAGGTGGTGGCCAAGCACGTTCTGGAGGTCAAGGTGGTCCCTCGAACTCCGGTGGCCTCCACCTCGCCGGTCACACGGACAGAAGGTAGTAGGATCACCTCCAGAGTGTCAGCGGGGCCCACCCAAGGCTCCTTTCCCCAGACCCCAGCCATGCAGGTCACCAGTGCCAGTGCCATCGCCCTGCCGTCCAGCCCCGCGGGGCCCACCAGCATGTCCTGTGAACCAAAGATTGTCATCAACACGGTCCCCCAGGTCCACTCGGAGAAGACGATGTATCTCAAGTCCAGTGACAACCGTCTCCTCATGTTTCTCTTCCTCTTCTTCTTCGTCCTCTTCCTCTGCCTCTTCACCTACAACTGCTATAAGGGCTACCTGCCCGGACAGTGTTTAAAGTTCCGCTCGGCCATGCTCCTCGGGAAGAAGCAGCCCACGTCGGACTTCTCGGATTGCGAGCAGAGTGTGAAGGAGACGCTGGTGGAGCAGGGCAGCTTCTCCCAGCAGAACGGGGGGCAGCCCAAGCCGGCCCTGGACACCGGCTATGAGACAGAGCAGGACACCATGGCCAGCAGGCTGCCCACTGACCGGGAGGACTCGCAGAAGATCGACGAGCTCCCGGTCAGGGACCGGCCATTCGACGTCAAGTGCGAGCTGAAGTTCGCCGACTCGGATGCGGACGGGGACTGAGGCGCCCGCTGCTCCCTGGGAGGTCTTTGTGTTGCCAGTTCAGTCCCCCGTCCAGTGCTGCGTAGGTAGCCGTCGTCAGCAAACCTCAGTCTTCTGTGTCTTTTCTCTTGGGTCGCGCTTGTGACTTGGTTTCTCTTTGTCCTTTCGGAAAACGGCGAGCGTCGCGGCCGGTCTGCTGGGCGGTGGGGCCCTTGGAGTCATGCCTGCAGGATCGCCCGAGGCCGCTCTGTCTGCGGCGGGAAGACGGCCGGCCGCCACTGGCCCGGGAAGAGTTGGGCCGTGAGCGTCCCCTCCTTGTAGCAGCCACTGAAAGAGAATTTAATTCCAGATTGGAAATGACGTTTTAGTTTATCAGATTGGTAACTTATCGCTTGTTGTCCAGGTTGGCACGAACCTTTTCTTCCACATAATTACTTTTTAGGATTTTTGCTTTAATTATGTTGGCGTGTTGGGTCGTTCATTTTTTAAATCACTAAAGCAGATGTTTTAATATTTGGAAGATGTACATCTTCTGGATTTTGTTGTATATTAGGGTAAAGGTATGGCTTATGTTGCTTAAGATTCTCAGGGATAATCTTACTTTTGCTAAATGCATTCTTTTCTGCTTTTAGAAATGTAGACAAAACCATGTCTTGAGCACATGTCCTTTTTTAAAAAAAAATTTTGTTCCTTAAGGGAAGCATCATTTTCAGAGAGACGTTTTTTTCTGTACCTTTTGTTTTTTGGTTTTTTTTGGTTTTTTTGCTCTTGTTTTCACTCTTTTGAGGAGAAGGCTGTGGAGGACTGTCCCGCGACACCGGGCAGCGTTTGGAGGGAGGGATGTGGCCCCCAGCGTGCTCTGGGTGGAGCCGGGCCGGCCCAGAGTTGAGGGGGCGAGTGAGTTACAATCCAGTGCCCACGGCCACCGGTCCAAACCTCCTGCCCAGACAGAACGTTCACCGGGACATCTTGGTCACCTGAACATCTCCTTTTCCTTTTTGCTTCCATCTCATGCCCTCTGCCTGCCCAGACTCTCCACTTGGCCTAACCGAGCTGTCCACAACTGGAAGAGAGCAGGGCGGCCGGGGACAGCCAGGCTGGTGAGCACAGCGCCCCTCCCACACATGCCGCCACCATGGACCTGCCAGGCCTGGCGCCCTCTTTCAAGGTGCAAGTGGGCGGCACAGCCTAACCAATACCGATGTCACGCTCCATTTCCTGCTTTCCAGACACCCACATAGAGGAGCCTTTCATTCCGTGGCAAAGAGCAATAAACTCTGAGTGTGTATGTGGCCTGTGTGGACAGTGTCATCTTCCAGCATGATAGGATTCGACCGTTTTGGTGTAAACATTTGTGTTTTATAAGATTTACTTTGTTTTTATTTTTCTACTTTGAATTGTATACGTTCGGAAAGTAACCGAATAAACAGAAGCTTATATCCTTGACGCGGGCGCGTGGTTCCCTGTGGCTCTCGCACCGCCTCCCCACGCGGCCTGGGCCCCTTTCTTTCTTGCACTTTGTTCCCCTTCTCTGGCTTGCGGTGCGTTCCTGACGACTTCTGCCTCAGAGCCCTCTCTCTTTTCTGTCCTCTGTCTCGCAGCCTCATCTCCTCTGCCCTTTCCTTCTCCGGGGTCCTCTTCCCTGTCCTGTCTGGTCCCTGACTCATCTTCCTCTCCCCGAAGGCCCTGGCCGGCCTCGGGCCCGGGGCCTGACAGCCGCCTGCAGGTCACCTTGCTGCCGCCTTTCCTCAGCGACCAGGCCCAGCACGTACATGCCCTGGGGACCTTCCACCTCTTCTGCCATGCCACAGGTGAGCGGGGCAGCTGTCCAGATGGGGGGTGGGCAGTGGGGGCCTCCTCCGCGAGCACGGCCTTCCTGGCTGCACCTCTCCGGTGGTCCCCAGCGACACTAAACTGTCACCCCGAGGCTGTTCCTGTGGACAGCAGGGCCTGAACAGTGTTTTCCTCAAAGGGCCAAACTCTTCGGCTTCTCCGGCAGTGGTTTCTGTTGCAACTGCTCAGCTGTTGCCTTGTAGCTTGAAAGCTGCCGCTGCGCGGGCACCAAAGTTCATTTACAAACTGCAGCTTGCCAATTGCTGGTATATAGGGTTACTACTTTGTCGGCGTTTGGAGATTTAAAACATTAACCGTAGAGCCTCCAGAATGGGAATTGTTTTCACAACTTGCTTCAAGATGTTTAAACGCAGAAAAGATTGGGAGTCTAGCGTGCCCCCTCAGATGTAGGAGGCATTGGCACTGTGTTGGATGGTATTGGGATGGGGCGTCAGCCAAAACCCATGTTCCGAGCGTGTCCTGGGCTTTGGGCAGCGCCCGGTGGCCCGGTCTCCCCAGGGTGCCGTCTTCTAACTCATCAGTAGCTGAGGAGAGAAAGCACGTGGCACGTTCTGGGCCTGGCAGCTTGTCCTCTTTGCTCAGAGGCGAGGAGTGAAGTTAGTGAGGAGGACAAGCAAAATCTCATTTTTTGTCCTTTTTTTGAGAATTTAAGCAAGCTGTGAGAAGCTGCTGAGTGTTACGCTGCTGCCTGATCCCCTGTGGAGTTGGCTCACAAGTCTTTGAGTGGCTCTGTCCACTTGCGACCCCACACGTGTGGCCAGTGGTGACTCCTGCCTGGGCCTCGGGCAGTGGGCAGGGAAGTTGCCAGTGAAGGGGACTTTTGCAGACAGACCTGCAAGGGGCGGGTCCGTGTGGCCCCGGGTCACCTGGGTGCTGCTCTCAGCCACTTGACTCCCTTGGGACAGGAGCCCGGGAACTGCTTCAGGCCCCCAGGCCCGTCCCACAGTGGCAGGGTCCTTCACAGTCACACTGGGGAACCTCCTCGGTGGTGGGAAGGCGAGGAGGCTCGGTGCTGGGGACACCAGGGTCCCTTGCTGGCAGACACAGACCCTCAGGGACCCCATAGCTGGGCCTGCGAGGACCCGCCCCTCAACAGAGCGGTTTCATGTCTGCACTCGGGGAACCTACTCTTCCCGAGGGCAGCCTGCTGTCGAGGGACAGAGTGGAGGAGAGCATGTCCCTTCTGTCTGAGGCCCCACACAGGCCTCGTCCCCAGGCTCAGGCTGCCGCATGTCACTGGGTTTGGTGTCCCCAATGACACGTCCAGATCTAGGCAGGCGCTGCCCTCTTCCTCTAAACCTAGCCCAATAGCCAAAGCCGGGTTCCCTGTGCAATGTGGGTGTTCAAGTGCACGGTGTTTAAAAAGGCAGTGGCTCTGGCCATTCCCTCCCCCGAGTCCCAGAAGGCACAGAAATATTGCCTCCCGCCTCTGCCTGCAGGCACCTCCCTGTCCAGGTCGCTCCCACGTGGCCTCGGTCTAAGTATCTATCGCTGCAGAGCTGGGCTTAGGGAACCATCTCACAGTGGCTCAAGCTCTGGCCCAGCTAAGGCCAGGTCGGCTTCTCACGGTGGGCGTGGCCTCGCGGCTGGGTGACCCTGAGGGGCTTCTCAGCTCACTTGTCTGCCTCTCCAGATCATGCTGGTGGAATGTGTGTGTGCGCCTGTGTGTCTGTATGTTGATGTGTGCAAGTGTACATGGGTGTGTGTGCTTTGTCTGCTGACATATCTCTGTGTGCACACGTGTGTGCATGTATGTCTTTTCTTATGTGGACATGTATGCACACATCTGTGTGTGTGTGTGTGTGTGTGTGTTTCTTTTTGGTCCAAAGCACTCTACATGATGTGCCTTGTGGCCATGCCTCCATTCACAGGCCCTGAGTCTTGAGTGTAAGGAGGACACATTCCAGGTTCTGGGGCGGGGCTCCTAACTGCTGGCTGTCTTCCATTCGAAAGCGATGTATGTGCACAGTGGGGAGTTAGGAAAATACTGACACACACAGAAAAGGGGTTCTGAGCTGGAGAAGTTGCGAAGGCATGTAATCATGTTTCACCTTTCTGAAATAATCCATGCTCCTTGTGGGAAGATTACAATAGTACAGATAAGCAAAGAAATCTCCCACTATGTGCACATGAGCACATTAACCTTTATTTTGGCTAAAAATACTGATTAAAACATACAGGCACATCTCGGAGATGTTGTGAGTTCAGTTTCAGACCCCGCAATAAAGTGACTAGTGCAATAAAGCGAGTTGCACAATTTTTTTGATTTCCCAATGCATCTAAAAGTTACGTTTACGCTATACTGTAGTCTATTAAGTATGCAATGACATTATGTACCCTAATTTAAAAGGACTTTACAGCTAAAAAATGCTAATCATCAGTCAAGCCTTCAGCAAGCTGAAATAGTAACATCAAAGTTCACCAACCACAGTCACCATAAAATTATAATAATAATGAAAAAGTTTAGAATGTTGTGAGAATTACCAAAATGTGACACAGAGACACTGAGCAAATGCTGTTGGAGAAATGGCGCCTATAGACTTGCCCGATGCAGGGTTGCCACACACCTTCAATTTGTAAAAAACGTAAGTGTCTGCATAGTGCAGTAAAGCGAGGCACAGTAAAACAAGGCAGGCCTGTACGTGTAACAGCGATTGATAATGCGTCCACATGCACGTCTGTGCAAAGCGTTGTCTGCACATGCACCGTGCACATACATACAGACAGAAATAGATCTATGTAATTTTTTAACAAAAGTAGAACTTCTCTTTACCCTAACGGCCCTGCCCTCATTCCTGATACAACTATTTTTCTATGTCAGAGATACACCTGTGTTGTTTATAAAGCTAAGAATGGATCCTCTCTACTTCGGGTGACATTTGCATATTCAGGTTTTGGACGGCCTTTCATGTTTTAACTACAGTGTTAGAAATCAGAGCCCTTTAAGCCGCCGGGGTCAGAGGGGCAGAAGCAGCCTGGGCCTCGGAGCCCCTGCAGCGACCCCGTGAAGTTGGCAGCCATGCAGGCATCTCCCACTCCTTCCGACATGGGCCACAACCTTGTCTGTAAAGCGCCTTTTGCCACATGAGGTCCCAGGGTTTAGGATCTGGATATTTTGGGGGTCACTCTTCAGCTGACCACAAGGCTCCAGCACCTGTGTGATGGACTTGAGACACTTTGAGGAGGAAAGCTGATGACCTTGGGGTGGTGGAGACCTGGGAGAGCCCCTTTCCTCTCCCGGGCAGGTTCTCTCGGTTTCTGTACAGGTGTGAACTCTGGGCCAGCCGGGGAATCCGGAGTGAGTGTCCTTGGTGCATGCAGCCTCTGGGCGCTCAGAGAAGAGTCCCCCCACAGGGGTGCACCTGGCCTCCCAGTAGCTGGAAGGACCCTAGGCGTGAGTATGGGCGGTGGGTTGGCCCCAGGGCAACTGGCCTGGGGTCAGAGTTGACCACACGGACGAGGATGCCTGGAGGAAGGCTTGGCTGCCTGGAGCTGCACAGAAGGCAGTGGGGCAGCTGTCAGGACGTGGCCTGAGGACTTAGGGTGGATCCCATCACAACCCCCTCCAGCTGGGGACTCTCAGGCCCTCCGCCTCTAGGGTGGGCCGGCGTCCCTTGGAGAGAGGCCATTGCTCAGAGGGATTCTAGTTTTGTCACACAGTAGAGTCAACTCTACAACAGCGGGTTTCCTTAGACGGCGTGGGCAGGATGGAGCCAACAGTCCCGCAATCCTGAGGTGGGCTGGGACCCAGGACTCCTGGTGGCCCCGAATTTCCGAGGAGCAGGCCCCTGTGGGACAGGTGGGTTTGGCCTGCTGCCCCGGGTCCCCCCTGACGTCATGTGGTGGCCCTGCTGACTGGTTTTAACTGTCGCTTTCCCTCTCTCTTTAATCTCCTCTGCATTCAGAATGAGTTGGATAGTTTTAAAAAAGAATAAACGGAACGTAAGTACTTTGACATATGTAATGTCTATCTACTGTTAAATACACGTTTAGAGAACACTTAATGGTGCTTGACGCTGTCCTCACCGTGGAGGTACATGTGGTTTCTGTCCTTGTTTGTGCCCCGGCAACTGTGGATGGAAGGAGAATTTGGCTCCTGAGAGGTCCTGGCCCATGTGGTTCGGGGTGACGAATCATCCCCAGCTCAGGCCACCCGGGTTCTTTGTCCCAGTGTCAGTCATGAGAACCTTCCAGAGGCTCCTGTGACCCATGTTCGTGGCCCCCGTCCTGGGGGGCTTGGTGCATGGCACCACTGAGCCGGGCAAGGGGGTGAGAACCGACTTCAGTGTCTGAAATTCAGAGACAAGTCTCGCATTCTTACTCAATAATGCCTCGGGCGTATCAGCTTTTAAAGTTAGTCTCCACCGTGGTGCCTGCTGGCCGGGGAATGACTAAATGCAACATGGTGTCACCAAGTGCATTCAGTTAAAGGGAGGAAGTGCCTCTGCCCAACTGACAGGCACCCAGGCAGATGCACCACCGACGTGGGGCCGTGTGCGTGTGCGTATATGTGCAAGTATGTACATCTGAACGTATATGGAGAGTATGTATAGAGTTATCTATGGGTAGAGTACAAAACGCTTTGTTTTGTATACTATACAAAAATTTATATTTTGCAAAATTATACTGATAGAACAAAACACCAGAAATCCCAGAAAACAACTAAGCAGACCCCTGAGGGCTTGTCCACGGGGCCAGGAAGGCTGGGGGCTGCTGTGTAAAACGCTTCTGAACAGCTTTCAGGATTCCCTCCAGAGCCTGTGTAACGTGTCTTTCTTCCAAATAGCATTTTATTTTTATCATAAAATCAGTATTTGTTTGTTGTGGTGAATCCGGAAACTTCAGGAAAGTATGAAGAGCAAAACCTAGTCACCCCCAAATGTAACCAGCTACAGGCCCACTGGCACAATGGCCGCTTTTAGGCCTTTTCTCACGTGCATGTGTCCACACACACGTACACACATACACAATGTACTTATATATTGTCTTGATTTAATATAATGTTATTGTTATTTTTTCGTGTTACTAAATCTTAAATGTGCTTCCTGATCAGTGACAACACGGGTGGTTGCCACCGCATTCAGGGGACCCCTTGTGGGATGTTTCCTAATTTCCAATAGAAACGGCTTCAGTGGGTTCTGATCATTATCTCGGATTCATTCCTAGGATTGTGCGGTTCAAGGGTCTCACCTTCCCTTGGGAGGAAGGTTTTTGAGGATCCTGAAGGTGGTGGGTCACTGATGCAGGGACTGCACAGAGGTGAATAGGTCCCAGGTTGGTCCTACGGGGACCTGACTGGCGACGAATCCATCAAAAGTAATCGTATCTAAACTAGAAGTCTCTCCCCCTTCTAAAAAGCCCAGCACGTGACCGAGAAATGTCTGCCCACCTCCGTTCCCACCTGGCCGTCCCCACCGGCTCCCACACGCGAGCACGCCACGACACCAGTCGTTCTTGTGCTGGTTTGTAACTTTGGCTCTATCACTTGTTTTTCCTGCTCAGTGAACTCCGGCCACAGGCAGATGTATTCCTTGTACTGCTGACCATCCTGCATGAAATCACGTTTTATGTGATTTCCCAGGTTGGCGGGCATCTGAGATGGAATCTAGCTTTTAAAAGCTGATTCTCAGGCAGCATTGTGATCAGGCAGGGCTGCTCTGGTCTAGGTCAGCCTCACAGCCTGCCCGTCCAGGGCAGTGCCGTCCACGTGGAACAGCAGGCATTTGTCAGGGAGCTGGGTTCCTGGGCAAGGAGGCCAGGGGGCCCCCTCGTCCACATTGTTGGGGTGCCTGCCTGGCAGAGGCAGTTAGAGTAGCAGCAGGGCCTGGCCCAGCACCGCACCATCCACACACACACCCCCACCGCCCTGTTACTGGGAACAGAGGGTCTGTGCGTCCTCTGGAGCCCACAGAGCCTAGGTCCTGCACTCCCCTCCTGCCCGGCTCTAAGCCACCGGGGTGCTCAGGGCAGGCGGCGGCTGCTTTGGTCTAGGGCCTGGCCTGGCCTTTGCTCTGTCCCAGCTCAGCTCAGCTGGGGGTCTGCACATACCCCAGGAAGGAGCCTAGTTGTGCCAGCTGGATGTTTTGATCTGACCTTGTCCTGTCTTCAGCCACTTTTGAGTGGAAGCCAGCGTGTGAGCAGATCACAGTGGAGGCGGCCTGGCTTGTTTGTTCTGAAGCAGGGATGGGAGTCGGGCCCGTCTCAGCACAGCCCTTGGGGACCAGGGTGAAGCCTGAAGCCCCAGGCTCATCCAGCTGCACTTTATGGACGGGGAAGGTGGCCCCATCAAGGAGGTCACTTGCTGAGGCTGTTTCCAGTGTTGGGACCAGAGCCCAGTCTTGCTCCAGGCTTTCCACAGAGGGGTCTCCACAGCCCACCACCCCAGCCACTGTGGAATGAGTACGGGATCTGCGGGTGGCTCGTGTACAGGACCCTGCCATGCTTTGGGAAGGGGGCTTCTGCCTGGGCCCTTCCCCTCCTCCAGTCCACTCTCCTCCAAGCCCTTATTTTGTAAGACAGGCCCTCAGCCCTTCTCAGGACCCTGGTGCGCCTGGCCAGGCCCCACTGGGGGAAGCTGTGACTTCTCGGTGCCCAGGGAGAGGGAGTGGCCCAGCAGAGGCAGAGCTTCAGGCGGAAGGTGTTGGCAGCAGGGCCAGGTGGGCAGATGAAGTTCCCAGGCCCAGACCCTCTGTGCCAAACAGACATCTGCCCCAGAGCTCGGCCACCAGGCACTCCCAACGGGGGTGCACAGCCCGGCGAGAAAGGGAAAGGGGGGGCCCCCCAATGGCCTAGAGTGTGTCACGGGGACATGGCCACGCAGGTGTGCTTTGAAAAAGGCACCTGAGCAAGGTCAAGGAGCAGGGAGCCACGGGGCACGAAGCACTAAGGTGTCTGTACCCCTTTGCTCCCAAGGGTCACTGGGGACCACAGTGGGGAACCACCCCCAGGCCTCCTCCAGGGGAAGGATGGCGACTTACGGGAAAGCTGCACTGTCACTTTGAGTCCAGCTGGGACGAGGCCCCTAATCTGGGAAGCCCCCATCTCCCATGCCAGGATAGTTCCCATGGTTCCCATGACCCCTAGTGGGGGTCCCGGTGGTGAAGATGGTCTGTGTGCCCACAGGTCCTGCGGACGTTCACTTTCTCTGGGAGAAGAACGGGCGAGAGCTGGAGGTGTGTGTCCCTGCACAAGCCCACGCGCTGCCTGATGGCAGGGCCCATGTGCTCAGCTGGCTGCGAGACGCCCTCCGGGAAAGCGCCGAGTACCGCTGCTCCGCGCTCTCCACGGCGGGGAACAAGACCTCCAAGGTGCGGGTCACCGTGACCAGACTCGGTAAGTGCGCTCTCCTAGCCTCGACTCTTCACTGGGGTAAGCTGTGACTTCTCGATGCCCAGGGAGAGGGAGTGGGCTTCAGGCCGAAGGTGTTGGCAGCAGGGCCAGGTGGGCAGATGAAGTTCCCTTGTCCCTCGAGCTGAGCAGACTTACATGGGAACATTTCAGTCTGGGGATGACCTGTAGGGTTTCACGAACATGGATGAGTTAGCTTTTCACTGTCTGCCTCATTGGTGCATGCACGTGTGTGTGCACACACACCTGCACACGCACACACCTGTACCCGTGTGCACACATGAATGCATGCTGGCTGCCAATCCCCCGTCCTCCCAATAGAAGGCTCAATCTTTTTTTTTTTTTTTTTGTGGCTGCATGGCTTGTGGAATCTTAGTTCCCCGACCAGGGATTGAACCCAGGCCCTGAGCAGTAAGAGCGCGGAGTCCTAACCACTGGACTGCCAGGGAGTTCCCTGTGTTAACATTATTAGGTTGGCCGACCCCGTAGTCTATTATGATTTCCCCTCCTGTACTTCTGTTTCCCACGTAGGTAACCACTGTGCCGATTCCTACTTGCTTGGTTCATACTTGTCATTAATTCCACATCAGACCCTGTAGTTCAGTCCCCAGTCAGTACAGACATACTGGCGTCCTGTTGTCAGCATCCCCAGAACCTCTGCACCAGGAGCCAAGTGCCTCCCTGGGACTGGCCCTCTCCCGCTGAGGCTAGAGATTCCATTCCTCTGATGTTGGATCTCGTGATGTGTTTCCCGGTGTTCCTTTCTTTCTTTGATTTCATCCTTCTGTGAAGTGTCTCTTCTGGCACACTCAGGGTGTCTGGGGGGAGTCAGCATTTTGAGAGCCTATGTCTTTTCTCCATCTTCACACTTAGAGAGTCCAGCAGGGTAGACAGTTCTGGCCTGAAAATCACTCCCTAGTGTGTGAGGCTGGCCCCGTTTTCTGGCTCCTGAGAGCCTGCCAGTGACCCTGTGTGACCACTGTCTTTCTGAGTGCTGGGCAAGTGCGTGCCTGGCTGGGCCCCGTCACACGTGGAAGGGTTCAACACTTATTCACTTTTCTCCACTTCATTTCCTGTTCTTTCTGGAACTATTTGCCAAGATGTTGGGCTACTTGGGGTGATCCTCTGTCCATCTTCTCTTTCCTGTCACCTCTGCTTCTGTTAGCTTTTCTCAGCTTTATCTTGCACACCTGTTAGTTTTCGTCCCACTCTCACTTTATTACTCGGAGGTTTTCATTTTGTTCTGTCGTGAGTGCATTCTCTTCTTGTCTTGTGGATGCGGTGTCTTCTCCCCTCTCTGAGGGTTATTGAGAGGATTTTCCAGTTTTCTTTTCCCTCCCAGTTGCCCTTTTTTGGTGGTTTTGTCTTAGTTTCCCTCAGAAGTCTTGGGACCCTTGATTGTTGGTTACCTTTAAGAGAGGAGCACAAAGATCCTTCCTACGTACGAGGCCCTTTCTACCCAAGGGGCGCTCTTTGGACAGGCAGCATTCCTACTACTTGGGAGTTCGTTAGAAATGCGCAGCGACTCAGAAGTTCCTCGTGTTAACTTCTCCAGGAGATTGCTACGTGCGCTAGTGAGGAGGCTGGTCTGGCCCGCACCCATCCACTGTCATGCGTTCCCACACTTGGAGCAGCAGGCCGTCCAGGGCTCAGGCTGGGCCCTCAGTGAGGACTCAGGTTGGCAAGAGGCTGGGGCCTCATCACTCAGTACATGAAGCCCACCATCCTGTCTGCCTTCAGTGCGGGTGCTGCCCAGGTCACCCGTCCTGTGCTCTCCAAGACCACAGTCTCTTCTGGAGCAGAGGCAGGGCGGCTCCCCGGCTGTGCAGAGAGGTTAGGGCCCAGGGGGGCCCGTGCTTCAGCTTCTGCTTCCGCACAGCCTTTGAAGCAGTCTGCACACCAACTCCCTGTTGCCCAAGCTCCCGAGTCTCTCCCCGCTGCTGGCCTAGGACCCTGTTGTGCTTGGGTCTGCTGATTCTGCCGGGGCGTTTCCACTGTCCCTCTGCTTCTCCACTTTCAGGTTTTCCCCATTTCCTCTCCTATTCTCTGTCCTTTTTCACGAGTCTATATGTAAATGTACATATTTTAAAAGCTCCTTTGTCCTTTAAGTGGGGGTTACAGAGAAAAGGAAGTTACAAATACTCGCTCCCACCTAGAACCTCCGCGCCTGTCGTTTCTGTAGAATGCCCTTGCCTGCTGCTGTCAAGATAAAGTGAATAATCTTGTCATAAGTGTGCCTTACAAATTGTGACCTCTTATCCAGAAGTCAAGTGAACGGTACTATCAGCAAATAGCTAAGTAGGAGTAGCCAGAGAAGCAAGTAGGCAGTTGGGGCCATTACTGCTTGACCTCATCTAACTCAGCTGCCTTTTAAGGAAGGTACAGCTCACAGATGATGAAGGTTAAGTGACTCACCCAAGGTCACACAGCTCACCAGCCAGTAAGGAGCCGGGCCTGACTTTGATGGCAAGAAAATGTATACCTGAGTCACTCTACGGACAGTAGAGCCAAAATCCAGGAGAGGACATGAGCACAGTTAAGACAGTCCAGTATTTTCTATCTCCCCACAGACCCCACCATGTTTACTGAAGGTATGGGGTGGGGGGGCGGTGAGGATGTGTTAGAAGATGAAATGTTTCTTTGGGGATTTGGATTCCCACGTGTTGAGTCAGGAGCCCCTGCAGGGCCCCCGGAGTGAAGGGCCGCTAAGGGCCCTCCTCCGGAACTCTGGGTGCCTCCTATTGTCATCCTGGGAGGGGGCAGCTCCAGCCAAGGGCTGGTTGTGTGGGTACCATCGCCACTGGGCCTGCTCAGCTCTGCTCAGGGTATGAGTTCGACTTACTGTCTGAAGGACTCGGGTCTTTGGAACCCATTTCTTTCTTGCTTTTTAAAAAAAATTTATTTTGGCCGCTCCGGGTCTTAGTTGCAGCACGCGGGATCTTCGCTGCGGCACGCAGCATCTTTAGTTGCGGCATGCGTGCGGGATCTAGTTCCACGACTGGGGATCGAACCTGGGCCCCCTGCGTGGGAGCGCGGAGTCTTCCCACTGGACCACCAGGGAGGTCCCTGCAACCCATTTCTGAAATTAGTCACATGAGCTGTAGTTGAAAGCAATGACGGGGTGCATTTTTACGTGTACAAAGAAAAGCTATGGCTCTCAGACTCATGCCACCCTGACAACCCCTACAGGTTAACCCATTTTCAAAATTCAGGAGCAAACACAAAAGGAGGGCAGTGCGGGGCGAGTTGCACGTGATGTAAGGGGACGCCAGACCTCGTAACCGAGAAGGTTTCTGAGCCTCAGCTCCCCGCCTCACTCGAGGGAGGCAGCAGCAGCCCCTGCCCGCCCCGGGCCCCAGAATATCTGCATTGCCCGTGAGGTGTGGGGAGTTAGCCCCTCTCCTGGCTGCATAGAAAGGGCCAGTGAGATGTGGGGCTGGGGCCGCTGAGACCTTGGGGAGCAGCTGCCGTGGAAGTTGGTGGCCTGGGGAAGGGCAGGCAGGGGACACTGACTGCGGGAGCCCCTGCAGCCAGGAAGGCGAGGCCCGAGGGGTAAACGCCTCACGCCTGCCCATTTGGCTGCCTCGGCCCAGCTCGGCCCAGCAGAGGGGCGTCACCTAGCCCACAGCACGGCCTCTGTGCATGGAGGGCCCCCGGGGGACCGTGAAGGCTGGCAAGCTGAGGCCTGAGCCCCGCCTCTGTCTTGCAGAGGCGACCCAGCAGGAGAGGTGGACCAGAGAGCTCGCCACCTGGAGGGCCGTGGTCGGGGAACACGACCACATGATGCAGAGCTGGAGGAAGGAGTGGGTACGTGGCCGGGCCCGAGGGAGGGCAGGGGTCTGGGGGGCCCGTGCTGCCAGTGGGCCCCATGTGATTCCTGCAGGCCCACTGAGCAGTTCTGCTTTCTGAAACCTGCACCCCTGCCACCCACAGCCGTCCAGCCTGGAGCTGATCCCCGGAAGGGAGTCAGCACAGGGTGGGGCCCTTACAGGAAACAGAAATCAGGCAGGGCCAGTTGGTTCTGGCAAGAAGTCCCCACGGCCACTGCGACCCCCAGACACAGCTTAGCACACCAGGCTTCCCTCCCGCGGGACCCTAGACCCCACGGGGAGCACACGGGGAGGGGACTCGAGGACCTCCTGTTCTGTCAGGAACTCCAAGTCCACGTTGCTCTTTCAGGAACGCTGTAACCAGGACACCTAGCCACCAGGAGGCAGTGCTGGCTCCAACCCCAAGCCGACCTTGCCGTCACCTGCCGTGCAGCCCTGGAGGCCCCAGGGCAGTGAGCTGCCTCCCTGCTGCTGGACGAGGCCATCAGGGCTGCTCAGTGGAGAACACGGAGCCCTGAGTGAACATGCGACAGTAGCCAAAACCTCTTTTAATTAGGTGCTTAGATGGGACAGAATGGCCTGTCTGGCAGAAACAGGAAACCCAGAAGGCGTAACAGGCTACAGACAGAAACTCTGGTTAAGACAGCAGCGTGCATGACGGTTCCTCCCCCAGAAGCACTGTTGTCACGCTCCACAGGTCACTCCTCACCATCTGACTGATTTCATGTCATGCAAAGGGGCCGCCCCCTGCCCCCTAAACAGCCCAGTGTTAGCTCAGCCCCCTCTTAACTGCTGCGAGCCACCTTCATACTTAGCCCCTCGACTCTAAGGGACAGGGAAGGGCAAGGCTTCAAATGACAAGAATTTGCCTTAAACCTTGAATGCTGAGGTCCAAACTCAGGAGCTAACACAGATGGATCGAAGAGACTCTGTGTTATTCCTCACTAACGTCAGAGCTTCGGCCTGTTTTCTAAAGCTCCCAGTGTGCACCTGTGCACCGGCGGCCACGGCCTGGGCACCGAGCTCGTGTGAGGCGGAAAAGCCAGCAGGTCAGCTGTGTGCATCTCCCGGGTCACAGTCCCTCTTCTCACAGCAGTGCGGGTCTGATGAGGCTACTCTGTGCACATGCTTCTGGGTCCCTAGTTATTCATGCTGCACCTGGAGACTCTGCTGTGTGTGTGTGTGTGTGTGTGTGTGTGTGTGTGTGTGTGTGTGTGTGTGTGTGTGTGTGTGTAAATGTGAAGGCCGAGGCTGCTCAGCCTGTAACCTTACAGATACTTTTTGTTTGTGGAATGACGTTTTTTAATGGAATGCCGGTCTATCATAAAACCAAAGCCTCTGTTAAGTTGTACTTCTCTTGTGACCCTAGCAAATATGGATTTCTCCTCAGCCTCATGACCACAGCTGTTTCCAGACCCCCTTGTTCTGAAGCTGGGTACCTTCGTACAAGAGCAGCACACGTTTCCAGCCAGTCACCTAGAGGATCCGTTCTGAACAAGGCTTCTGAGGACAGCTGGCTCTGGGGTTAAAGTTGTCCCGTTTGCCCACCCAGCTGCTGGCCCACCTTGCCGCCAGATGCCGAGCTGGCTCACGGGCGGCCACGCATTGTGACAGGGTTTTTCGTGAAACACCTGTCAGCCCTCGCTGTGGCTCTCGTGCGGGTAGGCTCCAGCCACCACAGCTGGGGAGTAGACGGCTCCAAGACTGAGGCCCTTTTCTTGCTGCTATAATTCTTCCTCAAGTTTGGATACAGTCAGAGCACCTTCACGCCCAACAAAACAGACACTTCCAGTTATCACAACATCAGCACGCAGGGTCCTGGTGGGAAATGTGGTTAGGAGGATGAGTTTTCTCTGAACTGTTAGAAGAAAATAAAGAGTTCTTTCTACACTTGCTCAGTGAAGCATGTTTGTACTTGGGAAGCCTGCCTGCTTTCTGTGGCACCATCAGTACAGAGTAGGTCACTGTGTCACCTGCAGCAGGGGCCTCTGTCAGGAAAGTGACACCATGACCAGGGCAACTCAGCATTAAGTCACACAAGTGAACCCTCCCAGGAGCTGAGTGAATGCGATGTGCAAAACCCAGCGTACTTTGTTCAGCTAATCTGAACAAATAGCACAGACCCAGAGGCCTTGGGGGCTCTGGACAAACAAAGTGCATCTCTAGCAGAAATTTCTTAATGATTTTTTGATTTGTCAGTTTTATAATTCTAGACTGCTGAATGCAGCTGACAAGCTATGTAACTTTCTCCCTAGAAGTTCATTTGGAACCTTTACTCTCAAATCTTTTCAAACCTACTATAGTTGACATGGGCTGGGGTCCTCCCTGATATTCCTCCTGGTGGCCCTGAGGGGGAAACCTGGGACAGGATGGAGGGCTTGGTGGACCAGATTGCACGTCTCTCATTTAAACAGCTCAGAAAGTGTATGGAAAAGCAGGGCACACACCGCGAACGACAGATGAGAAGACAGACTGGCGCTTCCCACAGACGACCTCCACCTTGCCGCCAGCCCTGGCCGCGCAGCGGGCCATTTCCGACTCCTTATTCCACTTTTATTTGCTTGTCACAGGCCACTCGCTCTCAGAGGTACATTCGGCATGACTGAATTCAACTAATAGTATTTTCAAGCCCACACCATACCTTGCTTGCTTGACAAGTGCAAAGCACTGAAACTCATTCCTGCCACTTCCCGTGACTAGCACGCCGAGGCGGGTCCAGCAACAGTCTGTAAGGGTTAGTCACTACTTCAAGACCCAAGAGGCCTGAGCGCAGCAAACCTCTCCCTGCTCAGTCCCCTTCAGTTCAAAGAAGAGTGCCCAAAAGACACGTATCAGGACGCAGGACCACTGATTAGACCAAGATGACTGAAGTCTCCAGTGAAATTAAATAATCATTCTTTATTCAAAATAAATAAGCCCTCTTACTTACAGGAAAATATGAAAGTAAACTTCTATCCTTCTGGCCTCTAAGATAGAAACCACATTCAAAATATGTTCACTTACAAAAGAAAGAAAATATTTGTAGATTATGAAAACTGAAATTTAGGAACTTCAATATACATTTGTTTCTTTGCGAAATAAAGAATAAAAGGAATAATTCATGTCAAAAGGTCACAGGTTAGAGAACCGATTTTCCTCCTGAGGCTCATTTTAGCAAATCCTCCAAGTACTCCCAAATCTTCTGGCCGAAAAGCCACAACCTGAGAAAGGCACCCCTCCCCACCCCACCGCTCCTGCACTAATACTGGCTCCCACAGCACCCATCCAGCGGCTTCTGCAGGGCTGTGCTGGGTCACTGGGACTGGGAACATCAGGCTGGAACCCCGCTGCCTCCCAGCCACATCACCTCGGCCCCCCAACTGCTTTCCATAAATTAACTTGGCTCAGCTACTCTGCAATGGAGAGACGCCCCCTTAGCAGCAGAGTACTCCAAGTACCACCTTTTCCAGCATTTTCCAGACTCATATTGCACTCAGAGCGCCAAGGCTGCATCCCGAGGCTTTGTGAAAAGGTTTCCGCCAGCATACCAAGTGCCCGTCCATGGGACCCACAGCTTTTGGATGCCTACAAACACCGCTGGTTAATTTCCCAATTAAACAGTCATACAAAACACACATTAGGTCAACGAAGAACTGAGAAGAAGAATAAGACCCCGAAGTCTTTCAGCCCCTGCCCCCTTACCCCAAAAACACACAGGAAGGAACTCTTCTTATAAATTCAAGTTCATCATCTGAGAGGTCGAAGCCTCCAGCGATTCCTCCAGTTCCGGGGCACATTGAGTGTACGCTTCCAGATGGTTTCTCCAGATTTCAACTGGAAACAAGAAAGCACATAGCTGATGGACGGCGAGGACAGTCAGGGAAGTCTCTTGGAAAGCAAGCAGCCTGTGGCCTGCCCAGCGAACCAGCTCCCTAGATGGGGCCCAGCAAGGACTCAAGCCCAAGTCCCCAACTGCAACGCCCTCGTGAGCAGCACCAAACACCTTGGCACACGCCGGCCTTGACAACCGCCCACCAGGGATACAGCTGTCCTCAAGGATGCCCTCTGTTTGGGTGCCATCTGACCCGAGGTCTGTCTGAGACATCCACTGACCAGCACTCCCAAGTCTGAGACCACCTCTTAAACAAGGGCCGGGTCTTAATGGGGCCTTTTGCAGCCGGTCCTGCCACAGTGGCCATGCTGCTCTCCTGGGTGCCCTTTTTAATCAGTGTCGATGAAGACTTAGAGGAGGCTCAACCCCAAGTCCATTCCCCCAGCACTCACTGTAGCGTGGCTCCTCTTTTCCGGCAGGGGCCAGGGGTCTGTCCTCTGCAGAGCAGCGGGGGCCCTGCGTGAGCGGGCTAGTGGGTGCGAGGGGCCCAGGCTCTCCCGGCAGCTCCCAGTGCGCATTCTCCAGCATGGTCCTGTACGCCTGCCGGGCCGCCATCGTCAGCTCGACCATCTTGTGGAACTGGTCCTTGGGCAGAAACGAGAGCACAGGTGACATCCCCTGCAAACTGGCGATGGCGCCCTCCACAGGGAAGCAGGGCGATGCCCGCCTGCGGTGCTGCCAGAGGGAAGAGCAGGTGCTGACCTCGGGCCTGCTTAAGGCTCCTCTGTGGCAGCAGTGAGCACGGAGCTAAATTCAGAATCACACTTCCATGCTTTTAAGGAAACAAGGCCACCAACGCTGCTGCCTTCAACACTGGGGCCCCTGAGGCTCAGGGCTGCTGTGCTGTGGAAGTGCAGACAACCACCATCCCTCCCGACTCCCTCCCACGAGCGACGCAGGCCGGCGCCCCCTCGCCATCTCACCTGGGCCCCGTCGTAGCTAAAGATCCCCACCACGCTGACAGGAACAGCCTTGTTCAGACTGCGCCCCAGAGCTTTGCGGTTGAGAGCAAACACGAAGGGGATGTTCTGCTCACAGGCATAGTCAATGATGGTGCGCAGGGTGTCGTCCAGCCCACCTGGTCAGAGGACAACGGAAATGACAAGGAAGCGCATCACACGAGCATGCTGGTGACACTGGCCGCCAAGGGCTTTTCCCGACAGACAGTGACACTCCTGGCTATTTCCTTACTCAAGCCAGTGTACCAGGCCAGGTTTCACCGGGAGAGAGCCAGTCACTGCGGTGCAAGTACACTATTACTCTCAGCCACATGGAAGAAATCAACTCTCCAAGAGAGACACTTCTAAAAGCAATAAAACGTGATAAAACATGTCCACGTCAAGTCAACAGCTGGTGCTGGTGCTGTGCATAATGGAAAAATGAAGTCTTGGTAAGTATTTGCTGAATACCGCGTGCCACCCTCAGTCTAATGGCCTCGTGTGAACTGGCTCCTATATCCTCACAAAACCCTGAGGGGGAGGCTGAGCCCAGAGAGGTCACTGGGTACCTCCAACCCTGCCTCCCAGCGAAGCACCAGCCAGGCAGGAGTGGGGCGGGGGTGGCGCCGAGAGCAGAGAGGGTGAAGGGAGCCCTGCATGTGGGTGACGTGCCTGTGGAGCTAGAAACCCAGGAGCACTGACGAGTTACCACCAACAGGAGGATCACAGCTGGGTGTCCGTGCACGAGTAATGCAGAAACCACCAGTCTGCACACACCCATCAGCCAACTAGAACGTAAAACGGAAGAAATCACTCTATATATGACAGCAACCAAACACTACAACAGGTGGGGATAAATGTGGCAAGAAACGTGAGAGATTTTTAGAGCAACTTCAACATGCTAGTGAAACACAATAGAAAATCTAAACAAAAGGCACCTATGCTCTTGGATGTAATGATCCAATATGATCACGTCAATTCTATGTTAACGTAAAACTTTTTACACTGTAACTTACTAAGTGGGATTTTTTTGAGAAATAAAAACATACTGGGTTGGCCAAAAGGTTCGTTCTTTTTTTCCGTAAGATGTCTCTAGTAACACTTAGCTGTCTTTAACCTCATTCGAAACAACTTTTAGATTGTATTGTGACAGCTGTCATATCAGCATGCATTTAAAAACAACTTATCAAAATTGAATTTTTGTGTAGCCATTTTAATATTGAAGATGGAAGGGGAAAAAAGCAACATTTTCGGCATATTATGCTTTATTATTTCAAGAAAGGTAAAAACGCAAAAGAAACGCAAAAGAAAGATTTGTGCAATGTACGGAGAAGGTGCTGTGACTGATCGAATGTGTCAAAAGTGATTTGCAAAGTTTCATGCTGGAGATTTCTCGCTGGCTGATGCTCCACGGTCGGGCAGACACGTTGAAGTTGATAGCGACCAAATCAAGACATTAATTGAGAACAGTCAACGTTATACCACTCAGGAGACAGCCGACATACTCAAAATATCCAAATCAAGCACTGAAAATCATTTGCACCAGCTTGGTTATGTTAATTGCTTTGATGTTTGGGTTCCACATAAGTTCAGCAAAAAAACCTTCTTGACTGTATTTCCTTATGCAATTCTCTACTGAAACATTACGAAAATGTTCCGTTTTGAAAACAAATTGTGATGGGTGATGAAAAGTGGATACTGTACAATAATGTGAAACAGAAGAGATCGTGGGGCAAGCAAAACAAACCACCACCAACCACACCAACGGCTGGTCTTCATCCAAAGAAGGTGATGGTGTATATATGGTGGGACTGGAAGGGAATTCTCTATCATGAGCTCCTTCTGGAAAACCAAACGACTAAATTCCAACAAGTACTGCTCCCATTTAGACAAAATGAAAGCAGCACTTGAAAAACGCCCAGAATTAGTCAAAAGAAAATGCATAATCTTCCATTAGGATAACACAAGACTGCATGTTTCTTTGATAACCAGGAAAAAACTGTTACAGCTTGGCTGGGCTGGTAAGTTTTGATTCATCCATTGTATTCACCAGACATTGCACCGTCAGATTTCCACTTATTTCAGTCTTTACAAAAATCTCTTGATTGAAAAAATTTCCATTTCCTAGAAGACTGTAAAAGGCACCCGGGGCAGTTCTTTGCTCAAAAAGATAAAAAGTTTTGGGAAGATGGAATTACGAAGTTGCCTGAAAAATGGCAGAAGATAGTGGAACAAAAGGGTGAATACGTTGTTCGATAAAGTTCTTGGTGAAAATGAAAAATGTGTCTTTTATTTTTACATAAAAATCAAAGAAACTTTTTGGCCAACCCAATACATAATATGAGAAGAGCCTTTTGAAAAAGGAAACTAACGTCAGGCTAGCATCGCCAGGTATTAAAGCTTGCTATAAAACTACAAGAATGTAAACGAGGGGATGAAGAGCGACAGAATGGAAGGTCCAGAAACGACCCAAATGCGTAGCACTTGAGCAGGTCAGCAAAAGCACTTTGAAGCACCAGAGAAGGTGCAGAAGGGACAGCGAGCGGGTCAGCCTCTGCAAAGATCCACCTTAGACTAAAATGCATTCAACCTAAACAAAAATGAAAACATGGAAGAACCAGGAAAAAAACAATTAAGAAAAAAAACCTTTAAAAACCCTGGAGTAGGAAGGTCAATGAATGACAAAACCTAGATGCAATAAAAAACAAGAATAAAGCATACCAATTTGTACACAACTGAAGTCTCTGCATGGCCAAAAAAGGTTTAAAGAAAAACAGGCACGTGACAAAACAAAAATATTTACAACTCTTACCCAAAGGGGCTCTTATTTATTTAAAAAAGGTACACATAAAAAACTGACATCCTAAAAGACAAATGGGCAAAGAATCAACAATTTACAGAAAATGCCAAGCCCTTAAACAAGCGGAAAGGTGGTCAACCTCCCTTTACAAGAAAATGCTAACAGAATCTTCCCAAGAGGGTGGGGAGGCCAGGAGGAAGCAGCATGCCCCGCTGTGGGGGCTGCAGTGTCCCCCGGGGGTGGGGGGGAGCAGCATGGCATGTGCGTTAACCTGATAAGTGCATAGGCCGTTTCGCTCTAGGAATGTACCTACAAAGATGTTCAGTAAGAAACGACAGTGTGTGGACTTCCCTGGCGGTTCAGTGGTTAAGACTGCGCTTCCACTGCAGGGGGTGTGGGCTCAAGCCCTTGTCAGGGAACTAAGATCCAGCATGCCGCATACCGTGGCCAAAAAAAAAAAGAAAAAAGAAAAGAACTACAGTGTGAAAGGTGCATCCTTGTTTATGGCTACAGAAATCTGAATGCACCTGAAGTGACCATCAGCCCAGGACTGCGCAGCCAGAAGAATGGGAGGGTCCCGAGCCAGACTGTGATACTAAAAAGAGCAAGGCACAAATGGGATCCAGGACACCAGATCTCACACACACACGGACTAACAAGGACACATCAAAATATGGCAATGGTGGTTGCCTCTGCGCGGTGGGAAGTATCTGGGGGACTTACTCACAAAGGAAAGTAACAAGCACTGAATCCTGCCCTCTTGCATGGTGGGCTGTTTGAATCTAGCATCTGGAAAGAGGTTACAGCATGGCACTGCCTCGGTTCCTCTGCAAACTGACCAATTCCTGAGGGAACACACGACGTCTGCATGAAAAGGAAAAATTTCCCAAGATCTCCTATCACCTGGTATCTAATTACATATGATTTACCTAATCTTTCAAAAGAGGAACTTCTCAAATGCACATCCTACTGCTCTGAGGGAACTGGGAACTCATTCTACAGCTGGTTTGACTGGCGATTAATGGTTAAGCCCCATATCCCTTAAATCTGCCCAACCCCCTGCCCCAGATCTACCTGAAGAGTATCAAAGATGATGAGGACGGGGGTTTCCCTGATAGCGCAGTGGTTGAAAGTCCGCCTACCAATGCAGGGGACGTGGGTTCGTGCCCTGGTCCAAGAGGATCCCGCATGCCACGGAGCGGCTGGGCCCATGAGCCATGGCCGCTGAGCCTGCGTGTCCAGAGCCTGTGCTCCGCAATGGGAGAAGCCACAGCAGTGAGAGGCCCGCATACCGCAAAAAAAAAAAAAAAAAAAAAAAAATGATGATGAGGATGAAATCTCTGGGGATATAAACTTTAAAGAAAAAACAGTTCTGGGCAGGCAGTGAAAAGGGGGAGACAGGACCAGAGGTGAGGCGACAGCTGTGTTCCTTACAGTGAAGTATTTTCAGCTTACCATGGGAGGCTGACCGAGTCTCTTCAACATCAGCCCCATGGCCTCTCACTCAAGGGACTGTCTCTGCCTTGTGTCCACCCCAACCCAGGAGCTGGTCACAAAGGTTGTTACAGCAGTGTACAGAAAAGAGCTATAATGTGACCAGCCCAAGAGCTGCCATCCATAAAAAGGCCAGCTGACTTGGTTGACCCTTCACTGGTCCCTGAATTTGGGCTTTGGGAGGACCCCTGTCACCCCACCTGGGAAGAGTGGCTACTGTACCCAAAATGCATATGAGGATTACACTGAACACCAGCTTTCCTTCTGTGAGTCTGCAATGTGGGGACATGCCAGGCAGAGGGTGCCCATGTGACCAGCCCCAAGGAGCCTCCCTGGTAGATGACATCACACTTCACAGGTGTTGTCACATCTCGTTTTGAGGGAATTCAGCGTGTCCTCTCTGACTCCCCCGGGAGAGGACACTGGAAGCATGCCCTGCTTTCCCCGACACAGCAGCCAAGTCGAGATGGTTTTGCTCAGCCCAGCTCCCAGCCGACGTTACTAGTGAGAGTTGAAAGCATCTCCAAGTGCCGACTTCTCAAAGTTCCACAGGAGGACAACTTAAAACAAGCAAATGCTCAATCAGGTAAACGATTTCCATTTAAAGTTTAAGTTCAGAATTATCAGGCAAATGCCACTCGGAGCAAATACAGTATTTTAACATAATCCCAGGCTGTAATACTAAATTTTACCTGTAAAATGACTGCAATCTATTGGCTACCTTTTCCAAGGAATAAACACTCCTAAAACACATAATCGAGTTCTTTATGCTTCAAAGCAAAAAAAAAAAAAAAAAAACAATGTAGGGACAGATGATTAAACAATGTATTTTTTTAATGTGGTTTGGTTTTGTTTTGTTTTTTTTTTTGGTCATGAGACTCTGGTAGCAGTTAATTAATTAATTAATTATTTTCTGTGTTGGGTCTTCCGTTTCTGTGCGAGGGCTTTCTCTAGTTGCGGCAAGCGGGGGCCACTCTTCATCGCAGTGCGCAGGCCTCTCACTGTCGCAGCTTCTCTTGTTGCAGAGGCTCCAGACACGCAGGCTCAGTGGTTGTGGCTCACGGGGCTAGTTGCTCCGCGGCATGTGAGATCCTCCCACACCAGGGCTCGAACCCGTGTCCCCTGCATTAGCAGGCAGATTCTCAACCACTGTGTCACCAGGGAAGCCCCTAAACAACGTATTTTAAATGCATAACATATCCTTGAGATGCCCATCAGTACATTCTTAGCTCCATTCTCTGGTACAGTCAGAGGAGTGGGGGCTTAAAGAAAGAGCAAGGTGGACTCAACTGAATACACACATTCCCGTTTTTTGGTTTGTCTTTTTTTTTTAATTTATTATTATTAATTTTTTTTTAATTTAGTTTTGGCTGCTTTGGGTCTTTGTTGCTGCATGTGGGCTTTCTCTAGTTGCGGCGAGCGGGGGGTTGCTCTTCGTTGAGGTGCGTGGGTTTCTCACTGGGATGGCTTCTCTTGTTGTGGAACACAGGCTCTAGGCACATGGGCTTCAGTAGTTGTGGCACACGGGCTCAGCAGTTGTGGCTCTTGGGCTCTAGAGCGCAGGCTCAGTAGTTGTGGCACACAGGCTTAGTTGCTCTGTGGCATGTGGGATCTTCCCGGACCAGGGCTCAAACCCGTGTCCCCTGCATTGGCAGGCGGATTCTTAACCACTGCACCACGAGGGAAGTCCCTGGTTTGTCTTTTAAAGGTAAAAATCCACAGGAGAATGCAAGATAAGAGCAAAAAAGTTTTGGAAGCTGAAAGGCAAACAGTTGACTCAGCTGACCTAAGCCAACAATGGGAAAACACCTAGACCCAGCCATTTATCCCTAGAATTCAATCCCTAGAGCTTGGCAGCTCTGGGCACTTCAGAAACAGGGTGAAGTTCAGATGAGGTGACAGCAAGTTGGTGTCCAGACCCACTTCACCCAGCCGACATGCCAGTGCCGGGCCTCTGGTGAGGCAGGGCGGCAGGTCTGTGGGACACTGGGACCCACACTTCTAACCATGGGCGTAAGGACAAGGTCACAGACTCCCAGCAGGAGGTAAGAGAGTTCTTCCCCAGGGAATATGGAGTCAGAGAGACAGAGCAGCAGCCCAGCTGTCATCCTACAGCAGAGGTTCTACCTTGTCATCCACAGCATCAACTAAGAACTTACTAGAAATGCAAATTTGGGGGCCTGCTGGACCTGCTCAGGAAGAAACTCTGGAATCTGTGTCTTCACCAGCCTCCTGGGTGAATCTGATACTCACTACAGTTTGAGAGCCACTGCCCTCAAAATGCAGCTCAAAGCCTTTAAGTGCCAGCCCCGACCCCAGATTTCTAGTCAGCTTTAACAGCTGTTAAAGACAAACAGGGGACTTCCCTGGCGGTCCAGTGGTTAAGACTCCGTGCTCCCAATGCAGGGGGCACAGGTTCGATTCCTGGTCGGGGAACTAAGATCCCACATGCCACACAGTGTGGCAAAAAAAATTTAATAATTAAAAAAAAAAGACAAACAGATAGCAGACACTGGTTATCTGCAGAAACCTCTACCATGAGCTCAAAACAGCAAACCACCTGGGAAGGGAGATTATGCAGGGAGAAGGAAACTTCACATCACTATTATTCTCAAGAAGGAAACACATCCACAGAGCAATGGCAGCTGCAACACACAAAGAAACTTCAGAGAACAATAAAAATAGCTCCCAGAAATTAAAAATAATAGAAATAAATACCTCTATAGAAAGATTAAGAGACATAGTTGAAGAATCCTTACAGAAAACAGAACCAAACGAAAGAGGTGAAAGGAAGAAGAGGAAAAGTCACAGGAGGACAGCAGTGCAGGAGGCCCAGCATCTGAGCAACATGGTTCCAGGCAGAGCCTAGAGAGGACCGACTGCAGGGAGATGCAAAGCACAAACCCAACAGCACGTCCGAGAACTGAGGGCACTGCCTGCAAACTGCCCCACCTCCCAGAACCCTGCACACAAGGAGTTTCCCACAAGCTTCCAGAGCAAAGGGAGAACAAAGGGGAGAAGGTCAGAAATCAGAAAGACTGCATTTCAAGCACCATCTTCTAAATGTGCTGCCCTGTACCCTTTCTCTCATAAGCCACTGGGGGATGTGCACACCCCGAGACAAAGGAGTGCACGGGAGCCACTAAACACCACACCCCAGCAGGAGATGGGGGAGGCCGTCCCCAGGACGACAGCTGCACAGGAAGCACAGAGCCTGGAACGATTCCAGAAGAGAAGCTACAGGATGCCCGATGCACCCACTGCCTTAAGAGGTTCAGGTAGCCAGTTGAGAGCTTGAGGAGTGATTCATGTCAAGTTCAACACCTGCCATGGGACTGTGGTGGGGACACTGCCAGCACACAATCGAACAGGCAGGTCCCCTGAGACCCCTTTCTGATGGCTGGAACTGGACCTGCCCTGAACTAGGACGTGGACGAGCCCACTGGGCTGGCAATGAGCAGGTCCAGCTGCTGCCCTAGTGCCCCTGGGGGTGCTGCAGGCAAGTCAGGAAACCTCAAGTCTTCAGACTGGAACAGCAAGCGGAAAAGCTCAGGGCTAGGATCTGGACTGGATCCCTCAAAGTCCAGTTCCAGCTGAGTGGAAGTTTACACTGAAGGAGAGAGGAACAGGACCGGAGAAGGACTCCGAACACTTACACAAAGATGGAGGACCAGTGTCTAAGTGACGGCATTCTGCTCTTAACTAACAACCCCTCTAGGAGGACACAAAATGGAACACCCAAGGGCCAATGGGAAGTGTCACAGATGTCCATCTGTCGGTCACCTCGCCCAGCATATCACACCCTGAAAAACAGAACCAACCTTCCAGCATCAGTAAGATGGCCAAGTGCTTGGACAAACCCACCTTTAATCAGTGGACAGATGAGTTAACTGAGCAAGCACATTTAAAACGGACAAAAGCCCAATGCAGGGACCGCCTAGCTGCCAGTCACAAAGCCTCTGTGGTGTGAGTGACCAGTAACCACAAGAGGCCTGCGCAGGCCAGCTGAGCCACACTGTGAAGACCACAGCCTGCCTCACAGAGGAATGCACTGGCTGATCCGATAAACTCTGGAAACAAATTACTCAATTAAGAGAAAATGAAACAAACTGAGCTGCCAAGGCCTCGGTGCCCCTTAGCCGCTGACGGGTGTGTGGTGGCCAGAGGGCGTATACTGCAGGGGGCCACACGCCAGGGACGACACAGCGCCCTTACCTTTCGACTGTATCTTCTCACAGTTGGGGGAGATGATGATGCATTTCAACTTTTTGAGCTTCAGATGTTTGAGAACTTCCCTCAGCCCCAACACAAGTCGGCGTTTGGTCTTAGCCTTAACTGGATCTTTCTGGTACATGCGATCTTGGAAACGAACCAGCTCTTTCAGCAGGTCCGTAACACAAGCGTCAACTTCTTTACTGAGCATCTGGCTGCAGTAGCTGAAAGAAACATTAGACACGGTCACATTCCCACTGGCTGTGACACTCCAGTGCGCTGCTCCTGGCACACCTCAGATGAGGTGGACAGCATGCCCCTTTCAAGAAATCACGCTTCGATGAGCAATACTAGTCAAAAAGGTGGAACTCCTGATAGGATTTTACGAAAGGTATGGATGGAGGCATCCTCTCCAGCCCCAACTACAAGGGACAAAGACCTCTGGGCCCCATGTCCCCAGGGCAGCCACTCCCGGGCACCTCTCCTCATGAAAAAAAATGTTTGGAGAGTCTACCCTAAAGAAAAGTGGGAGGGAAGGAGGCGGAGCGCCCTAAGAAATTATATACAGAAATTACACAATGAGAGGGAACCCAGATGCAACGGCTGTCACCTCACTACCCGTTCCCCCAACCACAACTTGGATTCAAGGGCACCTCTGGCATCATGGAACTAGGACCTCTCGGGAGCAGATCAGGTAGCCCTGGCATGTGTTACAACCAGGTCCTAGCCACCTTCCACCGAGAGGATGCACACACCGGGGCCCAGCCGAGCCGGTGGGCCAAGAACTCAACGCCCAGTGTCGGAGTGAGCACAGTGCCCCAGGCCCCAGTGCAGGCACAGCTGCCTGGCCCACTCACTCCCTGAACCGCCGGCTGTGAATCTTGGGGCAGGCCTCCGCCTCCTTCTGGGGCTCAGCTCCCAGCCGGTCTTCTTCTGACTTGCTCTCTGCCACAGAACCACAGGACACCAACTCTTCCGTTCCCCCTGGAGTTTCAGAGAAAGAAGTCACAGCATGGCCCCTCTGGGGCTCCACACACAGACTGCGGGGACTGAGGCAGGGAACGCTCAACAGGGGCAGTGTCGCCAGAGCAGCCAGACTCGGCGGCACACACCTGACACATCCAGACACGGCCACCGAGCATCACAGCAGGCAGAGGAGTGATGGGAATGGCTTGGGAAATCAGAAGAAATGGGCGACTCCCTGCACTGCCTAGAGGTGCCTCCCTGCCCCTTATTTATTTACTTATTTTTATTGTGGCAAATATTTCCAAAATTTACCATTTTAACCGTTTTTGGGTTTTTTGGCCACACCATGCAGCATGTGGGATATTAGTTCCCTGACCAGGGATGGAACCCGAGCCCCTGGCAGTGCGAGCGTGGAGTCCTAACCACTGGACCACCAGGGAATTCCCTAACCATTTTTAAATGTGTGGTTCAGTGGCCAAATTTATTTTTTAATTTTGAAATTTAACCTGAAGTTCTTATCAGTAAGTTTTAAAAGCAGGTTTATTAGTTCTCATTTTTTTTGCACTTAAATGCTTGAAACCATTCCTTTATCAAATAACCCTTAAAAGAGAAGCTGAACATCTAAACTGGGAGAGCCACAATAGGTGTGTTTAAACCCATCAGACAGGACTCAATAACAGCTTACAACACTCAAATTGTTACTTCTAGACACGTCCAAAGTGCAAGGGCAATAACATCACCAGGGGAAGGAGTTCACACACCAGGAAAGACAATGTCCCATGGCTGGCCTCTCCACCACCCATAGGCGTAGCCTGTTAAAACCCCTGGCAGCCTGTATGGCAGGAGCCTCTAGGCTGGGTGGCAGTGGACCCAACCCCAAGATCCAGCCCAGGGAAATGCCAGCAGGAAGGGTGCTCACGTCCCCTATATGCATCCCATGCTGCCACAGCACCTCTGCTTTTTTTATTTTTTCCCTGTGGTAGACGGGCCTCTCACTGCCATAGCCTCTCCCCTTGCGGGGCACAGGCTCTGGACGCGCAGGCTCAGCGGCCATGGCTCACGGGTCCAGCCGCTCCGTGGCATGTGGGATCTTCCCGGACCGGGGAACAAACCCATGTCCCCTGCATCGGCAGGCGGACTCTCAACCACTGCGCCACCAGGGAAGCCCAGCACCTCTGCTTTTAATGGCCCCAAAGTGGAAACGTCCACAACACTCACATGCCACCTGGCACGTTTGTACACCTGGATGCTATGCAGCAATGACAATCGGGAACTACCTCTACAGGCCACAGACATACTGTTGGCCAGAGGGGCACACACCGCAAGATTCCACTGGAACAAAGCCTGAAAGCTCATGGGTAGGGCTGCAGACAGGGCTGAGGCCTTGAGCAGGAATCATGGGGACTGTGGGGCTGATACACTTCTGAACTTGATAAAAAGTCCTCAAGCTATATGCTTATGATTTGTGTACTGTTCTGAATGTATAATTCACTAAAATGCTTACTTAACCCATTTTTGGTATGACACCATGTCTCACACACTTGTGGGCAAGCAGCTCTGCAGTTAATGGTGTTAATTCTCATGGCACTTCAAATTGCGAGGACCATCCAATGCCACACAGATCGAACTCAGGGGCCTCACCCCTCTGTCCCTCTTACCCCTGAGAAGCAGAGGCACCAGAAGCTCCACCTGCCCATAGGGATGTCCTCTTACTGTAAAGTTACAAGACTGAAAACTTCTGCATTCCCGAAGCCAAACGCCCACGTGCTTTTACCACACAGGGACAAGGGCTGGGCAAAGCCCAGACAGTTGGCTGTGCATACAGCCGCCCCCACTGAAGGATTCTTTAAGAAGCAAACCAACAGAACTCGGTACCTGAGGGGTCAGGCTGCCCGAGGGCCTGGTCGTCACCACCGCTCTCTCCATCTTGCACATCGTCACTAGCAAAAGCTGGGCTCACAGCATTTTCTTGGAGACGCTGCTGCTTTCTCTCCTGCCGCTCTTTCAAAATAATCTTTAAAATTAAATAAACGATCAAAACACCTAAATACTTGTACTTAAAAATAAGCTCTTCTGCAAAATAAGCCACCCAAGTTCAGCTGGATGGCACTGTGCCTGTTTGTGCCCTTACTCCCCACCCATGGGTGTGGCCCAACCCTCTCACCCACAGCCCAGGAGCATGTTCCCCCTGGGTGCACAGAGCAGGGCATGTGAGAACTGGGCTCTGATGCAACTGCAGCTCAACTGTTACTTGGCCCCAGGCAAGACACGCCTTCCTCCATCTGAGACCCACCACACTCCACAGGCTGCTTTGAGAATTAAATCAAAGAACGTGTGCCAGGACGTGTCCAATATTTACCAAATCTGAGCATTAGACACATTGCCTTGGGTAGAATGAGGGTTAAAAATGTGAATGAGAACATACTCCCCCCATTTCTGGTTTTCTGTCCATGTCACTCCAAAGCATTAGAATAAATAAATAAATAAGGCCTCCCCCTCCAGCAGCTAAGGCACCCTGCTTCACTCGCTCTAGCACACCATGTCAGAAGAGCAAGGGATCATCTTTCAGAGAATCGTGTACCCATCTTGACAAGAGCAGGTTCAATTGAGAGTGAAGGTTAAAATCTAAAAATGTAAGAGTCGAAAAGAGTAACACAGATACAGGAGAGTCTGTAGGTTTTCTCGCGCCCAATTTCAAACAAAACACCACACACCTTCTTCAACGAGGTTGGCTTCTTGGCCTTGGGGACCTCCCTCTGCTTCCCCTTCTTCATCAGGGGGGCGCTGGAGTCTAAGGGGTTGTGCGGGGTCTTCACCTGGCCAAAGCGGTGGCCATTCTTCCCTGACATGGAGTCTTTGGAGAGGACGGGCACCGCCCCAACTACAACACAGTAGGTACACATGGCTCAGCCTGCCGCCCGCCAACTGCCTGGCTCCAGAGGGCAGGCTCGCTGCAGATCTGTCTCAGGGGCTCCTTATGCTGCCTGCCCATCCCCACAACCTTCCTCATCCTCATCAAATTGTCCCTTAGAGAACCAGCTTCCTATCCCTGTAATCAAGTCTCCTATGTTGCTCCTATGTTGTAATCAAATCTCCTATGTTGTAATCAAATCTGTAATCAAATCTCCTATGTTGCTCAGTAAAGTCTGATGATGCGTGGGTCTCATTTTTTGATTAAGAATTTTTCTGGGTAGCTTGTACTTAAGATGCCTTTTACTCCACCATTTTCAGTTGACACTGCCTTTGCAGAAGTTGGTCACTGGCTTCCCTATGCATACCTTCTACCTCACTACCTTATAAGGAAGGCCCTTATAAGATCCTAGTAATATTTCAAGTTGATTCTCTTGAGTTTTCTAGACATAAACATACTTTCCTAAATTCCCTACACAGTGTAAATACATGACCACAATCACTACTCAGTACACTTCCACTGCATACTATGCTTCTGTTCTACTCCCCACCTTGTTCCTGTTCCCAAGGAAATAGTTAACTTGTTCATACTTTCCCCCTACTTTTTAATTAGGAAAATTTCTAAACACATACCAAAGAAAAAGAGAATATATAACAACAAACCAACGTACTCACTGTCCAGCTTCAACAACCATCAGTATTTTTCCAAATATATTTTACCCACCCTCCTTAATTTTGGAATATGTTTTTAAAGTGCTGTGTAGACACAGGGGTGACTCCTGGAAAGGTAAGCCAAAAACAAAATAAAAACAAAAAAAAATAACTGAGCAGAGACATCAACAACCACACACTGTGGGGAAGACAGCCAACAAATTCAGATAAGGGCAGTTCCTTAAAACAAAACCAAAAAAACCCTATCACAATCACTACTCTCAGAAGGAAAAACTCAAATCCAGAGTTGCTACAATATATTAACTGAAATATTCAGTATTCAACAAAAAAATTTTCAAACTTTCAAAGAAATAAGTGTGACCCATACTAAAGAAAAAAGGAAGTTAACAGAAACTTTGAGTGCTCCCAGCTGTGGGAAACAGATGACCAAGACTTCAAGGCAACTATGAGAACAGATGAAAACACAGGATTTCAATAAATACAAATAACAAAGGAGAAAGGCTCAGTAGCAGATTTGAGATGGTAGAAAAATCAGTGAACATGAATCTAAATCAATAGAAACTATTCAATTTATGAAAAATTTTAAAGAAAATTTTAAAAGATTGAAAAAATAAAGACAGCCTCAAGAGACCTGTGGAGCAACAAGCATACCACTATACATATAATGGGAGTGCCAGGAGAGGAAAGAGAAATGACAAAAAATATTCTGAAGAAATAATAGGCCTAAATTTCCCAAATTTGATAAAAACTTTAATCTACAAAGCCAAAATAGGATAAATATTACCCAACCAAAGGTAGGATAAACATAGAGATTCCCACCTAGACATATAGTCAAACTGTTGAAGGTGGAAACAAAGAAAAACTATGGAAAGTAGCAAGGGAAAAGCAACTCATCACAGAAAGTGGAACAAGACAAGTAATATCTGATGTCTCACTGGCAACAATGGAGGCAAGAGGGCAATGGAATGACATTCAAAGTATTGGGAGAAAAAAAGTCAACCAAAAATTCTATACCTGGTAAACTATTCAAAAAATGAATGTAAAATATAGATGTTCCTAGATAAACGACTGACAGAATTCATTTCTTAATTTACTTATTTATAAGCAACCACTTTTTTATTCTTAAGAAAATAATATTTTTAAAGTAAAGGAAAAAATTAAAGGAATCAAAATGGTACTCTATATTTGTTTAACATAAAATAAAGCACTTAAAGATGAACAGAAGAATAAATAAGACATGCAAGAATCAGAAAAAAATAGCAACAGCAGTAAATCCAATCACAGTAACAATTACATTAAACATGAATGAGTAAAACACCCCACTCAACAGGCAGAGATTGTTGGCCTGGATAAAAAAGAAAGCTCTGACTATATGCTGTCTACAAGAAGCATATCTTAAACACACTGTCTGCTAGATGGCCAGGGCTACTCCTCCCTATGCTGCTGGTAAAAGCATTCACCTCCTCTTTAATCTGACCAGCCAGTTGGGAAGGCCTGACTTGGGCTCCAGAATAGACATAAGCCTCCAAAGGCCTTTGACTTAAGTTGTGTTCTGGCAAGAAAGCCCCACATAGGGGTACTTGGTACTGGCTCATCTAAAATAAAGAGGAACCCTGAATTCCTCTTAGCTAATTTTTACTTTTTCTGGAAAGAATGGTTCCATTACTGATGTCAAAAAGGAAAGCGATGGACATGTCAGTATTTGGGCATTCCTGGGATCTCTGGCCAAAATGTCCTTTCAATACTACCAAAATCCCAACCTTACAATCTGACAACCTCAAATACTTAAAAATATCATCTGATTGAGGGCCCCCACTCCTTGCAAAACTGTTTATGTACTTCATACACAACTGCATCTAAAAGGTCCAACTTGAACCTAGTTGCAAAACAGCCACCTCATATAGCCTCAGAGGTAGTTCCCTCACTTATCCTGCTTTTACCTTTGACTGGAGATCTAGAATGCTCAGTCAGTAGTTTACACACTTCCCTGAAGGCTCCCCAAGAAGCTACATTCTTCAGAATCAGTGGTTGGCCAAGCACTTTGCAGATTTCTCTGGAAAGGCCAACACTGCAGGCCTTTACCAAACAGAAGACGAGCTGAGAAAAGCAACTTTGAGGAATATCTAAGAAGGCAGTGGTCCCAAGTTTTGATATATGTAAGAATTACACATGTGATGTATAAAACTGTGGATCCTGAAATGAATAAAATTTCCAAAATCATTGAGACAAAGAAATTTAAATACAGACTGGACAGAAGATGCTATCAAGAAATAATCATTAATATTATTAGACAGGAGGATGGCAGAGTGGTTCAATTAAAAATAAAATCACCAGCAATTAGAGATACTGATGTATTTACAGGCTAAGTGACCTGATGTCTACAAGTACTTCAGGAAAAAAAGTAGAGTTCCAGATGCAACAAGACTGGCAAAATGTTGTTAACTGATGGAGCTGGGTAATGGGCACATGGTGGCAGTATTGATCATATTCTCTCTACTTTTGATCATGTTTTAAATTTTCCACCACAAAAAAGTGAAAAATAAAGACAAAACAAAACCAGAAATCCCACTGTGTGCCTGTTAAAAACACCTACTGCCCTTCCCATACCAAGTGGTTCTAGTGTACCACTTCTGAGGTGCTCCTGGAACCTGCACTTTCAGCTCACTCCCAGGCAGTGCCATTGCTGGCAGTCCTGGGGATACTGTGTGAAAAAGAAACACTGGGTTCAGGGACACACTGTCGACTGGTGCCTCAGCCACACTGTACCTGGGCTAAATTAACTGCATTCAGACATTTTAAATTTGTACTCTGGGCTTTTAATAAAGGTCACTATGAAACTCACTAAAACTTACTTCTGCTGTAGCCATGAGAAGGCTATTTAGGAAACGGCTGACTGTATCATTCAGCAGCCCATATAAAATCATCTGCCAGAGAAAGAGTGTTTAGAATTTTCAGCTTCAAAAAACTCCCACCTCCACCCCCATCAGAATGGCTAAAATTAAGACCAACAACATCAAATGTTGATGAGGATGTGGAACCAGGAGAACATGCATACATTATTGGTGAGTGTAATATGGTACACAGGCAGTTTGGAAAACAGTCTGGCCATTTATAAACTAAATACCACGTGGCCCAGCAATTCCACTCTCCCAAGAGAATTAAAAACAGACACTCAAATACTTGTACATGAATATTCACAGCAGTATTATCCACAACAGCCAAAAGGTGGAAACAGCCTAAATGTCCATCAATAGATAAAGAAATTGTGGTCAACAGAATATGATTCGATCACAAACACTGGTGAAATAAGATACATGAATATGGATGAACATCAAAGACATTAAGCTAAGTGAAAGCAGACTGACACAAAAGGTCGCAAACTATATGATTCCATTTATATAAAATGTCAGGACAGATCCATAGGTAGTTGCCAGGGGATGGGGAAAGGAGGAAAATGGGGAGCTTAATGGGTAGGGGTTTCATTTTGGGGTGATAAAAATATTTGGAACCAGACAGAGGTGATGGTTACACAACACTGTGGATGTAACTAAACACCACTAAATTGTACAGTGTAAAATAGTTAATTTTATGCTACATGAATTTCATCTCAATAAAAAACAAAAAGGAACTACTGACATACATCTACAGTGTAAGTAAATCACAAAAATCTTGTGTCGAGTGAAAGAAACCTTACACAAAGAAGCACCTACTAAGATTCCACTTACATGAAGTTCTAGAACAAGGAAAAACTAGTCTATGGCAGAAAAAAAATCAGAACCATGGTTGCCTGCAGGTAGCAGCAGGGAATGACTGGGATGGGAAGGGGCTGAGGAAAATTTCAAGGGTGCTGATGACGTTCTACATAGCCAGGAGTCTAGGTTACACAGTTATACATTTGCCAAAAGGCTTCAAATTGTGCACTTAAGATCTGTGCATGTCACTAAATGTGTATTTTACCTCCAAAGGAAAAGAAGAGCCATAAATAAATACTGAACTCTAGTAAATGATATGCATGCTGTTAACACTTGGGGGTAAAATACAGTGGTGTCTGCAAGCTACCTTAAATGCAGCAAAAATAAAAAACAACACATTGATGAATGGATAGATCGGGGTTAGCAAACTTTTCCTTAAAGGGCCAGAGAGTAAATATTTTAGGCTAATGAGCACATGCGTATTGCAATGCTCAACTGCCATTATAACTCAAAAGCAGCCACAGATAATACTTAAATGAACAAGTGTTGGCTGTGTTCTAATAAAACTTTACAGCAAACAGCCAGCAGGTCATAGTTTGCTGACCTCTGGAAAAGTTATGTGATTAAAAAAATTTAGGGAATGACTGTACAATCTAGATGGTGAGTACGTGGGTGGTAACTGCATGATTTTATTCAGCTTTTCCAGATGTTTGAAAATTTTCAAAAGAAAAAAAATGCTACCTCCCTCCCCTTAAGAGACAAATCATGTTTATCCTTTCTGGGATTAATGCCATAATAAAATCACCATCAGTTAGAGATGCAGATTGAGGTATTTATAAGTAAAATGACATGATGTCCACAAATTGCTTTAAAATGCTTCAGAAACCAAAAAAAGTAAGCTTCTTCACCATTTCCTTGGATACCTATTTTTCACTGTTAAAATAAATAAACTGCCTCAGAGGGAAACATATTTAAAAGACTACGGTGGCAAATGTGCATTATTTCTCTGCATGACATATTGCCAATTTTAACTATCCTGGCTCTAAGAGGTGCTTCAGAGGAGAGAATGACTGCATCACTACCGAGCCAACAATGCCACCCCCTGCGTGCCCATGGACAGGCAGGTAATTCATTTCAATCTGGTGAAGCTTTATAACCTGTACAGGGCACTTACATATCTTAAGATTTTTAGGTACACCAAGTCATCCCATCAAGTGGAAAACCCATAAACCCGTGTTGTTTTGTTTTCTTTTTAATGTTTATTTAGTTTTGGCTGCATCGGGTCTTAGTTGCGGCACATGGGATCTTTTGTTGCAGTGTGCATGGTTCTCTCTAGTCGTGGTGCGCGGGTTTTCTATTCTCTAGTTGTGGCATGGGGGCTCCAGGGTGCGTGGGCTCTGTAGTTTGTGACACATGGGCTCTCTAGCTGAGATGCTTGAGCTCAGGAGTTCTGGCATACGGGCTTAGCTGCCCTGTGGCATGTGGGAACCTAGTTCCCTGACCAGGGATTGAACCTGAATCCCTTGCATTGGAAAGTGGATTCTTTACCACTGGACCACCAGAGAAGTCCCCAAAACCCACCTTTTAATAAGACCTATTTCTTAAAATCATCATACTTAAATAACTTTAAAAATTTTGTAATAAAATACATATAACATAAAAACTACTATTTTAACCATTCTTCACTTCACAATTCAGTGGCATCAATTACGTTCACAACGTTGTTGCAAACATCACCACTACCCATATCCAAAACTTTTTCATGCCCCAAAATAAAAATCTATCCCCATTAAACAATAACTCCTCATTCCCCACTCCCCTCAACCCCTGGTAACCACTAATCTACTTTCTGTCTATGACAAAATTTCCTTCCTTTTTAAGGTATGTATATACCACCTTTTGTTTACCCATTCATCTGTTGATATACATTTGGGGTGTTTCCACCTTTGGGCTACTACGAATAATGCTGCTATGAACACTTGTGTACAAGTGTCTGAGTCTCTGTTTTTAATTCTTTTGGATACATTCAGAGGAGTGGAATTGCTGGGTCACATAACAACTCTCTATTTGGCATTCTGAAGAACCACAGGACTGTCTTCCAAAGTAAGTGCACCATTTAACACTTCCATCAGCAACGGTTCCAACTTCTCCAAATCCCCACAAACACTTGTTATTATTTTCCATGTTTCTGATTAGAGCTATCATAGTAGGTTTGAAGAACTGCCTAAGTGTGGTTTTAAGTTGCATTTCTCTAATGACTATTGACGTTGAGCATCTTTTCATGTGTTATGGACCGTACGTATACCTTCTCGTGGATAAATGTCTTTTCAAGAGCTTTGCCCATTTTTAAAATGAGTGTTACTGAATTGTAAGAGTTCTTATACATTTGGATATTAAATCCTTTTAAGATATGATTTTCAAATATTTTCTCCCATTCCATAAGTTGTCTTCTCATTTTCTTGATAATGTTGTTTGGTACACAAAAGTTTTTAATTTTGATGAAATCCAATTTATCTATTTTTGCTTTTGTTGCTTGTACTTTTGGTGTCCTGTCTAAAAATTCATCACCTAATCCAAGGTCATGAAGACTTACCTCTGTTTTCTTCTAAGAGTTTCAAGTTTTAGCTCTTATATTTAAGTGGTTGATCCATTTTGAGTTAATTTTTGTATATGGTGTGAGGTTGGGGGTCCAACTTCATTGTTAAGCATGTGGAAATCCAGTTCCCCCAGGACCATTTTTTAAGTGATTGTTCTTTGTCCTTTTTTTTTTTTTTTTTTTTTTTTTTTTGTGGTACGCAGGCCTCTCACCGTTGTGGCCTCTCCCGTTGCAGGGCACAGGCTCCGGACGCGCAGGCCCAGTGGCCATGGCTCACGGGCCCAGCCGCTCCGCGGCATGTGGGATCTTCCCAGACCAGGGTACGAACCCGTATCCCCTGCATCAGCAGGCAGATTCTCAACCACTGCACCACCAGGGAAGCCCTCTTTGTCCTTTTAATGAACTCAACAACCCTGTTAAAAATTCACTGGCCATAGATATGTGTGTTTATTTCTGGATTCTCAATTCTGTTCTATTGGTCTATATCTATCCTTATTCTAGCAGCACATTATTTTGATCATATATAAACAACTTTTGATTACAAGAGAAAACAGTCACAAAACAGTCTACTGAAAAAGACTTCAATCATTTGTCTGAAATGAAAAGACTCCTTTACCTGAGAACACCACTGGTTTGGAGGACTGCTTTGCATTCTGGGAGTGCTGCTTCTTTTCCAATGCGGTTAGCATTCCTCCCAAATCCAACTGTACTGGAATTTGGCTCTTCTTTCCACTACTTTTAAAATTATTCTAAAAAGTTCAAAATTCAGAAGTTTATAATACTATATTTTACAAATTGTGCTTTTCATTTTATGATAAAAAGTCATATAATTAATAAGATAAAACAGATACAGGGACTATAAAAATCTTAAAATTAAAAAAAAATTAAAATAATTAAAACCCCATTCAATTCCAAATTATCTGCCAATATTACCACCAAGGTTGTTTATTTCCTTCTCCTCCTTTCATAACACTGGTTTAATTAAGCCACTTACATGTCTGCATCTCCACTGTGAATAACAGCATACATCTACAGATAAGGAACCAAGACTTGTATAAAGTCCTTGGCTACGAAAGTTTATGTGTGGGGCTAGCTGGTTGGTACTACTGCCTCATTAACACCATTCGCTCTCCAATTGCCTAAGTGAGCCAACCAAGTGCCATGAAACCATGGAGGCATGACCAAAAATTTATACAAGTCCAAAACACACCCAGCAGGTGAGTATTATGTTTAGGTGCGAAGTCAGATACACTCTAAACAAATGTTATTTCTGAAATCATTCTGATTTGGGTTTTGAGACTGTATAAAGCTGTATGGACGTGTTGTCTCTTGCGCTTTAGCACCTCCACTCCTGCCCTCGGCCACTGTTCTCTTCCCTGATGCCAAATTCACGCTGGGTCAGGGCTCATGGCAATGGGTGAGTGCTAAGCACAGCACAGGTGGCTACAGAGACCTCTGCAGGGATGGAAGATGACCAAATTACAACATAGGAATGCAAAGATACATGGGTTTAGAATTTTACTTTTCACAAATGTGAAAATAATCACCCCACTTTGAAAGGCAAAATGACAATGAACATGCCCAAAGTATGCAAGTTCTCCATCTAGGTTATAAACTACAAGTTCATTCCTCAATCCACAGTGGGGCTGAGGCAAGAGGAGAATCATCTCTTCCTCTGATCCTGACTACCTGAGTGAAATGCTGGTGGCTCTCTTTTTTCCTTCTGTCCGACATTACTGTCTCACAAAGGGATTCTTCTGTTTCCTGAATAAACTAAGTCAATGTTTTTTCTTTAAATCTAAGTTAGACAGGCAGTTTGTGTCCCCCTCCTTTCTGATACAGCAATGGCAGTTACCAATAGTCTAATTTCAAAAGTGACACAGCAGTTTTAGCTTAAGAGCAACTTTATTTCAACATACTGGATGTGGTTCCCCAGTGAAGGAATGAATCAAACCAAAACCACCTGTCCCCGTACACAAAGAAGTCTGGAAAGCAGTTTTTCTCAAGAGTTTAGTTTAGCAAGAAAAGTTAAGCCAAAAGCAATTGTGGTTTCGATCTAAAAATTACCTGTGGCTGCTGTTTAGACTGAAATTTCGGTGACTCTACTCTGTCTCTTCTTTCAGATGCAACTGCCAGATTGGGAAACTCCTCGGCATCCTAAGTAAACCACACACCCTTTAGCTCTTCGCAAATCACAATTATCAAATAAGCCCAACTACAACCTTTTCCTTGCTCTTTTCTTTCCATAAAAATATCATTATAAAAGTGCTCAAAGGTGTTATAAAACAGTCAAAACAAAAACAAAAAACGAAAAACGAATGTAAGTGCTTCGGCTTTATTTCACTCTTAGAACAAAGTTAAGGACCGCAGTTTGAATCTCCCTGCTCCAGAGAGCGAGCAGGGGCCTCAAGGATGTGGGTTCACCAAGCAGTCTACGAACTGCCCCAAGCACCCTAGCACAAGAGTGTTCAAGTACCCATCCTTCAACTATGCTTTTCTTTAGGGAAACCATCAATGTGGATTCAGGAGATGTAAGCACCTTGTCACATGTGCTGATCCTAGACTAGAAAAAAGAAACAAAGGAACAGGTCTCCAAACAATGTTTAAATCATTTTAAAATGTCTTATGTGCTTCTGTCAACGTTTTAGGGACCCTGGAGAAATGATGTGAAAAATGTGGACAGAAATAATGAGTTATTTGTTGGCCCAAACAATGCTCTACTGCAGTCATAGGTTTTCAAACATGCAACCCCATTACTCTCAAGGGAATGTTCAAAAAGCCCCAGGAGCCCCTTGAGTTCGTGGGAACACCTCGGGCTTGACCCTAAGCTGGCTGCCTAGGAGCACTGCTGAGAGACCCTTCTGCCAGCACCAGGAGCCACGCTGTTGAGGCTGGTACTGCAGACCCATGAGAAACATAATCAGGATCCAGGACGGCTCCTTGGAGAACAGGGACATTCTTGGAGTATCACTGGACAACAATTTAAAGAGCACTTTCGGAAGTTCATGATATTCTCTTCTTGACCAGGGTCCACGACAGATCTACAGTATTCTAAGTTTCTCTCAATAGTGGAGCACATTATACCAAAACATCTGGATAGAAAAGGAGGCCCTGCAGAAGCCAGCATGCCAAAGCAAAGAAAAAAACAGGCCAGAAGATACTGAGGGGTACATATTAGTAGTAGGGCATACACACCATTAAATTTCAATACAAGTAGTTTTGTCTCTAGGCCATTCATTCGTTTAATGAGAGCCTGCTATGAGATGGGCACTGTGCTGGGGACACCAAAATGAAGAACTGAAGAAAATGGGTGATAACTATTTTCTTTAGCACTACAATTATTAAAGAAAATGTTGGAGAATTTTCACTTCAGCAACCAGTATGAACCCATATTTCTATTAAGGAAGACCCATTTACTATATCAAACAAGGTGAGTAATAAATGTAAATATACTTCAATCCTTGGTGGCTCTTGAACTGTCAGGACTTCATATTTTGATTTAGACTTTTCTTTCTTTTTCTTATTCTTCCTTGAGGCTTCATTTTGCTCAGGATGGTCACCTTGTGATGCTCTGGACTAGAACATAAGAAAAGCAAAAATCATGGGTTTTTAGGACCATTTTTAAAGTCTTTATTGAATTTGTTACAATATTGCTTCTGTTTTATGGGTTTTTTTGGTTTTTTGGCCGCAAGACATGTGGAATCTTAGCTACCCAACCAGGGATCGAATCTTCACCCCCTGCACTGGAAGGCGAAGTCTTAAATCACTGGACCTCCAGAGAAGTCCCCCCATTTCTGTTTTTTTTTAAAAAAAAACTTAAACATCTTTATTTATTTATGTTTTCAGGAGCCCTGAGGTAGAAAGGACAGCAGGTTGTTAATGGAGGCTCCTAGAAGGGTGGGAACCAAAGGGCTATGGGAAAAGGACCTTTTCCAAAATTAGATCCTTGTAATATTACAGGTGCTATTTCAGTAATAAAAATTCACAATACAGAAAGTTTTAGAGGGAAAAAAAAAAAACATTATGACCACAATGCAAAGCCATCTGGGTCATAAGATTATAGGAGATCCTCATTTTCTCATCTTCATTTTGGGACTTCTCGAAAACAAACTTTTCTTACACCTCTAATTAAAAAATAATTTTTAAAAAGATGCTGGGAAAATAAAATCTGTTAACTCTTAAGAGTGTTAAAAGTTCATTCAGATGGTGACTTGGTGGCCTGCTGTGCAGCCTGGTCCCCGACGCCTGCGGGGCCTTGGAGCTGGCCAGTCTCCATGTGTACTTGGAGGGGCCTCACCACCATCTCCTGTGTTTCACAAGTATGTGCATAAAGCTGTAGGGAACAGGCACACAGGTCTGACTTCACCATTAATTGTTACCAGCACAGATTCCTCAATCAACCAAGCATAAACACAGAGCTCCTGTTTGTGTGGGATGGTCTAAGACACTTTGGATATCAAAAAGTATCCAAACACTCAAAAAGATAGGAAACCAGCACTAAACAAATATGACCATATTTCAACTTAAAATAATGTATCAGTACACAGCGAAAATCAAAACCAAAATCTAGCCCAGTAAAAAAGGCTCTTCAAGAAAGAAATCTAGGGATTGAAAAATAACAACTTAAAATTATTTGAATTGAAAGGAAAAATTGGATTCTGAAATGCTATCTTATAGTAAATAAGCTGCAATTAACCAAGAATCAATTAACATACATGAGGATCGCAAAATGTGGCACACAATTATCTTGCTACCAGTACCTGCTAGGTAAAAGCGATGTAAAATCAACAGACAAAAGACTGCAGTATTTTATATACCAGAGCATAAGCTACTGCCAGCATCTTTCTTGTAAAGAATTCAAAATGGTCCACAGATATTTTAAGACCATTGGTCTAAAATGCACATCCTTACTTGTGTATAAAAGCTACCACTTGTGTCCCTAGACTGCATTCAATTCAAGTACTGAATACAACCAACTCAGATTAGTGCCTACAGTACCGAATGAAACACTTTCAGTTAGGATTTGAGAAAAAAAGACAGACAATCCAGTGGTACAGAAAAGCAACATAATCAAAGTGTGACACGTACCTTTTTAGTAGGATGGACAACATATTTCTCTTTGTACGAAGGCTCCGAAGATAAAACTTCAGAAGATGACATACTACCATTTTTAGGATCTGCTGATGAAGCAACCATCTTTAGGTTTATCATGGAAGTAACATTTTTAGGGGCTGGTGACAGTTCTGTAGATAATGTCTGCCGAACAACATAACCCATTGGTGTCCAAGATAATTCTGCTCAAAGATAACCAAAATTGTTGAACAATCCCAACAGTAAAAAAGAAATTCCTTAGAAATTCCAAGCATGCATTGCATGAAGTACTCAAGAGCATAGTTAAATTAAGGTGTTGTTAAGAACATTCTCTTGGAAACTACAGTATCCACTAAATTTGTTTTTCTTCTTGGAGCATGCATGCTGAATTAACTTGTAAGGGGAACTGACTTCCCTAGGAACTGTTCTTCTAACTTGGAGGTGCAGGTGGTAACAAAAAAGTTTCCATTAAAAAACAATAATCCACAAATACATCCACGTGGCAAACACACAGAAATAATGAGCTAAAGATCAAACTGTGGCCCTACTAACCTTGATGTGTACCTTTAACATCAGAAATCAAAGAACACTAAACTTCAGCTACCGCAATACCTGGTAATTTATTTCTTTCTAGAACATAGGCACAAGTATGACAACACTACTCCGTAGGTGCCCATGAAACTCTATATACAGACAAAACAAAAGGACATCCATCAGGACACGGGCAGGTCATGTCAGCAGCCTATGGCTACCCCACAGTGGGGAGACAGGCTGTTCTTGTCACCACAGAGCTATGCATCTTCACAGCAGTTGCTAAAGTGAAGGTCTTTTATTGAACCACGTTATGTACCAAACATGCTAATGCAACAGAAAACACGCCTGTGAATAAATCTAGAATAATTTTGTAAAAAGGTCTTCTGTTAGGACAAGCTACTCACAAAAACTTCAAAAGCAGAATCTACTGAACTCTCTCTGAATATCTCACTTCTGGGCCAGGTCAGGACAGACCAGCAGTTCTCAAAGTTCTGAGACTCCTAGGACCCTTTCAGGGGTCCACGGTCAAAACTGTTTTCCTGATAACAGGAATGTGCCACCTGCCTTCCCCACTCTCACTCTCCCATGAGCGTAGTACAGTGGGGTTTTCCAGAGGCTGTATGACAGAGAACAGTGAAACGGGTGAACGCCGAAGCAGATCTCCTGAGCCAGACGTTAAAGAGCTGCTAAAACGTAAAGGCGGCTCTCTTCTCCTGACTAGTTTTTTAACTTTGGAAAATAGTTATTTTTTTTAATTAAAATGTGCTATGTTAACCTGTAATGGGTTTATTGTTACTTTTAAAGTGAATTACTAAGTATTCTGTATTTCTCAGTTTTAATTTCAGATATTTCAAATACTGAGTTTGTATTTCTCAGTTTTAATTTCAGATATTACAAATATTGACAGTTATCCAAATAAACAGAAATTCTTTGGGGTTCTTTTAAAGTGTATTAAGGAGATCCTGAGACCAAAAACTATGAGAACCACTGATACAGGTAATGCTTAAGAAGGTAATCATTTGAGTTCATAAAATGTCTCACTTAACCAGACAAACATTTCGTTTAGAATTCTTTACTTGTATGTAGTTTACACTCCTTGTGCATGGATGTGGAATCTCGTTTGCTTACTTCAGTCTTCTAACAATGATGCCAGTTTATCAACCCATCAGCTGCCTTAAAGAAGGCTAAACAAAAACATTTCAGTTGCACTAGACTGAAAATGAACTAAAAAAACAGACAACAATAATAGACAATTTTTATATTTTAAAATAATATTTGGTAGCCACTCTCACCTCTCATACATGAAGAGGGACTGGTAGCAGCATTATCAGTTACAGATTCTGTCCGATTATTATTCTTCACCACTATTTCACCCTAAAAAACAAACCAGTTCTTTTCTTACTATTTCAAAATAAAAGTAATCATTATTTTTGAAATATATAGCTTCCTTCACCATTCTTAAAACCTGCAAAACATATGCTAATTAAAAATTCCAAACACATAAGTATATAATATGAAAAGTTAAATTACTTTCTTCTGCCAAATCTCACTCCCTAGAGGAAAAACCACCCACCGTCTACAGCTTAGCTAGCATCCTTCTATTTCTTTGCTTAGGAGATAAACATTTGTATATCATTTTAAATGGATCTCCATAATGGGATCACACCACACGCAATATCATGTAACTTAGGGAAAAAAAAACCAACAATTTCCAAGTCAGCACAGATGTACCTACACGATTCTTAGAGCCGAAGTGCCCACTGTGAATGCAAAAGCTGTTGTTCACCACACCCCCACACCAAGGCTCAAAAAAATCCCTGAACATGCCCACAAAAACAAATACAGGCCTTCTAATACGTACTCCCTTTCACAGACAGGAAGCGGCCACATGCATGGAACAAGAGGCACCGAACGACACTTGAGGACAAGTGAGTACATTAAGAGAGACCTCAAAATGACCAGCAGCCAAGGTGAAAGGAAACTGATAAATTCACACTGAATGGATTTAAAATAAATTCTGAAGTGTATATGTTTCATAAACTTATCCATTTTACCATTTCATTACATCTAAGCCTAGTTAAAAAAAAAAAAAAAAATTGTTCAGTGGCCAAAATAGCTGATTGCTGAATATGCCTTGTGCCACTTCTCTGCCTGGATAGTAGAAGCCTGGCTACCTCCAAGAGCTGCTTCAGAACAATGGAAAGAACATGTTCCTTAACTAGGACAGAAAGCCCCCATTTTCATTACAAATAGAAATGAAGCAAAATCCTCCATGTGGCATCCGCTGATTCCTGGCCCCGTGGTAGAGCTCACTATGGGCCTGGAAATACCTACTTCACCCTGGGCCTTCCTGCCCCAGGGCCTCCCCAGAGGACCCACAACTTCCCTACAGACATCAGGCAGGGCTTCCTGGGTGGGTAGGTGCCAATTGCTAACCTGCAAATTCCAAATTACTGCCTGACAGATGCACACCATACAAATCTTGCAGGAGGTGCCGCCTAGAGCACCCACTCCATCCCAGGAGTGCGGAGCTGTCTGCTTCAATCCGCTGCAGGACTGAGGCCCAACCTCTGAACAGAATCTCAATAATTTCATTTCGCTACTACCAAATGGATGCAAAACAAGGGTGACTGAGGAAGTGAATTTTTATTTTCAATGAAGCATTTCTGGAAACTCCAAAGGCATGGGGAGGTTGGGAGTCTGGCAAAGAGAAAGATGCCATTCTCCCTTCTATTAGCACCTTTCTCGGCTTCCAAAACACTGGGCTAGTCCTGGAGGAGGTGATGTGGCGTCAGCACGGCTCTGTGGAAGTGACTGCACACTGAGAAACAAATTCTCTTCCGGCCCCATCCTATAGGCTGCTGTGTTCTCTATGGGACTCCAGATAGACAAAGTATGTAAAGGCAATTATGTTAACTAAAAAAAAAATAAATTCATCAAAGGAGAAAATAAAATAACATAAATGATTAAAATACAGCCTGTTCTTTGAGTAAACATAACTTTTATGCTCACCAAGGCCAATGAAGCACTAGAAATGGCTTACCTATTCAAGAATGGTTAAGTAAATTATATGTGTCAATACCAAAGATTCAACGCAACAGTTATATTTTCAAAAAATATTTAATGACATGGAAAAACTACCAGAAGTTTTGAAAAATTCCAACACAAGCTTGTATCATACATGTGTATCCTAAATCGAGGGGAATGTCCCTCAATTCCCACAATGTACCATTAAAAAAAGAGTAAGTGTCAAACATGGTTTTCTCTTGGTTGTACAGCTTCAGACAATTTTTTTTTTTCTGAATATTTTTCTCATGTTGAAAGATGTTACTAATACCATCAGGAAAAAAAGGTTTCTTTTAGAGGGAAAATGGGAAAAAAAAAAAAAAAAAAAATCCTCCACACATAATTCAAGAGTATGAATATATAAAGCAATGAGTATGTACACCTCTCCACATAGCATGATATGCTTTACTTCTTGTCCACTTATGTAGTACTCATATGTAACAAGTGACCATGACATAAAGTGTCAGTCATGCTTCCACTCACCCTGGACCCGCTGCACTCTGTCCTACTTTTGTACAGCGCTCACAGGCTTAGAATTATCCACTGACCACCCACGATGAAAGCATGGAGCCCCTCGACTACTCAGCTATTCCACACTCCCAGCCAGGGCCCAGAAAGCAGTCACAAAGCTGCCTAATGAAACTGTGATTCTTCTATATCAGTCAATTGGCCTTACTTATCACCACTGTGTAAAAGGAAAACACCAAGGTGTAATAGTCTAAGGGTCAACATGTGGGGAATAATTTATTTTCTGCACATTATAAGCCACTACCACCAAGTCTTCAGAGGCTTTAGTATCCAGGCACCCAAGAGAAGTGCTAGGACAGGAAATGGAAATCCTTTCTCCATTCAAGAGGTAAATGAACTGGTGAGCTCTGTTTTCTTCATTGTTTCTTCTTTCTCCTTACCTCCATACTGCGATGGGCCCCAATTTGTCACAAGCCATTTTAGGGACTACTAACCCAAGAAAGTTTTTTCCCAGAAGTCTCAAAATCAATCTGTTTGAGAGGAAAATGTGTCAATTTGATGGAGTAAAACTTTGAGATCAAATGGTGAATACAGTGCAATTTAAAATTATTAGGCACTGAATGCACTTATTGCAAATGACATTTTCCATATCATTGACAAGACAGAGGTGCAGATAAAAAGCCTGGAAAAATCAGAAATTACACTATGCAGTTTTAACATTACTATTTGATTTTAAAAATCTTTTTCCCTGTATTGTAAAAAGTGCTACCAGAATGCAATGGTAGAAACAACATTTTCACAATGGGCTGTGGAGCAGGAACCCATGCTACAATCTTCTCCTCCTGAGACACTGCAATGCTTTCTAGCCACCAGATATGAAGACACTTGCTAAGTGATTCTCTGGAAAGAACAGCCACACCAGGTGTTACAGCCTGACTATAAACAGTTCGAACAACAGAGAAAGTCACCTAAGCGAACTGAGAGGCCCCTCCCGCACCAAGATGTGAAGTGTAGTATTTGAAGTGATGTCCTTGCATCACTATCCATCACTGAGGAGAAAGGAAGAAAGAAGGGAACAAAAAGAGCAGGAGGCTGCACTCACCTCTGCTAACACTGCAGCAGGTTTCCCCACTTCTCTTAGAAGAGAAACATCAGTAGAGGCAGAGCGTAAAGGCCCCCACTTGAGCTGCTTTTGTATCTCTGGTATCTCACTGTTCTCTCGACCCTGCAGTTCAGGAAAATCCAACCTGGTAAATTCAAACTCAGGTTTGGAGGCAGATCCACTTTTTTCAATGATTCTGGATTTCCTGTCTGTTCGTTTATAATAACCATCTGTATTTACAGAATTAAAAGTAGGGGTAAAAATTTAGATGTTGTCTAATGACCTGTACTCACACTTAAATTGCAGAGTAGAAAGTCTATTGCTATATTGATGCAACAACACGTTATTGTCCAAACAGCCTAATTTTTTGTAGTGTTGTTAACCTTTTCTGTAACAGTGGGAAACATAAATGACCATTGGGGCCACCAAGCAGAAAAACGAAAACACACTGCACATTTTAGGAGTAATTCTAAAGTGGACGAAATAGCTACCTTAACCTGACTGTGCAGCTGGGCATTTCAATTATTCTTAATACACACTTTAGAGATTTGTGAGATTAAGGGGACTCTTACAAATTTTCTTTAAATAATAAAATTTCTATGTTTTACTTTTTAGAAGAAACTGGAGAGAAACAAGTAAAATTAAACTTATAACCTCTTTCCCATCTTTCTCCTTCAAATGCAAATGAATGATGCTACAGGTTACAATGCCATAAAGCCCCAGCATTCTTAAAATTATTAAATTGTAAGGCTATAGTTATTAAAGTTAACTGTTCAAATTTTCTTTCACACATTACCATGTACCAGATGGTTTATGAGTGAAATCAACACCAAGAAAAAAAGTTACATATCAAGTAACAATAAATTACACATGTAAATAAAATGACAGACCATTACCAGTAAGTACACTATTACAAAGGTTTTAAGTTATTATATAAACAGATGATGGCTGTGATCAACGTGCAATAGTACATAATTTACAGGAAAAAAAACAAGACATCACGTATAATCACTAACTTTCAGCCAGAGACTGGAACAGCAGTTTTCAAGACCAGAGCAGACATGTCCTCTGAATGACTGTCCTGCCCCAGGTTTGGTACTGTTTAGGATGGGATTTAAACCATAGTCAACTCTCCCACGTATTAAAAAGTGTCCCAACAGAATACCAGAGAAGCTATTTCAGGGATGAACATGATCAAATATAGTACAAGGGATGTGACTGTAATTCACTTTTATTTAACAACTGTTTTGAGGCAAGTGATTATCACCTACTTGCTATGTGACTTTACACAAGTTCTTGCATAAAACAAGGTAATAACATGTTAAGGACATGTCATAGAGCCCACACAAACAAGTCCCCTCCCCGGGAGGAAAGGCCCCCAGGATCCCACAGGAATCCTGATGGCCTCAGTTTTTCATGATGAGTAAGCCCACAAAAATAGTTCAAAGAACAGAGACATTTCTGGGGGTAGACAGGGTAGGAAGACATAACATACAGAGCATGTTATTTTTACCTGATTTCAAACTATTCTCAGCATGAATGGACATACGAGGTGAACTTTTAACTGATTTTAAATCAGATGATATAGGTCCATCAGCCTTCTTAGTGTCAAACTTCTGCTCATCACAGGTTTTCTTCTGCAGGAAACATTAAAAAGTAAACATAATTGAAAAGTAACATATTAAAAAGTAACATAAATTCACTATAAAAAAGGCTCAAATTTGCAAATTCATAAGTACAACTCAACCATTTTTTAGAAAGGTTGGACCATATCAAATCTTAAATATCTCAAAATTTAAATACCTTAAATAACATGCAAGAACTTACCAGTTCTTTATGTTTTAAATGTTAAAGTGACCAACAAAACCAAAACATTTACAGACCTTAAACAGAGCTTTTGTGTCTTGCGGGGGAGGGCACATGTGCTCGTTTCGTGGCTTCATGGTTTGAAAACCTCCGAAACAACTGGGTTGGTTGTAATCATACTGGGAGCCAGGCACTGGGCAAACATTTTGTGACGACTCCAGGGTGTAAGGGGAATAGGCATACGGATGAAGAGCGATCTCAGGAGATAAATACTGAGGTGGAAAAGTTGAAGCTCCAAAAGCCATATCTTCAGCATAGAGTTTCTGTCTAAATAAAAAGGGTAAATTTTAGTTGCAGATTTCATAACGCAAACCAAGGAGCTTAATATTTTATAATAAACAAATTCAAACTTTTTACTATTTTTAAGGTCATTTATTCTAGCAACACCTCAAATTAAAAACCAAATAAAACCTCTGAGCACTTCTTTCTTAACTTGCAAAGAAAGATGCTGACCTAGTTCTGTCTTTTTCATTACTTATCTGGAACCTCCATGAAAGGACCCTATTATAAGGAACATTAGAAAAGCCCAAGGATGCTCCAGCAGCTTTCCACTCTCATGCTGTCAAATATTTGGAAAAGCCTCTCTCAGCAACCCTGGCCAAAAGAGCCATGCAGACCATTCTCTCAGTAGAGGGAGTTTTTTACTGACCATCCAACCTCTACCCCGACAACCTGCAGGGCCTGCCTCCTGAGGCCCCAGGTGCCTGCAGACAGCCTGCCCAGCCCCTTCCCTGCTCCAAGCCCACTGCCACATCCTGTGCTCTACTGACTCCTGGGATTGGAGTTGCAATGGGGACACTATGCACAAGGTGGTCCAGGAACTACACACGCTGCTAACAAGATGGAACCATCTGTGAACACTGCTACTGCCTCAACTTTCTCAAGCTGCTAGGCTAAACCGAAATATAATTTAATTGATTTTTTTAAGCAAATTTGGTATACAGCCAGAGGTTTCAACCATTTTGCAATGAAAGTTGATACAAAGACAAAATGCTAAGCAGCTGAGTTAAATACAAATACTATCTTCTCATTCCCACAAATAAGCTCCAGCAGATATTTCTGTGACTTTCCAGAACTCCAAATTATCTTGTAGCAAATCAATGAAATCCCGAAGTGTACTGGTCCACTGAAAGGCAGGAAGAGCCAAAGCTAATGATGAGACATCCCATATGATCTTCCAGCTGTTCAACTGTCAGGAGATGTGGGCATAGGCACCACTTACTCGAAGTCGTATTTCTACTCTGCTGCAAGTTAAGATTCTGCACTGAAGAAGGAAAGGAGTCACTATCTACAAGCTAGACCTGTAACACACTGATGAGAATGTTCACTGCTTTCACTTCCATGCAGCACTGAACTGCCTAGAATCACTGTCTATTAATTCATGACATTTTATAATAAGTTTAAATCTTATAAGATCTTTTTCTTGTAAGCAATCGATTCTAGTAATGAAATATTCCTGATTAAAACCCCAACGAACCCTTTTACTGACCTTTTTCTGCCCCACAGAACACCTGGCCTAGTGCTGCTCTTTGCTGAGAAGAGAAAGATTCAAAGCTTCATCCTGCTCCCCAGATGCTAACCCTAGATGTGAATCTGTTTTATTTTGTTTGATGCTCAGAAAATCTAATGGAGGGCAGATGAAGGTGAAGAACCTGTTCTCCACAAAAGATAGGCAAAGAAGATGGGCTGATAGCAAAAAAAAAAAAAAAAAAAAAAGTTAAAACAACTATCCCAAGTCCAAAAAATGGATAAATGAACAAACCAATTAAATTCAGGTAAAGAAGGAAAGGGAGGTGGGAGGAGGCAGGATCCGGTTTTGAAGGCTGTTGTCACCCAGAAAATTTTTCTCCTGTGAATTAGGAGACCTCGGTTTGGGTCACAATCTGGTTTCCCCCTTTGGACAAGTCACTTGGGTTTCTATCCCCTCACTGATCCTTCTTCCTCTGGAAAGTTGATATTTTTCCTTCCCATCCCAGGTAAATATAGTTACATGCAGAGAGCAAAATACAACACAAAACTTCAAAGAGATAACCCACAGCATCTGCGGTTGGGGCTTCAAATGGCTTGTCTCTAAAGTTCCAGTTGCCATGAATCAGCCAGACGGCCCTTAACCACAGTAACACACTTCCTCTATGACCCATCATCTCATCTGCCCCCCTCCTTTTGCTATTAGCAGCCCCTAACCTCCCCTGCTAATCTCTCATCTCCACTTCCCCTTACTCCATCACTACCAACGACCACCAAGTTTCCCAGGACCCTCCTTCCTGCCAAGCTCAGTAGCCTCTACTGCATGGTGTCTACTTCTATCACATCACTTGAAAAGCTCCACTAGCCTGCACTTGGCACCCTCTGCCCTCTCCTTGCCTCACCCATTTTCCAAAGTTTCCTCCATGGTGTGGCCTCCCCTACACTCTCCCTATCTCATCTGGCAGACTCACTCTGAGTCAGAATTTCTCCTCGTTCTGCTCAGGACTTCACTTACATACTTCAATACCAACACTTTCACCACCTCCAGGCCTCTATCTCCAACTTACAGGTCATTTCCACTTAATAGTTAGTTCACTTTTCCCCCATCTGGCACATACAGCTCCAAAACATTACAACTGGTCCCCAAACCAGCTCCACTGCCAACTTATGCTCTCACGAATAGTCCCAAATCTTTCCATGTATTCAACTGGAAACTGCTATAGCGTCTTCTCCACCAAAACCCATATGGACAACCACTGAACCCTTTTCTCTTGCAGCAGGTATCCAGGTATTTTCTTCTCTATTTCCAGTGCCTAGAATCTAATCAAAACCTTCAAGTCCCTGTCCCTTAAGTTGAGCCAGAAACCAGGAGTGATTATCATAACCCCAACCAAAACACCCCCAAGAGCTCTCTATTTCCTACCCAACAAACCTAACTTTTCAGCTGTACCATGTAGGCCAATAGACTAGTGGCTTCCCCCAACAAATGGGGCCTTACTCCTCTACTGTCTCCCAAACATATCTTGCATCTGGTCCCCTCTAACCAGGCCAGGACCTATCAGGAATCCAGTCACTCCTCCACCCACCCACCTGACATGAGTCACACTCTGTGGAGAACTGCTAATTCTCATAGATAAGAGGTTTAACTTAAAAGCATCCATTGGCACTGTGATTTTTACAGTATACTACAAGATACTGAAAAAGCTCAACTTTACGACAGCAACAGCGGCTTTGGGGAATACAATGAACTCAGGTCAGAAGAACTGAATGCTAATTCTGGTCCTGGTGCTACGTCTCTGAGGAACTTTGGACAAGCATTTCTAGTCTCAGTTTCTCCTGTGTAAAGTAACACCACACCTCCCTGCCAACATCATGGATTGTGGCAAGCATGAAAGAAATGAACATATTCAGTAATTCCCAAACAAAACACACATGTCCTCATGCATGTGTTACACAGGACTTGTCACAAAGCAGGTACTATGACAATCTAAAAAGCCATTGTCCAGGGATGATGACTGGAAACAGAGAACTTACTTTGTTTGCATAAACTCTATTTGTTCTTTACACCAGTAAATACTCACTACTTCCCAAACATGGCCAATTCTATATACCAGAATACTTCTATTGATATTTGTCTTGTCTATAACATAAACCTGGAGGAGATTGGTAGTTTGTGTTCTTCCATCTCCACCAGTTCAAATCTATATATAAGACAAAAACAGGAGCATAGCTCATGAGACAGTCTTTCCCCGCTTAGGAACTAGTGCTTCTCCATATAATAGCCTTTCACTAATGAACTGCAAATGAATAAATGAAGTCCCTTGGCAAGCACTGCTAGAGGTACTAGAGATGGATATTCTGTAAAAGGTCACTCCTTTAAGGACATACAGAATTTGGTTGCTATACTGGAGTAAGTAGGAAAGAGGACATATGTTTGTTACAGAAAATTCTACTTCTTTTTTCAAGGCAGCAAGAGATCTCCATTTAAACAAAATCTGACTATAGCAAGGCATGTCTTAACTTATATTAGAACTGACTAGATAACCACTTCTCTACTGTGTAAAGTCTCACCATTTCATCCCCACTTTATTTATTTATTTTTTTTTTGTGGTACGCGGGCCTCTCACTGCTGTGGCCTCTCCCATTGCGGAGCGCAGGCTCCGGACGCGCAGGCCCAGCGGCCACAGCCCACGGGCCCAGCCGCTCCGCTGCACGTGGGATCTTCCCGGACCGGGGCACGAACCCGCGTCCCCTGCATCGGCAGGCGGACTCTCAACCACTGCGCCACCAGGGAAGCCCTCATCCCCACTTTAAAGGCACTCATTCTTTCTAAACTTGTCCTTTGGTTTTATGCCTCCTTTGTCTTTGTTTTCTTGCCAGGCAGGAATACTGTCAGTCAACCTTTTCAGTGGTTATAAACAATTTTTTTAAAAAATCAAAGCTATAAAGGGATAAGGGGTTAAGAAACATAATTTTAAAATTCAGCATTTAGCATCCTTGAGCCTCTGATTAGTCTCAATTCATGTTACTGCCAGAATGCTGCTTTAACTATACAAATATTTTCCACCTTTATTTTGGGTCACTAGAATTTCACCCAGCAGATGACTTAAGAGTTCTTGTCACTGAGTGCAATACATCTTGTATTTTATTATGTTAGCCACTCAAGGTAGGAAATGACTCAAAAGAGACCCATGCCAACCTCCCTTTTACAAAGGATGAAATTACAATGGAAAACTTGGTATTCCTACCAAAGACCTTCAGCACATTCAGGCAGGACTTCAACTTTTGTCAAAAAATATAACTTTCCTTATTTCCTAAATACACCGGACAACCCAATGATTTTCTTATTCATTCCACCTTTCATTCTTGTGAACACAGTTCTAGAATTTGTATGAAGTATAAACTATTTTCAATTACACCATGTAGGTATGGGGAAAAAAAGGAAACAAGCCTGACCCAACAAAGGAACATAAAGACAAGGATTTTTACATAAGCATAAAGGTGATTAATGCCTTAAAAATAAACCTACAAGTAATCCACACAATTATGTGCAAGGCTTAATACTTACTTTCCTAAATTCAGCTAATAAATGGCAACAATTTTGTAAATACCTAGAGAATAAATCCTGAGAAGGAAAAAGAACATTTAAAGGACAATATAAGCCTTCTTTCAACTCAAATCTAGAAGAATTTATAACCAAAATTTGTAGACTCCATCTCCATAGGACATGTATAAAGCAAAACAGACAAAAGCAAAACTCAGCAATTTCCAAAGACTTATCCACACAAAGAGGTAGCCATGCTTACTAGGCCCCACTCCAACACTGAGCAAGATTTTTCAACGTTAAGCCCTAAAACGGAGGAGAATGTTTTATTTATTTGGGCGTGTCTGCCCAATTTCCTCTCGCCCACTCATTCCTGCCATTTCGTCTACCATTAGATACCTGATACAGTTATAAACCGTATGCACAAATGAACTGCATTTCCCACTAACAAATGCAATGCAGTCTGCACTTTCTGTGCCAAAAATAATCAAATGAATATGGAGAAAGAAAAGGAGAGCTGAAGCTTCAGTTTTTGGTGTGGGACACAGTTAAGTTGTGCTACTGGCTCAGACGCTTCTTGGCTGAGGAGCATATTCTCCAGTTGCTCTGAAAACGTTCATGTGTTAGCTGCAGCATATTTCAAGTCTAATCACCATTAAAGTCCCCAGGTAAGGCAAGACATTCAGAAGAATACATACTCAGGCACTGCTAGTTCCTGGACACATGGATAGAATGTCGTGGCTGCACAGCTGGGAAAAACGCGTACTTCTGAAGACTCTGACCATGCCACACTGAGCCCAGCAAATTTAGGAACAAATGGTTTGACATCTGCTGACAACTTGATGCCCTGAGGGAAAAAAAAGGGGGTATGGCTACCTTCTGAGATCAACCAAGTGCGGAAAAAAAAAGGGTGAGTCCCTCCCTTCTCGAAGCCCCAGAAATGCTAATGTTGTTGTCCAAATACTTCTGCCTAGCAAAGACAAGAATCTGTTTGCTAACAATTTCTCCGCAAACACTTTTTCACTAGAAAAAGCAATCTACCAAATATTAAAAATGAAAAATAAGGACAACCAATTAAAGTGAGAGTAAAAGTCAACCCAGACTGTATAGTTAGAACCACAAGTGACAACGTTTCCTTAGCTTTAACGTAGAATATGGTAGTTTACCTCTCTCAGCTGAGTTAGGGACAATCGAGACTGTCAAACTTAACTGCAGCGCTCAAAACACACTGCGGAAGTTTATTTCTATTAAATTTCCCAAAGAACTTAAAACTGTTGCTTTTCACTCAGCGAAGGAAGCACTAAAAGTTGTTTTGTTGAAACGCAAAAGTAAGCGTTGCTAGAAAATCTTTCTATCGCCATGAGCCTTTGGAATATGAATATAAAAAAATGTCTTGGGCTTTTTTCTTTCAGTTTTTGCATCTGTACTGAGAGATTTACTTCCACTAACAACTTATAATCATGGCTTTTAATCTGTGTGAAAGCCGATTTATGCGATTGCCAGGGCTCCTTCTAGAGGTACTCTGAGCACGTCGAGCGGACTTCCGCTTCAGAAAACGTTACTAACAAGCTGCTTTAAACACTCCGCTCCTAATCAGCAGTGCGGTGAGCCGGCACGGTAGCGCAACCCCTCCGCAGCCTCGAGACGAGAGACGGTTTCCCGTTGACAGAGTCCTTTCTCACCGCGTTTAACCGCGGGCCGTGTGGGCGCGCCCTGGACGCCCCCGGCCCTGTCCCCAACCAGCCTCCGGGCCACACTAATCCAGCTCCTACCCCGTCCGCGCAAGACCATCATTTGGGGGCACCCAGGGCCGCCATCCTCACCTCGCCCGCGGTCTCCCGCGGTCCCTCTGACGCCATGGCGCGTGGCTAGGAAGAGGCCTGGCCAGGGAGGCCAGTAGCCCAAACGCTGGCGGAACCTCCCCCGCTTTTCCACCTTCTGAGCGAACTCCAGGAACTGCGTCACAAAAACGCGCCCCGGCCCCGCCCTGCTTCCGGCCGGAAGTGTGCGCAGTGACGGCTTTGGGCCTGCGCGAGGTGCCCAGTGGGGTGGCCCTCTGGGCCGCCAAAGCGCAGCGCGTGCAAGGTGTGGAGTTACAGGAGACTGTCGCCGCAAAGACAGCGGACAACCCCCGGAATGCGGTCGGCCAGGCCTGGACGAGGGGACGGTGCACAGGGTGGCGGGCACCTGGAGCGGGGCAGGGGTCTGTGGGGAGGCTGGGGACTTAAGGGAACCGCATACCCTGTAGTCCTACGAAGGGAGAAAGCCAACAATATTTGGCATCTTAAATTTCCAAGAACCTAAAGCAGTTTGGAAGTAACCGCGGAAAAGAATTTCAAAACTGCTCAGTTCAACAGACAGCTATTGACCACTAGGGAATGTGCTGGGAAAAGTAAAGATGGAAAAGTAGGGTGGAAGTAAGCAGTCTCCAGGGCAGGAGGCTTTAGGTAGGATGGGAAGTGGGCGACACGGAGTGAGGAAGTGGGGAGGGAGGGACGGTGCAGAGGCAATAAGTCTTGCTTACTTGGTGAAGAGTGCAAGCTGTTTGACCGATAGGGGTTAATTAGGTTGAAACTCTTAAACTGGAGGCTGATTGTAGGTTTCCTCTGTTGATGGACTACCAGGTATTTGAAGCAGTAAATGTAGGCAGCTCATCTCCTGGTGTCCTGTGCAGATCCCACAGGTCGATTAAACACTTAGACACACCCAAACCTCCAGAGTGGGGAGAGGTTGAGCATTATGCAGTACAGTGGTCTGTACTAATTACAGTAGTTTACTTAATGATTCTGGCATCCTTCTGTTGTCCTAACCTGGGACCTTTAGCCAATGGGCGGGTCCCTGGGGATGGAGTAAGTTCTAGGCTACTGCCCATCACCACCTTCAGTGTTTATTGTGCTCATTGTGTAAAGCCACCACGCTTTTCTAAAGAGAGGGGCATAGAGGACCACCACACTGGGATCTGGGGTCTTATGCTTACTGGCAGCTCACCTAAAAGGTTTCTCCAGCATAAAGCAATGAAGATAAAAAGCCTGTTTATATTCACTCTAAAATATTTTCCTAGCAGCTAGAAAAGCAATTTAACAGACACAAAATGCACAGCGAAGGATGGGTGCTTTTTACAGAGCTTTCGAAGTTTTTAAAATGCTGATATTTTATAGAAAACTGTATCCCCATTTGGCACATGGAAAAGAGAAATGGGGTTAAATGGTTTCTCCCAAAGTAACTAGGTGTGGCAGTACTTACATAAGTGGAAGTAGCCCAGAGTATTAAGTTGGGTTTCTTTTTGTTCAGTTGGAGATTCTAGACAATTCTTAAGGAACTAAATTAATGACAGAGCTATAAAATCTACCTTGGCTCTATTAAAGTTATCCCTAGTTCTTAGTATCTTCATAAGTGAATTTAAATGGTACCCTCAGGATTTCCCTGGTGGCGCAGTGGTTGGGAATCCGCCTGACAATGCAGGGGACACAGGTTCGATACCTGGTCCAGGAAGATTCCACATACTGCAGAGCAGCTGAGCCCATACGCCACAACTACTGAGCCTGCGCTCTAGAGCCTGTGCTCTAGAGCCTGTGTGCCGCAACTACTGAGCCCACGTGCTGCAACTACTGAAGCCCGCACGCCTAGAGCCCGTGCTGCACAACGAGAAGCCACAGCAATGAGAAGCCCGCACACCGCAATGAAGAGTAGCCCCACCTGCCTCAATTAGAGAGAGAAAGCCCGTGCACAGTAACAAAGACCCAACACAGCCAAAAATTTAAAATAAATTTTAAAATGGTACCCTCAATCACACCAAGCTAATGGGTTTAAACCCACCTAACATTTCTAGAAAGTGAATTTACTTCCGCAGGACTAAAATTATAAAACTGAAATCATCCAACATCCTCAATGGTCACAATTTAACCTTAAGAAAACAAACCTCAGTAACTTCAAACAGTGATAAATGCAACATACAAACTTTATTTAACAAAAGTAACAGGTAAAGTCAAACAGGCACTTACATTAAAAGAAAAACTGACTAGAAGAAATTTTAAACACCTTACAGTAACCTAATAGCAGTTGCACTTAACTGAGCTTTGTTGCTGTGAAGAATACAGCTCATGCACAGGAATGGATGAACACTTTGTACATTTTTCAAGTATTCACTGAATACTACCTTATATACACATATACATTAAATTTGAAAAAGATTTAATTGATGATCCCCAGATATACTTCATTTTTGTTGATCTTTTGGAAGAGGTCGTCTAAAGAGAAGAATGTGTGGTTCTGTAGAAAAAAAAAAGTTTTATATTATTTTAATATCATGGTTAATTTTCATTCACTCAACAAAAATTCAAAGAATTCTCAGTTGAACCAAAATGAAGTAAAATAAATCTATGGTCAATTAATGTTACTTATTGAGGTATCTGAAATAAATTTTGCTCCATGTCACTGTAAACAGTAAACAGAAGAAAACAACCTAACAATGAATATTCCCCCAGTTTTTATACACCCTGGAGAAAAGAGCTGTTAAGATGCTATTTGAGAAGGAGAATGGTTTCTATCTTCAGAATCTCAATTCCAGTGAAAAGAAAAAGGTCTTCTCTTGTTTGGAAAAGACACTTAACACCTCATTCAAAAAATGCAGGTCCTAGGGTCCCCTCCCTGTAGATTCTGTTTCGGCAGGTGGAGGACTGACTATGAACCTATAGGTAAGATCCTCAGTTGTGTTGTATTATCTGGAGAAACACCTTTTTAATATAATTATATGCTCCAATCCCAAGAAAGTTACAAGTCTTAGAGTTTTTGCTGCTGCTGCTGTTTTTAACAAAAGCAGAAAGCAAGATAGCTTTAGTTTCACCTAATTGAGCTTCTAAGACTTCAAATTTTGTTCAAAGCAGTATAAGTCCTTTAGTTAGATTTAATGATAACCCCAAAACAATTTAACACCACAAAGTTTCTTAGTCTGGTTTACTAATAGTTACTAACAGTAATCTGGAAAACTGTCTGGTAAATACCACATAATAGCATAAGCACTCAAGTATAACACAGGCAGCACATTTGAGTTCACTAGCTGTGTTATTTCATCTTAATGTGGTAGATATTAATTGTCTAAAGGAAAAAACAAATCACTTCAAATTGCATCAATTTCTATACACAGAACTTCAGGACACTCAAGTTGTCTTACATTAAGTTCTTAGTTTTCAAAGAGGAGATACCAGAATTCTAAATATATTTATGGCAAAATACTTCAAGATACTACTAGCAATGACACTCATTTTAAAATAAAACAATATCCTTTTTTTTTTAACTAAATAGGTTATTTTTACAGTTTAGAAGAATGCATTATTTCCACTCGTATTTTATTTACTATAAAATTGGAACCCTCTCTAGGGAGGTATCAGTCATTCAAAAATAGTCAAGCTTAGGGCTTCCCTGGTGGCGCAGTGGTTGAGAGTCCACCTGCTGATGCAGGGGACACGGGTTTGTGCCCCAGTCCGGGAGGATCCTGTGTAACGCGGAGCAGCTGGGCCCGTTAGCCATGGCCGCTGAGCCTGTGCTCCGCAATGGGAGAGTCCACAGCGGTGAGAGGCCCGCATACCACCAAAAAAAAAAGTCAAGCTTATCAGTTACTTTGGGATACCACTGAAACGTCAATAGTACTAAAAAGTATTTAACAACCACTACTGTTTTAATTCAATTCGTGCTTCCCTAATAGCAAAACTTACCTGGCTCATGAATCATGTAATGAACCCAGCCTAGACTCTGTTGGACACCAAGTCTCCTCCACTCCTCTTCAGACATCAGATGAGTTTTGGGTACTTGTTTGGAAAGTTCTCTGGGTAACATGACATGCCTGTTAAAAAATACAGTGAAATGTTAGTGCTCTAAGTGAATAATATGCCTTTCCTACAATTATGGTCACTTTATACATGCATCTTCAGGATACTTAAAATTTGAGTTCTTTGCCCTTAAAGTTCTTTAAAGCAACCCTGTTACATTACCATTAGCATCAACCTTAAAGACTACTCTCTACTACCTTTAATTCTGATCTTGATGGCCTGTGTTCAAATTAGAGATTAGAATATGCAGTCCAAAAGTAGAAGGCATTTTATTTATGATTAACTTTTTTCCCTAATAGAGACTGCTTGCTAATTATCTCAGTCTTCTTCAGGAATAGAACCTCAAAAACTAAGTGCGACACATGGTTATCCAAGACATCCCAGCCTCCCCTGCAGCCACCTCTGGTCACATGTGACTAAATCCTGCCCAACAGGATATAAACAGAAATTATGCAACTTATGGAAAGTATCCTCGAAAGAAAAGAACATGCCCAATTCTTTTTTCTCCTTCCTGTTAGTTATGAAGCAGATTAGTATGATCAGGGAGCTAGAGAAGCCATCTAAGACCACAGAAGTCATTATAAATTAGGAATGGTCCCTGATTTTAAGAAGTGTCATACTAGCCCCAGGTAGCAGGGGTGGGGGAATCTAGCTTGTTACAGTTAATTTGGGTTTTCTATTACTCTATAGATCTGTAGTAGACACAAGTCCTTGTACATAACTCCAGAAGTTGCTTTATACTTTGTTCAAAATTAAAAGCAAAAAAACACTAAATGCACATATACATGTACCTGCTACCTAAAACACAGACATTCAGTTTTCCAATAAGTTACTGGCCTATATCCAAAACTTTAATCCATTTTTAAGGAAGGCATGCAATATTCTTCAATGTCAAATCATCAAGAATAGGTACAACTGGAGCTTTGAAAAATTCTTAGAAAACAAATATGCACCCCCACCGACTTATTTAATTACAATTGAAAGGATCTTTATAAAAATCAAAATTCCCAGGCTCATTTTTAATCACTTCCAGCAGCAGCAGTTTTATACTATCATCCATTACCACGAACCAAATTTTTTTACCAGTATTGGATATATGACTGCGAATTTGTTGGGTGTAAGAAAGGAGCAGTCTGGTCACAGGAAAACTGAACCCATAACCCATAATAAGCACTGAACTGTCATCAACTTAAGTTCTAGTCTGTGAGTGGTTGGTTAAGTACCAATTTCCTATAATCTGCATAACAAAATCAAGCCTTAGAACAGTGGTGTTACGTTCCTTGCTGGCCACAAGGCCACCAAGTCAAATTATGCTTACTATCATAGTTGGTAAAAATTTTACCAATTCCAGTGAACTACATGATGATTCTTAGCAATACTTACCAGCTAGCTCATTGACTCTTGAAATACTGCTTTAACATCTACTTTTAAGAGTCTGCAAATAGCCTGTTACCTTATTTCTACCTTCTACATAATTGTTGATTAGTCTCAAGAGAAATGTAAAATGCAAACTAGCTTTTGTACTCATATTATGTATGCCGTACAAAATGAACCAATGCATGTCTAGATATAAGTCATATACCCTACCTTTTCCATAAACCATGGAGACAGGCTAACTTCATCAGGATTTGATTACGAGGGAAAAATGTGTAAGTAGCTTCAAACTCAGATGGGAAGTCTACCTGTATTTTTTTCTGCATGGATATAACTCCTCTATATATTTCTAACTACATGTAAGGAGAATTGTTACCAAAAATCTAACATTTATTTCAGTACCAAGGGCTTATCATGGAGGGTGAAGAGGAGGTAAAAAAAAAAAAAAAAAAAGGCCATAACAATACAAACAACAAAAGAGCTACTAAGATAACACCGCAAGATCCAATTAAATTTCCCTTCTCTGGACATTACTGTCCTGTTTGATAAAGGCAAGTGGCTTGGTCAAGAAAGACCAGGGTTAATTAATATTGGACCAGATATTAATTAGATTAATACTGGATTAGACAGTAATGATTAAAATATATCATTTCAGATATGACAGGGTTTTCTTCTATTCATTACTACACACAAACCACTTAGTCAATTAGGCTAAAATCTTGATAGCATAGACTAGTTTACTTCGTGCTCATCAATGATTATGCTAGTATACTTAAACTAAAAAACGGAAGGAACTACTGCCAGGAAAAGTCCTGAAAAGTACTACTCGGAGCCAGACATGTTTCACAATTAATATTCTCCCACATTTTTAGAAAGATTGTGGTTTACATTCTGTCCCTTATTGGATAACGCCTGCTGGACAATGCAGGTATTACTAACCTGCAAAGCTGCCCAGAGAAATCCTCCGTTTTTCTCCAGAGAAAGATTTACAAGATACTAAGAAAGAATTACAAGATACTAAGGGGAGGGAAAAAAGAGGCCACCCACTGTTATATCCTTTCTAACTCAAATAGCATTCTTCGAAATGTAACGTAAAAGGATAAGAGGCAGAAAATAAGATCACTATTTGGCCCCTCCTACAAGTTGCTAGTTTCCCAGAATGCAGCGTCCTAGTCACCACCCAGGAGAACTGGGTGGCGCTGGTCTTTGAAGCCACACCCCAGCTAAGTCTCCCGCACACGTTAAGGCTAATGTTAAGTGTTTCTTCCCTCACACAATCCAATTTTTTTGCTAATCTTACACATTTAGCAACTATGCTCTAGTGCATCACATAATGCTGCACAAACCAGAAATCCCTCAAAGCCAAAAATTTTGCCGATACACATTAGCAGAAAAAAATGCCCCAAATCCATTCGAGTTCTCAATTTTGTCTCACAAGGAAGCCCCGTTAATAATAACCCAAGAGGATTAACACGCACCAGCCCCTGCCGAAGTCGCCATACCCAGCACACATTTCGAATCCCAAGGAAGCTCATTTTAGGGGGACTCCCCCACAAGCTACTTTTTAGTGCCATTAACTTCAAATGCGAGAAGAAAAGAAGTGTTTCTCTGGCGACGTTACCTGAGCAAAATTACCCTTCCGACAGCCCTTCGCCCGCTGTGACTGGGAGGGGGACGTTTGCCTAAATGCGAACTAGGCATAAGTTCTTAGGAACCGCTGCGATTCGGTCTCTTGGCGTTGCACTTCAGCTACGCCTGGTCTGCTCAGGCCCTCGGCCCCTTCCCCTTAAGGCAACAATTCTGCACCAGAAACGGCCCCATCCCCGCCCCAGCCTCGTCCTCCTCACAGACAGGAACAAAGGGCGGAAGCCGGCCGCGCCGGCCCACCAGACGAGGAGTGCAAAGCTCCCGCCCGGGCGGCCCGACCCCGACACAATCGCCATTCCCGGCCGGCCCTCGGGCTCGACTCTGACCCTACCTCCGGCCCCCGGCCCCGAGCTCCGACCCAAACCTCAGCCCGACGCGCTTCGACCCCGATTCCCGGTCCTGGCCCCTGGTACCCTCCCCCAGGCCCAAGTTCCACCTCGGGCTCGGCCGGGGCCGCGGCTGAGTTAGGCCGTCCGGTGCGCTCACCGGTACTCGTAGTGCTCATCGAAGTACTTGTCCGAGTAGTAGATCTGCTTATGGGCCATCTTGCGGGAGGGCGGTGGGCAGCACAGGACTGGAGCGACGAGGCGCGAAGAACGGGCGCAGGCGAGCAACACGTCCCAGTCAGGTTAAGGCAACGACTCGACTGAGACCAACCGATCGTAAGCCAAACGAGTCCGGTTTGAATCCGACAGCCCGCCGCTGATTGGACGACAGTGTTGACCAATCATCTTCCGCGCACTCTGCGGATAGGCCGGAACCGGCTCCCAGCCTATCGTCGCCGCCTCTCCGCGGCGTTCGCACCCAAGATCAGGCAATCAGAGGCCTGTTGCGAGGTCGGCCTAGGAAAGAAGTGGATGATTGGCGTGGCGTGAGGGCGGGGAGATCCCTGACGAAAAGGGGAGTGGCCAGGGAAGGGCGGAGCCGGGACGTTAAGCGCCGTAGAGCGCGTGCGCAGGGGTTTAGAAAGTTCCAGGTCCGCGGAGCCGTTGGGGCAGCGAACAGGCGGGAGGGGTAAGGTATCGCGGGGTTTGGCGGGGGCGGGGCGTAGGGGCTGTCCGACGAACGGCAGTCTGTGCGCAGCTCCGCGTCTTAAGTCAGTGAGAGTTGAGGGAGGGCAGCCCGTGGTCCTAGACTGTGGGAACCTCAGGCGTGGGAAGCGTGAGGGGAGGACTATTACCGCGGGCGCCCAAGGCCGGTTTGTGGGAGTAAGGACGCGGAAAAGCCGAAGTTGTGCCCAGACGTGAGGAAGACGTCCAGATCTCACCGCGGCGATACGCGCCGCCAGGATGAGTGGGACGTTCCGGAACTTCGCCACGGAGTGCTGCGTAGATGGCGGTGGGGCCATAGCCCAGAGACCAATGTTAGGTGAAAACTGTCTTCCCATGCCGTTTGCGCACTCCGACAACTGTAGATATGCGTGTTTGCGTGCATATGGGAAAATAAAAAGATTACTAAAATAATGATGTTTAGTAGAGGACAACGGGATTAAAAGTGGTTAGCAAAAATTCCTTTGGCTTCTTAGTATTGAATCCTAGTTTAAAATACAGGTACGTGTAGGGAATTCCCTGGCGGTTCAGTGGTTAGGACTGGGCGCTTTCACTGCCGTGGACGTGGGTTTGATCCCTGGTCGGGGAACTAAGATCCGGCATGACTCAGCCAAAAAAAGAAAAGATGTGAATAACCCGTTAAGGGAGATGGGTAAGGAAGTCACTAACTTTTTGGTGGAACCTGGGAAAGAAAAGCTTACTAAGAGGTATATTTTTACGGAGACCTTTGTGAAAAATCTCAAACACAGAAAAGTAGAATAGTATAATCACCTTCCATATACCAGTTGCTCAGCTTCAGCCATTAACGTTTGGTCCATCTTGTTTCATCTATTCCCCCTTTTAACTAGAATATTTTTAAAGAGATCCCAAATATAATGTTATTTCACTCTGAGATAATACTTCTGTGTATGTCTCTGTACACGGTATACGATCTCAAGGAAAATTTTTAAAATACTTAGCGCCGTGTCATTCCTACACTTAGGATTCCTCGTTATTCTCTGATAGTTGTTTTCTATTTGGTATCTCCGTCTTTCCTTCATCTGCTTCCCCTTGCTTGTCTTCCTCTACTGGCTCAAGAAGCCAGAGAAAGACTGAAGAGTCCTATATCAATTAACTTACAGCGGTAATTAAAAGTCCAACTCTGGTATTGGCAGCATAAGTTTGTGAATAGGAAAAAACAGAACTGTATACTTAAGGGTGAACCGTATGTACGGTATATGAATATTTCAACTAAAAAAAAATTAAAAATAAAGCTCTAGCCCCAAATGGCTTTACAGAAAAGTTTTACCAAGAGTTTATTTCTTAATTATAAACTCTTCTAGAGCAGAAGAGTTTATTCTATTAGGCAAGAATAATGTTGATTCAAAAAATCAACATGAGAAAGGAAAGTACCTGTACTTTTCACTCAAATAGATACATGTAAAAATCCTAAATAAAATGCTGGCCAGGGCTTCCCTGGTGGCGCAGTGGTTGAGAGTCCGCCTGTCTATGCAGGGGACACGGGTTCGTGCCCCGGTCCGGGAGGATCCCACGTGCCGCGGAGCAGCTGGGCCCGTGAGCCATGGCCGCTGAGCCTGCGCGTCCGGAGCCTGCGCTCCGCAACGGGAGAGGCCACAACAGTGAGAGGTTTTTTTTCCGCATACGGAAAAAGAAAAAAAAAATGCCGGCCAACTGAATCCAATTGTGTTTTTTAAAAGGATGATATACTATCTTCAAATGCAAGGATAGTTTAATATTAGAAAATCTGTTAATGTAATTCATCACATTAACAGTGTAAGTGAGAAAAAAATCCTCTCAATGGAAGCAGAAGAAAACATTTGCTAAAATTCACCACTCTTTTATAATACAAACTCTTTGTAAACCCACCACTCACCAGTGATAACGCTCTTAGTAATTAGGAGTAGGAGGAAACTTCGTTAACCTTGTAAAGGTATCTATAAAAAACATAATTCTTTTGAGGAAACATTGAGAGCATTCTCTTTAAAATGTTCTATTATCTGCAATTATATTGAACAATGTACAGAAGTCAGCCATCACAATTAAGAGAAGTTTAAGGCAAATTATTTGGAAAGAGAAATAAAACTCATTTGCAACTGATGTAATTATATGTCTAAGATTAATATCCAAAGTCTGTTGCATTCCTACATAGAAGAAACAACTAGAAAACCTATTCAAAAAGAAAGTATTAGCATCAAATTCACCTACCTAGGAATAAGCCTAACAGGATATACAAAGTGCTGATATGCAAAATTATGAAATTTTGAGAGACATAAATGAAGACTTGAATAAATGGACAAATATACTATGTTCATGCTTAGGAAGACTCAATATGGTTAAGATATAAATTATCTCCAAATTGATTGTCAGGTTAGTCTAATTCCAATAAAAATACCACATTCAAAGGACTTACTTGACTATAAATAATATGGATGAGAAAAGGGCCAAGAATAGCAAAGACACTTTAATGGATTCTAGTAGATTGTGATTTATTAAGAACCTATAGTAATTAAGACAGTGTAGCAGTGGCTTATAAAAATTAAGATAACTTGATAGACAAACTGACTTTGGGATGTAATAACCAGCCCAGTATAATGTTCACTGCAGTTTTGTTGAAGTTCTAGATACTCTGTCATTTTGAGGATGTGTGTACTCTTTTCATTACTAATTTGCTAAATTTTTATCATAAATACACACTGTAGTTCACCACATACTTTAAAAGTTTTTCTTTTTTACATTTGATTATTTTTTGGAATTATGACTATAAGTTATAACTACTATAAGAGATTAAAGGATATTAGTAATTGCAGTCTTAAGGAAGAGTCAAATAGCAATATTATTGAAAACTAAATAGTTGAAATAAAATATTCAGTAGGTAAACTGAAAGCATTGTGGATACTAATGAACAAATCAGTGAGCCTAGAACACAGGGTTGAGCAACAGTCCCAGAAACCATCAGTTAGAGGTAGAGACGAAAAAGTAAAAAGACCTGGAGGCTAAAGGGAGAAGTGACAACATTCCATACAAGAGTCCCATTTGATACAAGGGAGAGAATAAACAGGAGAGGAAATACTATACAAATATAATGACTGAATTTCCCAGTTTTAAGGAAAGATTAAAAAGACTTCAGGTTGAAAGGGTTTATAGAATGCCAGAGAGAGATTATAGTGCAATTTAAGAACATCAAAGAGAAAGGAAGTTCTAAAAGCTTTCAGGGAGAAGTTGCCAATCACACCTACAAAGCAAGAATAGACAATAACAATCTCAAAAGCAACACTGGATTCAAGAAGGAAATGTATTACTGTTCACAAAGTGTTGAAACAAGGAGTAGAATAAATTCAAGACAATTTAAAATATATTGGAAATAAAGTAAGTAACTTCGTACATTTATTGTTGTCTAAAAAAGCAAAGTCTGAATTTACCTAATCATATTGTTACTATTCTTATTGAAATATTTTGTCATTTTTTCATAGGTGAAAAACTGGGTTCTGCTTAAGATTTTTGTCATTTATTACTATGGAATCTTTTAAAGGTTGCCAAAGGATGTGAATGGATGAAGCTGTGAAAGAAAACAGCTTTTAAGAGCAATGTTTCTCAAATTAGGTTCCACAGATGGGAAGGATCCTCAAGTTCCCTGCCAGGCTGTTTAAACTTTGCGTTTTAAGTCCATGGACAAATTAATTCTACATCATCTATATGACTTGCGGGCCTCTCACTGTTGTGGCCTCTCCCGTTGCGGAGCACAGGCTCCGGACGCGCAGGCTCAGCGGCCATGGCTCACGGGCCGTGGGATCTTCCTGGACCGGGGCACGAACCCGCGTCCCCTGCATCGGCAGGCGGATTCTCAACCACTGCGCCACCAGGGAATCCCTATATGACTTCTTAATTTCAGAGCCCAAGCACGTTTTTTGTTCCTATTAGTCTTCTTTTAATTGAGTGGACCAATGAGAAACTAACAGAGTTAGAATATGTCAAAGGAAAACAAAACGTTCACTATAGGAAGGTTTTTGCAGTTGTTAGAATAAATAAAGGATTTGTCTTTTGTTCCTGATCACAAATTCCTGAACGGTTGGGGTGGGTGCGGGGCAGGGGGAGGCTCCCGTTACCAACACCACCAAGCAATTCTCTGACACCATCTGGGTATTCTGCAATTCATCTCAGTGCTGACACGGTCTACCTGGAGATAGCATCAGATCCCATAGGTTAAGGCTCAGTCGTACAAGACTGCCCCCAGCCCCACCACACACACACTTCAGACACCAGTCGCAAGCCCAGTTTTGTTACCTGTGCTTCTGATCGACCGAATACAAATTGGAGGTTCCTACGACCCCCTGCAACTCAGGATGCCAATTGCAAGTCCAGATTGTCACCTGAACTTCTGACCAACCAGCTATATGGATCAGAGGTTCCCACAACTCCCTCCTCAGGTTTAATTAATTTGCTAGAGTGGCTCACAGAACTCAGAGAAACATCTTACTTCCTCCAGCCTCTCTCCCCTCCCCGAAGGTCAGGAGGTGGGACTGAAATTTCCAACACTCTACTCAGGTGTTTGGTTACACTGATAGCCAGCCCCCATTCTTATGTGCATTCCGAAAGTCACCTCATTAACGTAGGAGGACACCTTTATTGCTTTCTGGTCTTTGTAAATTACTAGCATTTTAGGAGCTCTGTGCCAGAAACAGGGTCAAAGACCAAATATGTATTGTTTTTATAAATCACAATATCACAATGTGAAGTATCAAAAAGACCAATGGGATTGGTAAATCATGCTGGCCTCAAAAAAACCTGTCTTTAAGACTATCATAGTGTGTTGACCATGATGATTGGTTTCAGCAAAACATCTATCACATTAAAGTCAATTTAATTTGTATCGAAACAAGTTAGTTTAGCTTGTATTTGACATTTTGATGTCTTTGTTTAAAAGGTATAAGCCATATTCTATTTTTGTATATTTAGGTATATAACATTATAATAAAAATATGTGGTTTTTTTTCCCCTAGTGTAATGGATATAAAGTTTACACTGGTGATTGATTGGAGAGATTTACGTCCCTTCAAAAGTGATCTGTACACTTCTTACGTTTGAAAATCTCTGCTAGAACGTGGGGATATCTCCCTCTGGTCGGCTGTGAGCCACAGCTCCTGGGATGCCCTTTACCTCGTGGTCTTGATGCTGAAAACTGAACTTCTGTGCACCGGTGCTTAATCAAATCTCAGAGATGGAGTTTGGGGTGAAGTAGAAAAGAATACCTGCATTGCTTTGCCAGGCAAAGGGGGACACAGCGGGCTTGTGCCCTGAAAAACTGTATGTCCCAACCCGGGAAGATTAGTGAGGAGTTTTATAGCAATGGCTCAAGGGCAGTGTTGCTGATAAGGATCAGGGTGTGTGCAGAGCCTGCACTCCTTTAATGTGGCCTCAGGTGGTCTCCTGATGAGCTTCTTTGGTTCCTTTGATCTGGCCTCAGGTGGTTTCCTCCCTTGTCTTTGCATCCCCTCCCTTCCCTGATTAGCAACTGTTCTAATCTGTCCTTTGGGACTCAGGGAAGGTAGTGGAGGTTGGAGTCTATTTCCTACAAATAAGAAACGGGGAAACTGAAAGGCTTCCGTGCCGGGAGCCCCATAGGGTCCTGCTCATTTTACTCTCTGTGGACAGAGGCTCCTGGAGCTCCGCTGCGTACAGACTACTAGGCTGTGTGCAAGGCACTAACTGCATCCTGTGTTACCTCATGCAAATCTTCCCTCGAAACAGAAAAATTTCACACGAAGTCCTCACAATCAGAGAGTTTTAGAAGAATGCAAACACTTGAGGGCTGAGGAGTCACCTCAGTTAAATAGATTTTCCTACTAGTTCCCAGCTGAAACATTGCACAGTTGGAAGCGGTTTTGATTCGGAGGAGGGGAGGAGGAGGGAAGAAATTCTTTTCACCTGGAGAGGAGGGAAAAATGCCCCAGGTAAACTTCATGGAGAAAGTGATTGCTGCTTCCAGAGGGAGGGGTGGGGATTTGCCAAACAGGAAGAATATTCTGGACAAACGTTCCCCTCGGAAAATACAAAAAGACCTAATAATCCTGGGGCCATGAACAACAGACCTTGGTCATGGTGCTGTGAAGGCCTTTAAACGGAGGAGGAGGAGGACTGGGGTAATTGTTCTTTTTATCTGAGCTTTGCAAGGTGCTGGGCAGTGCAGAGAGCTGCAGAGCTGTGCCTCCGGAAATCCATGACCTGGATGTAGTGATGTCCCCATTTCTGAATCTGTTAAATATTCCAGGAAGTCATCTTGGTATGCCAAGTCATATGCAGAAAGTTTTTCTTTATCTTGTTCTGATAGTTTGGTAAAATGTGTGACAATTTTCCACACAAGTTACTTACTAATTACAAAGGGGAAAATCCTACTTACAAAGAGGAGAAACTGCACACCTTATCCAAGTGATCAAAGGCACATCACCCATAAGAGCAGATGGAAATCACATGCCTTCAGATGTGGGACCACCACCACTTAAGCCAAAAATATGCAACCTAAATCTACCAGTGAGGAAACATCAAATGGAAATGGAGGAGTAGTCTTTAAAATAAATGAACAGCGGTATTAAAAATTGTTAATATGAAAGACAAAGGTTGAGGAACAGTTCCAGATTAAAGGAGGCCAAAGGGATATGACAACTAAATGCAATATGTGATCCTGTACCAGGAAAAAGAAAAAAGGCTACAAAAGACGTTTTTGAGACATTTAAAGGATGGTAGATCATATAAAGTGTCAAAGTTAAATTTTCTGAATTTTATAAGTATACTGTGGTTAGGTAAATAATGTCCTCATTCTTAAGAAATACATACTTCAGTATTAAGGATAAAGGAGCATGTCTGCAACCTACTCTCAAATGGTTCAAAATTAGACATGTACAGGGCTTCCCTGGTGGTCCAGTGGTTAAGACTCCGTGCTTCCACTGCAGGGGTCTCAGGCTCAATCCCTGGTCAGGAAAGTTCCTCATGCTGTGAGGTACAGCCAAAAAAAAAAAGGCATGTACTGTTTTACTATATATATCTACATATCTTACATACTATATATATTTTTTATATATAAAACACTCTAAGTATATACACACAAATACAGTAATTTCCTCAGAATGAGGACATTCTTTAATGTGTCTGTGAGTGTATGGAGAAAGAAAGACAGAGAGAGAAAATGATAAATGTGATGGAATGTGAAAAATTGTGAATTGAGGTAATTTTTTTTTAAATGTGATTTGGGGGTAAAGGTTATATGGGAGTGTTTTGTATTACTCTTGCAATTTTCCTGTAAATTTGAAGTTATTCCAAAGTGAAACATTTTTAAAAATCAGCATGGATTATAAATTTAAGCATTGTTTTATAAAAAACAACAGTTACTATATGTGCCCCTAGAAGTTCCTAAGTCAAAACTAGCATAGATTTTGGAGATTTAACATGGAAGCACTTGGCTAGTGGACCCCAGACAGGTTCTGGGTCTGTAGGCCTTGTATTCTGAACTCAATGGGAGCTGAAAAATTCTGCTGCACTTCTTCTCCATTTCTGGTTTGTTTGTTTTTTTTCATTGGCTGCTCAGCATGTGGGATATTAGTTCCCCGACCAGGAATGGAACCCATGTCCCCTGCACTGGAAACATGGAGTCTTAACCATTGAAACGTCAGGGAAGTCCCACCTCTCTGTTTTTATACTTGAAGGTAGAGCTCACAAAATCTCCCTGCTTCCTCAGAATACTTTAAGAAGAAATGAGGAGGCCACAGGACAGAATGGTCTCAAGACCCCTCTGTGGACCCTTAGTGACCCCCCCAATGCCCTTTCCCTCAACTGGTGCTCTGACCCTGCCAGCAAATGCCCAAGGGAGCTGCCAGAAGTGCCTAACCCATGCCAGATTAAGGGAGCATCAATGACCGTGAATGTCAACTCCATGTCCCCCAAGCTGCTTGGGTCTACAGCCCACACCCATCCATGGGACATACCGACATGGGGAATGTGATTTTCCCCATAACTGGTTCTGATCACTAGCTCAGGGCCAACTGTATTATTGCTCATGGCCCCAGGATTATTAATTTTTTTTTAGTTTTTTGAGAGGTATGTTGGTCCAGAATTTCCTTCCCGTTTGGCAAATTCCCACTACTCCCTCTACTCCAAGTGAAATCAGTACAGTCCCTCCTTTCTGTTTCCATAGATCTTTCTACTTTCCCCCACTAGCCCTGTCACAGACATCTTTCATTTGCACTGTAGAACCTAGGACCCTAACCCTCAACTGCCTGAAGAGCACATGGCCCCATATGAACAAGCTGTCATCTCTCCTGGAGTCTGGATGTTGAGAGGGACTGAACACAGCTGAAGCAAGTCATGCAGTGGCAGTTGTCCCCAGGTTGTGGGCTGGGTGTCCTTCCCCAAGCCCCCGGGCTGTCCCTCTCCTGCTCTCTGATCCTGTGAGTGACCTGGGGGTAATTTCACTTTTATAGATTTAGGGTCCAAACAATCATAATGACTTAAAAAAAAAAAAAAAAAAAAAGGCTTTCAGCAGAAGTGGGTTATAGGCCTGTGGGACGTTGGAAGTGTTAGCTGCCTGAGGGAGGGCTGTGTCAGCAGCTCCTGTTCTGTGACAGGCAGTGCACGGCGCAGAGCTGGCCTGTGGCTCCCTGAGGCTCCAGGTCTCCTGACAGAGCTCGAGACCCCATAAAAGGAGAAGGGAACTGCCAAGATCACAGGGTTCCATGATTGTTTTGGACTCAGGAGCTGATTTAAAATGAGAAAAGAATGCCACGAATCTCAGTTCCCCTATGAGGCAGGAGACAAATCTCAGGGTCTTTCCTTGACATCCTGAAAGCATCCCTGAAGCTTTGGCTCTGAGATCTCTGCAAAACCAAACCTCAGAGATGGATTTTACAGGTTCCTGAACTAGATTGCCAGTTGAATTCACCATCTCACCAGGTTTCTTCCTTGAAATTACGGCATTAATTTGGAAAGGATGGGTTCCCAAAATTGGTATTGGTGTCATCGGCGCAAGTTGGAAGACTCAGAGGACCCCAAGTCCTCTTAAGTATCCCCTTCCCCTATGCTTCCCTAGCTCGACAAAGCTGCGTCTCCTGTAGAAAAACATTATCCTCCTGCTCTAAGCTTCCCAGGATTCATACTTAACCTGCCCGGGGTGTGGGTGCATTGTGTTGTGTGTGCGATTGGGTGTGGTATATGGTGTGTAGGTGGGGTGTGTGTGACTGAACCAGAGTAAGAAAGAAGAGGAATTGCAGGAGTTTACTAATTTATACTTGAGGAAAGAAATTTTCTGAGCGTGGGAGGCTAAGAAGGGCAAAACCTAATTTTGGATAGGACGACATCGCTTCTGTGGATGTCCTTTCCAGAAGTTCTGCATTCAAGGTGCTGGCTTGCAGCTGGCTACAATTTCAACAGTTTCCTGGGTTGGCTAACACAACCTAGACCAAATCCTGGCTCAAACAAAGGAACACTATAGGGCCAGAAATCTTGGCATAAAATACATAGGAAGAAATTTAAAATGTCAGAATAGAGGCCTACAGATATGGACCTATTGTGGGGACAGAGCTCCCCTATGATCATGGACCCCAGGGCCCCAAGCTTCCATCCTGACTTGGGCTCCAGCTGATTCACCTGGCCATAAGGCAGTTGTATCCAGGAACACTTGTTGGTTTGCAAACTGGTCCCCTTACACAGAGGGCAAGGAAAGACCAAAGAAAGAGGCAGAACATTCCAAATTGGTAGGTAATAATAGTAATAATCAAGGGAACTTACATAGGAGTCTGTCTTGGGTGGCCGCAGACCAGTAGACCTTCACACCTGCCCACAAGACTCTTAAGAGTTTATAAAGAGGCCCTACCTGGGTTCAGTCACATATTCAGTCCAGACGGTCTCAACAACACATTGCTCTCTCAAGACTATGTCTCTGAAACAGTTCCAGCTGTGGGAATGGTGGATGGAGTGTACATTCCAAGGACAAGGGAATGGCTAAGGAAGCTCTGATTGCCAGGATCCTGCTCTCATATCAGCTAGAGGTCATGTCCTCTCGATGACCTCCTCCAACAACACTGAAGCATTACAGAAAGGTGGTCAGTACTAAATTGGACCTGGCAAGTCCGTGAAAACACAAGGAAGCTTCTGGAAGACATGGGATTGCACTGTTCCCCTCCTAGAATGCCTGTGTTTCCACTCTTTCATCTCTCTCCACCTGAACATATGAAGCATATGGCCCTGTGACTGACTCACTGAGAATTACAAATGAAAAATGAAGGAGTTTGGTGTAATAATATGGCTGCATTTAAGAGAAATACACATTTGAGGCACTGCGTCCTTTTTAGGTGGCTTTGATGGACAACAGAGAAGGAAAAATGTCTTCCTAGTAGGCGTTGTTTGAGTAGAGCACCTCAATGTCCACTTCGCCTGCAAACCAAGATGGCCTGAGCTTCAGATCTGGGCCTATTCCTCGTAAAAAGGAAAATGAGTTAAGAGCCCAAATGAGGTTAAAGGCTTTCTTCAGCTGATGGGCACCCAGTGAGCACCCCCCCACCCCCCAACTGGAGAAGGGTCAACATTTTTATAGGACAGGAGAAAGTTGAGTACACATCCTTGCAGTTTTAACATAGGCAGCATTTTCTATTTTAACCAAAGCTTGGGTGGGGGGTGGTTTCCTATTTTCATGCCCTTTGTTTGGAGTTGTTGGTACAATCCTGATAACCATTTACCAGTTACTGCTTTTGCTAGCCTTGTGGTCCACTGGATAGTCTAAGTTCATGGCACAAGGAAGTCAGGTAGTCAAAAAGAAAGAAAGCAGGCAAAGGGAGAAGGCAAGTGGGGAGTGGGACTCCTCTATCATGCTTGTTTCAGTCCTTACATGGGTCCTGTCATCTGTCAGGTACTTGGAAGGACAGAACTTGTAGGTCTGTAGGCAACAGGACTCAGGGCAGGGACATGAGACTATGCTGCTTGAAGAGGCCCAGAACCTAAGAATACAATGCTCAGTTTGAATGCTAACCAAAGGGCCCTTTCTATAGGAGAGACTCTTAACAATTAGGGGGTCTGGATGAACAATTATTAAAAGATTCTTCTTCTCCCTTGGACCCCAAAACATGAACTTCTATTGATACAACTCACTTGGCCATAATCAAGGGTCCAATTTGCCAGCAAGATAATCCAATGTGTAGCCTCAACTGGGTACCATATCTTACTCTGGATGTGATCTCGGAAAGGCAGCAGTGAGCGGTGGCATGAAGTGAGATCTTAATTCCCTGAACAAGAATTGAACCTGGGTAGCCTGGATGAAAACCAGGAATCCTAGCCACTAGACCACCAGAGGCTAGAGGTCAGAAGCAAAGTTCCCTTGGCTCTTACCCCCCTTGAAAGCAAGAATGTTTCAAGGAGGCAAAAACTGTAAAAACAGGTACAAAGTTTATTATTAGAGACACAGCATAACATGTGGGAGAGCACACAGAGAAGCAATTTGTTTACTTAGGACAGAAGCAAGGCAGAAATACACACGTGGAGAGAAAGCGTGTGCGTGTCCTCTCTAATGAGGAGGAGTGCAGTGAAGAGGTGATTTAAATCCCTTGTACAGGACAGTTACCTTTCACCAATTATCTTGTTTCTTTCTTCACACCTCACTGGTCCTAGGACCCTCCCCAGGATGCATGCACAACTTTTTGCTAAGATGGATCCCACTGAAGAGGCCTGTGGGTGCATGTCCACACTTATTATGGGGTGGTGCCCCCTCCCTTTTTAACCCCCAAGGAGCCTTCTTGGGCGTATGCAGACAGGGAAGCTTTCCTTGGACTCAGGAGTGGTCATCTTATCTCTTTACTTCAGCAGAGCTCAGCTTCTGCCACTTGCTTTGTCCTTGGAGTGTCTGGGTGAGAACAAAGCTTCAATTCTACTCCACTTGACAAACACCAGCTGTCCAGCCCAGGGGCCCATCTTTCTCCTACATCAGATGCAGTTGCTAAATGTCATTTTGGGTTGTGATCCATTGGGGAGCAGGTGAGTGTGTTGGTGGCATTTGCAGAATGTTAGTCAGAGGCCTCTTGGTTAGGCAGAGATCTGTATGGAAAGATGGGTCTATATGTGTGCTGGCAAGACAAGGCATCTCCCACTTCAGTCCTCACTCCAGGTGATTCTTGGTCTGCAATCTATGGGACTTTGTCCCCCTGACCACAAGAAGGGTTGGTAATGCATATTAGAATGACAACATCTTTTCTCTCAGGAAAGTGAATCTTGAGATGAGAGGCAATTAGAATGGCAGCAAACTTAGGTGACAGCATAGGAATTCTTGTTACTAAGAGCTTTGGGGTTGCTTTGGTTTCTGTCTCTCTTGGCTGATTGTCTAGATTGACCAATAATTAATTATCTGAGTCACCAACACCGTTCCAGCAAATGCCATTTATGCTGAAGTTAGGTCAAATTTGCTGCCGTACTAATGTAATTGCTACTTTGTTTTCATTATATTAAAGTTAATCATTTGTGTGGTAGTCTAAACACACAGACTGCGTATAACATGAGTGCAAGATCAGGGACTTACTTATTTTTGTCTCTCTGTTGCCGAAATTCGGCCTCTGTACACGGGTGCTGGATTAAATCTCGGAAACAGAGTTTTGGGTGAAGTATTATAGAAAGAAATAGCTTTGCCAGGAAAAGGGGGCCAGACGGGGCTAATGCCCTCAAGACTATATGCCCCGCCCTGGAGGGGGTAGTGAGGAGTCTTTTAGTGCTCAAGGAGCAGGGGGTGATCAGCTCATGGGCATTCTTCTGATTGGTTGGTGGTGAGGCAATTGGGAGTCAGCATCATCAACCTTCTGGTTCTAACAGGTCTGGGGTCTACCTGCTTGTGGGCAGCATACAGTTAACTTCTCCCACCAGGTGGGGGTTTTAGTATCTGCAAAACAGCTCAAAGCACATGGATTAGAATATTATCTACAGTCCTTGAGGTAGAACTAAAAGTCCTTGACTTTGTTTAATGGCTAAAGTATTATTATTTTGTCTTGCTTGACTGTTTTCCTTTCTTTCTGCATTTTCTCACTTCTCTGATTAAAATTTTTCCTTGGCTAAAGTTTTTCTACAAAAGGCAGGCAAAGGACATGGCTGGGGGTGTATTCTGGGAAGGCCTCATAGGATTCTGCTCAGTTACGTCTCCAGGGTCAACACAATGCCTGGTTTGTAGCAGGTACTGAGTATCTCCTGTTTTTATTTTGCCTCATCACTGGCGAATTCATGTATCTATTATTTAAACACTTACCTCCATCCCCATCTGTACTTTTCCTTCTAATGCTACTTGTGATCAGAAATGGCCACATGAATCTAAGCAAGAATAGTCAGTGTGCCCTGTGGAAGGTTTTGAAGGATTCTGATGAGGTTAAGTACAAGGTTTTCATGCTATTTATTTTCACTGTCCAGAACTTTTACTCTGAGTTTCTACCAGCATGCTGCTTAGTTGGGATTTGCAAGACTAGAACCTTCTGGGAGGGTGGAGAATTGCTAGGGCTGCTCTAGAAGTGGAGAGAGCTGGTTGGTGCCTGGATGTGTTGTACTGAGTAGCTGGGTGGGAGAGGTGCCCTGTCGGGAGGACAGCCATCTCCTTGAAGCGAACCTTGAAGATCAGTGCCCTTTTCCCAGGTAGTATCAATGGAAAATCAATTGTCCAAGAGTCGTGGAAGCAGGTGGGCAGCCTTTGATATCAGACGAGGGCCTTCCTTGATCCCAGGCAATGTTCATTGTTTTATAGTTACAGTTCTTGGTGCTTTTCTGGTAGCAGCTGTAGCATTTAGAGATAGTCCAGAATGAGCTGGTCCAAAACTTGATTCTGGTAACCAGGAAAAAGAGAAAGTAGGAACTATTTATAAAGATAACAACCTAATTCCTATTTGTAATCATTATATAGTATTTTAAATTACATATCTTTTAAAATCTATTTGCACTTAGGCAATGCTTTTACCTAAATCCATTTTTTGTGTATTTTAGAGTCCACTGCTATATATTAATATTCCAATGCAACTGGCATTATTTTGTGCTGTAGTTACATTTAATAAATTAGTTATTGCTAGCTTAGTTATACTTTATTTTTATTTATTTATTTGGCTGCATCGAGTCTTAGTTGTGGCATGTGGGCTCCTCGTTGCAGCACACAGGCTCTCTAGTTGTGGTGCACGGGCTCCAGAGTCCGCAGGCTTAGTTGCCTGCGGCATGTGGGATCTTAGTTCCCTGACCAGTGATCAAACCCTCATCCCCTGCATTGGAAGGTGGATTCCTAACCACTGGACCACCAAGGAAGTCCCCAGGTATGCTTTAATATTTACTTTTTCTGAGTGTCCAATGAAGCTTTACTTCTATAAACACCTACCAGGATATTGCCAAATTGAAGAATGTCAGCAAGGGTGTGGGAACAGCACTGTCACAGGCAGCTTCGAGTCTAGCTTGTGGGTCCAGGGTTTGTGCAAGAGACAGGGATAGCCAAACCTGCCAAGTGGCTCATTGTCTGTCTGCCAGAGAAACAGGCTCAAGGACAGGCAAACGTGAGGTTGGCCTCTTCAAGTCCAAGTGAAGCCCAAGTTCTGCAGAGAAGACCAACGTGTGCTATTTTATACGTGACGTTGACTTGGGAAACAGGCTATTATTTTCAGGACATCAAGTCAGGGAGGCACTTTTCTGTGTACTTAATTTCAGATCCTCAGGACCCATGGGTATTTTCCATAGAGAAGGATGTCGGGAAGGGAGCTCTCCAGGGGCATGGCTGGGATGGTAGATGTCTTTTGGGGGAGGGGTTTATGAAAGTTATGCTCTGAAGATCAAGGGTGACCGAGGGCTTCCCTGGTGGCGCAGTGGTTGAGAGTCCGCCTGCCAATGCAGGAGACACGGGTTCGTGCCCTGGTCTGGGAGGATCCCACATGCCGCGGAGCAACTAGGCCCGTGAGCCATGGCCGCTAGGCCTGCGCGTCTGGAGCCTGTGCTCCGCAACGGGAGAGGCCACAACAGTGAGAGGCCCGCATACCGCAAAAAAAAAAAAAAAAAAAGGGTGACCGAGACTCAACCCTAGTGTGTACCAGAACCATTGGAGGATGTGTTACAAATGCAGGTTCCTGGGACCCCTCCCAGGGATTCTGATGCAGTAGAGCCCAGGAACCTGTATTCTTAAAAAGCTCTTCTGTGATTTGGGGATGTGAGTGTTCACTGGATCACACTGTAAGAAATGCCGTGGGTGTAAACTAAGGCAGTGACTTTATAGATTTGTACTCAAGACTTTGTCTAGCAAGTCTCTTGTTGGCCTTGGAATATGATCAACAGTCAGTAGGGGAGGGACACGGGAGAGGCAGTTCCTTCTGCAAGGTCAACAGTCAACATAGACTGGAAAAGCTTACAAGCTGCTTCTGTGCCCTCTCCCAACCTGCTGGCTCTTCATGATTTCAGAGGGCAGGTGGACAGCCTGACGAGGGTGAGAGCGAGGTCAGGAAAGAGCAGGGAGGGTGATGTTTATCCAGTTCACTACCCGATGTCCTCTGTGGCCCTTGGCCTCATGTCTCTCTTTGCCAGCCATCTCCTCGCCTACTGGATGATACAAACAACAGTCAGAAATATTTTGCTGGCCTCTAATACATTTTCAGCACACATATGATAGAGATCACAGCTCTTCTGCACACTTTGGGCGGTCTCAGATTGCACATGGTTGCTTTTTAATTCACTATATAGAGATTTTAAATTTATCTTTTGAAAAGTTTGATGGTTTCAGCGAGTCATTCTGATAAACATAAACAGAAAGCCAACTAATCCCTTTCCAACTTAGAGAACTTTGATAACCTAGTCAATGTCCTTGGTGTAATTACTTCTCCTGACAGTAGTTTTCCCTTCAGTTTCAAGAAGAAGAAATGCTGAAGAATATTTTTTTCAAAAATTAAATGGGGGCTTCCCTGGTGGCGCAGTGGTTGAGAATCCGCCTGCTGATGCAGGGGTCACGGGTTCGTGCCCCGGTCTGGGAAGATCCCACATGCCGCGGAGCGGCTGGGCCCGTGAGCCATGGCCGCTGAGGCTGCGCGTCCGGAGCCTGTGCTCCGCAACGGGAGAGGCCAACAGTGAGAGGCCCACGTACCACAAAAAATATATATATATATATATATATATATATATATATATATATATATATTAAATGGGAAAAATGCAATATTTTGAGTTCTTATCAGGAAGATATAATGTAAAAGAAACACAGGAATAAACTTATTTTAGGAATCTAAGTAACTTCGAGTGGGAAGTTTCAAACCCTACCAGCAATGAGTCATGCATGCAGTGTTTGTAACACATTATTTCTGCAGTGACATTTAAAATTAAAAACACTACCTGACAAATGCAATATGATCCTTTTTTTTAAACAATATGGTGCATATATATTTTAAGTACTAAGGCAAATACAAATGAATATACTAAGAGAGGTTAATTCTGCTAATTCAAATAACTTTTCACAGAGTATTAAAGGATAATCTGCAAGTTTAATTCTGTTTTCAGAGGAAGCTTTTATATTAAAATATTTTAGTGTCATTTAAGTTACTTTTCACAGTCATTCCAGAAGGTAATTCTAGATAAGTATATAACCCAGTTAGAGGGTGACCAGAGCTGAGGGGTTGCCCAGGATGGAGACTTTCAATGCTAAAACAAGGACAACTCCAGGCAAACTGGGAGAGTTGATTACCTTACACCCAGGTGGGAGGCTGGGATGGTGCTGGGCTCCCAATTCCTTTGTGGACATCTGTTGCCTTCCCGATGCCAGAGGCCTGCCATGGGGGAAACATTGCGAGTAAGACCAAGGCATTATTCACACGGAGCTTCCAGCTTCCATTCTACTGAGCGGTCAGACAGTTAGTTAAACACAGAAACAGCATGATTCCAGGTAGAGACAGATGGAGGAAAACCAAGCTGGTGATGTGACCAATGGACAGATGGTGGGTGTGCACTGATTTAGAACAGGTCCCCAGAAAAGACCCCACTGAAGAGTGGTCTTTGAGCAAACACCTGCTTAATGGATAGGGGACAGTGCAGGCTTGGGGGGATGGGCTGTGGGGGGGGGAGCCAAGTACCAGAACTAGCAAGAAGTACATGGCTCAGGGCCATGGGGCTTGGAAAGGAGTTTGGGCTTTATTTTAGATACAGTGGGAAACCATTGTTGGGTGGCCTGGTGGGGGTGTTTTTTGCGGTACGCAGGCCTCTCACTGCTGTGGCCTCTCCCGTTGCGGAGCACAGGCTCCGGACATGCAGGCTCAGCGGCCATGGCTCATGGGATCTTCCCGGACTGGGGCTCGAACTCGTGTCCCCTGCATTGGCAGGTGGACTCTCAACCACTGCGCCACCAGGGAAGCCCCTGTAGTGGTAGCTCACGGGCTTAGTTGCTCCGCGGCATGTGGAATCTTCCCGGATCAGGGCTCGAAACTTTAAAGTCCCCTGCATTGGCAGGCAGATTCTTAACCACTGTGCCACCAGGGAAACCCGGTTTGTGTTTTATATGTCTGTTTTCCTCACATGGGTTCTCCGGACGGCTAAGGACACAGACAATTTCAGGGCACACCACGTTGCTGGGACAGACCCACAGTAACCCACAGAAAATTTATGTTCTTAAACAAAAATGTTGTAGGCCTTCTATACTAACACAAAGAAAAGCCTACTCTTCATAGGAAGGTATTTCCAGTTCTTGAGAAAGAGATATTTAAGTGACGTCCTCGGGTGGTTTAAGGAAAGTCTGCTCAGAGATAGGTGACATTGAACTAAACCAACAACACTCTCCCTCCAAAGCTTTATATAAAATGTGTTTGGGATGAAATCTTGATCATGTCACCTTCTCCCTGCATCCTCTGCAATTCTGGGAACAGTCACAAGAGGGTTTGCTGCTTCTCATGTTTATAAGCAGTGGCTTCAGAGATATCCATTTCTTCCTTTTCTCCTTTTTCCCTTCCTTCCTTCTCTCTCTCCCTTGAAACCTCCCTCCCGGCTCCCTCCCTGTGTTCCTTCCTCTCTCCCTTCCTTCCTTCCTGCCCTCCCTCCCTCCCTTCCTGCTGTAGGTTTGTAGGCAGTGTGTACTAAGTAACTGTTAACAACCGGCTCTGGGGGTGGAGGAAGCCCTAGCAGCATTTGTCCCCATTTCCTCGGTGTAAATCCTCCCCCAGTACCAGATTTCAAGCTCCAACTGTTTAGCAACAAGCTCACAGGATTCCTAATAACTAACATCGGGTCAGTTGCAGCACGTGGCTGGTTGTAGGGTGCAGGGAGCGGGCTGGGGCTCAGGGAGAAGACAGGGGCTCAGGGAGAAGACTGGCCAGTCTCAGGACCAGGTAGCTGGAAAAACGTTATCTTTAAATGTGGGCTTTTCTCATTAGTAACTTTTAAAGTAACAGAACAAAACAAAACAAAAAGCTAACAGACAGCAGGAAAGGTAGAAAACAAGAGAATACCTTTTATTAATCCCAGTGTTAAAGATACTTACTGGGGGGACTTCCCTGGTGGTCCAGTGGCTAAGACTCTGTGCTCCCAATGCAGGGAGCCGGGGTTCAATCCCTGGTCAGGGAACAAAATCCCACATGCATACAGCAATTAGGAGTTCACATACTGCAGCTAAAGATTCTGCGTGCAGTAACTAAAGATCTCGCACGTGACAACAGAAATCCTGCATGCCACAACTAAGACCCGGCACAGCCTAAATAAATTAATTTTAAAAAAAAAAAACCTTACTGGAAATTCCCTGGCGGTCCAGTGGTTAGCACTCCACGCTTTCACTGCATGGGTTCAATCCCTGGTCAGGGAACTAGGATCCTGCAAGCCTCAAGTTGCAGCCAAAAAAATTCATTCTAAGAAATGAGACTTGTCCTGCTGAAACCACACAACTCAGATGGGAATTGAATCCATGAGCCAGGACTCGAACCAAGCCAAACCCAGATTGGGACTTGAAACCACAGGCTGGAACTCAAACCCAGCCAGAACCCACTGTCTTTTAATTGAGATCACACACCTGGTCTCAGGACTTAATGAAGCTCAGGTTCTTTTTGTCTCATAACAGAAAGAATTCAGTGAGAGACAAAGTGATAGCTAAGAAGTGGATTTATTTAGAGAGAAACACACTCCACAGACAGAGTATGGGCTCTCTTAAAAGGTGAGAGGCCCCAAAATATTGCGTGGTTAGTTTTTTTTTTTTTAATATTTATATATTTATTTGGCTGCATTGGGTCTTAGTTGCAGCACACGGGATCTTCATTGCTGCATGCGGGATCTTTCGTTGTAGCATGAGAACTCTTAGCTGTGGCATGCATGTGGGATCTAGTTCCCTGACCAGGGATCAAACCCAGGCCCCCTGCATTGGGACCACAGAGTCTTAGCCGTTGGACAACCAGGGAGGTCCCACGTGGTTAGTTTTTATGTGCTGGGTAATTTCATAGGCTAATGAGTGGGGGGATTATTCCAAGTATTTGGGGGAAAGGGGTGGAGATTTTCCGGATTGGGCTACTGCCCACTTTTTGACCTTTTATGGTTGACCTCAGAAGTGTCATGGTGCTTGTTTGTGTGTCATTTAGCATGCTGATGTATTACAATGAGTGTATAATGAGGCTCAAGGTCTACTGGAAGTCGAATCTTCCGCCATCTTGGACCTAGTTGGTTCTAACCAGTTTATGTCTATCCTCAAGGGCTATGTCATTCTTTCAAAGGTTGTGCCCTGCCCCCTTCCCTCCTGTTTCACTTCCTAGGAGTAAACACTACTGTAAACCTCTATCGTGGGCACTTAATATGGACCTCTAATGAAGTACGACACTGTTTTAATTTGTCATAATTATGTCAGGGGAACAACTGACCAAAACCCCCCACCCTGGCCAGGCCCAATAGTAACCACTTGCATGAGTTATCTTACAACAGGAGGTCCTGGTAAGGAATGTGGAACTAATGAGCTAATAACACAAATTGAAAGAATTCAGGAAAGGTTAAAAGGAGAGAGGAGACGCCAGTCCATATGTTCTACCAACCTCCCAGAATCCTTTTCACTGGAATCCATCTTGGCTGAGTGATACCCACGCCACCAGGAAGGACTCTGAGTCAGAATGAGTGGCCAGGGACAACCTGGAAACTAACCCCATTACTGTAAAATTCAAGAATGTGAGCCAAGAGGCAGAGCAGTTCTCCTGGTTTCCCTTACCCTGCTGCTGCCCCTTCCCAATAAAGTCTCTTGTTTTGTCAGCATGTGTGTCTCCTCGGACAATTCATTTCTGAGTGTCAAACAAGAGCCCCCTCTCGGGCCGTGAAAGGGATCCTCCTTCCTGTAACAGTTAGGCTTATTTCAGACTTTGTGTTGGTGGTTCAATAGGTAGCTGAAGCCAGAGAAGAAATTTAAGAATGGAATGTCTGTTTAACTTTGATATATTACATATATTTGTCATTGCCAAATAAAGATAATGTCTTCAGTATGCTGGTGAAAAGGAAAATATTTTAATTCTTTGATTTTCCAATGACTTTGACCCTGTAAACTGGTGCATGTGAAATTTAAAATTTAAAAAAAATGAAAATGAAGGGAAGAACACTGGAACAAAAGGAAAAAGTTATTTTCATGTGTCACAAAATACCATACCTCTTTTGAAAGTGGAAGTCAGCCCTTGGTGGGACCTCACAGTATGACCCAGCGTAATAAAATAGTCAAACAAATAGAGAGGGTGGGGCAGACTGACTTCAGAATGAATGGTTCAGAGCACAGGTTCCATGGGTGTGGCCCACAGCAGAAGCAGCACCTGGGAACCTGTTAGAAATGCATATCCTCAGGCTCACCCCAGACTTGTTGGATCAAAAACTCTGGGGTGGACCCATCAACAAGTGTTTGAACAAACTCTGGGCGAGTCTGAGAATTACAGGGTCTCAGGGAATTTTTTTTTTCTCTTTCTCAGCTGCAACTTTTATTATCTCCTCTAGGCTGGCCTGAGACCTTATGTTTTGAAAGGGGGGCTCTTCCTCTACCTATTCTTTTTATATATGTATATAAAATTTCATTGTGAAATAAACCTTAGATGCAAAAGATAATATTTACTGTATGTGTAAAATTAAAAGAAGAATGATAAAATCAACACTCACACTCCTAATGCTCAATTGAGGAACTAGAATATTATTGGTAGTCAGAGTTTCCTGATGCATCTTGAAGCAGTTGCTTTTTGAGGTAGTGGGTATTGGGCAGTAAGGCTCTATTTTTTTTTTTTTCTTAATGTCTCTTCTTTTTTTTATTGCTTCAGACTCCAGTATGAGTTAGACTTAAACCATTTCAAGGAAGAAACATAACTTTAATTTAATGTATAACTTCTAATTTGTGTTCTCATTTATAGTGTCCTCATCCTCAGTGATGTTCTATATGAGACAGTTCCTTAAAAATTATCTTTGTAAGCTTCAGAGTCTACACTGTTGGTTAATTTCAAGGTCAAAACATATTAGTTTTAATTATCCATTGGCTTCCAATTTTTCTTGAAATTCATAATATCTTCATTAAAATTCAATGATTCAGTCCTTTTTTTAAATAAAAATGTCTGGTACTTAGGCAAAGACTGATTAAACTAGCTATATAGGCATTAAAAGTTAATACCTTTTTATTTTTACCCACATATCAGTAGTTACCATGGTTACTGAGAAGAGTCCAGGTAGTGCCAACTTGCAGATGTGTTAATATGCTTTCCCTGGCTCAGTTTCTCAGTTACTACAACATTACAGTAACTAGTTTTCAGAGAAGGCTTTTTTTTTTTCTTTCCTAGATTAATTTGGGGAATTTATTATCTCTTATTTCATACCCTTGATTCAACCAACTCACTATGCACAAAAGCATTGTTATAGCTGCAGTGGGGCCGACCAAGGTGACCGACACAGACAACTTACAATGATACCCCTTCTCTCCTCTCTGTCTATATGTTTATTTCTTTTTTATCAGTAACCATCTCATATCAATAATGAGGGCTTCCCTGGTGGTGCAGTGGTTGAGAGTCCGCCTGCCGATGCAGTGGACACGGGTTTGTGCCCCGGTCTGGGAAGATCCCACATGCCGTGGAGCAGCTGGGCCCGTGAGCCATGGCCGCTGAGCCTGCGCGTCCAGAGCCTGTACTCCGCAAAGGGAGAGGCCACAACAGTGAGAGGCCCGTGTACCACAAAAAAAAATAAATAATAATAATAATGAGATAGGATCACATTCTCCAGATCCTTATGATCTTGGGGTGGGGTGGGGGGCAGGTATCTTTATTACAAGTAACAACCAAATTCTTTTGGTTGCAAGCAACACAAACCAACTAGAGAAATGGGTGTTTCATGCAACTCAGGGATCAGGATGCAGTTGGAACCAACGAATTGAATGCTTCAGAATTTTGTCTTCTTGTTGTTTCATCTGATTCTTTGTTGTTGTAGCAAAATGTACATGCCATAAAATTTACCATTTTAACCATTTTAATTGTACCGTTTTGTGGCACTAAGTATATGCGTATTGTTGTGCAACCCCACCACCATCCATCTCCAGAACTTTTTCATCATTCCAAAGTGAAACTCTATGTGCATTAAGTTCCCTATTTCCCTCTCCCCCAGCCCCTGGTAACCACTATTCTGCATTCAATCTCTGTGAATTTGACTGCTCTAAGTACCTTACATAAGTGGAATCATACAATATTTATCCTTCTGTGATTGGCTTATTTCACTTAGCATAATATCCTCAAGGTTCATTCATGTTGTAGCATGTATTAGAATTTTCTCACTTTTCCAGGCTGAATAATATTCTATTGGGTTGATATACCATATTTTGTTTATCTAGTTCTTCCATTGATGAACACATGGGTTATTTCCACCTTTTGGCTATTGTGAATAATATTGCAATGAACATGGGTGTACAAATATCAGAGTCTCCACTTTCAATTCCTTTGGGTATATACCCAGAAGTGTAATTTCTGGATCATAGGGTAATTCTATATTTAATTTTATGAGGAATCACCATACTGTTTTCCAGAGCAGCTACATCATTCTACATTCCCACTCTCAGTGCACAAGAATTTTAAATTTTCCCACTTGCCAACACTTTGTTATTTTCTGTCTATCAAGTAGCCATCCTAATGGGAGTAAAATGGTGTCTCACTGTGGTTTTGATTTGCATTCCCCTGATGATTACTGACATTGAGCATCTTTTCACGTGCTTATTGTATATCTTCTTTGGAGATGTCTATTCAAGTCATTTGTCCATTTTTCAATTGAATTGTTAGCTTTTATTGTTGTTGAGTTGTGGGAGTTCTCTATATATTCTGGATATTAATCCCATATCAGATATATCATTTGCAAATATTTTCTCTCATTCCATCATTGCATTTTCACTCTGTTATTGTGTGCTTTGATGCACAAAAGTTTTTAATTTTGATAAAGTCCCGTTTATCTGTTTTTTCTTTTGTTGCCTGTGCTTTTGGTGTCATATACAAAAACTACTGCCAAAACCAATGTCATGAAGTTTTAGTCTATGTTTTCTTCTAAGAGTTTTATAGTTTTAACACTTACATTTAAGAGTTTAATACATTTTGAGTTAATTTTTGTATATGGATGTTGGGGCTCAGGGCCGACCACTCCAAAATATGTCTCAATGGCATATTGATCATTTTGAGTTAGAGTTACTCAAGAAATGGCTGATGTAAGAGGGACACTTTGACCCTCTTCTCTGTCTGGGAAAGGTGCATACTTGCATCTGAAGGTAAAAGGACACCCCCGTCACCAGAGATACAGAATTTGGGCCAAGAAGCCTGTATAAACAAACTTTGTTATTTCTTTAATTTACTAGCCCAAGCCCAAACTCTGTTTAGATTCCTCACTAACTAAGCACCCAAAGCCCAAGTTTCTTTGTTCCATTAATTCCTCACAGATTTATTGTTTCTTTGTCTAAAAAGTATAAAATTGCCTGCTTTGGCTGCTTATTAGGTCCTGTTTCTATAAAACCTCTGTGTACACGAGTTAAAATTTTTTTCTTTTCCTCCTGTTAATCTGTCTTGTGGCCAGCCACAAGAACTCAAGAAGGATAGAGGGGGAAATTTCCCCCTCCCCTATATGGGGTAAAGTAAAGGTCCAACTTCTTTTTTTTTTGCATATGGATATGCAGTTTTCCTAATACCTTTTGTTGAAAAGACTGTCTTTTCCTGTGATTCTTGTCTTCTTTGAAGACAAGCTTCCTCTGCATTTTAGGTCCACATGACAGAAAACATGGCTCCTGAGGGTACATATTATGGATCTAGTCAATCAGAGACTGCCATTTTTTTCTTGTTCCAGTTCCAAATAATGATACCTTAATGGACCACTTATCGACTAATAGCCAGACAGTTGAGGTCACTTGACTACTGGGGACTCACTGCTTCATTAATTCGACAAATATTTCTGAAGCACTAGCCAGGTGTTCTAGGCACAGAGATACAGTAGTGAACAAAGCAATGTCCCTGTGCTCAGGGAGTTTTCATTCTAATAATCATGGGAATGGAAGAAAGGGTAGCTTTAAAGAGTAGGGGTTGGAAAGGCAACCCCATAGATACTCACTGCAACATGTCAATAACTACCTATACCTAACAATATGCCACTCATATATATGCCAAGAATCTTTAGTAGAAACTGTCATATTCTAATTTTGAATTTCTTTTAAAAAGAGCACTTTTCAGATAAATTAATCCAGATTATATTTTAATTATCAAAAGTTACATAAACACCATTTCTAAGTGAGAAAGACAACTTTTACAAGGCAGAATATAATTAAGTTTTAATGAAAGTGCAAGTGAAATGATTGGGGACCACAGAACCATTCATTTTGAGAGAAATTAATTTTGGTTGGAGAAAAGTCACAAAAATGAGAGCATTTCAATAGGACTCTGGGTGATTTGCGGGACTCTGAAAGGCAAGGAGGAACAGGAGACAGTTCCTGCTGGAGAGAATCCTTTGAACAGAGAGAGGGCTGGAGACTTGGAAGTGGGTGGTGTGTTTGGTACGCTTGTGTCTGCCCCATGCACTATGCACACATATGTCTGAGATATCCTTGAAGTATCTCCAGGATGGCTCAGTAGGAAATCCCAGGGAATACTGCTCTCCCTGGAGAAGTGGTGTTCTTATGAGCCTAGTGTGTTTTGGAGGGATGGGTACATGTCAGATGGTGTAGAATTATACATTCAGCATGAGGGCTTTGCATTAAGACCTGGGTGAGAACTTTGGTTACATCACTATATGTGACCTTAGGTGAGTAATTTTTCTGAATCTTAGTTTCCTCATCTGTGAAATGTACATTAGAATCAATCTCCTAAAGTTCCAGGGAGGTGTTACATTTTTTTCTTTAAAATTACTGATCATTTATATTGCTCCAAAATAAGGAATTGGGCAGGACTTGGCCATCCCTGCTCTAGTCAATGTCAGTTGGGGCACTCACTTGGTTGACACTGCGGGCTTGGCTGTTGGATGGTAGCTCCGCTGGAGCTTGTCTGGGGCTTGGGTTCCTCTCCATATGGGCCTCCACATTGCTACTTGGGCTTCCTTATACCATGTGGCTGGATTCCAGGAGGACAGTTTTTCTCTCTTCCTGATTCCCCCCACTCCAGGCCATCCTTCTTCTGTCATTCTTCTGCTCCCCCAACCCTGGCCACACAATCAATACAATTGTCTCAGAGTAGCTAGTCCCTTGGCTTTTATGAACACATCCTCCCCACTCTGAGGTCTAATCTGGCTTATTTTGATCTTAGCTTCCTGCTCTGGTTGACATCATTCTTGACTAAGTCAGTCCAGATTCTTGGTGTGTATCTTGGCTGGTGCCCAGTGTCAGCTTTTACATGTTGGATATTAGTTTGATCCCCTCGCCCATGATTCTTTGGAACTGATCTAGTATAATCTCTGGCTTGATTCAGTACACTTTCCCCTCCAGTTAATACTGTGTCTCCTGGGTCTTTGCTTCAGTCTCTTATCATGTATATAGGGGTAGGAGTTTGCAAAAACAACAACAAAACAGTGCCTTGGGCACTGAGTAGCTCTAGGGCCACCTGACCTCTCAGCTTCTTCACAACGGCTGCTCCCAGGGCCACCTACTGGAACCTTCTTCCCACCCTCAGGAGAGCAGGGGAGGGGCTTGAACCCCTGCACCGAGTCTCTGCTCCAGCACTGCTTGGCCAAGTGACCCCCAGCTAGTTACTTAACCATCTCTGAGCTTCCGTTTCCAAATCTGTATGACGGGGGAATGATAACAATACTCACCCTGAAGGGTTGTTGTGAGTCAAATCATTGCAAGTGCTGAGGCAATACCTGGCTAGAGCCAACTCAGTACCGCCACCCTCGGCCGTTATCATTCAGGTTGCTGTGTGTTGAATTTCGTCATCATCCGGGTCTTGAGGGCCCAGAGGGCCCACATTCCTCTGTCTGCCTCTCAAGAGGCTTTCAGTCATTTTCCTCCATTACTTGGTTCAGGGGATGAGAACACTTTTTTTTTTTTTTTTTTTGCGGTACGCAGGCCTCTCACTGTTGTGACCTCTCCCGTTGCGGAGCACAGGCTCCGGACGCGCAGGCTCAGCGGCCATGGCTCACGGGGCCAGCTGCTAAGCGGCATGTGGGATCTTCCCGGACCGGGGCACGAACCCGCGTCCCCTGCATCGGCAGGCGGACTCTCAACCACTGCGCCACCAGGGAAGCCCGAGAACTCTTTTTAGTGCCTGTTGGTGGAAAAAAAAAACAATGATAAAGGTCAACTGGCTTCTGAGGTTAAGATGGTTAAAGCCCCGTAGCAGATTCTGGTCCCTGGGCAGCATGTTGGTTTCCTGTGGCCGCAATAACAAGTCGCCACAAGCTTAGTGGCTTAACAAACACAAACGCTATCTCACTGTCACACAGGCGAGAATTCCTGACACAGGTCCCACAGGCTAAAATCAGGTGTTGGCCGGGCTGCTTTCCTTCCTGAGAGCTCTCGGGGAGAATCGTTTCCTTGCCTCTTCCAGCTTCTAGCGCCTGCCCATGTTCTTTGGCTCTGAGCTCCTTCCTCCATCTTCAAAGCCAGCAAAGCAAAGGTGGTCCATCTCATGTCACATCTCCCCAGCCACCTTCCATCCTCACATCCCTCTCTCTCAACTGAAGATGTTCTCCTCTTTTAAGGGCTCACGGGGCTAGATTGAGCCCACCTGAATAAGGCAGGCTACTCTCCCCATCTCAAGGTCCGTGCCCTTAATCACACTAGCCGTGTAAGATAGCAGTCACAGGCTCTGGGGATCAGGGTGTCGACATCTTCAGGGGGTGGGGAAGTGCATGTTTTGTCCTGGGACCTTCTGGACTCCAGTCTTGCCCTGGCAGGAGATGGGACCTCAGGCCAAAGCATTGAATTCGCTTTTCTCCCTTACCTTAGTTGTAAGATGATAACATTGGCTAGCGACATTAAGAGAATAAAAAAGATTGAGTCTGAGAAGGTATCTGGCCAGTGCCTGGCCCAGGTCACACACTCTACAAACGCTTCTCCGAGCTGCTCAGAATAACACACAGTAGAACCCTCTGAGAACTGTAAACACCATGCTGATCTAAGTTATTCTGGTGAACTCGGACCAGCCCAGCTTGTAGAGAAGAAATCTTGACTGAGGATATTTAAAAGGATATTTGTTTCAGAAGCAATGTGAGTTAGCTGGAAGGCAGTGAGTTCAAAAAAGATCAAGTGAATAATCTCACTTTAGAAAACTCATTAAAACTGTGTTTAAAGTAATGAATTTCAGTTCTGCATCCAGCCTGTTACCGCCACGGGTGGACAGTGCTCTTGGAGGTAGGATCCACATCGAGATCTGGTCCCGTGCTGCCTTCCTAACTGGACATGCTGATGAACTGCAATTGAAACCGTCTTCACTCCCTGCTGGTTGAGCCCCAGAAAGTTCTCTGCAGGGGACACAGACAGCTTGCCAGCAGAGCAATGCCTGGGACATCAGGCCACAGGTTCGCATGTGGCCAGGCCACATCTCTCTCATCTCCTCACTCAGCAGCCAGCTGTCTCATCTGTGGCTGATTCGGTGCAGGAGGAGGGTTGGAAAGAGTGAGGTAGTAAGCACCAGGTGCCATGGCTGCCTCGGTGGCCCTTCCTGTGTCCTCATTCTTCTCCGTGGTCCCTGATGGCAATTTGGTGCCACTGAACACTTCCAGAAATCACATGTTTTTCCCTTTGAGATTTAAAAATGAACGCACACATGCAAACACACTCACACACACGCTCACGTACACGACGCACACTTACACACCCCAAGGCCAGACCTCAGGCCCAGAGATTCTGATTTCATTGGTCTGGAGTAGAGCCTCAGTATTAATATTCTTTTAGACTAAATACATGCACAAAAACAAAAAACTGCTCCAAAACCATGAACACAGATTTGTGGCAGGTACTCCATCAAACCCAGATGACAAGTGACATTTTACATCGTTTACAAGTGATTTTCAGAATCAGATCGACAGGGTGGTATCTACTGGCCACAGAACCATAAATATTAAAAGGCAACCCTACAACTTAGAAAAATTGTTTTCGGTGTCAGTGGCCTACCAGGAGCCTGCTTGATTGGGTGCATGTAGAACTTTCTGGTGAATTGAATTTGTAATGATAAGATTTTACTGTAGTTTAGAACATGGCTGTGCCACTACCTAACATTGGCTCTGTGATGAGGTCCCCATCCTCTGTGTGGGGGGACAAGACAGTTGCATCAGGGAATCCTGCCCTCTGCCCTCTGGTGTGTTTCCCAGTGGAGGGCTTTGAGGGGTGGGAGACTGAGGAGGAGGAGCAGGCTGCCTCAGTCCCTCTGCTGGTGGCCACGCTCCGTCAAGGTGACTCTCTCCACAGGACTCCTTCCCTGGAACCACAGGACCCAGGGGTGGTCATGGCTGTACTCTCACTAACCCTTGTGAGTGTCTTTTCACAGAATCTCTTTATCAAGCCCTCCTCCAATTGCCTAGTGGATAACTTTTCATCTGCTTCCTGCTGGGACTTGACAGATACCACTGAAATGAAGGATGCGGTTGGCTTTGTCTCTGAGACACACTCCAGGATGTGTGTTGCCAGGTAGCCCCCTGCAGGCTGACAAGGGAACATACACCACAGTGCTCATGATGGTGGGGTGTGGTAGGGAGTTGGGGCAGCCAACGTGCTGATCTTGGGGAGGATGGATAATTAAAATGGGGTGGGAGCAAGCTCAGAAATACATGCTTAGAACTAACAAACCATGGTGCTGAAGGGGGAAAACCTGCGGGAGAAAGTGTTACCGAACCAAACTGGAGTCCGTTTGCCGGTGTACAGTAAAGCCTATTTATTGACACCAGCTGTGGTGAAGGAAAGTGCAGCATTTATTGCAGGGTGCCAAGCAAGGAGTCCAAGGAGCAGCTAGTGCTTTCGAGGCCCTCACAGGATCTTTGTTGCAACATGCGGGATCTTTAGTTGAGGCATGCATGCGGGATCTAGTTCCCCAACCAGGGATCGAACCCAGGCCCCCTGCATTGGGAGGGCAGTGTCTTACCCACTAGACCACCAGGGAAGTCCCTTGGGGAAGGTGTTTAAACACAGGGTGAGGGAAGGGGGTTGTGAGGTGCATGATCAGCTCGTGGACGTTCTTCTGATTGGTTGGTGGTAAGGTAATCAGGAGTCAATATCATCAGTCTTCTGGTTCCAGCGGATCTGTGGTCTATCTACGTATGTGCCTGTGAGCAGCATACAGTTAACTTCTTCCACCCGGTGGGGGTTTCAGTATCTGCAAAACAGCTCAAAGCACATGGCTCAGAATATTACCTACAGCCCTTGAGGAGGAACTAAAGGTCCTTAACTTTGTTTAATGGCTAAACTACTAATATTTTGTCTAGTTTGACTGTTTTCCTTTCTTTCTTCATTTTCTCACTTCTCTGATTAAATTTACTCTTTGGAACTCGGGGAAGGCCTAGGAGGCTAATGTTTTTCTACGGACAAGAGGCAGGCAGAGAACATGGGTTGGGGGGCTGTTCTGGGAAGGCCCCATAGGGTCCTGCTCAGTTACAAAAGCACAGAACCATTTCTGTGACCTAAAATGTGCACACACACAAAACAACACTACCAAGAGACAAGCTCATGGAAATCTAATACACAGCACCTCAAGAGGATGCCAGTGGTGAGGAGGAAGTAGGAAATGGGAGGTGCCAGGTTCTGAAGGGGAGGGCAGAATAAACAAGAGAAGCTTCTTGCACAGACTGATGCTAATTATATTTTACAAATGAAAGAGTATGATTAACTCAACTCACTTTTACCCAAGGTTAAAAAAATGCATTTTATAAGCGTAGGCTACCTTGTTACTACTCTTCTGTGGTACTCCACCAATCATGAATTATCTGAATGAGGTTCTTAAGAAACATCTCTCCCAATAATTTGATTGCCTTTGTGTTTTACAGAAGGCTTGATTTTGTGCGAAGAACCTGAAATTAATTCCTCCACTCTGTGTTATGGCAAAACACGTGTTACCATGGTTTCTTAAAACAAAATTTCAATTAGCAGATGGAGCTACTGAGAGGAAAGTATCTTACTGGTGTAGAAATTTGGAGCAGAATTAAGGCTAAAATAAACACATTTCAAAAAGTCCTACCATTTAGAATTATCATGAATTACTGCCAAGGGTATGGTGGTGTATTAATTATTGTGTGAAACATTCTTAATTTATATATATATCATGAAAATTAGCAAATTTAGTATGAACATTTAGTTAACAATATTCTTTATTTTATGAATAATATTTTTAAACTTGGAGAATGTTGGCTAGAGGTAGATGAAATATAGGAACTTATCTAGATTTCACTGTGGAGGATTATAAACTATTGAAACATTTTGAAAATGTTGAAATGAATCAATTGAGATCCTCTAAATCATCATCAGAATTTAAATTATATTAGCTTTGCAGGGTACTTGAAACACTGGGAAATTACAAGGTGTGATATAAAGTCAGGGGTTTGTTATTACTCACAATTTGTTCTCCTGGTGATAGTACCAGTTTAGACGGGGCTGCTAGCAGCTCAGAGTAAAGATTACATTTCCCAGCATCACTTGCAGCTACTTGTGGTCACATGGCTGTGTCTCTATGCAGTTAAAACCATTTCACCTTGGAGCTTTCCTTAAGATGCAGCAACTTTCATCTTTTGCCATCTTTATTCATTTCTCCTTGCTTTCTGGAATGTGGGTGCTGCTAAAGCTTCTGGGCTAGGTTTATTTATGTATAAGAGAAATCAACTTCTACTAAGGTAAACAAAAACTATCTGGAGTTTGTCACTTGAGGAGCCTAGTTCTAACTATTCCAAAGTTCTTTGTTGAGTCTCAAAAGTTTGAGACTTCAAAGGAGCAGCTGGGGTACTCGACAAGTTCTCACAAATAAATACATTTCCTATTGCAGTCCTAAGTGTCAATGGCTACACTAAAGACACCTGATTGTCACTCTATTCTGTTCTCCCATCTTCTTGTGATACCCACAATGCTCACTATGGAGGCATGGAACATGGCATGAAGAGTCCATAAGAAGCAATGAGCTTGTCTTTCATGTAGTTATGTTTGGGGTCCAAGAAGGCCTTGTGTGACTTGTCCTGCTGACCTCTGGGATCTGGGGGCCCTACTCTCCCCCTCCTCTCTGCTCTCCAGCCACACTGGCCTTTTTCTGTTCTCTCTATGCTCCAGGTCCCTCTTCCTGCAGAGGCTTTGTGTATGCTGCTCCCTCTCCCGGGAAGTCTCCTCGCAACCGTCATGTCTTTCAGGTTTCAACTCCTACATGACTTCCTCGGGGAGCCCTCACTGTTCCTCCAGGTGAGATATGGTCCCACTGTTAGGTTTGCTTTCAGGGAGGGGCTGTGTCAGTCTTTGCACCATCATTCTATTCCTGGTACTCAGCACAGGACCAGGGACTTAGTGAGTGCTCAGTGAGATGTTTGTTTGAGAAATGTGGAACAGCATCGATTACTAAAATCATCATTGTCCTTCATATTTGGAGTGTCAAGGAGCTAGATGAGGAGAAGCATGCCTTAACTATGCCATACCAGGCCTAAACTGTTCCAAGTTGTTACACTTTGTGTGTCCAATTATTATATATCTCCAGGTATACCTATATTCTTATCATGATGATCTTTATTTTATACCAGAATTCTACTACACATGAATATTGAGAGGAGTCATTGGAAATGCAGATTACTGTTGATGCAACTTAAAAAATACTCTCCCCCCCAAAAAAAAATACTCTCCCCATCCCATTTTGGTAGCACAGATGTTTCTTACTAAACTCGGTGGTAATATTAGAAATGAAACATATTTGCCAGTGTAGTGAAGAATGTTCCCCAACAATGCCTCTGAAGACCAGGCCCCTTTGCTTTTCCTTTGATTTCTGGTGTTACCATGGTGCTGGCCCCATATTAGATATGTACCAGGTATTTTTGAATCAATAGAATGACTGAAAGAATTAGGCTATAAATTCATCTCTCTATCTATCTACCATCATCATCACTGTCTTCAAAATGGATCCCCAAATAAAAGACTAGCAAGACCATAGAATCAGAGATACCTCTTACCACCTCCTAAAACTGAGTCTCTTTCCTGACTTCACCTCCCTTTCTGGCTAACATCTTACCCCTTATCTCTTCTTAGCTTTATACTCTAATGTTGCTACAAATACCCTTGTAAAGGTCATCTCTGTGCTCTGTCTTCCTGTTCTCTTCTGGGTCCAGTGCAATCTGTCACAGCTGCTCTTACTTAGGCCATCAGGAAATGCCCACACCTCTTTTTTTTTTTTTTTTGTCTACGCTGCGGGACATGTGAGACCTTAGTTCTTTGATCAGGGAACAAACCGGCGCCCCCTGCAGTGGAAGCACAGAGTCTTAACCACTGGACCACCAGGGAAGTCCCAAGAAATGCCCACACTTCTAAATCCAACCATCCACTCTCTGTTTCAATCTAACTGAGGACCATTGGACAAAGTTGGTTTCTCTCTCCCTCTTGTCCTTCTCGGTCCATTCTTTCCCCTCTCCTTAAACCCTAGCTGCTGGAGTTCTCCCCAAACTCAGGATTTGGATTGTGTTCTCTTTTCTTTCCACACTCGAGCCATGATCTTATGGCTTTAAATACCACAGATATGCTGACCATGCCCAAATTTACACGTCTAGCCCTTACTTTTTCCTTCAACTCTAGATTCCTATGTCTGACAGCTTTCTTAACATTGCCCTTGGACTTCTAATATCTTGAAGTTAGCATGTCTAAAACCAATCCCCCCCTCCCTGCCAGGCCTGCTCTGTCCACAGAGCATGTCTTCCCCATGTCACAAATGGAAACAGCATGCTTCCCGTTCACATGCCAACAATCTTCAGCTTGTCCTTGACTCCTTTTCCACGACCCACATCCAATCCATGAGCAAATCCCATCAGCTCTGCCTTCAAAATACACCCAGAATGCCACTACTCCTGGTGCTCTGTTCCTGGCTGGGTCCGAGGCACCGTGCCCTCACACCTGGACTGCTGCATCACAGTTTAACTTGCCCTCTGCCCCTGTACCTGTCTCGGTTCTCCATGCAGCAGCCAGCACCATCATAAAAGGACGTAAAAAATGTAAGTCTGTTCTGAATGCACACCTTCTCATCTTGCTCAGAGTGAATCCAGTGCTCCCTGTGGCCTCCAAGGCCCTGCATGGCCGTCCCCTACTGACCCTCTGCTTCAGGTCTTACCGCTCTCCCTCCCCTCCCTCTGGCCAGGCATCTGGTTTCTGAGCCCTTCCTTGAGCATGCAAAATGCTCCACTCAGGGACTTTGCATCTGCCATCCCCTCTGCCCTATGCTTTTCTCCTAGACTTCTATCGTAATTTCCCTCGGCTTCTCCAGAGCAGGACTCCCTCCATGGCCCCTTGCTCAGCAGGCTGTCCCTGGACACCCAGCCTGAACTCACACCTCCTACCCATTACAGCACATCCTGGTTCCACTCTTTTTTTTTTCTTTTTTTTTTTTGCGTTACGCGGGCCTCTCATTGTTGTGTCCTCTCCCGTTGCGGAGCACAGGCTCTGGACGCGCAGGCTCAGCAGCCATGGCTCACGGGCCCAGCCCCTCCATGGCATGTGGGATCTTCCCAGACTGGGGCACGAACCCGTATCCCCTGCATTAGCAGGCGGACTCTCAACCACTGTGCCACCAGGGAAGCCCTGGTTCCACTCTGATTTATGTTTCTCATCAGAACCCATCACTGCCTGGTGTACTAGACATCTTACCCACGTATCTTGTTTACCTTCACTCTCCTCCACTGCAGTGTAAGCTCTGAGAGGTCAGGGCTGTCCTTTTGTTGTGTTTCCTGCTATATCCTGATACCTGGCACAAAATGGGTGCTTGTCAAGTTTGCGTGGTCAAGCAGGCTGCTCTGGTGTGTGTAGCCTTTGAAGAGTCACAGCCACCCGAGCAGCTGCAGAAGCCTGTCCTTGCCTGCACTGGTCTATGCTGGTCTGTCCTGGTCTGCACTAGTCCGTACTGGACTCTACTGGTCTGAATTGTCTCTACGGTCTGCATAGGTCTATATGGGTCTGTGCTGGTCTACAGTGGTCTATACTGGTCTGTCCTGGTCTATACTGACCTCCACTGATCTATAGTGGTCTTCACTGGTCTGCACTGGGTGCAGTATTCCATAAGTAATAATCAAATGAGTGAATTAATACAAATGTGATAAGGGATGCTGTATAAGTGACCAGGAGCAAAAGTAAAAATGCAATATATCATCCATGCATTTGTGGCCTAGCAAATCCTTTGGGGCCCAGTCTCCCCCAGATGAAGTCACATTGGACCAGAGCAGAGAGGCAGAGGGTGTCTGTGTTGGCCAGTGGACAAGGAAGAACCGGGCTGCCTCAGCAAGAGCTGGGCCTCAGCTGCTTGTGCCTCAACTCTGAGGACACAGAGTTTTGCACAGTTCACATTGTCACACCTAAATGTCCTTTGGGATGCAAAATTCTGCTGACAAATGAAGGTTCTGCGCAATGGCTTGGGACCTCTGCCTGCCAGCCAAGATGCCACTCGGCTGCTTTCCGTCCTCTCTCAGCAAGAGTGTTCAGTTGTGTAATGCCTTGACCAGTCTATTGGGCTTGGCGTTATTTTATTGACATGAATAAAAAACTAAAAAATGAGAGTGTTCATAATCTTGAGATATCACTTTCATCTTTCATATTGGCAAGATTAGTAAGTGTGACAACACACTGTGGGGTGAGGACATGAGACGGGCACTGCCAGTGCCATGGGTTCAAGGTCTATGGAGGGCACTTGTGCAACATCTACTGACCTTACTAATCCATCTGACCAAGAGGCCTAGTTAAGTCCACTCCTAGAGCTTTCTCAGGTATACTGATGCACAAGTGAAATGACATAAATAAAAGTTCTCCATTGAAACATGGAATGGGAATATTGGAAATAACCAAAATGTCCATTAATAGGGGAATGGTTTAATAAATGATGCTACATTCATTAAATGGTATACTCTGTCTGTAATAAGAAGACTAAGGAGGACTTTTCCTTATTAATGTGGAGCTATTTCAACAAGGAAAGTGAAAATTGCAGTGGGCAGAACAGAACAGCAAATATATCATATCACCCTTTGCACTTGCACAGAATATCTCTAAAAGGATACCCAGGGTACTGGTCGTGACAGTGGCCTCAGTGGGGTGACCGGGAGGGAGGGAGACTTCTTACAGTGTACTCAGATAGGTTTCATCATAGTCTGCTTGGCTGCCAAGACAAAATAACTCAGGCTCGGTGGGTTAGACAACAGACATTTATTTCTCACAGTTTTGGAGGCTGAAGTCCAAGAGCGAGGTGCTGGCAGGGTTGGTGTTGGTGAGACAGCTGCTTTCTTGCTGTGTCCTCACATGGCATTTCCTCACAGAATGGAGAGAGAGGGCCCTGATGTCTGTTACTCTTCTGCTAAGGACACTACTGCTATCAGATTAGGGCCTCAACCTTATGACCTCATTTAACTCTAATCACCTCCTTTAAAGCCTTATCTCCTAATATAGTGACATTGGGAGTTAATGCTTCAACATATGAATTGTGAGGGAACAAAATTTAGTCCATTCCAGTCTCAGGAGTGGAATCTAATGGAAACCTTGTAGGAAATCCTTAGGGATGCTGCAAATCTACCTCCTCTCTCTGACTCTCTCTGTGTTGAAGTGTGTTATCCATACAAAGAAGTACACACGTCACATGGAGCAGTTCACAGCATCTTTGCAAACTGAACTTCCAGGCCACCAGCACCAGATAAAGAACTAGAATTTGACCAGCTCCCCAGAGACCCCAGGTCCCTTTTCAGTTAGCCCTTTCCTCAAGTCAGCATTCTCCCAACTTCTAACAGCATTGATTGTTTTTGCCTGCTATGAATCTGGTGTGTGCCTTCGGAGGGTCTCGTACCCGGGTTCAGTCAGATGCCCACTTAAGTAGAGTGACAGACTGTTACCTGGGACTGAGGGGATAACAGGGACACAGGACTTTCAGTTTTAAAACTGGGACAGTCCTGGGCAAGTGGGACTTGTTACTCACTGGAGGCTTAAGCCACTTGACTGTGTGTTCAAGTGTGAAGAAAAGAAATGCCTAAAGTCGGGAGTGAACTCTCAGACGCGCACGGTGAGCAAGTGTGTTTTTCTACCGTGTCCTACTTGTTCTACCGTCCATCTCAGCTCACTGAAATTGTGCTATCGGCTTTGATATTTGCCTGGTATGGATGAACAAATTTCCGGGAAAGCACATGTATGAGCTAATGTGTGTGTCTTAGAGGCTGGACCTGACCCCCAGTCTGGTCCCTGAACTTGAACTTGGCCTGGGAGCCACGGGGAGCTCCTACCTCAGAGCCCAGCAGCCCTGCCCCACCACGCTTGCCTCTCCCAGGGTGTTCCAGGGACGGGATTCAGGAGCTGGAACTCCTCTCCTTGCCTCCGAAATTTTCTATCCTTGGGAAAAATGGTTTCTGCTGATGAAGTGTGCCATGGGCTTCAGACTTTCATTAGGAACATTACTGTATTGTTTTGCAGACAACTTTCTTCTTTTTTCTAAAAACAGGAAGCAAATTTAGAGTAGGTCTAGTCTAGGAGAAGAATAAGGAATGTAATGAAATGGCATGAATGGTGTAAAGTAGCTTCCAAATGAGGAAGATTTGAAACAACATTTAAAAGAGAGGTAACTAGTCACAGAAAGTGAAAACTAGGGCTTCCCTGGTGGCGCAGTGGTCCAGAGTCCGCCTGCCGATGCAGGGGACGTGGGTTTGTGCCCGGGTCCGGGAAGATCCCACATGCCGTGGAGCGGCTGGGCCCGTGAGCCATGGCCGCTGAGCCTGCGCGTCTGGAGCCTGTGCTCTGCAACGGGAGAGGCCACAACAGTGAGAGGCCCGCGCAGCGCAAAAAAAAAAAAAAAAAAAAAAAAAAAAGAAAGAAAGTGAAAACTAAAGCAAGATTTTTTTTTCCCTGATGGAATCTGTCACAACTAAATTGTTTTTCGAGTTTTTATCACTGCATCATAAGGAAGTGATTCGATGTGTTTTCAACTATATTCTGAGAGAGTGTTTGGAGTATGTTAAAATAACACATTATGCTATGTGTGAATATTTGGGGAGATACACTGGGGTGCGGGTGCCTTCTGGAGATAACGCAGCCCTTCCTCAGAGCTGCCAGCAAGTGGTTAGAGAGGCTCTGGGTTGGGAGAGTTTAGACATGCAGACCGAGAGAAAATATTGGTTTAAAAAAATGGGCCGCATATATGACAAACCCACAGCTAGCATCGTTCTCAATGGTGAAAAACTGAAACCATTTCCACTAAGATCAGGAACAAGACAAGGTTGCCCACTCTCACCACTCTTATTCAACATAGTTTTGGAAGTTCTAGCCACAGCAATCAGAGAAGAAAAAGAAATAAAAGGAATCCAAATAGGAAAAGAAGAAGTAAAGCTGTCACTGTTTGCAGATGACATGATACTATACATAGAGAATCCTAAGGATGCTACCAGAAAACTACTAGAGCTAATCAATGAATTTGGTAAAGTTGCAGGATACAAAATTAATGCACAGAAATCTCTGGCATTCTTATACACTAATGATGAAAAATCTGAGAGTGAAATTAAGAAAACGCTCCCATTTACCATTGCAACAAAAAGAATAAAATATCTAGGAATAAACCTACCTAAGGAGACAAAAGACTTGTATGCAGAAAACTATAAGACACTGATGAAAGAAATGAAAGATGATACAAATAGGTGGAGAAATATACCATGTTCTTGGATTGGAAGAATCAACATTGTGAAAATGACTCTACTACCCAAAGCAATCTACCGATTCAATGCAATCCCTATCAAATTACCACTGGCATTTTTTACAGAACTAGAACAAAAAATTACACAATTTGTATGGAAACACAAAAGACCCCGAATAGCCAAAGCAATCTTGAGAACGAGAAATGGAGCTGGAGGAATTAGGCTCCCTGACTTCAGACTCTACTACAAGGCTACAGTAATCAAGACAATATGGTACTGGCACAAAAACAGAAATATAGATCAATGGAACAGGATAGAGAGCCCAGAGATAAACCCACACACATATGGTCACCTTATCTTTGATAAAGGAGGGAAGGATATACAGTGGAGAAAAGACAGCCTCTTCAATAAGTGGTGCTGGGAAAACTGGACAGCTACATGTAAAAGTATGAAATTAGAACAATCCCTAACACCACACACAAAAATAAACTCAAAATGGGTTAAAGACCTAAATGTAAGGCCAGACACTATCAAACTCTTAGAGGAAAACATAGGCAGAACACTATACGACATAAATCACAGCAAGATCCTTTTTGACCCATCTCCTAGAGAAATGGAAATAAAAACACAAATAAACAAATGGGACCTAATGAAACTTAAAAGCTTTTGCACAGCAAAGGATACCATAAACAAGACCAAAAGACAACCCTCAGAATGGGAGAAAATATTTGCAAATGAAGCAACTAACAAAGGATTTCCAAAATTTATAAGCAACTCATGCAGCTCAATAACAAAAAAACAAACAACCCAATCCAAAAATGGGCAGAAGAACTAAATAGACATTTCTCCAAAGAAGATATACAGATTGCTAACAAACACATGAAAGAATGCTCAACCTCATTAATCATTAGAGAAATGCAAATCAAAACTACAATGAGATATCATCTCACACCGGTCAGATTGGCCATCATCAAAAACTCTAGAAACAATAAATGCTGGAGAGGGTGTGGAGAAAAGGGAACCCTCTTGCACTGCTGGTGGGAATGTAAATTGATACAGCTGCTATGGAGAACAGTATGGAGGTTCCTTAAAAAACTGCAAATAGAACTACCATACGACCCAGCAATCCCACTACTGGGAATATACCCTGAGAAAACTATAATTCAGAAAGACTCATGTACCAAAATGTTCATTGCAGCTCTATTTACAATAGCCAGGACATGGAAGCAACCTAAGTGTCCATCAACAGATGAATGGATAAAGAAGATGTGGCACATATATACAATGGAATATTACTCAGCCATAAAAAGAAATGAAACTGAGTTATTTATAATGAGGTGGATGGACCTGGAGTCTGTCATACAGAGTGAAGTAAGTCAGAAGGAGAAAAACAAATACCGTATGCTAACACATATATATGGACTCTAAGGGAAAAAAAATGTCATGAAGAGATTAGTGGTAGGACGGGAATAAAACACAGACTCACTCGAGCATGGACTTGAGGATATGGGGAGGGGGAGGGGGGGCTGTGACGAAGTGGGGGAGTGGCAGGGACATATATACACTATCAAATGTAAATTAGATAGCTGGTGGGAAGCTGCTGCATAGCACAGGGAGATCACCTCTGTGCTGTGTGACCGCCTGGGGGGGTGGGATAGGGAGGGTGGGAGAGAGGGTGATGCAAGAGGGAGGAGATGTGGGAGCATGTGTGTATGTATAACTGATTTAGTTTGTTGTAGAGGGAAAACTAACACACTATTGTAAAACAATTATACTCCAATAAAGATGTTAAAAAAAAATAAAATAAAAAAAAAAAATAAATAAAATAAAAAAATGGGCCGCAATTTGAAATTCAAGGTGGGCGTGGGAGGGCTGACGAAGGCACTGCTTTGCAGTCATGCTGCTTTTCATAAGGTCCAGTCTACTAGCATGTTCCTGATTTTCCTAGGAAACCCAAGGAGGCCAGGCTAATCCCAGAGGAAGAAGGAGGCAGTGAGGTGTCCATTCAACTCAGCACTGGGAAGTTCAGAAACTAAAGCTGGAAAAAGGAAATGTCCTGTTTCTGGAAAATTTCACCTAGCTACTGTTTTTCACTGTTGTGGCCTCTCCCATTGCGGAGCACAGGCTCCGGACGCGCAGGCCTAGCGGCCATGGCTCACGGGCTTAGTTGCTCCGCGGCATGTGGGATCTTCCCGGACCAGGGAACGAACCCGTGTCTCCTGCATCGGCAGGCGGATTCTCAACCACTGCGCCACCAGGGAAGCCCTCACCTAGCTACTGTTAAAAGGAAAATCACAGGCCCCAAATGGAGTCACTTAGGCTAAGCCATGCCACCAAACCCGGGGCTTTATACCTAACCCAACAGCCATTACAGCCTGTCTCAGGAACGGAGTTTTCTGGTCAACCCCAATGAGGTAATCTGTCACATGGGCACTCTCCATGCCCCAAAGGAAGATGAGGTAATCTACCACATAGACCCCTTCCGTCCCTCACAGGTAGGTCACCTAAGCCTGAAATCGTCTTTTTTGTTTAGGACTTCCTTGTCATGCCTTTCAAAACCTTTCCTTTTCTGTAGTCCTTTGCTGCCTGATACATGAATTGTTCAATAAAGCCAGTTAGAGCTTTACCATTTACGGGATTGGATTTTGTTTAACACCACAGAGTTAGGTGAATCTGGGCGCCTGGTTGTCTTCTCATAAGTCCCGCACACCTAACCTTGGGGGGGTGGGAGAGCGGAGCCTCCCTCCTCCTCCCTCTTCCTCCCTCCCTCTCCTCCTTTCTCCTTCCCTCCCTCCCCCTCCATCCTCCCTCCCTCCCTCCCTCCCCCTCCGTCCTCCCTCCCTTACTGTGTTAGCACAAATTCGTGTGCCTGAAGCACAGTGGGAAACGTCAGAGTTTGGAGCGGAGAAAGTTTACTGCAGGGAGATGTGTGGCTCATGCCCCCACAAAACCATGAACTCCCGGGTTTCAGCAAAGCATTTTTAAAGGCCAGGTGACAGGAAGGGGGTGGCAGGGTATGTGATCAGCTCGTGCACAATTCTCTGATTGGCTGTTGGTGAGGTAACAGACGTTAACCTTATCAGACCTTAGGCACCAGTAGGTCTGGGGGATAAGTGCTCATGGTCATCAAGTAGTTAACATCTTTCATTCAGTGGGGGGTTTTCACATCTGGAAATGTGCCTCAGATACTGTTATCTAGGAACTTCAGAGAGGAGCTAAAGCAAAGGAAGGCGGGAAAGGTCTGCCCTGGGAAGGCCCCATAGGGTCCTACCCAGTTACAGTTGAACAACTACCAGGTGTTGGGCAAAAGGTATATTCAATGTGGTGAATTTTATGTGTCACCTTTATTAGGCTATGGTGCCCAGTCCACGCATCACTGTGAAGGTATTTTGTAGATGAGATTCGCATTTTTTTTTTTTTTTTTTTTTGTGGTACGCGGGCCTCTCACTGCTGTGGCCTCCCCCGTTGCAGAGCACAGGCTCCGGACGCGCAGGCTCAGCGGCCATGGCTCACGGGCCCAGCCGCTCCGCGGCATGTGGGATCCTCCCGGACCGGGGCACGAACCCGTGTCCCCTGCATCGGCAGGCGGTCTCCCAACCACTGCGCCACCAGGGAAGCCCAGAGATTCGCATTTAAATCAGTAGATTTGCATAAAGCAGATTACTTTATATTAATATAATGCGGGTGGGGCTCTTCCACTCAGCTGAAGGCTTTAAGAGCAAAGACTGACCTCCAGGGGGAAGAGGGGATTCTGACTCTGGTTGCACCATCAGCATGAGCTATTCCACCATCCTTGCACCCCGCCCTGCGGACTTCAGACTTGCCAGCCCCTGCAATCATGTGTGCCATTTCCTTAAAATAAACCTCACTTTATACACACACATTCAACGGGTTCTGTTTCTTTGGGAAACCCTAATACAATGAGTAAATTTAATTCCATTAAATAGCATCTGTTGACAACATCAGGATCATCGGGAATGATCCCTGGTCTCTGTGCCTCCTCTCAGCCAGGGAGGACAGGCATGTGACAAGGCGGTTGCAGACCAATGTGACGGGGGCATAGCAGTGACTTGATAAGAGAAGGCTTTTTAGAAAAAGTGATGATTGACGCTGGTCCTCATATAACAACACTCAATCATGATCCATACCTGCAGGTGACAGAGTGAATGAGGACTGAGGGGACACAGGGGACCGGGAGGTGAACCTGGACATGAGGGGGTCTGAGTTGGTCAGGACTGACTGAGGGTGGGGTCACAGATGTGCTGGTCAACAAAGGACGAGCTCTGGAAATGAACATCATTCCCAAGGTGAAGGACAGGATGAAAAGGTGTAGGATGGCTCTGGCAAGTCAATAGCTGTGGAGAAAGGAGAAGGTTCTGCAGGGGACTCAGGAATGGAGCTGACAGTGGACTGATGCTAAGGCTCGGGTCCCAGATGTGAGAACCAGAGTGATGGGGGATGGGGGCCACAGGTCAGGGGCGGTCACGGGCCCTGCAAAGTGAGGCACGCTTGCTGGAGCCCAGGCTGGGGTCTTTCGTTCTAGTTTAACTTTTTATCTATTATCCTTTGAGTACAGCGCTCTCTTCCCTAAATTCTTAAGAAAACTGTGGCTCTTCTAGCATTAACTCTTATACGAAGTGGGCATGGAATCCATTCTAGTGGGTTTAAGCAAAAAGAAATTCATTCTTAAGCAAAAAGAGTATCGATTGGCTTAAAGAAGTTCCTGGAGGAACCAAGGGGAACCAGAAGATGCTTAGGACTTTTATAATGGGATTCCCATGCCAGAATCAACCCTCTGTGATTCTAGAACCTCCACCAGACCTGCCCCAGGAGATGTGTTTCCCTGCGCTACTTCTCACCACTCACTTCTCCCATCTGCTCGGCTGAACTCAGGGTCCTGGCGGCAAGGAAGACTGGGAAACGCAGTCTTAGCTCTCCAGTCGCTGCAGTGAGGGAAAGCCTGCTGGTAGGAGGCTGGCTCTGAGTGAGCCCACCTGCCATGTCTCTCAGCGCCCACCCTTCAGCCACCCAGCCTCACCACACCTGTGAGGCGCTCCTGCGCTCCCCCTCTTGCTCCCGCTGGTGCGACAACCCCTCATCAAACAGAAAACTCAATCACCCAGGGAAGGGAGGGAGCGACCATCTATCCCTGGTCCCATTCCTCTTCTTCAATTTGTTCATCATCCTCAGGGACGACATGCAAACGTTAACAACTGGCTTGGCAATGGCACCAGTCAGAAAGGCCAGACAGCTGGAGAGGAGCCCCTCCAAGCCCCTCCTCCATTGGCTGGCTTATGGGGTCTCTGGGGTCTCTGTGGAGGGTGGGGGTGACCCAGGTGACAGGGAGGGAACTCGGGGCTCTGGAGAGTGGTCCAGAAGTATTCCCATGTGTTGGGCTGCACCCCGCAGGCCTACAGGACCTGTGCTTGCACACCGTCGAGACCAAAGAAAGAACCCTGAGTCAGTAACAGAGACTTCAATGATTTAAAGGATGGGGGAGCTTACATGTCCAAAACAAGTTCCTGGAGTGACACCCCACCGTGTGCAGTGGACAGCAGGCAGAACATGGTGGCAGTCTTCGCTCCCCCGGAAAGGGGAGATTCCCAGTTACAGGGGAATTGATGTCAGGTGGGCTCATTAGTTACCAGGGAAACCAGCAGAGGGCCACGCCCCTCACCGCCCTTTGATAAGAGCAATCGCTGGCTGGGGCCTGGGGCAGGTAGGTAGGAGGTCAGTCGTGAGTAGGGTGTTAGGTGAGGCAGGCACTCGTTGGGCAGGGAATGTACAGAGAGCAAGAGAAGAGTCAACCTGAGTGGCCTGACCATACACTTGTTTAGTAACCACCATGCCGTGCCCGTGCCTGCTGGCCGAGAGCCCTGCTCTGTCCTCCAGAGTGCCTTGTGCGCGACTGACTGCTCAGCCTGCCAAAGGGGTCAGAGGTGTAGGAGGTCAAAGGTGATAACAACTTTTAAAATCTGTTGTGTTATGAGGACTTCAAATAATACACAAAAGTAGAGACAACAGTATTGTAAGCCCCATGTATCCATTGCTAGCTTCAAGAGATATTAACATTCTACTGTTTTAACACTCCCCTCGTATTTTTTTTTAAACTGGAGTATTTTAAAGCAGATCCCAGAAAACATGTCATTTTACATGTGGATACTTAGGTCTACGTATCTAATGGTAATTCAAGTAATGTTTTGTCCCTGGGAAAATGCTCTCCTGAAGCTGTCTTCTGCAACCGGGCCCTGAATTCTGACCCTCCAGGCTCTGTTGCCTCTTGGAGACAAGGAAGCCACTTGAGCTGGTATGCATTCAGGGTATTAGGCTGTAGGCAGAGTTCTGAGGGAGGCACAGAGGGCCAAGGCCTGCTGCCACACAGCAAGGAAAGTGCAGCAGGAGAATCACACAAAGGGGCCGTAGGCCCTGCCCTGGGGCCCACGGTTCCAGAGAGCAGACCTGAACTGCCTGCTCTGACCTTCCTGGACATGCACACTTCACCTTGCTCACACCCACACTCTGGATAGGGGAAGGCATGATGCAAGGGGGTGGGAAGAGCTGTTAGGAGCCACATGGGCTCCTTCTAACTGTCTTGGAGTCAGCCGAGGCCACCACCCTGTCCCTGGTTCTGTTTTATCTCTACACCCCCCCCCACACACGCACACAAGCGCTGCAAACGCCTGCTCAACAGAGTCCTGTCTTAGCAAAAGAGGCACCTTACGTTATACTTGCAAAGTAGATTAATACTGTGTCACATGTGCGTTACCCAGTGTCCTTGACCAGCACTCCCTGCAGACTGTTTCAAGGAGGAATTCTAGAAAAACTAAAAGGAAGAATCTTAAGAGAAACGTAGCTTCCTGCCAAATACAGCAGAAATATGTGCCATTAAAGCACAGAAAACTTTGTTCCTAATTCCAAGCCACCTTCTTTATCTCCACTGGTTATAAGTTCTCATTTTCTTTACAATATAAATTGTAATACTCCATAGACCTAGTGATTTAGTTATCATCAGAGAACTGTTTCTATAAATTTGTACAATTTTGCCCGTTTTTGTGTCTAGATGCTCCAGGATTTATTTATTCTGGGAAAAGTCTCTTGATACCATCATATTGAAGTACAATTTTTTAAAATAAATTTATTTATTTTTGGCTGCGTTGGGTCTTCGTTGCTGCATGCGGGCTTTCTCTAGTTGTGGCAAGAGTGTACTTTTTGTTGTGATGTGTGGGCTTCTCATTTCAGTGGCTTCTCTTGTTGTGGAGCATGGGCTCTAGGAGTGCAGGCTTCAGTAGTTGTAGCTCGCAGGCTCTAGAGCGCAGGCTCAGTAGTTGTGGAGCACGGGCTTAGCTGCCCCGTGGCATGTGGGATCTTCCTGGACCAGGGCTCAAACCCATGTCCCCTGCATTGGCAGGAAGATTCTTAATCACTGCGCCACCAGGGAAGCCCCTGAAGTACAATTTTGATGTCACGAATTTTGTGTTCTCATTGTGGTGGACATACCTGCAGACCTTCCTCCTGGAAATGGAACTGAGCTCATTCCAGGTAACACTGGGCAGGGGGTGTCAATCACATGCCCCATTTTCCTCACCTCGGGTGCACCCTGAGGCCTGGGCTCTACTAGTTGAGTTCCTTTTAGGAAGTGAAATGGCTATTTGGAGAGAGAGGGTTTTGCTTTTCCCTCTGGATGTCATTTCTTTTAAACAATATCAGCCGAGACTTGCCCCTGGCCATTTTTGCCCTCAAGTGGTGAGAGCTTGCCTGAGATGGATGTTACAGAGAAAACAGCAGACCCAAAGATGGAGGAGACAGGTCCTGGTGACCCCATGTTAAGCCTTGGGTCCAGCCATGCCTGGACCCAGATCCACGCCTAAAGTTGTCCACTATATGAGCCAGTGAGTCACTTCCAGTTTTCCTTTACTTAAGCTAGTTGTCTTTTTCTTTTTAAACATAAAAAAAGTTTTTAAAAACTGTGGTAAGATACACATAACCTAAAATTTACCATCTTAATAATTTTTAAGTGTACAGTTTAGTGACACTAAGTACATTCTCATTATTGTGCAACCATCACCACCATCCATCTCCAGAACTTTCTCATCTTCCCAAACTGAAACTCCATCCTCATTAAATACTAACTCCCACCCGTTCTCACCCCAGCCCCTGGCACCCACCAGTATACTTTCTGTCTTTTTGAATTTGAATATTCTAGAAACCTCATATGAATGGAATCAGTGTTTGTTTGTCCTTTCGTGACTGGCTTATTTCATTTAGCATAATATCCTTAAGATTGACCCATGTTGTCAGATTCGATTCCATTTTAAGGCTGAATAACATTCCATTGTATGGTTGGACCACATTTTCTTTATCCATGTATCCACTGATGAACACTTGGGTTGCTTCCACTTTTTGGCTATTGTGAATAATGTGCTATGGCAATGAGTGCATTTGAACTTTTTAAGATAATTGTAGATTCACATACAGTTGTGAAAAATAATACAGAGAGATCCCATGTACCCTTTACCCAGTTTCCCCAGTGGTAACATCTTTCAGTACTGTAGTACATCCACAACAAGGATATTGACACAGATATAATCCACAGGTCTTATTCAGAATTCCTGTTTTACACATACTCATTTGTGTGCAACTGTGTGTGTATGTGAGTGTGTGTGTGTCGTCCTGTGCAGTTTTATCACATGTGCAGGTCTATGTATCCACCACAGTCAACATAAAATAGCACATGAAACATTGATTGACCAGCTTAAACTGGTTTTGCCTCCTTAAAGCAGGTTGTTGATTAATCAAACCTGGAGTTATTTTACAGAGACAGCACTGCACATATGCAAGACAGGAGCCCATGTCTCCCAAATGACCCCGGAACCAAGAATGTGGAGCATAAAGAATAGAAATGTTGCCACTGGAGCCTTTTGTGAAGTGAGAAGTCCTTCAGTGAGGAAAACCTGGCTTCCAGCAGCATGTGTAGCTTATACTAATATGAGACTAGCCAGTCAGCTTCCAAGCTTGAAATTCCCCCACCCCCTTAAATTTCGCCCTGAACCCTGGATGCAGGAGACAGATTTGAGAGCCTAGCCTCCTGTCTCCTTGCTGGTTGACCTCACAATAAATCTCTTTCTTTTCTCAAAAGCTGGTGCCATAGTATCGTCTTCTATGTGTGTCAGGCAGCCAGCCCTTGCCTGGTAACAAAGGTATCAACCAGTTCCATCGCCACAAGGATCTCTAGTGTTGTCATGTTACACACCTCCCCTGTCTGTCTCTCTCACCTCTCCATCCTTAATGCGTGGCAACTGCTAATCTGTTCTTCACTTCTGTAAGTTTGCCATTTCAAGAATGTTATGTAAATGGTATCATGTGGTATGTAACCTTTCAAGACTGGCTTTTTCATTTAGCACAATTCTCTAGAGATTCATCCAAGTTGTTGCTTGCATTAGTAGTTCATTTTTTTAAAGTTACTGAGTAGATTCTATGGTAAATCACACACGCAACAGTTTAAGAACACCCAGGATCTTTCCAATTTTGGCTATTACTAATGACACTGCTATAAATATTAGTATGCAGGTTTTGATGTGAACACGAGTTTTCATTTATCTGAGATAAATGCCCGAGAATACAAAATTATGGGTCATATGGTAATTGCATGTTTAATTTTTGAAGAAATTACCCAACCATTTACCGCTGTGGCTGTACCATTTTATATTCTCACCAGCAATGTATGAGTGACTCAGTTTCTCTGCATCTTTGCCAGCATTTAGTGTGGTCACTAATTTTTATTTTGATAAATGTGTAGCAATATCTCATTATGGTTTTAATTTATATTTTCCTATTGAATAATAAAATTGAACATCTTTTCATGTCCTTATCTGCTATCTGTATGTCCTCTTCTGTGAAATATCTGTTCATGTCTTTTGCCCATTTTTTCTTTTTTTAAAATTAATTAATTAATTTACATGGCTGCATCAGGTCTTAGTTGTGGTGCATGGGCTCTTCATTGCAGTGCTCGGGCTTCTCTCTAGTTGTGGTGCGCAGGCTCTAGAGCACATGGCCTCAGTAGTTGCAATGAGAGGGCTAGTTGCCCCAAGGCATGTGGGATCTTAGTTCCCTACCCAGGGAGCGAACCTGTGTATCCTGCATTGGAAGGCAGATTCTTAACCACTGGACCACCAGGGAAGTCCCTTTTGCCCACTCTCTGTCTTTTTTTTTTTTTTTAAATTAATTTATTTATTTTTGGCTGCATTGGGTCTTCGTTGCTGTGTGTGGGCTTTCTCTAGGTGTGGTGAGAGGGGGCTACTCTTCCTTATGGTACGCGGGCTTCTCATTGCGGTGGCTTCTCTTGTTGTGAACCACGGGCTCTAGGCACGCGGGCTTCAGTAGCTGTGGCACGTGGGCTCAGTAGTTGTGACTCGTGGGCTCTAGAGCGCAGGCTCAGTACTTGTGGCACATGGGCTTAGTTACTCCGAGGCATGTGGGATCTTCCCGGACCAGGGCTCGAATCTGTGTCCCCTGAATTGGCAGGCAGATTCTTAACAACTGTGCCACCAGGGAAGCCCCCCTTTTGCCCACTTTCTAATTGAACATTTTTAAAATTGTTGACTTGTGAGTTGAGTTATATATTCTAGATACTAGTCCTTGGTCGGACATGTGGTTTGCAAGTATTTTCTCCTAGTCTGTAGCTCATTTTTTCATCCTTTTATAGGGCCTTTAACAGATCAAAACATTTTAATTTAGATGAAACATTTGTCAATGTTTCCTTTTGTGAATTTCACATTTGGTGTCAAGTCTATGAACTCTTTGCCTAGTCCTAGATCCCAAAGATTTTTTCCTACAAGTTTTATACTTTTATGTTTTACATCTAACTTCATGATCCACTTGATCCCATTTAACTTAATCACCTCTTTAAAGTCCCTGTCTCCAAATACAGTCACATTTTAAGGTACTGGGGGTTAGGGCTTCAACATATAAATTTTGGAGGACACAACTCAGCACATCAGAATTAGGAAGAATTGTCCTGCAGCTTTATTCTTCTTTTTCAGAACTGTTTTGGTTATTCTAGGGCCTTTCCATTTCCATATACGTTTTAGAATAAGCATAGCTATGTATACAAAAAAAAAAAAATGTGCAGGGATTTGTATAGAATTGCATTAAATCTATAGATCAATTTAGGGACAATTGAAACCTTTACCATTTTGAGTCTTCCAGACTATGAATACGGCATGCCCTCCAGTTATTGAGGTCTTCTTTGCTTTTTAAAGATAGTTTTGAATTCTGTTTCAGTCCCTTGCAACAGAAGAACTCCTGACTAATATAGTCTCTTTGGTTGTAAGAAGTTTAGCAATTCTAGTAGCTTAAAAATATGCATATGTCTATGAATGTATGCATGCTCTATTTTGTTACTTAAATTTATTAGGCAAAGGAAAATATAATGTTTTAAAACTTTTAAAAATGTGGAATGTTTACCCTATTTAGCAAATAAAATTGCATACTTTAAGGCTATTTCCTTGGCAATCTTGTTATAATCAAGTCAACAAAACTTTGGTTTACCAGATTTCAAATCCTAGTAAAAGATCTTCAGAATGAAAATTCTTTTTTTAAAAAAAAATATTTATTTATGGCTGTGCCTGGTCTTAGTTCCAGCAGGCGGGATCTTTAGTTGTGGCATGCATGTGGGATCTAGTTCCCCGACCAGGGATCGAACCCAGGCCCTCTGCATTGGGAGCATGGTGTCTTATCCACTGGACCACCAGGGAAGTCCCCAGAATGAAAATTCTTACCAAGAAATAAAAGAGACACTTGCACGTCACCGATGTCTTTCCTATGCAGGGATTTGTGTACCATATTGACTTGTTTCCTTCATCTGAGATCAGAAGGATGCATGTGATGAAGTGGGACAGCGTTTGATCGGCACATCTGGGGATTTTAGGTTCTTCCCCAAAGCTATCTCTGCTCCTCTCATCCAGGACTGGCTCAATCTTCTCGAAGGTTTTTTTTTTTTTTTTTTTTTTAACTCTCACACCTGTATAATCAGAGTGTGGTGAAGCAGTGCAGTGTCCCTCATACCTGTCATCCCTGTTTTCCTCTTCTGGAAATGTGATGTCTTTTTCCTGACACCAGACGTGGGGTGCTTCCTGACACCAATCAGTTCTCCAATTCTGACACCAGGTGGGTGTCCTACAATTCATTCATTCTGATTCATTCTGACACCAACTCTCACCCCATGTTGTCACCTGTGTTTCTGACCCACCAGCTATAAATAGAAGGTTCCCGTGTCCTCTTCCTTAGGTTCGATAATTCACTAGAAAGACTCACAGACCTTATGCTTACTTTACTTACATTCTCTGATTTGCTGTAAAGGGGACAACTCAGAACAGCCACATGGAAGAGGTGCATAGGGCAAGGTAAGGGGTGGGAGGTGCAAGCTCCCATGCCCACACCGGACAAGCCACCTCCCAGCACATCAATGTGTTCATCAACCTGGAAGCGGTCCGAACCTCATTGTTCAAGAGTTTTTATAACTCAATCTCCAGCTCCCCTCCATATCTGGAAGTCTGGGAAAGTCTTCATCCTCTAATCTCCTGTTTGGTCTTTCTGGTGATCAGCCCCATCCTGAGACCCCAGCTTGAGTCACCTCATTAAAATAAACTCACTGGGGCTCCTTATGAATAATAATGGACACTCTTACCACTCAGGAGATTGTGAGGGTTTTAAGAGCTCTGCCAGGAACTGGGGACAAAGACCAAATACATATGGAACTCTGGTTGGACTAGTCCTTTTAAAATTTCTTTCTGAGTTTAAGTTTCTTTGATAATTCTTTTCTTTTTCCCTCACTTCCAAATTCTGTTCTCCACTTCTTGTCTCTCTCTGCTTATCTCCTCCTGCTAAGGTTGGTGGAAGGATGGAAGGATTAAGGAAAAAGAAGGAATATAATAAGGGGGAGAAAAACAGATGGTAGACTTGAAAATTAACGTGGGGGAGAATTCAACACAGTATCTGCAGCATAAAATGTTCCTGGAAGAAACCTTATAAGAGTTGGTGCCTCTGGGGAGGGAAGCTGGGGGATGGGACATGTAATTCATGATTAATTTTTAAAATCCTTATGTTGGGTTACCAATTATTAATAATCTCTCTCTTCTGTCTCTGTCTCAGCAAAAGAAGACTATAACTTCTAAATTAATACTGTTAAAAAACAAAATTCAACCGAGTAAATTTGAAAATCTAATTGGCTTTATTAGGCAATTCATGAATCAGGCAGCATCCCGTCTAGCAACTAGAAGGGTGTTGGAGGGGTTGTAAAAAAATGGAAGGTTTTTATAGGAAGAAGGGTGGGGCAAGGGAGGTATTCGCAAAATAAAAGAAAGGATTATTTTTATATCAGGACATTTTCTTGACAGATTTCCTCATTGGTGCTGACCAGAAAATTCCAAACTGGTTGATTAAGATTACATTTCTGGAAGAGGTTGAAACTGCAATTAGATCAGGTATTAAATCTAGTTTTGGTATCATGGGCTTTTAGCATGAGTGACACCATTTGGGGGCTATGGTTTTCTTTTCAGCAATTCAGAGGAAAAGGAATATGGAGAAAATATTATCAACTTAATAAAACATAAAACATAAAACATAAAACTAAATCAACTGAAAGAAATTAACAAATATATCTATAATCCAATAAATGAAAATGTATTAAACATATCCAATATAAGAATTCATTTGGAATAAGAAAAAACAATTGAGTTCTATGACTTATAAGACAGACACCTAAGACATAATCAAGGAATGATGACAGTAATATATAACTTTTAAAAACAGTAACCAGGGCTTCCCTGGTGGCGCAGTGGTTGAGAATCTGCCTGCCGATGCAGGGGACACGGGTTCATGCCCCGGTCCCGGAAGATCCCACATGCCGCGGAGCGGCTGGGCCCGTGAGCCATGGCCGCTGAGCCTGTGCTCCGCAACGGGAGAGGCCACAACAGTGAGAGGCCCACGTACTGCAAAAACAAACAAACAAACAAAAAACCAGTAACCAAAAGAAAGATGATATAGCAGTATAAATTTAAGATAAATTAGACTCTGAAGAAAAAATATTTAAGGATTAAAAAGGGTCATTATTGATGATAAAGGAATAATTACCAGGAAGATATAACAATTTTAAAAGCACAAGACCTATGTTGACCTAAAACAATAGACTCTCAGTTATTTCTCTAGCAAAAAATTGGTTTATTTGGTATCAGCAAAGAATTGCAATTTAGGGTCTGCAACCATGGCAAGCCATGTGCAAGACTTCAAGCAGCAAGAAGACTCCTTGAAAGAGGGGGAAAGGAAGTTGGGAGGGCCATAGTAAACCAAGAGTCCATCGGAGGAATTGAGAGTATACTGCTTTTCCATTGGCTGAATTAACAGTTTCTCATTGGCTGAGCTCTTACCAGGTAAGATGAGAAAGTCTTTCTTCTTCCTCTTGGGCTCTGCTATCACCTGTGGGGTGTGAGAGCTCCCCCTTCTGGCCTCCTGACTCTATTTTAATGGAGGTTTCTCTATTAATTTTTATACCTAACAACTCTTTTTCAACATATTATAAAGCAAAAATCTACAAGGATAGTGGCAGATTTTAACACATCTCTTCCAGAAATGAACAGATCAATCAGCCAAATATTTAGTAAAGATATGAAATATTTGAAGAACAAAATCAAAAGCTGGAAATAAAATAAAGCACATTCTTAGGACCCTGTGCCAAACAAATAATAATAACTGCTAACATTTGTGAAGTGCTTACCATGAGCCCAGCAGCATTCTATGTGCTTTACATGACTAACTCCCGCTAACTTAGGAAACTGATGCAGAGAGGAACTGAGTAACTGACCCAGGATTACTCAGCCAGTAAGAGGCACAGCTGAATATGAGCTTACCTGAACCAGATCCCGAGCTCTTCTCTGCTTGACCAGAGGTCAAGGGCCATATAGTCTGTATCACAACTACCTAACTCTGCAGTCATAGTGCTAAATAGACAGTACATAAATTAGGGGCAGGATGGTATTCCAATAGACCTTTATTTACAAGATACAGGCAGGTGACTGTACTTGGACTATAGGCTGTAGTTCACCAACTCCTATACTAAACTCTATTGCGATTGCACCATTTTTAGCTAATGTAGGGGAGTTATGAAAACTGAGAGCATGTGGGGCCACCAGGAAGGACAAGCATCAAAAGATCAACGTCAGGACCACCACATTCCCTGCCCACGACCTGATGTTGTGCTATGTGTGGTGGCCACTGGGAACATTCCTGTACAAGGCTGTGTGGCAACAGTTTTCATTTCTCTCCTGTGAATACCTAGGGGAGAAGTTGCTGGGTCACATGGTAGTTGCATGTTGAACTTAATCAAATGCGAAGCTGTTTTCAGTAGTAGCTGTCCCATTTTACATCCCACCAGCAGCAGCGTGTGAGAGTTCCAGTGTCTCCACCTTTTCACCAGCACTTGGTATGGTCAGTCTTCTGAATTTTAGATATTTGAATAGGTGTGTGTTAACATCTCATTGACTTTGTAATTTCATTTCCCTCGTGATTAATAATGTTGAACACCTTATTATGTGTTGATATGCCACTTTTATATTTTCATTGGTAAAGTATCTGTTCTAATCTTTTACCTGTTTTGTATTGGGATGTTTGTTTCTAACTGACCAAATCAAATAATCATAACAAAATGGTTGTTGTTTTATACCACTAAGTTTGGGCTTCCCTGGTGGCGCAGTGGTTGAGAGTCTGCCTGCTAATGCAGGGGACACGGGTTCGTGCCCCGGTCCGGGAGGATCCCACATGCCGTGGAGCGGCTGGGCCCGTGAGCCATGGCCGCTGAGCCTGCGCGTCCGGAGCCTGTGCCCCGCAACGGGAGAGACCACAACAGTGAGAGGCCCGCATACCGCAAAAAAAATAAAAATAAAATATACCACTAAGTTTTGGGGTATTTTGTTATATAGCAATAATAACTGGAAAGGCTTCCCCAGTTAAAGAGTACATGGGAATAAATTAGGTTCCTATGAGCAAGAGTTTGTCAGCAGCTCTTTACAGGAAACTGTGCTCAGCAGGAAGCCTCTTTTCGTGTCACTTTAGCAAAGCTATATTGCAACTAACTGTTAACCCAGACACCCCCATGCTCTGCTCATCTCCAGCCCAAGCACACATTTCAAATCTTTTTTTTTTTTTTTTTGCAGTACACGGGCCTCTCACTGTTGTGGAGCGCAGGCTCCAGACGCGCAGGCTCAGCGGCCATGGCTCACCGGCCCAGCCGCTCCGCGGCATGTGGGATTTTCCTGGACCGGGGCACGAACCCGTGTCCCTTGCATCAGCAGGCAGATTCTCAACCACTGCGCCACCAGGGAAGCCCAAAAATATTGTTTTATATTTTCTTTCTAAGGTGTTTTTAAAAAAAATTTAGATGTTAGGTTGGGATGTAAATAAAATTTTGATTTTCAAATCCATAGCCAATGATCCCAACATTATTTATTGAATCATCTTTTCCTTCATTGACTTGAAATGTCACATTCATCGTGTACTAATTTCTGATATATATACTCACATATTTGTGTATATATTACAAGTATGCATATGTACACATATATGTGTGTATATATATCTGTGTGTGCATGTGTGTGTGTGTGAGTGTAGAGATCTCAGATCTCTTACTGCAGGAGAGTAACTACCAGCAGCTCTAAGGTAGGAGATAGGCCCCAGACTGAGCAACTACAGCTGGTCTCCTGCTAATGCTTCCAGATGGGATACCAGTGGGAGCATTGGACCCTGATTGGGTGCATTCTCGTGGGTTTCCAGTCCAACACATGTGCAGAGAAGGTCCTAGGTCTAGAGGAAAGACAAAAGGAGGGAGAAGATGCCAGGTGGACTCCATCTTGGCTGAGAGATGCGTGCCCACACCAGTACCAAATATGGAGATAATTGGCCAGAAAAAAATCTGGAAAACTGCCCCTATATAAGCAACTTAAGCTGCTCCTATTGCAGACAACTCCGAGCTCATCTGTGTGTTCTTCCACACATACTTTTCTTCTTCTACAAGTATTTTGCTTCTAATAAACACTTTTGTTGCCTTTTTCGCAATCTTAGTCTCTCTGCTGAATTCTTTCTTCAAAAAAGACAAGAACCGAGGTCCTTCTTCCAGCTTCTTACAGCTGGAATCAGCTCCACCTCTTACACTCCGAAATCCATCATCTTTTTTGCTCTGAGGCCTCACTTCCCATGGGTTGTTCCTAGTGACTGAGTATCTACTAAGGTAGGTCTATTTCTGGGAGACAAGATGCCTCTGACAAATCACTTTGGCTGGAAGACTCCCTGTTGGCCTGTCAAACCTTTTTCTTTTTCTTCAGCTTTACTGAGGTATGATTGACAAATAAAATTGTAATATGTTTAAAGTGTACAATAAGATTATTATATAAATAATAATTTTATATACATTATTAATTTATATATTAATTAAAATAATTTATATAATAAATATCTTGTGTATATACTTCCAGTTGAACTTGTTTCATAAAAAATATGTATTATATATATGTATATATGGAAAGAATTCCCACCATTGAGTTAACACGTTCATCACCTTACAGATTTACTTTTTTTTTTGACTGGAACACTTAAGTTCTACTCTTTTAGCAAATTTCAGTTATACAGTACAGTATAAGCAACTATAGATACCATTTTCTACATTAGATCTTCAGACCTTATTCATCTTATAACTGAAAGTTTATACTCTTTTATCAACTTCTCCCTATTTCCCCCACCCCTTCAGCCCCTGGTAATCCACAGTTCCACTCTCTGAAGCTTTCTTAGAACTGCATTGCAGGCTAAGACCTTCCTCCCTTCCTTCTCTCTTTCCCAGGATGGGGAAATGGGGTGTGGTCTGCATTGTTGTCTGCGCATTCCCAGTCCTCTTCCCTCACTCAATTTTTCCTTGCAGGTATTTCCCACAGTAGATGGGAGACAACTCATATTTTGATTTTCAGAGGATCGGGACTAACACAGTATACATGGGTCTCTGTTTCATTGATCTATTTGTCTGTTCTACGTCTGTTATCACAGGGTTTTTTAAAATTTATTATTTATTTTATTTTATTTATTTTTGGCTGCTTTGGATCTTTGTTGCTGCATGTGGGCTTTCTCTACTTGCGACAAGGGGGGGGGGTACTCTTCGTTGTGGTGTGAGAGCTTCTCATTGTGGTGGCTTCTCTTGTTGCGGAGCACGGGATCTAGGCACTCGGGCTTCAATAGTTGTGGCATGTGGGCTCAGTAGTTGTGGCTCACGGGCTCTAGAGCGCAGGCTCAGTAGTTGTGGCACATGGGCTTAGTTGCTCCATGGCATGTGGGATCTTCCCAGACCAGGGGTTATGTAATTACCATAATTACAGCTTTATGGTATAATTTGAAATTCAGTTGAATAAATCCCATACATTGTCTTCTTTGTCAGAATATTTTTGTCTATTCTTGTGCATATACTTCCAACTGAACTTGTTTCATAAGGATTTTTTTCTTTTTAATTAAAGCATGCACATGATGACAAAAGGCTGTGTAAAAAGTAAGTTTCCCCTCCCATCTCTGACCCTCACTTCCAGAAATTCCCTTCTTAGAGGAAACTACCTTTCCTAGATTCTTCTATATCATTCCAGAAACATTCTAGATATACACAAGCATGTGTGTGTTTATGTGTGTGTGTGTGTGTGTGTGTGTGTGTGTGTGTGTGTGTGTACATATACATAGGTATCAATTCCTATACATATCCCTTCCTTCTTGGTCCATATTGTGGTGTAGTATGCACTCTGTTCTGTACTTTGCTTTTTTCATTTAACAATAGATCTTGGAAAGCTTTCAATGTCAATATTTATAGTTCTGACCCATTCTTTTTAATAACTACTTAGCATCCTATTGTTCCCTCCCAATGCACATTTAAGTAGTTCCCAGTCCCTTGCTATAATGAACAATGCTACAGTGAATCAAAGGAACTTTATTGTATTTTTTAATTATTATTTTGGCTGTGTTGGGTCTTCATTGCTGCACATGGGCTTTCTCTAGTTGTGGTGAGAGGGGGCTACTCTTCACTGTGGTGCACGGGCTTCTCATTGCAGTGGCTTCTCTTGTGGAGAATGGGCTCTAGGCACACAGGCTTCAGTAGTTGCAGCACGTGGGCTCAGTAGTTGCGGCACACGGGCCCTATAGCACAAGCTCAGTAGTTGTGGCGCACAGGCTTAGTTGGTCCGCAGCATGTGGGATCTTCCCAGACCAGGGGTCGAACCCCTGTCCCTGCATTGGCAAGTGGATTCTTAACTACTGTGCCATGAGGGAAGCCCCTCAAAGGAAATTTAGAATCATCTTATCAAGTTCTATTCTGTAAAAATCCAACCAGGATTTTAAGGAGAGTTGCCTTGAAATTTATAGACTTAATTTGGGCAAAAGAAACATCACTATATTTGGGTCTTCCAAAGAATGTCATGTAGAATGTCTTTCCCTCCATTTAGTTAGAAGGAAAAAAAATTTACATCCTTTGGCCAACTTTTATAGTTTTTGTAAATATAGGTTCTTGCCCTTTTGTTTAGATTTCTTCCTGAGTTTTTGTTTAGTTTGCTTGTTTTTTTTAATGATTACCACAATAATTTTGGTGAACATCCATCATCTCATACAGATACAAAATAAAAGAAAAAAAAGTTTTTTCCTGGGCTTCCCTGGTGGTGCAGTGGTTGAGAGTCCGCCTGCCGATGCAGGGGACACGGGTTCGTGCCCCGGTCCGGAAAGATCCCAGATGCCGCGGAGCGGCTGGACCCATGAGCCATGGCCGCTGAGCCTGCACATCTGGAGCCTGTGCTCTGCAATGGGAGAGGCCACAACAGTGAGAGGCCCGCGTACAAAAAAAAAAAAAAAAAAAAAAATGTTTTTTCCTCGTGATGAGGACTCTTAGGATTTACTCTTTTTAAAAAGTTTTTAAATTTTTATTGAGGTACAGTTGATTTACAACATTTTATTAGTTTCAGGTGTATACCATAGTGGTTCAAAATTTTTATAGATTATACTGAATTTAAAGTTATTATAAAATATTGGCTATATTCTCTGTGCTGTACAATATATTCTTGTAGCTTATTTATTTTATACATAGTAGCTTATACCTCTTAATACCCTACCCCTAATTTGCCCCTCCCCCTTCCTTCTCCACGTTGGTAACCACTAGTTTGTTCTCTATATCTGTGAGTCTGTTTTTGTTTTGTTATATTCATTTGTTTGTTCTATTTTTTAGATTCCACAAATAAGTAATAACGTACAGTATTTGTCTTTCTCTATTTGACTAGGATTTACTCTTTTAACAACTTTCATGTGTAACACAACTTAGTGTTAATTATATTAACCATGTTGTACATTACCCCTCTAGTATTTATTTACCTTGTAACTGGAAGTTTGTACCTTTTGACCACCTTTATCCAATTCCTCCTCCCCCTCCCCCTTGCCTCGGGTAACCACAATTCCGATCTCCTTTTCTATGGATTTGTTTGTTTACTTTTTGAAGTATAATTGACCTGCAACACGATATTATTTCCTGGTGCACAGTATAGTGATTTGATATGTCTATATATTTCAAAGTGATCACCGCAATAAGTCTAGTTACCATCTGTTATCATACAAAGATATTACATAATTATTGACTATAATCCCCATATTGTACATTTCATACCTGTGACTCATATAGTTTGTAACTGTAAGTTTGTACCTCTTAATTTCTCTCACTTATTTCACTCATCCCCTCACCTTTCCCCTCTTGCAACCACCTGTCTGTTCTCTGTATCTATGACTCTGTTTCTGTTTTGTTATGTTTGTTCATTTGTTTTGCTCTTTTAGATTCTACATATAAATGAAATCATACAGTATTTATCTTTCTCTCTCTTACTTATTTCCCTTAGCATAATAACCTCAAGGTCCATCCATGTTGTCACAAATTGCAAACTTTCATTCTGTTTTTATGGTTGAGTAAAATTCCATTTAAAAAAATTTAAAAAAAAATCTTACATCTTCTTTGTCCATTCATCTATCCAATGAGTACTTAGCTGTATTCTGTATCTTGCCTATTGTGAATAACGCTACAAGGAACATAGGGGTGTATATATCTTTTCTATTAGTGTTTTTGTTTTCTTAGGATAAATACCCAGGATTGGCAATCCTGGATCACATGGTAGTTTTATTTTTAATTTTTTGAGGAACCTCCATACTGTTTTTCATAGTGGCTGTACCAATTTACATTCCCATCCACAGTTCACGAGGGTTCCCTTTTCTCCACATCCTTGCCAACACTTGTTATTTGTGGCCTTCTTGATAATAGCCATACTGGTGAGGTGATATTTCATTATGGTTTTGATTTGCATTTCCCTGATGATTAGTGATATTGAGAATTTCTCATGTGCCTGTTGGCCATTTGTATGTCTTCTTTGGAAAAATGTCTATTCAGATACTCTGCCCATTTTTTAATTGGGTTGTTAGTTTTTAGTTTTTTGTTTTTTTGATGTTGAGTTGCATGAGTTCTTTGTATATTTTGGATATTAACCCCTTATCAGATATATCATTTACAAATATCTTCTCCCATTCAGTAGGCAGCCTTTTCATTTTGTTGATCATTTTCTCTGCTGTGCAAAATCTTTTTACTTTGATGTAGTTCCATTTGTTTGTTTTGCTTTTGTTTCCCTTGCCTGAGGAGATAGATCCAAAACAATATTGCTATGACTTATGTCAAAGAGTGTACTGCCTGTGTTTTCTTCTAGGAGTTTTATGTTGTCAGGTCTTCCATTTAGGTCTTTAATCCATTTTGAGTTTGTTTTTGTATATGGTGAGAGAAAGTAGTCCAGTTTGTTTCTTTTGTATGTAGCTGTCCAGTTTTCCCAACACCATTTACTGAAGAGGCTATCTTTTCCCCCTTGTGTATTCTTTTTTTTTTTTTTTTTTTTTTTGTGGTACGCGGGCCTCTCACTGTTGTGGCCTCTCCCGTTGCAGAGCACAGGCTCCGGACGCACAGGCTCAGCGGCCATGGCTCACGGGCCCAGCCGCTCCACGGCATGTGGGATCTTCCCGGACCGGGGCACGAACCCGTGTCCCCTGCATCGGCAGGCGGACTCTCAACCACTGCGCCACCAGGGAAGCCCCCCCTTGTGTATTCTTGCCTCCTTTGTCATAGATGAATTGACCATATAAGTGTGGGTTCATTTCTGGGCTCTCTATTTTATTCCATTGATCTATGTGTCAGTACCAACCCCACCCACCACTATGTTATACACCTGAAACTTATAAAATATTTGCCTGTTGCTGGGTGGGGTTGGGTCACCAGGCAGCCGGCTGCAAAGCCCTGGGGGCATCCCTGGGCTATTGCTGGTCCACTGGTGGGCAGAGCCAGGTCCCAGGAGGGCTGGCTGCAAGGTAGGGTGTTTCAGAGCTAGTGTCAGCCCGCTGGCAGGTGGGGCCAGACCCTGAGGCAGTTGGCTGAGGGGCCGGAGGTGTCCTGAGGCTGGCGTTGGCCTGCTGGTCGGTGAGCCTGGTCTTGAGATGGCTGGCTGAGGGGTTGGGATAGTCCCAGGACTGGTGTTTACCCAGTGGTGTGTGGAACTGGGTCCTGGAGTCTCTTGCTGCAGGGTTCTGGGGTTCCTGGAGTTGGTGTTGGCCTGCTGGTGGGCGGGGCTTCTTCCCTGGGTGGCTGGGGGCTCAGTGGCAGCTTGTCTGCTGGTAGGTGAGGCTATATCCCTGCCTGGCTAGCTGCTTGGCCTGGGGTGTCTCAGGACTGATGCTAACTGCGCAATGGGCAAGGCCAGGCCAGCACTAATAAACTAGAGGGAGGATTCCAAAATGGCTCTTAATGGCATCAGTATCCTCATGGTGGAACAAACCCCCAGAATAGCTGCCTCCAGAGTCTATTTGGCCAGGGGAGTCCCAGTTGCCTCTCTCATCTCTGGGAGGCTCTCCAAGAACAGCAGATGGCCCCTTTCAAATTAATGTTTCTGCTCTGGGTATAAGAGTGTGTGAAATTTTGTCCATGTGCATATTAACCTATTTGGACCATCATGTGTTCTATATATTAGCAACAAACAATCAGAAAAGTCATATAAATATGGCATCTAGCTCCTCTGTATCAAAATGTTAGAAGGAGAAAGGGTATGGAGAATCGCTCGTGGAACATTTTTGTGGGCCAGGCCTGAAAGGAGGTGTACATTACTTCTGCTTACGTAAGGGTAAATACAAATCTAACACCTGTGCTGGGATATCTGTTGCCAAGAGGAGACAAGATCTTCAACAGGGACTATGCACGAAGTTACTCTGTTCCTGAATGCCGTGACTGGATGGAACTTTAGGATTTCTTCATTGGATAAGGGTCGAGAGTGTTCTGTGTTGGGGAACATGTGAATCTCATATTCAGCAGATGCAGAAGCTAGCTAGTTGTTTATGATAAACTAGAGGAATTAACAGCTCACCAAAGTGGTATGAAAATGGTCTGAAAATTATTTTAAACTGGAAACATCTGAACAATCAGCGGCCACAGAAAGAAATATTATCTGAACTTAAGCAGAACCTCTAGAAAATACAGCTGCCATTAACCCTCCTCTGAGAAATTTTCCTTCTTGGAAAAAGACTGACCCTTAGCATTAGGAAGCATAAACTCAGCTGTCATTAATATAAAAAAATCCAATAGAACCTTCCTTTTAGTGGGAAACATACTTTCTCACTGAAGCCCTAAAACAGCCTCCTTTTTAAAGCTGGTATGTAAACCTTTATCTCTGACTATTCAGGGGATTACTCACTGTGGAGTACTCTTGAGGTAAAATAAACTTTTCTTTGTTAATCTGTCTATTGTTAGTTAATTTGAAGTCCCACCCCAACCAGTAACCAGTAAGACCTAAATTGGTAGAGAAGTTTTCCTCCCCTGCAAAACACAGGCCCTTATTTACCTGGTGATACAGTTTAGTTATATTTATATTCCTCCTGTAGCTGTGGCCCTGTGACTGTGTACTAGCCAATGGAACATGAGTGTTGAGGAAATAATTAAAATTAATTTTACTGTCAATCCAGGAAACATCTCACAAAGGTACTTCAGGAAGAATAAAGTTTTATTATTGAATAAGCATTAAACCATGCTTGTCACAGTAAATGGCCAAATAGATTGCAAAATCAAAAAGAATTCTTGTCTTTTTATATACACATGTTAATTATCCTTATCAAAGGGGAAAATAAAACTTCTCAAATCTTTTCAACGAGTGGGAAGTCATATCTTGTAGCCAAGCAGCTGGGCTAGAACAGGCAGCTAGGAAATCATGCTCTTTGAGGTTCACATTTCAAAAAGTTGGCTCCAAGAAGGAGGTTCCTGAGATGCAAAACTGACAAGAAGCTCATTTAGCTTTTAAAAAGATTTACATACATCTCTAGGAGACAGAGAAAGCATTTACAGCTTCAAGTTTTCTAAAAGAAATTCTAAAATGAAGGAAGATGGGGACATTTTTTTCCTTTTTGGCACCAGTGAAAATTTTAAATTAAACCAATTTTTAAAAATTTTAGATTTGTATTTACCCTTAGGTTTTCAGAAATAATGTGTACTTCCTGCAGGCCTGGCCCATAACTATGTTCTATGAGAGATTCTCTACAATATCTAGTCATCAAAAAATAGTTTTTTAATGCTTAATATCAGGGACTTCCCTGGTGGTCCCGTGCATAAGACTCCATGTTCCCAATGCAGGGGACCTGGGTTTGACCTCTGGTCAAGGAGCTAGATCCTATGTGCCGCAACTAAGACCCAGTGCAGCCAAATAAATAAAAAAATTTTTTTAAATGCTTAATATCAGGTATTAGTAAATATACCACGTACGATTGCTTTGTAAAAGTCAAAAGCTTAAGACTTAAGATAGATATACTCTGTTCATTTTGTGAATGTTTGTACAATGTGCAAGGGAGTTGAAATGGGACAATGTAAAAATCCTATAATATAGTTGGGTTAATGGGATTTCTAAGTGAAAAATGCAGCTGTATGATTCCCAAGAGGCCCAAAAAAGAACTTGGGAGGCTGTTGTTTTAGACATGCTAATGTGGCCATTATCAGTGAGGAGGGAGGTACTAGAAAATTATTGCACAAATAGTTTACATTTAGGAGTTTGTTTTTTTTTTTCAAGCTACATTTCAAATTCCATTATGGTGAATATAACAAAAAAATAGGTTGCATTTGCATTAGCATACCCCAGATAACACCTAATTGGCACATAAATTTCATTGAAAGGCAATATTCCTACTTCATTAACATACTTGCTACAAGAATTCTGTGATGAAATAATTAAACAAATTTCAAATAAGGGTTAATAGATAAGTTTATTGTGCTGGGGAGTGTTGTGGGTTCAGGAAACAGTCACAGAAGTCTAGTTCTATAATGTGTTTTAAAATATTTCTCTTAGGGCTTCCCTGGTGGCACAGTGGTTAAGAGTCTGCTTGCCAATGCAGGGGACACGGGTTCGAGCCCTGGTCTGGGAAGATCCCACATGCCACGGAGCAACCAAGCCTGTGCGTCACAACCACTGAGCCTGCATGCCTAGAGCCCGTACTCTGCAACAAGAGAAGCCACCGCCATGAGAAGCCCGTGCATCACAACGAAGAGTAGCCCCTGCTCCCTGCAACTAGAGAAAGCCCACGCGCCGCAATGAAGACCCAATGCAGCCAAAACTAAATAAACAAATTTTAAAAAAGAAAAAAATATTTCTCTTATAATCATCATTTATTTTTATGTGCACCATCATTTTTTTTGTTGTTAATTTGTTTGGTTGCACCGGGTCTTAGTTGAAGGAGTCGGGCTCCTTAGTTGTGGCATGCGAACTCTTCATTGCAGCATGCATGTGGGATCTAGTTACTTGACCGGGAAGCGAACCCCGGGCTCCCTGTAGTGGGAGTGCAGAGTCCTGTACACTGTGCCACCAGGGAAGTCCCTACGTGCACCATAATTGATTTTCAAAGAAATATGGTGTTTCCTCCTCATAGTCTTTTATATTGATTGTGTTAATTATAACCAGGGTCTGTAAAGTCATAGTAGCTAGTTAAATATTTCAAGATTTATGAATAAATTTGTTTGATTTCCCTTAATACACTTAGAATGAATAGATAAAATTTCTACACCAAACGAGGAAACAAGCATTCTAATCTTAAAGTTAAGAGTTACATGACAATAACTCCACATTATAGTAGACTCTCAGGATTTTCCTGGTGGTCCAGTGGCTAAGACTCTGTGCTCCTAATGCAGGGGGCCCAGGTTCAATCCCTGGTCAGGGAACAGATCCCACATGCATGCCACAACTAAGAGTTCGCATGCCACAACTAAAGATCCCACATGTGGCAACGAAGATCCCATGTGCCGCAACTAAGACCCTGCACAGCCAAATAAATAAATAAATATTTAAAAAATAAATAAAGTAGACTCTCATATGGAATTTGGCACAAAGTACACTCTTGGCAAATGTCAGTTTCCTTCCTTCCTTCTTCTCTCCTCTATATTATACTGATTTTTTCTTATTAAATATGGTACTTTTTGGTTTATTTAAAGAAGTAAAATTTCAGCAAGCATTAAGCACACATGATTATCACCCAGTCATCCAACCCTCCTGGATGACCCAAGTTGAAAGGAACAAAATCTGATGCCTGAGAAAGGAGGGGAAGTGAACTGTAGAGTAACAGGTGCAGACACTTGTCTCAATTAAGCCTCAGGCGAGTTGCAGGCAAAAGACAAGGGATTTAAATCCTTTCTTCAGATCCATCTTAATGTAATTTCATTATTCACACTAGTTGATTGTGTGAGGGAGAGCTAAGATTTTGTTTGTGAATTATATCTTTTGTGTTGTTTACTGTGATCCTGAATAACAGCTGAGAAGACCTTAAAAGAATGCCTTGGGCTAGATAATGTAAATATCTAGAACTTGAGTCAGTGCATCTATTAGTTTTTATTTTTTTAATCATTCTTACTAGTAATTCACAATGAAAACTGAATTTCCAAAATCTGTGTAGTTCTAAAATATACTTAAACATTTATTATTTATGGAGAACAGAAGAAAAAAGAATGTCTGTTCAGAAAGGGCTTATAATCTAAATTTATGCAAAAAATGACAAAAATCAGTTATTTATCCAAAAGGCCAATGTGATTACATACAAAATAAATAGATAAGGCACAGAAAAGAACAATCACAGCAGAGCTGGCTTGGTCAGGGAAGGTTTCTTGAAATGGTAGTTGTGAGTCGTTTTCTTGTATACTCACTCTCCTTTAAAGAACGCCTGCATTTGTGTTTATTTTCTCAGTTTTTTTTTTTTTTTTTGGTGGTACGTGGGCCTCTCACTGTTGTGGCCTCTCCTGTTGTGGAGCACAGGCTCCGGACGCGCAGGCTCAGCGGCCATGGCTCACGGGCCCAGCCGCTCCGCGGCGTGTGAAATCTTCCCGGACCGGGGCACGAACCCGCGTCCTCTGCATCGGCAGGTGGACTCTCAACCACTGCGCCACCAGGGAAGCCCTGTGTTTATTTTCAATTAAATTTTAAAAAATATAGTAAAATATACAAGACAAGATTTACCATCTTTATTATTTTTAAGTGTACAGTTCGGTAGTGTGAAATACATTCACATTGTTGTGCAATTGATCTCCAGAAAGATTTTCATCTTGCAAAACTGAAACTCTATACCCATTAAACAACCCCTCATTCCCTTCTCTCCCCACCCCCCTCCACCCCTCACCCCCAGCAACCACCATTCTACTTTCTGTCTCTATGAATTTGACTGCTCTGGGTACCTCATGTAAGTGGAATCATACAATATTTCTCTTTTTGTGACTGTCTTATTTCAATTAACGATGTCCTCGAAGTTCATTATGTTGGAGTATGTGTCAGAATTTTCTTTCTTTTTAAGGCTGAATAATTAATATTCCATTCTATGTATATACCTCATTTTGTTTATTCATTCATTCATTGATGAATACTTTGGGTTGTTTCCACCTTTTGGCTATTGTGGATAATACTCTTATGAAAATGGGTGTAGAAATATCTTTCTGACACCATGCTTTCAATTCTTTGGAGTATATACACAGAAGTAGAATTGCTGGATCATATGGTAATTCTATTTTAAATTTTTTGAGGAATTCCCATATTGTTTTTCATAGTGACTGCATCATTTTACATTCCTAACTACACAAGGGTTCCAATTTCTCCACATCCTTACCAACACTTGTTATTTTCTGGGCTTTTTATTTTTTTTTAATAGTAACCATTCTAATTCATGTGAGGAGGTATCTTATTGTGGTTTTGATTTGCATTTCCCTATAATTAGTGATATCGAGCATCCTTTTATTTTTAATTTTAACTACTCAGTAATACATGTTAATTTAGAAAAAATAGTAAATTTTTATCTAAATAAAAATGAGGAAAAGAAACCACCTTTAATCACACAGTCATAGATAACTACCTCTAACATTTTGGTGAGATTTCATCCAGACTATTTTCTACATACTCATAAAAATGCAAATGAATGGGAACATATTATATTTACTGTGTTTTAATCTTTAAAAAAACTGTATACCCGGGCTTCCCTGGTGGCGCAGTGGTGGAGAGTCCGCCTGCCGATGCAGGGGACGCAGGTTCGTGCCCCGGTCCGGGAAGATCCCACGTGCCGCAGAGCGGCTGGGCCCCTGAGCCGTGGCCATTGAGCCTGCGCGTCCGGAGCCTGTGCTCCGCAACGGGAGAGGCCACAACAGTGAGAGGCCCGTGTACCGCAAAAAACAAAACAAAACAAAAAAAACTGTATACTCAATATTATCATTTTTATAAGTGTTATGTACGTTACAGTTTGAAGTGACTGCAGACTATTTCCTTATATGAATTTACTATACTCGATTTAGCCAAATCCCTATTGTTGAGCCTTTAGGTTGTTTTTGAATTGGGGACATTACGAATAACCAATAGTTATTGTCTACTAAAGGGGGGGTGGGAAATGATCTTTACAAATATTAACAAATATCTACTGTCTCCCCCTCAAAAAAAGTGAAGAGCCTTCCACATCTTTCTCCACTTCAAATCATTATATAGACTTTGCATTCTTTTGTCTTTTATCACATCGTTTCAACAATTGAGTCTATTCTTTGTCACTAATGTCTCTCATTTGTTTGAATATTATATTTTCCAAATGCTTCTAGATATGGATTTCTACTCTTTTTTTCCTTGCTTAGAAGTTGAATGTGTGTGGTTGTGTCTAATAATTTTTGAAAGAAAAGTTTTAGTTAACTGGTGGACAAAAAAGTCTCCTTGCAGGAAACCCAGTAATGAGCTAAGGAAGTGTCAGCATTTTAAGAAATTTGAAATGAAAGCAATCATGTTGAGTGTATTTATAAATAGCTCCATATCTTTTCTTCATCTACTCCCCAATCCTATCACAGGTATTCATCGTCTCTTACTCGGGTTATTAAAATAGTCATGTTCCCAGTGTTACTCTCTACCTCCCACCCTGAATTAATAAAGATAGCTATGTTGATAGAAAATCAAGACTTACATAATTTAGTGGCTTAAAGAACAATAAGTTCATTTCTCATCTCATTCCAGAGTAGGTTTCCAAGTCAGCAGATGACTCTCCTCCATATAGTGATTCAGTCCAAACTCTTTCTGTTTTAGGTCTCTGCCACCGGCTAGGATATTTTCCTCATTTGCAAAATTAAGGCTGGGTTCTGATTTTTTACCAGCAAGAGAAAGTAGAAAAAGTCTTAGTCTGGTCTAAAGTTGCTGGGATGGAAGTAAGTGCACACACTTCCATAACTTCCATCTCACATTCCTTTGCATAGAACATATTCACATGGCCATACCGAACTCAACAGAGGCTGGAAATGTAGTCTGGTTGTATGCTCAGGAAGAAAAGGAGACTGGACTTGGACAGACAGCTCTCAGTCTCTGCCACACCCCCTCAACTTTGCTCAGCCTCCACACTGCTACCAATGTTAGCTAACTGAATCCCAAATCTGATCCTGTCATTCCCACTGCATAAAAGAAATATGCAGTGGTTTTCTATCACTGAACAACAAATGTTTTTATTGAGCACCTATTAGGGGTGGAATAGTATAGATACAGTGATAAGGAAAACAAAGATTATTTGTCCTCCTGGAGCTTACAGAGGAGATAAAATCCTGGGAATCATGCAGTTCTTCCTTCTCCATCACCCCTACACCCAATCCATCATGAAGACCCATGAATTCTACTTCCATCCAAAGTACTACTCTGCACCCCGCTTCCCCGTTTTCCCACCAGTGTCACCGCTGTAGATATGTGTTTAAATCCTAAATTACATAGCTCCTACATAACCAGGTTTATAGAAGGCTTTAGCAAATGAGCCATGAATGTGCAGAGTATGCATGGAAATGAAGCATTTAATTTTAACTAATTTGTTGACAATGACCTATTTTTGTGTTCACCCTGACTCTGCTCTGGCTTGAAGGTGTGAGGGGAACCTTTTCAAGGAATGCTATTGGAACCCTTTTCCTTTGTGGAATGACTGGGTTCATTAGCTGTGCTGGTGGTCCATGAGATTTCCTCTTATATTCTTACAACAAACTCCCTTTAATTTGAGTAGTTTGACTAGCTTTCTGCTCCTAGCCACGAAAAGATCCTTCAGTAAAACACTTTTTAAAAAAATTTTTTGAAAAGTGTACTTAACTCCTAATGTGGATATTGCATGGTACTAGATGTTTGAGTGTTAGTATTTCATCCTGCTTGGAAAGGGCTTTGGCAGTGGCTGATGCCCAGTCTAAAGAAGAGCAAGACATCTGTATTATTTTTCTATTGCTGCTGTAACAAATTACCACAAACACACATAGTGGCTTATAACAATACCCATTTATTATCTCACAGTTCTGTAGGTCAGAACTTGGCAATTATGTCAAAATTTAAAAAGGAATATTTCCCTGGGTTTCATTGAGAAATAATTGACATACATCACTGTATATGTTTAAGGCATACAGAATGATGGTTTGATTAACGTATGTTGTGACATGATTACCACGATAGGTTCAGCTGACCTCCATTTTCTCATACAGATACAATAAAAAAGAAAAGAATAAAGAAAAAGAATTCTTAGGATCTACCATCTTAAGAACTTTCCTACATATCATACAGCAAGGTTAACTATAGTCATCATGTTGTATATTACATCCCTAGTACTTATTTATCTTATAATTGGAAGTTTGTACACTTTGGCCACCTTCCTCCATTTCCTTCCCCCTCAAACCTCCACCTCTGCTAACCACAAGTCAGATATATTTTTCTATGAGTTGTTTTTGTTTTTATTTCTTTTAGATCCCACGTATAAGTGAAATCATATAGTATTTGTCTTTCTCTATCTGATTTATTTCACTTAGCATAATGTCTTCAAGTTCCATCCATGTTGTCACAAATAGTAGGATTTCCTCATTTTTTATGGTTGAATAATATTCCATTATATATATATGTACCACAACTTCTTTATCTATTCATCCATCAATGGACACTTAGGTTATTTCCATGTCTCAACTATTGTTAAAACAATAATTTTTAAAAATACATGTAGCAGTGAACTAGAGTTAACATGATTTGTTCTAGTTATGGGATTACATCATATACTCAATCTGAAGTATGGAGGACAGGATAGCTTTGAAAGCAATAAGACTTCTAACTCCAGCAATATCTCTTACTAGTTGTGTGAGCTTGGTTAAGTTATTTAACTTGTTAATAAACAAAATATTGCTGTAATAACTTATGTTTATTATTATTTTGTTTATTTATATTATATACTGCTATATAATAGTGATAATAATAATACCTAAACCATAGACTAATTATAAATTATATGAGAGTGCTTGTAACAAAGTGTAAGAAATGTTTAGCAAAAATAAAAAACAACTGTTCAGCATAAATGATCAATAAATGTTAAATAAATAAATAAATAAATTTTTAAAAATAGAGGAGGTGAAGTATCTGCTTATTCCATAAAGATATAATTCTTCTTAGCTTTTAAAACAGTGACATGCACACATCTTAAGAATATAGTTTGATGAGCTTTGACAAATGTATGTCTCTGTGTAACCCACATCCCAAAGTATAGACCTTTTCTGTCATCCCAGAAGTTCCCTTGTGTACCTTTCAAGTCATTCCTTCCTACCCTATGAGAGGTAACCACTGCTCAGTCTCTAAAAACTAGTTTACAAATTATTGTAGTTTTGTCCATTGTTAAAATCACTGAAATAGAATTTTTCAATATGTACTCTGTAGTATCTAGCTTCTTTTGATCAAAATAATGTCTGTGAGATATATCTATGTCATTGTGTGTTTCAGCTGTTCCTTCCTTTTTATTGGTGAGTAGTATGAACATATCACAATTTGTTTATTCATTCCCTGTTGACAGACATTTGGGTTATTTCCAGTTATGAATAAAGCTGCTATGAGCATTCTTGAACAAAATTTCTTATGAAGGTAAGTTTTCATTTCTCTTGTGTCAATACCTAGGAGTGGAATTACTGCATCATACAGTAAGTATACATTAAACTTGATAAAAAACTGAAGAATGGTTTTCAAAAGTGGGCATACCATTTTATAGAGCTCCCAGCAAAATATGAGAATTCCTGTTACTCTACTTCCTTGCTACCATTTGATATTGTCATATTACATAACAGTGAAGGAAACCAGAATATGTCACCCCAAAATATGTTGCTTTGGCATGTTGATTAAAGACACTTAGGAAACAGCAGATATAAGAAGGATGCTCTGACCCTCATTTTTCTTTCTGAAAGTAGGAGATAAAACTCCCATGTGCAAGGTTTCCTCCCTGTACCAGGAGGAGAGAAGACATTCTTATCAGCCCAGAGGAAACTGCAAATAAATCTTACTCCATTAGTTTCCTCCCATACCTACTTTCCCACAGTTGGCTGACCTTGGAAGCCTAAACTTCTTTCCTTTATCTTGTCATTTCTCTACAAATTTATTGTTCATTGTTGAAGATGCTCTGTAAGCAGGAATTTTAAGCTGTCATTTTGTGTCACTTTTTGTTTAGATTTCTACCCCATGATGTGTTATGTGTACTGCAGGTGTTAATAAACTGGTTTTCTCTTGTTAATCTGTCTTTTTGCTAGAGTCCCAGTGGAAAACCTAAGATGGGTAAAGTTTTGCCTCTTTACAACAGGAATTATGTCCAATTCTCCTTCTCTCTCTTTCTGTCTCTATATATCCGTTCGTCCTCACAATGACCAATACAATAGGTACTAACATTACCCACATTTTGTAGATGAGGAAACTAAAGTACATAAATATAAAATCACTTGCTCAAGGTCATACAACTTTCAAATGGCGGTGCAGGGAATTTTATCGGGTAGCCTGCTTCCAGCACTGCTCTCACTCACTACATTCTGCCTTCTCCACATATAGCTTAAAGAGAGAGAGCTATAATAGATATTGTTACCATATATTATATTTTACACATGTATAATTTATATAATCCAGTTACTTCACTCTCTTTTTTTTTTGCTGCCATGCGCGGGCTTTCTCTAGTTGCCGTGAGTGGGGGCTTCTCTTCACTGTGGTGCGTGGGCTTCTCATTGCGGTGGCTTCTCTTGTTGTGGAGCACGGGCTCTAGGCGCACGGGCTGCAGTAGTTGTGGCACATGGGCTCTAGAGCGCAGGCTCAGTAGTTGTGTTGCACGGGCTTAGTTGCTCTGCGGCATGTAGGATCTTCCCGGACCAGGGCTCGAACCCGTGTCCCCTGCATTGGCAGGCAGATTCTTAACTACTGCGCCACCAGGGAAGTCCCTACTTCACTCTTATGTACAAATGAAAAGAATAAACCTGAATAGAATTTGGCACTTGTGCCCTTTGCTCTTCCTAAACTTCCTGGTTATTTTTCAAAGTTTTAGATGCTTAGGTATATTTTTCCATCCTGGGTCATGAAAATGATTCCAAAGAAGGAAGGAGGACTGAAGCATAGCTGTTGTGTTAGGACAGAGTGACAATACTCTTAGGTCTTTTCTAACTCCAAACATCTGATTTACTGCTTCACAAAGAAACTAACTCCTGTATAAATAGGACATATCTGGGAACCGTTTGCTAATGTGGGAGAAAAATTAAAGTGGAGTTGGTATTGCTGAGAGAGCTCACTAAAATGGAGGAAGGAGGCCACTAAGGAAGCATAACTTATACAAGTCTCAGCCTGGATGGAGTTTAACCTTTTGACCACTTATTGTCCTAACCAAGGTTTCCAGAATGTCTGCCAGCATCTCAAGATACTTATGGAGCCCTTACCCTAAAATAAGTCATGACGGCTTCTCTACATATCTGACCTTTACCCTAAAATGACTGGCGACAGCCACCCCTTAAGGACAAATATTTCCTTTTTCATGTCAGAGTACAGCCTCATGCCTTTTGCATGAGCCTAACTCTCTTCCCCAGAACACTGTTTTGGTTTTACCTGAATCTCTGTGTCCCAAATTGCAATTCTTAGGACCCCAAATAAACTCTCTGCAGGCTTCTGCATTTTGTTTTGTTTTGGTTTGGTTGATACTAAAGACAAGTTAGCTTTCTTATTTTGTAATTATTAGTCCCTGTAATCATATTTCGTACAAAAAGACTAAGTCGTGCAGAAAAGGGAAAACATTAATTTGAAATATTTTTCTGATTTAAGGTTGAAACTGATATAGATGTGCATATATTTGTGAGTATATGAATGTGTGTATTTATTTTCTTAACCTAAAAATTGATATTTTGCTTCAAGATGTTCTTTGTACTTTCCTGTGCTCCGTAAAGACGAATAAGAGCATTTGTGTTTTCTATTATCTGAGTTCCACACTGAAAACAGAATCAAAATTTAGAATTTAGATTTAGTGACAGTAAAATGAAAAATCTATTAAGATTCATAAATTATAAAGATGGTATTCTTCCAAGGTCTCAGAATTTATGAGCATATCTTATATCTCACAATAAAATAAATTTGTTTTGCCTGAGTATTCAAAAGGAAACTTTTAAGTTCCTGATTCTGGTTTTGTACAACTGTATAATTAATGGTGATGATCACATTATAAGGGCAGATTTACATGTGTGGGGGAGGTGGTGATGGGGAGGCCCAAATAGAAATTACAAATAAAGGAAATAACATTCCAGTTTTTAAAGTACAAAAACCACCTACTGGTTTTGAGTTAGGGATGTGTCACTTAAAAAGAAAGACAGGCTTCTGCATTGCAAGACTGAAGCTAAATTGAATTTATTTTTATAGCTAAAGAAAGAATGTGTCAGTCAGAAGAGGAATTGATGGGTCTTTTAAACAAAAGAAAAAGAAAAGGGAAATTCCTAAAGAAAATTTTGGCTGTACTCATTTAACACGACTCAGGGGAAGAAACTTACTTGGAAAATTTCAGAAATCACTTTCCCAGTGGCAAATCTAACCCAATTTTGAAAGTGGCTGTATTAGGTCTCTTACTAGTAATCATTCAAGTTAACTTATTCCTTTTGTTCCATTTCCATGTCTACTATTCAGGCCTGTGGTCATAATTTTTCTTTTGTCCCATGGAAATGTGCCTATTGGAGGCAAATGTGCTAGGCTTATTGCCCTGAGTGTTCTGGTCTCTGTAGCAGGTGTATTTTTATTATAAATCCAAACATTGACACTCAGCCTTTAGGCACTAGCTCCTTTGAGCTTGGTTAATGTAAGCTTACTCTAAGCCTGCCTTAGCTAACCTTTAAGCCTTCCGGGGGTAAAGAGTCAGACCCTGTAGGCACGTTAGTGAAGTTACCAAGGTACTGACACAAATTACCAGCAGTTTTCCCTCCAAAGACCTCTGGAGCACAGTTTCCTTTCAAAACATCAATGCAGTTGTTGCTCATCTCATGAATCCATTGAAATAGAGTGAAATAATATTTATAGAGAGCTTTTCTCTCCTAGAAAAGAAAAAAGGTTGCCAGTTGTTACTTCACAGAACCAAAATAATAGGAATTCAAATAATTTTCTTCTGCTCTCTTAGAATATCGTTCTATCCTGCAGGTGGAATGGCCTCTGATCATGAAAAGAGAAACCTTATCTCTAAAATGGTTTTAAAAATTAGCTGAAGATAAAAGTGATGAAATATTCAAACTCTTGAAAACTATGAAAAACCCCACAGAGAAATCAATTATTTGAGAGGCAAGTTTTTGAAAATCATAAGTGTTTTGAAATGAAAAGATGAGAAATAGCAAAATTTATTTTGCAATCATTATATAGAAATTTTATTTTAAAAATATATATGTATATATCCCAAAGGATAATATTAAAATATGAATCTTTTATAAGAAATCATACTCTGTATAAGAATAATCAGTTTTTTCATTGGAGAAAAATAAATTTGTCAGAAGCTACTTGGAAGTGCAATGGTAATTTTAGGTAAAATGAAAAATGTAATAATAGTGTGAATTAACATTTAAAATTAATGCCCCCTTTCTTTTTTGTCTCAGAAATTTGGTCTTTCAAACAGTATTCATTTACACTAAGGACCTGGAGAGGTTGTTAGCCAGAGTCATAATGCCAAAACGTTGTGGACTGGGATTCCCACTCAGGGAGCTTAACTCTAGAGCCTGATCTTTCCATTTACTGCGGTATGTCCCAGAGAATTGATGTTTAACATTAACATGCAGTTGTTTGAACCTATGTTTCATTCGCTAAGAATTATGTTAAGAGAATTCTAAGTAAAGAATTGTTGACTGAGGGACTTCCCTGATGGTTCAGTGGGTAAGACTCTGAGCTCCCAATGCAGGGGGCCTGGGTTTGATCCCTGGTGGGGGAATGAGATCCCACATGCATGCCACAACAAAGAAGTCTGCATTCCACAGATAAGACCCAGTGCAGCCATAATAAATACATAAATATTAAAAAAAGAATTTCTGACTGAGCTGTCAAATGCAGCTAAAATTTCAAGTAGGAACTTGAACACCTTCTGACAATCCTTGATGACTGTTGGTAAATCCATTCAAATTCTTTACATTTAATAGTACAAACAAATACAGTTAAAGTAAGTTTGAAGTCAGAAATGCCAAACTGATTTGCCTACTTATCCTAAAGTTCCCCTTCACAGCTAAGATTTTCACCAGAGCTCTGGAAAATTCTGTTCTAAATATGTATTCCACAAAATATTATTCTCATGAAATGTTAAAATCTTTAATCAAATAAGTTTGGGAAATGCTGGATAAATGAAAATAAAATATATTGCTTTATCCACAATTTCTCAGAGCCTTTAAATTGATAATATACACTCCCAAGAGGGGAATGAACCACGCAACATTTCCTAAGTTTATTTAATCATGTAAGTCTTCTTTCTTCAAATGAGCCTCTTGGGGTTTAGTGTTCCCCCAAACACCCTACTAAGAGCTGCCCTAAGCCAATTTTTCAGGCACAGTTATAAGGTCCTTTTTGGTAGATTAGTGAAGTGTCTATTAGAGTGGATGAAGATTAACTATGCCTCCTTAACCTCACTACTAGGTTATAAGAAAGCAAGTCTGGGACATAATTATGGGACATTTACTAAACAGAAATTCATTACTAATAAAGCATAAGACAATACTATCTCAGTAAAATTCAGGTCTCTGCCCTTTTTTTTTTGGCTGTGTTGGGTCTTTGTTGCTGCACACAGGCTTTCTCCAGATGCATCGAGCAGGGGCTGCTCTTCGTTGTGGTGTGCGGGCTTCTCAGTGAGGTGGCTTCTCTTGTTGCAGAGCATGGGCTCTAGGTATGCGGGCTTCAGTAGTTGTGGCACGTGCGCTCAGTAGTTGTGGCTCACAAGCTCTAGAGCGCAGGCTCAGTAGTTGTGTCGCATGGGCTTAGTTGCTCCGCGGCATCTGGGATCTTCCTGGACCAGGGCTCGAGCTCGTGTCCCCTGCATTGGCAGGAGGATTCTCAACCACTGTGCCACCATGAAAACCCCAAAATGCTGTTTTAAGGATAGTATTTTAGAAATAATGCCCCAGGCTCTGCAATGGCCATTTTCTAATTTTAAAGTTTTCTTTAGTTGGCTATAATAGGAAGACTGTCTTACTTCTTTCCCTGTAAATGTAGGGGTTTTGATATCTGGATTCAGAGTTTATAGTTTCCTAGACATGCACATCCTTGCACCTTAGTTTCCTCAAGTCTGGTGTCCAACTGGGAGGCACTAAGATGGCTGTGTTGGTATTTTAAAGCTGGTCTCTGTGCTGATTGTTTGGTGCTGAGCTCTGTCATTTGTTAAAACTTTTGAGCGATAATCCTATCATCCTTGGGAATAAAGATATCAGTCTGGTAGTTATACATTCTGACTCTCATAGTGGGATCAAGGATGCCTATCTGAATCCCTACAGAGTCCTTTATTCACTCTCTAGCTGGGGAAATTGTCAGTCTTCCTGTTTAGCAGAATTGATGAGAGGAGCAAAGTGACATTGAGATGTGGGAAAATATTTACAGAGACTATGAATATGTGTAGGATCTGCAAGGTGGCAATTTAACCTCTGCGATGATCACATGACTTTCAAAAAGATTTGTTAAAGGACGTACTTCCTTATATAAGTTGTTTGTAAACGCTTTTTAGCTTTTAGGAGACAAAATATTGAAGTTCACTGCTTAAGGTGAACCTTCTTCAGAACTTTGTGATGGGACTTACAGCTGTGTTATTACAGGGTGAGTTAATGTCTCAAGTTTGGGGATATGGTTAAGTAAGCATTTAAAAATCAATGCTTGGACAAATAATGCGTTATTCCACGTACATGAGGTATTGAAAATAGTCAAACTTAGAAAAGCAGAAAATCGAATGGTGGTTGCCAGGGAATGGGGGGAATAGGAGATGGGGAGTGATGCCAGTGGGTATAAAGTTACAGTTATGCAAGATGAGTCCTAGAGATCTGCTGTACAATATCGTGCCTATAGTTAGCAATTTGGTGTTTTGCATTTTAAAAGCTGTTAAGAGGGCAGATCTCATGTTAATTGTCCTCACCATGAAATTGTTTTTTAATTTGAAAAAAAAAGCAAAGGGACACAAGGAAACTTTTGGAAATGATGGATATGTCTGTTACCTTGCTTGTGGTGATTGTACCACGGGTACATGTATATATGCAAACTCATCATATTGTATATGTTTAAATAAGTGTAGGGTTTTGCATGTCAATTACACTTTAATAAAGCTGTAAAAAAATCAATGCTTGTAGTAAAAACTGGTGAAATCCAAATATGATCTACACATGAGTTAATAGTACTGTACTAACTTCAGTTTCCTGGTTTCAACAATGTACTATGTTAAAATAAAAAACAATGCTTGAAGGCTTCCCTGGTGGCGCAGTGGTTGAGAGTCCACCTGCTGATGCAGGGGACACGGGTTCGTGCCCCGGTCCGGGAGGATCCCACATGCTGCGGAGCAGCTGGGCCTGTGAGCCATGGCCGCTGAGCCTGCGCGTCCGGAGCCTGTGCTCCGCAACGGGAGAGGCCACAACAGTGAGAGGCCAGCGTACCGCAAAAAAACCCAACAAACAAACAAAAAAACCAAAAAAACAATGCTTGATATTAGGGTGTTAAATAATACTTTATTTTCCTTTTTGATAGCCATCCTTTCAATCATCTCTTTCTGCTGTTTACACACCCATCTTTCCCTCTGTTCCTCCCAGGTAACTAATAACATTCTGACGTTATTTTTCATAGCTTTCTCCATGCTTATGTGATCACACAGAAGTACAGACATATATTGATGTTTACATTTTTGGTTTATTTCATAACAATGTGATTAGACTATATATACTTTTTCTTACCTGAAAATACATTGCGAAAAAAACCTCTTCAAATTAACTGGTATAGATGAAACTGAATCTTTTTAATGCCACCGTAAGGATCAATGTATCACAGTTTATTCAATTATTCCCCTTTTGATTGATATTCATTTTTTTCCCTAGTGTTTTGCTACTCAAATATTGTTGTAATAAATATCTTATAAATATATACTTTGGACTGATACTTTTATATCTATGGGATAAATTCTGGGGGGATGGGATTACTAGATTGATAGAATATGAATTTAAAACATTTTAAAAGATATTTCTAGACTTCTTCCCAAAATGGTTGCAATATTTTATATTTCCAACAAAGTATGAGAAGAAAGCAAAGCATGAGAATACACTTTTCCTTCATCCCTACCAGCAGTAGGTATTATATTGTCTTAGAATTGTTGTGAATTTGATAAATGAGACTTTATATTCCACTGTTATCTTAATTTTACCTTTCCCTGACAATCAATAAGATTGACCGGGCTTGCAAAGTTTATCAATCGTTTGGATTTTTGGTGTGTGACTTGTTATTCATAGCTTTTGCCCTCTTTTTTTTTTCAAATATGTATTTATTTATTTGCCGTATCAGGTCTTAGATGCAGTGCATGGGCTCTAGAGTACCCAGGCTCATTAGTTGTGGCATGGGCTTAGTTGTCCTGCAGCATGTGGGATCTCAGTTCCCTGACCAGGGAGTGAACCAGCATCCCCTGCATTGCAAGACCTATTCTTAACCACTGGACCACCAGGGAAGTCCCTGCCCTCTTTTCAATTGAAGTGTTTTTGTCATTTTCTTGAAAATTTGTCAGAGCTCCTTGTATATTACAGATACTAATAATTTAGCTTTCATATGTATTGCAAATCTTTCTTCTAAGCTACTTTTTGCCTTTTGTCTATGTTTATGGCATCATTTGCTATACCACATTTAATTTTTTTAAATGTTTTGAAATAGGTCTGTATTTTTCTCCAATGGCTTCTAAGTTCCCTACATTTTTTTTAAGTTCCCTACATTTTTAAAGAAATTGCTCCCAATCCATAAATTCTATGTATACTGTACAAAAGTTTTTCCTATGCTTTTGTTATTTAATTTAATTATTTACAATTTTCATGGAGTTGAAGTGCTGATTACTAAGCTACCTTCCCTCAGCTTCAGACCCACCCCTCTATAATCTGCTTTGTGCCTCTGGATCTAGGACTCTGCAAACCCCATTTCTGCTTTGCCAGCTGGCTCCCTGCTGGGCTCTGTCTGTGGCAAGTAGAAGAGGGAGACTGGAAAGATACGGGAGGAAGAAGAGACTTGCTTATTCCTGTTTGTCCTGCATTCCTGTCAACATCACTGGATCGACTGGTCTTCACCCAGTGGCAACTAGCTTCAGAACAGCATCCCAATTTGCAGTTTTCCCAACACTTGCAGAAGCAGCCACATTGCACCACCTCAGAGACACTGGCCAGTTGGCACCATGCACCTCTCTGCGGGTCTGACCTCCAGCTCAATGCCCATCTCCAACCTTCTAAATTTTAATAATTCCCACTCCTTCCCTCTGTTCCCCCGTCCCTTGGATTGGTAGCTGCTTCCTGCAGTTGTTTCCTGTGATATCTCAGATCCTCTTTCTGCCCTCTAATCAATCTCTTGAGTACTTGGTTAACAATTCTTTATATTAAATTATCTCTATTAAAATAGCTGACATGATTTCTGTTTCCCCCAGACCCTGAATGATACTGCTGAATTTTTCAATCTTTTCCTTTAGATTTTTTGCATGTTATGACATGCTTTTGATATTAGGAATTTCCCAGAGGCCAGTACCACCTCCCTCCACCACTTTTGACTACTTACCGAAGATCCCTCACATTTCTCAGCTCTGATACAGATAGATACAGTATGAGTTCTGGCCAAAGGGATGTAAACAGAAATGTTATATGCAACTTCCAAGAATTGTCCTTAAATGGAAGGACTATGTCCTTCTCATTCCCTTCCCTTAACTTGCTGACTGAAATGTGGGTGTGATGGCTGGAGCTAGAACAGCCATCTTGAACCATGAGGTGACCTTGAGACTGGTGAAACAATAGAGAAGTGGCCTGAGCGTTTGAGGACTTGCTGGAGCAGAGCCACCTGATGCCTAGACTGCCTACATCTTGACTTTAATGCCAGGAATTAACATCTCAACTTTAACATGAGAAAGTAAATTGTTGTCTTGTGTTTTACTGTTACGCCCATCAAACTTAATTCTCACAAATACATCTTCTGTAGAGTTTATGTCAGTTTATACTTCCACCAACAACATATGAGAGTGCTACTTCTCCACAGTGTCAACAAGTATGTTGTCAAATTTTGGATTTTGATAATCTTAAAAGTGAGCAAAAAAAATCTTACTTTTAATTTGCATTTCTCTCTTTGTGAATCAGGTTGAATACCTTTTATGTAAGGATGATTTATGTTTCTTTTTCTGTAAACAGGATGGAAATAAATATTTTTCTATCAAGTACTTGATTTTTTTCTTTGTTTCTAGGAATTCTTTGTATATTAGGAAAATTAATACTTTACCTGTGATATGAGTTGCAAAATTTTTTTCCAAATTTGCCTTGTCTTTTGACTTTTCTTTCTCTTTTTTTTTGGTGATACAGAAGATTTCTAAAAGTTTTAGGAAAAGCCTGTAATCTAATTTTAAAAACTTTTTCCCTGGCATTTAAGTTTTAAGTTCTAGTAGAAATCAAAAGTCATAAAATAATTCACCCATTTTGTTTTCTGGGACTTTTATGGATTTGTTTTTTAAATTTACATCTTTGAATGTAATATGTGAAGTATGAGCCCAACTTTCTTTCTTTCCAAATGGCTCCCTATTTGTGCAAACCACTTATGTTTATACCATTGATATGAGATGTTGTCTTTATAATGTACTAAATTCTTATATTTATTTGGTTCTATTTCTAGACTTTGTATTTTGTCCCATTGGCTTGCCTATTCATATGCCAAAACCATATTTGAATCACTGAAGTTTTTAAATATATATCTATATCTAATACAGTTGGTCCTTATTGATTTCCTTTTTCAAAAATTTGTTGGCTATCCTTTTGTTTAATTTTTCATATACAAATTTTAATCACTTTGTGTAGGTCTAGAAAAAAACCCTGTTGACATATTTATAGAGATCTCATTCAATTTACCAGTTAATTTAGGGACAGTTGTCATCTATAGGATGTTAAGTATTCTAATCCAATTTCTTATTCAGTCCTAGGAATTTTATTGCTTTTGATTGCTATTGCAAGTGGTGCTTCCTTTTCCATCCTATCGTCTAACTGGTTATTATTTGTGTATGTGAAGTCTATTGATTTCTGAATGTTAATTTTATATTGCCTCACCCTTTTTGAATTATCTTACTGTTTTTAGTAGCTTTTCAGTTGATTTTTTAGGCATACAATTATATCTGGAAATGTAGACAATTTTATTTCTTCATTTTCAATTCTTACGTCTTGGAATTATTTTGTGATATAACAGTTGTTGTACCCCTAGTTCCTGGCTGGTCTCCCTCCTTCCTGTCTTTTTTACAAGCCTGGGTCAGCAGCCTTCCTTGCCTTTCTGTGTTACTCAATATTCTCTGAATAAATCCTTTTTAATTTAAAGTCAGAACTGGTTCCTTTATCTAAGAAACTTGACTAAAAATTTCATTTTGCACAAATAGGGTCCAATGATACCTCATTAATAGGAATATCTGTTTCCATTTATTGAAGGCTTACAATGTGCCAGGCAGTGTGCCAAGTGATTTGCATATAACCTATCAATCAATTCCTAGAGAATGCACTTATTTTTTTTTCCACATCTTTATTGGAGTATAAATGCTTTACAATATTGTGCTAGTTTCTGCTGTACAACAAAGTGAATCAGTTATATGTATACATATGTCCCCATATCCACTCCCTCTTGAGCCTCCCTTCCATCCTCCCTATCCCATCCCTCTCAGTTTTCAGAAAGCATCAAGTTGATTTCCTGTGCTATGCAATAGCTTCCCACTAGCCATCCATATTACATTTGGTAGTGTATACATGTCAATGCTACTCTCTCACTTCATCCCAGCTTCCCCTTCCCCCACTGTGCCCTCCAGTCCGTTCTCTAAGTCTGCATCTTTATTCCTGCCCAGCCATTAGGTTCATTAGTACTGCATTTTAAAATTCCATATACATGTGTTAACATATGTTATTTGTTTTTCTCTTTCTGATTACTTCCCTCTGTATGACAGATTCTAGGTCCATCCACATCACTACAAATAACTCAATTTCATTCCTTTTCATGGCTGCATAATATTCCATTGTGTATATGTGCCACATCTTCTTTATCCATTCATCTGTTGATGGACACTTAGGTTGCTTCCATGTCCTGGCTATTGTAAATAGTGCTGCAGTGAACATTGTGGTACATGTCTCTTTTTGAATTATGGTTTTCTCAGGGTATATGCCCAGTAGTGGGATTGCTGGGTCATATGGTAGTTCTATTTTTAGTTTTTTAAGTAACATCAATACTGTTCTCCATAGAGGCTGTATCAGTTTACATTCCCACCAACAGTGCAGGAGGGTTCCCTTTTCTCCACACCCTTTCCAGCATTTATTGTTTCTACATTTTTTGATAATGGCCATTCTGACTGGTGTGAGGTGATACCTCATTGTGGTTTTGATTTGCATTTCTCTAATGATTAGTGATGTTGAGCACCTTTTCATGTATTTGTTGGCCATCTGTATGTCTTCTATGGAGAAATGTCTATTTAGGTCTTCTGCCCATTTTTGGATTGGGTTGTTTGTTTTGTGATATTGAGCTGAGTGCTTGTATATTTTGGAGATTAATCCTTTGTCAGTTGCTTCATTTGCAAATATTTTCTCCCATTCTGAGGGTTGTCTTTTCATCTTGTTTATGGTATCCTTTGTTGTGCAAAAGCTTTTAAGTTTCATTAGGTCTCGTTTGTTTATTTTTGTTTTTATTTCCCTTACTCTAAGAGGTGGGTCAAAAAGGATCTTGCTGTGATTTATGTCATAGAGTGTTCTGCTTATGTTTTCCTCTAAAAGAGTTTTATAGTGTCTGGCCTTACATTTAGGTCTTTAATCCATTTTGAGTTTATTTTTGTGTATGGTGTTAGGGTGTGTTCTAATTTCATTCTTTTACATGTATCTATCCAGTTTTTCCATCACCACTTATTGAGTGAAGAGGCTGTCTTTTCTCCATTGTATATTCTTGCCCCCTTTGTCAAAGATGAGGTGACCATATGTGCATGGGTTTATCTCTGGGCTTTCTATCCTGGTCCATTGATCTATATTTCTGTTTTTGTGCCAGTACCATGCTGTCTTGATTACTGTAGCTTTGTAGTATAGTCTGAAGTCAGGGAGACTGATTCCTCCAGCTCCGTTTTTCTTTCTTAAGATTGCTTTAGCTATTTGGGGTCTTTTGTGTTTCCATACATATTATGAAATTTTTTGTTCTAGTTCTGTGAATAATGCCATGGGTAATTTGACAGGGATTGCACTGAACCTGTAGATTGCTTTGGGTAGTATAGTCATTTTCACAATATTGACTCTTCCAGTCCAGGAGCATGGTATATCTCTCCAGCTGTTTCTGTTATCTTTGATTTCTTTCATCAGTGTTTTATAGTTTTCTGAGTACAGGTTTTTTTCCTCCTTAGGTAGGTTTATTCCTACGTATTTTATTCTTTTTGTTGAGATGGTAAATGGGATTGTTTCCTTAATTTCTCTTCCTGATCTTTCTTTGTTAGTATATAGGAAGAATGCAAGAGATTTCTGGAGAATGCACTTTGAACTCTTGTCCCTGGTTATAGTACCAAATTTGAACTCATCTTTTTACCTTTCTTCAAAGAGTCTCTGCTTTCCGTGTCAGTAGTAGCTCTGAAATGTAAAAGCCAGTTTAATATGTTTATGCTTTTATTATTTGTCTTGACATTATAAAATCAAGTTTATTAGATTAACAGAGGTTTCACTTTTTTTTTTTTTTTTTTTTTTTTAGCAGTGGTATCCTATTTCCAAAGCAAATATTAAGTGGAAGCCCAGTATAAAGAATGGAGAAGCTGCAAAGTTTAGGTAGATGGTGTGGTAATAAGTTACTTAAGTTAGAATTTTATGATGCTTCGCAGCATAGACAAAAAAAGAGAGGATGTTCAAATGGTGAAATATGGACATTTCTAGACACAAATCTGTTTTTGTTTTGGCCTCCCCACACAGTTTGTGGAATCTTAGTTCCCTGACCAGGGATCAAACCTGTGCCCCCTGCAGTGGAAGTGCAGAATCCTAACCACTGGACCACCAGGGAATTCCCGGGACATAGATCTTGGTGATTGTTATGGGTTGAATTGTGTCCTTCTGAAAAGATATGTTGAAGTCCTAACCACTAGTACCTCAGAAGGTGACCTTATTTGGAAATAGGGTCTTTACAGAGGTAGTCAAGTTAAAATGAGATCATTAGGGTGGGACCTTGCCGCCAGCCGCGGCGGGTCCTCAAAGTGCAGCAACAATCGACGAGAGGGGGTAGGGAACTGAACGCACCAAGTTATGGGATCAGAAGGGCACAGGCAACTGATGGTTGCAAGGGAAGTTTAATAACAAAGCATAGCCATATATATACCCCTAAAGCAGGGAATTTGCTTAGTCACGCCTTATCAGCATCAGTTGGTTGATTGGCTTCTCGGCTTAGTCACGCCTTATCGGCATCAGCTGGTTGATTGGCTTCTCGGCTTCTCCCTCAAAGGCACCAATTTCCCCTCCAGGGTTGCTTTTCCTAGCTTTAGGGAACCAGGGACTCCCAGTAACTGAGCAGGTCCCTGGAGCGATTTGGCCAAAGGCCATCTCCTTTTTTACGTTCATACCATAAAGTCCAAGATGCATACCAAGGAGAGTACAATCGGGCCCTGAGGCTTATGAGGGTCTTAATGGCGCCTTCCTCAGAGGGCAATGCTCGCCACAGGCCCTAAATGACTGGTGTCCTTATAAAAAGAGGAAATTTGGACACAGACACACACAAAAGGCAGACAATGTGAAGACAGAGAGAATGCCATCTGCAAGCCAAGGCACATCTAAGGCTACCAGAAGCTTGGAGAGAGGCATGGACCAGATTTTTCCTCAGAGCTCCCAGAAGGAATCAACCCTGCCAACACCTTGATTTCAGACTTCTGGTCTCCAAAACAGAGAGCCAATAAATTTCTTTTGTTTAAGTCACCTAGTTTGTGATACTTTATTATAATAGCCCGAGGAAACTGATAGAGAGGTTTAAGTGGCCAACTGCACAGAGTTTTGGAGGTGGAATATCCTACAGATTCTGGAATGAATGTTCACTGTACATGTTTTTCTGGCATGGGTCAAGGACCCTTGATTAGTTATATGCTTGTTATTTATCAAAGGTCTATTCTGGCTCAGTTAAGCAGACAATTCTTGTAATTATTGAGTTCATCACTTGGAGTTAGAAATCTATTTTTAGGTACATACTTTTCATGATTTAAACCAGAGGTTGTAAACTGGCAACCTGCTTGTAAGTATTTCGTTTGGCCCACCCAGTGTTTTAAAACAGGAAAAAGATGTACTTGCTTACCAGTATTTAAAGATCACATTTCTTGTAAACACTTCTGGATTTCTGATTTTTTCTTGAAAATGAGATATGCATTCCCTCACGGCAACAGTTGGCTATTGCTGAACACTTGCTTCCTTTAGCCAGGCCACATTTCTGTCAGCTGCATTATCACCAGGCCCAATTTGCCACAGGCAAAGAAGCAAGAGTGGTTGGAGCAGAGCAAAAGAGAGAGTGGTAGGAGGAATACCCAGAGGTTAAGAGGATGTGTCAGAACATGGCACAGTTTGAGGCCATCAAGGACTCTGGTTTTTACTCCGAAATAAATGGGGAGCTATCGGGAGGTTTTGAGAAAAAGATCTGACTTGGATTTTTAAATAATCACACAACTGCCCTGCTAGGATTAGACTGTAGGGGTAAGACACTAGACTGCCACCGCAACAGAGAGTAGCCCCCGCTCGCCCCCACAACTAGAAAAAGCCCTCGCGCAGCAACAGACCCAACACAGCCAAGCAAATAAATAAATTTATTTAAAAAAAACAGGCAGATTGTGGTAGTATGGCTGTATTGCCAGGGTGTCTGGGACTGCCTCTTTGTGTCTGATCATAGAATATGCATGATCTTAGTCCCAGTGCTTGGGTCTCTCCCCACCTCAGACATCATTGCTCTGAATCCCTACCCAGCAAACTGAGGCTCATTCCTTGTCAGCTTTACTGAGTCTTATAATCTGGTAAACTACAGAAACAAATTTGAATCAAGTTCTAAAATCCATACCTGGGGCTCTTCCCTCCATGCCACCTGCCAGTCTTTGACAAGGCTATCTTCCAAAGACGCATTCTCTTTGCTTTCTCATCCCCTTTCTAGGCATTTAAATTTCTCTCTAACTTCCCTGGGCCCCCCTGATTTCAGTAGCAGGAACCTCAGTGCTGAGAAACTAAAATATTAGGGAAAATCCTCACCTAAGACTTTCTGGCTCCAACTACTAGGTGTATTTTGCCCTCTGTCGTCAACTAATTCTTAATTGCTCCATCCAGGTTAAAGTTCCCAGGAATTCTAAGGTCCTTGCAGTGCTAAACTTTTCTCTTTCTTAATTCAGTTCAATTTATACTCTTCTTTGAATGTCTCTAGGTCTGAATAACAGTGGTCTAGCGAGGAGAGAAAAGGCATGCTCCTAACTAGCTGTAACCAGGGCGACACTCCCCAGAAACGCATGCCACCCGGGAAACTCAGGGCTGGACCTAGATCCAAGCTTTGTCCTTGGACCGGGCGCTCTCCTCTCTTGGCTTCCCGGAGCGCGGGGGGTTTCCGGCGCCGGCCCCCTCCTGCGGGGGCCGGGCCTATCGCTCCCGCTCCCTCCTCCCCGGCTGCGCGCGGCTGCGGGCCGCGGTCACGTGAGCGCGGCGCGATGGGGGAGGGGCCCTGGCTTCCGGGCGGCGGAAGGAGACGCGGCCGCGTGAAGACGAGGAGATTTGAAAACACGCTCCGGGGCCGAGAGCCTGAGGCCGGTGGTGCACGCCGTCTCCCCGTGGGCACCTCCTCAGACGTTCTCTCCACCTGCCTCCGTGTCCCGGTCCCGGCCGGGCCCTCAGGTGAGCTGCCGCCGCCAGTCTGGCCGGGCCCTCTCCTGGGCGCGGGACGACGAGCGGAACGGCTCGTGGGGCCGTCGCCCCCCAGTCCGCGGCCCAGGCGGGCAGGGGCAGCTGAGGCCAGTCTGCGTCCCTGCAGAGCTGGGCCTCGGTGCGGAGAGGGGCTGTGTGGGTGCGGGGCGCCCCGCGGGCTTTTGAAGCGCCTCAAGTGACTGGGCGGGGCGGGTTCGCGCGGTTTCGGGTCTAGGAGACTTTTAGGCCGGGTTACGTTGATTGGGCCCAGCTTCCCCGACTGTGGTCCTGACCGCCGTCTCCGGAAGGAGCAGGAAAGATAGTTTCTTAAAACCGCGGTGTGTTCACTTCTGGGTTGCGGGACCAAAGTCTGGGGGTGGAGATGCGCAGCTGTCTCTCCTAATCGGCCCTCTCGCCGTCCAGGTGTGGACGGTTAAGCGATCTGTATGAAGCCCCAGTCTGTGGTATTTGTTTTTTGGGAAGTCTGGTGCCTCCGATTGGCCCCCTAGGTAGAGTTTGGAGGAACTCGTGAGCGTAAAGGGTTGGAGAGGAAATTACCAAAGGCCGAGTACAGTGTGCTTTCTTGATTCTTTTTTTGGCAGGGGAAAGAAGTTGGAAATCAGGGGAAGGTAATGAGGTGGCAGACAAACTAACTGGGATTCGGTTAGGTCGAAATCCTGATAGGCTAGAATCTCCCTTTTGTTTAAATTAGAAGGCTTGCAGCTGGAGTTTATGAAATTCAGTTTTAAAGCTTTTGAGGCTCACCTGGTCTAGTGATGTGAGAGCTCAGCCTCTGAGGCTGGACTTCCTACCTTCTTATTCGATACCAGCTACTATAAAAGTGGCTTAGTCGGACTGTTTGATTTGCTGTACTATGAAAAATCTTTATTTTAAGCGAAAATAACAAGTTGCTGTAGAACTTTTAGTTCCTAGTATGAAAATGTACCCTGTGTACCATGAAAATCATCTTACTAGCTTGAAAAGTCATGAAGGGGCGGATAAGCCCACTTTTCCTAACGGAAACGGTAGAGTGATTAATAAGCCCACTTTTCCTAACGGAGAACTGTAGGGTGATTAATACAAAGTGGTGGGTAATATGGCATAAGCTTGACAGTATACTGTGTGTTGGACACTTATCAGATAGTGGCTCAAGATAGCACAGAGAATTGGAGGGTGGTGGGTTAATTCATCGATTTTTCTGAATGTCTTGTTCCATTTGTTTTCATCTCTGATACTAGCTAGTAATAAAATTGTAGGGGAAACTCACAAAATGTGCTTGCTTAATTAACAGAGACCAGGTGAGTATTAGGGCCTTAGTTTTCAGTTACTCATTTTTTAGACTAGAAAAACTAGAGGTGTGGGTGGGGTGAAAATTTAGTATTGGGATTAAATAAGGCAAGCCATTTTGCCACTTTTTTCCAATCCTCACTTGAGTTCCAGTATATATAACATACAGTTGGTTTTGCAGAGTTCAGTCTTGTTTATGAATCCCTCTTCAACTCCTTAATAAGGGACTGACAAACCTTTCTGAGCTATGTCTTTAAAATGGTTTTAGTACCACCTTCTTCACATGGTCTTGTGAGAATTGAAAGCTATTGTGCATCTAATATTATGCTTGGTATTTACTGGTCCTGAGACTAAGAAAATATACATGTTTGTGCTTATAGCATATCTGTAAGTGTGCCAGGCACAGTTCGGAGTGTTTTACAGATATGAGCTCATTTGCTCCTCATTCATCCTACCTCAAAACAACTGTATGAGGTAAGCATTATTATTATCCCTGTCTTGTAGATAAAAGCTGAGGCACGGTGGTTAACTATGGCTAGAAAGTGGCAGAGTCTGTATAAGAACCGAGTCACTCTGAGTCTTGAATCTGCTCTTTACCTGTGTAGCCAAACCCTGGATCACGGGGCTCTAATGTAGTAAAACCTTGCAATCATGTGAATTTGGATATAATGTCATAGGTGATTGCCTTCTGGATTCCTAGAATTTGAGCTGTCTGGTCTTGCACCAGCCATTTTATTAATCTTACAATAATGCAAGCCTTCATTTTAGTCAAATTTTTTGGACTCCCTTGTGTAGCATTGTAACTTAAAAAAAATAGCTAGGGATAGGATAATTATGACAGATTAGGAGTTTTATTTATCCCAGAGATATCTACTCTAGTGGGTGTACAGTGCAAGGCAGAATTCAGTATTTTTGTAGTGTGTGGAAAAGGCTTCAAGAAGCGCTGAGCTAGTTCCAGGTATAGGAGGCTCTTTTTTAGATAGAGGTTAGTTTGTGGAAAAATAAAGCTGGAGAGGAAGTTAGGAAGGACCGAATATGTCAAGCCAAGGTGTTTTTACTGTAAGCAAGTAAAAGGAGCAGCTGAAAGCTCCTGAGCTTTGGTCAGATCTGTGTTTAGAAAGAGCCCTGTGGTGATTCTCTACCAAATGGACCATGGGGTAGACACTAGAGACAAGACAAGAATTCTGGCGGGGGAACTGTTAACAGTCTTGGGTAGAGATAAAGGACTTAAGAAGGGGCCTGGGAATGGGTAGGAGGCACAGATCAAAGATTTTGTGTGTAATTGGGATGATTTGGATGTAAGTTGAAAGTATGTGGTGAAGAGGGGGAAGTGCAGGATAACAGGGTTATACCTGAGTTATTTATTACAATAGTGACCTAGCTGGTCTTTGTTCCTTATTCCTCTGTTATACTATATTTTCTTTTATACTGATTTTTCTCCTGCATTTTTGTTTACTGTTTATATCTAGTCTGAACTATTCCTGGTGTTCACAGTGCTGGTACGTTCATTTTTGCCTATACCAGGCTTATCCCTACTCCTGATCCATACTCTGTTTTCCTTGCGCATGAAATGCTCATTAACTGTCCTTGATGCATATCTGAATCTTACCCATTTTCAAGCACCCAGCTTAGGTTCATGAAACTTTTCCTAACTATTACAGGCTGTATTAAATAATAACATTGATTTTCAGACGTTGTTTTGCTAGGGTTTCTTGGAGGCTTCTGGGCCAGGAGCTTCCCCGCACGTGCAAGGTGTATCTATAGCAACTCTGTGCTGTCTCCCCCTCATCCTTTGGGCACAAAAAATTTTTCAAAAGTTTTCTTTGATTTTTTTATTGAAGTATGTATATTAATTGAAGTATACAAAAGTTTTCTATTTAGCACATTGCCCAACCAAAGGTCCTGTTTAGAACATTGCTTGACAAAACGTTCCATGGCCAGAAATCTCTTGACTAAACTGATTTTTTTTTTTTTTACTTCATAAAGGTAATTTATCTTTGTCTTTATTGATTGTTTTAAAATTAATTCTTTTATCATAGCACTCAAGAATGACTAAAAAAAGAAAACGCCAAGATGATTTTCAAAAAGTGAAACTAAAAGTTGGTAAAAAGAAGCCCAGGTTAGAAAATGCTACTGTTACAAACTTTAAAACGAAGACTATACATCTGCCTGACCAACTCAAAGAGGATGGAACACTTCCAACAAACAACAGAAAACTTAACATTAAGGTAAATCATAAATATTATTTTGATAAAGCAGGATTTTCCTTGAAATCATCTAGAATGTTATATTTTTGTGAAAAGTTGTTTTAACTCAGGGTTTATTAATGGCTAAAGGTTGGAGTTTATCTGTCACCCAGATCTGATGTTGTCTCTGCAGCTTTCCCACTTCCTCCAGAAAGACTTGCCCAGCTAAAGTCAAAGTGATTTCTCCCTTGTATATTTATTTGATGATTTAATATGTCATCTGGAAATAATTTCTATATTTAACTTTTTGATGCATCAGGTTTTTTGATATGACAGTTTTTTAGCTGTTTTTGTAGCACATTAAGATAGGATCCTGTCCTATCCATTTTTGAACCCTGATAGTATGTAGTTTATTCCAGATTCATAGTGAATGTGTGAAGTTATTGAAATTTGAGCAGTGGTTTTGCTTAAAAATTTAAGTTTTATTGAAATGTAATTTACACATAATAAAATTTATCATTTTAGAGTGGACAATTCAGTGGTTTTTAATGTATTTACATTGTTATGCTACTATCACAATAATCTAATTTCAGAACATTTTTGTCACTTCAGAAAGAAACCTTATACCTATTAGAAGTCACTCTCCATTCCTTCCCCCCACTAGACAGACACTGATCTATCTGTAAAGATTTGCTTATTCTAGACAATTCCTGTAAATGGAATCATACGAAATGTGGTCTGTTATTACTGGTCTTTCACTTAGCATGTTTTTGAGGTTCAACCATGTTGTAGCACGTATCAGAACAGTACTTCATTCCTTTGTATTGTCAAATAGTATTCCACTGCAGGGCTATGTCATGTTTTTTCACTCATCAGTTGATGGGCATTTGGTTGTTCCCACTTTTTGACTCTTATGAATAATGCTGTTATGAACATTTGTGAACAAATCTTTGTGAATATATACATTTTTTAGTTTTGCTTTTTAATCTCTGAAGGTTAAATAATGTCAAAAGGTATTTGAAGTTATTGTTTCTTTACAGATTATATAAATTATTCCACAAATAAAATTGCCAAGTGTTGTACTCTGAATAAAATACACAGACACCCTGAAAGACCACTTAAAACAGGTAGAATATAGGTATAAATACATATTTGGTACATAGTAGGTCTTTAAGTGGTGGTAATGATTGCTGTCATTTTAAATGATAGTGTGCCTAATCCTGTGTAGTTTCAAAAAGAAAATTCTGACTGAAAGTTATGTTATGCTTTTATTCAGCTAAAGCTATGCTAAAGATAAAACTTTCTGATCTTAACAAAAGTTTCATTTTTCTAAAAGTAACATTTAGAAATACTTACCAAAGCAGTCTCCAACCCCCCACCCCCACTGGAGTGTCAGTTTATTAGCATAGTTTTAGTTAGCATGCTTATTTGAAAATGATATAATGTGTATGTACATGTATATATCTAAAGCTTGTGTTTTTATTTTTATTTATAGGATTTGCTGTCACAGATGCATCACTACAATGCTGGGGTTAAACAAAGTGCTCTTCTTGGACTTAAAGACCTTTTGTCTCAATACCCATTTATAATTGATGCACACCTTTCAAACATATTAAGTGAAGTGACTGCTGTGTTTACAGATAAAGATGCTAATGTACGATTAGCAGCAGTTCAACTTCTTCAATTCCTGGCCCCCAAAATACGAGCTGAACAAATTTCTCCATTTTTTCCTTTGGTAAGTGCCCATCTCTCTAGTGCCATGACTCACATTACTGAAGGAATTCAGGAGGACTCTTTAAAAGTTTTGGACATTCTGCTGGAACAGTACCCAGCTCTAATTACTGACCGTAGCAGTATATTGCTTAAGAATTTTGTAGAACTTATTTCTCATCAGCAGCTGTCCAAAGGACTGGTAAATAGAGACAGATCCCAGTCCTGGATACTTTCTGTAAATCCTAATCGGAGACTCACTTCTCAGCAGTGGAGGCTGAAAGTCTTAGTGAGACTCAGTAAATTCCTTCAGGCCTTGGCAGATGGATCCAGTAGGGTGAGAGAAAGTGAAGGACTTCAGGAACAAAAAGAAAATCCCCATGCCACTAGCAACTCCATTTTTATCAACTGGAAGGAACATGCCAACGACCAGCAACACATCCAGGTTTATGAAAATGGGGGTTCACAGCCAAATGTCAGTTCACAGTTCAGGCTACGGTAAGAAGGATTTCAGTTATGTCCACACTCAGTTTTCCTATATTGAATTATAACTGCTGACCATTGATGGCTAATGGTGGGAAGACATGCAGTTGTCTTCTGTAGTTTCATATAGTTACTCATAATTTGATTTTATTTACTGATGGGAGGAGTCATTTCAAAGTATATTAATTTACTCATTTGTAGCAAAGCCTAATGAAAAGTAAAAAATTATAGTCTTCTGGCTTTGTCATCTTAGAATTCTGTTTTTCTTCCTAGTGTTGATCAATGTAATTATCAATTCATGGTGCTTCATTTTGCTGGTACTTTATATTTTAAGGTTTAAATTAAGCAAGGAATAATATTTTTTTAATTAAATTAAAAATTTTTTTTATTCTTACCTTTCCTTGCTAGGTACCTGGTTGGAGGACTAGGCAGTGTGGATGAAGGCCTGTCATCTACTGAAAACCTGAAAGGATTTATTGCGATAATAATTCCATTGCTAATTGAGTGCTGGATTGAAGCTGTGCCTCCACAACTAGCTGCTTCTGTTGGAAATGGTATAGAACGAGAATCTCTGCAGGTTATGCAGCAAGTTCTTAACATTATTTCCCTTCTGTGGAAACTCTCTAAACAACATGATGAGACCCATAAATTGGTGAGAACTAATAGGTTCTTTATTTTCTGAGTAATGCCTTTTATCATGACAAATTAGAAATCAGCATATTACTACTAATTGGTTATGCATTTTCCAAAAAATTCCCAGGGTTTAACTGTAAACTTATTTCTTACATTTGCTCAAAACTACAAATTAAAACAGTTTTGCGAGTTTATTATCTGTATGTTTAAATTTTTAAGTGAAATGCATAACAATGTGCTTGATTTCATTTGTTTTTATTAGCTCTAATTCACAATAGTGTTACAATGTATTGTTTATGGCAGATTGATTATGTAGGAACATTATAGTTTCTGGAGACCCCTTATAGGATTTAAAAAGTGGCTTATTAAGTAGTCTCTTCCAGTTTGTGCCATGTTACCAAGTTTATGGCAAGAAGTGGACCAAACTGAAGATCTCATAATCAACCCAGAGAAGTTTTTAAACTACTACATTTTAGGGAAGAAGCTACACACAGATTTGCTTAGTGTAATCTTTTTTGTTTTTTCTTGATAAAGGAAGTAAGATCAGAAAACATTTCTTAAAGTTACCTTTACTGCAGGTAAGCTGTAGTTGTAGGTATTGTGTGAATGAAGTTAACCTAAATAATTCCAAGTCATAGGACAGTTTCTTGCTAGAAAGCTGATAGCAAAGACATATTTCTTGACGAGTAAATTTACCTCCTATTTGGGGAGAATTGAGTGTTGGTGGCTTTTTAAAAGTGTTATGTTGTAGTGAATATAATATATAGTGCATGGAGCAAGTAAGGAAGAACAAACTCTTAAGATTAATTGGTGCTGGATTAATGTGGTTAACCTTAAAAAGGGTAGCTGCAGGACAATACTAAAACTTGAAGCATCTGTTTTACAGAAGAATTTCTGCAAGGACTTGACAAGGCAGGTGTGAATCCTTGAAGTTGCCTACATACGTCCAAAACTGGCAAGGCAATTTTTTAGTTTTATTTAGCTCTTTTTATTTCATTCAAGCTCACGAGTTAGTAAGACACATAAAATAAGACTGGGGTTAATTATAATAGTATTTCATAATCTTGAAAAGCGTTACAGAATTGTACTAAGGTGTGTGTTTCTTTTAATAGCTTACTGTATCGCTATTAACCCATTACCCATCATTCTGTAGGGATGGATGTTTTATGAATTGCTTTCTCAAATAGGATGGCATTTTGTTGATTACAATTTTGAGCCTGTTTTATGATTTATTGCATAAATTGGCAAGAAAGTGATCATGGTTAGGGGTATTGTATATGATTTTATGGAAGTGAAGCTTGTTCTCCTTTATGGCAGTTAATCTGTGATTGTAGGCTAGTCAACAGTAATAATGCATGCAGCTTCTTAGAAAATATATATATTATTTGGAGTCTTGAATGGCTGTATTTTCATCTGAAAGGCTAAGATAAGAAGTAAAAGTAATGATACTCAGTGTGATCTTAAGTACTAGGCTTTCTTTCATTTTCGGAAAGCTGAAAAATAAAATTCCAGGCATTTTGGTGTTTGTTTTTTCATGGGCACTGGTTAGTGTTTGTTATTGCTTTAGTAATAGTATTTGTAATTAGAATGGTAGGACTAAATGCAAATTCATTAATTGTGCTAGTTTTGGATCATCTACTGTCATTCAGATGATACTGACAAAGGATCTAAACACTGCCTTAATTTTATGGATATTTACAGTAGCTATATTCAGAGCTATTCTGTGGTACTATAACATGACTGTATTTATCAGCAGTCCATTAACATAGGATTCTAAGTTCAGAAGACTGGTTTGCCTGGACTGTTGAAGGTTATATAGAATACTGAATTGGGATACTGTATAAAATTGAAGTAAACCGAGGTGGTTAATTCAAATAGGAATAGTATTTAAAAGCATCCACTGGTAGAATTCTCCAATTTACCCTGGCAAATTTGTTATTTTCGAACTCTAATAACTAGGTAAGGTAAGATCTATTATCTTAGAGACAAAGTATAAGTATGTATGTTAGTTATATCAGGTGACATTAAAATGCACGTTAGTATTTTTGTTTTGTTTTGTATTTTTGCGGTACGCGGGCCTCCACTGTTGTGGCCTCTCCCGTTGCGGAGCACAGGCTCCGGATGCGCAGGCTCAGCGGCCGTGGCTCATGGGCCCAGCTGCTCCGCGGCATGTGGGATCTTCCCAGACCGGAGCACGAACCCGTGTCCCCTGCATCGGCAGGCCGACTCTCAACCACTGCGCCACCAGGGAAGCCCAACGTTAGTTTATTTTTTGTTACCGTTCCCACTGTTAGTTCCTCTCTCTCATTCACCTTCAGTTATAGCTTAGTAGTTAAGGTATTGGGTGACCTGTAACAGCTCAGACTTTAGGAGGAATGAAATGGCATTCCTCTGTCTTAAATTCTAATTATGTACCACAGGCTGAATTGTAGCTCTTTTCTCTCAGAAAATGTGTAGGTTTTCTGTTGATAAATTGACATCTGTATTAGGTGCAACCTTAGGGTCACTGACTACTTACTTTTAGGTTTTGCCTAATGCATGTAGTGTGTTCGTATTTTGCTGCAAAGTTGCAAAGTTTCATTTTTATCCAAGTAGTATTCTTTTAAACCTTTTGAGGAATCTGAAATCTTTCATCTGCTTTGAAAAGAAATCTCAAGTTACATTAAATCTTATTTGCAGTGGTTGAGTACTCAGATCCTTACTGAGGTTGCTTATTTCTGATATACTGTGTGTATCTTTAATATATAGCTAGTTTTAAAAATGAAATACAATTTAACATTAACTTTTTAATTAACTTTGGTTTTTGGAGTCGTCCTGTATTAATAGCTTCAGGTCAGTATTATAATTTTACACTATAGACATTTTGTTGTGTCTTAGCTTTGTATTTTAATGCTTGCTACTTTTTGTCTAAATGTTTCATTATTGTTGTCTTTTTACCATGAAGATTAGAATTTGTGAAGAAAAATTAGATGCAATCATGCGTCAAATATTTATTGAGCATGTATAAATGTGGGTCTTTAAATTAATTAAAATTCAGTTGCTCAGTAAACACTAGCCACATTTCAGGTGCTCAGTCGCTTCAGGTGGCAGTGGCTACTGTACTGGACAGCATAGTTATAGAACAACTCCATCATTGCAGAAAGGTCTTTTGTATAGCACTGCTCTGCAGTGTGCCAGGTTCTGTTCTAGGCTCTGGGAATACAGAGATGAACATGACTGACAAGGTGAGTACTTAGCTCTTGGTGGGGTTGATGGATGGTAAACAAACAGATGATGTTGTTATTAGGAATGAAGATGAAAGGAAAGTGGGGTAAAGGGAGAACATATGATGGAACAGTGAGGGGGAGCTATTTTAAATAGGAGGTCAGGAAATGCTTTCTTGATATTTAAATGTCACTGAATGAAGTGAAGGACCAAGTCTTCTGAAGACCTGTGGGAAGGACCTTCTAGGCACAGGGAACAGCAAGTGAAAATCCCTGAAGTGAGAACAAATTTGACATATATTTGAGGAATGGCAGGAAGTCCTGTGCAAGTGAGGTACTAGGAAAATGGTAGATGATGAGGGAGAAAAAGTGGTAGTATCCAGATCATATGGTACCTTGTGGTAAAGAGTTTGGATTTTAACCTGAGTGTGGTGAAAAGACATTGGAGGGTTTGAGCAGAGGAGTGGCATGATCTAAATTATGTTTATTTGTAAATTTGACATATTAAAGTTAAATAAAACACTAATGAACTCCCACTTGCTCACTATCCAGCTTTAGCAAAACTGGAGGCCAACTCAGACCATTGATCCCATGGATGACTAGTCCTGTCCTACATACACACCTATTTCCTTTATCCTTTCCTATATTATTTTGAAGTGTGATTTATGTTTTAAAACATCACCCTGGCTGCTATGTAGATTATTGTGTTTGGGGGAGCAAGACGAAAAGCAAGGAGACCATTGGGAGGCTGTTATAGTAATCTAGGTAAGAGGTCATAATGGTGGCTTGGAGTAGAATGGTAGCTAGTGGTTGAAGTGATGAGAAACAGCTGGATTCTGATAAAGCCAACAGGACGGATGGTGTGCATAGTGAAGAAAAGAGGAGCAAGGGTGATCCCTATGTTATGGTTCAAATGACAGTGTGGCTACCTGTGAGGAGAGTTCAGTTCATTCATTTTAAATTTGAGATGCCTGTTAGAAGTCCAAGAGAAGTTGTCAAGTACACATTTTTAGGTTGGGGAGAAGAGAAGAATCCAGTGAAGGTAACTAAGGAGATGTAGGGTGACTAGCTATTTTATCACCTCAAATCCCACAAGCCAGGCAGCCCCTCAGTCCCTGGCAAAATGAAATGTTTGGTTCTGTGGATAGCAAGAAATAAGAGTGTTGTAATCTGAAATTAAGACAGTGTTTCAAGTAGGAGAAAATGATACATTGACAAATACTGCTGAGCAATTTTAGAGAAGTGCATTGCTTTGTGAAAGTGTTAAATACCTTTAATGGGCAACAGAACTGCTAGGGAATGGAGTTACAGTTAAGTGGAACACTAGGTTGAAGACTTTCTTGTATATTTTGTAAATAGTGTATTCAGATTCAGAATTTTCTTATATCTTATTTACTTTCTCCCTTTTTTCTCCTTTTTAAACAGATAAAATGCAAGTAAAAATAATTAAATAAAAGCACCCAAAAGATGAAAATTGGATGGCCTAACAGTTTATTCTGACTTTAAGATTTATTTTCATATTGTATCATTAGCAGAAGGTGTATTATAATGGTAAATTTATAGTTGAATATTGACAAGTTGTTAGATTTCTGCTTAAAGTCTTGTCATTTTAAGTTATTGTTTCTTATAGATTTTCTAATCTTTGCTTATTTTACTAGGATTTATGGCTTCGAAAGAATTATCTTATTGATTTCAAACACCATTTCATGAGTAATTTTCCATATGCCTTAAAAGAAATAACCAAGCACAGAAGGAAAGAGACAAACAAAAGGTACTGCCATTCTATTCCACCGGTTAACCTAAAATTATCAGAAAATTATTAGCCTTAAACTGGAACTTTCTATACCGTGAGGTGTTTTTATCTAGATTTTGGCAGGTAAGAGATAAAAGCAGTAGTATGACTGATCATGAACAAGTCACTTTAAGCCCTGGGACTTCCAATTTTACTTTTATTTTTTTAATCTTTAAAGTGAACGTTTTGTACTAAATGAGTGTCAGGTATCGAATTATGTAGATATGAATTTAATAAAATTTGCCGAGGTGGGTGGTTTATTTGTGAGAGGCACTGTGTAATTATTGAATCTTTAGATGAGAGAGTATCTTAAAGGTCATCAGTTCATTTGTACATGAGGAAACTGGTAATGAAACTAATATCAGTATCCTGAAGGAAGAGGGATAATTGGAGAAAAATAGTTCTCTTTTCTAAAAAAAATTTATGGATTAGAAGATGGAGTTTAAAAAAAATGTAAGCCTGGAAGTTATTTAAAATGTTTACCTCAAGTGAGAGCAGATAAATATAAAAACAAATTGTCTAATAAAATTTGACAAACAGGGCTTCCCTGGTGGCTCAGTGGTTAAGAATCTGTGTGCCAATGCAGGGGACACGGGTTTGAGCCCTGGTCTGGGAAGGTCCCACATGCCGCGGAGCAACTAAGCGCGTGTGCCACAACTACTGAGCCTGCACTCTAGAGTCTGCGTGCCACAACTACTGAAGCACGCACACCTAGAGCCCATGCTCCGCAACAAGAGAAGCCACCGTAATAAAAAGCCCACACACCGCAATGAAGAGTAGCCCCCACTCGCATCTAGAGAAAGCCTGCGCACAGCAACGAAGAGCCAACGCAGCCAAAAGTAAATAAGACAAAGAAATTTAAAAAAAGAAGTCTACAGATTTCTTTAAAAAAAAAAAAAATTGAGACAGATACAAGCTAGAACACGAAAGGTGCAGTTCCCCACCATGAGCAAACACTTGAAGGGATCTTGAAGTCTGTCAGAAGGTTCTTAAATTTATCAAAAGAAAGAAACTATGTGGAGAATCAGGCTCATGGAGCGGAGTTCAGAGGATATGCTTAGAAGTGATAAGTCTAGAGGTAAGTCTGTTGTAGGCAGATGAACTTTTCATTCATTCGCTAATTATTTTGGTTGCAAAGTATTATGACAGATAATCAGATGTCTTAAGGTATACTCCTTGTTCTCTTAAGTGATTTCATAAATTGCTAAAATTGGTACAAAGTCTTAAAATTGATAAAAGAGTGTGTCATGGTCTAGTCAGAAGATGGAAATCACACCAGTGATTTTAACAGAGAATTTAATACAAACAGTTTTTAACTAGGTATTAAAGAAGTGGAAAGACGAAAGGGAACAGTAAGGTATTGTGGAGGTAGCACCTACAGGAAGCGGCTGCTGCCTCTAGATTGGGAGAACAAAGAGAAGAGGGGAAGAAGTTTGGAGGAAAGCCTGTCTGGAGCCAAAGCTCAGACCTCTAGGAAGGGGTTGGTGCTCAGCTGGTGCTAATGTCTTTGACATCACAAGAGCGGCCCTGTGGGGCAGGGGTCCGGGATTTGGCAACAGGGGTTCTGGCTGGCTGGTGCTGGTGTTTCTAGGGGCATGATGATGCTGGTTCTGTGTCAGAAAAACCACAAAGTGGAACCAACTGTGGCTACTGGAATGAACTGCTGCTGGCTTCTAGAAGAGTTGTTGGGTTGCACTGGTGGCAAAGGGAAGCCAAAGTAGGACTAGGAAGCAAACAGGAAAGTGTCCCATTTTCCTCTTATAGCTTTCCAGTCTCTAGTACCCCCTTATTGGCAGAGCCTAAGGAGAAGCCAGCTGTAAAGGAAAAAAATGTGGCTCAGTTCCAGGATCACAAAGCAGAGTGTAGAACGGTGGTTTTGAAGCTGAGAAACAATAGCTCAATAACTTGCAGGAGAAAAAGTGAATTTACATGTTTAACACAAGGCATATGTAAGTGTCATTAGAACTTTACAATTAAGAAGTGCTGTAGGAATTCATAGGAAGAGACATCCTTGTTAGGAGAAACACAAAGCTGTGTTAGAGGGTAGTATTTGAGCATGGATATGATTTTATTAGCAGGCAGAAGTGAAACAAGGTAGGAGAGATTACACTAACTGGCGGAGATAGCATATGAGAAAGCTGTAGTGTTAGGTAATGGAGAACATGGGACCGATCTGGGTCAAATCTGGTTTCTGCTGTTGACTAGCCTTGATGCTGAAAGTCATTTCTTGTCTCTGAACTTCCTTTATCTTTCATCCTTGATCCTTTTGGCATCGAAGACTATTGGTTGGATCAAAGCCATGTTTTAGGAATATTAATTTAGAGTTTCTGGAGTTGGAGGGGACAGAGAATCAAATAGGGAGACACTTTCTTGAGCAAGTAGGTTGTTAGGGTTTGTTTCCTCCAGATACGATTTTCTTACTAAAGCAAAAGTTTTTAATCAGGTGTGTGGATAAGCCTCAGAATATCCTTGAACTCTTGAATAGAATTGTATGTGTGTATATTTTGTCCAGTAAGAGGTTTCAGATATAATTTTCATCAAAACGAGATTAAATAATGGTTAGGATGTTTGGAATTTGGTAGACCATTAAATGTAAGTAAATTTTTCAAGAGTATATGGGTATACTGTCATTATTCACTTTACTGGACACTTAATATGTTTAAGGCATTACTATACCAGGTGCTGAGCATTTAGTGGAAAAGGAGATAGGTAGGCCAGTTCTCATGGAGTACAGTCTAGTGAGGGAGACTTTATTTCTATGATTCTTTTCAGTGACCAGCTGTGATAAGATGAGTGAAAAAGAATGTAGGGTAATATAAGAGTAAATGATAAGAAACTGGTCCTGCTCTTTCATGGGGGGAGTAGAGTCCTAGGGAACGCTGCCCTGATGAAGTGGTTCGTGCCAAGATACAAAAGGTGAAAAAAGGATGTGAAGAGGCTGAGGTGGTAAAATTGTGGAATTTTTAACAAAAGTGAATTGGCAGTATAATTTATTTTTTGTAAATTTCCCCAGTGATTTGTTTTTAGGGACCATAGGCTGCTATTGTATTGAGTTGGCCAAAATACTTCCATAGAGAAGTGCATTGAATATTTAGCAGATAGCCTGTGGAGGGCAACATGGGTTAAAGTTAGGGGAGCCGACAGCGGTCTTCATACTTACTCATGTACTCCCAGTTAATATTTGACCTGATGTCTAAATTTTTTAAATCTTAGGTTGAAATGCAGAGTTACAAAGGATGTTGTTTATTATTATTGTGGTAAAATATATATAATGTAAAATTTAGCATTTTAACCATTTTTAATTGTATAGTTGAGTGGCATTAAATACATTCCCATTGTTGTACAACCATCACCACCATCCATCTCTAGAACTTTTTCATGTTCCCAAACTGAAACTCAGTACACATTAAGCAGTAACTCCCCATGCTCCCCTTCCCCCAGCTCCTGGGAACCACTCTTCTAGTTTTTTCCTTCTATTAATTTGACTTTTTTAGGTGCCTCATATCAGTAGAAGCATACAATATTGTTTTGTGTCTGGCTTAATTTCTCTTACCATGACAATCTCAAGGTTTATTCATGTTGTAGCACTACTAGCATTTCATTCCTTTTTTTTTTTAAATGGAGTTTATTTTTTAGAGCAGTTTTAGATTCATAGGAAAATTGAACAGAAAGAGTAAAGTTCTCATATACTATACTCCTGCCCCCACAGATGCACAGCCTCCCTCATTGTTGGCGTCCCACCACACAGTTACATATGTGTTGTAATCTATGAACCTATGTTGACACATCATTAACACTCAAAGTCCATAGTTTATGTTAGGGTTCACTCTTGGTGTTGTACATGCTGTGAGTTTTGACAAATGTGTAATGACATGTACCTGCCATTATAGTATCATACATGATATTTTCACTGTCCTAAAAATCCTCTGTTCTCTGCTTATTCATCCTACCTTCCCCCATGTTTTTTTCATGGTTTGATAGCTCATTTCTTTTTAGTGCTAAATAATATTCCATTATATGGATGTATTTATCCATTCACCTACTGAAGAACCTCTTGGTTGCTTCCATGTTTTCATTACTTTTTAAGTCCAAATAATCTTCCATTATATGTATATATCATATTTTATCTATTCATCTGTCAATGGACATGTGGGTGGTTTCTACCTTTTGGCTGTTGTGAATTATGCTGCTGTGAATATTGGTCTCCAAATAGCTGTTCCAATTCCTGCTTTCAATTCCTTTGTGTGTATCAAAGGTTATAACTTTGGCATTACTGAAAATAGTGACATTTTAAAAATTCAGTGTAGTTGAGTGGTCTTTAAGAAAGCTTTCTTCTTGTACTCATCCTTTATTAGTTTATACGGTGATTATTCTAATGAGGTAATTCTAATATGTGCTGGGAAGAGATAACAGCTAAGTCTTGCCTTTGGCTTACAAATCAGCTTGTGAGAGGGAAAAGTTCACTGCTGACTAGAGAAGCCTAGTAGTTGGGAAGACTTTCCAATGTGCTGGGAAAATTAGTTTATTTTTTCAGAGAGATTGGAGAGCTTTGATTGATTTAGCAAGTTGAAATTAACTAAGTGGTGGTTGGGTGGTTGGGAATCTATTGCAAAGTGTATTGGGAGAGGCTGATTTTCTCTTTATGGTAGTGATAGAAAGTTTCTTTTAGAAATACTTGTTTTTAAAAAGTGAGCTATATTAAAGAAACATAGTGGGTAAATAATAGTTCAGACAGTATGTGAATGATTACATTTTAGAAAAATGTACTAACGAATAGATTCTTTGTGGGAACCCGAGGATAGAATAAGCCCCAGAGAAAGACAGTGCAGTAGGAATTGAGTACAGTCGACCCTTGAACAGCTCTGGGGTTGGGGTGCTGACCCTTCTGTGCAGTGGAAAATCCACAGATAACTTTACAGTCAGCCCTTCATATCCTTGGTTCCACATCCTCATATTCAACCAACTGGGGATTGTGTAGTACTGTAGTTCGTACTTATTGAAAAAAATCTGTATAGGTGGGCCCACGCAGGTCAGATCCATGTTGTTCAAGGGTTAACTCTATTTAAACAGAAGTCAAAAGGAAATTGACTTGCAGTTTCATCTATAGAAGAAATCTGGGCTTCCTGGAATTGAACAGAAATGTTTGTGAAGGCTAAAAGAAAAGGTCATCTGGGACAGTATAGAAGGTTACTTAGTAAGAAATTTGTTGAATGTATTGTACAAGCCTACCTCGTTTTATTTTGTTTTGCTTCTTTGCCCTTGGCAGATAGTGCATAATTTTTTTTTTTTTTTTATAATTTTTTCTAAATTGAAGGTTTGCGGCAACCCTGCATTGAGCAAGTCTGTTGGCGTCATTTTTCTAACAGCATTTGCTCACTTCATTCATGTCTCTCTGTCACGTTTTGGTAATTCTTGGAATATTTCAAACTTTTTCATTATTATATTTGTTACAGTGATCTGTGATCACTGATCTTTGATGTTACTACTGTGACTCACTGAAGCCTCACGTGGTGGTTAGCATTTTTTACCAATAAAGTATTTTTAAATTAAGGTATGTACATTTTTTAAAAGCGTGATGCTATTGCACATTTAACAGACCACAGGTGAGAAATTGCTGTAGTGCCATTTTTCTCCTTTCCTTTAAAGACTCTAATTGAAAGTACCTGCTTACTGAATTTTCTACCTATTTCTCTTGTCTATAATTATCTCATATCTTCCAGGTTTTAATTTTTTAGTTTTGTTCAGTTGTATTCAAACATATATTTGTTGAATTTATTTTCTGTTTTTATTTTTCAGTTTTATTCCAGCATCATTTGTTGAAAAGACTATCCTTTCTCCATTGGGTTGCTTCTGCTCCTGTGTCTAAGATTATCAGTTGACTATACTTTGTAGGCCTGTTTTAGAGCTCTTGCATTAACCTATGTTTATCTGTTCTTCCACCAATACCATGCTGTCTTGATTACTGTAGTTGTATAGTAAGTCTTGAAATTGAGTAGTTTGAGTCCTCCAACTTTGTTCTGCTTCAGTCTTGGGTAGTCTAGGTTTTTGCCTTTCTGTATAAACTTTAGAATCAATTTGTCGATAACTAAAAAATAACTTGCTGGGATTTTGATTGGAATTGCGTTGACTCTATAGATCTAGTTGGGAAAAATTGTTACTTTGGCTGCTGAGATGATGCAAAACTGGGATTAAGTTTTATGTAAGAGCTGTTTTTACTTCCAGTTCACCTTTACCCTGGAAGGGAGGCCCTTAAGGGTCCAGCTTGAAGTAGGGATAATATAGGAAAGTCCCCATGTTTGGCAGGCCCTGGGCTTTGTTTGACTTTTCCCTGTGAGGCCTCTAAAAGGTTACTTCATTTTTCCAACCTTTTCTTTGGAATTGGCAGTTGCCCTCCAGTCTTGCTTTATTTTAGATTTGGGGACCCAGTAAATGTTCATTATCTTGTTAACTCTTGAATGCTTTTGAGTTGTTAAAAACAGTTTCATCCAGCTTTTAAAGTTATTTTCAGGAAGGGGATTACTTCTAATTACCTGCTGTGTCATTGAAAATGAGTTTCCCCAGTGGCCTGCCTCCCTTATAAAATTGGTGGTTGGCTTATTTAGACTTTAAAATTTTGTATAAATCATTGGAGGAGCAGGAAGAATTCTCCCAAGTTTGCAGTGTCGACTGAGACCTTCCAGACAGTAATAGATTATGTTGCTTGAGGTAAACTTAGGTAGATCTTGGAAAGCTCTACCTTTGTTGAAGAAATGTTGCGATTGAGTTTTTGTGTGGTCTAGTCAGTGTAAAATGTGCCTTGGTTTTGGGCGCTGAGCAGTTTGGCAAAGAGAACCTACTAGTAATTTTGGGTGTGTGGTATAGATTGCTAATTGTCTGTCTCAGCTTTCATTCATTCTCCCCTCTCTTAGTGATGGAATTTCCAGGTTTTAGCTGGGCATATGACTACACAAAATAAAAACTAGATTTCCTAACTTCTTTTGTAGTTAGGAGTGGTCATGTGGGTAATTTCTCTTTAAATAGCTCAGACTCCTCCCTCCAGTGTCAGACTTATACATTGAGTTGTTTGATGGCCATCTCTACCTGGATTTATACCAGAGACACTTTAAGCTCAACATGTTAAAAAGTAGAATTTATTTTCTGGATATTTGTTCCTCTCTGCTACTTCATCTCCATTTACCAGTCAGCAGTGCTAGGACCCTCAATTCTTCCAATCCTCATCATCCTAAAACTCACATACATGTATACATTTAAGCAGACTTCAAATCCAGCTAATTTTTATTCTTCTTAAATGTCCCCCTTTCTCCCAGTCTGTACCAACATTGGTTCTTGCACTTGTCGTGTCTTGCGTGTATTGTTCAAATAGACATACAACTGCTTCTTTGTTTAGAGTCTTGTAACTCTGATTTTTTCTTTTCCATCCACAGAATTATCCATCTGAAACAACTTTTCAACCATGTTACTCCTGTGCCTGCAGAGTTGATTTCAGTGTCCTTAGCCTTCCACTCTTTGTTATCTGGTCCCATTTTACTTTTTTAGGCTCATTTGTCATTCCTAGCCCTACATTTGATCCCCTGATAGCACCCGATTTTAAAAATTTTTCTGCCCATGTATTTGTGGTTCCTTACTACTGTGTCCTTGCATGCCTAATCCAGTATTAACTTTTTCTTTTAAAATAAGTTAGTTTGAGGTTTTTAAAAATTTTAATCAACTGTACATGTTTCTGAACATGAAAATAAATAGACTCTGCTGTTGAATACATTGTAGCCTGAAATAAGTATTTATATCCTAAGTTGCAAATTTTGTTTTTGTTAAGGTATTCTGTTTGAAGGTTTTTTTTTTGAAATTTCTTTGAAGCTTTGAAAGAAATGTGTTTTATTTGGCTAGAAAAAAGTGATTTTAATATGTGAGTCATAAAATTAAGTCATTTCAGAATAGTGCTTATCTGGACCAGTCTCCTATTTCACACATAATGAAATTGTGGCCTGGAGAAATTAGTGATTCTGTTAAGTCAAACTGAGTTAGAAGCAAAATCAAGGTCTGCTTTGACCTCCATCCTAATATAAGTATCTGCTTAAAGAAAATCTTCCAAGTGTGTTGAGGTATTCAAGTCTTCGTACCTCCAAGTTACATCTAGGATTACCAGGCAATGTTACAAGAGCCTGTACTTTTTGTGTGAATAGCAACTTGGGTAATGAACTGAACAATATGCATTCCTTATGCCTTAACAAGCCTGATTTCATAATGAGTGGTTTATTTACAAAACAATGGCTTTATATTCCTGCCTTCTTGGCAGTTTATCCTAGGGGAATTTTTTTTTTTGTGTGTGTGTGTGTGTGTGTGCAGTACACGGGCCTCTCACTGTTGTGGCCTCTCCCGCTGCGGAGCACAGGCTCTGGACACGCAGCCTCAGCAGCCATGGCTCACGGGCCCAGCTGCTCCGCAGCATGTGGGATCTTCCCAGACCGGGACACGAATCCGTGTCCCCTGCATCGGCAGGCAGACTCTCAACCTCTGCGCCACCAGGGAAGCCCGGAAGAATATTTTTTGACCCACTGATAGATTATTTGAAGTATTCTAAGTGAAGCAGGCATGGTAGATATAACACTTAGAGATGTGTGTGTCTTTGTTTGTTTTTAGCATCAAGCATTGCACGATTCTCTCCAATAATGTAGATCATCTCTTACTGAATTTAACACTGTCTGATATCATGGTCTCCCTGGCAAATGCCTCAACTTTGCAGAAGGATTCCAATTGGATAGAAATGATAAGGAAATTTGTAACAGAGACCCTTGAAGATGGCTTTAGGCTAAATAGTAAGCAGCTGAACAGATTGCTTGGGGTCTCGTGGAGGTTAATGCAGATACAGCCAAACAGAGGTAGGTGTTACTGCTTTGTCCTTATTTAAGAGGAGCTCTTATGCATGCTATTTAGAGTCTAGCTTTGAGTTGATGACTTTCAAACATTTCACATAGTCAAGTTATTTACATTCAAGCCACGAAAGGTAGCTAGCATAATTATAAAGGAATATCTGCTTGAACACTGAAATCTTTTATGGCTTAGAGCATCCCTTTCTCAGTGGGTAGGTCCACTCTGAAGTTAATTGGTAGGATTTCTACTTGATTACAGAGTTGGAGTGAAAGGAGGTAGGTGTTATTAAGATGAAATGACAGTGAGTCTAATGATGAAGAAATACTCTCTTCTGATGTAATTTGGCTAGAAATTGATGAATCCTGCTTATCTTTTTACCTTTCTTGTAGCTTGAAGTTATGTTGCATTAAGTCAGTTTTTAGTGTGACTTACTAATTCTTTTCATTCAGAAACAGAGCTTTCCTGTTTGGTTTCCAGCTTATCCACCTTTCTAGTCTGGTTTTTGTCATCCCTGCCTAGGTTTGTTGTCTCTTAGGAAAATTTACACTGCAGTCTCTGGTTGGTTTGACTTTCGTATTAGTCAGGCTATTACTGTAGCATTTTGACAGTAGTCATCAGTTTGTGTCTAAGGTCTGCTTTGTCATAGGAGCAAAGTAAAGTACTTTTGTGCTTTTTAGAATTAGGGGGCTGTTGAAGAAACATTTTTGAATCATATGCAGTATTTTTCATTTTTTTTTTAGAGGCTACGGAGTCTCTCATTAAGGCAGTTTATACGTTGTATCAGCAGAGAGGCCTTCTCCTTCCAGTTCGGACTCTGTTACTGAAGTTTTTCAGTAAAATCTATCAAAAAGAAGAACTGAGATCTTACAGAGTCAGGTAAAGTTTCCTTTGTTATTTTGCCTTTCTTTTTCTCACCAAGTTATTTTGTATGTAGTCTTTTTAAATAATAGACTAGATGGGGTGATTAAATCTTTGGAGAAATTCACTCTTTATATCCTATTTGGTTGCATTTAAGAAAAGAGAAGAAATTTAATTTTATAAAGAAGCATACATAATAGTGCCAGTAATCTTTATATGCATAACTGAGCAGATAAAAGTCTCTTTAAGCATATATTTCCACTTGTCCACTTAACGGCTAAAGGGCAGTTGGAACAACCTGTAGCAGCCTCAGCCTTTTCTTTTGCCTCCCATAAAAATTATGGAGGTTTAACAGCTGGTCCTTAGTGACATATTGAGACATACGGTATAAGAATGAGGGCAGTAGAAGAGGAGGTGTGAAATGGGTGAAGGGGATTAAGAGGTACAAACTTAGTTATAAAGTAAATAAGCCATGGGGATGTAATATATAGCATAAGGAATAATAATACTGTAATAACTTTGTATGGGGACAAATGATGACTTATCACGGTGATCATTTATAATGTATGCATATGTCAAATTATTATGTAGTATATACCTGAAACTAACATATAATACTGTATGTTAAAAATATTTAAGTAGATTTTTTAAAAATGAGGGCAGTAAATGATGAGAAGGTTTCTGTCTTAGTTTGGTGCTACCAGCTTAAATAGACAACACAGAATAGAACTAAGGAATCAGGTTTTTGGTATGGTGAGTTTGAGGTTTATTTGGGATAGTCGGGAAGGGATGTTTGGGTGGAACATAGAGATTTGGGATACATAGGTGGTTGTTAGAACGTATTTGAGTCTTTACTGTAAGTCAGGTGCTTTTCTTAATTTCTCAATACTCATACTTTGAAGTTTAGGTACTATTGGCTTCTGTCTTAACAGAAGGATATGGATGCTTAGGTTAAATAATCTGGTGAGTGTCATGCAACTAAGGGCAGTGGAACTGAGACTTAAGTTCAGGTCTGTGACTACAAAGGTCATGCTTAAGTCACTAAGGGGAGCAGCAGAAGTGATTGCTGTTACCTGAGTAAGGAGACATTAGAGCATTAGCAAGTATATAAAAGAACTGAAATATGAAATAACACAAGTTTGAAGTCATTTAATGTGGGGGCACCCTACACTGAATGCATCAATGACTTAATATAGTGTAATAATTAACGCTAATTAGTATAAATAGTTCACGAAGAGTTAAGTAGTGTCTGTGTCCTTTAAGATAAAAATATAGTTTACATAGTGCTGCAAATCACATGAACTTTTAATATAGTGGGTAAAACTTTAGAAACTGCTATAGCGAAATAAATGATGCCGGCCATCTTGTAGGCTCTCACATGTTTAAATAAGTAAATGTGGTGTTACTGGTAGATGATTTGTCACTTTGTGTGGTGTTTTAATTTAAAAATATTCTTTATTTAAATTTATTTCCCTTTTCTTTGAAAATTACACTTTATTTCGTTCTTCCTTGGCCTTAGGTATCGTAGTAAAGTGTTATCCCGTTGGTTGGCTGGTTTACCATTGCAACTTGCTCATCTTGGCTCTCGAAACCCTGAGCTCTCAACACAGCTTATTGACATTATCCATACCGCTGCAGCACGAGCAAATAAAGAATTACTAAAAAGTTTACAAGTTACTGCTCTCCGAATCTATGGTAAGAGTTTTGTTTAATTATGTAAGTAATAATTGGTCTACCCCAATTTAGGAAAGACGTTTCAAAGGGGAGCTTTTTTTTTTTTTTTTTTTGGTGGTACATGGGCCTCTCACTGTTGTGGCCTCTCCCGCCGCGGAGTGCAGGCTCAGCGGCCACGGCTCATGGGCCCCACCTGCTCCGCGGCATGTGGGATCCTCCCGGACCGGGGTACAAACCCGTGTCCCCTGCATCGGCAGGCGGACTCTCAACCACTGTGCCACCAGGGAAGCCCCAAAGGGGAGCTCTTTAGTTTTGCTTTTCCTTTAAATTATTATAAATTAATTACACCTTGGGAAAATTAACAAAACATCAAACAGTAAATTCATTTTCACTAGTATTATCTATTAGAATAGTTCTAGAAATTAATGGTTGTAGATGCTTCTTGCATTCTTTTTTTTAAAATTTATGTATTTTTGTCTGCTTTGGGTCTCTGTTGCTGTGTGCGCGCTTTCTCTAGTTGCAGTGAAGCGGGGGTTACTTTTCGTGTGGTGCGTGGGCTTCTCATTGTGGTGGCTTCTCTTGTTGCGGAGTGCGGGCTGTCGGCACGCAGGCTTTAGTAGTTGTGGCACTCAGGCTCAGTAGTTGTGGCTCGTGGGCCCTAGAGCGCAGGCTCAGTAGTTGTGGTGCACGGGCTTAGTTGCTCCGTGGCATGTGGGATCTTCCTAGACCAGGGATTGAACCCGTTTGCCTTGCATTGGCAGGCAGATTCTTAACCACTGTGCCACTAGGGAAGCCCACTTCTTGCCTTCTTAAATTGTCTTTTAAGCCACATGTTATTCACAAATTCAAAACCGAGCAGGTATTTTTATAAAATTCCTTTGAATCTTTGATGGCAAATTTTACTTACTTAACCATAATGGATATCTTGTATGACTTTCATCTATTAATAACTTTTAAAATTAATCACTGAAACTTTCATTTTTTAAACAAAAATATCAATAAAGCATACTGGGATATATACATATAGATAATTTATATTTATTATTGGGATATAATTCATATACCATAAAATTTGCCATTTTACAGTGTACAATTCTTTGATTTTTTAACATAGTCCCACGATTGTGCAATATTGTTCATTATCTAATTCCAGAATATTTTTATCACCCCAAAAAGAAACTGTACGATTAGTAGTCCCTCCCTACTTTATCCTTCCCCACCTCCTGGCAACCACTAATCTTCTTTTCTGTCTCTGTGTATTTGCCTATTCTGGACTTTTTTAATAGATGGAATTATACAATGAGTCTTTTGAGTCTGGCTTCTTTCACTTAATATACTGTTTTTAGGTTTCATCTATGTTGTAGCATATATCAGTACTTTATTTCTTTTTAATGTTGAGTGGTATTCCATTTTGTGGATATACCACTTATATTTATCCATTCATTAGGTAATAGACATTGGTTTGTTTCCACCTTTTGTGGGTAATATTTTAAAACCTGTATTTTTCGGTGTTGCTCATATGTGTGGTGTGTGTGTGTGTACACGGATAGGTCTTTGGCTTTAAATCGATATTATAATTGTCACTGTTTGGCAAAAGTGCTTGTTTTTTACCGTTTTGCTTTGTGTCCAATCCCATTAACCCCATCATAGTTTTTATTTCAAATAATGCGTTTGAATGTTATGAAATTAAGAGTGTTAAAAACATATCTTTTTTTTTTTTTGTGGTACGCAGGCCTCTCACTGTTGTGGCCTCTCCCGTTGCGGAGCACAGGCTCCAGATGCACAGGCTCCGTGGCCATGGGTCACGGGCCCAGCCGCTCCGCGGCATGTGGGATCTTCCCAGACCGGGGCACAAACCCGTGTCCCCTGCATCAGCAGGCGGATTCTCAACCACTGCGCCACCAGGGAAGCCCAACATATCTTTAAATGATTGTATTCATTGTTTTACTCTAGACAATACCTTAAGCCATACATACATGCTTTGTGAAAAAACTTTTTTCCATGTAATTGATGTATTAGAATTCAACATAACACAGTGAAAATAATCATTTAATCTGCTTTATTAATTTAACTCTGGTTTGTATATCTTTTTTAGTTTAACTTATCTTCTTACCCCACTAGATCCACAAGAAGGCACTGTGGTGGTTCTCCCAGCAGAGTCTCAACAGCTTTTGGTCCAGCTTGTATATTTTCTACCTAGTCTGCCTGCTGATTTGCTTTCTCGGTTAAGTCGTTGCTGTATTATGGGAAGACTCAGTTCAAGTTTGGCTGCCATGCTTATCGGGATACTGCACATGAGGTAGCATGCTCAAGTGAGCTGTATTTTAAGTGTATAATCTTCCCCCCCACCCTGTGTCCTTTTACTGGCAATTCATGAACTACAGAGGCTTTTTAAAATACTGCTCCTCCCTTCATTTGCTCTTAATGCAACAGTTAAAACTGTGATACTGTTATTAGATAGAGGAAGTTCACTAGAGTAAGACTGTTTCACGTTATTTGTTTAGTGACTTGTGTAGGTGGATTGGAATAAGGGTTAAAATTATCAAAAGTATGCAGTAAGGGTTCAGTGGCAGGTGAGAGTACTGTGCTTAAAACCTTCGGTGTTAAGAAATGGCAGTACAGACCTTCCTTTCTGGAAGGGAGCTCAGAATTTAATGTAGCTGACAAAATAAGTTTGTAGACTCAGACAAGGAATCACTTGAAATATCTTCGTGTGTGAGTGTGTGTGTGTGTGTGTGTGTGTGTGTGTGTGTGTGGCAAAATATATATAACATAAAACTTACCATTTTAACCAGTTTTAGGTATACAGTTAAAACTGTTCAGTGGCATTAAGTACATTCATATTGTTCTGCAACCAGCACCACTATTCATCTCCAGAACTTTTCATCATCCCAAACTGAAATTCTGTGCTAATCATTTCCCCTTCGCCTAGCCCCCGTTTACCACTGTTTTATCTTCATGATTTTGATTATTCTAGGTAACCTCATAAAAATGGAATCATACAATATTTTCCTTTTGTGTTTTGCTTATTTCACTCAGTGTAACTTTTCAGGGTTCATCCATATTGTAGCATGTTTCACGGTTTCCTTTTTTAAGTCTGAATATTCAATATTCCATTGTATTCCATTATACCACATTTTGTTTATTCATCTGTTGATGGACTCTTGGTTGTTTCTACCCTTTGGCTGTGGTGAATAATGCTGCTGTGAACACTGGTGTACAGATACCTGTTTGATGTACAGATACCTGTTTGAATCCTTTTAATTCTTTTGGCTATATACCCAGAAGTGGAATTGCCAGATCATATGGTTATCTGTTTAATTTTTCAAGGAACTGCCATACTGTTTTCCATAGTGACTGTACCATTTTACTCTGAAACGTCTTATAGCTAATAGTGTTTCGTATTGCGAGTGTTCAAAATATTCTTAAAAATTTCATGTCTGTCAACCCTCAGAATGGGAGAAAATAGTTGCAAATGAAGCAGCTGACAAAGGATTAATCTCCAAAATTTATAAGCAACTCATGCAGCTCAATAACAAAAAAACAAACAACCCAATCCAAAAATGGGCAGAAGACCTAAATAGACAGTTCTCCAAAGAAGATATACAGATTGCCAACAAACACATGAAAGAATGCTCAACATCATTAATCATTAGAGAAATGCAAATCAAAACTACAGTGAGATATCATCTCACACCAGTCAGAATGGCCATCATCAAAAAATCTAGAAACAATAAATGCTGGAGAGGGTGTGGAGAAAAGGGAACCCTCTTGCACTGCTGGTGGGAATGTAAATTGATACAGCCACTGTGGAGAACAGTATGGAGGTTCCTTAAAAAACTAAAAATAGAACTACCATATGACCCAGCAATCCCACTACTGGGCATATACCCTGAGAAAACCATAATTCAAAAAGAGTCATGTACCAAAATGTTCATTGCAGCTCTATTTACAATAGCCAGGACATGGAAGCAACCTAAGTGTCCATCAACAGATGAATGGATAAAGAAGATGTGGCACATATATACAATGGAATATTACTCTGCCATAAAAAGAAATGAAACAGTTATTTGTAATGAGGTGGATAGACCTGGAGTCTGTCATACAGAGTGAAGTAAGTCAGAAGGAGAAAAACAAATACCGTCTGCTAACACATATATGGAATCTAAGAAAAAAAAATGTCATGAAGAGACTAGGGGTAGGATGGGAATAAAGACACAGACCTACTAGAGAATGGACTTGAGGATATGGGGAGGGGGAAGGGTGGGCTGTGACGAGGTGAGAGAGAGGCCTGGACATATATACACTACCAAATGTAAAATAGATAGCTAGTGGGAAGCAGCTGCATAGCACAGGGAGATCAGCTCGGTGCTTTGTGACCACCTAGAGGGGTGGGATAGGGAGGGTGGGAGGGAGGGAGACGCAAGAGGGAAGAGATATGGGAACATATTTATGTGTATAACTGATTCACTTTGTTGTAAAGCAGAAACTAACACACCGTTGTAAAACAGTTATACTCCAGTAAAGATGTTAAAAAAATTTCATGTCTGTATCAGGCATGGTACTTTAGTATTCAGCAATATTTGTTACTGATTGTGGCCTATGGACAGGGTCTGATACGGTTTTAGGCAGAACTGAAAACTTAAAGACTAGCTTCCTTTTGGCTTCTTGTACAGATCCCCTATCCCAGTTCAATAGGAGTAGCTCACATTATTAGTAGATTTTCTTTAGCTTTGTTTGGCAGTCTCTTCATACCAGTATAGGACATATGTTTGAATGTTGTCACCCAGAGTGTGCTTCATAACTGATGATAACATTTCCTTTTATCAAAAGAGAGCTGTTTGCACTGTGTTGTTTGTATGTGAAAATTCAAGGTTTATTTCTGTGTTCATGTGCATTAAAGGAAGAGGTCTTAATTTGAAGTACTCTAAACATTTATTAGTTTCCCATGTTTTCCTTTCTTAGAAATTAAAAAACAAAACAAAACAAAAAACCCAAAGCCCTGCTCTTTGTCTAGTGCAGCACTTAATGCTAGGCCTTTAAAGAAATATTATTTCTTTCCTTATAAATTAAGTGGTTTCAAGTTAATAAAACTTCCAGTGGAGGGCACTGTTCCTTTGATATAACTATTGGAGGCTCTGTTTTAACATTCATTTAAAAGCACCTTTTGAACACTTCTTGAAATTGATTCTCTTTGGAAGCTATATTTAATATCTTTATCAGTTATGATTGACATGCTTAATAACTTTTGTCAAGGATTTTTTCAAAAGTTTTTTTTTACTTTTTTCTTTTTGTGGATTTGTGGTGAGTATTGAGAAAATCTATTAATTTACAAATAACGGTCATAGGGGTTTATAATTATTAAGAGCAGAATGTCATTGTAGTTAAAAGTCCACTAAGTTAAATTTTGCTTTTTAGTATTTGCACAGTCTGTTAGTAGACTTTGCTTTCTGTAGATGTATTGTTTATATTCAAATTAATCTCTCTTAAAAAATAAAACAAAATTGGGACTTTTCAACTTTCTTAGGCCAGTGGCATTATTATTGTATCACTTTTCCTAGATTTAGAATTTAAGAATTTAAGAATATTTCTTTAGAAATAACCTGGGTCATTTCATATGTTTAGTTTTCTCTTCAAAATATCCCTTTCTGTCCCTGATCATGACTATAAACTAGCCAGCTTTTTCATTATCTCCCACCTGTACTATTATAGCAAGTAGTCTTGCTTCTTAGTCCCATGTATTTTGTGCACTGTTGCCAGATTAATTTTCCTGAAATGTTCCTTTAATCATTTCTGATTTTCATCTTTTACATTAATTGGACTGTGAGATCTAGTTCACTTCAGATATTGTAGTTCTGATGCTCTGCTGTCTCTATCTGAGAGACTTTAAGAGCAGGTTACCAGCAAAGAGTATCAGTGTGTTCCATGTGTGAAAAACTCATCAGCTAAAAAACCATTGGTGTTCATTTTATCTTTTAAGAAGTGTACTTAGAATTCCTGCTCCTACCGTTTTTACCATCTACTTAGAGCTTTTTTGAGTTTGATTTTTCCCCCCATCTGTGTTGTTCTACTGGCCTTTACTCATGCCTTATCCTCTCTGCTCTTAGTTTATTTACAGCTGGGTTGGGGAACATAAGACGTAAATGTGGAAAGGTAATCTACACTGTTAGATAAAAATATCAGAAGGGAGTTCCTGGACTGAGAAATTTGGCTTGGTTTTTAAGTAGCGTGAATATGTGAGCTGTACTCTCAGGAACAGTTCTGGTTAATTCCTTTTTCCCAGCACGTTTAGTAATAGCATCCCCTTTTACTCCCAGAAGTGTTCTGACTTGGACAGTATATATATTCATCATTGTTGTTTTTTGTTTATTTTATTTTATTTTATTTTATTTTTGGCTGTGTTGGGTCTTCGTTGCTGCACACGGGCTTTTCTCTGGTTGCGGTGAGCAGGGGCTACTCTTCGTTGCAGTGCACGGGCTTCTCACTGCGGTGGCTTCTCTTGTTGCAGAGCATGGGCTCTAGGCACGTAGGCTTCAGTAGTCGTGGCACACAGGCTCAGTAGTTGTGGTGCACGGGCTTAGTTGCTTCATGGCATGTGGGATCTTCCCGGACCAGGCCTCGAACCCGTGTCCCCTGCATTGGTAGGCGGATTCTTAACCACTGCGCCACCAGGGAAGCCCCCTCATCATAGTTTTAAGGACAGTGTGATATATTGCTTGTCTTTTGTCCAAACTAGACTCTTAAATGGATTTCCTACCCCCTTTAGCCACTGGATGGCACAGTTTTCACTGGGTTCAAGAGGATATTAGTTTGTTTTCTGATCACCATTTTGTACTCCTTTCCATTGAGCATCTCTGATGTTTTATAACCTCTTAGCTTGTGATATTCCCTCCATAGCCTTTTGCTTATTGTGGAAATGATAATCAGAAGAGTGTTTCCATTATTTTTAACTCCCAAACTTTTAAGAATGTTAATAAATACAATTATTTCATAGGTAAAAAATTTTTAGTGCTTCTAGTTGAATTAGAAATTCCTAATTTTGTGTGACATTTATTCAGATTTCTGTGATAAAAATTTGTAGTCTCAGCTTGTTGGATCTGATCATTCTCACCTTTTTTAAAAAAATTTTTTTCCTATATCCATGGTTAACATTTGCTCTATTCTTTCTTAGACTTACCTTGAAGAGAGTTTTTAAAGGAGTCACTGGAAACTGATCTTATAGCAGGAACCAGATAATCCTCATTTAATGAGAAGCTGCTGTACATTTAGCTATCCCCTGGAGTCCTCTACCAGTACTTCAGCCACAATATTGTGAAGTAGACCTAGTTACAACTTTGAAAAGAATAGGAACACATAGTTATCTTAGAGTGGCTTTAAATTGAAGTATTCTTTGCCTAATTAAGATACTTTTGCTTAGGTAGGAAGCAGGAACTTGTTTAAACTTAACTCATTTATGTAAGCAAGGTAAGATTTTATAAAAATCAAGCAGTAGCAGCTGAACGTACTACTGAAAAAGCAAAACATTATCTTGGCTCCTTGAGTCTGATTTGCAAGTGGTGTGGAAAATTTTTTAAGTTTGTACAATATTTGTGGACCAATTATGCTTTTCAGTGAAACTTGACATAAATATAAATGTTAGAAGTTACATTTTCCATATTGTACTTGAACCCTTATATATAAAGTTAATACATACTGTGGATTTTAAGCTATTAAATTAGACTTGTTTTCTATAAAGAAAAATGGTTATATATACTGTGCTTTATTCTTGAGTCTTCAAGTGGTCACTTCTCGTAATAGTTCTCCCATTGTTTATTATATAGATCATCATTTTCTGGATGGAAGTCTTCAGTTAAAGACTGGTTGATGAGTGATGTGGACTATTTCAGCTTCTTATTTTCAACACTTACAGGTAACCACTGCCAAGTTAAGGAAAGGAAAAAAGCCTAGTATGAAGATTCTCCTGAGATTTACTCTCATACCTGTTTGGCTCTAAGTATTTTTTTTTTAAAAATTTATCTATTTATTTATTTATGGCTGTGTTGGGTCTTCGTTTCTGTGCGAGGGCTTTCTCTAGTTGTGGCAAGCGGGGGTCACTCTTCCTTGCGGTGCACGGGCCTCTCACTATCGCAGCCTCTCTTGTTGCAGACCACAGGCTCCAGATGCACAGGCTCAGTAATTGTGGCTCACGGGCCCAGTTGCTCCGCGGCATGTGGGATCTTCCCAGACCAGGGCTCAAACCCGTGTCCCCTGCATTGGCAGGCAGATTCTCAACCACTGCGCCACCAGGGAAGCCCTGGCTCTAAGTTTTGAACCCCATCGCATACTTTAAAAGTTGATGAACAGAATAGCCATTTTAAACATGTTTGAAATGTTTAACATGATAGGAAGAGTATCAGCTTTCAATTAGCCATTTTTTGCATTCCACTGACCTCAAAGCAAAATTAGTAAAATGAATCTAGAAATGTTATAAGTTTGATTTCTAAGTATTATTACTATTGTTTTAAATGATGTACTGTCTCAGTATTTTTGTTTTGTACTTGGATGATGAAGATGAGAATTTTTGAAATTTTTTGAAGACTTGAAATTTGGAGACCTAATTAATAAGTCACAATCCAAAAAGAACTTGACAGGTTCTGATAAGGAGCTGAATCTAGCAAGATAAATATTATATAAAAGATAAAAGTAGGGCTTCCCTGGTGGCGCAGTGGTTGAGAGTCTGCCTGTCGATGCCGGGGACATGGGTTCGTGCCCCGGTCTGGGAGGATCCTACATGCCGCGGAGCGTCTGGGCCCATGAGCCATGGCTGCTGAGCCTGCATGCCCGCATACCGAAAAAAAAAAAAAAAAAAAAAAAAAGATAAAAGTAGACTCCTGCATGTTTATTTGATAGTTTTGGATGTACACATTTGAGATGGAGGTGAAGGCTTTATGTTTTAATAGTATTGGTCAAAAGGTTTAGTGGTTTTAGGAAACTCATTAGGAATCAGTAGTGGGGTGTGGCTTCCAAATTAGATGATCACTCTCTAGGGTGTGTTCGTGGAAATAGAGTGATCTGAAAACATCAGAGCAGGTAGCTAGGGTCAGACCACATTGCAAGTATTCTGATCATTCCAAGAGCTATCTTTCAGGAGGGACTTTGGCAAGTTGTCTGTATAGGTCAGGCCAAGTGTAATAGAGGCGGTAAGAGAATCAGAAATTTTATTATGTAAGGTATGGTTGAAGGAACTGCATTGTCGAAAAAAAGACTTAGGAGGGATGGAGTAGTTTTAAAACGTTTGAAGGGCTATTATGTAAGAGAATATAGAGTTTGGTATATGTATGAATGAGTATATTATTTTACTTGTTCAATAGCTTTTTTATTTTTTTTTTCCAATAGCTTTTTTAAACCTACCATTAATTAGAACGATTATGCCTTTCAGTTATTTAAGTAAAGGTGATAATGCCCCCAATATTAGGGGTAAAACCTGTTTCTTGCTGTATTACAGATTGAGTCAGTTTACATCCTTTGTGAACATAATTATATGAATTTTACTACATTACATTGCTAGCATTTCATTTTTTAAAATACTACACATGAAATACAGAAATTCAGAGGAGACAAGGTAACTTGAAGAATTTAACTTGAAGATACATATCTGTTTTTAAAAAATTAATAAAGAATGTCACTTGCTTTGTGATTTATTCATTTATTTATTGGCTTTCTTTATACCCATATTAGGGTTTTCAAAAGAGGAGCTGACTTGGCTTCAGAGCCTTCGAGGAGTTCCTCATGTCATCCAGACGCAGCTTTCCCCTGTGCTGCTTTACCTTACTGACTTGGATCAATTTTTACACCATTGGGATGTAACAGAGGTAATTGTCCATTTTAAAAGAAACTTATAATTATTAGAATTCAGTTAATCAACCACCAACAGTTGCTGTATGTTAGGGTTGCCTTGTGTAAGATACTTTTAGAGATTCAGAGTAGTATAAAACACAATCCATGTTCTGAAAGTGCTTGTGATCCTTTGATAGGAGATGTATGTTTCTAAAAGAGTATTTTCATTATAAGTTATGCCAATACAATAGAATAAATTAGCAATTTGAACGATAGAGACAAATTTATTTTCTTTTGTCTAGCATAGGGAAGAAAGGTTGGATCCATCTATGGAAAAGAGGAAAGACTTCATAGAAAAGGAAGAATTTGACTTAGGTATTGAAGGATGAATAAGAGTTAGGGGAGGATTTGGTATCCTGAAGGTGGGTTTTTCTAATCAGAAAAGGTTGTTCGGCAGTTCCTTTGGTTTTAAGAATTAGTATGTAGTTTATCAGAGATAAATTTTAAACCCTAATTTCTCCTTAAATTTTTAAGTTCAACTTACAAATCTTATTTTTTAGATAAAATTAATCATTTTAAAGGGAGGCTTTGATTATATTTTATTCCTTTTACAAACTATTTAAAATTTTAAAACTGTTTAAATAACTTAATATATTCACTATTCGTCAAGTAGTTCAGTTTTTTGACAAACCTTCACAAATGTTACAGTAAATCTTAAATATCTAATAAATTTATATAAGTATGATAAATCTTAATATCTTTAAGTTTCGGTACTGTTTATAGTGAAATTCAAATTAAAACCACAAGTCTAAATTAATTATTGATATGTTTTTAATTGGAATTACAGGGCTGATCTTTTACCCTAATAGTCAAAATTGTCTTCTGTGTTACAAATATGTAAACTAAATATGTAAAAACATCCTACCTGTTAATACTAAGGATTTGAGTCTCTGAAAACATGTATCTGTTAGTTAATTTCTGTTGTTTATTTCTTCAGTTTCTTTCCTTGCATTGGAAAGGTACTTGCCCAGTAGGCATGCTTGTGTCATCCCAAATAATTTTGGTTTGAACCTTGCAAATTCTGAGGTTATATTCTCTGCTGGCCAGTTTTTTTTTTTAATGATTCAGAAGGTTTCTGGTTAGGACACTGACTATATATTCTTTTCTTGTAACTCCTAATTGCTAGGCCATAAGCTTTTTTTTTTTTTTTTTTAACTGCTTTGTCAGTGTTCTCAACAAAGTAGTCTCCAGAACCTACATCTGGTTTGTTGCTGTACCAATTGATTTTATTAAAATCAACTGATCTATTTACTACTACTTTCATTCTGTTCCTGAATACTCTTCATGTTCTTCCTGTCCCTTAGGGCTATACCTTTTGTAGATGTTTAATACATTTCTCATGGTTTTGTTTGACTTTGATCATAATACTTAAGTCATGCCAATGACACTTTGTTCTTTTTATTATCCTGGTGCCTATATATATGAACATATATAGGCTTTCAAAAAATAGTGGATTTTAAAAAGTGAAAAATAATGAATTGGATAGCCAACCTAATTATTTAATATCTGAAATTTTATATTAATCCATAGTAAGTGAAGAGAGCTAAGAAAGACTGAGATTGAGGCCTTGAATACTAGATTGGGAAGTTTAGGTTTGCCAGCAGTAGTATTGGTAGTTGTTTTGTAGGACAGACTGTTAAACTGTATCATGCTGTATTGGAAAGACCATTTTATGAGGATAAGTGGGCCCCAGATTCCCGGCATAGATTTGTTAGTGTCTAGGTTGGTAACTTGGACAACTCCATTAATCTTTCTCTGACAATTACATTATCTGTGTAAAGCCAAGACACAATTGTCATGAAAATGTGATCAGTTATATTTCTGAGTGTACATTTGGCAAGAACATATATTAAACTTCAAGGTTGCTGTCTTTGAAATGTTGACATACATTAGAAAAAATCTGAAAGTTTTGGTTTTAGTTTTTGAAATTCTTAAGTCAAGATTTCAGTTTTATTTTGGATAAAATTTGCCATATTTAAGTTGGCCTCTTCATGTGAAATTATTTGAAATATATAGTTTTTGACAGCCTTAGTATAAAAATTTATTTTTCTAATTTTTTTTTGGAGTGGGTATTATCGCAAAGTACAATTTAGAAGAATAGAAGGATAATAGTAAAAAGTGTTCCTCCATTCCCTATCTCCCAGCCATCCATTTTCCCTCCCTAGTTTCTAAATGTAGTCTTTTTTTAAAAAAAAAAAATTTTTATTGGAGTATAGTTGCTTTACAGTGTTGTGTTAGTTTCTGCTGTACAGTAAAGTGAATCAGTTATACGTATACATATATCCCCTCTTTTTTAGATTTCCTTCCCATTTAGGTCACCACAGAGCATTGAGTAGAGTTCCCTGTGCTATACAGTAGGTTCTCATTAGTTATCTAGTTTATACACAGTAGTGTATATATGTCAATCCCAGTCTCCCAATTCATCCCACCCTCCCTTCCCCCCTTGGTATCCCTAAGTTTGTTCTCTACATCCGTGTCTCTGTTTCTGCTTTGCCAGTAAGTTCATCTGTACCATTTTTCTAGATTCCACATAAAGCAATATTATAGATTCGTTTTTCTGACTTACTTCACTCTGTATGACAGTCTCTGTCTATCCATGTCTCTGTAAATGGCTCTGTTTCATTCCTTTTTATGGTTAAGTAATATTCCATTGTATACATGTACCACATCTTCTTATCCATTCCTCTGTTGATGGACATTTAGGTTGCTTCCGTGTCCTGGCTATTGTAAATAGTACTGCAGTGAACATTGGGGTGCATGTATCTTTTTGAATTATGGTTTTCTCCAGCTATATGCCCAGGAGTAGTATTGCTGGGTCATATGGTAGTTCTATTCTTAGTTTTTTTAAGAACCTCCATACTGTTCTCCATAGTGGCTGTACCAATTTACATTCCCACCAGTAGTGTGTAAGGGTTTCCTTCACATCCTCTCCAGCATTTATCGTTTCTAGGATTTTTGATGATGGCCATTCTGACCGGTGTTAGGTGATACCTCATCTAAATGTATTGTTTTAGGTAACTTCTGTGTCGTCACAAATAATTACATGTATTCTTTTGGTTTTCTCCTTTTATAGAAATAACATACTCTGTACACTGATCTGGATCTCGCAGTTTTCACTTAGTATATTTGCGATCATTTCTTCTGAAAGAATTGTATGACCTTGCCATTAATGATGGAAATAGTAATTAACAGGGAAAGATCACAAAGGGAGAAGGAATCTCTAGACAGAGATACTATTTCCAAATGGAGATGTCTATTCCAGAACCAATGAAAGGTTTTAAGGTTAATTTTGTGATTTATAAAATTTTGAATGGTTTTAAAAGTTATTTTTTAAATAAGTTCTGAAGGATAATAATAAAACATTAATCTAGTTTAAGAAATAGAATGTTTTTCATTATTTTTGAAACCCCTGTGTGCTTTTCCCCTCTCCCTTTAGGGTAATACTGTCTTAAATTTTATCATACTCTTGTTCCTTTATAGTTTTACCATATTAGCATGGAACTCCAAACCATATTGTTTAGTTTTACATGTTATTGAACTTTTTAAAAGTGAAATCTTTTTTAGTAATTTCCTTTTTTTTTCATTCAGTATACTCTCTAAGATACTCATGTTAATGTGTAAGCAGTTCATTCTTTTTCATTGCTGTGTAGCATTCCATTGTAATCAGATATCATGATTGATTGTTTTTCATAGTTTCAGTATTTTTTTTCATAGTTTCAGTATTTTTATCACTCCATTTTTATCTCCACTTTTGGCATGTTAGCTTTGCCTCTTATGTTTTTAACCATTTGCTCTTCAAGTTAATACAACCTACCTTCTATATTGTACCGCTTCGTGTCATAATGTAGTGTGTAATGACGTGTGAGGTTATTCTCATTTTTGTTTCTCTGTATGTAATGTGTGTTTTTTCTCTACATGCTTTTTGTTTTACAAGTTTTAAAGATTTTTCCTTTTATCACAGTTTTTCCAGCAGTTTGATTATATTAATACCCTTTTTTTTTCAATGCTTTGAAATGTCAAATGAGTAATTTTGTTCTCGTTTATTTTTAAACTATTTGCAGAGACAACACAAAATTATATAATGTTACATTTATTTTAACCTACACTTCTTCCTTCATAAGGTTACTTGTCAACATTTCACTAACATTGTACAATTTTAAACTGAGAAGAAGGACAAAGTTGCAAGTGTGACAATTTATAAGGAATAGATTAAGTGACAGCTGTAACTAGAATCAGATTATTTTAATACTTCCCAGGAAGTGTATAATTTACAAAATACATTTTAATGATGTTAAGAAGATAGCAGGAGGAATTATTTGCTTAGTCAAATAATTTCTTTCACTTAGTAATATTTATTTAAGGTTCCTCCATGTGTTTACATGACTTCATAGCTCATTTCCTTTTAGCACTGAATAATATTCCATTGTCTGGTTATATCAGTTTAATCCATTTACCTACTGAAGGACATCTTGATTACTTTCAAAATTTGGCAGTTGTGAATAAAGCAGCTATAAATATCTGTGTGTAGGTTTTTGTGTAGACATAAGGTTTCAACTCCTTTGGTTAAATACTAAGGAGAGCAGTTGCTGGATCATATGGTAAGAGTATATTTAATATTGTAAAAAACCACCAAACATATTTCCAAAGTGCTGTACCATTTTGTATTTCCACCAGCAGTAAATGAGAATTTCTGTTGCCCCACATCCTTGCTAGTATTTGGTATTGTCAGTGTTCCAGATTTTGGTCATTCTAATAGGTGTGTAGTGGTATCTCATAATTGTTTTAATTTGCATTTTCCTGATAACATATGATGTGGAGTATTTTTTCATAGGCTTATTTGCCATGTGTCTTCTTTGGTGAGGTGTCTTTTATGGTCTTCGGCTGATTTTAATATTAGGTTATTTTCTTATTGTTGGATTTTAAGAGTTCTTTGACTATTTTGGATTTTCTCCTAATCTGTGGCTTATCTTTTCAGACTCTTGACATTGTCTTTCACAAAACAAAAGTTGTTAATTTTAATGACATCCAACTTATCAGTTATTTCATTCATGCATTGTGCCTTTAGTGTTGTATCTAAAAAGTCATCATACTCAGGGTCATCTACGTTTTTCCTCCTATGTTATCTTCTAAGAGTTTTATAGTTTTGCATTTTACATTTAGGTCTGTTGGGATCCATTTTGAGTTAATTTTTGTGAAGGGTTGAAGGGGTTGAAGGTCTGTGTCTAGATTCATTTTTTTTTTTTCGTTTGGATGTCCAGTTATTACAGCACCATTTGTTGAAAAGACAATCTTTGCTCTATTGTCAAAGATCAGTTGACTATGTGGGTCTCTTTCTGTTTCATGTATTTATTTATCCTTTTGCCAGTAGCACACTGTTTTGATTACTGTAGCTTTATAGTAATTTTTGAAATTGGTTAGTGTTAGTCCTTCAAATTGTTCTTCTCCTTCAATATATATTGGCTATTCTGGGTCTTTTGCCTCTTTGTATAAACTTTAGAATTAGTTCATGGTTCTCCACAAGATGACTTGGTAAGATTTTGGTTGGATTTATGTTGAATGTATAGATCATGTTGGGAAGAACTGACATCTTGACAATATTCAGTTTTCCTATCCATGAACATGGAATATCCTCCATTTATTTAGTTCTCTGGTTTTGTTCATCAGAGTTTTTTAGTTTTCTTCATATAGACCTTATATATATTTTATTAGATTTATACCTAAATATTTCATTTTTTGGGGGGTGCTAATGTAAATCATATTATGTTTTTAATTTCAAATTCCGTTTGTTCATTGCTGATATTTAGGGAAGCTGTTTGACTTTTATATATTAATGTTGTATCCTGCAACCTTGCTATAATTGCTTATTAGTTCCAGGATTTTTTTCTGATGATTGTTTCAGATTTTCTACAAAGATGACCATGTGATCTGTGAACAAAGACCATCCAGTGAATTTTAAATTTTAGATAATGGTTTTTTTTTTTTTTAATCTTTATTGTAGTATCATTGCTTTACAGTGGTGTGTTGGTTTCTGCTTTATAACAAAGTGAATCAGTTATACATATATCCCCATATCTCTTCCCTCTTGCATCTCCCTCCCTCCCATCCTCCCTATCCCACCCCTCTAGGTGGTCACAGAGCACCGAGCTGATCTCCCTGTGCTATGCAGCTGCTTCCCACTAGCTATCTGTTTTACATTTGGTAGTGTATATATGTCCATGCCACTCTCTCACTTTGTCCCAGCTTACCCTTCCCCCTCTCCATATCCTCAAGTGTATTCTCTAGTAGGTCTGTGACTGATAATGGGTTTTTTAATCTCAACTTTTTTGGTTCATCTTGTTTCTCTTACATTCATTTTTCTTTAGCTACTTGAGTATATTTATAATAGTTGTTTTAAAGTTCTTGCCTGCTAATTCCGTCATCTCTTTTGATTGCTTTTTCCCCTGGTTATGTGGCACATTTTCATGTTTTTAGCATGTCTAGTAGTTTTTTTTTTTTTTGTGGTACGTGGGCCTCTCACTGTTGTGGCCTCTCCCGTTGCGGAGCACAGGCTCTGGACGTGCAGGCTTAGCGGCCATGGCTCACGGGCCCAGCTGCTCCGCGGCATGTAGGATCTTCCCGGACTGGGGCACGAACCCGTGTCCCCTGCATCGGCAGGCGAATTCTCAACCACTGTGCCACCAGGGAAGCCCCAGATTTTGTTGTTTTTTAAAGAGTGTTTTGCTTTGTTCTGGCAGGCAGTCAAGTTATTTGAGTTATCACCTTTATCCTTTAGAGTCTTGTTTTAAAATTTTGTTGGGGTGGTTTATTAGAGAAAGTAACCTTTAGTAAGGCAAGGATTAGCAGACTACAGCCTGTAGGCCAAATCTTGGTGGCCCTATTTTTGTGCCATCCTTGAGCTAAGAGCAGGGTTTACTTTTTTTTTTTTAAGAAAAATATTTATTTATTTATTTAGGCTGTGCCGGGTCTTAGTTGTGGCATGCAGGATCTTTTTTAGTTGTGGCATGTGGACTTCTTAGTTGTGGCAGGCGAACTCTTAGTTGTGGCATGCATGCAGGATCTAGTTCCCTGACCAGGGATTGAACCCAGGCCTCTTGCATTAGGAGTGCAGAGTCTTACCCACTGGACCACCAGGGAAGTACCTGTTTACATTTTTTTGACAGTTGTTAAAACAGAAAAAAACCCAAGAATATGTGGCAGAATCTGTTTGTGACCTGCAAAACCTAAAATATTTATTCTTTGGCCTTTTACAGAAAAAGTTTGCTAACTCCTGCCCTAGTGCTAATTTAGCTCTACTATTAATAGGTTCTCTTTCTGAGTATCATCTGAATGACCTGGTTGTTCTGTGAAGACACTCCATGCTGGCTGGTTAGAACTCAAACATCTCTCTTCCCTGTTTGAGCTTTGGGAATTCTTTTCTCACAACTCTGCTGCTTCTTTGGCCATGTGGAATTTCATCACCTCGTGCATGTACAGCTTTTTATTCGTCAACATAGGAGACTGGAGCTGTCTCTCAGGCAAAGAGGATAAGAATTTGGCTTTGTCACATGGCCTCTCTTGGAGAATAGAGAATCCATTCAACCTTTTGACCATCTTGCTGAGCTGAATTGAGAAAATAGGAGACTCAAGAGGCCTCTGAGGGGCCTGATCCCCTCCAGCATTTCCCAAATTCTTAAGCTGCAAAAGCAGAGGGGCTTAAAAGCTAAGCCAGTAACCTCTGTGACTCATGGTCCTAAGGAAACAATGATTAGTTTAAGTTGCTGGCCTGGAAGTGGGTTGGGTCTTCAGTGTACACATAAGCTCTCATAGCAGACTCTTTTTTTTCTTTTTTTAAATTTATTTTTGGCTGCATTGGGTCTTCGTTGCTGTGTGTGGACTTTCTCTAGTTGCAGCGAGTGGGGGCTACTCTTTGTTGTGGTGCTCGGGCTTCTCATTGCAGTGGCTTCTCTTGTTGGGAGCACGGGCTCTAGGCACTTGGGCTTCAGTAGTTGTGGCTCTAGAGAGTAGACTAAGTAGTCGTGGCACACGGGATTAGTTGCTCTGCGGCATATGGAATCTTCCCGGACCAGGGGTTGAATCTGTGTCCCCTGCATTGGCAGGCAGATTTTTAACCACTGTGCCACCAGGGGAGCCCCTCATTGTAGACTGTTAAAGGCTGTACTTTAGTAATGGGGACACACACATACATAACATGAATATAGATTAAAGGAGAATTTCACGAAACAGTTGCTGAGGACCTCTGAAAACATTGAAAACCATAAAACATTACTGAGAGATATTAAAGATGACCTAAATACATGCAGGGATATATAATGTTCCTGGATTGGGAGACTCCAATATTGTACAAATAATAGCTCTCTCTAAATTAATCTATAGTATAGATTCAGTGTAATCCAGATCAAAGTCAGAGCAAATGTTTTTGTGGAAATTGGAAAGGTGATTCTAAAATTTCTATTGAAGTACAGAGGAACAAGAATAACAAGAAAGTATTGAATAAAAATAAAGCCAGAGGGCTTGTACTATCAAATATCTATTACAAAGCCATGGTAATTAAGCAGTTGAGATAATAGGAAAAAAGCAAGTGGGGCACAAAAGGACTCTGAACACAAACATGCTTCCAATATTAGGGAACCCTTGGGTGGTCTTTAGAGACAGCTTGGTTGAAGTGAGTTTGTTTCCCCCCACAAAGCATGTACGTAAAGAAATACTGGGGTGGGGCTTCCCTGGTGGCGCAGTGGTTGAGAATCCGCCTGCCGATGCGGGGGACGTGGGTTCGTGCCCCGGTCTGGGAAGATCCCACATGCCGCGGAGCGGCTGGGCCCGTGAGCCGTGGCCGCTGAGCCTGCGCGTCCGGAGCCTGTGCTCCGCGACGGGAGAGGCCACAACAGTGAGAGGCCCGCGTACCGCAAAAAAAAGAAATACTGGGGTGAAGAAAGAGCCCCAGAATAGAGGCAGGTTGTCTATCTCTTTCTTACCGTTTTTATTATTCATTGATAATAGTTGAGACATGGCCAACAGGGGAAAGGTAAAATGTAATCTGCCAAAGGTAAATTTGACGACACTTTCTTAGAACAATTGAGCCCTGTTTTGTAGTGTGAGTATATGAAATTTTCATTCTGTAAATATATTCTGTGATGTAATTTTATTGGTAAGTGAAAGAATCTCTAAATCTGAATTTTAGTATTTTAATAATTATAATTTCTTTCTTTTACTTGCTCTTTTTAACATTTTAATATAGCAATAAAATGATTTTATAAAAAGTGTTAGGTGCATGACATTTCTGTTTATTTCCTGATAAAATTAGGTAGAAAATACTTCAACGTAGAAATTAAATGTACAGAACCTTCTTAAGAAAAATGAAGTTTTATATTTTTAAAAAACCCTTAATTTCCACATTGTACTAAGTTAGCATGCCTGTTCTGGAATTGTGCAATGTGAGGTCAGGGTTCTGAAGTATGCAAGTTTTTGTTAACACTGTAATTGCAGAAGTGAGGATTGCCTGTATGTTTATGTGTGTGTATACATCTATGTGTTTATATTTTTATTTACTTTTACTTTGAAAGATTTTCAAACTTAGAGAAAAATTATAACTACAGGACAAAGAACTTCTGTTTTCTTAGGCTATTTGACAGAATGCCCATACCTCATACTTCAGCATACAGGCATACTTTGTTTTAAAGCACTTTGCAGATACTCTTGTTTTTTACAAAGTGAAGATTTGTGTCAACCCTGCATTGAGGATGTCTGTTGGCATTCATTTTTCCAACAGCATTTGTACACTTCATGTCTCTGTGTCACATTTTGGTAATTTTTGCAATATTTCAAACTTTTTCATTGTTACTATATTTCTTATGGTGATCTGTGATCAGTGATTTTTTTTTTTTTTTCGGTACGCGGGCCTCTCACTGCTGTGGCCTTTCCCATTGTGGAGCACAGGCTCCAGACGCACAGGCTCAGTGGCCATGGCCCACGGGCCCAGCTGCTCCGCGGCATGTGGGATCTTCCCGGACCGGGGCACGAACCCGTGTCCCCTGCATCGGCAGGCGGACTCTCAACCACTGCGCCACCAGGGAAGCCCTGATCAGTGATCTTTGACATTACTATTGTAATTGTTTTGGGGCATCATGAACCATGCCCACATGAGACGGTGAACTTAATAAACGTGTGTGTTCTGACTGCTTCACCAACCAACCATCCCTCATCTCTCTCCCTGTTCCTTGAGACACAACGATACTGCCATTAGGCCAATTAATAACCCTACAATGGCCTATAGGTGTGTTCAAGTGAAAGGAAGAGTTCCACAACTCTTACTTTAAATCAAAAGCTAGAAATGATTATAAGCTTAGTGAGGAAGGCATGTTGAAAGCCAAGATAAGCTGAAATCTAGACCTCTCTGCCAGTTAGCAAAGTTGTGAATGCAAAAGAAAAGTTCTTGAAATTTAAAGTGCTATTTCAGTGAACACAGGAATGATAAGAAAGTGAAACAGCCTTATTGATGACATGGAGAAAGTTTGAGTGGTCTGGATAGAGTATCAGACCACCTACAACATTCCCTTAAGCCAAATGTAGAGCAAAGCCCTAACTCTCTTTGATTCTATGAAGGTTGAGAGAGGTGAGGAAGCTGCAGAAGAAAAGTTTGAAGGTAGCCGAGGTTGGTTCATGAGGTTTAAGGAAAAGAGCTATCTGCATAACATTAAAAGTGCAAGATGAAGCAGCTGATGGAGAAGTTGCAGCAAATTATCCAGAAGATCTAGCTAAGATATTATTGAAGGTGGCTACACTAAACAGCAGGTTTTCATTGTAGACAAAACAGCTTTATATTGGAAGAAGTTGCCATCTAGGACTTTCATAGCTAGAGAGGAGAAGTCAGTGCCTGGTTTCGAAGCTTCAGAGGTCATGCTGACTTGTTAGGGGCTAATGCAGCTGGTAACTTTAAGTTGAAGCCAACACTCATTTACTGTTCTGAAAATCCTAGTGCCCTTAAGAATTATGGACTTCTCTGGTGGTGCAGTGTTAAGAATCCGCCTGCCAATTCAGGGGACATGGGTTTGAGCCCTGGTCTGGGAAGATCCCACATGCCGTGGAGCAACTAAGCCCATATGCCACAACTACTGAGCCTGCGCTCTGCGACAAGAGAAGCCACCGCAATGAGAAGCCCGCACACCGCAGTGAAGAGTAGCCCCTGTTCGCCGCAATTAGAGAAAGCTTGTGTGCAGCAATGAAGACCCAATGCAGCCAAAAATAAAATACAAATAATTTTTTTTAAAAAAGAGAAGTGAGCAGGAAAAAAAACAGTTTAAAAAAAAAAGGAATTATGCTAAATCTTCTCTGCTTGTGTTCTGTAAATGAAACAACAAAGCCTGGATGACAGCACATCTGTTTACAACATGGTTTACTGATTATTTTAAGCCCACTGTTGATATCTTCTGCACAGAAAAAAAGATTACTTTCAAAATATTACTACTCATTGACAATGCACCTGGTTACCCTAGAACTCTCATGGAGATGTACAATGAGATTATTGTTTTTTTCATGCCTGCTCACACACATCCATTCTGGAGTCCATGGAATCAAGGAGTCATTTAGACCTTCAAGTCGTATTATATAAGAAACACATTTCGTAAAGCTATAGCTGCCATAGATAGTGATTCCTCTGATGGATCTGAGTGAAGTAAATTGGAAACTTTCTGGAAAGGATTCATCATTCTAGATGCCATTAAGCTCATTCGTGATTCATGGCAAGAGGTCAAAATATCAGCATTAAGAGGAGTTTGGAAGAAGTTGATCCCAACCCTCATGATTTTGAGGGGGTATTCAAGACTTCAGTGGAGGAAATAACTGCAGATGTGGTGGCAATAGCAAGAGAACTAGAATTAGAAGTGGAGCCTGAAGATGTGACTTTTATTGTAGATATCTCATGATAAAACTTTTAATGAATGAGGAGTTGCTTCTAATGGATAAGCAGAGAAAGTAGTTTCTTGAGATGGAATCTACTCTTGGTGAAGATGTGAAGACTGTTGAAATGACAGCAAAGGATTTAGAATATTACATAAACTTAGTTGATACAGCAGTGACAGGGTTTGAGAAGATTGACTCTAATTTTGAAAGAAGTTCCATTTTGGGTAAAGTGCTGTTGGAAGGAAGAGTCAATCTATGTGGCAAATTTTATTGTTGTCTTATTTTAAAAGAAATGTCCACAGCCACCTCAGCCTTCAGTAGTCACCACCACCCTGATCAGTCAGTAGCCATCACCATCAAGGCAGTACCCTCCACTATCACAAAGATTATGACTCACTGAAGGCTCAGATGATGGTTAGCATTTTTTAGCAATGGAATATTTTAAAATTAAGATATGTACATTGTTTTTATAGACAATGCTCTTATACATGAAATGGACTACAGTATAGTATGAACATATCTTTTATATGCACTGGGAAACCAAAAAAATTTGTGTAACTCGCTTTATTGTGATATTTGCTTTATTGCTATATTTATGTTGTCTCAGTGGTCTGGAACCAAACCCACAATATCTGGGGTATGCCTGTATTTGTCTTAAACAAGACCATTCCATTATGTAAACACAATATAGTCATCAGAATCAGGAAATTAACATTGGTATATTACTGTCATCTAATCCTCAGACTTTACTCATGTTTTGCCAGTTGTCCCAATAATGTACTTTAAAGGATCCATCTGAAATGATTCATTGCATTTAGTTGTAATGTCTGGTTAGTCTCTTTCAATATCTGGAATAGTTCCTCAGTCTTTCCTTGTCTTTCGTTGATGTTGACACTTTTGAAGAACACAGGACGGTTATTTTGTAAAATTTCTCTCAATTCAGGTTTATTTTCTCATGGTTAGATCAGGTTATACAAATTTGGCAGGACTATGACATGAGTGATGCTGTGGTTTTCTGACTGCATCCTGTCAAGTGGTGCATGGTTTTGAGTTGTCCCATTAGATGTTCACTTTGATCACTTGAGTAAGTCGTATCTGTCCGTGTTCTCCACTCTTTACTTCTTCCCCTTTGTTATTAATAATATTTTATGAGGAGATACTTTTTTTTTTTTTTTTTTTTTTGTGGTATGCGGGCCTCTCACTGTTGTGGCCTCTCCCGTTGGCGGAGCACAGGCTCCGGATGCGCGGGCTCAGCGGCCATGGCTCATGGGCCCAGCCGCTGCGCGGCATGTGGGATCTTCCTGGACCGGGGCACGAACCTGTGTCCTCTGCATGGCAGGCTGACTCTCAACCACTGCGCCACCAGGGAAGCCCTGAGGAGATACTTTGAAACAATGTAAATATCCCATTCTGTTTTGGTCTTTGAATTTATCCATTTATTTATTTTTGTTAGTATGGTTTCCTGTATTTTCCAGTGGGTTAAAATTCCTTACTATCCTTATTAATTTTGATACTCTCACGTTTGCCGTGATTACCTCCTGAAAGCTGGCTTCTTTGTTCTTTCGATACATCCTCATTTTTCTCTGAGTACAGTTGACCCTTGAACAGCATAGATTTGAACTGTGCAGGCCCACTTATTTGGAGATTTATTTCAGTAGTAAATACTACATGACGCATGGTTGGTTGAATCTGCAGATACAAGGAACCTCAGATATGGAGGGCCGACTATGAAGTGATATACGCAGATTTTCTATTGCATCGGTGTCGGCACCCCTACCCACTCCCCCCTACATTGTTCAAGGGTCAGCTTACTTCCTTACTTTCTTGTACCACAAATTGCTTCAGATTCATGTTGTATTTTCCCTGTCCCAGCCCTGCAATCAGGTATTTCTTTAAGAAGCCCAGTTTTCCTTTAAGGGGAGAATGGATTTTAGAAACCAACTTCTGGACTCTTAAGTGTGGTCATTGCTATTAGATGTTGCTGTTCCCATGCCCTATCAGTGAACAGAAATCAGGAACGCAACACCCCTGGGTTCATTCTAGCTGTCTCCTTTTTCCTCTTGTACCTGCCTTTTCTGATGGTGAGAAACCTGACTTCCATTTTGCTTAATATATTTACCTACTTGCCATCAGTTACTTTGCCTGTAATCAGTCTCCTTTTGGCGCCATCCCTTTCCCATGCAGGCATCTTCCTTATCGCATTTGAACTCCAACTGTCGGGGACGGTGTGCCTCCATTTGTTAATGGGTAGCCTGCTCTGGGCCACTGAAGCTCTCCCACCCACTCTAGTGGTAATGTCTAGCTTCACCTCATGCAGTGTCTTTAGAACTGAATTGTTCAGGGAGGGGAGGCAGAAGGGAAGGGATTGAGTGATCATTTATTATTGAATGGGCCTTTCAAATATGATTTATCATTTATGAGTGAAAATATTCATTACACTCATTTTGAAGTAGAAATATGGCATTGGAAATATGTTGTTTCCGTTCTTACCTATAGGTTTAAAAGATAAGACAATTGCCATGTGAAAACTGGGTGGTCACTCTATAAAAAGAGGTTTTATAGAGACATAATGCATAGAGCTGTTGATTTTTTGAGGATTGACGGTCCTCTTGAATTTATCTTGACTGCTCATTCTCTTCCTAGAGTGATATTCTTTCCACCAGTCTTACCTTTGTCTTTCAATGGGATTTTTCTGCATACTTGATTTTTGGTACTGAATTCCATCAGCTTCTGGAGTTGTGTTGTGATTCTTTGAAGGACTTGATGCTGTCCTTCCCTCTTCTTGTTTTCTTGAGAACTTAGAAAATGAAGAATACTAGAGATTTGATTCCCACCTCATTCATATTTTTCTTCTTTTCCTATAGACTATTTTCCTTTTACCTTTAGGGAATAAGAGGCAGCATTATAATTAATTTGAGGGCTTCCCTGGTGGTGCAGTGGTTGAGAGTCCGCCTGCCGATGCAGGGGACACGGGTTCGTGCCCCGGTCCGGGAAGATCCCACATGCCGTGGAGCGGCTGGGCCCGTGAGCCACGGCCACTGAGCCTGCGCGTCCGGAGCCTGTGCTCCGCAACGGGAGAGACCACACAGTGAGAGGCCCGCGAACTGCCAAAAAAAAAAAAAAAAAAAATTTGAGCATGGTATTGGTATTTTCTGAATTATAAGTTTTTTTCAGTGTTGTATTTTTCCACCAAATGGGAGAAGGGCTTTTGTCTGCCCTTTGTTCATGTCACTGAGATCTCCTATTGTAGCACTTACTTAATAGAAATGTAGTCTCTGCCTTGGTAGATTGGAAGCTCCTTGAGGGCTGTGAGACAGAAGAGTTTCTCTTTCTTTCATTCCTATGCATAGCACCTAATAGGCCTAGCTCAGTGCTCAGTAAATGTTTAATAAATGAATTATTTGGAAAACTGGACCATTTATATGAGGTTTGATTGTTTGACATTTGCATCTTTAAAGTCACTTTTTGTTAAGTTTCCTTTTAATATATAGAGCGAGTAGATTTTTTTTAAAAACTATTGAACTTGTTTCTGACTTAAAATGTTCTGATTTGGTATTGGTTTTCTCCTTTTCTGACAGACAGTTTGTCACAATTTATTGGTTATCCCTGCCCGAAGCCAAAGCTTTGACATCCTGCAAAGTGCCATCAGTAAGCATTTGGTAAATATACTTAAAATTTTTTTCTGTTACACAAAAGCATAGAGATTTGGTTAAGATTGAGTTTGCCATAACCAAAGAGAGAGTGAGTGTCCAGAAGTCTAAACTTAATAATTTCATGATGCTGTGCTGAGAACTGAGAAATCTTGGTGTTTTTCCTGGCTCTTATTAATTAATTCTGTGACCTTGGGAAAATCTCTTTTGCCAGGACCTTACTTTTTACATCTGAGCAATGAAAGACCTCTTATACCTCAGGTCCTTCTGACTTAAAATGCTTTAATTAACATGTGCCAGGTGGCATTGTGTTGGGAATCCAGCATCCATACTGGGGTTCAGTTTCCACCCAGGAGGTTTGGGGTGTAAAGTAGGGATGTCACCTCACAGGCTCAAGGCCTGGTCACTGGAAGCAGTGAGCTCAGCCATGAAACTGACTTGTCTTTTGGCCAGTGGGTGTCTCTCTTTCCCATTGGCATTAAATTCTCATTAGGTATGCCTGGGTTTTGCTTTTAACTTCCTCCAACATTTACACTTTGCCCTTTGGCTTTTTAGTATAATGATGTGTTACAGTGCAAGCGGGGACTCCAAAACTTTATCTTTCAGGGACCCCCACTTGTTTGGATAATTTTATAGCCATATCTACACCTCCTTTTCTTTACTTCCCTCAAGTTGGAAGACTACTGCTTTGAATCCTCAGTACTCTCTTTTCTCCCTGCTATCAAACTTCTAATCCTTATACACTGTGTCTCCAAAGATCCCCATCTTTTTTCTTTTCTTTCTTTCTTTCTTTCTTTTTTTACTTCCACTCCAGAAATTTATGCCCTTTGACTACATTCACTATTCTAGTAAAAGATCAACATTCCAGTGTGGATCTGGCCACTTTGTTCAGACAGCCTGGGTAAATGTTAAGACCTCAGAATCTGCAGAGTTTATGATAACTCAGCAGTAGTTTGCAGGAGGTTTAAACCATGTATACATGCAGTTACAAGTTAAGAGTCCAGGTGAATTAGCATACCATGATGTCCCTTATCTGGGTTTTGGGACAGTGAAGCAGTCAAGTGTAAGTATAGTATTGTCTTACTCCGGTATAGGTATTTTCCTTAGTTATGTCTGAATGACTGGTTAAATCAAAGGGCAGGGGAAGGATAATTGTAAAAGGAACTGTGGTTTGTACATTTAATTACCTGGGGTGGGGGTGGTGCCAGATATTAGAGTTTTCCGGTCTGAATAATCTGAAGATTATGTAAATGTGATTGCTGGTATCAAGATCTTCTTTGGATGCATGAAATAATCCTTTTAAATAATAGTATTTCCAGCAGTAGAAATTGTAACATCTAGAAAATGTTAGGAGACTTTGTCACAAAGGGGAGGCAGTGGATTGGGTTAATAGTATTTCTTGAGTTTGCGTATTTTCAAAGTCATTTAACATAGCAAGTAAATTCTGAAAGGAAAACAGGATCTTAGGTGTGGTTGGTGGCATGGCACGTATTACATATATATAAGTTTCCACTAGTAGTGATGAAAGGTTAACTCTCCAGATAATGGTGTTTGGTTTTATTCTGGGGAGAGGGCCTGTTGTGAAGAGGTCATTAATCTCATTTTTCTCTGCCTAGGTTGGGTTGACTGTAATTCCTGACAGCACGGTGGGCTGTGTTTTGGGTGTTATCTGTAAGCTCCTGGATCATACGTGTGTACTTAGTGAGACGCTGCTGCCATTTCTGGCTTCTTGTTGCTACAGTCTTCTTTATTTTCTGCTCACTTTAGAGAAAGGAGAAGCAGAACATCTAAGAAAGAGGTAATAGTTTTTGTATTCTTAAACTTTAATTTTTTTCCTACTTGTTCAACTCCCCTCAGTTAATCAGGCAGTCAGTCAGTCAATCTGAAGAGATATTTCCAAAATCGAATTCTCTTTTAGAGTTTGTATAAACCTAGCTAGCTTTTTCTTTGTTCTTTTATGAATCCCCTTTGTGATGTGGTGAGCAGTCTTAGTTTTTTTTTTTTTTTTCTTTAAGCTACAAATTTGAAAAGTTAGATGGCATTAGAAAGTTTCCTGAGAGCTTTCCTTATTAACTTTGCTATAGATCTGGCAAGAAAAAAAATTCTACTTTTAGAAGGATGGGCTTACTATTAGCACAAGCCTTTGTATTTTGTTTTGGGCTTCATTAGAACTAGCCAGCATGGAGTTTTAAATTCTTGGGTTTAAGGAAATTGTTCTAAGACGCTAGTGTTTTTAATTAGTACTTTTGCTCCTATATAATTTTTAGACTAAAGCTTCTAGGATAGTATAGAAGATTTCACTTTAATTTTTAAAGAGTGTTCTCATGCTTATGTTCTCATTGGTATGCTGTTAACAATTCATTGCAGAAGGTTTTTAAAAAATCTAACAGATGAGCAAATATAAGAAAATAAAAATTATTCTGTCACATTTTGACATTTGCCTTTTTTTTGAGCTTTTAAATGTCACCAAAATATACATATGATTGTATAAAACATTTAAATAGTTTAAATTAGAGTATAAACTGAACACCTGTTTAACCAACCTCCTGGTTCAGAAATAGAACATCCTCAGCACACTTTCTCCATGTACCCTCCACAGTTACATTTCTCTTCTACATCACCAGAGATCACTTCTGTGTTAGTCACTTCCTTAACGTTTTTATTTAAAAATTTTATGTGCATTTATAAGCAGTTTTATTTTTGTTTTGCATATTTTAGGAATTTGATATAAAAGGAATCATACTACATGTATTTTTTGTGACTTGATTTTCATCATCATTTGTGAGAGTACTCAATGTTGATTTGAAGATGTATTTAATTCATTTTTGTTTCTCTATACCAGGAGTCAGCAAACTTCTTTCTGTAAGGAGTCAGTGAATATTTTAGGTTTTTCAAACCATAAAGTCTCTTGTCAGAACTACTCAGCACTGCCCTGGTCATGTGAAAGCAGCATTAGATGATACATAAATGAATGGGTGTAGCTGTGTTCCAATAAAATTCTGTTTACAAATACAGTCTGTGAGCTGGATTGGCTGTGGTCTAGTACCCCTGCTCTGTAATATTCTGTTATATGAATGTACTGTAACTTATCCATTTTACTGTCAACAGACATTTGGATTTTTTCTATTAAGTGTGTGTATTTAAAACTTTGTCCATTTCACTGTTAATATCCTGTAAAATTTACACATAAACAAGCATAGATTTGATGGTACTTTTCTTACCATCATCAAACTTTCGGGCCTGATAGTTCAAGAAAAGGCTTTGTAAATAGCAAGGAACTTCTCAGGGTTCTAAAAATTTTATAATGAGCATCCCCATTTATGAAATATGTATATTGCTGTTTGTCATTTCCTGTCACTTGAAACATAGCCCCTTTGTGATACACTCTGATAAGTTTCAAAGATCTTTTTTAGTTTTTTATAGAAAAACATCCTGCTTTGATTTTATATGGTTGGACTGAACAAAATTCACTGTATTTAATATATTTGCCTCTGTAAATTCTGTTTTTAAAAGTGTTTTGTACTGTGTATTGAGTTTGATATGCATCTCTCAGGATGACATTAGTCACAAAGAAGTGTTGGCAGCCAGAGTCTTAGGTACTTAAGTTTCCCTTTTGGGCTGCTCCTACCCTCCTAGAGAAGGTGTTTGTGAGATTATAAATAATTAGAGTGCCAGTCAAACTACTGGGAGCTTTTGATTTCACAAGTGCTGACCAAAAAATCGGGCTTGATCAATTTGAGGTATTCAAACTGTGGCCACTGTACTTTGAAGAAACTATTCTGTTGTCTTCTGGATTCATTGTTAGTAATGAAAGATCTGCTGTTCAACTAAGCCCTTTTGGTTTGTAGGTAGTAATCTATTCTTTTTATTTTCCACATCTTTATTGGAGTATAATTGCTTTACAGTGGTGTGTTAGTTTCTGCTTTATAACAAAGTGAATCAGCTATACATATATCCCCATATCTCTTCCCTCTTGGGTCTCCCTCCCTCCCACCCTCCCTATCCCACCCCTCTAGGTGGTCACAAAGCACCGAGCTGATCTCCCTGTGGTATGATCTCCCTGTGCTATGCGGCTGGTTCCCACTAGCTATCGGTTTTACATTTGGTAGTGTATATATGTCCATGCCACTCACTTTGTCCCAGCTTACCCTTCCCCCTCCCCGTATCCTCAAGTCCATTCTCTAGTAGGTCTGCGGTCTTTATTCCCATCCTGCCCCTAGGTTAGTAATCTATTCTTTTCTATGGTTTCACTGTTTTCTCTTTGTTGCATTGCAAATCAGGGTGTATCCTAGTGTATGTTTGTTGCTATTTATCCTGCTTGAGAGTTAGTGTACTCCTTTAATCTGAAGAATTAATGTTTTTTCTTGTTGTGTTTTTATTTCTGTTCCCCACTGTTTCTATTCTCTCCTAAAAACTCCTTTTGAACATAGGGAGTTTCTCATTCTGTCCTCTCTTAACATCTTCCACTTTGCTAATTATTTTGTTTAATCCTTCTATTGAGTTTTTATTGTATCAGCTATTGTTTTCTCTTTCATCTATTTTGAGTTTTTACTTCGCTCTTTCTCATTCTTTATTGGTGTTAAAGGTCTTGTCAGTTTGTTCTGTTTGCTCTGTTTCTCTCTTGTGTGGGAATTCTCTCTTATTTTGGGGAGCAGGTGGGGCTCTGGAGGTTGTCTCTAGTGGGGTTGAACAAACAAGCTCATGTTTTGGGTTGTATAACTTTCTCTGAATGCATCTTTTGTGAGAGTTTGTGGAGGTTGTGGAGACCTCCCTATGGGGCAGTTTCACATTTGCATTTTCCTGGCTTCCAGCTCTATGCAGGGAGCCCAGTTCTAGCTCCCTGCTTTCCGTACTTGGGGCTGAAGCCTCAGCTTCCAACATTGTTTGTTGGCTGTTGAATACCCAGCCCCCAAATCCCATATCCAGTTCTGTGCTCCTGTGTATCTTCATGAGTTCTGTCATAGTTTCTGGCACCTAGAGAGATCACCCATTCTGGCTTTTGAGCTTGGCTGTATTTTTGTTTTGTTTTTTAAAGTATATTATCTGTATTTCCCTGTGTTTGGGGAGTGGGGTGGGGTTGGTTGGTTATTATCTGACCAGAATACATCAGAAGTTTGCAGAGTTAGTGGAACTCCTGAAAATTATCTGTGAAATATTGGACTTTCATCAGTTCCTTTAGAGTGGTTTAGAACCATTGCTTTATGTTGACCTAAAATCTCAACTTCATAACAATTTATATAGAGTTGGTACAATTATTTCTGTGCATGACAACTCTTAGAAAACCCTAAGAATGGCTCTTCAAATGGTATTGCTTACATCATTCGTGGTACCCAGGTCTCTCTTCTTTTTGGCATGAGTTTTCTTTAATTGTGGTGTGTGAAGGTGGAATTCTGAACTTTACTCATCCATTTAGTATACTTGTATTTGGTATAATGTAGAATCCATAAGCTCTTTTAGCAGTTTTGATCCACAGTTATTTGAAATCCACTGAAGTTCAAGTAGAGAGTGAATGTATTGGATCAGTACAGTAGTAACTTATTAAAAAAAAAAAAACCCAAGGGGTAGGAATTGTGGAGGTAGGAATTTGAAACCCAGCAGGAACCAAAGCAGCTTCCTCTATTCTTTTCTTTTTCTTCTAAATTTTGTAGTCTTTAATCTCTGTGTCTTTGCCTCATCATTAGCTATGTCTACAGTCTGGCTTTCTCTTTTCTCCTTGCACATGGCTGTCCTAACCTGGCTGTGCATGAGTCCACAGGCTGAATAGAGTCTCTTGAAATAAGAGGATCGGTTTGGCTTAATGGATTTGGTATTTACCTTTGATGCAATTGCTCTATGTGGAGTTGGGAGGGGGGTCAAATGGTGAAAGGTCTGGAGGTAGGCTTTCTTAGAAAGACTTGGGACTGGGAGGATTATGCACTCTTGGTAGAGAAATTGTAACAGGCTAAGGTCAGAGCCTTTAGCAGCCAGTGAACTTTTCTTCCAAAAGGATATTGCTCCATTTAATTGACACACTTCTAGAATGTGGTTAGGCCACTTACCTCTATCATAAAACATTTTTGTTCCTGTTCTATAAAGATACCAAAAGAATGATGCTCACTGAAATTTGGATTTATTTACCATCTGGCCTGTAATAGTTCCCTTACTGGCTATTTTCTCAAATCCCTTTGGTTCCTTGTGTGAGCACATCTTTCTCTGGAAAGCTGCCCTGTTCTAACACATTGAAGAGACTCCTAATCCAGGTCAGAGGCTTAGAGTTTCATGAAGTTCTTTTCTTCCCTTTTTGCCATTGGGACATTCTTACTCTTTTTTTTTTTTTGGTACGTGGGCCTCTCACTGTTGTGGTCTCTCCCGTTGTGGAGCATAGGCTCAGGGGCCATGGCTCACGGGCCCAGGCGCTCCGCGGCATGTGGGATCCTCCCGGACCGGGGCACGAACCTGTGTCCCCTGCATCGGCAGGCGGACTCTCAACCACTGCGCCACCAGGGAAGCCCCATTCTTACTCTCTGACATTTGGTGTTGTGTAATAGACAGTTGAATAATGTCCACTGGTAGAGAATAGTACGCATGTATAGATCATTCTGTGGTGAATTCTGTGTTAAATATGATCACTAGGGCTTCAAGAATGTCTTGTTAAGCCCAGGGAAATGCTGGTTGCTAGGCTTCCTGAAACGTGTAAAATAGGGGAAAGCAGCTGATTCTTCACTGCATTTGCTTTTTTAGCTCTGATGAAACCCAGTTCTTACTAGTTTTGGTTTCTGGGGTTTTATCAGAAAACACCGTGTTTCTTAAAAGGACATTTTCAGTCTTGGGAAGTATGGAAAGGGCACTTTTCCTGTATGCCTTGGTTCACTGACTCATTTCTGTTTTGTAGGGACAAGCTGTGGGGCGTCTGTGTCTCCATCCTGGCACTCCTGCCTCGAGTGCTCAGGTTGATGCTGCAGAGCCTGCGGGTGAGCAGAGCTGGACCTGAGGAGCTGCCTGTTGTGGGCCAGCTGCTTCGCCTGCTGCTGCAGCACGCACCCCTCAGGACTCACATGTTGACCAATGCTATCTTGGTGCAGCAAATCATCAAGAATATCACAGTAAGAAGCATGGAACAAGGGCTTTGTACTGTTTGTACTAGATTCATGGGCATGGAGGTGCTCTTGGGAGGCCAGGGTTTCTGTGCTTTGACAGACTCCTGGAATTAAGCCCAGTGTAGTGATTTCTTAGGGCTTCACCTGCCGTCTAGTAACTGTCACTTAACCGGGGGGGGGGGGGGTGACTTTGATTGCAGAATCAGTACTAAAAACCTTAAAATACTCAAACTGAATTAAGGTGGCAGGCATCTTAGTTGGAAAAAGTACAGGCATCAGAGTCACTCCTACCTGTTTTGTGATACAGATTCTATTGTTTAACTGTGATAGTTTGGCAAGTTGTTTTTTTTAACCTATCTGAGCTTTGTTTTCCTAGGTGTAGAAATGGGAATAATAGAAACATTGTTGGGTTTTGTTGACCATTAAATGAGATCATCCAAGTAAGGTTTATACTGTAACTGATGGTTACTAAGCACCCAACAAATGTGAGCTGTCATTAAGGACATTTAGCAGGAATAAACTAAGGCCTATTTCTAATCACTTAGTTCACTGGAAAGGTGGAAGAAGTTGGAAGTTGCAGGCTTCAGCTTTGTCTAATGGTTGGTTCTCTGTGTTCACCTGGGGCGGGCAGTTCTGTTTATTAAGGATTCCTTTGGTGTTTTTGGTTTGGGAGAGTTAAAGTGAGGTTTTTTTGTATAGGCCTTTGATTGGAGGGGGTTATTAATTGGTACATGTAATAATACTTAAGAGTAATAGAGCTTATTATACCTACATATAACACAAGATGTATTCTGAATTTTCTCAGTAATGGAAGAGGATGCAGAATTCAGAAATAGTAGAAGCGAAGAAGTTAAGAACTTGGATTATTCCGAGGTTGGAGAATCAGCCAATCTCTATAAGAATGACAAATTGAGACCTGTTGAATCATTATTCTCAGTTAATGTTATGATATTCTACAACGCGCAGGGGCGGAAGTACAGAGTGTAGGGGTGGTTAATGGTGAAATTTCATTAGTCCCTAGCAAATGTGGGAGGGAAGAGACCCAACAAGAAACTGGTAGCACTTAATACTTGAGCATGACACTAGGAATTTTAACTACCTGTGGTAATAATATCTGATATATTTCCTTTTTTCAGTGAGATTTCATGTGATAATTTATAGATGAGGGTACTGTCGCAAGGACTGTTTGCGATCTTGTTTGGGTGTGGGAAAAAACCATCAGGAAGCAGTTCTGGTACAACTCTCATGTTACTCTTGTTTTTCTCTGCAGACATTGAAGAGTGGAGGTGTTCAGGAGCAGTGGCTCACAGACTTACATTATTGCTTCAATGTGTACATCACTGGGCATCCCCAGGGACCCAGCATGTTGAGTACAGTGTATTGAAAAGGCACTGTGGCACCTGTTTGAAATTGTTTATTCACATCTAATTTTGAAGAGACTGATGTAATAAATGTTTGTCATTAAAGCTGAACTTTTAAAGAAGTTGTTTATGAACCTTCCTTTGCACTGAAATAGGAAAATAATGCTTGGGAGTTCCCATTGATGCACAGGCTGGCTTCCTGGACTAGCATGTGATATGTGGTTACAGGTATTCTGTATTTCATAGCTAAGTATATATAAAGTACAGAGCGATAATACGGTACCTTCTATTGTATAGTAAGAAATAAGCTGAGTCTTTGTGGTTCCCATCTAGGCAAACTTCATTCTTTTTGTTCTCAGCCCCAGTTCATTCAGACAGCAACAAATTAAACTAGTTTTTGGTTTGGTTTTGTTTGGGAGTGGTTGCTTCTCACTCTGGAGTTGTGTTGTTTCCAGAGGATTTCTAGCAAGATTTCAAAACAGTGCTTCCATTTGTTTGTGGATTTTCCTGTACCTAAATGGTCCTTGGTCTGAGCTGGGTAACTCTTACAAAATGGTTTTCTACTAGTGATCCATTATAAGAGTTCTTAATTTATGTTATAATCATTTTCATAAAAATGAAGTAATTTAGTTAGCCAACTGTAAAAAATCCAGGTAATTAAATAACACTTCATTGCTTCCAATCTCTTACTGTCAGGACAGGGGTGGCAGTAATCTTAAAATGCAAGCAGTTCTAGAAATATTTGTGAGCCTAGTATGCCATTGTTTCTGCCTGTATACATTCCTAGTATCTTTGCCCTTAAAAAATGTGAAGAAGCCCACAATCACTGGATTTTATTTAAACCGTGTGTTCTTAGAGAGCTAGAATGCATAGTCAGCACAGTTTCCCATATGCCAAAGGAACAGCATTTTGATAAGGTTGCTCACCTCTGCAGGTCAAGCAGAAAATACAAGTGGAAGGTTAAGGCCTGAATTGGCACCCCGTGCATGAATGTCTGGTCTGTAGACCTTTCCGACTGAGGCCTTGATGCTGTGATACAGCTGGTGCTCAGCAGAAGGAACGCCATTCACAGAGAGGACGTGGCAGCAGCCTGTGGCCTTCAGAGGCTGACACGAGAACTGTAAAATGTAAGCAATCGACAGTATACCTATTACAGTCTTACAACGTCTAACAGCAAAACACTGGGTCATGACTCTGGTCTAAAAATTAAAGCTGATGATGTTGGAATAACAGGATGTGGTGTCTGTAATGAAGTCCATTGCATTAGATTCCAGAAAAGTAGTGAACTGAAGGCAGCTGCTGTGGGACAGGCTCTTCCCCATCTCATTTAGGTTCTTCACTGGAGCCAACAAACCAGGCTTGCACCAGTTGAGGAGAAATCCCAACCCAGCAGCGTCTTTAGTGCTCACTTCCTTAGTTTTACTTAGACTTAACTGTTACTAGAAATACTCTTTTCCAGCCGTCCTCACGGACGTGTAGGCACACGGGCAGTTTTGCACAGGTATAGTCTACCCTGGTCTTTTCAGCACTGGCTAAGAATTTACAAAACAGAGCAGAAATAAAAGACATTTCTTTCAGTTGTTACCACATTTTCAGGCCAATAAGCCTTCAGGCATGGATATTAAAGTTTTCCCAAAGAGTAAAAGCTAATCAGAGAATTCTGCACTAGCTATTAGAACCGCCCCCTCCGGGCACAGCCTTCCTCCATAGGCAGTCGAAGCTTTGTTTTGTTTCTTGATGGGTTAGCTGATTGTAGGTTATAAGAAAAATTCTTTGATCTTCCACTGTTCTCAAGGAGGTGTATACACTGCAAGTTGCTCACTGTTAAAAACAAATACCAGATATTCAGATTATTATTATTGCTACTACTACTATTATTTTTGGCTGCGCTGTGCGGCATGCAGGATTTAGTTCCCCGACCAGGGATCGAACCTGTGCCCCCTGCATTGGGAGTGTGGAGTCCTAACCATTGGACCACCAGGGAAGTTCTGATAATTCAGATTATTAATTTTAATGCTGAAGGGCAGAGTTGATTGGTGGGGAGGAAGAAGTGTTTAGGTTTGGATTATCCATGGGGCTGAATAAGGTGATGGAGACAGGAGGGCATGAGCCCTCCATTTCCCATCCTCTCAAAGATACCTGACATCTCTTTAAGGAATAACCTTGACTATGAGGGGACAGCTGCTTAAGGAGGTAGGACTGGGACTTAGGTCTTCAGTCTGCCTGGAATAACTGGTATGATACTGCTTTCTCTGCATCTCTGTAACATAACACAAACATATATCTATCATTTAACTTTCCCTGTGCCACATACTTGGCTATAATCCATTCTAGAAAATAGGTTCCTTTGAAAACTATTCAGGTGATAGAATAATAGGCATATCAGACTTGAAGTGGACTTTTTTTAGGCCTTTTTATGACTTTGAAATCACAGAGTTAACAGGATGCTACCGTTGGAAAACTTTAGTGGTGCGCTCAACCCTCTCACTTAACAAATGAGGATACTGAGCCCCCGACCAGTTAAGAGAACTTGCTGAGGCCTCACTGCTGGATGTGCTCCTAAGTGGAGCAAAGAAGCAAACATGAAAGGTGAGTAGTTTTTAAAAAGTTACAAAAATATGTCTCTCTCATCTGGTTTTATTACTGTTACTTCAATAAAGTGAACTGTTTTGGAACTCTGGTGTGTTTGCAGCTGCCTTTGTTGTATCAAGTCTTGAGTTGTCATCTGCATACCCCTCTGTAGGTGGGCAGGAATATTCTGCGTTCATACAAGGGGGTACCGTTTTTAGTAATCACTTAAGCGATGGTTATTCCATTCGTTGGAATGGAATTTTTTTTAGAGGAAATTCTTTTATTTTTAACAAGAAGGGCCCCCAGATTTAGGACATTGAGATATATATGCTCTCTGATCATTATTGTGCTGCTGTTCTCTGTGGGTGTGGGTGGTTTGCAGGTGGGTGTAGAAGACTGAGGAGAATGAGATTGTTTGCCTCCTGGATGCAGGTAGAGAAACAGTCCAAGGAGTTGGTTACTTTGCTCTAACCAGCTCACTTTCTGCTCCTTGTTTTAAGAGGTAAAGAAAGGCACTACTAAAGTCTCGCCCCAAATTAAAGGGGTTATGAGCCACAATCTTCATTCAAATATTTGAGCACCTACTATGTGCCAAACAGTGTACTAAAGCTAAGTAGAACAGTGAGCAAAATCCAAAGATCCTTAACCTCATGGAATTCTCAAAGCAAAAATTTCTCTTCAAGGTAAAGACTAAAATGAATGGTTTGTCCTTGGTTCCATTTGCCATCTGTGATTCTACACTGCAGAAACTTACATGTATGTCCAAGTCATGCCCATTTCATGGAAATTTATAGACTGTATTCTGTATAAAACACAGGCTGCAGCTAAGTAGCTAGGAGCTCTGGTTACCATCAGCCTTATTCACAGGTTAATGGTTAATATGGGTTAGGTGGGCCTCATAAAACCTTTGTCCCCCAGGTTTAGGTTTAGGAAAAGGTCCTCTTTGGTCCTCATCTGTTTTCAAGCCAGGGTAGGACAAACAAGCTGATAGTTTGTATGACGTCCTAAGAAACCGTTATTTCTTTTATTTATTCTGTCCTTTAACTAAAAACCTTTATGCCACTAAACACCCTAAACACCTTCATTTTTAAAGATTTGATAGTCCTGGACTTTTGAGACAAAGTAAAAAATGCTCTGATTATCTCATTTTAATATCTGATTGTCTAAATGCTACTTCTTAAGTAGTTTTATGTGACAGTGTGTTTTTGAAACTATTCTTTAATTCACTCAAGTGTAACTAGAGGTTTTGTTTTGTTTTAAACCTGGAACCACGGGCCTGATTCCTTTGCAAGTCTCTAATTGCCCCTGATCAGCCTGTCTATATTACATGAGTTGCCCAACTCTTATTAAAGCTTTGGCAGTAATTACTGTCCCCCCACCTCTTGGATTTTCCCCCATCAAAAATAAATGAATGTTAAAGTTCACACTGACAGTCATTGTTCACCTTCCCAGCTGTGCTCTGTTCCTGCAGGATGACTGTGGATCAGGGACTGGGGGGAGTGGGTTGCCATAGCCACCCATGAGAAACACTGGACCTGGCATTAACTGCTGACAGCACTGAACTTATCACCCAAATTTAATTCTGGCATGAATGAAGGGGCCCTGAGTAAAACAGTCTTGTCTTGTGGCTAAAAAGAAAGTTCCCTGAGCTGCTCCTGTATGAGTGGAAGTGTGCACAGTTGAGCCTGAGCTGGACATGCTATTAAATATTAAAATATTAAATGCCTCCTTAGGGGGCCCTAAAAGGCAAAAGTCAGAATCTGTGGTCAAAGGACTTCTTCCCATCTTCGGGAGGGAGATGGAGGATCTTAACGTGAAACCAAAATGGAGCAAGAACTCCCAAGGTATTACTTTGAAGAATGACAGTATTTGTGTTTCCCCCTCCTGTATGTGAACAAGTATGTAAAAGTGATCAATAATAGGCCCATTTATTGATTCTGCTGGAGGTAATGTTATTAAGCTTTTGGTTAAAAAAGTGACTTGCCTCTTCTGGAGAAGAGATGTTTATTACAGTGGTAATGCCATGAAAAGGGGATGAAGAACACACGTAATCCTGAAATCAAATGACTATTGGAACCCCTGGCAGTCTGTTCTAATGTCTTCCACCTTTGGGGATGAAATAAAAAAGGGAACTGTTTGTTTCCCCACGTCGTCTCCCCAGTCTGCTTTGCCCTTGCAGTGGCTGCCTTACCTGAGTTGAGACCCAGCACAGAATGGGCTTTTGAAGATCTTGTGGGCTGATGTACTTTTCCTTCTTGAGAACCTGAAATCAACCAACAATGATCATCTACTTCTGACCAATGACAACTGTGGCCTGACCAAGTTCTGAATTCTTTATTGAGGTGAAGGCTTGAGCTTGCAGGTGTCTGCCAAGATAGATTAAGTATGGTGTGGAAAAACGACATAGGCCCACCCGGGTCGTCTGCAGATTTTGCTGCCAGGGCCACAGATCTGTTTGTAAGGGTGCCCTGACTTAACTTTTTTTCCACTGGGGAGCTAGCCAGTCCTGTTCTCTGAGTTTATTTGGATGGGCACTTTGCAGAGCTGAAAGTGTTTCAGTATGCAGCAGTTCATCTGCTAAACAAGTATGTACTGTAGGGCTTGGATCTGGGGTATTCCCCCAGATAGGCAACTCTGTACTATCTAAGCATAGGGAAGGTCAGTGTGAGGCAGGCAGGGTCTGCCTGGGCCTGGAGTCCTCTAAATGGAGAATTTTAGGGAAAACAGGCAGCAGCCTAGAGCGGTTGCTGTGGTGAGGCTTTCAGTCATGAAGCCCAGCAGACAATCTCTTGGCTGTAAGGCTTTCTTGGTTGAGATACCAGAATACCTCATGAAACCAATTCTGACCCAGAATTGCTGGAAGGGATGCACTAAATATGATGAGAATTGTGTTGGTGCCTGAAAGTTTAATAAAGTTCTTACCCGAATGGAGGTTTGCCCAATGTAATTAAATCCTGTTTTCAAATTTTGATGTGACACACTCTGGGGGTGCTTGTTGTAAACTACAAAGTACCCAGAAGGACACTTACCATAGATCTGCTTGAGCACTGAGTGCCTGGTGGGCTTGGTGCCTGAGCTGCCCTTGGGTGGACTCTTGGTGGTCCTGCTTACTGCCATGGTCTTTGGGGGTTTCAGTTCCAGTTCCTTCCTCCAAACCTGGAGGATCAAAGCCATGCACTCTCGGTTCCATCTGTCCACATCTCTGGTTCCAAGCTGCTTTATGTGCAGAAGGTGGGACAGGTGCTTCCTGAGCTGGTAGCTGGTGGGGCCAGAGGAGGGGAGAGACTTTAAGATCACAATACTGAGAAAATTAATGTTCCTTAAAGTTCCTAGAAGCTAGAGGAATAGTAGTTGCTGAACTCTTGGGAGATTCAGTCAGGCTCCCATTCCTAATTTCAGTGGCAGTATGTTGAATATTGAATTCTGTCTTTGTCCATCAGTACTTCCTGAACTAGGAATCAATCAGATGGGTCCTTGCCCTCAAAGTGGACAGGCCAATGTGTAAACAAATGCGGTATGAGAAGTACTATGTGAGAGCAAAGAGCTAGATGGCTGATATTTGTGCTGGGTTTTAAGGGATGAGTAGGAGCTTGCTAGGCAGGGAAGGGCATTTTAAGTAGTAGAACTGGCACGAGCAGAGGTAGATGCATTTGTGCAAGAATGTTAAACGTGAGATGTGTGTGAAGCATTATGTATTTGGTAAGGGAAGGAGGATGGGAGGCTGGGCTATATTGTGGAAGCTGTGTCAGGGGAGCTGAGTCATAGCCCAGCCCATGGCTGAGTGTAGCTCCTGGCCCCTACCTGATCAGGAAGGCTGGCCAGACCACCTGGAAGCTGCATAGCCCAGCAGTGCTTAAGAAGGGTGTACAGTAGGCAGAGCCGATCATCCACAGAACAAAGCCAATAGCATTGTTCAGCCAGGGAACTTGGGGAGCAGGCCAGTTTGAATCAAGACCACAAACAAAGAGGCTCGCCACCTTTGGAACCAGTTTCCCCCACTCTGGCTGGGCAGGGACAGTAATTCATAGCCCCAGCCATTGCCGAATACAGCCTTCAGCCTGTCCAACCAGGGAAGCTCACCAGAGCACTCAAGAAGCTTTGTATCCTGTCCATCAACTTTTCTTACAGTAGCACTTGAAGAGAGCACAGCCAGTGGCTCCCCCCACCGCCCACCGAATAAAGCTGGTGGCTGTGTCTGGCCAGGGAATTCAGTGCACAGTCTTTTACCCAATTTGGGTCCTTGAACAATGAGCTATGCAGGCCCTGAGCCTGTCCTACTGTCCCACCAGAGCAAGGAAACTAAATCATACCCCTGCCTACTGCTGAGTGTAGTGCCCAGTCCCGGCTGTCTAAGTAAGCCTGATCAGAGAGCCCGGGCAACTGCAGAGCCCATCCTGTAGCCTCACTTGAGCAGGGAACCAAACCAACAGTCCTGTCCAATTGTTTGCAGTCAGCAGTGGCATCACCCTCCTCCTCCCACCCCTTGCTCCACAACCTCAGAGCTTGGGCAGTGGCCCTGCCCCAAAAGAGACAGCAAGCCCCACCTGCCCAAATACATTACCAGCAGACACATCCAGAAACCCAAACTGAGCTGACTCTTGAAGAGTTCAGTTTGCTCTCTGCCAAAGCAAACCTGGAAGAGGACCCTGCTTATTCAAATGCACAGATGCCAACATAAGGAATTGAGGATACAAAAAAATGAAAAAAACAAAACAGGTAAAAATGACACCAAAGGAAACTTAAAAAGCTCTGAAAACTGACCTTACAGAAATGGAGATCTGTGAACTGTCAGACAAAGAATTCAGAATTCTCTTAAACAAGTTTAGTTGTCTGTGTGACCTTATAGTTTACTAAACAAAATTAGGCAAACAATGCATGAACAAAATGAGAAAAAGTTCTAAGCAATAGGAACTATCAAAAAAAAAAAAAAAAAAGCCAAATCCTCGAGCTGAAAAATACAATGACTGAACTGAAGAAATCAATAGCTTCAAAGGCACACTTAACCATGCAGAAGAAAGAATCAGTGACCTAGAAGACAGGACATTTGAAATTATCCAGTCAGAGAAGCAAAAAGAAAAGAAAGAAGTGAAAAAAGCCTATGGGACTTATGGTACACAATTAAAAGAAACAGTATCTGCATTATGGGAATTCCAGAAGAAGAGAAAGGGACAGAAAGTATATTTAAAGCAATAATGGCTGCAAACTTCCCAAACCTGAGAAGAGAAATAGACATCCAGAACCATGAGGCTCAGAGAACCTCAAATAGGTTGAACCAGAGTAGGGCTACACTGAGACACATTATAATTATCAAAAGTCAAAGACAAAAATAATTTTGCAAACAGTAAGAAAAAAGAGAAGTTACATACAAGTGAACTCCCATAAGACTATAAACAGATTTCTTGTCAGGAACCTTTCAGGAAAGAATGGAATGACAGGTTCAAAACATTGAAAGAAGACTATCAACCAAGAATACTATACCTGACAAAGTTATCTTTCAGAAATTAAGGAGGGATAAATACTTTCCCAAATAAGAGCTGAGAGAGTTCATCACCACTATGCCTGCCTTACAAAAAATGCTAAAGGGAGTAAAATAAAAGGACATTAATCATCTTAAGGCAGGGTAAAACTCACAGGTAATGGTAAACATAGAGTCAAAGTTAGAGTCTGTAATATGGTAATGGTAGTGCATAATTAACATACAACTCTAGTTTAAAAGTAAAAAAAAAAGTAGTAAAAATAATCATAACTACAGTAAGCTTTATTGGATGTGCAATATAAGAAATATTTATGTAAACTGTAACAAATAACCTAAAATGTGAAGAGGGAGAAGTATAATATTTAGGCAGTGCTATTGAAGATAAGTTATCAGTTTAAAATAAGGTGTTATTTAAAGATATTTTATGATATTTTAAGATACTTTATGTAAGCTTCATGGTAACTGCAAGGGAAAAACCTGTACTAATTACACCAAAGAACATGATAAAGAAGCAAAAGTAGACATCACAAAAGGCATCAAAACACACAGAAAAGATAGCAGGATAAGAAATGAGGAACAATGGATCAACAAAACAGCCAGAAGACAATTAACAAATTGCAACAGTAAGTCCTTACCTACCAATAATTACTTTAAACATAAATGGATTAATTCCTCCAATCAAGACAGAATGGCTGAATGGATTAAAAAAACCCAAAAAACAAGATCCATTACATTACATTACAAGATCCATTACATTATCTACAAGAGACTCATTTTAGCTTTAAACACCCACACACACAGTGAAGAAATGAGGATATTTCAAGCAAATGGTAACCAAAAAACACGCCCAAAAACAAAAAAAGAAAGCAGGAGTAACTATAATTATATCAGACAAAACAGAATTTAAAAATGTTATAAAGAAACAAAGAAGGTCATTACATAACAATAAAGGGGTCAATCCATCTACAAGATATAACAATTGTAAATATTTATGCACCCAACATCAGAGCACCTAAGTATACAAAGCAGGGCTTTCCTGGTGGTGCAGTGGTTGAGAGTCTGCCTGCCGATGCAGGGGACATGGGTTTGTGCCCCGGTCCAGAAGGATCCCACGTGCCGCGGAGCGGCTAGGCCCGTAAGCCATGGCCACTGAGCCTGCGTGTCCGGAGCCTGTGCTCCACAGCAGGAGAGGCCACAGCAGTGAGAGGCCAGTGTACCACAAAAATCAATCAAGCAAGCAAGCAAGCAAAACTACCAGAGCTAACAGAAGAAATAAACAGCAATACAGTAATAGCTAGGGACTTTAATACACTACACTCAACAATGGATAAATCACTCAAAGAGGAAACAGTGGATTTGAACACTATAGACCAAATGGACATAACAGACATATAGAGAATAGTTATCCAACAATCAGAAAAAACATTCTTCAAGTGCACATGGAGCATTTTCTAGGATAAATCATACGTTAGGCCACAAAACAAGTCTTAGCAAATTAGACTGTAGCAAATTAGACTTAGCAAAGAAGACTGAAATCATACCAAATATCTTCTCTGATTCTAATGGTATGAAATTAGAAATCAATAATAGGGGGGAAATTGGAAGACTCATAAATACATGGAAATTAAACACTCTCCTGAACAACCAATGGATCAAAGAAGAAACTGAAAGGGAAACTTATCTTGAGACAAATTGCAAATAGAAACTCTACATACTAAAACTTATGAGATGCAGCAAATGTAATTTTAAGAGGGAAGTTCATAGCAATAAATGCCTACATTAAGAAATAAGATCTCAAACAATCTAACTGTATGCCTTAAGGAACTAGAACAAGAACGAACTGAGCCCAGAGTTAGAAGGAAGGAAATAATAAAGATTAGAGCAGAAATAAATGACATAGAGAACAGGAAAACAATAGAAAAGATTTAAAAAGCTAAGTTGGTTCTTTGAAAAGGTAAACCAAATTGACAATTAGCTATACAAACCAAGAAGGGAAAAAAAGGATTCAAAGCAAAAAAATCATAAATGGAAAAGGAAACACTGCAACTGATACCACAGAAATACAAAGGATCATAAGAGGCTACTGTAAACACCTATATACCAACAAACTAGACAACCTAAAAGAAATGGAGAAATTCTTAGAAACAACCAACCTACCATGACTGAATCAGGAAAAAATAAAAAATCTGAACAGACCAATAAAGAGTAAGAAGATTGAATTTGTAATAAAAAAATCTCCTAATGAAGAGAAGTCCAGGACCAGATGGCTTCACTGATGAATTTTACTAAACGTTTAAAGAATTCCAATCCTTCAAATTCTTCAAAAAATTTGAAGAGGAGGGAACACTCCCAAACTCACTTCATGAGCCCACATTACCCTGACACCAAAGCTAGAAAACAATTCCACTACAAGAAAAGTATAGGCCAATATCCCTGATGAATACAGATGCAAAATTTCTCAATAAAATACTAGCAAACCAAATTCAGCAGCACAGTAAAAGGATCATTCCCCATGGTCAAGCAGGATTTATTCCTGGAATGCAAGGATGGTTCAACATATGCAAATAAATTGATGTGATACATCATATTAATAGAATGAAAGAAATCATATGATCATCTCAAAAGACACAGAAAAAGCATTTGACAAAATCCAACATCTGTTCATGATAAAAACCCTTAACAAATTCAGTATAGAAGGAACATACCTCAACATAATAAAAGTCATATATGACAAGCCCACAGCTAACATCATACTCAATGGGGTAAGGCTGAAAGTGTTTCCTCTAAGATCAGGAATAAGGCAAGGGTGCCTACACTCACCACTCCTTTTCAACAAAATACTACAAGTCCTAGCCAGAGCAATCAAGCAAGAAAAACAAAAAAGGAATCAGAATGGGAAACAAAGAATTAAAATTGTCTTCATTTGCAGATGACATGATTTTATATATAGAAAATCCTAAAGACTTCACAAAACTGTTAGATCTAATCAACAACTTCAGTACAGGTGCAGGATACAAAATTAATATACAAAATCAGTAGTGTTTCTATACATTGAGTGATGAGAAAAATAAAGAATTCCATTTACAGTAGCATCAAAAACAATAAAATACTTAGGAATAAGTTTAACCAAGGAGGTGAAAAAAATCTCTACCCTGAAAACTACAAGACATTGATGAAAGAAACTGAAGAATACAAATAAATGGAAGGGTATTCTGTGTTCATAGATTGGAAGAATTAATATTGTTAAAGTATCTATGCTACCCAAAGCCATTTATAGATTCAATCCCTATCAAGATTCCAATGGCTTTAAAATAAAAAAAAAACGGGCTTCCCTGGTGGCACAGTGGTTGGGAGTCTGCCTACCAATGCAGGGGACACGGGTTCATACCCCGGTCCGGGAAGATCCCACATGCCGCCGAGCGGCTGGGCCCGTGAGCCATCGCTGCTGAGCCTGTGCGTCCGGAGCCTGTGCTCCACAATGGGAGAGGCCACAACAGTGAGAGGCCCACGTACTGCAACCCCCCCCCGCCAAAAAAAAACCAGAAATAGAGACTTTCCTGGTGTTCCAGTGCTTAAGACTCCACGCTCATAATGCAGGGGGCCCAGGTTTGATCCCTGATCAGGGAACTAGATCCCACATGCCGCAACTAAGAGTTCGCATTCCGCAGCTAAAAGATACCGACCGCATGCTGCAACTAAAGATCCTGCATGCTGTAACTAAAGATCCTGCGTGCCGCAACCAAAACCCGGCACAGCCAAATAAATAAATAAATAATATGGAAAAACAGAAGTAGAACAAACAATACCAAAATATATATAGAAACACAAAAGACCTTGAATAGCCAAAGCAATCCTGAGAAAGAAGAATAAAGCATCACACTTCCTGATTTCAAGCTACACTATAAAACTATAGTAATCAAAACAGTATGAATGGAATAAAAATAGACACATAGACCAACAGAACAGAATTTAGAGCCCAGAAATAAACCCATATATAAATAGTCAACTAATATTTGACAAGGGAGCCAAGAATACTCAATGGAGAAAAGACAGTCTCTTCGGTAAATGGTGCTGGGAAAATTAAATATTCACACATGAAAGAATGAAATTAGAACCCTATTTTACACCACTCACAGAAATTAACTCAAAGTGGATTAAAGACTTAAATAAAAGACAAGAAACCACAAAACTCCTCGAAGAAAACATAGGAAAAAGTTCCTTAACGTGGGTCTTTGCAGTGATTTCCTAGATACAACACTTAAAGCATAAGCAACAAAATAAAAAATAAGTGGGACTACATCAAACTAAAAAACTTCTGCACAGCAAAAGAAATGATTAACAGAATAAAAAAGGCAACCTACGAATGGAAAAAAAATATTTGCAAACCATGTATATGATAAGAGGTTAATATCCAAAGTATATAAAGAAGTCATAAAACTAGATAGCAAATAATAATAATAATCCAATGGGCAAAGAACCCGAATAGAAATTTTCCCAAGATATACAGATGGCCAACAGGTATATAAAAAGGTGTTCAACATCACTAATTGTCAAGGAAATGCAAATCAAAATCACAGTGAGAGGGACTTCCCTGGTGGCACAGTGGTTAAGAATCTGCTTGCCAATGCAGGGGACACAGGTTTGATCCCTGGTCTGGGAAGATCCCATATGCTGTGGAGCAACTAAGCTCGTACACCACAACTACTGAGCCCACACGCCACAGCTTCTGAAGCCCGTGTGCCTAGAGCCCAGGCTCCACAAGAGAAGCCACAGCACTGAGAAGCCCGCGCACCACAACGAAGAGTAGCCCTTGCTTGCTGCAACTAGAGAAAGCCCACACGCAGCAATGAAGACCCAACGCAGCCAAAAATAAAAATAAATAAATCTATTTAAAAAAAAACCACAATGAGATATCACCTCACATCCGTTAGAACAGTTGTCATCAAAAAGACAAGAGAAAAGTGCTGGTGAGAATGTGGAGAAAACGGGACCCTCCTGCACTGTTAGTGAGAATGTAAATTGGTGCAGCCACTATGGAAAACAGTATGGAGGTTCCTCAAAAAATTAAAAATAGAACTACCCATATGATCCAGCAATCCCACTACAGGGTATATATATCTGAAGGAAATGAAGAGACATCTGCACCCCTATGTTCATAATAGTATTATTTACAACAGCCAGAACATGGAAACAACCTAAGTGTCCACTGATGGATGAACAAATAAAGAAGTTGTGGAATATATATATATATATATATATATACACACATTAGATTATTATATATATTATATATACACACAGTAAAATATTACTCAGCCTAAAATAAGAAGGAAATCCTGCCATTTGTAAGAACATGGATGGACCTTGAGGGCATTATGCTAAGTGAAATAAGTCAGAGAAAGACAACTACTGTATTATTTCACTTACACGTGAAATCTTCAAAAGCAAAAACAAAAAAACTCATAGAAAAAGAAATCAGATTTGTGGTTATTAGAGGAGGGGAATTAGATGAAAGTGATCAAAAGGTGCAAATTTCCAGTTATAAGACAAATAAGTACCGGGGATGTAATGTACAACATGATGACTGTAGCTAACACTGCTTCATGGTATATGTGAAAGCTGTTAAAGAGTAAATCTTAAAAGTTCTCATCACAAGGAAGAAAACCTTTTTCTTTTTATCTGAGTGAGATGACGGCTGTTAACTAAACTTATTGTGGTAATCATTTCACAATATATAAATCAAATCATTATGCTGTACACCTTAAACTTATACAGTGCCATATGTCAATTACATCACAATAAAAATCGGGGGGGGAAAAGGCGAACAACTAGAGCTAGGAGAGGCCAACATTCAAAATCAGTGCTGTCTGGTCCAACAGCCAAATACTGCTAAGGACTTGGTGGGGATGATCAGGGGTTTTTAAGAATAGTGGCAAATGTTAAGAGCTGAATCTTACTAAGATCAGTGTGTTGGAGGGCAGAGCCTGGGGCCGGAGAGAGGGGAGGGGCACCAGGATGATGGCTATATTTACCTCTAGTGCTTTTCTGATGGTGTTTATCCCATGTGCACTCCCAAACCTCATTCCAGTGATTTTTTTTTTTTTTTTTTTTTTTTTGCGGTACGCGGGCCTCTCACTGCTGTGGCCTCTCCTGCCGCAGAGCGCAGGCTCCGGACGCGCAGGCTCAGCGGCCATGGCTCACGGGCCCAGCCGCTCCGCGGCATGTGGGATCCTCCCGGACCAGGGCACGAACCCAAGTCCCCTGCATCAGCAGGTGGACTCCCAACCACCACGCCACCAGGGAAGCCCCCAAACCTCTTATTGAGCACAGATGTTTTGGAGCCTCCTAAGGAAAGCTGCACCAGTGTTCATGATCCATGGCTGATTAACTACCCCTGGTGAGCCTACAGGGTGCAGAGAGCAGCAGGCCCTGTCTGTGCCTGATCTTACAATACACCAACTGGGACATAACCTTCTTCCCAAATTCTCGAAGCTCCTTGCAGTGCTTGGGGCAGCCCCTCCCTCCTGCTCTAAAGGCCGATTTCAGTCGAACTATATAATTCTTCCTTTCTTTTCCTGGAGTGTGACAAATCATGGCACCCCTCTACTAGAACATGTACCACATTTCCAAAAAGGCAAGTGTCGAGAGAAGCGAGAATTAACGGGACAATACCGCTCTGCAGTCAGTTCTTCCACACCCCAGCTCTGTGGGCAGAGGACTTGTTGGGAGGCCTGGGTGTTGGCTGAAGCTCTAACAGCTCTGGCTTTTGGGGGGCACAGCTGCCACCTCATCGACGCTGGTATGGAGACCGAGGCTGTGTCTCATGGTCCTAGTGGTCAGTCACGGCCTCTCTTCTCCCCTTCTCAGGGAGAATGTGCCCGCCTGGTTTGCTGAGAATCCGAGCGCACCCAGTCACCCCTTCCAGCCCGGGGAGCAGGGCGCTCATCATGGTCTAGCCTAACCTTGTTGATTCACCTCAGAACATGCTGGAGAGGACCTGATGGGAAGTGCCTTACACAGCAACTCCTCTTCACCACAGCAACTTTCCAACCCAGCCTAGCTTGTCCAGTACCCAGTTTCAACCTTTAAAATAGTCAAGTCTTGACTGGTCATAAAACTCAGACGCTTAGACAAAGCTTAATTTTCTCTGGGCCCCAGGTTCGATCTGCTCACCCCATCCTGTGCGTTTTTCCAGTCAGCCTGCCTCCCCGCCGCCCCCGGGCACGTCTCCTGTGACAGCGGCCTGCATTTGTGGGGGGTCGTGTGCCAAGCCCCGCTCCCTACCCCAGCCCTCGGTGCCCCTGAGGTTTGCTGTTGGGCACCACGCACTGTCCCCGGATGGCACTTCGGGCACCTGTGCTTCGAATGGAAGACATATATGGCCATAGCGGAATGAGTAAAAGGATTTCTACTGTCGCCAGACATGGGACTTGCCACGGTGTGCAGCTCCCCAGAAGCCCTTTGGGAGTCGATGTCCCAGGACTCGGAATTGCACAGTGGTGCAGCCAGAGGGGGCCTGTGTAATTGCCTCCCCAGATGGGTGCACAGACTATGAGCCCACTGTTCTTGGGGGGAATAACTGAAGGCTCATTTGCTGCTATGGACACTTACTGACAGGACGTGTCAGCTGCTGGCTCTTCAAAGCAGTCAAAGGACAGTGTGACGGGAGGCACTGCAGCTGGGGAGCAGCTGTGGGGCCTGACGTGGCAAACCTCGTGGGCTTGTTTGGACCCCAGGTGTCAGCTGAAATACTTCACAAGAAGTTCCTCTGGGATGGTAGCCAGTGCACGTCCTGGCAGAACGCCCCAAGGAGCAGGGGCAGGGACCCTTCCCATCTGTGGCTTCAGGGGCCGACGGTCTCAGCTGCAGGCCGGCACTGGCACGCACTAGCTCTGTAGCCTGAGGTTGAGGAACCTATCTGTGCTTCAGTTTCCTCACTTGTGGGATGGGGAGAAGAACAGAGATCCCAGTATCCCTCACAGGGTGACTGAGGGTTTAAATGAGTTAATACATGTAAAACTACTTAGAACAGTGTCTGGCCCAAGTGCCTGATGAATGCAACTACTAGTATTAGTAACAGCGCTAACAGCAACGTCCCCCATAACAACATTACCTTGATGCATGAGAGACCATCCAGGCAGCCTGTCCTCCAGCCTGTCCTGAGGTGCAGAGTGCGAGGTCGGCCTCCGCCTCCATTTTTTTGACCACAGCAGACACTACCTTTACTGAGAACGTAAGGGAAAGGCCCCTGGACTCAAGTCAGAAAGAACTTCAAGTGCTGGGTCTGACCATCAGGACAAGTCTTTTTTCCTGAGACCATTGCTTGTCTGAAAAACAGGGATGCTAATCCCTATCGTGATGGCTTCCTGGCATGGTTGGGAGAGCAGAGGGGTCAGGCATGAGACGACTTTGTAAACAGCCACGAGCCTGAACAGATGTGAGGACGCACTATAACGGAGGCCGCGCAGGCCGCCTGGCTCTGGGTTAGGAGACTTCGGCATGACAGTCCCTGAGGCCTCTCCCTGGACCTCACAAGCCGCTCAGCTCTCCCTGTGCCGACAGCAGACTTTCTTCAGCCCTTTTATCTCCTGGAAGGGGCACACCTGCACTTGCAGTGATCTGCTTGCTTTGTTCCCCTGTAAAACTCCCTCTCTCCGGAGATGGAGACCACATGACCCCCACCTGGGGCCAATGGTCTGGCCCTCCCCTGGGCATGGTCATCACTGAAAGGCCTAATCTGGATGGAGGCCCTCGTGGGGCCTGCAGTGTGAAGGAGATTGTGAGATATGTGAAAACTTGCAGCAAAGCACTCTTCTAGTTCTCCCAGAATTACCCCCTGGTGGTGTTCACCTCAGTGTTTCAGTAAGCCTCCTCCACCACTCCCAGCTCCTACCCCACATTTTGAGCTTGGCTGAGGCTCACACAGGTTTTTGTGATAAATTTCAGTCACTTAATCCACTGTATCAAATTCCTGTGTAGTAAAGAAGGAAAATAAAATATCTTAAATTTGTAATGCTTTAGAATGTACAAAGCACACGTTATCTCATTCTAGCAACCCGTCGCATGAACAGGACGGGTGCGGCAATTGTTAAATCCCATTTTACAGAGGAGGAAACTGAGGGTCAGGGAGGCTGAGTGATTTGCTCAAGGTCAGATAACCTCTTAGAGCTTCACCTGAAACTTAGGCTTCAAGGTTTTTGATTTACACCAGGCTATCCTGGGTACTTTCCTATCTTTCTGGGTAAAAACACCTTCCAAATAGCTTACCCAACATAAATTACTAAGATCTACATGTGTGACTCTCATGGGTAGGCTCAAAAAAATTGGCCTTGTCATGCCAGCACATGGAATTCACTAGAAAGTATCACAGAGCACAGGGGGTATCACATCAGGGGGATTAGGACAGCCACAGAGCCAAAGATGCTGTGGCATCCCATCTTCCTACCTTCTCCAGGCCCGCTGGATGACCGCTGCTGCCTTGTTCTTTTTGCGAAACAGCTCTTTCCTGCTTCTCTCTCTCTGGATTATCTGCAGCCGCAGCTCTACGGGGAGAAGGTCAATATTCACACTTTGCCCGGAGAGGAGACCAGGTGCTGGATCAGTCTCCTTAGACAGCTGAGTGTCCTCCAACAGGGTGGATGTACCCAGCTTCCTGACTCCTGACCTCAACACCTCTGTGCTCGATGGCAAATCTGAGTAGGTCCCTCCTGCGAGCTTGTCCTGCGTCACTGTGTTTCTTGGCATCCGGTGGTGGAGAGGACTCTGCCCAGCATGGACGGCCTCCCCCTTGGCACTGCCGGGCCGGCTGGACCCAGCCGGGGAGCGCCTCCCTCCTCTGAGCTCCTGGCTGCGCCTTTTCTGGGAGGCACATTTGGCCTTGGGTGCTGCATCCTGCCGCCGGCTGGGCTTCCAGTGGCCGTCCTGCTGTGGAAGGCTTGCAGCTGCCCAACTGGGGTCCTCTCCTTCAGCAGGCCCAGAGCCCCTGACACAGGAGGGCTGCTTCAAGGAGCCTTTCCCCTTGTCACACTGCTGCTTGCCAACTGTCTCACCTCTGGACTTCTCAACAGAGGAGGCTCCTGGACGCCTGTTGCCATCACTGCCTTCGCTGGGGCTGAAGTGGACACAGGCAGATCGGCCTTTAGAATGTTCTCTGGACGTTTCTTGGGGAGACAAGGAAGAAGGGGAAGAATCTTTATTGTCCAAAACTTGCATAGTAGGGCAGTTCTGCTCACTGTTCACAAAAAAAAAAAAAAAAAAAAATTCAGACTTGTCCTCTTGTATCACCATGATAGTACTGATTACGATTAGGAAAAAAATTGTTGAACTTCTATTGCTAGCAACAGTAGATTAGATAACCTGAAAGCCTTCCCCTACAAACACCTAGAAATGGGACTTCCCTGGTGGTCCAGTGATTAAGACCCTGAGTTCCCAATGCAGGGGGCCCGAGTTCGATCGGTGGTCAGGGAACTAGATCCCACATGCCGCAACTAAAAGATCCTGCATGCTGCCACTAAGACCCGGTTCAGCCAAATAAATATTTAAAAAAAACCCTATTCCCTGGTGCAGCGGTTGAGAATCCATCTGCCAATGCAGGGGACACAAGTTCGATCCCTGGTCCGGGAAGATCCCACATGCCACGGAGCAACTCAGCCCGTGCGCCACAACTACTGAGCCTGTGCTCTAGAGCCCGTGTGCCACAACTACTGAGTCCACGTGCCTAGAGCCCATGCTCTGCAATGAGAAAAACCACTGCAATGAGAAGCCCGAGCACTGCAAGTTAAGAGTAGCCCCTGCTTGCCGCAACTAGAGAAAGCCCATGTGCAGCAAGGAAGACTCAATGCAGCCAAAAAAAAAAAACCTAGAAATGCTGACTAAAATATTTATAATAAACATTACTTTAAAAACACCATAGGGCTTCCCTGGTGCCGCAGTGGTTGAGAGTCCACCTGCCAATGCAGGGCACACGGGTTCATGCCCCAGTCCAGGAAGATCCCACATGCCGCGGAGCAGCTGTGCCCGTGAGCCATGGCCGCTGAGCCTGCGCATCCGGAGCCTGTGCTCCGCAACGGGAGAGGCCACAACAGTGAGAGGCCCGCGTACCACACAAAAAAAGAAAAATAAAAACAATAAAAACACCATAGTGCCTTCAAGAAAATAAAGGAAATTCCTGGGGGCCAAAAACAAAGGGAAAACTGAGAACCCGAGTGATAAGCTTGTGAGCTGATCCAGTGACTGTCAGGCAAGTGGTAGCAGTGAAGTGGGGCAACGGCTGGTCTTATTAAATAACTGGCTGTTTTAACATCCAGATAAGAACAGAAAATGAGCCTTGCAGGCAGAAAGCTAACTGGAAACAGGACCCTGCATGAAGCCAGGACTCTTGAGGTGGTAAGACCCTTGGGAAATGATGGTCCAGATAAAATATCTTCCCAGCACTGGTAGATGACAAGGAAATTTGTCTCAGCTTAAGTTCGGGATGGGGTAAAGAATCATGCATGAGAATTTGAAACCAAAGTGCTGAACCTCACATGGGTTTGGTATTCATTTATTCTCAACCCATAGGAAAAATTAACATAAAAACTAGTCTCAGGATGGTGGTATCGCAGGGTGCCTCTTAGAAGCAAACACAATATTGCTTTAGGATGGCATGACCTCAACTCAGGCTGCACAGAGGGGACCTCCTGAAAATAACTTCACAATCCCAAACTACAAAATACACAAGGAAGCACTCTACCATGAAGAATAGTTAATAGAGAAAATAGGAAGATTAGATCAACAAGAACTTTAGCTAATAGAACAGTGTGAATGCACACTCACACGCACTCATTAAACACACAAAAGAAATTCAGAATTTGAGAAAAGAATATATACATATTTTTAAAATAACTAAATATAACATATAAAATAAAAATTTTAGTCTCAATGTGAAAAACAGTGAAGGAACTTCTGCTTCCATAATGGCAGAATTGAAGCATACTCACAAATAAGGACAATAGAAAAGTTAAACAAAATATTATAAACCACCTGTTTGAAGGCATCAAAGAGCTAACAAGGCAGAAAAAAAAATATGGGGCCAAGATCCAAGATAATCAGGCAACCAGGAGATAAGCAAGGCATTTGGGGCCACATATCCCTAGGGAAATGAGGCTCCTTGAGGTTTGGAGGACAAAATTTGGAGTCCAGATCCTGCCAAGAAGCATTGTTTTGGACTGGGACTCTGGAAGGCTATGTCTTAGGAAAAAAGGTCCACTGGCCGTGGATTGACCTTGCAGGGACTGAAGCCCACCTCTGTATCATCTCAGTTTTGGAAACTGGATTAAGGTGACCTTGGATTTTTCTTGCTCCTGAATGCCTGAGAGAAGCCAATGTAAATCCTCCCTGGAGGAATTAATATCATGCTAGGCTTCTAGTTATTTCTCTAATTTTTTATATTCAGTGATCCAGTACTTAGTGAAAAATATACAGGGAGATGAGACAAGACAAAATTTAGAGAGGGAGGGAGGGAGAGAGAATAGACAATAAAACAGACACACATTATCTGCTTACAGATAATGTGTTTTCAGAAACAGACTTTAAAATAACTATTCTTAAGTGCAAAAGAGTATATAAACTATACTACTCTTCATGTAAGAAATAAGAGGATATAAGAAAATAAACTTGTACCTGGGACTTCCCTGGTGGCACAGTGGTTAAGACTCTGTGCTCCCAATGCAGGGGGCCTGGGTTCCATCCCTGGTTCAGGAACTAGATCCCACATGCATGCCACAACTAAGGAGCCCACCTGCTGCAACTAAGACCTGACTCAACCAAATAAAAAAAATCAAACAAACAAAAAAAACTGGTATGGGGCTTCCCTGGTGGCGCAGTGGTTGAGAGTCCGCCTGCCGATGCAGGGGACACGGGTTCGTGCCCCGGTCGGGGGGGATCCCACATGCCGCGGAGCGGCTGGGCCCGTGGGGCCGTGGCCGCTGGGCCTGCACGTCCGGAGCCTGTGCTCCGCAACCGGAGAGGCCACAACGGTGAGGGGCCCGCGTACCACAAAAAAAAAAACAAAAAAAAAAACAAAAAAACCACAAAAAACTGGTATGGTTTAAAAAAAAAGAAAGAATATATTTGTATCTGCTCATTTGTACAAAAGAAATATAGAAAGGATAATCTAGCAACTGAAGAGATTGGATCCCTAGGGGGATTGAGTGGGAAAGGGATAGAAGGAAGAGGGAAATGGAAACTGGGTAGTAGGATGAGGAGGGAGCAACACTTCTCTGAGTACAGCTTTCTTCTGTATAGCTCTGACTTTTATAGCCATTATAATGTTTCACACACACCAAGACAAAACAAAATAAAAACCCAGTGAATTAAAACAACAAGATACCACTACACATCTACTAGAATGGTGAAAATCAAAAACACTGACACCACCAAATGCTGATGTGGGTGACAAGCAACAGGAACTCTCATTCTTTTCTGGTGGAATGCAAAATGGTGCAGCCACTTTGGAAGACTGTTTGGCAGTGACTTATGAAACTGAGCATGTTCTTACCATATAATCCAGCAATCTTGCTCTTCTGTATTTCCCCAAATGAATTAAAACCTTATGTCCACCCAACATCCTGCATATGGATGTTTATAGTAGCTTTATTCATAATTGTCCAAACTTGGAGCAACCAAGATGTCCTTCAGTAGGTGAACAGATAAATTGTGGTACATCCAGACAACGGAATTTTATTTTCTTTGGCTGCGTCATATGGCATGTGGGATCTTAGTTCCCCCACCAAGGATCGAACCCCAGCCCCCTGAAGTGGAAGCATGGAGTCTTAACCACTGGACCACCAGGGAAGTCCCCAGACAATGGAATACTATTCAGCAATAAAGAGAAATAAGCTAAAAGAAAATGAGCTAAAAGTGAAATGTGTACCAAAAAGAAATAAGCTACCAAGCCATGCAGAATATTATTAAGTGAAATATTACTTTACTTGCATGAATATTACTAATACATATTATTAAGTGAAGGAGGCCACTCTGAAAAGGCCATATACTATATTATTCCAACTATATGACCTTCTGGAAAAAGGCAAAACTATGGAGATCCTAAATGGCTCAGTGGTTACCAGGGGTTTGGGGAAGAGAGTGACGCATAGTCAGAGCACAGCTGATTTTTAGGGCAGTGTGATGGTTAATTTTATGTGTCAACTTGACTAGTATAAGGGATGCCCATATAGCTGGTAAAACATTATTTCTGGATGTGTCTGTGAGGGTGTCTCTGGAAGAGATTAGCATTTGAGCTGGTAGTCTGAGTAAAGATCACCCTCGCTAAGGCAGGTGGGCACGGTCCAGTCTGTTCAGGGACTGAATAGAACAAAACCGTGGAGGAAGGGTGATTTTGTGCTCTTTGCTTGAGCTGGGACATCCATTTTCGCCTGCCCTTGGACACAGGTGTTCCTGTTTATCAGGCTTTTAGACTAGGACCAGGATTTATACCCTTAGCCCCTCAATTTCCAAACCTTTGGACTCAGACTCATAGCATCTGCTCTCCTGTTCTTAAGCCTTTGGACTCACTGAATCACACCACCAACTTTTCTGGGTCTCCAGCTTACAGATGGCAGACTGTGGGTCTTCTCAGCCTCCATAATCAAGTGAGCAAATTTCTATACCAAATCTCCCGTTATGTGTCTGTCTGTCTGTCTATCTATCTATCTATCTATCTAACTAACTGTTCTGTTTCTCTGGAGACCCCTAATACGGGCAGTGAAACTATTCTGTATGACACAATGCAGGATACAGTCATTATACATTTGTGAAAACCCACAGAATGTACAACACCAGGTGTGAATCCTGATGTAACTTGGACTTGGGTGATAATGATGTGTCAGTGTAGGTCATCAATTGTAGCAAACGTGCTATGCTGGTGTAGGGTGTTGATGTTGGGGAGTATGTACATGTGTGGGCGTAGGAGTATATGGGAACTCTCTGTACTTTCTGCTCAGTTTTGCTGTGAACTTAAAACTGCTCTAAAAAGTAAACTCTATTAAAAAGAAGAGAAAAAAGAAAGATAATTAAGAGACGGCTAGATATCATTAGATACTAATAGCTAGTAATGATAATGTGATTTAGGTATTAGTAGAGATAGATCAGTGAGAAAGAATAGAATGCTAAAAATATTCCCATATATGAAAATAAACAAGAAAGATAGCATTTTGAATTTGTGGACCCAGGAGATGAGGTGCTTACAGGCCCTGGGTATGACCCCAGAGAGTGATGCTATACTCCTTCAGAAGCCATTATTCACAAGCCTACTGCTAGTGCTGCAGCTCTGGATTATTCCATGTTTATGGCTAGAACAACTGCTTATTCTCTAAAAAGAAATCATTCAATTCCAACCTCACTATATAACAAATTAAATATGAGATAGTAAAAATTAGAAAATATATGTGTTTATTAGATCTTAAAGTGGGAAAAACCTTTTCTTGGCATAAAACCAAAAAGAAAAAAATCTCAGAAAAAAAAATGAAACAGAATTAAAAGGTAAACCAAAAAAGTTCATTGGGGCTTCCTTGGTGGCACAGTGGTTGGGAGTCCGCCTGCCAATGCAGTGGACATGGGTTCGAGCCCTGGTCCGGGAGGATCCCACATGCCGTGGAGCAACTAGGCCCATACACCACAACTGCTGAGCCTGTGCTCTAGAGCTGGTGAGCCGCAACTGCTGAGCCCGCGTGCCACAACTAATGAAGCCCACATGCCTAGAGCCCGTGCTCTGCAACAGGGGAGGCCACCACAATGAGAAGCTCGTACACCGCAATGAAGAGTGACCCCCGCTCACAGCAACCAGAGAAAGCCCGTGCACAGCAATGAAGACCCAACACAGCCAAAAATAAATTAAAAAAAAAAAGTTCATTATATATGACAGAGAAAACTTACTATCCTTATTATATAAAGAGCTTTTAGAAATACTAAGAAAATGAAAAACCAATATAAAAATTGACAGCAGACATCAGTGAATAATCCAGAAAATAGATACACAAAGCCAATAAAAATACAACAAAATTCCATCTTACTAACTAGGATTTATAAAAGCATTATTTGCCTAAGTGTTTGGAGAGAGTTTTTTGGTTTTTGCTTTTGAAAGGGTGAAACAAACGTCTGCAACCTTCCTGGAAAGAAATCTGGCAGCATATTTTTTCTGGTATTTTGTTTTTAAATTTTCTTTTATCTATCTATCTATCTATCTATTTATTTGGCTGCTTTGCATCTTCATTGCTGTGCATGGGCTTTCTCTAGTTGTGGCGACCAGGGGCTACTTTTCATTGCGGTGCGTGGGTTTCTCATTGCAGTGGCTTCTCTTGTTGTGGAGCACGGGCTTCAGGCATGCGGGCTTCAGCAGTTGTGGCACGTGGGCTCAGTAGTTGTGGCTCGCAGGCTGTAGAGCACAGGCTCAGTAGCTGTGGCGCATGGGCTTAGTTGCTCCGCGGCATGTGGGATCTTCCTGGACCAGGGCTCGAACCCGTGTCCCCTGCATTGGCAGGCAGATTCTTAACAACTGTGCCACTGGGGAAGTCCCTGGCAGCATGTTTAAAGAGACATAAAAATTAGAAGTATATACAAAAATTTATATGAAAGGCTGTTTAGTTTATATATCCAACACTGGCATGATTAAACAAAGCATGCTGTATTCATAATCTGATATAATGCTAAGCAGCTACTGACATTTTTGTTGAAAACAAAGAAATTATGTAAGAACATCTCAAAACAGGATGCCCACAATTTTCTGAATTAAAAAAAAGTTCTTGGGCTTCCCTGGTGGCGCAGTGGTTGAGAATCCGCCTGCCGATGCAGGGGACACGGGTTCGTGCCCTGGTCCGGGAAGATCCCACATGCCGCGGAGCAACTAAGCCCGTGAGCCATGGCCGCTAGGCCTGCGCGTCCGGAGCCTGTGCTCCGCAACGGGAGAGGCCACAACAGTGAGAGGCCCGTGTACCGAAAAAAAAAAAAAAAAAAAAAAAAAGGTGGAGAAGAAGGGAACTCACCCAAGTAACTTTGTAAAATCATATTTTGGCTGAGTACTGTAAGACTAAGGACAAAATGAAATGTATGTAAATACTATGCTCTGGTTAGTAAATTTATTTCTCAAAGGGGTATGGGTTGGCAATTCTGAATCTACTTTACGTGTATACTAGGATTGAACAAATAAGCACATATATCATAGGCAATGGGAGCCAGGTCTTTCACTGTTGGAGAAAAAAATTTCAAATAGAAAGATAAAAGCTAGAATAAACCCTGTGGTGTTGAATGGAATTGGAGGTAACAGTTTGAAATCAGTGAGTGTGTGTGTGTGTGTGTGTGTGTGTGTGTGTGTATGTGTGTGTGTGTGTGTGTGTGTATGTAATACACATATACACTGATAGGTGCACAAATAGATATAAATATTTCTCAGTTCTCTCTGCTGAAAGGGCTTAGGAGCAATGACAGTCCTAGAGTAGTATACACACCTAGCACTCAGATCTTGGATTCTAATACCATCTCCAACAAAAGGAACCAGGTTACTTGGAGAAGTGGTTGATTCCAGGGCTTTGGGTAGGGGTGGAATATGATGAGATTTCATATTGAAGGGACCGATATGCTTACAGAGAGGAAAATGGGTTAGGGGAGTCAGAGTAGATAAGTAAGACCAGTTAGGAAGCTATTGCAACAGTCCAAGTTAGAGATGAAGGTAAGCAAATGTTAGGCAGACTATGTGGTGGTGGTGGATGAGATACAAAGAATGATTTGAAAGCTACTAAGGAAGTAAAGGTGACAAGACCCGGTGACAGATTGGATTTTGAGTGGTAAAGGAAAAGAAGATAATGATCAGATTTTTACTCCTGGGATGGACATACAGATGGATAAGTATTGGATATTAACCAATATCAGGAGTAGTTTTACATGAAATCATGATCAGTTCTGTCTTGGACAGGTTGAGTTTGAGATGCCTTTGGGACACCTAAATGAGGGCATAGTAAATAGCTGAATATACATAATTGGAGTAAGGAAAAGAGGTCAAGGAGTCTCTGGTATCTAGATGATAATAGAGTTTGCTGCCTTAGCCACTGCACATGTGTCAAATGTAAGGGCCCCCTGATACTCCCACCAATCATACCCACTAGTCCTGGCAGCCCATATGGTGAGAATAAGAAAACATCAGGGATGGCCTTTAAAACAGTGAGTTTCTCCTCCGCTAGACTCTCCTGAAAACCACACTGACTCAAAGACAGCTTTATTCCACCACCTCCCACAAGCAGTCTGCTGCCAAGTCACTGCAGTTCTACCTTTCAAGTCCATCGGCTTCTCATCGCCCTGCTGCTACTGCGCCTTAGTAGAGGCCCTATGTGGCCCTAAAATCCATCCTCCACCCAGGCACAGCGGTCTTTCTAAATAGTGCCTCCTTCCTCTCTTTCCTGCCCCCCTTTGAAATAGTAACGAGGTTAATTATCGTAACAGCTCATACTTAGAGAGTATTTTAGGCACTGAGTTTAAATCTTTACATGGGTTATCTCACTAATGGTCGCAATTTTCTAAGACAGGCATTATTATCTCTCTCCTTTTTTTTTTTTTTTTTACAAATAAAGAAAAGGAGGCTTGGAGAGGCTACGTAACCTGCTCAAGATTCTATAGCTAGTAAGTGGTAGGGTCTAAAGCTTACACACTTAGCCATTATGCTCTATACACATTGTAAACAACAAAAAGGGAAGAAGAAGGAAGAAGAAAGCAATCACCTGTTAAGACACCTTAGGCAAGCCTCTCTCTCAGGGCCTCAGGGTGCTGACTTGTTTTGAGGAGGCTGAACTAGATGCTCTCTAACAACCCTCAGGCTCTAATTTATGAAATAGGATAATGGAGAAGAAGAAGGGGTCAACGTTTCCCCTCTCTGGCTTCCTGCTAGGATGCCCATGCTGCAAAGGCTATACTGCCTGATCACTGATCAGCTGAGGCAGCTGTGACCCTTCTTTATGTGGCCAAACATAATGTGGCTTGGGGTGTCCTTTGCCCAGTTGTGTTGGGTTTCCTGGGAACACTATACTGGAGAAGCCCTAGTCAATGTCCAGTCTTGATTCTTAGAAGTATCTCCCTATTTTCCTTTGTACTCTGGCCTCTTGGGCAGGTCAGCAAGGGCAATGGCTGCCCATGAAACTGGAGCTCCCTCTCCTTACACCTGAATCAGGCTCACGGGCCTCCCTTCCTCCAACTCTCCCCAAAGTCTGGATGCTGGGCTTCTCTGAGCCTGTTTGCATATCTGAATCTGGCTTTTCCCAGAGGTCCCTTATTCAGGACACCACTTCCTGCCCTCAAACGAGTGAGGAGCTCTCCTGCCTCTCAACTGTTCTAGAACAGTAATTTTCAAAAATTTTTGACAATAATCCATACCAAGAAATAAATCTTAAATTGTGGCCCAGTATACTCATCTGCATGTATACAAACACACACACACACACACACACACATGCACACATACACCCCTATGCACATAGACATATAACTGCAACAAAACTTATTACCTTTATAATGATAGGTTCTACTGAAGTCTGTTTCATGAAAATTATCCTAGTCCAATCCACTGAATTCATTTCATGAGCCCTACATGGCTTGAAAATCATTATAAAACCATGCACTAGGGCCTCCCTGATGGCGCAGTGGTTGAGAGTCCACCTGCCGATGCAGGGGACACAGGTTCGTGCCCCGGTCTGGGCAGATCCCACATGCCACGGAGCGGCTGGGCCCGTGAGCCATGGCCGCTGAGCCTGCACGTCCAGAGCCTGTGCTCCACAACGGGAGAGGCCACAACATTGAGAGGCCCACGTACCGCAAAAAAACAAAACAAAACAAAAACCAAAACCAAAACAAACAAAAAAAACCATGCACTAGTTCACCTTTAAACCAATAGTGAGGAGAGGAAGTCTAACTATCAGTAGTATCAGTCAATTAAGGACAAAAGGATTGGTTATAAAAAACCAATCTTCATGTGGGAGCATGTGTGTATGTATAACTGATTTAGTTTGTTGTAGAGGGAAAACTAACACACTATTGTAAAACAATTATACTCCAATAAAGATGTTAAAAAAAAAAAAAAAAAAAAAAACCAATCTTCATGGACTTCTCAGGATGTGAGGTAACTACCTGAATGTGACCAGGTCCACAGTAGATGTGACTAGCTTTGCAGCATAACTGTCTCAAGGTATTTTATAGTAAGGTGAACACAAGCCACAATTACCCTGTGTAGTTGTAAGTAGTCTGAAATAACTGTGCTCCCCCTTCTCTCTGCTCTGTAGAGCACTGGATTGGGGGAAAACCATTGTCTATTTGAAGTTGCAGGAATTAAGTGTAATTCTTGGGGTACAGAGTAAACCCAAAACCAATCAAACTTTCAACAGGTGCTTTCTAAGAGAGGAGTCAGGTCACGAAATATTTACCTATGTAACCAACACTGTGCTCACTGCTGTAAGAAAGTGCTGATGGTATGGTCCTTAGTCTTATTTATAATTCAGTATGGCTGGCACATAGTATGGGCTCAAAAACATATCTGTTGGGGCTTCCCTGGTGGCGCAGTGGTTGAGAATCCGCCTGCGGATGCAGGGGACACGGGTTTGTGCCCAGGTCTGGGAAGATCCCACATGCCGCGGAGCGGCTCGGCCCGTGAGCCATGGCCGCTGAGCCTGCGCGTCCGGAGCCTGTGCTCCGCAAAGGGAGAGGCCACAACAGTGAGAGGCCCGTGTACCATCAAAAAAAAAAAAACAAAAAACCATATCTGTTGAATAAATGCATTCATAAGTTGATTTGGTGAACTAAGTAGAAGCAAAGCTTTGCCATAAAAATGGGACTCTGTTACAGAAAATGTGTTTACCCAATGAATACTTTTTGTGTCATGTTTAACAATTTCCAAATCTCAAGCACTTAGCTGGTATACATTCAACAAATGTTTATTATATCTCTTATGTGCCAGACACCCTGCTGGGATAAAGAAGTAAGAGACACATTGCTCCTTCTGAGAGATTGTTTAAAGATCAAAGATTCTTCCTACCCTAGGATCCACTCACCTTTCAAATGTGATTTTGCAGTATGTCTATGTCTCCACTCTCTTGAGCTGGGCTGGCCTTTGCAAATTGCTCTGATCAACAGAATCTGGTATAAGTGATGTGACAGTTCTGGAGCCCAGGCCTTAAGAGGACCTGTAGCTTCCACCTTCTCTCCCTCAGAGCACTGCACTGAGAAAAACATGCAAGGAAGATGGTCTAATTTGCTGGACGATGAAAGGTCATACAGAAGAGAACTGAGACACCTTGGTCAACAGCCAGCAAAAATTACCAGACATGTGAAGGAAGCCATTTGGACTTTCTAGCCTGGCCAAACTTCTAGAAGCCACAGGAGTAAGCCCAGCTGATCCAGTAGAGGAGCTGCCTAACCAACCCATAGAACTGTGAAAAATAATAAACCATTGTTTTAAGCCACTTAGTTAGGGTGGGGGGAGTGTTATGCCGCTAGAGATAACACAGAAACTGATACCTAAAAAAGAGACATGCTGGCCTAACAGAAAACCAGAGCATTGATTTTGGAACTGGCTGGTGAGCAGAAGCTAGAAAGGCAATGAAGAAACTATTAGCGAAGTTTGGAGGAGCAGAGAAGAAATTGCTATTGGAGTCTGGAGAAAAGTGAACTGTGTATTTCAGTGGCAGGATAATTGGCAAAATTGTCATCTGCAGTAACTTGGAAGATAGAAAATACGCCTAATGAACTTGTAGATATGGCTTAGGAGCTTTCTAGGTGTAATGCTGAAGAAAATATCAACTGACTTTTTTTAGCTGCATATGATAAGGTATGGGGAGAAAGAAACAAAGAACTACTCAGCTTGCAAGCAGAATTTAGAGTAAATACAAAGAGCACAGAGTGTGCTGGGTTAGAAAACTTTTAAATTTTCATTTTTTCTTGCCAACAAAAGAGTCTCATATAGTAAGATATGACCTAGAGATAAAGATCAAATCAAGAGTATGGCTGTGCAACCCTTTATTAAGACCTCAAAAATTGTAGCCCTCTCAGCTAGACAAAAGAACTTCTAAGAATCTCAAGGGCATTTTTCCACAGCAGCCTGAGCCACCCAAAGTAGAGAGAGGCCTATTTGAAAAATAATTCTGGATGTGGTTTTGGAACATGGAGTGAACTCAGTCAGATTCATAGAAGACCCATGAAGTGTTTGAGATAATTGTATCACTGAGAGTGCCACAGCTTGAATTACTGAGGCGTTCCCAAATGAAAAGGACCCTCTGGGGCCCCAATTTCATGTATGCAGGAAACAGGCTAAGAAGTCGACTCAGCTGCAAACATGGGCTATGTCTCAAGGAAAAGGAAGACTTCTCAGAGAGCAGAGCCAAGAACCCAGGTGGCAGAGCCCAGAGCCAAGGAGAACAGTGGAATAGAAAACACATATAGGAGTAAAACCAGACCCTAATCAAGGCACATTTCATAACTCAGAGTAGGGGCCCTGCTAATGGTTAACCAGCTGGCTTTCAGAATTGCTATGGACTAGTGACTGCTACGTACCTCCTATTTCTCTCCTTTTGGAACAGGAATGTCTCTTGTGGTTATTCTGTTCCTGTCTCACCACTGCTTGCTGGATATGTGTGTGGTTGATGTGTGTTTTGTCCATTGGTCTCTGAATCAGAAAGATTCACACCTGGGGAACCTCAACAACATCTGGACACAACACTGGTCTCAAGATCCCAGACTTCAAACTTGATGTGATAATTGGCATGTGATTTTGGGGTCCTAAGATAAGGGTGAAAATATTTGCCATGTGGGATAAATGTGAATAATTTGTGACCAGAAGGAACGGTGATAGATTGTTTAATAGCCCCAAATAACTCCCATCCTAGTACGCATAAAGATGGAATCTATTTCTCCATATTATTTAGTCTGGGATGGTCATATAACTTGGCTTTGATCAACAGAATGTAGCGTGCACATTCTAGAGCCTATTCCTCAAGAGGTCCTATAGCTTTTTCCTGTGCTTTCTTAGAATGATGTCTTGAGACCACTGTTTAAGAAAGCCAGTTTAGCCTATGGGAGGATGAAAGGCCAGGTAAAACACAGTCGAGGAATCCCGGCTGATAGCCAGCATCAACTACCAGACATTCAAGTCAGTCCATCTTAGACCATCCAATACAACTGACCTTGAACTGAATGTAGCCACATGAGTGAGAACAGGAGAAGCTTGCAGAGGAACTGCCCAACCAACCCACAAAATCATAAGAAATAATAAACTGTTATTGTAAGCCACTTAGTTTTAGTGTAGTTTGTTACACAGCAGTAGATAACTGAAGCAACCCTGATTTTACAGATCTTATAGTCTAGTGAAAAAAAATAGACAAGTAAGCCAGTAATAACAGTGAAAGGTGATAATCCTTATAATAGGGAAGTACAGGAAAGCTATGGGAGCATATAGCAGGAAAACAAAGCCTTGTTTAGTGGGAAGGCACGGCTGTACAGAGGAAGGAGCACTCACTCTGAGAGCTGGAAAATAAAAGGTACTTTTTGTCCATATAGATAAAAGGATTGTTATATGCAAAGGTCCTAAGCTAAGAAGGAACTTGAGGAAATACAACAGGGCTATCACATCATGAGAGTCTGGTTAATGAAGGGAAGAAAAGAGAAATAGAGGAAATAAAGAGTAAATAAATAATAAAATGGCCGACTTAAGTGCTGACATAATTATCTTAAATGTAAATGGTCTAAATACATGAATCAAAAGAGCCCACAGTCCACAGGTTAGCACTGAATAAAAGGCAATACACCTACCATTTGGTTTTCTGGGATCTGTTCTCTGCAAGTCTGGGGAGAGATGCCGCTCCTTCTCGGGGGCTCTGCTTGGAGACCCTCTGCCTGGAGACCGTCTACAGGCTTTCCGCTCAGGGCCCTGGGCCTTGTCGCTGCAGGGAGGCTGTTTGCTGGGCGCCCAGCTCTGCCTGCGGGGCTCAGCCTGGGTGCTGGGCAGACAGGGAGGAGCCTGGGGTCTGCAGGAATCTGGGCTCAGCCTTCCCTTCTGCTGCTCTGCCTCTCTTCGCCTACTTTCTTCTTCTCGCTTCCTGGGAGCAAAGCCAAAGGGGAAGAGGAAAAAATTAAGAGCGTTCGTTACCTGTTCAAGTGTTCCTGAGTGAGACTTGAACTTTAAAAGGAGCTACCACAACACGGGGGGATTTGGAAATTCAGAATTTTCACAATTTCACAATTTCCTGTCTTTTATCCAGGTCTTATAGCTCAAAGGATGATGGAGGCAGAAAGCATCTTATAGATCAACCTGTGCCCAGTTGAGACACGCATGATATGGAACTTTTTGGTGAGACATAGGAGGATCCCAAGGTGCGTGTGCCCCAAGTGTGTGTGATCTCTGGAACTACCTGTAACTACACCCCTGTTCAGAAAGCACATCAGAATGCAACTGAGAATGATAGAGGGATAACCCTTAATCTTCTCTCTGTTAAAAAGACCACTGGTAAACCTTAACGATTACATGAAAAAATTACAAAGCACCTCACAACTGATTATAACACACCTGTGAGGTGTGTTATAATCTCATAACACTGCCATCGAGAGCTCTTAGCTTATGGGTCAAACCCACTCAACTTGCAGAGGAGGTCCAGAAGGTACGGTGATTTTCAAGAAGTCATACACAAGTAGCTGATGGCTAAGCTGGAACCTTTGGGTAGCAACAGAATAGAGAGGGGAGGCCAAGACTAGAAATGAGTGGCCGGGTGAGGCAGATGGGCCGAGGTAGTGCAGGTCCAGAAAGGGGCCAGGTGCTTAAGGACGAAGCGGCTGAGTGAAGGACAGGATTTGTCATTAATTTGTAGGGATATCCAAGGGAAAAAAAAGAGGACAAAAACGAACATTTTGTGCGCCTCTCCTGTGCTGGGCACTGATGATACAGCGATGAGGAAAACAGAGTTTGGCCCTCCCTTGAAGAACCTTCTACCCAGAGTGGAACAGCTAGGACAACAAAGGCTTAACATATGACGGAAGAAATGTTAGAATAATGTGCTTGCACAGAGGAAGTAGTGATTAATTTTGTGGAGGAACCTGGAAGAAGGTCCTAACTGTTGATGCTCAAAGACGTGTAAGAGTTTGCCAGGCAGATGGGTGGGGATGAGGATATTCGTCTGAGGGAGCAGTCTCGGCAAAGAGAGAGTGTGCAAAAACTGGGTCTGTTTTGCTTCCTCTGACCTTTAAACAATGCTTGCTATGAACAGCAGGCACCCAGTACGTATTTGCTGCTCAGGAAGAGAATTTGGTTGCCATTTAAAGGTGCCGTTTAAAGTAGAATAATTAGAGGTATAGTGAAGAGAGCACCTCTACTGGGAAGTATAAGAGTTCTGGTCCTGCCTCTGCCAGTAACCCCAAAAAGACCTTGAATAAGCCACTTTCCTGCCGAAGACTCAGTTTCCCCAGGTCTAACACTTACATGATGGCTAATAATCCTGAATTGATTTAAGGGTCTGTTTGGAATGTCTTTATAAAATCGGGGCTGTGTTATGTAATGAGACGGAGAGGTTTCTTTTATCGGGGTAGCTGGTATCAGGGTCCCTCTTAGTGGGGGACCTTGTTTAGACAAATACCTCAGTAAGCTTGGGGACGGGATTGAGGCCTGGTAGAAGGTGAGACCCTCAGGGCCTAGGTGGTGACTGGCTCTGAGGCTCCAGAAAAGAGGCCTGCTCTGGCAGGACATAAAGAATTTGTAGCTCCTGACAGGGAGGGAAGAGATGAAAGAACAAGAGAGAAGGGAGGGGGAAGAAAGAGAAGGCGGAAGACTGGGTACTGCGTGGAGCAAAGGAAGGGCAGAGAATCGTCCAGGGGTGAGGGGACAGAAAAGGACTTTAGATCTGTGATCCACACACTTTAATGAACGGAGTCTCCTGAGATCTTACTAAAACCTAGATTCTGATTTACTGGGGCTGGGGTGGGGCTCAAGAGTCTGCATTTCTACCAAGCACCCAGGCCCTGCAGGTGCTACTGGCCCTCTGGCCACACCCTGAGTGGAGTAGCAAAGCTTCAGAGAATAGGAGAGTCTCGTGTGGCCTGTTAACTATGCCATTAGAGGATGTGCAATGTGAGTCTCCTCAATGACACCAGCTTTTCGGAAGGCCTCCCATGCTCATACATGCTTTTTTACAGGCAACCTGACAAGTTGTAGGGCTACGGTCCCAGAAATGGAACCAAGAGCTGAGGCAGAGACCCCAAGCCCCCAAGAAGTCACAGAATTCAGATTTCCACAGACTGTGCAATCTGAAGCAAAGCTTATTTATATCTCAAGGGAGAGGAAAGTCCCGAATGACAGATATCTGAGTCACACTTCAATATAAAGCCTTGTCAACTTAACTCCCCACCACCTTTAAAAAAAAAAAAAAATTTATTTATTTATTTAGGCTGTGCCGGGTCTTAGTCGTGGCACAGGGGATCTTCATTGCAGCATGCGGGCTTCTTAGTTGTGGCAATGTGGACTTCTCAGCTGCAGCATGCAGGCTCTGAGTTGCAGCGTGCATGCGGGATCTAGTTCCCCAACCAGGGACCGAACGCTGGCCCCCTGCATTGGGAGTACAGAGTCTTAACCGCTGGACCACCAGGGAAGTCCCTTAACTCGCCTCTGAAGGTCTTTCATCCTGTGTGGTGAACCCCCCTGATCTGGGGTCCAAGCTTGCCTCTCTGATAGGTTCCCACTGAGTGCAGTCCCAGAGAAAGTGGTCAGATGGCTCGTGCTGACTCCTGTACAGCTCGAATGTTCTCATTTGACTCTGGCCTTGTTACAGGCTTTGCCAAATGCTGACACTTGTGTGCACTGCGTTGCAGTCGACAGGCGAGCTGGACAGCGTGTCATCGTCAGTGCCTGGGATTCATATGGATGCTAGCAAGTGCCATTTCAGTGTGATCTGTCTGTGAGAAGGCTGCTTTTCAGAAGAAGGTGGAGGCACCTGGGTGGCTGAGGTGCTGCTAACTGAGCTAATAGCTGCGCTCCTGGCAGGCAGAGGCAGAGCTGCTCTTTTTTTTTTTTTTTTTTAAATTTATTGATTTATTTATGTTTGGCTGTGTTGGGTCTTCGTTTCTGTGCGTGGGCTTTCTCTAGTTGCGGCGAGCGGGGGCCACTCTTCATCGCGGTGCGCGGGCCTCTCACCGTCGCGGTCTCTCTTGTTGCGGAGCACAGGCTCCGGACGCGCAGGCTCAGTAGTTGTGGCTCACGGACCTAGCTGCTCCGCGGCACGTGGGACCTTCCCGGACGGGGGCTCGAACCCGCGTCCCCCGCATCGGCAGGCGGACTCCCAACCACTGCGCCACCAGGGAAGCCCCAGAGCTGCTCTTTTTACTGGCACCATGAACAGAAGTGCTTTAAGAGAATATATTGGTCCTTCAGACAGACAGGCGTGTGGGCTTGCCCAGCTTGGCATTTGCATGGATATCACTGCCATCAAAAGAGGCTTTGAGGTGATAACCTTGACTTTGTTATTTGAGCAGTCATTTCTCCTTCTTTCAGGACACCAAACCCCTTTCCTTTTTCAATTCCAAGAAGCCACTGTGCAATCAGCCCCTGGGCAAACCTTGTCACTGAAGACCTTTCTGGGCCTCCCACAAGGGCAGTCACAGGACAAACAGGGGATCTAGTCTTTCAGAGTGATCAAGATGGCCAGCAGGTAAGGCAGCTCTGCCTTCTGAAGACTTTTCTGGAGGGGGAGGTTTGCAAGGGGTTATTTTTTCATTCTGGTGGAACTCAGTAAGCAGATTCGGGAGAAAGAATGTAATCATGAGAATATATAATGACACACTCAGCTAATGAATAGAAGTAAATTAATGTTTTTAAAAAATGGACGCATTTTGCATTAAAAAAATCTTCCAGGTGGCATGCATACAGCCCACAAATGTGCAGATCTCCAAAGCTGTGGTTCTTGAATGTAAAAGTAGTGATCACTGAGGAAAAGGGACTAGAGCTGGGAATTATGCATAAGCTGCATCCTATTTTATCTGTACTGCTGCCTTGAAACAAAAAGCAACCCCCCCCCCCCCCACACACACAGAGGAATAGAGTATGATCCTCAGAATAGAGTATGATCCCACGTGTGTTTGTGTGTTTCCCTGGGGGAAAAGGTCCAGAACCACTGGTCATAATCTAAGAACTTGAAGGAATCTCACTTTAATGAGGGCAATGCCCTTATTTGGTAGGTAAGGAAACTGAGGCAGAGAGCTTAGTGACTTATCCAAGGTTACGTGCTAACAGCTTTCTATACACAGAGCTGAGCTGGATGGAATTCAGCAGCTTTACTTCTTCCTGTAAAATTCATCTCACAAATCATTTTTAAAAATTTTACTCAGTCTTCTTCCATCATTTAAAAAAGTGAATTGGGTCATATGAAAAAAGTGGTGAGACTACATTAAAGTAACCATTAACAGCATTTCAAGCTAGCTTCTAGCATAGCTATTAGTCCTGAACCCTTAGACTCAATAACTGTCCTAAAATTTAAGTGTTTTTTTCTCCAACTAATTTATTACAGAATGTCAAAGATCTTTAATCTTCATGGTAGGTCATGCTATACACTTGACCTATTTTTGTAAAGTTTAGGAAACAAATACAAGAAAAAGAACCAATGTTATTCTACTTTACATGAAAATTTAAAGAGAAAAAAAATCCTGTCCATGACACAGCAAGTAATATTTTAGCAGGAAATTTATTAAGATAGCAGAATCTTAATGTATAAACTAGTCCCACATTTTCCTCCCCCCCCCCTTTTTTTTCTATTATCTTAAGGGAAATCAGCCAGACAACAGCTTTTGATGGGCTACCAATTAGCCTGGTTTGTACTGTCTCTTCTAGAGCAATTTTTGCAGCTCCGTAGAGGCTCACAGTATAAAAATGTAAGAAAGCCAACGGGGATCAGATCTTTGACAACCTCTGCTTTGGGTCCTATGCACCACAGGGTAAAGAGGGTCTCCAAAGGATGGGCTGGAGGAACGGGGCTGTTTCACCCAGGGAAGAAAAGACCCAAGGCATACATTGCTGGTGCAAATCTCTGAAGGGCTGTTGTGGGTCAGAGATATACCCTGGAGCCCTCCCAAGCCAGACCTAAGACCCAAGGATGGGGACTTCTGCAAATGAGAAGCCTAGATAACCACTGCAAAAAAAAAAAAAAAAAGGCCAGTTAAGAAACCAAGTGATCAAAAGATTGCTTGATGTGCAGAGAACCAGATCAAGGGCAGTAACTTCAAAGACTTGACTGTTCCATGGCTTCAGCATCTCAGCGCTGAATGTGTCCGTTTGAGCAATATGGCACAGATCTGCCTCTGGGCCTGGAAAGTTTAAGTGCTGGAAGTTGATGGATTTTTTCCCTACCCCACTATGTGGCTTCCACAGAGAGTTTTAGTCGTCAATTTTTAACAGGAAGAAATTAATTCTGTCAGACACTGCAGAAATAAAGCAGGCTCATTCTCATTCATGAGTATTCAAGTTGCCATTGCCATGAATACAGGACTAAGAAAGGTTTGAGAGATGTGATTAAAATGGTTTCCACAGAAAAGGGAGGTTAACTTAGTGTGTCCTGCTGTTGTACTGATTTAACCCAGCTTTGCCCTAGTGCCATTCTTGTTCATCGTCCTGGAGTAGGCTTGGGGCCAACTAATTTTCTTAAGTTTCTCAAGGATTTAGGAGGATACTGGTATGCTCTGCTATGTTAGCTTGGAGAATAATAATAAGATTTTTATTGAACTATGTTGCAGAACTGATTCTGGTGGCTTGGTACCACTCTCTTAACAATCACTGGAAATGACACAGCACAACTGAAAAAGCATTGAGTTAGGACAAAAGCTGACTTGGGGGCCTGGTGACTTTTGCCACCAACAATTACATGTTGCATATAAGTCAGGAAAAAGAAGCAAGGTTGTTCCATGCTGGCCTATCAGATGGTGCTGGCATCTGGAGAGAGCCTCTAGCATAAGCATGGCTGGAGGGCTGATTCCCCTGAACCAAGCAATGGTAGGAGCCCTGGCTTTGGGTAAGACTGAGATTCATGTGCCAACTCTCTCCCTTACTAGCTGTGTGATTTCAGGCAAGTTAATCTCTCTGTGTTATTTTCCCCTGCATGAAATGGGTTTAAAGATAGTTGCCCTGTCTACTTCACTGGGTTTTGCACAAATTTAATGTACAAGAATTCTGTAAGCTATAAAGCACTATATTAATATAAGTAATCATTATTACTTTTATTAACAGGTAAAGCTGTTAAGCTGCAACTGCATCTGGTTAGAAGTGAAGAAACCTGGGTGTGGCACGAGTGCCTCGCCATCTAAGAGTTACAGGGCTGGGCCTGTTGATATTTTCAGAAAATGCTCATGTTGAAACCACACAAATCCTTTTTCTGTAGAAGCTATTTTAACCACATCTCTCAAGCCTCTCTTAGGTCTTGTATTCATGGCAAATAGCAACTTGAATGCTCGCGGAATGGGAAAGAGCCTGCTTATTGCTACAATGTCTGATAGAATTAATTTCTTGGCAAAACTGGGCAAATACAACTCTCTGGGGAAGCCACATAGTGGGGTCTAATGTTCAAGTATATGCAGTGATAAACCTTATTGCTCTTAGGTTTCTTTTTAAAATCATAAACGTGTCAAAATGGTAATTTGCTCATGATAAATATGGAGGGAGCTGGAAAACCAAATGCACAAATACAAGTGCCAGTGTCTGTTATGAGGATAAATGGTACATAAATGTGTTTGCTGCCTGAGTAAGGCAAACAAGTTACAGTGATTGGTCCACTTACAGAGAGTGAAGGAGACCTCAGAGAGGACCTAGTCCAACCCTTCTATTTGACAGAGGGGGAAACTAAGGCCCAGGATGATGAATGACTTAGGTAAGGTCTTAGACCCACTGTAGGAGCAGTTACTGAACACATATTATTAAATGCTTGCTATATATCAAGGGCTCTAAAGCACTAGAAGTATGGAGGTACATTATACAATCCCTGCTCTCCAGGAAGTGACAATCGAGTAGGGAATCAGACCCATACCTCCTGCAGATAGTGAGTTCTAGATGTGATGCATGCTGAAATAGAGATACCTACCCAGAGCTGAGGGACGATGTGGGAGACTAATTAAACTAGAAGAGAAAAAAAGGCTACAATGAAATAATGTCAAAATGAGAAAGGAGGGATGTGAGAAAAGGTTATTTCAGGCAGATGGGAGGGCACAGCTCTCACAGAATCTTTGACTCTGAAGAGATCTAAGAGACCAGCTCTTCATATACTTTTAAAAATTCCTTATATATTATCCTGCAGAGATGACAATTCAGTTTCTGCTGGAACATTTCCAGTGAAAGGAAACTGATTACCTCACTAGACAGAAAAGGTTTAGCTGTAACCTTTTCAGGTGGTATTGCATGGTATGTAGGGGTCTGTCAGATTCTATCTCTTCATTGTCGCTGAATAACAGGCTTAGTAATATTTGGTCTTTGACTTCCTCTTGAGGGAATGAGAAAATGTCACCCATTCTAGGACCTTTCACTTACAGAATGTTACAGCTGGGAGGAACCTCAGATACCATTTAGTGCGATTTAAAAAAAAATTATTTCTATGATTCACAAACCCTCTTACAGCATGTAATAAAAATCCAAAGATCCTCTCCCCCTCAACAAATGCACAAATGCTCATGACACACATAATACTGCCTACAGTTTCAGGGCACTCATGGAGCCCCAAAGCTTGTCCTGGCCTAAGAAATCTTTTCATTTTACTGATGAGAAACTGAGGCTCAGAGAAGTGGAATGGTATGGAGTAGAATCATGGAAGTGATTCCCCATGGATCAGACCACTGGATGAGTAGAAGATTCAGACCTATGGGTCAACCCTGAAGAAAGGCATTGACAAACTGAACATGTCTGGTGAGCTGACTGCAAGGGGATCTATTACACAGTGAGAAGGAAAGCTGGGGTATGAGTGCAAGTATCATGAGCGCCTTCTTTAATTATCTGGAAGTTGGTTTATAGAAAAGGATTTACACTCTTCTCTTTTGCTTCAGGGGGTAGCTCAAGATCAAAAGGTAGGAAAGAACTTCTTCCAGAGAGAACTGCCCACTAATGAAATGTGCTGCTTGAGAGGCACAGAACTTGTCACTTGACTTTTTGAGGACACAGCACAACTTCCCATGCAAGGGACTTTGGTTTTACAAGAATTTGAAGTGGGTGACCCAAACTGGACTTGATTACGTAACTCTAAGAGTCATACTCAGTCTCATACACTAGCCAGAAGGAAGCTCAGCTCTCCCGAGAGCATGGTGGTAAGTGAGGAAGTGGCGAAAGTTCAGGATGGCTGAGGCCTCGAGTATAAGGGGTGGGAGGGTGGAACCAATGGAGAGAAATGAGACTTGGAGATATAAGCGGAAGTGAAATGTTGAAGGGTCTGATGTAGTATCACGGATGGTATTCAAGAATGATGGCCTCTATAGAGCAGTGGGACAGAAGAACCGAAGCAAAGGACATTTCAGAAAGCGGAATTAGCAGAATCAGTGGCAGCAGCACTAGTAGGGAAATCAGGAGGCCAAGGGAGACAGGTTGTGGTGATGAGTTGTAGGTTTCACACAGTGAGCCTGAAGGGACAGTGACAACAGGACATGCAAATGGAAATGTCCAATGATCTGACATACTGGCAAGTAACAAGTGGAAATGCCCGGTAGGCAACGGATGATTTGGGATTAGAGTTCCAGGAGCTCAAGATGTGAGAGAGATGAAGGGGTTATCTACAGAGATGAAGTAATTTAAGTTTTCAGAATAGATATATTTTCAATGAAAAAAGTACAGCATGAATAGAAGTCTAAGGAGTTAGCCTGCAGTGCTGACCTCAGTGTGGAAATGGTATAATTAAGAAGATGTGAGGGCTTCCCTGGTGGCGCAGTGGTTGAGAGTCCGCCTGCCGATGCGGGGGACACGGGTTCGTGCCCCGGTCCGGGAGGATCCCACATGCCGCGGAGCGGCTGGGCCCGTGAGCCATGGCCGCTGAGCCTGCGCGTCCGGAGCCTGTGCTCCGCAACGGGAGAGGCCACGGCGGTGAGAAGCCCGCGTAAGCCCGCGTACCGCAAAACAAACAAACAAACAAAAAAACAAAATAAAAGAAGATGTGAGAAGGGAGAGTTCAGGGACTTAGAGGAGATCTGAGATTAGAGAGTGAAATAAAAACCTGGGAAAAAGGAAGCCTCATGGAATAAGAGTGATCAACATAAAACACTGTCTTATTTTCATGTGCATTCAACTCTGTGCTTTGGCAGGTAAACTACAGTAATGTGCATTTTGGCAACCTCATAGGAGGTGCAGTATGAGTTGTAAAGTGCTTTAAAATGGATTATAGGTATTTCCTAAATACTATTTTCTAAAAAAAAAATGACTTAGAAAATATGACTAAAACTTCTCTCCCTCTCCCCATTTCTCTACCAGTAAATAGTAATCCCTTTAAGTTTAATGAGTTTCTTCGACATCCTTACTTTAAGGAAGGTGATTTCTGCCATCGTAACGTGAGAAATAGGGAAAGGTACCTTGAGGCAACATGATGTGCTTGGGCCAATGAGGCAGCCGCAGCAAAGACTGAATTTAACATTCTGATTTCTGTTTCTTAAAACCAAATCTAAAACCAAAATTAAACACTGACTCAGATTTTCAGAAATAACTTCTGAGAAATAAAATTAATACAGCTTAAATCAGTTACTTCTCCATTTAAATATCTCTCTTGGCGATCTATGCTACAATGTCTGTAAGAGGTGATGGTTAGGAAGTGTAAGAAACGTGTTCACTCCCAATAATGAGGACCAATAAAGGAAAGACTGTGACTGAGAAAAAGTACAGGAAATTTTCAGTTTTGGTAATTTCAATGATTATCACAGTAAGCACAGCTACCATTTAAAAGTGTTTTCAAAAATCAATTTCAGAAACTAAGAAGAAGGAAGAGGACCTATCTTTCACAACACTGAAACTAATCAGGATAACAACTAAAAGGGTAGAAGGTGGGGGTTAGACAAAAAAGATGTCTCCTAGGGCTTCCCTGGTGGCGCAGTGGTTGAGAGTCCGCCTGCCGACGCAGGGGACGCGGGTTCGTGCCCCGGTCCGGGAGGATCCCACGTGCTGCGGAGCGGCTGGGCCCGTGAGCCGTGGCCGCTGAGCCTGCGCGTCCGGAGCCTGTGCTCCGCAACGGGAGAGGCCACAACAGTGAGAGGCCCGCGTACCGCAAAAAAAAAAAAAAAAAAAGATGTCTCCTAAATCGCCTTGTCAGTTCAGACCCTCTGGGCTTGGAGTTACAAAGGGCCATGTTAGGGAAAAAATACTGCAAACCACTACTCTTTTTAAGCATGGCATTATTTGAAACCCCTTCCTCCGTATAGCTCTCCTCATAAATGTATTTTCAGTGCCCAGCATACACTGACTTGGAACTCTTGACCCCAGGCATACAGCCCCTGGGCAGCATCACTGGCAAAGGAGAGGAAGAGGAGGCTGAGGTCACTAACAATGAAGACAGGGATTTCCACTGAGCTGGAGGGTGCCTAAAATCAGCTAGTCTAATTTGTCATGTTTTACAGATAGAGAAACTGAGGCCCAGAGAGAGAAATGCTGTGTTCAGCTCATCTTAAGTAAATATCAGATGCTGGATTTGAACCCAGGTCTCCTTTTCACTCAACCACAATCCTTCTATTCCACTGGAAAGGGAGTTTGGCGGGGGAGGAGAACTCTGGGGCCCCTCTCTCCAGAAACAAAGTGTAATGTGTTTGGATCGATACACTCCTTTTTGGGAACATAGAAAGTCAGCCATGGTGGCTTTGTAGAGCCCCACCTCATACTGAGGTAGATATGACTTCAAATTCGGAAAGTGGATTCTCACACATTAAACTTGAGTTTATAGAAACATCGGTAGTCGGAAATACAATATTCCTTCCCTTGCAGAGAATGTTTACTTGCAACTCAGGATAATTTGTCACATGTATTACCCACTTACAGTTGTCACTAACATGCAGAGAACCTTTATGAGAAGGCTGCAAAAGAGGCACGTAGAGGCTTTAGGTTAATATTGGATTCTTTGGTAAAAGTGAAAAGAGCCTTGTTATGAGAAGAGTGCAAAATAATACTTCCCAAGATATCAACTATTTCAGTAGCTTCAGAGTCGCAGAAAATGATGTGTTTCTGTCAATCTTGTCTTGAAGATTGACAAGATGGTTAGCATTCCAGCTCATAGTGCTATTCAACTTCTTACAAACATAGTTTATCTTGCCTTTTATTATTATTTTTAACTGTTATTTATTACACTTATGCTTCCTCCTTGTGGGAAAGATATGGTAGGATTCAAGAATTGGAAGGACTGAAGATTTGGAAACATTCAAGATACAGCCAGGAAGTTACCCCCCAAGAATCTGCCTGTCATCCGTGTCTTTCTCATCAGAGGTTTCGGTATTACACCTGCTAACGCAATACTCTCTTGCTATTTAAAATACCCAAAACAGGTATCAAAGAAAAGGCGAACCCAGGCATAATCTAGAATCAATTACTTATGGCAAAATAATCACAGTGTATAATAGGCAAAAATGACTATTTTGTATATTATATATCATTATCCAAAAAAGTGTGAGGTCCTCGAAGCAAGTACTATTTTCTCCTTAGGCTCAAGCCAAGAGTTTTGTATGTGTAGTAAGAATTCAATCAATATTTTTTTTTTTTTTTTGGTATGCGGGCCTCACTGTTGTGGCCTCTCCCGTTGCGGAGCACAGGCTCCGGACGCGCAAGCTCAGCGGCCATGGCTCACGGGCCTAGCCGCTCCGCGGCATGTGGGATCTTCCCAGACCGGGGCACGAACCTGTGTCCCCTGCATCGGCAGGCGGACTCCCAACCATTGCGCCACCAGGGAAGCCCCAATCAATATTTCTTGAATAAATTACATTACTTAGTACAGATTTGTTAAGGAATAGGTGGGAGAAAGCAAGTTATTTATGCAAGTTGGTTGCTTCAATCAAATCAAAACTAGACTTAATCTAGCGAAAGTAGGCTAGATATAGGCATAAGTTTCCTGTGGAAAGGTAGGAAAGGTGAGAGGACAGTTATCCCTTCATGGCTTACTGCAGGTTGCACCCCCACCCCCAACTCCTTGCCATGGGTGGGTGTGACGGTGATTTGTACCAGAGTTAGAAGGTCAAGGACTAACCCAGAGGAACAGCCACCAAGTAGAGATTAGGCCGCTATCCTTCCTGTTAGCCTCAGTCCTCTGAAGGGCTGGTGAGCAGAAGGGGGAAGGTGACATGGGTACAAGGATCACAGTGATTTCAGATTCCCTCCTGATTCTCTCTCCTGGCCGCTCCCACCACCATGCCCCATTCCACGTTGACTCTGAGTTGTGAGAACACAGTCTCTAGACCTCATACTTACTTAGCAGCAGCATCTTTTCTCAACTGTTCATGCTTCATGAGGAGATTTTTCCGGTCTCGGAAAGCTTTTCTGACCTTGTACCCTTTGTAGACAGCCTGGATTTTGAAGGCAGCGATGTCCTGTATGGCTGCGATGGACAGGGCACCGTGCTCCAACATGAACTGGATCACTTCATGGCGCTCACCAAGCAAAGCGTAATCGAGGGGAGTGTACCTGAAGCAGGGAGATTTTTTTTTTAAGTGTCAGAATGTAGTTCAGGGCACAGTTAAACTGGCAATATTACGCAGCAGAAGGGAAACTCATTCTAAGATGTGGAAATGTTCCTCAGGCAAAGCTATCTTCTGTACTCCAGGACTGTTCCTTTCTTCTCTGATGCACACAAAACAAGGGTGAAGCTGGGGTCAGGGGCTGTGTGCTGCTAACCATGTCTATTCCTCAGTTTTGCTAACTTGCTCACAAATCAGAACACACGATCACTTTTCTTCTTCCCCATGTTCCAAGTAATTCCTTGCTTCTATCTGAAAAAAGCACTGCAAATAATATTCTGTGAGATTCATAAGTTTGCGCCCATGATTACTGATAGTTAATGCTTATGAAATGAAAAATATACCTCCAAATGGAGAGATTTAGTCTATGATAAAGATGGCCCTTTAAATCACCACAGTAAGGATGGATTATTCAATAGAGTTGGGACAACTGGGCAACCATCGGGAAAAAAAAAGATTCTTACATCACATTTCACTCCAAAATGGATGAAGCAAAGATCTAAAAATTAAAAAAAAAAAGAAACCATGAAAGTACTAGAAGAAATCATGGAAGATTTTTTTTTTTTCCGGTATGTGGGCCTCTCACTGCTGTGGCCTCTCCCGTTGCGGAGCACAGGCTCCGGACGCGCAGGCTCAGCGGCCATGGCTCACGGGCCCAGCCGCTCCACGGCATGTGGGATCCTCCCGGACCGGGGCATGAACCCGTGTCCCCTGCATCGGCAGGTGGACTCTCAACCACTGTGCCACCAGGGAAGCCCGGAAAATTTTTTAAAATATTGGAGTGAAAAGTTTTTTCCAAAAAAAGATACAAAAATTCAGAAACCTTAAGATTGATAAACCCAACTACATAAAAATAAATATTTATAAGGCAAAAACACCAATAACAAAGATAAAAGATAGTTCTTCAAACAGGAAATACTAGTGGCTCCTAACATATAGAAATATGTTCAACCTCACTCATTTAAGAGAAATACAATTTAAGACTAATATGAGTGAGCACTTTAATCTAACGCTCAGCTTAGCAAAGATCAGAAAGTTTAATAACACACTCTGCTGGTGAGGGTGGAGGGAGACAGGCTCTCCGTATGCTACCTTAATCTTTGGGGAGACACTTTGGCACAATATACAGGAATTATTCATGATCTGCCCTTGACATAGCCATTTCACTTACAGGCATTTATCCTATAGATCTGCTCTCCTGTGTGAAATGCTGTATGCACGAGGATATTCATAGAAGCACAGAAACAACCTCAATTCCATCAACAGAGGACTGGTTAAATAAAGTACAGGCCATCCATGTAATAAAGTCATCTGCATAACGTGGCCATTATTGTGGTATATGCATATATAAGGAACAATTTCCAGGATGACTTGTTCAATGAAGGAAAAGAGAAAAAAGTAAGATACAGAGCAGTATTATGGTGTGCTCCACTGATATAAAAAGAACACATCCCTGTGTGCTCATCTATGTAAAATATATCTCTAGAAGTTTCCCAAGAAACTAGTGACAGTGATGCCTCTGGGGAGGAAGCTAGTTGCCTCAGAGATAGGGGTAAGTGGGACACTCAGTTTTACTAAATGCCCTTAAATTTTGTATACAGTATGCATACCTTTTTTGATAAATATATTATTTAGAAAAGATGGGTATTAGTGTCATATAGTTATGTATTTGAATCTCAGCTGACTACTTTCTAGATGTGTGATTTTAGGCAGATTCCTTTAAAAAATATATCTTCTCTTGGGACTTCTCAGGTGGTGCAGTGGTTAAGAATCTGCCTGTCAATGCAGGGGACATGGATTCGAGCCCTGGTCTGGGAAGGCCCCACATGCTGCGGAGCAGCTAAGCCCATGCGCCACAACTACAGAAGCCCGCGCACCTAGAGCCCGTGCTTCACAACAAGAGAAGCCACTGCAATGAGAAGCCCGCTTACTGCAACAAAGAGTAACCCCTGATCACTGCAACTAGAGAAAGCCCGCATGCAGCAATGAAGACCCAATGAAGCAAAAAAAGAAAAAAAAAAGAATCTTCTCTACATATAAATATACACAGAAGAAAATAAGTCATCTATACTCCCACACTCAGAATTAACCACTGTTAATATCTTTGCAAGTATGCTTTCCTTTTTAAAAGAAAAATGATTACTACGTAAAAATGACACATAGTTTAAGAATTCAAACAATGCAGAAAGTACAAAAATTTGAAGTAAACACCCCAAATTCTACCATCCAACAATGGTAATGATGGTTGTCACTTCCTAACCAACTTACTTGGTGTTTCTAAGCCCCGCTTTTCCCAATCAGACTTGGCATGAAGAGATAATGAAATAATCAATGTGAGGAAGATAGCAGTGTTCCTGGCAAGAAGGAAGCAATTCATAAAAGTCAGCTGTGATCGTTGATATTACAGGACATACACTGCAGCACAGTTAGTGATAGCACAGTCACTTATCACGAATATTATTTGCATAGGACTGAAACCAGTACTTATGACTACGGAAAAACCACCCGATCGGATCCCTCTGGGTGACTATTGCTGAGTTAGTGGGTCAGAGATGTTGGGAGGAAATAATCAGTTGATCGATGAGGTGGCAAAATGATGATTATATGGATGCATGATTAGACACAGAAAAGCATCCAATGATTATAGAAAAGAAACTTGCTCTTCAAAACTCACATAACAGTCACAGTAGGATATAAAAGGAAGAGGTTTTCAGTAAAAGCAAAGGGTGATTTGATCACTTTAGTAAGGAAACTATAAATTCAGAAGGAAGTCCTAAATGCTAAAATTAAGGAACCCGCATTTTAGGACAGCTTGGTCTGCCACTACTGTTCAGAAACCAGAAGGCCATGAAGTTGAGGTGCCTATATAAACTTTAAAACATTATTTATACATAAATAGCATTTTGTAAATTCAGGAGAACTTTTACAAATTTCACTATATACTCTATCAATAAAACGCCTTTCAGGGGCTTCCCTGGTGGTGGCGGTGGATAAGAATCTGCCTGCCGATGAAGGGACACGGGTTCGAGCCCTGGTCTGGGAAGATCCCACATGCCGCGGAGCAACTAAGCCTGTGAGCCACAACTACTGAAGCCCGCCCGCATGCCTAGAGCCCATGCTCTGCAACAAGAGAAGCCACCGCAGTGAGAAGCCCGCACACTGCAGTGAAGAGTAGCTCCCCACTTGCCGCAACTAGAGAAAGCCCATGTGTGGCAACAAAGACCCAACACAGCCAAAAAAAAAAAAAAAATGCCTTTCATGACTGTACTTTCCCCAAGAGAAAAAAAATCATCAGAGTTATAGAACCACACAAGAGTAGAGCTGAATTGAATTTTAGAGGTTTAGTTTAACACCTTCATTTCATAAATGAATAAACAGACTCAGAAAGATTAAGCAACTTACTGAAGGTCAAGTTACTAGTTACCTGCAAAATCTAGATGAGGACTAAAATCACATGACTCCCTGTTCATTAATCCTTCCATAATTCATCTATCAGTTATTGAATATATATGTCCTATAGAATGAAATTGCTTCTAAATCAACATGCAAATAACATGTATTTTTAGTAAGCTTGATCATTTTTTCTATAATTACTAATATATAGTGTCTTTCACATAGTATACAAACAGTATTATCAAAATTTGGCGTATGAAAATGAGGCCCAAATTATACGTTTACTTACAAATATGACAAAAAGAAATGACATGGGCATAATATACCCTAAAGAATGCTGAACTGGAAGTCAGCAGACCTGTGTGACCCTGGGCTTTCTCTTCACTTCTCTGAGCTTCTATTTCCTCATCTGTAAAAGGTGAAAGGAAGGGGAGAAGAACTAGATCTCTCAGGCTGAAAGTTGCATTTCAAATATGTTAAATATTTTTATTACAAAAAAATTATATTTTTATTATGAGAAAATTCAAGCATAAACAAAAGAGAATAGCATAATAATGCTTTATATTCTCATACCCAAATTTAATAATTAGCAAAACTTTTGCCATATTTGCTTCATCTATCTCCTTCCTTTTTATTTTTGGTCACGTATTTTAAAGCAAATTCCAGGGGAATTCCCTGGCGGACATGGTGGTTTCACTGCCAGATCCTGAAAGCCGAGAAGCGCGGCAAATAAATAAATAACTAAATAAAGAAACAAATAAATGAAGCAAATCCTAGAGCTCCTATCATTTAATCTCTCTGCATTTTAGATTCATCTATAAATAATGTGAACATAACCACAATGTTCTTGTATTAACAAAATTAACAGGAATTCCTTAGTAAGATCTAATGCCCACTGTAAATACGTGTTCTCCTGATTTTCTCAAAAATGTCTTTTTTTTTTAACAATTGGTTTATTCAAATTACAATTCTCAGTCAATTTTTTTTTTTTTTTTTTGCTATACACAGGCCTCTCACTGTTGTGGCCTCTCCTGTTGCGGAGCACAGGCTCCGGACGCGCAGGCCCAGTGGCCGTGGCTCACGGGCCTAGCCTCTTCGCGGCATGTGGGATCTTCCCGGAACGGGGCACGAACCCGTGTCCCCTGCGTCGGCAGGCGGACTCCCAACCACTGCGCCACCAGGGAAGCCCTCTCAGTCAATTTTTGATTCAGGGAGACACAATCCAAATATCTAGCAAGGTTTAAGATTGACATCTATACCTAGTGTTTAAGCAACTGACTATATTTTGATTATTACTATCGAATTTTTCTTCATCCCAAACTCAATTTAGAAATATTCTAGTGCTGTGAATACTCCCATCTATGTCAGAGTATGGCTGTCAGATAGTTATTGACTGAAAATCAGCAGTAGTTGCCAAAAATTATGTCTATACAGTGCACATCTAGTGGTTTTTGTCAATGCACGCGAAGTAAAAATTAGCACTACATTGATGGTAACCAGTCAAGAAACAACGTAGATAAAGACAAGAGACAAGATTCAACTGGACTTGCCATGTGGGAATGGTTTGATGGAATAAGTAGAATGCCTAAACTGGAATGTCAATAAACATAAAAGGCAGTGCCAAGTCCGGACATTTGTACATCAAGGTGCATGGCTGATGAAACATTAAAGGAGACTGGGATATTGCCACTGTTTCTTTTTATCTGTAGACTGGCAAGTACACTTAGGAGGATCTTTCCTTTGGTCTTTTGGTCTGTAATTAACATATGTTTACTCCAGCAGGCAGTAAGCACCTTAATTCACATGCTTACTTAGGTCTGAAATTCAAGGGTTAGCATATAAATGGAAATTGAATTACAAAATATTACTTTTTAAAATTGTTTCCTAAAAAAATAGCAGTCAGGCAGTAAACACTTATAGAATACATCCTTATCTTTCCCTTTTGTTTTTTCGGGTTTTCAAAGGGAGAAACCTTCAGCACCCTCACATATCTGTTTTAAAGTCAAAACCTCAGCCTTGAGGATTTCACTTGGCTTTCCAGTCTCCTTAAACGTCCAAATGCCTAAATCTTCAAGTCATTTTTTTTTGTTTTGCAATTGTCATTTGACTATAATAGAGACAGTGAGTTCTTTTTTTTTTTTTTTTTTTTTTTTCCGGTATGCGGGCCTCTCACTGTTGTGGCCTCTCTTGTTGTGGAGCACAGGCTCCAGACGCGCAGGCTCAGTGGCCATGGCTCATGGGCCCAGCCATTCCGCGGCATGTGGGATCTTCCCGGACCGGGGCACGAACCTGCGTCCCCTGCATCGGCAGGTGGACTCTCAACCACTGCGCCACCAGGGAAGCCCAACAGTGAGTTCTTTATATAATTGTTACCAAGTCCAAGCTTGCTCTGCTCACCGCACGACAGGCCAATGAATCGAAGATGAGGTGTTGAGGCAAGGAATACTTTATTTGGAAAGGCGGCAGACCAAGAAGATGGCAGACTAGTGTCTCTGAAAAACCATCTTATCTGGGTCTGGATGCCAGTTTCTTTTACAGAATCAGAGAGGAAGAGGCAGTGGGGAAGTAAAATAAAAGGGCAACCAGTCTTGCAAAGCATCTCCTGGAATGGCCAGCCTCCATGAGGGGATGTGTTGGTTTCTTTTTTCTTGCAGCCATTCACAGATGGGCAGTGTTCCCTGAGGCAGGCCATTATGTATGATTATAGTAACAAAAGGAATGAAAAGCAAAGGTTAAAGTCAAAGAAACAGATCCAGTGTGGAGTCCGATTTAGCTCTTCCCAGTTACATATCACTCCCAAAGTAAGGCACACTAATCTGCTTTATCTAAGTCTGCAAATGGTCTAAGAATTCCACATAAGTTTCTAAGGCTGGTAAGAAGCAGGGTGATGCTACTGGGAGCCTGAAAACACCGATTTGACAACTCAACAGTTATTTACTGAGCATCTACTTCATGAAAGGCACTGTGAGCAATATAGAGATGACCATGATCTTCAGGAGTTCTCCATTAATAGGGAAGACAGATTACATAAAATCATAATATAATGTGAAATGTGCCAAGTGCTGTAAAGATTCACAGTGTAGGGAGAACACAGTTTGGGACACATGACTGTGGGACAGAACAATCTTCTTAGACGAGACTGAATTTGAACAGGGGAATGACATGATTAACAATTATATTAGCGATATGATTTAGAAAGTCTACTTTGGAAGGTGACGAATTGAAGGAGGGAAAGATCAAAGGAAGGAAAACAAGTAAGGCATTGCGATAATCCCAGAAAGAGTCAAAGAGGGCAAGATCTAGACAATAGTGCTGGTAATGAAGTGGAGATGACAGTGTGAACCAAGGAGGGGTGCTGAGTCTGAAATAGAGATTGAGAACTCACCAGCACCCAAGTGAGTATGGAAGCCTTGGTGGTTGGTCAGGTCCCCAAAGGAGACAGGCTGAGAGAAGAGATCCAGTCCTTGAAGACTGTTTATATTTAAAAAATAAAAAATGGAACAGAAGCCAAAAAAATGGAGAAGGAGCATGATTAGAAAGAGAACTGGGGGACTTCCCTGGTCGTGCAGTGGTTAAGAATCCACCTGCCAATACAGGGGACACAGGTTCAAGCCCTGGTCCGGGAAGATCCCACATGCTATGGAGCAACTAAGCCTGTGCGCCACAACTACTGAGCCTGTGCTCTAGAGCCTGTGAGCCACAACTACTGAGCCCATGTGCCACAACTACTGAAGCCCCTGTGCTCTGGGGTCCATGTGCTGCAACTACTGAAGCCCGTGCGCCTAGAGCCTGAGCTCTGCAACAAGAGAAGCCATCGCAATGAGAAGCCCGTGCACCGCAACGAAGAGTAGCCCCCATTTGCCACAACTAGAGAAAAGCCAGCACGCAGCAATGAAGACCCAAAGCAGCTCCCCCCTCCAAATTAAATAAATAAATAATAGGGCTTCCCTAGTGGCACAGTGGTTGAGAGTCCGCCTGCCGATGGAGGGGACACGGGTTCGTGCCCTGGTCCGGGAAGACCCCACATGCCGCAGAGCGGCTGGGCCCGTAAGCCATGGCCGCTGAGCCTGCATGTCCAGAGCCTGTGCTCCACAACAGTGAGAGGCCCGTGTACAGAGAAAAAAATAATAATAATAATAAAAGAAGAGAATTGGAGAAATTCCTGGGCGTTCCAATGATCAGGACTCTGTGCTTCTACTGCAGGGTTTGATCCCTGGTTGGGGTTCCCGCAAACTATGAGGCACGGCCAAAATAAATCAATAAATAAAATAAAATAGAAGAAAATATACTGTCACAGAAGCTTAGAGAAGATATAGGCTCAATAAGGTAAAGAAGAGGAGGCAACAGAAAGGAGATAAAGAAAAGCCAGTGAGGGTGGGCAGAGAAGACATCATGAAAACATCATGTGATTTATCAACTAGGAATTTGTCAGTGACCATTCAGACACAGATTTCAGTCTAAATGTGATGATGAAGAAATGGAGGCAGGGAAGACAGTGTGAGAAGGCAAAGAAGACAAACTTCAGAAGAAAGAGAACTGGAGAGTAACAGATGGAGGTATAACTAATGGGGAAGGGTTCTGAAAGAAGTGGGAAAGATGAAGGCCCCATGTCTCCTCTAAGACAGCAGACCTAGAGAAAGCCTCTTTCCTACAGTTTCCCACCTCCTGACAGAAGGAGCTGGTGGTGACCAAGAGTGTGGGGATGGTGTCACTGCAGGGCCACTTGAGTGACAGCATCCATGAGCAATGAAAACTAAAGCACAGACCTGGGCTGGGGGGGCTCAGGTATGCAAATCTGATTACCATCTTATTCGCTACCTACAAGTTACTAGAATCTTCCTAGATCCAAGACCATCAAGAATCTCTCTTGCTTAGACTTCACACTATGTCTAGTCCTTTTTATTGGGCCTGCGTTCTTGGACGACAACTCCAGCCTAAATCCGTGGATCTCATATTATGCAAGGAATCTGTATTTAAATTAAAATCCCAAACTTTCCTCTTAGTTTCTCCTTATTTTTTCATGCTGCATGGTGGCACCTCTGTCCACTAACTGATAATATCCTCTTCATCAAGAGAAACTTCTTGAATATATAACACATTCCGCTGGCCTAACTGAATTTGTAGTCCTGGTCAGTCAGGACTCCCCTGACTTGATGCTACTAGCCAAAAGCCAGAAGCCCTAATTTCTTCATCTGGAAAATGTGAGCTTGCCCTAGGTAATATCTAAAGTTCTGAGTAGCTTTAAAATCCCATGATTCTAAATCAACACTGCATAGAACTTTTGTTCTTTTCTTCTGGTTCAGAATTTCTTAGTGTAGTGTTTCCTTATGAATATACTTATTTCTGAACCAATATCTAAATTTGAGATTTTTTAAATATGGCAGAAAGCATGTGAGATGAACAACAATATATTCCTTTTATCAATGGCTTACCTCTCTTCATTGTTTTCCATCTGATTAGGGAAAGCAGCAAAGTCTAGTAGTAATTTAATGGCATCAAGGTATCCATTGTTACAGGACCAGTGCAAAGCTGTCCTTCCCTATAAGCATAAAGAAAAATCAAGTACATCTGGTGTCGGTATTTTTGGACACATAGTTATTTATGATGACTCAAATATATAAACACTTCTCTCAAATTGCTTAATTACAAAAAGAGAAAATATTAAGTATACAGTGGAGAAAATGGACTGTATCTTAACCAAAGGATCAAAATTAATACTATGTTAAGAGGCATCAAATGTCTCCAGAAGTGATACTCTGAGAATTCAATATCACTTATGCAATATTCCAACCCAAAATGTAAAACTTGAATCTAATTATGATGAATCATTAGGCAAACTCAAATTGAGTGAAATTCTATAAAAGAAATGGCCTGTATTCTTAAAACATTTCAATGTCATGAAAGATAAAAAAAGGCTTGAAGCATTGCTAGAGATAAAAATGAATACTTCATAGTGTTAAAGGAGTCAAAGAGGAAGCTATCACAATCCTAAATCTGTATGCACATAACAGCACAGCTTCTGAATATACAGGATTAAAATTGACAAAATTGAAAGGGGAGATAGTCATATCCATAATCACAGTGGGAGATTTTTAACCCATCTTTACAATAGTTGATAGAACAAATAGATACAAAAGCAGTAAAGATATAGAAGGCATGAACAATACAATGTAAAATTTGAACTAAGTGATATGTATATAAAACATTGCGTCTAACAATGACAAAATTAGTACCCTTTTCAAGTATACATAGAACATTTACCAAAATCAACCATGTGTAGGGATATTCCTCAAAAGCTTTTGAAAGATTAAAATAGTTCAGAGTATGTTATTTAACTACAGTAAAATTTAAGCTACAAATCAGTTTGGGAGGTAGAATAAGGAACTCCCTTGCAAAGATGTCTACGTCCTAATCTCTGGAATCTGTAACTATGTCATATTAAATGGAAAGGGGGAATTAAGGTTGTGGATGGAATTAAGGTTACTAATCATCTCACTCTGAGTTGGGGAGATTATCCGGGATTATCCAGGTGGGCCCAGTATAACCACAAGGGTCCTTATAAGTAAGTGACAGAGAGAGGCAGAAGGTGAATGTCAGAGTGATGTAGCGTGAGCGAGACTCAGCCAGTCACTGCTAGCTGTGAGCAATGCAGCCACAAGCCACAGAATGTGGGCAGCATCTAGAAGTTGGAAAAGTCAAGGAAGCAGATTCTCTCCTAGAGCCTCCAAAGAGAATGAAGTCCTGCCTACACCTTGGTTTTTAGGACATTTTGGACCTCTGACTTCCAGAACAGTAAGATAATAAATTTGTGTTGTTCTAAGACACTAAGTTTCTGGTAATTCGTTATAGCAGCAATAGGAAAGCAATATAATCAATAACAAAAGGATAATGAGAAAATGCCCAACTGCTTGGAAATTAAACAATACACTTCTAAATAATCTATGGGTCAAATAATAAATCAAAATGGAAATCAGACAGTGTTTGAGTTGAATGACAGTGATGGTACAATTTATCCAAATTTGTAAGATGCAGCTAAAGCATGCTTAGAATAAGAAACATGCTTAAATACATATATTGAAAAAATATTGAAAAAAATCAATGATTTAAACTTTCATCAAAAGAATCTTTTAGGGCTTCCCTGGTGGCGCAGTGGTTGAGAGTCCGCCTGCCAATGCAGGGGACGCGGGTTCGTGCCCCGGTCTGGAAAGATCCCACATGCCGCGGAGCGGCTGGGCCCGTGAGCCATGGCCGCTGAGCCTGCGCGTCTGGAGCCTGTGCCCCGCAACGGGAGAGGCCACAACAGTGAGAGGCCCGCATACCACTAAAAAAAAAAAAAAAAAAAAAAAAGAATCTTTTAAAAAATATTAAATCAAATCTGATGGAAGCAGATGGCAGGAAATAATAAAGATAAGAGTAAATACCAATGAAATAGTGAAAAACTTAAAATATAGAGAATAAAAAAAGACTGGAGTCCTTTGAAGAGATGAATAAGCAAGACTGAATTTTTTTTAAAAAAGGAAAAGAGACAACATGTATTACCAATGTATGGAATGAATAAGAGGAAATCATTACAGGTCTTACAGATATAAAATAGAAAAGAGAATGTCTGATGAACTTTATGTGAATACATTTGACATTTTTAATAAAATGGATAAATTTCTCAAAAAAATGCAACTTACCAAAGCTGAACGGAAAATGATTAGAAAATCTGAATTGTCTTTTAATTATTAATGAAGCTGAATCAGTTATTAACAACCTTTGCACAAAGAAAACCCCTAGACCAGATGACTTCAGCAGGGAATTCTTCCAAACATTTAAAGAAGAATTTGACACAATCTTACACAAATTCTTTAGGAGAATAAGAAAAGAGGGACTACTCCCTAACTCTTTTCATAAGGTCAATGTAACCTTGCTACCAAAACCTGACAATACAAGAAAGGAAAATTATAGGTCAATCTCTCTCATGAGCATAAATGCAAAAATCTCATAATATTAGCAAACAAAAATCCATCAATACATACATTTCAAAAATATATCATTAGTAGGACAATGTAATCAATGTAATTTACCACATTAATAGCAAAGAGTAGAAAAAATAACATAATCATGTTGATAGATGCAGATAGAGTATCTGATGAAAATTAAACAGCTAATTGTGATTTAGAAGAACTCTTAGCAACCAAAAATATGAGAGAACCTATAGCAAACATCATATTCAATGGTGAAATATTTAAAGCTTTCCCCTGAGAAGCCTGAATGACTTATGGATGTCAGCTATCACCAGTTCTATTCAACATTGCACTGGCGGTCCTAGCTAGTTCAATAAGCAAGACAAAGAAATGAAAGTCATAAGAATTGGAAAGAAAGAAATAAAAATGTTACTGTTCACAGACAGCATGATTGTTTATTTGGATAGTCCAAAACAATACACGTGTAAACTAACAGAAATGGGAAGTAGCTTACATAAGTAATACACTACTTATGTATGAACTTGTAAAAAAAATGTACAAGGTGCAACAAAGTATAAAAGATGCATTTCTAATAACATTGGTATAGGGACCATATTTTACACATTTTTCATTATGTTACTTTCACATATAGTAACAATCTTGACAAATACTTATTCAATGAATTAATAGGGAATATATTTTCTGACTTGGAAAACATAATATGCTAGTATTTTTAAAGAGTTAAAGTAAGTAAGCTAGCAAAATATGTCAATATTGGCTAAATTGAGAGAAATCAATACACTGCTACGTAGCTGAGGGAAGCATAGATTAACCTGTGTGTTTTAATAATTGGCGTGACAGTGTATACCAGAGCCTAGTCACATTCATATACCATTCATTACTTTGATTCGAAAATCTCACTTACATGAATTTATTCTAAGAGAATAAGCCCAAAAGGAAAAAGTTAAATGCACAAAGATGATTAATGCAACATGTTCTATAAATAATGAAAAAGTATCCAGCAGTAGGAAGTTACTGATTTAATTCTAAAGTCTAGGTTACAGGCATAGCTTGGACCTGACTCCTCCGCAATAGTCCCACCACTGTTGTCACCTTAGGGTAATTATTTAAGCTCCATGAGCTTCAAGTTCCTCCTCTGTAAAACAGGGATGATAATAGTAACTACTTTATAGACTTGCTGTGAGGAGTGAATGAGTTATTTTACAGAAAGCTCTTAGAACCTTGGAATATTAAGCATCCATGATTATGAAAAAAATTATATACCAATTGAAAAAGTACTGGTGATAATTCTGAGGGAGCAAAACAAAATGTGGTTTGTAAAATCATATGATATATATATTTACATACCTATAATCATATGCCATGTATATGTATTTTATAGAAGTTATCAAACTGTTCCTATTCTATATGATGACTTTGTTAAATTATATACAGATATATAGGCAAGGACTAGAAGAGAACATGGACAAATACAGATCACTTTTAATTAACAGATTTGTGAGTGATCTCTTCACTTGGTAAATTGTTATCTTCCTTAATTTTAGTTAACAAAGAAGCAATGCTCCAAACACTTTGGAGCAGACAATATAAAAAAGACGTAGAATTTCTACCTCTTTGTCTTGAATGTTAGGGTCAGCGTTATTTTCCATGAGCACGGCCATGCAGTTGATATATCCCCCATATGCAGCGCACTGCAGTGGGGTTCTTCCTGCATAATCCTGCACATTTGGGTTGATCTTATTTTCTATCAATATCTGGCAGACATCAGCATTTCCTCCCAGCGCTGCCCAGTGTAGAAGAGAATGTCCATCTTGGTCAACTAGATCTACCCTTGCTCCACCTGAAAAAGCAAAAATATAAAGAAAATGTCTAATACAGAGAGCATTTATCAAAAAGAAGTTTAAAAAATATAACAACAGTCCTTTAAACGCTTTACTCTTAGCAAAAAGCTTTCATGTATATCATCTACTTCAGATTTTTACAATAAGCCTGTGAGCTGGTCAGGGTAGGACTCCTTCCCCTTTTACATAAAGTGAAACTGAGGATCAGGCAGCTGCAGTGACTTTTCGCAAATCTAACAGCTACTAACAGGTGGAACTAGCAGTGAACCTTGAGTTTCCTGATGCCAGGCTCTTTTCCCCATCCTTCTACCCAGGCAGCTCTCTGCCATGTAAAGCTATATTTCAAAAGGCGAATGCAGGGGCTTCCCTGGTGGCGCAGGGGTTGAGAATCTGCCTGCCAATGCAGGGGACACGGGTTCGAGCCCTGGTCCGGGAAGATCCCACATGCCATGGAGCAACTAAGCCCGTGCGCCACAACTACCGAGCCTGCACTCTAGAGCCCGCGAGCCACAACTACTGAAGCCCGCGCTCCTAGAGCCCATGCTCCGCAGCAAGAGAAGCCACCGCAATGAGAAGCCTGCGCACCACAACGAAGAGTAGCCCCCACGCGCAGCAACTAGAGAAAGCCCACATGCAGCAATGAAGACCCAACACAGCCAAAAATAAATAAATAAATAAATAAAATCTATTTAATAAAAGGTGAACGCAAGAAATCCTACCTTTTGAGAGTGACTTGTTAGGAGCACTCTTAATAACTAACCTTTGATGAGTGTCTGAATCACATCTTTGTGTCCCATCTCGCAGGCTCGGAAAAGTGGAGTATGTTTCATGACATCAGTAGCATCTACTTGAGCATTATTTTCCAATAATAACTTCACGGTGCTGACATGGCCAGAAAGGGCAGCAGCATGTAAAGCTAAAAAGGGAGCGAAAGAAAGTGAAGAACTTCCAAATAACAGCTTTACCTTTTTATTATCCTATGTGTCTTCTTCACTTTTGATTTTCTCATCATTTTGGCTAAATGCAATTTAATCTTCAGGATTCTCTATTTTTTAACTTTTATAGATTTCTATCTTTCTTTCTATTCATAAATATTACTCACACTTTTCCCCTTTCCTTCTACCTTTCTCATCTCACTGTTTTCTTCCTTTCCATCCTGTTACTCTGAAATGGTCTCCTCTTCTCAGTTACTAGTTTATTTTTATCTTTTCCTCTTTCTAAGAGAGCAAGAGAACAAAAAATGACAAAGAGAAATGATTTAAATGATGCAGGCAATTCTGCCCACAAACCCACTCAATTAGTATATGTCTCTGAGGGGTTGTGTGACGGGACCGTCAATCTACTGTTCCTTCAGTTGGTTACCTGTGCTATTCCTGCAGTTGGTCTGTGTACCCACATGGTACTGAGAGTATGTGTATCTTACTGCACTGAGTGCAGTTTTCATACCACATGGCTCCAAAGCAAGCCAGCTATTTCCTCAGGGCCCAATTTCAAAAACAGCAATTCATTTCAAGATTGGAGAAAAAAGTGAGATGGAATGTAGCCTCCTCTCTGGTACGGGGTTTGAAAGAGTAATTTTGACTATGTGTGAGTTTCATGTTACGCGGATCCCTGCCTACATTATTCCACTCTAGTGCTTATGTCATCACTCTTTATTTTTATTTATTTATTTATTTATTTATTTTTTTGTGGTATGCGGGCCTCACTGTCGTGGCCTCTCCCATTGCGGAGCACAGGCTCCGGACGCGCAGGCTCAGCGGCCATGGCTTACGGGCCCAGCCGCTCCGCGGCATGTGGGATCTTCCCGGACCGGGGCACGAACCCGTGTCCCCTGCATCGGCAGGCGGATTCTCAACCACTGCGCCACCAGGGAAGCCCTGTCATCACTCTTTAGATTACTCTTGAAATTCTATTTAATTCATCATTCTCTAAATTCTGAATTTTTCAGGATAACTGTCTAGAGGCCTGGGCCAATTCTTTCTAAGGATTATGGCTCTATACTGTCTAGGATAATGTTTCTTTCATAAAGTGTGATCCATGGACCAAACCTGGGATGCCTATGAAATGCAGATTCCTGGGGATTTGTTGAGAAGCTATTGCAGACTGGGAACTAATAGAATGCTGGGAATTCAGCAGGGAACAAGATAGCTAAGGTTATATTCTCATAGAGGAAGCAAAACAAAACAAGACAAAAACACCGAAGTAATAACATTTAAGTATTAGATGGTGATGGGTGGTATAATTAAAGAAGTAAAAAGTATTTTGATATATAGAGTGACTGGGGGATTACTTTTGATTGGTGGTTAGGGAAAGCCTTGCTAAGGCGCTGACATTTAAGTTGAGAGTAAATCATACAAAAGAGACAGCAAAGCAGAGATCTCAAGGGAGAGTAGTCTGGGCAAAGAGAACAATGAGTACAGGGATAGGAATGAATCTATGTGTTTAAGGAAGGCAAAGAAGCTGCAGCACAATGAGTGAGAATGGGGTAAGTCAGAAAGGTAGAAAAGGCCAGATCATAAATGGCCGTACAGGTCAGAGTGATGGAAGACACTGAAGGGCTTTACGTAGGTGAGTGATATTTGATTTATGCTTTCAACAGATCACTCTAGCTGTTTGGAGAACGCATTATAGTAAATTAGAGTGTAAGCAGGGAGACCAGTTAACACTGGTGCAGTTGACTGGGTGAAAACAGTGGTGGCTTGAACTAGGGTGACAGGAATGGAGATGGAGAGAAGCAGCAAGATTTAGATTATATTTTGGAGGTGGAGTCAACAGGACTTGTTGACAGGCTTTGATGTAGGATCTCTATCTAGTCTGGGAACACCCCTAGTAATTCTCATGCGTACTTGAGTTTGAAAAGCCTGACCTAAAGGGCTGAGTGTTAGTTGGGCCTAGACAAAATTCAGCTGTGTGTGAGAGACTTCAAAAGTCTGAAGTGTGTCATATGGAAGACAACACAGAGTGGAACATTCAGTTTGACGAATTTTGGCTCAGTGTAAGGAAGCGCATCCTAATAGAGTGAGATTAAGATGGAAGTAATGGGTTCTCTATATTGGAGCTGTTCAGCCAGAGGCTAAAAGACACCGGGGAGATGTCTCTGGTGGAAAACACTGGTGAGAATGTTATAAGGCAAATTAAGGCATGATATATCTGTGAGAGTTCTGTGATTTTCACATTTAAGAGCATAAGAATGTTTTTTTTCTCCCAGATGAAATTTTATACGACATCCAACATATAAAATAGTTAAGAGTTGAGTGGTTCTGACTAAAGTAGGGGTAGAGGGTTACCCACTTAAGCATTTACCCCTCAGCAACATTTCAGGTACCTCTATAGGAACGTGTTGTTCTGAAGAACATGGTTTGGAAAACCCTGGACTAGATTTAATTTTAAGGTACTTTGAAATTCTGAAATTCTACAATTATGTAATGTGGCTTCAAGTATGCAACAGATACTATTCAGACAAATATCAATGTCAATTTTTTAAAAAACAGACAAAATTTCAATAAAGCATAAGATAGAATTAATGATCTTATTAAAGGAAATTCCCCATTCTGACTATTTTCATTTATTTTAAAACAATCTTAGACTACTGTTGCTGCTCCCCCTTTGAAAAAGTACCACAAGTTTACCTAGGAGCTTTAAAAATTATTTTCAATAACTTTCTGTTATGGAAAATTTCAAACATATTCAAAAGTAAAGGCAATAATAGTCCAGTGATCTCAATATTGTCACCCAGATTCAACAATTATGTGTTGGCTAATCTTGTTCCATCTAACTGCTATCCATTCCCCCACTTCTGATTTTTTGAAGAAAATTCTAGAGTCATATGCTTCCGTTTGTGAAAATTTTAGTATGTCCGAAAGACAAGGATTCTTTTTTTAAACACAACCACTGTATCAGTCAGAGTATCTCTCATATACTCTAACAGATAGAATTCAATATGAAGAATTGCTACCTTTGTACTGAAGAACTGAAAAAGCAAAAAGGGAACCCCAAGGTATCACAGAGGCAGTAAATGCAGAAAACGGCTAGCAATTCTAAGACTGAGGAAACAAAAAGAAGAGGATGGAATTAGTACAACTTTAAACGCTCAGAAGAGGCACCCGGCAGAGCTGAAGCTCAGACCTCAGAGGAGGGGCTTTGCTTGGCTGTTGCTGGTATCTCTGAGGAGGGTGCTCTTTGGCTGCTACCGTGAGTGCTGGAAAAACTGCAAAGTGAAATTAACTGTTGCCACTGGAACAAGCTCTCAGTGCTCTGTTGTGTAAGACTTACTAGGGTAATGCTGACAGGAACGGGAAACAAAAACAAGAATAGGAAGCCAACAGGAAGATGCACTCCCATGCTCCTCTTCCAGCTTTCCAGTCTCCCTGTACTGCCCGCTATGGGCTGACTCCCCTGCTGGCAAAGAGGGAATGTGGTTTGCAGAACCCCAGCCCCAGCCATGCAAAGAAAAGATAGGCCCATTTTCATACCTAAAAAATATTAACAAAAGTTTTGTAATATCAAATATCCAGATAGTGCTCACATTTTCCTGAGAGATTTATAATTTTTTTGTAATTGATTTATTTGAATCAAGATCCAAATAATACCCATATATTGCTATTGATAAGAACTCATTTTTAATTAAGGGAAAACAACTCTGTAGAGGGATGATGGAAAGGAATTCACCTGCATAGAAAAGAAATGTCAGGAAGGCATCTCTGACACGTAATAAAATCTCCTTAGCATAAAGAGCCCAGGGAATGAATGAATTTGAGAGGAATTTATGTCTCAACCCCATCCATGATGCACATCAGAAAGGCAACTTTGGTTGGCAGAATGCAAGTATCCTAGCCCATACTTTATTAAAATACATGAAAAGTTAAACAAAGAGCGATGCTAGTGATAAAGACTGCATACTAATACAAGTCTGACAAAATAATGAAATATTCAGATCAATGTCAATAAACTCAATGTCCTATGTGTCTGTACAATACTCCTTAAGAAGCTTAAGGTCTACTATGAAGCATTGGTATAGAAATATTCAATACTTTCAAAAGGTAAAGCCTTTATCAAAATTGAGAGTACCTAAAAACTCTTTTTAAAAAATTAGAAGGTGCGATGGTCTAGGTATAGGGAGGGAGATACGAGGTGTAGCAACTCCATTCCCCTCTGTCCCCCAAGTGCTACATCAATAGTGTCGGTGGTCAAGAAAGATCTTATCCAGGATAACAGGTAGGTGCAAACAGCTCTAGTATGTTTCTACAAATAAAAAAACATAACACTGAGAAGCTCATAGCTGAGGTTTTGTTCTGTTCAGTGTTATTGTGCTGTTGTGTGATTTTTCTTTCTCTTTCTGACTTGCAATTTGGATATACAGGTGTCCCTCGATATCTGTGGGGGATTGGTTCCAGGAGCCTCTATAGATACCCAAATCTGAAGATGCTCAAGACCCTTATATAAGATGGTACAGTACAGTGAATACAAGTCAGGCTTCCATATCTGCAGATGCAAAACCCTCAGATACAGAGGGCTGACTGCAGTATATAAGGAAGAGACCTCTAAGGTGACAATGAGTGTTAAAAAACTTATACTTCTCTTACTAATCAACACATAGTTAGAAAGCTCTCTTATTAGAAAAAGAGATTAAAGGAAGCACCTAGTAAGAGCTTTTGAAGCTTTGAAGCTTCTAGAGCCATGGGAGGTTAACTCTGAAATGGGAGATTCAGGATGCAGCAATGCTGTTCAAAACTGAGAAAAGAGCATATTAAATGAGACTGGTGAGAACATACTTAGATGTGTGCGTTCTCTAAAATGTAACCCTAAATGTTTGAAAATATAGTTAATAATTGCTAGGTATGTATAGTTTTAAAATGCAGGTTCATTCTTTTTTACACAAAGATATATGATCAGAAGAATTCCCACAATCATGTCTAAGGAGCAACAAGGCTTGTAAATCAAACGCCAAGATTCACTTGGTAGAAACACAGGCTAATTTTAGCCATAATAGTTGGAAGAAATAAAGCCGTTGGAGTGATGTCCTGGCAACCTAAACTTAAAAAGTTAAGATGAAAGTCAAACAATGTTAGATTAGGAACAATGGTTTCAACTTACTATTTTGCAAAATAGCACCATCTACACTTTTTGAAGCCTGAATGAAAGCAAACTGAATATGTCTGCCAGTTCTTACCTGTACCTCCATATTTGTCTGCCATGTTAATGTCAATGTCAGATTTTAAACTCAGCATAGTCCTAAGGACGTCATCACTGCCTTTCCCAGCAGCCCACATAAAGGATGTTCTTCCTTCAAGGTCTGAATCATCTTTTACTGAAGGATGTTTTAGAAACACTTTAACTGTTTCCTGTAAGAAAACTTCATTTAAAAATTTGAGAAAAGAGAGTGGCATTTTCTTTGGTTAAAAAGCCAGTGTTATATGTGACTTCCACTAAGAAGCAAAGTATGTTTTCCTCTACTTTTGAATCAAATGAAATTATCTTTTTATGAATAATGAAATTACAATTTCCATTGAAAATAACAATCTTCTGTCCTTATACATTGGTTTTAGTTTTCATAGCACTTCAAAAATAAAACCTAACTCCCTCATTCAACATTCTAATAATTGAGAATGATCATCCTCAATTAAGTTTAAAAACTCAACTGCAGAGAAGCATAATACATTCTCTCACTGTATGTTTTGTTGCTATTTTTAAAAATAGTGCATTTATCAAGTAATTATGGGTGGTTACTGAGAAATGCAGTGTTCAGTTCATCTAAACAAATATTTATTCAGCATTTCCTACATCCAAGGTCCTTCCTGTATAGAATCATACAAAAATTAGGACCCTTAGTAATTCTAATAGTGTTTAACAAATTTGGGCTTCCCTGGTGGTGCAGTGGTTGAGAATCTGCCTGCCAATGCAGGGGACATGGGTTCGAGCCCTGGTCTGGGAAGATCCCACATGCTGCGGAGCAACTGGGCCCATGAGCTACAACTACTGAGCCTGCGCGTCTCGGAGCCTGTGCGTCTCGGAGCCTGTGCTCTGCAACAAGAGAGGCCATAATAGTGAGAGGCCCGTGCACTGCGATGAGGAGTGGCCCCCACTAGCTGCAACTAGAGAAAGCCCTTGCACAGAAATGAAGCCCCAACACAGCCAAATTTAAAAAACAAACAAACAAAGAATTTTAATGGGGGTTAATATTCATAGCATTTAAAATTGCATCTTTCCTCAAAACTCAGATGCTTACAAGCTTTTAGGAAGATCATAGGAACATTTGCTTGAATGGAAATAAAATTGTTTCAGAAAAAAACAATTTCTGGAGGCTGTGAGTTGGCCAAAAATGTACAAAATGTTGATGATTAATATTTCAGAACAAGAAAAAATTTAAGGGCTCATCTCATCCAGCTCCTCATTTTACAGATGATATTTAGACTCAAGGTCATATAAACATTGGTAGCAGTTAACAGGAGTAGAATGCAGGGTTAAATCACTGCACTCTTTCCACTGTAACACACACTGCTTCCTAGTCTTAAAACTAGATGTTGAGCTACTGAGGTATTACAGCTTAGTGCTCCTTAGGATCTAGACTATGTCCTTATTAAGTAGATTTGAATAAAGAAATTAAATTTGGGGACTTCCCTGGTGGCTAAGAATCCAGTGCAGGGGACACAGGTTCAATCCCTGGTCCAGGAAGATCGCACATGCTACGGAGCAACTAAGCCCATGTGCCACAACTACTGAGCCTGCACTCTAGAGCTTGCGAGCCAGAACTACTGAGCCCACGTGCCAGAACTACTGAAGCCTGCGCACTACAGCCCGTGTCCGCAACAAGCCACCGCAATGAGAAGCCCGCACACTGCAACGAAGAGTAGCCCCTGCTCGCCACAACAAGAGAAAGCCCATGTGCAGCAATGAAGACCTGATGCAGCCAAAAATAAATAAATAAATTTTAAAAATTTTAAAATGTTGGTGATTTGGGGGGTTTCTTTTAATAATTTGCAAGCATTTCTTTGTTGAGTATGTTTTCTTAATGATGAATGTTTGCAAGGGTTTTATGGGACTGTTGTTGATGATGTTTTTTAAAAAGAGAATTATAACCTCTTGTGAATTAAGAGAGTCCCAGGAGATCAAGGGACTTGAAAGTGAGCCTATAAAATTTGCATAATTATTAAAAACTATTTCTATAATTGGCAGATTGTCTAAAGCAAGTGTTTATTTGAACAAACATCTATAATGTTCTAGCGTTCTTTCTTACTTGCATTAGCACAGTTACTTAATTACTGGTTTCTGTACATAGGTTAAATTTGGAGTCTAAGACTTGGGTTCAAGGTCTTGAGCAAATCATTTAATCTCTTGGAACCTTGGTTTCTCCATCTGTAAGTAGGGATAACATGTCCTTTCACAGGCCTATGTTGAAATATGGATTGAATTCTGATTTCCATAGGTTGACTAGACTGGGCCAATTGGATTTCTTATCTATGTGTAATAAGAATCAACTCCTCCTCAAAAACTCTGTATTTTTCTGAGATCTTGGGAGATAATAGAAGATAATGGTTTACCAAAACTTTAGGTAATATATAGAATAGATTTTTAGGAATGCCAAGAAGGGGGATGATTGCTATAGTTGCTCTGGGTATCAGAGAGAAAGAAAAGTGGGAAAATAAGATGTTTTCTCAATCCAAGAATTCAGTGTATTCAATAGTGCATTTGGGGAGGTCAGGAAGATGGAATTATACTATGCTGATGATAACATTCTCATAATTTAATGAAACCAGGTGTTTCACTATGCACTCTCATGTAGAAGGCAGCAAAATCCACTGTGACTGCGTTAATGTGTGCCTCTTTGGATGTGTCTCTAGTTCTTAGTGGCCACTCATATTCCGGTGGCTGAAGCAGCCTAGACTTTATCATTTTGCTGGCTGGACTGAGAGACATAATGGATGAGAAAGTACTTTGTAAACTGTAAAGGGTGGCAGGAAGGAACTATTAATAATAGTTAACATCTTTGGATATATCAATAATTCATATTTTTGCTTTCTCAGATGTACAATATACAAAATTATTAGCACAAATAATAATAACAATGAATGCTATTTCTTGAATACCTACTCTGTGCCAAGTATTACACTAGGCACTGGTCATAAACTTTCTCTAATCCTTACAATAATCCTAAAAGAAAAGGTATAATTATTCTCATTTTACATATGAAGAAACTAAGATTCAGAGAGGTTAAGAACTTATGCAAGGTCATACAGCTAGCAAATGGCACAGTCAGGATTCTAGCCAAGGGTCTATCTAGTTCTAAAGCCTTGCCCACTGCCTTCAGGACAATTATAGATTGCCAAACACTAGATTGTCTTTAGTGACTTACAATTAACAAAAAAGATTAAGTACACTTACAGTAAAGCAAAATGTTACACTGAACAGTTAAAATAAAAAGTCTTTAAAACTTCCCATGTGACTAACAACTTTATAAAAATTCAGACTATCACATGAATCAGAGAGTGAACAGTATGACTACACAAACACACAAATGAGTACATGTAACAGTGTGAAATCTGAATAAGGTCAGTGGATTATATCAATATCAATTTCCAGTTTATGACATTATATTATACTTTTGCAAGATGTTACCACTGGAGTGAACTGAATGAAGGGTACATAGGATCTTGCTGCTTTATTTCTTACAGCTGCATGTGAATTTACAATTATATCAAAATAAAAATTTAATTATAAAAAAAGATAATTGTCATGGTTTACTTACAGCGAAGTTACTCTGAGCTGCATAGTGCAAGGGTGTTGCTCCTTGGCTGTCAGATGGGATGGTTCCAGACTTATTTCTTTCTAAAAGAAGATGGACAATCTGTGCGTGGCCTGAAAGCAGACACAAGGTAGTTATCACATAAAAGGACTGATTCATTTATAATCTATTTAAAGGGAAGGGGTAAGAAAAATCATTAGCACATAAACCAGCATTCACAATGCCCAGTGCAGCCTCTTCTAACTTCTCACAAAAATATATGATTATGTAGCACAAAGGCAAAAACTTACAACACTAAAAACTTAATGCTTCAACCAGGAAGGAAATGACTAATTATAATAGCCAGATTGAGAAAAAACTGTATTAGGTATCAGTTCACTGCATCCCCTTGATTCACCTTATAAAACTGCCTATAAAAACAGAAGAAGGCACGTTAGAAGCCAGCCCCTCTCAGCCATCAGTGTCCCTAGGCTCCACGTTCCATTGCACCATCAGTCAGAACTGCACGGTTGTTCTCTTCTGCTATTCAGGAGGACAACCTATAATACAAACTCTTGTGACCTCTGAGGCCTTCTATCCATCCCTTCTAACCTCCCTCTCCCAATTTTTTAACATCTAGGCAGTGATTTCAAATCCCAGAAAACAAGTGGGCAAGAATGATGAGGTGGTAGTGGAGAAACATGCTCTGCAGTACACTTTGGAGGATGTGGATGTGGTCTCCACAAGTGAAGAACTGTAGAAAGGATCAAAGAATAAATAAGCCTGGTAATAGTATATTTAGGAAACCTGAATTTCATACATGCCATTGCCTCAGTGTATAGGGAATGAGACAATGAAGAAGATGCCACATTAGCAGAGCAAGAATACACTGCCAGGCAGAAAAAAAGGAATTTGAGTGGGAGTTGTGCTCGTCTACCTGCTCTCCAGCTATGGTTTGAGATGGAGTTCTCCATAACATGAATGGGCAAAAACAGGATCAAAGGCAATCTATGCATATAGTCAATCTAAATATCTCTCATTTGAAAGATAAAGAGAAAAATTCAGAAAAGCCTATATGAAAACATACTCTAGGACAGGGAGAAAGGAACACCATCAGAAAGAAGAAGAGCATACCTCAGACAATGATCTAGAGAAGGATCCAGAGGAAAATTTCAGGCAACTGTTTGGCATCCTTGACTTTTGCAAAGAGATGGCCTCTATGAAATGAAACAGAATATCCTAAGAAGAAAATAATCTAAAATGAAAAGGTAATGGAAGGAGATAAAAAGGAAAAAAGCTGAGATAAAAAGAAATATGGATGAGAGAAGGAAATCAAAATATAACCTAAAATACAATCTATAAGAGGCAGAAAGAAAGCTGAACTTGTGAAACACAAGTCAATTTAGTGCTGTGGTGACAAATTTGCAAAGTCCTCCTAGAATGCAGAGGAAAAGGGATGAAACTGCACCTTGAAATGAAGTCTAAATAATAATTATAAATCTGACTATAAAACTGAATGCAATCATTTAAAAAAGAGATAATGTGTAATTTAAAAACTAAGTCCAGGGTTTCCCTGGTGGCGCAGTGGTTGGGAGTCCGCCTGCCGATGCAGGGGATGCGGGTTCGTGCCCCGGTCTGGGAAGATCCCACATGCCGCAGAGCGGCTGGGCCCGTGAGCCATGGCCGCTGAGCCTGCGCGTCCGGAGCCTGTGCTCCGCAACGGGAGAGGCCACAACAGTGAGAGGCCCGTGTACCGCAAAAAAAAAAAAAAAAAAAAAAAAAACAAACAAAAAAACCTAAGTCCAGGGCTTCCCTGGTGGTGCAGTGGTTGAGAGTCCGCCTGCTGATGCGGGGGACGCGGGTTCGTGCCCCAGTCCGGGAGGATCCCACATGCCGTGGAGCGGCTGGGCCCGTGAGCCATGGCCGCTGAGCCTGCGCGTCCGGAGCCTGTGCTCCGCAACGGGAGAGGCCGCAGCAGTGAGGCGCCCGCGTACCACACACACACAAAAAAAATTAAAAAAAAAAACCAAAACCTAAGTCCATCATAATAATGGTTTATTATAATTATTAATATTAATTAATAATTACTATCAGATTATATTTATAAATACCCAAAGAATGATAAGTGAAAGTGTGCTAAATTCCTCATTTTAAATAGACGGGAATCAAGAGACACAGTTTTGCTCTGGACTCTGACTTAGGCTTAAAAATTTTAAAGTAACTACTAGTAGAACCTAAAAATCTTCCCAAAACATTAGGCAATCCAAAACCAAACAACAACAAATGTAATCCACACACCACAAGGCAGAAAACAAAGGAATCGGGAAAAAAACCAAAACAATAATAATACTCAACGAGCAGAATAACAGAAAAAAGATCAAATTATACAATTTATAACAATAACTATCAGTGGGTAAAACTCCTTCACTAAAAGAGAAAGACTCTCAGATTGCCAAAAATCAGACACATACACATATATACTCTCTCATCTAAAAAAGTGATCCCCAAAAGGTTAAGTCAAAGGCATATCAGGAAATATGATGAAAAGGAAATCAAACATCATAAAATTACACACATAAAATTAAAGCCCTTCTCCAAAAAAGCAAAGGCATTGAATGTGATGATTATTTTATATTTACATTTGTCAACAAATGTGCATTACTTTTATAATAAAAATGAAAAGACATGATGTTGAAATTAATATATAACAGAGAATACATTTTATATTGCTAAAATTTAAGCATACAACAGAGGGATTTAGGTATAAAGTGCCACATATCAATTAAAAACTAAAACAATTAAATAGGAGGTGGGAGCTGACGGGGAGAGAAGCCATGGAAAATTTCCTATACTCATGCAGTTTCTCCTACTGTTGATCCTTGGTTTCACATTCAACTCACCTAGTAAAGCTGCCCAGTGAAGAGGCGTTCGAAATAAGTTATCGTAAGATGTTATATTGCAGCTTTCGTATGAGGTCAAGACATCAACCACTGTCAAGTTCCCATCAGCAACTGCAAAGTGAAGAGGTGTTCGACCCTCATAGTCTTGCCAGTTCAGTAAAGACTCTGTTGGAGCAGCATCCTATTTTTAAGGAACCAGAGACCTCAGACATACATGGAATCCTTACTAAATCACATTTGACATAGTATTAACTGAGCTATTTTTGAAACCTACATATTCTCTCTCAGCAGAAGTGATAAATTCAGAAAAAAGTATACAGTCTAAATCTTTAAAAATTAATTTTCATATTTAACTATAAAAAGTACAGAAAAGATACAATAAACAACATGTACCATCTATCAATAGGTTAAATAGGGATCAACATTTTGCCTAATGTGCTTTTTTTATCTCTTACAGATTCAGCTAAAGGCATATGTTTTGTATTTTTGTTTCATATATATATACTCCATAAACAATAGTTAAATTTTGTATGTGTGTTTTCAATATTTATACTTATATATTATACCATACATATCCCTGAATTTTTTCTTTCAAAATTATATTTTTGAATTTTTAATTTCAACACAATACATTTGGGTATCTATGATGATACTAGTCCATTTGTTAAACCACAATTTAGTTAACCATTCTCCTACTGAGGGATATTTAGGTTATTTACATTTTTTTCCCACTATTAACAATAATGCTGCAATGAACACACTTCCTTTACATGTCCCTTTGTAGCACATGTGATTTTTCTCTAGCCCAGACACCTAGATAGGAAATTGCTGGGTTGAAGGATATTTGTATCTTCAGCTAGTATTGTCAAACTGCTCTCTAAATGGCTGTACTAATTAACACATCCATGACGATGTGTAAAAGCTTTTATTTCCCCACATGCTGGTACATATTAACCACTTAGTATTATCAAACTTACAACATTTTTCCCCTTATAGGTATGAAAAGTATTTCACTGATGTTTTAATTTGTATTTCTTTTATGAATGAGGTGCAGTTTTTTTTTAATCATATGTTTATTGGATATTCAGTTTAAATTGACAGTTCACAACATTTATTCATTTTTCTACTGGATCTTTGTAGCAGATATGATGCATTGCTTAGGTCCCCCTTCAAGACTAAAGGACCGACTTCCCCAGCTGCTGCAAGTGCTGCCAGCAAATGACTTTCTACTGTCATCCTTTTGGAATTGCTTCAGCTAAAGAGAGTTACCTCACCCACGGTCAGGTCCCTTCTCAGATTAGGTCACATCCAAAGCCAAGCTCTCTTGTCCAATTTTTTTTTTTTTTTTTTTTTTTTTTGCGGTATGCGGGCCTCTCACTGTTGTGGCCTCTCCCGTTGCGGAGCACAGGCTCCGGACGCACAGGCTCAGCGGCCATGGCTCACGGGCTTAGTTGCTCCGCGGCATGTGGGATCTTCCCGGACCAGGGCACGAACCCGTGTCTCCTGCATCGGCAGGCGGATTCTCAACCACTGCGCCACCAGGGAAGCCCTCTTGTCCAATTTTAAGAACTCTCTGAAGGGCCATCCCAGATTTAGAGCTGTATATACAGTCAGACTATTTTACAAAAAAGAGTATTAAAGGTATTATAAACACTTCAAAAAAAGAAGTAGAATATTACCACAATGGTATTCTAGGCCCTCGAGTCTCCCAAGGAGTTAGACGCATTTATAAGGGAGAAAAAGAAAGCGAAATCTGTAAGGAAATAAGATATTATGAGTGAGAATCATCCTCCAAAGACTTCAGATCTTGGAATTAACACATAAAGAATATAAATAACTATCTATAAAACATGTAAGAAAATAAAAAATGAAATAAAATGTGAGCAAGGAACAAAAATTCTCAAAATGATCAGGCAGATCTGAAAAAGCACCAAGTAAATCTTTTAGAAGTGAAAATATAATCGCTAAGATTGAAGACTAAATGAATAGGGTAAACAAGAGATTGGATGTAGCTGAAGATAGACCTGGCAAACTGGAAGGCAGATCTGATGTAATTAGAGAGACAAGATGATAGAAATGTAAAAGAGAAGTTAAGAGACATAGAAAGTAAAATGGAAAGGTCTAAAATATGTATTACTGGAGACCCCATAGGTAGGAGTAGGGAGAATAAAAGAGATGCAATATTTAAAGAGATAATGGTTATATATTTTCCAGAAATGAGATACAACAATCAGAATGTATACCAAACAGGAAAAAAAAAAGGCACACCTAGACAAACCGTAGTAAAACTGTAGTATGCCATATAGAAAAAATTTAAAAAGCAACCTGAGAGAAAAGATATCTATAAAGGGATGACATAGACCAATAACAGGCTCTTCAAGAGGAATTAATGAAAGGCAGAAAGCAGCAAAATGACAGTCTGAAAGAGTTGAGAAAAGTAACTACTTAGAACTGTGTATACAGGAAAACTATATATTCAAGAGCAAGGTAGACATGTAGACATTCTTAACAAATAAAATCAGGGAGGGCTTCCCTGGTGGTGCAGTGGTTAAGAATCCATATGCCAATGCAGGGGATACAGGTTCAATCCCTGGCCTGGGAAGATCCTATGTGCCACGGAGCAACAAAGCCCATACACAACTACCGAGCCTGAGCTCTAGAGCCCAAGTGCCACAACTACTGAAGCCTGTGTGCCTAGAGCCTGTGCTCCACAACAAAAGAAGCCCACACACTGCAATGAAGAGTAGCCCCTACTCACCACAACTAGAGAAAGCCCGTGCACAGCAACAAAGACCCAACACAGCCAAATAAAAAAACAAAAAACAAACAAATAAATAAATTTATTTTTAAAAAATCAGGGAGTTTACCACCATAGATCTACACCAAAGGAAGTTCTAAGAATTATATTTCAGGAAGTAAGATAATAATAACTCTAGAAGGAAAATTTGAGACTCAAGAAGAAATGCAGAGCAAAGAAATTAGTTAACACACAAGTAGAAATAAATTTTCATTGTACAAATAAAACAATAATATCTTTTAAAGTCTAATTTGTGTGTTATAAGCAAATAGGACTAAATATTAGACTACCATAGCCTGTAAGTTGGAATTTGGGAAGGAGTGATTAGAAAACCTCAAAGAATATACTTCTAAATATTCAAAATTAATAAGAAAGTATAGCAAGTTGGTTAAATATATAATTAATGGCCCAAACTATCAATTGCATTTCTATACACCTGCAACAACCAGTTAAATACATACCCTAAATACCCTAGATATGCTTTTAAAAAAGGTTCAGAGCAGCACTGTTGTAAATAGCAAAAAACTGGAAACAGTTCCAAATGTCAGTCAATAACAGACTGAATAATGTGTGTCATTTAATCTTCATAAAATGAAATACTATACAGCCATAAAAAGTAATATATTACAGCTACACACAGCAACATAGATAAAATCACCAGCTTAACACTGAGCAAGAGAAAAGTATGTTGCGGAAGAATTCATACAGTATGATTCTATGAATATAAAATTCAAAAGTGTTAAAAACTAAACAATATATTTTTTAGGGATACAAACACGTGTCAAAACTATAATGAAAACCAGTGGAATGATAAGCACAAAACTGAGGATAGTGGCTGACTCTGAGAAAGGAGAGAAAAGAACGGTACTGGGAGGTATCCAGGGAACTTCAATGGTAATGTACTTGGCTCCTCAACTCAGTGATGAGTACATGAGTATTTGTTGTTTCCTTATATATCTTAAATGTATTATAGAAATATTCACTTACATCTATTTACTATTTAATAAGAACAAGTATAAAACAAAGACAGGGATGATAAATATAAACTCAGAAAAGCAGTTGATGGGGGACAGGAGTGAGCATGGCACAGGGAGAGAGAATGTATTTGGAAACTGGCACACAGGAAAGTTCTGTGTGGTCTTAAATAACAGTATTAAAATGTTTTATTTCTTGGTGATGAGCTCACATGTTTGTTATACTCTTTAGCTTCATAATTTGGTTGTGTGTTATATAAATGCTTGTGCATATATTGGATATTTCATTATGTGTGTATATATATAGTGTGTGTGTGTGTGTGTGTATATATATCTATGTGTATATATACATTTGGAAAGGCCATCCATTATACCCACCAGAATGCATCGCACTGTATGAACAGCACTCGGATCTTTGTGGTTGGCTGCCCAGTGAAGTGGGATCTTGCCTTCGACATCAGGAATTCCAATGTTGGAATCATGCTTGATGAGCAGCTTCACATGCTCAGGGTTATTGTAGTAGGCACTCCAATGCAGAGCTGTTTGCTGCAAAATTGAGAGATTCTCAAAATAACAATAACTACAGTAACAGCGAAAACACAACAAACTCTTCCCAAACTTTCAGTGTGTGACAGGCACTGTCGTAAGAGTTTTATATATTTTATCTCATGTAGTCTGTATCACGACAACTCTGGGAAATGAGTACTCTTGAATTTGTATGTGACTGAGGAGGAAAGTTAAGTATGAAGAGGATAAGTAATCTGCTCAAGGGTGTGAAGGTAGCAAGTGACCAAATAGAGATTTTAAACCCAGGCAGTCTGACTCCAGAATCTGACATCTTAACCATGGCAGGGATTTAGGTCATCAAGTACTAATAACTGATAATACTGAGAAAGAAAAACGCAGCAAAATATTTTATGAATAACGATCAACAAAGCAAGTGATAATCTTGATATTGTACTAAGCACCTTAAGAATTTGATAGAAGGTTTTATATTATATCTATCAGAAAAGATCCATGCATAGGAAATCATGGATCTAGAATCCATTTTTTATATCAAAGGATAAATTTAAATATAATTTTACAGGATAAATTGTTAAAATATATTTTGAAAATACAGCAACACTTGCTTTATTTTTAGATAAAGTTAAAAATGAACATGCTGAATTTGCCAATGTTGCTTTAAAAATCTCTTCTGCCATTCTCATCAACATACTGGTTTCCGTATTAGGAGAACTTTTTTTTTTTTTTTGTGGTACGCGGGCCTCTCACTGTTGTGGCCTCTCCCATTGCGGAGCACAGGCTCCGGATGCACAGGCTCAGTGGCCATGGCTCACGGGCCCAGCTGCTCCGCGGCATGTGGGATCCTCCCGGACCGGGACACGAACCCGTGTCCCCTGCATCAGCAGGCGGACTCTCAACCACTGCGCCACCAGGGAAGCCCTAGGAGAACTATTAATGAAACCACAGAGAAACTGTTTAGATATACTTTATGCCTTGAGAGTAGCATTGTCATGAATCCAATCTAGAATGAGATCATTTAACAGCAGGAACCAAGCTCATTTGTCACATTAAAAACTTTAAATGTTGGAATATGTGGTATTCATTCAAAGTGAACCTACAGGCGTCTAACATGTAGAGTTATTAACTCATTACTTTTTGTTCAGTGATAACTGCAGAACAAAAATGTCACAAATATCAAAGCAGTTAATCGCCTAAAACCACATTTTCAGTAAACAACATGTACAGTTTCTGTAGTTCTTTTCTTTTCCTATATTTGTTCTTTTTTAAAAAATTAATTAATTAATTTTTGGTTGCATTGGTTCTTCATTGCTGTGCGCGGGCTTTCTCTAGTTGCGGCGAGCCGGGGCTACTCTTCGTTGTGGTGAGCAGGCTTCTCATTGTGGAGCACAGGCTTTAGACACGTGGGCTTCAGTAGTTGCAGCATGCGGGCTCAGTAGTTGTGGCACACGGGCTTAGCTGCTCCGTGGCATGTGGGATCTTCCCAGGACCAGGGATTGAACCCGTGTCCCCTGCATTGGCAGGCGGATTCTTAACCACTGCACCACCAAGGAAGTCCCTGTTCTGAATATATTTACTGAAATATATTATGCTGTTGAACCTAACAGTAAGAAGTTTGGGGTTGCATTTTTTTACATCTTTGTATTTTATTTTTCTAGTAATTCTTTTTTTTTTTTTGACTGTGGTAAAATGTACATAACATAAAATTTACCATTTTAACTGTTTCTAAGTGTAGTGTTCAGTGGTATTAAGTACATTCACATTGTGTAACTATTAGTACTATTTATCTCCAGAATTTTTTCATCTTCCCAAACTGAAACTCCATACCCATTTAACAATAACTCCCAATTCTCACCTCCTCCCCGTCACCTGGCAACCACCATTCTACTTTCTGTCTCTATGAATTTGACTCCTCTAGGTACCTCGTAAGTGGAATCTTACAATACTTGTCTTTTTGTGTGTGACTTGTCACTTAGCATAATGTCCTCAGAGTTCATCGACATTGTAGCATGTGTCAGAATTCCATTCCTCTTTAAGGCTGAATAATATTCCACTGTATGTATATACTGCATTTTTTAAAATCCAGCTGTCCATCAAAAGACATTTGGGAGTTTTGTGAGTTAACATCTTTGGGCTATTTTGAGTAACGCTGCTATGAACATGGATGTACAAATATCTGTTTGCATTCCTGATTTCAATTCTTTTGGGTATATAACCAGAAGTAGGTTTACTGGCTCATATAGCAGTTCTATGTTTAATTTTTTGAGGAACTGCCATATTGTTTTCCACAGCGGCTGTATCATTTTACATTCCCACCAACAATGCACAAGGGTTCAAATCTCTCTACATCCCCACCAACACTTGTTATTTTTGTTTTTTTGTGATAATAGCTATCCTAAAGGATGTGAAGTGCTATCTCACTGTTGTTTTTGATTTGTGTTTCTTTCGTGATTAATTATATTAAGCATCTTTTCATGTGCTTATTGGCCATTTGTATATCTTCTTTGGAGAAATGTCTATTCAAATCCTTTGCCAGTTTTTTAATTGAGTTGTTTGGTTTTTTGTTGTTCATTTTTAATGTATTTTATAATATGATTGGTCTGTGACAGATTAGAAATTAAAAAAAAAAACGATCCTTCACCTCAGATAGTTTGAGACTCATTGCTCTATGCTTTTGTCCTTCTTTCTTCTCTGTGGCTGCCTGGACTATGCAGATCCATTTTCCATCTCTCTGACTGCATAACCTCCCATCCCTGTTCAATAACAGAAGAACATACAGGGACTGGAAGACAGCGGGAAGTTCATAGAATATACAGGAGAAGACATGAAGCCCAAAGACAGTTGTAGCTTCTCAAGTGATTAATGGGTCTTGTGCTTTTTTCAGTGAAATATTTATTTATTTATTTATTTAGCCACACCACGTGGCTTGAGGAATCCTAGTTCCCTGACCAGGGATTGAACCCAGGCCCTCAGCAGTGAAAAGACAGAGTCCCAGCCACTGGACCACCAGGGAATTCTCAGTGAAATATTAGCACTATAAATGCTGTGAGTTAGGAATAATATTAATTTACAAGTTGTAAAATAAAGTTAAAAGTTGATTTCAGCACTCTGGGTTATGTGAATGACTACTAAACAAAATCTAAAAATCACATAAAGAACACGATGGGAATGAAAAGATTATTGAATATAAACCCAGTGAATGACTTATAAGAGTTTTAATTACATGAGAGTGCTGGAGTTAGCAAGACTCTATGACTAAGCGCCTGATGAAAAGGAAGAGGATGATTGCATTTGTCTAACTAAAGACCACATTTTTTTCCTGTAAGGAATGATCAGAGTGTTGATCAAAACAATGACCAATGAGTACACTATGTTAAAACTCAAGAGCAGGGAAGATAATGGATCCTAGTAAGAGTGCCAGAGCAGATGTTAGAATCAAAATGAACTAATAATAATAATTTTAAGCTAATATTTATTGACAGAATACTATGTACTGGGCATTGTGCTAAACATTTCATATATATAATCTCATTTTATCTTCAACAACCCTTCATCCCCTTTTTGCATATGAGAAAATTGAGGAATAGAGGAGTTAAGTAATTCGATGGCCATAGAACAAGTGGTGGCTTCTACACTGAAATCCAAGAAGAATGATGCCAAAGCCCAGCCCATTAAAGCACTATGCACTTAGAACATTACCCAGGGCATTTGGCCACCACAAATCTAACTACCTTTAGCAACTATCATGACTAGCAGTCAAATACTGAGTTGGAGTTAGAAAGGCCTGGTTTGAATTCCAGTCCTGCCAATTGGATCTTGGGCAGAATTTTAATCTTCTTGAGCTTCAGTTTCCCCATATGTAAAAAGATGATACTACCCACCACACCTGGTTGCTGGGAGGATAAAATGACAGAATTTAAGTGAAATACTTTACTGGGGTGTGTGGAGACTTGAAATTGTTCTACCATGCATGAGTGGTAATTTAGGCCTTCTTCCTTGAGATTTCACATCATAAAATGAAGCATTTGCTTTCTGCTCTATTTGTCTTCGATTTTGACAGTCCATTACCTTGTTTTTATCCTGTGTATCCACTTCTCCTGGTGCCATAAACTTCAGCAGAAGTGCCAAACACTTAGGGCTCTTGTGCCGGGTGGTCAAGTGTAAAGGAGTCATTTCTTCTAGATCCTTCTGCATCCAGTTTGCTCTGCGTGTAAGTAAGAGTTTCATGAAACGATAATTTCCCTAAATAAGAAATAAGAGACAGTAAGAAGAAATTTAGTTTGGAGCCAAAAATGTTTTAAAATTTTAAAATGTTTTAAGCATTTTAATTATTCTGCTAGAATAATAACATTCAGATAAATTAATAAAAGGAAAATACTTATAATTCTACTACTCTAGCAATTGTTTTATTTTTTCCTGTTTCTTTCCAACTGTTTTCTATATGCATTTAGTCTACTCAGTGGCTGGTCAATATTTCATTGTGTTTAAGGCAAGACATTTTATGTAATCATTCTATTATTGCTTATAGTATTTTTTAATAGAAAATGCTACAATGTACATGATTTTTCACATTTTTTTTTCCATAGAATAAATTATCAGGAACCAAATAACTGGGTCAAAGGAGTTTGTGCATTTTATGGCTTTTGGTGTATTTTCCAAATTGCTATCTAGTAGCAACAATGTGTGAATGTATTAGTTTCAGCACAATCTGACCAGCACAGCACATGTTATTTATATTCAAAGTATAATAACTTTGTGAAATAAGTAGAGATTTAAAACCCCAATTTACAGGCGAGGGAATTGAGATTCAAAGGGGTTAAATATTTTGTTCACAGTCACTTGGTTAATAAGGAAAAGGTGGTTAGCTTTCTTGAAGGGAGCTATTTACAGGTACAACTAAGGTAGAAACAGCTTCCTCAAAGTTCAGGTCCCAGACTCATCTGGTCACACAAACACCAACCCAGAAATCACTGTAGGCCACCCACTTGCAGGCAGTGCTCTCCACACCAGTTAAACCCTCCAATCTGGAAGAACCAACCCATCTGGAGAAAGAAGTTTAGCTATAAGGGCTAGAGTAATACACTGGTGGGGACTCAGGTAGACCATTTTATAGTATGTCTGTGTGAGCTTTGAAGTCCTTGAAAAATATTCAATAGTTCTTTTAAGCTCTTTCCTGAGATCTAGTTCCATATTTCCAATTCTGATTGGAGTCTTCAATATGCTTGGTATCACAGATATTTCAAAGTCAACATGAACAAACTGCATTGCATGATCAAGTTCTCTGCCTACTTCATGTGTATTTTCTCCTTCCCTATTCAAAGCACAGTGGCAGGCAGGGCTACCTGTCTTTTTCATCTTTTGAGACCCTCTACATCCTTAACATTGTTGGAAATGTGACCTTTAAGTATTATACTTACTATGCATTAATGTTCTACTATCAGGAGCTATCGGTGTTAGCAAGGAAGACATTTATTGATTGAGCAGGTTCCCCACTGTGATGAATGTGAGGCTCTAAGTAAGGCAAAGGGAACTAGCTAGAGCAACAGTGAGGTGCAGAAGGAAGAAAGAGACTTGCCTGCTTGCCTACAGGGGCAAAGACAGGATTCAACTCAGCTCCAGGGCTGGGGCAGAGACAAGGGAGAACAAGGCTAGGAAAAGGGTCATAAGGCTGTCTATACTAGATGGGCAAACTTGGAATGGACTGAAAAACAAATGAATGCAGCTCATTTATTTCCTTTCAGAGAGGCTTTCCTTGACCACCCTAAGCAGAACTTATTTTGTTCTTGTTTATTGCAGTACCCTTTCATCTCCTTCAAAGTACTTTCCCCAGTTTGTAGTTACATATGTTTTTATTTCCTTTCACTGAGATTTCCCTCATAAGCAGTAAGCATCATGAAGGCAGAGACTATGTTTTGTTGACCACTGTGCTCGGCATGGTTCCTGGCACATAACAGGTGCTTAATAAATATTACCTGAAGGACTGAGTGAATAAGAGGAAATGAAATATCTTCTAGAGGTTTTTGTTTTTATTTAAAAATTCTTATTTACAGTTGCTAAATTAGATCATAACAGTTAAGAATATTAACTCTCAAATATCTGGAATTTGGTTACTATTACTTTTTAACGTTTTATTTATCTGAGCTTCATTCACAGTGGACATCATTTATCTGGATTTTCTGATTTCACCCAACGCCAGTTTTTGAGAAGGTGCTAAAATTTCCTCAAGAGGGCACTCTGCTCTAAATCTCTTGCCATCTTTTCTTTCGAAAAAAGAGAAAAATGCACAGGAAACACAAACATATGTGGTACTTCATATCAAAAAAATAAGGTTTGACCTTTCTGAGCATAACATTTCAAATATTACAGAATAATTCATCATGACCTTTTAAAGATACTCAATCAGACAATCATTGTGATTTTGAAATTTAGAGGAAATGGGAAGGAGAAGGAGGAAACTAGAATATGTTAGGGGGTGGCTACTGAGTTACAGACATAGTACTTGGTATATTTACATTTCACATTATTCTGGGGATTCTACCTAAACAAAACATCATACACCTCAGTAATAATCACTCATTCATTCAACAAACATCCATTGAACCTTGTTACAAAGCAGGCAGGAGTAAACTGTTTGTACTTTACTTATTACAAAGCTCTTTGACATAGATTTCATCTTTGCTCCTCACAGAAGTATCATGGAAAATTTTTACATATCAATTAAAGTATCTTCCTGTGACTCTAACTTCCTCATCTGTAAAACAGGAATAATAATAGTACCTGAGATTATCATGCATATGAAATGATAAAGGTAGTATGTGTACTTAAAACAGTACACAAAGCAAATGTTCAGTAATATTTGCTAACTTTATTATGGACAATTTTCCAATGTGGAGGAGGCAATAAAACATAAATGGTCAAGTGGAACCAAGAATGGCCCATGACAGAGGGCATGTAGATAGAAAGATCTGACTGAACATGATATACATAGTTCAGCTACTGATTAAGGAGAGAACCAAGGTTAAAGTAAAAATAGTTGGAATGTTATAAATAATGGCTTTTCTGATTTTTTTTTACATTGAGAAAGATGTCTACACTCTACCTACGGATAAAGGTGATATAGTACCAACAAGAACATACCCAATAGGAATTTACCTGGTACCCTGGGGAGGGGTCAGTTATATGATCAGGCCAGCTTCTTCTATTCCAAAGGACAGAGACATATCAGATATTACCGACAAATGCTGGGACTAGAAACAATATAATCCATTTGGACCAAGGTCAACCTCCTTGGTCTCATGAACAAGCATTTCTTAAATGCCCAGTGTATGCAAACTCAATTCTGAGACTGAACAGAGGGGACAGACAACCTCTGAGCTAAAATCAGGAGAGTATTGGTAATATCAGTGGAAAAGAGGAACACACTAGTTTGAAGCAGCAAGCTATTTTGATAACCCCCTGAAGACTGTATGACCCTGGGGCCACATGTTATAGGCTACTTTGTTTCCCGTAAAGCCTCCTCAATACAAAAGCAAACAAACAAAATGTCTAAACACTTCCTCACTATTGCTTGAAATTAGGACTTCTTAAGTTTTCAGGTTTATTATAACACAAATACTTTGGGGATGATTTGGAAGTTAACAATTTAGTATTATATCTTAGGGCCACACAGAACATGATCCTGAGGTGAAGACTGTTTTGGAATTTGCTTTTATAATTTCTGATTGGGTAGGAAATAGTATAAGAGCAAAAGAGATAATAGATCAAAAGACTGTATATTCTTAAGAAAATTCCAGTGGTAAGTGAGCAGAAATGAGAGCTAAAGATACAAAAAAGTCCTGATTTCATCACTAAAAGGACATTAACTCTGATACGATGAGGTCTATTACGCTACTGAAATGTGAAAATATTTCCTAATGTCTCTGAAACATTGAATAAGATGTCGTTTCTCAGTTTCTGTTTTTTTGTTGTTGCCGTTGTTGTTAGGTACTAATAATCCTCATCTTAATCTTCCTGTAATTATTAACACCATGAGCTTCTTTTGTCTGTAATGTAAGTGATTACGACATTTGGATGTTCCCCAAATACATGAAAAGGAGTATAATATCTGAAAGGGTAAAAGAATGAAAAAGCTCTCTGACCTGGAGAACAGCTCTTGAAATGAATCTGGGAACAAATCAACTCAAAATGCCACTTAAGCTCATATTTTTGTCCGTCCAATTTGCTAAGAGGAACTCCTTTTTTTAGGAAAAGTAATTTAATCTTAATAACAATGATATGGAAGTTTTGAGTGAAATACTTGGATATTTTGTTTTAGATTTTTCATTTTTAAGAAGTAAAACGAAACATATATGGTTAATACTCCCTTTGTGTCCTTCCCCAATTCTATTACCTTTTCTCTCTTTGGAGAACTTGGTGGTTTTCATTCCAGTGAATGTTTTGATACATTTTATTTCTTACAAATACATGTATTCATAAACTACATAGCATTATTTTGCATGTTTTCAACCTTTATATAAGTAGCCCTACATGAATCACTTGCCACCTTTAACTCAAAGCAATATTTTTGAGATGTATCCAAATTGCTTTGGTTCATACATTTTCACTGAAGAAAGCTTTCTGTCATATGAAAATAATGTTATATTTATTTATTCTCTAAGGGAATATTTAGCATGTTTCTCATTTTTCACTATTACAAACAATACTGCAATGAATTTTCTCGTACATAGCTCCTGGTACATGTGCCAGGATTTCTGAAGCTGCTGGGCTGAAATTGTTCTCTCAAGTAGTTACTCCAATTTACACTCCCACCAGTAATGTTTGAGAATGCTTGTTTCGCCACATCCTCTCCACACTTGGTTTTGTCAGACTTGCTAACTTTTGCCAATATGATGGGTATACAATTGTATTTTACCATGGATTTACTTTTCATTTCCCTTCTTAAAGTGGAACGTCTTTGTTAGCTATTTGTTTCTTCTTCTGTGAAGAGCTTTTTTGCATTGTTTACTCATTTTGCAACTGAGTTATTTGTCTTTTTCTTACTGATCTATAGAAGTTATTTACATATTCTGGATACGAATTCTTGGCTTGTTTTGCAAATATCTTCTCTCTTTGTGTGGCTTTTCTTTTTGCTTTGTTTATGTTCTTCCGCTAGGAATGAATTCATGATCTGAATGATGGTACTGGTAGCTTTCTTAGCATTAGATTTCTTCATATATTTTGTTTGCGGACTCATTTTAAAGAGAAGATTGTTTGCTGTTATGTTTTTGTTTTGTTTTGTCTTGTTTTTTTCTCTTTGCTCACCCTTATAGCTGCTAACATCCAGCTCCTGGTCCATTATAAGAATCTGTACTTATAATGATGTTTCGCAGCCCCATGTCTAGTGATACTAGGGGTATCACAGTTACTGCCACTGAGCCAGTGGGTAGCTTCCTGGTCCTGAGGCTTGATCTTTGTCCTGCTCCTGCCACTTCTCTAAAACAGCTTCCTCTAAAGCTATAGCCTCATATCAAGGCAAAGAATACTCCCAAATTCTAAGTATTTTCTTGGCTTTAGTGTGAATATAGGGCTGCCTGTAGCAGTCATTTTCCCCACTGGGACACTGAAGAGACTAGATATTTTCTCAAAACCTACATGTTTCCTGATGAATCTCTTTGCATTTTTGTTCTCTCTGTGTCCTCAGCACTTAATTTACTCTCACGGTAGCTGGGGAGAAAACAATTGTCCACCAAACGTTCATTTATTTTTTTGTTCCTTTATAGGTTTGTGTATAATTTTGTCCTGGAAATATTATAAGTATAATAGCACAAATAAATGTAAGGCAGGCATTCTGCCATACTTTATTCTAAATCCTATATACCAAAAGATACATGATTTACAAACTGAAATGGAAATAATAGAAACATTATCTGTTACTATAAAGTCTAATGATATCTATGTAATTATATATTTATAAACTCTCAAGGCATTTACCATGTTAATTTTTAAAAAGAATCACTATCCCTAGGAAGTATATAGGTCACAAATATCAATAACCTCTTTATCTCAATCTTTCCTGTAATGGTTGCAGACACAAATGAGTCTTAGAAATACCACAGTAGTGTTGGGAGAGGCAATCTCCCGTGGGCCCTAAGTGTCCCTGCATGTTCTTACTAAGTATGCCAAGAATGCAAAGCCTTGACTCCTCTACTTGGGCCATTTCTCAGAGTTAGGTTTGTATCAAGCAGTCTTAAGGGACATTAATGTCTCCCAGGACATTAGATAAAGAGTAAGTAGTAAAGTCTGGAGCTACCCCAAATTCAGCATTCCTTAGATGCCATGTGAACCCAGTGTGTGCTCAGTGTCCATCTGGGGCCTCTGCATTGCCTCCTGGTTCTTGGGGGTAAGGGATGCAAAAATGCAAGTGCTTATGCTTTTGCCATCAGTAATGAAGCATATTTTGTCTCTGATGGTAGTCTTATGTCTTCTGCCAGTACTCAGAACCAATTTATTACCTTGTAATAAGTTGGCACAAAGAAAAAAGTAGGGTAAATTAAATCCAAGACCTGATGGTAGAGGAAATGAGGAGGGGATACTGACGGAGACATAGTTTTCTTGAAGAGTAAGGACCAGGGCCCTGCAGGTCAGGTTCAGGGATGAGAAGATTCCATGTGATCATACCCAAGCGATGGGCAAGGTTGGGGAGATGAGGGAACCCACTGTCCTGTTAATGACTCAATGATGAGGAGCAGGATTAAAACAAGTCATCCAAATGATGCCTTGGTCTTGGCTCACCTTCCCCTGGGCAAACAGAGGAAGGGATGAAAGCATGACAATGGGGCAGCAAGCTGAAAGGCAATGTAGCTGTGGCTGCCGAGTCAAGGAATCTCCAAAGTGGAAATCAATGGAGAAAGCAATGAGACCCTGCTACTTGATACAGAATTTTGGGTGGACTGAAAACAGCAGAGGTTCCCTTGGTTGAGACATGAGTGGGCAGCTGCTCAAAAGTGAAAGTGAATGCAAAGCCTTGCCTGGTAACACAGAGCCAACTGCGCCACGTACCTGATCCCTGCTATATAGTCTGCTTTGTCTGGCAATGAGGACAAAGAACTGGGCGTAGAGATGGCCACTGTCAGAAGCAAAGTGCTGGTTTAATGGTGCCCTTGATGCTCAGAGGTTCCCCTGAAGGCCTTGTCCTCGTTTACGGATGATTTGGCTAAATTAAAACCTGATGGCAACCACTGGGAGGCAGTCCAACCTCCATGACAGCTCTGGAAGACTGTCTGTGTACAGGGCAGGTCAGCCCTTTACATTCTATGGGCATTCTATGCCCCATACTGTCCTCAGGAATCTGAAATTATCAAGGGCAGGCATGGCCTCCTTGAAAATAAACTCAGAAAGATTTCTGATTCTACCCCAGTTAACTCTTCCTGATCCACACACCTGAGAGAGGTAAGGTAGTTTGGTTACTGTATGTGGCCACCTGCAGAAAGAGTTCATCTCCTCATGGCAGCCTCCTGGGATATAATCAGGACAAAAGGAATGGGGGATCATATATACCTATTTTGAAAATGTGGTATTCCGCCCTGTCCATCCCTGGTTATGATGCTTCTTTCTTTCCCCTAAGAGTAATCCCAGGCTGGCCTCATTGGTACACCCTCTGGGTGGCAGCCCAACCAAAAGGGAGCTTAAAGATTCAAACTTAACTCTGGTTCAGCCACCTGAATTTGTTTGTCGATTGACATGGTCCTACATCATACACATCCATAATGACCACTTGCTTGAGTACACTACTCACAAAGTCCTCCTAAATGCCCACGTGGGCTAAAGTGGGGTCTCTGTAAATTTGTCCTATATGCATCTGCCCTTCTAGATGAAAGGTATGGGTGCAAGTAGGAGATGATGAGAGGAAAGGTGAGGAGTTCTAGCTATTAGGGTGGGACACACTGATTTTGTGGTTGAGGAGGGAATGCAACAACTTCAGCACCTGGGAAGGGGACACCTTGGGAGGTACAAGGAGGGAGAGGACAACTGATGGTCTCTTTGTCCTCTGGATCCAGTACTATACCCCCCAAAAAAACCAAAATTACTTTTCACTACCTGAATCAAATAGCCGCTGAGGCTAGCAATCTGATCTGCTTTTGTGTTTGTCATCCCCATCCATGTGCTATGAAACAGAAAAATTCACGTGGACATGGATGGACCTGAGCTCTTCTGCCATGCTTGATGCCATCAATGGCAGCATGAGAAGCCTTGGGTTATGTCATGTATGACAATCCAAGCTGTAACTACCTGGTGATACTGCCCATGTGGCTTAGCCAAACAATGAAATGGTGATCCACGTTTAACAACAAAACCTGAACTAAAGTGACTTGTGCCTCTTCAGGTCATATGTTTGTATCTGGAGGAGAGAGGGCCATGAAATAGTTCTCCATTGGGCTTAGGGGTTGCTTTTCAGCCCCTGGTGCCTCATGTAATTTTTGGCAATAACACCAAAGATCAGCAGGTCAGTCAAACTCCCTTGCATGGGTCATAATAGATAACAGAATAGCCTTAGAGTATATCTTCGCTGTATAAAGTAAGACCTCCTGTCTCCTCTGGTACTTATTCACAGTGGACTTAATCCAGGACACTGAAGTCAATACTGCAGGTTGTTCTCATCCTGCGGCTTGGAGTTCTGTTATTTAAATGCTGTATGAGACATATTTAACAGATTTGTTCCCAGCCTCTGTTGGTCAGATTAAGCTGATGGAATGGCATGCTCATGTCAAGAACATGTAGGGCTGAGTGATGGGTTGCTGGGAGAAGCAATTTACCATGGGCCCTAATCATCACTGCATGTTCTTATACCAAAAATGCAGAGACTTGACCACTCTTGGCCTAGGCAACTTCTCTGGGTTGTGTTTGCTGCAATCAATTTGAGGGATGAGGTCATCTCTTCTTCTGGGTTTACAAACTGCTCACTACAAAAGCATAGATTCCTGAAGTTCAGTGTTCCTCTGCTATGACGGAAACCTGCTGTGTATACAGCATCCATCTGGGCCTCCTGTGACTCCCCCATGGTTCTTGGGGGAAAGGGAAATCAATACAAAACATGTAGGTGCTGATGCTTTTTGCTATGCTGTGAATAATAAATTTCTTTGTCCCTGACACTGCAGGCTTGTGTCTATTGTCAACATCCATGAAGCAGTAACAGACTAACTTCTTCTCTTGCATATATGGTGAGACAAAATCTCAAGCCTTGAAGATAGTTCTATATTATTATAATATGAAATGAAGTATTGAATATAAGAAGTGAAAATTGATTAGAGAGGTGAGTAGGGGCTAGAAAATGGAGAGTCTAATATAGTATGACAAAGAGTCTAAAATTTATCATATAGGTAATGGGGTGCCAGTGAAGAGTTGAAGAAGGAAATGACATGAGTGGATTTATGTTTTTAAGAAATATCCTGGACGCTGTGTGAAGTACTGATTTGAGGGAAACAAATCTTTGGTAGTGAGACTGGTTAGGGGGTTACTACAGCAATCCAGAATAGAAATGTTGGGAGCTAAGTGGAAGTAAGAGGACAGACTGTGAAATATGTAAGAGACCTCCTGAATGGGTACAAAATGGAGAGTGGTGTCAAGAACTGAAAAGACAGGAGAAATAGGATTAAGGATAAAGATTTTGAGTTATGTTTTTCTAACGTGGAGTTTGGGGTGTCTGAGGGAAATCTGTATAGAGATATCTAGCAAAAAAAAAAAAAGAAAGAAAAGAATCTATATGGATCTGAAGATTGGAAGAGACAGCGAGATTCAAGATATAGGGTTATGAATCATCTATATTAATAGCTGTTTCAACTGTTTTATCTAAAGACATAATTTCTGGCATAACTTAAAGTACATGAAACTGGAAAAATAAATCTATACATCTTAGCTGAAATATAAACATGATTTAAATATCCACATAAATAGCTCAGTACAATGCAATCCATACTGTTCTTTTTTTTTTTTTTTTTTTGCCGTATGCGGGCCTCTCACCGCCGTGGCCTCTCCCGTTGCGGAGCACAGGCTCCGGACACGCAGGCCCAGCGGCCATGGCTCACGGGCTCAGCCGCTCCGCGGCATGTGGGATCCTCCCGGACCAGGGCACGAACCCGTGTCTCCTGCATCGGCAGGCGGATTCTCAACCGCTGCGCCACCAGGGAAGCCCCATACTGTTCTTTTACCTAGACAATGAGATACTACTACCATATCAAATATAGAGTATAAGTGGATTGGAAAAAGGATGGGCCTTTCTTCATTATTCTTGTCTGCTTGGATCATTCTTTGATCCCGGTTGATTTAGGTGTCTCATGGTACTCTGGTCTTCCTGCTTTTTTTTCTTCTTCTTCTTTTTTAAAATTTAATGTGAATCTTTACAAAAAACAGTTACAAAAACCGTTTTTGAATGACATGAATTACTGAGCTATAGAAATGAAATCAAATCTGCATTGCCTTTCCCAATCACAGACATTCTCTTTCTTTCCTTAAATTTCTGATTTCAAGCCTAAATACTGTGTTTTACAGCGAAAATTTCTAATTACTCAACAATAATGATGGTAACCACATCACTAACCTGCCATCTTATGCAAATCTGAAAAAAATGTTTTAAAAAAGCTATTTGACAATTCTCTAAGCAAAGGTTAAGAATGGCACTTCAAAGGCAGAATGGAGCTCTATTTGTTGCTTTTCAAGTTTAAGATGTTCATCCATCTGGCAGAGCAGCTAGACAATACATCAGCCAAGAACATCTCTCTGGCTTGAAACAGATTCTGGCTCTCAGAGAGGATTTGACTGAAGGAAAGGCAACATCTTTATTTGCTCTGTGGCTGAACTCTTCTAATATTTCTCCTCAATGCCTCCTCCAAGCCTTGGCTCCATCTACTAACTTGGTTTCCATAGGAATAGACAGAACTATCAAGTGGCACATAGTCGAACAGCACAACAGAAAGAGAAAATGTTACTGTCAAAAAAAAGTAGACAGACTTTTCTCTAAGAAAAGAAACTATGAAAATGTATCCTTGACTCTGAGGCTTCCTTACCCAGTGCTGGATTTTTCATGTATTTTTCCTGCCTGATATAGACTATTTTTTTAAGATTATTATGAAAATTAGTCCCTTCAGGGGAGAGGATTTCATACAAAAAATATTAAAAGTTATAAAATACTGTGATGCTTATTTCCACAAGTACAATTCTCTTGTGCTTGTGAGCTATCCTCATTTATTCAGAGTGGTGATTTGAGTTGGTAAAACCTTTTGGGCTGATTATAAAATGTATTTTGTTTCTCATAGTTTGACATTTTATTTATAGGAAAACATTTATTTCATCTTAAATCAGTAGTTCTCAAACTCTAGCATGCATCAGGATCTCTGGAGAGCTGGAAAACACAGTCTGCTGAGGACTTCCCTCAGAGTTTTTCATTCACTAACTCTGGTGTGGGGTCCCAGAATCTACATTTCAAACAAGTTTTGGGGAGACACTGGTGCTGCTAGGTCCAGGAGTTCACACTTTGAGAATCATTGTTTAAACAAAGAATCTTATAACAGAGTTCTCAACCCTGAAGAACTTAAAACAACAACAACAACAAAAACCACCAAAAAAAGAATGCCTGTTTCATCTTAGATCAATGAAGTCAGAATTTCTGAGGCTTTGGCAACAGAAAACTACTAGAGCTAATAAATGAATTTGGTAAGGTTGCAGGATACAAAATTAATGCAGAGAAATCTCTTGTATTCCTATACACTAACAATGAAAGATCAGAAAAAGAAATTAAGGAAACAATCCCATTTACCATTGCAACAAAAAGAATAAAATACCTAGGGATAAACCTACCTAGGAGGTAAAAGACCTGTACTCAGAAAACTATAAGACACTGATGAAAGAAATCAAAGATGATACAAACAGATGGAGAGATATACCATCTTCTTGGATTGGAAGAATCAATATAGTGAAAATGACTATACTACCCAAAGCAATCTACAGATTCAATGCAATCCCTATCAAACTACCAATGGCATTTTTCACAGAACTAGAACAAAAAAATTCACAACTTGTATGGAAACACAAAAGACCCTGAATAGCCAAAGCAATCTTGAGGGAAAAATATGGAGCTGGAGGAGTCAGACTCCCTGACTTCAGACTATACTACAAAGCTACAGTAATCAAGACAATATGGTACTGGCATAAAAACAGAAATATAGATCAATGAAACAGGCGAGAAAGCCCAGAGATAAACCCTAGCACCTATGGTCAACTAATCTATGACAAAGGAGGCAAGAATATACAATGGAGAAAAGACAGCCTCTTCAATAAGTGGTGCTGGGTCAACTGGATAGCTACATGTAAAAAAATGAAATTAGAACACTCTCTAACACCATACACAAAAATAAACTCAAAATGGATTAAAGACCTAAATGTAAGGCCAGACACTATAAAGCTCTTAGAGGAAAACATAGGAAGAACACTATTTGACATAAATTGCAGCAAGATCTTTTTTGACCCGCCTCCTAGAGTAATGGAAATAAAAACAAAAATAGACAAATGGGGCCTAATTAAACTTAAAATCTTTTGCACAGCAAAGGGAACTATAAACAAGACAAAAAGACAACCCTCAGAATGGGAGAAAATATTTGCAAATGAATCAACGGACAAAGGATTAATCTCCAAAATATGTAAACAGCTCATGCAGCTCAGTATTAAAAAAACAAACAACCCAATCAAAAAATGGGCAGAAGACCTAAATAGATATTTCTCCAAAGAAGACATACAGATGGCCAAGAGGCACATGAAAAGCTGCTCAACATCACTAATTATTAGAGAAATGCAAATCAAAACTACAGTGAGGTATCAACTCACAGCAGTAATAGAATGGGCATCATCAGAAAATCTACAAACAACAAATGCTGGAGAGGGTGTGGAGAAAAGGGAACCCTCCTGCACTGTTGGTAGGAATGTAAATTGATACAGCCACTAAGGAGAACAGTATGGAGCTTCCTTAAAAAACTAAAAATAGAATTACCATATGACCCAGCAATCCCACTACTGGGCATATATCCAGAGAAAACCATAATTCAAAAAGACACATGCACCCCAATGTTCACTGCAGCACTATTTACAATAGCCTGGTCATGGAAGCAACATAAATGCCCATTGACAGACAAATGGATAAAGGAGATGTGGTGTGTATATATATATACAATGGAATATTACTGAGCCATAAAAAGGAACGAAATTGGGTCATGTGCATAGACGTGGATGGACCCAGAGACTGTCATACAGAGTGAAGTAAGTCAGAAGGAGAAAAACAAATATCATATATTAATGCCTATATGTGGAATCTAGAAAAATGGTACAGATGAACCAGTTTGCAAGGCAGAAATAGAGACACAGATGTAGAGAACAAATGTAATGACACCAAAGGGGGAAAGCAGGGATGGGGGGTGGTGCTGGTGGTGGTGTGATGAATTGGGAGATTGGGATTGACATATATACACTAATATGTATAAAATAGATAACTAATAAGAACCTGCTGCATTAAAAAATAATAATTCAAAAAAAGAAGAATTTCTGAGGCTTTGGAATTAATATTTCCTAAATGCTCTGCAGGTGATTCGAGAATGGTATTAAGATTGAGATGTGCTGACCTAATTCAATAATTCATTCCACATTCAGTAGTTACTTACTATGTAATTACTCTGAATCAGACACTACGCTAAGGGTTTTGGAAGCTTTAAAAATAATTAAAATAGAGATGTACGCTCATTATACACTATGATGTAGTACAAGCAAGGAGGGGCAAGTGCATAAAAAATACAAAATAGACTAGGCAGGTTGGATGAGGATGTACTTTTCAGCCCTTTATGGGGAGGGGAAATGTTAGATCAGGAAAGACCCCATGAAGGACATGGAAGTTCAGCTGGATCTTGATTTGGGATCACCAATACTTGAGCATCTCCCCATGTGTCCATATTTTCTCCCCTCCCCATTTCTTTGATAGGGACAATAGATATTTTCCAAATTTTATGCAAAGTGCTATACAAAGATAGCTTTGAGTCTTATTCCCACCCCTTCCGATCAATTTGTCCCCACAAGCTCCTTTGATGGAGAAATTCTGAAGCTAACATTAGTTAAGTTGTATATAGCAAGTCTCTCATATTCCCTTATTACATGGTGCAGTTAATCCCACACTATCACTCACTTTGGCCGTAACAGATGATGAAGCCATTTGCAAGTGTTGCTCACTACTGTAATACAATGAATGCGATCAGCCCTATGTAAGGACAGTAGTAAGAACTCTAAAGAGGGGTACCTCACCAAGCCTTGAGGGGTCAGTAAAGGCTTCTTGAAGAAAACAGTGCCTAAGCTGTATTTAAAGTCAGCTTAAGTGGGAAGTGAGTGTGCAAGGGCACTGTGCATGGAGAATGAGGGTGAGGAAGAGGTGATTAGAATAAAAGCTTTAAATAGAGTAGAAAGGGAGACACATGAAGCTGAAGCCAAAAAGGTAAGCAAGGACTAGAGGATGAAATGGGCCGGACTAAGGAGTTTGCACTTTTTCCTTAGGGTTTCTGAAGCAAAGTAAGGCAGTGACATGAGAGGGTCTCAGCCAGCTCAACCTCACATATAAAGGTGAATTATTGATTTTCTCCCAGTCTCAGTTTCTTCCCACATGAAAAAATAAGGAGGTTGGATTATGATCTAAAGGCTTACCCAGCTTAATGTTCTTTGACTTTATGATTCTAAGAAGCAGATGACCCAGTTTTTATAGCTACTTCAAAACTAAATGTTTTTTATTCTAGCTGCCTCAACAATAACCTAAATTTCTAATAATTTTCATTTTTCCTAAGCACAGGGTAATAGTTTTTGAGCCTATTTCCTTTTTCCAGCTACAAAAATTCCTTTTCCTAGCATAATGAAGTTCAAGCTTTAGGGGAGCCAGAAATGCTACCCATGGGGAGGCAGCATGGTATAATTAAATGAGAATGTATTTTGGAACCAGTCAGATCTGGGTACTACATTGGCTGTATTAACTGTGAACATGTTACTTCTCAAAGCCCCAGATTTCCCATTGGTAAAAAAGAAAAAAAAAAAAAAAAACCCAAAAACCCATAGTGACCAGTTCACAGCAAGGGCTTAATAAATATTGGTTTCTTTCTCAAATACCATTATGGTTCTCTTCTCATCATAAAAGTAGTCCTTGTAAACAAAACATTTTTTATTTGATCATATTTGTTGTTTTAGATACAAAAAAAAAAAAAAAAGAAAGAAAGAAAGAAAAGAAAGAAAGTATTTGCTCCTAGTGTTTTCATTGTTTGATGAACATTATAATCTGCCTGGTCTGTTCTCCTCACTGACGCTGACCAGTCTTCTGAGTTGCACTGCATGTAGTTACTTTAAAAAACTATGTTTTAATATTAAGTTCAGAAGCTAAATCCAAACAAATCTTGTTTAACACCCGGTTCCTTTGAAGCACCCCAAGTCTTGCAGTAGGCTCCATCTTTAGTTTTTCAACAATGTACCTTAGTTTTATTGATCCTAACATGCAGTTAAAAAAAATCAATTCATCTACTTGGCTAAGATATGTGCCTTTGGGGAAACTGTTGCAAACACCTGATTGAATCCATCTGTTGCCTTCTCTACTTCAGTTCCACACTATGGATGGGATTTCTTAGATAGTGAAAAAGACAAATGACAGATAAATGTGTAAATAAATTCAATTAAACTCAGAAATCCTCAGTGAATCTCATTCAGGGTATGCATTAAAGGTTTTCATTAAATGCTGAGCACTAAGTAGTAATCTGACTTGGCAATCATTACCCATTTTCAAAACGGTAGGCAAAGTCCTCAAAATGAATAGTGATGCTTGAATTCAAACATGTATCTTCTAGTCTCAAATCTAGCCATCTTCAAAAAATCATATCACCAACCACCTCCATCTACAAATCCATCCCTGAACTCTGTACTGTTCCTCACCTTTCCTTCACTGTTCTGGGACCTTTTCTCTTTGAAACTAAGAAAGAGGCAACTGAGTCAGTAAAAAATAATGCTAGTAGTGGTTAGAGCGGGGAAGAAAGATCTGCAGATCAAAGGTTATTTTAGTTGTGCCCTTTGGTAACTTATCCCAGGGTAGGTAGGTGTCCTGTTTGCCACAGCTATGTTTTAATTCTAGTTTAACAGTTCTTCTAACTTCAAGCACATCATAACTCTTAAATCAACATTCTAGTGTCTCCCTCAAGCTCTTTGTGGACCAATTAGATATAAACAAATATACATTTTAGAAAGGGATTCAAAAATTATGAATTATATATATATAAAATATATAAAAATATAATATATATAATATATATATTATATATATTTCATATGTATTGAAAAATTTGGAAAATTATTGAAAATTGGGAAAATAAGAAAAAAGATCACCTATAATTCCATTATACTGAGTCTAACACAAGCTTTTGTTAGCCTTTTGGTACAATCTCTTCCATTCTTTTTTAGCTTTTTTATTTAATGTGAGAGATGATATTTACAATTTCCATCAGACCATTCATCTAATTTCATATCTAGAATAAGCAGTGATTGATTAAAAATAACTTTTACCATTGGCAGCCATCATAATATTAACTGACTCAGGTGGAATGGCTGGAGGATGCTAATACTTGTGGGTGAAAGTTTGAGGAATAATAGGATATTTACATAGTTTCAGATTAGCTCTCCACAAAATACTTATTAATCACAAAGGAAAAAAAGTAAGGTTGCAGTGGAGCAACCTGGTAGATACCACTTTATCCAAGTGATCAAAGTTAACATCACCAATCATGGGACAAATAATGTGATGTGCTTTCTGATATGATGCACTAAGAAGAACACAACATCATTCCTGTGGTATTCTTACCAAAAATGCATAATCTAGATTATGAGGAAACATCAGACAAATCCAAAATGAAAGACAATATAATTGGTCTGTACACTTAGAATGTAATGTCATATGTGCACACACACACACACACACACACACACACACACACACGCACAAGACTGAGGAACTGCTGCAGATTAATGAAAACTAAAAAGACATAATAATTGAATAAAATGCCTGATCCTAGATTTTCTTTTATGTAGATGACATTATTGGGACAATTGGCAAAATCTAAATAAGATTTGTGGATTAGATAATAGTATTTATGTTAATTGCCTGATTTTGGTAATTGAACTGTGGTTATTTAAGAGAATGTCCTTGTTTATCGGAAATATGCACTAAAGATTTGAGAGCAAAGGAGTATCATGTCTACAGCTTACTCCAGATGGTTCAGAAGACAATGTCTCACACTCACATATACTGAGAGAGAAGGATAAAGCATATCTGGTTAAATGTGCACATCTGGGGAATTTGGGTAAAGGGTATATGAGAATTCTTTGCAGTATTCTCACAACTTTTCTGTAAATCTGAAATTATGCCAAAATATAAAGTTAGAGGAAAAAGAGGGGAAAAGTTTTATTATAAAAGTAATAAGATATTCATTAAAGAAATTTCAAGAATAAAGAAAAATATAAAGAAGAAAACAATGAGCAGCCTGCATCTCAAAAACCTGAGGAAACCATGGTTTACATTTTGATATACTCTCTGTCTCTTATTTATGGGGAATGTTTTTTAGCCTTGGGCATATAAATTTTGAAATGTTCCATAATCATGCCTTCATTAATATTCACAATATCCCTGTTGTGAAAGCCAGAATTATTGTCACTTCATAGATTAAGAAACACAGATTCAAAAAGATTAAATTATGGGTTGACTTTAGAAAGATTATCAGTTTATATCATATAACAGAAAAAAAAAATAATGTCACTAAATAATTGGTTGACCATGATTCACAAACTGGCCGCAATTTAGTTTCCTGAAAAATGATAAGTTTGGAGATGATTCTTGGGATTCCTTCTAACACTAAAATGTTACAATTCTAACCTCTTCTATTATCACCAACATTTTTTTTTTTTTTGTATGCAGAATCTGCAGTACCTAGCATAGTGCCTTATATGTAGTAGGTACTAGATAAATATTTTTGAATGAATAACAAATGCATTACAAATTATAAAGTGAGTATTATGTTATAGAGGTTATGAAGATAAGATCATGTATATAAAAGTGCTTTGTAAAGTATAATGTAATTATAATTGATTATTATTATTATTGATTTGGAATAGAAAACAATATAGAACAAATTGCTCATTCTGAAATAGAGATTAAAGTTAAGATATGCCACCTCTTAAAAAAAAGAGATGTCACCTTTCTGTAGGAATCTAAGAAATTTACTATGAAGTTTATTTCTATATTACTCTTGTTTCAAGTATAATTCACCTTATTCTCATCAATAACCAATTTACCTGACTGTTTACAGACAGATGGAGAGACATATGACAAATTAGTACTCCCCAGATTTGTGGCATGGACATAAAAAGTGAATTTATTTTTCAAATACCTTTTATAGCCATAGCCTTGCAAGTAGAAGACATCTTATCTGGTTTACTATTGATCTAAATGACAAGGCTGAACATCAGATTAAGGATATGTCAGAAACCTGAAAGAAGGCTACCAACAGATGTGGCAGGATGGTAGCTTCTTTCAAAATGATCTATTAAGGCTATGGTGTTTACAAAGGCAGTTGAGAAAACACAGCACAATATACAGGTCTGCATCAAGTAACTGGCAGAGCGCCCATAAAAACTTCTGATACTAATGTGAACCCCCATACCATTCATCATACCCATTTATTTCCAGCAATAAAAGCTATTCACAGATTTTTTTTGATGCTAAAACAAACGATACAGGTGTTTTTCTTCACCCCACATCCCTTTCCTATTGTTACAGTTTCTTTCTCCACAAATGGTAGCAGTCCGAAGAGATAATCTGTTTTAAGATGATGGGAGATACTATCTAATTTAAACTGACTGCCAATCAGTAAGGTCAAGTGCAATTCAAGAATTTAATTCTAAGATACCTTCTTTGGTGATAGTGAGATATGACCTAGTTAAGTATGGTAATGACCAAAAAATATTATGCCAAAATGGAGTCCTGAAAAATAAAAGTTCCAAGAGCGTTTCTTATATATTGTACAATACTTTATGAAAAAAGAAACATCTTGGGGATAAACTATCAAGCATGCTAAAAATATACAGCAATATGAAAGAAGAAACCTGATCAGAGGTGGGAAAATCTATCTTTTGTGATCACCATGGGATTACCACTTTTTTTTAAAGTTCATTTATTTATTTTTTATACAGCAGGTTCTTATTATCTATTTTAATATATTAGTGTATACATGTCAATTCCAATCTCCCAGTTCATCACACCTCCCACCCCCCACCCCCGCTTTCCCCCCTTGGTGTCCACACGTTTGTTCTCTACATCTGTGTCTCTATTTCTGCCTTACAAACTGGTTCATCTGTACCATTTTTCTAGATTCCACATATATGGGATTAGCACTTCTTTAAGGGAACACCATTACTTTCTAGACTAGAATGAATTGGAGAACTTTGTGAGAATCATGGGGATAGAAAATGCTTCAGAAAATTCTCCTTTCAGATGCCTTTAGACAGACTTGAATTGTTTTTTCAAAACCCAGAGTGTTCTAACCAATTTCAAGGGACCAACATTTGACATTGTTATAGACTAAAGTGACAGGAAAACTATTTAAAACATCAGTAAACTACTTCATTCTTTAGTTTGCCTTCTTAGCTAGCATGTCACATTTCACAGCAATGCAAAATCTTTTTTATTTATCACCAGCTTAAATAGTAGCAAATATAATTTTAAATGCATTATCATTATTCAATGCTACGAGATATAAGTCAAGACATCTGGGTTTTGGTCCTGGCTCTAACGAGTTACCCAAACATGAGCGTATCATTAGTTATTATCTACTTTGTGGATGTAAGGCATTGTTTTTAGATGTGATGAGTAAGACGATTTTCTGGGCCCCAGTTTCTTCAACTGTGAAATAAAGATATTCGATTAAGTTATAAACTAGTATTTACCAAAGTGACCAGTTCCTTAAGATGCTATTGGTTTATGCTTTAAGAAAAAGTGCTGAAATCAAACAATCATGAAAAAATCCTGGATTAAAAAAAAGACACAGGTTTCTTTACTGTATGACTTTTCAGAGCCTTTAAGATGCTAATGTGCATTGTGATTTCCAAGAAAGAGCATGCAGTATTTCCCAAACTTATTTAACCATGGGACCCATTTTTCACACATTTCATGGGACTACTGTCCTAAGGAAGAAGCTTTGTGAAATGCTGTAGATGATGATTTTCAAGGTCCTTTTAAGCTTTTATAATTTTTATTGTTTTTTTAAAATAAGAAACATACAGCAGCTTAGTAACTACCCTAATTTTTCTTGGATTGACTAAGCCTGGGAAATATGCTTGGAGGAAAAGAAACCCTCACAAAGCCAGGGAGAAAGTTACTTGAGACTATAGCTATCAACAATGAAAATCGAGCTACTGGGTAATGGGTAATATAAAATATCAAGAATAAATGCCAGGAATGTGGCAGGAAACAAAATTCAAACAAATCACCCCCAAACCCCCAAAATACTTGAAGCAGAGATCATTCCCAATTAAGTCTCCTTTCAACTTACTTTATCAGAAGTAAGGAATATGTCCTTCACAATGGCTCACCAAATGCTACAGTGGCTAAACATCAAGTGTATGTTGGACTTTATGTTTTGTACCTTAGGAGAAAGAATTTGCCTAGAGCTTGGTGAAATACCTATCTTATTGCCTCCAGCACGCCTTGCATTCGCCCTCTTCAAGCCCATCACATTACTTTCATGCTCAAACTCCCAATCACATCCTTAACTCTACTCTGCCAATGGATAAGAGATATTGCTTTGGTTAGAAGAGATGGCAGTAAACAGGGTTGTAAAGCTCAGAGCTTCCAAGGGCAGTCATGCACATCTGAAGAGGATTTCTGGCAGCCCATAATAAATCTAGTTAGTCCGAGGAGACTAAATTTATTAATGAGTCTGCTCAGCAATAGAGCCAAGTTCAAGAATGACTCTGCTGACCTAATAGTGGAATATTCAATGGAAAGGACAAACTTTGGACATGCAGCAACTTTAATTCTGAAGGCCACCAAAATAAGTAAGCAATGTCTGTGGATGCTACTGTATGAAACTGAAAAGTTTACGCTATAGACAAGTAAAATGGGGAAGGAAAAGATGGGGAAAAAAGAAAGAAAGAAAGTGGAATAGGAAAAGAGAAAGAAAAGAATTAGGATTAGACAGGAAAGACAGAAATCTGTATAATAGAAAACTAATTCATCTCTCATTTTCTTCTATAATCAACTTCCTCAATGTTACAAAAAAAAAATGTTATGGCCATTTCTGTGGTTCAATCTTTGCTCACTCTATTCCCTCTACCTGAAATTCTATCCCCCATTCCCAATCCTTGTCTAAGTTTAACCATTTCATTAAGGCCCACCTGAAATTTCAATCCCTCCATGTATTAGGGATATTCAGTACAGGAAACAGCTATTCTTGCCATTTTATGCAGGAAGAATTTTTCATACAGGGATTTTACATGTTTGTAAAATAATCAGAAGGATTCTAACTAGGCTTCAAGGACTGACTCCTTGAACAATGCAAAGCTACCATTGTGACTACAGTATTAAGTTCAATGCAAGTCTGTAGCTGCATCAGGAAGTCAGGGGAAAAAAAGCTGCTGTAATAACTGCCTCTCAGTACCTAGGAGGAAGAACATCAGAAACCGGAATGCTGCAGAAAAGCTTCCCACCTGAGAAGCCCTTACAGGCTGACTTTCTTATGAGGGACACTTGGTATACTGACATTGTCTTGTAAAAAAAATACCCTCTTCAAGTATAAGCCCATTCTCCTTATCTTGGGTATAAGGCCCTTGTAGCTAGAATCATGACATATATCTCTAATTTCTTCCTTTTCCAGGCAAAGCTAACCCAATCCCTTTGGATAGTTGTTCAAAGTAGTTAATAAGTTGCTAATTGTAAACATACTGCCTTTGCAGACCACACCTTTCCAATTTAGTGTAAAAGAGTATAAGTCCAAAACTTCTAAGATAATTCTAATTTTCAGCCTTATATCTTGTTGTGGGGTAAAAGATTTAAAATTATTGTGGAAATTTAAGTCTATAATTAGCATGTGGTTGAGATTTCCTTTTTCCTTTGCAGGTGCAAAGGAGAAGGATAAAAGGGCTTAGGGGAACGGACAGACACATTTCTGTTATCTCTGAAATCACTCTCAGAGCTCAACCTAAGGTATGTTTGGTTTGTTCTTGGTTGGGCAGGTGTGCTCATACTCCTGAGGTAAGACTTCTAAGCTCAAGTTCCCTCAAATGTGACACAGTCCCACTGCCTGTGCAGCACCTACCTGGACTTCCTTCTGCATTACCACTATAGGACTTGAGGGCAAGGAGAATCAATGCTGCCTGCTGTATCATGAATAAAAAACTACCTAAATAAATTTGGTCTTATGGTCTCTCTACCTGATGAATCTATGTGGCAAGCCAACCTAACAGCTGCTATAGGGTGACTGCTTGACTATATTGTCTTTTGAGTGTGTGCTCATCAACTATTTGACAAATGAGTAAATGAATGAATAAAAGCTGTCTGCAGCATGGAGAATGGTTTGAAGAGGAAGAATTGAATCAGGAATACTGATAGGCTACTTTAGTTTTTTTTAGACATTAAATTATGGTGGACTGGAATAGAATGATGGAATAACAGAGATGGAAAAGAGCCAAAGTGGGGAAACCTCAGATATACATATGGACTCTCTGAAAATCCCTGGCTGACCCCTGAATTGCAAATGCATGTAGAAACTCTAAGAAGTCTGCAGAAACTAAGAAACTAAAGGTTGAAAAAGTTGATCAGAGATTTCAGCTACTATCCAACAGACAGGAGACAGAATTTGGAGTTTTAGTCTCACCTAGTTAGAGGGCTTGGTACACATCTCAGGCTTTTCACTGAAATCTCAGAAGAGCCATGCCTTAAAAGCATAGATTATATACCAGGACTATGGGTCAGGCCTAAGAGATTCAACTAAAGTCTATGAGAAAAAAGTAAAACACTCAATAAGCTCAATGTGATTAGCCAGTTTTAACTACCTGATAAAATAAAAAATCAACACTCTTAGGTGGAAGACAACAGAATGAAGAGTCCCCATACTGTACCAACTGAAATTCTGAGTATACGATAAAAAATGACTACAGATGCAAAGAAACAGAAAAATAGGAAAAAAAAAACAAATATAAATAGGCCTCAAGATGACCAAGGTGTTGGAATTAACACACAAGGACTTTAGAGCAGCTATTGTACAGAACATTGTGGTCATGGCACGAAAACAGACACGTGGATCAATGGAACAGAATAGAAAGCCCAGAAATAAACCCACACACCTACGGTCAATTAATCTTCAACAAAGGAGGCAAGAATACACAATGGGAAAAAGACAGTCTCTTCAGCAAGTGTTGGGAAAGTTGGATAGCCGCATGTAAGTCAATGAAGTTAGAATACACCCTCTCACCATACACAAAGATAAACTCAAAATGGCTTAAGGACTTGAACATAAGACATGACACCATAAACCTCCTAGAAGAGATCATAGGCAAAACATTCTCTGACATAAATCATACCCATGTTTTCTTAGGTCAGTCTCCCAAGGCAATAGAAATAAAAACAAAAACAAACAAATGGACCTAATCAAACTTACAAGCTTTTGCACAGCAAAGAAAAGCATAAACAAAACAAAAAGACAACCTACAGAATGGGAGAAAATATTTGCAAATGACACGACCAACAAGGGCTTAATTTCCAAAACATACAAACAGCTCATACAACTCCACAACAGAAAACAAACAACTCAGTCAAAAAAGACCTAAATAGGGCTTCCCTGGTGGCGCAGTGGTTGAGAATCCGCCTGCCGATGCAGGAGACACGGGTTCGTGCCCTGGTCCGGGAAGATCCCACATGCCGCGGAGCAACTAAGCCCGTGAGCCATGGCCGCTGAGCCTGTGCGTCCGGAGCCTGTGCTCCGCAACGGGAGAGGCCACAACAGTGAGAGGCCGCAAAAAAAAAAAAAAAAAAAAAAAAAAAAAAAAAAAAAAAAAAAGACCTAAATAGACATTTCTATTTAGGCAGAAGACCTAAATAGACATTTCTCTAAAGAAGAAACACAAATGGGCAATAGGCACATGAAAAGATGCTCAACATTTCTAATTATTAGAGAAATGCAAAACAAAACTACAGTGAGGTACACCTCACAGCGGTCAGAATGGCCATCCTTGAAAACTCTACAAATAACAAATGCTGGAGAGGATCTGAATTAAAGGGAACCCTCTTACACTGTTGGTGGGAATGTAAGTTGGTACAGCCACTATGGAGAACAGTATGGAGGTTCCTCAGAAAACTAAAAACAGAATTACCATATGACCCAGCAATCCCACTACTGGGCATATACCCAGACAAAACTCTAATTCAAAAAGATACATGCAGCCTTATGTTCAGAGCAGCACTATTCACAATAGCCAAGACATGGAAACAATGTAAATGTCCATTGACAGATGAATGGATAAAGAGGATCTGGTAAATATATACAATGGAATACTACTCAGCCATAAAAAAGAACTAAATAATGCCATTTACAGCAACATGTATACAACTAGAGATTATCATACTAAGTGAAGTAAGTCAGAAAGAGAAAGGCAAATACCATATGATATCACTCATATGTGGAATCTAAATATCACACGAACCTATCTACAAAATAGAAACAGACTCATGTACATAGAGAACAGACTTGTGGTTGCCAAGGGGGAGAGTGTTGGGGGAGAGATGGAGTGGGAGGTTATGGTTAGCAGATGTAAGCTATTATATATAGAATGGATAAACAAGGTCTTACTGGATAGCACAGAGAACTATGTTCAATACCCTATGATAAACCATAATGGAAAAGAATATAAAAAAAGAATGTATATGTATGTAAAACTGAATCACTTTGCTATATAGCAGAAATTAATACAATATTGTAAATCAAATATATATTTCAATAAAAAATAATAGAGGCTATTATAACAGCTTACCAGAAAAAAATGGTCATAATGAACAAAAATATAGGGGAAAGGCATTTGATAATATTCAGCACTCACTCTTGGTATACATTCTTGGCAAACTAGAATCAAAATAAATTTCCTCAATCAGTGTAGCAGTTATCAATTATCTGCCTTACAACTTCAAATCAACTGTTCTTTACCTTCCTTGTTTTATGATACTGGAACCAGACCTTATAACCATTTTCTCCTGTGCCAGCTGCCACAAAATATGGCTTTAACAGTAGATGGTACAGCAGGAATACTGTAAGTTTACATCTGGTGTCATTTCCTTTCAGTCTGAAGAACCTCCTTTAGTATTTCTTATAATGCAGGTTTGTTTGAGATAAATTCTCTTATTTTTTGTTTGTCCTTATTTTAATTTTAATATGGAAAGACAGTTTTACTACGTAAGAATTCTAGGTTGATAGTTTTCTTTCCCCAAGCATTTTAAGGCTATCATTCTACTGTCTTCTGTCTTTTGTTTCTGGGAAATATGCTGTCATTGGTATTCACAACCCATATTGGGTTGTGTCTTTTTCTCTGGCTGCTTGCAAGATTTTCTCTTTATCTTTGGTTTTCAGTAGTTTGACTATGGTATTTCTAGGTAAGGTTTTCTGTGTGTTTATCTTTTTGGGGTTCACTTGCCTCTTGAATCTTTAAATATATGTTTTTCACCAAGTTTGGGCAAGTTTTGGTCACCATTTTGTCAATTATTTTTCTGCCCCATTTCTTCTCTCCTCACCTTCTGATAATCTCATTACAAGTATGTTAGATCTTTCAATATTGTCCCACAAGGCAGTGAGACACCATTTTTTTTTCTTAATACATTCTTCTCATGTTTATGGTTGCACAATTTATATAGATCTATCTTCAAATCCACTGACTCTTTTGTTATTTCCAATCTACTGATAAGTTCTTCTAATAAAATATTTATATATTACATTTTTCAGTTCTAGAATTTCCACTTAGTTATTTTTTTTTACAGCTTCTACTTTCTGTGATACTGTCTATGTGTTTATTCATTATAAGCACATTTTTCTTTGCATCCTGGAGCAGAGTTAAAATAGCTGCTTTAAAATCCTTGTCTGCTAATTACAACATCTCGATCATCTTGGGTTGTTTTCCAAGATTTCCTTTTCTCTTGATTATGGATCACAGTTCCTCATTTGTCCACATATCTAGTAATTTTGGATAATATTTTCAACATTGTAAATGAGACTTTGGATTCTGTATGTTACATTAAAGATTATAGACATAATTCATTTTATTGCATTTCACTTTACTGTGCTTAGCAGATGTTGCATTTTTTTAAAAATTGAAGGTTTGTGGCAATCCTGTGTTGTCAGATGATGGTTAGCATTTTTCAGAACTAAATTATTTTTTAATTAAGGTATGTACATTTTTAAGATATAATGCTATTGCACACGTAGACTACAGTATAGTGTAAACATAACTTTTATATGCACTGGAAAACCAAATAATTCATGTGACTTGCTTTATTATGATATTCACTTTATTGCAATGGTCTGATATTGAACCTGCAATATCTTCAAGGTACGCCTGTACTGATTTTTTTTTTTTTCTTTTTAAGTAGGCAGTTAACTTGACTGAACTCAAACTCCAAACTGTTTCTCCTGCATAGGCAGGCAGCAGCTAAAATCTCTGATGAGTTTTATTTTAGCCTTAGCTTGGGTGCCTGAAGTTTTCCCCATGTATGTTTTGGTAAGGGGTCAGCCAGACATTTCGGCAGTTTATATGTAGAATTTGGGGTATTTTTATTCTGTAATATCTTTCTTGACTTGGAGCCATTGCCCCAAATGTTATCCTCTGATTCCTCACAAGTAACAGTGCAGACTTCTATTCAATTTTCCTTCTCCTTGAAGAACTGACTAGGCCCTGTGATAAAAGTGGAAACCCATGCAATGCCATCCTTATCTTCTCTTATTCCAAGAATTTATTCCTCTCCAATTTCTGCCTGCTTCTGTTCACTCTTCAGTTGCTCCAGGTAGTTGTTTTAAAATTTTACCCGTAGTTTTAAAATAAAATTTGTGGGAGGGATGATCCAAAATGAGCTACACCATCATTAACAGAAGGTATTATAATTTTTCATTTCTTTCAAAAAAAATTTTTTTATTGAAGTATAATTGATTTACAATGTGTTAATTTCTGCTGTACAGTAAAGTGATTCAGTTATACATACATATTCTTTTTCATATTCTTTTCCATTATGGGTTATCACAGGATATTGAATATAGTTTCCTGTGCTATACAGTAGGACTTTGTTGTTCATCCATCCTATATGTAATAGTTTGCATCTGCTAGTCCCAAACTCCCACTCTATCCCTCCCCCACTCCACCTCCCCCTTGGCAACCACAGGTCTGTTCTCTATATCTGTGAGTCTGTTTCTGTTTTGTAGATATGTTCACTTGTGTCGTATTATAGATTCCACATGTAAGTGACATCATATGGTATTTGTCTTTCTCTTTCTGACTTACTTTGCTTAGTAAGATAATCTCTACGTCCATCATGTTGCTGCAAATGGTAAAGGCATTGTTATGTTTAAAAATCTCACAATAACATGATGATAGAAATATTTAGGTACTCAACCATCCTCATAAGTATCACTTAACTATTTTATTTTGTATCTTGTGCTGACAATAGCAATACTTTTTTTTTTTTTTTTTTTTGCAGTACATGGGCCTCTCACTGCTGTGGCCTCTCCCGTTGTGGAGCACAGGATCCAGACGCGCAGGCTCAGCGGCCATGGCTCACGGGCCCAGCCGCTCCACGGCACGCGGGATCCTCCTGGACCAGGGCACGAACCCGTATCCCCTGCATCGGCAGGCAGACTCTCAACCACTGCGCCACCAGGGAAGCCCAGCAATACTTGATTAAAGATAAACTATAATCTTTATACAATTCAACATCCCCTCCTGCTGAACCCCTACAACAAGCTGGGTAACACAACTTCTCTCAGATTTGATCTTGTCCAAGCAGGTGAGGTCAGTATCACACTTCTGTCCTTTCTCACTATAAGTCAAATGCTATATTTTGTTTAGTATATGTGCTTCCAAAGCGAGCATGCTATATTTTGTTAATAAATCCCAAACTCTGGATAATAATAGAGTAAATGCTATTTTTAACGTCTCTGCAAAACTGAAAAATGAAAGAACAAATCGATTCAAGGATGTTGGATATGAAACTGTATCCAGAATGAATTCTGACAATATGAGCACAATAATTCATTGTTTCATTCCTCCCAACACACATTTATTTAACACCTATTTTGTGCAATGAATTGCAAGGGGATACAAAGATAAATTTGATAGGACTCTGTACTTCATGAGCTTACAGAACACTAGGAGTGGATTTGTTCATGAATAATCATAATACAGGATAAAAAGTGCTAAGGTCCATAAGAGAAGATCTAATAAAATATTCTCAGAACTGTTACTTGATTATCTTCGTTGTTCCTTCTTAATTTTAGCTTCAAAGTGACTCATTTAATCTGCCTGAATACACTTTTTTCCTTACTCAACAGGCTTATCATTTTGGGATCCAAGTCAGGGCTCTTCAGATTATATGTCCCTTAACAGAAACAAAGGGTCCTTTCAAATCCAGAGATTTATTTAACCCCCATTAGGACCTTTTGAGATCAGTATTATCACAAATTTAAAGAACATGAAACAGAAGCCCAGAACATTTATGCTTAAAACTTGTCCCAAATCACTTAGAAAGAAGCAGAACCTAAGCCATGAATCTAGGTCTTCTGACTCCCAAGTCTAGTTCAATATTTTTGCCACTGTTACAGGTAATATACCTCAGGGAAAAGAAAGAAATTCATGGAGAGGGTTATAAGGAAGGTCAAATGTACCAACAAAGTCAAGGAAGACTAGGACTTAGGAAAGGTATTTGAATTTGGTGATCAGAAAGGCATTGGTGAGTTAGCTACAAATCCCTTTCCCTTAGCCCAATATAATCAATTTTCAAGTTTTAAATATAACCCTTCAATAAAATTTCAAATCCTTTCACTGTTCTCCATGTAGGACCCTTCAAGGTTTGACCCCATTTTACTTGCCCAATATCATCTCTCCATATTGTATACCTCATATTCAATGATCCATACAATTAAACTACATATTCTTTCTCTCCTTGAGAGTACTACAAGAACACTCCAAGGTATTCTTGGAGTGGCCTTCCCACCTCTTTTCCCTCTCCACTTGGCATAGATGCCATTTGTTTAAGGAAGTCATTCCAGACTATAGAACCCCAGGGTGGCTTAGGTGCCCCTCCTACTTTTCTCCACCATATCCCTAAGCTTACTCCTTTTCTAAGATTTAACGCAAGAATACTATAGTGTAATTACCATTTGCCTTGTCTGTTTTCCCCCATTAAACTATGAAGTCATTGAGGGCAGGATTACACCCTGTTCATGGTTATATTTCTGAAACCTAGCATAGTGGCTTTTGCATAAACAGTTGTTAAATGAATGAATGAAAAGGATTATGAGGAGTTACAAAGCAACAAGATATTCTAATGTGACTTAAAGAGCAAAGACTCTACTTATAGGTCACAGACAGTATGTTCTGATCAACACCCTAATGTGAATCTAGCTACCTAAACGCTGAAATTCTTTTGCAAGGACATCAAGTTTGCGTCTACCATTTCCTGTGAGCAATTTTGCTTAAGAAAATGTGGTCACAATTATACTTTCACAGATGTAATTGTAGAAGAACTGCATAAAATCTGAGAGATTTCTGCAACATTGAAGAGTTGTTTTGAAACTTTAAATTTTCCTAGCTTAGATCAAGCAAAACAAGTACTTTGGATAACAACTCTAATAAATGCTTAGTCAGCAGTATTGAGAACTTTCCTAATCTTCATTATGGACTACAAAGAATAGAATCTTTATGGACTATAATAGAATCTTGAAGCTAGCACTTACATAGAAAGAACTTAATGAAATACTTGTAATGATAATGAATCTCAGAGTTTCAAGGGCCCAATGAGGTCACTGGGTTCATCCATCCAGTGTCTAGTTTGTATATCATTCAGTTCTTTTGGCATTCTTTTTTGAGTCATTTCAAATTAGTTAGCAAAGCTTTGAATGACTATTGAAAAGAGACCACGGGATTATAGAGATTGGCTGAATACATAATCCATAACCTAGGAATGCTTATTCACACACTCTTGACATTACTGTCAATTCACCTTTATTCAAGGCTTTCATCAAGATATACTACATAAATGATGCTTACAGTACCTCGTGTATTGTAAAAGCATTTAAAACATTATGTATGCTTTTGGATGACAAAAATGCACTGAATTTAATTTGTACATAGAGAGTGTATACATAAGGAAACATAAATTCTGTTTACACATTGTGTTTAGCATTTATCATTAAGTTTGTTCCACAGAATTTACTGAAATTTAAAATCATTCACTTGGTCTTGAAGAGGCAGTATTAAGAGTTCTATACATTAGAGAATAAGTCAACTCATTTTTTCCAAACAACTTCTCCATTCATACTATAAATCCATGATAGCATAAGGATACAGGAGTATAGGGGACTAGCATAAGTATGTAGGGATATAGAAGAGAAGAGGTTTTGAGCCTGAATTTATATGATAGCATTGGTATCATTTAAATCCAATCCTGTCACTTGTTCTAATTCTTTAAGAAATAAAGAATTGTGCATCCTTTTGAAGAAACAATTTAGCCAATGCATAATTCTTCATTCTTTGCGTTAGTTCATGTTGGGGTAAATGAAAGATTTTGTTTTATAAGGAACCCCATTTCTAAATTAGTATGGGAGAAAAATACTGTCAAATATCCATACTTCATTATTAACTCATTTATCAATTTAATGTCTCAGTTATTTTCTTTAAATAATAGCTAAAAATGATTATCACTTGTTAGTTCTGACAATGAGACGACAATTTATGCAATTTCTCCCCTATAGTTTCATTCCTAATCTCCATTTAAGTGGTTTACCTGTAGCATGACCAAAGACAAAAAGAATGAATCTAGATTTGTATTGTGTGTACGTGTGTTTTGCACATCCAGGCTTGAAGATATCATTTAAAGTTACATAGATTTATTATCCTAAGGGATCTCTAATTAAATAAAAAAGGGAGCATATGTTAGCTGAGTCGACTTCAGGATCTGTTCCTTTGTATAAAGGGCTTTAACATGCCTTCCTCCTCAATTCTGAAAGCACACGGTTGCTATTGCCTTCACCATGAATAAGGCCGACATTTGACAGCTTCACAAGGCTGACAGGGTTAGCCAACAGCCCACCCTCCCTATTCTCAATCCAATTAGACCTCTAATCCTCCAGATGAAAGGCCCAACTGCTCACGTTCCTCATGACAACGACAGCTATTGATTATTTGTCACTGCAGCTAACACCTTCCCTGTTGAGGCTGCTCTGACAGAGGCAAACCTACCAAATTAGACAGCACTTTATCTGCCCTGGAGGCCAAATGGCACAACAAGTAAAGGCTAATAAATGGTATAAAAATGAACAAATCATAACATTATGACAGGCTGATCGTTGCCAGCAGCCTCCCAGCTCAAGCTTGATGTTCTGTTAGGCTTGCTCCTTCTCTTTCCCCTCTGCTCTAGCTCCAACTTTGACTGAATTAAAGGCCAGAACAATTAAGGCATTTGACCAGCAAAGATAAGCCAATTGAAGTATCACCAAGGGACATAAATGCCAATAACTGACTGCCATTTGTCAATACAAACATTCTGGAGATGCAAATGCTCAGGCCTCTGCTCTCCACTAGGCTGCACTGACTCACTTTCCAACGAGAGTCAGCTCAGATAGACAGTCTGTGGCTATTTAACCAGAAGGAAAAAAAAAAAAGAAAAAAAAAAAAGAAATATACAGTCCCAAGAGAGGAAGTATTCGGTGAAGAACAAGCAGGAGGCATTGGGGTGGGGGTAAAGGGTTGTATGAGAAAAAGAGATAGTAAAGCAGAGCTATTCTTCCTTTAAAAAAATACTCTCATATAAGACAACCGGAATGGCATCATACGTTTTTAGTTGAGAATACATGCACAATGTAGGAAATGCTGGGCCACGTGGGAAAGTTAATGAAGCTGTAACTTTAGAAGTATACTCATTCATTTAATGAACATTTTCTGAGCACGAACCGTGTACCAGGCACTGTTCTAGGCAATAGGGAGAAAACAGTGAATAAAACAGACCAAAAAAATCCCTGACTTTATAAGACAATGAACAAGGTAAACAAGTAAAACATATAGTATTTTAGATGGTGTTAAGTGCTAAGGAAAAAAAGAAAGCGAAGTAGGTGGAATAAAATGTGTGAAGTGAGGAGGTATTAGATAGGAGAGCCAGGGGACGCTTTACTGAAACAGTGATATTTGAGTAAAGAACTGATGAAAGTGAGAGAGTTGAACACAGAGACACTTATTGGGATATCACTCATCGCAGAGGAATGAGCAAATGCAAAAACCTTGAGGCAAGAGCATTCTTTGCTTCTTAGAGGAACAGCGCTGAAGCCAGAGTGGCTTATGCAGAGAAAACAGAGGAAGATTAAAAAGGAGGTCATCTAGGTAACAGGGGATTCAAAACATATAAGGATTTATAATCCATAGGAAGTACTTGGGCTTTTACTATGAGGTGGAGGACGCTTGGAGGGTCTGGAGCAGAAGAGTGACATGATTTTTTCTTGCTTTTTGGCTGTGCTGCATGGCATGTGGGATCTCAGTTCCCCGACCAGGGATCGAACACGCGCCCCCTGCAGTGGAAGTGCAGAGTCTTAACCACTGGACCAGCAGGGAAGTCCCTGACTCAGGTTTTAAAGGGTCATTCTGGCTGATGTGATGACCATAGACTGTAGGGGCAAGAGCACAAGCCAGGAGGCCAGTTAGGAGGCTGCTACAATAATCCAAGCAAGGCTACTACATCATTAATCCAATCCAAGATGCGGGTGGTTACTCCCAGGGTGGCAGCAGATGGGGTGTTGAGAAGTGGTTGACTTCTGGAAACATTTTGGAATGTACAGCTGACAAGATTTGCTGATTGACATCAGTCTTACACAAGAGAACAGGACTCTGCATGGTAATGGGTGCTCAATACATGTTAGTTGAATTAAATTCTATACCTGGCAGTTCTATTAAAAAAGCTCTTCTAGTGAGACAGTGGCATGGACATATATACACACTACCAAATGTAAAATAGATAGCTAGTGGGAAGCAGCCGCATAGCACAGGGAGATCAGCTCAGAGCTTTGTGACCACCTAGAGGGGTGGGATAGGGAGGGTGGGATAGGGAGGGTGGGAGGGAGGGAGACGCAAGAGGGAAGAGATATGGGAACATATGTATATGTATAGCTGATTCACTTTGTTGTAAAGCAGAAACTAACACACCATTGTAAAGCAATTATACTCCAGTAAAGATGTTTAAAAAAAATGCTCTTCTTTGAAGCAAGGGAAGAGTGTCAAGTCAAATTTTTTAAAAGACGAATTTAAGCAAAGACTGTGAAGTCACATAGATCTATGTTTGAATCCTGGCTCTGCCACTTAGTGAAAAATTACTCAAGCTCTTTGAGTCTCAGTTTCTTCATCTATGCCATGTGATACTCTGTCCTTCTCAGCCAAGTGAGACAAAGGAGTAGAGATGTAAGATAAAATAGGGTAAGTCTAAAAAAGCAAAAAACAACTACAACAGAAAAACAATCTTAGTCCTGAATTAGAATAGGAAGTGATAAAACTGTATTTTTATTAAAAAATATTTCCAAGCAGTGTCCACTGTAAAGGCTTAGAAACAATCACCAACCCAGTAACAACGGGTTGTTGAGCACCTCTAGACTTCAGATTATAGTCTCCAAATACTTTTTCCTGCTATAAGGAACTGCAGTTCCTTGGAGAAATGGCTGATTCCAGATCTGGAGCAAAAAATATTTGGAAAATATGGTCATAGCAGATAGCAAGGGAGCTATCAAATCATAGGATCATGCCAAAAGGATCTAGGAACCAACTTGAAGGACCTCTCTCAACCAAAGATGGAGTAATTTGAATATCAGTCAAGGATAATAACGTCACTGGATTGATATAGCAAATATGTTAAAACGATACTAAAGGGACTTCCCTAGTGGTCCAGTGGTTAAGACTCTGAGCTTCTACTGCAGGGGGCGTGGGTTTGATCCCTGGTGGGGGAACTAAGATCTCACAAGCCGTGCTGTGCAGCCAAAAATTTTTTTGATTAAAAAAATAAATAAATAAAATGGAATCAGGAAGGCCTGAAGGAGAGCTCTCACACCTGTACCAGCGTTACAGCCTGCATAACCAGCAGGAATAAGGAAGATAAAAATTATATTTAAAAAATGATACTATCGAATCCTATGCCTTGTTCATAATGATATTAAAAAGGAAAAAAGAAAAAGATTAATTGGTCATCATGGGGAGACTCAGGAAACCAACTCATTTTGAAAACTAGTAAATAAAGAGAAAGAATTAAGGATTTATTCTTCTTTTTCTATATGAACTATATATACCATTGAGTAATCTAATAGCAGATAAGGGTTAGTTTCTCTTCGATGAATTATTCCAGCTAACAACTGTAGAAGGGACGGTAGAATTAGAATATCACCATTCTGCAACACCTAATAAACAACTGGCTTTGGGCACTGAACATCAATAACTGCTAACATCACAAAAATAGAGACAACGAAATATTATGTGTCTCCTTGATGAGAAATGTATCATAACCATGAAGTGGTTTTGCCAAAAAAATTGAACCTGAATCAGATGAAGGCCTATAGATAAAATAACTAATTTATAGGGAATACAGAAGACAGAGGAACAAGTTAACTATACCCAGGGAGAGAATCAACATAATCTAGACTGAGAGAATCAGTCCTGACCAAGATATCAAGTTAGGGTAGGAGTTAAACCACAATTACAAAAAACTGTAAGAAAAAAAAGAAAGAAAGATGGAGGGAGAACCTATAGATTAAAAAAAGACTTAAAAGACATAAACAAATCACAGTATATTGCCCTTTTTGGATCTTAATTCAAACAAATGTAAATCAACAAATAAAAACATTTATTAGACAATTCATAATTTGAATATCAATGGGCTATTTTATGATACTATGCTACATAATCCTTGCTAAATTTTAATAAGTATCACAATGATTATATTAAAAATCATTGTTATATAAATAAATATTGAATATAATGATATAATTCCTGGGATTTGCTTCAACATCGGAAGGGGAGAAGTTGTCCCCAATAAAACATTTAAAAAGATATGAGGCTTAAAAGAACCTTAGTGTCAAATTCATTGACTTCTCCTCTCATATTTGTAATCCATCAGTAAATTCAAAAAATATTTAAAATTGAACCACTTCTTACCATTTTCACCACTTCCACTCTGGTCCAAATCAACATCATCTCTCAGCTTCCTATTAGTTTCCCTTTTTCTGCCCTCATCCTTTTGACAGTCTATCCTCAGCACAGCAGTTAGAATGAGACTTTCAACATACAACCTAGATTATATTTTCTGTGCTCATACCCTTCAATAACCTTCCTCTCTCGTGCAGAGGAAAAGCAGAATTCTTAAATATCCTACTGCCCCTACCTGACCTCTGACCTCCTCCTCACATCACTAGCGCTCACAGTGGCCTTCTTGTTGATGGATCCTGGTAAATACCAAGCATGCTCCCATCTCAGGATCTTTGCACATGGCATTCTCTCTCCCTGAAAGGTTTATCCTTTCATTGCCTTTAGGTCACTTAAATGTCAAATGTTTGCTTAATGTTACTTTTTTAAAGTGAGGTTTATCCCCATCGCTCTCTTTATATTTGCAACCCCTAGGCTCCCTATCTCCTTCACCTGCCTTATTTTTTTTTTCCATAGCATGTATCCCCATCTGACATAATTTATTTTATAATATTTATTAATTTGTCTTCCACCAACAAAATATAAGCCCCTTGAATGCAGGGGTTTTGTTTTGTTTTGTTCACCGCTATAGCCCAAACATATAAAAGAGTACCTTATGATTAGTAGATGTTTAATAAATATCTGTTCACTAAATGAATCCTTTGATTTTCAGACCAGTGCTCTTTACAACTATACTTCTCAATTAAGCTTGTGGGGTGAAGGGTGGGCTAACATGATAGGTGGTACCTATATTTGTTACTGACAAAGCTAAGTCATCTGACTATTCTCTTATTTGGGAGCATTTGGGAGGAGATATCCATATTTGCTAAAAAACAGGAAGGACATCAAAGTAGGCTAAGTGTTAAACTCAAAATGGATCGAAGACCTAAATGTAAGGCAGGACACTATAAAATTCTTAGAGGAAAACATAGGCAGAACACTCTTTCACATAAATCGCAGCAATATCTTTTTGGATCCACCTCCTAGAATAATGAAAATAAAAACAAAAATAAACAAATGGGACCTAATTAAACTTAAAAGCTTTTGCACAGCAAAGGAAACCATAAACAAAACAAAAAGACAACCCACAGAGTGGGAGAAAATATTTGCAAATGAAGTGACTGACAAGGGATTAATCTCCAAGATATACAAACAGCTCATGCAGCTCTATGTCAAAAAAAACAAGCAACCCAATCAAAAAATGGGCAGAAGATCTAAATAGACATTTCTCCAAAGAAGACATACAGATGGTCAAAAAGCACATGAAAAGATGTTCAACATCACTAATTATCTGAGAAATGCAAATCAAAACTACAATGAGGTATCACCTCACACCAGTCAGAATGGGCATCATCAAAAAGTCTACAAACAATAAATGCTGGAGAGGGTATGGAGAAAAGGGAACCCTCCTACACTGTTGGTGGGAATGTAAATTGGTACAACCATTATGGAGAACAGTATGGAAGTTCCTTAAAAAAACTAAAAATAGAACTACCTTATGATCCAGCAATATGATCCACTCCTGGGCATATATTCAGAGAAAACCATACTTTGAAAAGATACATGCACCCCAACTGTTCATTGCAGCACTATTTACAATAGCCAAGACATGGAAACAATCTAAACGTCCATCGACAGACGAATGGATAAAGATGATGTGGTACAAATATACATATACACAATGGAATATTACTCAGCCATAAAAAAGAATAAAACAATGCCTTTGCACCAACATGGATGGCCCTAGAGATTATCATACTAAGTGAAGTAAGTCAGACAGAGAAAGACAAATACCATATGATATCACTCATATGTGGAACATATTTTTAAAAAATGATATAAATGAAGTTATTTATAAAACAGAAACAGATTCACAGATTTCGAAAACAAATTTATGGTTACCAAAGGGGAAATGTAGCAGGGAGGGATAAATTAGGAGCTTGGGATTAACATATACACACTACTATATATAAAATAGATAACCAACAAGGACCTACTGTATAGCATAGGGAACTCTACTCAATATCCTGTAATAACCTAAATGGGTAAAGAATGTGAAAAAGAATGAATATATGTATATGTGTAACTGAATCACTTTTCTGTACACCTGAAACTAACACAATATTGTAAGTCAACTATACTCCAATAAAATAAAATAAAATAAAAAGATACTTTTTATCATAAAAAAAAAAAAAAAGTAGGGTAAGTGTTAAGCCACTCCTGTTGTAAGCAGAATACAACCTAAAGCTGGAGGGCGGTGCCATGGGATGGAATTCCACAAAGGTGGACTACGGTCATTGCTTTACATAGTAGTTATAGGTCCACAAAGCTCTGTTAAGTGTCCAAACAACATTGTGGCCGACACTGTAGAGTGCCTGCCTAACATCTACACCCATCTTCTTCCAGGCTAATAGAACCCTGATTTTTGTTGATCCTCCTTTAAGTGGTTTTCTCCTTCAGAGGAGGCTGGGCCCTCACCAAATCCAGACAGTGGCTTTGATTGATTTAAACAATCATGGCAGTTTTATTCTCCTTGCCAAGAGAGTCAAAGAGATAGAAGGAAAGTCTGCCACAGGGCTTCTGGGAAGGTTTTTCTTGATGTTGAAAAGGTGAAAAAGACAAGAATGTTCAATTTTTCTGATTCTAGATATTCTGGTCTGTGTGCTATCCTTCCCTCAGGAAAAATTTAAGCCCAGTTCATTGGTGAGATCAGTGAGACTCAAGTCAGCCTGGATGCCTTAATGTTGTGATTCAGATAGCATAACTCAGTTTTCTGTCTTGTTGCTGTGATCTAGTCCCATCTGGTACCTCAAGGTCTAGCAAAGGGATGCCTATCTATCCATCCATCCATCTATCCACTCAACAGTATTATGGTCTTAGGTATTGGGGCTCTAGTTATACTAACTTACAAACCTGCCTAGTATCCGAATTTCTTCAAGCCTTGTCCTTTGTGAGTTCTCCCAGGGGATGGTGTACTGCCATGGCTCACCCCCTCTTCCAATTTTGTGGCTGAGGTGTCGCTGACAAATTACCCACTTCCCTGTCTCCACATCTCAGTGTGTTTTTGTACTCTAGGTTACCACCCATAATTTCTGGCTAGACTTTCCATCATTTTCTGCCCATCCCAGTGATGTCCTCAGTCCCAGGTACTCCAAGTCCAGCTTGTCCACTGTCAATTAAATTACAAATTCCACTTCTGATAGACCACACATAACATTTCACATTTTTTTTAACTCCAGGAAATCATTTAAAAATATTATATAAAAATACTTCTCATTGTTTGTTACAGCTACATAACATTCCATTGTGTGGACATACATTTGTTCATTCAATCAGTCCTTTAAAAGGACATTTCCCTTCATGCTTTTTCTATTACAAATACTGCTGCAATTGAATAGTCTTGTGCATACACCATTTCTTATTTTTACCAGTGTATGTTTGGGATAGGTTTCTAGGAGTGGAAATGTTGGGTCAAAGGTAAATGCATATTCTCATTAATTTTGCTGGGTATTGTTTAGTTTTCCTCCAGAGGGATTGTACTTTTTTTCATTCCCTCTAGCAACAGTTTTGCCATCAGAGCATACTGTCAAACTTTTTGACTTTTGCCACTGTGACATACGAAAAACATGTTATTGTAATTTTAACATGCATTTGTCTTTTGATAAACAATGTTGAGCACATTTTCCCATATTTAGGGGTCACTTGCATTTCCTTTTCTGTGAACTATCTATTCATGTCTCTTGTTCATTTTTTATAGAATCATTGGTCTTTTTCTTCTCCATTTTATACATTAGGGATATTAACCTATTGTTATTTTTGTTTTTAATTTTATTTATTTATGGCTGTGTTGGGTCTTCATTGCTGCACGCAGGCTTTCTCTAGTTGTGGCGAGTGGGGGCTACTCTTCATTGTGGTGCGTGGGCTTCTCATTGCGGTGGCTTCTCTTGTTGTGGAGCATGGGCTCTAGGCACACAGGCTTCAGTAGTTGTGGCACACGGGCTCAGTAGTTGTGGCTCGCAGGCTCTAGAGCTCAGGCTCAGTAGTTGTGGTGCATGGGCTTAGTTGTTCCATGGAATGTGGGATCTTCCCGGACCAGGGCTCGAACCCCTGCATTGGCAAGCAGATTCTTTTTTTTTTTGCAGTACGCGGGCCTCTCACTGTTGTGGCCTCTCCCGTTGCGGAGCACAGGCTCCAGATGCACAGGCCCAGCGGCCATGGCGCACGCGCCCAGCCGCTCTGCGGCATGCGGGATCCTCCCGGACCGGGGCACGAACCCGTGTGCCCTGCATCAGCAGGCGGACCCTCAACCACTGCGCCACCAGGGAAGCCCCAGGCAGATTCTTAACCACTGTGCCACCAGGGAAGTCCGGGATATTAACCTATTGTTAATGACATAGCTTGCAAATATTATTTCTCAGTTTGTCTTTCTTTTTCTTTGCTTATGATGTTTCCTAGAGGGAAAAGTCTTTCTTACTTCTTTGTAGACATATTTATTAATCTTTTTCCTATCACTTCTTTATTTTGATTCAGAGATAGGTTTCCCCTATTCCCAGATTATGCACTGTAAACCTTCATGGTATTGTTAATGTTTTATAATATGTATACAGATTACCAGTCAATTAAATAACAATTTAAAGCATACACCTCGTGCAAATATTTGCACACTCACAAACACACACAGATTTTACTAGTTTACAATCAGTACAAGCATTGAAATGACCAGTTACATACATGGTTAGAAATTTATAGTCATTACTTCAAAGTGTAGTCTGATATTTTAGCCCAAATTCCTAACAAATTGTTTGCAAAGAGTCAGTGAGATGAATGACAAAGAGATAGAAAGGATTTGAATAAAAAATTGAAAGAATACAAACAATATCTTCTGATATCCAAAACTGTTTGAGATAAACTGAGTATACCCAGTAAATTTCCTTAAAATGAGTAGTTTTATTTTAGCTCTATGATGTTAACTTTATGATGATTCAGAATCTGAAATACTTTAAATATTTAGACAAAGGTTGAATTTAAATACTTCAAGATATATAGCGCAATGCCTCAAACATATTAAATAACAAAAATTTATTTGTTGAACAAAATGAATGAATTTACATACGCATCAGAATTGGAATGGCAAACAAGTACACTCTGATAGACTATATAAAATTTTTCAAGAAGCCTGGTTACCACTGATGACATAGTTTAGACAAGTATAAGGAAAGAGTAAAATAATCTTTTAAATTGGTGAAGTTAATTTTTGTAGTAGTGTTTCAATGATTAACCTTTTCTGCAGGCAGGTTCTATTTTGATATTAAAGATTAGGATGAGAATCTGGTGACTCATGTGTGGGAGAGCTGACAACTATACTGGATGAGAGACTCAAGAACCAAGAGGACCTTGAGAGGTTGCACGATAAACCCAATTCAATTCACCAAGCATTAACTGGGTATATGTTAAGTACTAGGCACTGGAAATAAAAAAGATGACTATGGCCCTCTTCCTGATATTAAGATGCTTACTGTCCATGGGGAAATCAAATGGGTAAACAAATAAATATCTTTTGGTGTGACAGGTGATATAACAGTAGTTGAGTACACAGGTACTGGAGGAACAAAGGAGGGAATGGTACACTCTACCTAAGTCAGTCTGGGAAGTTCAAAGAAATGATTAAATATAGGTATGATAAAATGCTATACCTGAGTCCAAAACCACAACAATATGAATACAGGATGAGTTTAAGCAGTAGGAAGTATAAAGGAGACTTTAGAGATTTTGTTTGAAAAACTCTCAACATGAATCAGCTATATTTGGTTGCCAAAATGCCAAAGATGAACGTCATGCTATACTCTGTGCTCATCAAACTGGCACTGTATTCCATTCTAGGTGCCTTATTTTAAGGGGAATTTGGGCAACTGTGAACATATACAGTGAAAGGGATCAGGATGGAACAGAAACTTGAAAACATACTACATGAAGAAGGAATGAAGGAACAGATAATAGTAAAACTGGAGAAAAATTTCTTTACTTGGCCAAAATGATTATTTTTTATTAAGACGTGTCAGATCATGTCATTCCTTTCCTCAAAACCCTCCAATGCCTCCTTTATCATTCAGAGTAAAAACATATTCCTGACAATGGCCAAAAGGCCCTACTGAGTCTGGCCCCCATTTCTTCCTTGTCCTCATCACCTACTACTGCTCTCCCCTTGCTCACTCATTATAACCACATTAGCCTCCTTGTTACTCCTCAAACATTCCAGGCATGCTCCCACTTTACGGCCTTTGCTCTGACTGTTCCTCCAGCCTGGAATGAAAGAAGGTTCTTCCCTCAGCCATTCACATGGCTAACTTCCTCACCTTCTGCAAGTCTTGCTTCCAATGTCACCGTCTCAATGAAGACTATCTTGATTACCTTATTTAAAATTCTAACTTGCCCTCCCCAGGTGCCGTCTCCCTGGCTTTCTTGATCACCTTGACTTTGGCATTTTTGTTGTATTTCTGTTATTATATTAGTAAGTGATCATCTGGGCTTTGTAAAATCTTAACGGTCAAAAGAGTAGAAAGAGTCCTATGATTGGTCACAGGGAAAATATTGTGCCCAGGGGCTGACAATATTCATACTATAGGAATAATAAGCCCCCTGATTTCCTCTCATTCAATTCTGAATAGTAAAATATAGGTAGGAAAAAGACAAGAGAGGAAATTATATGAACAAATACAGTTCTATGACATAAGAAGGTAATTAGCAAATTAATGCTCAAATTTTCTTTGGAATTGATGTTAATACAAAATTAATTCTTAGACATTTAAATGAAAGTAAATGGATCTGAAGTTCCTTTTTATCAGCTGTAAAAATATTCACTGGTCCTATGCCCAGAGTTTAAAAGAAATCAGCATGAGTCTAATGAAAAACAAGCTGTAGGTCTCAGGGAAATTCAATATGTACTCTTTCTTTTCCTTTTAGTTTTTGATTGGTTTCCATGGGAATCTAGGCTTGTGGGGATCTCTAATCTATTCATGGAAAGCAGATGCTTGAATTTTCATGACAGTAAAAGTGGGGGTCAGTGAAGAGATAAAGATGATAAGAAAATGAGTATGGTTGTAGGAAACATGATCATGTTCAAAACAAAATGCTGCAAGCCATGTAGATTTAAAAACAATCTGCAAGGCAGTTCTACTGTGTTTGAGAGGTATTATGTCATTAAGAAAGAAAACACTGGACTTAAAGGCATTAGCTCTGGGTTCAAATTCTGAATTTGGCCCATAAGGAAGAAGCCCTTAGGAGAGCAGTTCTCCTGGGTTCCCTTACCCTGCTGCTCTCTGCTTGAGGACCCCTTTCCAATAAAGTCTTTGCTTTGTCAAGAAAGGAGAGGAAGGAAGGGAGAGAGGGAGGGAGAGAGAAAGAAGGAAAGAAAGAAAGAAAGGAAGGAAGGAAGGAAGAAAGGAAAAGAAAGAAACCTTTAGGTATTTCTTTGGGGAGTTGACAGGGAAATTGACTGGATCTGAGAATTACTCTAAAACAGAAGAACCAGAGGCCTGATAAAGTAAGCTGCAGAAGAGTAACTTCTCTTTCGTGGAGCATTATGAGGAGAACTGAGCGGGGAATCAAAAAAAAACAAGATAATTCCTGACTCTGCAAATGACGAAGTGGCCTTGAAGAACTCAAACTAGACCTCAGTTTACTTCTATAGAAAATAGTTAATATTCAACTATTCTCACTGCTAAGAAGCTACTACGAAATTAAATAATTTTTTCTTACTAGAACTGTGTTACAACTCAAAGTAGTGATTTCAGTGAAGATTTGCTGACATGCTGTTTCTTGTGACTATAAATTTCATCTATGCAGGTGGAAGTACATTAACTATAATCAAAGTATTAAAGAATGGACAGTTTTTTTATTTCAGTTCTCAGATTTGTTTAAAAATAGACCAATCTGGGTTTTGGTTGGAACACTCATTTGAATGTAAGACCCTAATTATTTGAAACCACGTTCTAAACTGGAAAGCCAGAGGGCAGGTTTAGATATGGTTTCTAAATACTCAGAAGAGGACAAAACTGATGCTAGTTTGACAACCTCAGCAGTTAGAAATGTAATGAAGCAAAGATTCTTCAGTCTAAGACTCTGTCTGCCTGGAGAACGGAGCTTAGCTAAGGTTGAAGTCAAATGGGGTAAACTGCAAGGGTTGTCTAACATAGCCCCTCTCAGTCCAGAGATGTCTTGAGAGATCATTAAAATTCCAGAATATAAGGGTTTCATATGCTCAGACTTTCCCACATTTCTAGGTAATGTGGGCATTGCAAACGTCTTTTGGTGCGTTCTTTTAGAAGCACACCAACATCTAAAACCCCACTTGCTCACTCTTCAGATATCCTCTGGCAACACAGTTTGTGGCAGAGTGAGCAGCCATTAAATTGGTTTTAAATAGACTGAGTGAATACAGCCACAGAGAAGCCTGGAAGTACCCACTAAATACCCCAGGCCATCTTGTTGCTTGCTCAAGTTTAAGAACCACTGGATTAGAGAACAGATACAAGGCTTCCAGATAGCTCCTGAGGTGAAGGCTGGGGAAATGTGACCTGAGCGCTTAAAAGCCTAAGCCAGAAACAAACAACTCAATCAAAAATGGGCAGAACACCTAGATAGACATATCTCCAAAGAAGACATACAGATGGCCAAGAGGCACATGAAAACATGCTCAACACTACTAATTACTGGAGAAATGCAAATCAAAACTACAATGAGATGTCACCTCATACCAGTCAGAATGGCCATTATCAAAAAGTCTAAAGGGGCTTCCCTGGTGGCACAGTGGTTAAGAATCCGCCTGCCAATGCAGGAGACACGGGATCGAGCCCTGGTCTGGGAAGATCCCACATGCCACGGAGCAACTAAACCCGTGTGCCACAACTACTGAGCCTGTGCTCTAGAGCCCACGAGCCACAACTACTGAGCCTGTGCTCCAGAGCCTGCAAACCACAACTACTGAGCCCGTGTGCCACAACTACTGAAGCCCGTGTGCCTAGAGCCTGTGCCCTGCAACAATAGAAGCCACCTCAGTGAGAAGCCCGCACACCGCAATGAAGAGTAGCCCCCACTCGCCGCAACTAGAGAAAAGCCTGCACGCAGCAACGAAGACCCAATGCAGCCAAAAATAAATAAATTAATTAATTTTTAAAAAGTCTACAAACAATAAATTCTGGAGAGGATGTGGATAAAAGGGAACCCTTCCACATCGTCGGTGGGAATGTAAATTGGTACAGCCACTATGGAGAACAGTATGGAGGTTCCTTAAGAAATGAAAAATAGAACTACTGTATGATCCAGCAATGTCACTCCTGGGAATATATCCAGAGAAGAACATGGTTGGAAAGGATCCATGCACTCCAATGTGCACTGCAGCACTATTTACAATAGCCAAGACATGGAGGCAACCTAAATGTCCATTGACAGGTGGATGGATAAAGAAGATGTGGTACATATATACAATGGAATATTACTCAGACATTACAAAGACTGAAATAATGTCATTTGTAGCAACATGGATGGACATAGAGATTATCCTACTAAGTGAAGTGAGTCAGACAAAGAAAGACAAATATCATATGATATCACTTATATGCAGAATCTAGAAAGAAATGATACAAATGAACTTTTTTACAAAACAGAAACAGACTCACAGACTTAGAGAACAAACTTATGGTTACCGGAGAGAAGGGTGAGGAGGAGGGATAGATTGGGAGTTTGGGATTGACATGTACATACTGCCATATTTAAAACAGATAACCAACAAGGTCCTACTATATAGCACAGGAAACTCTTCTCAGTACACTGTAATAACCTAAATGGGAAAAGAATTTGAAAAAGAACAGGTACATGTATATGTATAAGTGAGTCACTTTGCTGTACACCTGAAACTAACACAACATTGTTAATCAGCTATACTCTAATATAAAATAAAAAATTTTTAAAAGTACAATAATGAATAAGAACAACAACAACAACAAAAAGGCTAGGCCAGGAACCATTCTTGTTTCTATTCTCCTTTTGCCTACCTACAAATAATGGTCACCAGGTTCTGGACATTTTATCATTTTTTATAATAGACTTTTATCGAGGCATAACCTATATATAATAAACTGCATAAGTCTCAAGTAAACAGTTTGATAAATTTTTATGTAAGTAACACACAGATCAAGACATAGAGGGCTTCCCTGGTGGCGCAGTGGTTGCGGGGGACGCGGGTTCGTGCCCCGGTCCGGGAGGATCCCACGTGCCGCGGAGCGGCTGGGCCCATGAGCCATGGCCGCTGGGCCTGCGCTTCTGGAGCCTGTGCTCCGCAGTGGGAGAGGCCATAGCGGTGAGAGGCCCACGTACCACAAAAAAAAAAAAAAAAAAAAAAAAAAAAGACACAGAACATTTCCAGCATCCGTGAAAGATTCCTCATGCCACTCTTCAGTCACTACCTATGTCTTGGGTAACCACAAATCTGATTTGGGTCACCATATCGTTTTGCCTGTTTTTAAAATTCATATAAATAGCATATATATCTGACTTCTCTCATTCGACACGATGTCTCTGGAGTTCATTCATGTGGTTGAATGTATCAGTAGTTTGTTATTTTTTATTGTGTAGTATTCCATTGCAGGAATACACCACAATTAATTTACTCATTTGCCTGTTGATAGGCATTTGGGTTGTTTGTGTTATAAGAACATCTGCTATTTCAAACAAAGCTGTCATGTATGTTCTCATACATGTCTTTTGGTGGAAAAAAGCACTTATCTCTCTTAAATATGACTGGCGTTGGGGTGTGAATTGCAGTGATCGTGTGTGTGTGTGCATGTGTGCACATATATTTTTAACTTTTGTAGATATATCTGGTTTTTCAGAGTGGATGTTACCAATTTACATCCTTACCAAAAATATTTGAGAGTTCCATTTGTTCCATACCCTCACCATCAGTTGGTACTGTCAGATTTTTTCATTTTAGACATTCAAATGGTTGTGTGGCGGTATCTCATTGTGGCTTTAATTTGCATTTCCCTAATTAATAATGATGTTGAGCACTTTTTCATTTGTCTTTTGGGCATTTGGCTATACCCTTTGTAAACTAGGGTTACATGTTTCAACGTGAATAAATCTCACAAACATAATGTTAAGTCAAAAAAAAAGCAAGTTGTAGAGTAACACACAGTATAATACCATTTACATAAAGATTTTAAACATGCAAAATAATATTATTGTTTCTGGGCATGTAAATATATATAAAGTAAAAGTAGAAAAATACACATGGGAATTGAAACCACAAAAATTAAGATAGACTAAGGTGGCAGAAAAAGAGGGGAATGGGATTTAGAAGATACAAAATGTCAAATTTTATTTCATTTAAAAAAATCACAAGTAAAAACTTTAAAAAATTCAGGTTCATCTCTTCTAGATATTAGGTACCTGAGTGTTTTTATATTATTTTCTATTCTTACCTATAAGTTTAAAATAATTAATTTAAAAATAAGACAGAGAACATTCAGGCATATGCAAAGGCAAAGTGAATGATGAATAATTTATTAAGAGACGAAAACTGAAAGGAGAATTGACTCCATTTCCTCATCCAATGGCTAATTGGACTAGAAGATCCTAAAGGATCTGTCTGTTTCTGATGTCTACTGATTCCTAAAGACTAATTCGATGTTTACACATGTATTACAGCATGACTAACAGCAATAACATTGATAACTTACACTTCTAGAGGGTATATTTCTCCACCAAGCAGAATGCTTTATATCTAAGAACTCATCATTCCTATATGGTGGACAGGGAGAGGTATTATCCCATTTTATAATAAAGAAATTGAGGCATACAAAAATTATATTTGTTGAGAAATTAAGCTCACAGAGTGTTGTAAAATCCTACTTACAAAATTATGTGTTGGGGTGGATAATGAACAGGAATAAATAATATATAATTTAAACTCCAACAGTTCTGAAGACTATACCATTCATGATAAAGTTATCTGATGTTCACATTGATTGATTGATTCATTCCTTCATTTATGTATTCATTAAACAAACATTAACTGAGTCTTTATTAAATGGCAGGAACTGTGTTAAGACTGGAACTATAAAATCAAATAAGGGACTTCCCTGGTGGCGCAGTGGTTGAGAATCCACCTGCCAATGCAGGGGACAGGGGTTCGAGCCCTGGTCCGGGAAGATCCCACATGCCACGGGGCAACTAAGCCCGTGTGCCACAACTACTGAGCCTGTGTGCCACAATTACTGAAGTGTGTGCGCCTAGACCCCATGCTCCACAAAAAGAGAAGCCACCGCAACGAGAAGCCCACGTACCGCAAAGAAGAGTTGCCCATGCTTACTGCACCTAGAGAAAGCCCGCGTGCAGCAATGAAGACGCAATGCAGACAAAAATTAAAAAATAAGTTTGGTAAAAAAAAAATCAAATAAGACATGACCTCTGCCTTCAAACAGCATTAGAGGGGATGAAATATAGATAAGTAAAATCCATGGTTAATTGTTTGGTAAGGAGTTATGGTAGAGGTATACGTACTGAGGAGGAATAATGGAATACAGAGTTGAAGGGGACCGGGTAGGGGTTGTTTGGTGTTTAAGTGTTGAGTACGTGTAAGATAAGGAAACCAAGTACTGTTAGGTGGTATTAAGCTTTCCAGAAAAGTTTCGGAGGTATTCTACTCTTCTCCTTTACTTTTTATAAGTCATTAACATGGAAACAACATATTTTTAAAACTGAAAATTAATATTTAATTTTCATAGATGAATGAGAATTCTCTTTGTAAACCAAAAAAGAAAAAACAACCCAACCACAACCTGAAGCTTCTTTAATTTTTGTGTTTAACATGATATAATTTTTCAAAGTGGGTAGTCAATCTTCTTGAAACCAAATTAATAACTTCCTGGAAGATTAAAAATGCATAACTATTAAAATTTAGTGAGATTGCTAAAGCTTTTTTTTTTTTTTAATCCTTATCAACAAATAAATGTATCTGTGGAAGTCAGAGAAATAGTAGCTTCCCAGGAGCAAAACATTTCTAACAATCAGATATCTTTTGTGAGAAACCCAGAAAAGGTATGACTGATTGCTTTCTTGGATTAAACTGAGGGTACTAAATGAAAAACAAATTAGGTACAGATGTTCAGTATATTGAGATTAATTTTATTCTCATGGGTATCATTTCCTTAGCTGCTTGGACTAACAGCAATTTGTTTCCAGAAAAGTGAGTATGTGTCAAAATAACTAAGTCAATCAACACAGTTCAGTTAAGTTTTTCCTATATATGTATTTTGAAACTGGATAAATGTTTCTGATAAACAAAATGTCTAGCATTTGTATTCATAATGACTTTCTATATAAGTAACATAAAATGTATTCATTTGTTCAACAAATACACATCAGACACTGTGTTAGATTCTGGGGGATTCAAAAATAAATAAAACAAGTCTCCTCCTGGAGCTCCAATGTAGTGGGAAAGAGGCAAGTACATACAAGATAGTGGGGCTCTAATAGAAACACAAACAAAATGCTACGCGAATGTGAGTTTTTCTTACTAATCAATCTAAGATGCCATAATATAGTTCACTATCACAAAAAACACAAAACCATAATAAATAATATATGAGAATGGTTGATCTCTGGGTCAGTAATAATAACAATGCTATTTACATGTTATAGCTGTTGATATTTTATAAAACACTTAGGTATATTAATATCACACATAGGTATACATACCTTACAATAGATAGGCCAACTTTAATTATCACTTAATAACTTTATCTATGGTCTTTGTAAGCAACTTAAGAGTAGGAATCATGTCTTTCATCTTTGCATTCCAAGACCTAGCACAGTGCCTGTTGCACAGTAACAGTTTTAACATATGTTGAATGAATGCATACATGCATGTATATATGAATATTGATGTTACATAAATAGCACACTTCTGAGTTCACAGACAACAGAATTAAGTGTGATAGACAATACTTGACAAGAATATTTGATATCCAAAATATCAGAGAGGTCCACTAAACAAAGGGATGTGACGTTTAATAGGGATCGGTATAGTACTTATTTATAGCAGACATGTGATTCATTTTTTAATATTCTCTCTAGATGTATAATCATGATACACAATAGACACTGGCAACTACTTACTGAATGAACAGTTCTACCTCCACAATGTATCTATTGGATCCAACTGTTCCTCTCTATTGGCCTGAACAGTAATAGCTTTCTATTACCTCCATTCTTGTCCTCTTCCAAAGTAGCGTTAGTTGCCATAGTTGTCCCCCTAAAATAATTTGATCACGTAACTTCCATTCTCAAATTTCCTAAGTAGCTCCCTAGAATTCAGGACCCTTCATTTAAAAAATGTAATTAAAAAAAAAAGGCAGGGGCTTCCCTGGTGGCTCAGTGGTTGAGAGTCCGCCTGCCGATGCAGGGGACACGGGTTCATGCCCCGGTCCAGGAAGATCCCACATGCCGCGGAGCAGCTGGGCCCATGAGCCATGGCCGCTGAGCCTGCGCGTCCGGAGCCTGTGCTCCGCAAAAGGGAGAGGCCACGACAGTGAGAGGCCCTCATACCACCAAAAAAAAAAAAAAAAAAAAAAGGCATAGGAAGTACATAGTACAAAAGTCTGGCACTGGCACACAGTAGATACTAAACAGCTAAACATTAATGAGCTAGGTTGTCCTGGGAAAATTAGTTATTCCTATGTTTTAAAATGAGAATGGATCCCTACACAAAAATCAATTTGTTATGTATTAAAAGATTTAAGCAGAAAAGAAAACATAGGATAATGTAAAAACAATCTCTGCTTAGCTCTGTTTAGTCTACCAGCTGTTGTTTACTGCTAGGTTTCTTAGAGCCTCACCCTATACGAGCAGAGTTTAGGTGACTGCTAATGACTTGTGAGGAATTTGTACTCAGGTTTTTGGGTTCCTTCTCTGTGGTCCCCTTCTCTTCAGGAGTTTGTCCTTCAAGTTCCAGCTACTGCTAACACCAAACTACACCTGGGTTTCCCCAGCTGACTAAGAATCCTGCTTCCTGCTAGGGTTGTATTCTTTTGCATTCCAAATTGGAAATTGCCTTGAAGGAAAAAGCCAGGATAAATGTGGAGCTAATTTCATGTGCTTCCCTTCTCTGAACCATCCTGTCTATGCTGACTGCTCCCAGTGCCTTCAAACAATATGTTTTGTTCAGTTTACAGATGTGTTTGGCAGATGAGCTGTTCTAAAATAGGTGGTCATGGTGAGAACTTATGCCTAGTCATGAAAGTCTCGGGTTGGTTGCTCCTTTTTTGTGATTTCTTCTTTTATATCTTTAAATGTTCCATCAATGGTTAATTTATATTGTGTTTCTAATGGTGCCAATATCTGATGTTTTTGATAGAAATCTGTTTATTGTTTCAGCTGACTCTCCTTCACAGTAGATTGATTGTTCATGTGTTTGGTGATCTTTCACTGTGAGATCATGTTTGGTCTGTTTTAATATGGGAGAATCCTGGAAGTTAAAGGTGAAGTTATTTTTTCTAAGAGAATTTGTGTTTGTGTCTGCTTAGAGGCAGGGTGGGCTACAGAGCTGGGACATATCATCTCCAAGTATTTTTGAAAATTATTTCTAGATTGTCCACCATCTTATCCCTGCCTGAAGTATACTACCTCTGATTTCTTAATCATGGTGCTTTTGCATGAAGCACAAAACCAAACACAATACCCAGGTCTGATCTGGACAGAGCGGAGTATTAAAGAATGATTATCACCCTTGTTCTAGAAATTCTACTACTGCTAGTATAGCTTAAAGTATATTATGACTTTTGGCAAACATGCAAATACAAACAGGAACACAGAGATGGGGAAAAGCATAATCATCAGATAGTTGAAAGAACGTGAAACTTGTTACTTATGAAATCAGCTATGTAACTTGTGACATGTAAATCATAGTTCTATTTATTCTTTGACACTAAAGAAATCACTGCTTAAAAAAATAAAGGAGAAACAAAAAGCAAACAGAAACAAAGCACTGCATCTCACAGAGAGACTTAGCAGCTCACATGTCTGGTTGTGCTCTCCCCTTCTCTCAACCTTTTTCACACTACACCTCTACAAAAATGTCATACTGTTGGGTCATCAACTTAAATTCTTTTTCTTTCCTCACATGATCCACTTGATGTGCAGTTAGTTTCCCCCAACTTTCGTTTTTAAAGTTGAGTTTTAAACCTAAGTGAATCACAATGAAAAAAATCTAAAGTGTGTCAAATTCTTAGTAGTGGGGCTATTGCCAATCTGAAATGTTTACTTTTTTATGATAACAAGTTAAATAGAGTTACCCTTCCTGAGTAAATAATTTTAACAGTTGACAAGCCTAGGTGAAAGGTTATAAATACCTGAGCAGTAGTTAAAACTGAGATTGAAAATGAGAGATTTTTTTAAAAATTACTGTAATGAAAAGCAAATTCAAGAGCAATAACTTTGGAAATAACCTGACAGACCTAACTGATAAGAGCATATAACTAGCATATTCAGAAGTATATATTAATGTCAGTCTCTTTTTATGCTTTCAACTAATGAAAAGGTATTTTTCTAACCCCTCAATTAATCAGCTATATCTGGTTCACATTTTTTAATGGGAAATAACTCTAATAGTTTCTGCTGGATCTAACTAATTTTCATTGCTTTTTATTCCCAAAATATATAAGTCTAAAATAACAAAGAGAAAAATATCAGGTACTGGAAATATATTTTATAGACAAAAATTTTATGGTGAGAAAAATAATTTTCAGATAAATAAGTCTTCAAATAAATTTAGAAGCTTCCCATTTTATTTTTTTTGATATGTTTAATCCTAAAAAACTGAGCTCTTAACAAGCCTTTAAAAACTTGAAATCATTTATGCTAGCAATATAGATTTAGATTTTTTAAAATTTGAAAATACATTTCAGAAAATAAATTTCTTTTATGCTCCTTAATGCCACATACTTTATGGGCAACTACAACTTTTTATTGTAAAAGTAACACGCATTAAGGAAAACATTTTAAACAATGAAAAGTACCAAAATTCATATATATTCCCAATATTTAAACTCAACCACTACTGAGATATATATACATTTCATATATATATATATTTTGGCCATATCGCATAGCTTGCAGGACCTTAGTTCCCCAACCAGGTATCGAACCCTAGCCACTGGATAGCCAGCGAATTCCCAAATCCAACCACTATTGACAATTTAGTGTGTGGTGGTTTTCTTTTTTTCTTTGCCTTTACTCATGCATAAATTGATCTGTAATATAGTTTAATCATATTAATACATATAATTTTATTTCCTTTTTCCCAACTTAACTTTAGATCAGAAAATAAATTCCATCGCTGGAGGAACTTGGATAAGTGAAAGCAGCCACTGATGGTTATCTGTGCTTACTCTCTACAGTTTAAAGATTACAGTTTTTAGGGAAAACATATGAAACTAAGAGTTATATACTTATGATTTCTTTACCATCTGTCCATCTCACAGTTCCATTAATCAATTAACAAATACCACAGAAAAGGTTTACTCTTCACGGTAGTTTTACTTCTCACCTTTTGAGCTGCAAGATGGAGGGCTGTTCTCTGGCTATGGTCAGTTTTATTAACATCTGCTCCTGCCTTCAGGAGAGTATCTGCACAATCCAGTCTGTCAGCCAACACACAATACATAAGTGGTGTTCTCCCAAACTGATCTTCTTTGTCTTTAATGGCAGAATTTCCTATGAGGATAAGAAACAGATAGTGATATTTGATAATTATTACTAATATAACTATGAACTATATTTACTAGCTGTTTCTTATCAAGTACTGTGGTAAATGCATTAAATATATTATCTCATTTTTACTCACCCTATGAGATAGATATTACTGTCCCTATAGTATAGGAAACTGAGACTTAGAGAAGTTAGGTAACTTGTACACATTACAATGACAGTAGGTGGTGAAGCTAAAATTCAAACTGATTGTTGACTTTAAAGGGTATGTTCTTAACAACTCTGTCATACTAAATTAACATTTTGAGATGTGAGGTTATTTTTTTCCTCCCTTACTCCTTTTGTGAAAAAATACTTAGTGTAGATCATACACTAGGAGTTGTGGTATGTTTTTGAGATCTACAAAAATGAATCGTGGGTGGCTTCCTGTTTTAGACAATATGGAGCAAATGCATACTATCATGATCCTCCTGTTACTTAAAACTAAACATCCCAGGCAAAATAAATGAAAGGTGGTGAAAAGAAGGCAAATTGGTTAGGGAACTACAAAACTTCAGGAACAACCTGGTATTGAGTTCCCTGATTTTTTTTTTTTTTTTTTTTTTTTTTTGCCTCCTATATAAAGCCAGCCTGGGTGCTAAAGTAGATCATCAGAAATACCAGTGGGCACATACACAAAATTCCCCAAGAAGCCTGCTCTCTTCAGTCAAAATATTGGGAAGGGAGTAGCTCTGCAGGAGTGAACTCTTTTGACTATACTTGTGCTACTCAAAGCACATACAACAAAACAAATTGTACCTCTTTTCCTCTCCAATGGGTACTGCAGAGACTGTGGGGAGGAGCCCTATGAAGCACTGTGCCCTGGATTAGGCAAAGGATAGTAACAAGGTGGTATCTTACCCCTTCCCAACTAGAGAGTGGGGAAAGGTTATGGAGAGGAGGAAGCTAGAGAAAGCAATTCTTTAAATCAGTGCATGATGCCATGGATAACTGAGCAGCCCATATGTGAAACTGACCAGAGTCAAAATAGCAAAAGTTTTGAGAATGGAACTCTTGGTGGGATACTTCCTAGGTTCTAAATTGGCCTGGGTAGCACAAAAATGGGGCAGACAGAAAATAACTCGCAAGAGCTCTCAAAACTAACTTGACATTTGAACCACAGTCTAAAAAATTGGAACAAAATGTTCATTCTAAACCTAAACAGATTGTCAGTGTACTAAAATAGGAGATTTAAAGTAGGATCCAGAGTCTCATAACATAATACACAAAATGTCCAAGATATAATCCAAAATTACTAGACAAACCAAACACCAGGAAAATATTAAACAAGAAAACACAATCAGCAGGCACCAAAACTGTGATGATATGGATATTAGAATTATCTGACAAAGATTTTAAAGCAACGGTAATAAAAATACTCTGATGAGCAACTATGAATGCTCTTCAAACAAATGGAAAAATCCAAAGTCTCAGCAAAGAGAGAAAATATAAAGATGAACCCAGTGAAAAATTTAGAATAATAAATGTTTAAAAATAAGAAAAAAACCAGACTTTCCTGGTAGCACAGTGGTTAAGAATCTGCCTGCCGGGCTTCCCTGGTGGCGCAGTGGTTGAGAGTCCGCCTGCCAATGCAGGGGATGTGGGTTCGTGCCCCAGTCCGGGAAGATCCCACATGCCATGGAGCGGCTGGGCCCGTGAGCCATGGCCGCTGAGCCTGCATGTCTGGAGACTGTGCTTTGCAACGGGAGAGGCCACAACAGTGAGAGGCCTGTGTACCATAAAAAAAAAAAAAAAAAAAAAAAAAGAATCTGCCTGCCAATGCAGCGGACACAGGTTTAAGCCCTAGTCCAGGAAGATCCCACATGATGCAGAGCAACTAAGCCTGTGTGCCACAACTACTGAGCCTGCACACTGCAACTAGTGAGCATGTGAGCCACAACTACTGAAACCCACATGCCCAGAGCCCATGCTCCACAACAAGAGAAGGCACTGGAATGAGAAGCCCATGCACCGCGATGAAGAGTAGCCTCCACTCGCTGTAACTAAGCCTGCACACAGCAAAAGACCCAATGCAGCCAAAAAAAAAAAGAGCAAAAAACCAAATAAAATCACCAAAATAAAAATCTCACCTAATAGGCACAATAGCATAATGGAAATGACAGAGGAAAGAATCACTGAACTTGATAACAGACCAATAGAAATTATTCAGTCTGAACAACTGATAGAAAAGAAACAAAAAGAATCAACAGAGTCTCAGGGCTCTGTGGGATAATAACAAAGTTTCTACCATTTATATCATCTGAGTCCCAGAAACAGAGGAAAAAGAATGAAGGGCTGAAAACATATTTGAAGGAATAATGGTTAGAAATGTCCCAAATTTGGTGAAAGACACAAACCTACAAATTTAAGAAGTTGAACAAAGCTCAAACAAAATAAACCCAAAGAAATCCATACTGAGTCAATCAAAATCAAATTTCTGAAAACTAAATTCAAATTACAGTGTATTCCTCATAAGAAACTATGGAGGCCATAAGGCAATAGCACAACATTTTTCAAGTGTTGGGGGGAAGGGGAAGAACTGTCAACCCAGAATTTTATATCTAGTGCTTGCATAGGGCCAGGGGTAGGGAGAAAAAGGAGTGTTTGAGGGGTCATAGCTAAAGGGTACAGGGGTTTTTTTTGGGTGTAACGAAATAAAATCAATTATGGTGATGTTTGTACAATACAACTCTGTAAATATACAAAAACTACTAAACTGCACACTTCAGTTGGTGAATTGTATGGTATGTTGGTATGGTGGATCTTAATAAAGCTGTTACAAAACACTCCGCTACGTACACATTAAAATGGACTATTAAAAACATTTAAGAAATGCAGAGGAAGACAGGAATGGGGGATTGAAAAACAGAGGAAACAATACATAATAAGTTGGAAATCTTAAATTCTAACATTAATGATTCCATTATTGGCAAACAGTATAAGCACACCAATAAAAAGATTAAAAAAAAAAGGAGGACCCAACTATATGTTGTTTATAAGAAACTCACTTGAAATATAATGGCATAAATGGGTTAAAAGTAAAAGAATGAGCACGAATATACCATGTAAACACTAATCAAAAAAGCTGGAGTGTCTATATTAATATCTGATAAAGTAGACTTCAGAGGACAATTACCAGAGACAAATAGAAATATTATACAATGATGAAAGGTTCAATTCATCAAGAATACATGACAATCCTAAATGTGTATGTACCAAACCACAGAGCTTCAAAATACACATAGCAAAAACTGGGAGAATTGAAAAAACACTTGAAAAATTCACAATTAGAGCTGGTAGCTTCAACACTCCTCCCTCAATAATTGCTTGAACCACTAGAATGAAAATCGCAAGGATAAAGAAGAAGCGAATACTATCATAAAGCAGCAGATATACTGGTATTTACTGAACATATTATCCATTGACAGCCAGATACACAGTCTTTTAAAACAACCATGGGACATTTACCAAAATAGACCACAGATTGGTCATAAATGTTAACAGATTTGAAGAAGCGAATTCATATGAAGTATGTTCTCTGACCATAATGTAATTAAACTAGAAATCAATAACAGAAAGATAATTGGAAATCACTGACTATTTGGGAATTATTCAGTGATTAATTAATTAACTATGATTAATTAACTATGTGTTCAACACATAGACAATCCATTGGTTAAAGAGAAAATCTCAAGGGAAATTAAAAAATACAGTTAAATGAATGAAAATAAAAATACTATTGTAAGATTCCTACCCTACACAGGAGGGGAGCTTAGAAGGAAATATACAGCATTGAATGCTTGTATTAGAATAGAAGAATAGTTTCAAAACAGTGATCTATGCTTCTACCTTAGGACCCCCTCCCCCACAAAAAAAAGAAAAAGAAAAAAAAAAAAAAGAGCAAATTTAACCCCAGAAAAGCGGAGGAAGTACATAATAAAGATTAAAAGTAGAGATCAATGAAATTAAAGTCTGAAAAACTAGAGAAAAATCAGTGAAGCTAAAAGTTGGTTCTTGGAAAATATCAATAAAATTGATAACTCTTCAATCAGATTGATCATTAAAGACAGAGCAGACAATAATTTCCAATATCAGGAATTGAAGTAGGGATATCACTACAGAGCCTGTAGACATTAAAAGGAAAATAAGGGGATATTATAAATAATAAACAATTTTATGCCCATAAATTCATGATTTAAATAACAAAAAAAATAGACATAGATTAATAGGACAGAGGTGAAAGTACAGAAATAGACTCATATATATGATAAATTGATTTTTTTTGAGTAACAAGTATTCTTTTATTTATTTATTTTAAAATTTTATTGAAATATAGTTTATTTAAAATATTGTGTCAGTTTCAGGTTTCGAGCAAAGTGATTCAGTTGTACATACATACATACATATATATATTTTACATTCTCTTCCATTATAGGTTATTATAAGATATTGAGTATAGTTCCCTGTGCTATACAGTAGGCCCTTGTGGGTTATCTATTTTATATTTAGTAGTATGTATATTTTAATCCCAAACTCCTAATTTAATCCCTCCCTGATCAACTGATTTTTGACAAAGTGCAAAGGCAAACCAATAAACAATTTTTTAAACAAATGGTACTAAAAATATTCGACATCCATATGCAAAAAGAAAAAAACAAACCAAAACCTCTCAACCTATACTTTTCATCATATACAAAAACTATCTCTAAATCAATAATAAATTTAAATGTAAAAATCTCTATAACTACATAAAACTTTTAGAAGCAAACAAAGATGAAAGAAAATCTCTGTGACCTTGAGTTAGGCAAAAATTTCCTAGATATGATACCAAAGAACAATCCATTAAAATATTGATAAATTGAATTTCATCCAAATTTAAAACTCTGTTTGAAAGACACTGTTAAGAAAATGAAAACACAAGCCAAAAAAATTCGGAGAAGATATTTGTAAAACACATATCTGATTAAGCCTTCTATCCAGAATAAAGAAAGAACTCTTACAAGTGAATAATAAAAAGACCGATAATGGATTTCCCTGGTGGCGCAGTGGTTAAGAATCCGCCTGCCAATGCAGGGGACACGGGTTTGATCCCTGGCCCAGGAAGATCTCAAATGCTGCGGAGCAATTAAGCCCATGTACCACAACTACTGAGCCTGCAATCTAGAGCCTGTGAGCTACAACTACTGAGTTCGTATGCCACAACTACTGAAGCCCCCGTGCTCTGGGGTCCACGTGTTGCAACTACTGAAGCCTGCATGCCTAGAGCCCATGCTCCACAACAAGAGAAGCCACCAAAATGAGAAGCCCATGCACCGCAACGAAGAGTAGTCCCCGCTCGGCACAACTAGAGAAAGCCTATGTGAAGCAATGAAGACCCAACGCAGCAAAAAAAAAAAAAAGACTGATAATGACATTATAAGATGGCCAAAAGGTTTGAATAAATATTTCGCCAATTAAGCATATGAAAAGATGCTCAACATCATTAATACACAGGGAAATACAAATCTAAACCACAATGTGATGCCAATACTCATCCTTTAGAATGGCTAAACCAAAACCAAAATAAACCTGTCAATACCAAATGCTTGGTGAGGATGTAGAACAACTAGAACTCTCAAACTTTGCTGGTAGGATTGGTATCATAGATGGTACAGCCACTATGGAAAACTGTTTGCCAGTTTCATAGCAAGTTACATATACACTTACTACATGGCCCAATAATCTCTTCTAGGTGTTTATTACTCAGGAAAAATAAAAGCATGAAGGCTTATGTTCACATAAAAACCTGCATGTGGATGTTTATGAAAGCATCATTTATTATTGCTAAAAACAAGAAACATCTCATTGTCCTTCAACTGGAGAATGACAAAAGAAACTGTAGTACATCCATACAATAGAATACTGCTCAGTGATAAAAAGGAGTGAAGTAATGATCTACTCAATAACATGGAAAAATCTCAAATGCATTATGCTAAGTGAAAGAACTCAGTCTCAAAGGGTACATATTGTATGATTCATTTACATGGCATTCTGGAAAAGGTAAAACCACGGGACAGAAAACAGTGGTATCTAGGGGCTGAGACGTGTGGAGGGATTGATGATAAAGGGACATGGGGGAATTTTGGGGTGTGATGGACCCGTTCTACATCTTGACTGTGGTGGTAATTACATGATCATATGTTTGTTAAAATTAAATAACTGTACGCTGCAAAAGTGTAAAAAGCTCCATAAACTTTACTTAAAAACAACACCAAAAAAAAGATATCATGGCTCCTGCCATGTACTTTAAGTGAAAAAATTTTGTTACTTTCATCACAAACAATGACCAGGTATTCACACACTGGCTAAGTGTAATCATATATGAGTTGAGCATGAGGGAAGCCAGTTACTTCTAAGGTATTTTGGCATGAACTGATAATGGGGGAAGAAAACTGAGCAAATGAAATACTTTCTTTGGGGAAATACAAATGCTAGATGAAGAAAGAGAATGTGTCACACTTCTGTCTGAGTTGTTTTGTGCCTGAAAGTAAGCTGTTTTAGCTCTAAATATTTCAATATATATTTAAATCTTGTATATATTGGGACCCAGAAGTACTTCATAGCTTCTCAGATAACTCACTTTGCTAATCCATGTTTCCCTGTATGCTGGTAATAAATCAAGAAAGGTCACTGCTCCTGAAATTTGAAAGAGCTTTACAAAATACTCAGGTTGTGTATAGTAACTCCTGGAAGAGGCAGGGTTTTTGTTTCGTTTTCTTTTTCTCAGAATCTTGGTTTTGAAGATGAGGCAAGTTTTGCATTTGACTCAACATATCTGATAATAGAAGCTCTTATGTACAAGTCTTCTGAGTGGTCACACAGTGCTAGATATTATTTATTTATTTATTTTTGAAACATCTTTATTGGAGTATAATTGCTTTACAATGCTGTGTTAGTTTCTGCTTTATAACAAAGTGAATCAGCTATACATATGCATATATCCCCATATCTCCTCCCTCTGTGTCTCCTTCCCACTCTCCCTATCCCACCCCTCTAGGTGGTCATAAAGCACTGAGCTGATCTCCCTGTGCTATGCGGCTGCTTCCCACTAGCTATCTATTTTACATTTGGTAGTGTATGTATGTCCATGCCACTCTTCTCACTTCGTGCCAGCTTACCCTTCCCCCTCCCCGTGTCCTCAAGTCCATTAGGTATTATTCTCTATACAAAGACCTCCAATATCTAATCCAGAAGATTCCAGAGATTCTATCACTGCATTTATAGAATCATTTAAACCCAAACTCATTAACAGAACTAAAATGTATTACAGGTAGAGCATGTTCCTTTTATCACTTGAGCCCTTCTGGAGTGAAAATGATACTTACAGAGAATATGCTGTAGTAAAAGCTAGTCTCCAGTTGCCTTTCATGATTAACAACTACTCACTACCAGCATCTTATTTGTTAGCGTTAAGCAAAGACAGTAGTATCTAGTATTAGCAAGATGACGGTAATTCATATTATAATCACCCCCCCACTCCCCACCCCCGTGAGATTCTTCCTTGGAAGTCTGAGTGAAGGAGAGGATTTAGGACCTGTGGTCACAAGAACAAATGTGATAAATGGAGGCAATCATCACACGTTGGGACAATCCTAACTGATTAGGTTTCTCAGGGCCAAAGCGGAGTCAGAACCACAGGGGTAATAGGTCACTCTACCTCCCAGGACACCAGTTGCTCCACTCTTACCAAGTCGGCTGTAAGATAGGGAAACTTCAAGCCTTCTCTTCAATCCCTGACATACTTTGCTTTTGTGTAACGGGTATTTATACTTCCCAACAGAAGATTTAATTGGGTTATGTCACCACCATCCAATATGTTGTGCCTATAAGGAAAATTTCTGCATCTGAGGTAGCTGAAAGCATGTATCCCCTAGTCATAACTAGAAAAAGCAGCACTTAGTCTCACCTGGGTCCTATTTTGAGCTTCTTTTAGGGGGAGAGTGGTTTTATGGCTGGTTTCTGAGTGGTGAGTGTCCCATTAAGTTCTGAGCTTCCTGAACGAGAGTAACTGAGAAAGGCCTGTTTCTTTATCTAGCTACCCTACTCCCTTCCTTTGTTTCCTCAGTTACAACATTCAGCCAATACCTGTCCAGTCACCACCATAGCTTATTTTGATGAATGAATTAAATGATTTATCGTTTGTGTCTGGTAACTGCAACATGTTCTACAAATGTGGGGCATATGATGTAAACTAATATTCACTGGATGGCAGTGCATTTAAATTTGCATTCCTATCAGGAACAGCTAATATAGGATGCAGCTGGCTAGTGTGCTGTGATGTTTTAATTATTCTGGCAACTGTGGAGGTAGCCTCTAATCCATGACCAACGGGGGCCGGCATTCTGCATGTGCTTCGTCTGAACACAGATCAGAAAGCTGAGGTGGAACCATGATTGCTCTACTGCATTCGGTTATTTTAAGGCTAGCTGAAGCAGAAGAGTCTCTGTATGTATGTGCAGAAACCAGAGCTCCAGCTCTAGCAGTTAGAGGAAATGACTGTCACTTGTAGTGACAGTTGTGCCACTCTACACAATAGCTATGGTGCCATACTGTTCAACACAAGTAAATCCAGCATTCTCTACTAATATCTTATTTGCTTGTTCTAAAATGTTACCTTTGTGTGGCATCAAAGATGCATTTATCTGTTTTCACCTACTTCTTACTTAACACCTTTCATACTGTCGCCATCATCTATGGTCATTTAAAAATATCTGCTTATTGTAATAGAGGCAACATGTGGACAATGGAAAGAAGATTGGATTCATAATCCAGTGACTTGGTTTGAGTTTCAACCTTGCAGTTATTAACTATGCAACTAAACTGCTTAACTTCTGAGTCTCAGTGTCCTAATTTAAAATGAGAATAATAATAATAACATGGGACATATTATATTTTGAGGGTACTTGAGATTTTAGAAAATATTTTTACACATCTCATTATCATTGTTGAGGTATCTTAAATATCATTGACACTCACTGCTACTTTGAAATTATCATAGTTGTTAGATCTGCCACTAGATCTTGCTATTTACTGTGTTAAAAAAATGATTGCAAGTATATTGCTACATCATAATTTGAAAATACTTTGATAACTATATTTCAATACAGCTGATTTTCTTTGGATTCTTATTATATTATATTTAAGCTCTTAAAATATATATTTCTGAGAAGGGGTCCATGAAGTTCACCAGATTGCCCAAAGGGCTCATAGCACAAAAAAAATTCAGAAAAGTTCCAACTAGATAACCATGAATTTCATCTGTCAAGGTTTAGACCTAATCATCTTTCTTGTCTTTCTCATTCTCTATGTACTCATACATACGAATGTGCATGTATATGTAGACATATCTACCCACACATGGAGGCCCCATATGTTAGTAGTTAAAAGCAAGGGCTTTACAATCAGTCTTGCAGGCTTCAATCTCAGTTCTGTTACTTATTAGACAAGTTACTTAATCTCTCTGCATCTCAGTTTCCTGACCTATGAAATGAGGGAAATGAGAGCACCCCAAACTCTTTGTGGTGTCTTGCTATTAAATGAGTTCATAAGTTACAAAATGCTTAACACAGTGCTTATATAACATAACTTTATGAATGTTGGCTCATTTTATTGCTATTATTAGTATGGATGCATATGCATGTAAGTATATTTGTAAATACATGTATATAAGCAAGCATTTATAAAACATTCAATGACCCTAACCCTCAGTGACAGGGTTGAAGTAAAGGAAGAAGGAACCTGAAATAATGTCACTTCTTTACCACTTATGAGGCTCCTTGCCACACCCAACTACTGTGTTGGGAGATGTTATAAACAAAGAGAGACAATGATTCAGAGAGATTTATATTAGTGTAGAACATGGACAGGCCAACAAAAGTTGTAGTAGAATCAGAAATGGTGCTGCTTGGTCACTTCACCACTGCAAATGCCCCAAACACTGTTAGCAGTAATGCCAGGAACCATCATTACACAGTGAATATTTACAAATTATTTTGGTTGGTTTTCACAAAGAAAGCAGCATCATTTTTTTCTTAGCATTTAGAGCTTTTTCATTTTGAGACATTTCTGAAACTATGTAAGATTGGATTATTTTACAGGAAATCTAACCTGATATAACAATAGTAATAAGGTTCTATTTATTGTCTACAATGTGTCAGGTGCGATGCTAGATGTTTTACAGTCATTATCTAATCTAACCGTCCCACAGGCAAGGTATTATAATCTATAGTTTACAGATGAGGTAACTGAGGCTCAAAAAGATTAAGTGGTTCAAGACAAGGTAATATAACTGTTAAGTGACAAAGCCAGAATTCAAGACTCAGGTTTATCTGACTCTAAATCTATAACCTTTCTACTACATTATATAGTATTAAAATGAATCTACTAGAATATATTATCAACAATGTCTCTGGTATTCAATTAAATTACTTGAGATGGATATTACAAGAAAAATCTACTTATGTATAAATGATAGTCATAGCATGTAAGGATTTTACTATGTATGTTTATATTTTTAGGGCCCAGGACTGAGCCCTAATTCATTTGAATCTAGGATGTAATGTGTTATGTTAAAACATTAATCTATTGTATTACACAAAACACTAAGAATTGCTACTAAAATGATGTCTCATTCAGGGAAAGCCTCTTCACTCCTCCTCCTGGACAATTGGCAGCACAGAAAGTGTTCGATTTAATTAGCTGTGTATGTAGAAAGAGATGCTCATCTGTTTCCATGGAGTCAAACACATCACGACATACTTCTCCATGGAAACGGAGAAGGGAAAACAGAAAATGCTAAAGTGAATGAATTCACTGAGCAATTGGTGAGCAAAGATTGAAGAAAAAATATAACTCATTTGTAGTACTATGTGACTAGTTTAGAAAAGAGAAATAGCATATATGTAGAGATAGTCACTCTCGTGCTATATAAAAGAAGGTAAAAGATGCATTGAAATTTAAGATGTATCTTAATACCAAAAATCCCCCACATTATTTGATAGGAATATACAAATGTTAGGAAATACCACAGAGCAAACGTATTATTGTCTTTGCATGGAAGACAAAAATGGCAGAATTCTTAAAAGGTGAACAGTGTTACAGCTCAAAGTCAGTAATGAATAAGGGGTTCCTTAGACAAGATGATAGAAAACATAGGGGACCAATTTATAAATACATTTATCAGCTCTGTACTCGTTTCACATCATGATTGCTTCTTTGTTTCTCAGGAATTTTTTCTTCGGGGATATAAAATTATAGGAATATTTTAAGTTTTATTATGTAACACATTAATTTATATGATTGAGCCTGTATAAGTGTTTTGAATTTACAACATACTGCACATTTTGTTCCCTTTGAAGATTATATTTCATGTTAAAATAATAAAAGATTTATTTTATAAGATATGTTTTCTTGAGGAATTCTGACTCAAATAAATTTTTTTTCCAATGGAATTTAGTCCTAACTTGTCTCTCAATTCAATTCAACTCAATTCAGATTTAATCTCAGCCATCTAGATGATTATAGACTTCTTGGGAGGAAAGATACTTAAAGAATGATTATAATATTTATTTTCTCCTTCAACAAATATTTCTCATGTGGCTACTATGTGCCAAACACTGTGCTGGATTTTGTGTATATAATGATGAACTAAACAGACCTAGTCTATACTCATGGAAGCTCTTAGCTTACAGAGGAGAGAGACATTAAAGTAGTCGTACATATACACACAGAATTACAATCTGAGATAAATTCTGTGAAGGAAAACTGCAGAGTTCCAAGACAGGACACGATGAACAGATTTCACTGAGAATGGATGGGGAGAGCAGGCCTCTTTGAATAAGTGACCTTAATGCTGAGATATGAAGAATGAGTAAGGGTCAGTCAGACAGAGAATGGGGAGAATAGTATTTCAGGCAAAAGCCCTGAGATGGAAAAGGGCTTACAGATTTGGGAAGTGAAAATAAAGCAGGTTTTTCTAGGAAGAGAGTGGTGAAATGTGAGGTTGGAGAGGGAAAGAGGTACAGGTACACTTTCAAATTTTATTCCAGGTACAATGGGAAGCAATTAAAGAGTTTTGAGCATGAAAGTGACATAACTGAGTACACAATTTTTAGTACAAGTAAACATGGAACATTTAGCCAAAAAAGTCCAGAAAAGGCAAAGCTAAACTATAGTGTTTAAGATATACAGCTAGGTGGTAAAACTACAATATAATTATTACCGCAAATGTCAAGATAGTAAATTAGTCCAAGGGGGAGGGGAGGATGCAGTGGGGTTTCTGGGGGAACAATGGTCTGTCCTTTGACCTAGTGATGATTACATGGATGTTTGCTTTATATTTATTTGTTAAACTGAACATTTATGTTCTATGGACTTCACTATATGTACATTTCAAAATAAGAAAGGATGTTTTATTTTCTTTCAGGAAAATATGGATTGAGATAAAGAAGTGGGGATAATGAGTGCAGGTGGCTCAAGAAGCTTGGTTTTGGTGACAGAGGGTGATAATTGTCCCCATATCCATTCTCTCATTCTTCTTTTTGGGAACTGAACACCCTCAGTTTTAGCTGGGCATGATGCCATCCAGGCAGAGATATTTTTTTTAGCTTCTTTTGTCCTAGGTGTGGCTTTAAGTCCACCCATTTCCAGAATGACAAATTGCTACTCTGCACTCTCTGCTTCCCCCTTCCTGCTGGCTGGGCTGTGACTACAGTGGAAGAATCTGCCTTTGACCCAGAGATGGAAGCCACATGTTGAGAATGGCAAAGCTAAACCCTAGCAGCATCCCTGGATGATTTTATGAAGCAGAGATGTTTATCCACCCTAGACTGCCCACTTACCTTTGTACTGTTATGAGTACAAAGATGTACTGATACACAAAGGAAAGTTGAGAGATATGGTAATACCTAGAGGGGGATGAAGGAACAGAGAAGGGATTTTTAAATAATGGAGACAATAGAGCATGTTTAAATGTTGATAAAAGAATACAGAATAGAGGAAAAGGTTGATGATATAGTAATCAGAGGTTTAAAAAAAAATGGAACAAGATCCCTGAGAAGATAGGAAGGAATATAATACAGAGTATGTGTGGAAAAACTGATCTTTGACAGAAAGGGATATTTGCTCTGTTTTAGCAGGGAGAGAGAGGAAGATGGGTGTAGCTGTAGGTTGATTTGTAGATATCAGGCTGAACGATGAGGGAGTTCTTATTTAGTGTTTTCATTTTTGGTAAGAAGCATAAAGCATTAGCAGAGAAGGGAGGGAGAAGTGGCAGTCGGAGTTTTGGTAGAGTAAGAAGGTATGGAACAGTAATTATGGAGAAATGTAGTATGATGAGCAGAGACTGTTGAGTGCCTTTATGAAATGGGTAGTCTTAAATTTAGGGTGTTACAAATCTTCCAGACAGGTTAAATTGTTCAGTGCTTGGCAGAGGTAGATGGATTAGGTCCATCCAGAGCTGGGATTGCAACAGCCAGGTGTAACAGGTGAGAAGAAAAGGGAGGTTTTCCAAGGGAAGGACTTTAGTAATAGACCATGGAATCAGGACTGAATAGGGATGAAAGTAAAGACAGAAGGAGACTGATGGTCAAAAGTGGAGAAGATAATGGACTGGGGGTCTCAGTGACATTGAAAAACTACTGTTCTCATTAGCAAATGAGCTGGAACTAATAGAGTTTTAGTTGAATGGTGGATGTTTGAATGAGTGATTCAGAGGTAGTGGAAGATGTCAAAATCCAAGCAGTAACTGAATGTAGGTAGCTGAGGTAATGTGAGGATCACATCTCTGATAGAGAAGAGAAATCTTTACAGAGAATGTGGTAAAAGAATTTTGTCTTTGAAGATGAATTGGAGTTGGTTTAGTAGATAAGAAGGTAAGGGGGTAGAAGGTAGAAAAGGGGAGAAGGAACAGATGTATAGAGAAAACCAAAGACAAAATTCATGGCATACTGAGGAATAGAAAGCCTAGCCAGCGGTTAGGGTGCATGGGTAGAAGTTCCTGGAGAAACTGGAAATGTAGGGTGAAAATAAATTCTGAAAGAATAGGTATGGAAGTTCAAGTAGTGTTGACTTGATTTTAAAGCCAATCATAATTTTAAATGTCAATCATAATGTCACAAGACACTGGTATGTATAGAGATTACAAATAACAGAAATTTTTATTTTCTTTGGGACTAATGACCTGTAAACATGTGGATTTGTGGTTTTTACAATTCTGGAATATTCTTACCCACTGTCTTTCTCCTATTCACTTTATTCTCTAGAACTTCGCTAGAAAGTTCTTTTAGAACCTCCATATTGGATCTTTCTCTCACTATAAGATAGGGTGAACACAATCAATTTCAATCAATTGAATCTATGATAAGGAGAACATTGAATCAATTTTAAATCATTAGCAGAAACTAACACACCACTGTAAAGCAATTATACCACAATAAAGATGTTAAAATATTTTTTAAATCGTTAAAATTTAAATTATTTGTAAACATTAGTACTTTGGGTATATATTAAATGTTATAGCTCACTATCCAATATCTCACTCCAGATCTCTGCTGTTACAAAGATGAATTAATTCTCTTAGCATCTTAAAGTACATGTCCAGATTCAATGCCAAACACACAGATATTTCTCAAGTACTTTTCATCTAATCGTAACCTGTATTTTTAAGTTTCAGGACTTAATTTCTTTCTTGTCCAAGTCCTGAAACAATAATGTATTTCCATTAAAATGTGTAAGTAAATTGCAAATTAAGACTAAGATTAACAAACTTCCTTAGGACAAAGAGTTATTTTTAAAGTTTCTGCACTTAAGGGGAGCTTGGAGCTTACCTATGATAAGTTTGTGAAGAGCACCCTTATCTCCATTAATAGCAGCAGCATGAACTTGGGATGCTAATGAGGAACCAGGAAAGAACAAGTTCTCTGACCTGTTCATAGTCTTCTCAACAACTGGAACAACCTGAAATGATGATGCAACCAATAAGTATCTGTAGGAAATCCATCTCATCAGTTCTGAATGGGTATGTTATAAATATGGTTTATTACAAATATTTCACCAGGATTCAAAAAGTCTACAGTCCTAGTCTTAGAATTGCCATAATGGAGTAAATTAGGTGACCCTTTGTACAAGTTGCTCATCTGTAAAATGAAAGGATTAGACACTTCAAGACCCTTCTCAGGGGCTGAGAAAAAAAAAGGCTGAATATTTAACATTAGACACAGGGTCCAAAAGTCACAATGACTTACTAAGTTAATACAGGTGATTTGATTCCACATAATACTAAATATTAGAATTGATATTGGGAATAAAGGTGATGACCAAGCCACAAAATAGGTATGATGTGAGCTTAATTGTCAGGTTAGAATTACCTAGATTTAAGCACTAAATTAGAAGGTACCTCATTCTTTCTCTCATGACCACAAAAGGAGGAATTTATATTTGTTCCCCCCTTGTGTCCACCAGGGAAATATACCTAGTTAGAGATCTTGATCTTAGGAACTTAACTTGGAAACCACATCATTAGGATAAACCATGTTTCATTAAGGAAAAATTTTGCTCTGACTGGTAGTCTCATATGGTTTGATAGAACCTTCTAGAAATGCATTAGCTGCACAGGAAAATAGTGAGTTCCTTATCATAGGAGTGTTTAAGCAGAGGCTGGATTATGTCAGAAATGCAGCAGGAAGAATTCAAGCATCTGATGGGAAGGAAAGAGGGGTAGTTTCATCAATGATCTTAAACTTCCATCCTAAAGTGAAGATGCTATATCAAAGTTCCAAAGCTAAATGCCTACAAGGATCAGGGAGGTAACAGGGGCAAGAAACACGGGGAGTCATGGGGAACATGGCAAACTGGAGCATACATACGTACCTAAAGGGAGCAGCTGTTAATTAGGAACAGTTAGTATCTGCAATAAGGGTATGCAAGCCCTCTTCTGATTTTACCAGAAACTGACACCCCAATCTCTGTGACTCCCAAGGATCTGAGAGCTTTGTAAAATAAATTTATCACAACTCATGAGCTAGTACTTGGCTGTCATTGACAAAGATTTTTGGTTTAAGTTCTGCTTTAGAGTGAAAGCATTTTCTTAATTTTGGTAAAGTCAGCTCTTCATGGCTTTATTTTGCTGACAATTTGAGTTAACATGTTGGCAGAAATTATGGGCGTTTTGAGACTCTGTCATGTCTGAGCATGTCTGTCATGTCAGAAAAACCAGTCATATGCAGGATTATATTAAAGTGACTTGAAAGAAGCTACAAAACAGGGGTGGAGGTGGAAACACAGTAGAGGAGTAATTGCACTTGGGATCAGGATCCAGTTCTGTTAATAATATGGAGTGAACATTAGGCTGCCTCAACTCTGCTTTTCTGTAAAATATGAAACATGAAATTGGTAGACCAGGTTGATCATTCAACAAGTTGAGTGCCAACTATGTGCTAGGCACTGTACTGAACTCTAATGCCTATCACTTTAGACTCTAGGTAATCAGAGTTTTAGGCACATCAGAATCACAAAAAACTTGACAATAAACTAAAAATTGTATCTCAGTTATATATTGGGTTGGCCAAAAAGTTTGTTCGGTTTTAAGTAGAAATAAGACATTTTTCATTTTCAAGAAGAATTTTATTGAAAAATGTATTCACTAACCAAATGAAATTTTGGCCAGCCCAATATATTTATATATACTTCATCTCATAATTCTTAGCATTTAGCACAGTAACAGGTGCTAGCGTTCAGTGAATGATGAATGAAAAGTCATAGGCTGAGTGCTAAGTCCAGAGAGTGAGCAGGGTCAAAGTTTAGTTTCTTGGAGTAATGAGTTCATATTCATGAGTCTCTGCTCTTTTTTTAATTCCTCATTTCTATCTCTCTGTCAGAGAGGTCACTGAGTGGTGTAGAGATAAGAACACGAGACTAGGAGAGAGGAGACCTAAATAAAAATCTTGGCTCCATCACTGTTTAATTTTGTCAGCCTGAGAAACCCATTCTTTATGGTCCCCCCGCTTTTTTTTTTTTTTTTGGTGGTACCCGGGCCTCTCACTCTTGTGGCCTCTCCCGTTGCGGAGCACAGGATCCATGGCCTAGCCGCTCTGCGGCATGTGGGACCTTTCCGGACCGGGGCACGAACCCGTGTCCCCTGCATCGGCAGGTGGATTCTCAACCACTGCGCCACCAGGGAAGCCCCCTCCCCCAGCTTTTTTTTAAGCTCAAATGCATACGTTTTTTTTTTTTTTTTTTTAGCGCTAATGCTATTGGTAAATTTTTTACAGATGAAAATCAAAACCACTTTGTTCAAATGTTATACAATGCAAAGGTATAATCATCATAAACTAATTATAGAACAAGCCAGTGTAATAAATGCTCTAATAATTAAAACCATAGAAAACTAGTGGTGCTGTAGTCATAAGCAAAGGAAGAGTAATTTTGATTAGGATCAAATGGTTGGTTGTTCGGGATGTTCTCAGAGATGGCGACATTTGAGATGGCTATCCAGGTAGAGAAGGGGTTAGGGCCATTCCAGGCAGCAGGGAAGCTGAAGCAAAGGCAAGGAGTACGGAGAACCACAGAAGAGTTAAATGCCTCACGGCTACTTAGTTGTGATTTGTGTGGCTACAATTGGGGGCACGTGGACCTGGCTGGGTGTTCGTAGGTGAGGCTGGAGAGCTAACGGGGGCAGCCAGGTTTTTCCTCAACTGCTTGGCTAACGAATTTTTAAATTATCCTGCAGGTGTGATCCATGCATTAATAGCAATCACTCTCGCGCTGAGCTTTTCAGTTTACAACGTGCTTTCCCAGTCCATCCCACATCTATTCCTTACAGGAGCCCAAAGAGACAATTAGGGGTAAGTCATTGACACATTCCACTGAAACCCAGACGGGTGTCTCGGGCTTTATAATGCAAGAATTAGCGCAGAGAGAAGAGGCAGCAGGCGATGAGGCCTGTGATGGGAGGTTCAGGCCACAGCCCAGGACAGGAGGGTCGTGAGTTTGAGGCAGGGGCCAAGCAGTGCCGATCGATAGGAGTCTCCCCAGCCATGCCCCCTCTTACTCACCCTCGCCTCCTCCAGGACTCACGTCCTGGGGGCGGCTCCAGGAGGCACGACCCCCGCTGGGCCGCCCCTCCTGCCAGGTCAGGCCACTACATCCGGCTGGGACAGAGCCCACCGCGCTGAAACTGGCGGAACCCCTCGGAAGGCCGACCGAGGATCTCGACCGCACAGCCTTCTGGGAATTGTAGTTTCCGCCCTCCGCCCTTTCTATCCCACAGGGCCCCGCGCGCGGCGGGCTCGCGGACCAGGGCCGAGAGCCTGATGGGAAAAAGAGTTCTTGGTGCCCAATGACGTGCTCTTTGAGAATGGGGCAGGACTACATATTCCGATGTGCTCCGAGGTAGGCAGGACCCGGAAGTGAGGGTGTGCAAGGCCTCTCTGGAAGTTATCCGGGGTGTTCGCCGCTGGAGCTCCGGGTCGAGAGGACGAGGTGCCGCTGCCGGGAGAATCCTCCACTGCCGCCGGCTCCCGGAGCCCAGCCCTTTCCTAACCCAACCCAACCCTGTCCAGTCCCTGCCGCGGACCCTGGCGTTACCATGAGTCCTGCCGTCTTCCTATCTTTACCCGACCTCAGATGCTCTCTGCTGTTCCTGGTGAGTGAGTGAAGGAATGACAGACCCTTCGACAGTCATTCGGATGGCCTGCCGCCCTCGCCGAGGGGGACACAGTTGCCGCTACCCCTGCTTTCCTATCTTTTCCCCTGGTGGCGAGGAGCGCACCCTCCCCCGCTGCCTTCATTCTCGGCATCCGTCCGTCAGCTTCCCAGGCCCAGGGTTCCCGAGGCCTGAGAAACCACGGTCGGAGGTGGGACCTATAAACCGGAGATTAGCCCTGGGAGAAGGATCTGTGGGAGGGGCACGGCGAGCAGCGCCCCTTCCCCTGGAGTTCGGAGGTTGTTTCAGTCCAGAGCGCTCATGGACTTGGTGGTAGCCTGATTACAGAAGGTCGGGGCATAGACCTACTGTTCTCTCCCACCCCCTCTTTTTGGGAAGAATGTGAGGCCGACAGGTGCTGGGGTCTTGTGCATCTCGCTGTGGAGCCCTGAAACGGTGCCCGGGTCGGCGGAGCGCTCTGTTGTGGCTTGATACGATTGGTTGGGAACCCGGAACTGGAAATTGGTTTGGTGTCCACTGGGGGAGTAAAGGTTTGAAGGGTGGAGGCTGTGATTACCAGAAAGCCTCAGCTCAGAGCCTCCCTCAAATCTGGTTATACCTCCCGAAATTTAAGCAGAGTTGTTCTTCAGTGCTCCTGATTTGTGAATGACCAGGTTTTCTGCATGCATGTGCACTTATTCCTTAACTTCCTCACTGGCTCAGCACCATCCCATCTTGTAAAGGAATCTTCCTCCAGTCCCTCTTCCTCCCAATACATCTTGAGGGTGCATCATAAGTAATTCAGGCTGCAGGTCAAATTGAGACAAAAGTGAATGACTAACTCCATGTGGTAAAATGATGTACCTTTAATTGAGCTAGTGTTATAATACGATATTTGAAGTACTTTAATTGTAGTAGGTTTTTAAAAAGCTAAATTTAAGGTGCACACTAAGTCAAAATCACTCTTGACAATGTAAAAAAATATAATTAAATGACTCAGAGGAAGGCATATAGCTGGTTACAGGCAGAACTGGGATTTGAAGCAGATCTCTTGACTCGCAGTGCTTATTCTGCCATATCACGTTACATTTTTAATATTTGTGTTTGAAATAGTTTCTCTCTCCCTCTCCCTTTTCCCTCCCCATTTTCCCTTCTCTCCCCTCTCCTTCCTCTCTCCCCTCTCTTTTCTTTGTGATTTTCAAGTCATATTCAAAGGTCATACACAGTATTTGGACCTTTTCAGAGGATAAGTGCTATAAAAACTAAGGGGAATGTCAAAGTACTTTTGAAAACTAAAAGTTGCATATAAACATGGTGATGTTAAATGATGAAGAGTCTTATTGGGACTTCTTATAATTATATGGTAATGAATGGCTTCTCTATAGAGGAAAATACTCTGTAGAGAGCTGTTTCTTGGTAATTGAATTATACTCTGTGGCTCTCTTCCTTCTAGAAGTACTGGAATAATACTCATTGTTATCAGAGAACACTTTCTCTTTAAGGATAATAGATACTAATCTTTCCTTATCCATATACATGGCCAGAATTATGAGTTGTTTGCCAGAAATTACTTTTAGGTTACAAAAAATATGAAGGGCAAAAAATCTTAAGAGATTGGAAAGAAAAGTTGAAATACTGAATAGGAAAACTACATCAGATGCACTGTTTGGTTGTAGAGCTAAGTTTAAGAAGGAGAAAAGAATTTATTTTGAAATAACTCATGCTTTTTATAGAAAACCTACAAACCCTGTTAAGCATAAAAAAGAGTTTTTTCTAATACTTTTAAAATCTAGTTAACATTTTGTATACTTATCTCTCTGAGTAAATGTAGAGGAATAGAAGACATTTTAGAGAATACCTGTAAAGGTTAGTAGGCTGGAAAATAAAGCCCAAGAAAAGGTTTAGTAAGCCAGAGTTACAAGTCAAGCTAGATTCAGTTTGAACCACAGTATTTACCAAAGTAGTTTTAATAGTCATATACCAGTTAGCAAATATTTATAGAACATCTGTCTGATCACAGTTTGAATTACTTATCTAACTGGCAGTTCTGTTCTAGTGATGGAAACTGCTTACTCAGTATCCCACCTGTCTAAAAATATACCCTTTATCTTCTCCAATGTGCTTTCTTCCTCCTCCCTCCAACTTCCCCTCTCAGAATTCAAGTTTATTCCCTCCCACATACAGCCATTGAATATCCAAGTTTCCCCCTAGCTGAGGTTATTTTTTTTCTTTAAATGGCCTGCTATAAAAAGCCATATATTCTCTTACCACAATAAATTTTTTTTCAGGTAAACTCTACCTCAGCCCTAAAGAACTAGATCTATTGAGATTTAGTGGTGTTCATAAGATAACAGCAGAAACATAAAATCCTAAACTTCTGCGGGCAGGTAGTTTCCCCACCCCCATAATCTCAAAAGCATGTTGGGACATATCATTCTATGCCTAAAAAGCCTTTCTGGGATGGGTAACTAAACACAGAAGTTCAATGTGATAACTTTTTTTTCCCCCTGAGCTTTCATGTATAGATATCTTTAAAGTCAGGGTCTTAGAGAATGAGTTCTTTTATTTCAGGCTTGCTTTTTGAAACAACCCCATTGCCTTTAAATTATTTTTAAACTCCACGGAATTTGCAGCATGTCTTGGACAAAGTGCGGTAGTATAGGGGTGCGCTGATTTTGGATAAATCAGAAGAAAAATTGGAGTCACCTGGCAAATGCAAAGAGGCATAATTCTCCTGATACCTTTTCTGTACCTCACGAATATTTATTGTTTCTGTAACGGTTTGAATTGATCCATTAGATATGTGATTACAACTTTAGTTTCTGAACTGTGTAATCTCTGCCTCCATAACTGTTCATCATATTTTGTGGATGATTGGAATGCTGGAGACAGCAATGTTTCTCTGCTAAAACCCCATGTATATAATGTCTGGATTGGGAAATTCCTTCTCAGTTGTGTGCTCTTTTAAGGAGAGCTGCCTGAATCAGAGGAAAGCACCTGTCCAGATGTATCGCGGCATTATCTTTTTTTTTTTTTTTTTTTTTTTTTTTTTTTGCGGTATGCGGGCCTCTCACTGTTGTGGCCTCTCGCGTTGCAGAGCACAGGCTCCGGACGCGCAGGCGCAGCGGCCATGGCCCACGGGCCCAGCCGCCTCCCGGACCGGGGCACGAACCCGCGTCCCCTGCATCGGCAGGCGGACTCTCAACCACTGCGCCACCAGGGAAGCCCGGCATCATCTTTTCATTTTGCTATGTGACAGTCATTAGTTGGCAGCTTATAGGATAAGTTAAAGGGACATTTCATTTATCACTAACCAAAGAATCAGTTACTTATTAATTAGCCCTTTTCTGCTTATCTTTCTACCTGAGATGGGTTTATTCAGTATTAAAAGTGATCATTTTCCCCTTAAATTAATTATTTCTTAGTAGTTGTTCTTCCTGTGTTGGTTGTGTACAAAAGTTTTGAAAAGGTGAGATAAGAGAAATAAGACTAAATAGGAATGAAGTTGTCTGATATAGCCTAAATAACCTTCTGTGGTTCAGAGGTTTGTAACCTGCTCCAGTTGCTTTATTGAGAATGCTTCCTTGTTAATCTCTTAATGGTTTATGTTTATAGATCATAAGTTGTTACTAGCTCTAATTGCCTTGTTCCTGGACATTAAGGCTTTTACCATTATTGCTCCTGGATTGTTCAATATGTATAAGAAGCCAAGAAAAGTTTGCTTAGGAAACTAAGTAAATCAGAGCGCTAAGTAAACATTTATTTAACTTTATAAGTACCTTAAAGATAAGTACAGGGCTTCCCTGGTGGCGCAGTGGTTGAGAATCCGCCTGCCAATGCAGGGGACACGGGTTTGTGCCCCGGTACGGAAAGATCCCACATGCCGCGGAGCAGCTAGGCCAGTGAACCATGGCCACTGAGCCTGCGCGTCCGGAGCCTGTGCTCCGCAACGGGAGAGGCCACAACAGTGAGAGGCCCGCGTATCGGGGAAAAAAAAAAAAAAGATAAGTACAGTAGAATTCAGAGATGTCGGTTTTAGCCATTAGTGCCAATGATAAATACTGATTCCTACCTTCAAGAAGAGTACTTTTGGAGACATGTAGTTCCATTCATAACTCAGTGAGTTATTTATCCTATTGATATGACTTGCCCCAGATCAGTGGTTTACAAAACTTGATGGCTCATTAGAACCACCTGGGGCAGTTTTAATAAAATGATGTGTAGGCCCTATATCAGGCTAGTTATATCTGTAGGATCCAAACATTGTTCTTTGTTTTTAATTCCCAGGTCATGTGTTTTTTCTTTAGTATGTCTCTCTAAAAGATAAGAATTAAACAACAAAGCAAAAACCAGAATACCATTATCACATCTAGAAAAAGTAACTGAAATTTCTTTATGTCATCAAATATCTAGTCAATGTTCATATTTTCCTGACTGTTTCAAAGAAAAAAATTTTTTTTTAAACAAATTGAACATTCAAAGCAGGAGCCATATAAGGTTCATACATCCCAATAGGCTTATATGTCTCTTATAAAACTTTACAAATCTATAGGCTCACTCTCCATCTCATATTTTTTCCTTGCAATTTATTGTTGGGGAAACTGTGTCCTCTGTGCTGTAGAATTTCCCACATTCTGAATATTGCTGATTGGATCCTCATAGTGTAGTTTCATGTTTCTCTGTTCCTTTTGTTCCCTATAAATTTGTAATTAAATTTACATGGGCTTAACCATCAACTCAATATATGGTTAGGTTCACTTGTTTTATTTAGCTTTCAATTTTCAGGTTTTAAAAAAATATCTTCTAATATATAATTATGTAAAATTTACTGCTTCCAAAGCAAATCTTTAAAGCAAACTATGTTTACAGCAGGCTAACTTCTATCCTTGTCTATTCTACTGTCTTAACTTCCTCCTACTGTAAGAAACCTTTAAAATTAAAAAAAATTTTTTAATTCTTCCTTTTAAAAAGAAAATGTAAACAATCTACTTGTACTTATATATGTGTATATCTGTTTCTCCCTCCTCTTGATAAACTCTAGCATATTATTCTTACTTTCTCTGCCCACCTCTTTCTCTCCCCTTTTAAACTCTATAAAGTGTATCCTAGAGATCAGGATAGAAATATTCCCTATTTCTTTTAAACTGCTTATTGCTCCTCTGGGTAGATGTGCTACTATTGTTTCCATTCTTTTGCTTTAACAAATGTGTTAAACTACTTTGCAAAACTACTTTTGCTAGTGTATCTTTGAGATAGATTCCTGTAATTGAAGTTGCTCAGGCAAATGGTAAATGTATTTGTAACGTGGAGTTTTGCCATTTTGAATTCGCACCAACAATGTAACAGGCTTTTCTCATATCCTTGCTAATAAGGTTGATGTCAAATGATTGGGTGTTAATCTGATAGTGAGAAATGTTATCTCAGTGCATTTTAACTTGATTCTCTTTTCATATGAGCTTTTTTATGTGTAAAGGCCATTTGCATTCTTTGACACAGAGTTCTTAACCCTTTATCTCCTTAGCTGATCCGAGGATGCAGCCAGATTGAGAAGCACTGGAATATATTACTCTATTCAGTAGTATTTCTGATGGGTTAAAACTTGTAAAAGCCTTGGAAAAGATGTCTGATTGTCAGTTATTGAAAACATTTTCCACATTATAGTAGCTCAACTTTTAGATGCACTATATTTTACTTCATCATTTGTTAAAATACTATTATTTTAATATAAATTATGGTATTTTTAATATAAAATATGGCTATTGGTCATCTCCAGCTTTTCACAATTGTAAAAAAAATGTACAAATGATACATATACAATGATGTTCACTGCAGATTTCCAGATATATCCTCAGGTTAATTTTCTAGAATTGTATTTCTTAGATCCTATGGTATACCTTTTATTTAGGATTTCTGATACATTGTACAAATTTGCCCTACTGAAAAGTTGTACAGACATTTATTTCTGTCAACAGTGTATGAGTGGCAGGGCAGGAATAAAGACGTAGACATAGAGAATGGACTTGAGGACATGGGGGTAGGGGGAAGCTGGGGCGAAGTGAGAGTAGCATCGACATATATACACATCAAATGTAAAATGGATGGCTAGTGGGAGGCAGCAGCATAACACAGGGAGATCAGCTCTGTGCTTTGTTGACCACCTTGAGGGATGGGATAGGGAGGATGGGAGGGAGGCTCAAGAAGGAGGGGATATGGGGACATGTGTATGCATATGGCTGATTCGCTTTGTTGTGCAACAGAAACTAACACGGTATTGTGAAGCAGTTATACTCCAATATAGATGTTTGTTTTGTGGTTTTTTTTTTTTTTTTTTTTTTTTTTTTTGTGGTATGGCGGGCCTCTCACTGTTGTGGCCTCTCCTGTTGCGGAGAACAGGCTCCGGACGCGCAGGCTCAGCAGCCATGCTCACGGGCCCAGCCGTTTCGCGGCATGTGGGATCTTCCTGGACTGGGGCACGAACCCGTGTCCCCTGCATCGGCAAGTGGACTCTCAACCACTGCGCCACCAGGGAAGCCCCAAGATGTATTTTTTTTTTTAAAGGGAGAAACACTTTGGTATTATGCAAACAAAATAAAGCAATTTTTCTGGGAAAAACCCCCAAAACAAAACAGTGTATGAGTATGCCCACTTCCTTACACTCTAGTGACAGTGGGTGTTTTTGTAGTCTGTGCCAATTTAGTAGACCAAAAATATTATCTGATTTAAATTTACATTTCTGTGATTACAACCAAAGTTGATTTTTTTCATATTTATTAACCATTTATATTCCTGCTTGAGTATGTATGTATGTGTTTATGTTAGTTGCCCCCTTTTCAAAAAATTGTTTACTCATTCTTCTTCCAGTAATTCAAAATAGATGTGCTCACAAGATACAGTTTAAGAATGATGGAAAGTGTTGTTTCTTCATGTAGTGTCCATTCATGAGGTAGCATAGTGCAAAGAATACTGGACTAGCTGTCAGGGCATCTATGTACAAGTTCCACCTCTTCCATATACTTGTATCCTTGGATAAATCACCTAGCTAAATTTTTTAGTCTATAAGTTAAACATACTGGATTTGATGATTCAGTGATTCTTTGTGTAGTCTATTATTTTTTTTAAAAAGGATATTCCTCTAACTCCCCTAATTAATAAATTTATTATTTGTTTGGGTATTTCCTCAAAAAATCTGCTAGCTTTGCAGGTCTGTGCCCTATCACTCTGCTATCCAGTGTAAGGAATAGCATGCTTTGGTCACAGCTTTTCTGGTAATGCTGCACTGTATTTCATTTAACCAAGTAAATGAAAAACAGTTTGACTTTTCACAGCATTCAGTGCTCTTTAACCTACCTTTGATTCCATAGAGAGGAACTACCTATGGCCCAGGCTGCAGGAACTTTATTTCTTTGGTATTATTTCCTTTACTCCTGGCGTTTGAATGCCTGTTTGCTGTCTGCTGTGGAAAAGAAAAAGATAATTGAGGTTCATATCATGCTTCCAAGGAATTTATAATTCAGTGGAGGAGACAAGATGTGTATGTAAATAATTAGAATTCCAAAATGAAAGTGATAGGTGCCCTTAAGGTATTTGTAGAAGTGGGTTGTAGATCTTGCTATATAGAAATGTGGCGGTGAGCCTAGGCATCACCTGGGATCTTCTTCCAGTGTCCTCACCCCAGACCTACTGATTCAGAATCTGCACTTTAACAGTGTACCTAGCTGATTCGTATATGCCCATTAAAGTATGAGAATTACAGCTGTAGATGTTTGAAAAGAAGCAAATTTATTCTCATTGGCAGAATCAGAGAAATCTTCTTGAAGGAAGATGAGAGTAGAGCCTTGAAAGGTTAAATTGATGGGTTAATTTTCAGGCTTGAGTGGAATGAATAAGGAGGCTTGTACCCTTCATTAACTTAATAAATCTTTAACGTGAATTGGATACCTGCTTTTTTGGTTTCATTTTTTTTTTAAGGAGTCTTGCTATGTGGCTTACTGACATGGCCAGATGTCAGACTTGGCCCTAAAAAAGCTGGCAAACCCTTTGGCCAGTTTCCATTAGAACAGCTCATTATTATCTTAGCCAAAATAAAAATCATGGTCTTTAGTGGATTCTCACCAGCTTTCCAATTACTCCACTCAAGAGGAGAGGGACAAAAAAGGGACTTTGGAGAAGTTTCTTCTGTAATACCATGGATCTTAGGTCTTTGTTCTATTCTTGTAAAGATTGCAATCAAATTCTAACTGCTTTGATTCCCACGGTAATATTGTGGTCAAGATCTCTGATTCCTCTAGCTCTGTGATTTTCTCGTTATGTAGAACCTTGAACATTATATTTTAATGTATCTAATTTTTAGTCACCTGAGTTTGTAGACATGAACATTACTAAAATAATAGAGAAAAACAATGAAAATGAAGGAAGAAATCATCTCAGAAAAACATTCTAGTATTGGAGCTAAAGAAAACTGCAGGGTGAATAGTAGAGTGCCAGTACTTTACCCATTTCTTCCTCAAGATTATAAGGGTCTAGTAGTGGAAGCTTTGGTAACTGGATTTAAGAGATTTTAGAAAAAGGTCTTTAGGAATCAGAAGAATTTTTGACCCTGGAAAAAAGGAATTGGGGCCTTTTTATTTCTTTTTTAAAAAAATTTAATTAATTAATTTTTAACATCTTTATTGGAGTATAACTGTTTTACACTGGTGTGTTAGTTTCTGCTTTACAACAAAGTGAATCAGTTATACATATACATATGTTCTCATATCTCTTCCCTCTTGTGTCACCCTGCCTCCCACCCTCCCTATCCCACCCCTCTAGGTGGTCACAAAGCACAGAGGTGATCTCCCTGTGCTATGTGGCTGCTTCCCACTAGCTATCTAATCTACATTTGGTAGTGTATATATGTCCATGCCACTCTCTCAGCTGTGACGAAGTGAGAGAGTGGCATGGACATATATACACTACCAAATGTAAATTAGATAGCTAGTGGGAAGCTGCCGCATAGCACAGGGCCTTTTTATTTCTGTGGGACTCTATCGTTAGTGTTTTGTTCAGTTCAGTAGGCGGGAAGGGATATAAGAACCATGACTGGGTCACAGGCAGTATAATGACTGAAGTTATAGTTAATCTAGAGTTGTACTGTAAACTTAAATTCATTAAAATGGAATGAAATAAAAAATTCTGTTCCTCAGTCACAGTAGCCATATTTCAAGGGCACAGTAGTCACATGCAACTAGTGGCTACTGTATTGAACAATGCAGGTGCTGAAACATTTCCATTGTTGCAGAAAGTGCCATTGGGTAGGGTTGGTCTAGAGCTCTGCTCTTGATGTCTGTCTCAGAAACCAAGACAAAGGTGAGGTAAAGAATGAGGAAAATGCCTCAAATAGCGTTTCACAGCTTGTGAGGAACACATATTTTACCTGTCCAAGGAATAGTGATAACCTGTAAAAAAAAACGTCAATAATCTTATTAGCACAGGTTTGGCTTTTGGTTGTTGCCTAATGGCAAATTTAGGGAGGCACCAGAGAATACTAGTTAAAACTTGAAGATAAGAGTTGGAGTGTTAGTATTTTTCTTTTACTAGTTCACAAGGTCATTTAGGGCAAATCTCTTTCCTTCTTGAGGCCTTAGTTTTTCAACTGAAAGTTGAGTAGAATTGCATAGACTGTTGGAGGAGTCTAGCAGACCTTCCAGTAGAATGTGATTGGGACGTTGGGACTTGATGGCCTACAGTTTGTCTCTGTGATAAAGTCCCCTTTGAAGTCTTCACCTTTAGAAATGATATAGAGAAAATTTTATTAAGTACATACCTACATTTTTAGTTAGTAAAATTACCTGTAAAAAGATGGCCTCTTGATACATTTTGTCTGCCTCAGGTATCAGAAGGGTACCCTTGCCAGGAACTTGATCTTCTAATTTGATAAACTCAGAAATTATTGTGCATCTCTTCCTGCATACTTTAAAAGGGCCAGAAGTTGTATGAGCTCTTGAAGACAGGCTAATATTTAATACATATAGCAGTTTTCTAAATTTGAGCCAACTCCAAAATGTGAAGAAAGTATGATTTATTGATGGAGTAGAGATCATGAATAAGTTTATAAGGTAAAATATTAAATGGAGTTAAAATTTCTTGGCCCTTTGGACAAGATACTCATATTTACATGCCTGCTGTTTAGGTGTTTTGTTGTATTTGAAGTTTTGTAAAATGTAGGGGGAAATGCCAAATATTACTGACACAACAGTAAAGCCTATCTGTGAGTAAAGAACAGTTTCACTTGTGAATGTGATCTGAGAGAGAAATTTGGGTATTTCTCAATTCCTTTCATTTTATTACTATGGTTCTGGCCCAACTGCAGTAAAATCCCAGCTAGCTGGTAAAAGCTCACGTTTCTGTAATGACTTCACATTCTGAAAGAGCTACACTTTTTTTTTGTAGTCAAAATAATTCTTTGAAAACAGCTATTCATATTGACTCATTCCACAGTTTCTAGCACCAGTTTTTACTATAAGAATGGATACTGGGCTTCCCTGGTGGTGCAGTGGTTAAGAATCCTCCTGCCAATGTAGGGAAAACGGGTTCGAGCCCTGGTCTGGGAAGATCCCACATGCCACGGAGCAACTAAGCCCGTGCGCCACAACTACTGAGCCTACGCTCCTGAGCCCGTGAGCCACAACTCCTGAAGCCCGGGCTCCTAGAGCCTGTACTCTGCAACAAGAGAAGCCACCGCAACGAGAAACCCACGCACCGCAATGAAGAGTAGCCCCCGCTCACCGCAGCTAGAGAAAGCCCGCGCACAGCAAAAAAGACCCAACGCAGCCAAAATAAATAAATTAAATAAATAAATTTTAGGAAAAGTTATTAAAAAAAAAGAATGGATACTGATTCTCATAGGAAGTCTTGTGATCTGTTCACAATTAACACAAGTACCAGTGTTGCAAAATACTTGTTTCTTTAATCTTTGAATGAACAGTTTCACATACCCTAATTTTGCTTTAGAACTATAAAAACTGTGCTACATTTTAAAGCATGTTCTACTTATTTGTTTTAGAAATTGTCCAGTTTGTTTATTATTTAATTGTGCCTGTACTCTTGTCTTATAGAGTATCTTCCAGAGGTAAAGTGAAGGATTGGCTGGGCCAAAAAGTGCCTTGGGGTTTTTAAGTAAAAATAAAAGACACATTTTTTTCCATTTTCACCAAGAACTTCATAGAACAACGTGTTCACCCTTTTGTTCCAGTACCTTCTGCCATTTTTCAGGCAACTTCATAATTCCATCTTCCCAAAACTTTTTATCTTTTTGAGCAAAGAACTGTTACAGGTGCATTTTACAGTCTTCCAGGAAATTGAAATTTTTCCCATTAATAGAATTTTGTAAAGACTGAAATAAATGGAAATCTGAAGGTGCAATGTCTGGTGAATACAGTGGATGAATCAACTTCCCAACCAAGTCGTAACCGTTTTTGCCTGGTTATCAAAGAAACGTGGTCTAGCGTTATCCTGAAGGAAGATTATGCGTTTTCTGTTGACTCATCCTGGATGCTTTTCGTCGAGTGCTGCTTTCAGTTGGTTTGTTTGGGAGCACTACTTGTTAGAATTAATCGTTTGGCTTTCCGGAAGGAGCTCATAATAGAGGACTCCCTTCCAATCCCACCATACACACAACATCACCGTCTTTGGGAGAAGACCAGCCTTTGGTGTAGTTGGTGGTGGTTCATTTCATCTGCCCCAAGATCTCTTCCGTTCCACATTGTTGTACGGTATCCACTTTTCATCGCCCGTCACAGTTTGTTTTTAAAAACGGAACATTTACATTATGTTTCAGTAGAGACTCACATGTGGAAATACGGTCAAGAAGGTTTTTTTCCACTTAACTTACGTGGAACCCAAACATCAAAGCGATGAACAGAACCAAGCTGGTGTAAATGATTTTTAACGCTTGGTTTATGTCGGCTGTCTCTTGTGTGGTATAAGAAGATTGTTATCAATTATTGTTTCGATTTGATCGCTATCAACTTCAACTGGTCTACCCAACCATGGAGCATCATCCAGCGAGAAATCTCCAGCACAAAACTTCGTAAACCACTTTTGACATGTTCAATCAGTCACAGCACCTTCTCCATACACTGCACAAATGTTTTTGTGCATTTCAGTTGCGTTTTTACCTTTCTTGAAATAATAAAGCATAATATGCCAAAAATGTTGCTTTTTTCTTGCATCTTCAATATTAAAATGGCTACACAAAAACTTAGCAATTTTGATAAGTCTTTTTTTAAAATGCACGCTGATATGATAGCTGTCACAATACAATCTAACAGAATTGTTTTGAATGAAGTTGAAGACAGCTAAGTGCTACTAGAGCCATCTTATGGAAAAAACCAAATGAACCTTTTGGCCCACCCAATATTTTCCATTAATAATAACTTGAAAATATATCAACTAAAGAGAAGACTTTTAGGAGAATATTTAATTTAGGAGTCAGAGATGTGGGCTCAAATCTTGGATCTGCTGCTTTTCACCTTTGTTATCTTGCCTGTTAACCTCTGAGGAATAATACAGGTTTTGTGTCTGACTTATAGGAGGTGTTATTTGCATGCTTCTATAATTTTGTGGAACAAAAAGTGTTAAAAAGGTATCATGCTTTCTTATTCTTAGATGTTAGTTTCTAGTACAATACCTTACACAGGTTAAGTGCTTAATAATAATTTATTGCGTGTATGGAAAAAAGAAAAGGTACAGCTAGGGTAAGGAGGATCAGGAATGCCCAGGGGAGTGGGAGTTTGTAAGCATCACCAAGAAGGTGAGCCTTGAACTAGGTGAGGAAGTTAGTCATTTGGATTTCTTGGGGGGAAGAGCCTTCCAGTCAAGGGCATTAGCCAGTGCAAAGTTCTTAAGTGTCACAGGCATATTCAAGGAGCAGCAGGGAGGGCAGTATAGCTGTCACGCTGTGAAGAAGGTGCAGCGTATTAGAAGATTAAGTCAGAAATTCCCCGGCGGTCCAGGGGTTAGGACTTCGCATTTCCACTAAGATCCTGCATGCCACGTGGCTGGGCCAAAAAAGAAAAAAATTAAGTCATGTAGCTAAAACACATTTTCCAAAACTGTACTTACTATATATGTTGTTTGCTGATTTTTTTTTTTCTTGTTTTCTATTCTGTGCTTTGTTTTTTTTAAAAATCGCTGATCTGACCCAATAAGGTAGAACTCCATAACAGTGTTGCTGGTAATATTGATCTCCTCAGCCCTGGCCCAGTTGGCTTTGCTGGGAGTTGCCTTGGCTGTTTACCCCAGTGTTCCCCCAGTTTGCTATTTTCAAAGTATTTCCTATGTGTGATAGGATGGGTCACAACCTGCAGTTGTAATAACTTAAACTGTGAAAACAAAAGATTTCCTGACATATTTTTTGATTCCTGAAAGGAGTATACTTCTATGGTACAGAAAAGCATAATGAAGAAAAAAAGTACATGCCCCTACCACTGATGACATTTTAATGAATGTCCTTCCAGTTCTTTTGTGTGCATATTGAAAGGACTTTTAACAGTAAAATGTACGTTTTGAACAATGTAGGGTTGGGCTCTCACTCTTGTTTGGTCGTGGTGTAGAGTGGTAGACTGCCAGCTACGTGGGAACAGAAGATGATGCCCGTGTGTATACCTGTGCTTGTACTCATAGAACTTGGAAATGGCACTGAGCTTGACCACTTAACTTTAGAACGTTATTTAACCTTTCTGAGCTTCCTTTTTCTCACCTTTCAAATGACGATACAGCCCTCTTTTGAAGAATTCTGGGAAGACAGAATGAGACTGTTTATGAACGTGTCCGGGGTATGTTGTAGGCACTAAAACTTTTCCCACTTCTGTCACATCATAGGTGTTCAATAAATGTTGTTTAGATGAAGGAATCAGTGAGTGAATGATTGAATACATTTGCTGTTTGGGGTAACTTACAAATTGTCCACCCTGTGGTATTAAAATTGTGTGCACTGAAGTAATGAGCTGGCGTGACTAGCTTCCAGCCCCCTGTGGTCTTCTGATGCTAATTGCACTGTCAGTATTATACTAACAAAAACAGCTTAAAAATGTGACCATGAAGTGAATAAATTATCTGTCTAGTTCTGTTTTATAACCGTACTTAGTTTTGTACTTAAATTCAGTATATAATGATGAAAATAGTTTATGGAAACAGTTGTATTTTGTTGTACAGACCACTGGTTTTAGAATGAAAAGAGACCTGGATTTGAACCCTGTTCTGCCACTAGTTTGCACAAGTCACTTAGCCTATTTGAGTCTTAATCCTTTAGCAAATATTTGCATATACTATATGTCACATACTGCATACTTTCATTTTCCTCATTTATAAAATAGGGATAATATAATTCCTACTTCAGCTTCAAGAGTTGATGTGATGATGTAAAAGAGATATGTGTTTGTAAATAGTAAATATATATGTTGTTACATTGAAATATTCTTGTGTGCTTCAAACATATGTTTGTTACTTAGATTTTTTTTTTCCCCTAGAAGCCTAGGTATGCAATGTAGTTCATCCCTTTCAGGAAGAGTTGATGCATTATGGAAATAGTTCTAGGGTCTGAGTTTCCGGGATAACTGACAATACTAGAAGTAGAGTGACTTTGAAGCTGGAAAGACCTCGTTCATTCTTGGTTCTACCTCTTTGTAGCTGTGTGATATTAAGCAAATTTCTTTATCTTTCTGACCCTCCAATTTCCTATTTTGCAAGTGGGGATTATTATTTTGCAAGGTTGTAAGATTAAGATATAATGTATATTAAGTACTTTGCATCATGTCTGGCGTATAGAAATTTTTGTTTTGTAAGGTAATGAATAGAGAAGGAAAGGTTGCCAAGTGGATAGAGTCGTCATTATAAAATGGAAGAAGTACCTTGGAGGAGGATGGCGCTTGTTCTGACAATCTCTCTGTGCTTCTAGTGCCTTTTCAACCTTCTGAAATGAGTAAATGGATGAGGCTTTCTATTTTAAAAGTCTGATTCTAAATATTAGTGGTTTCTTAAAGTGCTTATCAACTTGTCTCTTTCCCCTGGTAAGTTATGGCATAGTCTTATCAAAATAGTGACAAATGTAACTGTGATTGATAAAAATAAAAATCTAACTTGATATGCATTTCTGCCTTTAATACAAAAGCAAATAAATTCCTGTAAGTGGTATAAATGAAAGTGGGAAACATGCTTTATGCTTTGCTATTTGAATGGTATCATTTGCTCCACCTAGAAAGGCATCATTTCTTTTACTTTTTACATTCAAAAAATACATCCCTGACTGTTGTAGTTGACTAGATATTTGGAAAATAATGATTCTTTAGAAATATATAATCTTTCTCTAGTAGAATTTAGTTAGGGAATAGAAGATGATTATAGCATATTTTGGTCACTGAAAAGATGCAAACGTAAAAATCCTATTTGTGTAAGTGTGGAAGATTTCAAATTGCTGGTTATATAGTTTCATATGTTCCTATAAGCTTAACTTACATATACCATAGTTATCCCTTAAATATTGCTTCCAGTGAGGTGTGAAGTTATTTACACATAAAGCATGTATGATATCTACTACTTTTAGTAAGTTTTGGCCATTAATCTAAATCTGCTTATAGATTTGATGAAAACTGAGGATATAACAGATCTTCTTGAATTTAGATACTGTGATGAAGGTATTTGGTAAGAACCTATTGGCATATAAGGTAGTTTATAATGAGAATTTCAGCTTGGATCAAGAAAAGCTCATCGTACGGTTTTCCTTTTCTAATCTCATGAATACATCTACAAACCCCTTCCATTGGGAAGATGGGTACTTGGTTAGAAGAGGAGGGTAAATTGTGTTTTCTAGTCCACAGCACTTTTATAAAGACCTCCTTCATATACACTGGTTATTGTCTGGAACAAAAGAGTGGTTAAGGTAAATATAAGATGAGCCCTCAAGAAATAGCTTTTAATTCTGAGAAGTATCCAATATTCTGTAGCAAAATAATCAGATTTTCAGTCTTCATTTTCTCATTTGGCCCATGAGGCAAGAGAAACCATCACTGAAGTAGTTAATTGTACTTAAAGTGTAGTGTTTGATGCCTTAATATAAGTCTTTCTTAGCTTACATTATTTGGGGAATACTTATATGTACAGTGGTACTAACTTCCCTTGATCATCTTGAGCTGTTATTTCTAATGCAAAATAGATTGTGATATATGAGGAAATTAGCAGAGAGTTTGTCTATATTCCTACATGAGTTGATTTTCCAAGAGTATACTATTTTGGAATATTACTTTGAAGTACTAAGTTAATAAATATCCCTGAATAGTCTGAAGATGGGATAGAAAATATTTTCTTAATGGCTTAAAATGCACTTTTTTTTTTTTTTTTTTTTGTGGTACATGGGCCTCTCACTGTTGTGGCTTCTCCCATTGCGGAGCACAGGCTCTGGACACGCAGGCTCAGCGGCCATGGCTCACGGGCCTGCCGCTCTGCGGCATGTGGGATCTTCCTGGACTGGGTCATGAACTCGTGTCCCCTGCATCGGCAGACGGACTCTCAACCACTGCGCCACCAGGGAAGCCCTAAAATGCACTTTTATTCAGGTTGTTTAAATGGTTTTTAGTTTAAGGAACAAGGGTGTCTTCTGGGCACATTTTCTTCTAAGGGAAATACAGGACACTTGTATTACTATCAAAGTTTATTATCCCATTGTCAGGACTGGGGTAATTCCTATGAGTAAGTTGTTTTAGGTAATTAAAGTCAGTTTCATTCACACAAGCCAAATATACGTGAATGTGTCCCCTTTTTTTTTTGCTGGAAATCATTAAAAAATATAAAAAAACATTTCTCTTTCTGCTTAGCTTCTGAAATGATGTTTGTTATGCCTAGTTCATATGTCCAGAGTGACACGTCATACAAGGAATGGCTAATTTCATCTGTTGGTGGCAGGCAGAGCCTATGTGATTTTGTTTGATTTGCATCTTGTGAAAACAAATTTAAAATTTTTAGATTGAAAGTTTTAAGTAGAGGAGCTGGTGTCTGCCTTACTGGTGACTACGAGACATGATTTAACTGTTTAAAAATGATGATTGTGATGTGTTCCCTAGGTCAGAGTAGCCTCCTAATTGTGAGTTAGACTACCATTTGGTAAGTCTCTCACTTATACCCTTATAACATTTCACTCTAATTACCCTGTTTCTTCTTGAAATAGTGTTCCCCCTGCTTCTTTTATGCTCCAGTGCTTCACTCTGTTTTTCTCTTTCTCTGTTCCTCTTTCTGTCTCCCCTCCCCCTCACCGGCTTGAGAAAGGGAAAAGGCCTACATTTAAGTGACAGAAGGACAGTAAGGAGGTAAATGTACTGTCTAAGAGCTTCTTTTCTCCCTTCCCATCACATCTTGTCATCCAGTCATTTTAACTCACAGCTTTACCTATTGCCTCTAAAGACTGGAGTAGCTTGGGAGTCTTTTAGTGTTTTGTTAGTGCCTTGGGCGCAGTTGCTTTCTTGGTGTTTTAGTCCTTGGTGTGAAAAGTAGTCAAATACAGTTTCCAGACTCTTTCTGCTAGTTGGTAGAAGGCAATTCATCTTCTGTCAGCTGTTTTCTCATTGACTGGGCAAGGCATATAACTAGTGAAATTGAAGTAGATCAATGACTGCATAGTAATTCTTTCTCTAAAATAGTCTTACTCTCCTTTCAGTTCCTCTAGTCACCTAGGTTTATAGCTTTGGCTCATTGACTTTTGCAGCCCTTTAGTTTGTCACCATGACCCATTTGTCTTTCTTTTGAAAGTTTCTCCAAATCTCCCCACCTCAGTCCAGGCCCTTGCTTCCCTTGCTTCCTTGTATTACCATTTCACTCTCTTAGCTGTATAGTCTTACTTTTCCCCAGTAAGGAGAGGAGCACAGTAATTTCAAGACTTAGAGATTAGTGCTCCCCCCCTTACTGAGAAGTCTCCCATGGCTTCTTACTTTCTGCTACAGCAGATATCAGTTCTTCTATCTGGCTTTCAAGGGTATTATACTTACTCTGCTAACACCTTGGTTTTTTCCTTAACATTCTGGCCCCAGCCTAACCTTCCAGCTTCATCTCCCACTACTGCACTACATGAACTTCCTTAGCCAGGCTTTCTCTTCACTTACTTCATCTATAGAAACTGCTCTGCTCATTTAACCGATACAGCATTCTCTGCCTTTTTTCTGCCCTCTCTAATTTTTTCTGTAAGCCTTACGGTACTTGCATCATACATCTGGGTAGGCTAACTTTTCATGCATGGTCATGAATCTCTTGAAGGACAGAATGTGCCTTTTATTCCCTGCAGGCCCTACCTGGTTCAGTGCTTCCATCCCCATAGGTTCTCATCGAAGGACTTCGGTGAGCTTGTGGGAGAGCAGGTGGATATGTTCCTGGTGAGCTGTACATGATAGAATTGTGATGAATGTGTAGAAGGTAAAGGTGAGCAGATGTTCAGCCCAGTAGGGTAAAACTTTCCACTTTAAAGTGTATTGGTTCGTCCTGTGAGTTCTCTATAATAGCTGGTGTTCAGTTGGAGGCTAAATGGTCATTCTGCCAAGGATGCTGTCAAGGAGAGTCCTGCACAAGGTAGGATGGGAGGGTATTATTCCATCAGACAAACTAGTGCCCCCTTCACTTTGTAATTCTAAATAAGTACTATTTTGACCTAATAAAATAGAGGCCAGAGAGGCTGATGGGATTTGAGGAATTGACAAAGGTAATGATAAGAAGTTAAAAAATACTTATAATTTATAGCTGAGTAATCTTTGTAGTTTATAGACCTGTTTTTCAGTGCTCTCTTTACATCTCGTGATGTTGGAAACAAAATTCAAAATTACAAAATATATTTTTGTGGCCTTCACATTTGGTTATTTCTTTGACTACTGAGAGAGTTGCATTTAGAAGACTATCTAGCCTACATAGATGTTTATCCGAAAACTTTATTGTTTTGAATTACTGAAAACAAAATGTTCATCGGAACTGCTGTGTTCATTTTACTTACGATAAATAGGAAAATTATACTCCTTCCTGCAAGGATAGAGAATATGAACTTCGGTTGATTGAAACTTGCCTTTTTCTCTCTTTTTAAATGAATCCAATGGTAATTCATTCTCTTGATTTGATTGTGAATTGATTTGTCACTTTTTTACTTGCTAGTTTGTCCTAAGGCAGGCCAAGTATTCTTCTCAAGTCTTTTTGGGGGTGGGAGGTCTCTAGAATTATTGCTGTTTGAAGAATTATATGTTTTTTTTTATTTAAAAGTGATCCTTTTCACTGTCATAATTTGAGTTCTAGTCCCCAAGCAAAGATTTCAGAAAATGCCTTCTAACAGCAAAATAAATGTCATTCTTGTCCTCTCCCAGCTTTAAGTAGTTGGGCTTCTCTTGAGGTCTCAAAGAATTGTAGAATGTCTAAACATGGAAGAATTTTAAAATTACTTGGTTAATCTCTTTGTTTATTAAACATTGTGGAGTCTCTACCAAGTAAATGAATAAAACAATATAAAACTACACTTCATTGGCAAAATAAAATTTTACTAAAAAATAGTAAAGTGAAATAAAAGTTTTGCAGAGCAGAAAATTTTAATTTTAATGATGTCCAGCTTATCAATTCATTCTTTCATGGATCATGCCTTTGCTGTTATATCTAAAAAGTCATCACCAAACCTAAGGTCATCTAGATTTTCTCCTATGTTATCTTCTAGGAGTTTTCTAGTTTTGTGTTTTACATTTAGGTTAGTGATCTGTTTTGAGTTATTTTTTGTGAAAGGTGTGTGGTCCGTGTCTACATTCTTTTTTTGCATGTCCAGTTTGTTACAGCACCATTGTTGAAAAGGCTGTCTTTTCTCCATTGTATTGCCTTTGTTCCTTCATCAGAGATCAGTTGGTTCTATTTATCTGGGTCTATCTCTGGGCTGTCTATTCTTTTCCATTGATCTATTTGTGTATTTCCATTAATCTTTTGCCAATACCACACTGTCTTGATTACTGTGGCATTATAGTTAGTCTTGAATCTGTGGTGTCAGTCCTCTGATTTTGTTCTTGTCCTTCAATGTTATGTTGGCTATTCTGGATCTTTTGCCTTTGTGTATAAACTTTAGAATTATTTTCTCAATATCCATAAAATAATTTGCTGGGGATTTGATTGGGTTTGCATTAACTCTGTAGATCAAGTTGGGGAGAATTGACCTCTTGACAATTTTGAGTTTTCCTGTACATGAACATGGAATAACTCTCCATGTATTTGGTTCTTCCTTGATTTTGTTCACCAGAATTTTGAAATTTTCCTCATATAGATCTTGTACATGTTTTGTTAGATTTATACTAAGCGTTTCATTATGGGGGGGTGCCAATGTGATGCTGTATCTTGAATTTCATATTTATCTTGTTTATTGATTTAGGAAAGCAACTGACTTTTGTATATCAACATTGTATTCTGCAGCCTTGCTATAATCGTTTATTTGTTCCAGCAGTTTTTTTGTCATTTGTTTTGAATTTCTACATAGATTATCATGTCATCTGCAAACAAAGACAGTTTTATTTTTTCCTTCCCAGTCTGCATGTTTTATTTCCCTTTCTTATCTTATCACATTAGCTAGGATATCCAGTATGATCTTGAAAAACAATGGTGTGAGGAGACATCCTTGCCTTATAACTGATCTCAGTGGGAATGCTTCAAGTTTTTCACCATTAAGTATGATGTTAGCTGTAGGCTTTTTGTATGTTCATTAACAAGTTGTAGAAGTTCCCCTCTATTCCTAGTTTACTGAGAGTTTTTATCATGAGTAGGTGTTGGATTTTGTCAAATGCATTTTCTGCATGTATTGATATGATCATATGACTTTTCTTCTTTAGCTCATTGATGTGATGGATTACATTAAATGATTTTCAAATGTTGAACTGGCCTTGCATACCTGGGGTAAATCCCACTTGGTCATGGTGTATAATTCTTTTTATTCACTGTTAGATTCAATTTGCTGATATCTTTTGGAGGATTTTTGCATCTATGTTCATGAGAGCTATTGGTTTGTAGTTTTATTTTCTTGCAATGTTTTTGTCTAGTTTTGGTATTAAGGTAATACTGGCTTCATAGGATGTGTTAGGAAATATTCCCTCTGCTTCTGTCTTCTGAAAGAGATTATAGAGAATAGGTATAATTTCTTCCTTAAATGTTTGGTAAAATTCACCAGTGAACCCATCTGTGCCTGGTGCTTTCTGTTTTGGAAGGTTATTAATTATTGATTCAATTTCTTTAATAGGTATAGGTCTATTTAGATAGTCTGTTTCTTCTTGTGTGCGTGTTGGTAGGTTGCGTCATTTGAGGAATTGGTCCATTTCATCTAGGTTATCATATTTGTGGGCATAGAGTTGTTGTTAATATTCCTTGATTATCCTTTTAATGTCCATGAGATCTGTAGTGATGTCCCCTCATTCATTTCTGATGTTTGTAATTCCTAATTATGCCAATGCTTTCTCCTTCTTTCTTTACCTCTATCTCATGGCAGTTAAGAAAAGGGAGACAAAAATGCACAAAGGAGATAGATTCCTAAATTCAGATTTCCTTTTAGCAAACCATGGTCATTTCCTGATTAATATTTTGGTAGACACATACTACATGGTAGTGATGGAGGTCATGAGATAATGACCTTTAATATATATGAAAGCTTTGAGATCATCTCTGGAGGGGGGTTAGACCAAGTGAGGGAAAAACAAACCCATTTGCTTTACAAAGTTAATTAAAACAGTATGTGGCATATGAGGCAGCATTAAAGAGTCTCTCTTCTAATGATTATTTAATTAGTTTAGATAATGTCTCAGCAAGTATATGCCCTTTCAGGGCTTCCCTGGTGGCGCAGTGGTTAAGAATCTGCCTGCCAATGCCGGGGACATGGGTTCAATTCTCAGGTCCAGGAAGATCCCACATGCCATGGAGCAACTAAGCCCGTGTGCCACAACTACTGAGCCTGCACTCTAGAGCCCTTGAGCCAAAACTACTGAGCCCGTGTGCCACAACTATTGAAGCCCACATGCCTAGAGCCCATGCTCCACAAGAGAAGTCACCGCAGTGAGAAGACCGGACACTGCAACAAAGAGTAGCCCCACTGCTCAATGCAACTAGAGGAAGCCCGTGCACAGCATGAAGACCCAATGCAACCAAAAATAAATAAATAAAAAATTAAAAAAGAAAAGTATATAGCCTTTCGAGGACTACTTCTGATTGACATTTAGAATTGGTTTGGTTAGAAGTAACAGGACAATTATTAAGATAACATGTTTTTAAAGTAAGCAGTGGATTAATACATTAGACCTATATAATAATGGAATCATCCTTGGATTTGGTAATAAAAATATTTTTACCCTAGAACATAGTACTTAAGAATAAGAAACTAGAAAGCCTGAGTTCATTCTAGAACTAAATGAATGTAGAAAGTAGGAAACCAGAGGTTTCACTGAAGAACAGTTTTTCATTGAAGGCTGTTGACTCACCAAAAAAAGTCAAGTTCACATGTTTAATAGTGAAATAAAAGCATTCTTTGACATATGTAGGAGATATTTCCTTCATATTCATATTCTGCATTATAAAAATGCATATGCTACCAGCAGAATCTGGTAAATAAGAGAGTTAAAGAATTTAAATTACATAAGTGAAAACATTGGTATTTATTTCACTATATTATATATTCTCTGTCTTTCCCATCCTACTTCCCCAATTTTCTATGGGTCCTTCCTTTTTCTCCCAAATAAACTGCTTGTCCTTTACCACTTGTCTCAGGGATCCACTACTGGCGGGAGCCCAAATGAAGATAGGCTGTCATTTTTCCTATAAAATTCCCTTTATTTTGACATAGCTTCTTGCATCCTCATGGTGTCATTTTACATGTTCCTCTGTAGTCATTGTTTCCTATACACAAGTTCTTGGGCTTGATTAGATTGAGGTCAGGTTCAGTTTTGGGGGGTTAAGATTACTTAATAATTGGTGCTTTTTATTTCCTATTTCATCCTATCAAGAAGCATTAATATATAATTAACACTACTGAATGCTAAATGAAAGTAAATCCTAAGCGTTCTCATCACAGGAAAATATATTTTTTTCTCTTTCTTTTATTTTGTTTCTACATGAGATGATGGATGTTTACTAAACTTACTGTGGTAATCATTTCATGAGTGTATACATCCAATGATTATGCTGTACGCCTAACACTTACACAGTGCTGCTGTATGTCAATCATATCCCAAGAAAACAGGAAGAAAGAAAAAAGAAGTGATAATATGTAGTTGTCCCACTTTCAGTGATGTTAAGATTGTTCAGTGACAGTGTTGATGTAGTTGTTCCACATTAAGATTAACTCAAGCCTTCTTGAAACCTATGCAAAAAGGGAGTATGACATACTGTGTGATTCTCATTGTTCAGTGCCCAGCAGTTATCTTTTGGGAATAGATCATGACTTTGCAGGAATTATGGTGACTCTTAAATTAAAATACTTGAGAGAGAATCTTCTCTTTCTCCTTTTTAATATGAAAGTGAAATTGTTAAGTTTGATGATCTTGCCAGATGTAATAAAAATATCTAATGTTATTCACACCCCTTTCCCCAGTGCCTAGGACAGTGCCTAGCATGTAATAGATGACTCAGTGAAAGATTTGTGGAATGACCTAACAAAAGAATGCATGTACCAACATGTTTGTAGACTCTCTTAAGGGAACTTTCTTTCATCGGGGACCCCAGGGAAGAATTACAGTGTAGCACAAGGAGGGCAGTCATAATTTTCTCTTGGCATATATGTATGAATGTTTGTTCTGGACTGTTACTCAAGATCCAGTGCTAGGTTCTAATCAGGAGACAGTGATGAATGGAACATTGTCTCACACATTCCTCCTCCACCCCCCCAGTAGCCCTGGGTCCCAGAGGGTATATAGAAAAAGAAGAAAACAATTCTTATCTTGAATTTTCTCCCAGTTCCTGTGCTTTGTTAGTACTTTCATTGCTAGGTCTGGGTTTTAGTGAGGTGGTCGTTTTAACAGAAAAATCCTTTCCACACATTGAGAAGCTCATTCCCAGTTGTGAAGAACTTTGTGTAATAAGAGCAGTCTTTCCTGAAGGTCGGAGAAGTGCACTGTCTATGCCAGGTAAATTAATTCATCCCATTTTTAGGATACAGTGAAGGACAAAACACAGACGACATCAATTTTTAATGGAAATCCATTCATGATTAATAACTAATGTGCAAGAAAAAGAATGAATTGCAACAGTTTTTTTCTTTTTATTTTCTATGGTGGTTTTTACTGGCAGAATTTGATTTTAGGGGTTATATTATTCGTATTTGAATTATTTGTTTTTGCATAGAATTTGTTTTCCCAAACATGTCTGTGCCCACCATATTTTGAGTTATTTAATGAAGAAGGTTGTGACTGTTTTAATGTTTCTTTATAAAAGCAGATAGGGCTTCCCTGGTGGCGCAGTGGTTGAGAATCCGCCTGCCGATGCAGGAGACACGGGTTCGTGCCCTGGTCCGGGAAGATCCCACATGCCGCCGGGCAGCTAAGCCCGTGAGCCATGGCCGCTGGGCCTGCGCGTCCGGAGCCTGTGCTCCGCAACGGGAGAGGCCACAGCAGTGAGAGGCCCGCATACCGAGGAAAAAAAAAAAAAAAAAGCAGATTGGTTCTGACTTGTCCAAAATGGGTTGCCCTGATATTATAGGAAGGTTGTAACACTGAGCAATTTAAGGGTTAAAGCGGCTTTCCAGTGCTATTCTATACTTAGTCCTATTTTTCCCCTCTCTTTGAACTTCTGGTTCATTATAATGCTTCTGGGAATACTAACAGTGAGATGTGCCTTGATTGATACTCAGCTTCAATACAGTGCCTGTCAGCCTTTCTCCGGGGACCTTTCATATCTCTTAGCTCCTTGCAGCTAACTGCAGACCTCTATGTTTCTGCTGCCTGGCAGCTTAATGCAAAACTGAGAGTGAGAGTAGTGGCCCCAGGGAGGAGAAGCTGCCTGGGTCCCATGGCATTGGGACTTCAGGTGGGAGGCTGATTTGTCAATCTGGATTAGAAATAGAAGGGAGCTGTTGCCTGGTACATTACTTATTTCTTGCTATAGAAGAGACATAGTTTGTAAAGGGTTTTGAGAATCTCCCAGCAGAAAGGCAGGTAAATGATAGATTTAGCAAAAATACACTAAGCTGTTCCTGCAGAATTCCTAGCAGATGTAATGGCAGTTGAGAACAGTAATGCTGTAGGGAAGGAAACATCCTCTTTTGAAGCTTCTATATTTTGCCAGTGATTTTCGTGTAGAAATATCTATTCAAGTAGAAGGCAGTATACTTTGGAAAATTAACATCAATGTAGATTTCTAATGAGATTTTAGATTCCACATTTTTCTAAAATCACAGTATTACGCATCTCAATACAGAATTCTCACGAATGAGTATTACTGTATTCATATTTGAGGACCAAAAACATTGTACAAAGTTTAAAATGAACTTACATGATTGTAGAGTCAAGAGTTGTGTTCTCTAGGGCTTCCCTGGTGGCTTAGTGGTTGAGAGTCTGCCTGCCGATGCAGGGGACACAGGTTCGTGCCCCGGTCCAGGAAGATCCCACATGCCGCGGAGCGGCTAGGCCCGTGAACCATGCCCGCTTAGCCTGCGTGTCCGGAGCCTGTGTGCTCCGCAACGGGAGAGGCCACAACAGTGAGAGGCCTGCATACTGCAAAAAAAAAAAAAAAAAAAAAAAAAAAAAAAAAAAAAAAAAAAAAAAGAAAAAGAGTTTTGTTCTCTAAGGCAGTGGTACTTAATATGCATAGGGATCACTTGGGGATCTTATAAAAATGGAGATTCTGTTTCAGTAGGTCTGGGGTGGGGCCTGCATTTCTCACAGACTCCTAGGTGATGCCAGTGCTTCTGGTTCAGGGACCACCATTTGAATGCAAGGTTTTAAGGTATTGAGTTTTAAAACAAACAAATTCACCGGAAATACTTTCTGTTTTCTAAACTCATTTATACTAAGATAGTCTAATAAAACACTTCAAGTAAGGCCTAGCAAATGCTTTTGTGACTGTAAATCTTGCTAACAGAAATAATATATAATAACATCTTCTTCCTGGTACTTTATTAGCTTCTGGTCCTGAAAGGTCCGAAATCATTTATTTTCATGACTGCATTAACAACCTTACAATGGAACAATACAAGACGTATTGGATTTTTATCCACTAATGTAGCATGGCTATTTTTAAGTGAGGGTATTCTATGTGCTGAAGTGTCTGGAAGTCATGCCAAGGAATAGCTGGGGCAACTGGAAGAAGGTGTTGCTGGGGATTTGTGACGGCTCTTAGACAGCAATATAGAGGGCTTTCTGCAGTGGGTGGGAAGATCACTTCTGAGATTCCCTCTAAATCTGAGTCTATGAATCATCACCTAGTATTGTGCTTTTCATCATTACATTATTAAAAACAAATTTTAATACAGACTTCATTCCTATTTGATAACCTTATTTTCCTCAAACATGTTAAAAATATTTATTGACTATTCCCATTTCTGAGCCCCTTTCCCCTATTTCTTCTAACACCCTCCCTCTAAATTCTTAGTGTATTACCATAATCCACCCATTCATTCACTTAGTACATATTTGAGTGATCATTGTGTACTGGTAGGGTACTGTAGTAGGTGATATGTGGGGTACAAAATTGAATAAGGAACAGTCTCTACTTTCAAGGTACTCAGAGTCTCCTAGAGGAGGTAAGATGGCACAAATAATCTGTGTGAAAAATAATATGTTAACACCCTAAGGAAGTGCTCTGGAGGTTCAGAGGAGAGAAATTAATCACTCTTGTCTGGGACCATCAGGAAAGGCTTCATAGAAAAGATAGTATTTGAATTGGGTCTTGAAAACTAGATAAGCTTTCCTAGCTGTTTCAAGCAGAGGAAACTACATGAGCCAAGTATGGAGGCAAGAGACTAAGATGACACATTTTAGGAATTGCAAGTACTAAGACCCCTTGCATTCATGGATTTGTAACTTAGAGGATTTGGACCATTTGTGAGTGACCCTTACAGGGTCATGTAGTAATTTTTCTGAGTTACTGATTTTATTCCCTTCCTAAGAGCCTAATGTTTCAAGTCAATGACTGAGGCTAGTGATTGGTTTAGCTTAGCATTCATATCTTGGTCCATCTTTATTTTTCTCTATTCATTCTCATTCCATTCTCATTTTACTGCATGTTATATGGGAGGACACTATATGCTTATTAATAATTTAGAATTTGTGAAGAGATTGTTACGGTTCCTCTCAGTTACCAAGAGCCTACTGCAAATAGGGTGACCATATATATAATTTATTGCCCAAACTGAGACCCTTTTGAAAGAGAGTGGTGCTATTAATAATATCCCAGGGCAACAGGCATATCCTGGGGTTGTCTCAAGCAAGCTGGAGTATATGGCCAACTAGAAAGTATGGTTACTCTAACTATAGTTCTTGTTAGTTGGAGTATAGAATGTGGTTGGGGAGCAGTACCATGTGATTTAGGAAGGCAAGTGTGGGCTAGTTTGTGAATGGTCCTAGATGCAGGCTAAGGAGTTAGGCTTTTAAACTGTAGACAGCGAAAAACGCTTGGAGCTTTTTTAGGGGCAGAGGAATCGATATATGCAAAGCAGCATTGGAAAAGACTAGTCTGGACTCTGGGCAGGTTGGATTGAAGGGAGATATCGATTCAGAGAGTGTCAGTACTCCCCTTTAAGGGTGTATTCAAATGGTAACTACTCGAATGGTCTTAATGTACTAGGAAAATGTATTTATTAATTTAAAAATTATGCTGAGAGGTTTAATAACTCGCTTCCAATATGTGTTATTATTGATGTCAGTTCGTACTTCTAAAGATCCTGTTAGGTTGGTGTCTTGTTCAACTAATGTTTTTTTCAAAAGAGGAATAGCACTGGGGCCTAGCAGTGAATGCCAGAGCATTTTGTATGTGTTCGTATTATAGCATGTTTATGTGTTAATATTGTAACAATTAAAGTTTGACCTAACATTGAGAGAGAGTACATAGTAAAAAAATCTTCCCAAGATTTATTTCTAAAATACTTTTTAAAAAAATCATGTAACCAACTTTTCATTGTATCTTGTTTCAAACTGATGTCTAATTTAGAGAGAATTTTGATTTTGCAGTAACTCCCACTTCCCTAACCTACATTTTTCCTTTTTCTATCCTCATGGAGTAGGTTGGCTTTTGGGAAAGAAAAGGCATTTTCTACCAGGAAAACCAGATAAAGAATCATGGAAGAGGGAATCAATCCTTGAAGGATTGATTATGCAGTAGTGGAGAAGAGGATGTTCCACATAGAGGAGACCATGTATGCAAAGAGAAGGAAGCAGAAAATTGTGGGACATATTTTGGGAAAAGCAACTGGCTACTGGGTGGCTTAAAAAATGCTGTGGAAATACAGCTAGTGCACTGGCATCACCAGCCAGTTAGGTGGTCATGAAGGATACAGGGAAATTAAAGGAAAGGAAAGCTTTTTTAGTTCCCAAAGATATCTCAATGTTTAAAAACCATCTAATGGAAGAAAATATACTTTACTTGCTAAAGAAGCTCCTATTTATTTAAAAGTAAAAAAAATTTTTATACAATTTTAAAGGTTACTTTCCATTTACAGTTACTACAAAATACTGGGTATATTCCCTGTGTTGTACAGTACATCCTTGAGCCTATCTTATACCCAATAGCTTGTACCTCCCACTCCCCCACCCCTATATTACCCTGCCTACCCCCCAGCCCCCTACTGGTAAACCGCTAGTTTGTTCTCTGTATCTGCTAAGTCTGAAGAAGCTCCTATTTAAAGCTAGCCTTTCACTTTATTTATTTTTTAATGAATTTGGGTGCAGTATTTACCATTTACTATGTGCCTTTTATATAAGATCATATCAGTAGATATATCTCAGACTGAAATATTTAATATTTTAATGCATGTGGAAGGAATTAGCTAATGAATTATAGAAGATTATTGGAGATGCTTCTCGGTTTTCTTGGCAAGAAAATGAGCGAATGAACTGAAGAGAGTGACCAGTTTGTAAAATATTCCATAAGTTTATGTCTGTATATTTACATATGTTGTAATATTCCATTATTAGAGGCTAAATTCTCCATGACTATTAAGATCTACGGAAAATTTCTGTGTAGGTTTTTGTTGTTTCTTTAAAAAAAAATTAAAAGTTTACTTCAAGTCTAAATTTAAAAATTAAATGATTTCCCTCCTCCCTCCCTTCCTGGTTTAGAGCTACTTGTCTTTATTTTACTTAAGCACTATAGCATCTGACACATAAAGGTGTTTCCCCAGAAGAATATTGTTTCTGCCCAGGGCTGACATGAAAAGAAACGATTTGTCAGACTAGTGGAGCTTGCTAACAATTCAAATAAACAACCTGTCTTTCCTTTCATATTGCATATTAATAGAAATGTTAATGAAAAATTGCCTCTTTTACACCCTACAGGAAGGAAAGATTATTGGGTCAGAGAAAGTTTTCTTGCTTTGGGCCCTCTTAAACACAGCTGTTAACAGAATCCTTCTTACCAGTTTGCATGCTTATTAGCACATTGTTTCTTACATAATGGTTATGTTTAATACAGCCAAATCGATTGTGCCTCATTTTTGTCATTATCTAACATGTAAAAAGCAATTAAATTTAGAATATACTTCTCTGGAAACATGTATTTTGATAGGCAAGTAAGTAACTCTTCAAAAATGAGCTTCCTTGGATTATACAGCTGAAGGCCATGATCATATCTGTATTTATCACTTTTTTCTCCTCTCCTTAACCACCACCACTAGTTTGAGAGCTCCTTGAGATAGAGCATGCATGCTATGCCTTATGCATTTGTGCCCTCAGTACCTAGCAGACACTGTAAATGACCGTCAAGTTATTTAATGACTGTCAAGTTATTTAATGACTTGAGTTTGATAATGACCAACTTTGTTGCTTTATTTTTATGTGGTCTTCTTGAATTTTTCTTCAGCATACAATCCACTCTAAAATCTTCCTTTATCAATATAATTGTTAGAAACAAGACAACAGGCCCCAAATGGAGTTGCTTATGCTAAGCCCCACATCACCAAACTGAGACTTAACTTACAGTTTAGGCTCTTCCAGAAATGGAATCTAAAGCAGTCAATCAGGAGTCTCCTGATCAGCACATGTTAGGTAATCTGCCAGATAGACCCCTGCCATCCTCTAAAGGAAATTAACTTTGCAATAACCAATCCAATTTTTTTGCCTAGTCCTTGTTCCTGCTCCCCTCTGCCTGTAAAAGTCTGATATTTTGTACAGCTCCTTGGAGCTCCTTTCTATCTGCTAGATTGGATGCTGTGTGCTTCAAATTGATTTCTGCTCATATAAACCTTTAAACATTTTAATATGCTTTAGTTTATCTTCTGACAATTTATATAGTTGTCTAGAGCTGGTCATACACTGATGTGGGAAGGATCTGTTAATTGAGGTATGGGTAGTAAGTAATGACTTGTGAGGGAAGTCTGATCTTTCCAGTTGATTTTTGAGGTATTGAAAATAATAAAATTAGTTATAGAAGTAAAATATTCAGGGATTTTAAGTTATCTAGCTTACTTTTAGGAGAGTATAATTTACTGGTTGCTAACAGAAATAATGTCAGCTGTTGGCTACACTATTATGGTAACTTGAAAATAAGACTGGTATTATTCTTAGTTTTTTTCTAAGAAAAGAATAAATTTATAGAAATATTTCAAATAATTAGCTGGGCTTATTTACCTACCAGCATCAACATGTCTCACTATACTATTCAGAAATTGAATTGTTGGTGAATTATAAAATTTTGAGTTGTAACTGTTGTGAGTACCAAAAGTGTCCATGAAATGAGTGGGCAGAGGAGTGTCTTCAGTAACCTTGATCGGGGCCTAATGTTAATTGTCACTTGATAAAGAGCAGTGGTTCAGTGAATGGATTTCCATATATAAACGGAATTGAACAAAAAACTGTCCAGGCATCAAATGGGCACAACCTAAATGTCCATCAACAGAGGAATGAATAAAGAAGATGTGGTACATGCATACAATGGAATATTACTCAGCCATAAAAAGAACAAAATAATGCCATTTGCGGCAACGTGGATGGACCTAGAGATTGTCATACTGAGTGAAGTAAGTCAGACAGTGAAAGACAAATATCATATGATATTGCTTATATGTGGAACAAAAAAAATGGTACAAATGAACTTATTTACCAAACAAATAGAGTCACAGATGTAGAAAACAAACTTATGGTTACTGGGTAGTGGGGGATAAATTGGGAGATTGGGATTGACATATATACACTACTATATACAAAATAGAAACCTAGGGAATTTCCTGGCGGTTCAGTGGTTAGGATGCCATGCTTCCACTGTAGGGGGTGCAGGTGCTATCCCTGGTGGGGGAACTAAGATCCTGCATGCTGCGAGGTACGGCCAAAAAAAAAGAGAGAAAAGAAAAAATAGATAACTAATAAGGGCCTACTGCATAACTCTACACAGTACTCTGAAATGACCTATATGGAAAAAGAATCTAAAAAAGAGTGAATATATGTATATGTATAACTGATTCACTTTGCTGTACACCTGAAACTAACACAACATTGTAAATCAACAATAGTCCAATAAAAATTTAAAAAAACAAAAAACAAATAACAACATCAACATGGGTAATCCTGTTTATGCTTTTGGGCCAAATGTAAGTTTCAAACCTTTCCTTACAGCTTGCTGCCAAAGCAGATGTGTGTCTCTTTTTGAAATTAAATACTTACGTTTCTACCTTTATCCACTCTGCTGATTTTGTATGTATTCATTCCTTGGTTGATTTTATTTTTCATGGCCTTGTTCACCAGTCCCACCAGATATGATGCTGAAATATCTCTGTTTCACTCATTGTGTTAGATATTATCAAACTACTTACTGCATTAGAGACAATACACGATTTATTTGATTTTGTTGTTGTAACTTAATGCTTGTTTCTCCATTAGACAATAAACTTTCTGAGTGCAGAAAAAGCAAAAACCCACAAAAAAAACACATAATGTATTAAAGATGGAACCTAAAAATAAAATACACTAAATATTACTTTTAAAAATAAGTAAGCATTTGTTAGTTTAGTTTAAAATCGTGCCTTTTCTTTGTTTTGCAGATGGCAAGCTGAGATTTTCTCTGAACACTAAGATTTTGATAAACTTGAACTTAGCATTTTAGACACATTAAAGTGGATGCACTTTACTGCTCTTAACTCTCTTTTTAATAACCTCTCACCTAACACATTGTAACCACCTGTAAGTGAAGACCAGGCAAGAAGGGCTTTGGTTAACAATTTGAAAAGTCTTTCTTGAATTGTTCTTTTTATTATTTTGTTCTGTCTTAGAGACATGGTGGAATAGAATCAGCAAACTTAGCTTTGGTTTTATATTCTTTCAAAACAGTTAATAATCTGGCAAAATTTTTCTTGTGGCACCAGAGATAAAGTTGTTGAGAATATTAATTTAAAACAGTGAGTACATTTTTAATTTTGAAAATTGTTTGGGAACAATCTCTTTTATGTATTTAGAAGTATAGGAAATCTATTGAACCAGTTTCTAGGCTTGAGAAATTATACTTCTACTTCACTGATCTTGTGAAGGGTTAGAATAGATGATAAAGATTAAAACCAACTGATGGATAATTTTTTAAATGGTGGAACCAACTTAATTCATAAATTTTCTTTTTCTTTTTAGACTTTCAGCATTATTTGCCTTTTGTGGAAACATTTATTAATTTCACATTTTTTAAATTTCCAGGTAACTTGGGTTCTTACCCCTGTAACAACTGAAATAACAAGTCTTGATACAGAGAATATAGATGACATTTTAAGTAAGTACATTGATATTTTTAAAGTATACTTTCTTCTCTCTAAAGTGTCAGTTTATATACAAAAACAAAATAAAATCTCAATTATCTAGAACAATTGAGGAGCCAGCATTCTGATTAATTCCATGGTATACAGAATTAACTAAGCACTTTTGGTTTTAGTTTTTAGTAAAGTTTCTTAAAATGCGTAAGTCTACTTTCCTGTGTTACAAGTAAACTTTTAGTCTTGTTTTGTTTCTTTGCCTTGTCATGAATACCACTCTTAACAATTCAGAGTATTTTGTTGCTTAGAGGCCAGCAGTTTCCACTGTGCAGTATTACATGTTAATGACCTTAGGACACAGCCTAAAATTTTTTTATTTTGTCTTTTTTTTTAGCTTTTAACTAAGTCTCCTACTCTGATCTCTTTTATTGTCATTGGTCCAATTAAGTTCAATAAGCGTTTTGCTTGTTTGCTGACAATGTGATTGTAGATACAGTTAACTTGGGGGAAAACATTTATTTTTAAAGTAGTAGAGGGAAGATGAAGACGTGGTTGATAGAAAAATCACAACTTAGGAGTTTTAAGAAAATGTAGTGTGGATAAATGATGTCTTTTTTTTTTTAAGCATTCCATTTCACCAACTGGTTTAAGCAAAACTAAAAATAGTAAGAGTTAGAAGGAGTTATTCATTGACCATCATATACTGTTTTGTGTTCTTGGAACTGGTTTTAAATGCCAGAAAGTCTATTCCCATATTATGGGATCTCTTTAGAGAAATGGTGCTATAAACTTTAGCCTGTATCAGTGTCACCTGGAGGACTTATTGTCAGTATTGCTAGGCCTGCCCCCAGTTTCTGATAGAAATTGCTAGACCCCGCCTAAGGATGTGCATTTCTACAAGTTCCAACATGATGCTGGTGCTTCTGGTCCCAGGGATCACAGTTTGTGACCCACACTGCTTTAGAGTAAATAGCAAGTAGATAAAAAGTACTTTGAAGGTAAACAAAGGAAAAAGAGAATTGAAACTTGCAAATCATCTTCACTCCTTTTATCTTTCAAATTCTAGAATATCTTTGTGGGTATGGTTCTGTGTGTGTGTGTGTGTGTGTGTGTGTGTGTGTGTGTGTACTGAGTACTTGAGTTTATTTAAGTTTCTCTTTGTTAGGTTTAGGCAAAAGGAACAGATATATCTTTCTCATGTCTTCACATCCGGATATGCAAATAATACTGTTATATTTTACAATAGAGAATAACTGTTAAATGGGTAGGAAACAGAAAATGTACATCTTATGCAACACTGTTATTTGTAGATTACTTGTTGCAACTAGGTGGCATCTGATTTTTAGAAATAGATTAGTTATCCAAGTCTATTCTTTGAAAAAGGATTTTATTTGCAAAGCTTGGTTATTCATGAATATGGAAGGTCAAAAAATGGATTATTGAAATCCAAATCACTCCACTTCACTTTTTATGAGAGTAGGCTATTTAGTAGCTTACTTGCCTGATCTGGGTTTGATTCTATGTTTATTTTATATTCATTCAGTGGAGGTATTAAGATGGAGGACGATATAGAGAAAAGGAACAGGGACTCCCACAAATTATATAAGCTGTCCATGACTCTCTGTATGGGTTTCTGAGTGAGCGATAAGTTACTGTGTATTTTTAGTGAGCCTTTAAGAATGGAAAAAGACCACGATGAAAACCATATCTTTAATTATGTCATAATTATGTAGGCACGAGTAACTTAGGTTATTTGGTTTTGTTTTTCAATTTCAGACAATGCTGATGTTGCTTTAGTAAATTTTTATGCTGATTGGTAAGTAATATCTTATTTTTTTGGCGGGGGGGAGTGCATCATTAAGTTTTTTTTTTTTTTAAACTTTCTAGAGGTGATTTTTCTTTGCTAGAAAGGAGTAAGTGTAAGCCTCTTTTTTTGTGTGAGACAGTATTCCATATACAAAAATCAATAAGAGGGGCTTCCCTGGTGGCGCAGTGGTTGAGAATCCGCCTGCCGATGCAGGAGACGCGGGTTCGTGCCCTGGTCCGGGAGGATCCCACGTGCCGCGGAGCGACTGGGCCCGTGAGCCATGGCCGCTGGGCCTGTGCGTCCGGAGCCTGTGCTCCGCAACGGGAGAGGCCACAACAGTGAGAGGCCCGCATACCGCAAAAAAAAAAAAAAAAAAAAAAAATCAATAAGATTCATTCAAAGATGAAGCAGCTCAATTTGGTGAGCATTTGTTTTGAGAGAAAATATACCTGATTCCATTATCCCACATTTTAAAATAAAAGCAGGTAACATAAAAACTCAGATCTCTCTGTCTCTCCCTCTTTGTCTCTCTCTCTCTCTCTCTCTCTCTCTCTCTCACATACACACACACACACACACACACACACACACACACACAATTACGTATTGCAATTCTCTATTTTTCCTGACTGAGGAGTAAGGCAGTGTTTGGAGGTGAGGATGTGGGTGTGGCAAGTTTAGAAGGAAAAATAATGTTGACATTTTATAACATATACTATCTACTGCTATTTTCTACTTCTAGGAAGTCTTTACTCCTTTTCCCTGTCTGAATTGGATTCTGTCTTATGTGTTCATATAGTTCCCTATGTACCACATTCTTTTCTTGCTACATTGTTTTTTTTTTAACATCTTTATTGGAGTATAATTGCTTTACAATATTGTGTTAGTTGCTGCTGTATAACAAAGTGAATCAGCTATATGCATATGTATATACCCATATCTCCTCCCTCTTGCATCTTCCTCCCACCCTCCCTATCCCTCCCCTCTAGGTGATCACAAAGCACCAAGCTGATCTCCCTGTGCAATGTGGCTGCTTCCCACTAGCTATTTTACATTTGGTAGTGTATATATGTCAATGCTACTCTTTCACTTGGTCCCAGCTTACCCTTCCCCCTCCCCGTGTCCTCAAGTCCATTTTTTTTTTTTTTTTTCCCCGGTACGCGGGCCTCTCACTGTTGTGGCCTCTCCCATTGCGGAGCGCAGGCTCAGCGGCCATGGCTCACGGGCCCAGCCGCTCCGCAGCATGTGGGATCTTCCCGGACCAGGGCACGAACCCGTGTCCCCTGCATCGGCAGGCGGATTCTCAACCACTGCGCCACCAGGGAAGCCCTTAAGTCCATTCTCTACATCTGGGTCTTTATTCCTGTACTGCCCCTAGGTTCATTAGAACCATTTTTTTGGTTTGTTTGTTTTGTTTTGTCTTTCATCTTTGTGCTCTAGCAGAGTTCGAGAGCAGAGATGTCTTACTTAGTATTCCCAGCATCTACAAGGGCATATTATGTAGCAGATGTTGAAGAATGTGGCATGGGGATAGGAAGAAGGGAGCTTCAGCTGGAGAGAAGTTTGAAACACTCACATGATCCTTATTCCTAGACAATCTGTATCTTATATGACCCTTTTAGGCTTACTAACTAGTAGATGCCACTACCCTACTTCAGGCCACAGTCCTGCAATTTACCTAGATTCCTGTGACAGTCTCCTAGTTTATTTCCTGTGTTTCTAGTCCTATGTTTCTTCATTCTATTCACTACAAAGTAAGCCGGAGTATGTTTCCTAAAGTGCAAATTGGATTAGTTTACACCTCATCTTAAAACCCTTAAATGTTTTCTATTACCTTTGCCTAGGAGGCCCCTGATGACCTGGTCCCTTCCTTCCTCTGTAGCTATATCTCTTGCCTCTCTCCACTCCCACATTCTGTTCTGTTATACTGAATGTCTTTCAGTTTATGTAATATTCTGTATTCTTTCATCATTGGACCTTTAGTCATGGTATTTTCTCTGTCTGAATGGATCTCTCTTCTCTTACCCACTTGTTTACTTCCTTAAGTCTGAATCATCTTTCGTCTTGGATTAGATGCCACTTTCTCCAGGTCACCTTCCCACATCAGTACCCCTACCTCTACTCTTAAGTCAGGTTAGGAGCCCTTTTTATATCTTCTCATAACACCACATATGTACCCAGTCATAATACTTGTATGCTGTGGTTTAGTTGGTAGTTCCCTACTATATTAGTAGCTTCGTGAAAAGTTACCATATCTATCTTTTTTCAACATGAATCCCCAAGCACTTTGCATAATACTTGGCAGATAATTACATAATAAATATTTACTGGATGAATGGTGTATAGTATCTGTATTTGAAGAACTGCAGTAAAATGTTGAAGATATAAAGAGAAAATACCATTTATAAAATGTACAACAAAAAGAAGCATTTTCCAAGGTAAATTAGGATTATCCAGATGTAACATTAGCCACAACATTTGGTAGAAAATTATTTAATTCAGTCCACTTTAAAGATAAAACTGAGATCCAAAGGAGTAAAGTATTTCCCCACGATCACCTGACTAGATTATGGTAGAGTTAAAATTAGAATGCAGTTATTTTGATGGAGGGATTTTGTGTGTTGTAAGAAAAAGAAATAGAACATGCCACTGACCTTGTTACAAAAAGTGAATTGGAAATGTGGAATAACTGCAGTTATTTGAGAAACATATTACCAAAGAATACCTGGAATTGTTCATAAATTAATACTCTTTTATTCAACTGAAAAAACTTGGATAACTGGCCATAGGACATAGACTTACACTGTGTGGCCTCAAAGGCTGGATTCTGAGTTCCCTCTGGAAGTTATGGATGTGGCACAGTTTAAGGAAGAATTCTCTAATAGACCTGCCTAAAAATTACCTGAGAGGACAATAAACCATAGTAGGAACTTAATAATGCTGTTATATGCCAGAGTCTTTACATATATTGCTTTTAATGCTCAGAACTACCCTGCAGGTAGGTATTATAATTTCCATTTTAGGTTGAGGAAATTGAGGCTCAGAAAGGTCAGACGGCTAGTAAGTGGTGGAACTGGGATTTAAACTCAGGTATGTCTGATTCCAAAGCTTATTTTTTTCCCCACTAGGTTGTACTATTAGCAGGTGCCCGTAAATTGTCCCTGCAGAGACTTTTACCCATTTGGTTGATTTGTAAAGGGTCGATTCAAGTACTAGATTGGAGATTGGATTCTGATGACCCTTAAGGCCCTGTTAATAGATCTATTTGCTTTGGTTGTGTTACTTTTATAAATGTAACTTTCCATATGTATGAAGGTACAGTAATATTGCAATTGAATTTTTATTTCATCTTCCCCTTTCACATTTTGATATTAAAACTGATCCTATTTTAAACATGAATCTGTGCTTAAGTGCTTACTGGGCAGCAAACTGGACAATCCAGAAAGGAGCTGTTAATATCTGTCTTTACCTTGCCCATAAGCCAGGAGCCTGTCCACTGATTCTTTACTAGGCCATATCTTAATTCTTAAAGAAAACATTAATCAGTCCTTACCCCCTGCCTCCCTGGCCCTCTAGAACGCTATCTTCAGCAAACTGTAAGAACCCACAAACCTGTGGTCCTAGCCTCTCTAGTTCCTCCAGTCTATCAGTTTATTCATTTAACAGACATCTACTGAAATGCTTATTAGAATATGTAGTCAAATAAGACACGGTCCCTGATATCCACAGACCCCACCCACCTATCCCAGATGGGAGAGATTTAAGAATGCTAAAAGAGGAAAGAGCCACTTGAAAGCGAGAGATTGAAGATACAGATTGTGTCTCCTTGGTATATTCTAGGACATCTCCTTAGGAAGTCAGGTGAGTGGGCTAGAAGAGTTACATACAGAAAGAAATAGGGAAGAAGTATAAAGTTTGTTATCCTTTCACAGGCTTTATAATATTTTTGTTGAATTATAGTTAATATGTATGAGCTAATCACTTGTGGATTAAAGAGCTCACAGCCTTCATTTAAGTAAATTTCTTGACGGCAAAGGGCTCAGGAAGCAACAGTAGCAATTATAGTTTTGTTGTTGTTGTTGTTAAATACTGCATACCTTTTTCATATGAGAATGACCATTCTAGCCCAGCTGCTTGTGTGCTGATTCTGATTCTTCTCTTTCTTATCAGGTCCCTTTAATGACCCATAGAGTATATTTGTGAAGTGGTTGGCCTGATTAAGGGGCAGTTGGAATTAGAGGTGTCAAGTTTCTGGAATATTGTGGGGTTTGTGCCCCCTTTTAAAAAGTAAAAGCAAAACAAAAACTAGAGACATAGGAAACATGGACAGGAAAGTCTCATTTGGGGATTAAAAAATTTTGCTCCTGAACTTAGTATATTTAATAGTTTATAGATACAAAAGCCCATTTTAACCAGAGGTAAATTTTGAGGGGGAAATTCACTCTATACCATATATCATTTTTATAAAACTTATTTATTTAGTGTGCTAACTTGCCTATGAGATTTACTGAACTTGTCAGGTGAATCAGTCTAATATTTGCAATAAACTTACCATTTAAAAAATTTTGTAGTCTAAAAATATGTTCACTATTTGGAGAAAACTAATTTCCTTCATAAATGCCTGAGTCTTAGTAGTTACAAGTCCAAGTAGACACATCTTAGACGGCTCACTTCAGACTTGTTTCATTGCCGCTGTGAGAGGTCTTTAGCTTTGTGCTCCATAATATTGGCCATTTTCTTCCAGTGAGTAAAACCAGAATCTTTAAATTATTTGTCCAGTCTTTGAAATGGAATAGTCTTTGAATTCAAAATTGTTTTCCTCTCCAATAAATGACATCAGGATTCCTGAATCAACAGTGTGATTGTTAATTCTGTTTATTGTAATATGCTAAATATGAATGGATAACAACAGAAATATCAATAAAATTTTATTGCTTCTGATTTTCAGTTTTAATTGGTATCCTTCTCTGTGCATAGGTGTCGTTTCAGCCAGATGTTGCACCCAATTTTTGAGGAAGCTTCCAATGTCATTAAGGAAGAATATCCAAATGAAAATCAAGTAGTGTTTGCCAGAGTTGATTGTGATCAGCACTGTAAGTACCTTTTAGGAAGTCTGGAAGAAATTGTCCTGTCTCCACCTCTCCTACACACACACACACACACACACACACTTTTTTTTTTTTTTTTAATGCTCTGTTTTAAGTAGAGAACAAGCCAAAATGTTCTAGTGACCTTGGGTAAATTGTTAACATTTAATCTTTATGTACTTACAACAGTACTTTCCATTTTGCCTGTGTGAGGGATTAAAAAAATTTTTTTTCATTAAAATATAGTAGGGCAAGCATATAGGTAGTAAACCATTTTGGTTTTCTATCAAAGCAAATACCAAAATCAGTAAATAAAATTGAAATATAGTTTTAGGAAAGAAAAGGATTTCTGTTAGTTTTAGAATCATGCAAAAATACTATTTGTAGTCATTTCAGATAAAACAATCTCAGATTTTGGGGTGGTTTCTGTTGTTTAAAAGATTATACTAAGATTGTCTTAGACTGTCTTTGAGGTGTAATTTGCTGTAGTTACTGATTAAAAGTTTGTTGCAATGAGTTATTGGTAAGTTGCCCTGAATTATAGAACACTCTCATTATGCAAATTTCCTATCCTTTATGTATCACCTGACAAGTAGAATTTCTGTGTGTGTGTGTGACATACAGATGGCCAAGAGGCACATGAAAAGATGTTCAACATCACTAATTATTAGAGAAATGCAAATCAAAACTATAATGAGGTATCACCTCATACCAGTCAGAATGGCCATCATCAAAATATCTACAAACAATAAATGCTGGAGAGAGTGTGGATAAAAGGGAACCCTTTTGCACTGTTGGTGGAATGTAAATTGATACAGCCACTGTGGAGAACAGTATGGAAGTTCCTTAAAAAACTAAAAATAGAACTACCATTTGACCCAGTAATCCCACTACTGGGCATATACCCTGAGAAAACCATAATTCAGAAGGACACATGTACCCCAGTGTTCATTGCAGCATTATTTACAATAGCCAGGACATGGAAACAACCTAAATGTCAAACGATAGATGAATGGATAAAGAAGATGTGGTAATATATATGCAATGGAATATTACTCAGCCATAAAAAGGAACAAAATTGGGTCATTTATAGAGATGTGGATGGACCTAGAGCCTGTCATACAGAGTGAAGTAAGCCAGAAAGAGAAAAACAAATATCATATATTAACACATATATGTGGAATCTAGGAAAATGGTACAGATGAACCTGTTTGTAGGGCGGGAACAGAGACGTAGATGTACAGAACAGACATGTGGACACAGGGTGGGAAGGGGAGGGTGGAACAAATTGGGAGATTAGGTTTTACATAAATACACTACCATGTGTAAAACAGCTAGTGGGAACCTGCTGTATAGCACAGGGAGCTCAGCTTGGTGGTCTGTGATGACCTAGAGGGGTAGGATGGAGGGCAGTGAGAGGGAGGCCCAGGAGGGAGGGGATATAGGTATACATATAGCTGATTCACTTCATTATACAGCAGGAACCAACACAACATTGTAAAGCAATTTTATTCCAATTAAAAAAAAATAAAAAAATGAAAGCTTGTTGCATTGAGTTATTGATAAGTTGTCCTGAATTATGGAACACTCCCATTGTACAAATTTCCTATCCTTTACATTTCACCTGACAAGTAGAATTTCTGTGTGTGTGTGTGTGTATGTGTGTACACTAACTTTTCACTTTGCTGATGAGGAAATGGAAATAAAGTGGCTTAACCAATGTCATACAGCCTACTATCTAGTCATGGCAGGCTTAGAATCCAGAACTCCTGACCTAGACCTATTTGCTTCTTTTCTGTTCAATTCAACAAACGTTTTGCGGATTTTCTGGTAAAAAAAATCCCAGAAATGGCTAACAGCAGAGCATTTCAAAATCTTATAAGCCATACCCCACATTTCTGTCTGCCGTGGTTCATAACTAGATACAATGAAGGGAGCAATAAAAGGTTGTCAGTGCAAGTATGGCCTGCATTTCCACACTGCTTTCTGGATCATTCCTCCCACCTTTCACTGACAGAGAACATGATATGTTTGGTGTGGACTCTCATTTCAGATTTTTCTGTTCTTTATGTATTTAATTAGACATTACAGTACAGACAACAGTGCCTACTTTCACTGAATTTGGAGTATAAGATCTGAAATTATGCTCTCAAGCTTACAGTTATTAGAAAGAAAAATTATTGTTGAACAATACATATCATTTATTCTACTTCTAAACATATTAACACATGAGATAAATCTGATATCATTGCTAGTAATTAAGTTCTCTTTTTATGGGAGTAAATAGCCATAGTTAAGATGCTTTTTTGATCCACCAGAGATATCTACAAAATTAGTTTTTTACTAATGAACGTTATATGAGACATTGTGTATTTTCTCTAAATATTTTTTCCCTTCTGTGTAATTCTTCACTTTTTAAAGTGACATTATGAAATCCTTATTGATGATTTGTTCATGTTTTCCACTCTTTCTTTGAGATTGTATGACAGACTGTACTTTGGGTAACCCCTCATGTGCCAGTTGAATTATAGAGGTTTTGAACTGGAAGGACCATTAAGAGTCCTTTGGTCTGGAGAGAAATGCCTGTTAGGCACATTGTTCTTTGGTACGATTTGCTTTTTTTTTAAAAAAAAAGATTTATTGAAGTATAATTGACATATAATAAGCTGTACAAGCTTAACTTATACAATTTAATGTTTTGACACATGTATGCAGCTGTGAAACCATGATCACAGACAAGATGTCAACATATCTGTCATCCCCCAAATTTTGCTTGTGCTCCTTTGTGGTCCCTCTCTTCCCCTGTCAGTCCTCGGGGGACCATGGAACTGCCTTCTGTTACTATAGATTAGTTTGTATTTTCTAGGATTTTACATAAGAGAAATCATACATCATGTGTTCTCTGTGTGTGTGTGTGTGTGTGTTGTTGTTGTTGTTGTTGTTGTTATTGACTCAGCATGGTTATTTTGAGATGGTTACATGTATTATTCATTTTTATTGAGTGGCATTCCATTGTATGGCTATATACTATAATTTGTTTAACTATTCACCTGTTCACAGACATTTGGGTTGTTTCCATTTTCGGGCTATTATAAATAAATAAATAAATAAAGCTTCTATTAACATTCAGGTACGACTCTTTGTACACATGCTTTCATTTATCCTGGGCAAATACCTAGGTGTGAAATATATGGGTCTCATGGTAGGTGTATATTTAACTTTTTAAGAAACTGCCAAACTGTTTTCCGAAGTACTTGTTTTATTTTACACATCTACTAGCAGTGTATGAGTGTTCAAGTTGTTCCATATTCTTGCCAACATTTGGTATGGTCAATTTTTTTAATTTAGCATATCTGTTAAATTATTAACAGGTGTAATAATTTCTTATAATAAATTCTTACTGGGTTTTGAGAACTCTTTATACAAGTTCTCTTTTACATGTGTAATTTGCAGATCTTTTTCTCCCACTTTACTCTCTTAAGAGTGTCTTTAATTGTGCTAAAATACACAGAGCATAAAATTTACCATCTTTACCATTTTTAATTGTACAGTTCAGTAACATTAAGTATATTCACACTGCTCTACAACCAGTCCCCAGAACTTCATCTTGTGAAACTTAAATGCTATACTCATTAAACAACTCCCTATTTCCCCCTCCCCCTAGTTCCTGGTAACCACCATTCCTCTTTATTTTTCTATGAGTTTGACTATTCTAGATACCCGGTAAAAGTGGAAGCATACAGCATTTGTCTTTTTGTGGCAGGCTTATTTCACTTAGCGTAATGTCCTGAAGGTACTTCCATGTTGTCATGTGTGTCAGAATTTCCTTCCATGTGATGGCTAAATGATATTCTGTTGTATGGCTATCCTACAACTTCTTTATCCATTTATCCATTGATGGACACTTAGGTTGTTTCCATGTCCTAGCTATTGTAAATAATGCTGCTGTGAACATAGGGGTGCAGATATCTCTTCAACATACTGTTTTCATTTCCTTCAGATATATACCCAGAAGTGGAGTTGCTGGATCATATGATAGTTCTATTTTTTAATTTTTGAGGAATCACAATACTGCTTTCCAAAGCAGCTGTATCAATTTTTATATTCCTGCCAGCAGTGCACAAGGGTTCTAATCTTTCCACATCCTTGCCAACACTTATTTTCTGTTTTTGAGATAACAGCCATCCTAAAGGGTGTGAAGTGATATTTCATCCTGGTTTTGATTTGCATTTCCCTAGTGATTAGTAATGTTGAGCATCTTTTCATGTGCTTCATGGCCATTTGTATACCTTCTTTGGTGAAAAATCTGTTTTGAGTCCTTTGCTCATTTTTTAATCCGTTTATTTTTTGTTGTTGAGTTTTAGGTGTTCTTTGTATATTCTAGACATTAACCCTTTATCAGATAATAGGATTTATAAATATTTTCTTCCATTCCATAGGGGGCCTTTTCACTCCGTTGATTATGTCCTTTGCACAGAAGTTTTAAATTTTGACATCCAGTTAATCTGGTTTTACATTTGTTGCCTTTGCTTTTGGTGTCATATCCACTAAATTATTGCAAATCCAATGTCATGAATCTTTTCTCCCCTATTTTCTTTTTAGAGTATTAATCATTTAGGTGGTATGTTTAGGTCTTTACCCATTTCAAATTAATTTTTGTGTATGGTGCAAGGTAAGGATCCAATTTCGTTCTTTTGCATGTGGACATTCAGCTTTTCTAACACCATTTGTTGATGGACTATCCTTTCCCTATTGAATGACTTGACACCCTTGTCAAAATTCATTTGACCATATATGTGAGGGTTTATTTCTGGGCTCTCTGTTGTGTTCCATTGGTCAGTATGTCTATCTTTATGCCAGTACCACACTGTTTTTTATTACTGTAGCTTTGTAATAAGTTTTGAAATCAGGAAGTGTGAGATCTCCAGTTTTGTTTGAGAGTATCTTCTGAAGGGCATATACTCTTAATTTTGATGGAGTACAATTTATCCTTTTAAAAAATGGATTATATTTTTAAATTCTGTATCCTTGCCTCACCCAAGATCACAAAGATTTTCTGCTGTGTTTTCTTTCATACATTTTATAGTGTGAAGTTTTGCATTTAAGTCTATTATGCATTTGGAGTTAATTTTTACATGTGGCACAATGTATGGATTGGAATGCATTTTTTACAAATAGTTATCAAGTTGTTCTGACATAATTTATTGAAAAGACTATCCTTTCTTCAATAACTAACTTTTCATCTTTGTTAAAATCAACTGACCATATATATATATATGGATCTATTTCTAGTCTCGATTCTGTACTGCATATATATGTCTATGATTTATTTGTTTGTTTGTCTATGTTTACACCAATACCACACTTTCTAGATTACTGTAGCTTTATAATAAGTCTTGAAGTCATTAGTGTAAATCTTCCAACTTTGCAATTTTTTTCAAAGTGGTTTGGTTACTCTAGTTGCTTTGGATTTCTGTATTACTTTTAGAATCAGCTTGTTAATTTTTAGCCAAAGGGGGTGTTGGGGGGAAAGACTGCTGGGATTTTAATTGGGATTACTTGAATCCTTAGACCACTTTGTGGAGAACTGTCATTTTGACACTATTGAATCTTCTAACTCATGAACATTGTATATCTCCCCATTTATTTAGGTCTTTTCAATTTGTCTTAGCAATGTTTTGCAGTTTTCAGCAATGTTTTAGTCTGCATGTCTTTCACATCTTTGTCAGATTTATCACTATTTTTTGATGCTGTTGTAAATGATATTTTTAAAATAAACTTTTTATTTTTGGAACAAATGTAGAGATATAGAGAAGTTGCAAAAATAATACAGTGAGTTCCCTTATACTCCTTACCCAGTTTATCCTAATGTTGACATTTTATATTACCATGGTACATTTGTCAAAACTAAAATTTTATTTCTGTTGTTTGTTGCTAGTATATAGAAATACAATTGATTTTTGTATAATGATCTTGTACACTGGTACTTATTAGTTCTAATAAGTTTTATGTAGATCCCATAGGATTTTCTACTTAGGCAATTATACTGTTTGCAAATTAAAAGTTTTACTTCTTATGGTCTTTATTTCCTTACAGTCTTCTTTCCAGCCAAGTGTACCTACTTGCTGCTTCAGTATTAGTTTCTGTCAGGCAGAAGTTCTCTATGAAGCTTCCTAGCAGAACCAGAAGGTGACCTCAGAATCAGGATATCATCCTGCTCACATATGTGTTCTTATTAATCACCTGTCTGGCATTGTGGCAACCCACTCTGTCCTGCCTTCTGATATTTAAGTCTGTCTCTCTTGCTTCTGGCTCAGTGTGTCACCCAGAACTTCCATTCAGAGTAATAGTGTTATTTCTTGGAAAAAAAGGTCCTGTAAAAAGTTTCTAGTCAAATTGCTGGGAAAAACTATTGTTGGTGTAGTGCTTACTTGGAGTTAGGCATGCTTTTTGAATGTATTATTTCAGTTATCTTCACCACTGAGATAGTGTTATGCATTTACTCCACAACATTTTTTTTTAATATGCTTGCCCTTTTATAATGCAATGTGGGAGGTTCTAGAGGTATAGCAGTGAGCCAAACACATCCAGAAAGGCAAGAGCAATAAATACACAATTGCTTATTGGGATAATTGTTTGGAAGGGAAGGTTTTGGGTGCTATGAGATAATAAGTGACTTAGTCTAGGGGCATAGAAAGGTCCTCTCTTGAGGCAATGATACAAGACCTGAAGGAAGAGTAGGAGTTTTTAAGGGAAAAAAGGGGAAGAAGAGTGTTTCAGACAAATGGAGGAGTAGGTGTGAAGTTTCTGAGGTGGTAATGAACACTGGACTTTCAGAGAGCTGGAGTATATTATCATTTTATAGATGAAGACACTGAAAGACTTAGAGAGGCTGAGTGATTTACCAAGGTTACATAGTAAATGGGGGGAGCCAGACTTGTCGCCAGCAGTATACAGCTTTTGTCAGGTAACTATACTATTTTGAAGGTCAAAGTAAAGTAATTTAAATTGAGGTTTCTCATAGAAACTGAGAACTCACCCAGTTCCTGCATAAAAATGACTCAAGGTGACTTCCCTGGTAGTCCAGTGGTTAAGACTCTGCGCTTCCACCGCAGGGGACGCTGGTTCGATCTCAGTTTGGGGAACTGAGATGCAGCATGCTGCTCTGCATGGCCAAAACAAAAACAAAAACAAAAACAAAATGTTTGTTATGAATAATGTAATAGTCTGTTTAAATTATCCCTACTGGGTCAGTATATAAACAAAAATGTAATTACTTATATGTAGTATTATTGTTTCTATACTGTGTGGCCCAACCCTCTACTAAGGTAGAATCCTTTGTTCTGGTACCAGAGGCCTACTACTTACTAAGTCATATACAGTTGGGCAAGTTATGTAAAAAAACAAAAAAATCGCTAAACTTGATTTAGGACTCGCCATAAAAATGTGTGTGTGTGTGTGTGTGTGTGTGGTGAGAAAGAGGGATATGGTAACCAAATGTGGTAAAATGTTAAATCCAGGTGAGGGCATACAGGTGCTCATTATATTACTTTTTCATCTTTTTTTAAGTTTGAAAATTTTCAAAATAGAAAGCTGTTATAAAAAGTCACTGAACCTGTAATTTGTCTGGTTTGGAAAAGAGGGAGGAGTGCCTTGTTGCTTTAGAGTTTTTGAGAGAATATGTGTGAAAGAAGCTTGAAATCTGCACTGTACAGATGTACTGTGATACTGTTAATTGTAATTTCTGTTACTTTTCACTATGATAAGTAACCTTCAATATGATTATTGAATTTAAAGAGAATTTCCTTGGATAGACTTTTACTGGCATTTTGAGGAATACTTAGAGCCACTTGCTGGCTTTTGGAAACTGAGCCCTGGTTCTCTCTGTGGCTGTGTCGATTTCTTAGTGAAAACCTCCTGTGTGCAGGGATGGCAATTGAAGTCATTTTGTTGGTCATGAACTGCCTTCTCTCATAAGTTGCCATTTCCTGGACAGTAGCATGTCTGCATTACCACTGGGTACTATGGAAGGTAGATGTGCCTTTTGTGAATATTCTCCCATTACCAAGTAGAATGCCAGTAACACAAAGATGGCTTAATGTTAGGAAATAGAATAAATCCCATCAGTATCTAAAATGGGGAAAACCAGCTTATCCTATCAATAAATGCTGAAAGACTTGATAAAACCCAACAAGGTTCCTGGAAGAAATTAATGTGGCAAAATGAATGAGCCACCCTTTGCTTGCATTGAATTTTTAAAATCGTTAATGACTATGTATTGCTTCTTAACATTTTGCAAGCTCGAATTGAGGTGTGACACATGTCTGAATTTAGTTGTGAGATCTGTCTATCTTAGCCACAAATCTGGTATATTGTCTTGCATTTGGGAATTTCTGCCAGTGCTGTGTTACAGTTTTTTTCTTTATCAGCACTGCTTAAGAATTGAGGATGAGGTGAGACCATAAAGTGAAGAAACAAACAACATAATTATATAACAATATAAAAATGTAATGGCACTAATTTTCATAAAACATGCTGAGTATTTCAAAGCAGCCCTTGTGGGAGGCAATGCATGCACTCATCCCTTAGAACCTGCTGGGCCTCCTTTTGGAGTTGTCCTCCACGCCAGTTTACTAGTTGATCAGGAAAAGCCATCTCAGTACATAATTCTAGGTTTGCTGCCCGCGTTTCTTTCTATTTCTGTCTCTTCCATGTAGCAGCATCCCATGGAGTGCTTTCTGCCCTACCTTTATCGCACTTCGTTATATGCCCTTCCTAGGACTTTCTTTGTTGAAAGGTTCAGGTAAATAGGCTGAGAACTTGGAACTGGAGAAGGAGAGAAGGCAAGAGTGGATATAACAGGCTCATTTCACTCAGTCAGCCCTTTTGTTTCTGTGTATGAGCTGCTTGCAGCAGCTTTGATTTCCCTTGCCCACTCTACCGCCTTCCCCAAAAAAGGTTGGAAACAGTAAGAGAGTTTTAAACTTAGACTGTTGCTGGAATGACTTCAGGAAGCTTCCAACTATTTAAGCTTAGCTATATTTTTTTGAAATCCCAGTGTAAATCTTGTAGCTTGAAAAACCCTCATCTAGTGGTAGAATTTAGTTTACCTCCTAAGCCCCTAACTTCTCCATCTGTTGTATTTAAGGTAGGGAACAGACAAAGTAGAAGAGAAGTAGAGGAAGAGAAAAAGGAAAAGGAAGTCAGGGCAATTAAAGAGACAGACTCAAGGTGCACACAGAGGAGCAGCTCCCTCCTACAGCCCAGAGAGCATTTGCCGCTGTGTCCCCACTTATCCTGCAGAGGACGGATACTGTGTTTCATATTTCTCACAGATCTGACAATTGGCCTTTTAGTTTCTGCCAGCTGGGGGTCCCATAAAAGGAGTCTCTACATCTCTGGTGAAGACATATTTATTATGGACTTATTAGAGGATTTCTTTTATACTGATCTTAGGGAATCCAAACTGGTGTATCTTTTTGTTACATGTATTATACATTAAGAGTTTCAAGAATTTCATTTAAGATTCTAGTCTGTGGAAACAATTAGAAGTAGTAGCAGCAGCAGTAGTAATATTAATGATAATAATAATAATGATAAAATGTAAGCTCTATAAAAGCAAGAACCTTATCTTTTTACCCCTCTATCCCTAACACTGGATTGGGGGTGTCTAGCACATAATCGGTGTTTATTTATAGTTATTGAATAGATGGATGGATAAATAGTAGCCAGCATTTATGAACTATTAGTTTTATAGGTGCTTTGTTAAATACTTTAAATAGGTTATATCATTATCTCTCAACATATACGGTAAAGTATTTTTTGCAGTATTTTGTCAAGTTTACTTGTCACTGATTATAAGGCACACTTTTATCTGTAACTGAAAAAAAACTGAGAAAAATTGAACTATAGCACAATGTTTTATCTCTTAGGATTTTTATGTCTATCATAAGAACTATTTTAGAATTACTTAGATACAGATTTTTTGTCATATCATTCATTTGTGTACCTAAAAAGGGAAGTAATTTATTCAAGTAATCCTGAAACAGTTTCATCTTCAGAATCTGACTCTTGTGCAATCACTTACCAATTCTGAGTCATTGATTTTTGTGGTTTTCCACACAATATTTATTGACTTCTGTGCCATTAAGAGTGGTGGTAACACTTGATTAAAGAATGTTACTCTACTTTTTCTAGGATTTTCTTCCAAGCTGCTCATACCCATTCTGCAAGTATTGATGCTGAGACTTTACTGTTTGACTGACCTTAGAGTTCATTTTTTCTCAATTGAAACATGTCAACTGCTACTTAAGCAGCTTTTATTCAGAGTCAGCAAGATATAACCAAAATGTTAATAGTGATTTTCCCCAGTGGTTGTTTCCTATTTTTGTAATTGTCTTTTTTTTCCAAAATTTCTACACACACACACACACACACACACACACACAATTAAAACTTGCCTTTGTTTCAACTATGGGTCATGATATCACTTTATCTAATCTTATGCAGCCTCTTTTGGAGAGTTTGAGAGTAGAATTCATCACTCTCTGGTGGTCATGCTGCCTTAGATGTAGAAAGTCCCATCCATCTGCCCCTGGTGGGACCAGGTTCTCTGCTGCCCTCCAGTGGCTATAGGCTGTATGGCACTGAGCAAGAGACGTTCTTACATTATTTGCTGGCCAAGCAGAACATTGACTCCCACTAACATTTTTAGGAATGTACTTTGTCATTGTCCTTGAATCAGGCAGCACTTGCTCCCAAATACCAGAGTTACTCACACTTGTCTGCCTTCCAATGCAACTTGAACCTTCCACATTAGAAATTGAGAAGTTTTTATAAGAGCTGTATACAAATGAGACATTAAGAATAGGAAAATAATTATAGACAACACTATTGTATTAACATCAAACTTACTAAGAGACTGGATCTTAATTATTCCCACCACACAAAAAAATCATAATTATGTAAAGTGATAGGAGTGCTAGCTAACACTACAGTGAGGATCATATTGTAATATTGCAATATAGAAATGTAGCAAATCAACATGTTGTGCACCTTAAACTTATATACAATGTTATATGTCAACTATATTTCAGTAAAAAAAAAAAAAAGAAAATATACAGTGAAGAATTCATGTGCATAGAACTTGGATGAGCAGGTTTAGTCTGAATCCTGAGTAAGCTTATAGGCTTTGTTTATAATTTTTCTGTTTAGAGTTTTATTTTGCTGTTGTGTTTTTGTTTTTGTTTTTGTTTTTACCACATTGTGGGAGGTCATGGTTTGGGAATGGAAAAAGTACATAGGCGGCAGTGGTCTTTATCCTGGAACCAGAACAGTAAGACCTTCCTGTTGAAATCATCTGCCTCTTTTACTATCTGACATGATTAATCATAGCAGGGAGGGACATTGCTGAGACAAGAAGAGAGGCATTTTCCCATTTGGAACCCTGCTAGGCAGGCTGGCAGGCAGAACCCATCAAGGCAAAGTAAGTGACCACTGAAGCAAAAGTACATGCTAATTTTCCAGTCAGTGAGATGGTAACCTTCTTAAATTTATAATTCCTTTGACAATGATTTTAACATTTGATCCATCCAGTTAATAATAATAAAAAAAACCCTCCATTTATTATACCCCTTAAGTCATTCTTTGTTATGCTGTCAAAATGTCACATTGTAATTATCTTAAAATCACTTTTGACTAAAGCTTGTAAAAAGTCACCTTTATGTCTGAGATTATTGATCAATGTAATTTTAATGTTTTTGCTTCTTTTTTAAAAAGTTTTTATTTATTTTTGGCTGCGTTGGGTCTTCGTTGCTATGCGCAGGCTTTCTCTAGTTGCAGCGAGCTGGGACTACTCTTCATTGTGGTGCATGAGCTTCTCATTGTGGTGGCTTCTCTTGTTGCAGAGCATGGGCTCTAGGCGTGCGGGCTTCAGCAGTTGTGGTTCGCAGGCTCTAGAGCGCAGGCTCAGTAGTTGTGGCACATGGGCTCAGCTGTTCCACGGCTTGTGGGATCTTCCTGGACCAGGGCTCGAACCCGTGTCCCCTGCATTGGCAGGCAGACTCTTAACCACTGTGCCACCTGGGAAGTCCCAGGTTTTTGCTTCTTAATAATTAAAAGCCACTTCATTATGCAGTATACTTGCTGTCATGATGTTGTTTGAGAATTAAGCAAGCAAGTATCTATTCCTCTAATAGTCTTTGAGTGTTAAATCTTTTTCTATCCATAACTAGAATTTTAAGGCAACCTAAAGGTTGTACTTTTAAGTTAGTAAACAGACTCTTATTTCTCCAGGACTATTATAGTGGCTTCCTTACTAGTCTCCCTGGTTCTCTACCACTGTTAGGTGAATATTTTTAAAGCCCAGCTTTGCTGCTCAGTGACTACTTATCACATGTAGGATAAAAGTCAAATACCATTAATTTAGCACTTAAGACTCTCTGGAGGTCATCTGTAGCCTTATTTATTTCACTTCTAGTTTATGCGTATTTGCTATTAGTGCACTGTTTTCTGATTATGCCCACTAATTCACCACGTTAAGGAAGTTGAAAGCATTATATTGTCTCTAGCAGTGCCTCTTGCTGTCCAATTTCATACTGATCCTTAGGCCACAAATAGAAAATGGATGTTTCGTATTACACTAGTTCATTTCTTTCTGGGTCTATTGCATATTTTTTCTGCCAAATCCTTTGGGGATTAAATTCCTTGGCAAATCAGGCACCAGCTAGTCTAGTTTAGCTTTTTTTCTTTTTTTTTGGCTGCGTTGGGTCTTCGTTGCTGCGCACAGGCTTTCTCTAGTTGCAGCGAGCAGGGGCTACTCTTCGTTGCTGTGCGTGGGCTTCTCATTGCGGTGGCTTCTCTTGTTCTGGAGCACGGGCTCTAGATGTGCGGTCTTCAGTAGTTGCAGCATGCGGCCTCAGTAGTTGTGGCACACAGGCCCTAGAGTGCGCTGGCTTCAGTATTTGTGGCACGTGGGCTTCAGTAGTTGTGATGCATGGGCTCAGTATTTGTGACTTACAGGCTCTAGAGCGCAGGCTCAGTAGTTGTGGCGCACGGGCTTAGCTGCTTTGCAGCATGTGGGATCTTCCCGGACCAGGGATCAAACCTGTGTCCCTTGCATTAGCAGGTGGATTCTTAACCACTGCGCCAACAGGGAAGTCCCTAGTTTAACTTTATTAACATTGAATGTGCACCTAAACTGGACCTAGTAGTATATATTTTCCCTTCATAGGGCTTGATAATATTGATTTTAAAAATTCTTAATAAGTTATTGTTATTTTGCTGATAGGATGGGCCACATGTGTTCTCTGGTAGTTTTAATTTGTTAAAATTAATCACAACTGAGCATGTTTTTACATGTTTATTGGCCATTTGCGTTTCTTTCATAAATTGACTGATAATCTTAGCCCGTTTATCTTTTTAATGGTCCTTTTGTAACTGTTCTTTATATATTCTGAATATTAATAATTTGTCTCATATATGTCACCAATATCTTTCTTCCTGTTTGACTTAAAAATTCATGGTGTTTTCAACATCTAGATGCTTCCTTGCCTAGGCAGCTTCAAAATCTGGCAAATGTCTTGGTTGTATGTTTGATGCTGATGCAGGCCTTTATACAATTAGACAGTATCTCCTAAGCACTATAAGGCCATGGGAGATTTTACTCTGTCCTTTTAGCTCAGTCCCCAGCTTCCTATGCTACCCCTGTACTCAGTAAATATCCTCTGGGGAAAACTTCCTGTGTGTTTCAGGGTCCCTTTCAGTCCACCATTCCAGCCCAGGTACTGTGAATAGCTTCACTGATTTTTCTTTCTCCCTGCCTATGTAGGTGTAATACTTGGCCCTAAATCTGCACAAGTTGCAGATTTAATTTCTAAAAGGAATATTGCATAGGAAACCTAGAGGGAAAAAAAATGCCAGTGAGTGAGCTTTTGCTTACTTAGGAATGGTCCTTTCCTTTCTGGAATTTCAATTCATTTAGTCTTCATTGGTTTCATGGTCTCTGGTATCTTTAAAAATGTGATTTTTTTAAAAAGTTGGTTTTTTTCCTAGTCATCACAGTGGAAGCAGTAGATTTCTGCTACCTACTATATCCTGCTTGGAAGTAGAAATCCTTTCGTAGATTCTCTTTTGGGTTTTCTATGAACTCAGTAAGATTGTCTGCAAATAAAGACATTTTCATTCTTTACCAGTGTGTGTCTCTGTGTGTGTGTATTTATTTCTTTTTCTTATTACACTAAGAACTCCAGTACAGTGTTATGTAGAAGTGATGGCAAGCATTTTTATTTCTTTCTTGATATCAGCAGGATAACTTTTAGTGTTTTACTGTCAAGTTGTTTGGTATTTGTTTATTTAGATACCCTTTATTAAATTAAGGAAGTTCCCTTCTATTCCTAGTTTGACAAAATTTTTAAGTGTGAGTAGATGTTGATTTTACCAAATGTTTTTCTGTTTCTTTTGAGAAGTAGTAGAACCTTTCTCTTTCATTCTGTTAATGTCATGAATTACACTGATTGATTTTCAAGCATTAAACTGAAGTGCTAGGCTAAATCCAGCTTGTGATGTATTATCTTTTGTACACAGTGCTAAATTCACTTTAATACTTTCTTTTCAAGTTTTGCATCTTATGTTCTTGATTGAGACTAACATGTATTTTTCTTCTCTCATCATTTCCTTGTCAGATTTGGCAGAAAGATTATGTACCTCATATTTGGGAAATGTCCCCTCTTTTTGTTTTCTCAAAATGGTTATATAAATAGCATTATTGGCTCCTTAAATGTTTGGTAGAATTTGCTGGTAAAGTTTTCTAGGAATGAAGTTTTCTTTGTGAGAAGGCTTTGGATTATGGGTTCAGTTTCCTTAATTTTGGGACCAGTTATATTTTCTAGTGTTGGTTTGGTGAGTTGTGGTTTTGTGAGAATTTTTCCATTTTATCGAAATCTCCATACTTACTGTCATTAAGTTATTGATAATATTCTCTTATTATCTGAGTTGCAGACTCCCGCTATATTCCTAAAATTGTGTTTTTTCTCTTTTTTTTTTTCTGGGTTAGTCTCTCCAGGGCTTTATTGATTTTATTTATTTATTTATTTATTTATCTATTTATTTATTTTGCGGTACGCGGGCCTCTCACTGCTGTGGCCTCTCCCGTTGCGGAGCACAGGCTCCGGACGCGCAGGCTCAGCGGCCACGGCGGCTCAGCGGCCACGGCTCACTGGCCCAGCCGCTCCGCGGCATGTGGGATCTTCCCAGACCGGGGCACGAACCCGTGTCCCCTGAATCGGCAGGCGGACTTGCAACCACTGCGCCACCAGGGAAGCCCTTTATTGATTTTATTATATTAGCCTTTGCAAAGAACCAGATTTTGGCTTTTTTGGTTTTTTGTATTGTATATTTATTTTCCACTTCATTAATTTTCACTTTTATCTTTTTCATTCACTTCTTTCTTCGTTTTTCTTTTATGATTTTTTTAGATTAATACTTTTTTGTTTTTTAGCCTTTTCCCCCTAACATATACATTTTAATGTTATAAATTTCATTCTAAGCATTGCTTTGGCTGCACGCTGCAAGTTCTGATATGTATTTTTCATTATCATTCAGTTCAAAATATTTTCCGGTTTCCCTTTGTAATTTCATCTTTGATCCATGGCATGTAGAAGTTACTTTATTCTCATTATGAATTGAATCGTTTGAAAGTTGTTGAGACTTTTTTTGTGATTCATCATATGTTTTTTATATGATATATATACCTGCAAAAAATGTGTATGTTGCAGCTTTGGGATAGTAAATAATATATCTGTCAAATAATTCTGGTTTCTTAGTTGTGTTGTTCAAATTCTCTATATTTTATTGATTTTATTTGTTATATCAGTTGCTCTAAGAGGTGTGATAATCATCTCCCACCATGATTATAGATATTCCTTGTAGTTCTGTCATTTTTTACTTTATGTATTTTTAGGATTTTTTTGACATATAGAAATTCAGAATTGTTACATCTGCCTGGGGAATTGAACTTTTTTATTAGTATGAAGGGACCTTCTTGATCTGTAGTAATGCTTTTTGCCTTAATGTGTACATATTTACTATTAATATAGCTATACAAGATTTTGTTTGATTAGTTTTATATAGAATATTTTTCCCATCCTTTTAATTCTAAAGTTTTTGCATCCTTATGTTTAGATGAATATTTTATAAGTAGTATATAGTTAGATTTTACTTTTGCACCTTTGTCAAAAATCACTTCTACATGTATATGTGGATCTGTTTCTGGACCTCTCTTCCATTGATCTATTTGTCTATCATCTGTCTTTATGCTAGTATCACACTGTCTAGATTCCTGTAGGTTTACAGTAAGTGTTGAAGTCCACTAGTGTAAGTCCTCTGATTTTGTTTATTGGGTATATTGGTCTGTAATTTTTTTATAATGTCTTTGTCTGGTTTTGGTATAAGGGTAATGCTGGCCTCACAGAATGAGTTGGGAAGTAATCCCTTCTCTTCATTTTTCAAGAAAAGTTTGTGTGGAAATGGAATTATTTCTTCTTTAATTATTTGGTAGAATTAGCCAATGAAGCTCTCAGTGGAAAGAGCTTAGAAATATGTATGTTTGAAAGAGAAAAACACATCATGAATTTTTGCTAGTAGTTTCAATTCAAACTAAATATTACAGGGTTTTTACTTAATTCCCTCAGTTTTATATTTGTATCTTTTTTCCTTATGCTGAAAATCTTGATTCTTAATAGCATTAGTGTAATTACTCATGTGCTTTATAATTTGTGCGTGTTTAGTTCAAAATAACAATTACAGTATTAAAAATTTTTAATCTAATTTTGTTTTACTATTAAACATTTCCTTGGTCCCAAGTCAAAGCTGTAAAACCAAGGTATAGTCAGGGAGATATGAATTCCATTCCTGACTTCTCCTTCCATTTTCTTCCATTGATGTTGTTTTTGGAGGAGGTAGCATCACAAAGATATATATATATATATATATATACACACACACAAACACACACACATATATATACACACACACACACACATACACATACGTATATATACATATATATATATATATTCCTACTTATTTTCCAAGTTTCTTCTCCATATTTCTTTCACCTTCTCTGCACCTGGCTTTTTTCACTTAACACAGTGTATCTTGGAGATTGCTCCTTAGCAGCACAAAGAGATCTTTTTCATTCCTCTGTATGACAGCCTAGTACTTCATTATATGGGTGTACCATACTTCATTTAACCAGTCTCCTACTGATGGATATTTGGGGGAAATAGGAACTTTTAAAAAGACAATTTCCACATTCCAGACCACAGCATTGTAGCATTGGCTAGTATTATAGAACTATTTAACCTAATTTTAACAGCATTTTTATTAAAAACTTTTTCATTTATATATCACTGCAGAAATTCATTTTACAGTATGCTAGGTTTCAGTGTGTAGTGTTCTGGTGACTGAGTTTTTTAGTTAGGAAGGTAAAGTTCCGTACTTTTTATTATTTCTTTGGGCTGATTTTCTACTAAGTAGGTTAAGCCTAAGCCTTTGTGGCCTTTGCCTTATAACAGGTGCCTCTGTTTATCTTAAAAGACGTCTACTTGCTTATACAACCACTCTTACCCCTGAATTTGTAGTACCAGTTTAATCTAATTAATTCCTTGATCAGGTAATAGAACCACCATTTTTACAACACCTCAAAGACACGTTTTCTCATTAATTTATCAGGTTGGAAAAGGGCTTATGGCTGATATATCCACTAGTGTTCTGCTTCAAAAAGTATTAACTCCTAAACCAAACAGATTAATGTCTATTTAAATACTTGTATATTAAGGTATCTTAATATTATTTCAGATTTCTGTGATTTGGTGAATAAAATATTCTCCTCGATCTCATGTATGACCAGTGGTTCTGTCTGTTTGCTCATATCTGTCTTCTGTTTAAGAATTTTAATAGTCAAGTATATTTCCCCTTTATAAATCCTCCATGGAGTTTAACAAAGTGTTATATGATCTTAATTACATAGTCTTTTCTCCAAACCCCCTTCTGAGAACGCATATTCCATCCTTAACTTCTAATACACCGTTTTAGTATTCTTTGATTTCTTATCTTAGGAAAAAATGCAACCTTGACTTATCGAAATAGCATAAGTACTTTTACTTCTTCCTAGGCAGTGTAAAGACCTTAGAATACTTAGAATCATTAACCTTCTGCTTATATCCCCTCCCCCAGTTTATATGTTGTTGTTGTTATTATGTATTTTAATTTGTGTCAAACTCCATAAAGCATAATTATTGTTGTTGCTTTGTATAGTCAGTATTCATTTAGATTTTTAAAAATCTTTTTTGAGGTATAGCTAACCTAGAATTAACTGTAAAATGTATAAATTAAGTTTGACCTATGTATACACCTGTGAAACTCTCAGCACACATATACATATATACCCTCTGGTACAGTTGTTTCTACCATCTAATCTCCTAGAAAATTAAGATGGTTAACGGAGTTTATTGCAGTTCTGTTTGTTTTGTTTTTGTTTTGTAACTACTAGGAATGGAGGTGGGGCTAGAGAATTTTCATGTGTTTTTTTTTTTTCCATCATTTTAGAATTCTGCCCTCATTTTAAAACTCAGTTAAAAAAATTCTTTTTTTCATCTGTTTTAAGCTACTTGTGCTCTCTCAGGTCCCCTTCACTCTAAAAAAGTAGTGTATCTTTTATCATTCTCATACATGCGACTAGCATGACATTTGAGCTTTACCAATGTCTAGAAACCATTGATTTCTCCTATTTGCTACTACCTCTTGGAAATAACAGCAGAAAAATTTAAAGCCTTTTCCATTCTGATTGAGTCAGTATCTTAGTAATTGTTATTCCTAAAAGTGAGATCAGCATACCTTTTTACTTAGTTTCTTATTTTGAGGCTATAAATCCTAATTTTAATGATTCGTCTGAGAGTATATCCATAGGTCATAATAAAGGGATTTTTTTTTTTTAGTGTATACTGCTGAGTTTTGCTCTTAATTGTATTAGCTTACACAAAATTTGCATATGTGGGATTTTAAATTCTTCTACTAGCAAAGAATCTAATATTAGTTTTTAGCCTTTAAGAGTGATTTTAATTTACATTTAATTCCCTTTTATTAAATACTGTAAGAGATCCTCAAAATATAAAGTGATTTGAATGACTGTTTTCAAAATTGGAATTTTGTACATTCCAATTTTTTTCTAGACTGTGTCTATAATAATACTTACTGACATTTATTTAGAGTTTACTCTGTCATGCATTTGTATTGTCTCATTTAGTCCTTAAAACAACTCTATGTAGTAGAAATTATTATCCCTACAGATGAGAAACTAAGGCATGGAGAGTTGATACACCTTACAAGTTCACACATACAGTAAATAGCTTTGGGATTTAAACCAGGTAATATTATGTCTGGAGCCTGGCCTCTTAACCAGTATAAACTCTTTTTTTCTCTAATACTGGAAAAGAATTATACGAACCAAAATGTTCTCTCTAAATAATTGTAAGATTTTTGACGGTTGGGCTAATGGGCCCACTCAGACTAAGTTTGAGGGTGACGTTACTTTTTTTTTTTTTTTCATTCTTTTAGCTGATATAGCCCAGAGATATAGGATAAGCAAATACCCAACCCTCAAATTGTTTCGTAATGGGATGATGATGAAGAGAGAATACAGGGGTCAGCGATCAGTGAAAGCACTTGCAGATTACATCAGGCAACAAAAAAGTGACCCCGTTCAAGAACTTCATGACTTAGCAGAAATCACCACTCTTGATGTAAGTCATTAACTTTTGCTGGATCAAATGAAGCCTGCCTGATTAATGTAAACAAATTCTTATGCAATCAAAGAATCTGGCATTTTCTTATAGGTCATTGCAGTGGATTTTATATATATATATATATATATATATACACACTTAACAAGTTGAATTTTTCTTGAATTCTCAAGGGAAATGCTAATATTTTTACTAAACCTTTGGATAAAATGTATATAGCAATACAATAAAGTTGCACTAATTTGAATTAATTGAGGGCAAAGGGTAGCCTGAATTATGAAGAAATAGAAGTTAATGTCAGGCATACACAACCAAAGTTTCTGTAGTTTGCTTAGTGGAGACCCTTATGTAGAAGTGTGAGACCCACGGTGGAGTCTCTACCAACAGTCACACATTATGAATTGATGTATTATTTTAACACATCTTAGAATTAGTCATCTTATTTAGGAAGGACTGTCACTGATTAAACAGTTATGTATTTCTTGAAATTTTAAAATAAAATGCTGGAAGGAAATTATTATATTAGATGATAGTTAAGACTGTTTTCAACCTAATGTAATCTTTAATAGTTTTGGACTAGGTGTTAAAAGCCAATTATGCATTTATAGTCATACTTCATTTGGAGATAATTGAACAGCAGCTGGGTAAATGCAGTAACATTATTCTTAAAGAACTATATGTGTTTATAAAGTAATTACATACTTTATTTTACAGCGCAGCAAAAGAAATATCATTGGATATTTTGAGCAGAAGGATTCAGAAAACTATAGAGTTTTTGAAAGAGTAGCAAATATTTTGCATGATGATTGTGCCTTTCTAGCTGCATTTGGGTAAGTAGCCTAACTGAGAGTGTGTTAGTGGGTCAGGTCAGCTCGGTTGTTGTGTTAAATTCTTGTTGTGTGTGGTCGTTTTTTGAAGATGACCTCTCCAAAGATTATTTCAGTCCTCTTAAAGTCACCAACAAATTTTTACACCTATCTCTGACCTAAGAGTTTAAGTCTGTTAATTATTCTTTCTGTACTATATTCTATTTCAAAATGTGGGTAAGAGGAAAAGGTTGGACAAGTTAACATCCCATATTTTTTGTTCAGCTCATTTACTAACACTATCCTGTGTCACAAAGAATGCTTATTAACCTGTGGGGTTTCCAAACTGAAACAACACAGTGTTTCTCGTTAATGACCATGAACTTCGTCATCTTTACTCATCTCTGGCTCTCCACCACCTTTTCTTCTGCCTTCCCTGTCTCAGAGGAACAATGCTCCTTTCCACGGGTAACCTCTTTACTTGCTTCCTTGTAATTGTCCCTTCAAAATCCTCTGGGGCTTTGATCCATCAGTTGTCCTTGCTTTCTCATGTTTTCAACCTGACCCTTTTCATGAACTCCTTTCCTTTTCCAAAAACATGATTCTCTTTCCTGATCTGTCCCTTCTGTCTCTTGAGCTATAATCTCATCTCTTTCTTTGCATTCTCAATTTTTTTTCAGAGATTAGTTTTGCTTAGCTACCTTGAATTTCTCATGCTTTAACCAGTTAAAATACCTTAACTTCCTGAAAGCTAACTTTCACCTCCATTACCCCAAAGAAACTTCTCTCTACACAGTCACGAAGTGACTTCTTAATTAACAAATCCAGTGGCCTTTTTCCAATCTTAATCCTCTTCAATTTCTCTGAAGGATGTGACCCTCAACTACCCTGTCCTTTTTCTGCTGTGTCTATACTTTATGTTGAACTCCCTGGTTTGATCCTTACCTTTCTGACTTCTCTGGCTTTATCTTGTTTTTCTTTCTTTCTCTTTCAAAATGGAATCATTCTTATGGTTCTGTCTTTGACTCTTTATTCTCATTGGAGGTTATCTTCCCCCATCCTTTGATGTTATACAATATTATTTTTCTCTTTTCTTTGGCCTATAACTGGTAGACTCTATTGTGGTACCTATCTTGAGTAGAGCCCAGATTTATGGCATAGTATGTCTTCTTCATTTTGTGACCTTTTCCCTTGTTTTAAATGCTTCTATAGGTTTTTTATGTGTGTTTTATTGTAAACATTATCAGTGTTTTTTGAAGATTGTTGTACAGAGTAAATAACGAAAGAACTTCTCCCCCATGCTTTTTGTAATACTGTTTCCAGCCATGCAGGCCCCTTGCTATTCCTCAAACACTGCAAGCACACTTCTGCAGCAGAGCCTTTGCCCTTAACTGTCTCTGTCCAGAGTGCTTTGTCCAGATATCATGTCATCAGAAAGCTCTTTCCTGATAGCTGTATATAAAATAGCACTACCATCATCCAACTTGTCATTCTTTCTCCACTTATTTTTCTTCATACCACCTTTTTTGGTTTTTTTTTTTTTTTTTTTTTTTTCTTTTTTTTTTTTGGTACGCGGGCCTCTCACTGCTGTGGCCTCTCCCATTGCGGAACAGAGGCTCCGTGACCATGGCTCACGGGCCCAGCCGCTCCGCGGCATGTGGGATCCTCCCGGACCGGGGCACAAACCCGTGTCCCCTGCATCAGCAGGCAGACTCTCAACCACTGCGCCACCAGGGAAGCCCTTTTGGTTTGTTTTTAACCACCCAAGATAAAAATATCTAGTTTGTCTTTCCCAACAAAAATGGAAGCTCCGTGAGAGGATGTTGTCAGTTTTGTTCACTGCTGTGTACCAAGTGCCAAGAACATAGCTGGTACAAAGGAAGCACATAGTAAATAGTGAATGAATGAATGGATCATGTTCTTCCTTTCTGTTCTAGGGCCATCAATCTAGCTTAGTACTGCTTGCCCTTGTCTCCTGACTACTGTAGTCAGAACCTGGAGATAAATCAGGGTTCAATTAATCCAAATATAATTTAGAGAGAGAAAAAGTTACCCATTTGACTTAGAATTTGTTGTAGAATTCACTCACCAAATATTTACTCACCTATTATGTGCCTGTACCAGGCATGGGAAATAGTAAACAAATAAACAAAAAATTAGTTATTTATGGAACTATATTCTAATGATGTGTAGGTTATTTCATTTCATCTATTTTTTTTAGAAGTTTTGGTTTTAAAAATAGAAAAGAATTCATGGTTGAGTCTGACTGAACAAGCAGATAATATGTTTGTGTGGCTGGTTTATGTGACTACATCAATGACCTTGATCCTCAGTTACTGGAAACAATCTGGGGTCAAAAACAGCTATTTAGTGCCAGAACTGCCAATCCACAGATAAAATACTGAGTCACAAAAACAGCTAACTAAAATTTCCCTTTAAAAAAATCTGCCTCGTATTAAATTTTTCCTTTAAATATGCTTTTGTTGGTATTGGATAATCTTTCTTTCTTTCTTTCTTATTTATTTATTTATCTATCTATCTATTTATTTATGGCTGTGTTGGGTCTTTGTTGCAGTGCGCGGGCTTTCTCTAGTTGCTGTGAGCAGGGGCTACTCTTTGTTGTGGTGCGTGGGCTTCTCATTGTGGTGGCTTCTCTTGTGGAGCACAGGCTTTAGGTGTGTGGGCTTCAGTAGTTGTGGTGCGTGGGCTCAGTAGTTGCTGCTCGCAGGCTCTAGAGCGCAGGCTCAGTAGTTGTGGCGTACAGGCTAAGTTGCTCCGTGGCATGTGGGATCTTCCTGGACCAGGGCTCGAACCCGTGTCTCCTGCATTGGCCAGTGGATTCTTAACCATTGTGCCACCAAGGAAGCCCGGTATTGCATAATCTTATAAGTAGAAAAGAAGATGGACAAGTATATATTTCAAGTTGTTATAGTTCATATGTTGCAAAACAGCTAGGGAATTCTGCTTCATTCAGGTATATTGCTGCTATTAGTTTTCTTAAAAAATATTATTACTGCTTCTCTCTTTCCATTAGAGCTGTTTCAAAACCAGAAAGATACAGTGGAGACAACATAATCTACAAACCACCAGGGGTAAGTTGCTATTTCTTAGTGTATAATTTTTAATATAATTTAAATACATATATAGTATAATCTGTAGTTTTGTACATGTTAATGTTCACAGAATCATAAAGTTTTAATATAGAAAGGAACCTTAAGGCATCATTTTGTGCTAATCCAAACCTTTCAAAGTAAAGATGAGGACACAAGCCTAAAGTCACTCAGGCATTTAGTGGCAGAGCTGGGACTAGAGATCCCCTGATCCCCAGGCCTTTTTCACCTCTCTGTTTTGCCTTCGGCCTGGGACTCAAATTTTAAAAAAAGGCTTCAGTGGTCTGTGATTATCACTCCAACTTGAGTGAGACTAGCCAAGCTCCCAGATCTCCTAGGGTATAAGTTCACCTGGTACTTGCCAGATACTAAGGAGTGCTAGGTTGTTTTTAACCCTTGGCTAAGAAGTTAGGTGTGTCTAAACTTAGAAGTAGCTGTTTAGGCCCAGGTGATGGCAGCCACAAAAAAGAGAGACAGAAATCACAGTGTTGCCTCCCCAAATTGACCTGTCTGTCATTGCAATTTTCACACACACACAAATAGAAATCTATGGATTTTTTTTAATTCATAGTTTTCATTTTAATGTTTTTTTTGTGGTGTTTTGACACACTGAAGTTTTTAACTTTTCTGTAGTCATATGAATGAACTTTTTGCTTAGAAAGCTCATTTCCTATTTTGAATTCATATATGTATTTGCCTGTATTCTCTGCAATTGTATTTCTTTAATAATAGCTTACATAGTGTGACCATCTCTGGATTATCAGAATCTATGTATCTCTCAGTGTAGTTTTCTTGTTAAGAGCACAGGCTCTGGAATGAGACTGTTTTGATGTCAAATCTGCCACCTTCCTGACCACCTCACACTGGTCAGAATAGCCATCATTAAAAAGTCTATAAGTAACCTGGAGAGGGTGTGGAGAAAAGAGAACCCTCCTACATTGTTGGTGGGAATGTAAATTGGTGCAGCCGCTATGGAAAACAATATGGAGGTTCCTTAAAAAACAAAAAATACAGTTGCCATATGATCCAGCACTCCCACTCCTGGGCATATACCCAGACTAAACCATAATTCAAGAAGATACACACACCCCTATGTTCATAGCAGCACTATTTACAATAGCCAAGATATGGAAACAACCTAAATATCCATCCACAGATGAATGGATAAAGATGTGGTACATATATACAATGGAATATTACTCAGCCATAAAAAAGAATAAAATAATGGCATTTGTAGCAACATGGATGGACCTAGAGATTATCATACTAAGGGAAGTTAAGTCAGAAGAGAAGGACAAATACCATATCACTTATATGTGGAATCTAATATACAGTACAAATCAACATACCTACAAACAGACTCACAGACATAGAGAACAGACTTGTGGTTGCCAAGGGGGAGAGTGGGTAGGGGAGGGAAGGAATGGGAGTTTTGGATTAGCAGAGGCAAACTATTACTGTATATAGGATGGATAAACAGGGTCCTACTGTATAGCACAGGGAACTATATTCAATATCCATAATGGAAAAGAATATGAAAAAGAATATATATATATTCTTATACATATATATGTATAACTGAGTCACTTTGCTCTATAGAAAAAATTAACACAACATTGTAAATCAATTATACTTCAATAAAGTAAAAAAAAGAATCTGCTACCTTCCTAGGTGTATAACTCTGGGAAAGTTTATTAGCTTCTCTGTGCTTTAGGTTGTTCATTAGTAAAAACAGCCATGATAATACTGGTACCTGCTTTATGGGGATGTTTTGAGGATTAATTGAGTCAACACATACAAGGTGTTTACAGTGGTAAAACAGTCCTTGGTCACAGTAAGTTGGCTTAGGTTATGTTAGCTATTTACCATCATTTTAGGCACTTTATAGATACAATTTTGAGTGAATGTGGAAACAGATACTGCAGTTAATTAATTTTAGAGATAGCCATACCTTAGATTTATGTAGTATCATGTATTTTTCAAGGCTTTTTTACTGGAAGTCTCCAAATTTTCTTCCAACATTTTTGAAGGGAGAGATAGCTAAATTAAATCATTAGGATAATTCTTTCACAATGTCTGCCTGCTATTGATGAAGATACTGGTAAACATTTAATTGACGCAAATCCAAGGGAAAGCAGAAGGCTTACACATCACAGGTTGGATAATCAGGTCCCCGATAATCACAGAGTTATCAGCTTATTACCATCTATAGCCCTCTTTCTCAGAAGTTCCATGTTTTTTGTTTCTTTTGTATCCTGTGTAGATTTTCTGGGCTCATAGATGGCTTTCAGAATGCATTTTTGCTAGCACAGGTTAGATTTGTTTAATTTTTTTCTTTGTTTTTATAACAGCATTCTGCTCCAGATATGGTGTACTTGGGATCTATGACAAATTTTGATGGGACTTATAATTGGATTCAAGATAAATGTGTTCCTCTTGTCCGAGAAATAACATTTGAAAATGGAGAGGTACGGACTTTCTAACGTGTGTTGTTATTTTTAATTAAGATTTCCAAAAGAGCAAGTTCCTCCACCCATCTTACTATTTTACCACAGAACTTATCAGTTATAAAAATCCTACAGGGAACATAAGTACATACAGCTATTTCCATAATACAGGCCAATGGTTCTCCACCTCTGCTATCCCAGAACCCCACTGTTGTATTTCCTGCAATAGCAGTGGTTCATGACAGCCTTGAAAATGAGTTTGAAAGTGCCTCTCAGGTGATTCTGGTCCCACCCTTGGTTGAAGATCCTTGTTTAAGGGGATTGCTTTAGAAGCAATGCTCTGCAGATTTTAGTTACAATTAATTACATACAGTGAATAATCCTTTGGTATAAAAAAGTTTTTCTGATTCCTGTCTATCCTAAAAGAATGAAACTGTGTTCTCTTTCCATCGTAAATAATGAAAGCAATTATCAGTTATCATGTAACTGTTCTCAGTGATCCCATGCACCTGGAATAAAGCCCATCCCAAACTCTGAACAACTCCCACAAAAACAAAACACAAAAACCTAAGAGGTTGGAGGAGCAAGTACAAAGAGCTGTGTCTGTGAGGTGCATCTCTCTGTTCTTTACTGTATTTGAAACATATCTTTCATTTCATTTTACTCCTTCATTTTCAAAACCATCAGTCTAAGAATGTAATTTTTAAAAAAGTTAAAAAAAACCTTTTTATATGCATGCTTACTTCAAAGAATTATAAGTGAATAGCTCAGGTATTGAATACACAACTCAAGAAATTATCACAGAGTAAACACACCCATATAATCCCCACCAAGTCAGAGGCTGGCAATTCTGTAAAAAGTCAGATAGTAAATATTTTAGGCTTTGGAGTTCATATAGTCTCTGTTGCAACTACTCAACTTGGCAGTTGTGGCACAAAAGCAGCCCTAGATAGTACATAAATAAGTATGGTTGTGTTCCAGTAAAGCTTGCTTACTTGCTTGCTTCTTGTCTTAGTTTTTATCAAATGAACATCCCTTCTACTTTTCTCAGTTCTCAGGGCTTCAGGTATATTTAGCTGAATTAATTTACATTTTTATTGTATCATTTAGTTCTTAGAGGCTCAGAAAGATCTAGTAACCTGTCACGATTATTCACCTGCTTTGAGAGTTCTTACAGGGATACTTTCAAAACAGAATTTAAAGTTATGGAGCTGGAAAATCTTAAACAATTAAACAGGGGTCTGTCCGTCCTCCCCCAGCCCTGCCTCCTGCCCTACGGTAGTTGGCACATTTAATAATTCTTTAGATTTATTACATGTTGTAACTTACTACCCATAAATCCTTTAAACTATGGGGAAAGTTTTGTTAACCTCTGAATCTGGTTGTCTTGCTATCGCTCTCCTGAATCCTTTAATACCTGCTGGGTAAAGAATATGTTGGTATGGATCTGGACATGGGTACACTTGGAAGCTCTAGCAGCATAAACTACCAGCTACTATGTTAATGTATGTACTGATAAATTAGTTTAGCAAACTAATTCACATAGTTTCGAACTATTAATCTGTGTGTTACTTGCCTCTTAACAGCTGTTATTTCATCCATATTTGTGTTTTTTTGTTTAAACAAAAATTTTTTGTTTACTTACAAAATTAGTAGTTTTGTTTATTACTAATAAAGTAATATATTTGTTTCTACTTTTAACTTCTTAGCTCTTAAATTTTCCAAAAGGTAACTGCTGAGTCTTCTTTCCCAATTAGTATTTATTCAGCAACATTTGTGTCTTCATTTATTCAGTCATAGGTTGATTACACTTTGTGTACAAAAATCTGTGAGCAAAGGAGAAGTGAAATAAGATTTTCTGTCTTTAAGGGGTTTTCAGTCCAGCAGTTCACATGTACAGTCAATACAAAGACATGCCCCATGCCACATGCTACATGAGGGGCACTGAGAAAATGTTCTGAGAGTTCAGAGGAGAGAACTCAGTTCTACCTTTGGCAGAAATGGGATAGAATCAGGAATGGCTTTCTAAAAGAGGCATTTCAGTCCTGAAACGAAAGGGATAAAAGAGAAAGAGAAGTACTAATGGAAATAGGGAATTAAGAGGAGGGGACAGTGCATTTATGTTGAGCATTGAAGGTACTGGAACTGGACTTGGAGATATAAATAAAGGACCAATTTGAGTTGGTGACTGAGATTGTTGACCTAGTTGAAGTTGCCAGGCTAGAGCAGAGAAGTCCAAAGACAGAACCATGGAGGAGTAGTTGCAATTAATATGCTGGGAACGAAAAAATGTGAGCACAAGAGATAAAAAGTGAGGAAGAAGAAATTCCAAATCAGTTTGCTAAAACATCATTGTGATGCCAGTAGCTGGGGGGAAGAGAGATGGGAAGTGACTGCTAATGACTATGGATTTCTTTTAGGAGTGATGAAATGTTCTGGAATTAGATAGTGTTGATGCTTGCAACCTTGTGAACATAATAAAACCCACCAAATTGTACACTTTAAAATGGTGCATTTTATGGTAATTGAATTACAGTCATCTCTTGCTTTCTGCCGGGAATTGGTTCCCAGACCCCCACGGATATCAAAATCCTTGGATGCTCAAGTCCCTTACAGTTGGCCCTCCAGTATTTGTGGCTTCCACATCCATGGATTCAACCAGTCGTGGATCCTGTGGATATGGAAGGCCGACTGTATATCTCAGTTAACAAAAAAACGGTGAACTTGATGAAAAGCTTAATCATTTATCCTATGTATGAGTGGAACAGGCTTAAAATGGAGACAGGAACCAGAAGAAAACTCTTATCCTATAAAATAGGTTCCAGTTTCAGTTTTTTTAGGGTAAGGACATGTGTGCTTTCTGCTGAGGCAGTTCCTAAATTATAGAGAGATAGGCAAAAGAACTGTTAATGGAAATGATTTTATTATGAGGCCCTTTCTGGACTTTTTTCTATGAGTCAGAACTTAGCATTTGTCAGAGAGAATAAATGATCAAAATATGCTGTCTACTTATCACATTTCTCTTGTATTCTCCAATAACAATAATAAAATTTTTTTAAGTAACAAAAATTTCAAGGTATTTTTGTGTATGTATACATACAAGGTATATAAACATACACATATATAGTGGCAAATATTTGTTAATAATGTTGATAAATTGTGTATTGGTTGAAAACTGGCTATGTTATGGGGTTTTTGTCTTTTGTTCTGAATCACACTTTTCAGCGTTTGGTAGGTCTCATGTAAGTGGCGTGGTTTTTGCAATAAACCTTAGAATAAGCATAAGTTTGCAAATCAGTTAGATTTATGTATTGCTGGTACACTCAGTTTTTTAGTGTTATCCGTGAAGACTGTTTATCCCCTCGTAAAATCAACATCTTGAAAAAGAGTCAGCATAGTTCCTCCTTTGGTCAACTCACGTTTTAAACGTCATGGCTTCATCCAATACTAGCTAACAGGTCAGCATCTACAGTACAGCAGGACATGTGAGTCCTCTGAGTTCTTGGATACTTCAGGTGGAGGGCATGAGTTCCTTCTTCCATTAAGGCATTTATTTACACCATTGGCTCTCTTCCCTGGGATGTTGCAGCTGTTGCGTGTTGTGTGGGCTGGGTTTAAAATTGTTCCTACCTAGAAAATAGAAAGAGCTGAATGGAGAGGCCTGATAATTCTCACTGAATACTTCTCTATACAGGAATTGACAGAAGAAGGACTGCCTTTTCTCATACTCTTCCACATGAAAGAAGATACAGAGAGTTTAGAAATATTCCAGAATGAAGTAGCCCGACAATTAATAAGTGAAAAAGGTAGATAGATTAAGGTGTTTGTTTCTATCCTTTCTTTCTCTATTTTTTTACCTTCTCCCTTTTCCATTACATTAATACTCACATAGACATATTTGGGTTAAAAACTTAACAAATTATTTTAACTCTACTCAACTCCTGAATTTACATGAAAACATGGGGATGGGAGGTGTTAGTAGAGATAATATGAAGCAATAGCTTTAAAAAAAAAAAAAAATCCTGACTCTTTTAGCTTTCTAAAATCAAACGGCATGAAAAGTGGGATCATGGGTGGACAGTGTTAGTTTTAGGCACTTTCTTCCAGCACCTTCATACTTGTCTGGTCCTTTTCTAATAGTCCCAGAAATATTGCTGAGAGAACTTACACAGTCAGATTAACATTTACTATATTTCCAAATGAAAGAAAGTTGAGTAGTTCTCTGCAGACTTCTCCAAAGCATCAAAAAGGAATTTGAGGTCTCACCAGCTTTCGCTCTGTAGTTAGAGAAGAAAGTCAAACAAAATAAACTGAAGGCTTTGTATAGAGCCATGCCCATATTAGTCACTGTAAATATTTTTGGGGTTGAATTGGATTAAAAATCAACCAATAGGGTCTGGAAGGGCATCCTTGATGAAATGAAGATGCTCCCACGAGAACAGGTCATATATCAGTTTCTAGAACTTGTTCCCCAGACCTGGATAATCTGCAGAGCAAATGATTACCCATTTAAAAATTCACTATAGCATTTGAATTTGGGTTGAGTTCCTATAATTTCTAAGGAAATTATACTCTCTGCCCTAAGAATTAAGATCCTACCTTTTTAAAGTGTTGTAATATTTAGGTTTTAGTTTTTGTGGTCTACATTACTCTAAAGCATGTTGGGTTTTTTTAGTATGTCACTTATTAGGAACTTGCAAACTTATGAGAATACACTGAACGCTGACTATTGTGCTAGACAGAAGTGTCTTAGCTTATTGCATGTCCTCTTACTCTTTTGACCCTCAAAAGAATATTCTAATCTACCTCTCTAAATTCTATTTCTTTTAAAGGTACAATAAACTTTTTACATGCTGACTGTGACAAATTTAGACATCCTCTTCTGCATATACAGAAAACTCCAGCAGATTGCCCTGTGATAGCTATTGACAGCTTTAGGCATATGTATGTGTTTGGAGACTTCAGGGATGTATTGTAAGTATTCATTTTGGTTTTTAAAAATTACTGATATATGTCTCAAAAATGAACTTAAAATAATTGTCTGAATATTTTAAATAACCCTATGTTGAAATACTTTGTTATTCGGAAAGAAGAGGTTGTTTGTTTTTTTTTTTTTTTTTTTTCACTCCAGAGTATAGTATAATTGACTGTGGGGAGTTCCCTGATGGTCCAGCGGTTAGGACTTGGCGCTTTCACTGGTCAGGGAACTAAGATCCTGCAAGCTGAGCAGTGTGGTTAAAAAAAAAAAAAGAAAAGAAAATGTTAATTGACTATGAGAATTGTGATATATCCCTATAGAAATGGCAGCATTAGATGATGATCCTAAGTGCTTGGGAATTAATCTCTGAAAGAATATTTTTGACCTATGAGAAATTCATTTTGAATTGAGTTTGGGCTTTGTCAGCACATCAAGGAAAGTAGGTTAATCCTAGGTAGGTTCAAGGAAATGGGTAATATTGCTGCTCCTTTGTGACTGTGTCTGCCAAGAATATTAGTGGTATTTAAGACCCAGAAGATGGCTATGGCAAGGCATTTATAAGGGCATACAGCTAGGAACCTTTCCAAGAACAGATATGCTTTCTGACTCTATTCTCACCTTTCCATAGTATTAATAAACATATAAACCTTGTAACTACCACAGATATTAAATTTTTATCAGCTTTCTGAGATGTTAAATACAGTGGTTAAACATGGAAATGTTTCTTCACTTATTAAAAATTTAAGCAATACAGGTATTAATTCAAACTAGACCTTTTCTTTTCAAAATTCATTTAATAACCCCCTTTTTTAATGTCCAAAGATTAAATTTCACAGTTCGAGGGTGATTTGAAGTCCTATTGCAGGATGAATTACCTCACTCATTTCTAAATATTTTAATAGAGATGTGGTTGTTTGATAGAAGATTCTCAATCCTCATATAGAGGAGGCCTACATTTGAGTCCTACCTCGGTCAAGTCCCTTAACTTCTCTGTTCTTGTTTCTTTACATTTAAAATATGGTTGGTGGTACACCCTCCCTAATGGGATTGTTAACAGAAATTAAAGAGAGATGATGGCTGTGTTATGAACCTTAAAGTACTTACAGATACTGTTTTTATTTTACCTGTACTCAAAAGAATACCACTTAGCATATTAACTCATTGAAAATTTGTCCGGGTCTTCTATATGACAGTTGTAATATAAACCAAGTCATATAAAAACCAACGGTTTAAAGTTTAATAAGACTGGATCCCTGCCCTCAAAGAACTCACAACCAGGTAGAAAAAGGAGACAAGCTGGGTAACAGGCAGTTGTTTTATAATGTGATAAGTGCTCTGTCAGAGTTCAGCAGAAGGGGCACCTGATTCAAGATTTCTGGAGATGTTAATGCCTAAAGTATGACCTAAAGTTCTCTACAAGTTTTTGATGGAAGTGAGGAGACAGGGCTTGGAGAAAGGTGATGTTGGCAGAAACAAGTACAGAGTCTCTTGGCTGAATATGAGTGGACAGCAGGGGTATCACTGAGGGATGAGGTCCAGAGAAGTAGATAGGAGCTTGTTCATGAAAGCCCCTATGTGCTGTGTTAAGGAAGTTTGATCCTGAAAACTTTGAAGAGCCAATGAAGGATTTTAATCAGGGGATTATTTTTTTAAAGATCACTCTGAATGCAAACTGGAGAATAGATTAGAGGGAGTCAAAATAGGATCTAGGAGGCTGTTCAGTAATCCAGGCAAGAGTTGATGATAGATACTTAAATGAATGAATTTCCAAAATTCTGGCAGTAGCACTAAGTAAAGCTAGAGAGAAGCAGGATTCTTGAGACTTTTTTTTTAGGTGGAATAGGAGGACTTGGTATTTCCGTAAGTGGGGGAGGGGCGAGGCTAGCCCTGATGGCCAGGACTCTGATTTGGACAACTAACTGGGTTGTGATGCCACTAACTGAGCTGGGAACTTAGGGGAGGAGCAGCCTTGTGGTAAAGATGACGAGTTCCCTTTCTTGGCATATTGAATTTGAGGTGCTTGTGGGCTGCAAAGGAGAAGAGTGTCCAGAACGGAGTTTACATGGCTCTGGGATTCAACAGTGAGATAAAGGCTGGGTCTTGAACACATGGGGATGTAGTTGAAGTTACTGAAACAGATGAGATGACCTAGAACAGGGTTGAAAATGGAACCCTGATGAATACCAACATTTAAGGAGAGGATAGAAGAAGGAACATGTGCAGAAGACTGAAGAGGAGGAGGAATCAAAGAAGTGAAAGAAAAAACAGAAAAGAGTAACATGGTAATTGCGGGAGGAGCACTTCTAGCAGGAAGGAATGCTCAACCGTAAGATAAGGATGGAGCATCTGTTGGATTTGACCCTCAAAAGGCTGTATTGCAATGAATTGAAGTGTTTGGTGAGGAAATGAAGATTTGACATGAAGATTCTTGCAAGAAGCTAGCCTCTAAAGGGAAAGAAAAATAGGGAGATAGCTCCAGAGAGACATAGGGTGAAGTAAAGTTTTAGCTTTTCTTCCCCCCACCCCCCTTAGGGTAACACGAAACTAAACATGATTAAATGCTTGTGGGACAGAATCAAATGGATTTGTTGAAGAGATAGGGAAAAGAGGGGCTCACTGATAAAGCAAAGCCGGAAGGAGCTGATAAAGGAGCACAGAGGGAAGGAGGAGCAAAGGAAAGGAAATAACCTTCCCTCTCTAGTGAGAAAGAGAAGGAAGGGTGCAGCATTTCTTTGGGTTGTTTGGGGATTATGGTGTTAGTGACAGCAGCAGAAGACTGCTGAGGATCCTGTCTGATTCTTGTTTTTAACTATGGCTAAGGAAGCAAGATCATTTGCTGAGTGAGGAGCTGGGGGGTTGAGGGGGCAGGACTATGCTGGATCTAAAAAGGAAGAGTAGTTGTTCCCAGAAATCCACCATAAAGATCCAGATCTCCCTAACAATCCAGCATTTATTTGGATAAAAATTGGAACTCATACAGTCCCCTTAGCAACTGTGTGAGCATTGACTGTTGTGCTAGACAGAAATGTCTTAGCTGATTGCATGTCCTTTTCCTCTTACTTCATTGGCTTGCCTCCAGAGGCTGCAAGCTCAACATAAAAGAACAAACTTTTTAGGAGAGGGGGCAGCTGTTCTAGTGCTTGAGCTCGCTGTCAGAGCTTCCAGGCAGTGACTGGGCCTGGCATTAAAAGGCTGCCCTATTCATGGGTCATTTGCATGAAGTCTTATCAGGCCATTTCCCTACCTTTGGTAGTGGATAAATCTTGGGTTGGTTATTTACTACTTCCTTTCACTGGAAATTTACAGCCCTACTTATGAAGTCTCAAATTAGTGGAAGTCAATAGGATGTTGACTCAGGTTAGGTTTACCAATCAGCAACCAAACTATGCCCGACTTTGGCTTTTATTCCTAGGAATGTTGTTACACGTGAAGGGAAAGCTGTGACGAATTCCATCTTGGCTATCTTAAGTTTTTTCCTCCAGTTCTGAAGTCGGGTTTAAAACACTCTAGCACTTCCAATCCCATCTTGGTGTCTTGTTTCTTAGAGTATCCAAACTAAGATAAATGGTCATATTCTTTATCACATGACCCAGTCCCCCTATCCTCCAACCACAGTTCACTGGACCAAGAGATGGGCACTTGACCAAGAAAAGCTAATTTATCAGCTGGCAGCATTCTGCTTGTGCCCTGGTGCCAAAAGACACTGAGTCAATAAGATTCCCCAAAGAAATATGGAAATGGGAAATGATCCTCTCCCATCCTGCAAGTGGTTAGTCCTGTGAGCAGGGACGGAGATAAGAGAAGTGACTGTGTTTGAAGCTCTGAAACAAATTACTTCTTTAATTTCTCCCTTAGGTGCCTGATTTCCCCTCCTAGGCACTATTTCCTCTAATATTTTTTTAATTGTAAGGAGGCACATGCTGTGTGAGCTACAAACTGAGCCTATGTGAAAAGATAAGTGTTAAAAATCAAAACATGCAGCAAAGTGAATCAGACACATTTAATGGCTTGTGTAATTGTTACTGTGCTGCATGGTAATTAAGGCTTAAATGATCAACAATTTCCATAAATTAGTGTAATTACTATTACTTTTGCTTAGTAGCACGGCATTTCTGGGGTTAAGTGGCAGAAGTATGGTTGTGGTAGGGAGAGAGAAAGCAGATTTATGCTGTAGTTTCCTCCCATGCTAGAGGCAGGCACTGCAGCATGGTGGGGGCAGGGCGAGGTGCTAACCAGTGTTGTATTCATCTCTTCCTTATTGCAGAGAAAACGAGCGTTTGGGAGGTAATGTAACCAGCAAGGCCGCACAACTAATTAGTGGCAGGGCTAGGAGTCATGTCAGAGCATACTGAACCCCCAAATTCCAAGCTCCTAACACTTGATACCAAAGCAGTTACATTTTCAGTATATATAAAAGCAGTGTACGTGTGAATGATGGTTGAAGAGACAGTATTGCTAGTACTGGAAACTAAATCACAGATCTCTAAATCCTTAGTTTTTTTCTATAGTTTGACCAGATTGGTTTCTTGCCAAACGTAAAGGAAAAACTTTTATATGGAGATGGGAATGGGGGGAAGTTTTGAAGCCCAAGAGCACATAAGGGTAGGTCTAGAAATGTTCTCCAGTCCCCAGGGAAGAGAATAAATGATGGAGTCTGGTATAAGACTGTGGAAGGGCTTTCTAGAGAATCTTACCTTCTAAAAAACTGTGGCCTGCAAATACCCTACCATGTGTTCCTTTGCTTAAGGGTTCTTATGTAAGCTGCCACTGGAGCCCCAGTGATGGGAAAAAGCAGCAGGACAGACTTAGGTCACTCCTAGGAAAATTAACAGGCTACTCTAATGCTAATGAGTTCCCCAACTCTGGGCTCTAGGTCATTTCTTCCAAATCACTAAATCACTGAGAATTATGATCGTAATTCCTTGAAGTACTCAGGTGAGGGTGGTTGTGGTGAGGAGCTGAGACGAGACTGAAACTACAGGGGTGGGGTATCTCCCTAATTCAGTAATTTGCTTGTCTGCCACGATGAACTAGCCTTTCTTGTTGAATTTAGAGGGAACCAACCAGGAACTGAATGAAATGGTAAAGAACTAGGAGGGACAGGTAAGAGAAATGTTTAAAATCAGGTCACCATTAAGTTCCCTTTTAACCCTGAGAATCTGGTTTTGTTCTTCATTGTCTAGGGGGTTCTTTTTTTTTTTTTTTACCCAAATCAGGCTTTTCTTGATTGAAAAAAAAATGGTGCCGAGAAATCTTTTTTTTTTATTAGTTTGTTTTTAAAATTTAATTTATTTTTTATACAGCAGGTTCTTATTAGTCATCAATTTTATACACATCAGTGTTACATGTCAATCCCAATCGCCCAATTCAGCACACCACCACCACCACCCTACTGCGGTTTTCCCCCCTTGGTGTCCATACGTTTGTTCTCTACATCTGTGTATCAACTTCTGCCCTGCAAACCAGTTCATGAGAAATCTTTTTTTTTTTTTTTTGTGGTACGCGGGCCTCTCACTGTTGTGGCCTCTCCCGTTGCGGAGCACAGGCTCCAGACGCGCAGGCTCAGCGGCCATGGCTCACGGGCCCAGTCGCTCCGCGGTATGTGGGCTCTTCCCGGACTGGGGCACGAACCCGCGTCCCCTGCATCGGCAGGCCGACTCTCAACTACTGCGCCACCAGGGAAGCCCGAGAAATCTTTTTAAAAGGCAAATTGTATTTAGTTTTTATTATCTCTTGCTATACTGACTGCTTTGTTAATGGCATTAGTAGATGTTCATCCAATGCTTTGCTTTTAGTTTCATCTGCTTATTACAAGATTGAGTTTGACTACTTTGAATGTATATATCTGGAATATATCCTAATATTTATCAACTACCCATCTGCCCTATTCCCCATCTCTCCTATTCATCTGTATAGTTTTGATTCTCTGAATGTGTCTCTCCTGTCAACCACTGGGCAATATACACAGTGGTCCAGGTCCCTAAACACCGTTTTTATTTTCATATAATGTACTTATTGTACAACTGATATTGATACGTAGTATTTATAAGTACTTTTTATTTTACAAACCATTCCAGTATATTTTACCTTATTTGGTCCTGCTAGCAAAATAGACATCAAACACTGACAGAGCCAGGCACTGTACCAGCCTTACTTTATACTTTTGTATGTGTTTTCAGTTAATCTATAACAAGCTTAGAAGACAGGTATTATTTCCACTTTTACAATAAAGAAGTTAAGCTCTGAGAGATTTATAAACTTTACTAAAGTGGAGTCACTATAGAGGCAATATAAGCCTAGTGGTTAGGTGCACAAGACTCTAGATCCAGACTGCTTAGATTTAAATCCAAGTCTGTTACCTATTAGCTCTATCACCCTTGGCAATTTCTTACGACCTCTATGCCTCTGTTTCCTCATCGGTAAAATAGGAATAATAATGGCATCTACTTAATAGGGTTGTTGTGAGCATTAAATGAATGTATATATCTATAGCTCTTAGAACAGTGTCTGATACATGGCCAGTGCTATTAGAAGGCTAGCTATGATTATTATAGGCAATAGTATATTTGGATTCAAATCCAAGTCTGTTACACTATAAAAACGATACAGTTAAATAAAGCAGTTCTCATTTTACATATCAGAAAGCTAGAGCTCAAAGACATTAAGTAACTTAAGTGGCAAATACAGTGTTTTTACACTGTAATACATTGAATGAGTTCAAACTACATTATTGTATGAGTTGAGTCAAAAAGTAGAAAACAATATTAGGAAATTGAATCCAGCAATGTATGAAAGAAGAAGAATATATCACAACCAAGTGGGCTTTATCCCAAGTGTGCAAGGTTCACTCAACCTTCAAAAATCAATGAGAGTAATTCAGCATATACTGATTACATCAACATATGCAAGAAGCATTTGACAAAATTCAGTATCCATCATGACAAAAATGCTTAACAAACTAGGAATATATGGAAACTTCCTCAATCTGATAAAGGACATTTACAAAGAACCTACTGCTAATATCATATTTAATGGTGAAAGACTGAATACTTTCCCCTTAAGATCAGGAACCAGGCAAAGATGTCTACTCTCTTTGTATGTGTGTGTTAAGTATATCATTTGTTCCTTATTTCTGATTATTAAAATTTTATCTTCTTTGTGGATAATTCTTAAAGTTGATAAAATGCCAAAGAATAAATAAAAAATCACCCATAAATCCACAAGAGATCTATACATATGTACGTGTTATAAAATTAGAGCTATGCTATTTTATGAATTTTTTTATCCACACATTATGAACATCTTCCCATGTCATTAATATTTTTCTGTTGTTTCTAATGGTCAGATAGCTTGCCTTTGAATGGATTGTTTCATGATTTGTCTAAATAACCCCTGTTTTTTATTTTATTTTATTTAATTTTTTTTGGTGGTACGCGGGCCTCTCACTGCCGTGGCCTCTCTCGTTGTGGAGCACAGGCTCCGGACGCGCAGGCTCAGCGGCCATGGCTCACGGGCCCAGCCGCTCCGTGGCATGTGGGATCTTCCTGGACCGGGGCACGAACCCGCGTCCCCTGCATCGGCAGGAGGACTGTCAACCACTGCGCCACCAGGGAAGCCCACCCCTGTTGTTTGAAATCCAGGTTTTTCCCATGAAAAAATAAATAACACTGCTAGTAATGGGACTTTACCTGACTCATCCTCATTAACATTCTTGTAGTTTTGGGTGCTGTGGAACACTGAGTTCTGTGACACCATCATGATTTTCCCTTTTTTTTTGGTGCTTTCGTTGTCTTTTACTGATTGTGCTTCTTGTCTTTCACCCTTTGTAATAATGATCATAGTGCTGTGCTGTCTAATATGATAGTTACTAGCCCTATATGAATACTTAAGTTTACATTAATTAAAATGATATAAATTAAAAGTCAGTTTCTCAGGCACTCTAAACCCATTTCAGGTGCTCAGTGGCCACATGCGGGTAGTGGTTCCTGTATTTGACAGCACAGATAATACAATATTTTTCCATCTTGACACAAGTGCTCCATCCTTCTCTGGATAGCAGCTTCTTCTGCTGCTGTGCTGTAACTTCTGCATGGATGTGGTTTTCTTTCTTTCTTCCTTCCTTCCTTCCTTCCTTCCTTCCTTTCGTTCTTTCTCTCTCCCCCTCCCTCTCTCCCTCTTTTCTTTTTCTTTCTTTTTCCTTCCTTCCTTCCTTTCATTTCCTTTCTTTCTTTTTGGCTGCGTTGGGTCTTCGTTGCTGTGTGTGGGCTTTCTTTTTAGTTGCGGTGAGTGGGAGCTACTCTTCATTGCTGTGCGTGGGCCTCTCATTGCGGTGGCCTCTTTCGGAGCACCGGCTCTAGGTGCGTGGGCTCTAGAGCGCAGGCTCGGTAGTTGTGGCGCACAGGCCTAGCTGCTTTGCAGCATGTGGGATCTTCCTGAACCAGGGCTCGAACCCGTGTCCCCTGCATTGGCAGGCGGATTCCTAACTACTGTGCCACCAGGGAAGCCTCATGGATGTGGTTCTGATTTATCATGACAGGACTTAGCTTGAACTCTGTATGATTTTATAAGTCTATATGACTTTGTAACTCTAATCAAATCATCTGTGTTCCTTATATCTCTTAGTTCACATCCTCCAGGATCTGATTGGCTCAACACATAGATTGGTTCGCTCTCCACTCCAAATTATGTCCCCCCCTTTTTTCCAGCTTTATTGAGGTATAACTGACAAAAATTGCATATATTTAAGATATATTTTTATATATGTATACATTGTGAAATAATTACCACAGTCAAGCTCATTAAGCTATTATCTCCCGTAGTTCCTTTTTTTTTTTTTTTTTTTGGTGAGAACAATTAAGGTCTATTCTCTTAGCAAGTTTCAAATATACAATACAATATTAGTACTGTAGTCACCATGCTGTATATTAGATCTCCAGAACTTACTTATCTTGCATAACTGAAACTTTGTATCCTTTGACCAACATTTTCCTGTCTCCCACCCACTCAGTCCTTGGTGCCCACCAGTCTGTCCTCTGCTTCTGTGAGTTCTGTTTTTTCATATTTCAGTCAGCATAATGTAATTCAGGATCATCCGTGTTGTCGAAAATGACAGGATTTCCTTCTTTGTTAAAGCTGAATAACACTGCATTGTGTGTGTGTATATAAACCTTACCCATGTTTTCGTTATCCATTCATTGACTGATGGTCACTAGGTTATTTCTCTATCTTGGATATTGTGAATAATGCTGAAATGAACATGAGTGTGCAGATATCTCAAGATACCGACTTCATTTCCTTTGGGTATATACACAGAAGTGGGATTGTTGGGTCATATGGTAGTTATATTTTTAATTTTTTGAGGAACCTCCATACTGTTTGCCATAACGGCCTTACCAGTTTACATTACCGTGAACAGCATACAAGGGCTCTCTCTTCTCCACATTCTTGCCAACACTTATTATCTTTTGTCTTTTTGATAATAACCATTCTAACAGGTGTGAGTTTTGTAAAAATCATTGTGCATTTTGCAAATCATTGTGGTTTTTGGTTTGCATTTCCCTGATGCCTAGTGATGCTGAATACCTTTTCATGTACCCATTAGCCTTTCATATATTGTCTTTTGAGAAGTGTCTATTCATGTCCTCTGCCCATTTTAAAATTAGGCTTATGTTTTTTTGCTATTGAGTTGTGTTAGTTCCTTATGTTTCTGGATATTAAACCCTTACCATGTATACGATTTGCATATATTTTCTCTCATTCTGTAGGTTGTCTGTTCACTCTGTTGTTTTCTTTGCTGTGCAGAAGCTTTTTTGTTTGATACAATTGCATTGTCTATCTTTGCTTTTATTGCCTGTGCTTTTTGGGGTCATATCCAAAAAGTTATTGCCCAGACCAGTGTCAAGAAACTTTATGCCTATGTTTTCTTCTAGGAGTTTTACAGTTTCAGGTCTCACATTTAAGTCCTTAATCCATTTTGAATTGATTTTGTATATGGTGTGAGAGAGATATACAAAATAAAATTGGGTAGGGGTCCAGTTTTATTCCTCTTCATGGGATTCCCAGCACCATTTATTTAAAAAACTACTCTTTCTTGGGCTTCCCTGGTGGCACAGTGGTTAAGAATCTACCTGCCAATGCAGGGGACACGGGTTCAAGCCCTGGTCTGGGAAGATCACACATGCCTTGGAGCAACGAAGCCCGTGTACCACAACCACTGAGCCTGCGCTCTAGAGCCCATGAACAACAACTACTGAAGCCTGCGTGCCTAGAGCCTGTGCTCTGCAACGAGAAGCCACCACAATGAGAAGCTTGCACACCACAACAAAGAGTAGCCCCCACTCGCTACAACCAGAGAAAAGCCTGTGCACAGCAACGAAGACCCAACACAGCCATAAATAAAATAAATTAAAACTACCCTTTCCTCATTGTGTATTCGTGGTAACTTTGTGGAAGATCAGTTGACTATGAATGTCTGGATTTACTTCTGGGCTCTCTATTCTGTTCCATTGATCTATATGTCTGTTTTTATAACAGTACCATATTGTTTTGATTACTACAGCTTTGTAGACTACATTGAAATCAGGTAGTGTGATGTTTCCATCTTTGTTGTTCTTGCTCAAGATTGATTTGGCTATTCAGGGTCTTTTGTGGTTACATATGAATTTTAGGATTGTTTTTTCTCTTTCTGTGAAAAATACCATTGGGATTTGATAGGGATTGTGTTGAATCTCTAGATTGCTTTAGGTAGTATGGACATTTTTACAATATTAATTCTTCCAGTTCATGAACACAGGGTATCTTTCCATTTATTTATGTCATTTTTCATCAGTGTTTTATAGTTTTCAGTGTACAGATATTTTACCTCCTTGGCTAAATTTCTTCCTCAGTATTTTCTTGTTTTTGATAAATATGTCCACTCCCACTAGTTCTATTTAATGTCATACTGGAAGTCCCAGCAAGTACAATAAGACAAGAAAATAAATAAAAGGTGTTCAGACTGGAAAGAAACTATCTTTGTAGATGACATGATTGTGTATGTAAAAACTCCCAATGAATTCACAAAGCAGCTCCTAGAACTGATAAGTGCTTTTAGCAGAATACAAAGTCAACTTTAAAAAAATCACTTTTATTTCTATACACTAACAGAGAACAGTTGGAAACCATTAAACTTTTGAAGTACCATTTATAATAGCTCCAAAGGAAAAAATTTTTTCAAGGACTATTTAAGTGTAAGTCTAACACAATATGTACAGGATCTATATGCTGAAAACTACAAAATGCTGATGAAAGAAATCAAAGATGACCAAAAGAAATGAAGAAACATACTGTGTGCACGGACTGGAAGACTCAGTACTGTTAAGATATCAGTTCTCCCCAAACTGACCTATAGATTTAATGCAGTCTCAATCAAAATCTCAGCTAGATTTATTGTAGATACAGACAAGCCGATTCTAAAATTTATATGGCAAGGTAAAACTGGAATAACAAAAACACTATTGAAAAAGAAACAAAGTTGGAAGACTCATATGCAATTTTAAGATATATTGTAAACTAAAATAATCACAGCAGTATAATATCAGTGAAAAAGTAGGTACATAGAGCTGTGGGACAGAAAAGAGAATCTAGAAATAGACACACAAATATAGTAATTGATTTTTTTTAAAGGTGCAAAGACAATTCAGTGGAGAAGGATAATCTTTTCAATAAATGGTGCTGGACCACCTGAACACCTTCATAGCAAAAAAGAAATTAAGTCAGAATTGATCACAGACCAAAATTGAAAGGTAAAACTCTTACAGGTAAATGTAGGAGAAACTCTTCATGACCTGGTGTTAGACAAAGAGTTCTTAGAACACCATCCATAAAAGAAAACAATTGATAAACTGGCCTTCATGGTGTTAAGAACTTTTGCTCCACAAAAGATACTGTTAGACTATAAAGAAGATATATGAATGACAAATTAAGCACATTAAAAAGTGCTCTCAACATCATTATTCATTATAGAAATGCAAATTAAAACCAGGATGAGATCCCATTATACATCTTTCAGAATGGCTAAATTAAAATACTGATAATACCAGGTGTTCATGATGATATGGAGCAAATGGAACTCTCAAACATTGCTGGTGGGACTGCAAAATGATACAGCCACTCTGGAAAACAATTTGTCAGTTTCTTAAAAAGTCAAACATACACCACCCATGTAATCCAGTATTTTTCCTATAGAAATAAACTTACGTTCACACAAAAACCTGTGCACAAGTGTTTGTGGTAGCATTATTCACAATCACCAAAATCTAGAAAGAACCCAAAGTCCCTCAGTGGGTGAATGGATAAACTAGTTGTGGTATATCCACTCAATGGAATTCTATTCAATAAATAAAAGAACATTTTTATGCATGCAGCAAAATGGATGAATCTCAAATGCAGTATGTTAAGTAAAAAAAGGCAGTCTCGTGATTATATGCTGTATGATTCCATGTCCGTGACTTCTGGAAAAGGCAAATTATGGGAACAGAGCAGCTCAGCAGGAGTTAAGGGGAAGAGGAAGATATGAGTTAAAAAAAAAAGGGTGTTGGCTCTGTATCCTATTTGTGGAGGTGGTAACAAGATGCTATAAGCCTATGTTAAAACTCATACAACTTAAGCCCCCCAAATGAATTCTACTCTATGTAAATTTTTTAAAATAATAAAAATACTTCTCACCTTGTATGCATTTGTCAAAGCTCATTTAAATGATACACTTTAACATGTTTTGTGCATTTCACTGTGTATAAATTTTGCATCACCTAAAAATAAATACTGTAAACAAAAAGTAAGTGGAGGATGGGAAAGAAACACTTAGGTGTTCTGATTAGAAAAAGTATACCTTAAAGTGTGAAAATATAATTGAATTTATTACAGCAAGGGTCTATTTATTCTCCTTTTTTAGCAGATAACCATGTTGTCTGTTTTCTTGACAATATACTGTTGATTCACTGATTGTTACCTAATAATGATGGATAATTTCTAGCCACAAGCTAGATAAAAGTTCTTTTGTAATCTGTTTTCTACCACATCAATTCAAATTCATCCTATCTCTCTTGTCTGTGCTTTTTGCTCACAATTCTCTCATATGTTGACAAGGGGGAAAAAACTCAAGCTGGAGAAAAATCTGTTTTGAGTGTACTCTATGAATTTGTTACACTTAAGATCTAATTATAAATTATTGCTCGACTAGCAGAAGCAATTCACGCTGTATTGGTTGTGATCATCTTTGAACGTTGTAAAATAACAAATTAGCAGGGGCTTTATCTTAAACATTATAGATTCTTTGCAGTTCTTTGAATTGAATGGATATATTTTAGCACTTTGCTGTGGGTGACAGTAGATGATGTCAGATTAAATTTAAATTGATATCCTCTCAATGTTTATCTCTAGTGCATATGCAATTTCTTCTGTACCAGAGAACCTTTCAGAGGCATTCTGTCAATACAGCTATCTGACAGTCATTTGTATTTGTAAACTGTGCATTTGGCACCTGCTGGCCTCTGTTGCATTGGAGCTAGTGGGGAGCCAAAATGGGTGTACAATGAAGTTATTGGCTGTTACATCTCAGTGGGAGTTATTGAAGAGAAGAAACAGCACTTGCAGGACCTCAGGAGAGGATAAAAAGAAAAAGAAACTGGTAATATTAACACAAGCCAGGTATGCTTTCAAAAAGGTAGTGATTTAAAAAGTCAGTTCTATTGAAGGAATTAAAGTGTTTGTGGACCTGCATTTTAATTCTTGTAATGGATATGAAAAACAAAGTTTCTATTTAAAAATATAATGAATTTTAATTGATCTCGGTAGAGGACAGACAATTCATATGAGCAGAAATATAAATTAAAACAATGGAAAAAATGCTTAAGTTCTGAAGAGATGGAAATTAAAATGCTGGTGTCTTTTACTTATCAAATTAGTGAAACAAATTTTAATAATAAACAAAGATAAATGTGCTGGCAAGACTTCAGAGGACAAACAGTAGACAAGTAGCAGTAAATATCAATGTTTTGTGCCTATAATTTGCCCACACTTTGTGTAAAGTTCTTATTCTTTAACTTATTACTCCTACTTTATCAGATACAACTCAAGGAAATAATTATGAAGAAAAAACGGCTGATATATAAATCTGCTTAGCTTTATATTGGTCTGTTTTGCTACAGTGCATGTTTCTGTACTGCACATTTGCTCATTACAATGATTGGGAATTATGGGAATGATGTCAAGTATATAGTGAGTTGTGTTGGTTCATGTTATATTCCTCAGAATAGTATGAAGCCACCAAAGAAAGCTTTTTCACCATAAAGACAATGCCTTAGTGGTATATGAAGACATTAAAAAAAAAAAAAAAGGCCACTTTCATGGCCTTGAGAAGTGCTTTGCTTTTCACTGTGTTAAGCTAGCCAGTGAAACCGCCTGTGTGGTTGAAGAAGTTGTGAAGAAATTTCCTCCTCTGTTTAAGAAAAACATGAAAAAGCTACACCCTGGTTTAGATTATTTTGATAAAATTGTTTGTGCTGGCAGTGAATGCTCTCAAGGACCTACATACTTCTCAAAAGAGGACTGCAAAGCTCCAGGTTAAGGTTACATAGGGTCACCTGGCTGACACAGGGCTCAAATGCTGGAGGAGGCTGAAGGGTGCTAATATTTTTGCTCTAGGCTCTTAGTAGTACTCTGGTTACAAAGCTACATAGTTTTAAGTGGTTAGTCCCTAACACTATTTTCCCCTTTAGCTCCTATTATTTTTAGTGTAATCTTGCAGAACATAAAGTTTTGCAGTTATATATATATTAAGGAAAATATATAAATGCCCAACAGTAAGGGAGTAAGTCTTAGGACAGCATCTTGATAGACTCTGATGCATCTGTTACAATAAGCATAGAAAAATGTCTATAAAACAAATGCAAGCATTAGAACACAAAATTGAGTATCTACATACCATGATTACAACTGTGTCAAAATGTTTGACATGTACCTGGCCTGTTTGTTAATAGTTTGGTAGGATGGTGGGATTGTAGGTCAGTTTTTAAAAAATTATTTTTAATGTTGTGAAGTTGGTAAAATAGATATAAGTCCATTTAAATAGTTTAAGCTAAATTTTAATTTTACTTTGGTTGTAGAATTCCTGGAAAACTCAAGCAGTTCGTATTTGACTTACATTCTGGAAAACTACACAGAGAATTCCATCATGGTCCTGACCCAACTGATACAGCCCCGGGACAGGTAGGACTCTTGTTTGTTTTTCAGTGGGAATTCTTATTCTTTTTCAATTAGTCCTGAGGAGACTCTGAAGCTCTTGCTTAGGCTTGAGTTTCTGCCCCTGAATGTCTTTGTAAATAAATTCTGAACAAACTCTAGATAATATACAAATTATGTCCCTTTAAAAATTTTAAACCTTCAGAAAAGTTGCAAGAATATTACAATACAGTTTCTTGATCATATAAATGAAGGTCGTCTGAGTAAGTCCTTTGTGGAAAATGGCTATGAAAGGGTTAAATACAGTTGGCTTTCATATAGAAGTTGGAGGTAGGGATTAGAAGCAGGTAATTAGTGAAGAAATCAGTGGATTCCATTAATTGTTCAAGCCTTCCTCTGTGGCTGAGAGATTGACCACACTATAAAGAAAATAATGATTTGATATCCTAAGAGCCCTCATCACTACAGTATTCATAATGCTCAAAACTTAGTGTAATGCAGCTTTTCCATTTGAGATTTAGAATGCTTGACAACTATTTATCATCACAACTTTATATTTGCTTGATATATAGATATATATTTTTTAACCTGAGAATTTTCTCCTGTTACAAGTAACTTTCTAAACTTCTGTATAAGTTCTGCTTAAATATTCCTAAATTTGCATTTTGATGCATTATTGATTTATATCATGTCTATTACCATTATACTGAGAGGAAAGATGATATATACCAAAACTCTTACTGCCTATGCCCAGAACTTCAATCCACTATTTTGTCCAAAGAACCACCACATGTAAAAGAAAAATAAGAACTAAGTGAATTTTTCTTTAAGAGTCAAATTAAGTTCAGAGTTAAGAGTTTCTTTTAGAATCTGATGACATGCTTTTAAATCCTTGAAATCTGAGGTCAGATTTTCTTTGATAATTAAGCAACTACAGATGCAGGAAAACTTTGTTGGCAGTAATCCAAAGTAGGCCTGCTTAATATAAGAAAAGATGTAGCTTGCTATTATTATATTATCCTGATTTGTTTCAGCTTCTCCATTAGACACTGAACTCCTTGTATTTATTCATCTTTGCATACTAATACATAGTTGGCACCAAATACATGTTAGTTTCATAGTAATATAGCTTCAGCTTAATTAAACAAAACATCTCAGCAAAAAAATAAAAAATATATTGGGGAAGGGGAACATGACTAATAAGGGAAGTTTGTGGACACACTGCTTCCGATTATAATGGGAATGTGCTTTTTATATACATATATATATCATGTACTATGTGCCTATGTAACTACAGGAACTACTAAAACAATGATAATCATGTTTGTTCTTGAGGAGCTCATGGAGTAGAGGTAGACTACACTGTCTTTTCTCTGAAATTATTGGAAGTCACTCATATTTCCACTGTATATTTTTATGTACTGTTGGTGTACAAGTAAAATACTACAGAAATTAATTTCTTGCAGTATTGAAGTGTTTTTCTTCCTTACGTCAACTGAGTTTTGATAATTGCTGGCATCCAGGTCTCTATCTTCAGAGTAGGTGCCTTTAATAATCTTAGCAGTCATTTGTAAGAGGGAAGGGTTCTGGCTAACTTAGGGTTATGCTGCCTCTACTGAATATTCTAGGAAAGCAACCAGGTGTCAGGTATTTTGTTTCTCCACTACACCTCAGAACTGTCATCAGGTTCATGGTTAATGGCTCTGGGGCAGCCCTGCCTTGGAGAATCTGAGTTAAGGGCATCTGCAACGGGGAAAGCAAGATTTCAAACTTAACTCTTGTCTTCGGTACACAGTAGCTATATTTTATTGATTATTAAGCAAATAATTAAAGGGCAATTACCATTCATCTAATACTCTTAAAATATTATACCTATAAAATATACTGATGTAAAAATGTTTTATTTTTTCCCTTGTAGGAAGTCCAAGATGTAGCAAGCAGTCCACCTGAGAGCTCCTTCCAGAAACTAGCACCCAGTGAATATAGGTATACTTTATTGAGGGATCGAGATGAGCTTTAAAAACTTGGAAAAAACAATTTGCAAGCCTTTCAAACAGCAGCATCAACTTACATGGTGGAAATAGTAAACCTATATTTTCATAATTCTATGTGTATTTTTATTTTGAATAAACTGAAAGAAGTTTTGGGTTTTTAATTTTTTTTCTCCCTGACTCAAAATGTATTGTCATTTGATATAGCCTCTTTTAAAAAATCTGCTAGGGTTAAAAAATAAATAAAAATCAGAGGCCTATCTTTACTTTAAATCTGAGGTCTATCTTTGCTTTAAATCTGTCTTGTAAAATTTTTATAAATCAAGTGAAAGGTGACATTGCCAGAAATATACCATTAACTTGCACTACTAGGTTAGGGAGGACTTAGGGATGTTTCTTGTGTAGTATGTGCTTTTCTTTCTTTTCTTCATATATGATCACCTCTGTTGGTTATTTTAGTTATCACATTTCTCAAAGCTAAGGGGGTACATATTCTGGATACTTGGGGGGGGAATAAATTAAAATTTTCACACTGTGTACTGTGTTTTACTGATTGGTTGGATATTGCTTATGAAAATTCCATAGTGGGTTTTTTTTGGATTCTTAATGGGTAACTTAAACATACTATGAAGAGGAGGAGAGCCATAAGCCAGAACATTTGGCAGGAATTGTCCTTATGAATTAAGAAAAAGAAAAAAGAAAATGAAGTGTTATTAAATTTCTATGTGTTTGTCTAACAAAGTGTCATATGGATGGCATTTAAAACTTTGAATTATACCTAAATCTGGGAAAAGGAGATACTAGTGGAACAGATTACCAATATTGAACTAGATGACTTTTAAGGCTCCTCCTATCACGATACTTAAATTTCCAAAGAGAAAAACCAGCAGAGAACATGTATTTCAGTAACTCTAACCTTCTTCTATCTTGTAGTCTTGTTCTAGTTGTACAGATAAAAAATGAAGACAAGAAGGCACATAGGTTGTTTTGTTTTTTCCATTGTAAAACTGTTAGAGGACCCTACGCGCTCTAGATTCCCTGATCTCCTAGGCCTGCGATGTAGTCAAATGGGTCCCTGTGCCAGGCCTCAATACTGCCAGGGAACAAAACCAGAGGGAGAGGACCCTCAAGTGTCATATCAGGAAGCCCAATGCCAGAGGACAGGTTCAAAATTGGCTTTCCTCTGGGCCTGGGTTGGTGCTATAGGCCAAGAGTCATTTTATACTTGGAGTCTAAGTCAATCCCAGTTTGGGGAAAGATTATTTTTAAGCTTAAAAGGCTGACATGTGCCATTATATGTAGTATGTAATATATGTAACATCTTCCAATTCTTTTAAAATAAATATTTATAATATTTAATGATTGTTATTTTAAAAAATCAGCCTAAAATTCTTAGTTATGCATGACTTACCCATCATTTCATTTAGAATAATAAATGTTAAAAAGGTAGTAAGGGGCATGTTTAGTAGAAGATGCTAGAAAAGCAGGACAGAGCTTCCTAAAGGTTGGGCCTTAGTTCTGTTCTCTTCATTGCTTTTAATCATTAACTTTGAAATCAGAGCTACAGTCTTCAGGTCAGAAGATGGACCAAATGTGAGGTGGTCAGAATGAAAATTTACAAACATTAAACTAGCACACAAAACCAAAAGCAGCACCTGCAGTTGACTGGAATAAATTCGTAATCCTGTAATTGGCTTTTAAAAAAGAGTAAACAAAAGATAACATTTAAGAATTGTGTTGCACAGAATTGGTTTTAGAGTAGTTATTATGATAAAGGCCTCAAGGGGCACATGTTCAATGTGATCTAAGATAACTGAGTGGCTGTTAAAAAAGTGAGTGGATCTGAGACTTTATTTAGCATTCATGCATATGGGGATTTAAGCTCTAGCCCTGCCACTATCACTGTCTTCTCTAGCGTGTGAAGCCACTGAGGACAAGGATACTGAATTGTATGCCTGCATCTCCAGTGTCTAGCATTTCTGGACACTTAGTAGTCATCATCATGTTTACTGAATGAATGAGATATGCAGTGACCTTGGGTAATTTTGTATCCCTGAAAGGCTAAGCACTCATGAGGACTTGGTGCCCAATTTTCTAAAAAGTTAACAAGCTCAAGTGCGAAACAGCAAAATGCATTAGATAAAATAAGTTCTTACCACAGGGCTAGTGCAGTGAGAAAGAAAGTTGGAGCTGATTGTGCAGGGCCTTGTATGCCAAGCTAAGGAAGGGGTTTTTACTGTATCTTATAGCCAGTAGAGATCCAGCAACAAATTTAAGTAGGCAAGTATGTTCATATTTAAGTTTGAGAAAGAACACTGTAGCAGCAGATCTAGGTTATGATTAAATTGAGTCCAGTAAAGGAGAGATAATGGCCAGAACTAAGACAGTGACAGCAGAGATGGAGAGGGACAAATACAAAAGATTCCACAGGGATATGTCATCAGCTGGGTGTAAAGAGAGAACTTCCAGGAATCGAGAACTCACAATTTAGACTTCTTCCCCTCTGAACCATGCACGAATCAGAGAATATTACAGGTGGAAGTCTTCTAATTTTATCCAATCTACTCCAGGCCTCAGGCTCCTTAGCTGTGAAGAGAAGGGATGCTAGACTAGACTGAAGAACATAGTCGAGTTGCAAAACCAAAATTAGACTGGTCGTCAGCCCACTACCTTTTCCAGTTTTTCAAAAAGTGTTACAGTAGTGAGGGGGACCATAAAAGGATGAAAACTTACTTTAGATGAAATTCTGAACCTTTTTTTTAAAGTTAAATGGACCTAGAGAGGAAGACAGAGAATGGGCATCTAAAGCATCTCATGGAGGGCTCTTTGATGAAGTCAGTTTGTCAAGATCACATATAAAAGAAGGAAAAACTGGCATGATACAGCCCAAAAAGAGCAAAGTGAAATATAAAAAACAGTGTTTGAAATGTTAAAGCTCAGAATGAGCTTAAATTTTGCAGAAAATGCTGAAGTTGCCAAGAAAGAATTAAAAACCTGAATCGGCAAAAAGAATAGAAAAGGAGTATACTGGATTAACAATCTGGAAAAGCAGAATAATTCAATTTTTTTTTTGTCTGACAAGGAGGTCTAGTCTGCCTGGACAAAAAATGATATAAGCAAAACTGCAAAAATGAGAAGTAAAAATCATGTCACCTTGAATAGTTTTAGGATTCTTAGGCCCAAAATTCAGTATCGCAAAGAGCTGCTGGATGTTGCAAATGCTGTTAGCGACTGTTGGGAATTTCTGAGACACCATAGAGATTATAAAGTAACAGAAGACTAGAAATGGACAAACAGTATTCCAGTTTTCAAAATCATTATAGTTAAAGAAAGGGCTTTTGCTATTTTCTAAATAAAATATGAACCAAACTGAAATGTTAGTAGACTATATTTGGGGGAATGATTTAAATAACTGTAAATAATAATCAGTTTTTAAGCCCAATATTTAAAGACCCTGAAGACAATAAGTTGTTTTAGGACTTAAATTGTTTTATGCTGATTATAACTTTTATGTGTTCATTAAAACAGGTTGGATAGGACTGCTGCTTGGCAACTGTTTTTTAGCTGTGTTTGAATTTTTGTATGTATTTCCAAGTAATAAAACTATATTTATAAAATATTTCTATATTTGAGACTTTTTACTAATTCAATTTGTCATAAATATGAACATTTTATTCAGAATCCAGATGACCAGAGTCGCAAGATTTTCCAGTTTTAAAGTTATTTTTTAGATTACTTAATAGTACATGACTCAGAATGGGAAGCTATATGAATCCATGTGCAGATAACTCAAACCTAGCCTTTAGCTGAAGCGTCAAAGGTCCCTCTTGCAGAGCCCACTGGGGAAGGGCTGGCTTGCCCTTGGAGAATAGGTTTTGGAGTCACTGGAAGAGGAAAAGTGCAGCTCACAAACTGCTTCTCTAAAATGCCCCCTTTATTCTCTCTCCCCTACCTGCCTAGTCAGTTCCTTCTGTCCATCCTTCAGTGCCCAGAATGAATAATCACCACTTGTGGACCCACAGCCCTTTATGTATATGTTTTAGAATACCCAGTCTAATAGGAAATTGGAAGTATATGTATCCCTTTTCCTTATCACCATGTGAATGCTCTGGAAGCAGGAACTGCTCCATCTTTGTATTCCCAGCAACCTAGAGCACTGTGAGTGATTAATAAGTCTCTGATGGAAAAAAGAAAGCCAAATTACATAATAAATAAATGAAAAAATGAATGAATAAGGGACAAGAAAGCATCACCGTAACTGGAATGGACTCGGTCATCTATGAATCCCAATTATCTGATATCTAGTCACATTTAATCCTATACCATAAATTGATTATGGGGTCTTAAGAGTTTTAGTCTAGAATAGATTAAAATCTTACACCAACCCAGAGATGCATAACTTTCAGAATGGCACTGGAGTGCTCTTTAGGGCAGTGCAGAGTCCTGCAGAAGTGCTGGAAACTTTCCCATGAACACTACACATTTTCTGTGAGGTAGATTTGACCCCTAGCTTAGTCACTCAGCCTTGTGGAAGAAGAGACTACAGTGAGTTGACAGAATACCACACGTGGTTTACAAAACACCATTTACCATTCGGCAAGCGTTAATCTACTGTTGCCAGGCTAAGGATACAACAGTGAACAAGACTGCCCCTACCGTCAGCTCAAAGTTGAGCAAAGGAGCAAAACAGACGGGTAAAAAGATGATTATAACAGAATGTTGTAGGTGCTGTGCTGTGAGTTAACCACAGGCTCCTGGAGGTGTGTGTGCAGCTGGCGGGGTCAAGGGAGTCTTCCTACCAGAAGTGGTTTTCTTGCCTAGGAATAGAAAGAGCTATACTTTCCTAAATTTCTCCCCTCCAGGAGAATTACATTAATAGAGGCTGTTTTTATTCTCTATTAGTATCTTACTTTAATAGCAAAGTATTGCTAGGCACTGCTGTCCTGTTGTTTCTTTCCCAACTCGGCCACTCAGCCAGAAGATCACATACTTGCCTCTATCTGTGCTGTGCCTCTCATGTGTGTTACTTACTGGGATGAATGCCAGGGAGGAAGCTGTATGCCCACTCTCATGATGCCATGTGTCAATTTGCCTAGGGAAGATCAGATCAGTCTTGGAAGCCTGATACTATGATTGTTTTCTTGCCCTAACCATTGCCCAAGCAGAGGAATAGAGCAGGGCATCCCTGGCTATGCACATAGTGAGGGAAAAAAATAAGGCCTCTCTTCTGACTTATCAGTTCTTCATAATTCTTCATGTCTTCATAATGAACATGGCTTTCTGATTTAAAATATTGTTGAGTAGTCCACTTAAAATTTTTCTAGAATTAGAAGGTAAAGTCCCTGCTCTCTGGCTTCTGGAATGCAACTTTATCCCTTAAATTTTAGACTTTTGCCCAAGCTCAGTGTTCTGGCACCTTCTCTGTTTCCTGGTTCCTCGAAGATTGCTGGTAGTACTTCAGGATCACATCTACAAGTTCCCACGAACCTTAGGATGTTTTTTTTTCTCTGAGCCTAGAAACTATAAATTCTTTTAAAACACAGATGCTGGGTTTTTGTTTTTGTTTTTTTTTGGTAACCTCACACGTATTTCCACTGCCTGTGTAACAAGGGTGACCATGTAATTTTTTTCATCCAAACCAGGACATCTGAGAGTGAAAGGGAGCATTAAGTAATAATCTGACCAGGACAAGAGACATAAATCAAGACTGTCCCAGACAAGATGGGATGTATCATCACCCTGTCTAACCAGATCTTATACATTTTTATGTTTGGGTAGCATTCTTAACAGAGATAAAAAAGATTTACTTTCCACCAAGCATCTGTCACCATTATACCACCATCTTAATAACTAAGCCTATTAAAATATTTAACAATACTTGCTATTTTTTTTATTAAGTCTCCACTCATTTTAGGTGTCTCCCTAACGCTATTCTTGTAGGTACATAATTTTTCATTAATGTGCCTTTTGTTTAAACTTTGGGGAAAAATAATAGTAACAGTTAACAACAGTAACAGTAGCAACTAACATTTGTACAGTTACTATGAGCCAGGCTCCATTTAGGCACTTAACATGTATAAAGTTTTAAATCTTCATGACTACCCTGTAAGATGGGTAAGGTACCAATGGGGAGGGGGATGCAAGGAGTGGAACGCTAAGGAAGCCCTGAGTTGTTGGCCCCCATTCTCGCCCAGAGAAGAGGCAGCAATCTGTTATGACAAATAAAATCTAGAGAGGAAAGAAAGGGAACTAACACCTATGCACTAATTCTATGGAGAATTAGTAAGTGACGAGCACTTTATTCCTTTTCATTCCTATTAACTCACTGAGAGGCTGTTTGGTGGAATAAGTACATGAATCTGAGTATTAGAAAACTTGGTTCAAATCCTGTCAAATGCCTACCTCTTAACTTGAACCTTGCCCTTGCCTAATTCCAATCTCTGTTTGCCCGAGAAACCATTTAAATTCCTGCCATTATTCTGTTTCAATACTAGACCATCAGATTATAAAGCCTTCTTGGGTCCCTAATATTCTGAGTCCACTAATCTTATGGTAAGACAGAAAATAACACAATTTTCCCAGATCATTTCTTCAGTGATTCATATCCTCTCTCTTCCAAGTCATGACTTATAATTGGAAAAAGAGATTGAAATATCTTTACCTCCAAATTCTGAAATTTTCAATTCATGACTTCCAAGTCTTAGAGATGTTATCCAGAGTTCTTCTTTTGCTTCATTCATTCCTATGTTAATATACAAAAGTGAGGACTGAGCAAAGGTTTGATACGTCTTAGAAAGCTTTTTAACATTTCAGTACGTATCCCTGAAAACAGCAGAACACACATGCCGTGACCTTATCACTCATCATCAGGGAGTCACTAATAGGGGTGTAGTTTCTTTTCCCCTTCTCATCACTGTACTTTGTGTTATAAAATACTCTAAGAAGCAGGTGATAGGTCCCTGCCCTGTAAGAAGCTTACATTCTAGTTATGGAGGTCACACTAGCACAAATGAAAGAATTTTATACCTATGAAGTTGTAAAACTTTGCAGAATTAGCCCCAAGTGAAAATGGAAGCCGCTGAATTGCAGTTGTCAAGAAATATTCATAGAGAGATGGAAAACTGGACCAGGAAGGTCTTGGACACTAAAAGGCAAAAGTAAATTTCATGACTATTTTCTCAGTGGGTTTTCAATAAATATTTATGGAATGAATAACAGGATAAGAAGAAAGCAGGCATTCAATGTCAAGCAGGGGATCTTACAGCAGAGGCAAGAAAGCACAAATCATTTCTTACATGTGGGAAAGAAAAGCAAATATACCAAGAGTCCAGGCAAATGTGAGATTTATTACTAACTTCTCTGGCAACGAAGGCAAAACGAAGAACTCAGAGGCTTATAACAGTCTTACTTGACACAAAGCAATACATTAATCCCTTTAAACAAAGATTAAATATATACAAAAATATATACATATTAAATACATATACACATACACGTATGAAAACTACCATAGCCTGTATTTTCATCTAACCAGCTTCATCACTTTCCTTTGTTTTCTCTTAGGCACACTAAAACATGAATATTCGTTCGTTTTGAACCCTTTGTACGAGCAATTCCTCTGCCACTTGAAAGCTCACAAACCTGGTCTTCAGTCAGGCAGATTCTTCTTTATAGAGTACTGTTCAAATACCACATGTTCCACAAAGCCTTCCCCTTCTTTTCCAGGCAGAGTCACTCCATTCTCTGTGTCCTCATATTACTTTGCTCTCCTCTTTTAGGTTACTTACCACGTTTTACTGTGATTTACTGGCTTTCAGTATCTGAATTCTTCATTAGCCTGAATGGTTTACATGGGTAGATCCTACAGTTCTAATATTTTTCTATGTATGGCACTGACACTCAACATACAACAGGCATTCAGTTAAACGTTTGCTGAATGAATTTATTGCATGTTTCCTCACATAAGCACCACTCAGCAACATAATAAGCGAATTCTGTAAGCTTTACAGAATTTGTAGAAATTCTCACCATTGGGCTTTTGTGCTGAACCCTGCTAACACCAAGGGTTTTAACAATAAAATGGAAAACACCTTTAGGGGGTTAATTAAAGAAACCTGGTAAACATCTTTTTTAGTGATTAACCATAATAAAAGACAATCTCAAGTACTTGAGAAATATATGGATAACATGTATGTATTCGAGTAATTTCCTCAAATATTTATTAGTCAAGTTTCTCACAGGAGCTGGACAATGGTCCGTTCAAGTCTGGAGTATCTATGCTGCTAAAGTAAAATCTTCATGGTTTGGCTATCCAATGCACAGGTGACAAGACTGACATTGTTTTGGAGGTTAAGAAATTGAATGTAATTTCCTCTGAGGGGACAAAACATTTCTTCTCCTTAGGATACAACTTCTAGACTTGTTCAAGAGCTTAAACAAAACTCAGTTGACTAGTTTTGTAAAATGTAGTATTACAGAAATTGCTTTAGTCTGGAAAAAAACGAAACATAGTTTATTACCAGTTTGTACCTTCACCATAGAAAAAGCTTAAAATCATTCTTGTGGAATGTCTGATTTTCAGTGGCATTGTCAGATGGTTGAGTAGTGAGTCTGAAGAGACAAAGCTGGGGCCAGTATATGGAAGGCTGAACTTTATCAAGTATTCAACAGGATCTGCTGAAAATATTTCAGCAGAAAAATGAAAGACAGTTCTTGTGGCAATGATGTGAGGAATGGCCTAAAGTTGGGGAAGATGAGGTAGGGGATGTGAGGTAATAAACTTTTACTAGAGTGATGGTTATGAATACATTTAAGAAATGAACACAACTAATATTCAATTAACAAGACCCAGTAAGAGGATAAAGAATGGCGAGTCCCTGGCTAAAATGGGAGAAAGCAGCCACGCCTGAGTAAAAGCTTACTATAAGAGACAAAGCCACAAGTAAAACTCTGATCTCCTGATTTCCCATCCAATTCTCTTTCCACTATAGCTGTTGACTGATTTGGAATGTTAAAGCTGGTCTGAAAGACCACAAGCTTCAGCGGGCAACCTGATATGGCGTAACAAATTCAGTTAAATTACTTTGTGGATTTTTTTTTCTTAGACCGTGGTTATAATTCTAGCTTTTGTGCTAACTAGCTTTAATCTTGGGCAAATCATTTGCCTTTGACACCTTTTACATTTTTATATGAATATATTTCTCTTGTTAATATTGCACAGACGTTTTTTCTTGTCTCCCACAATAAATTTATTTGAGGGCAGTAATATGGACTACATGTGGATCTTTTACCATTGATTGTTTACAATACCCAATAAGTGTCTCTGTAAAATGGTGTCAAATTAATGAACATAAATAGTTTAGAACATCTGGTTAGAAACAACATGAAATGTTAATAAAAACACAAACAGAACCTGAACTGTTCACATTAATTTAGGCTAGGGGGAAGCTTCCCTACCTTTTACTAGGCCTCTGACTACTTAAAAAGAGTTTCTAGCATTCATAAGTACCTGATAGCCACCGCCATGTTATACTTTATTATGAGAAGAAAATGTCCCATTTCACAGGAGAACCATTTCCCCGTGCTTTTCTTCATCCTTCCTCCCAAAGATTTCATACGGCAGCAACGAAGGGCAAGGGGGACCCTGAAAATGACTTTTCCGTTTTTAAGTTAACACAAAGAATGACTTGGTTTGGCTTCTGTGACTTTCACTGGAGAAAAATGTTGTACATTTTATGTACAGTTTCTTGTGATTGATAGATAACACCAGTATTCAGTCCTTACTCCTGTGCAAACTACTTTAGGGCACTTACGGGCAGGCAGGCAGCCCACAGAGGAAGGTTTGTGGATTCGCAGAACTCTCCCTATACAGCACTCGGCTTCAGTATAACCTGAAAGTTCTTGCTCCAGGAACTCTGGCCAGCACACCCCTTTTCTGGGGCTTCTTAGGTTACTGGCTCCAGCTTAGGTGGGTAGGAGAGCTAAATCAGCAGAAGAAAAACAAAACTGAGGAAGGAAGAGAGAAGAGGTCATAAGGACAAGGGAGCATAGTCTATGACTGATAAACACTGAGATGACTTTTTTATGTGATTTGTAAAATGTCTTTAGAGGCAATTCCAAAAGAAGAGTTTTCAAAAATACTCTCAGTAATTCTAGCATCACTACAGTAAGTGCATGGCCTCCCAAGGGTACCATTTTAAAGGATAATCATTTGATTCTATGAGTTATGATTGTTTTAAAAAATATTAAAGTTTATTTTAAAATTCAATATAAAAAGCACTGCTTAAGTGATGGCTATGACTCACGAATGTAAGGAAATTTGTAGGATGTGTGGGTGGGATGGAAACACTATTAACTTTATAGTCTAAGGACCAAATTCAGCACTACGTACTTCTGCAGTGGCCACCATTAAAAACTTCGAGGCTGCTGGCCATTTGGTGAGGAAACAAGATTTTTAAGAAAAGTGCAAATGAATGGCATGTGTAATTTCAAAGCAAGCCTGCCTTACAGAATATATGGGTGTTTGGGTGAAGCAGAGTGAATAGCCCATCTCAATTTTAATATACAGAAGCAACACAGTATGAGAGTAACAGAAGTTTTTGTAGTTCAACAGACCTAGTTTACATCCTGGCTTCACCCTTTTATAGATGAATAACCCTCTGCAAATTATTTACCTTCTCTGAGACCCAGTTCCTTACCTGTAAAATGCCTAGTGAAGTGCCTGGCAAACAGAAAATACTCCATAAATATCAGTTCCTCTATAAGGGTTTTTTTTTTGTTTTTTTTTTTTTCAAACTAAGGGTCAAAAAACCCTTTGGTAGATTATGAAATCAATTTAGTAGGTTACAACTAGAATATTTAAAAAACTGAATAAAAAACATCAGAGTACACTGCACATATGGCAAGTATTGTTCCATAATGCACATGCTGAGTTTTGATATAAATGCAGTTTTTACTGTAGATTACAACTAAAAAGTTTCAGTCTCTGCTCTACAGAGAAATTCTCAAATTATTACATTAAAAAGGCTTTAGGAGTGCTGCCTTTATCCAAATGAGACCCTGTAAATTTTAAGAACCTAAAGTGTTCCTTACCTTCTAACTTGTTGCAGTAAATATAAGACATGAATCACAGAGAAGATAAATTTAATCTGATACTGTAGGGCATTAAATTCAACTTTAAGATTGGTTTCTGTGTTATATTGACTAATTTATACTTCTAAACACTTTATAGTTTATAGGTATATCATTTATGGTTGATTAAGCACATCTAGAATTTCTACAAAAAGTTGGCTATTAGGTTCTGTTATGGGGAAATTTGATACAATTTCTAAATAATTTTAAATTATAAAACTTTAAAAAAGGATTGTAACTTGCCTAAGCATGAAGACTGTTAGAGTAATATTCAAATCCTGATGAGTAGTAAAAATCAAAGGCCTAGGGCTTCCCTGGTGGCGCAGTGGTTGAGAGTCCGCCTGCCGATGCAGGTGACACGGGTTCATGCCCCGGTCCAGGAAGATCCCACATGCTGCGGAGCGGCTGGGCCCGTGAGCCATGGCCGCTGAGCCTGCGCGTCCGGAGCCTGCGCTCCGCAACGGGAGAGGCCACAACAGTGAGAGGCCTCAAAAAAAAAGAAAAAAAAGAAAAAAGAAAAAAATCAAAGGCCTATATGAGCACATACAGTGATGTCCCACACTGGCTCACTAAAAAGGAGAGCTCCCAAAACAAACTGTGAGGGTCAATAACAAGCCTCTTTTCTCCTTCATGTCTTGAGGTAAAACCAGCCTGACAGTATAATGAGTCCCTAGTGCTGTTAAGATGGTAAGCTAGCCAATTTTAGGTTGGCGGAATAAGAATTTTAGGTTGGCTGAAGGGCAGAATACTAGAAATTGCAGAATTCAATGATACAGCTGAATCTTGATATAACTGTATCTTAAATTTATAATTTCAGCTGACCAGGCCAGACTGGCTATTATTAGAACCCATGGAACTGAAGTTTAGGAGTCTTGTTTTAAATTAGCGCCCTGGGCAATTCTGATCCTCATTCTGGTTTGAAGGCCCTGTGTTAAAGGGACAGCAAGGATCAGAAAATATAAAAAGAAGGAGTCCAAAAGTATTTATCCCAACCTTACAGGTTGGCATAAATATCACATATCAAATACTGGATCAGAATCTGACACTTACTCAAAGTACTTCCTTCCTGGTATTATATTAAAGATATGAGTCAGGAGGTAGCAATACTTGATGTTTTCCAGTTATTTAAGAACAATGAGAAATGGTGTGTTGCCTCATTGGAATTCACTGGTGAGAAGCAAAAAGTAAGAAAAAGAAAGGTCTCTTTAGATATAGAAGTAAAAGGTAGCAATCAATAAAAGTTATTAAGAGTAAACTCAGCAAGAGAGAAGTGATAAACCATTCAACTACTTGATGAATCCATTTGGCTCCTAAGAGGAGAGTTCACCACCTTCTGTGGTGTAGGTGCCCTTTCCTCTGTCCTCAGAAAATAAAGAATAAGGCAAAAGGTGGTTCCTTCCTATTTCAAATCAGTTGAGTGTACAGGATGAGGCTGCCTATATAATCTTAAGTTCTTTTTTTCTAAATTTAAAACTTTTCTGCTATTTGAGATAGACAGTGGGTTGGGCTGAGCCATGCTTGCTGTCAATGTCAAGTGTTGAGATTAGCACCACAAATCCTCCACCAGGACTGAGTCTTGGCATCAGGCTTTGTCCATCATCAACCTTGAATGTGAGAAAAGGCAAGCATGAATGCCATTCTTGGGAAGAAACAGCAGCTGTGCAAAATGAAGGAATCACAGGAGATAGCAAAGCCTGGGGAAAAGGATGGTAACAACAGAAGTGAGGTAGAAAGCTAGTTCTTAGCTCCTCCAAGTGCCAGCTTAAGAGACTTAGGGTCAAACACTCCCTGCAAGGCAAGTACATGAGCCCCCTGAAATTGTAAGATGCCCCAATAAATGATCTGGTGTTCCCCCCTTGCTTATTTTTTAGCTCAAAGTCTAACAGCGTTGGAAGTATTTGGAAATCGACACCTCTCTTTCTCTCACTTTCTTTTTTACCTAGAGGTTACAGTAGAGGATGAACAAAGATGGCAGCCAATACCAAAAAAAAAACCCCCAAAACAACAACAAAACTAAACATTTGTTATAAAGCAGAAACTGACACATCATTGTAAACCAATTATACTCTAATAAAGATGTAAAAAAAAAAAAAAAAAAACCAAAACAGATTATGAGAGAAGTCTGCATTACACATGGGTAGAATTCACCCCGTAAGTCAAAGAACTTTTCAAAATTACAAGGGAGGGAAGGCAGAGGGGACTAGATATTTGAGGTGTGAAGAGACAGGCTGACAGAGCAAGCTTAGTGCCTGGCTTTATAAGTCTACCACTTGAGACTCTGTGTTATTTACAGAGAGGCAGAAGAAAGAGTTCAGAGAAGCAGCCAGGGTCATAAATTAAGATATCTGAAAGAGAAGTTGGGCCTCTCTATTTCCTTACACTATTTGTTTCCTTCACTTGAAAATATTCTTAGACCAAATTGCAATAGGGCTCACCAAATGGACTCCGTTATGCAGTTTACTCATGCACCTTGCTAGATCCTGATTTCCCTATTTGATATGAAAAGCTGCTGAACTTCCATTCTTTTCTCTGCTAAAATGCCTAAAAAATCTGTATTTAGGAGATAAAGAAGCATATTACAATATGCTTAGCCTTGGAGTCTCCAAGTCAGGGTCATGGAAGAAACTATTCTGAAAACTATCCTTCCGGAACCCAACATGTTCACACATCACAAGTCATTATCAAAGTTATGGTTGGGTTTTCACATTTCCAGGTAAAAAATCTGCTCCCTGGCAGTCCTTAAACTTTACCTGACAAACACTGTACACCCTCAGTCCAGGCTCCTCAATCTCTAACATCCCCATTAACATCCCAGCAAACAACAAAATATATCCACTTATCACAGTTCAATCCCACTTGAGCATCTATAGCCACTATTTTGATATAATCATGTTCCAAAAGCTGACTGAGTGTCCAACAGCAGCAAAGGATAGACATGTTGGTGCCAGTAATACTGAAGTTTGGTTTTTAACTGCATTTTTTGTCAGTTTGGCTGGGAAGATTTGGACAGCTGGAAGTGAGCTTCTCCATCATTTTCTGTTTCTTTCTTTGTAACAATTTTCCACCTGTGAAGCCCAACACCCCACCACCAAGTGCAGCTGCAATTCCTGCCACTTTGAAGCCTGCAAGGAGGCCAATCGGACCCCCCACCACTCCTCCGATGAGTGCACCTGCCACAGGAAGAGCTGCCAGCTTGTATTTTGCAGCCTGTAAAAAAAAAAAAAAATTCAATTTAGAAATTGAGTTGAGAATATCTCCCTGTGGTGATGTGCATTTTCCTCTCATTACTCCTGGCAATGCCTCTTTAACTCGTGGTACATAATTAACCTTAGAGATTGTTCTGGGGTCATAGATATTGTTCTAGGGTCAGGGGAGGGGAGAAAATATTCCACAGGTACTACAATTGCTCCAGATCTCAGAACTTAGAGAAATGAGCTACAAAGAGTAGACTGCTATAAATTGATTTTACTTGCAAAACAATCAATCCACTATCTAGCTGGCTTATTTAAACAGTTTCAGCAGCCACAGATACTCCCAAAGCTTTTAAATTGCAGAGATTATTTCGTGCAAATACCTGGGGTTAAAAGCAACATTCTATGGGAAACAAATGGACCCACTCCATGTGTGCTGTCACGTCCTTACAATTTTGCCCCTATTGGATTCTGGAAACCCTCTCTATGCCTCTCCCTGAACTTCTTGTAACACCAAATGCCTTAAAGTAGGGCTTCAGTTTATTCTCTCTTTGAAAAAATTTCTCTCCCAAAAGAATGAATCTTAGAGTGGAATATTACAAGAGCCATTGATTTCTCGCACTACCTATGTGTCATTTCTTCTTTATTTTCTTAATTGCTGGTTCCCTCAACATTAAAGAGAGCAGATCAATTGGGTTAATACTAGGGATTCCTGAGAGCCAGAGTACCATTGATTTGTCAGCGGGAGCAGAATCTTACCTTCCCCAAGTTTTTGGTTCCCTCTTCAACATTCACAGCAGCACTGTTGACGTGGTCTTCAATGCTGTCAATCTTCTCCTGCTGAGACTAGATGCAAAGGAATTATGAGTGAGCGTTCCTGCTGGGGAGCAGCAGTCAGCCAATACACACTATTTTAATTCCTGTAATCAGAGCCCTGGGTACTGCAGCCATGCAGTCTTAATAGCAGTTCATTAACAGCATCTGATAAACGATGTCGAAAGTACAAATTCACTCATATGAAAAAAAGAGGGTGACTTAATTAAGAAGAGGGTGGCACCTTTATAGGAAAAAGCATCTCACACTAAAATTCAATCAAACATACAAACATACTATTCTCCAAATGAATCTACTTTCCGGGAGGAAAACTATCTAGACAAGCATTTACATGTCATGTTGCATTTTACAGAAAAAATCCAAAAACAAAATCAAACCAAAAAGCCTTTCTAACTTACCTTCTTTGAAGATTCAGTTTAAAACAGGCAGATTTCCTTAGGAGTTAAATGCCCTTGATCCAATAAACACAAATTATTATATTTAGGAATAAGAATATAATATGGCTTGATCTGCCATGAAATTGTTCCACCTGTGATATGCACTAGGGAGTAGTGAATTTACTGTCCCATGTTTTACACCTGTACACTTTAATACATTTTAAAATTGTGACAAGTTACAATGTTTCAGATCCAACATATTAATAAAGCATTCTACATAAAAAGGCAACACCTGTGCTAACACAACAGAAACTCATGGAATCTCTGGGTAGAAGGAATGTTTAGGTCATTGAGTGCAATTTTCCCCTCAGCTGTGTGAAGCCTCACTACACTTCTGACAAGTGGCTACTGAATCTCTGCTCAAACACCTCCAGTGACAGGAACTCACTACTTACAGGAACACACTTTTATTTATTTTTTATTTATTAAAACAAAATTTTTAAAATTTTATTTATTTATTTTTGGCTGTGTTGGGTCTTTGCTGCTGCGTGCGGGCTTTCTCTAGTTGCGGTGAGCAGGGGCTACTCTTTGTTGCGGTGCGAGGGCTTCTCATCGCAGTGGCTTTTCTTGTTGTGGAGCATGGGCTCTAGGCACACGGGCTTCAGTAGTTGTGGCATACAGGCTCAGTAGTTGTGGCTCACAGGCTCTAGAGCACAGGCTCAGTAGCTGTGGTGCATGGGCTTAGTTGCTCCGTGGCATATGGGATCTTCCCAGACCAGGGCTTGAACATGTGTCCCCTGCATTGGCAGGTGGATTCTTAACCACTGAGCCACAGGGAAGTCCCACACTCCCATTTTTAAATCAACTTATTTATATGGAATTTACATATGATAATATGCACCCAATTTTTAGGACATATACTTTGATTAGTTCTGACAAATATATAAACCCACGTAACCACCATCACATCAATATATACACTATTTAGTTTTTGTTTTTTTTAAATTCACAGAAAAAAGAAGAGAATCCCTCTTTGATCCCAGATAAATTTCAACTTCTACAATGACTGTGAAATAATTCAACTTTAATCCTGAAGTATCTGATTGCCCTTAATATAACTGAGCTCTTCATTTATACTGAAGCGATTATAACTAACACACTGCTCTGATTCCAATAATTTCATTTGAGAACATGAAACCCAAACAACACATCTAATTTTTCTCCACAGTTGCTTCCTATCAGTATCAATGACATTCTTTCCCTTCTCATATCCTTTTCACTACTGGACTTTTACATGGTATCCCTTCATTCCCATATTCTCCACTACTATCTTGACATCTCTAACACAATCCCTAAAAAAGTTCTTTATCAGTTTTCCTTCCAACATCTGTCAGAGCAAATACAACAGTGGTTCTCATGAATGAGTGTGCACCAGAATCACCTGGAGGACTTCTCAAAACACAAGCTGCTGGGCCCCATCCGCACAGAGTTTCTGATTTAGCAGGCTTGGGATGAGGTCTGAGAATTTGCATTTCTAATGAGTTCCCAGGTGATGCTGATGGTGCAACTCCATGATTCTCATACTTTAAAAACCACTAGTATCTATACACCACAGGATTAAGAGCACAACCTTTGGTCAGATGTCCTGTGTTCAAATCCCAGCACTACTACTGTGCGCCCTTGGACAAATTACTCAAGCTCTCTAGGTGTCAGTATTCTCATCTGCCAACTGAGGATAATGATACTTATACCTCACAGAGCAGAATTGAGGATAAAATGAGACAGTGTCTGTAGAGTATGAGGGTAAAAATTTGAAAAGTCATTGTATCTTCCCAAGAAAGCTTAACTCCCATCTTTTCTATCAAAAAATATATCAGGGCTTCCCTGGTGGCGCAGTGGTTGAGAGTCCGCCTGCTGATGCAGGGGACACGGGTTCGTGCCCCGATCCGGGAAGATCCCACATGCCGTGGAGCGGCTGGGCCCGTGAGCCATGGCCGCTGAGCCTGCTTGTCCAGAGCCTGTGCTCCAAAATGGGAGAGGCCACAACAGTGAGAGGCCCGCGTACCACACACACACACACACACACACAAATATATATATATATATATATATATATATATATATATAAAACTTTTTCCTGTGATGCTTGAAAATTTCTGGGGCACTAAAACATTAAATCTCTCCTAGCATTCACTCATTCATTCATTCAATTTTTATTTTCCTCAGAAAATAAAACTTCTTTTTATGTTGGCTTTCTTTTTCCAACCCAAAGAGGCATCAAGTGCCAGTGCTTGTAATATTCAACTTGTCTTGATTTCTGTCATTATTTCTATTTGGGACACCCCCAACACTTTCAGTTCTTGCCGGAAAGTCTATGCTAGCAGATAAACCACAGGTATAAAATATCAATCTTCATTTGACTAGTTGAGGAGCAGAGGGAAAAGCCAACATGCCTCCTTTCTCTCAGCCCCAAAATAATTCTGCCATGACGGTAGAGGCTGCCAGGATTATTGCCATTTCTATACTCCAAGAGTGATTTCAAGACCTCAGGAGAAAAACTATTTTTAATGCTTTTTTTCTAAAAAGGTTGGATACTGAAGCTCTATGACCTTTTTTCAATAAAGTGAAATTTAAAAAGGTTTTTAATATTTTTTTCCAAGGGCATGGAGTCAAGATGGCAGCATGGGAGGATGCAGAGTTCACATCTTCCCACAACTAAGGCACCTGCCGGATGCTGGTGGGGGACCTTGAAGCCCAAGGAGATGGGAGGAACCCCCAAGTGACTGGGTAGGATGTGGGGGGGAGGGGAGAGGGGGGAGGAGAAGTGGAGGTCAGACAGGACCAGTGCCCCTGAGGGGTGGCTGGGTGAGGGTAGGGGTTCCCACGCCTAGAGGGACCCTCAGGGGCTCGGAAGACCAGGGGAGGCGCGGTGGGCGTTTCCCCTGCCCACTTGGGCCCCGGGAAGCCTGCTGGGCTCCTGAGCCTGGTCCTCTGCCCTCTGGGGCCCCCTCTGGCTGCATGGGTCCTAGGGGCGTCGTAGGGAGGGAGCGGGGAGAAGAAGAGGAGAGGTGGACAGTGGACAGGGAACCCTCTGGGACCAGAGGATCAGGGGAAGCGCTGCAGGCATTTCCCCTGCCCACTCGGTCGTGGGAAGTCTGTTGAGCTTCCACGTCTGGTCCCCTGCCTTCTGGGGCCACCCTGTGGCCACATGGTTCCTAGGGGCATAGGAGTCGGGGAGAAGAAGAGGCTAACAGGGAGGGATGCTCTTGGGTTGGAGGATGGGGGAACACGCCTAGCATATCCCCGACCCACTTGGGTCCAGGGATCCTGCTGGGGTCCCAGACCTGGTCCTCTGCCCTCCAAGGCCAGAGGCACTCCTGGGCCCTTTCTTTTCCAGCCCTGTGGGCCCTAAACATAGGTCCCGCCCACCACCTAAACCCCGCCCCTTCCTAAGCCCCATGCCCCACAGCCAAGGCCTTTTCTGTTCTTTTTTTTTTTTTTCTCCTCTTTTTTGCTATTGTGGTTGTTTTACCTTCTGGCTGTTGTTTCATATATATATATGTATATGTATATATACATATATACATATACATATATATATATTTTTTTGCATTACGCGGGCCTCTAACTGTTGTGGCCTCTCGCGTTGTGGAGCACAGGCTCTGGATGCACAGGCTCAGCGGCCATGGCTCATGGGCCTAGCCGCTCCGTGGCATGTGGGATCTTCCTGGACCGGGGCACGAACCTGTGTTCCCTGCATCGGCAGGCTGACTCTCAACCACTGTGCCACCAGGGAAGCCCTATATATATTTTTTGATAAATTTATTTATTTTATTATTTTTGGCTGCGTTGGGTCTTTGTTGCTGCATGTGGGCTTTCTCTAGCTGTGGCGAGCAGGGGCTACTCTTTGTTGCAGTGCGCGTGGTTCTCACTGTGGTGGCTTTTCTTGTTGTGGAACAGGGGCTCTAGGCACACTGGCTTCACTAGTTGTGATGCATAGGCTCAGCAGTTGTGCCTCGTAGGCTCTAGAGCACAGGCTCAGTAGCTGTGGTGCATGGGCTTAGTTGCTCCGTGGCATGTGGGATCTTCCTGGACCAGGGCTTGAACCTGTGTCCCCTGCACTGGCAGGTAGATTCCTAACCACTGCACCACAAGGGAAGTCCCTCATCTATATATATATATATTTTTAACATATCTGTTAGTTTTCTAATTTATTTTATTTTTTACTCTTTATTATTGTTCTGCTCCTTTTTTTTTTTTTTTTTTTTTTTGCCACCCTGCATGGCTTGTGGGATCTAGGTTCACAAGCCAGGGGTCCGGCCTGAGCTCCTGTGGTGGGAGCTCTGAGTCCGAACCACTGCACTAACAGAGAACCTCAGACCCCAGGGAATATTCAACAGAGTGAGGTATCCCAGAGGTCCTCATCTTGGCACCAAGACCCAGCTCTACCCAACAGCCTACAAACTCCAGTGCTGGAAGCCTCAGGCCAAACAACCAGTAAGACAGGAACACAATCCCACCTGTCAAAAAAAAAAAGGGGGGGGGGGTGACAAAAAATATGTCACAGATGAAGGAACAAGGTAAAAACCTACAACACCAAATAAATGAAGAGGAAATAGGCAACCTACCTGAAAAAGAATTCAGAGTAATGATAGTAAAGATGATCCAGAATCTCTGAAATAGAATGGAGGCATGGATCGAGAAAATACAAGAAATGTTAAACAAAGATCTAGAAGAACTAAAGAACAAACAAACAGAGATGAACAACAAAATAACTGAAATGAAAAATACAGTAGAAGGAATCAATAACAGAATAACTGAGGCAGAAGAATGAATAAGTGAGCTGGAAGACAGAATGGTAGAAATAACTGCTGAGGAGCAGCATAAAGAAAAACGAATGAAAAGAATTGAAGACAATCTCAGAGACCTATAGGACAACACTAAACGCACAAACATTCGAATCATAGGGGAGCCAGAAGAAGAAGAGAAAAAGGGTCTGAGAAAATATTCAAAGAGATTATAGTGGAAAACTTCCCTAACATGGGAAAGGAAATAGCCACCCAAGTCCAGGAAGCACAGAGAGTCCCGTACAGGATAAACCCTAGAAGAAACACACCAAGACACATAGTAAACAAACAAAAATTAAATTCAAAGAAAAAATATTAAAAGCAGCAGGGAAAAGCAAAAAATAACATACAAAGGAATCTCCCTAAGGTTACCAGCTGATTTTTCAGCAGAAACTCTGCAGGCCAGAAGGGAGTGGCAGGATATACCTAAAGTGATGAAAGAGAAAAACGTACAACCAAGATAACTCTATCCAGCAAGGATCTCATTCAGATTTGATGGAGAAATCAAAAGCTTTACAGACAAGCAAAAGCTAAGTGAATTCAGCACCATGAAACCAGCTTTACAAATGCTAAAGGAACTTCTCTAGGCAGGAAACACGAGAAGAAAAAGACCCACAAAAAAACCCCCCAAACAATTAAGAAAGTGGTAATAGGAACATACATTCAATAATAACCTCGAATGTAAATGGACTAAATGCTCCAACCAAAAGACACAGACTGACTGAATGGATACAAAAACAAGACCCATATATATGCTGTCTACAAGAGACCTGCTTCAGACCTAGGGCCACATACAGACAGAAAGTGAAGGGATGGAAAAAGATATTCTATGCAAATGGAAATCAAAAGAAAGCAGGAGGAGCAATACACATATCAGATAAAATAGACTTTAAAATAAAGACTGTGGGGCTTCCCTGGTGGCACAGTAGTTGAGAGTCTGCCTGCCAATGCAGGGGACATGGGTTCGTGCCCCGGTCCGGGAGGATCCCACGTGCTGTGGAGCGGCTGGGCCCGTGGGCCATGGCTGCAGAGCCTGTGCGTCCGGAGCCTGTGCTCCGCAACGGGAGAGGCCACAACAGTGAGAGGCCCGCATACCGCAAAAAAAAAAAAAAAAAAAAAAAAGACTGTTACAAGAGATAAGGAAGGACACTACATAATGATCAAGGGATCAATCCAAGAAGAAGATATAACAATTATAAATATTTATGCACCCAACATAGGAGGCACCTCAATACGTGAGACAAACGCTAACAACCATAAAAGGGGAAATTCACAGTAACACAATAAGAGTAGAGGACTTCAACATTCCACTTACACCAACGGACACATCATCCAGACAGAAAATAAATAAGGAAACACAAGCTTTAAATGACACAATAGACCAGATAGATTTAATTGATATTTATAGGACATTCCACCTGAAAGTGGCAGAATACACTTTCTTCTCAAGTGCACATGGAACATTCTCCAGGATAGACCACATCTTGGGCCACAAATCAAGCCTTGGAAAATTTAAGAAAACTGAAATCGTATCAAGCATCTTTTCTGACCACAATACTATGGATTAGAATTTAGTTACAGGAAAAACCCACAAATACATGAAGGCTAAACAGTTCACTACTGAATAACCAAGAGATCACTGAAGAAATCAAAGAGGAAATAATAAAAATAACATAGAAACAAATGACAATGAAACCATAACGACCCAAAACCTACAGGACTCAACAAAAGCAGTTCTAAGAAGGAAGTTTATAGCAATTCAATCTCACCTCAAGGAAAAAGAAAAATCTCAAATAAACAATCTAAACTGACACCTAAAGCAACTAGAGAAAAAAGAACAAAGAAAACCCAAAGTCAGTAGAAGGAAAGAAATCACAAAGGTCAGAGCAGAAACAAATGAAATAGAACCGAAGAGAACAACAGCAAAGATCAATAAAACTAAAAGTTGGTTCTTCGAGAAAATCAACAAAATTGATAAACCTTTAGCCACACTCATCAAGAAAAAAAGGGAGAGGACGCAAATCAATAAAATTAGAAATGAAAAAGGAGAAATCACAGACAATGCAGAAATACAAAGGATTATAAGAGACTACTACAAACAACTATATGCCAATAAAATGGACAACCTTGAAGAAATGGACAAATTTTTGAAAAGGTACAATTTTCTAACACTGAACCAGGAAGAATTAGAAAATATAAACAGACCAATCACAAGTAATGATATTGAAACTGTTATTAAATCTTCCAACAAAGTCCAGGACCAGATGGCTTCACAGGTGAATTCTATCAAACATTTAGAGAAGAGCTAACACCCATCCTTCTCAAACTCTTCCAAAAAACTGCAGAGGGAGGAACACTCCCAAATTCGTTCTATGAGGCCCCCATCACCCTGATACCAAAACGAGACAAACACATTACAAAAAAAGAAAATTACAGACCACTATCACTGATGAACATAGATGCAAAAATCCTCAACAAAATACTAGCAAACAGAATCCAACAACACATTAAAAGAATCATACACCATGATCAAATGGGGTTTATCCCAGTAATGCAAGGATTTTTCAATATATGCAAATCAATCAATGTGATACACCACATTAACAAATTAAGGAATAAAAAACGTGATCATCTCAATAGATGCAGAAAAAGCTTTTGACAAAACTCAACACTGATTTATGTTAAAAACTCTCCACAAAATGGGCATAGAGGTAGCCTACCTACCTCAACATAATATAGGCCATGTATGACAAACACACAGCAAACATCATTCTCAATCATGAAAAACTGAAAGCATTTCCACTAAGTTCAGGAACAAGACAAGGATGTCACTCTCGCCACTCTTATTCAACATAGTTTTTGAAGTCCTAGCCACGGCACTCAGAGAAGAAAAAGAAATAAAAGGAATGCCAATTGGAAAAGAAGTAAAACCGTCACTCTTTGCAGATGACATGATACTATATACATAGAAAATCCTAAAGATGCCACCAGAAAACTACCAGAACTAATCAATGAATTTGGTAAGGTTGCAGGATACAAAATTAATGCACAGAAATCTCCTGCATTCCTATACACCAACAACGAAAAATCAGAAAGAGAAATTAAGGAAACAATCCCATTTACCATTGCAATAAAAAAATAAAATACCTAGGAACAAACCTACCTAAGGAGGCAAAAGACCTGTACTCAGAAAACTATAAAACGCTGATGAAAGAAATCAAAGATGACATAAACAGATGAAGAAATATACCATGTTCTTGGATTGGAAGAATCAATACTGTGAAAATGACTATACTACCCAAAGCAATCCACAGACTCAATGCAATCCCTATCAAATTACCAATGGCATTCTTGAGAATGCCAAAGAGCCAAAGCAAGTTTGATAAAGAAAAACGGAACTGGAGGAATCAGGCTCCCTGACTTTAAACTATACTATAAGCAGCAGTAATCAAGACAGTATGGTACAGGCACAAAAACAGAAATATAGATCAATGGTACAGGATAGAAAGCCCAGAGATAAACCCACACACATATGGGCACCTAATTTATGACAAAGGAGACAAGAACATAAAATGGAGAAAAGACAGCCTCTTCCATAAGTGGTGGGGAAAACTAGACAGATAACATGTAAAAGAATGAAATTAGAACACTACCTAACACCATACGCAAAAATAAACTCAAAATGGATTAAAGACCTAAATGTAAGACCCGACACCATAAAACTCCTAGAAGAAAACAGGAAACACTCTTTGACAAAAATCACAAGATCTTTTTGGACCCACCTCTTAGAGTAATGAAGAAAAAAACAAAAATAAACAAATGGGACCTAATGAAACTTAAAAGCTTTTGCACAGCAAAGGAAACCATAAACAAGATGAAAAGACAACCCTCAGAATGGGAGAAAATGTTTGCAAACAAAGTAACTGACAAAGGATTAATCTCCAAAATATACAAACAGCTCATGGAGCTCAATATCAAAAAAAAACAAACAACGCAATTAAAAAATGGGCAGAAGACCTAAACAGACTTTTCACCAAAGAAGATATACAGATGCTCAATATCACTAATTATTAGAGGAATGCAAATCAAAACTACAATGAGGTTATCACCTCACACCAGTCAGAATGGCCATCATCAAAATATCTACAAACAATAAATGCTGGAGAGGGTGTGGAGAAAAGGAAACCCTTTTGCACTGCTGGTGGGAATGTAAATTGATACAGCCACTATGGAGAACAGTATGGAGGTTCCTTAAAAAACTAAAAATAGAACTACCATATGACCCAGCAATCCCACTACTAGGTATATACCCTGAGAGAACCATAATTCAAAAGGACACATGTGCCCCAGTGTTCATTGTAGCTCTATTTACAATAGCCAGGACATGGAAACAACCTAAATGTCCAATGACAGATGAATGGATAAAGAAGATACAGTACATATACACAATGGAATATTACTCAGCCATAAAAAGGAATGAAATTGGGTCATTTGTAGAGATGAGAATGGACCTAGAGTCTGTCATACAGAGTGAAGTAAGCCAGAAAAACAAATATCTTATATTAACGCATATACATGAAAGCTAGAAAAATGGTACAGATGAACCTATATGCAGGGCAGGAATAGAGATGCAGACATAGAGAATGGACATGTGGACACAGGCAGGGAAGGAGAGGGTGGGACAAATTGAGAGATTAGGATTGACATATATACACTACTATGCATAAAACAGATAGCTAATGGGAACATGCTATAATGCACAGGAAGCTCAGCTTGGTGCTGTGTGATGACCTAGACGTGTGGGATGGTGGCAGGGGGGTGAGGGTGGGTTGGAGGGTGGTCCAAGAGGGAGGGGATATAGGTATACATATAGCTGATTCACTTCATTGTACAGCAGAAACTAACACAACATTGTAAAGTAATTATACTCCAATAAAAATTTTTTTTTTCACAAAAATCCTTTGGAATAATTGGAGAAAGGACCACAAAACAAAATGAAGCCTGAGATCACTGATTATTTGAACTGTAATATTCCTCATCACCACAATCACCAGTACTTGATAAAGCCTATCTCACCCTGGACAGTAGTCCACACCTGTAAGGACATATTTACTGATATCAGGAAGCTTGCTTAAATAATGGCATGGAGACAAAGCAAAGCACAGACCAGCCCCTCTCCTGGAATCAACAAACAGTTGGCCATCTTTCTTTTTATACCTTCTTCTTCCCCTATTTTGCTTGATTTGAATCTCAAATTTTCCCCATATCTTCAAATTCTGTTCCTTGAGTAAGGAGGACTCAGTGATATAATTAGACAATTATAGTTAGGCAGCAAATTGGTGTCAGAGTTGTCTATCACTGTCCATAGAATGCCAAACTAGACTCCATTCAAAGCTGAATCTGAAAAAAAAAAGCTGAATCTGGTCACCACTTGTCCACTATGACCTTGGCTCTTTATGCTGGGCCAAACTATACATACATAACTTTATCCTGGTACAGCACACCAAGCTCCTAACAACAGTGGTGACTCAGAAGCCTACGCACCACTATCTACCAGCCTTCCCTTTTTGCTTCTGATTTGCTTATGTTTGCTTTCATCTCCTAGGCCTCCCAAATCTGACAACCATTAAACTTCCTTTTTAACATTTGCACCTCATATATGCTCTCAACATCCCTTTAACAATGAGTTAAACCATTTATGAGGGACAATGTAGTTTTCTCAAACTAGAGTAATGTACAGACTTTTCCCTTTTTAAAGGAAAACAATTCTCAAAATACTCTATGAATATGTCTATGGATTTTAAGAAACACTGAATTAGGTTCCCTTGTCTGCCTGAAAAAAATAATAGAATCTTAATAAGCAGTTATAGGAGCACCTAAGAATCTGAAGAAAATGTGATTTATTAAGTTAATATTTGTCAAGTAGAATGCAATTTAGGCATTTGAAGTCAAAACTAATGAAGAATTGTTTTTCCCTTGCTGGTAGTTGTGCAGTTTAATCAATGTGCTTGGAAAGCTACAGGTTTAAGAAGCTAATGCCAAACTTCCAGGTATGTTCCTTTATTCTTCACTCTCTAAATTCCAGCCAGCTTTCAAGGCCAGCTTTAGTCTTAGATCCCAACCAGTTGAGCTATCTTGGTTCTGAACTCCAAAGATACATAATCTATATGCCTTAATTAACATGCAATCATATACAGAGAAAAGCCCAGAAACAAACACACAAACACTATGATATACAGGCAGAGTATACTGTCCTACAGTAGGCAATAAACAGAGTAGGTAAGTATGGTGTTGACATTAGGAGATTTTAGTAATAGGAAAGGGACTATAGGAACCATAGTACTAAAATGTCTAAAGGTATTGGTGGTGGCAAATCAGAATACCAAGCAAAGAGGGAATCTAATAAGGGAGGGACAAAAGAAAGAATGCAGTGGGTCAGTGTGGTAGGGAAGGGAGTGGGAAATAATAGAAAATATCTCATGGAGTCTTCCCACCAATTTACAAAGCTAGTGTTGTTAACATCCTCAAGGTTGCGTTGGTAATAAATGGAGGAATCTGATCTAATCTGTCACAACCCAGTTTTTATGCATCGGGACTAAAACTTGATCATAAAAGCCATAAGGAATAAGACAAAAGGTAGAGACAAAACTGAACTAGTAGCAGTGGTGATGTGCTGTTGAGCGAATGGCCCAGAGTTCTTCTAATTCCCCTTGACTAGAAATAGGGCTCGTTCCACAGTTACAGGAATAGAAGAGGGCACTTGAGCAATAAGGTTGAAGAAAAAAAGCAGGGTGCCTAGTAGATATTAATTTATTAACATTTATTGGACCACATGTGGATCTCTCAATGGCTTTCCAAGTACTTTTTTATTGTGGTAAAAATATATATAAAATTTACAATTTTTAAGTGTATAATTCAGTGGCATTAAGTACATTCACAATGTTGTGTAACTATCTTGACTAAACTATAGGTTCTTTTTTTATACTATTCTCTATTCTTCATTGAGTTTGGCACAGTGTTATGCACATAGAAAGCACTCCATAAATACATGGTTAATTAGCCTAGATACTAGCATGACCATGTGATGATAATGAGAGGATGTGGTTGCTCTTGTTACGTTCCCAAATCATATGGTGTCTAAATGGAGTTTCTGTTGAGTGCTTGACAATGTGGTCATGAGAACTCACTCACCCTGGGAACAGTAATCAGGGGTTCTCCCTTGAGCTTTTGCCTAATAGCATTCTGTCTCATGTCCTTACACAGACTATTATAAATAGGACATTTGTACACAGCCATGGCTATACCCAAAGTTTTCCTGCACAAATCTTCCTCAGATTAGGGGTTAGGAGCTGCTTACATAACATAATCAGAAATACAACTTGTTAAATGGCCACAAACCCTTAATTTCCCTTTCACGTGCCTATTCCATTGGAAGAGAAATGTACTCCTTCTGAATGAGAAGAACTTTGTACATGTTTAGTTTGTTTTTTATATCAACTTTGAGATATAATTTACATATACTGTAACTCATCCATTTTATCGTGCACATATTGATGACTTTTGGCAAATGGAAATACTTGTGTAACCATACATGTACAGATTTTACAAACTGCATTAGATCAGATTATGAGTTACAATAATTGAATAAATCTTGATTGTAAAAACAACAAATATTTTGGGATTTATACTGTATTATTCCCTTTTATATGCAAATATATTAACAGGCTATACAGATACCTAATTCAGAAATTTCAAACATTTTGCTGCTTCTGATTTAGAAGCATTAAAAAAAGAAAAATGCTTTTAACAATTTACTGTACTCAATTTTAGGCATTACATTTCAAGAAAAAAATCCACAAACTAGAAAACAAGCAGAGTAAGTAGCTAGTACTGAAAAGCTGAGAAATCATATTCTAGAAAGAACACATTAGAGAATCAAGGGTTCTTAAGAGAAGAAAATATGCTGAGGTGTGGTAGGGTTAGGAAGGATAATGTTGATCTCAAAGAGGTGAAAAACTTTTTGGTTTTTTTCCCTCTCCATTATGGCTTATTACAGGATATTGAATATAGTTCCCTATGCTATACAGGGAACTATATTCAATAGGACCTTGTTGTTTATCCATTCTATATATAATAATTTGCAACTGCTAATTCGAAATTCCCAATCCATCCCTCCCTAGCCCCACTTCTGCCTTGGCAACCACATGTCTATTTTCTATGTCTGTGAGTCTGTTTCTGTTTCGTAAATAAGTTCATTTGTGTCATATTTTAGATTCCACATATAAGTGATATCATACGGTATCTTTTTCTGACTTACTTCACTTAGTATGATAATCTCTAGGTTCATTCATGTTGCTGCAAATGGCATTATTTCATTCTTTTTTATGGCTGAGTAGTATAGAGAAAACCCTAATGACTCCATAAAAAAACTACTAGAAATGATACATGAATTCACCAAGGTAGCAGGATATAAGATTAGCATACAGAAATCTGTTGCATTTCTTTACACTAACAATGAAATATCAGAAAGAGAAAGTAAAAAAACAATCCCTTTTAAAATCACATCAAAAAAAAACCAACTTAGGAATAAACCTGACCAAGGCGGTAAAATAATTATATGCTGAGAACTATAAAACACTGATAAAGGAAACTGAAGATGATGCAAAGAAATGTAAAGATATCCCATGTTCTTTGACTGGAGAAATTAATATTGTTAAAATGGCCATATACCCAAGGCAATCTACAGATTTAATACTATCCTTATCAAATTACCCATGACATTTTTCACAGACCTACAACGAATAATCCTGAAATTTATATGGAATCATAAAAGACCCAGAATTGCCAAAGCAATACTGAAGAACAAATCAGGAGGCATAACCTTCCCAGACTTCAGACAATATTACAAAGCTACAGTAATCAAAACAGTGTGGTACTGGCACAAAAAAAAGACATATGGATCAATGCAACAGAAAAGAGAGCCCCGAAATAAACCCACACACCTACAGTCAATTAATCTTCGACAAAGGAGGCAAGAATATAAAATGGGAAAAAGACAGTTTCTTCAGCAAGTGGTGCTGGGAAAGTTGAGCAGCTGCATGTAAATCAATGAAGTTAGAACACATCCTCTCACCATACACAAAAATAAACTCAAAATGGCTTAAAGACTTAAATGCAAGACTGACCCCCGAAAACTCCTAGAAGAGAAAACAGGCAAAACATTCTCTGACATAAATTGTGGCAAAGTTTTCTTAGGTCAGTATCCTAAGGCAACTGAAATAAAAGCAAAAATAAACAAACAAGACCTAATCAAACTTATAAGCTTTTGCACAGCAAAGGAAACCATAAATAAAAATGAAAAGACATCCTATGGATTGGGAGAAAATATGTGCAAACAATGCAACCAACAAGGGATTAATTTCCAAAATATATAACAGCTCATACAACTCAATAACAAAAAAACAAACAATCCAATCCAAAAATGGGCAGACGACCTAAACACATTTCTCCAAAGAAGACATGTAGATGGCCAATGGGCACACAAAAAGATGCTCAATATCGCTGATTATTAGAGAAATGCAAATCAAAACTACAATGGGGTACCACCTCACACAGGTCAGAATGGCCATCATTAAAAGGTCTACAAATAAATACTGTAGAGGGTGTAGAAAAGGGAACCTTCCTATACTGCTGGTGGGAATGTAAATTGGTACAGCCACTCTAGAAAACAGTATGGAAGTTCCTCAAAAAACTGAAAACAGAGTTTCCATATGATCCAGCAATCCTACACCCTCTGCATATATCTGAAGAAAACTGTAATTTGAAAAGACACATTCACCCCAATGTTCAGAGCAGCACTATTTACAACAGCCAAGACATGGAAGCAACCTAAATGCCCATCGACACAGTATCATGTCATCTGCATACACTGACAATTTTACCTCTTCTCTTCCAATTTGGATATGTTTTATTTCTTTGTCTTGTCTGATTCCTGTGGCTGGGCCTTCCAATGCTATGTTGATTAGAAGTGGTGAGAGTGGGCATCCTTGTCTTATTCCAGATTTTAGTGGGAAGGCTTTCAGCTTTTCACTGCTGACTATTATCATGTTGGCTGTGGTGAAAAACTTTTATATGGTAAAAAGACCAAACTTTTTCAGGATGTGGCTCCAGAGGGCAAAAGTACTAGAGGGAAGTTATTAAGGGTAGAGTTTACTGTACATAAGAAAAAACTTCTAAGAGTTAGAGCCTCCAAATGGAATGGTTGTATTCCTCACTGTTATTGTTCAAAAAGAGGCAAAATACCATCTATTTGAGAAGTTGGGGCAAGAGTAGAAGGATTAGATTAGTAGGTCTCCTAAGTCCTTTCCAATTCCAATTCTGATATTGTGTGATCTAGGAACTTCTTCTAATTTAAAGCCAGATGTCACGGAAACCATAACTCAAAGATGTACAACCCCTAAATCATGCTTTGATCAAGAACAATGGACAGAAGCATACGCAGAAACAGACTTGCACCTGTATATACATACGTACACGTACACACACACACACACACACACACACACACACACACACACACACACACACACACACACACACACACACACACACACACACCCCTCCCCACAATTCCTGGGAAGGAAAAATAAGAATAACTTATAAAAGTAATGACAAAATCTGTTCTATCTTTCCCACTAAATCCACTTTATGTCCCCTAGTCTATGTTAATAGTATCACTGGCTACTCGATTATGCAGAATAAAGCCTTAATATTTATTTTCTTTGACTCTTCCATCTTCCTCCAATTCCTACTAAGTCTACCCCAGAAATACCTCTCAGCTGTCTTTTATCTTTATAATTGTATTGCCATGCTCTCAGTGAAACTCCCTGCAATTGATTCCTAAGGTCCTTCCACCTATAATCTCCTCCTCCCTAGGGCTATTATTCACACTGCTAACAGTGATCTTTCTGAAGCACAGGCTATCACATCACTCTAATCTGCTCAAAAATCTACTGGCTCCTTGATACCTAGTAAAGTAAAGTTCAAATTCTTTAGTATGGCCTTCAATGGCATCTCAATCTCCTTGCTTAGTTTGCCCATGGTATCTTATGCTTTGGTTACACTGTAGTTCTTGTCATTCCTGAAAGGCTATACCCTTCTCTACTCCATGTTTTTGTTTAGATGTCTTCAAATGCACCCCCTCATTCCCTTCTGTGGAAATTTTACTCATTTTCCAAGGCTCAAGCAAATGCTACCTATCTTGTGACACTATCCTTAATGCTTCTATGTCACAACCCCTGGCTCCCTCCCTTGGAATTAAACAATTCTCCTTGGAGCCAATAATACTTCTTTTCATACCTTATTTTTACATTTAACAATAATGCTTGAAATTTCAGTTTTGTGTGGGTCCAAGCCTATGGCCATCCACTGTAAATCCTTAAAGGCAGACGGCAGGCTTCATTTATTTCTATATCCAACCTTGTCAGAACCCCAATACCAAGTACCTTTTGTATAAAAAGTGCTCAATAAATGTTTTTTTTAATTGAACTGGGATTTGAGGACAGTTAGACTTCTGTCCATGGCGTAATACCAGTCTTAAAAATTGTAAATTTGGCACTTCCCTGGTGGTGCAGTGGTTAAGAATCTGCCAATGCAGGGGACATGGGTTCAAGCCCTGGTCCGGGAAGATCCCACACGCTGCAGAGCAACTAAGCCCATGCACCACAACTACTGAGCCCACGTGCCTAGAGCCCATGGTCTGCAACAAGAGAAGTCACTGCAATGAGAAGCCTGCGCACTGCAACGAAGAGTAGCCCCCAGTCGCCGCAACTAGAGAAAGCCCATAGCAATGAAGACCCAACGCAGCCAAAAATAAAAAATTATTTTTTAAAAAAAGAATAAAGAACCTTAATTTTTTAAAAAAAATTGTAAATTCTATTAAAATTCTAATCAGAAGCCTAGTGATTGATAAAAGTCTCATCCTATTAATCTAACATCTCTGAGCCAAAAACAATTATATACTTACACTCACTAGGAGAGAGAAATCAGTGACCAGTTGGCTAAGTTCAATTAAGTCCTTAAAAAGAAAGAGAAAGAGGAAGTTGCTTACTTTCATGCCTCACAGCTACCAAAGGAAAATCATTTTTAACATACCGCTTCTAAGGTTTCCCATGATTCTGCAGCATTTTGATCTCGAGGAATTTCAGGCAACACATATATCTGAGTCATACTCTGAGGATCAGCTTCATCTTCAGTAGTGCGAAATGTTCCTGGATGAACATAGTCTCATGTTTAGAGTTTATCTGCTTTGTTAGAAATTTCGACAGTAGAATGAATCAATTCCATAAAACAACTACCATGTGAAATGCTTACTAACAGAATTCAGGCTAAAAGTAAATTGATTATATATCTATGGGCAAGTTAGTTAACAAATATTTTTTCTTTAATTATTCTAACAAAGTCATCTAAAAAAATTGCTACAAATACTACTTACCCAATCTGAATAACTAGGGCTAGATATGGAAGTAGCACAAAGTAGAACTATTCTATTTGGCCAATGTCCTATGAAGAGATACCCAGTAGATATAAGTTTAACACTTTTCATTGCTAAATCATTAACATTTCTTTGGCTATTTTAGTAATAAACATCAGATTCACAAGATTTTAAAAGTAGGGAAGTGATGTATTTTTAGCAATGAAAATCAGTCATTTTTGGTAACAATAAATTTGTCATCAAACTAACATTTTACCATATGTATCTTTTTGTACATATTGCCATCCTTCTTCTCCTCCGAGTAATTTTTCTGGCCCATGCCTCCATTGCTTCTATGTCTTTTCTGGATTTTAAAAAGTCATCAACCCATTAAGGCTTTCCTCATTAAACACTGCTATAAAGATGAATTAATTTATACTCCAATCTCCACCTTCAAGCCTTTCTTATTTCCTTCTATTGGTTTTTACCAATCCATTCATTAAACTGATATTTATAAAATGCCTACTACATGCCAATCAGTGTACTAACGTAAATCACAAAACAGTTCCAAGTCATAGTGGTTAGGGGTATGGGCCTAGTCAGGAAGACCTGGGTTAGAATCCTAGTTTGGCTATTTACTAGCTCTTTGACTTGGGAAGGTATTTCACCTCTTTGACTTATTTTCCTCATTTGTAAAATGAGGTGGTATTTATTTTGCACTGTGGCTGGCTTATCTATTAAGAACAAGTGGTTAATAGTTACTACTACTGTCACTGCTACTGCCGATATTGTTAATGGAACTTACTATATAATGTGTGATATAGACATGTTAACAGCCAAGTTCAGTATAGTCTGATAAGAACTATGATATGGGTAAGCATGGAATGCTATGTGAGCACCAAAGAAAGGTATTTAACCTAGACTTGTGATGGAAGAGTGGTCTGAGAAGGTTCTGAAGCTGAAGCCTGAGGATGAACAGAAATTATATAGCTGAACTGGGGCAAGGAGAAAGTATTCAGGCCAGGGAGAATAACATTTGCATAAGTTTGGGAATTGAAAGGAGTCAGTATAACAGAAGCATAGACTATGACAAGAGAAAGCAAAGGTTGAGGCTGGAAATCTAAGATGACATCATTTATGGCATAGTAAACTATATTAAAGAGTTTTGTCTTTCTCTTAAGATCAATATGGAACTTTTAAAAGGAGTGGGAGACTATTGGGAAGCTGAGGGTGCCATAATCAAATTTCAGATTTAGAAAGGTAAACAGAGCTGTAGTGTGAACAACAGATTAAGGATGGAGTTGAAAGGTGAAAACTTAAAGAGTGAAAAACCAGTTGGGAGGCTTTTCAATGTGTCTGGTGCAAAATGATGACGGTGTGCTCTAGGATAGTGGCAGTGGAAATGGAAAAGAAGAGATCTGAAGGTCTACTTCCCTTTGTCTTCCTTACTGCAAGCTCAAAACATCTACCACTTTAATATTTTTTGCGCACCCATTATGTATTGAGTACCAGGGACAAAAAAGTGAATACAAAGTAGCTGCTCTCAAGGAACTTATATTCTAGCACAGAAGACGTACAAAGAGACAATCCTAAAACAGTAAGAGAGTGCACTGATATCTAGATAAATATAGATACATATAGTACTTATGGGAGTTTCAAGCTGGGGGTGGCATGTCACCTAGTTTGGTGTGGTGTGCACCAAACTAAAACAGGTGATCTTTTCTACTAGCCTAAGAAGATAGGAATATAAATTCTAGGTGGAGAGACCAGCATGAAAAAGGTCCTCAAAAAAAAAAAAAAAAAAAACCAATATAGCTTGATATAAAATCAGCAGTCTGGTCTTGCCAAAGCATAAAGTAAAAGACATACAATATAAAAGTGGTATTTTATAAAACTGCATTACTATTTTACTTTCAAAATTTGAGAATGTTTTACCTCTTGAGGAAAACAACCCATCTGAATTGTTTAGGAAGGGCACAGTCAGTTGATTAAAAGTTAATTTGTAGACTTATTAGAATTGACAGTGTTCTTTTAATTTTGAATCTTCACTGAAATGAATACATTTCCCTACCCTAAAGGAAGAGCAAAAACATCAAATACAGAATATGTTTTACATTACAACATATAGCAAATATCCAACATTTTAAAAGCTCTGATTTTTACAAATGCTTAAAAGTTATTTACCCTACGTCTTAAGTTATCACATAAAAATACTTCTCACTTCAAAGTAATTAATTACTCTAAAATCTTTCTTCTACTTAATATTGCTTTTGTAATAAGAGCTCCCAACTTCTTTAATAGGATGATGAATAATGATAACTGTTGTCATTAACAGATCAAATGTAAAGCAGAACTTTATAAACATAACACCACTCAAAAGATTTTTTTAAAGCCATAATTAATCTTCGTTCTGTTAGAGAAGATTCCAATGAAATATGCCAGGATATATAACAAAATAATTACTATTATCTTGATTACATAAATTCTTGATCTAAAAAATGAAGGGATGGGAAATGTTTGACATTTGAAGCAAACACAAAAGATTTCCCTCAGTGAAAAAATAAAAAATGTTTAAGTCATTTATGTTTCACTTGAAACCAAACTGCGTATGCATCTTAGTTCAAATGGAGTCTTAGAACAAAGAAATCTGTTCTCTTCCATGGAAAATCCTGCTGTAAACTTACAACTCGGAACATCACTAATCAATTCGAGGCGTGACTAACAATTGAGAAAGGAATCTTTTAATTTCTACAACTTCCGTAATTCATTTATTCCAGCTTGTATTAAAAATCACTATATCTCAGTGATCATCCATTGACTTCGAACTTTTACAAGTTGCTACAGAGATGATGAGGCAAAACACAGAGATAGATTATAGCTGCAGGAAAGATGGCTAAAGAGTTCTTATCCTGTCCACAGAAGTCAAAATTGCTATTGTTTTATGGGACATAACAATCTCAGTTCCATCCACTTGCAAACAACTGCAAATGTAAAGGGCACGTGGACTATACGTATCACTCCCAGTGTTTTTCAAATTCTATTTATAAAACATTATGGACTATAAAAACTCAAATAAACATTAAGATATTTTTAGTTCATGTGAAAAAATAAGCTTAATAACATGGACATAAGACTTCTCCCTTCTCTCCATGTGTCTAAACATAGTCTCTCTCTGCCCCCCCCCACCTTTCTCCATACATCACGAAGGGCAATGATTCTAGTAAGAATTACAACACAATATTTAAGGAATTTCTACTAAATTTTACTACATTAGAAAAAGTTCCATTATATATCTAAGTTAATTCAAAAGCATTTCCTGAATTCTTTCATGTTCTAACAGCTTTAACATAGTGACATTATTTTACTGATCATCTACATAAACCTACCCATCGAAATAAGATGACTTCTAAGTGATGGCTTAACTAAGCTGCAGAGGAGAATTTTTAAGAATATTAAAACCAATACAAAACACACCTTCTGAATAATATACAAAAGCATCTACATGATTTAAAAAACTGTTCAATACAAGTGTATATATATATACACCTATGATAAAATCTAGTATTTCATTAAATTCAATATGCTGGTCTGAAGTTCCCAGCAGTTTTAAGGTTGGATTCTTTTCTTTTGTGAATATTTAAAATGTAATAAGATTCTGTTTCTATTGCACTGATGAAGTGTGTGTGCTGGATGGGGAGTAAGAAAGACAGAGATAGAGAGAAGCACTGGTTTGCTCTGTATGCCTTGATATACCTTTCTAAATACAAAACAAATGTGTAGGCTCATCACTTCTCTTGGTGGGAGGCAATATGCTAAAAATGAACTAGACACACAAGAGAGAAAGAAGGGAGTTTCTCAGATCAAGAAAGATTGGCAGAGAAGATGTGCTTTAGGAACTCTCAGAATCTGGACAAAAGAAACAGCAAAATCATCACAGCTTCCCCCTAAACTTAATAAGCTTCTTTCATTCTCCAGAGAACATAAAACATTCTATTCTACTTGTTATTTCTATCTGTAAATGAAAAACTATTTTTGTATTTTGATCTCAGTCATGGAAATGTGGCAACATTGCTCCTGAATCTCGGTTGATGTCTCCACCCAATTTATTTATAATCAGATTGAATTTTTAAAGGAAAAAGTATTTTAAGGCACTTAATTTCTGTGCAAATCAAGCACATATTTTCTGTATAGGCTGTCATTACTATTATTAGTACCTAAAGCAAAAATAAGAAAAAAACAGAGAACACAGGATAAAAACATGTAGAATGACAGAAAAGAGTCTACAGCTAGAAGACCACACATGGAGCAAACCCAGTTCTTACCCCACTATTAAAGTCTTATGTATTAGTTGCTCTCTTTTCATTCTTCTTCTTTCCCACCCTCTCAATTACTTGTTAATAATATTTATGGATTTAACACAACTTAGTAGAAACTTCACATTTGGAGAAATACTCAGGCACTGGGTGAGACAGTTTTAACTGCTTAATGTTGGCAATGGATTCAAAGTCAAAGCACAATCTAACCAGCAGACAGTTCAGAATTTGAAAGTATACACACTGTTTTAGGTATAATTTAGGTATCTGATTTTATAAATAGAATGACTGTTTCAATTAAATCAGCACTAGATGCAGAGATTTAATTTTGTAGTTTCTCTCAATGGCAAGTGATTAGTTCTTTAGCTAATTTGGTATTCCATGAATTGAGAAGTTTGAGAACCAACAGAGTTGGAAAACAAATTTCACCTATTTCTTCTCCCTCATCCTCTGGCTCTGCCCCGATCTTCTTCATTTCCTCCGTACACATGCTTCCTCAAATTTTGCCAACATTTTTTTTTTTTAACACCAGTCAGCTCCCTACAGAGAAAGTTAATTGCCAGCAAACTGGGTAAACTGCCTTTTTCTGATAATCACCCAATTCCTCTGATGACATATAAACCCAAATTTGTTGAGCCCACACAATCCTACTGGTAGAAACACAAACAATGCAATACTAAAATGCAAATTAAAGCTAGAATACTTAAATAGAACTCAAAACTTTTGTTTGCTAGGGAATTGCTGGTGATAGCAATTCAAAACTAAATAGCAGAAGAGACTGACGCCAGTAACTCTTTCCAGAAAATCCAATATTATCAGTGTTATTACTGTCATCACAACTGTCACAATGTCTGGTAGATAAGATGACTCCTTAATCTCATGGAACTTATAAGGCCCACTTTCTCTATACATAAACATAAAGTATAGGTTTGCACTACATGGTAAGAACAGCATTCAGCTGTATCATTATGGAGGTTATAATTACATATGAACAAGATGATGTAAACAGTAATTACAAACTATCAAAAAGCATTCTTCCCAAACACTCTTCGACCAAGGTTGAGTGCTAACATTTCCTTCTCCCCAGAACAACACTTTAGGCAGTGTTGCTAGGTAGTGGTTATCGACAGAATGAAGTGATTAGAGCACATCTGATATTATAAAATTGTCTCTAAAAAGATGTTTATTCATTCATATTTCTAAAACATTTATTAATGGTCCACTATGTGCCAAGTACTATGTATTATGTGCTTAGGTACTAAGGAGGCAATAAAAGCAAGATTACTCAGAAACTCTGGATGATGGCCTAAATGTTTATTCTATTTAAAAAAAAATTTCCCTGTAAAACTGGATCATTAGCACTGAAAATACGGCGTTAAAAATAATCTGGTTTTGGAGACAGGGAGTGATACAGGAGCCTCCTAACTCCTAGGTAAATAAAAAGAGGAAAATGGGTCAGCTGTAACATCTCTCAGATTGTATTCTAATTTTTAATTTATTTATACTGCATCTTTTCCATAAAGTTTTAAAGTGACTTAGAACACATATAAACTGTAACAAGATGGCATAAATTAAAAAGAGAAACTCTAAAACAAAAATGGAAATATAAGGACAGCAATTATAAAATAAAGCCAGGAAAGTTCAAAATTTTGGCTTTTGACAATTAAAAATTTTAGATTTAAGTATTCTAGTAAACAATTCAAGTAGAGAAATCTTATTAGTTATGCCATTCAAATACCCAGAAGAATAAAAAAGATTAATTGCTTTGAAGTACTACTACCTATTAAACCAAGAATTTTTTTCAGGGTTCCTTACACAGACATTATACAATGCAATCAACAATTATCAATTACATCCTTAGAAGAGTTATCATGACAAGTTTCACTGGCCTCTTTCTTAGAGTATCACTTCATAAAAGTTAATGGCATGACCCCCAATGCAGACTTTTCTGGGAGATAATCTAACACGTCCTCTGAAAACCAGAATGCCTAAGAAAGAAGCATGCCTGCCTAGGCCACCCCTGCATCTGGAGATGAGGGAGGAGTACTCTGCAGACAAGGATTACATTCTCCTTAGGAAATAGTTTACAATTTATTTTTAATATATGCACAAATATGTACTTGAAGCCTTTAAGTTCCTCACTATACAGCATAGCCTCAATTTTTTTACCCTGTAAAACTTTTAGGATATGCATTTCCAAGCACACTCAGGGTCCAAGAATTCAGCATACTGGACTAGGAGGTGATCACTGGAGATTTTTATATATAATCTGCAATATCAATACAAGAAGGTAAACTTAATTAACTGCATTACTATACTATGATCAAGAATAAGACTTAGTACATTACCACCAACAGTCATGGATCTGGTCAAAGAAGGCTGTAATAAAGTTTCTTCATCATTAAATTGTTTCTTAAGTTCTTCTACAGATTCCAGATGGAGTTGAAGAAATTCTGCTGTTGCTGCTGATGCTTCTTCTTTAACAGGATCTATCATTCTCTTCAGAAGTCCAAGGTCATCCTTTTGGACTTTCAAACAAAGCTTCTCCATTTCTCGGATATTGGAGCGGAGTTGCTGTAAAAGAAAAAAAAATCATTAAAGCCACCATCACTTAATATAAAATATCTTTATTTTCAGAGGTAATGTGTGATAATGGCTTTCAATGGAAATCAGAAGTATTCTCTACAACAGACAGTATGTATTAATACTTTTCTGTTTTTTCATGTCTCTGGCCAAATCCAGCTTCTTTAGAACTCACACCCTCATCTCTGAATTTATTTAGCATTTTTCCTTCATTAAATGTGATTATTACAAAGGTAACAAATGAAACACTGCAGAAACACATCAAGAAAAACTTAATGACTTTTTACTTTAAATTGGAGTATAGCTGATTAACAATGTTGTGTTAGTTTTCCCCACTTCACCAATCCTACCACTTCTCTTAACTCAGTCCTTTCACATACTGCTCAAACATTAGCATATACAGCTTTTCTTTTTATAAAAAATGAATTACATTATGCACAGTAATCTACAACTGACAAACTTCCACATCCCAATTTAACAATATCATAATGGATATTCCTCCTGGTCAATGATTGTACTATATTCCATAGTACTGATGTAATACAATTTATTCGACCACTCCTCCAGTGATTAACGTCATTCATGTTGTTTCCAGTTTTTAGTTATTACAAACTATGAAACAAATGTACTAGACTATAAATCCTAATGTATGGTAACAGTATATATTAGTGTTCTAGCATATACTATTATACTACATTTTGTAGGAATGATTCCCCTAAGTTGGAGTACTAACTCAAAGGATAATATGTATTTTTATTTCAATAGCTATTATCAGTTCTTCCCCAAAAGGCTTAACAACTCACACTGAGTTCCCATTTCCCCATATACTGCCAGCACTACATGTTATCTCATTGTTGTTTTACTTTGAATTGCTCTCTGAAGTTGCTGGATTTTTATGAAATGATTTTCTCTGCTGTTAAAAATCACCTATTGGCATAATTTATAAATTTTCTCTAATGTGTTGATATAATAAATTATGGGAAAATTTCATGGTATAGAGCCATTTTAATATATCTGAGATAGACCCTCCTTGGTCAATATATACAATTTTTTAATACACTGTGGGATTCAATTTGCTAATATTTTATTTGGAATTTTAGTACATCTGTGTATGTGAATGTGTGTGTGTGTGTTTGTGTGTGTGTGTATGGATGCATACATTAACAGTGTGTGTGTCTATACTATCTTCACTAGGTTTAAACTTACTCTAACAGATTTAAGTTTGTGCTAGCTTCATAAAATAAACTGGGGAGCTTTTCATCTTTTTCAATGGTCTAGACTTTGAAAAACATAAAAACCAATTCTTTTACAATTAAACAGAACTTGTAAGAATGATCTATATGATGCTTATTTTAAAATTATAGATCTCTAGTCATATAATATTTTAAATTCTTTTCCCCTACTGTACTTTCACAGACACTAATGCAAATCCTGTACAGTAGGCAGAACAAAAAGTATTGATTTCTTAAATTTTTCAAGTGCCTACTTTGAGTGAGGTGATATAGTCCATATTATTACATTGCACATTATTACACATAGAGAAATCAAAACAAAATTTGTTCAGGATTTACTTAATTATCTAGTAGCAAAGCTCAGGTTAAAACCCAGGTATTCTTACAAGTCCATCAACCTTTCTATTAAACTATAACCATAATTCCTAGCTATACGGTACCTTAATACAATCTAGAGTATCTATTGTATTCTACTAAAATTAAAGCTAATTCTGAAAAAAAAAATAGTTTAGCTACCACCTAAAGCATCTTGTAAGATTTTGTGGGTGAATCAAAAAGTTGTACCTCTATCCTATCATGACTCTATACTTCACTTAATTTTATGTCCACTCTTATCATCCCCATGTGAGCTGGAAAACCTAAAGATAATTGGACTGTGGATTAAAAATATGTGATACGTAAGCATTTTAGATGTAAAATTCGTGGATCCCTAGGGGGCTTATGTGATCATTCAACTTCACAATTTTACAATATGGAAACTAGAGTCCAGCTGAACACAATGGCAGAATTAGGACTAGAGTCCAGTTCTCAAATCCTGGAAAAATACTGTCTCCTACACACCATCTCCTGGCTGTGTGATTCCTTTCTGGACTACAGTTATAACTTGGTTATTTACTTGCTACATAGTTCATAGAGATATTTTAGGCGATGTTACTTTGGAGAAGCATTAAGAAGTTTCTGCAGCTAATGAGCATTTGCCTCTGACATATTCTTCCCCTCTTATAGAATCTGTACATATGTTACATCCCCAGTCAAATTACGGTGTCTAGCTTTAAGAACTCTTTATTACTATGGGTGAAGGGAAAAATATTAAGAGAGAGAAAGAAAATACCCATTTAACTATAAAATCTGATACTATAATAACAAAAACATAAATAATGGCTAAATTTGTATCAACACTACTGTAAGTTGTCCATTATGCTAAGTGCTTTACCTTCTTTATCTTGTTTTACCTTCACAATTTATTTTTATTTTATTTTTTTTATTTGCTGTACGCATGCCTCTCATGGTTGTGGCCTCTTCTGTTGTGGAGCACAGGCTCAGCGGCCATGGCTCACGGCCCCAGCCACTCCGCGGCACGTGGGATCTTCCCGAACCGGGGCACGAACTCGCGTCCCCTGCATTGGCAGGCGGATTCTCAACCATTGCACCACCAGGGAAGCCCCACAATATATTTTTGAAATAGATATTAATGTTATTCTCATTTTACAGAAGAGAAAATTAAAAGCAAATTAAGAAAATATCCCAGGATTACACTTCTAGTAAAAAGTAAAGCCAGGAATCAAATTCAGGCTACAGAGCATGTGTTCTCAACAACTTTACTATATAGCTATACTATCCAAAAGAAATACAATACAAACCATAAATGCAAGCCATACACTATGTAATTTTAAATTTTCTAACAGTCACATTAAAAAAGTAAAAAGGAAGAGGTGAATTAGTTTTAATATATTTTATTTAACCCAATGCATCCAAAACATTATCATTTCAACATGTAATCAATATAAAAATTATTAATGAAATATCTTACATGCTTTTATTTGTAGTCAGTCTTAGAAATTTGGCATATACATTACATTAACAGCACATCTCAATTCAAACTAGCCACATTTTAAGTGCTCAACAATTATAGGTGACTAAGGGCTACTATACTGGACAGCTACTACATAGCTACAGAGTCTCTCTAAAGTTAATATGTGAAGAATATAAAGTACGTGTTTCTGCTTCTGGCTATAGCAGGCTGGATAATTCAAAATAACCCTCCCATCAATGACTACTTAAAAAGCTGAAAGCAACATAAATCACAAAACAAACCAAAAGAAAAATAAATTCAAAAGCATCAAAAAGCAAACAAGATAGTGAGAATTGGTAGGCCAATAATTGGGCAAAGATGGAAATCCAGAGACGTGAGTCCTGAATTTAGGTCACACTTGCTTGAGGGTATCTGCTTACCAGAGTGCTTGACAGCCTCACAAATCTCAGGGTAAAATATCCAATGCCAGGACTTGCTAAGGATAAGCACTATGGTGCCTTGGGCTGGAATCTTAAAAGAACTGCACCCTAGGAGCACAGGTGATCCTGAAATAAATCAGCCCTTGCATGAACTGCAGTTTGGCTTCCTGTCTTTTGTGTAGCTAATATAAATCTTTATCTCTGAAATAGTATAAAGATAATCTTGGAAGTTAATATCCCAGAGGCTTAGAAGAAGCAAATAAACATCCTCTCTGGAGGAAAATAACATCATCCCTAGCTATCAATAACTTCCATAAATAATTTTTCAAATATAATGTCCACCAATCAAAGACAATCAAGCACATGAGGACATATACAACATAATGAAGAAACAGCAGAAACAACAGACAATTGAAACATCCAAAGGGACATGAAATAGGGGAATAAGCAAATGTGACTTATAAAACTATGGTTATTTTGTTCCAAGATATAAGTATCAAGCTTGAAAATTCAGGAGATAACTGGAAACTATAAAAAGCAAAATACAGATTTTAGAAAAGAATGAATATCATTTAAAAATAGAGTACACAATCCTTGTACACTGTTGGTGGGAATGTAATTTGGTACAGCCACTGTGAAAAACAGTATGGAGCTTTCTTAAAAAAATAAAAATAGAACTACCATATGACCCAACAATTCCACTCCTGGATATATATCCAAAAAAACCCAGAAACATTAATTTGAAAAGATACATGCACCCCACCCAGTGTTCATAGTGATGTTATTTATAACTGCCAAGATACAGACCCAAAGTAAGTATCCATCAACAGATGAATGAATAAAGAAGGTGTGGTATATATACTTAATGCAATACCAATCAGCCATGGAAAAGAGCGAATTTTTCCATTTGCAGCAACATGGATGGACTTGGAGGGCATTATGCTAAATGAAATGTCAGACAGAGAAATACAAATATTGTATGACATCACTTACATGTGGAATCTAAAAAATGAAACAGACGAGTGAATATAACAAAAAAGCAGACTCACAGATATAGAGAACAAACTAGTGATTACCATGGCAGGGGAGGGATGGGGGAACAGGAGGCACAAACTACTGGCTATAAGATAGGCTCAAGGATGTACTGTGCAAAACAGGGAATATAGCCAATATTTTGTAATAACTGTAAATGGAAAGTAATCTTTAAAAATTGTATTAAAAATATAATTTTTAAAAAAATTTAAAAAAGAGTATGCAAAAGAAAAATAATAAATGAGTTCACCTGCATATTAGACCCAACTCAAGAACGACTCAGTAAACTGGAAACTAGATAGGAAGAAGCTATGTAAAACTATATAAAAAAGAAAGAAAGTAAAAAAAAAAACAAAAAACAAAAAACAAAAACAGAAGAGAAGGTAAGAAACATAGAGGATACAGTTAGAGAACGGTACAGTATACATATATTTAGAATCCTAGAAGAAACGGACAGAAAATAAATTTGGATAGATAGTGACTGAGTTTCCAAAACTAAGGAAAGACAACAATCCATGTTTCAAGAAGGTCAACAAATCCTAAGAAAAGTATAGACAAAGAAAAATACACTTAGCCAGAAAAGAAAAAAAATAGAGGCTGAGAAATGATGTCTCAAAAGGATCTCAAAAGGAGCTAAAGACAATACAATGTCTTGAAAAATAGATCCACCACCTCAGAGGCACCACAGCCAATGTTACACATGCTGCAGTTGCCCTTCAAACAAGATGCATGTTTGCCGTGTTATGTAACATCTGGTTCTCTCACCCAACATGCTTGATCCAACTTTTTTCCTTCCAATCAATTACATCCTGTGATTTAATGTATAAATCCAAATTACATGTATCATTCATAAATATTCTAAAGGATCTTACTTTGTTTACTATACATATCAGAATACTATATACTGCATTATAATGTAAAAACAAAAATTTACTTATAAACAATGCAACCAACTATCCAAGTGTCATACCAACAAAAACATCAAATACAACTTGAAGGGGGGGAAAAAAAAGCATTGTCACCCCCAGAAGACCAGAATAAAGACCAAGAAACAGTAAGATTATGATTTAACTTCTTAAAGTAATAATGAAAGCCAGAAGACAGAAGAATGATATATTCAAAGTATGAAAAGAAAATTCTAATAGAAGACTACAGAATTCCAAAACTAACAGAGGAACAATTGAATCAATAAAAAATAGGGGATCAATCCAAAAGAAAGTGAGAGGACCGTCAAGATGGCGGAGGACTAAGACATGGAGATCACCTTCCGCCCCACAAACACATCAAAAATACATCTACATGTTGAACAGTTCCTACAGAACACCTACTGAATGCTGGCAGAAGACCTCAGACTTCCCAAAAGGCAAGAAACTCCCCAGGTACCTGGCAGTGTGCTGACAGAGTCTTGGTGCTCCGGCCAGATGTCAGGCCTGAGCCTCTGAGGTGGGAGAGCAGAGTTGAGGACACTGGACCACCAGAGACCTCCCAACCCCATGTAATATCAATCAGTGAGAGCCCTCCCAGAGATCTCTGTCTCAACGCTAAGACCCAGCTCCACTCAATGACCAGCAAGCTCCAATGCTGGACACCCCATGCCAAACAACTAGCAAGACAGGAACACAACCCCATCCATTAGCAGAGAGGCTCCCTAAAATCATAATAAGTTCACAGACACCCAAAACACACCACCAGACGTGGTCCTGCCCACCAGAAAGACAAGATCCAGCCTCATCCACCAGAACACAGGCACCAGGCCCCTCCACCAAGAAGCCTACACAACCCACTGAACCAACCTTACCCACTGGGAACAGACACAAAAAACAACGGGAACTATGAACCTGCAGCCTGCGAAAAGGAGACCCCAAACACAGTAAGTTAAGCAAAATGAGAACATAGAGAAATACACAGCAGATGAAGGAGCAAGGTAAAAACTCACCAAACTAAACAAATGAAGAGCAAATAGGTAGTCTACCTGAAAAAGAATTCAGAGTAATGAGAGTAAAGATGATCCAAAATCTTGGAAATAGAATAGAGAAAATACAAGAAATGTTTAAAAGGACCTAGAAGAACTAAACAGCAAACAATGATGAACAACACAATAAATGAGATTAAAAATTCTCTAGAAGGAATCAACAGCAGAATAACTGAGGCAGAAGAACAGATAAGAGACCTGGAAGATAAAATAGTGGAAAAAACTACCACAGAACAGAATAAAGAAAAAAGGATGAAAAGAATTGAGGACAGTCTCAGAGACCTCTGGGACAATATTAAACAAACCAACATTCAAATTATAGGGGTCCCAGAAGAAGAAGAGAAAAAGAAAGGGACTGAGAAATATTTGAAGAGATTATACTTGAAAACCACCCTACTATGGGAAAGGGAATAGTCAATCAAGTCCAGGAAGCACAGAGAGTCCCATACAGGATAAAGCCAAGGAGAAACACGCCAAGAGACATATTAATCAAACTATCAAAAATTAAACACAAAGAAAAAATATTAAAAGCAGCAAGGAAAAGCAACAAGTAACATACAAGGGAATCCCCATAAGGTTAACAGCAGATCTCTTAGCAGAAACTGCAAGCCAGAAGGGTGTGGCAGGACATATTTAGAGTGATGAAAGGGAAAAACCTACAACCAAGATTACTCTACCCAGCAAGGATCTCATTCAGATTTGACAGAAAAATTAAAACCTTTACAGACAGGCAAAAGCTAAGAGAATTCAGCACCACCAAACCAGCTTTACAACAAATGCTAAAGGAACTTCTCTAGGCAGGAAACACAAGAGAGGGAAAAGACCTACAATAACAAACCCAAAACAATTATGAAAATGGTAATAGGAACACACATATCGATAATTACCTTAAACATAAATGGTTTAAATGCTCCAACCAAAGACAGAGACTGGCTGAATGGATACAAAAACAAGACCCGTATATATGTTGTCTACAAAAGACCCACTTCAGACATAGGGACACATACCGACTGAAAGTGAGTGGATGTTAAAAGATATTCCAGGCAAATGGAAATCAAAACAAAGCTGGAGTAGCAATTCTCATATCAGAAAAAATAGACACTATTACAAGAGACAAAGAAGGACACTACATAATGATCAAGGGATCAATCCAAGAAGATATAACAATTGTAAATATTTACGCACCCAACATAGAAGCACCTCAATACATAAGGCAAATGCGAACAGCCATAAAAGGGGAAATCGACAGTAACACAATAAGACTAGGGGACATTAACACCCCACTTTAACCAATGGACAGATCATTCAAAATGAAAATAAATAAGGGAACACAAGCTTTAAATGACACATTAAACAAGATGGACTTAATTGATATTTATAGGACATTCCATCCAAAAACAACAGAATACACTTTCTTCTCAAGTGCTCATGGAACATTTGCCAGGATAGATATCTTGAGTCACAAATCAAGCCTTGGTAAATTTAAGAAAACTGAAATAGTATCAAGTATCTTTTGCAACCACAATGCTATGAGACTAGATATCAATTACAGGAAAAAACACCATAAAAGGAAAAACACATGGAGGCTAAACAGTACGCTACTAAATAACCAAGAGATCACTGAAGAAATCAAAGAGGAAATAAAAAAATACCTAGAAACAAATGACAATGAAAACACGATGACCCAAAACCTATAGGATGCAGAAAAAGCAGTTCTAAAAGTGAAGTTTATAGCAATACAATCCTACCTCAAGAAACAAGAAACATTTCAAATAAACAACCTAACCTTACACCTAACGCAATTAGGGAAATAAGAACAAAAACCCCCCAAAGTTAGCAGAAGGAAAGAAAACATAAAGATCAGATCAGAAATAAATGAAAAAGAAATGAAGGAAACGATAGCAAAGATCAACAAAAATAAAAGCTGGTTCTTTGAGAAATAAACAAAATTCATAAACTATTATACAGACTCATCAAGAAAAAAAGGGAAGACTCAAATCAGTAGAATTAGAAATGAAAACGGAGAAGTAACAACTGACACTGCAGAAATAAAAAGGATCATGAGAGATTACTACAAGCAACTATATGCCAAAAAAATGGACAACCGGGAAGAAATGGACACATTGTTTGAAAAGCACAACCTTCTGAGACTGAACCAGGAACAAATTGAAAATATAAAAAGACCAATCACAAGCACTGAAATTGAGACTGTGATTAAAAATCTTCCAACAAACAAAAGCCCAGGACCAGATGGATTCAAAGGAGAATTCTATCAAACATTTAGAGAAGAGCTAACACCCATCCTTCTCAAACTCTTCCAAAATATATCAGAGGGAAGAACACTCCCAAATTCATTCTACGAGGCCACCATCACCCTGATACCAAAACCAGACAAGGATGTCACATACAAAAAAACCTACAGGCCAATATCACTGATAAACATAGATGCAAAAATCCTCAGCAAAATATTAGCAAACAGAATCCAACAGCACATTAAAAGGATCATACAACATGATCAAGTGGGGTTTATTCCAGAAATGCAAGGTTTCTTTGATATACGCAAATCAATCAACGTGACACACCATATTAACAAACTGAAGGAGAAAAACCATATGATCATTTCAACAGATGTAGAAAAAGCTTTCAATAAAATTCAACACCCATTTATGATAAAAACCCTGAAGAAAGTAGGCATAGAGGGAACTTACCTCAACATATTAAAGGCCATATACGATAAATCTACAGCCAACATCGTTCTCAATGGTGAAAAAATGAAACCATTTCCACCAAAATCAGGAACAAGACAAGGTTGCCCACTCTCACCACTATTATTCAACATAGTTTTGGAAGTATTAGCCACAGCAATTAGAGAAGAAAAAGAAATGAAAGGAATCCAAACTAGAAAAGAAGTAAAATTGTCACTGTTTGCAGATGACATGATACTACACATAGAGAATCCTAAAGATAGTACCAGAAAACTACTAGAACTAACAGGTGAATTTGGTAAAGTAGCAGGATACAAAATTAATGCACAGAAATCTCTTACATTCCTATATACTAATGATGAGAAATGTGAAAGAGAAATTAAGGAAACACTACCATTTACCACTGTAACAAAAAGAATAAAATACCTAGGAATAAACATACCTAAGCAGACAAAAGACCTATATGCAGAAAACTGTAAGACACTGATGAAAGAAATTAAAGATAATACAAACAGATGGAGAGATATACCATGTTCTTGGATTGGAAGAATCAATACTGTGAAAATGACTATACTACCCAAAGCAATCTACAGATTCAATGCAATCCCTATCAAACTACCAATGGCATTTATCACAGAACTAGAACAAAAAAATTCACAACTTGTATGGAAACACAAAAGACCCTGAATAGCCAAAGCAATCTTGAGAAAGAAACATGGAGCTGGAGGAATCAGGCTCCCTGACTTCAGAGTATACTACAAAGCTACAGTAATCAAGACAGTATGGTACTGGCACAAAAACAGAAATATAGATCAATGGAACAGGATAGAAAGCCCAGAAATAAAGCCACACACATATGGTCATCTTATCTTTGAAAAAGGAGGCAAGAATACACAATGGAGAAAAAACAGCCTCTTAAATAAGTGGTGCTGGGAAAACTGGACAGCTACATGTAAAAGAATGAAATTAGAACACTCCATAACACCATATACAAAAATAAACTCAAAATGAATTAAAGACCTAAATGTAAGGCCAGACGCTATAAAACACTTAGAGGAAAAAATAGGCAGAACACTCTATGACATAAATCACAGCAAGATCTTTTTTGACCCACCTCCTAGAGAAATGGAAATAAAAACAAAAATCAACAAATGGGAGCTAATGAAACTTAAAAGCTTTTGCACAGCAAACAAAACCATAAACAAGACGAAAAGACAACTCTCAGAATGGGAGAAAATATTTGCAAACGAAGCAACAGACAAAGGAGTAATCTCCACAATAAACAAGCAGCTCATGCAGCTCAATATCAAAAAAACAAACAACCCAATCCAAAAATGGGCCAAAGACCCAAACAGACATTTCTCCAAAGAAGATATACAGACTGCCAACAAACACATGGAAGGATGCTCAACATCACTAATCGTTAGAGCAATGTAAATCAAAACTATAATGAGGTATCACCCCACACCGGTCAGAATGGTCATCATCAAAAAGTCTACAAACAATAAATGCTAGAGAGGGTGTGGAGAAAAGGGAATGTTGGTGGAAATGTAAATTGATACAGCCACTATGGAGAACAGTATGGAGGTTCCTTAAAAAACTAAAAATAGAGATACCATATGACCCTGCAATCCCACTCCTGGGCATATACCCAGAGGAAAACCTGATCTGAAAGGATACATGCACCGCAATGTTCATTGCAGCACTGTGTACAATAGCCAAGACCTGGAAGCAACCTAAATATCCATCGACAGAGGAGTGGATAAAGGAGATGTGGTACATATATACAATGGAATATTACTCAGCCATAAAAAGAATGAAATAATGCCATTTGCAGCAATATGGATGGACCTAGAGATTGTCATGATGAGTGAAGTAAGCTGGACAAAGACAAATGTATGATATCAACTGTATGTGGAATCCGAAACAAAAATAAGATACAAATGAACTTATTTACAAAACAGAAATAGACCAACAGACATAGAAAACAAACTTATGGTTACCAAAGGGGAAGGGCAGGGGGCAGGGGGATAAATTAGGAGGATGGGGTTAACATATACACACTACTATATGTAACTAAACAACCAACAAGGACATACTGTATAGCACAGGGAACTCTATGTAATAATTTGTAATAACCTATAAGGGAAAAGAATCTGCAAAAGAATGTGTGTGTGTGTGTGTGTGTGTATTTATATAACTGAATCACTGTGCTGTACACCTGAAACTAACAGGACAGTGTAAATCAACTATAATTTTTTTAAAAAATTGACTTTTCCAGTAAGCAGCCTGAGGTGACCTCTAAAAATGGTTCACTGTTCACTTGACCCAGGAAAAAACCCACAAAATCATGCAAGTCAAGAGGTTCAAATCTTCACGTTCACTTTAAGAACACCCAGGCCATTAAGGGTATGCATATCCGAAAAGCCACCAAGTATCTGAAGGATGTCACTTTAAAGAAGCAATGTGTGCCATTCTGTTGTTACAATGGTGGAGTTGGTAGGTGTGCCCAGGCCAAACAGTGGGGCTGGATGCAGGGTCAGTGGCCCAAAAAGAGTGCTGAAGCTTTACTGCACATGCTCAAAAGTGCAGAGAGAAATGCTGAACTTAAGGGCTTAGATGTAGATTCTCTGGTCATCAACCACATCTAGGTGAGCAAAGCCCCCAAGATGCAGCACTGGACTTACAGAGGTCATAGTCGGATCAACCCATACATGAGCTCTCCCTGCCACATTGAGATGATCCTTACTGAAAAAGAACAGATTGTTCCTAATCCAGAAGAGGAGGTTGCCCAGAAGAAAAAGATATCCCAGAAGAAACTGAAGAAACAAAAACTTACGGCCTGGGAGTAAATGCCGCAAAAAATAAATACAAATAAAAGTAAAAGCAGAAAAAAAAAAAGGGACATCATTCAGGACCATGTACTCTGGTCATAATAAAATTAAACTTGAAACCGTTAACAAAAATATACCCAGAAACACTACATGTCTGGAAACAAAGAAAAACCCTTATACATAATCCACAAAGCAAAAAAGAGATCACAATGGAAATTATTATTATTTTTAAAAATAAATTTATTATTTCATTTTTGGCTGTGTTGGGTCTTCACTGCTGTGCGTGGGCTTTCTCTAATTGTGGCGAGCAGGGGCTACTCTTTATTGCAGTGTGCAGGCTTCTCATTGCAGTGGCTTCTCTTGTTGCAGAACATGGGGCTCTAGGCACGCAGGATTCAGCAGTCACAGCACGCGGGCTGAGCAATTGCGACACACGGGACCCAGAGCTTGTGGGCTTCAGTAGTTGAGTTGCGGTGCGCAGGCTCTAAAGTGCAGGCTCAGTAGTTGTGGCACACGGGCTTAGTTGCTCCGCAGCACGTGGGGCCTTCCCGGATCAGGGATCGAACCTGTGTCCCCTGCACTGGCAGGTGGATTCTTAACCACTGTCACCAGGGGAGTCCCCACAATGGAAATTAAAATGCTTTGAACTGCATTAGAAAAATAACACACACTAAAATTTATAGGCAGATGAAGCAGTAGTTAGAAATTTATAACTCTAAATGCATATACATTAGAAAAGAAGGCTGAAAATTAATAAACTAAACATACATCTCAAGAACTTAGAAATGCAAAGAAAGTAGAAAATAATAAATATGTGAACATAAATTTCATTAAATAGAAAAAGCAAGCATACAATAGGTTAAAAAAGCCAAATTTTCAGTTTTAGAAGACTAATAAAGTTGGTAAAATTCTCAGAAGTAGTTAAAAAAAATAAAGAAGGTCCAAATAACCAAAATCAGAAATGAAAAAACAGGGATGTTGCTACTGATCTTTCAGATATTAAAAAGATAAGAAGAGGGGATGGCACACTGGTTAAGAATCTGCCTGCCAGTGCAGGCAACATGGGTTCAATCCCTGGTCCAGGAAGATCCCACATACTGTGGAGCAAGTGGGCCCATATGCCACACCTACTGAAGCCCGCATGCCTAGAGCCTGTGCTCCACAACAAAAGAAGCCACTGCAATGAGAAGTTGACACACTGCAACGAAGAGTAGACCCCGCTCGCCGCAACTAGAGAAAGCCCGTGCGCAGCAACGAAGACCCAATGCAGCCAAAAATAAAATAAAATTTTTTAAAAAAAAGGTAACGAGAGGATATTATGAATACATTTATGTCAATAAACTAGAAAAGTTAGATGAAATGGATAAAGTACTAGAAAACTGTAACTTACCAAAACTGACAAGAAAAATATCTGACTAGTCATATAACTATTAAAAAATTAAATGTGCACATTGAAACTCCCCCACCTCCCTGTACACATAAACAAAACCAAAACCAAACAAACACCAGCACAGGTGGCTTCACTGGCCAATCCTTCCAAACAGTTAAAGGAAATTACACTAATTATTCAAGAGAAAGACAGAACATTCTCTAACTCATTTTATGATAGCAAATCTTGATATCAAAACTCAACAAAGAAAGTAAGCAAAAGGAAAAATTCAGATCAGTCTCACAGACTTAAGAACAAGACGCAAAAATTCTAAATAAAATATCAGCAATTTAAATCTAGCACCATATAAAATATAACAATAATAATAGATCAACAGATACAACATGTTCATGGATTGGAGGACTCAGTATTGCAAAGATGTCACTTTGATAGACATCTATAGATCGATAGATTCAATAAATCTACTTAATATATAGATTCAATATCTATTAATTCAATAAAATCAAATAAAATTTGAATCTACAGATTCAATAATCTAGATTCAATACATTTTGAATAAATTTTTAAAAGGTTAATGTATATGAAAATGCATAAAAAGTTCTGAGACTAGCTTTTGGAAAAAAAGGTAACAGAAATTGCCTATTAGATACTGACTGATTAAAATGCCATAGTAATTAAGACAGTGTGATAATGGTGTAAGAACAGACAAATACACCAATGAAACTGCCCAGTAACAATCCAAACACATGTGCACTCAATTTATGACAAGGGTGGCAGTGCTAGGAAAAATTATCTTTCCAAAACATGGTGCTTGATTATTCAGGTATCCACATGGAAAAAAATAAAACTGGATACACCACCTCACACCATACACAATAATCAACCAGATGGATTATAGACCTAAATGTGAAAGGCAAAACAATAGAAGAATATCTTCACAATGCTGGGGTGGAAAGACCTCTTAAATGTGGCGCAAAAAGCATCAACCATAAAAGACCGATAACCTTAACTATATTAAGTGAACTTCTAGTCATCAAGGGACACAGCCCAGATAGTGAAAAGGTTAACCACTGAGTGTTAGAAGATAATTGCAACACACATACTGATAGAGAGTCCTTACAGATCAGTAAGAAAAAGACAAACAACCTGTAGAAATGTGGGCAACTACCCTCAGTGGGCACATCTCATAAATAACAGTGTTACTTGATCTCACTAATAATCAGGTAAATGTACATCAAACCATAATTAGTTACCCACCAGAACAGCTAAAATTAAAATCCGACTTCACTAAATATTGCTGAGGATATGGCATCCATAGGAACTCGTGTTTACTGCTGGAAGAGGTGTAAAACTACTACAGTTATTTTGGAAAATATTGATAGTTTGGCATTATCCACTATAGTTGAAAATAGGATGCCCAATGAACCAGCAGTTCCAGTTCTAGGAATATACTCAACAGAAATATATGTTCATGTGTACCAGTAAAAATACAGAAGGATGTTAATAGCATTTGTAACAGAAACTGAAAACAACCCAAACATTAATCAAGTGTAGAATGGATATTCCAATGTATTTCATACAACGGAATACGTACAACAATGAAAATGAATGAACTAATGCTATAGGCAATAATGTAGTTAAATCTCAAGCCAAATATAAAGATATATTGTTTAGTTCAATTTGTATGATGTTCAAAGCCAGACTAAATTAAACTATAGTCTTAATGATGTATTTTGGTGGTAAAACCATACAGAAGAACTAAGTAGCAGTTACCATACAAATCAAGATGGTGATTACTTCTGCAGGGAGACATATGCTTATAAGTGGGAAGAGGCCATGAGGGGATTCTAGGATGCTGGTAATTGTCTGTTTCTTGATCTGAGTAGTGGTTACATGAGTATTCACAGTACAATAACTTGTTCAGGTTTATACTTATGTTTAATGAATTTTTATAGCATGGATATTATATTTCATAATAGAAAGTTACAATAATAGTTTTAGAAAATTTTATTATAATATTTTCCACAAAGTAGCAAGTGGTGGTCCAACAACAGGGATCTCCAACTATCAAGAAACCAGCTAGAACTCTTGCCGAGGAAAGCATAATGTAAGTCACTAGCATATGAAACATTTCATCTTCCATTATTTGGAAGAAATAATGAAAGGAACTAATTTTGGGGAATTAATTCTGACACAGAAGCATAAAATAGTAAAGTGGAAATGAAAACCATGAGAAAGCAACCTTGCCATCTTGGAGTTCATAATAGTTACAAAAAGGAATACTGGAAACAGTGATACTTTACGAAAGTGAGTCAAGTTTAGAGAAAATACTTGTATGATGCCATAGCAGAGATTATATTGTAATAGGAAAACCTTTTTTAAAAGAGAGTTTCTTGGGCTTCCCTGGTGGCGCAGTGGTTGAGAGTCCGCCTGCCGATGCAGGGGACACGGGTTCGTGCCCCGGTCCGGGAAGATCCCACATGCCGCAGAGCGGCTGGGCCCGTGAGCCATGGCCGCTGAGCCTGTGCGTCCGGAGCCTGCGCTCCGCAATGGGAGAGGCCACAACAGTGAGAGGCCCGCGTACCACAAAAAAAATAAATTAAAAAAAAAAAAAAAAAAAAAAAAAAAAAAAAAAAAGAGAGTTTCTAAAAAGTAAAAATTCTGACACTAGAAAAAAAAGTTAAAAGTTAATTGGATAAGGAAGAAAAGTGACATCTTATAAAAATCCAATATGATTGGGTAAGGTGTGCTGTAAGTTCAGAATTTTAAGGTACTTGTTTAAAAAAAAAAGAGGAATGAAAAGAAAGGCATGTAAACAAGGATGAATACAAAAGAGTGATGTGAAACGAGGAGAACCATGTAAGTAAGAGCCCAGAATGGGGCAGAGCCTGGCGAAAAATATTAAGAACAATAAAAAAGATTTTTAAAAATGCATGTAGGGCAAAAGGAACAAGAAAGAAGGTACAGGCCTACTGCTTGGGGCAGATGGTATAATGTTAGCAGACAATACAGAGAAAGCAGAACTACTTAACTCCTATTTTGCTTTTGATTTTCCATTATGAAGAAATATTCAAAATTGAAAGGGGCATAAGAAACATGCTCAAAGGAAACTTGAAACATCTTACTGTAAGGATCTACACGGACTTCATGAAGGTGAGATTTGAGCCACTCCTGATGAATAATATTGAAAAAATAGAACTTACTAAATAGAATAAATCAGGAAAAGATAGAGGTGGAGTAGAAAGGAAGAAGACTTCTAAATACTGTATTTTGTCAATCTGAGGACACAACATCTTTCCCACATTTTAACATCTCTAAAATTGGAATGTATCTTAAAATAGATGGTTTAAAAAAAGCACTGTGCTATACTTAACTGGCAGGACTTTTCTCTCTTAGAGGTACACAAAATACTGGCATATCTTACAAGTGATGATACCTTAGATTTATTTTCCTTCCTGAGGTTCTATAGTTCCAATCAGAGCAGAGGCATAGGTACTATACCTATTTTTTTAAAAAGGGGGGCGGGATCCTAAATCCTGATTAATCGGCCCACAAATATTTCAAGGCAAAATTTAAGTTTAAATTCCTCTAAAGTCATAATAACCTAAAACAATTTACCTCCTAACAGCATTCATTTTGGAATCTACTCTTCTATCTTCTCTTCTGTTCTCTACCTGGCCTTGCTCTGTCTAATCTTTTCTTTTTTCCTAACTTTTGTCTACTATCCTCACTTCTCCCTCTCTCCTCCTTGTTCCCTCTCTTTTCTATTGCTTCTCCCTTTAAAATTTTCTTTAAAAAAATTTAAAAGTAGCTCAAGTATTCTATATTTCTCCTAGTAAAATCATGGAAGTCACATTTTACTTCTACCAGTTCCATGTCTGACTTTCTTTGTATTTACGTTACCTATGGAACTGGGATAGACTCTCTGTACAGCGGTATCTTTCCAAATGTGGTCTGACATCTACTGAATCAGAATCTTTAAGGTAAGTCCCAGAAATCTGTGTTCTCAGCAAGCTCTGCATCACCACTGCTACAGAGACTAGGCTGACCAAGTTTCTATAAAAGCCAAGTTAATGTTCTTCATTGAATTATTAGAGTAGTTACAATTTCAACTTTTTCACTGTTTCAAAATTTGATCACAAAATCTTTCTTATTCCTAATGATTTCTTATCTCAGAGAATAAAACTGTTAAACCTATTCTACTTGCAGTTTCAAAATGTAATAATAGATAGACTTCTGCTTCTGCAGAGTTTGTAGAACAGAGTACTGGAGAGGAGAGAGCTATACAGAAAGAGAATGCTGGAGATATGCAGAAGGGTAACTCTCAAGTATTTGGCAAAGAACTGATCAGAACATGTATGTGAGGAAACTACCCAAGGCTGGAGAAAAAAACCATCCCAAAAGATTAGAGGGAACAGTGCCCATCACTCATTCAAAGCTGGAAAGTGTCTGTTCCCTCCAGCTAAACTGGAAAAACTCGTAATTCACAGGGCATTAGATAGAGCACTCAGAAAGGTTTTTACTTCAGCAGTGGAGAAATAATTAGCCCTAGACAGGCATTCCTCCAATCAAGCTTAATAAATCATAAAAGTGAGGCCCAAAAGGATCAAACTGTTTCCAAGTAACTATATTCCAGAACAAAGCTCAAGAAGATTTATAGGCATATGAAAATATCTAGCATCCAGCCATGGAAAGGTAACCCAAGCAAAGACCACCAGACATACAAAGAGGGAGGAAAATATGGCTTATAATGAAGACAATAATCAATCAATTGAAACTGACCCAGAATTGACATAGACATTAGAATTAGAAGAACATATTAAAACTACTATAATTGTATTCCATATGTTCAAAAAGTTAAGTAGAGAGATGGAAGATATTAAAATAAACCCAAATCAAAATTCTAGAGTTGAAAATTACAATATGAGATGAAAAATACACTGAATGGAATAACAGATTAGACACAGCTGCTGCTAAGACTAGTGAACATGAAGGCATAGAAAAAGAAACTATACAAAATGAAACACACAGAGCAAACAGAATCCAAAAGAATTTAAAAGAGCATCTGTGAGCTGTGAGATAACTTCAAGTAGCATAGCATATGTGTAATTAGAGTCCCTGAAGAAGAATAGATATTGGAGGGGACAGAAAAATATTTGAAGAAATAATGGCCAAAAATTTTCCAAATTTGATGCAAACTATAAAACAAGAGATCCAAGAAGCTCAATAAATTCGAAGCACAAGAAACATGAAGAAAACTCCACCAAGGTCCATAATAATCAAAGTGCTCAAAACCAGTGATAAAGGGAAAATGTAGAAGTACCCAAAGGAAAAAGACATATTACATACAGAGGAATAAAAATAAGAATAAAACAGATTTCTCATTGGAAATAATGCAACTGAAAAGACAGTTGAACAACATCTGTAAAGTACTGAAAGAAAAAACTCAATATAGAATTCTATATACAGAAAAATTCCTTTTGAAAACAGAGGCCAGATGAAGCCTTTTTAGATAGATACACAAAGGGATTTATCAACAGCAGAAACTGCACTCTAAGAAATGTTAAAGGAAGTTTTTCAGGATAAAGGAAAATTACACCACATGGAAATATGGGCTTACACAAAGGCATTAAGCACACCAAAAATGGAAATGACAGAGGTAAGTAGGTAAGATTTTCCCCCTTTAATATCTAAATCACTTGAAAAAGACAACTGACTGTTTAAACATTATTAAGTATATAACACATGTATAAGTAAAATATATGATAACAGTGGCATAAAGACTGGGAGGGGAGAAGAAGTATATTGTAAATTTCTTAAACATATGTGAAATAGTAGAAACTCACTTGAAGATAAACTATAATAAGAGGTATACTATAAACCTTAAAATAACCACTAAAAAAAACAAAAAGAGTTATAACCAGCAAGACAAGAAAGAAGACAAAATGGAATAAAAAAATACTGAATTAATTCAACGTAAAACAGAAACATCATTAGTCAAATGAAAATTAAAACGACAATGAGATACAACTACAGACCTATTAGAATGGCTACAATTAAAAAGGCTAGCCATATTAAGTGTTGGCAAGGATATAAAGGAACTGGTGGGAATATAAAATGGTACAGTTATTTTGGAAAACAGCTTGGCAGTTCTTAGAAAGGTGAAGAATATGACCCAGTCATTCCATTCATAAGTATTTATCCAAGAGAAATGAAATCCTTTTTCCATACAACGTCTTGTACTCAAATGTTCATAGTAGCCTTATTTGTAGTAGCCAAAAACTGGAAATACCCAAATGTTCATCAACAGACGAATGGATAAACAAACTGTGGTATATCCATACAACAGAGTATCTACTCAACAGTAAAAAGCCATGAAATACTGATACAATTACATGGATGAACCTCAAAATATACATGCAGAGTGAAAGAAACCAGCCAAAAAAGAAGTACATATTGTATGATTCTATTTATATAAAATTCTAGAAAATTCAAACTAATGTATAGTGACAGAAAGCAGGTCAATGGTTGCTTGAGTAGTGAGGGTGTATGTGCATGTGGGAGGATGTGGGAGGGAGAAGCCAGAAGGAAGGTTACAAATGGGTATAAGGAAACTTTTTTGGGCAATGGATATATTCATTATCTTGACTGTGGTGATGGGTTCACATTATCTTGATTGTGGTGATGGTGTCATGGTGTATACATATGTCAAAACTTATCGAATTGTATACTTTATTATATGTCAATTACACCTCAAGAAAGCTGTTTGGAAAAAAGCAGAAAGAAAACCACAAAACAATATCATATATTATTTATATATAGTTATGTGCACAAAAATGATAAATACTTAAAACAAGGGAAAAGATTTCCTTCAGATGCAGACAAGGACAAAGTAAATGGAATCAAGGAAGGGTACACAAGGGACTTCAGTGGTATTTTTTAAGTTTTCTTCCAAAAAGGGGATGAAACTGTGGCAAAATGTTAAGAGTTGACAAAGTTGGGTGATGAGTGTTATATTACTTTTATTATTTCCTACATTTTTGTACATTTGAAGTGTGTGTGTGTGTTTGTGTGTGTGTGTGTGTGTGTGTGTGTGTGTGTGTGTGTGTGTGTGTGTGTAATTTTTCAAAAAGGTACTTCAACGTTAAGGTTGTTGTCAGGGTAGTTCCCTATTCCTCTCTCAAGCATTTCAGTTCAGAACCATTTCCTAGGGCTACAGAGAGCAGGTAAAAATATAACATACTAGGCCCCTGACATTCTGCACAAAATTGTCTGTACATGGGTGTTTCTGCATTTTTCTAAAAAGTAGACCCATAGTATCCTGATTATTATATTAGCCACTTACCTGGTATTCTTGCTTCAATCCTTGCTCCCTTAGAATCTATCCTTTTCATAATAGTCAAGGTGATCTTTTAAATCATATCAGCTTATCATCTGCTCAGAACCTTCCAAAGGTTTTCTATCCGAATTTGTTACGATACCCTGCGAGGCCTTCCATAATCAGGCCCAGCTGATCTCTCTGACCTCCTCTCCTGTGCTCACAATCAGCCACAATGACCTCCTTATTACTCCCTGAATATGCCACGCATCCTCTCACCTCAGATTCTTCACACTTGATTTCCCTTCTACCTGGAGAAGTCTATTCCTGATGGTTTATGCCTTAACTTCCTTCAGGTCTTTGCTCAAATGTCATCAGAAACCTTCCATAACCACCCTATATAAAAGAACACTCGTCACCTGTGATTCTCTGTTCTTTTTAACCTGCTTTTACTTTTATTTCAAGGTACTTATGGCCATCTAAATATTACATATTTATTTATCTAAAAAATGTCTCTGTTTTCTTCACTTCCACCCCCAGAGTATAAGTTCAATAAGAAAAGAATTTTCTTCTGTTTTGCTTACAGCTATATTTCCAGTGTCTAGAATAGTATTTAGGATGTAGTAAATATTCAAATGTTTCTGTTCTTCTAATAATCAGGTCAGAAAGGAAGATATTATGCCAAGTTCTGAAAATCTGCAAAAATATCAAGTTTGATAAATGGTACTATAACCAAGGAAGTTTTTTTTAAAAAAAGAAAGTATACCAACTCAGTAATTAAAAAGCTATGCAGTATGCAAGCAGTAAACAATGGCCAAACTTTCAGTAAAGGTGACAGCTCTCTCTTTTTAGTTTTGAAACTAAATTTAATAACTAGTTATGGCTTTTTCCCATCTTTCAGAAATACCCTGAAATTTCTGTCTAAAGATTAAAAGATATATTTAAATGTATACTCATCCATACTGTAATTGTAAAAAGTAATTATTCTGAGTTAATTAAAATTCTGAAAAATGTCCAATTATGTATTTAATGATTAAAAGAAGAGAGGCTATGCATATATTTGCCATTGTTAAATATTGATTTAAGGATTTCTAATATGTTTTTACAACATGTAATTTTAAGAGCAAATGTACACAGCAGAAAACATTTGGTATCATAATAATTAATCTAACTTCTTTACAAACACAGAGCACAAGTTCACTGGTAAACATTTAAACAACTTAGAGTAAACACATTCTAGATGTCATATAATTTATCATTAAGGACTCCAGAGTCATAACTATTTAATTAAAATAAATCTGGACTACTCCTTGCTTGTATTATCTAACTACTACACTAAGGTATTAATAGTAATGACTTCACACTTCAAAATCAGAAAGCACCAAAAAGAATACATATAACTTAAAAAATATTAAATGAACCACCAAAAGGAATGAAAACCAAAGGAGAAAAGGGCCTCCATTCATTTACTCAACAAATATCTAATGAAGACCTACTATATAGGTATTAAGCACAGTATTCCTGAGAATATTCCTGGATTGCCTATCCATCTGAGTTAATAGTAAAAATAATTCCAGATTGGATCCCTGCCCTTCCATTTATGAAGGCCTTGTGCTTTAGACAAACACCGAAGTTTCTCTGTTCTTCAGCCTTCTTTTATCTGAAAAATAAGGATAACACTGCCCTTATCTAGCATCCAGATAGCTGGCACTCTTTCACTTACCGGTCTCTATAAAATATTTGACAATTAGTCATATACTGACTTATATTAACATTTTACTAAAGCTTTAAATTATTATTTAAATATTTTATTTAACATTTCATGAATTCCCATCTAGGTAAGTTTCTTCAAAGCAAAAACCATGACACATTTTTCAGAATCCTCTATTATCAACTAGTATTATTACCATATGTTAACTGGGGAGAGGGACAGGGAGAGCTGAGTTTTAAAGAATATGTTTTGTACTTTTCTATGACAAGCCAAAAAAATGGTAAAAAGTGATACAATTATAATGTGTTTTAAATTAAACTAACAAAAAGCCAGGAATCTTTTTAGCTTGATCTAGCAGTTAAAAATGGGAGTATAAAATCAAACTTACTCCAATTCCCCTGAGAGGAGCTGTGTAAGCTCTTTGCACACATGGTCAACAATCCTTACAACCATCCTGTCATACAAAATGAAATTTTACTTTCAAAAAATATATATATAAATAGCATTAAGAATTTTTTTGCAGAGGAAGCTGCTCTCATTTATAAGGTCTTTTTTAAAAGATAAATTTGGGACTTTCCTGGTGGCGCAGTGGTTAAGAATCCACCTGCCAATGCAGGGGACACGGGTTCGAGCCTTGGTCTGGGAAGATCCCACATGCCACGGAGCAACTAAGCCCGTATGCCCAACTACTGAGCCTGTGCTCTAGTGCCCATGAGCCACAGCTACTAAGCCCACGCACCACAACTACTGAAGCCTGCATGCCTATAGCCCATGATCCACAACAAGAGAAGCCACCGCAATGACAAGTCCGCGCACCTCAACGAAGAGTAGCCCCCACTCGCTACAACTAGAGAAAGCCCAAGCACAGCAATGAAGAATCAATGCAGTCAAAAATAAATTAAAAAAAAAACTCCTTAAAAGATAAATTTGAACAAGTTGCTTTATTAACTGTTTCTTTCAATAACCAGTGAGCCAGATTGAAAAAAAAACCACAAAGAATTGAAACAAGAAAGGAAAAATGGGTGCTATTGTAAGAGAAGAAAAATATCACCCTCCCCCAAAAAACCGTACTAATAGAAAGTGTAAAGGGATTTAGACCAATTATTAGAAATAATAAGTTTAAAGATAATTGGCCATAAGATCTATATATGAAAACTAACTATATTTCTATATACACCACCAAAAGTTAGAAAACATAATTTAAAAGGACAATGTTTAACACCTCCTCCAAACACACACAAACACACACACACACACACACACACACCCTAAAACAATAAAGTACTTAAGAACAGATTAATGAAATAGACTGAAATAGAGAAACAAAGTTAAGTGTAAGCCCTGTATTCCAGTCATCTGTTGCTGCATAACAAATTCCTCCAAAACTTAAAGGCCTAAAACCACCACTTAATTCTGCTAATGATTTTGTAGATCAGACATTTAGGAAGTCAGCTGAGGAGTTCTCACTTGGGATCTCTCATGCGGTTGAGTCAGATGTTGGCTGAAGCTACAGTCATCTGAAGGCTCAACTGCACTGATGTCCAAGATGGCTCACTCATGTGCTGGCACCTGAGGCTGGAAATTTCTGAGCTCAGCTCTGGCTGTCGCTATCTCCCATGTGGGAGGTCTTCAGATATTTGGACATTTCACATGATGGCTAAGTTCCCCCAGTGCAAGCATCCTCAGAGAACCAGTGGGAGCTATCTGGCCTTTTCTGATCTAGCCTCAGAAGTCTGGTGGCATTACTTCTGCCCAGCTCAGATTCAAAGGGAGGAGAATTAGACTCCACTGTTGCTACTGTTTGTGGGGGAGTAGCAATGTCATACTGTAGAAGACAATGTAGGATGCAAGATATTTTGCAGGTATCTTTAAAACGTACCATCTACCACAATCTGTATGCAGAAAACTATAAAGATACACAAATAATAAAGAATACATAACCAAGTACAAGAATATCCCATATTCACAGGTAGGAAAACTAGACATTGTAAATATGCAATTTTTCTCTAAACAGATGGATAAATCTAATGCAATTCCCAAATTTCCAACAAGACTGTGTATGAACTTTGAAAAGCAGATTCCAAATTTTATATGGAAGGCTAAATGGCCAAGAATTGCCAAAACACTCCTGAAAAGGTAGAATAAGGTAATCGTATTATCCAACTAGATATCAAGCCTTATCACAAGACTGTCTTAACTAACATATGTGGACCTTGGTGGAAAAATAGACAAATTGACCAGTGGAATAGAAAAGAAACACTGGAGACACACTTATGCATATATGGAATTGTGAGATGTAAATAACACTGCAGAAACCAGTTAATAATGAGAGACAACTGGTTTTCCAAAAGAAATAACACAAAATTTTATTTATATCTATCTCATACCATCAATACCAGATGGATTAACAACTTACCTGTTTTTTTTTTTTTTTTTTTTTTTTTTTTTTTTTTTTTTTTTTTTTTTTTTTTGCGGTACGCGGGCCTCTCACCGCTGTGGCCTCTCCCGCTGCGGAGCACAGGCTCCGGACGCACAGGCCCAGCGGCCATGGCTCACGGGCTCAGTCGCTCCGCGGCATGTGGGATCTTCCCGGACCAGGGCACGAACCCGTGTCTCCTGCATCGGCAGGCGGATTCTCAACCACTGCGCCACCAGGGAAGCCCCAACTTACCTGTTAAAAGCAAAACATTTAAAACATTCAACAGAAAATATAGGGAAATTATCTTCTTGATCTTAGGATACAGAACATTCCTTGAACAAGATACCAACAGCATGAACCACAAGAAAAAACACTGATAAATTAGATAAAGACTGACAAGTTTAAATTAAGAACCCCTTTTCAACAGACACTATACCAAAAGTAAAAAAAAATACTCCTTACTATACAAATCGAATAATGATAAATCTAGAAAATTTATAGTAACTGTTCATGAAATTGTCTAAAAATAAGTTTTACACAAACTAGCAAAGAATAAGCCTATACAAAAAATTCAAGGCAGATATGAATAAAACTAAGCAAATACCTACATCTAACAAGTTTCCATCGCATTATTTTAATGGCACACATGAAACTTTTATGCCAGATGGAGATCAATAATGTAAATAAATATATATATTTTTAAAATCAGTAAACAAACACTTTGACCATACCACTGTCTCAAGAAAATCATAAGTGATTTTTAATGACATGTTAAACAGTGAAGACGGTAAGAAATGAAAGTCGTAATAATCTCATTGATATTAACATGTATAGCACCATTCAATAAACTCTGCATCTTGCTGAGCACCTGGTACTGTGACATACAAAATTAGTGGACACATAGTCCCTGATCTTTAGGGCTATAATCTCGGTAGCAAGAAGTAAAATACTCATATAGAGAGGCAAGTCAAATTTCCACCTAAGTCTCAAATCAATCTTTTTTTCTCAATCTTCACCATCTCTGTAAAGACTCCTAAGTGATCTCTTGTATTCATTTCATTCTATCCCAGCCTATTCACTATACTGCATCTATAAAACCTTTCTGAAATGTAAGAGAACCAGAGATGCATTTTTCAGTGAAAAAGTCTATAGATTCACAAACACAAGAGAGGATCTTCAAGATGGCAGAGAGAAGTAAGATGTGGAGATCACCGTCCTCCCCACAAATACATCAAAAATACATCTACATGTGGAACAACTCCTACAGAACACCTACTGAACACTGGCAGAAGACCTCAGATTTCCCAAAAGGCAAGAAACTCCCCAGTTACCTGGCCATGTGGCTGACAGGGTCTTGGTGCTCTGGCCGGGTGTCAGGCCTGAGGCTCTGAGGTGGGAGAGTTCAGGACACTGGACCACCAGAGGCCTCCCAGCCCCATGTAATATCAAACGGCGAGAGCTCTCCCAGAGAGCTCCATCTTAACGCTAAGACTCAGCTCCACTCAACGAACAGCAAGCTCCAGTGCTGGACACCCCATGCCAAACAATTAGCAAGACAGGAACACAACCCCACCCATTAGCAGAGAGGCTCCCTAAAATCATAATAAGTTCACAGACACTCCAAAACACACCACCAGACATGGTCCTGCCCAGCAGAAAGACAAGATCCAGCCTCATCCACCAGAACACAGGCACCAGGCCCCTCCACCAAGAAGCCTACACAACCCACTGAACCAACCTTACCCACTGGAGGCAGACACCAAAAACAACAGGAACTATGAACCTGCAGCCTGTGAAATGCAGACGCCCAAACACAGGAATTAAACCAAAATGAGAAGACAGAGAAATACACAGCAGATGAAGAAGCAAAGTAAAAACCCACCAGACCAAACAAATGAAGAGGAAACAGGCAGTCTACCTGAAAACGATTTCAGAATAATGAGAGTAAAGCTGATCCAAAATCTTGGAAGCAGAAAATACAAGAAACATTTAAAAGGCCCTAAAAGAACTAAACAGCAAACAAACAATGATGAACAACACAATAAATGAAATTAAAAATTCACCAGAAGGAATCAATAGCATACTAACTGAGGCAGAAGAATGGATAAGTGACCTGGAAGATAAAATAGTGGAAAAAACTACCACAGAACAGAATAAAGAAAAAAGGATGAAAAGAATTGAGGACAGTCTCAGAGACCTCTGGGAAAACATTAAATGCACCAACATTCGAGTTATAGGGGTCCCAAAAGAAGGAGAGAAAAAGAAAGGGACTGCGAAAATATTTCAAGAGATTATAGTTGAAAACTTCCCTACTATGGGAAAGGGAATAATAGTCAATCAAGTCCCGGAAGCACAGAGAGTCCCATACAGGATAAATCCAAGGAGAAACACACCAAGACACATATTAGTCAAACTATCAAAAATTAAATACAAAGAAAAAATATTAAAAGCAGCAAGAAAAAGGAACAAATAACATACAAGGGAATGCCCATAAGGTTAACAGCTGACCTTTCAGCAGAAACTCTGCAAGCCAGAAGGGACTGGCAAGACATATTTAAAGTGATGAAAAGGAAAAAGCTACAATCAAGATTACCCTACCCAGCAAGGATCTCATTCAGATTCAACAGAGAAATTTAAACGTTAGCAGACAAGCAAAAGCTAAGAGAATTCAACACCACCAGACCAGCTCTACAATAAATGCTAAAGGAACTTATCTAGGCAAGAAACACAAGAGAAGGAAAAGACCTACAATAACAAACCCAAAACAATTAAGAAAATGGTAATAGGAAAATACCTATCAATAATTACCTTAAATGTAAATAGATTAAATGCCCCAACCAAAAGACACACACTGGCTGAATGGATACAAAAAAAGGACCCGAATATATGCTGTCTACAAGAGACCCACTTCAGACCTAGGGACACATACAGACTGAAAGTGAGGGGATGGAAAAGATATTCCAGGCAAATGAAATCAAAACAAAGCTGGAGTAGCAATTCTCATATCAGACAAAACAGACTTCAAAATAAAGACTATTACAAGAGACAAAGAAGGACACTACATAATGATCAAGGGATCAATCCAAAAAGATATAACAATGGTAAATACTTATGCACCCAACACAGCAGCACCTCAATACATAAGGCAAATGCTAACAGCCATAAAAGGGGAAATCGACAGTAACACAATAATAATAGGGGACTTTAACACCCCACTTTCACCAATGGACAGATCATCCAAATTGAAAACAAATAAGGAAACACAAGCTTTAAATGATACACTAAACACCATGGACTTAACTGATATTTACAGGACATTCTCAAGTGCTCATGGAACACTCCCCAGGATAGATCATATCTTCGGTCACAAATCAAGCCTTTGTAAATTTAAGAAAATTGAAATCGTATCAAGTATCTTTTCTGCCCACACACTATGAGACTAGATATCAATTACAGGGAAAAAAACTGTAAAAAGTACAAACACATGGAGCCTAAACAATACACTACTAAATAACCAAGAGATCACTGAAGAAATCAAAGAGGAAATCAATAAATACCTAGAGGGACTCCCTGGTGGCACAGTGGTTAAGAATGCGCCTGCCAGTGCAGGGGACACAGGTTCAAGCCCTGGTCCGGGAAGATTCCCACGTGCTGCAGAGGAACTAAGCCCATGTGCCACAACTACTGAGCTTGCGCTCTAGAGCCCACGAGGCACAACAACTGAAGCCCATGCACCTAGAGCCCATGCTCTGCAACAAGAGAAGCCACCACAATGAGAAGCCTGCACACTGCAACTTGAGAAAGCCCACACGCAGCAACAAAGACCCAGCACAGCCAAAAAGAAAAAACAAAAAACAACCTAGAAACAAATGACAATGAAAACACAACAACCCAAAACCTATCGGATGCAGCAAAAGCAGTTCTAAGAGGGAAGTTTAGAGCAATACAATCTTACCTCAAGAAACAAGAAACATCTCAAATAAACAAACTAACCTTACACCTAAAGCAATTAGAGAAAGAAGAATTATAAAAAAAACCAAAGTTAGCAGAAAGAAAGAAATCATAAAGATCAGATCAGAAATAAATGAAAAAGAAACGAAGGAAACAATAGCAAAGATCAATAAAACTAAAAGCTGGTTCTTTGAGAAGATAAACAAAACTCACAAACCATTATCCAGATTCATCAAGAAAAAAGTGGAGAAGACAAATCAACAGAATTAGAAAGGAAAAACAAAAAGTAACAACTGACACTGCAGAAATACAAAGGATCATGAGAGATTACTACAAGCAACTATATGCCAGTAAGATGGACAACCTGGAAGAAACAGACAAATTCTTAGAAAGGCACAACTTTCTGAGACTGAACCAGGAACAAATAGAAAATATAAACAGACCAATCACAAGCACTGGAAGTGAAACTGTGATTAAAAATCTTCCAACAGGGCCTCCCTGGTGGCGCAGTGGTTGAGAGTCCGCCTTCCAATGCAGGGGACACGGGTTCGTGCCTCGTTCCAGGAAGATCCCACATTCCGCGGAGCGGCTGGGCCTGTGAGCCATGGCCGCTGAGCCTGTGGGTCCGGAGCCTGCGTGTCCGGAGCCTGTGCTCCGCAATGGGAGAAGCCACAACAGTGAGAAGCCGACGTACCACAAAAAAAAAAAAAAAAAAAAAAAAACTTCCAGCAAATAAAAGCCCAGGACCAGATGGATTCACAGGCGAAATCTATCAAACATTTAGAGAAGAGCTAACACCTATGCTTCTCAAACTCTTCCAAAAGATAGCAGAGGGAGGAACACTTCCAAACTCATTTTTGAGGGCACCATCACCCTGATACCGAAACCAGACAAAGATGTCACAAAAAGAGAAAACTACTGACCAATATCACTTTTGAATATAGATACAAAAATCCTCAACAAAATACTAGCAAACAGAATCCAACAGCACATTAAAAGGATCATACAACATGATCAAGTGGGGTTCATCCCAGGAATGCAAGGACTCTTCGATATACGCAAATCAATCAATGTGATACACCACATTAACAAACTGAACGATAAAAAATATGATCATCTCAATAGATGCAGGAAAAGCTGTCAATAAAATTCAACACCCATTTGTGATAAAAACCCTCCAGAAAGTAGGCATAGAGGGAACTTACCTCAACATAATAAAGGCCATATAAGACAAACCCACAGCCAACATCGTTCTCAGTGGTGAAAAACTGAAACCATTTCTACCAAAATCAGGAATAAGACAAAGTTGCCCACTCTCACCACTACTATTCAACATAGATTTGGAAGTTTTAGCCACAGCATTTAGAGAAGAAAAAGAAATGAAAGGAATCCAAATTGGAAAAGAAGTACAACTGCCACTGTTTGCTGATGACATGATACTACACATAGAGAATTGTAAAGATACTACCAGAAAACTACTAGAACTAACAGGTGAATTTGGTAAAGTAGCAGGATACAAAATTAATGCACAGAAATCTAACACAAAAGACCCTGAATAGCCAAAGCAATCTTGAGAAAGAAACACGGAGTTGGAGGAATCAGGCTCCCTGACTTCAGAGTATACTACAAAGCTATAGCAATCAAGACAGTATGGTACTGGCACAAAAACAGAAATATAGATCAATGGAACAGGATAGAAAGCCCAGAGATAAACCCACACACATATGGTCACCTTATCTTTGAAAAAGGAGGCAAGAATACACAATGGAGAAAAGACAGCCTCTTCAATAACTGGTGCTGGGAAAACTGGACAGGTACATGTAAAAGAATGAAATTAGAACACTCCCTAACACCATACGAAAAAATAAGCTCAAAATGGATCAAAGACCTAAATGTAAGGCCAGAAACTATCAAACTCTTAGAGGAAAACATAGGCAGAACACTCTATGACATAAATCACAGCAAGATCCTTTTTGACCCATCTCCTAGAGAAATGGAAATACAAACAAAAATAAACAAATGAAACTTAAAAGCTTTTGCATAGCCAAGGACACCATAAACAAGACCAAAAGACAACCCTCAGAATGGGAGAAAATATTTGCAAATGAAGCAACTGACAAAGGATTAATCTCCAAAATTTACAAGCAGTTCATGCAGCTCAATATCAAAAAACAAACAACCCAATCCAAAAATGGGCAGAAGACCTAAATAGACATTTCTCCAAAGAAGATATACAGATTGCCAAGAAACACATGAAAGGATGCTCAACATCACTAATCATTAGAGAAATGCAAATCAAAACTACAATGAGGTATATTTATACAATCCAATTGTGATCCTCAAACCAGTCAGAATGGACATCATCAAAAAATCTACAAACAATAAATGCTGGAGAGGATGTGGAGAAAAGGGAACCCTCTTGCACTGTTGGTGGGAATGTAAAGTGGTACACTCACTATGGAGAACAGTATGGAGGTTCCTTAAAAAACTAAAAATAGAACTACCATAATACCCAGCAATCCCACTACTGGGCATATACCCTGAGAAAACCATAATTCAAAAAGAGTCATGTACTATAGTGTTCACTGCAGCACTATTTACAATATCCAGGTCATGGAAGCAACCTAAGTGTCCAGCAACAGATGACTGGATAAAGAAGATGTGGCACATATATACAATAGAATACTACTCAGCCAGAAAAAAAAGAAATTGAGTTATTTGTAGTGAGGTGGATGGACCCAGAGTCTGTCATACAGAGTGAAGTAAGTCAGAAAGAGAAAAACAAATACCGTATGCTAACACATATATATGGAATATATATGGAATCTAACACATATATGCTAACATATATAAGTGGTTCTGAAGAACCTAGGGGCAGTACAGGAATAAAGACACAGACGTAGAGAATGGACTTGCAGACACAGGGAGAGGGAAGGGTAAGCTTGGCCGAAGTGAGAGAGTGGCATTGACATATATACACTACCAAATGTGAAAGAGATAGCTAGTGGGAAGCAGCCACATAGCACAGGGATATCAGTTCCATGCTTTGTGGAGCACAGAGAGGGTGGGAGGGAAATAAAAGAGGGAGGGGATTTGGGGGTATATGTATACATATAGCTGATTCACTTTGTTATACAGCAGAAACTAACACAACATTGTAAAGCAACTATACTCCAATAAAGATGTATTAAAGAAAAAGAAGAAAAGAAACACTAGGCACAGGACTGAAAAATGGAATTCATATGAAAGACTGTACTGAACAATGAAGCACAGGAGCCTTCATCTAAGCTGCTTCTATAGTTAGGAAATAAGTGCCTACTTACCCTAGGGGAAAATGAGGATTCTTCTTTAGAAAACTAAACCAGAACAACCTCTAGATACTGATACTTGGAGGTTGCTCCAAGGAAAATGACAGCCTACCAAAGGACCTTTAGGTGAAGTCCACCAGGAGTCAAGCAATCAGCTTTTTAGTGTCTCAGAAAAGCAGGAAAAATTTTTATTTCCAAAGATAAAGTGCTACAAAAAATAAGAAGAAAAGAAAAAGCTCTTGGAAAATAAATATTGTAATAGTAGAAATAAAGAATTCAGTAGAAAGAATTGAAAATAAAGCTGAGGAAATCTCTCAGAAAATAGAACAGAAAATTAGACAAGCAATCCAAGAGTCTTCCATCCAACAGAATAGGGATCAGCAAACTTTTTCTTCAAAGAGCCAGACAGTAAATAGTTTAGGCTTTGCAGGCCATATGGTCTCTTGTTGCAACCAAACAACTCTGCTGTTGTACTATGAAAGCAGCCAAAAACAGTACATAAACAAATGGGGCAGACAGCAGGCAAGATCTGGCCTGTGAGCTATAGTTTGCTGACCCTTGCAATAAAAGAATTAAAAAAGAGAGAGAGAGAAAATAAAAAACACAGAAGAATAAATCATCAAATAAATTATTTAAGAAAATTCCCAGAACTAAAACCCTGAGTTTTTAGATTGAAAGAGTCCAACACAAAGCAAATCATATCATCAAACTTCAGAACACCAGGATAAACAGATCACAAAAGTTCCCAAAGAGAGAAAAAAATTGGTCTTATACAAAGATAAGGAAACTAGATGATATCTGCTTTTTTAAGAGCAACACTAAACTAGAAAGCCTAGAAAGCGTTCAATATTGAAAGAGAATTCTATGTAGCAATCACAGGTGAGGGGAGAATAAAGGTGTTTATCAGACACATAATAAATTAAAAATTTACCTCTAAGGTACCCTTATTTGAGAGCTATTGAAAGATGTATTCCAACAAAATAATAGAGTAAGCCCAAAATAAGGAAGACATGATAGCCAGGAAAAACAGGAACCCAACATAGGAGGAGCTGAGGGAAGTCCTAGAACAACAGCTGTGCAACAAGCCTAGAAAGTGAGTCCAGATTGGAATTGGAGGAAGAAGGGATTCAGGAAGGAGTCTTTAGGATAAAGAATGGAAGTGATGTATTTGAACATATGAAAAATATTGACAGCATGTGGCACAGATGTGGAGCACTTAAAAAAATTAACTAAAAATACACAAAAACCCAGGCAAAATAAAAAAGTGAGAAAAGTATTAACTCCAAAAGAAGCAAAAGGACAGCTAACATCATACTTAACAGTAAAAAGAGGAATCCATTTCCTCTAAGGTCAGAAACAAGACAAGGATGTCCACTCTTAGCACTTTTATTCAACACAGTATTGGAAGTCCTAGCCACAGCAATCAGATAAGAAAAAGAAATAAAAGGAATCCAAACTGAAAAGGAAAAAGTAAAACTGTCCCTATTTGCAGGTGACATGATACTATACACAGAAACTCCTAAACACACCACCAGCAAACTACTAGAGCTCAATGAATTTGGTAAAGTTGCAGGATGCAAAATTAATATACAGAAATCTGTTGCATTTCTATATACTAACAACAAACTATCAGAAAGAGAAATTAAGGAAACAATTCCACTCACCACTGCATCTTAAAGAATAAAACACCCAGGGATAAACCTACCTAAGGTGGTAAAAGATCTGTACTCGGAAAACTGTAAGATACTAATGAAAGAAATTGAAGATGATACAAACATATGGAAAGATATACCACGTACATGGATTGGAAGAGTTAATATTGTTAAAATGACCATACTAGCCAAGGCAATTTACAGATTCAGTGCAATCCCTATCAAGATACCAAGGGCATTTTTTGCAGTACCAGAACAAATAATTTTAAAATTTGTATGGAAACACAAAAGACCCCAAATAGCCAAAGCTATCTTGAGAAAGAACAGAGCTGGAGGAATCATGCTCCCTGACTTCAGGCTACACTCCAAAGCTACAGTAATCAAAACAGTATGGTACTGGCACAAAAACAGACATTTAGGTCAGTGGCACAGAGAGCCCAGAAATAAACCCACACATTCGTGGTCAATGAATCTACAACAATGGAGGCAAGAATATACAACTGAGAAAAACAGCCTCTTCAATAAATGGTGCTGGGAAAACTGGACAACTACATGTAAAAGAATGACATCAAAACATTCTCTAACACCATATACAAAAATAAACTCAAAATGGATTAAAGACCTAAACATAAGACCAGAAATCATAAAACTCCTAGAAAAAAACATAGGCAGAACACTCTGACATAAATCATAGCAATATTTTTTTGGAGTTGTCTCCAAAAGAAAAGGAAATAAAAGCAAAAATTTAAAAATGGGACCTAATTAAACTTAAAAGTTTTTGCACAGCAAAAGAAACCATTGGCAAAACGAAAAGACAACCAACTGAATGGGAAAAAATATTTGCTAACAATATGACCAATAAGGAGTTTATATCCATAATATGATAAACAGCTCATACAACTTAACATCAAAAACCCCCCAAACACCTCAATTAGAAAATTGGCAGAAGACCTAAACAGACATTTTTCCAAAGAAGACATACAGATGGCCAACAGGCACATGAAAAGATGCTAAACACTGTTAATCATCAGAGAAATGCAAATTAAAACTACAATGAGATATTATCTCACACCTGCCAGATGGCTATCATCAAAAAGACCACAAATAAATGCTGGTGAGGATGTGGGGAAAAGGGAACCCTCGTACACTGTTGGTGGGAATGTAAACTAGCATGGTCACTGTGGAAAACTGTACAGCAGTTTCTCAAAAATCTAAAAATAAAACTACCATATTACCCAGCAATTCCACTGCTGGGTATATGTCCAAAAAAAATCCAAAAACACTAATTCAGAAAGATACATGCACCCCAATGTTCATATCAGCATTATTTACAATAGCCAAGATATGGAAGCAACCTAAGTGTCCATCAACTGATGAATGGATAAAGAAGATGTGGTATACACACACACACACTGGAATACTACTCAGCCATAAAAAAGAATGAAATTTTGCCATTTGCAACAACATGGATAGACTTAGAGGGTATAAGTGAAATAAGTCAAAAGATGGAGAAAGACAAATACTGTATGATATCATCACTTATATGTAGAATCTAAAAAATAAAACAAACTAGTGAATATAACAAAAAGGAAACAGACTCACAGATATAGAGAACAAACTGATGGTTACCAGTGGGGAGAGGGAAAGGTGATAGAGCAAGATAGGGGTAGGAGACTAAGAGGTACAAACTGTTATGCATAAAATAAATAAGCTACAAGGATAAATATATCCTTGTACAGCATGAAACATAGCCAATATTTTATAATAACCATAAATGGAGTATAACCTTTAAAAATTGTGAATCACTATGTTGTACACCTATAACTCATATAATATGGTACATCAACTATATCTCAATTAAAAACAAAAAACACTAAACACATTTAAAAAGTCATTAGAGTGAAAGTGACATTTTAAAGGAAAAAAAGCAAAAGGCTGTAGTGTATGTCACTATTTGGCTTAGCAAGAAACAATATCTTTATAATCAAAATAATGAGATATTGATCATTAATTTAACCAGAAATTATAATATATGTAATCATAGGGGGGAAAGGAATTAGGAGAGTAGGGTCGAAAGCTAGATCTGCATCTCCTACAGCAAGAAGTGAAGAGACTATGCCTAAACCTGATTATTTAAGAAATACCAGTCTACACATGGTATTTAGGAATAAAGAGCTAAATACCAGGGAAAATGGCCAAAAGGATTAAAAGTAGTTTCCTAAAAGTAGGACTTGGAGATAGAGAAGGGTAGGGTTCTATAAGGCTTTTAATTTTACTTGGCTGTTAACTATGTAAATATATGACTTTCAAAAATTAATTTAAAATAATTAAAATTTATTACAAAGCCAATAACTAGCAAAAAATATTTGCAACACTATATTATTATAACAATCTTATAAACAGAAGACCAATATCTTAAAATTATAAGGAACTCTGACAAAAGACAACAACATAATATAATATATGCAAGGGACATGAACAGGCAATTCACACAAAAAACATTACTATCCAAGGTGCATATAAAAAACTTTCACCCTTAAAAGCAATAAAAGAAAAAATCCAGATTAAAACAACAAAGCAGTGTTATTTTAACCTACTAATTAGCAAAAATTTGAGGAATGAGTAATACTAGTGTTGTAAAATGCATTCATTGTGAAAGTGTAAGCTGATATATCATTACAATTTTGGTGATATGAATCAAAATCTTAAAAATATGTATGACATCTAATTCACTAATTCCTGTTAAAAATGCATCCTTAAGGAAATAGTTACAAATACAAATACATACAGCTACAAGGGTATATATTTTAGCAAATTTCCTTAAGACTGTCTTTTTCATACTGATTTACCTGAAACAATAAAATAGCCTTACCTGAACTGTACGTCCTGCATTGATATGCTCTTCATGCAACTTGTCCCAGATTCTGCACCTCTGATACTATACGAAAGAAAGGGGAAAGGTACTGAATTTTTTTTTTTATCACTAAGTGATTATTCCCAATTTACCTCAAAAATCCCCACTCACCCACCCAAACTTAAACATACCAGTTAAAAAAGTTACTGACTTAGTAGTGGAAATTAACTGTCCAAAGACCATACAAGTAGGAAGTTTTGAAAATCATTACACATAAAATTCTGGTAAATGGTAAAAACAAACAAAAATCACTAAATACTCTTTATTTTACTGAAAAAGATTATATATTTTGTCTATAATGGACACTCTTTGGAGGTGAAAAAAATAAGAATGTAAAAGAGTGTGAAAAATGAAAAGATTAACAGCATTCATCAGATATTCTTACTATATATGAAGACTTTGAAATGTTTGTTAATGATAGAGTCAAGTGTTGAAAACTAAAATCTGATTTGAGAAAAAGTAACATGGATACTGCAGACTAGAAAGTATATAAAAATGAGAATGAACATTTAATATATATGTCTTAATTTTACCAAGGTAATGTTTAGTTTTCAGAGTTAGTCCAAGAAACTTAACGAGCATGATAATGGAAAATTTTTCATTTGACAGGAAAATGTGATAACATTATGACGGAATACTTGTATAAAATATAAACAACACCAAATGTCACATATTAATTTTGGTTGAGATAAAAAACCCAACTAATTAAGATGTTAGCAGATGTGAATCATGACATTAAACACATTTTTGGTATAACCCCCCCACACACACTACTTTGAAAGCACAGAAACATGAAAGTGCCCCATATACACATGGAAGGAAAAACAGATTATAAAAGTAGAGCACTAAAATTTTTTCTAGGGTATTTTTATATTCCCTATTCTGCATATTCTTTAAATTTGGTAGTGAATAATGCAGCAAAAAACTCTTCTGATACTCCTGAATTTTTGTTTTTTATATCATCTAAGAACTAAACAATAGCCATTAAGCTTAAAAATAACTAGACTATGGAGAACAATATGGAGGTTCCTTAAAAAACTAAAAATAGAACTACCATATGACCCAGCAATCCCACTACTGGGCATATACCCTGAGAAAACCAAAATTCAAAAAGACACAGGCACCCCAATGTTCACTGCAGCACAATTTACAATAGCCAGGACATGGAAGCAACCTAAATGTCCATCAACAGATGAATGGATAAAGAAGACGTGGTACATATATACAATGGAATATTACTTAGCCATAAAAAGAATGAAATTGGGTCATTTGTAGAGATGCAGATGGACCTAGAGACTACATCTACAGAGTGAAGTAAGTCAGAAAGAGAAAAACAAACATTGTATATTAATGCATATATGTGGAATCTAGAAAAATGGTATAGATGATCTTATTTGCAAAGCAGAAATAGAGACACAGATGTACAGAACAAACATATGGACACCAAGGGGGAAGGAGGGTGGTGGGATGAATTGGGAGATTGGGATTGACATATATACGCCATTGAAACTATGTATAAAACAGATAACTAATGAAAACCTACTGTATAGCACGAGGAACTCTAGTTAAAGTGCTCTGTGTGGTGACCTAAATGGGAAGGAAATCAAAAAAGAGCAGATATATGTGTACATATAGCTGATTCACTTTGCTGTACAGTAGAAACTGACACAACATTGTAATGCAACTATACTCCAATCAAAATTAATTAAAAAATAGACTGTATTGAGAATATATTTACCAAACATAAACTTAAAACCACTACACAATCAAATAAATTTAAAACCACTATCAAACTACTTTTACTTCTAAGAAAAATTTAATTGATGCCATCAGACCCAGTATAAATGCTCCTTTAGTGTTATCATATAAACAAAAAGAATGTAAGCCAAAGATTCATGTCTGAAAATAAGCCACTTTAAAATTTATTACTTAATACTGATCTGTCATGATATTTTAAGAAAAATTAGGGCTTCCCTGGTGGCGCAGTGGTTGGGAGTCCGCCTGCTGATGCAGGGGACACAGGTTCATGCCCCGGTCCGGGAGGATCCCGCATGCCACGTAGCGGCTGGGCCCATGAGCCATGGCCGCTGAGCCTGCGTGTCGGGAGCCTGTGCTCCGCGACGGGAGAGGCCACAAAAGTGAGAGGCCTGAATACCGCAAATAATAATAATAATAATAATAATAATGTTAAGGGAACAGTTGAAAATCCAGAGAGGTCAGGGTTGCAAGAATCGTGGAGCAGAGTATCAGAGAGGAAAAAGCTGCATGTGAGGAGATAACTGAAATGAGAGGACTATACTGAGACAGAGCTCCAGAGATCTACAGGGTTTTCCTTTTGAGTCTTCAGCTGAATACAGATCAGCACATGCACATAAGCAAACTACCTGAAGTCAGAAAAAGAACCACTGGAAAAGACCAGGTAGACTAATCCCCCAAAATCACACAAGGCCAGAAACAGTTCATGTGACCACAAGTCAGACTGGAAAAATCTCTCAACACACTAGACATCAGGTGGAGTACTCCAAAGCACTGTCGTACATGGGGAAAAATTAGGCCTGGAATAAAGGCTATTCTGATCCTATGCAAGCTTAAAAGAGCCTCAAAAGGATCAAACTGTTCCCAAACAACTTAAATGTATCTCAGAATAAATAAAGCTCAAAAGTACTCAAAGTAATTTAAAAATATTCAGTATCCAACAAGTTCAGAATGTCTGGCATCCAATAAACAATTATCATGCATGCAAAAAAGCAGGAAAATATCTGCAATGAGAAAAACCAATCAATAGTAACAGATTTAGATATGATAGAGATAATGGAATTAATAGACAAGGATATTAAAAATTATTATGAAATATTCCATGTTGTTAAGAAAGCAGAAAACATGGGCATATTGAGACATGGAAGATATTTTTAAAAATTCAATTCCTAAAATTAAAAAAGGTATCTGAAATGAAAAATGCAATGGATTGGTTTAATTGAAGGTAAGACAATGCAAAGAAAAGACTAGTAAATTTAAAGATATAAAGGAGAATCAATCCAAAATGAAACACAGAGACAGAAAAAAAGATGGACAATAAATGAATAGAGTATCAATGAGTCGCAGGCCCATTGAAAGCAACTGGGCTCCTTGAAGGACAGAAAAAAATTTTGAAAAACTAATGAGACAGTGACCGAGATGGTGGAGGAGGAAGACCCTGATCTCACCTCTTCCCATAGGTACACCGAAATTACAACTAATTTCAGAGCAATTATGGATGAGAATGACTTAAAGACTAGCAGAAGAGATTTTCCACAACTAAAGATATAAAGAAGGAACCATACAGTTTATGGTCAAAAGGTACAAACTTGCAGTCATAAGATAAATAAGTACTAGGGATATAATGTATGCCATGATTAATATATATAATTAACACTGCTGTATGTTATATATGAAAGTTAAGAAAGTAAATCCTAATTTAAATCTCATGACAAGAGAAAAAATGTTTTTATTTTGTATCTATATGAGATGATGGACATTCACTATTTTATTGTGATAATCATTTCATGATGTATGTAAGTCAAATCATTGTATTGTACACCTTAAACTTACACAGTGCTATATGTGTTATATCCCAGTAAGGACAAAAAAAAAAGAAAAATGAGTGGCCAAAGCTTTTCCAAATCTGGCAAAAATGATAAACCCACAGATCCAAGAAACTCAAGGAATACCATAAATAAGAAAAATGAACAAAACTAAACTAATGCACATCATAATAAAATTACTTACAATAAGCGGTAGAAAAATCTTAAAAACAGCAAGAGGGAAAAAAAGATACGTGAAGTAGAGAGCAACACAGATAAGAATGACAAAAGACTTCTAGTGAGAAACAATGCAAGCCAGAAAACACCAGAGCAACATCTTGAAAGTACTTAAACAATCTAAAACTCAACCTAGAATTCTATACACAGGGAAAATATTTTTTTAAGTGAAGGCAAAATAAACATTTTTTTTTCAAACACAAAAAAGCAAGCAGAATTCATTACCAGCAAACCTGTACTACAAGAAATGTTAAAGGAAGTCCTTCAGGTTGATGGGAAAATGATACCAGACAGAAGCCTGGTTCTACAAAAAAGTGACAGCATTGAAAAATGGTAAATATATAGATAAATATAAAATATACTTTTTAATATTTTAAAAATCTCTTTGAAAGATAATGGTGTTCAAAACAAAAATAACAATATTGCATAGAAGTAAAATATATTACAATAATACTACAAAGACCCTGAGAGAGGAAATCAAAGTGTACTGTTATAAGGCTATTTATTTATTTATTTACGACTGTGGCTTCTCTTGTTGCAGAGCATGGGCTCCAGGCGTGTGGGCTTCAGTAGCTGTGGCGCGTGGGCTCAGTAGTTGTGGCTCATGGGCTCTAGAGCATAGGCTCAGTAGTTGTGGCACAGGGGCTTAGTTGCTCCGCGGCATGTGGGATCTTCCCAGACCAGCGCTCGAACCCGTGTCCCCTGCACTGGCAGGCAGATTCTTAACCACTGTGCCACCAGGGAAGTCTGAGGTTCTTATAATATACGTGAAGTGAGATATATATATATATATATATATATATGAAAACACATTACTTGAAGGTAGACTGTCATAAGTTAAAGATGAATACTCTGAACTGTAAAGCAACCATTAAATAAAAAAACAAAGAGGTATAATTAATAAGCCAACAACAAAAAAATGGAATCTTAAAAAATATGCAATTGGGCTTTCCTGGTGGTGCAGTGGTTGAGAGTCCGCCTGCTGATGCAGGGGACACTGGTTTGTGTCCCGGTCTGGGAAGATTCCACATGCTACGGAGTGGCTAGGCCCGTGAGCCATGGCCGCTGAGCCTGCGCATCTCGAGCCTGTGCTCCACAACGGGAGAGGCCACAACACTGAGAGGCCTGAGTACCACAAAAAAAAAAAAAAAAAAATGTAATTAATCCAAAAGGGAGTAAAAGATGAAAAAAGGGGACAAAGAATAGATGGGACAAACAGACAAAAAGAGCAAGATGGTAGAGTTAAAGAAAACCATTTGATAAACATCTGTTTATTATAAAAATTCTCAGCAAACTTAAAAAAGAAGTTAACATCAGAGGCATCTACAAAAACCTTACAGTCAACATCATGCTTAGTGGTGAAAGACCATTCCCTAATATTGGGAACAAGGTAAGGAGGTCTGATTTTGCCATTCCTATTCAATATTGCACTGGAGGCCCTAGTCAGCACAATAAGGTAAGAAAGGAAGTGAGGGAAGAAAGGGAAGGAGGGAAGGAAGGGAGGGAAGAGGGGAAGGGAAAGGGAGGAAACAGAAGAAAGTAAGAAGGAGAGGAAGGAAGGAAGGAAGTGGGAAGACAGGCAAAGACTGGAAAGGAAGAAATAAAACAGTTTGTCTTCACATGATTATCTACAAAGAAAACATCAAAGACTACATTCAAAAAGACTGAATAGCAATGACTGGGGAGATTATCTGTCAAGAGATTGGGTAAAACAGCTTGTCTTTGCCAACGGCTTCTCCTTAGGGCTTCTCTCTAAAGGGTTTTTAAAGGTAATGGCAGCTTTGCAAGGAAATATTTTCTAGATGATGTTGGATTTATACTTTTCCTTTATCTTCACAGAGTGGGCAGAAGGATTTGCCTCAGCACTACTTGCTCTTAAGTGGCTTCCAGGCCATTAGGCTCTGACCCAACATTTCAAGGTAGGTAGAACTCAGAATGACATCCCCAAAGTGCATGGGATTCTGCTCTTTCCTCCACTGGATACTGAAACTTCAGATAAATACTTTTAACTGCTATGAATAAACAGGATCAAGAAAGAGGAAAAACAACTACAGAAAAAATTCATAGATACTGTTTTTCAGTCATTTCAGAAAGATGTATTGTCTCACTACATGCATTCATGTTGCTCTTCATTGACATGTTATGGCCCCATGGTCTACCAGTGGTGCCATGGTTCTCCTCTGGCACAGGCATATGCAGAGAATCCAACATTCACGGAAACAGCCTTTCCCGTAGACTTTCCCGTGAGGCGAGAGCACATTCTTATCCTGGTGACACAAAAGCCGTGTTCACCATTCTCATCCTGGTGAATACGCTCTCTCCTTTTACACACTCTTCTATTTTATCTTTTTGGATAACCCTGATTATAAACCCACACCATGGTGTGATGAACGCCTCTGCACAGGTGTTTTTAGGCTTCCAACATTCATCCCTTTGTGCTCTTTGGCAGTGACACCCAGGTCTCAGTTTTGCTTTGCCTGCTGGGCAAAAAGAACAAATAATTGAAGAGTGGTTCCTGGACTAAAAGTTCTCTCTAGAACACTCCACCACTTATTTAATCAACTTTATATATTTGTAGCCTCACATTTTATGTCATTTCATCTTCCAGAATATTTTGATTCAAAATTGAATAACAATAATAATTCTGCTTCATACTGCTTAGAGTATAAAAACATGAAAGCTACTCATAATTACTAAAAATAATTTTCTAAAATTATATAATGTTATTCATTATAGAGGTTCAGGGAATTTGATAATGATATAACATAGAGAATGTTCAGAATTTAGGAGTTTAAAGTATAAAAGCACTTTAATTTAAACTTTATGCTAACACTTAAAAGATTTATTTGAATTTACAAAGTATAGTAGGGAAAAAAGAGGTTTCAATTGGAGAGAAAAAGACCTGGGAATACTCTGAGGTATAAAGTCACATGTGGAATCCAAAGGACTGAAGTAAGATCAATGTTTTTGTGGTATAATGTATGATGGGAAGAGTGATGAGAAAAGCAGAAAAAGTAGATGAAGGCTTCTTTTGCCAGGTATCAGAGGATATCTCAGTGATCAGAATGAACAGAACTTTTCATAGGGAAGATGATGGTTTTGTGGGAGATTAATTAGGTGGGATAATAATCAGTATTGTAGATGATAAAAAGGGTAAGTATTCAATTCAAATAAATTTACTTAATTAAACTCAACAAAAGAGAAAATATCAAAGACTCTAAAAGTAAAGCTACATAATATTAATAGATGGCCCAATGATTATAAGCCATAAACTTAGGATTACTCATGTAATGAAGATAAATAATAATATTTACCTTACAGTGTAGCTAATGTAAGGCACCTTACTGTGCCTACCATGTATAAAAAATATAAAACCCAAAACAAACACATAGGGTCTCAGGAATGCTGTGAATCTCCTAATGATTACAATTAATTAATTGACAGCACCAATGTTGACTGCCCGAGAATGATAACTTACTTACAAGTAACTCATTTCCAAGTATCAACCTTGCATTCAAGGGTTCTTCACATAATATCTCAATCCTCAGAATAACTCTATGAGAAAGATTTTAATGTTACCTTTACAACTCTCTAAAGATCAATCATGGGGTGGTGAACCTTAAGGTCTACTGCAGAGTGCTGTGTGAGGATGGTGCATTTATATCTGACCCAGGATGTAATCAACCAGAGCATGTTCCATAGAACATTACTAAGTTGGGATCTGAACAAAAAAACAAAGTTTGAAAGGTGAACAAATGGAGTGGATGTTGCTAACAGATGTAGGAAAGGCAAAGTATTCAACTCTATTTTTTTTTTTTTTTTACATCTTCCTTCTTCATTGAGGAAAATGATCATAAAATAGAACTGTCCGCAATAAACATGACTAAGAGGAAAATGAAAACCAAGAAAGAGCAAGAACAAACTTAGAACACACTATGTTTCAAGCACAACATTAGAAGATTAATATATTTAGCAGCATAGTGATCTCAAGAAAGTAATTTAACCACTCCAAGTCCGCTTCCCCATCTAAAAAAGGAAGATAATAATAAGGGTAACCTATAGGGATGTTGTGAGGATTAAATAATATGATATATATAAAAACCTTACACAGCACTCAACAAATAAACACAAGAGCTACTACCTTTACTATTATTATTATTTGTTCACTTGTCAAGTAAGTTGTAGAAGAGATTAGTGTCTCGGAAGAAGACTGAATAGATGACCTTATGTCTTATAATAATAAAATTCTACGAAAAATAAGGAATAAAATAGGTCAGACTTTGTATGCTTGCTACACAATGTTAAACCTAAATTAGGTTACATTATTAAAGGCTATTATTCCAAACACTTGGAGAGGAGTTCACCACCTGTGCTGAGGCTTTCCTATCCTGTAACACAAGAGAAAGCAAACTGAATCAGGAATCTATCAGAAAAAAAGAATGAGTGGAAAAATGTGATTTTAAGATTGAAATAAACATTCTCAGGCTAAAAAGTGAAATGGGAAAGGTTTCTGTTGTAACCACAAGTTAAGAAAACAAATAAATGAAACCAAATCAAAAAATAACAAATCAATAAGACAGCAAACACCAACACTTATGAAAAGCTAACATATATTTATATCCTGTAATAATTTCCCTTCTCATTAAACCTGGCAGACTGAACACAAACATTCATCTCTGTTCTTTTCCGAAACTCAAGTAAAATGACAGTAAAGAACTTTAAAAGGTATAAATTCACAAGAGTAATGAGAATACAACAGAAGATATCAATGGACAAGAAATTTTAACAAAATTTTGGAAGCTAGAAAGACTATGGACATGTTGCAGCTGAACTTAGCAGATCAGAGAAAGCTGAAACCTAGGGCTGCAGAAGGGGTGGATGGTAGGGGAGAAAGGCAGTGAGAAGCAAACCAATACATAGCACTACTCCAGAAAGACGCAGTAACCAGAGGTACCAGCTACCAGGTAACCAGGAGGATGTCTATGGTGGGGCTAAAAACAGGATTAGTTGAAAGTTTATGCAAGGAATAGGTAGTCTATCAGATGTCCTCTCCAAAGGCCCAAGCAACTGGACTGCCTCTATCATCACAGAAGACAACACTCCAGGAGAGTACCTGGTGGTTCCCCATCAAAACAGATCCTCCTCTGTTCACCTCTCCAGGGAATAAGGCCCCTACTACTGCCCTGCTACCCATTCTCCCTCTCTCTCTCTGCTACCCATTCTCTCTCTCTCTCTCTCTCTCTCTCTCTCTCTCTCTCTCTCTCTCTCTCTCTCTCTCTCACACACACACACACACACACACACACACACACACACACACACACACACACACACCCCTTCCAATTACCACTCTTAAATATTGACAGCTAGCCAAGAAAAGCCTAAAATACTGTAGACTGACACAAAGAAAGGAGGGAAGGAGGAGAGGAAGAAAGGGAGGGAGGCAGAAAAGGAGAGAGAGAAAGAGAGAGAAGAATACATTTAAGAAAAGAAAAGGAAAAAAGAGAGAAGAGAAGGAGGAGGAAAGAAGGGGGAAGAAGGAAGAGAGGGAGGGAGGGAAGAAGGAAGGAAGGAATGAAGGGGGAGGAAGGGGGGGAAAAGGAAGAAGGGAGGAAGGAAACATAGAAAAGGAAGCAGAAGAAAACTTTAAAAAAATATAATAATAATACCATCATAGAGAGACTGTATGATACTGCATCCATAAAACAAGAACAGGAGGATTCTCTTCAAAAGAAAAGAAAGAGAGAATTGAGAGAAAAAAGAACATATTCAGAAAAAATAGGATTCTGGTTCTTTCCTCTTAGTTGGAATGTGGATGTGATAGCTAGAGTTGGAGCTGCTGTTTTACATGTAAGACAGAAACAAGTTGAGGATTGGAAAGCAAGATAAAAACAGCCTGAGTCTTTAATGACTGTTGAGCTGCCACTGGAGCCCTAGACCACCTCCAAAACTATGAGAGATTAAAAATAAAAGCAAAACCAAAAAACCTCTATCTCATCTAATAAGCTATTTTTAGGTTTTCTGCCACTTGCATTTTAACCATATACTAATACAGTACATGTTACACAGTAAGTTTCCCCCCAAACCCCTATAAAATGAAACAAAGAAAATTATGTTCCAAGCTTATGATATTGTTCCTATTAACTATGCTTAAGTCTATTTTACATTAGCCGAGAAAGCTGAATGCTAACACTTCAAATTTCAGGATTACATTCTAATCAAGCCTATCATGTGTAATAAAACATAATGCTGAAGGACCTATGGACTATAGTTCCAGGTGTCCACAGCACACTACTCTCATTGTTTTCAGATGTTGCAGAATCACTCCACTAAGGCTTACTTTCAATTTCCCTTCAGGCTGACTTTCTTCTTTTAAATTCATATTGGATGACTGATGGCTAACATAATAAATATTTTATCTTTCTACACCCTTCCCCCAGGAAAAACATGTCTTTTTGAAAATGAGGCACTGTTAGACACCTGGAGTCTAAACTTAGTTCTTAACTCTTTTGTCCACAGTGAACACTGTGGCTTTTAAATGTTTTTACATTGCCATAAACTATCTATTAAAATATGCTATTCAATCTTACATAGATAAAAAAATTACTTTCATAACTAAACTAGAAAACCTAGAGACAGAATGATCAAGATTATGGAATAAAACATAGCTCAGTATGAGTTTAACCGCTTAGCTTCAGACAGCATCACCTATATTGTAAATTGTAATTATTCTGATATTGTCTAAAAATTTCTTAATTAGTAAAACTTTCAGAAAATGCTAAAGGAAAAATGTTCCGGCAGAAAAAGATCTATATAACTCTGGAATAATTTTCTTCTGAATTCTGACACAGCTAATTAAATCAGTAATAGACCTGTTTCTATCCCCAGAACTTTCTCCCAGGGTTCTGGCCTTTCCATTGATGACTGGGTGGTACATGTGGCTAGGATCTGAGGGTAATGACAGCAAGCACATTCGTATAGAATAAACACAAGGAAAGGGAAATTTGCCAAAGGGAAAATGCCAAAGGTAAAATAGGACAATAAAAGAAAGTCTTAATAGACCACAGTCCACCTATTTATTCCTTTCAGAATCAATTCACTTGCCAAATTCTTACCATCTTTGTAACTGAGCACTTCAACAGAAGCTCAGGACTTTGACACACACATTATCAAACACAGATATGATCAATCAGAAGTAAACAACTCCATTTCTATATTGTTACAGTGCTAAAAGAACAAGCCCTCCTTATTAATCAAAGCATGGAACACTTTGTTTCTGCTCATGACAAGAATAACCAGTTTAGCAGACAACTCCTCCATCCTTTAAAGTCACAGCACTTATTGCTTATGGATAAAGAAGAAAGAAGTTAAGAGATGACTAAATATTAATCTTGAATTCTATTCATATTTTCATTGAAATTTTCATCTTGTTTTTCTTGGCACTTATTTTCTATACTTTTACAAAAGACTTAAGTACTAGGAAGACAGCTGGTATCTATGAGAGAAAAAGTTGACACTCTTCTTACTTGTATAAGGTATGCAGTTGAGGGTGATAAATATTATTTATACTGAAAGGTTTAATGACCACTTCCACCCTCCCCCCCCCAAAATTAATGGAGGGCCACACAGCTTAAAATTTATACTGGGGGAGATTATTCTGAAGGATCAAATACCACTGACCTGTCCCACAGCAAATAAGACAAGGTAACCTGCCAAATCAAAGCTCAGTACTCAGTAAACTTGATGTTCCCATAAATGCCACAACCACTCCATCAGACCCTAGCCAGACCAGGTTCTATGCAACCACCACAGTCCCTGAGACTGGTTCTTCCTTCTACCTATCTCTTAAACTGACCTCTAGCTAATATTTCTCAACTTTGGGCTTTCCTCAAAGGGAAGCAGTGAAGTTGAGAAATTCCCTCATATCAAACAGTGATTTTACCTCTTTAATCTACATGCACCTGAAAAGGACAGGAACACACACTCACAGTTCAGAAAACTTGCCATGGGGTGAATGAAATTAAGGGAAGCCCTTCAGCCAAAGTCCACCACCTTCACATTATAGTCAACTATCAAACAGTTTGTATTTTAATTATTAACTGCTCAATTCTTCACTGCGTATAACTAAAAAGGCATTGATTCTATTCTTATATCCCTTCCTAACAAAGGAATAATGTGAGAGGAGTATTTGTAGAACAGAAAAACCAGATGAAAAAATGAATAACGTTGTTAAATCGACAGGAGCTAGATGTTTTAGAAAAGACTCTTATCTAATATTCTCAATGTAGGTGAAATGCACAACAAATATAAATCAGACTATGTAACTGTTTCTTGTGGTAAAAAAAAAGAAAAAAATGGAAAAAAAGAAAGAAATAAAAAAACTCACCTTCTCAATATTTATCTGGTGCTTTCTTAACCTCTCCAGGTCTGTTGGGATTACTATCTTAGTAAATTTCTGAATAGCTGGTTCAAGACGACGTAATTTCACTTTTTCTTCATCTTCAGACATCCTAAACAAATGTTGTATCTCTTCTACTTGCAACATCTACCTTCTCCACTCATGTAGAAAAACCTAAAAGGTAAATATTTATTTAAGAATTTTAAAAATCAATTTTCATTATTTTTAAAAGCCAACAATTAGGTAATTTTATAATATATTTCTAAATACATACTCAACTTAATGGTGAACTTCAGTGACTGGTTTTTTAACAAAACTTTTATTTTAAAATCTTTTTCTCTGTACAAAGGTAATGTATATTCACTTTAGAATGATTAGAAAATAGGAAAAAGAGAATAAAATAAAATCAACAATCATCTCCTCACCTGTAGTTAACTACTCTTTCCATTTTTCCCTCTCCCACCCCCCTACTTCCATTTTGATGTATGTCTTTCCAGTGCTTTTTAATATAAGGATATATATATATATGTATGCATATATTTAAATAACTTTTTTCAAAAAAAACCCAGAAGTATATTATTCAAGTCTTTATCTACCAATGTATCCTAGACAGTGAATAATGTTTTCTAAAAAAGTGTCAAATGGCAAAACTGGAAGAAAAAATTTCATTCTTAACATTTCTGCTGTAAAAACTCCATTTCTAATATAACATATGTAATTATATATTTCAAATATATTATAAAATGCAACTCTTCTCACTGATGTCCTTTAAATTGCATCTTCCCTTTCTTACAAAGTGATAAGCATTGTCTACAAGTAACCAGTGACAGAGCTGGAATAAGAACCCAGTATTCCTGAGAGTGCAATCAAATGTTCTTTCTAATTCACCAGTTTTTTTTTTAGCAGTGTTCCAGAGTCCAGGGTTATATCTTTGGGGTCAGGGTAGGTGATGGTAACGGTTAACAAGTGGACAGGCTCCAGGACCCCACACCTGCTTCAGCTGGAGAAAATTTACTTATATCTATTTCATAAATTTGAACTTATTAGATTTTCTGTAAATAAAGGGCTCCACTGCTTAAGCAAGCTTGAAAAGCACTGTTGTACATCATGTTTTCATGCCATCTAATTAGCCATAACCTCTCCCATATTAAAAATCAATAAGTTGACTATGTTAATTCCATCGGGTTATGGTATTTTAGACTGGGGTCCATAGAGATAGGGGTTTGGGATTTGAGAGTTCTTGAATGTTTGTTTACAAAAAATTATGAATATATTTTCGAATTATTTCAGAAGACAAGAGTCCATTGCTTTCAGGAAATTTTCAAGAAGCTCTATCACTCCAGAATCATAAGAACTATTATTCTAAATAATGTTGTTTCTCTCTTTCACAGTTGAAAATCTTGAAGTGTTTATTATACAGATTATCTCATCTACCAGTAACTTGGTCTTTACAGTTAATCTAAGCTTGAAAGCAAAAAAGGAAAATCTCCAGACACCAAAAATACTCTAACAGCTACAGCAGTTAGTGGGAATTAGAGATGATGGGGAAGTTCACCATCAAAAGACTGGTCCACAGACCCAACAAAATGGGAAAATTTACAGCTAAGGGACTAGAGATAATAAAGTAACCTAAAAATAAAATTAAAATAGGTACATTTTAAAATAAAGATATAAAGAAAGAAACAGAATCTTTAAAAAAATAGATAATATTATGCAACAGTAACAGGCCAATCTGAAAATAAACCAAGTAAAAATTCTACAAATAAAAACCTCCAAAAATGGGTTAAACAGTAAATTTTGTAGCTGAAAAGACAATTATTGATTGGAAGCTATCGGTATGAACACAAAGGAATAAGGACACATAAAAAGAAGATAAGCAACGTTAAGGATAAAATGACAAGCTCAATAACAAGTAGGAGTCCCATAAGGAAAGAATAAATAAAGTGGCAAAAAGGCACTATTCAAAGAGAATATGCTGAGAAGATGTAAAACCTCAAACTGAAAATGCACATAAACACTAAGTAGCATAAATAAAAAACAAATTTACCTAAACACATGGGAGGGAAATTTCAGAACATTAAGGACAAAGAAAAAATATCTTAAAAAGCAAACTGGAGATAAAAGACAGATAAACTAAAACAACAAAAGCAGTACACTTTTCATCAAAGCAACATATCAAAAGATAAGAATATCTTCAAAGTGCTGAGTTGGTATATACCCAGGTTAATTATTATTCAGAAGTGAAGGTAAAATAATCATTTTCAGACATACAAAGACTGAGTTTATTACCAAGCCCTTCATTAAAAGAACTACTAAAAGGCATGCTTTAACAATAAAGAAAACAAACCCAAAGGAAAGGAATGGCAAGGAGCAAAAAAATATAATAAAGTATACTGTTACTGGGTGAATAAAGGAAGCAATGAATAAAAGAACAAATATTTATTTTGAATAACCTGATCAAATATAATAAAAATGTTTCCATGTAAATTATTTTTCTATAATGTATTTTTTTAATAATGTATTTCTTATAGCAGCATGGTATCACATTGTACAGATGTTCGATAATTTAATCATCTAATATTGGCCACTCAGGATGTTTCCAATTTTCCACTATTATAAACTAAACCACAGTGTAATTACTCTTCTTTCACACAAATCCATACTACCATCTATGATTATTTCTTTAAAGTAAATACCTGGAAATAGAATTAATAGGTACACACATTTTTTAAGGCTTCTGATTCTAAATGTCCCCAAAAAGGCTGTGCCTATTTACATTCCCACTAGCAACATATGAAAATGTCCATTTATCTGGATTAAAGACTTAAATGTGAGACCCAAAGCCATAAAACTCCTAGAAGAAAACATAGGCAGTATACTCTTTTTTTTTTTTTTTTTTTTTTGCGGTACGCAGGCCTCTCACTGCTGTGGCCTCTCGCGTTGCGGAGCACAGGCTCCGGACGCACAGGCTCAGCGGCCATGGCTCACGGGCCCAGCCAATCCGCGGCATGTGGGATCCTCCGGGACCAGGCACGAACCCGTGTCCCCTGCATCGGCAGGCGGACCCTCAACCACTGCGCCACCAGGGAAGCCCCTAGTATACCCTTTTTTGACGCTGGTCTTAGTAATATGTTTTTGGATCTGTCTCCTCAGGCAAGGGCAACAAAAGCAAACAAAGAAATAGGACTACATCAAAATGAAAAGCTTTCTCAGTGAAGGAATCCATCAATAAAACAAAAAGGTAACCTACTAAATGAGAAAAGATATTTGGAAATGATATATCTGATAAGGCATTAATATCCAAAATATACAAAGAATTCACACAACTCAATATCAAAAAAATAAACAATCCAATCAAAAACTGTGTAGAGGATCTGAACAGACGTTTTTCCAGGAAAGACATACAGATGGGAAACAGACACGTGAAAAGATGATCAACATCTCTAATCATCAGGAAAATGCAAATCAAAACCACAATAAGCTATCACCTCACACCTGTCAGAATGGCTATCATCAAAAAGACAAGAAATTTCAAGTGTTGGTTGTTGGCAAGGATGTGGAGAAAAGGGAACCCACATGCATGTGGTGGGGATGTAAACTGGTGCAACCACTATGGAAAATAGTATGGAGGTTCCTCAAAAAATTAAAAAGAGAACTATCATATGATCCACCAATTCTAATTCTGGTATTTATATGAAGAAAATGAAAACACTAACTGAAAAGACATATACACCCCTATGTTCATAGAGCATTATTCACATTAGCAAGATGTGGAAGCAACCATGAAGTGCTCAAAGATAGATGAATGGCTAAAGAAGATGTGATACATATACGTACATACACACACACAATGGATTTTTTTTTCTGTTTTTTTTGGGGGGGCTGTACAGGGGCCTCTCACTGTTGTGGCCTCTCCCGTTGCGGAGCACAGGCTCCGGATGCACAGGCTCAGCAGCCATGGCTCACGGGCCCAGCCGCTCCATGGCATGTGGGATCTTCCTGGACCAGGGCACGAACCCGTGTCCCCTGCATTGGCAGGAGGACTCTCAACCACTGCGCCACCAGGGAAGCCCCACAATGGACTATTACTCAGCCATAAAAAAGAATGAAATCTCACCATTTGCAACAACATGGATGGACCTAGAGGGTATTATGCTAAGTGAAATAAGCCAAAGAAAGACAAATGCTGTATGATTTCATGTACATGTGGAATTTAAAAAAAAAAAAAAAAAAAGAACAGAAACAGAACCACAGATACAGAGAATAATGTGGTGGTCACCAGAACGGAGGTGGCATGGTGAGTGAAATGCATGAAGGAGAGTAAGGGGTGCAAATTTCCAGTTATAAAATAAACAAGTCACAGGGATGTAAGGTACAGCATACAGAATGTAGTCGATAATACTGTAATGACTTTGTACGATGATAGATGGTTACTAGACATCATGGTGATAAATTCATAATGTATAAAAATGTCAAATCATTATGTTATATACTAGAAATACATACAGCATTGTATGTCAACTATACTTCAATTTAAAAAACTTTAAAATGTCCATTTATCCATACTCCAACCAATACCTGATATTATCATTCTTCTTAAGACATTCAACTGGTGACAAAAATGGTATCTCATTATTGTTTTATTTTGCATTCTTTAAATTACTAATGAGATTGATTTATTCTCTATTTGCATTTCTTTCATCAATTGCCTGCTTGCGCTACAGGGACTATCTTTCTCTTATTATATTAACATATAATAGTCTCATAAATTATCAATATTTCCCTAACACTAATGTTTCCAATTTATCACATTGCCTCTTGTGTTTTCTTCCACTATGCAGATTATATAAGAAGCTATCTTTATATCTATTACTATTCCTATCAAAATGTTTTTTAATACAACTGGTATTCAAACAGATGCTAACAGAACTAAAACATTTCTTCACATGTCTCTTCTACACTATTTCTAATCCTATCACTCTAGTCAAACAGCACAATATACATAGCACATTACAAGTGTCTTATTTGGCCTGCGTTTAGACTCTTTCCCCTCTCCAATTTTTCCCCATAGACTACCACCAATGAATATATCTAAAACACCAAAGGCAACATGCTGCTCCTCTGTATAAAAACTTCTAAGAGTTCCCTATTATCTGAACAAGAAAATAAAATGTTCATAAATAATCCACCCAATCTACTGAAAATATCATCACCCAATCTCTACTTTTGGCTTTGCAAGGTGCTCCCTCTGTCTAGGTGCTCTTTTATATCCCATCTGCCTCTCAGCTTTGTGTATCATTTGAGATACAAGTCAAATGATTCTGCCTTCTTTTCCACTAATCAGTTTACAGTGTACTTGACAAACCCCAATTATTGACTATTTGGCTTGTTTTCACTGCTCCCCTATGCTATGATGATAGCTCTCTTTTTTGAATTCAAAAAGTAATATTTCCAGGTCAGCGTGCATGACTCTGCCCCTCAGCATTTTGTGCTCAAGGAATAACCTGCTGCCTCACAAGGGCCATCTCTAGGGGAAGACATTCTGGCCCAAGACTCTCCCAAGAGACTTTTCCAACTCTTGGTCTCCTTCTAGAGAGTATTTTTTTTTCTCTCCACCATTTCCATTTCTATAAAATTATAATAAAATACCCATACAAAACTAAGAAGGGAACATAGCGTCCAAATAGTTGCATAAAGTATGATGTTACTGAAACAAAGTCATCCAACAGTGCCTCTGATCATAAAATAGCTCAAATAACGTTTATAAGCTATTAAGGGAAGGTCTCAATTCAATATAGAAATTGTGGTTTAAAAGTGTGATTAAATAATGAATTGAAAATGTATTTCATTATTTCTTGATTTTTAAGTCAGAAAACTGGGAAATATTTCTGATATAATTCAAACATAGGATTTAAAAATACATTTACGGGCTTCCCTGGTGGCGCAGTGGTTGAGAGTCCGCCTGCCTATGCAAGGGATACGGGTTCGTGCCCCGGTCCGGGAAGATCCCACACGCCGCGGAGAGGCTAGGCCCGTGAGCCATGGCCGCTGAGCCTGTGCGTCTGGAGCCTGTGCTCCGCAACGGGAGAGGCCACAACAGTGAGAGGCCTGCATACCGCAAAAAAAAAAAAAAAAAAAAAATTTACACTATCACAGGTATTTAAAATATGCCTATGAAAAAACAAGAGAAAACATACAAAAATGCCTTATTTCTCAAACTTCTGTAAAGTTGTATTAATTTTAACTTTATTTTTCAAGTGTAATGGAATATTTGGGGCAACGGAATTGTTTGTATCGTGACAATGGTGGTGGATAAACAATTACATGCATTTATCAAAATTCACAGAACTGTACACCACAGGTGAATTTTTGTATATTAATAAAAACAACGAGATGTGGGAGAACCCAAAATGAAATACAAACTATAAAAAATAAAATTAACTGTATTACAAATCAACAACATAACCACAATTAAAGAAGTAGGGGAAGAAAATAACTAATCTAGGTAACTTTGGAAAACAGACGCTGGATACTCGATACTAGTATCGTTGTGTGTATACAGTATAGTTGTGTGTAATTCTTTTTGTCTTTAGCCTTGTAGGATCCTAGATACTAAACTGGATACTACAAGGCTAAAGGCAAAAAGACTTACACACAACTATACTACAACTATACTGTACTCTAGTTAGTAAATTTGTTTCTCATAGGACTGTGGGTTAGAAATCTTGAAATTACTTTGTGTGTATACTAGGACTGAACAAATAAGGAAATATTTTGTAGAACACCAAAGCCAGATTTCTCACTGCTGAAGAAAGAAGTTAAAAGTAAGAGGCAAGACTAGAATGAACCCTGTGGTACTATATTAGAAACAGAAGTAACAGGATAAACTTTGTTTTAGAAAAAAAAAAAAAAAATATATATATATGTATACACAGACACACATCTGAAATACATGTGTGTATATACATATATACAGATAAACACAAAAATAAATATTTGCAGATGCATGAATATACACATATGTGTGCCTGTATCTCCATGAAATATATGGATTTACAGTTGACCCTTGAACAATATGGATTTGAACTGTGAGGGTCCACTTACAGTGGATTTTTTTTTTTTTCAATAAATACTATTGGGCTTTCCTGGTGGCGCAGTGGTTGAGAATCCGCCTGCGGATGCAGGGGACACGGGTTCGTGCCCCGGTCTGGGAAGATCCCACATGCCGCGGAGCGGCTGGGCCCGTGAGCCATGGCCGCTGGGCCTGTGCGTCCGGAGCCTGTGCTCCGCAGCGGGAGAGGCCGCAACAGTGAGAGGCCTGCGTACCACAAAAAATAAATACATAAATACTATTTTTTCAATAAATACTACATGATCCACAGTTAGTTGAATCCATGGATATGGAACCGCAAATACAAAGGGCCAACTATGGGACCTAAGTGGCTTCGGGTTTTGGTATCCACTGCAGGTCCTAGAACCATTCTCTGTGGATACCAAGAGACGACTGTATATACAGCTAGAAATATATACATACACACACACACACGCTTCTAAGATGTCTTCTGCCAGGCACTGGAAGTAATGATAATCCAGTAGCAATGAGCACACCTAGCACCCAGATCCTTGGTGTTTAAATACTACTCTCCAAACAAAGAAAGCAGGGGTCTTTGGAGAAATGGTGGATTCCAGGGAAGGGAAAATGCAAGAGAAGCTTGCAGCATCTTAGGGTGCCAAAAAGCAAGGAAGTTCTCAAAAAAGGATGAGGGCCTAGAAAAAGGGCACAGGAAGCAACCTGGAAAAACTTGGAATGGACGAAGTTGGAACAATTTGAGACATAAAGCAAATAACGAACGTGTAGGAAAATAACCAATAGAAAAATAAATGAGTCCATACAGATACAAAAAATTAACAATAAATAAATAAATGGGATGAAGATGCAGCTCTTCCTTACAGAAAAACTCCAATTAATAAATTACGAAGGAATGAGGGAAACAGAAAACCACCATTAGAACATTATAGTAATAATTACTGAAGGCAAGATCATCAATGGATGCTAAAATCAACAAATTAAAGTTTGAGGAGAAACAGGATATTTGCATTGTTTAAAAGTAGTTCTCCCCCAAGATACTGATTAATTACAAAGAGAAAAATAGTTACTTTAGAGAATCCCAGCAGATACCACCTTAACCAAGTGATCAAGAGCAATATCAAATGCAGTGTGTCATATCATGTACCCTTCAAATGATGAACTACTGAGAAGGGCATATACATTTCTGTGGTATCAACAAAAGTACACAACCTTAATCTAATCTTGAGAAAACATCAGACAAAACCCAACTGAAGGACACTCTACAAAATAACTAACCAGGACTCTTCCAAAGTGTAATGGTCATGAAAGACAGGAAAAGACTTAGAAATTGTCACAGATTGGAAAAGACTAAGGAGCCATATCAACTAAATGCAATGTGGGATCTTAGATTGGATCGTGGAACAGAAAAAGGACTTTAGTATAAAAAAATGATGAAATATGAAGAAAGTTGGTGATTTAGTTAACAGCGTTGTACTGAAGTTAATTTCTTACTTTTGATAATTGTATTAAAGTTATGTAAGATGCTAACATTAAAGGAAATTGTAGAGAACTCTATTACTTTTGCAACTTTTCTGTAACTGTAAAATATTTCAAAATAAAAAGTCTCTTAAAATAATGCGTAAACTGATGTTTCCCATAAGACAGGTCATATATTTTGAGGTCAAAGAATTGCAATCATATTCACTGTACTAACACTTGAGGTGGGCGGGGCGGGTGCCAGGTGGTTTACAAACTACCTTTAGTGCTTACAACTATTACCAGCTGAGTACCATACTACTCACGTTTCCAATAAGGAAAAAGTACTGGGAGGTTAACCAAATTACTTAAGGTTATTTATAAGTGAAAAGCCCCATTTCTCAGGAAAAGTCCAATATCGCTGGCAACGCCCCCTTCCAAAAAAGTTATGAACACCTTCCCACATTTCCCCACATCTGGGGCACCGAATTCCCTCAGGCACGTCGCCCCGTGTTTCTCATTGGGGGAAGGGGTACTGAATTTGGAAAGAAAAGTCAAGGCCCTCGGACCTACCTACCATACGGTCTGCTGAGCCTCCGATTCGGAACTGTAAAAACGGGAGATAGACATGGGGCCTTCTGCGAACCACCCTCCCCGGTATGGCTGACAGGAGGCTCCCCCCTCGCGCCCCAGGACCTCCCCTCAACACCCTCGAGCCTCGCGTCATCCCTCGCAGCGTCACCCACCGCGCACCTGGGCCACATAAACCAAACACCGCCTCCCCCCACCCCCGCCCCCGAACGGGTGCGCGGGGCCCTCTCCGGACCGAGACGCCGACGACCCTGATGACTAAGACCCACAGTGCGTCACACGCAGGGCAGACGAAGTAAACTTTTCCACCCCGAGACCCCGGGAAGGCCGTCAAGCTCGCCTGGTCGGCCGCCTCCCTATACCCGCTTCGAAATCACCTCCAAAACCGAAACCACCACTTCTCCAAGCCGAGAGGAGCTCCCACAGCGTTCGCACTTCCAACCTGATGTCCTGCTTCCTGCGGGGAGCCCCTCCCACGTGCGGGGCGCCCGGCCCACTACGCGGGCCGGGGCCTTACGCCCCCGAGGGGGCCTATCGCGATCCCCTTACCTCCCGCCGGGACGTTCGAGGCCCGTGGGTACTCATGGCGCAGGCGCGGGCGCGACGGGACGGGGCGTCGCGATAGGCGGGCTGGGCTGCGCCACGCCCCCTCCCGCCCAGTCCCGGCCTCGAGGGGTGTGGCTGGCGCCCCTGTGTGTACAGACGCGGTCGCCGCTCTGGACCGTCTTACTAAGTGGTCTTGGTTTATGTTGTGGGGTTGTAATAAGGGAGCCAAGAGGAAGGAGACGCACAAATGCTCTTGAAGTCTGTCTGTTCGTTGTGTTTTAAGTGTGAGACAATTCACATCTGTATAGCCCTGTACATTTTGCAACTTTTTTGACCATTTTCCTCTGTTCTTCTGGGAATTTTATTTGCGGGCTGGGCGGGTGTTCTTACCTCTTTACACTTGTAGAAACTGAAGCTCGCAGAGGTTGTGCCTTCTCCATCTACACCCCCCTTTGAGGTAGACGGCACAAGTCTTAACTGTAACAGACACAGAAACTGAAACTCAGACAAGTGCTTTTTCCCCAAAACGCGTTGAACCAGTGTCAACCCAGTGCCAGTATCCTTATCCCAATTTTATAGATAATGATGCTAAGCCTCAACAAAGAGTTCTAGTGACTCACTAGCAGTTCAGCCATGTAGTGACACAGTTGGAACTTCAACTGGGTTTCCTAATTCCCTTTTCAAGTTCTTCCGGTTATACCAGCTGATACCAACGAACAAACAGTTGGTTGGCTTTGAAGCCCCGTCCAGGTCACAACCTCCACCTTGGATGGCCTTACTTCCAGATCCAGCCTTTTTAATATGCGTTTGTGAATATTCAGATGACTTGCTCAGAACATATCCACTGATGGTACTATCCTTAGAAGTCATAAGGATATTCAAGCCATAGCTAAGGAAACTCAACTCTTAGGGTCTTCCAGTGGAGTGGGAGTAAGGGTAGAAATTGTGGACCAATGAATATTAGGGGTCTGTAAGAATTGCCTTGAAAGGTAGTCTCTAAATTAAAGCATAAAATCTGCTAAGTGTTTTGGATTTTCTTTGTGGGTATAATGAATGCTGACTTCTTTTACTCTAGGAATGCGGTGTTTATAAGATTTTAATTCTAAGGAGAAAAATTAAAATATTAGCCAATACCATGGCAAAAATTTTTTTAGGCAAGACAAGAGCTTTTGAAGTAAAGGTCACAAGTTAAGCTCTGAAAAATCTACCTCAGGTACACTAGGGAGATGTGACACTCAAGGATTCTAAACTTGAACCTACCCTTCTAGGTTATTATATGTATGTTTGCTATAAGTTAGGTGTGTCAAGGTAGCTAAATAGAACTTTTTAATCTAACAGTTTGTTAGCTTGATTTATAATCTTTAAATATTTAGATATATAGTGTGTGGGCCTCTTTTTGTACTCTTGCCTGGGCACTGAAATTGTTAGGAGCAGGCCTGCTGCTACTAGCCAACATTTTCCTGAGGTCCTAACTGAGCCAGGAAGGCCAAACAAAACAAACAGTAATAAATAAATGAATGGAGAAAAAGAAAAAAATTCTTTTTAGGTATTATGATTGATTACTTGGAAAACCCAAAAATGAACTGAAACACGTTCAGTAAAATGGCTAGAGCAATAGCTTTCCTAAACAGCGATCACCTATTTAAAATTGTAATGGGAGAAAAGATCACTTTCAAATAGCAGAATCTAATTTGTGTTTGTAAGGAATTATGGGAGCTATTTGAAGAATTAAGAATAATAGCTAAATGGAGTAGGGGTGAAGGGAGGGATTTCCAAGAGGCACGAGGAAACTCTGGGGTTAATGGATATGTTCATTATCTTGCTTGTGGTACTGTTTGCATGGGTGTATATATATGTTAAAATTTACCAAATTATACACTTTAAATATGGATATTGTTTATGGTATGTCAGTTATACCTGAATAAGGCTGTTTCTTGAGGAATGGTGTATATTATCATTTGCTTAGAAAGTAGCACATTCTTGGAACAGGCTAAGGAAACAATACATATTCACTCTATGAATTAAGACATAATTTTTCCAGTATTATAGAGCAAGTATATGGAGAACCTGAGAATCAAATTTAGATTTGGCACAATAGTACAGACCTCCTAGGTTATCTTCCTAGTCCATTCCTCTTCTGGGAACTGCTTCTCCCCTCCAGATCTGCAGGCTATCAGTTATGAGCCTCCGGCAGCCATTTTATACAGGCATGAACCCATGCTCCTGACCATAGTGAATTGGTCCAGGAACAGACCCCTGACCCAAGCTGGAACAATAAGATACCTGTTCCAGGAATCTGAGATTGGGACTAGGATTCTAGCTTTAATATGGCTTGTTTCTTGAATGGAGAATATGCTCACAGCAGAGCTCCTGGTGGCTGTGTTTTTGACTCCATAGACTGGTGAATCAGAGGAAGCCATGCTGCTCATGGTCCCACTTAAGATTGTGGAGACATGATTGTATGTATATCCTAGGCCATGTTGTTAAAAAATGTGGAGTGTTTGTTTGTTTGTTTGTTTTTGCGGTACGCGGGCCTCTCACTGCTGTGGCCTCTCCCGTTGCGGAGCACAGGCTCCAGACGCACAGGCTCAGCGGCCATGGCTCACGGGCCCAGCCACTCCCCGGCATGTGGGATCTTCTCGGACCGGGGCACGAATCCGTGTCCCCTGCATCGGCAGGCAGACTCTCAACCACTGCACCACCAGGGAAGCCCTGTTTGTTTTTTTTTTACTGTAGGTCATGTTCAAAAAATATGTAACGCCATTACCTTCACTAAGTTCTTTCTCTAGCATATGAACTATTGAAATATCTACTGCAGTTCTGAATGCATTCTACCTTTGTGCATTCTAACATCCCAACAATTTTGTGAACTGAGATGAAGAAAGGTTAAAAATAAAGTGATAATAGTGGTTACCTTTAATGTGGGATTAACTGGGAGAGAGCATAAGTAGCTTTCTGGGGTGCTAGAAAGTTTCTGTGTATTGAACCGTTGTGATTACATATGTGAAAATTCATCAAGCTGTACACCTAAGATTTGTGTATATACTTTGTGTGAGTTACACCATAATAAAAAAGGAAAATAAAGAGCTAGTAATTCTTGATTTAAAACAAATAAAACCTCTTAGTAGACAAGGAATATATACTTCCTTAATAGCATTTCTCTCTACTACCTGTCTCTGAAATAGTGGTGAAATATCAGCAGTAATCCCTACCCTTGTTAAAGACCTTCAACCTTTAAAATATAAAATGAAAAGCCATGAAAGAGACAGAAAGAGAGGTAGATGAGAATGATTAGATGCACAAAAAAGAAACAGAGTTTGCAGCACATTCAAATTCCTGGTTCCAGCTCATTCCTGAGGCTTAGCTTAACCCCAGAGTGGCTTAGCATTAACCACTTAGGTCTGGTTAAACCCCAAAACCTTCTAATCCCCCACCCTACCCCAGCTCTCACCCTGCATTTTCTTTAATTGCTTAAACTAGCTCAAGTGAACTTCTACTTTCAATCAAGAGAGTTCTGTTATCAACACAAAATTCCATTTGTTTCTATTATCTTATGATATAATTTTAAACTTACACATAGTGTTCCCTGCCTTTAGTTCTTAAATCTTTCCACTTTCTGCTTTAGGGGCTCCTGCCACCACACATATACACCATTACCAAACAATCTGTTCATATATATTAAGATTATAGAGACCTTACATCAAACCAAAAGGAGTGAACTCTGCAGGCAAACAGTAACACTAGAATTCTTTGCTTATCAACCATTCACTACTTAGGAATTTGATAACCATTTAACGTGTAGAATAGCTTAAATGCCCAGACATCTCTCTAAAGACTCCTTCCCCACCTTTTTGTTCTTTTAATTATCTTAATAATTCTCAGAACTTAGTGTTCCCAACAATTATTGCACAAGGTAGTATTTATAAAACCATGCTTAAAAGACCTTATGGGCAATTTAAGCAATTTTCAAGAGTAGTTTTAACATGGTAATTTTCGCTTTATCAATGACTTTAATTCAGACCCACACCCCCTACCATCCAACCCACCTTCAAAAGATGCAACTTTATACTATGCTTGCAACTAAAACACAGTAAACTTACTTAGCATTAGAATCTTACTAAATATTGTTTAAACTTTGGCAATTTACAAGGGACCTTGAATTTTGTAGGACCTTAGTTATTGTCATAAATATCAATTAATATCACATGATAAATATACAAATGTGCAAGTTGATAGATATTCCACATGCACCCAACCTTGCTTTCTGACTTTAGCTCCCATAATTCCTCTTCACTCATCCTCTGCTCTAACCAAATTGAACTCAGTATTCTTCAACCCAAGCCTTTTCCCAATCCTACCTGTGCCTTACACCTGGAATAGTCTCCGATTGCCCCTCCCTCTCTGCACATTCAAATCCTACTCATCTTCCCATGTTCACTCCAAATGTGACCTCTTGTAATTTTTCTAGAATTTCTAGATTTAAGGTCTCCCTCCTCTAAACACCCACCTTAATAATCCGATCTATTTTTTGATGCATCACTGTCTGCATTTTATTATAGTAATTTGGTGTGTGTTTTGTTGCCACCTCCAGTGTTTTTCACCCTTTTCCCTGTCATGACACAAATAGAAAATGATATTTATAAAGCAAAACTGAGAGAGAAAGCTTTTCTCAGCCTCTGCCACTGGCTCAGTTGCACTGGGAGCTGGGAAAGTTAACACTTCCACACACCTATGACACAGTCAAGCACAGGGGTTGAGAAGCTGTCTTGTACCATCCCACGTTAGAATATAAGCTTCCCGAGGACCAGCTCCATGTTTGCTAATCTCAGTTATCCACCTATAGATTCTAGTTCAATACCTTGTACCTGTAATAAATGAATAATTGGATAAATGACAAGGCACTATTTAAATTTGTTTTTACAGAGTTCTGTGGGCTTCCAGTTTCAGCTCTGACTTGTAAAGAACTTGAAGGTCATCACCCCCATCCTTACAACAAGAAAAAAGATGGACAAACTTAAAGTAAATTACCTTTCTTTGACTCATAAAAGAATTGAGGTTCAGGGCAAACTGCCCCTCTCCCCAAAATCTGGAGAAACAGGCAAATACAGAGAATTGCAACTAACATTAGCTTATCTGAAACAGAAGTCCCTGGAGCCTTAAGCTGGTGGAAACATTTACATGATAACTTTGACAAATTCTTGGAGGTGGAGTGTGGACTAGTGTGAGAGTGAGAAACTCTTGGGGCCTGCATTCTTAGGTGGGGAACTGCATACATTCATGAGCTTTACCTCCAGGAAGCTCACCAGGTTTTCATGGTGAAGAGCCAAGAAAAAAAACTCATGTTTCTGGCAGAGGAGGAGAAAATAAACTATGTTGAAATATATGGAGCCTTCTCTATAACAAAGCCCTACATAGCCAGAGACGAATGGTGGTGGGGTGAGTGGAGGTGCTGAGAGAGGGTTGCATTACCCAACTCCAGCCCCTTCTAGACTTCCTGTCTCTCCTAAGGCAGGGAAGTGGCTGAGAAACACTTGTGAAGGTCAAAGCCCAAAGACACAAGACCACTGAAAGACTGAAAATTAATCATAGGTACATCATAATTATTGAATGCTTCTGCTCCCCCTACACCTTGGCACCATATCTACAGGTCTTTAGAATAATCACAGTGGCTTAGAACTGAAAGAACCGCAAGGTGTAGTCTCTATATAAGGAGTTTTTAGGAGAATCCAGAAAACAAGGATGCTAGAGGAAATTGAAGCCTCTTATACCTACTGCAAACATTAAACACAGCCCAGCTCCTAGACAGATTAATGTAAAACCTCACACCAAAAGTCTGTTCACCTCAGTTCCTACTACCTGATACAACATGTTTGGCTTTCAACAAAAAATTACAAGGCCTATTAACAGACAAGAAAAGGCACTGTCTAAAGAAACAAAGCAAGGATCAGATATGACATAGATTTTTATAATTATTAGACAGGGAATTTAAAATAACTGATTAATATGGTAAGGAGTCTAATGGAAAAAATTGACAACATACAAGAACAGATGGGTAATGGAAGGAGAGAGGTGGAAACTCTCAGAAAGAATCAAAAGGAAATGCTGAGAATGAGAAACACTCTAATGAAGATGAAGAACACCTTTGATGGGCTTTTCAGTAGACTGGACATGGTCCCAAGGAAAGAATCAGTGAGTGTGAAGGTATAGCAATAGAAACTCCCCAAACTAAAATGCAAAGGAAAAAAAAAAAAAAAGAACAGAACACCTAAGGACTGTGGGACAATTTCAAAAGATGTAACGTATACATAATTGGCATACTAGAAGGAGAGGAGAAAGAAAATGGAACAGAAGAAATATTTGAAGTAAAAATGGATGAGAATTCTCCAAAATTAATGACAGAAACCAAACCACAGATGTAGGAAGCTCACAGAAAACCAAGCAAGAAAGATGCCAAAAAAAATCTACACCTAGGTATGTCGTATTCAAACTCAAAGAAAACAGAGACAATGGGAAAATCTTGAAAGAAGTCAGAGGGAAAGAACATCTTACATATAGAGGAACAAGGATAAGAATTACATCTGAATTCTCGTCAGAAGCCATGCAAGCAAGAAAAGAGTGAAGGGCTTCCCTGGTGGCGCACTGGTTGAGAATCTGCCTGCCGATGCAGGGGACACAGGTTCGTGCACCGGTCTGGGAAGATCCCACATGCCGCGGAGCGGCTGGGCCCGTGAGCCATGGTCACTGAGCCTGTGCATCCAGAGCCTGTGCTCCGCAACGGGAGAGGCCACAGCAGTGAGAGGCCTGCGTACCACAAAAAATAAAATAAAATAAAAGAGTGGAGTGAAATATTTAAAGTGTTGGGAAAAAAAAACCCCAACAAAACACAAACCTAGAATTTGATATCCAGCAAATTTATCCTTTACAAGTGAAGGACAAATAAAGACTTTCTCAGATGACCAAAAAAAAAAGTGAAAGAATTCATTTCCAGCAGACCTGCTCTGCAAGAAATGTTAAAAGAAATTCTTCCAGGGAGGAAGAAAATGTAATAGATTACAAATCTGGATATGTAAAGAAAGGATGAGCCCAGAAGAGGAATAAATAAATTTAAAATAAAATATTTTATTTTTCTTCTTACTTGGTCTAATAGATAACTATTCAAAGTAATAATAGTAACAATACATTGGGTAAAATAAATGGTAGCAATGTTTTAAGGAATAGGAGGGAGGAATTGGGAAAACTCTGTTTAAGGTAACTGAACTACCCATAAAGTGGTGAGTGTAATATGAAAGGGGACTTAGATTAGTTGAAATATACATTATAAACTCTAGAGAAATTACGAAAAAAAAGTTTAAAAAGAAATATAATTGATATATCAGAGAGTGCAAAAAGGGGGCAGGAGAGAAACAAAGAACAAGCACAAACAGAAAAGAGTTATAAACATGGTAAATATTAAACCAACTATATTAATAACCACTTTAAATATGAATGCTCTGAATACACCAATTTTTTTTGTCAGTAGGATTGTCTGAGTGAACAAAAAAACATGACCCAGCTACATGTTTTCTGCAAGAAACCCACCTTAAATATAAAGACACAGAAAGGTTAAAAGTAAAGGAAAGGAGAAAGATATACTATGCTAATGCTAATCAAGAGTAGCTATATAGAGACTTCCTTGGTGGTCCAGAGGTAAAGAATGCACCCTACAATGCAGGGGATATGGGTTCGATCCCTGGTCAGGGAACTAAGATCCCACATGCTGGGGCAACTAAGCCTGAGTGCCACAACTACCGAGCTTGTGTGCCTCAACTAGAGCCCGAGTGCCGCAAACTACAGAGCCCACTCACTCTGGAGCCTGCACACCACAACTAGAGAAGAGAAAATCCACACACCACAACTAGAGAGAAGCCCATGCACCACAACAAAGGTCCTGCGTGCTGCAACTAAGACCAGACGCAGCCAAAAATAAATAAATTAATAAATAATAAATCTCCCCCCAAAAAAGGAGTAGCTATATTAATTTCAGACAAAGCAGACTTGAGAACAAGGAAAATTATCAAGAATAAAGAGGGACACTTTGCCTAATGATAAAGGGGTTAATTCTCCAAGAAGATGTAACAATTCTTAATGTGTATGCACCTAACAACAGAGCACCAAAATACATGAGGCAAAGCCTGATAGAACGGCAGGGAAAAATAAAGTGCCTTGCAAATAGAATATGAGAGCAACAAAAATTAAGTTCATGAAAGTTGCCATTTCTTCCAGGGGCAGCAGGATTGTCATAGAAGAACTAAGAGAGTATAACAATAGTGCAAAATGATTTCCAAGATACCAAATATTTCTAGATTCCTGTTGGAGAACCTGCCGAGGCTCTCTTTTACAGGATTATAGAATCTATCCTCAATCCTTTCATAACTGACACTCTCACCAGTAAACCTTTTAATCCTCCAACTAGCAGAAATACATTTAAGGGACTGGAAATCAACAAAATTCACAGAGTTCCACCCTCTCTCTTCTCAGCCCAGCAAGTGCCCAAATGTCACGGTCACACCCTTTAGGGGATTTTTTTCCCTTTTGTAGGCCTCAATGGATTACAGGAGCTTTTTGAATGATATTTATATTTCCTCTAGCCAAAGACACATTAACTGTAATATTCCTTTGGCATATTATTACTAAAGAAATATTGCTTGCTCCATGGAAATAAACTGATAGGTTCAGTAACTTTTACTTTGCTTATATAAATGAACACTTCAGATGATAAATGTTTCAAGCCTGAGCAAAGGGTTTTAAATATGGAAAAAATGTCCCTGAATCCCTATGCTTAAACATTACAGGACATAAATTGTAAGTCTGAATCTTTCTAACATCCGGTAAGTGCTTTCGCATTCATTCAATCAGTCAGTCTGCACAGCCAATATGCCAGCCACTGTGCTGAGTCCTGGTGATTGAAAGTTTAAAAAGATCTCATTTATGTCTTCTAGGCGCTCACCTTCTGGAGAGAAAGACAGACATGTCAATGAATACAATACAGTTAACAAGCCCTTTTAAGCTATCCCTACACAAGTGCTATAGAAAGAAGCACAGAGAAGGTGACTTCAGAGTTTGGTCAATACATAGGAATTATTAAAGAAGGGAGGACAGAGCATTCTGAACAGAGAGAACAGATGTAAAAGGCACAAAGAATGAAACAAAGGTGTGTTCAGGTCTCCAGAGTGCAGGTCCCAGGGGCAGATAAGCAGAGAAGGTTGCCTGAAGGTAGGATGAGTAACTACCTCAAATGTATTTACCGAAGTTCACATTGATCATGTTCCTATTTGTTTCAGATCTGGTCATGGCACTAGTTACTTTTAAACCTTTGTTGTGGCCCCCTCCCACTCAGACACGCATCATACAATCTTACACACACTTATGATTTCTCGTGGGGGCTTCTGAGGCTCTCCAAGTTTTAATTTAAATTTCCAGCTTCATAGCCCACCATTTTCTGAAGCTCCACAAGGTTCCTCTAATTTCCTAATATCCCATCCACTTTCTTTTTTTTTTTTTGCGGTACGCGGGCCTCTCACTGTTGTGGCCTCTCCCGTTGCGGAGCACAGGCTCCGGACGCGCAGGCTCTGCGGCCGTGGCTCACGGGCTCAGCCGCTCCGCGGCATGTGGGATCTTCCCGGACCGGGGCACGAACCCGTGTCCCCCCCCTGCATCGGCAGGCGGACTCTCAACCACTGCGCCACCAGGGAAGCCCCCCATCCACTTTCTTTCTTCTATGCCTTTGCTCAAGCTGTTCTTTGCTTTGGAATGTTTTCTGCTTCCTTTCCATTGATCAAAATTTTACTTCTCCCTGAAGACACACCTCAAATCTTCTCTCCAGAGAAACCTTCCTTTATTCCCCCCCACCTGTTCCCATAGTACCTTGGTTTTACTCTGCAGTATAGTCATTCACATATCTGTCTTTCCAACTAGAGCAGAAACTTATTGAGTGCAGGCACCTTGTGTCATTTATTGTGTGTTCCCAGCACATGCCCTGGAATGTGGCATTTGATAATATTTGTTTTCAATGACATGCGTGTCTCATCACCTTTGCGATCTGATTAGTCTTCTCCAGTTCCACCACTGAGTTCCCGCAGCCACAAGCCTTCTTAAAGCTATTTGTCACTGAGGGTGAGATCAGAGGAAGAATAAGAAAACCACCTGAGGCCCACAACAAAGTCACTTGGGGATCTTTAAAAAATGTAATTGCCTGGTCCCCACCTTCAGAGATTATGATTTCATTGGGCTGAAGTGGAAACCAGGCATCAATATGTTTTTTAAAGTTCTCTGGATAATTCTTAAGTGTGGTCGGTTTTGAGAACCATAGACTTAAAGGGAAGGTGAGAAATAGTTACTAGGCCCCATATAGGAATTAGAATAATTTCTAATTCATTTTTCTCAAATGGTGATGCTTGCCCCAGAAAAAAACATAACTAAAGGGATGGGGCCACACAGTTTACGTGAAATTGACTTTTTTTTCCAGAGAAATCTTTGCCGCAAGGAGCCTGACTTTCTGTAGGAGGAATCACACGTTGGACATGATACTTTCCTTCACGGTCCTGATCCACTTGTCTAGAGAATCCCGTTGAACTGAAATCAAAATGCCAGGCACTAAACCATCAAATGAGTAAGAAAGCTTGAGATTTCCCAGTTCTCTTGACAGTCCCCAACATGGATACCCCCTATAGCCCTCAGTGGAATGGGGAGGACAGAGCCAGGTACCACGGGGAGGATCGCATGTTGCACAACTCCAAGGGCACAATGCACATCGTATTCCATATGAAGGGCGCCCCCTGGAATTGGGTAATGCCACATCTTGGAGCAGGGCTTTTCCTGTCCTCCCAGGAGATTTCCGGTGGTGGCCTCCATCTTGCTTCTTCTCCCCAGCCTCCTTCTGGCTTGGAACTGTTACTCTGAACCAACGTGAGGAAAGAAGAGCCTCCTCACCAAAATACTTCTGCTGGAGTCTTTTCCTACCTGATGATGTCTTCATTGGAAATTCCCGTACGTGGCAGCTCTTGCCAACACAGCCTTGATCCACCCAATGTGTTACGCTATCTTGCTGAAAGCCACAGAATTGGCCCCTAAATCTGCCGCTGCAGGAGAGTTTTCAGAAAGGGTGTCAGTTCCTTCTCAGCTTGGCCACTCCTTTTCTTTTTCCTTATTAGAGTATCCACAGAGAAGGAAAGGACATATTTTATTTCTAGATTTTGGCTGGATATTTTTGGGAGGCAGGGAATCAAATTGAACAATCTAAAGGCAAAGAAGAGATAAATTGAAGCTGTACAGTCCTCCCTTGGAATCCAAGGGGGATTGGTTCCAGGACCCCCATGGATACCAAAATCCAAGCAGGCTCAAGTCCCTTATATAAATGGCATAAATGTAAATGCTATAGAAATAATTCAAAATAGAATGTAAACACTATGTAAATAGTTGCCAGTGTGCAGCAAATTCGAGTTTTGGTTTCTGGAATTTTCGGGAATTTTTTTCAAATATTTTCAATCTGTGGTTGGTTGAATCTTTGGATGCAGAACCTGAGGATACCGAAGGCTGACTGTATTATTTATAAAAAATTATCCCAGCATCTGGCAGAGAATAGGGAGCTGAAAAAATGGTAGTTTCCGTTGGAGGATGGTATGGTGGTGGTAATGGGCAGTGTTAATCTACAGAGTAGCTTTCACTTTTTATGTTTTTAGAGAGTGTGGGGAGAGCAGCAGGGTACTCAAGGTAAAGGATTATTTTCTCCTTAAATGAAATTGTTGTGAGAATGAAAAAAGAAACAAGTATTTAGCATAAGAAATTTTGCAAACTGTAACACCAGATATAAAACATATGTAGTTATTATTGTCATAAGAGATGTGCAAACCAAATGCCACCAGGATTTGAAGGGGAGGACGAGACCACATCCTGCTGTGGAAATCAGGAGGAAATGGCACCTACCACTTAATAAAGACATACCTTCTACAAGACTCCATTTCTGCATTGTAGGAAGGCCCATGATCCCTACTCAGACCAAAAAGCAAACTGGTTGTGAGAATACTTTTAAAATCTTTGTATCTGAACTTTGTTAACTGTAGAGCACTATGCAAATGCAAAGTGATGTTACTGTAGCTGTTATTGGTGATGGAGATGTTATCATTATTATTGACTTTGAAGATATCGGTCAGCATTCAACAGGGAAAGCTGTCAGAGGAAGGCCCTACAAGTACAGAAATGAGGGCTGGAGAGGTTTCTGCCAACTTTCTTGGCTGGTTTAGAGTTCCTCTACATAAAATCTTTGAGTCTGTTGACACCTACTCTGTCACAAAGGCCTGTGACAATGTTGGTTAACACAATATTGAATAAGAAATGCTGTCTGCCTTCAGAGAGGTCACCTTGATTTGGTTTTGATATTTGGCCTCAAATATTAGATTAAGACATTTATAGTTAATTTATAGGCCATGGAGAGCTCCTGAACTTTTTAGAGAAGAGGAGTGACATGGTGTGATTGCATTTCAGGTATTCCTGACAAAATGCTCAGTTTAGCTTTCAACCGTCAGGAAATATTTCAGGTTAGCAGATGATTGAGCTCCTCCACCCCCAAGCTTCAGAATCTAGAATGTTGTCCCCCTCTAAATAGACCTTTCCCCCCTGCCAAACTTTATGAATTATGGAACTGATTGTTTCCTTCTTTGCAATGGCTGTTAAAAAGCCTAAGTCAAATTTAGCAAGTGTATCGGACTTCAAATCATGAATGGGAATATTCACTTCAAGCCCTTTCTTACTTTACCCACATTTGTTTTCTTTTTAATCCTCCCCTTGCTTTTAAAACTTTTTTGTTGAATTTAGAATGGATAAACAACAAAGTCCTACTGTAGAGCACAGGGAACTATATCCAATCTCCTGGGATAAACCATAATGGGAAAGAATATAAAAAAGGACGCATGTCTACATGTGTATAACTGAGTCACTTTGCTGCACAGCAGAGATGGCACAACATGGTAAATCAACTACATTTCAATAAAAAATAAATTTAAAAAATAAAAATTTTAATTGAATTATATGTAGTTTTGTAAACCATCTTCAATCCTTTCTGGAATAAGGGTAAGTTATAAACAGATAAAGATCATTTCTTATTTTTAAATTTCTTATTCAATTAACTTCTGGTGAAGAGTATTTGAAATGTCTCCTGGGGAAATTTGCATGGATCAGGCAGATTGGAAAAATAACATTACAGGCATTACTTTCTGGTTCTACTGCTGATCTCCTAACTTTTAAAATTTGGTTTAAGTCCTATATAACATAGCACTTGAACATAACGTGAATCTATTGGTAACTGAATATTTTTGCATTTAGAGTTAAAGTTTGAATTTTGTTTTCAAAAGAATTTAAGAAAAGATACAAACTTAAGACTACCTAAATCTTTGTTCCTGTGTGTTTAAAAAATTCTATTTAAGTTTAAATAAAAGAGCTAAGATTTACAGCCTATCAGAGCGTTAGAAGATAAAATCTGTTATCCCGATTAAAAAATATCATACATATAAAAATGCATTTGAAATGGAATGAAACCTGTTCTGTTACTAAAAGATATTTGTAATGCTAGAATTACATTGCTAGATCAGAAGAAAGGAAGATATAGAAAAGTCTGTATGTCTTCCTATATTCAATCTCCCTTATCATTTTAAACTTGCTTTTTTTAAAAAAAATTATTTATTTTTGGCTACATTGGGTCTTTGTTGCTGTGTGCAGGCTTTCTCTAGTTGCGGCGAGCGGGGGCCACTCCTCGTTGCAGTGTGCGGGCCTCTCATTGCGGTGGCTTCTCTTGTTGTGGAGCACGGGCTCTAGGCACGCGGGCTCGGTAGTTGTGGCTCTCCGGCTCTAGAGCACAGGCTCAGTAGTTGTGGCGCAAGGGCTTTGTTGCTCCGTGGCATGTGGGATCTTCCCGGACCAGGGCTCGAACCCGTGTCCCCTGCATTGGCAGGCAGACTCTTAACCACTGTGCCACCAGGGAAGCCCTAAACTTGCATTTTTAAACGTTCAAAAGCAAGACAATCTTTAAGAATTTGAAAGTATTGAGGACATTTTCCTCCATTAAAAAAACCCCTGTTTAGAGATTGCTTTCAGAACCAATTTACAAGACCCCTAACTAAATCAGTTTCCTTGGTTTATGTGCAGACCGTTAATCTCTGCCTTCCTCACTTCCCTACCCCCTCATTCAATTGACTAGGTAATCAAGGTTCATCCTTTTTTGTTTCTAATAGACTTGATTATTTCTGAAAAAGTTAAAAAAACTCATTCTCCAAAGGGCAATGCCTTTCTACCTGTAAAGACAGAAAGTAAACTTCAGAAGAGAATTCTGAAAGTGGAATTAGAGATGTTCCAAATGCAGGCAATATTATTAGAACTAAAACATTACCTTCGGGTGACTGCAGGAGGTAGACTGGGTGCATGGTCACGATGGACTCACTACTGAGTTTTACCCAGACTTCTGATGAACGAATAACTGCTGCTACATGAACTGATGTGGAACATAGAAAGAAAATTAAGTACCATCCGGTTGACTTTATGATCTAAATTTGGGCTTATCTTAAATCCGATAAACCAATACATAAATGTGTCTACTAATAACGCAGCCTAGAATGTAAATGATGAACTGGTTGAATGACTGATGCATTTGTAGTGAACTCATTTTACTTCCTGGTGATCACTGCATTCTTTTCTATGCTCAATAATCTGCCTGAATTTTTCCAGAGGTTTTCGTTAGACTTACTTTTCCTGTCTTACTTTTCCTGTCTAATTTATCTATTTAGAAAGTCAAAATATATGATTATTTCTAGTGTTCAAGCACCTCTTCTCATCTCTATGACACCTCAGAGGATGATAAACAGTGTCTGCTTCTTGTACATTGTGGAATAGAATTTATCTCGGTCTAGAGATTTGAAGTCACACAGAGTATTTAGAGCACTCTTTCTTCCTCCTCATATATCTCGAGCCACAGTTCTCTACTACTGTGGTTGGTCTTGACTCTTTTGATTTCCTATTATGCTTCCATTTGCACCAGAAGAAAATGGAAATCAAGTTGAAATTGAATATAAAGTGTCAGAACTAGAAAAGCTATTAGATCAAATTAAGGTAAAGAAACAAGTGAAGGATTTGATGTGTCTTGTTCCTTGTGGAGACAAGTACATTGGGCTTTATCAAAGTTAATGCTGTTAAACATTTGAATCATGTGCTAATTTACCTTATGCTGAATCTATGCTTATGTCAGCAGACTTTTGATAATAATTTGGCTTTCTGTGTAGATCTGTCTGTAGATCACAGGTAGAAATCAGAGGATTCAAGTTCCTAGTTATAAGTTAATAAATGAGCTTCCTGGTTTATATTTCAGAGTTTGTTAGTAAGTGTTCACCTGAGAGAAAGAGAGAGAGAGAGAGGGAGAAATCCTCTGTCACCATGCTACAAAATCAGGTTCCCAAGGTATAGCCCTGGAACATGGAGGTACTGCCACTTTAAGGCTTCCCCAGGCACCTAGCAACTCTTCACCATGGGGCACTTTGATTCCTACTTGTTGCTAGTTGTCCACAAACACCTGCTCTATAAAGACAGTCCACCTCTTGGTTTGCAAGGCCAGAAATGAACACGGCTGCTTCTTAAGAGGCAATTACTGACAACGATAGACCTTTTACCCTTAAGAGCAAAAGCTGGAATCCTCCCATCTGTTAACACCTGTTAATCTTCTGAAATGCACCATGGAACAAAGACACTTGTTTTTTTCTTTAGACAGTATGTGAAAATCCATTTTTACAGCCATGCAATTGTGTGGGAAGCTTCAGAAATAAAAACTGCAACAGAGTCCCTTCCAAACCTTTTAGAGATTCTTCAGACTATGATGAGAGTTTGATGAATGTTGATGAGAGTTTGATACATGTTCCAATGACTGAACTGTGGGCCTTTTCAACAAGTAGGAAAAAGGATCAAAAATGCCTAAAAGCCCTAACACCTGTTTTTAAAAAACACTGGCAAAATATAACTATTGAAAAATACAACTGGGAGCTTTATCATGATTAAGGAAGCACCTGAAAGGAAAGTTCCTTGACAATTGAGTTACTCTCCAACTAAAAAATGTGTTTAATGGACTTTAAAATAATTTTGTATTTGTGTTTAAGAAGTATGCATTTTGAAAAAAAAAAGAAGTAGGCATTTCTATCTGGTTTGGCAGTTTAAGTACCAGGCCCTAGCCAGAAAAAAATCTGAAGTGACTAAGGCAGTGCTTCTTAAATAAGAGCAAATTTGAGCTGCCAGCCCAAATCACTACCATCTCTTCTGGCAAGACTAGATTAGCACTAACTCTCATCTGATGAAGGAGTCACCTCAAGCTTGGAAACAGCCAGTCGGGATCGTCCAGCAAGTACAGGGTAAAACCGAAAAAAAGATCCCAGAATTCTATTCTTTGGCCAGTCCATAGAGAATGGAGAATCTTGTAGAGTTGATGTCATTAACACTTGGATACATTTAAGAAGAGAGAATCACTCTAGTTTCTTCTCTGTCTCTTTAGGTTAGCTCAAAATAACCAAGCACTTGCCCTTACTGACCTCTAAAGATCAATTACTGTTATCTGTCTTACCTGCTCTTGCTTTACATCTCCTCTTTGTTTTATTCAGCTACCTGACTTTGGTTCTGCTTCTGGCCATTTGGAATTGGTGTTTGAGCTTAGTCTCTGTTCCTTTAGACCCTGGATTTTCCTAACAGATTCCAATTTGGTTTATTCTGCTGGCTTTCTACACTCTGGACTATCCTAGCTCTTGCCCTTCTGAACCTAATTTCCAGCGCAGTCCACTCAGCTGGCTGACTGGCTGTTTTCTCTGTGTGTTCGAGAGTATAAGTGAGTGTAAGGAGGGCAGGGGGTGTGTGTGTGCACAATTTGGATAATCACTCACTAAAATGAGAGAGAGAGAGAGAGACAGAGAGAGACAGAGACAGAGAGAGAGAGACAGAGAGAGACAGAGAGACAGAGAGAGACAGAGAGAGAGAGAGAGAGAGAGAGAGAGAGAGAGAGAGAGAGAGAGAGAGAGAGAGAGAAGCTCTAAACAGAAGCAAGGGGAGTGGAGAAGTTATGCATTTGTTACTCCTTATTAACCATCCTGAGGTTTGAGGCAAATTCTTAATTGTTTACTTTCCTGCCAAGAATTTTATCTCAGCTCTCAGATTTTGCTGCCACCTGGTGCTAAAACGTTCTAGGTAGTGATGCCTAAATAGTTTGACAAACTCCAGAAGTATAACCTAGACTCAGAGGTAACACAAATTAGGAGAGTGGATGCTTAACATAATAAATAAAAGATATAACATTGAAAAATCCCTAATTTAATATCATATAATCATTTAAGAAGTGAATGTAGTATACCTGTTAGAACACATTTATAAGAAGCAATAGTAGTAAATTACTATGTAGTTCTGAGATGTCACCATCTCTTAGAAGTATGGTCCCCATTTGAGCCGTCACTCCTGAATATGACAGAATACTTAGTGTTAATACACATGAACAGCAAATAATTTCTCTCAGTTAATGTCCCCCCTAATTTAAAATGGGAGGGGGCATTTAACTTATACTCTTTGTAAGTCAAGATTGGCTAAATCTGCCCAAGATTGATTTGTTTCAGAGAAACTATTCTTTCCTTTTATGGTCTTCATTGGTCTGCTGTTTCTCCCCATTCTTCATCCTGCTACGGTTGTTCTCCATTGCTTCTCCGGGCAGGGTTTTCTTCTGTTGCTCCTACTTTTCCATCATTATGTTTGTCCCTGTTTTCCACTCACTGTATTGAAAGTGGTTTTTCCGTCCAGCTGATAACATATCATGCAGCCAACTTTTCCAGTTCTAACTTTTAAAGGAATGCTGTCCTATTGGACTGTCAAATAGAGCCTTGCTCATTAAGCTTTTGAGTCCCAGGTGTGGAGGGATGTTAAAAGAATTCCCCCAAAACCCAGGCAAGAGAGCAGTTTGGTAGTGTCATCCATCTGTGGCAGATTACATTTTCTAAATATGACAGAAAGAATAACTCCCATTCCACATACTCTTATTTACAATGTGACTTTGACGGTCCTCCCATAGAGAAGTGGAATCTATGTTCCCTTCCCTAGAAACGGTGGATTTGTGGTTGAAAGAAGTGACACTATGTGACTTCCAAGGTTAGATTATAAAAAGGAATCACGTCTCTGCCCAGTTCTCTTGGGAGACTCACTTTTAGAACCCAACCACCAAGCTATGAGGAAGCCCAAACTATCCCATGCTGAGACACCACATGGAGAGATCACTTGTACTTTTTCCAGCCGTCAGCTCACCTGAGGTCCCAGCCATAGCCAGCATCAACTTTGAAGACACCTCTAGATGATCCCAAACCCCAGCTATCAAGTCACCTCAGCATTCAAGCCTTGCTGGATGAGGCCCCACACATCAGAGACCAGAAACAAGCCAGCCCTGCTGTGCTGTGTCAAAATTCCTGATCCACAGAAACCAAGAGTAAAATACAATTATTGTTTTATGACACTGAGTTTTGGGGTGGTTTGTTATACAGCAATACTGACAGAAAAACTATCCTCTTCAGTGTGTTCCTCATAAGTCGTGAGCGGGTACCCCAAGATGGGTGCAGATCCCAACTCCCCTTTATCTCATACATAAGTTTCTTACCATCTTGAAGCATCCTCGTTGACCAGAGCTTGAGCAGCCTTCATTTCTTGTTTTTGGGGGGTCTTACTTCTGGTCAGAAGCCCCACTATTAATTTCAGAGACTGTTTCTCCATTTCCCTCAGAAGATCTGGGACTTCACTGTGAATACTTCTGTCTCACTCATTTCTGACCCATTTCTCATGTTACTTATCCTTGATTTCTCATTCCATCATCTGCTCCTGGAATCCACATCTTCTTGGGATGAGTGCCCGTAGGAATTTTACCTTTCCAGAAGAGACTCCAGCCTATCCAAAGGAGTGTGGCCTCACCTGCTGGTTCCTACAAAACAATCATAGCATTGATAGCCCAGTATCAGTATTTTCTTGATTGTTTTAAAATTTATTGAGATATTACTATATGCCAAGCATTGTGCTAAACTCTCTACATACTCATTTCAATCCTCTCAACAACCTTATAGAGTTACAACTATTATCTCTCCAACTTTAAAATAAGGAAAATGAAGAACAGAGAAGTTAGGTAATTTGCTCAAGGCAAGACGGCCTGTAAATGGTAGAGGGGGGATTCAGATGAAGGTGATCTAACCCCAGAGCCCATGCTCTTAACCACATGTCCCATGTACAAGACATTAAACAGCTGGCATGCATCAAACCAAGCCCAGCTTTTAAAGACTATTCCAGGGTGAGGTGAAGACCTTACTTACATGACCCTCCTGCCTTTCTCTTCCTCACAGCTTCCTATTTCTGCACATAAGGGCACATGCATCTCTACAGGAGTAAGCAACCACTTCTAGGTGAAGAACATCCAGTTTAACTGTCTACAAAGAAAATAAACATTTCTCCAAAAAGAAGCAACAAAATCTGTAGATGCATAATTTTGGCTGCTAAAACCTAGCCAGGACAATTTATATCATACCACAGTCATTTAGCTTTTTAGGCTAAAATATCTGCATTCAGGTTACACAACAGATCTTCCCAAGAAAAACAGGTAGAAACTTTGGGTAACTAAAGGGCCAGTTCAGGGCTTTAGCCTCCTGAAACAAAGGACAATCTGCCTCAAAGTGTATTCTTGCAGGGCAGAAACTGCTCACAGCAATTTAATAACAGTGCTTTGCACTGGTTTTCGCCAATATAACAGGGGTGTAGCAGGCTTCCTGGGAGCAGCTATAGCTGTTGCTCCAGGCCTACTATTGAGACTGCACTCAGCATTTTGATATATTCCCACTGTAGGTCCACCTCTTCCATGCATGGATGAGAAATGAATATTTTACTCAAAATCCCATGGGACTAGGGGAAGAGGTTCTATATTGCAAAATTATATTTTAAACATTAATAAAATCTGTTAAATATCTCTGTTCTTTCCCCAGTTTTCCATTGTGGACAGCAGCTCTCTTTTCTCTTCAAAATTCTTCCCCCTCCCTCCAGAATTATTCTCTAAGCTCACACCCCTCTTCAGTCTCTCATTCCAAATCAACACCAAAAATACTGGCAGAAGTTGAAATTGGATGCCTGCAGCACTGTAGCTCCTCTCAGTGTGACTATGAAGGACAGTGTTGAAGAGAAATCTCTTCAGTGGTCAAAACTCCAAGCAATACACCTGGTTGGTTAATTTGCCTGGAAGGAGAGATGAACAAAAGTAGCGCTCTACATTAATTCATGAGCAAATCACTAAGAGTTTGGATTGGAAGGAAGATTACTGGAGAATTGGAGGCAGTGAGTTCTGGAAAAGAGGTATGAGGATGGACCTCTTTGAAAGAGCACAGAATATGATATTCGTGTCCCAGGTGAATGCTAACCAAAGAGCAAGATCTTAATCAGGTAGATAAGATGACCTGTTTTGTGGATGTCAGTCAGCCTCTTTCCCCAGTCACTCCTGTCCTTGACCAAGGCATTCATAAATAAAGTGGCCATGGCTGCAGGGACAGAGGTTGTCCAGGTTGCTGATTAAAGAGCCAGTCTGGCTACCTCCACTACTGAGTCCCTAAATGCCAAAAGCAAAGACCAACACCAGTCAAATACATGACATTGTTTCTCAGTTCACCTGGCATCAGTCTGAGTATACGAAGCCATTTCCATAATAGAAGGGAAAGTGTATTGTTCTTACTAGAATAGATACTTACTTTGCATATGGATTTGCTTTCCCCTCCTCGGTGATTCTTCCCAAAACACCCATCTATGTATGGACTTACAGAAAGCCCTGTGCACCACAGAGCATTATTTCTGACCAGGGCACTCACTTTACAGAAAACGAGGGCAATACTAGTCTTCCCATCACCTAGAAACAGCTCACCTGATTGAATTATGTAATAGCCTTTTGAAGATTCAGTTTAGTGCCTGATGGATGGCAAAACTTTGCTCTTCAGGATAGATGAAGTGGACTTTGTGTATCTTTTGGTTAGAGATGGTTAGCATGTTTTCAGTTGTGTGAAGAGTAGTTTAATCATGTTATACAAAAGCATGGTCTCGTTGATGGTTTTATTTGGAAATTAAATATAGTTAAAGAGTGTGTGTAGACACCAAGTTGACAAGGCATGTACTATGCTGGATTGTGATATGTCAACTTGGATGAACTGAGAACTTCATTTCCTAGAATTCCATTTTTTGTATGAGTTGGAGTTGGCTAAGAGAGGAACTTGTGCTAAAGGTCTGAAAGGCTGAAGTCAACACTTTATGAGGATTATTGTGGTCAAATGTGGTGATGAAGAGATACAGAGGTGCCTAGCAGGTCCACCTTGTCTTTTCCCATTAGCATTTAAACATGTCTTTCCAATCTTTAAAAATCTCTCCCTTGGGCTTCCCTGGTGGTGCAGTGGTTGAGAATCCGCCTGCCGATGCAGGGGACACAGGTTCGTGCCCCGGTCCGGGAAGATCCCACATGCCGTGGAGTGGCTGGGCCCGTGAGCCATGGCCGCTGAGCCTGTGTGTCCGGAACCTGTGCTCCGCTATGGGAGAGGCCACAACAGTGAGAGGCCTGCGTACCACAAAAAAAAAAATAATAAATAAAAAAATAAAGCTTAAAAAAAAATCTCTCTCTTAACCTCATGGCCCCTTCCACACTACCTTCTCTTCTTTCATTCTGACTGTGTCCATTTTCACCTTTCTCCTCAATCCTCTGCTACTGGCCTATCACATCCTTCCCCTTAAAATTGCTCTCACTGTTCTTCTCTCTATACTCATTTTTTCCCTGGATTTCTATAATTATTATATGCTGATAGTGCTCAAGAAAATATCTATCCAGGAGTCTCCCGAGTTTCATACCTGCATATTCAGTGGTCTACTCAGCGCCGCCACCTGGATGATAGGCACCTACAACTCAGTAGGTCTATAACTAAATGTGTCCTATTTCCCCTCAAAACTATACCTCCTTCATATCTCAGTGAATAGCACTGTCATCCACTCAGGTGCCCAAGCCAGAAACCTGTCACTCTCTTTGCTTAGGTTTCCTTTATCTTTTGCCTGCAATGATTATTGCAACAGTCACTCCTCAAGTTGCGAAGCTCCAGTTCAATAATACAACTAGGTCTCGGGTCAAAATGACGAGCAAGCCTGCTGTTGCAGCGTCAAGCAAACGGCTGGAGGGTATTTGAAAATGGTATTACAATGCTGCCGGGTTCAATAAACTGGGCTTAATGTGAGATGATACAACATATGAGAATGACGATGTAAAAGAATCCATAAGAAGGCTTCCTGAGAACCTTTATAACAACAGGGTGTTCTGCGTTAAGAGAGCACTGGACCTGACCCTGAGGCAGCAGATCTTGCCTAAAGAGCAGTGGACAAAATATGAGGAGGATAAATTCTACCTTGAACCATATCTGAAAGAGGTTATTCGGGAAAGAAAAGAGAGAGAAGAATTGGCAAAGAAATAATCATATAGTTTAAAACTCTGTGGATGCAGCCATTCTCAAAGTATTTGTATGAAGTTGGTTAAACCTGGCATATACAATGCAGAACTATCTGGGCTGTAAATGTATTATTTAAAATAAATGTCTATAATAATTATAAAAAAGTAACACAACTATAATGTACCATACAAACGCTATGGTTTCTTTTCACTATAGATCCATATTAACCCTGAGAATGTGGGGCAACAGATCTCCATTTTATGGGAGAAGTTGCAGCTGATAGTGGGCTGAGATGAACAAAAGGAAAACATGCTTGCATGATAGTGGACACTGTCAGTGTGTTAGACCTGGTGACAATGCTATTCTTTCCACAAACATTTATTAATTTCCTGCCATGAGCTAGGGACTGTGCCTACAGCATACGCTTCCAGGGCATTGATTCACTGTGTACTTTTTCTGGGTCCTGTGCATGTAGGGGATACTAAGATGAAAAAGTCATGGTCCCTATGCTTAAGGGGGGGCTCTCAGCTCTCTTCATCATGACCCACGTCAAATGATATCTCACATGGCCCTTTCTAATGCTGAGCTCCTCCCACAAAGAGTGCTGCAGTAAAGTTCCTTCCAGGGCCTGTTATTTTCAAAGAATAAATTAATTTCCGAGGAAAATAAAGTCAGTGTAGAGACATAAGTAGGCTGTTGTCCAGATGCAAGGATTCTGGAAAACCATCACCAATTTAAAAAGCTATATGCAAGGATTCTTTTTTTGGTGGCACACAGGGATTGCCTCATTGGGACCTAAGCTAAACTGCAAAGCAATCTCGGTAGTGAATTCAGCTTTGTGCTCAGCCCTTTTCCAGAACCTCTGGCTTAATTATGAGAAGAAAACCTATTTATTCTGAGACATCACCACTTTGGGATAAATTCCTGGAAGCCATCAGAAAAGCAAAGGGGAGATCTTTCTCAGAGTCTCTTCTCTGGATTTCTGAGAAAGAAGTATTTTGTGTTTAGCACGTCAAGTTGCTTCTCATTTCAGTCCATGGATTTGCCCCTTATTTAATTCGCTTTGAACTTAGTTCTGCCTGTCCATCCAGAGGCCTGGGTCTCCTATGGGAGGGTAATTCAACCTTTCTCGTGTCTTCCTCAGCTATCATCTTTCTCTGAGCACATTCTGCATATTACTAGTTACAAAATAATAAAAATAATAATACTTATATAGTACCTTACATTTCACAAAACTCTTTTCATGTGTTTTAGTTCATTTAATCCTAATAGCATCACAGAAAGGCAGAGCCATGAGGAACCTGAGGTTCAGTGAAAAGTAACCTAAGATCACATAGCTGTTGGATGATAGATCTCACAAAGAACCCAGATATTCTAACTCCCATCTTTCAACTATTTCTCCCTATATTCGTCCAGTGGCCAAAGTCATTTCTAGCCCTGATCCATTTCATTTCTTCCTTCATCCATTTATTCTGAAATCTGAACAAAACTATGTTCATACTGGGAGCCAAGGAACATTGATGTCTCTCCTGGGGATGAGCTGGGTTGTAGGGACCCAGGAAGCCCCCCATAAGCCAGGACTCCCAGGACCTACCATGAACAAGAAAATGCAGGAGTTCTCCTGAGGCAGGGGTTCTCCACTTTGGCTACACATTGAAAACAGCTGGGGAGCTTTAAACACTCCTGAAGCCTGGGTTCTAGCCCCAGAGGTTTATACTGAATTGGTCTTGGGGGCAGCCAGGCCATTAGAGGTTTAAAAATTCCCCAGCTGAGGGCTTCCCTGGTGGCGCAGTGATTGAGAGTCTGCCTGCCGATGCAGGGGACACGGGTTCGTGCCCTGGTCCGGGAGGATCCCACGTGCCGCGGAGCGGCTGGGCCCGTGAGCCATGGCTGCTGAGCCTGCGCGTCTGGAGCCTGTTCTCCGCAACGGGAGAGGCCACAACAGTGAGAGGCCCGCATACCACAAAAAAAAATTCCCCAGATGATACTAATATGCAGTCAAGTTTGGAAACATTGCTTGAGGGCTTCCACGTGTTTACCTGTTCCTTGTAGGACCTGTGGACTCATTTTCTTTCTCCCTTTGCTAAATGCTTATTACACCAATCATATACGGTTGTTTAACAAAATCTAGAAAATGCAAGAGGCAGAATCAAGGTGGTGGAATAGGAGGACCCTGAGCTCACCTTCCCACAACGAACCCATCAAAACTACAACTACGTATTGAGAAACTCTCACTGAGAATGACATGAAAACTAGCAGAATGACTCTCCTACGACCTAGGCTGTAACGAAAGGACCACACAGAGTCTGGTAGGAGGGAAGAAGTGATCTTGTCAGGACCTGCACCCCTAGCAGGTGACCCAGAACAGGACGGGGATATCACAGGTTTGGGGCTCCTCCCTAAGGAGTGAGGGGTTCGAGCCCCATACTAGGCACCCCAGCCCTGGGGTTCAACACTAGGAACGTGAGCTGGTTTGAAAATAAGTAGGGCTTATCGGAGGGCTGTAAGAAACCGAGACTCTGCTCTTGACGGTCACGTGCACAAACTTGTCCCCGTGTGGAGGCAGCAGTGTGAAAGCTGCCCGGTGCTCTGAGGGCCGGCCCCCCACCCCACACCAGACTCCTGCTCCAGCACCTCCCGCTCCGCCGCTGCTCCCCGCGAAGGCCGAGGCCACCGCCTCCAGTGAGGGTGCTCACACTTGGAGGGAGATGAATCAGTTTGGTCCGGCCCTGCCTCTAGCCAGGCAGGAAGGAGCCCGCCGCTGCCATCGGGAGCTCACAGCGGGGAGGGAGCAGAACCAGCTGAACAGCGTGTCTGACCCCAACCCATCCTCTAACCGAGCTCCACACGCTGGGGGAAAAGTGGAACAAGTTCAGAAGTGCAGCCCCAAGCCCACAGGCTCTGACCACGCTCCCAACCAAGGAGGAGACTCCATCACAGTGGGAAGAAGCCCAACTTCCTCAGGGCTCCCGCTCCAGCCCCTCTGGCCTTGACCCCACCCACCATAGGGCGGTGACTGCCTCTGAGCCTAGGAGAAACTGGTGCTGGCACCTGGCTCTCTGCACCCGGCCCTGCTGATTCCAGCCCCACCTCCCATCAAGGTGGTGGCTGCCAGTGCAGCGGGGAAGACATGGCCCATGCTCACTTCAGATCCAGCTCTCCCCCTAAAGCCGCTGGAGACACGCAGACTGCATAGGGACCCTCCCACACAAGGACATGCCCTCAAGACGAGGATAGGTAACTGTTTCACCTAATTTCATAGAGACAAACAGAGAAAGGTAAACAAAATGAGAAAACAGAGGCAGATGTTTCAAATAAAAGACCAAGATAAGGTCCTTGAAAAAAACCCTAATGAAACAGAGACAAGTAATTTACCTGATAAAGAGTTCAAAGCAATAGTAACAAGAATGCTAACTAGACTTGGGAAAAGAATAGATGCACAGAGTGAGAAATTCAACAAAGTACTAGAAAATATAAAAAAGAACCAGTCAGAGGCTGAATACAATAACTGAAATGAAAAATAATCTAGAAGGAATAGCAGATTAGGTGATACAGAAGAATGCATAAGTGATCTGGAGGATAGAATAGTGGAAATCACCCACCCAGTCATAACAGCAAAAAGAAAAACAAATTTTAAAAAATGAGTCCCTCTGGGACAATATCAAGCATACCAACATTAACATTCAAAACATCATAGTGCTGGCACAAAACAGACACATAGATCCTTGGAACAGAAGAGAAAGCCCAGAAATTAACCCATGTACCTATGGTCAATTAATCTATTACATAGAAGACAATAATATACAGTGGAGTAAAAACTGTCTCTTCAATAAGTGGTATTGGGAAAACTGTACAGCTACATGAAAAAGAATGAAATTAGAACATTTTCTCATACCATCTACAAAAATAAACTCAAAATGAACTAAAGACCCAAATGTAAGCCTGGAAACCATAAAACTCTTAGAAGAAAACATAGACAGTACACACTTTAACGTCAGTCTTAGCAATATCTTTTTGGATCTGTCTCCTCAGACAATGGAAACGAAAGCAAAAATAAATAAATGGGACTTAATTAAACTTAAAAGTTGTTGCACAGCAAAGGAAACCATTGACAAAATGAAAATACAACATACTGAACAGGAGAAGATGTTTGCAAATGATATGTCTGATAAGAGATTAATAACAAGCTCATACAACTCAATATCACAAAAACAAACAAGCTGATTAAGAAAATGGGCCGAGGACCTGAACAGGCATTTTTCCAAAGAAGATGTACAGATGGCCAACAGGTACATGAAAAGATGCTCAACATCACTAATCATCAGGGAAATGCAAATCAAAATCACAATGAGCTATCACCTCACACCTTTCAGAATTGCTATTCTCAAAAAGACAACAAATAACAAGTGTCAGTGAGAATGTGGAGAAAGGAAACCCTAGTATACTGTTTGTGGGAATGAAAATTGGTATAGCCACTATGGAAAACAGTATAGAGGATCCTCAATAAATTAAAAATAGAACTACCATAGGACCCAGCAATTCCTCTACTGAGTATATATCTGAAGAAAATGAAAACACAAATTCAAAAAGATATATACACCCCAATGTTCATTGCAGCATTATTTACAATAGCCAAGTTTTCACCAACAAATGAGTGTATAAAGAAGATATAATGGAATATATATTAATATAGGTATTATGGTATATTAGCCTTAAAAAAAGAATGAAATTTTGCCATTTGCAGCAACATGGAGGGTCCTGAGGTTATTATGCTTAGTGAAATAAATCAGACAAATACTGTATGTTTTCACTCATATGTGGACTCTAAAAATTAAAACAAATGAATGACTATAACAATACAGAAACAGACTGATAGTTATAGATAACAAACTAGTGGTTACCAGTGGGGAGAGGTGTGGGGGGAGGGGCAAGATAGGGAAAGGGGAATAAGTGGTATAAACTTCTAGGTTAAAAAATAGGGGCGGGCTTCCCTGGTGGCGCAGTGGTTGAGAGTCCGCCTGCCGATGCAGGGGACACGGGTTCGTTCCCCGGTCCGGGAAGATCCCACATGCCGCGGAGCGGCTGGGCCCGTGAGCCACGGCCGCTGGGCCTGCGCGTCCGGAGCCTGTGCTCCGCAACGGGAGAGTCCACAACAGTGAGAAGCCCGTGTACCGAAAAAAAAAATAAATAAAATTAAAAAAAAAAAAATAGGGGCTTTCCTGGTGGTGCAGTGGTTAAGAATCTGCCTGCCAATGCAGGGGACACAGGTTTGAGCCCTGGTCCGGGAAGATCCCATACGCCGCAGAGCAACTAAGCCCACGCACCACAGGTACTGAGCTTGCGCTCTAGAGCCCGTGACCTACAACTACTGAGCCTGCGTGCCTAGAGCCCATGCTCCACAACAAAGACAAGCCACAGAAATGAGAAACCTGCACAATGCAAGGAAGAGTAGCCCCGCCCCCGCTTACCGCAACTAGAGAAAGCCCGTGCGCAGCAATGAAGACCCAACACAGCCATAAATAAATAAATAAATTTATAAATAAATAAATAAGACACCGGGATGTAATGTACAGCACAGGGAATACAGCCAATATTTTATAATAACTTTATATGGTACTCCATATAAAATCTATAAAATACTAATCTATAAAAATACTGAATCACTATGTTGTACACCTAAACTAATATAATATTGTAAGTCAACTGTACTTCAATTTTTAAAAAGTAAGAAAAAGAGAAAGAAGTAAAAAAATCTAGAAAATATAGATTAATCTTTGGAGATTAATCATAATTATTCCACAGAGAAATAAATACTGTTAACAATTTGTTATATTATCTTTCCAGAACTTCTTTCTATGTATATACACATAAGTAAATAAACCAATACTCTTTTTTTAATCAAAAACTACCTGGGTAAACTCATGAGGAGTCTATGAAATAATGCTAAAAATAATTACAACTAGCATTTGCATAGCACTTTAGAGTGGCTAATTCTCACATGAAAAAATAAGAACGAATTACCTATTATTCAGCATCCTTTTTGAGAATCAGTGTGCCAGGTGCTGAATTAGGCATTTACTTTAATCCTCTATTTGATATCTCTCATAAAGTCTGTACAGTCCCCATTTTACAGATTATCTAAGTCTCAAGGGAGTGCCTGAGTTCACCTGTTAAAACATGGATTATGTCATGGTTTTACTCAGCACTGTATCTCAGAGAATAGCTCAGTGCCTTGCACTGTGCCACGCAGAGAGTAGGCACTCATACATAGATAATGGATGAAGGAATAATTAAATCACATGCCTTTTCATTAATTCATACTGCCTCTGATTGATGCAGAGAGGCTTTCTCCAGAGGAGATTTACTTCTTGGGCCTTCATTCTCTGGCAATGATTGCTCACCGAGTAGGGATTTGACGGCTCATGGAAATGTGTCTATGTTATATTCATTATCTAGGGTAATGGTTCTCAAACTGTGGCCTCTGGCCCAACAGCATTGGTGTCACATGTGAGCTGGTTAGAAATGCAAATTCATGGATCCCATTCCAGACCGCTGAATTAGAATTTCTGGGCATGAGTCTCAGGAAGCTGTGCTTTAATTAGCTTTCCAGATGATTCTAATGAACGTTAAAATGAATGTTAAATTTTGAGAAGGATGGGGAATAAATGAATTTCTTCTTGTCCTGAGACTCACAATAATAGTATAGCTTGGCTGATTGGATGGATGGAGGAGGCATTTACAGAGATTGGGAAGACAGGAGGGGCATGTTTGGATGGAGATTGGGGTTTGGTATGTTAAATTTGGAGTACCCGTGGGATATACAGGTGAAGCTACCTGGAGGCATCTGCAAGGACTGAGTTAGAGATATAGATTTGGGAGTGGTAGTTGAAGCCACAAATAAGAGTACCCAGGATAGTGGGAAGCACTGGAGAAGAGGAGGGCTATTGAGTAATAGCATTATTTAAGGGGAGGAGGGGAGAAGTGCTCAGAAAAAGAAGAATTTGAGGACAGTCATTCTTCCTTGTGAGTGACTTGCATCGGAATGTTTGTCTCATCTTCCCCTCTGGATTATAAGCTCTTTAAAGCCCGCAACTGTGTAAAGTTTAATAGGTCCCTCAAACAAAAGTACATTGCTGCCTAGCCTGTAAATAATCAATGAATTCCTACCAGGATTCTGCTTTGCAAAAATCCAATGTGATCAGAGCCGTGAGCAAGATGTTTCCCCCAAAAGACACATATATAATTTCCCAATGGACAGTGTGGCAGATTAAAAATAAGTGAATAAATAGAGGGCATCATGTGTAATCCACTGATATCTATGCTAATCACATTAATCAGAGTGAATTAATTACACCTGAAAACATGAAAAGTTAAATTCCTTAGAAAATCAATTCATTAAACTCATATTGGAATGCACAGTCAACAACCTCCATGTTTAGAAACTATCAGCATGATTTGTGGCAACTTCTGATTTACTAACGAAACTGCTTAAAACATTTTTAAAGGCAATTGTAATTACTGTCTGGCATTTGATGGAAAGAAATCTTGTCAGCATTGTCCCTCGTGTGTCAACTGTCACAATTTTCTAAAAATTTTGAGGTGAAAAATAGGCAGGCTCTACTATTTGCTAGCCTCGATTAGGGTTAATTCAATGTGTGTCTGCAAATAATAGTGTTTAATGTAATCTCTCTAATTACAGATAAAACGCATTTTCAGTCATGCTCATCACTGACAGTATTTTGGGATAAGTTAAACTGACAGCTGCTTTCTAAAGGGAAGGGAAAAAACAAACCTTCCTTGGGGTTGTGTTGATTTTCTCTCTCTCTCTCTCTCTCTCTCTCTCTTTGGCGCTGAAGTTCAGAAAAATAGGAAACTAGACACTTTGGCTCTAGATACCAACTTCAAAAATCATGACATAGTCTATCTCTTGGGAATTTGATGTGGTTTCCATCTCCCACCTCCATCAATGAATATCTAACTTGAATTCACTAAGTAAGCATTCCTAAGTGTTTCTGGTGAACCAGGCACTGTGCTAGGTACTAAGGATGATTCTACCAAAACTACCCTCCACAATGGTTTCATGAGCCAAGGCAAGCTTCCTACTATACTAGACATGATAGTTACAGTGCCACTATATTTACAGCCCCTTCAGATGTAAACTATTCAGGTCACAATATTTTCTGAAGGGTCAATGCATGTTCCTCTTCAACCACAGCTAACCGATGGGGTAGGGAGATGGTTCTACTTCTAGAGCAACACCAGAAATAGGGATGACATCAGGAGTACAGCAAGACAGTCCTTAATAGAGCTAAGCAAACAGAAGTGGGAACCTGAAGCCAGAGCTAATGTAAAAATTGGCAGAACTTGCAGATATCTTGAGGAGGTCTTTGGACCTCACTACTTGTGGAATAGGGAGTTCAAAACAATCCCTTCTAGATCCTAAGGAGAAGAGGCCCCAGCTAACATGTGGGTTACAATACCAATCAGACATATTCCAGGACCAGCCCTATGTACAAGTCATCCTAAAATATCACCTATTATGATACTACTCTTGATTCTTCTCCAAGTTGAAATTTCCGCCCATAAAGCCACTTTCTGGGGCCAGACAATAATAATGTTGTCTCTAGAAGGCCACTGTCAAATGCTGTCTGGAAGGAGAGAGTGGCATATAGGACAAAGTACCCAGATGACAATTTCACTTATATCCCATTGACCAGAACACAGTGCCAAGACCACCTCTAGCTGCAAGGAAGTCTGAGATATGTGTTTATCCTGAGTAGCTATGTGCCGGGCTAAATATTCTATTCCTATGTAAAAAGGTTTGACAGTTTCTTATGAAGTTAAACCTACCCAGCAATTCCACTCCTAGGTATTTACTCTAGAAAAATGAAGCATGTTCACACAAAGGCCTGTAGGTAAATAGGCAGCTCTATTCATAATTGTATAAAGCACAACATGGTGCCATTTTATAAACACTGAGTTAGCAAAAATAAAAAATCCTGATGAATTCAAGTGTTGGGGAAGATGTAGAACAGATGGAACCCTCATACAATGTTGTTCAGAGTGTAAATTGGTACAACCATTTTTGAAGAATATTGGTATACTCAGTAAAGGAGAAGATTTGCATACCTTATAACCTAGCAATTCTACTTCTTGGTAATCCTAGAGCAGTGATTCTCAAACTTTAGCATGCATCATAATCACCTGGAGGGCTTATTAAAACACAGATTCTTAAGCCCTATCTCCAGAGTTTCTGATTCAGTAGGTCTGGGGTGGGACCTGAGAATTTACATTGTTAGCAAGTTCCCAAGTGATGCTGATGCTATTGGTCCCGGGACCCCACTTTGAAAACCACTAGCCTAGAAAAATTCTTGCCTATGTCTATCAGGAGATGTGTACAAAAATGTTCCTGATATTATAGCTTGTAATAGTAAGAACATGGAAACTTAAATAACAACTTAAATAACAACTTAAAAACAACAACTTTAAAACAACTTAAATAACCATTGACAGGACAGTGAATAAAGAAATTATAATGTATTAAAAGAAGTACTACAAAGCAGTGAAAATTAATGAATTAGAGCCATATGATATCATGGATAAATATATTAAAAAATTTAAAGTATAGTTGATTTACAATGTTGTGTTAGTTTCTGGTATAGAGCAAAGTGATTCAGTTATACATATACAGATTATTTTCCATTATAGTCTATTACAGTATGCTGAATATAGTTCCCTGTGATATACAGTAGGACCTTGTTGTTTATCTATTTTATATATAGTAGTTTGTATCTGCTAATCCCAAATTCCTAATATACCCCTACCCCCTTCGATAACCATAAGTTTGTTTTCTATGTCTGTGAGTCTACTTCTGTTTTGTAAATAAGTTCATTTGTATCATTTTTTTTAGATTCTGCATACAAATGATATCATATGATATTTGTCTCTCTCTGTTTGACTTACTTCGCTTAGTATGATAATCTCTAGGTCCATCGATGTTGCTGCAAATGGCATTCTTTCATTCTTTTTTGTGGCTGAGTAATATTCCAGTGTGTGTGTGTGTGTGTGTGTGTGTGTGTGTGTGTGTGTGTATACCTCACATCTTCTTTATCCATTCATCTGTCAATAGATAAACATAATTTTGAGCAAAGAGAAAAACAAGTTGCAGAAGAATTTGTACCTTATGATACAACTAATAAAAAATTTTAAAAGTGTTACTCTAAACAGTAAATTGTTTAGGAATATATACATATGCAATGATAAACCAAAATTCAGGCTGTTGGGGACAAGGGGGGAATACGATTAGGGAAGCATAGAGATTCCAACAGTTCTAGAGTTAGGTGGTAAGTTCATAGATGTTTGTTATAGTATTGTTTTGTATGTATAAATCATTTTATAATTATTTTTTGGTTTTAAGTCAGTTTCATTTTTTGTATATATGAATTATTTTACTTTTTTCTTTTCAATCGGTTTTATTTTTCCAATTTTATATTATTTTAGTTTCCCATAGAATCTCTTGGCAATGTAAGAAGCAAAAATGCAAATATATAAGGATGTACTCTTTATTTTTTTTAAGTAAGAAGGAAAACCTAAGTGTGTTCATATGGACAATGAAACATATGATAGCAGCTATGTTAGGTTAGTATATTTATGTGTCTTTTTTTATATATACTTAAAAACACCTTTGTATAATTCTGAACAATTGATTAGAAACTGGCAAGAAAAATGTACAAGGATGAAATGATCAGGGGGAAGAAATTAGGATTTTAGGAATAAAAGGTGGAAAATATGTTAGGAAACTCATATGTCCAATGGGCAAAATGAAGGCCAGGCTGCTGCGAAGAGAACAACTCTGAGATGGTCAAGGGCTGTCTGGTTCTCTGCATTGTTCCAGCAACTCTCTGTAGGGACAAGGAAAGCAAATTATGGGGATGATGAGGCTGGTCTTTGTGGGTTTACTGAACGTGGTCAGAAGGGAACAGAGAGGTGGTTGTAGAATCTGAAGGAGGACAACCTTTAAGCTGACTATAGCGCCTCAGTGTAAGTTTTAAATCAGCTGGAAATTGGGAAGTTGGCTGGGGCAGGAAAGAGTTGTGAGGGGTTGAATGATTGCAGTCCATTCTGAGTATAGGGAACTTTTGTGTTTAGAGGGGAAAGCACCAGAAAGGGATTCCAAAAGTGGAGCAAGGCTTCATTATTACAAGGCTCTGTGGGTCTAAGGCTGGTGAGGGACCAAGTTAGAGTACCTGGAGAAAAAACAGTGGGGGACATGAGTCAAGGAATCTGAAGAATTAGTAGGACAGGTGATAAACTTGATAGAAAGAGAAAATGAGGTTGTGTCACTCTATAGTCTAGTATCTCTGGTGCTTGGGTAGAGTTTCTTACCACTTGCTGATGAGCCAGGAACTGAGGGTAAATGCTCTCTCTGCTTCAGAGAGGAGCAGGGGTCTAAAGACCAAGCACCAGAAAGGCTGTCAGGGGTTGCAGAGCCATATTGACATGTGTTCAAATCCCATGGACTCTTGGGCAAGGTACTCACCTTCTCCTAGCCTCTTTCCCCATTTTCAGACAGGGAGTAATGACACCTTCTCAGAAGTAGTGAACATTAAGTGTGATCATGTATGAGCATATCTACTGGAGTATCTGGCACACATAATAGATGCCTAGTAAATGTTGAGTCTCCTCTTCTCCTTGAATCAAATGCCCTTAGAGCCCTAGACTGGAGGATGACCAGCATCATAGCAGGTAATCGGGTAAGGGGCCAGTGATCCTTGGGCTCCCAGTTGGAGCCATGAAATAGGCAGAGTTAAAAAAATAAAACAGGAATGAGTGTGCTTGCAACACTAACCAAACAGAACACGCGAACAAAAAGTATTGTCTATGTTAGTGTCACAACTCGGCGATTATTCCCTGAGGAATAATTTTCTTAAATATCTTTTGAAGAATTTTGTTCATGGTGAGGGGTGTCATATAATAGAAGGTGCAAAACTCCTCTTTGAAACATGATGAGATTTTCAACCCATTGGGCTGAAAGTATGGGCTTTTTCAAAGAAAAGTATTTGGACGAGATGATGGACCATTTAATACTCTTAGATTTCAGTCTTTTCCGTTTTTGACTTTAGTCTTTCCCATTTTTCTCCTAGTCCTAGAACAAAGGTTTATAAGCAGCTTGCTCATGGAGCTACCTGAGAGAAGGAAATGGGGAGGGTCTGAAATCAGTGCCTAAGGCAAAAAAACCACAAACAATCACATATAATGAAGATTATTTTTGAAAATAATTTACATAATACTTAAGCTCAAAGGTCAACATTTAGCCAAAAGAATTGAAAGCAAAGTCTTGAAAAGATAATATTTGTACACCCATGTTTATACCACCATTATTCACAATAGCCAAAAGGGGGAAGCAAATCAAGTGTCCATTGGCACGTGAATAGGTAAACAAGATGTGGTATATTATGTGGTATGGAATATTATTTAGCCTTAAAAAGGAAGGAAATTCTGACACATGCTCCAACATGGATGACTCTTGAGAACATTATGTTAGGTGAAATAAGCCAGACACAAGAGGACAAATGCGGTGTGATTCCACTCGTATGAGGTACCTAGGGTAGTGAAATTCACAGAGACAGAAAGAAGAATATTGGTTACAAGGGCTGAGGGAGGGAGGAATGGGGAGTTATTGTTAATGGGAACAGAGCTTCAGTTTTGCAAGATGAAGAGTTCTGGAGCTTGCTTAAACAATATGAATGTACTCAACATCACTGGATACTTAAAAATGGTTAAAATGATAAGTTTTATGTGTGTTTTACAGCAATTTTTTTAAGTCAACAATTAGTTTCTTGCGTTATCTTTGTGCATTTAACTTATGCAAATTCAACCGAAGGCAAATAAATGCCCCTTATCTAGAACTGATCTTCCTTGCCTCCCTCCCCATTCAAACCAGACTTTTGCCCCTAGAATCCCCAAAAAAGGAGCTTCCCCAGTCGCCCTTTCTTTTTTCCCTTTGGGCCAAGCACCTATATTTGAATTTGTATGCCAGACAGGTGCTCCGCTGTATCTCTCATTCTCTTCTTTCTGTATTTTATAGTTGAGGAAATGAAGGCACCGGCAAGAAGCAGGGAGAAGGGTTTGGCTCCTAGACCACACACAGCCCTTAGAAAATACTTTATGCATGAACTGATGAAGAAAATCATGAGAGCTCCCACGTTTCTAGTTTTGAGCTATCAGTGCACACACAAAAAACCATATTTGTACTAACTTGGAATATGTGTTTGGGGTAGAGCTGAATAAAAGTTGTATTTGCATTGCCCACAGAGGGGTTTCTAAGCAATGTAGTAGTCATGGCTTCAGCAGAAAGGCAGAGAGTACCAGTCAATCTTTGAGAACTCTTACCCTGATTCTTGTAAATTCTGGTTCACAAACAACTGATATCCTGTCATCTTAATAAAGAAATAAATCCTTCCTACCCCTAAAGAATAAGTTTAGGCAACAGATTGTTAGCTCCACTTATGTTATATACAGTTGAAAGCAAAAACTTCATACACTGTGCATGTTTGTTTCTCCTCAAAGCACCCAGCTGTGCTTTGCCTGCAGGAAGTAGTCGATAAATGGTTATTGAATTTAGAATGTCCTTCTTCCCAATCAGTGAGGTTTAATATATTTCCAATTCAGAATGCCTATTAATTTTTCAGCATTAGTAAGCCTTTAAAAAAATCCATTTGGGGTATGTTTAAGAGTTCACAGCAAATACCATTATATAAATGGTTAAGAAAATACTGTTAAATGAAGCGTGCTGATTCAACACACCATTAGCCATTGATAAAATGTAATTTAATTTAATCATTTAACTTTACATTGTTAATGTACAAGAGCATTTCTTTCAAACACAGGTTAACACACACTAAAGAGCAATGCTGTTAGAGGAGCAGAGAAACTTTGGAAAACTCTGCTGTCTGAAATGAAAGCAAGGCACTCTCCATTAACAGCTGGTGGATTCCTGATTTCCGCCCACAGAAGGCATGTTCGCACTGAGAGAGCTCTCCCACAAGGGAAGAATCACCTGCTTTAATTCTTGCTGTCCTCATCTGAGCTAGTTTGGTCATCCACTCTGTATAAACTTGTGTGTCAATATTAAGATAAAAAAAGAGACTTGAATTGATAGATGACTTGGTGGGGGGCTCTCATAGTTGTAATAACTATGGAAGACAGAAGAACACTAGCTATAATCTTTATTTTCAGCACTAGTGTCTGGACCTATAAACTAAAAACCTTCATTCCTTCCAACCAATCAATATCGGCTAAAAAGTCTTTTCCTTAAATCTGATGGGTGTAAAAATGAAAAGTGACAGCATTTCTCTAGGGCTCTGTTTTTTTGTTTTGTTTTGTTTTTCCTTTACAGACATGACAAAAAACAAGGATTAACATTCCAAGACTAACGGTGCACAAAAGGGTTATATATATGCACAGTATTTCTAATTTATCCAAATTCATTTTGAATTTGGTCTGAAGCTACCTTGTATGAAACGTTAGCTTTCCTGATATTTAATAATGTTTATTGTGTTTGCATATAAGCTAAAAAAATTACTGCAAAAGTACTATTTTTCATGGTAAAAAGTAAATAAATATTAGTGGTTATTTCTAAAAGCCTGTTTTCCTATAGGTGCAGTAAATTAAGTAAAAAGACCATGGAAAGAAGAATTAGGTCCTAGTCTTGATTCTGTTACCAGCTGTCTGACCTTGGGTAACTCTTTGCCTTTTGCTGGGCCCCAGATTTCTCCTCTATGAATTTCAGGATGGGTGGACTAGTTGACAAGTCAGGCCCCTTCTAAGTCTAACATTCCAAGATCCTAACATTCCAGATCCTATCATCTTGATATAAAAATAATAATCTCTCACAAAAGCTCACACAAACATAATACATGATCAAATATCAGAATGACTCTTGGAAAAAAACATATATGATTTGCTATCTCGGCTATCCTTTGCAGCAATTAGGCAATTCATTTGGCATTTGTTTGATTGTATAATTTAATGACAATATAAACAGCATAGTTTTGTTCTTTTTCCTTTAAAAAGACTAAAGCAAAAATGATTTAAAGCTAACAAAAACTACTGTGACATCAGTTTGACATTCAAAGTTTGTTTCTTAGCAAAATGGCCAAAGATATTTTGACTTGATACAGAGTATATAATATAAAGACTTTTAGACCTAAAAATCTTCAAACATTATTTGAATTTAGCAAAACATAAGCAAAATTTTAATATCAAAGTGCTAAACAGTACTGCCTTAAAAGTCACTGCAAATGAACCATAAAATAACCTCATGGGAAGTAACATTTATTGTACAAATGGTTAATAAAAAGACACATTATAAATATATATATGTAACCTGCTATATTTATATATATATTTGCTTATTTAATTTCTAATTGGTGTATCCAAGTTCACTATGAACACCCCATGTAAGTATTCTGTAACTCAGCTTCCAGGAGCTGGTGGTCTTGCAATAAATACAGGCAAAGCTATTACAATATAACGTGCATACAAATGTTTTTACAAATAAGGACACTATGCAACAAATTATCTCATAATAATATGGCATTAACAGTATAAACATACAAAAGGGAGTACCAACACGGAATGTTGAAACGCAGCCCACTAATCCTTTCTAAGTACTTACATTCACACTATTTTTTTTTTTTAATAATAAGACTTGCTTGTTCTCCAAAATTGTCTCCTTAACCGATAACAAAAATTAAATTATATGTATTTTAAAAACCTTATTATCCCTGGTGCTTACCCTGTATGATCCATTCCGACTCATTTGCATGTTCTCATCTAGGGTTCAAACGCTTAAAACTCATTGAATGCTCCTGGGGCTTCTGAATGAATGTGTCAGTCAGTTTCTATAATTGAAGAAAGTTTAGGGAACTCCGGCTGGATTTATAGAACATGACAAAAAAAAGCTGTATGCAATCCATCTTATAATCTGAGCCCCCTTTAGGACAGTTGGACAGTCAGGGCAGGGATCTGTAGCCATCAAGAATGGCCTAAATTCTTGGATGGACCATACCTCAGAAGGGTTCTAAAGGGCAGGTGGACAAAGCCTCTGCTAGGAAAGTTAGCATGTGTCATTTGCTAACATGACTGCCTCCTTTCAATTTCCATATAAAATAAAGGAGAGTTAATAAACAAGACTTAGTAAGACAGCACTTTAAAAATTGCACTTGTATATGGAAGCGAACAGCCATTATCATTTTGCTATGTCTGATTTATAGGTAATCCTCCATCTTTCACCATTTGTTAAAATAAAATAAGGAAGAAAGAAATTAGGAAGAGGGAATTTCTGCTTTGTTTGCACCACATATGTATACCCTTGATACAAGAAGTGTACTCTAAAGGGATCAATCTCAAGACACATCCTACCCTGGCGAACAACCCTTGGCTGTTCTTGTTTTTAAATACAAACCAACTATAATTGTATTCCCCAGAAAGAGTTTTAAAACAGTTATTATTATTATTATTATTTTCCTGCTGGGATAGCATTGTCCAAAAGTGCTTTGTTAGCAATTTCTTAGAAAACCCTCATGAATTATACCCTCCCCACAACCCCAAAGCCTAAATATAAAACACAACCCCAACACAATACTCTGCAAGTTTTCTGGCTTTCAGTTGTAAGGAAAAGTGCCAGAAAAAAAAAAAAAAAAAAAGTCTTTCATTTCTACAGGAGCTTGCTTTTTCTCTTAAGAAAGGACAGAAAACAGTAGGTGTCCAGACCCCTCCCTCGCTGCTTAGCAAGCGGCTGCTAGCAGACGAGGCAGCTCCCTGCTCAGGCCGCTCCTGCTCAGAAAGGCAGGGTATCCAGGAAGAGCTTGTCGATGATGGAAGGTGGAGACACCAAGTCTTCCAGCTTCAGGTAGAAGATGCGCTGGAGGCCCAGGGTGCAGATCTTCCGCAGTTCTACCAGGGCACGTAGGACTTTGGGCTCAGTGGGCTCCAAAGCTTGTCCCTTACTCTGATGCTCTTTTAAGCTGCTTGTGATCTTGTTGCATAGCTCCTCCACTCTCTTTGGTTCTTTTAACCCATGTCGTTCTGCAGAGGGTTAGAAGAGGATAGAAAAATTTAGGAGGCAGTTACATCTTAAAAAAACCTGGAATCCCTGGACTTCCCTGGTGGCGCAGTGGTTAAGAATCTGCCTGCCAGTTCCAGGGAAACAGGTTCGAGCCCTGGTCCGGGAAGATCCCACATGCCATGGGGTAACTAAGTCCGTGAGCCACAACTACTGAGCCCGTGTGCCACAACTACTGAAGCCTGTGCACCTAGAGCCTGTGCTCCGCAACAAGAGAAGCCACTGCAATGAGAAGCCCACGCACCGCAAGGAAGAGTAGCCCCTTCTCAACACAACGAGAGAAAGCCCGCGTGCAGCAACAAAGACCCAACCCAGCCAAAAATAAATTAAAAAAAAACCCAAACAAACAAACCCTGAATCCCTAATGGAGGCCTGTGTCCTGTTCTGCCAGTTGGGATGGCATTTTACAGTCAAAGTGCCCTCCCTCTTAGAGATAGTTCATGGCCTTTGTTATTAAACAACAACAGGGATTGAATCCCAGTCCTGTCACTTACTCACTGTGTCCCCTTGAGTAAGTCGCTTAACTTCTGAGCCCCAGTTTCCTTATAAAATAAAGATAATAATCATACCCAATTCAGGGTTTCTGGGAGGATCAGCTTGGGTGAATAATGCAGATGAAGTAAGTACACAGTTCCCGTCACAGAGCCACATTGAGTGAATAACAGGGTGGTTACTATTTTGCACACATTATCTGACTGAGGTCTTACAAAAGCCCCATCAGGAAGCAACTCTTTTTCAGAGTGACATGGAAACACATCCAGGCAAATGAAAAAATGTTCCCATCTTGACACACGGGGTTGATAGTGCAGCTGTAATTTCCATTTGTTAATGCAAAGGCTGCCCTGCAAGACCTGATACAAAGCGCATTCTTGTATTTTCATGGTAACCAGCTTGAGAAGAATCCAGATTTTCTTTTCCTTGTTCTCCCAGCCGCATACTCCTATTGACCTACACCTGGCACACACCTACACCAGGTACAAAATACACGTTCCTCTGCTGTGGAGACGGAAAAGTCAGAGATGAGAGGAGGCCCAGAGGAGGTGGTGTAAGCATTTTATAATGTGACAAGACATGAACAACAGTATCTTATATTTTATAAAATAATATATAAATTATCCCCATGTTAAATATTATGATCTCTTATTTTGTAAATAAGGTTAAATGGTTTTCCCAAAGTCACACAGCTGCTAAAAGCTGGGATTTGAACCCAGTCTTCTGAGGCAGACTCTGTCTTCTTGCTCCTGTGCAATGTTGCATCTCCTTGCAAACAGAAAGGAGCATGACATCCAGTACAAATCAATTTGCATGTAGCATGTAGATATCAGAGTCTCTTTCCTGAGAGGAGAGCTTGGCCCCTGTTATCTTAGTCAAAGTTTTCATCTCTTGGTGTATTTACATGTAAAATAATAATTCTTGAGAGATGGAAGATATCCATCCAATGAGAAATCAAGTACTAGTTTTTAATTTTTCCTACATTAATATTTTTTTAGTTGGGAATATTTTTGTTAGAAAAGTTAATTCCCAAAATCATTGGAAAAATGAAGCAACTATCTAGACACTTTTTTTTTCCTCTTGCCCTAAATAAAAGGAGGCCCAGGAACCAGGAGATCTGCATTCTTCCCCAGCTTGGCTAGTTGTGTATAACTTGGGGAGTGCCTTCCTCTCTAGAGCCCCTATGAAAAGGAAGAGATTGGATTTAATGACCTCTAAGGTCTCTTCCAGCTCTGATGCACATTTATATATATTTATAATTATATTAAAGTACAACCATGAAAATTGCCAGCAGCATCTCAGTGGGCTGTAACTTACAGGTCTCTCATCTCAATGCAACATAATATAGAGAAAAGGTGACTGAACTTGGAGTCAGACAGACCTGGGTTCCATTTTTGGTTCTGTTACTTACTAATCATGTGACCTAATTTCTCTAAGGTTCAACATCCTCCAGGAAAATGGGGATTAAAGGGTGGTAGCTACACAAGTCTTTGTTGTAGTCTTCTTCATTCTTTTCTGTGTTTCTTAAATATTACACAATGAATTGAAAGAAAAAGTGTGATTATAATAAAGCTTGCCTCCATGGTTTATTGTGAGGTTCAGCTAAGAAGATGCTACATAAAAGTGTTCTGCCAACTGTAGAGTGCTACATGCGTGGCACAGTCAGCCCCTAAGACAATACCCGACACATGGCAAATGGTTGGCAGCTGCAGGGTCAAACAAAGGCGATAAAGTCCCCTGACTCCCCAGCTTTGCAGTGCAGGATTTTGCTTTCCTCCAGGAAGCTATTAACTAATCAGCCCAGGTGCAAAGCTGTCCTCTATGGTTTATCTTTACTAAATACATAGTCCCCTTGTTTTAGTCTCAGAAGAAGCACTCAAGAGTGAACTTCAACTGCAATGGTGCTCTGCCGAAAGTTTTATTTTCCCCCCAAAAGCAACAAATCTGGCTGCAAATTTGGCAGTAAATTTCAAGAGCTATAAAATGTTCGTAGCCTCTGACCAAGTAATCCCATTCTTGGGAATTTATCTGAAGAAAACACTGAACAGAAGAATAAGACTTCTGCATGAAGTCTTATGCATGAAGACATTTGGGGTAGCATTACCTATTTTTAAAAATGGAAAAAGATAAAGGGAAGAATAGGCGAACTGTTAAGTGAAAAATGGTATGTCCTCATAATAGAAGATTCTGTAGACATCAAAAGGACGAATATGAAGGCTGTGAAGCGACATGGCAAAATATATAATATCACATTAAATAAAGATTAGAATATAAAATGGTATCTACGCTGTGATTCCATCCATGTAAAAATTGTTTTTGCATATAGAGAAGGATGAAAGGAAACAGAAAAGTGAAAATATTCATGAGATTGTCAGATAACTCTTTTCCTTTCTTTTAAAATATCCAGGTTAACGCTATTGGTATAATAAACAAAGTTAAAAATAGAACAAACTGGGATTTGGTCCTCTGAGAACCCCTCTAGTTGCTGTAACATGATCAGTCATCTTGCTGATAGCAAATTCTATTAAATACGGAAATATATCAAATTAGGTTCATAATGCAGGGAGAGATGCTTTTCCCGGAATAAAATACCGATCCACTGATTTAAGCTTTCCCTTCCTTGCTGTGCCTCATGCCTTGCACTATATTCAAGATCCCATATTCATTATCAGGATAAAGAAACTGAGCAATGTGTGGGCTGGATTTCAGGAGGGGGTTGATTATGGAACCTTGTAACCAGACTTTCTCATGGCCAAACTCACAGAAGGTGCCTTGGAGTTTTCCCTGCTCTCCAACCAGTTGTGACTGCTCGATAACTATGGCAACCATTATTTATTCAGTGAATTCAAGTGGAGATCGATACCTCCTGCCAGCTGGATCAAGCCCAGGCCTGGAATTCCTTGAGGAATTCAGAGACACTCCTGTTAGAAGCCAAGGGCACCTTCTTTGTTGTTTTGAACAGCTACTGGATTTGTGGCTTCTTTACTCTTTCAAAGGGGCTGAGATAAAATTCAGTCTCCAGGCAAACTACTGCCAGCAGTCAGCAAGATTTTCAAATCTCTTGGGAGTCACTAAGTGTCTGGGACCTTCCGAGTGATTTGAAATTCCTTAAAACCCCAATCACTGACCTTTTAGTTTAAGGGACCCCCTTTCATCTTGCAGCTTGGTAAACATGGCTGCAGAACTGATATACAGAGAGTTCATAAATTCTAGAGGAAATCAGATGTTTGGATTTTCCCCCTCCCTAGAGAATTATATACAGATTTCAGCTTAAGATCTTTGTCCACCATTAAATAAAACAAACTTCTCAGTATTTTTTGCATTTTGATCTACAACATTTTTACCCAATACTTCAGTATTTTAACTCAGCTTTATGTATTCAAAATTTTAAAATGCAACTTATAGAAGTGGTTACATAATGGATTTATATGTCATAACCATAGAATATACGAATTGGAAAGAATTTGAGTAATTTAGTTCAAACTTTCTCCTAAGACAAGAATTCCCACTATGAGATACCACAGAGACAGTACCTGGCACCAGCTGGACTAGCAGTTCACTATTACACCCTGATAATAAAAATATATTTAATAGCACTTTACATTACATTTTTACTTAGATTATTTTACTGCACCCTCACAATAACCCTGTGAATTAGGCAGGACAAAGATGATCTTTATTTAATGAGTAAGGAAGGCCAAGGCACAGAGAGTTAAGTGATTTGCCCATGGTCAAAATTAACAAGTGGCTAATTTCCTTCACACCAAGTCCAGAGATATTTCTATTGTACCTGGTTGCCTTGAACACTGTTAGCATGTTCCTCCTCTTCCCGAGATTAACTCAGCCTCCCTGTAACCCCCTCCTACTTTCCGTGTACCTAATTAGCTAATTGACTAATTGCTTCTTTCAGCAAATATTTGAGTATCTATTCTGTGCCAAGCAATGTTACAGCCACTGGGGTTAGAGCAGTGAACAAAGCAGACAGACAACAGACCGCACTCCTAACCTGCGTGGTGTTAGTATCTAAAGACACTGCTGGGTTCCTGTTCATTCTGGCTATCCATGCCATAGACATCTCTGCTAGGAGAGAGAGGAGGGCAGGCAGGGGGAGGAGGGGAGACGGGAGGGAGGGAGGGAGAAGGGAGGAAACAGGGAGAGAGAGATCAAGAGAGAGGGCGAGAGACTGATTGAGTGAAATAATCAAGCTATTTAGGTTTGTGTTCATGTTCTTCCCTCTTCACCTAGTTAACATCTATTCATCCTTTAGATTGCAGATCAAATAATTCTTCAGGGAAGCTTCCCTTTTTACTCCCAGTCTAGATCATGTTCTCCTATGGCATTCTCTCTATTTTTTCCCTTTGAATGATATCACAGGTTGAAATCAGATATTTTTGCGACAACTGCCTCCTCCTCCATTAAATGTAAGCTCCATGGGGACATAGACTGTATTTGCTCATCGTTGTATCTCCAGCACCAAGCCTACTACATAGGAGATACCCAATAAATATCTGTTAAGTGAATATGTTAATAGAGGGACCTGTAATACATATTAAATGAATACTAAACAGGTGGGTTGCTCAGAATAAATATACAAGTTGGGAGTTATTAAGAAGCTGACAACAGGAAAGAACTTAACAAACTCTAAAACCTACCACATCAGAAGCTTTGGAACCAGATTTCCTGGATGTAAAGCCTTGCTCTATCCCTTATTAGCTGGGTGACTTTGGGTCTGTTTGCACATTCATAAAATAGAGCTAATAATGGTACCTGCCTCATGAGTTGTTGTGAGAATTAAATGAATTAAGACACGTGAAGTACTTGGAACAATGCCTGGCATATAGTAAGTACTTAATAAATATTAGCAAGTATCTTCCACGTCCCCAGCTCAACTTTCCCTTCAAATTCCCTTCAAATCAGCCACTTCTGAGTTGGCCTATTAATGATTCCACAATCATCCTCGTCAGTCTCACAATCATCTCTAACAATTTTTCTCCCAGGCTCATATTTAATCCACTGCAAGAACTTTAATTATTATCTCTGCAATGTTCCTTGCACCTGTCTTGTCTCAGTCTCACTGCCTCTGGACCAGGTTTTCAATATGTTACCTATATTGTTTTAATAGCTTTTGACTGGTCTCTCTGCTTCCCATCGCTGCTGTAACCAATCTCAGGTCCTTCCAAATCTATTTACTAAAGAACATTAAACAAAGAACACATGCAGAGGCCTTGGCACAGTGCCTCGCACTGAGTATTTTAATGGTAGTTTTTATTTTAATGTAGTTATTTTAATGGTAGTTATTGTTAATTTCATGGAATCCGTATTACCAGTAGGTTCCCTTGTCCCTTGCTACTCAAGTGTGGTCCCTAGATCAGCAGCATCAACATCACCTGGGAGCTTGTTAGAATCTCAGGCCTTGCAGAGACCTACCTAATCAGAATCCTCAATTTAACAAGATGTCCAGTGATTCGCATGCACATGAAAGCTGAAGAGGGTCTGTTACAGTCAACCCCAGTCCCCATAAGATGTTTGACCCAGTCTACAACTAGCGTTCATTTAGTCTCTGCTTTGTAAACCTCACTCCCCAAGGCAGGAGCTCACTGCCCATGGTTGCTTATTCCAATTTCAAATAGTTCTGTCTTTTAGAAAGTTTTTCTTATGTTGAGCTAAATTTTGCCTTCCTACAGTTTCCAGGTCTGCCTCTTAGACCCACACAAGAAATGTCAAATCCTCTTCCTCACAGCAAGGATCAGCGGATGAGGAAAGAGGTGATGCTACCATCAGGAGCCTCAATAAGGAAAAGCAACTTCTTTTGATTTTGAGCAGGTCCCCACACAGGCCAACCCATCAACAGCAATAATACAGGTCCAGCCAAAGGAGAAGGAGAGGAGAGCAACTGGGGAGAGATGTGTGTGTAACTCAAACACCAACTGACAAACAGGACTTCCTGCTCGGAGCTCTACTTCTTTCTTCGGGAAGTCGTCTCACTGCTACTTCTCATGTCATAATAACATCCTTTACTGACGGGCAGTCCCAGAGACACTGAGCCCACGCTGATCAGGAAACCACAAGTTGGTCAGCAACCTGTGCTCAGGCTGTAATAGTGCTTTTCAGTCTGTCTGTCTGTCTCTGATCTATTAGAGCAGGTGTCTGTCTCCCCAGCGAGACCACAAACTTGGAGGATAAGGGATTTTATGCCTGGCACATAGAAGATGCTCAATAAATATTACTGAGTCAATCTGAATTGAAATAAGGTAGTTCTCAGGAATTCTGACTATTTTCTACTAACAAAGTGGTGCGCTAAAAAGAAATAATTCAGATTTTCCTAATTTGGGAAACTTCCTGCTATTCACAATTAACCCATTCATTCAACCAATATTTGCTCTGTGCCAGACACCTTTCAATGATAAAGTAATTTTAAAGATGAATACGACTCTCCCTGCCCTTAAGAAACCCTGGGTCTAGTTGGAAAAGAAAGACACAAAGAAATCGCTTAATGTGATGTGCATAAACAATTGTAGGGATGCATCAACTTTTTAATGGATTTTTAGAACAGCTAGCTCTTCCGGGAAGTAAAACTCCTACCATTTAGGATAATAATAATAAAGGTTTGTCTAATATTTTTTTCTGCAAAGTATACATTAGCTCATTCAATCTTTACAAGAAACCTACAAGTAGACATTATTATCCCTGTGGAAAACGAGAAAACTGTGATTCAGAGAGGGTAAGGAACTTGCCCAAACTTGCAGAGCTAGGAAGTAAGCAGGGTGAAGACTTGAACTCAGCTCTCCAATCTCCAAATCTCATGATAACCTCTCTCCACTACCTTTTAAAAAAAACAGTACGGCCCTGCCAAGTTTTACACTTAGTTTTCCTTGCAATGTAGCCGATGGCTATATGTGATATAAAAACAGAGTAACCAGGTAACCATTTAGAGAAAACAGTGGAGCTCTGGGAAGACAGGTGGTAGAGGGTGTGGCAGGGTCAGCCACCTGCCTGGTTCTGCCATGTCACTGTTTCATTGCTTTGTGCCTCTTCCTCAGTCTCAGAATTCGTTTTCCAATAAGACAAAGAAAAAGACTACAGAAAGAAAAGAGCATTTTCTACCTGACGGAAGACATGAGTAGGGAAAGAAAGCCAAGGGGAACATTCTTTTAGTGTAGTGTTTTGCAAAATGGCATTTGGGCACTCAAATTCCCTCCACCATCTGGTCCAAAACTGCCTTTCCAATCTTATTTCCCTTTTTACTGTATGGGAAATGCATTTTACTCTGAGGTTAGGTCATAATCCTAGGCCATAAGATAAATATTACATAGAATCAATATTTTTTCCTGAAAATTCTTTACTTTTCCCCAAAGTGCAGGACATGCTCTCAGCTCTCACCACCAGAAGCAGAGAGACCATGGCCCACAGTGGATTCATGTCTTCTCTCTCACGCTTATTCAAAGACATAGAATCATCAAATGTAATAACTTGTACTCTTTAAATTTTTCTGTTCTTTCTACTGAGATTATATATAGGATTTAAAAGATACATAATGCAACTCCACCATACTTGCTTTTCCCCAAGATGTGTTGAAGTGTTCCACTGCCATGCCCTTGCTATGCTGATTCCTCCATCTGGAATGTCCTTCCTCTAAATGGTTCTTGATACCACCTCCTTGGGAAGCTATTCATGACCAGCACCTCCACTTTTCTTCACCTGCAAAGTGCTAGCAGTAGTCTAAACGTCCCCTGCACTTTTAAGGACCTGAGCATTCACCACCACACACTGAGTTCACTATATCATCATCATATATGACTTCCTAGTAGACCATACACTTTCTGACAGCAGAATTCACACATGACTCATCTTTGCATCCCTAGGGACTGCCACCATGCCCCACATATAGTAGGTCTTCAGTATTTACTTAGTGAATGGATACTTATAAAATGGTAATTCCACACTAACTTTCTATTTGGGGGGCTTCTAATCTGTTATACATAATTAACTGCAACTAGATACCACCTCATTGATACTCCATCAGAAGCAAAGCATTTCCATTACTCCTATGTCAGGAACATGTCACTGGAAAAGGGAATGGTTAGGGTAGATGAACTGGGGACCTAGAAACATGTGGCAAGCACGACTGTGGGGACTTCCCTTTCACTGTGCTAAAGGAGCGCGATCTGAAAGAAACCATTTCCTGCCCCACCTCGCCACCTAGTTTTTCACCAGGGCACATAGAGAGAGGTGGAGGAAGAGGGAAAAAAAGAATTAGGAAACAAAGTCACGTTTGTACAAACTACCAATATCGTCCAGATTCTCACTAACGTTCCTGGAAAGGAAGACTGGTTAAATGTCTAAGACCCCATTTCCTTTTTCATGAGTTCTGGGTGGTTTGGAGCAGACGATTTGGGGATGAATTTTCTGCTGCCAATGGCCCAACTGATATTCAACAAACACCCTTTATGATCAATGGAGCTTATTTAGAAGTCAAGATTTCAGGGTATAGCTCATATTCAAATGAAAATGAATATCCACAACAATGTGGCACTTCTATTGCTCAGGCATTGCCTTTTCTGCCATTTCCTGATGCTTTCACACATTTCAAACCCCCTCGGAACCAGCAAATCGCAAAGAGAGTTCTGCGAAATCCAGAAATGAGAGAAGAGGGCTTCTTTTTCTTGTGTGTTATAACCACAGCACCTGTAACACCCGGCTCTGCACAGGCTGCAGGACTGAGCACAGGATCTGGATACACCCCATCAAGGGCCGGGCCCACTGTAAGTGCCCAGCAACTGCAGCTGAATTCCTTTAATATCACTGTCCTTCTCTGAGCCTCTCTCAAGCATCCAAAGAGATATTCACCAAACACACTGCTTCTAAGGCCACCACCTGATTCCTCATGACACTGAGTTTGATTTTGGACACATAGGGTTTGCAGAAGGGGCAGGCGTGTGCCTCATTTGAGGGAAGTCCTTGTTACTGTCCCTCCAGGATGGAACATAAGTGGATAAGAGTGCTTATTCTGAATCCAGTTTGGCTACATCACAAACCTAATTTTCGGTAATCCTTACTGCCACCTGAGGCAATAGATATTATTCTCCCCATTTTACAGATGGGGAAACTGAAGTTCAGAGAAATGCATTTCTCAATAGTACATACTTATTAAATACGCGATCCCAGATTCTAACCTGGGGATGGTGGTCTCCAAAATCCTTGCAATTTCTGCCATGCCAAACTGCTTCTTCCCTGAGCATGCCTCTACATAAATAGGCAGTGGATGAGCAGCTATAACTGCCGGACACACAGTAAACTGGAGGCAGAAACAAGACTAGCACCACCTTCTCCTAATTCCTAGTTTGTAGTCTGTGCACTGAACTGCCAACCTCTCCAGGCTGGCATCGCCTGGCACCCGCATGCTGTGACCTCATCGTTGTCTATTAATTTCTACTTCAAGGGTAAAACAAAGAAAGATGTAGGCCTCGGGCTCTCCTCTTAAACCACAACTCTCACACCTGGACTGGCCTTTTCCCTCTTAGTCTCTTTCCTGCTAAAATCTGTGTTCAAAACCAGCTGTCAGGGTAGACCCTTTCTAAAATGCAAGCCTGGCCATGATGCTCATCTCTGTGGATCCCCCACCGCTCTCAAGATAACCCCCAATCTTCTCACCTAAGTGTGAAAGCTTCTTCATGCCCTGCCCCACCCTAACCTCTCACAACAGGCTCATTTCCCATCACTCTATTTTTTAACACATTTCCTTCCTGAAACGTATGACAGCCATATTTTCAATGCCTTTAGCACATTTTTATTTATGCCTAGAATTCTCACTCCTTCGGAGACATCCTATGCTTTCATCAAAGAGCAGCTCACATTATCTCTTTTTTTTTTTTCCCCCTGATTTGGACATATTTACTTCTTTTTAAAAATTTTTTATTGGAGTATAGTTGATTTACAATGTTGTGTTAGTTTCAGGTGTACAGCAAAGCAAATCGGTTATACATATATCCACTCTGTTTTAGACTCTTTTATGTTACCTCTTTTGAGAAGACTACCCCCTACCTTGGGTCTCTCAGCACTTTGCACCCACTCTCACATCCACACCATAGCACTCAGCACCTTGTATCACATGGATTCTTTTGCATATTCTATCTCCTCTAGGGATGTGTGTTATCATCTCTGAAAACCCACTGACTTGCAGCAGAGTACCTAGATCAGGGGACACTTGCTGATATACTAGACTCAAAACCCATTTCCATAGAGACATGGCAATGTGCTGGCTTTATTTACGGAAAGCAAAGGCTGGCTCTAGTTTTTGTGTCTGTTTTTCTAAATTAACTAAATTTCATACTTTCTAGTTTTGAAGGTGTAACTGTCCTAGGAAGAGGTGAATGGTTTTAAAATTGAACTGAAGACCTTTAGTTGAAAGGTAGCCTTTGAGCCAATTTCATTTCAGTACTGCTGGAATAATATGTCTGTGCCTTAAATGGGTTTATTTTCTTCAGGTGCTCCCTTACGTTGCCATTCGAAAGCCCCCTTAATCAAATCCATACTCTTGGAGACTGTGTTTCTTTTTGTTTTGTGAATGGCTCCCTTGGAAGTCTCTGGCAGCCCTCACAAAAGAAGGGAGTTTTTCATCTAGGATCAAAGACCAGGAGGAGTCAGGTTCCACTTGGAATACTAAGGGAACATGCTACTGTCCTATTCCTCCCATGGCACATGCTTTTACTCTTCTTGACCTTCATGTAAACCATTAAATGATGAGCCAGCTTAGCCTCTTCAGGTACTCAGACACATCTCACTTTAGCTAACAGATGTCCCAAGAAGGTGCATCTAGACAATGCATCAGAAAGAAGGGCCCATCTGCACCACAGGATGCATCTGGTCCTCTGTGAAACTCATCACCTGCCTGAAAAACGTTTTCCATGGCCAAGAGTGTATCAAGAATCTAAAATTTAATCCTCAGTCCAACGGCCTAGCTTGTACTTGGGTCTGACGAAAAGGATGGGAGGTGCACCCCTGGTCTGGCTAGCCTCTTCTGGAGCCTCCATCTACTGTCATTGTCTCACCAGGCCCCCGTTTGATCAAGAAGAATGAGATCGAACAGGAAACTCTGAAAGTGTAAAGGGGCAAAGGGGAGCTGGGGAGCTGGGGCCTGTGGCCTCCAGCAGCCACAGGGAGATGGTATCCCCTCTCTTACCCACTGTGCCTTTCTCTTTCTCTCTCATTCTGCCTTGGAATCCTTTATCTCCCAAAGGATAGAGAGGGAGAGACGCGTAGGGGGAGAACAGCATTACAAAGAAGTTGAATATGTTTTAGGCTTCTGCTTTTAACCCTTCAAAATCATTGAGTTAAAGCAGTTTTGCTTTATATGAATATCCATTTTCCTCAGTCCTCTGCCAATAAAAGTTGCTAAATAAAGCTGTAAATAAATAAAGGTGTGTTTTATGTGTGTGCAGTTCTTTGGTTTTACTTTGGGTTACTAGCCAAGGACTGGGGAAAGGGGAAGACTCGCCCCTCTGCCCCACGGGAACAGGCTGGTTAAGGTAATCTTCCTTCAAAACCCCCTGTAAAAATAACCCTGAAGCAGCGAGTCCGACTGCCCACAGAGGTCCTGTGGAAACTTAGATTTTCATATATTGGGTTTGTTCACAATAAACAAATAGACTGGGAACCCTCTTTCCTGGAAGTTCATGACAATAAGTTGCAGGTGTAAGTCTCTTTTTTAAAAAAAAAATTAATTAATTAATAAACTTTTGGCTGCACTGGGTCTTCATTGTTGTGCACGGGCTTTCTCTTGTTGTGGAGCACAGGCTCTAGGTGCGTGGGCTTCGGTAGCTGTGGCTCGTGGGCTATAGAGCACAGGCTCAGTAGTTGTGGCGCATGGGCTTAGTAGCTCCACGGCATGTGGGATCTTCCCGGACCAGGGCTCGAAACCGTGTTCCCTGCATTAGCAGGGGGATTCTTCACCACTGCGCCACCTGTCTCTTGTTTTAAACTAGGGTAAACAGCAGATTTCAGCAAAGTGGCAATCGGTTTCCTAATTTCTTGTGTGTGTGACAGCCAAAGCCAGAATCTACCATAAGCCAGGAAAGGAGAGAGAGGGGGACTTGAAGGGACAGTCCCTTCAAGTCACGGCAGGGTGGTGCTTACCTGTGATCATGCTCAGTGCTGACAGGCAGGCTAAGGCTTGGATATCAAGGTTCAGGCTCTGCAAACTTAAGGAAAAGTCTTTAATGGAGTCGAGCCACTCCCCAAATCCACGAAGGCACTGAAGTCGATGCAGGACAAGTCCATTGCAGAACACAAACTTATCTTCAGCAGTGTTTGACCTACGAGAAAAGGTCGTGGTGGGTGAGGGACGGAGACACATTAAATAGGTCTCTTCAGTCTGTCCAGTGGGATAACATCATAACACACGGGCACCCACACAGCCTGGGGGCAGCATCCAAAACCCAGCGTGGTGCTGTGAAACCTGCCCAGACGCCCTCCATGAACGAGACTGTGCTTCTAGGATAAACAAGCACCACCAGTTGTCTGCTGACTTCCCTGGTGAGCCTCAGCCATGGGGATGCTTGGGGTAGGGCGTCTGCTCTCTTATTGCTACAAGCAGTTGCTGGCTCATCCTGGGACTCATGGATGGTGGAAGTGAAGCCCAGTGCCCAGTCTCTCTGCAGTGCACACGAGACTGTTCTCTTTAGTGCTCCTTCACACTTCACTCCTTCGACTTCTCTTTCATTTTCTTAAATGTCAAAAACTGATAAGGCCCGAGGCTAGACACCACGATTCCATTGTGCAGACTCTAAGAACACCAAGTTCCCGCAAGCGCCAGAAATCAATGACAAACTGAACAGTGGTCTAGAATAAAAAGAGTCCTGGAAATCTGCCCACTTCCCTCTGGTCTCACCCTCCCTTCCCCAGCAGCCGGGAGAGGGGCGGGCAGACCCTGCGATGAGGGACGGAGGATGGGGAGACGGAAAGGCCCAGGCGATGAGACTGGGAGGATCGCTCCCACCTCCGGTCGGGGTGGGCGCACAGCACAGACCTGCCCCAGGGCATCCTCGGGCCTCGGAGACCCGGGAGCGGTGAGCACGAAGAAAAAAAAAAAAAAAAAAAAAAGAGTCCTTATTTTGTATTGCATTCTCTGCTTTAAACAGTGGGGCTGTAGAGGGTTATTTCTCAACCCATCCAGATAGTTTATATTATGTCAATAGTTATCCCATTCTTTTCTAATGAAAGGTGCCCTGGAACTTCTAGTTAGCACCACTTTGCTGTGGGGCCTTGGACACTCCTTTAATCTTTCTGAGTTTCCTTTTCCTTATCTATAAAACAGGAATTATAATTGCTACCTCCAAAGAATGTTGTGGGAATTGAATGAAATAAAGGATTTGAAAGCCCATGCACAATGCCTGGTATACAAGAGGCCGATGAGTGTTAGGTGTAACTAATTCTGAATTCTAGGTGGTCCTTACCTTAATCTTAAACTCCTTGCATTTTCAAATCTCTTGCCACATATTTCTCTCTCTTGGCCTTCTGCATTAACAAGTTAATGTCTCTTTAATTGTGCTTCTTGGATGAACAGCTTTATTCATTCATTCACTCAGGAAGTATTTCCTGAGCACGAAGCCTGTGCAGTTCCTTAGCCAGACACTGGAGAACACCTGGGCAATAGGGCCTCTATGGTGCCTGCTCTCATGGAGCTTATCACCTACTTAATCCTTTGCTGCCTGCCTAATAGACGGTTGTCACATAGCTGGCTCAGCGTGGCTCCTGCACACACAGGATTGGCAGTAACTGCTGGCAGTCTAGTAGTAACTCCACCTCAGTCTCGACCACAGATCCCTACACAGAGGGACACACAGGACCGAACGATTCAACCTCAGGGTTTAAAACCCAGACCTCAGAACACCGGCATCAGAATTGCTGGAGCGTGACTTAAAAAATGCAGATTTCTGGACTTCCTTCAAGGCAGATCCAAACCAAAATAGCTGGGAATGAGGCATGGGAATTTGCACTTTAAGTGAGGGTTTCTGGTAGTATGGTATGAAACTGGGGAGGGGGTGGTAGGGAAGACAAAGAGGGGAAAGGTGATGATTTTTTCCTATAAAACTGGTAAAATGTTGGTACCATCTCCTATAAATATATAACTAAAAGGAAGCAAGGAAGATGAAATTTAAAATGCTAATGTGGATTTTAAGAGAGAAGCTTAGATCCCAGGTTCTAGCTTTTAGAAAAATCAGTTCCTCTCTGTGTTTGGTGTCACTGAGTGTCATAAGTTGAACCAAATCTTTTGATCCAGAAGCTATTCTCTTGGAGTAAACACTGGGGGCTGAGAAGCTGTGGGAACTCTTCAGCCTCCCATCTGGTGTATGAGAACAGCAACTTGTTAAATAGAAACTTGGGAGGTAAATGCAATGTTCAAAACAAATACTTGCTCCCAGGAAATACCTTATGCACCATGAGAATCTTCCTGGAATCACAGAATGTGAGCTACAAGGGGCTTTAGAGAACACCAAATCCAACATTCTCATTTTACAAAGAAGGAAACTAAATTTCTGGTGAGGCAAGTGACCTGCTCAGGGTCTTAGAGCAAGTCTGTATTAAAACTGAGACTAGAACCCAGGAGTCCTGGCTACCAGCCCAGGGCTCCACCCACTGCTCAGTTTTTTAATGCCTGGTCATATTTCATATGTCCATCTCGAGCAAACTTTTCACTGCTGACTTAGTTACAAACACAGCAGGTTTCAAACTTCTTCAAAGGAAGGAGTGGACTGAGGAAGATAAAATAAAAGTAATTACCTGATGGAAAGTCTGAGAACAAACAGCTCCAAAAAGGCTGATTCTATAAGTAATGTCTGATCTTCTTTGGGGAGATCAGTAAATCCGGGAATCTTTTCTGCCCAGCTTCTAGATACGTCAATGGAGGCTGTTAGAAGGTTGTAGAACTGTTGTACATGCTCGGCATCTGTGCCTGCAGCGGTCTGGTCAGTGGGACAGTACTAGAATGCAAACCACAGATAGCGGCGTTATCTCAATCCAACAGGGATAACAGCATCATTTGCAGCTTGGCTCTTCCAAGATTTTCAGCACCTAAATCCTTACTTTTAGGTGCCACAGTGTATAAAACCTTTTTGCATTCACAGTCTCATCGGATTCTCACAATAGCCCTGTGACATAAATAGAGTGGATTCTGTTACCACTTAATAGGCAATGAAATTTGCTTAAGTCCCATTAGTGCAGTGGTTTTCAATCCTGACTGAAATCATCAGGGGAGCTTTAAAAAAACACTCATGTCTGGGTCATATCCACAGAGATTCTAATTTAACTGGTCTGGGATGGGACTGGTCATCAGGAATTTTAAAAGCTCCCCAGGTGATTCCAAAGGGCTGCTGTGTTGAGAACCGTTACCCCAGGGGCTTGTGTCTGCACCAGCCTCCAGGATCCACAGATTCCCTAAGGCACAGCTGTCTCCAAACAAGATGCTTAATTAACCCCTGGTTCTCAAACTGTGGCCCCTGGCCCAGCAGCATCAGCAACACCTGGGAACGTGTTAGAAATGAAAATCTCCAGCTCTGCCCCAGACCTACAGAATCAGAAACTCTGAGGGTAGGCTCAAGAAACTGTTTTATCAAGATCTCCAGGTGAATTCTCATGCACAGTGAAGTTTGAGAATCACAGAATTAACCAATACGAGAGGATGGATGCTTGCTGCAGATGGATATCTGAGAGATAAAACAAACAAGGAAGGGGTCGGGGAGGAATGTGTCCTTGGCAGGGCCCAGGCAGCTGTGTGCCATCAGACTCAGGGCTCGCGGCTACTAACATTAATGAAAATTAAATACAATTTAAAATCCAGTTCTTCAGTCACACTAGCCATATTTCAAGTGCTCAATAGTCCCACGTGTTGAGAAATATTTCCATCACGGCAAAACACCCTATTGGACATCATTGATCTAGAGGGCCCCAGGAGAAGAAAGGTACAAACAGGGATAAAGTCTCAACACGGCTTTAAGATATGCTGGTAGAGTCTGGGTTTTGCTTGAATCACTGGAGGAAGATCTTTCCTGCGTCAGGCAGGAAGATTGATACAGCGAGATAATAATCAAGGGACAACCAACAACACAGACACTTAGGAGATGTGCAAAAACATTCATGTAAATATGCACGTCACTGTCTTCACACAAACACAGAGGAGCGTGCTTTTGTCTCTCAGTTGATCCTCAGAGGGCATGGATTTTAATCCTGATTTTACAGATGAGGCTCAAAGAAGCTTGGAAAGGTTAATAGACTTTCCCAAGTTACATGACCAACAGTGGTACAGCCGAGACTTAAACATGGCTCTGTGATTTCCAGTCCTACACCTCCTGGCTGTTAATAGGTCTGATGTTACTAGCTGGTGGCCTGTAGGATAGTTTTAAAAAGTATTTTGCTTTGCTTTAATTGGAGTTCTCCATGTATGTATTCATTTGGTCCCATATTTTGTCAACGCAGTGAGTGGCACATAATTGACGCTCAGTAAACAGTTGTTGAATATCGTTCCATGAAAGAACAGTCAGCGGAGTGCCTAGGTTTGCAAGAATACTCTAACCTGGCTGGAGGACAAACAGCCAAAAAGCAGCCAAGTGCTCACTGGAGAACTACCCAGGTCTGAGGAAATGAGGCACTTGTCTTAATTGGGTCCTTTTTTTTTTTTTTTTTTTCCTTTGTGTTTTCCCAAGAGGCATCATGAAATAACAAAAGAAACATCAGACAAGGAGCCAAGCTACTTTGATCCTAGATTTGTCTAGGCTCCTAATTTGTGAAATAATGTAGCTCTGCTGCTATAGTTATCCGGGGTAAATTACTTCACTTTTCTGAGCCTCAGTTTTCTCCTCTGTAAAATGGGGATAATATCTTCCTTAACATTTTGTTGTGATGATGAAATGTGATAATACATGCAGAGGACCTGCTGCATAGAACGTGTTTAACACATGAGGACAGTGATGATGCTGATAACAGTTTTGATACTTGGAGTTATCACTGTCCCTCGGCTTCCATATTTATAAAATGGGGGAAGGGGTTGAACTGGAAGGTTTATAATTTTCAGCCCTGACTTCTTCTAGGATCCCATAATAGCAGGTCCAGTTCAAAGCCCTGGCTCCTCTGTTCCTAATAATCCACCCAGGGCCTGGATTCTGTGAAGCCCTGGATGTTCTGTGTTGTAATGGACCATGGAAGCAAAGTCCAGAGAAGGAAGCAGTCATCCTTCCCACAGATATTCAAGGATGACAGCATGATACTGGTGTCATAGACACACCCCACCACTTCCTTCCAGCACACATACTATTAACTGGAGGAGAGTGGAAAAAAAAAGATTTTATTTTTAAACATTCTCTTCTTATATGAATCTAATTCCATATGCTCTCCAGGGGCAGGATGAAATTCAGGGCAGCACCACCTTTAGAAAGTTGACAGCACTACATGTGAAACTCCCAGGTAATTCAGAGTTCAGGAAAGAATGTTGGATCAGGCAGTAGGTCATGGGGACCTCCTCCAGGCTCTGGCACTGACTTGCTGTGTAGCCCTAGACAAGGCACTTAACTTCTCTGGGTTTGTTTCTGCCTCTGAGGTTGGAAGTGACTAGACTAGCTGATTCCTTCTGGCTCTTGCATTCAGCTATCTTTCTGTTACTGATTTCTACTTTTAATTCCTTTGTGGGATTGAAGGCAGACACTGTATGATTTCTATTCTTTTAAATGTGTTAAGGTGTGTTTTATGGCCCAGACCATCATCTATCCTGGTGAATGTTCCATGTGCTGGCTCTTGCATTTGATGATTCTAAATGTTGCTAATCACACCAGGTATGACGGTATTGCCTAGAATTTGATACTGATTCAGCATTATTGTTTTAAAATAGTGTGTTAAATGGAGAAAAAAAGACTAAAGAATGTCAAAGAATGGGACCTAACAGCTCTCTCCTGCACTGAAGTCCCTGAAACCATGGCTCACAGCTCAATAATTTCCCTGCTTCCAATATTTGCTCAGAATCCTCCAGAGCACTTAGCTTTCCCCCAGGGTCCTCTGCAGGCCTCCACCCTGCTAGGCTCACATTTCATGCATCCTGCACACAGGGAAATGCAGTTGCTGCCTGTGTATGAGGTTTTCTCTGATAGAGTCCAGCAGGGAGGAAAGCCAGCAGTCTCTGTGTGCCAGACTTCAGCCAGAACCTCTGAGCTTCACCTGCAGTGATTCTGGTTCATGTTTCAGAATTCTGGAGCCAAACTGGATTCAGCCTGAGCCACTAGTAACTTGGGGGTGACTGGAGGGTCAGCATCAACTGCTGGGGGAAAAGACAAATCAAGTATCCCCTCTACTGAACATAAGATTTAAAGAAATGGAACAAAACGTTTCACAGTCTTTCTCTGTCTGGACTAGCAGTTTATAAACACCTCGCTAAGGAATACTGGACGTGGAGTTGGAAGAATCAGAACCCCATCTCTGCTTCTGTGCTCCCCTTCATCCCTCTGTCTCTGGGATAAGCAGCTTTGGGGTTCACCAAAGAAAAATCTAGAAATACTTGTTTATTGACCATTCTAATCAGACATAGGCCAAATAGAGAAAGACTTTAAAAAAGAATCTTTTTTTCCTATTTATGCTTTTTATTCCAGCCTATACGGATAATCAATAATCAGGTTTTACCACTAATCAAAGACACAATATTGCATTTACTGATAGCTAATGTCTAATGCAGATTTCTCAGAAGCACTTACATTGAGAATCTAGGGCTGCAAAAAACAATGAATACTATTTAAACTAAATTGAGTTGACACATTTCAAATGGCAATACCATGGCTACACAGGTCAGATTTCAGCCACAACCTAGGCCTAAAATAAGTTATTTGGGAATTACGTGAGACCCTTGGTGAACACCAGCCCTAAAATTTAGCAATGTGATGTTTTCATAGCAGAGTGGAATCTGCTCTTTACTCTACCTAGGCTAAATATGTAAAATGTCCTAAGAACACTTTGTTCCCACTTAGAATGTTACTTTTCTCTGGGTCCTTATATTTCTTTATATTTTAGATGTTATCATTCAATGAGCCAAACTATGTATACATATTCTTAGGTTCTTACACTTTAAAAAGTGGCAATGAGGGGCTTCCCTGGTGGCGCAGTGGTTGAGAGTCCACCTGCTGATGCAGGGGACACGGGTTCGTGCCCCGGTCTGGGAGGATCCCACGTGCCACAAAGCAACTAGGCCCGTAAGCCATGGCCGCCGAGCCTGCGCATCCGGAGCCTGTGCTCTGCAACAGGAGAGGCCACAACAGTGAGAGGCCCGTGTACCGCAAAAAAAAAAAAAAAAGTGGCAATGAATATGTTTTATCCCAAATTTCTTCTTTTCTGATCTAATTGCCTCCCCTCTCTAAAAAACCAAACCCAAACCAAAAAACCCTCCTCTCTTCCCATCAATGGCATCACTGAAGTTACATATTTGTTTGCTTTCTGTCTCCTTCACTTGCCTGTAAGCTCCATGAGGGCAGGAGCTGCATCTTGTTCAATAACGTGTCCACTGCTCTGGAAGAATTGTTAAATGAATCAATTACTTTCTGTTAAACTTATCTCTATTGCTCATTCCTGCTCAACCCCAAGAAAGTTGGGAAATAGGAGATACGAGGCAAAATTGAATTGTTCTTACTAAACCATATAGATCGTTCTCAAGGCTTAGTGTGCCAAAGAATCATCCAAGGTCCTCTTTAGAATACAGATTCCTGCCTGCCTTCCCCCGTTCCCCAATTCTGAGTCAGTAGGCCTGCGCGGGGCCCTGAGAATCTGCATTTTAAGCAAACACTCTGACTCCTTCTGATACATGCAGTCTGGGCACCACATTTTGGGAAATGCACACCTGCACCCATAGGGGAATCAGAGGGTCAGGGAAGGAGAAGGCTGGAAGGGATCATGGCAGTGCATTTAGTCCAATCTCCTCGGCCTTCAGATGAGAAAACTGAGGCCTACAGCGGGGCAGAATTTGCCTGAAATCATCTAGTGAGTTGGTGGCAATTTGAGAGGGTCTTCTGAGTAGTAGCTTCATGAAAACACCCTCTTGCAGAATCTTCATGATGTTTACTTTGTAGGTTTAACACGTGTCAACCATGTTGTTTCTTAGGCTATCTTGTTAACATATTTAAATGCCACTTGCTGGTGCCTGGTTTTATCTGGGCAGTATCTCTTGTATTTGGAGTCTGTTACTATACTAAGTGACACCCATTACCAGAAAACATCCTAGCTTGCTGGAAAATACGTGAAATGACCAACTAATGAGGATGTGAAGTGCATTTTCTCATTAGTAATTATGCAGGCTCTGAAGACAAGCCCAGTATCTATATATACTTGTAATGCTCAATTAAAAGCAACTGTGGGGTACAGAATAGCAACATTTCGAGGAGAAACAAATCAAATGTGACATGTTTTGACTGCACTGATATACAATGATCTGAGCTCACTTTTGAAGGAGAGAAGTTTGGCCCAAAGGAGAAGAAAAGTTCCCAGAGCCAGGAATGCTTCACAGAGCAAAGAGCTCTCTTTCTGGCCTTGAAAACCCCCTACCCTCTGTGACTTGGAACAACTCCTCACCTCCCTTTCCCACAAATGAGGAAAACGCTCACTTACTACCTTAAAGGCACATAGGCAGGTACAAGATTAGAACAGACCTGCCTGGCAAACATTTTCTCATTTCTCTGATTCACTGGGGGAAAGTAACATCTTTAATAAATTGTTTTGGTCAAGCCAACTGTCTGACTCAAAACTGACAGGGCATATTCTTATTTAAAATGTAAAATTATGTATACCACTATGATATAGATTAGGCAGGAATAAATGAAGAAGAGACTTTCATTTTTCACTTTATTCACTTCTAAATGGTCTGCCTTTTATAAATTACTCTTATTGTAATTTTTAAAATCTAATAAAGCTTCTATTTAAAAAAAAAAACTAGGGCTTCCCTGGTGGCGCAGTGGTTGAGAGTCCGCCTGCCGATGCAGGGGACACGGGTTTGTGCCCCGGTCCGGGAAGATCCCACGTGCCGCGGAGCAGCTAGGCCCATGAGCCATGGCCGCTGAGCCTGCGTGTCCGGAGCCTGTGCTCCGCGACAGGAGAGACCACGACAGTGAGAGGCCCACGTACTGCAAAAAACAAAACAAAAAAAACAAACAAAAAAAACTAGTACATTGCCATTAAACAGAAGTGGCAGTATGGTGAAAGAAAAATATATTACTTTGAGTGATGAGATTTGGGTCTAACCCTAGCTCTGCCACTGACCTTAGGCAAGTCACTTAGCTTTTTTAAGCCTTTATTTGCTCTTCTGAAATATGGGTTTTGGATTAGATGACCTCAAGATCACCTCCAGTTCTATGAATAAATAAAAAACTTTAAGGAGAAGGTAATATGAAAATTGAATTTCAATGAATGACATTAAAAAAATGACGAAACCATAAATTGTACCACATAAACTGGGTTTAAGTGAAATTATGTAAGAATGTATGTGATGGTGGTGCCTGGCTCAAAGTAGGCATTAAATAAATTCATTTTGCTTCATTCATTTCATGTTAATTTTTTTTTCAAAGAGAACGAAGCAAATTCAATCTTGTGAAGTAACAAGTTGTTTAACAATACATATTCTTATATGTATATGTATATATATTCACTTGCATTGAGGGACAGTAAGGTAAACCCTAGAATCATAAAATCTTAGCGTTGGAAGGAAATTAGTATCAGCCAAAATAACCTCTCTCCTTGTGAGGAACCCTGTTATGTGTTCTTAGTTTCTTCTTGTGTTGATGAACTCACGCTTCCACAGCAGCTCTTAGAGCCAGGAGAGCTCTTCCTTGTCCTCAGAGTGAGCTGGAAGGGCCCCCTCCTTCACCCTCTAGTTCTGCCCCTGGGAGAAACAGTCCTCTTGGCGACAGGGCCAAAGTGTGACCTAATCCTGCCAAATCTTCTCCCTTTCTGTCTACGTATTTCCATTTCCTCCAACCATCCCTTTCGTGTTTCCAGAAACAATGTATCCACATACACTGGATCCTCTTAAATCCCAGCTTGGAACTGAACTCCATCCTTGAAGTGTGGACTGACAGCACAGAGTCCGTGGGACACCATCAACTTGGTTCTAGTCCCATGCCTCTACTACGGAGGCCTAAGCTAATTTAGCATCCCTCCCTTCCACTGCACACTTTGTTGGTTCTTACTGAATGTGTATGGCATAAACTCCTGAGATCTTCTTAACAGGAACCACTGACAGGGCAAGGCTCTCCCATTTTAAAAAATTCTAAATGCTGAGCTTCACACTTATTTTTGTGATCTTTCTTCACGATGGTTTCAGCCCATCCTGTTCCAGCTTGTCGAAATCACTCTGAATGTTGACACTGACATCCATCATATTAGCGATCCCTCCCAGCTTTCTGTCATCTGCAAATGTGATCAGCATGCCTTCTCTGCCTTCATCCAAGTTTTTGATGAAAACTCACTGTATTTTATTAAAAAAGACTTTTAATTTAATTGATTTGGGTCCAATATTTGATAATTTTGTAAAGCTATCTAAAAGCAGGAGGATCCAAGCTATGAGGTTCAACCCAATTCCAAAACAATGCAATTAAAATAAATATGCTTTACATAATTGAGCCAGGCCCCAAAGGTAGTATCAGTGTGACCCAGACTCTGGCATGGTCAATCTGTTATTTTGGGCAAAGCTAACAATTAAATTGGATAAATGTTTGTTGATGAGGATGATGACTCTAGTCTTAACACCCTGAATGGTGCAGAAGCCAGCAAACACAGTGGATTGATTTTTCAGTGTGAGGCAGTTCCCAGCTGGGACAACTCAAAGTACGGGGTAGGGTTTGCCGCTGAATAACTACTTAGGCCATGTATACCAACAATTGGATAATTTGGGCCCCCCAAACCCACCAAATCACTTCATGGACTAAACCTCTGGACTGGCCATCAATAGAAATTTCAAATGCCCCAGAACAATGTCAGACTGTGTGCTGTAGCCTCAGTGAAGGCAGTGCCAAGAAGCTTCATTAATTCAGATGAATTGCATAAGGGAAGGCCAGAGTTGGCTCATGGAAAAGTTTTTATTCCCAAATGCTTTTCTATCACCCACTCTCACTGAAACCAGAGATGCAAGGAATTATGGTTTTAAGAGCACAGACTTTGGGGGCCAAATTGGGCCCACTTGGCTTCTAATTCTATCTCTGATACATATTACTATGTGACCTTGGGCAAGTCAGTCCTTTAGCCTTTCTCAGTTTTAATCTCATCTGCGAGAGATCATAACACTTACCTTAGTGGTTTTGCTACATAGCACCTGACGTGTAGTGCTTATACTCATTAGAACGTTCAACAAAGGTTAGAATAAGAAGTTTGGGTCAAGGAGATAACATACAGGGCACTGTGCTAAAGCTTTGACAAGTATCATCTTATTTAAACTTCCCAGAAACCCTGGGAAGTAGATATTATTATTATTATTATTATTATTACTCCATAACACAGATGAGGAAACTGACGTATTGAAAGATTTAATCAGTTGCTCAAGATCACCCAGCTAGTACATGATGGTGTTGGGATTTTAATCAAGGCCTGCATGGTTCCAAAACCTAAGCCCTTAATCACTGCATTATTCTGTTAGACTATTATTTGAGACTTGACTTCAGTCAAGAGATGCTACTTGTAATCAGAGTAAGAGTCCTCAACCTTTGATGCTAAGGGTCTACCATGCTTCTCATATGAAGTCTTGTGCTCAAGTGTGGAGAGGAGGCTTCACAACCTAAAATGAGGGAGGGGATGAGGAAGGAAGATCACAGCAGATACACAAATCACCCCTTCACTTTTGTCAACATTGCAGCCTAAAAGGAGGGCATATGGCAGACACTCTCACACTCTTGGCCAGCCCTTCAACCAGAAGTTTGAAATACTGATTGGACCTGGAGAGGGCAATCTGGTAGCTGCTGCCAAGCCAAATCAACCAACTGGGGATCCCTGGACTGGAATCTCTCTTATCTGTGCGTAAACTGTGTTTCTAAGTTTTCTTGTCTTACGGTGGGATTAACCATTTGTACAGTTCATGTTTCTTTCAATGGTTAGATGAGACAAAGTACCACAATGCCTAGCATGTAGAAATTGCTCAATAATTGAGATCTTTTTCCTTTCTTTTCTTCTTTGGTGAGACCCTGTCTTACTAGAAGTCTGTTTTTCTAAGTCTTTTTTAAAACTGCCTTCCAGTAATGTTTATACCTTTGCTCAGAAAATCCTTTCTCATCATTCTTCTTTGTGTTATCCAAATTGCTGGGAATTTGCAGGGTTCAAACTGATGATATTTTACTATATCCCATATGAAATAAAAGTGTTAATATATTCTGGTTGGCTTAAATAACAACACTGGTAATCATTTACAATTTTCAAATGTTTTCTCAACCGTCATTCCCGTGTGACTGACGTTCAAAACATCCCTCTGAGGTTAAATATTGTAATCCTCTCCACTGTAAGGATGAGAAAGCCAAGAGCAGGAGCCAGGTGACACTGGCAGGAAGCAGCAGAGGCAGCATTCCATCCCAGTCCTCCTGACACCTCCCAATGTCAAGGCCAGAGTTTGCTCCTCTCCATCAATGGTTTAATCCCTCAGTATAAGCAGTAGGTCAGTCAATGCCGGTGCAGTTGGGTAAACTGTTTTAAGGATAACTTGAAGCTTACCCAGATGTTTTGGTCACAATACGGAAAAAAAAAAAAAGTAGTCACTTTGTCTAAAGCATGAAAGAAATATACAAATTGTAATGCACCTGTGCAGATTTTCATCAGCACAACCATCAGGAATCCTGCAACAATGGGTATGACAGGTGCAGCACTGTCAGGGTCATTTGTTAAGGCATTTAGAGATTCAATAAGGCAAAAATTATTTGGTGCAATGGATGCACTGGAATTGCTAAGTGAAGTGAAAAATAGAGAAAAGGTATGAAAACGGTTGAGCACAGTGCCAGGCACAAAGTCATTCAATCCACTCTTATTACTATTACCATGAATAGAGACCCTGATCATTCATTCAAGAGCCAGACATCATAAAACTTACTCTGGAATAATCGAGATCTCTGGGCGTTGAGTCTGTTAAAGCTCGGACGAGGGCATTCATGATACAGATTGGAGGAGAAGGTGGAGAGGGCTGAGAGGCTTCCTGCTGTAATGGGCTCTTTGGTTTGGAAGGCAGCCGACCTCTCCTCCCTTTCAGACTATCTGTACGGACAACTGATACCGAGAGAAACAAAGAAAAAATGTCTTCAAAGATATCCACGAACAGCCATAAATCACAAAAAGGAATCAAAACACTTTACAGTTGAGCAAATCATTAATGAGACCAACCATTTAAAAGTGGCAATAAGTTTGGAGTAATAGTCACACAATGATTTAATGAGAGTTGAAACAAGCTGCATAAAAGCCACCCCATACTTACATTTGGTAATGAATTAGCCCTAAAAGTCTCCTTCTCAAATAGAACAAAGATGTATGTACACAAGCTCTCTATTGATTTTGAGAAATTAGAATAAGTAGACCTCAGCTATTTTTGAATGTAAATACACACCATAAAAATAAAATGTTGAAAAGAAAGGGAAACTAGGAAACTTCACCATTCTAATGTAAATATTAACTTTTTCAGTGATATCTGAGAATATTTATAAGCAAGTTGGACAAAAAGCATTATATCCATACCTTCTTTAACCATTCCGACACTGAGACACTTCTGAAATCGACAGTACTGACATCGGTTTCGACGTCTCTTGTCTACAGGGCAGTTTTTATTTGCCAGGCAAACATATTTTGCATTTTTCTGCACTGTTCTCTGAGGAAATACAATACAGAGATAGTCAACTAATAGTTTCTGGAAAGAGGTAGGACCTGACAAGATGTATTTTAATTACAATGTGAAAAGCGACAGTGCAATTCGTATAATTAGATAAATTTAATTTCCTAACACGCTAGCCTGCAGGAAAAACAATTTTATTAGTGTTAGCTGCTGACAATGAAAATCATCTCGGATTGTTCTGAAGCAAGTCTCAGGAGACACCCAAGTCTGAATGATAAAATCATATCTGAAATTACCAGGTCAACATATCATACCTTGGAGGATTAGATTATCTTCACTTTTAATATCCCTTTGGGAACAATTTTCTACTTGTTCCACTCCCCTGATTATTGCTGACCTTATTAAAATAAAATCAAAATTATCTGGGATGTACTTTGCTGATATCACTATTATAAGTCAAATATCACAGAAACTGGCTTTGTTCCCCAATAGAGATGAAATCATAAAAAGCAAAAACGAGGACTTGTCCAGTTATAACATATAGGAAATAATGTTTTAATGCAAAAAAAAAAATCACTTAATCAGCTTGCAAAGTGTATTTTATTTTTAAAAGAATGGTAAACTGTCCATTTCTCACTTTTGAAAGCAAAACCGTAAAACGGGATACTAAAAACCGCTATCACATCCAAGAAAGAAAAAACAAAAAACCAAACAAACAAAAAGAATGAGATAAAAGAAGGAATATGAGAGCCATATATTTTCAATGAAAATTCCCATTAATTAGTTATTTCATAAATGACTATTTACACAGACATCAAAATAGCCATACTGTAAAAGACGTATCATAAAACTTGGGCCTGGTTATAAAATAATGTTGTATTCTTCAGAATCAGGTATAATTTTAAAATGAAACATAAAGAAATAATAAAGAATATTTTATGCTCCAAATATAAGAGAATGCTTGATTTAAAAAAAAAATTAAAAACATTTGTGCAAATGGATGTGTATTTACCACTCATTCAGAAATTACCTGAATCTATTCAACTCCAAATAGAGCAGAAAGTTGGAATTTATTTGGTAAGCCTGGGCTGCATAAAAAAAAAGAAATCCAGGTAATTTGGGATCGGTGATCTATTTTGTGTCTAAAATTCTAAATAGATTTACTTTCTATCTTTTTAAATTTTCAGCAATTCTCAACCCCCTTGTATCAGTTTTCACTCTATCACCTTTTAATTTCATTTTAAGAGATCATTTCTAAACTGCTTATACAAAATTTAAAGCCAGATACATTTTCCCTGTTTTAGCAGGTGATTTTAGTTTAAAATGCAAAATTTCCAAAACACAAACATACTTCTGAGGTTTCCACCATTTAAATTCGCAGCAGTTTGTAAGGGTAGGAAACTTGTGTTTCCCAAATGAAGCTCTCTTTCATTGAACATGAAGTAATTTAAAAAACTCTATTTCTTGCCATCGTCCTCAAGGATATCCCAGTTTCAGTGCTGGTGGCATTTTGCTTCAGGTATACGTTTTCCCAATAACCTCAAACCTTCCCCACATTTGTGTATACCTGCACAATAGTTTAAGGACAGGGAGAGATCGTTATGGTTCAATCACTGAATTCCCATCATTAACTGCACTTCATGTCACATTTTTAAAGAATTCAATTTAATGGTAGAAAGCCACTGGGTAAAACCTGCTCCCGTTCCCTTAATTAACAGATCTGTGGGGGTGGTTCTCCCTTATCCTACCCCTACCCTTTCAAGTATAGATTTGTTTTCAAGATATTGCTGCAGAAAAAGGATGCTGTTGGGGAACACTTAATTGACATTTCTAGACGAGGAATGTATTACCACTCCTGTATTTTGGTCAATTCAGGGGTGATTATATTTGTGGATTACTTGTACTTCTCTTGTTTTTCTTTCTTTTCCCCCTTTCAGCTGCCCATTTCACTGCCTTTCAGCATTTCCGCTGAAATGCTGTAAAAAGCAAATCTGCTAAAGGAATGCAGTTACTTGAAAGTAAAGCTTGAGTAGTTAAGACAGAAAAAAAAATGGCTAAACCGATGGTTCTACATTTAAAACATCATAATCCTGCATACCTCCTGTATGGCATTTAACATACTGCAAAATCTTTCCACAAGCATTTTCTCATTTATCTGCAGAAGTTAATCACATGATTTCTGTCTCCAGATCAAAAATAACTGTTGCTTGCTGGTATTTATACCAATGCACACATGTGCATTTTAAATAAATGTTTGTATTTTCATTTATAATGAACTATTCTTTTATGGCCCTTTAAAGCTTATAAAGTGCTTTCATAAATGTTTTCTCTCATTTAATACTCACAGCCTTTCTCTGAAATTTATTCACCTGATAGGGAAACTGAGGCCTGGAAGCAAGTGTCATGCCCAACATCATAAAATTGGTAGGTGACAGATCAAGGACTCCTATTTGAGTGTTCTGACTCCAATTCCAGCACGCTCCCAGATACGTCCTATTGGCCTCCCAAATCCTCATTATCCAATCAGCATCCAGCTTCTCCTCTCCCTCCACCCTGCCCAGCACTGAAGGCTAGGAAGTGATTATTGAGCATTTGGGGGTTTGCAAATGCCTGACATAATAGCCAGGGGAGTGAGGAGTGGGGAGGGTGTCACAGAATTAAGTGTCTGAAGAAGTCTGGGAGTCAGTAGCAAAAGTAGAGCTTCAAGAGAATAAGGCCTGTTCCACCTGAGCGGTGAGAAGAGCACTGAACTCAAGAGGCAGGAGAAACCAGCTGGAACTGTCCCCATGTGCAACTAAATCACCTCTCTAGACTTCAGTATCCTCCTGGGCAAAATAAGGGGGAGGCTGAAGACCCTCCCACTATAAAATTCTCCTTTGGGTCTCTGAGATAATGAAGAGTGTCCCCACTCTGTGTGGTACAGAAGTGGAGCGGAATGATGAGATCCCAGCTACTATCTTCTACAGAGCAAGCTGCCCCAAACTGCATCCACCAGCTGCCCCTGTCTATTCTGCAGCTGCAGAGCTGTGAAGAGGGCATGTACATTGAGGTCATGCAAACATGAGTTGGCATCCTGCCTCCATCTCACTCTCTGAGTGTGTGTCCAGGGGCAGTTAACCTCCCTGAGCCTCCATTTCCTCATCTATGAAACAAGGATAATTAAACATTCAAGACGCTGTTAGTAAAAATAGCTAGTGGGTGACCAAAATTCAATGTCAGTTCTGTTTGAGTCTAGAGTCCTAGCTCTTACTAGGAGGGTTAAATGAGATACAAATACGCAGGGCCTGGCACACAGACTCTATTCCCTCAGACATCCTGGATGGACAGAAGAGGAACACAGTGAGGTGTTTGCATTTTTGAGGTCACAGATCCCTTTGCGAATCTGCTGAAAGCTCTCTCCAGAAAAATAAGCAGGAGGCAACACCAAGTCAGGAAGTTCACAGGCCCCTCAAGCTCATCTGGGCGTCCTGTAATGGACGTCAAGTTAAAAAGCCCTGAGAAAGTGGGTGTGAGGGTGCTAGAAAAGGCTACTGAAATGCACAGTATAACCAGTACACCTCTCAAACCGGGAAGGGCCCGCTTAGACGCTCACTCGAGCGGGTGTCTGGGGAGGCTGGCTGCGGAGGGGAGAGGGAGCCGGAGGAGGCGAGCGCTCACCTTGAAGAAGCCCTTGCAGCCCTCGCAGGTGCGCACACCGTAGTGCTGGCAGGCGGCGTTGTCCCCGCACACGGCGCACGTGCCCTCTCCCGACGCCGAGCTCCTGTTGGGCGGTGACGGCAGGCTGGGGCTTTCGCCCAGCAGGTTGGATGAGGTGGGGGAGGCCGTGAGGCCGAGCGGCGGGAAAGCCAGCGCGGCCGCCCTCTTGGCCAGCGGCAGCCCATATGGGTGGCCCTCGAGCGCGGCTGCCTGGCTGCCCGCGGCGGCGGCAGCGGCGGCGGCGGCGGCTCCCAGTGGCAGGCTCAGCGCGGCGGCGGCCGTCGGGTCGTAGCCGAGGTGGTGGCCGCCTGCGGGGCTGGGCGCGGGCGGGTGCGGCGGCGAGGGCTTGAAGGGGAAGAGCGGGAAGCGCGCGCCTGCCACCGTGGGCACCGCCTTCATCGGCTGGTCGAGCAACGGGCCGGGTGCGATGCAGCCCTGTGCCGAGGACAGCGTGTCCTCCCACATCGCCCCCGCCTGCTGGGGGAAGCCCGGCGTGGTGGGGGTGGATGGCGGGGACTGTTTAAAGTACATGGAGGTGCTGGGCAGCACCTCGTCCTCCGGGCCGGAGGGGGGCGGAATGGATGGCTGCTGCTGGTGGTGGTGGTGGTGGTGGTGGTCATGGTGGTGATGGTGGTAGCCGTGCGCGCGGCCCTCCTCCATCTTGATCAAAGGCCGGGGCCCCGATGGCTGCATTTGGTACAGGCAGGAGGGCTTGAGTTCGTAGTTGCTCGAGTAGCCCTCCATGAAGGTACTGAAGCTGGGCAGGGACGTGGTAGCCGTGGCTGTGATCTCGGTGCTGCCGAGGTCCATGGTCAGCTTGGAGTAATCAGGATTCATGATCTCCGTGGTGTATTCCGAGCCATATGTCTGTGCTGCATAACTGGAACCTGGCGGTGAAGGGCTATATTGGGCTTGCACGCAGGGCATATCTGTAAGGGAGAGGAAAAAGGTCTCTCAGAAGCAAGTCGGCACTCTTCCTAGCTAATAGGTGCAATGGACTTGTCGCTCTCTAATGTGGGAAATAGAGAGGAAGTGACATTCTTTCAACATTCTCGTATCATAGACTTAGAGTCCTTCCTTCCTTCCTTCCTTCCTTCCTTCCTTCCTTCCTTCCTTCCTTCCTTCCTTCCTTCCTCCCTCCCTCCCTCCCTCCCTTCCTTCCTTCTTCCCCTGGGAAGAAAGTTGAATCCCTGACAAACTGCCAAAAGGGCCACAGGTTGCCAAAACCCAGCCTCCTGAGGACATCTGTGCCTACCTTCCCTCCCTTGCCCTGTCCTCCACTATATCTGTGAATTTTGATGTCTTCCCTCATAAACCCAGTCGTGTTTTTAAAAGTGGTTTTGAGCCCTAGAGATTAAATGAAGTGACCTCAGCCACAAATTGGGAGGACAAGAAGAAATCCAGTGAATGCCATGTTGGTTTCTTTGGGGTGAAAAAGACCACTGGTCCCCCAAGTCACACGCTTTAATTTGTAAACGTATGAGTTAGTAAAAGAATAAAAAAAAAAGGTGTCCTACATGAGACTTACTGGCCCAGTGACATTCTAACATTTTATGAGTGCCAGCTGAGGCCACCCACACACATTGTGGTTGCTTTCTCCCACCCTCTCCCTACTCCTCCAAGCAGGGCTAGCAGCCTGCTCAAACTGGACCCCTATTGATGTTTTCAGCCAGCTAGGTGGTGAGGTAGGAACGTAGGTCCAGGAAATGGACTCGGGGGAGTTTGCACCATCTGCAAAGAAAAAGATCAGCAGCTGCAACAAAACACCCACCAAACCTGCTCTCTGCCATATATGCTACATATGTGTGTGTGTGTGTGTGTGTGTGTATTTCTCCCCCATGCTAGGAAATAAAATATATCAGTGGCTGCTTTATAACAATAGTTTACAGTTGTCATAATAGGTTAGTTATCTACATATTTTCTTATGACAGAAGACTTAGCACCCCTAGAAAAGAAAGCAGTTTCTTAATAGGTTTAGTTTCTCTCAGCCCCCAAAGCAATGATATCTGGAGTGCTTACTATTGTTCAGAGAGGTTGAACTGGATGAGAAAGCCCTGAGAAATATATCTAGTGGATAATTTATGTAATTATTTCCCTCTCTTTATGGCTAAATATAAATAGTAAACTGGGCAGTTTCTGGTGGTTGGTTTTTCTGAGCCAAAGGAAAACCATGTGCTTAACGTGTCTTTGGAGCCTATGGTGTAAAAGGTGTGACTAATAGAAAAGTGAATACTTCACATCTCCTTTGACATCTTTCTCTTACCCACATATCCAAATCTGATTGAGTCATACATGTATGGGATGAAATCTTGACTTGTAAAAAGGTGTTGAGGGCCTGGTGGAAGAAGCAGTGATGAGGAGAGGCCAGTTCAAGCCTTTATTTTCTGAGCGCCCTACAAACACTCATTAGTTTGAAGTTAAAAGAGCACTTATCCTGCTGTCCAGTTGTTGGGGTGAAATGAAAGGCTAGTTATTTAAAAGAAAGAACACTGCCTGATGTTTCATTTGTTCTCCTCCCTTGGATTTCTCCATGAGTCTTTTCTATCATTCTTCTTTGCCAATCCCTACCTATTGCTCTTCTTTGTGTCTTTCTGAGGTTTCCAGATAGGAGATGAGCTTGCTGGGACTGAGTTCTATTTATCTGCATCTCTTTGGCCAGGCACCTGGTATCCATTTACCAAATGCATAAAGAGGTATTACAAGCCAAACCTGCAATCCTTTCTTTTGCCCAAATCAAATTTACTCCTTGGTTTTCAGCTCAAATGCTTTCTCTCTTTCCCTTTGAGCTTCAATAATCCAAATGTCTGCACCCAAATGATTTGCGTTTTATACAAACAAAAATGCTTTGCATTGTTCGAAATGATCCCATAACTTAAATGCATTAGCATTAAAAGTAGATCAAATATGAATACATTAAAATGTATAAAAGATCCAAATCTGCTGGTGTATTTGCATTTTTCTCAGGAAAAATATCTTTGAGCAATGCGATTAATTTAATCTGGCTGCTCCTCTAGGTAGCAACAGGGTGTGGTATCCAGAGGAGATTCGTGCAAGGAAGCCACCTGTGCCGTGAAATTCGCGGCCAGCAGTCACTCGCTGTCCTGGCGCTGGGCAAGTCGAGCAGCCTGCTTGCTGGGTATGTGGCTCCTCCACCCACATATCCCAGCCCGGGAAGAATAAGGGGTCGTGCCTTCAGACCTACCTGGAGGATATCTTGCGCGCTGAATGGTGGGGCTGGGGGTCTCTCCAGCAGAGGCTGAGAGTGGAGGAGGCGGGGACGTCCGGCGGGGCGAAGCGGCGGAGGTGCTGCCCGGCTCCGCTGAAGATCCAGTCTCAGGGCTGGGGCTTGCCGGGCTGCGTTCTTCCGCAGTGGGCTCTGCGGGCACCAGGAGAGAGGACAAAGGTCACAGTGAGACCACGCTGGGTCACCGCGGCCTGGACTGGGCGTTCGGCGGTGAGGGTTGAATAGATCTCTAGAAATGCATTAATTACAAAAGAATTAGAAGGGTAAGAAAGCAGTGCTTAAGGTGACCGGAGTCCCCGGGCAGCAAGCATCACAGCGCCTTGGGGGAGCCGAGGAAAGGCTGTCCGCGCTCACCGCGGTTTTGTGGTTCCCGAACCGAGGCTAAAAAAACGCGCAGCCAGTCGTCGCGCAGAAATTAATCTATCTGCCCCCACAATTGGTTCCAAGCTAACGATGTCATGAAAACCGAAAAATGGAGAACACTTGAGGAAGGAGTTCCGCCCGAATCGGAGTCTGTGAGTGTGCACGAGCGGAAAATATTTTCCAACTTCACCCGCCCCCACCCCTCAAATACAAATTTTACACGTTGCATAGGAAAGGCACGGTACGGAACGAATGCATGAATGCCCCGAGGAATTAAGAAAGTCTGCGCTTTTCATTCTAAATGCTAATGGAGCTTCGCCTCTATTAGCCGCGAGTTTCGGGGGCCAGGGGTCAAGCAAACAAAAGGACACAGTGGAAATAGGCCGGCGCTGGAAACGAGGCACAAGGCGGTTGGCGTTTGCGGCTGGTGGTGAGAGGGGAGGGAGGCCCCCTGCGCCCAGCGGGCGGTATCCCAGAGGGTGGGCGACTTCGAGGCTCGGGGCCATCCGGCGACCGGGAGTGGGGCACATTCCGGAGGGCGCCGAGAGCGGCTCTGGGGCGAGCGTCTCTGCGCAAAGCCTTAGCGAAACTTTGTAGCTAGAAGCGCATTTCGGCGGGCCTCGGGTAAGGATCCCACGGCACCAAATTCCGGCCTATAGCGCCCCCTTTGCCCGGACCCACTCGCAGCTTAAAGGATGGGAACGGGCACTCGAACCCCCCCCCCAAACTACCAAAATTCCAAGAATCTCGGGGGTGCGCGGGCCGCGGGTGTCGGATAAGTTTCGTCTCCCGCCGCCCCTGCGCCCCGGGCTTGCCTGAAAGGAAAGAGGGTATCGGAGCCCCCAGATCCGGGGAGCCCTCGACGGCCAGAAAATGGGGAATTCCCTTGCCATCCCCAACCCCAGCCCCAGCTGATACTACAGAAAGCCTGCGCTCGCCCTAGCGCAGGCAAGGGTGGATCTTCCCACGGCTGTAGCTTGCGCTTCCCGTCCCTCCCGCATCTTCAGTGGGAGTCTCTGGCAACCTCCCACCACCTCCTTCAGGTGCCCGCATTCCCTCCCTTCTCCGCGGCCTTTCAAGTGGAGTCTTTCTCCAAGGATAGGCCTATGACTGGGGTGGGCGAGGGTAGCGTCTCCCCAAGGAAGGGGCTCCCCTCGAGCGCCCGGCGTTCGCGGGGAAGAGCCACACCGCACTTCCTACAGCCGCCGAGCCGAGCGCCCCTCGGTTCTCTCCGCCCCCCCCAACCCCCCTCCCCGAAACGACCGGTTACCTAGGCAAAGCCTCAGCGCCTGGAAACACGTTGCTCCGCTCCCGCTCGCGGCCGCCGGGGCCGGGAGCACGGAGCCTAGGGGTTGTAAATTAGGAAGAAATAACTACCTCTGTCAAAGCCCCTTTCTTTTTCGTGGGCAGACGAAAGGAACACCCCCGTGTTCCCCTCCCCGTGGTGAAGTGTGTGAAGGAAACCGTGAAACGCACCATTGTGACCGGGGCTCCTCCACGGAGTTTCCAACCCTGGGGAGCGGGGGCGGAGGTTGGGCGGGGGCAGGAGGAGTGGAGAAGAGACCGACAGAAAGGGAAAGACAGAGATTCTCAGAAAGACAGAGAGAGAGGAGACAAACCGCGGGGGAGAATTGCTGCGAGCGCACGGTCCCAGGGAAGAGGGGGTGGGGTGGGGGTGGGGGGGTGCGGGGGGAGGGAGCGGGTGTGGAGGCTGCTGTGGCCTAAGGGGGTCTTTGATATTCACATTACGAGCGTCTTGCTCGGATAAGATAACTCGAATAAACTCAAACTTCATTCATTGTTCTCAGCAGCCGCGTTAGGCAGCTGTTCCTTTCCCCAGCTCAGTTGTATAAAATATTTCTCCGTCGTGGGAAAAGAAGATTCAGGATTGGATTAGCGATGAAATGACTGAAGGGCGCCCTGTACCTCTCTCCTGGCACCCTAGTGCTCTGGGATAATAGCCCGAGATTTCTGATTACCCAACTCCTTGCGGCTCTTCCCTCTGGAGAATCCGTGGGCATAATAAGTAAATGACAATCTCCAAGAACGTTCTTTGGAATGAAGGGACAAATGCTTTCTCCCTCACGACTGACCCAAGCTTCCAACAGGTTCGAGAGGTGCCTTTGGAAGTCAGGCTCCGCAGGCTGCGCCCGCCTGACCGCTCTCCTCTCACCACCGAGAACTTTCATTTCTATGAAGAGTAAAACACTACGAGCAACTTCTCCAAAAGCGCGAGTTCTGTCAGTTAAGAGTAAAACACGCCTCTCGCATACCGACTCAAGGTCCGGAGGAGAGGGACACCGTTCCCACGCGTGTCGGGGCACTGGGGTCTGCAATTACACCCGATTACCTCCGAAGAGAAAAGTGTAAACTGGCAAGTCGGCGACGCCAGGCAGACGTGCCTGGTGGAGCCCCAGGCTCATTTCAATACAATAAGCCACATTCCTACAATTACGCCCTCTTTCCTGAGATCCTCGAAGCGCCGCTGCAAACTCCGGCCGCTGCTGACCAGGCCCCTTCCCTCCCAAGCTTCCTCCCAGTCAATCATCTCGGAGTCACCATTAGGCATATTAACTTGGACCCACCGGAGCCCCTATTTTCAATCCTAGTTAAAAGGCAGGAAAATTACTGCCGTTCATCACCGGAGCTGCAACTCCCTGCCGCTGCCGCCGCCGCCGCCGCCGCCTAGAGCATCATTACCATGACAACTAGAGCTGAAATACCCTGAATTACATCGCTGGAGCTGCTACTGCACAAATCCCGGTCCTCCTCTTTGTTAGAGGCTTTTCGCCTCTTTGGGTTGGGAGAGGAATCCCACAAGCTCCAGAGGTCCCCGCAGGCCCGCTACGGGGGAAAAGTTTCAGATCAGAACCCACCGGCGACTCCGCGAGCAAAGGCTGAGCAAGAAGGCGAGGGGGGAAAACCCCACACTCAAAGTTGTCAATTTCTGAAGCTAAGCTTCCCAGCGCGCCAACTTTTTAGCAAGTCCCCCTATTAACTGAGCGAATCTCATACGTACTTGAGTGCTGTGGCGGTTCCGTCTTTAGAGCGAGTTTCTAGAAAGCTGCCCCGAAATCTGCACTGGGGGCGGCGGGGGGGACGGGAGTCACAGTTGCTGTCCCGGAAGGGCTGCGGTGTAGAAGTCCAGCGGCTCCCAGAGGCAGTGAGCTGCTGGCAGGGGATGCTGCGATCCCGATTCATGGGAGAGCGCCGCCGAGGGGTTCCGCGGGCGTCCTGGCTCGGGCCGCGACCAGGGGGTATGATGCCGCTTCTGTTCCCACCTCCACAGCCACCGCCGGCGCTGTCAGCGTTGCAAAGTGAGACCGGGAGGGGCGTCCGCCTGCCGCGCAGCGCTACACCCGCGAGGGCGCAGGGCGAGAGGGGTGTGAGCGCGCGGGAGAGAGTGGAGTGTGTGTGAGGAGCGTATGTGCGCGCGTGTGTCTGTGTGTGCGAGTGAGGGAGCGGGTGTGAGCTTGTCTGTGTGTGGGGAGCGGAGGAGGAGCAGGAGCGGGAGGGGTGGGGGGCGGGAGGCAGGAGACTCCGCTCTCCCGGCTGCGCGTTCGCTCTCTCTCTCGGCACGTCATTTATGCCACAGGAGCCCTAGCGGCCTCTCCATAGAGTGCCTGGAATGCGAGACGTCAATGTGACGCCATGGGACGCTACGTCACCCTCCTCCTCCCTCCCCTGGCCCAGCCGGTTCCGCGTGTGCGAGGGAGGGGGTGTGTGTGCATGTGTGCGCGCGCGCGTTCCCTGGCCATTTGCAGGGCAGCGCAATGGAAACTGTGCCGCGAGGCCAGTCCCGGCCCGGGGGCCTTTCAGACCCGCGCTGCCAACCCGTTTGCAACCGCGCTGCTTGCCAGGGCGCTATTCTGTAAGACGGTGCAGCGGCCCGCCCGCGGGTCAGGCGGGACCGCCCAGCTGTCAGACTCGGGTGGAGTAGAGTTGGAGGAGTGCTACTGGCGCGCCTCCGAGGCTGCCCCGAGGCAGGAAGCCAGGGCGAGGGGGTAAGAGAGAGGACAGCTCTTCCGAAAGGGAAGGCTCAGCCAGCCAGCTTCTCCGAGTGACCTGGCAGCGGGTGCAGGAGTCAGGCACCAGTCCGAAGACTCCCCGAGGTGCAGCTGCTGTCTCCCCAAGCAACAGTTCTAAAGCTGTTTACGTCTCTCTGGCTCCCTGCGCCTAGGCTAATCTCTCTCCTCCTCCCATCATTTGCTGGGTGCGTGTTTCGCACAGGGATACCGATGGCTCTGGGAAGATAAGGTTTTATTTCTTTACACTTAAAGTGTGGGTTTCCTAACTGGACTTTATAACCCAACTAAGTGCACATCCATCATCCGCGCGCGCTGCAGCAGAAACTACTTATTGTGTGTAAAACAAACACACACGTGTTGAAAAGCTGAGCGGGTCTGACTTGCAAATCACCCCGCTCCCATCAGAAATGTAACTCTCAGCTCGCACTTTCACTTTTTGACGGTTGTAGACCGGCCTACCCTCCCACCTCCCAAATTAAACATTTCGAAATCAATCAACAGGATTTATTAGTCAGTCCCTCGCTACGGGATTTGCTCTGGTCTCCTGGGACACGTGTTATGAAATGGTGAGCTGAAAGCCTGGGCGATTCTGTTAGGGAGAGCAATTTCTTCCTGGAAGTGATGAATTTAAGTGTGAATTTCTTGCTGAAAACAAAAACAAAATTTTATCAGAATTAAAGTCTCCTAGTTCCAAAGGTTGCAGCTGGGTGAAAACAACCTTTTAAAAATGATTTTTTGAGGAGGAGAAAGTATTTTAGTGAAACAATGCAGACAGACATGGTCCCCATGTGGTCCGCTTGAATCAGACGTGACATTTATGTCTTTGACATGTCACAATCTTTGCGTGTGTGTGGGGGCGGAGCACACAATTCAGAATCGAAGGTTCGAGCTACCACAAGAAACTTGGAAACAAAACTAGAATTATACATATGCTATGGGTATATTTCTTCGCCTCCACTTCCACTCAGACAGGGTGGTGTGGAGAAGACCTGGAAGGGTACAACGAAAGTTGACCTAGCGGACAGGAACAGAGCCTCTGCACTGCCACGGGTTCCAATCCAGTCTCACAAAGAAGGAGGGCGCTGCTACATTGCATCCATTCAAAAGAGGGCGGGTGGGGGTAGCAGGACCTGGAGCCGCGCGGCGCTGACGCACGCGAGGCGCGTGATTGACGCAGGCAATGTTACTAAATTCGGCGGTTGGCCGGGCCCAGCCGCCGCCGCGCGCTGCAGATAGCGGAGTAGGTTCCCCTCGGTCACCCCCGCCCCTTCTCCATTCAGAGCAGCTCTCGGCCGGGCGGGGCGGGGCGGGGCGGGGCGGGGCGGGGCCGTGGTGCGCGCGGGGCGGGGCGGGGTGGGCGGGGTGCGCGCGGGGCGGGGTGCGCGCGGCCGCCCCGGGATCCGGCCGCACCAAATATAGTCGGGCCTGGCTATTTTTAGCCGGGCCCAGGGCGCCAGCTCGCCGCGTGAGGGGGCGCACAGACCCCGCGGGGAGTGCGGAGGGGGCGGGGGCGGAGTCGCCATCTTGGACTCGGCTCGACCCAGTCTGGTGACCGGCGACGCTGGGCCGGGCTCGGCGCAGGGGGTCGGGGTGAGTGGGTGTGAGCTGTGGGATAGAGTGGGACGCGCGGGCTGTGACTTGAGCGGAGGGCGAGTCAGGGCGCGGAGCCTGCCCTCAGGGGTGGCGCGGGGGAGGGCCCGGGACGCGCGGCCTACGGGGCGTGCGCGGGTGTGTGACGGTGATCCCCGCCAGCAGGCAGGGCCGGCCGTCCCGCCACCCCGCGGCCCGGCCAGCCCGGAGTTGCGTGGGGGCGGAGTCGCCCGCGGCCACCACTTCCTGAGAGCCGGGGATACCCCTCCCGGACGTCACGGAGGAGCCGAGGCGGCGGTGGCGGCCCGGGGCTCATCTTGCACTTGCATCACGGGTGCAGCAGCAGTTGCTATGCTCCTTTGTGGCTTTTTCCCCTGTTGAGTAACTGCTTTGTTAAATGAAAATACCATGACGGGCCAGTGTGATCACCAGCTCCAGACCTCAAAGAAAGTGAAGCTGTCAGGCAAGAAGAGGGAGACTCCCCTAGCCGGCTGCGATGGTATCTGGTGGGTGGATGTGTAGAGAAGCACTTGACAGTTTCCACGTATTACTTCTTGCCTAACTTTTCACCCCCAAGAAGGTTTAAAAATACTTTTATTTCCATGCTGTAAAAATTTCTTATGTTCTGCACCCCACCCATTCCCCCTTCAACTTGAAATCGCGTGCAGAACTGTAATCACTGAAAAGAACAGTTATTAGGTACAGTTTTTAGGAAACAGGACATCTTTCAGTGAATTTGTTGAGTAAACTACATTTTTAAATGTTAATATGTAAAAGATCCTTGCCCACTGAAGGTACTTATAAAGCTTCTAGCTAAGTTTGTTTATATGAATTGGGTTTCCTCAGTGACCGTTTCAAACCGGTTTCCTTATTTATCTTAAATTAAAAAAAAATTACATCCCTGTCTGAATATCTCCAGGTAAAGCATTTCTTCCTTTGACTCTGAGTGAATGTGACTTTCTGGACGTTTATGTTGGTTATATGCTTCCCTCGCCTCTTTTTCCCACTCCTCTGCCTTTTACGTCCTTTTCTTCCTGAGTATCGGGTCACCAATCTTTGTTCCTTGACTACTGTGAGGCTGAGGGCTGTTGTCTGATTGCACTGAACCAGTCAGCTGGCTTAGTGCTCCTCTGGGTAGGAAGCTGGACTGACTGTTGGAGAGGTTCCAGTGGTCACTGATAAGTGGCAACATTTTTGCACTCAAATGGAAAGTCATGGAAGCAGAGACAAGGCTCTCTTACAAACTGGGACACCATCCTCTGCTTAAACCTAGGGCTGTAGTCATATGCAGTTCTTTAGATGACCTCAAACCAAGTGAATCGTTCTCTTTTTCAAATTAATATCTATTGTTCTGTACTGTTTCAAAAGTCTGATTTACTAAAAGGCATAATTTTCTGTAAGGCTTATGTAATATGACCGTTTAAGTAATATAAAATACCTTTTTGATGACTTTTTTATTAAATGAAACAATACTTTATAATTAAATCTCTTCTTTTGGGAAATCAAATAGAATAAGACTATCTTATTCCACATTTCACTATCTGTGAAATGAGGAAAACTTAACCTGGTTTGGTCCTTTTTCTAGAAGAGGGACATTCATGTGTGGCCTAGTTTACACCCAAAGCAAAGAAAGCAGTTAGTTTCTGCTTTCATGATACTTATGGCAGCCAATCTGTTAAAAATTCTTTCTATGAAGTAACTTACAGATTCACTGGATAATTATCTTTCATTTTGTTTTGGTTTTGTAGGTGTAGTCTGTCTGCAAGAAAGAAAGTGCTCTTTCTCTTGGAAAATAAAATATGAAATTTGGGGGAAGTTTATTGTGTATGATATAAAGCGGTTACTTTAACAAAATGGGATTTAGAATTGCTTTAAAGACTCTTCTGATTAATCACAGACATGTAAATCTTGTTGATTTTGCTAATATGTAAAGAATGATGATGAGTCTTGCTGATACAAAAATTGGGTGAGGAAAGGTGAAATGAAAATTCCAAGCCAGAAGTTGTTACCTAAGGTGAAGATAGGAGAGAAAATTAAAAGACTTGTGTAAGTCCATGCTTTCCTGAATCACTATAGAAGTTCTATACTACATTTAAGATATGTATATAAAATTTGGTAGCTTGGGCTGACATTGACTTATACACTTAAATTACTGGGCTCAGGAACATGGGACAATGGTAGTAGTTTTCTGTCTGACCTACCTGCATACCATCCCTTCCTTATCAATTCTATCATTGCCAGATTATTCTTCCTAAAATATGGCTTTTGTTTTATCACTCCTGGGCTCAAAAGTCTTCAGCAGCTGGATATGTCTCCAAAATAAAAGCCCAAAGCCTCCACATCCTGGCCTCTTTATTTCCACAGAATTTTCCTATCCTAGTCAAACTGTTATCCTCACTTTTCTTCAGACATCCTTTTACCTTTCTACATTTGTTCATAGTTTTCCTTTTTATGGCGTTCCCTTCTCTGCTTATTGAAATCTTACCCTTCCTCTAAAACTAGTTCAATAAATGAACTCAGATTGTGCTTTAGTCTTTCATAAAGTTCTTATTTTACTGCCTTCTTTTTGTGCTCTTGTGTCCACAGTTTATTGCCCTGTTGAACTATAAGCTTCAAAAGCATGTCTCACATATCTTTGAAATTTCTGTGGCACCTAAGTTTAACAGAGATAGTAAATATCCATAACATATTTCCCCATCTAAATTTGAATATGAATCGAGAGCAGCCATAATATAAGTAACCAGTTATATGGATTAGGATATTCTTGACATGAATGGACAGAATGATATCATACATTAGTTGTTTTCTTTACCTCAACTTTTAACACTCCTGCTTGAGTATAGTGCCCACCACAAGCCCAGAAAGCCACATGGTGGTACAAGGAAATTGCAGCTTGGCTTGTACCTATTATAGCCACGGAAGATTTGCTATGATTTTTTTTTTCCCCTGACTTTTGGTTTAACTGTTCTACAGTCTTTCCCTCTCTGTGTGTACTTTCACTTATGCTGCTTCCTCTCAATGAAGAATGGGATGCTGTAGGCTAGGAAATGTTAATATCAACTTCTTTTGGGAAAATTTCTTAAGGTTTAAAAAATTGAGAACCATGGCACCTATGTTTAACCAGTTAAACATATAAATTCTTGAGTTTCTTATCTTTTCTAAGATATGTTTAAATAGATTTGTATGACACTACATATATGCAGAAGTAAACTAGGCAAAGAGATTTTGGAATTATGATTTCTTAGAAGTTTTAGAAAAAGGCTCATGTGAATTAGAATATTAATATTTAACAAGGAAAAAGTAAATAATAGATCAGGAAAGACTTTCTATGTTACAGAAAATTTTAGAAAAGAGTAAAAACCAGAGAGGGAAAGATTACTTAATAGTATAAGTGCTAATATTATTTTTTAATGTCATTAAATAATATTTTTCTATCCATTAGTAAATAACAGGACAGGCATGCAATCTGGTTAAAAAGATAGTTTATTTCTTAGTCATGTTTTCCCCAGTCGTTGGTAAACTCTGGAAGGCCACAGTGATTTGGGAGAGAAAAGTTATCACACATGTGTGATAAATAAATTCAGGATATTATTTATGCCTATGAAATAAGCTCTGCATTTTAGCTAGGGTTGATGGAGCAAGTAAATATCTCTCCACATATAACTACATAGCCCTTTCTTATCACCCAACTCTGAAAAAAAGAAAAAATTGCCTCACATGTACAAGATCAGTTCCTTCAGCATATTCTCCAGGAGTGGGATGCTGTATTTTACAGAAAGCACTAGATTGCTTCTCAGAGGCCTGGGGCTGGTTTTGCTGCCATGAAGCTGCCCAACCTTGGGTAAGTTAATTAATCTTTTGCGGAGGGCAGGGGGGGCTAAATATCATCATCTGTAAAAGGATGATGTTGGGCTGACTATATGATCTTTAAGGATCTTTCAGGTTCTAAAGTTGAATGCTTTTTAAGGCTGGTTAAATGTAAATCATGAGTCAGCTCTGGCCTGGTCTCCTGTCACTGCTTGATTGCTGTAGTCAGGAGGCTCAGTAACTCTTTTGTATACTATACAAATAGCAGTAATATTCATAGTAATATTATATTAAACTTTTTTGGCCTACTTGATAAATAACTGTAGCCACTGAGTGGGATCTTGGTGGCCTGAGAGTGTTAATGTATTGCCAGCATCACAGCCTTGTCTTGTCCATAAAGTGGAAACAAGCATAAACCTGGATAGTCCAAAAGTCATTTTATATTTAGCTTTGGAATTTGTTTTTGTTCATTCATTTGAATATGGATGAGTCACAAATTGACTTCATACAAATTAATAAACTTTCATTGGAATGGATACTATTGTTTGCTCCTCCTGTTCTTTTCTGATTCTCACTGCGTGCTAAGCATGAATCATTTCTTCTTAAATGTAGCAGCGCGTCCCTGGTGGCGCAGTGGTTGAGAGTCCGCCTGCCGATGCAGGGGACACGGGTTGGTGCCTTGGTCCAGGAAGATCCCACATGCCGCGGAGCGCCTGGGCCCGTGAGCCATGGCCGCTGAGCCTGCGCGTCTGGAGCCTGTGCTCCGTAACGGGAGAGGTCACAACAGTGAGAGACCCGCGTACTGCAAAAGAAAAAAAAAAAAATGTAGCAGCTGAGGCAGAACTGTCCTTTTTGCTTTTTCCTAGAAAAGGACTGGTGATGGTGGGCTTGTAAGTCTTTACATCTCATTTTAGAGAATAAATAGAGAAAGTGAAATATTGAGAAGACAGGTCAAAAGGAAAGTACCAAGTAGGTATTAAGTTGGAAAAATGTTAGCAAATCAAACAGGAAGAATACAATAAATTCTGTTTGCAAACTTGCTGGTTTGCTGTTGGATACGTTTTTATGGATAAATGAGACCTGACTTTATAGGCATTGGGAAATACCTGAATCTTAACACATTGCAGATTTATGTGTTATCTGAGTTAGGTTTGGATAGTAAAAACATGGTTTGTCCATTAATTTAGGGCTACTTTTTAAATGTCTCTTCTACATATTTAGGTATCTGTTTTCTTACTTAGATCATGTAATTAGTAACTGATTCTAATTTTTTGCCATAATATGTTTTTCATGTTTATTCTTCACTACTGGAAGAATTCTTCCCTGATATCTGTTCTGAATTAGTTCTCTTTTCTGGTTATGTTTTCCTGTTTTATCAATTGTAGTGATGAGAATAGAAAGCCATATTTTAAAGATTTATATTGATACTTTTTAAGTTTAGTAAAACTATTAAATTTTACTCATTATTTCTAATTTCTGAAAATGATTGTCTTATTTTAAATTCATGTTGTCATTAATTTCACGTTTTAAAAACAACAGGATAACCTGTATACAATTTGAAATCCATTTACCATAGTTTCATGGCACTTTATAACTGCCAGTTAACTTTTTAGCGACTTTTTATATTTAATTTTTTTTTGTGTGAGAAGCTTCTATTTATCTCAAAATCTTTTAAAATGCCTTTTTGTTTAAATTATCTTGGACATATTGATTTTGGGGGATGAATTTACTGAGCCCACGGAGCAGTTCTTGGCACAGAGTAGGTGCTCTGTAAACATTTGATGAATGAATGAAAGCAGTTTTCAAGAAGCTTTATTCAAAATATTCTCTTTTCTTTATGATAACCAGCCTTGTGGCCTTATTAACTTTTCTGAGAGAGTTTCACTCAGAGGTTCAGCATGAGAGAGCAACAGAGAAGACCTGCTGTAACATCACTGTGCTGCTGCTTCTGAACCGCCTGTCCCTCCATTGCGGCTAGACTACAGACACATCTAGTTGTCCATATTGAGGGCAGTACCCCTGAGTCACAGCACTCTGTGACATCTGAGTTTGAACTAATGAATTCAAGTATCCTGAGGAGTTATATCACCTTTTGATCCTAAACCCCCTCAAGAGTTAATCTCTGGCTTATCTCTTTATTTCAATGTGGCACTTTTGCTCCGATACTTTCACAAGATGGTGTCCTTCCCTCTTTTCTTTACTGTCTCTACCCTGGGTCTGTACAACCTGTTCATTGGTAAGTTCTTCACTTCTAGTCATCGGATTTCCTACTGTAACCCTCACTTTGCTTTACAGTTCAAGGCCTCTTGTCACTTGTCTACCATCTGTCACCCATAGACTGAGGGGCATAAATGTAGAATATTATCTAGGAACTCAAATTATATTTTCTAAACATTTACTATATTAAATCTTAATATTTAACTTTTGAAAAGGTAATGCATTCACATGATTAAAACAACAAAATGTTTAGAAATAAAAAAGTTTCCCTTCCACTCCTGTCCACCATCTACTCAGTTCCTATACTCCTAGAGTTTTAAAATGCATACCCAAGCCAATACAAATATAAATTCTGTTTTCCTTTTCTTCTTTATACAAATGGAAGCTTATGCTTCCATTCTGCCTTTTTCACTCAACAGTATATCTTGGTGTTCTTTCCATAACAGTGGAAAAATATATGAGGTATGTTTCACTTTAACAATATGTCTTGGAGATCTCTTCCACATCATTGTGTGGCTATAGCATCATTTATTTAATCAATACCATATTGATGGACATTTGGGAAATTTTCAATCTTTTGCTATTAGAAGCAATGCTGCAGTAAATACTTTTGTTACATAGATTATTTCACACTTGTACAAATATATTTGTAGGGTAAATTCCTAAAAGTGGAATTGCTGGTCAAAGAGTGTGTCTCATAGTGGTTTTATAGGTACTACCAAATTGCCCTTCATAGAGGCTGTATAATTTATACCCCCACCAGAAATGTATAAAAGTGCCTGACTACCCATGTTCTTGCCAACAAAATGTGTTATTGAACTTTTGGATTTTTTTCTAATCCAGTGGGTGAAAATTGTTATCTTAGTGTGGTTTTAATTTTTATTTCTTTTTAAGAGTGAGTTTGAATATTTTTTCATATTTTTAAAAGCCATTTGTATTTCCTTTTCTGTGAAGTATCTCTTATATTCTTTTCTTCTTTTTTGGGGGGGTCATTTGAAAATCAACTTGTAGCTGATATTTATAATATGGAGGTTTGCCCTCTGTAAAATGAGTTGCATCATCTCCCCTGACCCGTCTGTCATTTGTCTTTGCTTGTAGTGTTTTGCCATGTAGACTTTTCCTAAAATGTAGTTGAATTTGTCAGTCTTCTCTTTTATGACTTCTGGGTTTTGTGTCTTAGTTAGAAAAGTCTGCCCCACTACAAGGTTATAAAAGAATTCTCTCATATTGTCTCCTACTACTACTTTTTTTTGTTTTTTTTTACTACTACTTTTATGGCTTCTATTTTACACTTAAGTTTTTTGATGCATTTTTCTTAGTGTATGATGTGAGACATAGGTGTCCAAATTAATTATTTTCCAAATGGCTACTCAGTTGCCCCAACACCATTTGTGAATAATCCATCTCTACATTGTTTTGCTTTTTACTAGAAACAAATTGATTCATCTACCTTGTTTTTTCACACCTACTTTGCTGTGACTGAATATAAATGCAGTTTTCTGTTTTCCTTCCTATAGAATGCCTTCTTTAATGGTACAGATGTCTTTGCCTTCTACCCTGGTACCTCTCTGCTTACCTCAGCAACACCCACAGCCTGACAGCCAGTTAATATTTGAATGAATACAGGCTGCTCAGAAAGCTCTCCAGGATTTTCCATGGAGCAATAATGGGCTAAAAAGAAATCTTAACTGTAATCAGGTTCCTTCGAAGACTGTTCAAGCCAGAGATGTCTTCTAACTCTCTCTGGCCATGCTAACCAGCTATTCTAGAATCTGAAGCCCACTACCTGGGTCTTTTACTCCTGAGGCAATCCAGTTCAGGTTGCTTCTTTCCGTGCACATTCACATCATCTGCTACCTCTGCTTCTCTGACAATATGGGATATTACCCTCTATAATTTGGGATGGGGAACCATAATATGCCCAAGAAGTGGTTTGGATTCCCCATCATGCAGTGGCCAGCTCCAGAACCTCATTTACTGGGAAAGTGATTGTGGATGAATGATTTAGGGAACATACATCCTCAATTTGAACTGCAAACAGATTAAGTTTTTCATCTAGGGAACCTGGGGAAAACCCAGCATTGTTCTACCTAGGGGAGAGTGTCCAAGCAGGCAGCTGAAACTGAATTTACTTGATATCCTTACTAGCACTTTCTAAGCTACTTGGGTTAGTTTTATAGCTTCTTGATAAACACTTCCTTCTACTTTGAAACATTGCCCCAGGTAATGTTTCATTTTCAGACTTGCCTGTTCCTTATTATTGAACCTTTTTTTTGGGGGGGGGGCTATTTCTTATCTCTGCGTTTAGACTTTCCTCTGATGCTGGTAGTATACTCTGTCCAATACCAATTTGACTTAAAGTTATTTTGGCCAAAATCAATTTTGTCCAAATACAATTTAGTTGAAAGTAAACTGGTCAACTGGACAATTTGTTTAAAACAATTATTTGGTGTGAGTATCCTAAGTTATTAATTTTTGAGTAGTGATACTTTTAGTATATTATGGGGTGTTTAAACACTTTTGGTCCATTTTCTAGAGATATTTCTAATTTTTCTTCTTTTATATTTCAAATTAATTTTCAACTACACAAGCACTTTGTTGCTTGTGATACCAAAAGGTTAAGACAACCTAGCTGCCCAACAATAGTATAGTTGGACAAACTCGATCTTAACTACAAGCCAGTAAGAGGTTAATTGGAACAACCAAAACATTGAGGGATAAGATAAAAAAAGTTTCCATTATTGTTTTTTTTCCCCTCATTAAAAAGGCAGTGTATGTGCAGTACAGGACACTCAGAAAAATGTAAATGAGTAGAAGAACAAAAGGAAAAAAAAGCCATAAATTAATTTACCCAAGAATAACCACTGTTGTCCTTTCCTATCTTTTCAAATGTATTTTATACACATAAACTCTGCATACTGTTTGTAATCTGCCATTATTTAAGCATTCTCCAATTATTGATTAGTCACCTTTGTCCAGGTTTAGGCTTTGGTTCCTTTCTCCCTTTTGACCTGAAACTGTGGGCCAGTCCACTTTAATTGGGAATAGATTGCCATTCTCTTTTTCCTCCTGTCCCTGAAGCCTGCTGAGATCCACAACTAGCCTGGGCCCCAAAGACACCCCCACTGCTTTATTTAAGTGAGACAGTTTGTAAATTAAGCCATTCTGCCAACCCTTTCTATGTATTTACAAAAGGGTCCCTGTGGAACGCTCTGATTATCTATAGAATAATTTTTGGAGTTCATGCTTGATGTATATTATGTGTCTAAATATATAAATTAGATGGGAATAATAAAGAGGGTAGGAATTAGATTGGCTCCTGACTAAAATAAAAATAAGGCAGAGAGATCCATTGTCATTGGAGGGAAATTATTTAAATAGATTTTCTCTAAATCAGGGTTGGCAGATATGTGCTATGTGTTGTGCGCAAACCTGAGTACATGGTAGACATCACTAATCAGTCATGGCACTATTACTTATTGGATCCAAACTCATCTTTGGATCTTTCTTGTAATGGGATTCTAAGTAGCTGTACCTATTGGAGTTGCTGTGACACACCTAATTACCATTCTTGCTCTAAAATATTGCATTAAAGTTTTTTTAAAATAGTGGATTGACCAAGAAAATTGTAATAAAATGTTCTATAACTGATAGAAAAGTTTATGATGGAAAATATGGAATGTGAGCAAAGAGTAATTATCTGAATTTCGGGCAAAACACATCCCTCATCGTTAAGATCTTGGAAGCAACATAATTATAGGTTTGTTATGGAGTGAAAACAATGTCACAATAATACTCATCATTATAACTTGCCCATGGTATGGTCATAGTGATGGACTACCCAGCATTAATTCCACCCTAAATGATGAGTCTAAGCAGTCATGGTTAATCCCATTTCCTCTGCTAATGAAGGGTTAGAAATGGCCTGTAACCTATTTTGGCCAATGAGATGTGAAGGGAAGCCTGAAAGAGGGCCGGGGTGCTTCTGGAAAAGGTTTTCTTTACCCTAAAAAGAGATAAAAGAAAGAGATGGTGCCTCTTCTTCCTCTGATGCTGTTATGTCTGAATATGATAGCTAGAACTGCTCAAGACATCTTTGGGTAATGAGAGAAACTAGCTTTGGAGGAAGCTGATCTAGAAGATGGCAGAACAGAAAGAGGAAACCTGAGTTCTTGATGACCTTACTGAACTGCTGATTGTATTGTACTTGGTCTGCCTTACCTCTGAACTTCCAGGTCTGTGAGATAATACAGTTCCTTATTGTGTAAGCCAGCATGATCTGGGATTTTGTCACTTGCAGCCAAAAGCATTCTGAGTGGTATACTCACTTTTTCTGAAGCAGATTCATGTCAAATGGTTTTGATTTTATTTTGATAGATTTCCTTTTATTGGGGCTCTTCCCTCCCCTGTCTTATGGCTTCAGAAAGTGTGTGCAGATTTTAACTGGCCAGTTCTTGTCTCAGTTTTCTCTAAGGACCTCTGCCCTTAGAGGTTCTTCACAGAAAGCAGCAAGGAATCAGCCAACAGCCATCATCTCTTCTGGAGCCTTTTTTAAAAAAACATCTATTTTATTTATTTGGCTGTACCAGGTCCTAGTTGCAGCACATGGGATCTTCGTTGCCACATACAGGATCTTTAGTTGCAGCATGCGGGCTCTCAGTTGCGGCACGTGGGCTCTAGTTACCTGGCCAGGGATCGAACCTGGGCCCCCTGCACTGGGAGCATGGAGTCTTAACCACTGGACCACCAGAGAAGTCCCTCTTCTGGAGCCTTTTGGATCATTTGAATATCTGGTGTTGTGACTGCTTCTTTTTGCCATTCATTTGTTCTTTTCCTTTTAATGATTCTGATTCCTTGATGCATCTTGGTCCCTGTTCTTGCATACTTAGCATTTTATGCCTGGCCTCAAAATTGTTTAATAGATTTATTTTCATCTCTTCCTTCTCCCCTGAGCCTCTCTTTTCCTTTATCGCTCTCATCTACTCCTCTCTCACTTTGTGACTTTATGGCCAGTGGGGGCTAGTCTAAGATGTGTATAATCTTTGCCAGAAATAATAGTGAGTTAAGTAGTCACACAGCTGTTTGCTCTAGACTGGTATGGCAAAAGTAAGAGTAGGTCAGTCCTCAGTCTATTGTCTCATCTACTGCCTTTTACTTATGGCATAGAACAGGTAGCACTGGAAATGTCTAGGGGTCAGAGCACTTGAGTCTTCATTATGGCTTCACTATTTGCTACCTGAAATCTTGGGCAAGTCACTTAAAGACATAGGATTTCTTCTTTGGAATTTGTTACTAATTGTTCAATTATTTTCTGTAGTTTTGTTGTGATTCAAATGAAATAATGTGAACATGGAAAATGAAAAAAAGCCTTTTTCCTGAAAAAGAATAAGCAAGGTTGGTTGCATTTTCTGATTTTTTTTCAGATGAACTAATGTCAGAGTCTCTAGAATCAGCTCTGTGTATCTTGTTTGTTTGTAAAAAGGTAATGAAATATGACATGGGACATAATTGTACAGGTAATCAGGGATTGAAGTTGATATTTTAGTAGTAGCCTACAGCCTGAAATAAAAAGAAAGGGCCACACAATATGAAAGGGAAGTAAAGGTCAGGATGTTGATCTTGAGGCTTATTTCTAGTTGAACCAGAAATTCTGGTAAGCCAAATTAGGGGAAAGAGAAACCAATAGAAGAAACACCCCCCTCTAGTGGCGAGGAGCCAGGTTCTACACTTGGTTGCTAAGATAGGTGACTGGGGAATGGACGGCTTCTTAGGATGTTTTTTGTTTCTTAAGAAGTATTCTGAGGATCCAGAGTTAAAATTCTTAATGAAGATCGTTAGTTCCAGTTTTCCTGATCAGGAGGATTAGCACATTTCACAGAATAAGTAGTATTTTGGCAGTCTCATGTGGGATCCGATTGTCTGAAAAATGTAGAGGCTAACGGTTGTTGGAAGAGGTTCACAGTTTGCTTTTATGTAGGTCATTTAGAGACCAGAGAGTTAAGAAACCATTGTTACTAAATTTCTTATTGATCTGAGATGATATAGTAGATACCTTTATAAACCCATTTGTAGGTGGGTAAAGCCTATATTTAAAGTTATGGATAATGCCATAGAGTAGTATTCATCTGTATTTATACAAAATAGTGGTTGTGGATTTCTTAAGTGTAACTTTTTTTTTTTTTGCGGTACGCGGGCCTCTCCCTGTTGTGGCCTCTCTCGTCGCGGAGCACAGGCTCCGGACGCGCAGGCTCAGCGGCCATGGTTCACGGGCCCAGCCGCTCTGCGGCATGTGGGATGTGGGATCTTCCCGGACCGAGGCATGAACCCGCGTCCCCTGCATCCGCAGGCGGATTCTCAACCACTGCGCCACCAGGGAAGCCCGTAACTTTTGATTTGAAATTTTTAGTGGTGCTCCTGAGAACCAAGTGTTTAATTTACATCTTGGAAGTGATTTAATTTCTACTTATGGAAACATAGTGAAGTATATTAAAATAACTTACTGCCCACAATTCAGTGGCTTGGTAGGGACACCTACTAATGCGTTCTTGAAGGACATCTCATCTTAAGGATGTGTGTTATTGATAATAATAATTGCAAGTGATTATTACATTTACAAATCTCAAAAGCCCATTCAAGTTTTTACTGTTTTGAACTTTTGTTTGGGAAAAATTCTTTTAAGTTACTCTGAAGAGACAAAATTTCAAAGAATAAAATGTTTATGGTACTCTGTGTTAGATCTAAGGAAAATTTGAATAACTTTCAATTCTGATATAGAAAAGAATGATTATGGCACAAGAAAATAAAGACTGCATCATCAGAGTACTATTTCTTTATTTTTAATGTCAAACTCTTGCACTGAAGGAAAGAAATTTTTTTTTTTTTGGTTGCGTTGGGTCTTTGTTGCTGCATGCAGGCTTTCTCTAGGTGCGGCGAGCGGGGGCTACTCTTCGTTGCGGTGCACGGGTTTCTCATTGCGGTGGCTTCTCTTGTGGCGGAGCATGGGCCCTAGAGAACGCGGGTTTCAGTAGTTGTGGCTTGTGGGCTCAGTAGTTGTGGCTCACGGGCTCTAGGTCACACGGGCTTCAGTAGTTGTGGCGTACAGGTTCAGTAGTTGTGGTGCACAGGCTCAGTAGTTGTGGCTTGCAGGCTCTAGAGTGCAGGCTTAGCAGTTGTGGTGCACGGGCTTAGTTGCTCCTTGGCATGTGGGATCTTCCTGGACCAGGGCTTGAACCTGTGTCCCATGCATTGCCAGGTGGATTCTCAACCACTGTGTCACCAGGAAAGTCCCCTGAAGGAAAGAAATTTGAAGCTTGCAGTAGAAATAGCCTCTCAATAGTTTGGAATATGTTTGATGATGTTTCTTGTGAAATAAAAATGGAAAAATTCTCTAGAAAATATAAACTTGTACATGGATAAAGTGAGATTACAGAGTTATGAAACTTTTGTGCATAACTGGTGGAACGATATCCTTAGTTTATGGTTTATACTTCATAAATATACTTGACTTCAGGAAAGGTGAAACTAGGTCTGGCAGTAGAACAGGATCTACCTATTGGGGAAAACCAGAAAATAGGAGGAAGAGGTTATTAATGATTCATTCTTAGCCAAGAAAAATTCAGTAAGGAATAATTAAGGTCAGCTAGAGAAAGAATTATGATTGTGTTAAGTGAGTTCACAGATATTATTGAAGGCAAATCAGTTAGAACTGATTTGTTAATGTATATGGGGGCAAAAAACCAATTAGTCTCTTTTCTAAATCAGTGTGACAGTAGTAGAAGATATCTGGAGGGAAGTGGAATGGATAAGGTTAGTGGTAATTAGACCTTCTTCATTAAATCCTAACACTAAAGAGGTACTATGTATATTAGTGATAGTTTAATTCTATAAATAAAATTTAATATTAAAAATTGATATAATGTTGGCATTGTTAAAATTAGACAAGTGCTGATTTGTGTAAAGGGTTGCAGCAAGTGGGCTTGAATAAAGAGCCTGGACTCCAAACCTCATTAAGTTCCAGATAAAGTATAAGAATAATAATTCATATTTGTAATGGATTTTACAGTATTCTGAAGTTTTCACCTATATGATCTCATTTGATTCTTATCAGAACCCTGGGGGATAGCAGCACAGGTTTGATTATCCCATTTTTACAAATAAGGTCATGGAGGCTCAGAGAGGCTAACCAACTTACTAAAGAGCAAATAGGGACTGAATGACAGGAGTGGGACTTCAACCCATGATTCCTTACCAAAATGCCTTTGTTCACTGTATTAGCTTCCTATGGTTGCTGTAACAAATTACCACAAACTGGGTGGCATAAACAACAGATACTTATTCTCTCATGATTCTGGAGGCCAGAAGTCTGAAATCAAGGTGTTGTCAGGGCTTCACTCCCTCTGGAGGCTCTAGGGGAGAATTCATTCTTTGCCTCTTTCACCTTCTGATGGATGGGATGTTGGCACTCCTTGGCTTATGGGCACCTCACTCCAGTCTCTGCCTTTGTGGTCACATAGCCTCCTCCTTCTCTATTCTGTGTCTTTTCCTCTTATGTCTGTCTTCTCAAATCTCTCTTTGCCTTGCTCTTATAAGGACTCTTATGAGGATTGATTCTTATAAAGACTGACTTTAATACTCCACTTGTTGTTGGATTTAGGACCCACCTAGTAAGCCAGGATGATTTCCTCATCTCAAGATTTTTAATTACACCTGCAAAGACTCTTTATTCAAATAAGGTAACATTCACAGTTTCCAGGCATTAGGACATGTACCTATCTTTTCAGGGACCACCAATTCAACCCACTATATTCATTGTATGCCATTTAATTTAATACCTTCCTTTTGGATTGAAGAAATAATCTTCTGTCTGAAGATGGGCAAATGGGCTAGGGAATTTTTAGCTAGTATACAAAGAGGAGCATTTAAAATATTTCTGGTTTGTGCTAAGTGCTTAGTAACTAGAATTGAACTAATTAACACAAGAGTTCCACCAAATCATTATGCTAGCTTTGCATTTGCAGAACTATAAAAAAAGGGACTAAATTAAGTTAAAGTAACATCTGACTATTCATGATTAACAATATTAAAAGTTAGCTTTTTTTGTTTCTTGTGTAATTGGACTAAAAGGTGTGTGTGTATGTTTTGGTAATGGCTTAAATCAGTAGGATAGGTTTCTTACATTACATGGGCATTCTCATTTGGGTCATATAAGTAAAGATCCATATATGTAAACTCTTTTAAAAAAATAATTGTTTATTTACTGAACCTGGGGAAGATTAGATACACAACCAATTGTAAATTTGCATCTTTTAACTCAATTTTGAAGTGTTTTCGCACACACGTGCACACAAATTGGAATGCAACAGTTGTCCTAAGGTAAAACACAGTCACCTGAAACTGTTGCAAGTATTTTCACCCAAGGTTGAAAAATTGTTTATCCTGAACATGAAAACCTGTAACAAATTTAAATTAATTATATAAAACTCGTTACTTGTAGTTTTCCCCTTGCAAAGATCCCCCCCAAAAAAGCACAAGTAACTAATATACATCAGTCACAACATAATTCTGTATCATCCCCACACCAAAACCAGATGCTCCTTTAATTTTAAACCCATCATCAGAGAAAGTCATTTCGTTTTATACAAAACAAAATTCAAAAGGAAAGAAAGACCCAAGAAAAACAAAAGAAAGAAAGAAAAAAGAAAGAAAGAAAAAAAAAAGACCCAAGAAAAACAAAAACCTTAGTACTGACAGTGATGTTCAGTACCCTAATTAAACAGTGACCAAAATGCCACTGATCAAAAATGAAATAGTGGCTGTATATCACTGCAAAGAAATCCAAGAGGCTTTAACCCTTTGGCATCAGAAATCCAGATTTTTCCTAGTACTGAATGCATACCTCCTACGTGCCAAGAGTAGAGAAGTGGATATGCCAGCACAGAATGAAAAAGAGCTACCGTTTGCCGAAATACCTAGAGAATTGGCTTTAATAGAGACTTCTTACACGGTTAGGCAGAAACCAAGAAATGGTTATTAGCTGCTTGTGTCAACAATTTTAACTGGAGGTGACTGAGTTCTAAGTTTCAGAGTAAAACTTTAGCAGGGGGAAAGGTTGTTGGTTTAAGACTTATCTTTAAAGCAAAAACAAGGTAGACAAAGTATGAAAATACCACCTGGTAGCATCCTCTAAGTCACAGGGCTCTGCCATTTTCGGCTGGACAGAAAATGTCAAGATTCAGATTGTTGTTTCTCATAAGGACTCAACAAAATGAACCTTGAACTGCAGGATTAGGGATCCCAAGAATGCAGTCATTTTAGTAAAGTGCTATCAGTAAAGTACTATCCTGAACAAACTGCATTTTATTATGAAAGCAAAAAAAAGAAGATATAATAAGGACTATACACCTATATTCAACTTACAGCGTCTGAGTTCTGGAAGGACCTGTATAATGGAGGAAGAATTCAAATACGAAATTATGCCAATCAAATGTCAAATTTTCACTATAATTTTCCTGAAAAAGTGTTTATCCCCAATATTTATTAATTACAAAGAAACATAAGCTGTAAATGTACAGTTCAGAAAATAACAACATAGAAACTAATGACATTATTATGCCCAAGATGTTTGGTAAATAGTGAATTATGAGTTTGGGACCATCAGGAAAAGGCTTTTTTTTTTTTTTTTTTTTTTTTTGCGGTACACGGGCCTCTCCCGTCGCGGAGCACAGGCTCCGGACGCGCAGGCTCAGCGGCCATGGCTCACGGGCCCAGCCGCTCCGCGGCATGTGGGATCCTCCCGGACCGGGGCACGAACCCGCGTCCCCTGCATCGGCAGGCGGACCCTCAACCACTGCGCCACCAGGGAAGCCCCAGGAAAAGGCTTTTTAACCAACCCTCCAGACTACAAAAAAATCTCTTCAGGTAGTAGATCTGTCCCAATGTCATGGCAACTAGAACAAGAGCTTCAAAGAAGGACCAAAGGACCACTCTGCTGTTTGTGCTGTCATTGACTGCTCTGTATATTCTCTCCCGATCTTCCATGTATTCCTGTTCATGCTTTACAGCTGTCATTGCCACTGTGAGCTCATTAATCATTTCTTCTAGCTTGTTCTGGTGAGCTTCTGTTTCCATGTCTTGTCCTTTTGGGGCCTCCCCAATATCAACGGTGAACATCACTATCTTTGGAATCATGTTGGACATTCTATTGCTAAAACAAAACTTATATGTTTCATCCCTGTGAGCAGCAAATGTGTATTTCCCACTGGACTCCCAGTCTCCTTTATAAATTTGCTTATTATTAGGCCCTGTAATCTCCACGTCGATGTCCAGGAAGCTACGCTCAGCCACCTCAAAGATGAGGCCCATCTTGGTGCCCAAGGTGACCCGCTTGAAGAAGCACTCCTCAGCATGTGCATCGACACTGACAAAGTAGCCCGAGGCTGTGGCCAGGAGGGCAGCCAGGAGCTCAGCGAGTGCCACCATGATGGGGCTGGGGTTGAAGCCAGGACCGGGACTGCATCTCCAGAGCTGCCGTCGCTGCTGCCACTGCTGCCTTCTCCACAATATTGTGGGTTTTTGTTTTGTTTTGTTTTGTTTTTGCGGTATGTGGGCCTCTCACAGTTGTGGCCTCTCCCGTTGCGGAGCGCAAGCTCCGGATGCACAGGCTCAGCGGCCATGGCTCACGGGCCTAGCTGCTCTGCGGCATGTGGGACCTTCCCGGACCGGGGCACGAACCCATGTCCCCTGCATCGGCAGGAGGACTCTCAACCACTGTGCCACCAAAGAAGCCCTCACATCATTTTTTTTTTAATTAAAAAAAAATTTATACAGCAGGTTCTTATTAGTTATCTATTTTATACATATTAGTGTATATACGTGAATCCCAATCTCCCAATTCTTCCCCCTCCTACTTTCCCCCCTTGGTGTCCATATGTTTGTTCTCTACATCTGTGTCTCTATTTCTGCCCTGCAAACTGGTTCATCTGTACCATTTTCTAGATACCACATATATGCGTTAATATACGATATTTGCTTTTCTCTTTCTGACTTACTTCACTCTGTGTGACAGTCTCTAGGTCCATCCACGTCTCTGCAAATGACACAATTTCATTCCTTTTTATGGCTGGGTAATATTCCATCGTATATAGGTACCACATCTTCTTCATCCATTCCTCTGTCGATGGGCATTTAGGTTGCTTCCATGACCTGGCTATTGTAAATAGTGCTGCGAAGAACATTGGGGTGCATGTGTCTTTTTGAATTATGGTTTTCTCTGGGTATATGCCCAGTAGTGGGATTGCTGGGTCATATGGTAATTCTATTTTTAGTTTTTTAAGGAACCTCCATACTGTTCTCCATAGTGGCTGTATCAATTTACATTCCCACCAACAGTGCAAGAGGGTTCCCTTTTCTCCACACCCTCTCCAGCATTTGTTGTTTGTAAATTTTCTTATGATGCCCATTCTAACTGGTGTGAGGTGATACCTCATTGTACTTTTGATTTGCATTTCTCTAATGATTAGTGGTGTTGAGCAGCTTTTCATGTGCCTCTTGGCCATCTGTATGTCTTCTTTGGAGAAATGTCTATTTAGGTCTTCTGCCCATTTTTTGATTGGGTTGTTTGTTTTTTTAATATTGAGCTGTTTATATATTTTGGAGATTAATCCTTTGTCTGATGATTTGTTTGCAAATATTTTCTCCCATTCTGAGGGTTTTCTTTTCGTTTTGTTTATAGCTTCCTTTGCTGTGCAAAAGCTTTGAAGTTTCATCAGGCCCCATTTGTTTATTTTTGTTTTTATTTCCATTACTCTATTAGGTGGGTCAAAAAAGATCTTGCTGTAATTTATGTCAAAGAGAGTTCTCCCTATGTTTTCCTCTAAGAGTTTTCGTGTCCGGTCTTACATTTAGGTCTTTACTCCATTTTGAGTTTATTTTTGTGTCTAGTGTTAGGGAGTATTCTAATTTCATTCTTTTACATATAGCTGTCCAGTTTTCTGAGCACCACTTATTGAAGAAACTGTCTTTTCTCCATTGTATATCCTTGCCTCCTTTGTCATAGATTAGTTGACCATAGGTGTGTGGGTTTATCTCTGGACTTTCTATACTGTTCCATTGATCTATATTTCTGTCTTTGTGCCAGTACCATATTGTCTTGATTATGTAGCTTTGTAGTGTAGTCTGAAGTCGGGGAGTCTGATTCTTCCAGCTCCTTTTTTCCCCCTCAAGACTGCTTTGGCTATTCGGGGTCCTTTGTGTCTCCATACAAATTTTAAGATTTTTTGTTCTAGTTCTGTAAAAAATGCCACTGGTGATTTGATAGGGATTGCATTGAATCTGTAGATTACTTCGGTAGTATAGTCATTTTCACAATATTGATTCTTCTAATCCAAGAACACGGTATATCTCTCCATCTGTTTGTGTCATCTTTGATTTCTTTCATCAGTGTCTTATAATTTTCTGAGTACAGGACTTTTACCTCCTTAGGTAGGTTTATTCCTAGGCATTTTATTCTTTTTGTTGCAATGGTGAGTGGGATTGTTTCCTTAATTTCTCTTTCTGATCTTTTGTTGTTAGTGTATAGGAATGCAAGAGATTTCTGTGCATTAATTTTGTATCCTACAACTTTACCACATACATTGATTAGCTCTAGTAGTTTTCTGGTGGCATCTTTAGGATTCTCTATGCATGGTATCATGTCATCTGCAAACAGTGACAGTTTTACTTCTTTTCCAATTTGTATTCATTTTATTTCTTTTTCTTCCCTGTTTGCCGTGGCTAGGACTTCCAAAACTATGTTGAATACTAGTGGTGAGAGTGGACATCCTTGTCTTTTTCCTGATATTTGAGGAAATACTTTCAGTTTTTCACCATTGAGAATGATGTTTGCTGTGGATTTGTCATGTATGGCCTTTATTATGTTGAGGTAGTTTCCCTCTATGCCCACTTTCTGGAGAGTTTTTATCACAAATGGGTGTTGAATTTTGTCAAAAGCTTTTTCTGCATCTACTGAGATGACAATATGGTTTTTATTCTTCAATTTGTTAATATGGTGTAGCACATTGATTGATTTGCATATATTGAAGAATCCTTGCATCCATGCGATAAAGCCCACTTGATCATGGTGTATGATCCTTTTACTGTGTTGTTGGATTCTGTTTGCTAGTATTTTGTTGAGGATTTTTGCATCTATATTTATCAGGACCGGGGCATTTTCTTTTTTTGTAGTATCTCTGGTTTTGGTATCAGGGTGATGGTGGCCTCGTAGAATGAGTTTGGGACTGTTCCTTCCTCTGCAATTTTTTGGAAGAGTTTGAGAAGGATGGGTGTTAGCTGTTCTCTAAATGTTTGATAGAATTCACCTGTGAAGCCATCTGGTCCTGGACTTTTGTTTGTTGGAAGATTTTTAATCACAGTTTCAATTTCATTACTTGTGATTGGTCTGTTCATATTTTCTATTTCTTCCGTTTTTTTTAATTAAAAAATTTTTTTTGGTTCTGTTGGGTCTTTGTTGCTTCGTGCGGGCTTTCTCTAGTTGCAGCGAGCGGGGTCTGCTCTTCATTGTGGTGCGCAGGCTTCTCATTGTGGTGGTTTCTCTTGTTGTGGAGCAAAGGCTCTAGGTGTGTGGGCTTCAGTAGTTGTGGTGCATGGGCTCAGTAGTTGTGGCTTGCAGGCTCTAGAGCTCAGGCTTAGTAGTTGTGGCATACGGGCTTAGTTGCCCTGCGGCATGTGGGATCTTCCCAGACCAGGGATCGAACCCGTGTCCCCTGCGTTGGCAGGTGGATTCTTAACTACTGTGCCACCAGGGAAGTCCCCATATATGTAAGCTCTTTAAGGGAAGGGGCTTGGTGTGTCCTGTTCACAGTTAGATCCCCAGTGTAGTTCCTGACACATAGGTGTGCTCAAAGAATTTGCTGAATGAATGAAATAACTTTTTATGACACCCAAATCAGGCAGCCACAAGTCCCATACTGTTTCGCCTTTTGGAGAGTCCTGAATAACAGTAAGACTGTAGGAGCGTCCTCACTGACTTCAAGAGATTCCACTGTGAGTCCATTTACTTTTGACAGAGCCTACAACTTTTTCTTCTCTGATAATCTTCGCTCTAGGCCAAAAGCCTGTTGTCATTGCCTTGTTCACATTAAACAGTAATCAGTGAGATTCCTTCCGCCCATCATTTCACTTCTCACTAGCATGGAGCTCAGGTACCACTAGAGGCATTCTGGTGGGCTAGTCCAGCCAGCTCTCCAGGTCATTAGTGCCACACATTAAGCTCTGGGGATGGGCAGGCTTTTGTCCTCTCAAAAGTGTGCAGAGTTTTGACTCTATGATATAGCTTTCAGTGTTAACAGATAGGAATTGGGTGACTCAAATGATGTGCCAGACCTTCTATGTGTTATCTCAAATACTGCTTCCAACCAACCTTAGAAGCTAAGTACTATCATCATCCCTGTTTTACAGAAGCGCAAAGAAGTTAAGTACTTGACCAAGTTCACACCAAGATTTGAACCCAGGTAGTCTTACTTCAGAGCCTACGTTCTTATCCGTGCCCATTGCCAGCCTCGTGCTCATTCGTTTGTAAGTAACCTGTTCTTTCATTCTGAAAGCTTATATTTTTTCTTTATTCTTAAACTTCAGAAATTTCATGAGGATATATCTAAATGTATGCCTTTTTTCAATTATCCTGCCTGGCACTCAGTGAATGTTTTTATTTTGACAACTCTAGTCTCCTCCTGAGGGTAGTTTTCTTGTATTGTGTTTTTTATTTTTTCGGTACACGGGCCTCTCACTGTTGTGGCCACTCGTGTTGCGGAGCACAGGCTCTGGACGCGCAGGCTCAGTGGCCGTGGCTCACGGGCCTAGGCGCTCCACAGCATGTGGGATCTTCCCGGACCGGGGCACGAACCCGTGTCCCCTGCATCGGCAGGCGGACTCTCAACCACTGCGCCACCAGGGAAGCCCTGTACTGTGTTTTGATTATTGCTTTCTCTAGTATAGTCTTTGCTTTCCCTCTGGAACTTCTTTTATTTCCGCTTAGGCCTTCTAGGCCTGCCTTCTATTTCTTTTCTTTTTTTTGCATTCAGGAATTCCATTTCTTTTAATTTTTGCTCTGGATAGTGTGTTAACTCATTCACTTCCTTTTCCAGATAGCAAATTTGTTCTTCAGAAAGGTCTCTTCTACTTTTTACTTCCTTAATTGAAATTTAAAATTTATAAATCACGTTTAAAGAATTTCCCAGTATATTATTTTGTTCTGGTTATTTTTTGCATTCAATATCATATAAAAATACCATAACCAAATAAACCCAATTTTATTTTAGAAATGTGAGGCTCTTTCAACATTAGGAAATATTAATGCAATATCTCACTTTAATAGGTAAAAGGAAAAAATCTTCGGGTCATTTCCACAGACATTGTAAAGATATTTGATAATCAATACCCATTGTTGATTAAGAAAAAAAAAGAAACAAAAAACAGCTCTTGGTAATCCAGGAAATGAAGGATACTTTCTTAATAGCCATTTTCATACTTAACATTGAAATACTTAAGCAGCATTTCCCAAGTGTATTCCTCTGGACTGTGGATCTGGTGTTTTATATAAAAAGGGGTATCTTGGTATATTAGTTAGCATAAAGCAAGATATTATAACAAATACCAACATTTTAGCAGCTTAATACAATAGAAATTTATTTCTCCCTCATGTAATAGTCCGTTGTGGATGTTTCTGGTTGATAGACAGTTTTTCTCTATATGGTGATTCAGGAACTTGGGTTCCTTGCATCATGTGGCTCTCTCTTTCCCTAAGGCCTTGAAATCTTCTGTTTCCAGCTGGTAGAAAAGCAAAGAAAGGGTGGAAAATGCATATTCTCTTCTCAGTTTCTGTGGCCTGGATATGACACACATTTCTGTTCACATTCCTTATTCCATTTACCAGACAAGTGACCTCACCTGTCTGTGTGTGGTCAGGGAGGGGAATAGAAAATAGTATCTCGCTGGGCAGCCACAGGTAGGGAATAGGTAGGCATTCTCATTTGTAGCTGGCAGGAGTAGAAATTAGGACCATCTGAATGGAGGACACTATGGTGATATCTATGAAATTAAAAATATACATATCCTTTGACCTTAAAACTCCACTTCTAGCAATTTTTCTGCCGATATATTCACAAATGTGTGCATGTTTACATTTTAAGGATATGTCTAGCAATACTTTAATAGCAAGAGGTTGGAAATATTCTGAATGTCCATCAAAGGGTACTAGATGAATAAGTTATTATATATCTGTATAATGGAACACTTTGCAGCCATTAGGAGGAACAAGGCAATGATAAGTGTACTGCCTAGGGGGAGAAAAGCAAGGTACAAAGCTGAGTGCATTGCTGCCATTTATTTAAAAAAAGAAATATATACACATATGCTCATATATTCATAGATTGCTTGTGGAACCATCACAAGAAACTGGTAACAGTGGTTGCTTCTGTTTAAAACTATAAGATAATAGGGGTGGGGTGGGAGGGAGACATGCTTTTACTGTGTACTCTTTTTGTGATATGCACCTTTTAAATATAAAAGTCAGTTGCAGAAGTATAGTAAATAACATGGAAAAATGGCTGTAATATATTGTTGCCTGAAGAAATCTGCTTACTGAAAAGAATGTAAAATATGTTCTTATTTTTATAAGTAAATAAAAATTTTAAATGGCATATACTAAAATATAGTGGTTTATTTGTGGTTTTTGCTTATCTGTATTTTTTGATTTTTAAATAATGAACATATATCACCTTTGTAATTTTAAAAAATTATGAAAATAAAAAAAGAAATACAATGAAAACTTTTCATAGGAGTCCCAGTTAACCCTGCCATGAAATCTTCCTCCATTTTTCCTGTTAAGATTAATGAAGGCTTCTTTTTTGCTTTCGTGCTACATTTTCATAAATTTATGACATTCTGAATGTACACATTTAGCTCACCTAGTCTGTGCATTCTTTAAGGGTCTGCATCATACCAGATTAATCCAGGTATCCCTGTCAGTGCCAACAACAGTGTCTTTCCCGTTAACAGGTGTGCATTAAATATTGAGTTGGTGCTTAAAGCAGGGAATACAATGAGTACAGTGGTTGTGAATTTTGTTGCACGATGCAGCCTGTATTTAATACTGTATCAGATCCACTGACTAATGTCAGTGGCTTATTGGGTGGAGTGCAGAGTACATGGGTCAAAAGGTTTCCTTTCTAAAATGATACTGGTTGCCTTCAGGGATCACTGTCTCTGCATCATAAGTTAGTGTGGGCCTGTTATAGAAATTTATGTAGTAAAAAAATTACATAAAGTTAAATAAATGTAAGAGTAATCAAACTGCTGATGACATAGTCCCTGATCTGATACAGGTGAGACACTCCTATCAGCTTGGTATTTTAATTTTAGTGCCATTTCCTCCTACTTTTCATACTATTTTCCTTTCCCCATTTCTATCCTTTTGCTACAATCCCTCCTGTACACATCCCTGTATTTTTGATGTGGTCATCATGGGTTGGTTATGAATGAATGAGAAGAATTGCAAATAGAAGAACTGGGAGTGGATAACATTACTTGCAGCAGTAAGATTTTTTTTTTAACATCTTTATTGGAGTATAACTGCTTTACAATGTTGTGTTAGTTTCTGCTGTATAACAAGGTGAATCAGCTATATGTATACATATATCCCCATATCCCCTCCCTCTCACCCTCCCTATCCCACCCCTCTAGGTGGTCACAGAGCACCGAGCTTATCTCCCTGTGCTTTGTGGCTGCTTCTCACTAGCTATCTATTTTACATTTGGTAGTGTATATATGTCCATGCCACTCTCTCACTTCGTCCCAGCTTACCCTTCCCCCTCCCCATGTCCTCAAGTCCATTCTCTACATCTGCATCTTTATTCCTGTCCTGCCCTTAGGTTCATCAGAACCATTTTTTTTTAGATTCCATATATATGTGTTAGCATGTGATATTTGTTTTTCTCTTTCTGACTTACTTCACTCAGTATGACAGACTCGAAGTCCATCCACCTCACTACAAATAACTCAATTTTGTTTCTTTTTATGGCTGAGTAATATTCCATTGTATATACGTACCACATCTTCTTTATCCACTCATCTGTCAGTGGACACTTAGGTTGCTTCCGTGTCCTGGCTATTGTAAATAGTGCTGTGATGATCATTGTAGTACATGTCTCACATGTAAAGTGCTTGGCTCTGTAGTTGCTAAGTGATTGCATGCTCAATAAATGTAATTCTTAGCTATTAAGAAACATACCCCAGAGTCACATGAGCAATTAGTGGTGAAGCCCACAGTGAACAAGGCAATCTGATTTCAGAATATTTACTATACTATGTTATAACTGCTTTTGTGGGTATAGAGAGATGATTAAAGATGGGTTCTAAGCAGTGGAACAAAATGAATTTCATTCAACATGGGAAATACGATTTAGGGTAGGGAATTCTTCTTAGGGGCTCTTCACATTATCCCCACTTAAAGAACTCTTCTTTGATATCTTGCCTGCATATAGGGACTTACGTTAGAAATACATCTCTATAATTTAGGTAAATGACATTAATTCCAGATTTATAATGCACATGGCTAATGAACCTGAAGAATATCTTACAAAGGTCTCACTCTAGGAGTTGGTCTACTAGTGCTGACACCTGGGATACCATGTCAAGTCTTGTTGCTCTGTTCACCATCTCCATACTCCCTAGATTTTTCCAACTTTAGGACCCAAGTGGGAGTCTTATGTTGGAGGATGTTGTACAAACCACATGCGTAAAGAAAATAATTTACATTTTTCCTTTCTTAGCTTCTGGAACATCAGTGATTCCATCCTCCCACTTCTATTGGGCAGAAGTTGAGGTATTCTCCTTATGGTCCTTCATCTTCTCCAAAATCCACCATCACCACCACACATACACACACACAAGCACACACACAAACACACACACACTCTCTCTCTCCTTGCTATACATGTCAGAGGGATCCAGCATAACTACTTTTTTCTGATTCAAGGACCCAAGAATATGCAAAGTCTTTGGTAATAAAGGAGCACACCAACATGCCACCTTCTCCATTCCTACCTTTTCCACTCATGACTGTCTTTTAGCTTTCTTTTCTCTGTTTCTTTGCTCACCATTGTATCCCTCTATCCTTTGCACAATGCCCAATGCCTGGTATATAGTAGGCATTCAATAAATAGTTTTTGAAAGAATAAAAAAAAATAAGATGCACTGTATATTCAGTATCTTAATGATATTCAATTACAGAAAAATGTGCAAAAATATTGCCTTGCTTTAAATGTTTTATGAGAGCAGACTGTTCTTAGCAAGTGGGCCCCACCTTCACCTCCACTGCCACATTAGAGCTCCCACAACTTCTAGATTTATTCAGTTACCCTGAATATAGCTCTGGTGGTAAAGAAACTGAATGGATGCCCCACAAATTCGGGAGGAGATCTCCGTGTTGGAGGCAGGTCTATCTCCAATGGGATTGGTTATTTTTCCAAGTTCTTTTGCAATTTCATGACTTCACAATGGAAAAGTTTCCACAGATTTAAGTTCATCAAGGAAATAAATAGATCATAGGAAGACATACTACTTACTATTAGAAAGGGGTAGGAGAAAATAATCTGAGGAAAGTAGAAGATATCCAGAAAGCCAAAACAACCTACTTTTTAGGCCCAAAGCCTCCTTGGAAATCACTGGCTTCCACAGACTTCCATCCTGGAGGGCAGCATATCTAATTCTCTTAGTTTCCAGTTTTTGAACCCCTTGCTTACATCATCAGTTATATTTGAAACTGTAGTAATCTTTTCCCCTTGTTTTCTTTTACTTCAACCCTAGCATATACCTTTTCTCCCACCACTCTGATAACCTGATAATGTTTTAGAATTTTAATTAGTTCAAATTGGTTGACATCACTTGTTTATCAGGGTGCCAAAACCTGCAAAATTGTAGCTGTAGATATCTGGGACCACAGTCCAGAATAAATAACCTTCATAATTCTGGTACCTATAAAGAACTCAAATATATGTAGACAGTGATACTGAGGCAACTTTCATTTCACTGGTTTACTAGGAAAACCTTTAGAAATGTGAAACAGAGGCTTAAACTTTAGGACCTTATTCTTGCCTGAAAGTCCAGACTTATGATAGTCTGGGCCATGATGATGAACCAGTAGACTGTCCAGACATGTTCAAAGCAGTCAAACTGGTCCTTCAGGACTTTGATTGGCCCTGGATTACAAACGATGTACCGCAATATGCAGAAACACTCAGTCTGTGTCCAAAGATGAAGAACATCTGAACATCTGCTACTAGAGACCAAGTATCGTGTGTGTGTGTGTGTGTGTGTGTGTGTATCTACCACCTGGAGGTCATCTCCAAGACTTCAAGAGAAAGTGATACTCAGGCTTGAATTTGGAGTCCTTCACACATAAATCTCGTTCATAGCTTGCTCTGTCTCCAAACCTCCTTAAGAAATTAAAAAAAGAAGACCAATTAAACCCAAAGCAACTCAGTAAAGAACAGAAATAGAAAAATAGAAAAGAGACAATTAATAGGGAGAATTAACAAAGCCAAAAGTTTTCCTTTGAAAGTACAATAAAATTGATGAACTCTCACCATGACTGATCAGGAGAGAAAACAAATTACCATAATTAGGAATGAAAGAGGAATATCACTATAGATCATACTTACATTAAAAGATTAATAAAGAAATATGGAAATTTGATGCCAGTAAATTCAAGAAATTAGATGTTTTCAAATTCCTTTAAAACACAACTTACTAAAGCTAATACAAGATGGAATAGAAAATCTGAATAGCCCTATATCTATTTAAATTTTTGAATTTGTGGTAAAAAAAGTTCCTGTGAAGAAAACTACAGGTCCAGATGGTCTCTCTGGTGAATACTATCAAACATTTAAAGAAGCAATAATATGAATGTTAAATAAATCCAGAAAATAGAGAAGGAGGGAACATTTTCTAACTCATTTTATGAGGCGAGCATTACCCAGATACCAAAACAAATAAAAATCCTTAAAAAATATCATCAGGTTGAATCCAGGACTGTATTAAAATGTTAATACATCATGATCAAGTGGGGGTTAGTACAGGAAACAAAATTGCTTAACCCCAAAATTAATTAATGTATTTCACATTTTAACATAATAAAGGAGAAAACCTATATAATCCTTTCAATACATACAGAAAGAGCATTTCACAAAATTCAATAATTTTTGACTCAGCAAATCAGGAATAGAAAGAAATTTCTTTAACTTGTTGAAGAGCATCTATAAAACACCTGTAACAGCGTTGTATTTAGCACTGAAATATTGAAAGCCTTTCCCCATGACTGAGAACAAAGTATGGATGTCCTCTCTTAGTACTTCTATTTAATGTTGCACTGGAGCTCCTAGCCACTGCAATGAGGCAAGAAAAAGAAGTAAAAGATATAAAGCCTGCAAAAGGCATAATTCTGTACTTAGAAAATCTTAAGGAATCTGTAAAACAACTACTGGTACTTATAAATGAATTTAGAAAGGCCACAGAAACAAGTTCAATTATATTTTTATAGATCAGTTGCAAACAATTGGAAAATGCAATTAAGAATTTAATTCTATATCAGATAACCCTGAAAACCATATAATACTTAAGAAGTAGATCATCGACACAAATGTAAAATCAAAAACAATAAAGCTTCTAGAAGAAAACACACACCTGGGTTAGGCAAAGATTTCCTAGAGAGAGCATAAATAGCATTAAATAAAAAGGAAAAAAATTGATAAATTGGAATTCAAACCTTTTGCTCATCAAAAGTTACCACAACAAGAAATGAAAAGGGAAGACACAGACTGGGCGAAAATGTTTACAATATATATATCTCCTGCAAATCAATAATAAATAGACAACCCCATACAAAATGGGCAAAAGACTTGAGTAGGTAGTTAATAAAGGAATGTGTACAAATAGCTATTAAGCACATTAAGTTGCTTATTACCATTAGTCTTCAGAGAAAATGCAAATTAAAATTACAATGAGATACTATTTGATATCCATTATAATGGCTAAAATTAAAAAGATAGACAACACCAACTGCTGGTGAGAATGTGGAGAAACTGCCGGCAGGAGTACAAAATTATACAATCATTTGGAAAATATTTGGCAGTTTCTTGAAAAATTAATCATATACCTGTGCTGTGGCCCAGAAATTCCACTTCTAGGTATTTATCCAGAGGAAATGAAAACATATGCCCACAAAAGGACATGCAAAAGAATATTCACAGCAACTTTATTTATACTAGCCCCAAACTGGAAAGAACCCAAATATCCATCAACAGAAGGATAAATTATGGTATAATTCATATAAAAGAATACTACTCAGCAAGAAAAAAGAATGGACTACTGATAAATGCAGCAATAAGAGCAAATCCCCAAAACATCATGTTGAGTGAAAGAAGCCAGACACAAAATAACATACTGAATGATTCTATTTATATAAAATTATAGAAGAGGGAAAATTTATGTTGATAGGATTAAGAACAGTGGTTGCCTGTGGGGGCATATGGTAACTTTCTGGAGTGATGGAAATGTTCAATATCTTGATTGGTGTGGTAGTTACATGGATTGATACATTTATCAAAACTTATCAAGATGTAAACTTAAAAAAAAAAGATGTAGACTTAAGGTTAGGCAGTTCATCGTATGTATATTTTACCTCTATACAAACCAAACCAACAGTTAGCTGTATACCATTATAACAGTGAGCAAGGTGTGTTAAATTTGAAGTTGGGCAAAAATTATAGTAAAGAACAAACGAATGGGTGGTAGTACCATCAGACATAGATTTCAGGGCAAAAGCATTACATGAAATATTAAATAAAACAAAGTAATGCATTTTGTATTGATAAAAGGTAGAATTCATCAGAGATATTTATATCTGGAGAGTACAACACTGAACTATATAAACCAAAATATTATAAATACTAGGGGGATTTGAGATGATCACAGTAACTGCAACTCAGTAATTGAGAAGATAAATGGATAAAGAAATGAGGATATATAAAATTCAGATGAGAAAAATTAATGATATATGTTAAACTCTATGCTCTAACAAAGAGACAATATACATTGTTTCCCAGTGTCCATATTAAACATTTATAAAATGTGATTATATAATGGGCCAGAAGAAAACTTAAATTTCTAAAAGCTGAAAATGTGTAGGCCACAGTCTCTGACTACAATACCATAACAATGAAATTGATTAAAGCCAAAAAATCTAAACTCTTGAATAAATCAAAAGACATTCTCCTAAATCACTTTTGGGACAAAGAGAAAATGTATATATTAATGACAGTGAAAACTGCTCCTAAAAACTTAAGGGTATGGCCAAAGCAGTACTTAGCAGATTTGTTGCCTTAAACATATAAATATATGAAAAAGGGAAGAATAAATGATTGATGAAATTAGAAATAGAACAATGAGGATGTTCTATTAACTGAGGATGTAGGAGATAGAAACAAAGTTAAATGCAAAAATTACAGAGTTAGCAAACATAAAGGGAAAGGATAAATCCATTTAATCTATTGAGAAAAAGCAAACAAAACCTCTAAGGCCAGTCAAAGAAGAAGAAAGGAAAACCACCATAGAATTGTAAATGAGCATGAAACCACAGAGGTGAGGGAGATAAGTCACAAGTGAACATGATGCCCATTTTCAAGCTAATGGATCTGAAAGTCATGATAAAATGGATGGAAAAAAAAAATCAAGTTTCCAAAATTAATTAAAGAAGACCTGCATGTACCAGGACCCGTACAAGGACTTTTAAAGATTGTCAAAGATCTATTCCACCCAGAAAGCATGATGCTTTGATGATTTTATGGGTAATTCCTGGAAATGTTCAAGAAAAAGATATTTCTTTTGTTAAGGAAGTATTTTAGATATTAGAAATGTATAAATATCTCTTTAATTCATTTTTTGAAGCAGACATAATTCTGATATCTAAATCTGACAAAACTAATGTACACACACAACTGTATCAATCTAACCTATGAAAATTGATGTAATTAAACATATTATACTATAACCATGTAATGTAGGGCTTATTTGAGGAATTTATGGTTAGTTCAACATGAAATTTATTAATGTAATTCATTATATTAAATAGGCTAAAAGAGAAACAAACACGATGCCAGAAAGGCACTTAATACAATTTACTATCCATTATTGGTAAAACTCTTAGTAAGGTAGGACTTACTAAGGAGATTTCTTAACGTACTAAAGCCTAATCATGAGAAACTAAGAATAAACATTTAGTGATGAGAACTTAGAAACGTTCAATTAAAGGTGTCATATACCACTGAAAATATTTAACATTATTATGGGGGTTCCTAGCCATTGTTTTAAACAGAAAAATAAGTATATATTTTGGAAAGGAAAAGACAAAATTATCATTACCCAGAAAATAGTTAGGAAATATAAGCGAAGCAAATGAAGAACTTTTAGAGTTAATGTGAATTTTTGATAGGCTGTCTGGTTAGTGTGTGTGTGCCCATATATATATACATACATATCATATCATATATACACACATATGTGTATACATATATACATAATGCATGTTGGTTTCCCATGCATATATGAACCAATACAAACTAATAAAAGCCAACACAAACCAGCTAGAAAATTATGTAGAAAAAATAGATTTCTTTCACAATTGCAATAAAAAATAGAGACCAAGGAATTAATTTAACAAATATGCAGGACTGTATGAAGAAAGCAACAAAACTTCCCAAGGCCAGGAGAAGACTTGAATAAGTGGAGAGACAGACCATCTTTCTGGATGAAAAGAGTCAAAATGATAAAAATGTGAATTTCCTCTAAATTACTCTATAACTTCTAACCAAAATAAAAAGGAGAAGTTTTGGGAATTCGATAAAATGATTCTAAAGTTTAGATGGAATTACAAACATTTAAAAATATCTAAAAATTATTTTTAAAAAGTAATGAAGGGAGACTTGCCCTGTAAGTTATTAAAACATATGGTGAAAGTACGATTTGTTCTGTGTGCAACGGGTTCAGAAATAGATATGCAGATCACAAGAATAGAATCAAAAGTCTAGAAAGTCACATGTGTATATAACTTATTAGTGTATAATGAAGTTATAAATTCATATAACAGGAAAGATGCTGTATTATAAAGAAATAGCATTGGGTGGGTACTAGTTAATTACCTAGGAAAAAGCATTTTGGAGCTTTCCTGTTCCAATTGCTCTGAAGATGTCAAGTTCCTCCAACTTACAATATCTTTTCATCCTCTGCAGCTGCTTCCAGTTAGCTCCATTATCTCTTTGTCCAAAATTTCTTTCATATTTTTTCTTGGACTTTATCTTTACAAACCAAACCAAAGATATCTTTATCTTCTTCCTCACCATCTATCTTTCCCTTTCCTGGATCTATTTCCCAGCTGGCAATTCCCTCCCTATCCATTGTAAGACCTCACAAGTCTTTTTGGCTTCACGCACCTATCTACCTTAAAAAGGCCTTATTGGTGGATTGGACAAAACAATCTTTTCTTGAGGCATGTTGAGGGATGTGAGTGAATGTGGTCAGTTCTCATTAGACAACTGCAGAATATTCTTTGTGATCTGAAGGAGAAGAAGCTGTGAATACTCAGGTGTTATCACCATATGAGTTACCAAAACTGTGGGTCATTCATGAATTGGAATGCATTCATTACAAATGGAACCAAGATAGTGATTTTCAGACTGCTGGGGTCCTATTAAGATGGCTTTGAGGCTGCCAGAGGTGGACACAGAGTAGGACTCACAGACAGGTGTGACTTCTTAAATATCCTTTAAGCAGAGCAATATTTGTATATTGAGGGTTCACATAAAATTTTGTTTCAGGAAAGGTTTTTGCTACTAAAAGTTTGAAGATCACTTCTCATAAAAACAATTAAATAATAAATATGTTCCATAGAAAATAACTGATTTAAAAAGCAGCATGATTTGTAAATTAAAAAAATACATGGCTACAAAAAAGTACTTAACAGTAGTTATATCTGGTGGGAGTGAACAATTTTATTTACTCCTTTTGCTTATCTTTATTTAAAACATTCTATAATGATAACATTACTGTCATTTGTTTTTATTTTCATACTTTTTTTTTCTTTTTTTTTTCTTTTTTTCTTTTTTTTTTTCTTTTTTTTCTTTTTTTTTTGCGGAGCACAGGCTCCGGATGCGCAGGCTCAGCGGCCGTGGCTCACAGGCCCAGCCGCTCCGCGGCACGTGGGATCTTCCCGGACCGGGGCATGGACCCGCGTCCCCTGCATCCGCAGGCGGACTCTCAACCACTGCGCCACCAGGGAAGCCCTATTTTCATACTTTTGAGGTATAATTTAGACAGAGTAAAATGCACAAATTTAAGTGTACAATTTTATGACTTTTCATATATGTATACACCCAGATCAAAATATAGAATATTTCTAACACCCCAGAAAGTTCCCCCATTTCCTTCCAGTTAATAACCCCATTCTCTATGTCCCATCAGAGATAACCACTATTTTGACCTTTTAGATTTGGTTTTGCCCATTCTTAAACTTCTTGTAAATGGAATAATACAGTATATACCTTTTGGGTCTGGATTATTTTGCTGAACATAATATTTTGAGCTTCACTAATATTGTATATAAGTAAGTTTTCTTTAAATTTCTGGTTAATATTCTATTTTATGACTATCCTACAATTTGTTTATCCTTTCTTTTGTTAGACATTTGGGTTATTTACAGTTTTGCTATTGGGAATAAAGAGGCTCTGAAAAATCTTCCACTATTTTTTTGGTGGGTCTATTATCCACTTCTCTTGGGCGTATACCTAGGGATAGGATTATAGGATATGTGCATCTTTACCTCTTCAAGATTTTGCCAAATTTCTCTTCAAAGTGGTTGCATGAATTTACATCTCAATGAGGAGTGCTTGAGAGTTGCCTATTCTCTTTTCCCTCTACCACTATAAAATAAACAAACAAGGCAGACTTTTTAAATGGAAAAAGCAAAGCTAGGCCTGGGGGAATGTGGTAAAACTAACTCACATCTGATCCCCCGGTTGAATCCAAGAGAAACACGCAGAGAGCAACAGCAGGTCTTTGGGTCAGTAATTGTTCTTGGTGTCTGTGTGTGTCTGGGTTGCAAGCCCAGGAGGAGTATGGGAGACAGAGTGAGGGGTGTAGAAAGCCAGTCTCAGGAAAGGGCTACAGATATTAGAGAAGAGATCATTAGTTCACAGAGGTTCCCCAGTGAACTGGTTAGGATTCCAGCTCCTGCAGGAAACCAGAGGATCTAGTGTAGAGGGAGTATATTCCTGAACCAGCTGTGTGCAGAATGTTTGGATGATTCAGGTTTCATTTGATGTTTACACCAGCATCAAGGTTGCTGTTGCTTTGCCTTTCTGGGCACACGGGGTAGGAAACTCTTAATGTGCCACTGAATCTGGGCTGACTTGAACCTGCAAGTAGAAGAACTTACAAGCAGATAAGGCAGAGCTGATACAGAGATGCCAGTACCCCAAACCCAGTGTACAATTAAACCTAATCCTGGGGCATAGTCTGTGTTATCAGTTTTCTAGTCAGGAACCTAAGTGCATGGGGGAAGCTGGGACTGTAAATGTGCTAGCCAGGTAGATGCTGCTTGCCAAGACAAGTGGGACCATCTGAACTAAGTAGCTGTTACTGGGTCCTAATAACAACAGTGACAATAAGGCCAAGTTTTCAGGTATGACCCCTCCTACAGGTTACTCACCTTGGTCTATTTCATGGTCAGAAATTTGTTACTGATGACCCAGATGACAGAGTTCAGCTGATTCTGACTGTACTTCCACCATATATCTTGAATCTTCTTGCTTCTTTCCACTTTTATCACCATCACTTTAGTTGAAACCACCATGATATATATAGTCTTTGGTATATTCCAACAGCCTCTTTACTGGTCTCCTCCTATCAACGTCTGCCCCCCTCATATTCATTCCACACAGCATTGCTCATCTGATCATATTATCCCCTTACTTAAAATCATGTTGGAATTTCCAGAGTATATATTCGAAGGTGGATAATATGGACACAAGAAAACGTGTCAGTTTGGGAGGTAGAAGACTTAGGTTCTAATCTTGGCACACCCACTAGTTAGCTGTATGACTGAGCAATCCTTTCCCTATCCCAGGTCTCAGGGTTTTTTTCATCTGTAAGTGAAAGGATTGGACCAAACTAGGAAGTTTCTACGGGCCATTGTAGGTCTAACATTCTGTGATACTTTGTGGGATTGATTTAGAGGATTTTTCTTGGGATGGAGAGAAGTGAGACCTTAAGATTGTATTTCAGTCAGCTCTCCTATCTTTCTTCTCAGAGATGGCTGGCATCTTTGAAGTTGTCAGACAGTTCCTATACACTGAGCATAAACCGTTTGAAAATGTTTCAAGAGAATTTCCCCATTTCAGCAGGTACGCCTCAAGGACTGAGAGTTCCCTGTGGTTTCACACTGCTGATATAGGCTCTTGTCAGGTTCTCTGTGCTGCACTGCATACTATATCTTAGTGTTGTGTGGATTCGTAGAAGCCATCCAATCAAGGCCTGTTGGTAGGTAAGTCCTTCAAATCCATGCAGTGCTGCTGCCATCTTTGTAGGATTCTGACCAAGTGGTGGACACAGACATATACATTTGTCTAGTTAATGTTTTTAAAGTGTAAATCTCATGACATAGAACTATAAACACTTCTCTGTTTATATATGTTTATATTTGATACTTCTCATTCTATCTTTGCAATTTCCTATGAATATTCAGTTATTTCAAAATTAAAAAATAAGTCTTTACAAGGTGGTTAATAGGACTCTCTAGGGCTGATTCCATAATGTCTTCCATAATTGTCTGAATTGGGACTTTTTTTTTTCCTAAAGCAAATGTAGATTACCTGACAATGCAATGGCTTTCATAATTTTGACCATGAAGTCTGTTTCCAAGGAATTTTCAGTTGAAGGCTCAACCCACACATTCAGTGGCCTGTGTGTTTATGTTGTGTTTGATCAGCAACAAGGCCAGCCTTAGCAATAGCACTGCGTGTGCTGGTCTTTCTGGTTCCTTGGATTCCATGCCAGCTCCTACCTTTCTCTTCTCCATTTCCAGGCTCAGCCCTCTGTAGCTCTATGCAGACAGAAGGTTGTGGAGTGCCCTGGCCAATGTCCCTCCCAGGTCTCTGAGGAAAGAATCCCCAAATGACCACTGGGAACATCTCTCCCCACAAGCCCAGTGGTCATTCAGGGATTCAGTCGATTTAGAATCTATTCTTCTCTATATCAGGGTGGAGGGTGTCAAGGGATGAGGAGAGGTTGCTGAAGGGAAGAGGAAAGATTAATGGCCCCTCAAATATGTCCATGTCCTCATGCCCAGAACCTGTGAATACATTAGGTTATGTGGCAAAGGGGAATTAAGGTTGCAGATGGAATTGAGGTTGCTCATCAGCTGGCCTTAAAAAAGAGGGGTTATCCTGGGTTATTCTGGTTGACCCAGTGCAATCACAATTGTCCTTAAAAGTGGAAGAGGGTGGCAGAAGAGGAGAGTCAGGGAAAGAGATGTGATGATGGAAGCAGGATCAGAGAGGTGCTATGTTGCTGACTTTGAAGATGGAGGAGGAGCCCATGAGTTGATGAATGTGGGAGACCTCTAGAAGATGGAAAAAGCCAGAAAATGAATTCTCTCCAAAACTTTCAGAAGGGAATGCACCTTGAATTTAGTCGAGTGAGATCCATGTCAGAATGTCTGACCCATACAACTCTATAATAATAGATCTGTGTTGCTTTAAATCATTGACTTTGCAGTAATTTGCTATATCACAATAAAATACCAATATAATAGAAAACTAATATACTACTGCAGGATACAAGGTCTCAGAGTAAGAACTGACTGAAGGATGCCTGGGGTTTAGGAATTAGAGAAGAGAGTCCTGGGGCTGGGTGGAATGAAATCCGAGACAGGAGGTAGTCATTGGGAAGGACAAGTAGCCCAAGGTTTAAGGGCATGGTCTTAGGGAAAGGACAGTGCTACCAGGAGGGATTGAGTTAAGAATTGGGAAAAGAAGAGTTTCAGCTCAAGCAGTCAGAGAAGCTGTTTGGGGGATTTGGAGTACATGGGTAGTAGCATAGAGGTGAGACTTGGATGGGGAAAGTGTATGTGGGAACAGTGGGTTTGTATTAGGCTGGGTAACAAAAAAGGAATGGAAAGGGCACAGGGCTTGGAATCAAGGAGGCTGGATTTTAGTCATTTTGCTATCTGAGCCGTTTGACACAAATCTCCTGGGTGTCAGTCTTCCAATGTGTAAGATGAGGGGCTCACAGTCTCAGATTGCTTCCCAGATTCAAATAAAAATTACACGGTTTGGTGAAGGACCTTAGTGAGCTCTTTAAGAGTAACCTGACTGTGGTTATGGCGTTTCAGCTCACTATGTCACTAAGTCAGTGTCCTTGGACATAGCTCAATGCAGTGCATGTAAATGACAGTGGATTATGGCTTCCCCCTCAGCAGAATAACTTTGCTCCACTTCTGAGTGTTCGTCGTGTTACTTCAAAACATAGAAACAATGACCTTGGCACACACAAGTCTCGTCATGATTGAAATATCTTGTATTTACAGATTTGTACGTATATGATATTTTTTATGGGGCAGGTTCAAAGTCTTTGCAAACTGCCATCTCTGATTCCTTTTGGGGTAGGCAGGTAGTAGCCATTTTGAAGTTGACCAAATAGAGAATCACAGGGATATTGATCCCCAAATCTCTCTTAATTCTTAAGCATTAAATATTCCAGAATCCTGAAATACCGAATTCAGTAAAAATGTCTTTGCATTCTGTTTGATTTTGTACACTTTTCAGTTTCTCACAAACCTTTTACTGACAGAGCATCGTAGCATCTGCCAGTGATAGGGCAACCAGAGGGTTTGGCAGCTTGTGGGTGGGAGTTTCAGGGTTTGGGGACTTGGCGGCAGTTAGATTGGGCTGTTGGTGTGGGAGGATGGAACTGTGTATTGATGATGGTCTTGGCTTTTTCTAAATCACAATTGCATCATATGAGATAGCTGAATTTATGTTGAGCTTTACAAAAGTCTCCTGGGAAAAGGGCAAAACTGGTTTTAGTGCGTAAGAAATTTATTTATGGCAATTATGGTACCAAACTGAGACTGGAGACTGTTGAGAATCTGGACCACTTTCTGGTGGAGAAAAAAAAAAGCTATTTTACTTTTTAAAGTAAGAATCGTATAGTAGAATCACTTTGTAGTTACAGTGAATTTTGAAATTCTTCTTGTTCTTTCCATAGGGTGACAGGCTGGATATTCTTGTCATCCTAATTCAGATAAGGATGGCTTCTGGAAAGAAATATGAGGGGAAAAAAAGGAGAGTGGAAATAAAATGGCCAGCTCCCAAGGAGGTAGTTTGAGGATGTCAAAGTATGGTTGGCCAGGTTTCTTATGACTCATCTGCACAGCAGAGCCGCATGACTGGTCCTCCTGGAAACACAAGGTCACAGCTTTCCGTAGTATTAAGATGACTCACAGAGAAGGGGGCTGTAGGTCCCATTGCAGGTTTATCTGATGTGCAAAAATGTGACTTATGTCTTTAGTTTGACTTGATTTTTTCAACTCCTGGTGCCCGGATTTCTAGAGAGAGAATGCCATGGAAGGGAAATTGTATTAAGTGATTCTTTTTTAAACAAGAAGATTAGAAAACTAGCATTAGGTACTGGAGTACCTCAGGCATCCTTGCACATCATGCTCTAAAGTGGTAAGAATCTGGCAAGAGTTCTTCCAGTACAGTGTGGTGTAATGTAATTGATCTATCAACAGCACAGGTGGGATATATTAAGCACTTTAACTTTTTTCCAGTCAATTCTTTCTACTAAACTGTGTAGAATCTTCTTTTCCCTTTCTTTAATGGCATCTTAGTTAAATATCAAAACATTCTGATCATTTTTGATGCATAAGCTCAGTCCAGTCCAGTTTAAAACTCCAGTATCATACCCAATTTAAAACTTTCCCCATAACCATTGCTCAAGGGACTCAAAAAGTGGGCTGGAAGGGGGATTGGAGAAAGAGAGAGGGAGAGAAGGAGAGGGGCAGAGAGAGAGAGAGAGAGTTCTAAGATATCTTCTCTTTTTCTCTCTGTCAAGTAGACCATCTAGGATTGGGGCAAGGGGTGCTTGGATAGAGGATAGAGGAGGTAACAACAGTCCTGTATACTTGACCACCTGCCAGTTGTGGGAAGGTGCCCGTACTCACTCTGGTCACTTTGGTCTTCTCTGCTTCTGGCAGCCTCTGCTGATGAAATGGTCACTATATGATGGTTTCTTGTTCAGGCCAGCCTGGTCCACTCTGTCAACGAGGATTTCCTTAGAGAGGGCAGCCCTCTTGTGGTCCATATCGTCAGTCCTCTCTCTGGTAGAGTGTCACCTCATTTGTCCTGGGTATCTGGCTAGCCCTTTTAGTTTCTTTGTCCCTCCTCTCTTCTGTAGTCCTTTCTGTGGACCGATGGAAACCTCTGAGGTTTTCTTCCATACATTCTGCCATGAAACTGGGGTGGAGGTGCCACACATCCTTTCTTCCCAGGATTACTATTCCACTTTCTCGGTGTGCTGCTACACGGCTACTCCAGGAAGCCTCTTGCCTTCAGAAATCTACAGTGAGAAGTGAGCACAAGTCTCTGTGTTCAATTACACGCCCCCGTCTTCAGGCCAAGCCCTCCCTAGAACTCTCTCACCAGGCTCCCCTCTGCTCTACTCATGGCACAGTGAGATGCCAGCGGTCTCCCTTTCTGCAAGTTACTCCCAACTCTTGGAGAAGCACATCCCTCCTCCCTCCAACAAACTTGGCGTTGTAGGATAGGGAAAAGGCAGTTTCCTCACAATGAGTATTGTACTCTCGGCAAGGATGGGGACCCCGATCACTCTCCTCTCCCTGCCCCGGCTTCTTACATGGCCTGGGAAGAGGTGTGAGGGTCAGTGGATTGCCCTCAGTCATAGTGTTGGTTTTGACTACTAGTAAGCCTTGAGGGAAGGTGTCTGCCCCTTTAGATAGGGAGACTCAGTGTCTGTAGATTTCATCTGTAGATCGGTATCAGTTCTGGGCCACAGGAAAAGTTCCACTCAGCATCCTGGCCTGCTAATATCTGGTTTTATATAAGACTGTATTTTCCTGTCAGTCAGTGGCCTTTCAGTGTTATGTGATGGTATGGTGTTTTGGTTTTGTTTGTTTTGTATCTGTCAATTCATATTACTAGAAAAGTCATAGAAAATAATGGTTTATAAAAAATAAGGCTCTATTTACTTCAGTAGTGACTTGTTTCCCAGGAGATGTTTGATTTCCTTGGCTAGATGCCGTAAATACAGTAGGACTTTGTATTTACATTGTATTATAATAGGGATTTATTCTGTAGGTCAGATCACGGTCTTCATGACGTGCTCTACGTCATAAAAGCCCAGGGAGGCAGTAGAGTGTGTGCCGCAGTCAGATCAGCTTTGCTAGAATCAGCAGCTTTGTGAGGCTGCCTCATAAGCAAAATAAAAATACTGCTACCTACCCACCTAAGAGGGTTATGAGGCCTCAATTGAATAATGTATGTAAAGACTCATGATTGCCTGGATCATAGGAAGTATATAATAAGGTTAGCTACTTTTATTATCTTTATGGTATAGATAATGCCATGTTATCTTTATGAGTATATGATTCCACTATAATTTGAATAAAAACATATCAGCTTGGGTGGGGGGGCGCTGACACTGGGAATTCTGCTAGATATAAGGAAGTTTCACGTATATCACGTATATCATGTTAGTGGGAAAAGGAGTCAAGTTTAGAAGAATAAACAGCAGAGATTAGGGACTCCATCTAAAAGATGGGGAGATACGAGATCAGGGAGTAAGGGCAAGCTGTGTGGATAACTAAATGTAGGCATAACACAGCAAGGATAAAGCTTGGTAGTTATGGATTTGAAAGATATAATCCAGAACACATCTCAGAGGGTGGGCGACCTGGGATTGTAGGTTGGAACAAACCAGCCTGGGGTATGAGAGAAGGTAAATTCCTGTGGCATTTTTTTCTTTTTGCCAGAGGGATCCCTTAAATATTTTTTCCTATGATCATCAGGTCTCATTTCCTCTGTTAATTTCTTTTCTACTAACTCTGGTAGGGGTGAAGTAGAATTGAGCATTAAAAAATTATTACTAATTGGATAGGCAAAAAAAATTCTTATTCAAATTTCCACTTTTTGATAAGTGGAGTTTAACATATAACCCCTTGTATGTTAGTTGTTTGCATTTCTCCTTTGTGAATTATATATTAATGCCATTTGTAATTTGTTTATTGAAATTGTAGGGTTTTTCTTATTAGTCTGTGCATGCTCTTGATAGATTGACTCAGTCATATTTGCTACAAGTATTTTTCTCCACTTGTATTTATCTTTTAACTTTTTAAAGCTTTTTATTATGGTAAATTTCAAATATATATTTTTTAAAAACCTGACTATAATGATTCCCCCCCATGCACCCATCACCCAGCTTCAGTACGTATCAATTTCTGCCATTCTTGTTCATCTAACTCCACCCACTTCCCATTTACTTCCACCCACTCCTCCCCACTTGAGGTGGTTGTTGTTCTTTATAGTTTTTAAATTTTTAGGTATAGTTTATATACATATGCACAGATCTTAACCATTCAATTTGGATAAATGGATGCATTTGAGTAAAACATTGACAGGGCTAAGAATCACACCCAGAGACTATAGGAGAAAAGGGATAATGCTTCTGCCACTGCCACCTACAGAAAGAACAGAAAGAGCCAAGCAGGTGTCTCGCATCCTGAGTCTCAGAGTCACTGAGCCAGTGCTGCATAAAATCACACCGGACCCAAGGAAGCAGGGGATCAACATGACTTGGGTTTGTCTTGGCTGGGACAGGGCCTGCGTCAAGAGACAGGTTCTTAAGTAAACCGGATTTTGATTTAAAGGCCTTGGGGACTGGAGGAGGCCACCTTCTGCTCTTCCCCCAATTGCAGGTTCATTTCTTTCTTCTTTCTGTGTGTGAAAAACAGATCCTTTTGGGAGAATGTCAAGATGGGGGCAGGGTAGGCCAGGCAAACACTCTGAGCTTGGTACAGTGGGGACACTTTGCACTTGTAGGGTATATGGAATCAGCAAAATGAAAAGGCAGCCTATGGAATGGGAGAAAATATTTGCGAACCATATATCTGATAAGGGGTTAGCATCCCCAATATATAAGGAACTCTTATAATGCAATAGCAAAAACCAAATAACCTGATTAGAAAATGGGCTAAGGACTAAAGACATATAAATGACCCATATGTACATGAAAATATGCTCAATATCACTAATCATCAGGGCAATATAAATCAAAGCCACATGAGACATCACCTCACACCTGTTAGGATGTGTTAAAGATAACAAGGATAAGTATGTGTTAAGATAACTTAAAAGATACAACTGTTTACAAGAACTTGGGAAAAGGGAATCCTTGTACACTGTTGGTGGGAATATAAATTGGTACAGTCACTATGGAAAACAGTGTAGAGAATCCTCAAAAAATTAAAATAGAACTACTATATGATCTAAAATTCCACTTAGGTATATAACCAAAGGAAATGAAATTAGTATCTTGAAGAGATATCTGTGCTCCCATGTTCATTGCTGCATTATTCACAAGAGCAAAGATATGGAAACAACCAAATGTTTGTTGATTGATGAATGGATAAAGAAAGTGTGATACATATAATGGAATATTATTCAGCCTTAAGAAAGAAAGAAATCCTGTCATTTGCAGCAACATGTATGAAACTGGAGGATGTTATGCTAAGTGAAAAAAGCCAGACACAGAAAGACAAATTTTGTATGATCTCTCTTACATGTGGAGTCCAAAAGAAAAAACCACCAAAGCCAACAACAAACACAAAAAGATGAATTCATACTGACAGGAAGTAGAATGGTGGTTACCAGAGGCTAGGGGGTCAGGGAAAGGGGAGATTTAAAAAAAAAAAGGAAAGAAAGTAAAATGGTGCTTGCCAAGGGCTGTGGAGAGGGGTTCATGGGCAGTTATTGTTTAATAAGTACAGTTTCAGAGTTGTAAGATGAAAAGAGTTTGGGAGATGGATGGTGGTGATGGCTGTACAACAGTATGAATGCACTTAATATCACTGAACAGTATACTTAAAGATAGTTAAGGTAATAAATTTATGTTATGTGTATTTTACCACAATAAAAAAATTGAAAAAAAGAAAAAGTTGGAAAAAAATGTGTTGAAACATAAAAAAGGGGCACCTATGTTCAGACTTTGCAGAAATTAAACAGAAAACAGAAAGATATTATGGCAGAAAACAGTTTGGTGTTTCCTCAAAAAGTTAAACGTAAGTTACCGTATGATCCAGCAATTCCACTCCTCGGTATATACTAAAAATAATTAGAAACAGGGACTCAAATCAGTATATGTACACCAGTGTTATAGCAGCATTATTCACAATAGCCAAAAGGTGGAAACAACCCAAGTGTCCATCAATAGATGAATAGATAAAATTTGAAATGTACATAAAATGGAATATTATTAAGCCATAAAAGGAATGAAATTCTGACACTGTAACATGGATGAACCTTGAAAACATCATGCTCAGTGAAATAAGCCAGACAAAAAAAGGACAATACTATATGATTCCATATATATAAGGTATACAGAATAGGCAAATTCATAGAGCCAAAAGTAGAAGAGCGGTTACCAGGGGCTGGAGTGAGAGAAGGAAGGGCAGTTATTGCTTAATGGGTAGAGTTTCTGTTTGGTATAATGAAAAAGTTCTGGAAACAGTGGTAATGGTTATATAACATTGTGAATGTACTTAATTCCACTGAATTGTACACTTAAAAATGGTTAAAATGGTAAATTTTATGTTATTTATATTTTGCCACACTCAAATTTTTTTAAAAAGAAAAAAGGTGTAACAATCTATTACTTTAAAAACTCTTTCATGATTTTTAAGATGACTTCCATGACTCTTTTCCAATGTACATTTTTTACATATAATTATATCTTCTAGGTATTATAAAGTTCAATTTGTGCATATAACCCTGTTATTCATCTAAAATTTATTTATGGGCTACAGATATAAATTTATCACAGCACTATTTACTGTGTATTATTTCTCTTCTGCACTGATGAGTCTTTATTATGTATTAAACTTATATATAATAAGCCCTTTTTATGTGTAAATTCTGTTATTGATTTCAAGAATATCAAAGGGACTTTTGCCTCATTGTGTTTTGAGTATGGAAATGTGGATGCTGAGCTTCTGGTTGTGTATTTACCTAAGACATCTCTTTTGGGTATCATGGTTATCCCATGTTAGTGTAAACTCAGTGTTTTTAGAATATAATTATCAAGTGACACTCTAGCTCATTCAAAATTGTTAGTCTTTCTGCATATGGCCAAAACGCAACATCAGTGGTGTTGACAAGAAACAATACATATCATCTTCAGTTTCATTAGCAGGGAGAGATGAATTAAAAAAGAAAATCTGCTTCTATACCGGTTGTAGAGCCATTAGTTGTTATTATGTCATATTTGTTCTTATAAGTAATGCCCTTCTACACTATCCTTCCAACTGGGCTGGTGGCTGTTAACTCAGCAAATTTAATTTTCCAAGTGAGAAAAGTCACCCTCGCATCAATCTCATGAATATAATGCCTAGTGGTGAATATAATTGTTCCATTATCAGCCTCATTCATCACACTAAGGTAAGTGGTCAGAACTGTAAGCTTGAACATGGCAAAGACTGGTAAAGATTCCTCTAGCTTAATTTCACTAACAGATTTTATTTCTTCACTTTAACTATGATATGTCTATCTACATATAGGACTGTGTTTAGAGGGTATATATTTTCAATATTAAGCCACTTCAGATCTTTTTTAGAATACTTTAATTGAAACTGTTCATTGGTTGTCCATTTGAGATGCTGGTCTCTGGGCTGCTTGCTTAATGATACTGCCATCTGAGTTTAGTAACTGTTAGATCACCCTGGGGTGTTCAGGCTCATAGAATGGGGGGCTGTAGTACTATCATGTCTTTTTGGGGATTTGACCATCCTAGGCAATTTCTACTTCCATTTGGATTCTTGTTCTCTTACATCTAAGGGATCCAAAGAAACATAGTCTCACTGTTTATTGCTGCTGAGTACAGCATCAAAACTTAGTTGATTTTTTCTTAAATTTTTCTGAGCTTCCTTATTTTCCTGGTGTGGTGGGTACTGATTTTTCTGGACCTGACCAAGGTACCAAATCATTCTACCTCCTCTTTCATTCCAGTGAAAGAAGCATAATACTAGACAGAGCAGGAATCCCAGGCCCAGTAGGTTAGGAAATCTGGCTGAGGCTTGATTCATGGATTCTGTGGAGGAAGGATATTTTACTGGAGTCAGTGCCTGCAGATTTGGTAGGTTACAGGAAAAGCAACAGAAGGTTTCTGCGTAAAACAGGCAGATTTTTATGGAGTTTAGGAATCAGACAGAATTGGTATTTGAGATAGAGCTGTTGAGTGTTCAGGGATTTAAGTAGAAATAGGCACATATTTATGGAGCTTTGGCTATTTTCTAGGGTTCATGGAGCAGAGAGGTTTTTATAACTTCATCTATGTATCAAAGCCTCCTTTAGAATGTTCAAGACAGAATGGAGGAAACAGACAGAACCTAATGAGCAGCATGAGCTGTACTGTCCAAGCAACCCAGGAGGAATGGTTCCCAGCTCTTGGGGATAAAACTGTGATTGGGCTCCTAGGGTCTGGTAAAGAAATGGCCAGAAGGGCGGCTAAGCAAGTAATGAGAGGGATGCATTGCTTCATAAGTTCAAATCTTGCAATTATATTTGATCTAGTAAAGAAGAGTGTTTTTGTTTTGTTTGTTTTCTCTGTTAAGGGCTTACTCAGCACTCTATTCCATCGAAAGAGTCATCAGTTGAAGCTGAAAGGATCAGGTCTCAGCAGGGTCAAATCCCAAGAAAGGGCAGTAGGGATGGGGTCCCAAGATTAGAGACTGAAGAATAAGGGTTTGAAGTAGAAAGGATTCTACTAATCTAATATCCATTAGATTCATCTAATGGATAATTTAAAGTAAAATTCTGTCTCTATTCAGGCAGTAGCAGTCCTGTGCCAGTGGGAAAAAAATGGTCTCTAGAAGATTTAAGTATTAATAATACAGATTAAAAGCTTAAAAAAAGCCCCTTCAATATCACAACATATTTGTGAATATTGTTTGTAAAAATTTATAAAATTGTAAGTATGTATTACACACTTAAGACACAATATCTCTCATCTATGTATCTAACCATGGATGTATGTTTATATGTATGTATGCATGTTTATACGTATGCATGTTTATATGTATGTATTTATGTATGTTTAGATGTATTATATGTATGTACATATGCATGTATGTTTATATGTATGTATGGATCAATCTATAATACAAAATTAGCTTGATTCCTTTCCTGATGTTGTGCTTTTATTTTTGGTTTGCTATTTGTGCTAAATGACTCAGAAATGGAAGTGAAAAATCATTTTACAGTTTGACTAGATTTATTTTTCTGTCAGGGTTATTGTAATTCTTACATAATATGAATACAAACCTCTGAATCCTTATTAGATGTCTGGTGCTAGCTTTCTGTGTAAAACAACAATACCAGCCCCCTAACTTCCATGTCTCTCTAATTATAGGTAAACTAGTTTAAGATCATCAAGTACAATGATTCATCACTCCAAGGTGGTCTGCGAAAGCTTACATTGTTACAAGACTATTGTTCCCTACTGAATATACTTGTTTTGAGCTTTGGTTAATTTTTTATTTTTAACATAAGCTCCAGATCTTTATCTATACTTATTATGTAAGAAATAATAAACACTTGAATGCAGTTATCTACTTAAAAATTTTACTTCTTATGATAAAAAACAGAAGGCTACTGTGTTCTTAGAAATGTAAGTTTAGATTTATTGCTGTCATGATCTACAGCATCATAATTATCATCATCATCATCATCATTGTCATCATCTGTTAATATTGGTTGTTAACCATTTAGTGCATGGATTATTGTTAAGTTCCAACAGCATTTACAAATAATATATATCAAATAACAGAGCCCTTGTCCTTAGAAAAAAGAGAGAAAAATGAGTACTCGTCAAAATTATAAGGAGTTCCTAACTTTCAGATGGGTTGGTTGTCAAATTTTGTTTTTAAGGTAGTTTCTTTGAACTGGGAGCCCTTTTATTGATTGATGGGTGAACAATGTTATATATGGGGTACATGTATCCAGTTTTGCTCCCCAAAACCCATTCAAGAATTGAAACTCTGTGTATTTAACCCTATGATAGAGTATTTGAATGTGGGTCTGTTGGTAAAAATTTATGAAAACTCAATACAGAGCCTTCTACCAGAGTTGGTGGAGAGTAATTCTTCTCTTTCTGCTGTCTTTACCTACACCCATAAGGAAGAAAAGAAAACATATTTATGCCTTCTGTTGTGGGTTGAATTGTGTCCACCCAAAAGATATGTTAAAATTCAGGTACCTATGAATGTAACCTTATTTGGAAATAGGGTCTTTGCAGATGTAATCAATTTAAGGTGAGGTCATATTAGATTAGGATGAATTCTAGTCCACTGACTGGTGTCCATATTAGAAGAGGGAAATCTGGACACAGAGACAGGAAGAATACCATATGACAATGGAGGCAGACGTCAGAGTGATGCATCTACCAACCATAGAGTGACAAAGATTGCCAGCAACCACTTGACACTAGGAAGAGGCAATGAAAGAACCTTCCCTAGAACCTTCAGATAGCACACAGCCCTGTTCACACCTTGATTTGGACATCTAACCTCCAGAGCTGTGGGACAATAAGTCTCTGCTGTTTTAAGCCATCCAAGTTTGTGGTAATTTGTTTTGGCAGCCATAGGAAACAAAAATACAACTTCTAAATAAATAAAACGTGACCATTAGAAATTTCTCTTTCTGCTCCACAGTAACTGAGAGTGGACTTATTACTAAAACAAAACTTGACATGTGTTAAGGACCAAATGTTCATGTCTCCCCAATATTCATATGATGAAATCATAACCTCCAGTGTGATGGCATTAGGAGGTGGGGCCTTCAGGAAGTAATTAGGTCATGAGAATGGAGCCCTCATGAATGGGTTCAGTTCCATTATATAGGTACCCCAGAGAGCTTTCTCTCCCTCTTTTCACCAAGTGAGAATATATGAGAAGATGGCTGTTTATGAACCAGGAAGTGGGTCCCCACCTGACATTGAATCTGCTAGTGCCTTGATCTCGGACTTCCAGCCTTCAGAACTGTGATAAATGAATGTTGTTTTGGCCACCAGTCTATGGTATTTTTGTTATAGCAACCTGAACAGACTAGGCATGCTTAAGTTTGTGTGTGTGTGTGTGTGTGTGTGTGTGTGTGTGTGTGTGTTTTAACTTTTATTGGAGTATAGTTGATTTACAATGCTGTGTTAGTTTCTGCTGTACACCCAAGTGAATCAGTTATACATATACATATATCCACTCTTTTTTAGATTATTTTCCCATATAGGTCATTATAGAATATTGAGTAGAGTTCCCTGTGCTATACAGTAGGTTCTTATTAGTTATCTATTGAATATTTTATATACAGTAGTGTGTATATGTCAATCCCAACCTAAATTCCCTAGCACAAAGCTTAGCATATAGCAGGCTTGTAGTAAGTTTTTTCATTGATTATGAATTCATTAGCCCATGACACTACAGAAGAAGAATTAGGAAAACTGTGTTGAGTGAGAGCCATTTGACCTAGCTGTTCTGGTTCTTATGTACTTATGTGCCATGTCTGTTCAGCAGTTTGGTGCACCAGCAAATATTGGCCAATAGCTTTTGTCTTAGTCCTAGACCTGTGGGCGCCATCCTAATTTATATGACTGTCTTAGGGTGGTATTTGGGGGATTTATTATGCTTTAAGCATAATTTTGAACATACTTTTTTGAAATTTAGATTGTAAAGACTTGCTTGTACAATCTAAATGCTTGACGTATTACGTTTTAGCCAACTATTTCTGGCATCTTCTTCCATTTCTTAGTTGATGTATTCATCAGATAGACAAATCTCATCCTCTCCTTCCAGGCTTTTCTTGTAATATCTTCATTCTGACTGGAAATTGGAATGTCCATTCCAAAAGCCAGATTTGTTGGGATTCTAAGCCACATTTTTCAGAGTTCAAAGGTCCAAGTACTGTGTACACTTGAACTTTTCTCAATATGATATTTGGATGTAGCTGCTCCCAAGGAACGAGCATTATACTGTTTACTCTTTGGCACAGAGACCCCTGTTGATCAGTTCAGAGACTCGGACTAGGAGAGGGAATGTTCACCAAATACCCACTATTTGGGAGAGAGGGAGAAATTTTCGTAAAGACTGGGGAAGGAAGCACTATGTGAGTGGATGCTGAAGTTACATGATGGTCATTAGACAAAACATTTTAAAGGGAGTGTAATAAATGTAGAAAATGAGAACATACATTTAGCTTACCATTTAAAATCAAAATAAATATACCCAAATGGACTACCACTCAAATGCAAAGAGAAAATTATTCATGAAATTCTGATAAACTTACAAATAGTTTAGTCTGAAGTATACTTAAAATGTTAGCTGGCATTTTGTTAGATGTCTTTGTTACCAGACGTCTATTACCTAGAGGTAGAATTTGTAGTTCTTCAAGTAGGGAAGCAGAGGAAGAACAAGAAACATACTCCTTCTTCACCTTAGTTCTTTTATGTGGATGGGGAAAGAGGCAGGAGAGTAGTAGGAGAGAGAGAGGGAAAATCCAGAAATGAAGTTTGAGGAAGGGAAGAAGTAGGGAGTGAGAGGGAGAGATTAAAGGAGAAATGTGGAGTGGAGAAGAGGTAGAGGGTAGAAAGAGGTTGTGAGGAGGGAACAAGAGACAGGAGTCTGAGTGTAATAGCTCCATTTTGAGTACTAGTTGGAGGTGATATGATGGAAACAGAGACTTAACAACCTTTGCCAGTGGAGACTCACCTGATATTCACTATTTACTGTGCAAGTGCCTTGCAAATCATTTGTATAAAGAGGGGGAATAATTCAGGTCTGGTGCCATTATGATGATTTCTTCTAAAGGGACTAATAGTCTGAGGTTTGAGAAAATCCCTGGTCTTATAATAAAGTGAACTAAGAAGAACTAAACATTTATCAAGGACACATACAACATCTGTGAGGAAGTTGCCTGAGAAATAAGACTTCTAACACTTCAGTTATTCCCACTATCCTAATTTTCCTTTTATTTTTCCAGTTTTCTGACATATATTTTGGTGAGGCCTGCCTATAGCATATTCTGTGGTATGTGAAAAAGTGGAAGAGTTTTTCTGAGGAAAAATTCACTGTTCTTTTAAACTTTACCTTATGGAATTAGTATCTTAATTTTCTCTATTTTTAATTTTTTTTGAGAGAAAACTTGATCTTCTTTTATGCAGAGGCAGTTTTCTCACATTCTGAGTCATGTGGAGAGACTTTTTCTACTGTTGACATTATTTGTTTTCTTTATTATTATTATTTAGAAAGAATAAAAAAATATTTCTTAGTACATCCTATAGCAGCTAGTCACATACTTTGTTTACAGAGGGTTCTCAATAAGAATTCACAAAATTATAAACTTTAAGGTCTTTATAGACAATGGTATATACAAAAAGGATTGTTTTTCTACCTAAAATTTATAAGAATTGTTTGCATTTAAGCCAACCTGCGTATCTGTTATATATACATATATATATATTTAAAATGTTTATTTGGCTGCACTGGGTCTTAGTTGCAGCACACGGGATCTTTGCTGTGGCATGCGGGCTCTTAGTTGCGGCATGAGGGATCTAGTTTCCTGACCAGGGATCAAACCTGCGCCTTGCATTGGGAGCACGTAGTCTTAACCACTGGACCACCAGGGAAGTCCCTCTGTTATATTTTTATATCTGAATTTTACTGCTAGTTTTATCTTTTTATATATATATATAAATTTATTTATTTATTTATTTTGGGCTACGTTAGGTCTTAGTTGCTGCAAGCAGGCTTTCTCTAGTTGCGGAGAGCGGGGGCTACTCTTCGTTGTGGTGCACAGGCTTCTCATTGCAGTGGCTTTTCTTGTTGCAGAGCACGGGCTCTAGGGGTGCAGGCTTCAGTAGTTGTGGCACGTGGGCTCAGTAATTGGGGCTCTCAGGCTCTAGAGCGCAGGCTCAGTAGTTGTGGCGCACAAGTTTAGTTGCTCCGCGGCATGTGGGATCTTCTCAGACCAAGGCTCGAACCCATGTTCCTTGCATTGGCAGGCGGATTCTTAAGCACTGCACCACCAAGGAAGCCCGTGGTTTTATCTTTTTAATTTAATTTGTATCAAAAAAGGAATCTTCTCTGCCCACAGCCCTGCTCCCAAGGTGTCCCAAGGTGTCTCTGAACCTGCTGGCCTGCCCATCCCCCATGTGACTAGTTCATATCTGATTGGAATTGATGGGCATCTGATCCAAGTGTAGACAATCTATAGGTTGTTCTGTGGCTTATCTGTGATCCAGCATGAAAAGGTGGACTAAACCATCTGGACTGTCTAGGATTTGGAACTGGGAAATCAAGAGATTGAACCAATTAGCAGTGGGGACAGAAACTGCAAGGACGTGTTGAGAGTTGCCAAGGTTTAGAAGGTATTGGGAGTGGTCGTATTGTGCTAGCTGAGACTATGAGGGAATGGAAACTGAATAACCAGAGGAAGCAGGGCAATAGAGAGAAGGGAAACTGAAAAGAGAAGCAGAGACACTAATAGAAAGAGTGGTTGAGTGTTAGAGCTTTCTTGTTTTCTGACAACTCTCAGTTGATCAGTGAGTATCCTTTGAAATGTTTTCTTTTCTTGAGATAACTTGAGTAGATCTCTAGTCTTTCTAAGCATATAGGTATTTTGTGGGCCATATTATGAAGAACTTTGGATGCTAGGGAAACACGTTTTTAGTTTTCTAGGCCAGGGATACATATTAACTCTTTTTGAGATGCAGAGTAGTGTCATTAGAAGTGTGTTAAATGAAGATTAATCTAGAAGGAGTAGGTTAGAGAGATGGAGAAACTGATTTGGAAAGCTATTACAATAAGATATGTGGGCAGTAACTAAGGCCTTGGATTGAAGGTATGCTAGAAAGAAGGTAAATGAGTAGACAGATATAAAAACATAACAAAGGAAGAGTCACTAACACATGGTAATTTTTTGGCTGTAGGGGGCAAGGAGAAAGAACATGTCAGAGTTGGAGCTGAGATCTTACGGCTTGGAGGTTAGAAGTGGGTAATGTGATTAAGGGAAATAGGGAAGTTAGGAGGCTGGGTTGTTTTGGGTTGTGGAGGCCCAGATAGCTGTTTAGTTTTGTGTCTGTTCAGTTTCAGGTGTTGATGGGAAGTACTGTTTAGTTCAGGTTAAATAAGTTTTATTGGATTCCTACTACCCTGTTCCTGGCACTGATGGTGGAGGTGGGGGATTGAAGTTCAAGAATGTATAAAACATGGTTTATGCCTTTGAGGAGCTCCTAGTGTTATGAATGAGATTGTCTGTCAGGTTGAGACATATGTGTGGAGCAGCTTGAGAGAGAGCTTTTGGACTGGAGACCCAGATGTCAAAAGAGCCTCAAATAACTAGATTATCAAAGGATAGAGAAAGGGGATGTAAAGAGGAGGGGAATACCTGGTGTCAGAGGGCAGGAGAAGGAAGAACAAGGGGGAGGCATGGCCGGGATGTTCTTGGGAGAAACAGGATAGTACAGGATCAGAAAACCAAGGAGAGAAAGGGTTTCAGGAGACACAAAGTCATCCACAGTGTTAAATACTGCAAAAGCTTTAGAGAATGAAGTTGGATTTGATGTGTAGGAGGTCATTGTGATCTTAGAAGGCATTTGAGAGTAAGGGCTAGTGAAGAAAAGTAGGAAGCAAATGTAGACCACTCTTCTAATAATTTGGGTATTGATGACATGATAAGAGGAGGAAACTTAGGGGAAAAGGCAAGGTCAAGAGAAGAATTTTGTTTGTTTATTTTTAAAGACTAGGTCTATCTGAGTAGGCAGAATAAGACATGACTGGTCAGGAGAGATTAAAAAATTCAAGGAGGAGAAGTGAAGGAGCAAAGAAGTAAGGAAACGGTGGGAGGTTTGGGATCAAGTGTAAAGGTGAAGAGGATAACCTTATCAGAAGGAGAGACATTTCATCCTGGAGCAAAAGATTAAAAGGAGGAATACAGTTTACAATACAAAGTAGTTCAGAGAGGAAGAGAAAGGAAGTAACAAGAAAAATACCTCAGCTGTATTCTATTTTCTCAGAATATTAACAGGCTAGAAGTAGAGTCTTGTGATTGGGGATTTTAGGAACAGAGAGGAAGAGAAAGTTTTTGAAAGGCCACTAAAGGGAATGGAACAGGGGATTAATAAGAGGTGAATGAGAGGATTTTTGAGTGGTAATAAAGAGACAAATAAGGACGAGGAGGTGAGAGATGAATGAAGAAAATGAAAACTATTTCAAGTAGTAGTACTCAAAGAATTTCAGAGTTCCTCCTTCCCCCCACCCACACTATTTTACAAATAAAGAATTTAATTCCAAGCAACTTACTCATGGATCTGTTGGAGTTCCAACCCCCAACCCTTCTTTCTGCATGAAAAGAGATGTGACAATTGATTGTAAGGTTAATTTAGGGAATTGGTTAAATCTGAAATCTAACTCTGGAAAAAATATAAAATTGACCCAATCAAAGATCAGTGCTTATGTATGTTGAACAAATGTGATAGCTGGTTAGTGAGTCACAGGAAGTGATTCAGGAATATTCCTTAAACTGTAGTGTCTGTGCTGGGTAAGAATATTTTTTCAAAATTCTAAATAATTCTGATTTTGCATATAAATATTTAAATGTTTGATTTATACAAAATGACTGCTAATTAACTTATTATCTAAAAGAAACTCAGTTGTCTTGGTGCCCATTCTATAATGAAAGACCAATTTTCCGTGTGAAAGCTACAGTTATAGAAGGTAGTCTGGAAAAGTATGATACATTCAGAAGTAATCAATCATCTTAAGCAATGGAATGAGAACATTATTTAAAATGTTTTTTAAATTATTTAATTTATTCCAGATCTCAAGACTTAGTCCCTTAAGTTTCTATAAATCTTCGTAAAGATGAGACTGAATTTCTGAGGACTTGTGTTTTTCAGCAGAGCTCCAAGAAAGGTTGAATTCCCTTAAAGGTAGTAGTGAAGTAATATTCTTTTTTTTCTTTCTTTTTTTTTTCTTGCGGTACCCAGGCCTCTCACTGTTGTGGCCTCTCCCGTTGCGGAGCACAGGCTCCGGATGCGCAGGCTTAGCCGCCATGGCTCACGGGCCCAGCCGCTCCGCGGCAAGTGGGATCTTCCCGGACCCGGGCACGAACCTGTGTCCCCTGCATCGGCAGGTGGACTCTCAACTACTGCGCCACCAGGGAAGCCCGTTAAGTAATATTCTTATTTGTCTCTGTGGACAGAATCAAATAATAACTTCATATTGAATTTCAATAGTCACCATCAGGGGGCCTGATAAAGTGATCACATCACGATTTTTCTGTGTCATTTTCCTGTGTAATTTTAATAGCCACAGACAGAACAGACAGAATTGCCACCGCAAAAGGCAGAATACTCCTGGCTAGAAATTCTCTAGACACTTTTTTTTGGTTGTTGAAACTAAAAACGATTTTAGAAAAAGATGGAAGTTTTGTGTTTTAAAATCGTGTCGTGATTGTTGGTTACACTTTATCCTGCTGTGACAGCAGATGGGAATGCCATCAGTGATGTCCATAGGCTTCAGCGTGAAGTGGGGTCAGTGATCGTTTTGGCCTCTTGCCCAGGAGATGGAATGGAATGACTCAGTTTTATTGGTTGAATTCCAAGGAGGCCTCAGAAAAGCCCTTCACACTGAACTGGTACTAAAACCTTTAACACTTTTCTGAATTGGTAGAACTTGTCCTTGGGGTAGAATCAAAGCCAGTGATATAGCTATCCCTAAGCACACACCTGTGTGTGTGTGTGTGTGTGTGTGTGTGTGTGTGTGTCTGTCTGTCTGTCTGTCTGTTCACAGCTGTTGGCAGTCCATACTCATAACCCCACAGGGAGACAGCTGGCCTCTGACCCTTACTACCTCTTAGGTCTCAGTTTAGGAGGGGGTTTTCTGCATTTCAGAGATATTCCTAGCTAAAGAATCTGGCTTCTATGATGAAGTATTGGGTGGTTCTGTGGATGAAGACTTGGTTTGGCAGGTCAATCTCCCTATCTGACTCAAAAACTTGGACACTGTCCATGGATGTCCTTGTTGGGCCACATTCTAAAAAGAATGCCCCTCTTAAACCGTCTGAAGTGTAAGCCAAGATTGCCTGGGGGCTACTTTTCACTGGATCTCAAGTTACTTTAACTCCCCCCTAAATCTGCTCCAGACACCTTTTAGTTCACTTCAAATTTCTGCCATCAAGATTTCCTTGGTACCTGGCTTGTGCCATCCCATTTGCTACCTCTGTGCCAGGGATTCTGAATAACTTTACAATGTACAGGTAAGAATTCTCAAATGGGAAGGCAGAAGAGCTACCCTGGCCCCCATGTTCTGTGCCCATCACTAGGATGGCACATGGTGGAGCTGGAACTGGTGCTTCTACTGCCACAGAACCAAAGCGTTCTTTCTTTTCAACCCAAGGCTGAAGTTCTTTTCGAGTATGACAACACTTATGGTGGTGGATTTATCAGCTTTCTACACCTCCTGCAGGAGCTATCTTGGTTCTCTTTAATGGGAAAAAGAGTGGTGTTTAATTTTTCTAGAATGACAGCTGTCACTTTAGCATGCTCATATACACAGCCTGTACCAGCTCTCAGTAGAAGCAGCAATATACCATAAAGCAAAGACCACCACAGACAGGCACTGGAATCAATAAGATCTGGGTTTGACTTCTGGCTCTACCACTTTCTAACTATGTGACCTGGAAGAAGTTGCTATAAGCATTATTTACCCCCCATAGGGCTGTTGTGAGAATTAAATGAACTAACATATGTACAGTTCTTAGCATAGGGCCTGGCACATGATAGGTACTCAATAAATGGTAGTTATTATTATCATTATCATTGATCTTCCTGAACATGGGGCATAAATCTTTCTGAAATTTGACAGCCAGGGCAGTTATAACTTTGTTTTTTTGGAGAAATGGCAAGTAAACACTATCCTTCCAGGCATAGTTTGATGAGTCTGAATATATTGCAAGGCTGTTTGGCATCTGCACTCCTTGGCCATCTTCCAACACCCATTGAACAACATCTTGGATGACTGCTGGGACTGAGGAATCAGTCTTCTTGGGTGACATGATATACTTCTATGATTTACTGTCACAAAAGTCCCTTCTTTGGATAGTTTTTACAAGCTTCTTATAGTATCTCAAAGTCAACTATGAAAAATGTGTATTTGAGAACTCAAGGGTGAGACTCATTTTTCCCTTCAGATATTTTCCAAGTCAGAGAGGTATATCATGTTAGTAAAAGGGTGGTTGGCTTTATGTCCATACCCAAATGTTACAACTATATAATGTAAACAATTCTACCTGTCATTGAAACCACTGATATCAGTCCACAGGAAGTTTGGGGACCTACCTTTATTACTGCTATAGAATTCTCATGCCACAGTTTTTGTTACTCTTTATGGCATTCAGTTCCATAGTAGCCGTTACTTGCAGCCCTGCTAATTCCCTTCAATTCACTGCAGCTCTCATATCATGGATGTCTTCCATGACCTGGGCAAAATGCGGGCCATTCAGAAGGGGCTTCAGAACACTCTAGCTATCAAAGAACTAGTACAAGAGGTTAGCCCTTGGCCTTCAAGAAAAATATCTGTGTGGGTTATGCCATCTGTCTATTCCTATACCCATTACCCACTTGAGCTGAAAGCAGAATATTTCCACTCAAGGTCCTTGGAGGGGGTTGCTCTGTGGAAGGTCATTACCCCCCTCTAAGTGAATCAACCATATCTTCTACTGTGTGTATATGTGTGTGTGTGTGTGTGTGTGTTTGTATCTATATCTATATATCTATAACTCTTTATATATACATACACATATATATGTATACACATATATTTAACGTTTAGTTATTTATATTTTTTCATATAAAAATTGTCCCTTTATGTCTTATGCCAATTTTTCAACTAAAGTGCAATTTTTCTTATATTTTTAATTTTTATAAACCAGAGTATTTTCTAATTGAGAAATAGGCTAAAGTAAAAACAAGTTGGATACAATCCAGGCTTCTGTCCTAGGGACTCCTCTTCTTTATTCTGCACACTCCCCTAGATTATTTCATCCAATTGCATGGCTTGAATTACCACCTTTCTTCTCATAGTTTCAAATCTCTTTCTCTAACTTAGGCCTCTGTCCCAGATGATAGACATACAACTTTGACTGTTTCCTGGGCAGCTCCTCCTGGACCTACCACAGGAAACATGCTATGTCCTAAACTGGGCTAATTATTGCCCCCTTACAAACATTCTCCTTCTATATTCTTGATCTTGGATTGTGGCACCAACATATTCAGCTGGGAACTTGAAAGTACCCCTAGTCTCTTCCCTTTCCCTCATTAACAAGATTCAAATCCTATTATTTCTTTTGATGAAATATTTTGGAATGTCTCAATTTGGACCATTCATTATTTACCCCATGAAATAATATAATATTCCCCTATAATGGTTCTCCTTAGCTTCTGGCCCAGATCTCTTCATTTTATCTCCTCAGTGCTTTCAGCAAGATTATTATAAAATGTAAAAACTGCTAATATGATCATTTTTCTTCTCCCTCACCCATTCCCAACTAAAAAATCTTCAGCCTTCCCATGTTTTCAGAATGAACATCTAATTAGTTAACATGAACTATAAAACTCTTTATGATTCAAGCTCTGCCAACTTTTTTTTATTGCCTCTCTCACCACTCTCCCATTTGTATTCTCCATTCTTCTAATAGTTAACTAATTGGCATTCTTCTGCTTGTTCAGACCTCTGTTTTTGCACATACTCTTCCCTTATCTACAATTCCTTTACTTACTCCATCCCCTTAGTGAGCTCATGATGCTCTTATTGACCTCCTCCCTAAAGGAAGAGTTAAGTTTTTCTTTCTTTCTGTGCCTATGGTTGTTGTATTACTTATGTAATAAGCATTTATTGAGGATTTACAATACAGGAGAAATACAATGCAATAAATCTATCCCGAGTAGATTTATTTCGGATTAAAATTTACTCTAACCACTTAAGAGTAGGATAGATTACTAAATTTTAGCCAAAATACCAACCTAATTCCTGTTTGATTCAACTGTTCCTACAAATTCAAATTTTTGATTTTGATTTTAAAAATCAAATTCCTGGTTGATACAACTATTTTCCTCCAAATCATTTATGATATGCTGGTGTCGCTGAAGAATAAATGCAACCCGTCTTTAAGGCAGTTATTTTTGTTTTAAGCAAATAATGAGTTTTAAAGTTGTGACTAACTTCCATCTTTTTACTTACTTATAATTTTGTCAGAAAGTGGGAGGTTGAGCTTGTTAGACTACACAAAATCTTGTGTGGTATTTTGGCATGTTAGTTGAGGAGAAGAAGCATAAGGATAGACTGGATTAAGGGGATTAGGATTTGGTCTGTATTGCACTGGGTGCTTTGTTAGGTATGGGAAGTGAGGAGCTGGGACATTTTAGGATTAATATTACACATCTAAAACTCTTATCTAGAAGAAGACAGTGGAAAGAAATCTGTTTCCACATAAATAAGCTTTTGCTCTCATCATCACGTTTTCCCTCAATCTTTCTCTTCCTTTTGGCCTGTTTCTCTTCCTTCACCGGAAGAGGTATTTTGGGGCTTAGGTTATACTATTTGTAGTAAATGTCTGTTATTTTGTCTGCCCACCAGGTTTCTCTTTTCTCTGGGAACATCATCCACCCTTTCTGGGACATACTCCGTTTTTCACTCTAAGCAGTTGATTTGAGTGTGAGCTGCTATGTTGTTACAGACCTTGCACCTGGTCACAGTTGATGGTTAGTGGGTGGTCAGAACTAATCATTTGGGTTTTTGAACTAGGGACTTTTGAAAGTATGGGCTGTTCTTCTCTGGCTGTAAAGCCGAGATGAAGTATGGTAGCTGCTGGCAGCCATTTTCCTCATCATATGCTTGCAGCTAGTTTAAATGAATAAAATAAACTTGCAGAACAAAGCAATGATGAGATAGAAAATCCTGGTGGGACTCAAGTTTCTGGTTCCAAGGTTGCTTATATTCAGGTCTCTGTCTTTGTGGTCCAGCTGTAGTTCTGCCCTTCTTGTAGCACCCAAACCAACACGTTCCTCCTTTTGCCTAATTGAATTTAAGCTGGGTTTCTGTTACCTTGCAACCTAAAGAGTTACAACTTTTCTCATCCTTCCTCTATATAATCTGTTCCATGCATTTTGTTAATATTATTTTATTAATGTCCTTAAGATGTTAGATGACTTGTATTGATAACACTTTTGCCGAGTGAACAATCTATAGTCCAAGTTAACAATGTCATTAGAAAATCAGGTAGAACAAGTGAGATGATTTAAGAAGAGCTAGAAGATTGGTCAGGAGGGCTGAGTCACATCTAAGGCTGGTCAAAATTTGTTCTCTAGAAGACAGAAGACCAGAATCTTGTCTAGAAAAAAATGGAAAGACCTGGGGTTTGAACTCTGAAGTTCAGATATCTAGGGGAAAAATAAAAGATTGTCAGAAGATTATAAGCACTGATTTAGAATGTGGGGAAGTGGTAAGTATTGTCTTATAGAAATGTTTACATAGACCAGGGGATTTCACATTTGCCTAGGAGAGCTTACATCCCAGGCTCCAGTGTCACCGCCGCTTTCTTTTCTCCCTCCACTCAGGGGTGGTAGTGGCTTCCTTTTGTTGCTAAGCTCTGAGTTGCTTCACTGTCCTCTGGCTTATCGGCTCATCTGTCACTTGTATAACCAATTCACTGCATTGCCCTCCCTCTTCTTTAAGTACTTAGAGTGGCTCTGTTTTCCTGTTTGAGCCCTGTCTGTTACATAATATAATGGAGAGGCATCATGGATGGAACATTTTTGTTCTTTAAACTGAGGACAGATGGCCATTTTCTGAAAGAAGGTAACTAAGATTCAGAAGCTGAAGTTTGCCTGGAAGTTGTGGGCATGTGGCAGGGGGATGACCCTGAGATTTCCTAGCCCTGAAATGAATGGGTTCAGGGCAAGGACACCCAGGCGACAAAGTGCAATGGAAAAAAATGTATATTCGTTCATTACAGCACTTAGCACTATGGTAATACAGTCGTCCCTCAGTATCAAGGGGAATTGGTTCCAGGAATCCCCCATGGATACCAAAATCTGCAGACGCTTAAGTCCCTTATAGAAAATGGTTTAGTATTTGCATATAACTTTTGCATATCCTCCCAAATACTTTAAATCATCTCTAGGTTACTTATAATACCTAGTACCATGTAAATTCTATGTAAATAGTTGTAAATACAAGGAGGAACACCTCATAATGTTAAAAGTTTTAGTTAACCAGGAAGGTATATAAATCTAAATTTATATGCACATAATAACAGCCTCAAAATGTATAAAACAAAGAATGACATACTAAAAGAACACACAAATTCAAATCAAAGATATTTGAAAACACCCTTCTCAGTAAATGATAAGTCCCCCAAATTTTCAAGGCTGTACTTGTATATCTTCTATTCAGAATTTTAAGATCAGTTTATCACGGTCCAACTTGCTTTTGAAAAAATTTATTATCAGCAACTTTATTTCCAAATCTGTTAAGGATCTGAGAGATCCTAGTGAAGGAGATGCTGAGACCTGGCCTAATGGAGGTGGAGGTGCAGAAGGAAGGCACAAATAGACCCTGTCTTGAAGATGTCACAGTTTAAATGCCTAAAGATTTTGAAGGACCATTAAGTGACTGGAATTATTTTCCTTGATGACCCAGGTGCCCCACCAAGGTTTGGTTACCAAGGTATCCAAGGCTGGATACCCCACCTGGCTTTCTTGTTTACTGACAGGTAATAAGTAGCTTGCCAAAGAAAGGAAAACAAAGTTTACTATTCCCAAACTGTGGTTTTTCTTCTCTCTCTCTCTATTTTTTATTTTTCGTATCTAAATCCTGTTTTTGGTGTGATAAGAGGACATGAAAACAGTCTTGATTGATTTCCCTTGTATACAAGCAAATTATAGGCTAATAATTATACTTATTTGAGTTGACAGATCATTATAGCTTTAAGAAGCTGCTGTGATTTCAGCTGGAGCTGGTAACTGTTTCAATTAAAAATTATTTCAGTTGTATAAAAAAATACAATGTAAATGCTATGTAAATAGTTGCTGGTGTGCAGCAAATTCAAGTTTTGCTTTTTGGAACTTTCTGGAATATTTTTTTGAATATTTTTGATCCAAAGTTGGTTGTGTCTGTGGATGCAAAACCCGTGGATGTGGTTGGATGACTGTATAGTTATTTTAACTGCATAGTTCAAATGCAGCAGATTGAGATCCATCCAAAGCTCACAGTCAGCCAGAGCTGATGATTGGGACTCATCACCCTGTTTGCTTGTTCTTTCTATTATGATTTCCCTTTTCTACATTGTTTCCTTCTGGTAAGTAGGTTTGATTCATAAGGGTTGATAAAGGTGTGCAAGTAGAAGTGTTGGAGGTGCCACAAAAGTACTATGCTGGATGTGTAAAATGCTAATTCTCTGTAGTGGCTGATCTGATCAAGGAAATAAATGGTATAACAAGTCCAGCAGGGCTTGCTGGAAATCCTCTCAAAGGGAGGTGGTGAAGAGGACAGGTTCTGTAGCCAGCCTGCCTGGTTCCAGCCATGGCCCTGCTGCTTTCCTGCTGTGTGTCCTTGTGCAAGTTAAGTGACCTCTCTGCCCCACTTTCTTGATTCATAAAATGAGTGTAATCATAGTACCTACTTCATAGGGTAATTGTGAGAATAAAATGACTTAGTACCTGTAAAGCTCTTAGCACAGCTCTGGGCACTTAGTAAATGTAACCATCATCACTGTCATTATGAAGGGCTTCAGAAGCCTCACCATAGCCTAGGAGGAAGTAATCAACAAATGTCTGAACAGGTGTGGTAAGAAATTATGGCCACAGGCATGTCATAAGTTCAGGGACTTTGAAGGAAATGAAACCATAATTGTCAATCTCTGACGTAGGAAATGTGCCTTCATGCAACCCCTGCGGTAATATCCCTCTACAGTGCTGATAAAATCATGCTCCCTTTTCTAAGAATGCATTCCACTTCCTAAACAGGATTAACCTGGAGGTTGTTACTAGATTTTGGAGACCCCCTTAGCTAGAAGATTCTCAGGTTGTAATTTTGTAGTAAATACATATCTTTTTTACTGCGGTCACCCAGCATTCAAATTCACTTTCTGTGTTTGTGGAATCTTGTGTAGACTTGGGGAGAAGCAGAGCCCACCCATGGCAGAGGCCAAAAAAGCCAGTTATTTTTTTCTCCCTTGCAGCTTAAGTTTAGACTGGCTAACTTCAGCCATAGTCTCCTGCCCAAGAATTTGAATCTGCGGTGAGTTAAAGAAGCAGGGACAGTTTAACATTTCTTGCAGTGGTGGTGGTGGTGGTGGCTGTGGCATCCAGTGACCAGTCCAGTGATGACTGTGTCAGCAGTTTTAGCAGAGTTGCCTAAGCTGTAGGTGGTGGCAATCCAGCTGTGCCACCCAAAGTTCAGTGGTGATGGCTGAGCACCTAACCAGGCTATTCCAGGCATGTGACCTTGTCAGTGGTTCCGGTTACCTATATTTTCCTGGTTTCTGCTTATATTTTGAGCCCAGTTCTTCCATCTTTGTGTTGATTCTGTGAATTACCCAGTAGTTTTCAGTGAATTCTTTTTTTTTTTTTTCCAGTAGCCAATGTCAATCTTATTGTTTGCAACATCAAACTCTGCCTAATGCACTGATTTTCTGTGATCCTCTGATACCTACAACTACAGTGGCTGTTTCTATTTCTTTCTTTTTTTTTTTTGAATACATCTTTGTTTATTTTATTTTATTATTTTATTTTATTTTTTTGACTGCACAGCACATGGGATCTTAGTTCCCCGGCCAGGGATCAAACCCACGTGCCCTGCAATGGAAGGGCGGACTCCTAACCACTGGACCGCCAGGGAAGTCCTGTACAGTGGCTGTTTCTTTATGTCAGAGCCAACGTATTGATTGTAGGAAAATCTAACCTTTATCTGTTGCAGTCCTTTAAGTCAATTTTTAAAGTATAGGCTTTGTAAACCCAGACATAACCGTGTTTCTTGTCAGAAATTTGCTATGGTACTACAATATGCATTACATTTATCCAACTCATTTCAATTTATCAAACACCTACTGAACATTTACCTTGTGCTAAGCAATGGTTAGGTTTTGGAGACACAAAGTCAAATATGACAAGGTCCCTCCTTGCACATATTTAGAAACCTGGCTGTTTAATGTGTTATATCATGGTGAGATTTGGGCAAACCAATTCAGCTATATTCAAAGGGGGAAAAAAAAAGAAAGAAGGGGTAAGAGTAAGGCAGTGTGACATGGTGGTTAAAATCTTGATATAGAAGTTTGACCAGCCTTGGTTCATATCCAGGCTCTTATTTGCTGTGTTAAATAGGACAAATTACTTAACCTATCTAAACTTCAGTCTGTTTATCTGTAGGGGTAATACCTATATCCTCATATTATTTTGAAGTTTAAATGAGATAATGGAATAAAGTGATTAGTCAGAAATGTATGTTTTCTTCCAGTATGGATAAACTAGTTTTAAATAGAAGTAAGACAATGTTTTCTGCCTGTTTTTCTCTACTTGATGATGGTTAGCAGCATTTTAGTAAGAACTTTCACTATTTACTATAGTAGAACTGACTTGTATGTTTCAAAAGTCATTATGATGTATGAATCTCCCCTCTAGCATTTTTTTTCCCCACGAAGACCAAGAAAATGATTCATTTACTCAACTGCTGTCTGATCTTTTTCCCTGAGTATACCTCTTTCAGACGCTGATCATTAAATTGTTATATAGATTCTTCAGCCCACTTAAAAAATGTGTTATAAAAAGGGTTTTATTGCCTTTAGAGTCCTTCTCCAAGTACTTTTCAAATTATATTTGGTCTAGTTTTCAGTTTATGGCTAATCTGCTATGTTTTATGGGCTTCCTTGTTTTCCTTAAATGGGCTAATTTTCTATTATTAAAAACTTTTTTTGGGCTTCCCTGGTGGCGCAGTGGTTGTGAGTCTGCCTGCCGATGCAGGGAACACGGGTTAGTGCCCCGGTCTGGGAGGATCCCACATGCCGCGGAGCAGATGGGCCCGTGAGCCATGGCCGCTGAGCCTGTACTTCCGGAGCCTGTGCTCCTCAAAGGGAGAGGCCACAACAGTAAGAGGCCTGCATACCACAAAAAAAACCCCCCAAAAGCCCCCACCTTTTCTTTTAAAACCTCTGTAATTGTTGTGGCCATCAATCAGACAAGATGGAAGTTTTGTTTGTTTGTTTGTTTATTCTTGGAAGAGTTTTTGATTTAAAAAAATTTTTTGGTGTACTCCTTTTCCAATCTTATATAAACTTTATTTTTGGCTTCTGATGAGGTGTTTGAAAATAGTCTCCAGACTTCTATTTTATTTTCACTTTTCATTCACTTCTGTCCCCACCTCAACATCTGCATTTGCTTCTGTTGAAATCAGCACAAATGATACCAAACGAGGGGTTATAGACTGAAGTTCTAAGTGCTGGGACAACTTCAAAGTTACTGTGTGACCTTGGTTAGGTCATCTGACTGCTTTGGCCTCCAATTTCCTCATCAGTGTAATGAGGGGAGTTTATTCATTTATTACTCAAGTATTTATTAGGCACATATTATATGGCAAACACCGTGCCAAATGCCGGAAAAATCTGCAATGAGCAAGAGTCGAGGTGCCTCCCCTCATGAAATGTACATTCTAGTGCTGTTAAATTATCGAAACTCCAAGGCCCTTTTGAGTTTACAGCACTGTAAGTATAATGATACTTCCACTTAGTTTCAGTTCTCTTCTGAATCAAATAGAAAAGAATTTGATATATGTGAAGTTCATTTTGGGCTTTTGGACATTCCTTTGACTTAAACACCTTGCAGTTTGTCCTACAGTGTGTTCCATGGAAACTAGTGTGAGATGCTCTCTTCCGAAAGGATTCAGGTCCAAAGCTGCCTACTACATCCCCCTCTTAAAGTGAATATTAAAACGCTTTTGGAAATACACTTTAGGTCTCTGCTTTCTGAAGCACATTAAAAAAAAGAATTACTGGAATAGTGACCACTGACCTTTATTTAGTTGTGGGAGTCAGTCTCAGTCAAAGAGGAAATGAAACTTTTCTTGGTTGTGGCCAATATGAAAATACTTATTGAATTATAAAATTGTATGCAGTTATAAGACCATAAATCTCTTTACTGGGGATCAGTAATAATAATAAATAATAACGAATAGTAAAAAATCTAAATTTTATTATTTGGCTGACAATATGGTATATGATATATGCCTTGGAAAAATAGTGGACTGGTAAACTTTTAAACTTACTTGCCAATGGCTTATTAGTGTTACAGGAATGATCACAATAGGAGAACTTAAAAGAATATTTAAGCCAAGTCTTCTTTCCCTTCATATTCCATTTAATTTAAAGTGAGCTGTTTGTGGGATGATATATGCCAGGTAGTAAGAAAAGGTTGGAATTATATTGAGGTAATTTTGGAACTATTATCAAAATGGAGCCATCTGAAATGATTGTTTATAATAGATAATGGCTGTCAGGAAAAATAAAATAGAATGAAAGAAGTAAGCAAAGTGACAGAAAATAACTGATGAGCTGGTGGAAAATCCAGAAACATCTTGCATGAAAATCAACTCATAACAGAGTTTTGCTTGATTTTATGGGAAGAAATTAAGTAGTAAATATTAACTTTTGTCTGTTTCTCAAATTCTGTCTTAACCAGGATAATAATTCTTGTTTCAACTCTCAATTATCACACTTGTATCTTTTCCTGTTCATGAATTCATATTAAATTTTCTTAATATAATGGCTCTAATTTCATTTGTCTCCTTAGATTAATCTTCCGACAGTTCAGGAACAATGATCACAGTTACTGAATCATGGTTCATGTACATACATATCTACACACATACAAAAATAACCATAAAAGAAAATAGAAGTTGTGCCAAAAGAAAATTGGAGGTAAAGGGCTATTAAGATTTCAGAGGAGGGAAAGAGGACATCCAAACTGGAGGAAAAGGGGAAAATTTGTGCCTCAGATTTGTACTGGCCTTAAAAGGCAGTGAAATTAGGGCCTTCAGAGATGCAGGGAACACCTTCCAGGTGGAAGGAATAGTAGCACTATACAGTGGAAATTATATTGGCTTGGAGTTAACTGAACTTTGGTCCAGTTTTCTCTCATTCCTAGTTTGACCTGTAAAAATTGGAATAATAACATCAAAACCTTGCTACAGGGTTGTTGTGAGGTTTAAAAGGTATAATCCAGAGGAAATTCTTAGTAAAGTTCCTGGCAAAAAGTGGGTACTTGGGCAAAGACCCTCCCTTCCTTTTTCATGTGAATGCGGAGGCCATTCGATGCCAGGCTAAGGAGTTTGCTGAAGCTTTAATCCTGGTTCTACCATTTACCAGCTGCATGACCTTTGGCAAGTTATTTAACCTCGCTCAGTGTCCGTTTTCTCATCTCTAAAACTGAGCTAATAATAGTATCAGTTTCACAGGGTTGATTAAGGAGTGAACAAATTAGTTAATGTAAAGGGTTTATGAAATGTGTGGCACAAAGGATGTATTTGTTAACTATTGTTATTTTTCATTGGCCCTGAAGAGCAAGTGGAAGTTTTTGAGTTGGGGGTGGGGGAGAGTGACTCAATCTTTGCTTTAGAAAAGTCAATGTGTTGGTGGTTTATGAACAGGAATTGGGTCATGAGGGATTAGAGAGAGACCAAACAGGGGAAGAGTAGTTAGGGGATTGGTAAACACTCAGGATCAGAGACACTGAGAGCCTGATGAATAATGGTGGTAGCAGGAATGGAGAGGGGCTAGTCACTCAGACTAGAGATGTGCTTTTCAAACTTCAACGTGCACATGAATTACCTAGGGATCTTATAAAAATGCAGGTTCTGGTTCAGTAGGTCTGGGTGGGGACTGGGATGCTGTGTTTATAATAGGATCCCAGGTGGTGCCAATGATGCTGGTTCATGACCACATTGAATAGCAAGGGTTTTGAAGGCAGGATAGGAGCCCTCAAAAATAGGAGGAGTTGACAGTTGATTGGCCTTGGGGGGAGGAGACAGAGGGATGGTGAGTTTTCAACAGAAGGATCTAAATCAGGAAGGAAAATGATGAACTTAGTGTATCATGCTTTTAGGAGTTTTAAGAGATAGAACTGTGTAATGCTGAAGAAATAGATTTATTGTCAGAAGACCTGGATTAAATCCTGACTTCAACAATTACTAGAAAGATGACTTTGAACTTTAGATCTCCTTCTTCATCTCTAAATGGGAGACTACAATGACTACTTCAACGGATTGTTGGACAGATGAAATACACTGTTGTGAAAACTTCTCTCATGGTGGCCAGCACCTAGGTGGCACCTACTGAATAAAAATGAAATTTATCGACTTTATGGAATTTATGGACTACTCCAGCTCCTCACAAGGCTGATCTAGGTTTTAACATATATGTTTTTTTTCTACAATGTGCATACTGGTACTTCAAATTGTACAGTAATTTGACAGCCTTCTGAACTTTATGTTTTCTAAGTATTCATTAGCTGACATAATTTCAGGAGATGTGAATGCCAGGATTGGCAGCGAGTCCACTAGAGCTACATCCATCAGAAACCTGCACTTGTCTAATTCTTCCTTTTAAGGCACTTCTCCAGAATAAACTGTCTAAATCAAAGAGGAAAATATCCGATCAAACCCATTTATAATCATAGTCCAATAATGGTAAATGGCAGGCTATGGGATAAATCCGTGGACTTTCACTTAGTTTTCCAACCAGAGGCAGCATTATTGATGATTGAAGAATTAGCTCTTCAGAGCTTATCTACAACCTCGACTTGGATATTTTAGACTGGTTGAAAGTAAATATTTTTCTCTTAAGCTTAATCTGAACTTTCAAAATGTCCTTGCATCTGTCCCTACATGTAACTCAATCAGCGAGGTTTTAGGAATGAAGTGAAAAAATAAATGTATGAAACAAAGAATTTGTGGCACATATTTTATTCTGGAAGTCTTCATGAATAACTATTTATAATATTAACAAATTGTGATTATACTACTATGTCGCTGGACTATTCAAAAAACAAGTGCTTTTATTTCTTGCTTTATAAGAGAGATCAGAAAGAAAAAAAGTTCCAGGCCATATTATCTCAAATATAACTGAGATCAAGTCATCCAAAGAGTCATTAAATTACAGTTCTTTTAAAAACAACTTGTCCTTTTCAAAAATTAAATTATTATGGAATATTTGGGGCTTGACCACAGGGACACCAACATTACACATTTGGGGACGTTATCTTCTTTGATATCACTTCAGGATGAAGAAATTCAGAATCATGTGCATGGATTGATTACTAAACAAATCATTTCGATTACTACTTTGCCTCTCTGCATTTTGTTGTCCCCAGTATTCTCCACAGCCAGAATCCATTATTTTCATCAGCTCTAAAAAATCCAGTCTTTCAAGGCTGAAAAGAGCTCCAGAAGAAAATTTCTGCTGCCAGAATTATTTTGATCTTGCTTGAGTAGTTGGTTGAAGTCCTTGCCAACCTATTTACCTTAATTAACTCCGCAGGTATGGTTCCCTCATGATGATCTCTAAGTGTAGTTGACTCCAGATTAAAAAAGGGAAACCCTCCATCTCCTGAAATCACAGAACCATTAAGGCTCTTAGAGACTTCCTCAAAATAACATCACATTTTTTTCCCTTAAATTGAAAGACTAAGTCTCAATCTAATAGCTTGCTTGCATAAGGAGCTAACCAGCTCTAGGTATAAACTATTTTTTACAGACAATGGCTATTAAAATATTTGTTATATGAGTAGATTCTGTTATTTATCTCCTCCAGAGAATACCTGAGACTTTGTAAAACTTTTCTATTTTATAGATATATTATTTTTTCCTCCTTAAATCTCTTTCTGTATCTAACCAGCATCCATCCAATAATCTGAACAAGGAACCTGGGAGTTATCCTGGAATCCTCCCTGCCCTTCCCACATCCATTCAATTCCCAACACTTGCTGACTTTTACACACCTAAATGTGTGTTGGCTGCCCTGTCAATCCCTCTGGCCATGTCTGGCCCTCACACTTCTCTCTGGGCTTTCACAGCCAGCACCCTAAGGGCTTTCTCGGCCTTCAGTAACAGCCTCCTCTGATTTACCCTTCAGAGCAATATATTTAAAATCCAAATTGATCAGGTAACTTCCTTTCATTGTCTCTCCATCATCCGCAGTAAAAAGAGACCCGAACTCCTTGGCATAAAATACAAGGCCTCCTCCGATCTGGCTTTTTTTAAATGAGCTTCTCAGGTTTATTTCCTACAAGCTGCTCACTGCCTAGCACTGCATGCTACAGCACGGGGCTCAGCCTCAGCACTACTGACATTTGGGGCTGGATAATTCTTTGTTGGGGGGGCGGGGCTGTCCTGTGCCATGGTAATATGTTCAGCAGCATCCCTGGCCTCTACCCACTAGATGCCAGTGGTACTCTCTTCTCCCAGTTATGACAACCAAAAATAACCCCAGACATTGCTGAATGTCCCCCCCGGGGACAAAATTGCACCCTGGTTGATAAATAGGAGTTGGATAATGAATCACTAAATCTTTGAACACACCAAGCTATGTAATACCTCCACTCCTTTGTTTTTCTTGTTATTTGTTCCCAGAAAGCCTTTCTCCTTCTTTGCCTAATGCAGGGAGAGAGGAAAAGATTCTGTCCTTATGTCCTCTCCCTTCAGTTTCCTCTGAAGAGGAGGGACTAGTGATCTGATTCATCAGATTCCAGGACACATTGGAGAACAGGTGAGAGCATTTCTTTGAAAGGACTGCATATGGGTATAACCCACTCTTCGATTTTCTGAAAAAGAAATTAACCAATAATGTATGAATCCATGCTTATAAAAATTGAAACAATATAGAACATAGAATTAAAAGTGAAAGCTTTCCAGGGTCAAAGCATTCTAATTTAAAAAAAAAAAGAGAGAGAGAGATTTGATATATACTGCTCCAACATTATCAACACCAGACATCCTCCCCCCTTTATGGCTGTGGCCTCCTCAGGGTTCCAGGATTGTGTATAGAAGGCAGAGGCTAGGTCGGCTCATGAAAACACAAAACTATTAGTTCTTGATGCTTGCTAGGCTTATCCAAGCAGGTGATTCACATTTTGGGTCTACCTAGCTCAAAGAAGGACGTTTCAACAAAGCTTCTATAGGCCGCATTCTCCTTCCATTCCTTATCCAAATCCTTATAGTCCTTTTCCCTACCATCCCCATAGAAATCCACAAACCATAACAGTCAGAGCTGTTATCAAGAAAGACAGAGGGGCTTCCCTGGTGGCGCAGTGGTTGAGAATCCGCCTGCCGATGCAGGAGACACGGGTTCGTGCCCTGGTCCGGGAAGATCCCACATGCCGCGGAGCAACTAAGCCCGTGAGCCATGGCCGCTAGGCCTGCGCGTCCGGAGCCTGTGCTCCGCGGCGGGAGAGGCCACAACAGTGAGAGGCCCGCATACCGCAAAAAAAAAAAAAAAAAAAAAAGAAAGACAGAGACTTTTTGCCATTTTAAACATACAGTGTTACAAACATCAGTCCAAAGACAGCCCCAGAGATTCTGCTTCACCTGATCAGCGGTGAGCCCTGGGGTCTGTATTTTTTGACTGACTACCCACCCCCAGACAAGTGATGTGCAGCCTGGTGTGGAAGCCAGAGACTGAAGAATACAAGTTAAAATGTAAAAAGATTCATCCAGGTATCCAATGTTTTGACAGCTGCGTATATCACTTCATGTTCATATGAATATAGCATGGAGTAGTAGCCACACTTAAAAAATTCCAAGTTTCATAAATTCTTATAGCAGTTGGAAGAAAAGATGTCTCTATATGCCTATGTCCTAAATACTGTACAGGCCTTAAAAACAAACTAGGTACAGAGAAAATACCTGCGAGGGCTCTTTATTAATATAATGAAAACATGCCTGATGGTGGGGAAATATAGCTATTTTCATAAAGGTTTCCAGCTACGGGAACAAAGGGTGAAAGAAATCCTTTCCACACAAGTTTAATTCTAGAGACCCCATCCTTTACACAGGGAACTTAACCCTTTCCCCTAATTCTGTTGATTATTATTCTTTTTCAGCCTTCCTCAACATTTAAGATCCCACAGGAGGTCACTAGGAATGGTGGGGGTGAAGTGTTCCTAGTAGCAGAAATGAAGATGAGAGAGTGAGCTGGGAAAACGCTTCAAAAACTCTAATTGAGACAAACCTGACTACAAAATTGTGTCTGTGCTATGATTACAACTGTAACAATTCTGTCTGCATATGGACAGGGACTGAAAGGGAGCATAAAAAAAATGTAAACAGTTTGGTTTGTAGGATGGCAGAATTTTGGGTGGATTTTTCTTTCTTTTGTGTTTTGTCAATGTTTTGGTAATGTTTTGCAATAAACAATACTATAACAGAAGCAGCTGAACCTGCTGACTAATTATTGTTAGAAAGAGCAGCCTAGCCTCAACTCTGTCAGAACTAAAATCGCTGCATTTGGCAGATGCTCTCCAAGGTTAAAGTTGATAATATCAGCTAACCTTAACCAAGAAGTCAACTCCTTCTGGTCCAAAGGAGCGTTTTAAAAATTACTTTATTTTATTTTTTGCAGCTAACTCATTCTGGCAGGCATACCGAGTATTTATTTGTTCAGTGGGTCCATAGGAGGGTGTTTCATTTTGTTGCTTTTCTTTTCTTTTTTAAAAATAGTTGAAATGGTTGATTGGTTACACCTGTCCTAGGAAAGGTCTTGGACCAAATCATCTGCGGTATAGTGAAAAACTCAGGGTCCTTAAAAGAGTGTTTGTCTAAGTATGTGAGTGGATTCAAACTCCACTTTGAGGGAAATGCTTTTGTCACCTGCAGGAACCCCTGCAGCTTATCTTTGAGCAGAAATGGAATGGCAAGAATACAAGTCAGTTTCTTAAAAAATTGACAACAGAATGTCAGCCTGACTTCCTGCACATCTGGTGTTGCAGGCGTATGGATAATCAACATCAAAGAGTATTGGCACTTCAGGCACTTGTCAGCGAATTCAGTCCTGAAGTGACTTTAACTGTGCACTTGCCAAAGGCTCACCTAAGACACATAATATTGGAGAGAGACGATTTAATGAACGGGTGAGCTCTCCATTCCTCTTCTAGGGACTCTAATCTCTGTTCTTGTGATTCGTTGTAGTATCAGGAAGCAACATATCTGGGCTGGATAACTTCTGTTCCTGATAGAAATGCTCTCACCAGGTTAAAAATCTAGTGTCATGCTCTGCGCCTTTATGAGATCCAGTATAAGAATTATCTATTGGAACATGCTTTTGCATTTTTTCTTGCAAATATTGCTGAGGATGTTGTACCTTATGTTACCTAAAATCTATTGTTAAAAAAATTAAGTGATACCTTCCTTTTGGATTTAGAACATTAGCTTTGCTTGTAACACAAATTAGAAACCAGGTGTTTGTCTTTGTGCCTTAGGTGCCGGGAAACTCATGCTTTATCCCTAGAACTCCTCCAGTGGCAGTTTTGTACAGATCGGAGGAAGTGGTGAACTCAGACAGCAGAGTCAGGCACAAGAAGGAGGATATTATTTGGTGCCCATTCAGTTGCTGTGCCTGTTACGGCTTAGGTAGGTACAACACTTTCAATTTTAGTGATCTCATTAGAATTTTTTTCTCCAAGAATTTGCTATTCCTGAAGTGCTAGATTTTCAGAAAGGAAGAAATGCGTTTCATTTTCTATAAATATCAAAATTAATTACTCATCATTATAAGTAATCGTTAAAATTCAAAATTAGATGAGAATGTTCTTAATAGATTTTTTTAAGCCTTGAAGAGGTCAATTTTATTATAGCATCTACAGCTCTACTATTTGTGGAAATTATGACATAAGGTTCATAATTGAATTAAGCCAATACCTTTGCCCAAATCCTAAGAAGGAATTAATGAAAGATGGTAGGTAAAACTATGGTATCTTATTAGGAAAAGCGTAGGCAATTGAGTAGTATTGTTTTTGTAGATCTCACCCCAGTTTATCTAGTTGGGATCATATTCATTCATTCACTCATTCGTTCTTTCAGCCATTCAACATGTGAGTCTAATATGTTCCAGGGGCCATTTTAGGTCCCAAGGATACCTCAGTTAACAGAACAGATAGAATTCCCTGCCTTTATAGAATTTGCATTCTAATGGGGAGGGGGGAAGACAGTCAGTAAAACAAATAAAAAAATATGGTGTAACAGTTGGTATTAAGTGCTGTGACGAAAAGTCAAGAGGGTAAGGGAGAGATGGGGTGCTTTGGGTGTGAGGGTGGAATTTGCTATTTTAAATAGTGTGACCAGGTGGCATCTGAGCATAGATCGGAAGGAGAGAGTGATGTCTCTCCAGGAAGAGTTTCCATGCAGAGGGAACAGTTTGTGCAGAAACTCCAAAGCAAGGTTGCGCTTGGAGTGTTTGAGGAAAGTGAGGCGACAGATGTGGCAGGAATGGAGGATGGGAGGAGAGTGGTGGGAGGCCATTGAGGGATGAGGGAGCCAGAGCATGCAGGCCATTTTAAAGGGCTTTAAAAATGAGACGGGGAACAACTGGAGGGTTTTGAGTGGAGGAATAACATGGTCTGACATGTTTTAAGAGCATCGTCTGGTTGCACTGTGGAGAACAGACTGCAATGGGGAGATGTGGGACCAGTGAAAGCAGGAAACCTAGCTGTGAGATGATGGTCATTTGGACTCAGGTTATAGTGGTGGAAGTGGGGAAAAGTGGTCAGATTCTGATTCTGTTTTGAAGGTAGAGCCACTAGGGTTGCTGAGTATTAGAAGAGTTAGCGAAAGAGAGATGAGTTTTTGGTCTGAACCAGAGCTTCAAGAAATGCAGTCTGGAGTTGCCATACACTGGATGAGGAAGACTGTGGGAGGAAAATCAGGAGTTTGGTTTTGGACAGATTAAGTTTGAGGCGGTCCAAGTGGTAATATCCAGTAGGTAGTTTGATAATATAAACATTAACTCAAAATTAATATTACAGTTACTAGAAATATTATATATACATATGTAGAAATAATATATTATTAATGATATTATTAAATTTTAATATGTTTGTGGTACTACATTTTAAGAGAGACACTAACAAGTTAAATATATTTTGAAGAGGATGACTGAGACGGCAAGCACAGGAAACCATATTGGATAAGCATCCTTTGAAGGAAAGGGAGATGTTTAGCATGAAGAAGAGCGGTCCTAGGGTAGATGTGTTTCTTTACATGCTGGAAGGGCTACTTTGAAAAGGGATAGCAAATGAACTTTACCTGTCATTCTCTGAGATGGATAGAAGTTATAGGAATCCCGGTTTCAGGTCAATGTAAGATTATACACATGGACACATTTTTTTTTTAAATGTATTTATTTATTTATTTACTTTTGGCTGCATTGGGTCTTCATTGCTGTGCGCGGGCTTTCTCTGGTTGTGGCGAGCAGGGGCTACTCTTCATTGTGGTGCACAGGCTTCTCACAGTGGTGGCTTCTCTTGTTGTGGAGCACGGGCTCTAGGCGCCCGGGCTTCAGTAGTTGTGGCTCGCAGGCTCTGTAGTTGTGGCTCGCGGGATCTAGAGCGCAGGCTCCGTAGTTGTGGCGCATGGGCTTAGTTGCTCCATGGCATGTGGGATCTTCCTGGACCAGGGCTCGAACCCATGTCCCCTGCATTGACAGGCAGATTCTTAACCACTGTGCTACCAGGGAAGCCTTGGACACATTTTTATGAGTAGAATTTCTGTGTTCTTCTGCAGCAGGATGGATTCTCTTCTGAAGTAGTGATGCCTTATTGCTGGAAGTATTTGACTGGAGAGTTGCTGAGGATATTGTGGAGGTGACTGGATGGAGGGTTAGATTAAGGTTCATTTCTTTTTGTTTCTGTGTATTTTTCCAAGGACAAAAGTACTCCATGTAACAATGCACCATCATAAATATTTTTTCTTGTATTGTGTTTTAAGATTCATGGGTCTATGAGTTTCTCCCAAATTAAACTATAAACCTCTTGAGGACCGACCGGGACATGTTTTTATCCTCTTTGTATTCCCTGATGCACTTGGTACAAGATTTTGTATATAACGAGTACTCAGAAAAATACTTTTTGGTTGAATAATTTTGCTTCCAAGGCATCCTTATTCAAAATGCAAACACTACTGGGAAGGGGAGTTCATACCCAGCCTACCACCTTATTGTGGCTGAATTGACAAGACCAGTTTAATTCTTGAAATTCTGAGGGTCTGGAGTGGAAGAAGGTTGTCAAATGAGGAAAAGAAAATTCACCAAAAATTCATCATTGTCTATGGCTGATTCTGCCTGCGTATAAAGTCTACCTAAAATGTCAACTGTTGTGGTATTGGAGTATTAAGAATATGTATTAGAAAAATGGTACTGATGAACCTATTTGCAGGACAGGAAAAGAGATGCAGACATAGAAAATGGACTTGTGGACACAGGAGGAGAAGTGGTGGGGGGGACGAACTGAGAGAGTAGCGTTGACATATATACACTACCATGTGTAAAATAGATAGCTAGTGGGAAGCTGCTGTATAGCACAGGGAGCTCAGCTCGATGCCTTGTGACCACCTAGGGGGGTGGGATAGGGAGAGTGGGAGGCAGGGAGACACAAGAGGGAGGGGATATATGTATACATATAGCTGATTCACTTTGTTCTACAGCAGAAACTAACACAACGTTGTAAAGCAATTATACTCCAATAAAAAAAGAAAGACTACGTATTAGAGTCCAAAATACCTGAATGATACTTTAGAGGTTTGAAAGAATTAAAGAACGTCCAAGACAGTTACTTCTGCTTTCAGAGAGTACTTCCAACAGTGAGAAAATCTTTTAAATTCATGTCTCTTACTTCTATAGACTTCACAGAAAACTAGTAGCAGAGTTTCAATGAGTTCCTTGCCATAGAAGGTGTTAAATTACAGGATTAATAACCACTCTCAGGCCAGCCATCCATTCATCCACCCATCCAATGAACATTTATTGAACACATACTATGGGCTGAACAGTGAGGGGTTCCATGAAGGACTGTAATCTTGAGGCGCTCTCTAGGGGAGTAGAACATATCTAACATTATGGTACACTGTGTTAAATACTGTGCATTGGAAAAACAAAGTTCCATGAAGTCAGAGAGGAAAGAGCAGCTAACTTCTCTGGGAAGTTGGGAAATTCTTCCTGGGGCAAATGCCATTTAAAGCTTTTTTGTGATCCTCCCCCAACCCCTCCAACCCAAGGCAGTGTATTTCTCTCTGCTGTCTTCCTGTGGCACTTGTTATCTGCTTCAGATTACAGCAGTGCCCTGTTTATTGCAATTATCTGTTTACTGTCTACTTCTCTGCCTGGCCAGTACTCTTTAGTGGCAGAGACTTTGTCTTATCATCTCTGTCCCTACCCAGTATCCAACACAGGTCGAAAGTTGTTTGTGAAGAGACTCAAAATAAATGAATCTTGAAGAATAAGTTGAAATGTGCCAGGTCCAGGAGGAGGGAGAAGGGCGTTCAAGACAGAGGCATGAACCTGTGAGAAGTTACGGAGGCGTCTAGGGTATAGTGTGTTAGGAAAATGGTGAGTGGGTTTGGAAGACTGACATGGAGGGAGCATCAGGGGAGGGTTGGGAGATGATGACTGAGGAATGAAGCACGACATTCTCATGGGTCCACTGGAGGTGAAATGACTCAGTCAGAACATAAAGCATTTAAAAACCATCAAGCAATATACGTTGCAGCTGTCCCTGACTCCACCTCCAGCCTCCCGACTCTGGTCTCTCTCCAACCTTCACTCCACTTTGAGCCTCACTCATCCCTTGTGATCATGTTTGCTTTCTTCTGAGGGTTTGCAAAGCAAATTTTGCATTTTAGTTGTAGGTTCGACTACATTCTCTTTATAACTTTCTTATCCCATGGACAGAGAAATATCCTTTGTTCCTTATTGAAATGACTTGATTGCATCTACTTTCTAAATTATTCCATGAGAAATTAAACAGTCCTTTTATTTCAATCATTCATTGTTCCTAGTGACTGGCTTCATCACCATCCACCCAGTTTCCCCAGCTGGAAATCTGGACTTTATCCTAAGCCCTACTTTTCCCAGAGTGCTTTCTTCCGATCAGTATTAGGTCTTCCTAGTCTAATGTCCAAATGAATCTTGACTTTGTTTTCTTTCTGGACTTTATCCTAAGCCCTACTTTTCCCAGAGTGCTTTCTTCCGATCAGTATTAGGTCTTCCTAGTCTAATGTCCAAATGAATCTTGACTTTGTTTTCTTCTCTTTATTCATATAGCCTAAGTTCAGGTCACTTTATCTCTCACTGGATTATTGAAACAACCTCTTAAATGGTCTCCCTACCTCTACTTTTCTGTTTATCTCTATCTATCTATCTATCTATATCAATAAAAATCCAGCTACTGCAGTTATATTTCTTTTTTTTAATTTAAAAATTGTGGTTAAAATATACATAACGCAAGATTTACCATTTTCGCCATTTTTAGTTGTACAGTTCAGTGACATTAAGTACATTCATGTTGTTGTGGTACCATCAGCACCATCCATTTCCGGACCTTTTTCATCACCCTAAACTGAAGTTCTAAATCCATTAAACACTAATTTTCCATCTTCCTCTTCCCCCAGGCCCTGGCAACTACCATTCTACTTTCTGTCTCTGTGAATTTCACTACTCTAGAAACCCCATATAAGTAGAGTCATACAGTACTTGTCCTTTTGTGACTGGCTTATTTCACTTAGTATAATTTCCTCAAGGTTCACCGACGTTGTAGCATGTGTCAACATTTTTGTCCTTTTTCAGGCTGAATAATATTCCACAGTATGTATATACCACATTTTGTTTATCCATTCATACACTGATGTCTATGATATTTATTAAATATTATTACTCTTAGAACTTTACTGTAACTTGTCCCTGTTACTCTCAGGATACAGCTAAAAGGCTTTACTATAGTTTACAGGGCCCCCACCTAAAGCTGCAGCTTTCATTCTATTTATGTCCCCTTACACTCTCCACTTCAGTCAGGCGACCTGGCCTTGCCTCCATCTCTTTCACGTCTGGGCCTTTGTCCCAGCTTCTTCCTCAGCTTACGATACCAGTTTTCAGGATGAGCCCAGCTTTTACCTCAGGACTCAGCTCAAGACATCACCTCCTCCAGGAAGCTTTCCTCCTCTCATCCAGGCTAGGTTAGGCATCTCCTTTTTTGTGCTCCTGGAATCCCCTGAAGTTCTCTCTACCAATACTCTTGTCACACTTAGAGCAAAGACAGTGTCTTATTTCCCATTTCCTTCCTGGAGTCTAGTATATTTTGAGCACTCAGTTCATTTCTGTGGAACAAATGCATAACCATGTAGGCGAGTATCTGGAGTCATGGAGGAGGTGGGTGCTGAGGCAGAGGCCTGTGTGAGTGACTAACTCAAGGCCACCAAGTGTGAGGGCGTAATCCCGTGCAGCCTGCCAAATGCTGACTGCTTCATGCCCGTGGAACCACTGGATGAGGCACTGGGTGCACACAGTAGAATGACAGGTATGCACTGAGATGCGCATTCCCAGCCCTCAACCGAGAAACCCGGTTAGGTGTTTTGGTACTTTCGGCACAGTTTTAATCTTTTGCTCTTTTGGTCAATGTGCTTATACCCTTCCTGCCTCTATTCTCCACCAATTCTCCTCCTCACTCTCCTCCCCCTACTCTGAACTTGGAAATAAATTCATATGTTTAGGTCACTTAAACAGAAACGAGACTTTATTCTGTGAAGAAAGTGTTTAGTTTGTAAAAGGATCAATGGACTATTTTGGATCAAATAACTGTGTTTTCTTTAGCCATTTAAAATGGTCTATTTTCATTTTTTAAGCCATTGCCTTGTGAAAGGACCTAAGAATATCCCCAACTTAGTGTTAGATCCCGTAATTACATTTTCCCATTTTGAAAGCAGTTATGCAGTCCTTACAATAGAGTCAACGCGGCTAAAAATAAACTCCAGGCAGTTCATATTAACTGAGTAATAATAACAGGCAACAAGGAGGCTCCCTGTCCAAATATGATGAAAACAGGAAGTTCATTACACAAGCTGTTCTTTCCTGATAGATCTGAATTCTTAAAGCCTTAACTCAAAAATAATCTCTTCAGGTTAAAAATAAAAGCAGAACATTGTCTCTTACTTGTGGCTCAATGGAGATAACAGTGTAGCTAAATAAATCCACACAGCCCTGGGTAGACTGTAACTCCAGATCGCCTGTTTGGAGGAGGAAGGAGGAAGTTTGCAGACCCCTCTCCTGGCAGACAGGCGGCTGGATGCATTTGCCTGGGGGTTTACTGTTTTCTTACCCTGGCACAAGTTGCCAAGGAGATATTGCTTTACTTTGGTACGATGGCAGGAAGGCAGAAAGGCTTCCGGTGTGGAAAGCATTTTTATTTTTCCCTGGGGAGAAAATGGATGAACAGAACACCCCCAACTCTAAGTGTCTGCCAAGTATTGTAAATTTCAATCCTGGTTTCTCAGGGTGAAGTGGGAATGAGGCCCAAAGGAGGAGGATAAACCCCCTTCCTTATGGAACTCCTTTTCTCTAGTGAGTGTCACTGATTGTAAAGATTCAGATTTTCATGATTAAAACAAGGTGAGCATGGAGAAAAATTTTAATTTATGTAACTAGAATGAGCCCCACCAGCTCCTTTCCTGAAACCAAGTCCCAGTCCTCCAGAGTGTCACTGGACGCAGTGAGGGGGCCCGTGACCTTGCCATCCGCCTCCTCTTTGGGAATCTCACCACTTGTTACCACGGCCACCGATAGGGTCACCCTGCTCCAAACAGTCATCACATCTTTCCTTAATTTCCTGTAACATAGCAGAGACCAGGTTGGAAGTTTCAGTAAAGACTTGGCTATAGGTTTGAGGTGGGGAAGAGAATGGGAGTAACAAAGAGTTGTCAGTCACAGAGAGTGACAAGTGTGCACTGATCTGGCTCAGCAGATGCAGTTTTCTCTCCCCAGGCTAGGTCAGTAGCATCTGTAGGGTTTGCCTTGAGCAAAAGAGCATGCTTGGGGAGTACTCACCTTGCGAATGTTCCCAGACCCTCCCAGCTATTCTTATTCCACATCATGGTGGCTGTACTCCATCTTCCTGGAGAATGATCTTTGTTTCTTTAACTGCACAAGAAATCTCGTAATACGTGCATCCTGGGAAGGGGGTTCTTGCCACGTTTGAAGTGATAACAGATAGGGCCAGTCACAGTAGGCATCAGGAGGACCGTATTGCCAAGGCCTCACAAATTTAAGAAGAGTCTTACATGTAGACTTTTGATGTTATTTCCAAATGGGATTAGCATAGCCACAGACATACACTGATCTAATTATATTTTTTAAAAGGTATCACACATGGCTTTAAACTCTATTCTATGACCAGATCACATTGGCTATTGGGTACGATAAATTTTGTAAGTTGTAAACCTGCGGGTAGCACAATTATTTTGGACTATATATATTTATTGAGTGTAAACATTTAGAATATATCACAATTTTTGTAATGCCCTTTTGGAATTTCTTCATTTTTATGAAATACTGCCATTCTCAGGAATTGGAAGTGGTCTGGCCTCTGAGAGGCCCTGACCATACACCTTCTCCACCTGCGACGCTGCCCGTGGGGAGTGGTGGACTTTTGTAAGAGAAGGAGGGAGGTTTATAGAGATGCTCTCTCGTGGTGGATGAACACAGTGGTTCTTAAACTTGACCTGTGCAACAAAATCTCCTAGGAAGCTCATTCGAAATGACATACGATGCACTGAGAATTTCTGGCCCAGACCCAAGATCTTGACTCGGGGGGTTTGAGACTACTCCTTGAAAAGACCTGCAACAGATTGTAGAGGAGCTTTGGGGGGAAGGTCAAAGGGTAACAGAGGTCCCCTTTGGGAAATAAATAATGATTCCCTCTGGAGACAGTGAAGACTCTGTCAGAGAGAGAAGTTCCCCCAACTAGGATCAGTAAGGAAACAGAGTAAGGGACCTGGTAGTTGAGGCAGGGATGGCTGTTGGGACCTGGTAGTTGAGGCAGGGATGGCTGTTGAGCCTGGGTGCAGAGAGCATGGGGCACAATGGGGAGATGTTTGAATGGGCAGAACAAGGGATAGACAAATATGTCAGAGGGACATGGGAGGGGACAATTTCTGGGAGACCTCACTGGAGAGAAGTGGTGAGAAGACCTCAGGGTAGAGCCAGCATGTCCCAGAGGGTTGGAAAGCTGAGCACGAATCTGAAGAAGGGAGTGGAGGCTCTGGGCTTGGTGTAGCAGGAAGCCTGGAACCAACCACTCCCTCCACTAACTGTGAACAAGCTGTAATCCTCCCCACAGGTCCCTTAGCTAATACATGGACAGTGAAGACCAACTTCTTATGACATTTTGATTGATTTATCTTTTGTAAAAACAAGAGAGTATTAAGAGTACTGAGATAGCAGAGGGAGCTATCTTAAGCTGTGGGGTAAGCAGTGTTTTTATAGATACCTGAGTTATGGTTTGAGCTAAGTGAAGTGTGACATTCCTTCATAGATCAACCTGTGTCTCTCATACCATTAGCTTCTGCCACAGGGTCAATATTATACATTAAAAAATTATAGTTTAAACATGTCCATTTCATTTTCATGGTCGGCTTATAACTCCCAGTGCTAAAAAATCCAAAAATTCCTCTGTGTTACTTTCGTCCATTCCAAGAACCTACCACAGAACCCTTCCTATGAGTAATAAGGGAAATATAGCCGCTCTTCATATGATTAAATAATTATTGGGCTTTCTTTGGTTTTAAGTATCAGTGATCTTTGCTACATGTTTTTCTTAACTTTAAATTTCACTTTTTTTTTTTTTTTTTTGTGGTACACGGGCCTCTCCCTGTTGTGGCTTCTCCCATTGCGGAGCGCAGACTCCGGATGCACAGGCTCAGTGGCCATGACTCACGGGCCCAGCCGCTCCGCAGCATGTGGGATCTTCCCGGACCGGGGCACGAACTGGTGTCCCCTGCATCGGCAGGAGGATTCTCAACCACTGCGCCACCAGGGAAGCCCTAAATTTCACTTCTTTAATTTTCACTGCTGATAGCAACTGTGCTTCATATTTTGGAGTTATCTGTGTAGCAACTTGACTATGAGCCATTTGAGCTACCAGTACAATTCTCAAGCTTTCTGGATTGCAAAGCTCTATTGTTTCTTGACTTCCACATATTATTCCCTAGAGGAACAACATTAATAGATTACAGCAAAAAGCTGTAACAACCCAACTCCTATTTTACTTCTGTTGTGGCCATCACAGGTAGTGGTTTCCAAGGTATAAAAAATAGAAACCATAGTGTTAATAGGGCTTTGAAATCAAAGATGGTTGTTGGATATGTATGTGAGTTTGTATGGTTTGTGTGCAGAAAGTCAAAAGATAGTCTACTTTAATTCAACAAATTTATTTAATGCCTGAAATATGCCAGACACTGTTTTAGTGCTGGGGATATAAGAGTGTACCAAGCACTGATCCCCATTCTCAGGGAACTTACATTCTCCTAGGAGGAGACAGATAACAAAGGGAGTGACAGGAGGTGGGATATGTGTGCTGTTTTAAAATAAGGTAGTTAGAGAAGGCCTGTGTAATAAGAGACATTTGAACAGAGACTTGAAAAGTGTAAGCAAGCCTAGTAGATATCTGGGGGAAGAGCTTTTTTGGTGGAGGAAACATAGATACAAAGGCCTTGATATAGGAGATTGCAGAGCATCTGGAGGAATATCAAGGTGACCAGTGAGAGTGGAGTGGAATGGATAAGGGGGCAGTGAAAGAACTTAAATTCAGAAAGTTAGCTGGGGAAGATCATGTAGAGTCTTTGAGGCCATGGTAAAGACTTTGGAATTTTTTTTCCCTTGGTGAAATGCAAAGCCAATGGAGGGTTTTGAGCAAGGGAATGATGTAAACATTTTAACAGGACCACTCTGTCCGCTATAATGGGACTGTGTTAGCCTGAGTTCCCTAGAAGCAGAGCCTGAGACAGGGATGTGCATGTGATTTCCAGAGAAATTGATAGGGGGTGAGGTAGCGGGCTAGAAAGGAAGAAGAATTGCAAGAATGTGATTTTGGGTGCTGCGTAGTAGCTTCAGCCTAATCCCATGGGGAGCTGTGGAGCATAAATTTCACCTTAGAATTTTTCCCACTTGAGACAAGGGAGAGAGGCTTTTTACCTTCACCCTGGTTATTGAGTAAAGACTCTGGGGAAAGGTATGGACAGTGTAAATTCCAGGCACTTCCAGGTGTGGTAACTTCCATTGCCCAAGTACAATTCTCACTGATGCACCCACAGCAGCTGAGGGAAGGGCTCACCAACCAAACTGATAAAAGGGATTCCAGAGGGCCTGGTTGAGCTATTAGCAACTTCTACATGGAATAAGGGTGGAGTAGAGGTATCAATTAGGAAGCTAATGTAATACTCCAGAAGAGAGTTGAAGGTGGCTTGGACTAGAGTGTAGCAGTAGAGGTGTTGAGAAGTGGTTGGATTCTGGAAAATTTTGAAGGCAGAGCCCACAAGATTTGCTATTGGATTACCTATAGCATGTGAGAGAAGGAGAAGAATCAGGGATGACTCTAAGATGTGTGGCCTAGCCATTTATTGAGAAGAGGAAGATTGTGGGAGGAGCGGGTTTTAGAATGGGGTGACTAGAAGCTTCATTGGAGACATATTAAATTGAAGATGCCTCGTAGATATCCAGATTAAAATATCAAGGAGGAAATTGGATGTGAGAGTCTGAAGCTGTGAAAATATGTTTCAGTTCCTAGGTTCAGATGACCAGCTGCACATGATACTAAAAGAATGTGCATAGTCGTTTGAGGTGGCACTGTTGGAAACTTTTATTGGGCTTCTAAGGATGGATGTGGAGTGAGAAAGCTGTAATTAGTTCCACTAAACCCCCAAAAGAACAAAAGATAAATACTGGACATTATAGGTCAGTAAGCTTGATGACAACTTCAGCCACCATTTCTAAAACACATCATTAAAGAGATGATTTTTGAGTAATTTACCAAAAGCTGTGATGATTTAGAGGTAACATGGATTCACAAAGAACAAATCAGACCATACTAGCTTTACTTCCATTTTTGAAAGGTATACTTAGGCAGAGAGGTTTGGGAAATTCTGTTGTCTTAGTATATCCTGATTTTTATACAGTGTTTGTTAAATTTTGTTATCAAAATTTAACAAACACTGACAAAAATGAAGAAATGTGAGCCAGAAAATACCTATAGTTATGTAGCTTTCTAAGTGGCTAAGCAAGAACAAAGAAGGGTAAACTCTTAGACTTTTTTTTGCTACCAATTAAGTTTTTATATTACTAGGCCCTTTGCTAAGTCATCACTTTCATCAGCAGCTTAAATAAAAAGCTAAAAGCATATACATAATCAAATCTGAAGATGACATAACCTGAGGAAAACTAGCTAATATCTTGAATTACAGAATGGAAGCTTAAAAAAAGGAGAAACCCAAGCTCACAATCTGAAATTTAAGAGAGATGGATGCAGAATAAAGCAAAACACTCCATTTTACAGGTTGTGAAAGATCTCCCTTCACAGCAAAGTACAGAATTCACAATTTTTTATTCAGAGGTTTATTTTTCATTAAGTCATTTGTGGCATTAAGTTAAGACTGCAGGCTTTGGAGCCATCAGCCTGGGTGAGAGTCCTGGCTCTGCCACTTACCAGCAGTATGATCTAGGGTATGTTTCTTAAAATCTGTGTTTTATTTTCCTTACCTGGAAGAGGAAGATGGTGATATTAGTTCTAACTAATATTGTTGGAATTGTTGTAAGAATTAAACACATGTAAAGTACTTAGAACCGTGCCTGGGACATATTAAGTACTCAGTAAATAACTAATATAACTTGTTCAACAGTGTGATCTGGTTGCTAAAAGGGTAAAGCCATTTCTCTGTATGACGGTAGAAATGAGGTGTCAAGATAAAGGGAAGCTCATGGCCCACTGTACTCTTTACTGCTGGGATTTTGTTCAGTGCTGGGTGTCTCTAATTAAAAAAGTGTCTTCAACCTGTGGGAGAGTGAGTGCTAAAGGTGGTCAGGGTATAGAATCATGCCAAGTGAAAAAAAATTGAAAAGATGGGGGTAGAGAATGTGGCTTCTTCTTTTGGAGAAAAGATTCAAAAGCTGAATTAAGGCTTTCTTGAAAAATTTGAAGGGTTGTCATGTGGAAAAGGAATTAGATAGAGTCCCTGTGGCTCTGGAGACAGAACCAGGAGCAAAGAGTAGGAATAAAAAGGGATGGGGTGGGGCACAGAAGTATTTTAACTTTTTTATGGGCCGAGGGATGACAGAAGCCTGTTTGAGCTCTGCCTCAAAGTTACTGTATGATGTCAAGTCTCTTCTGCTGCAGACCTCAATTTCATAATCTGTGAAATCAGGGTTTGGATTAAATGTGCTGTAAAGGGGAAATTATAGTTGGTCTCTCAATGGGCTGTCTTCCTAGACAATGGGTTTCCTGTCAGTGGAAATGTTTCAGTAGAGGCCACAAGATATATTAGACATTATTGTATTTGATTGGAATTCAATCTAAATGACATCAAATATCTCTTTCAATTCTGATTCTAGGAAAAAAAATTTTTTTGTATGTTTAGATGGCCTATCCATCCCCATCCTCAGCCCTTAGCCCTACTTTCTTGATGGAGATATAGACTCTTAAGTGATTATGTAAGAACGCTATTGATTAGACTGAAGTGCGATTCTACCCCATTCACATGAAAACTCACAGAGGATTGAACGACTTCCTGAAACAGCTCTGTACTAATTCCCTTGGTGCCTAACATGTTGCAGCAGAATTTCTATCGTTTCTCCCATTCTTTGTCCTGAAAGTGGAAAAAGTGAAAAGTACCCACAAGTCACAGGCTCCATATTGCACAGCCCCTAGATTCATGGCTTTGCCTTGAGAATTTGCTGCTGGGGGAGGCTAGGATGTGCAGCTGGGGGGTGGGTGCAGCAGGGAGGGAGGGGCTGAGCACAGCAATGACAGACTAGACAGAAGCCGTGAGCAGCAGAGATGTGGGACACCATCATCTGTTGCCTGCAGCTGCCAGGCTGACTTCTTTCTTTTATGGCAAATGTTTATTGACTACTTATCACTTGGAGGACACTCTACTAGGCACTCTGAGGGACACCCAGGAGCAAGACACACAGCCTCTTTCTGGCAAGAAGTTTCTAGTCTGTTTGGAAGATGACTACCAGCTAGCAGCAAACACTTTGTATAGTACTTCATTGTTTGCAAAGTGCCTTCAGGCAAATCATTCTCTTTTCAAAAGCCTGTGGGATTAGACCCTTCAAGTACACTCACAACAACCTGTAGGGTACTGTTATTCCCACTTTTCAGAGGGTAAATTGTGGCTCTGGACATTAAGCTATTTATCTGAGATCACTCATTTGTGTTGTCTGAAGTGCCCTTGCTGTTGTTGAAGTAGACCTTGGCACATCTTCTGACTCCAATTCCAGTGTTCTTTCTACTACATCACACTAAAGAAATTTTAAAACCAATATATAGATTATAGTATATATCAAGGGAATTGCCTGGGTAAGATGTGTTATAGGAATTCAGGAATGCAGATCATTGTAACTGGGTACAGAAGGGAGACAGGACTATGGAGATGGGTTAGAGTTTGATTGGTGGAGAACAAGGGAGCGTATTCCAGACAAAGCAGATATTTTATCAAAGGTGGGAGGTAAGAGAGCAGAAATGTAAGGAGATGTTCATGGGGCTGACATGTTTTGCCACATATTTATGCTGTGCATAACTCCAGGGGTATCATTCACATAGACAGTGATATAAACAGAATTTCAGGGGTTGTTCAGTGCACAACCTACACAGTAGTATGGGGACAGCCATGAATGTATGCATCAGTGGAACTGAGTTGGAGAGTTTAGTCAAGAAGTCAGATAGAAACCTGGAGAGATGAACAAAAGATTGATCATGGAGAGATGAGAGGTTTAGGGTAAAGGTTTTCTATTTTCATCTTTAAGCTTTGCATAATTTTTAACCAGAAAAGAGCCACAATGAAAGCAATGTTTTGAGAGATTGATCTGAGGATGTGCAGATTAAATTTGAAACAAGAGAAGTTGGGAATAGGAGACCCATATAATATTTTGGTCACCTAAACATGAGGTCAAAAAGGGTCTGAACAGTGGTGGTGGCAATGGGAAGACAAAGGAAATGGCAAACATGGAAGACCTTCTTTCATTAATTCCACAAATGTTCTCTGAGCTTTTAGTAAGTGTAAGGCAATGTGCTGCATGCCAGAGATTTAATAGTGAGCCAAATAGGCATGACTCTTGCCATTCTGGAGTTTATAGACCAGTGAGGGAGTCAGACATTCATCAAATAATCACATAAAGATTAATTATGAACTATAATAATGCTATGAAGGGGAAGTATAAGGTGATATGGGAATGTATAGCAGGGTGGAATCTGATCTAGTTTGGGCTGCTAGAAATCAGGAATGTTTTCTCTAAATAAAATAATTTTTTTTTGAACTGAGGGTGAAGAGGAGTGAACTATGCAAAGGGAGGTCAGGAAAGGGAGAAGAGCATTCTAGACAATGGGAACAGCATGTGCAAAGGCCCTGTGGTGGTAGGGAACATGCATCCAAAATAGTGAAATGTGACTGGTAGGGTTAGTCTATGGCAAGAAAGTAGAGAGTGCTGACATGAGACTGAAAAGAAAGGCAGGGGCAGATAATATTGGGTCCTTTGTTTTTATTTGAAGAACAGTAAGTAAACATTGGAATATTTTAACCTGGAGGTGACATGTTCAGTTTTGCATTTTGAAATGGATACTCTTGCTGCTATGTGGAGAATAGATGGAGGATGGACACTCAGGGAAACTGGTAAGAGCCTACTGCAGTCATCCAAGAGACAGATCTTGGTGGATTGGACAATGGAGATGTCAGTGGAGAGAGAACACTATGAAAGAGAACTTACCAGGACTTGATGACGGACAGGATGTGGATGAAGAAATGAGAAAAATAAATCAGCAGCCAAGGTTTTGGAAAGAGAGTCTTACAGCCTGGTGATACAGTTAAGGGATCTTATAGAAAATGGGGGGTGATGCTGGCTTGATATGCAGTGTTGGGGGCATGATGGGTTATCCAAGTGAAAAGTAAGCAGTAGGATCTGAATTTTAAAAAGAGAGAGAAAAGGATTGCTGTTGTAAGATTGGGAACTATTGATAAAGTTGTGGTAGTTAAGATGTGAGTGGAGGGGTCTACAAGTGGGTGGGGGATAGTGAAGAAAAGTAATAGAAGCTTCAGGAGTTGAATTGTGTAGAGCAGCACCACTGGGTAAGGTGAACTGACAAAGTAAGGTGAACCTACAAAGAAGTGGTCACAGAGATAGAAGGGTATGATTATAAGAAAATCAGAAATTTAACCACTAAACATCATCCTTTTTTATTACAACCTCATATATACTTCCCTGAATTAAATAACAATAGATATCTACCAGGAAAAAAATTACTCTGTGCACTGCAATGCTCTAGTCCCCATAATGTGGTTGCTTTCAGAGTACAATACTTGTTTAGGGATGGATACAAATCAAGCTGAAGGCTAGGGCTTCCCCAACCCTGCATCTACTCATCACAGGCAGAGAAACTACATTTAGGTTGTAGCTTTTGTTAGTGAGGATTGTGGTTCAGAATCGGATTCCACAAGACCTATCCATGTAAAATAAATAGACCAAGGACCTAAAATCATCAAAACACCTTTTTTTGACAAAAATAATAAGTAATCTGCTTCTATATATAAGTCACAGTGTGTTCTTGTGACCAAAGAACACCAAACTTCCATTCTTATTCCAAATGTCTCTAAAATCCAGCAACACTAGTCTCAGCCCTGAATAAGCACATTAAAAATGAAGTTACCAACTTTCTCTGCTGAACTTCTTCATTCACTTACACATTTGCCCAAAGACTTCAGTTCTGAAGGATGGTAGCATGCGCAATTTGTGCCAGCTCTTGTCAGGAGTTATGGGCCAAACTGGTTATTTTTGGATATGAAATCAACTTTAGCCTGGCATCAATGACTTAATGCACTTGCGAGACAAAACATTTAAGTGAAAGTCAATTGGGTTCCCTTTTTCAGAAAGTCTTTTGTGAGAGCAAAGATCAGGTGGCTTCTTCCAGCCAAGATTATATTCAAAGTTGAGTATTCGAAAGACAAAATGGAGAAGTTCAAGTCAATGAATTGGGTAATTCGTTTATTTTATAGTTAGTTGAAAAATTAAGGCAAAACATTGTTATTGCCCCTCTGCTTCTATGCACAGAGGGGTGGGTGTGAAGAATCACTCCTTGATAACCCCCTTAGAGAGTTTTGAACCTGGTGAGTCATCTCTGGATCACTGTCCCATAGTAAGGTGGTAAAGGTCCCTTTCTTCTTGTAGTGTCCCTGGGATTTATCTCACTCTGTTCTTGGAGTTTCTTCTGAAATGCTACTTCTCCCACTCCCCTGCCAAGATCTGAGGCCAGCATTTCAGCTGGGTAGGGGTGACCACTCCTCCAACCTAAGTGCAAGGGGTTCATGGAAGTATAAGGAGAATCAAGCTCTATGTACGCCAGAAGTCAGTGCAGAGCCAGGACTTTAGAAAAAGGTTACATTTTTATAAATTATGTCTAGGGAGGTACCACCTGAAATATAAACCTTTAGCAGCATTTATTAACCTTTTAAAAAATTAAAGTATAATTTATATAATGAAATGCTCAGATCTTTAAGTTCAATCAGTTTTGACAACTGCCTATCAAGACATAAAATCTTATCATCAGCCCAGAATGTTCCCTCATGCCCCTTGCTGGTCAGTTCCTATACTCACCCTTCAACTATTGAGCTCCTTTTTATCACAATAGGTTAGTTTTGTCTGCTCTAGAATTTCTCATAAATGTAATCATACAGTATGTGCTCTTTTGTGTTTTGTTTCTTTTACTGAACATAGTATTTTCAAGATTCATTCATGCCATGTGTATCACTAGTTCAGCCCTTTTTATTGATGAGTAGTGTTCCATTCATTGAATGTACCACAGTTTTAAAAAACTTCCTTCCCCTGTTGATGGACATTTGGATTGTTTTCAGTTTGGGGCTACTATGAATAAAACTGCTATAACATTCTTTTTTTTTTTCACATCTTTATTTGAGTATAACTGGTTTACAATAGTGTGTTAGTTTCTCCTTTACAACAAAGTGAATCAGTTATATATATACATATGTCCCCATATCTCTTCCCTCTTGCATCACCCTCCCTCCCACCCTCCCTATCCCACCCCTCTAGGTGGTCACAAAGCACAGAGGTGAACTCCCTGTGCTATGCGGCAGCTTCCCACTAGCTATCTATTTTACATTTGGTAGTGTGTATATGTCCATGGCACTCTCTCACATCGTCACAGCTTATCCTTCCCCCTCCCCATATCCTCAAGTCCATGCTCTAGTAGGTCTGTGTTTTATTCCCGTCCTACCACTAATCTCTTCATGACATTATTTTTTCTTAGATTCCATATATATGTGTTAGCATACGGTATTTGTTTTTCTCCTTCTGACTTACTTCACTCTGTATGACAGACTCCAGGTCTATCCACCTCATTACAAATAACTCAGTTTCATTTCTTTTTATGGCTGAGTAATATTCCATTGTATATATGTGCCACAACATTCTTATATAAAGCTTCATTTAAACATACATTTTCATTTCTCTTGGGAAAATAAAAATATCTATGAGTAGTGTTTCTGGGTCGTAAGGTAGATAGATGTATTTTTAACTTTTAAAGAAACCGCTAAACACTTTTCCAAAGTTGTACTATTTTACCCTCCCACTAGAACAAATGAAAACTTAGGTTTCTCTACATCCTCTTCAACATCTGGCATTGTTGATAATTTTTTTAAAATTACAACTGTGTGTGTGTGTGTGTGTGTGTGTGTGTGTGTGTGAGTGGTCTCTCACTGTATTTTACTTTGCAGTGGTATCTCATTGTATTTTACTTTGCATTAACCTGATGACTAATGATGTTGAATATTTTTACATGTGTTTATAGGCCATTTGTGTATCTTCTTTTGTAAGCTATCTGTTCAAGTTTTATGCCCATTTAAAAAATTGAGTTCTTTGTCTTTTTATTATTGATTTACAGGATTTATTTTTATGTTCTAAACATACTTTCAGATATATGTATTGTGAATATTTTTTCCAGTCTGTGGCCTGCCTGTTTACTGTCTTGATGGTGTCTTTTGATGAGCAGTTTAAGGTAATACCATTTATCAATGTTTATCTTTCATGGTTCATGCTTTCTCTATCTTTCTTGAGAAGTTTTTGCCTACTGCAATGTTATAAAGATTTTCTGCTAAGTATTTTTCCCCCTGACTTTATTGTTTTACCTTTACATTTAAGTCTATGACCCATCTCTGCAATGATATTTGTGTATGGTGTGAGGTAGGAGTCAAGATTCATATTCATTCTCTCTCTCTCTCTCTTTCTCTTTCATTTGCTGGCTTGCACTTGCTCTCTCTCTCTCTCTCTCTCTCTCTGTCTCTCTCTCTCTCTGTCTCTCTCTCTCTCTGTCTCTCCCTCAGTTTTGGTATGGATATCCAGTTATTCTAACCCAGTTATTGAAGGTATTTTCCTTTCTCCACTGAATTGCTTTGGTGACTTTTGACTATATGTGTCTATTTTTGGATTCTCTATTCTATTTCTAGTCTTGTTTACTTTTCTAAGTGTTGGTAATGATTTTGAAATAGGAATAGACTGAGATTCTTATGTATATAGAGGTGTATGAATTAGAGTATGAGTCCCATAGTAAGCATCTTTTACCACTTGAAGATTTTGTGTGTGTGTATTTAGTGAACACAAGATCACTTATTTGATTACCATGTGAGTGCCCAGGGGAAGTGGTTACAAAGAGCCAAAGTGTTGCTGTGTTTTGGCTTTTGTATACTTGCTGCTTACAGCAACATCTTTCAAGATTGAGATGAGCTCAGGCAAAGATTAGCTTTGTCTTGCAACTGTAGCTGTCTGATGGTTCAAGAGAAGTTATGATTTGTAGCCTGTCCAGCTTTTTATTGTTGTTAGAGTTGGACTGAGCTCTTTCCAGCTTTTTATATCCCAGGTAGAAACAGAACTCCCAAGAGGGTGATTTATAAATGTATTCTTCACTCTGTACAATAACTTTTTGTAGTATTCCTTTGAATCACAATTCCTATTACCATTTCACTCCCCATTACCATGCCAGTGTCTTTCTCTATTGGATCTTACTCATCTACCTCTATACCTCTGGACCACAGCTCCTGAAGGGTATGACTTGGCATTTATTTATATTCCCAGTCACTTGAACAGAACCTGGCACAACTAAAAGACCCTGTTTGTTGATTAACCGATGAATGGAATACCCTGACCAATCTCACTTCACAGATGCCTATCTGTCTTTCAAGACCAAAATCCATGTCACCTCCTCTGAGAAAACTCTATAGGTTCCCTTAGGAAGAGTTAGTTGCTCCTACTCTGTTTCTCCTTAATACTTTGTACATTTCTCCACTGGCATTGTGTATGATGATAATTTTTATATCTTTTAGTCTAGATTGTGAATTTGTTGGGAGCATAAACCAGTTCTTAATCTATATCTTCAGGTACCTAGAATGATGTGTGGTACATATAACTATGACTCTATTAAATGGATACATTAAATGGGTTTCTAAATGTATTTGTTGAATGATTATACAAAATGGGTTTATATTTATGCAACTTTTCTTTACATGATTAATAGCATAAAGAAATGCACTTGTAACACGATGAGTATATGTGTGTGAATATGTTTTACCTCCTAGTAATGTAGATAGTTGAAGAATTTGCTTAGGGCAAAGATGGAAATCATGTGGCACCTCTGCCACCATTTTCTCCTTGTGTGCCCATGGCAGACAAACCGTTTCAGGTTTGTTTTTCCTATTTGATCTCAGGTACGAACTCGACACCCTACCTTCCAATAACAGCTTCACCAATGGGTCAGATTTGGTGCATGAAGTAAAGATTATCTTCCCTTCCCTATTTTAAGGGGCTCCTGAGGCAACAAGCTGGGAGGTCACCTTTGATGCCCTTGCTGGATTGTACCTAGAGGGAAGATTCTAATAAGCTGCATACACTTTGCAGATTCCTGTCTCTCAGAACTTAATCACATTTGCATTTGGCTATGATCAGACGGTGGAAACACAAACTCCAAACTGTCAATCAACTTGGGCTTCTTTTCCAACTTTTCCTAAATCAATTTCTTTAAAAAAAATCTTAGAACACCAAAATTATAGAGGTAGTTTTTAAACAATTACAATGTTTTATACCTATATACTTCATTATAGTTGGTAACCTAGAATTGTTAATTGTTGAAAATATAGTTTAGGAGGTGTGCATATGAATATGTGTATGAGTTCATGCATACATGTGTGTAAACTGAGCTATTCATGAGATTTGGGGGAGAAAAGAGGGAAGATATTTACTGAAAATGTATTTTTTATATAGTCCAGTTTTTACCTTTAAATATCAGTAGAAAAATTTCTGAAGCATATAGATTCTGGCATGTAATTTATCTTCAAAACAGAAATTAAACCTAACCAGTTATAAATTTGAGTTTCTTTCTGAATTAACCATGTTGGCATTACCCCAGCTACCTCCTTATGTTCACATGGTTGCTTCCAGACTCTATGTAGAATTTTATGTCTCTGTAGTATCAAATTTGTTAAATGGCATATTTTTATATCAGTAATTTTTATAGCATATTGTTATTCCAGACTTTTACATGCCTCTAATTTATTCTTAACTTCAGTATAGCAGTATTGATTTTTTTTCTTCTAAGTTTGATGGTATGAGCACTGTAGTTGTGATTTAGAGTCATTTAAACACCATCGCTAATTTGTACTTCATTTCCTATTCTTTTGCAAACTTTAGACATTTGAACAGGTACAACAGTAAATATTAATGCTCCTCAAGTTTCTTCTTTATATCTCTTTGAGAGACATTTAGATTATTTCTTAATATGACTGAAATAAAGTGTTTCTGATAACCTTGGATTGTTCATGATACTTAAATGCAGGATGGTAAGAACAGTTTTGATTGCAAATCAAATAGAACCCAATGCAGTTTCCTTAAATGATGTTCCGCCTTCTTAGTCCCCTAATAGTGAGTAAGTTGGTCATAATGTTTCTTTTCTGTAGAATTAATATCAATGCCTTTTATAAAATGAGGTCATTGGATTACAGAGTTGGCCTTAAGAAAGGTTTTGTGACAGTGTCCTTTCTCAGCTATCTGGGTACTGTGTTTCTGTCAGGATTATGGTCAAAGGTAACATGGGTGAAGAAGGCTGGTGAGGCATGTTTTGGTTGCTATATAAAGCAAGGTTCACAAGTGCAGCAATCATAAGATTGATTTTTTTCCTTGGATATTTTGTTTGCAGTTGAGATAAGCTGCCACCAGGTGAATAGTGGTATCTTGGTTATCTGGCCTATTGTCCAAATAGCTTTAATGGAAGACCTGTTCATAGTATCCATTTTCTGTTTCAATTGTATCATTTTATTATTGGCACAAAATTATGACCACATTAATGAAAATAAAAATAAAGATGAAAAAAATTAAACTAAAAATCAAGTGTCTTTTCTTTTCCCTTGCTGATATTTTGTTTGCATCCATTTAAAACTATAATTTGTGTGTAGTTGTAAACATAGTTTTTTTTTCTATCTACCCATCCACTCTATCTATCTATTTATCTATCTCTAATTGGTAAACATAGTTTTTGATATGTAATATTCTATTCTAATTTTAAAATAACATATCAAAAGCATGTTTACATGTTGCTACATAGTATAATTTGTAATGGTAATTTCAATATGCATTTTCACATCAGTATATATTCTTTTAACTATTCAATGTTGACTATAGACAAAAATTTATAAATAACATATAGGCTATAAAGAATCGGCAAATAATGAACACCCATATGCCTATTATTCAGTTTAAGATAAAGAACATTACCATTATCTTTGAAGGTTCCTGTGTGCCTCTTTCTTATCCTGTTTATTACCTCCTGGAGGTCACATGACCACAATCCTGAAATTTGTGTTTATTGTAACTTTGATTTTCTTTATAATTTTATCACATATTTGGTTGTATCCCTAAATAACATATAGTTTCATGAATATTTTTAATCTATATTTAAATGGACTCATAATGAATTTTCTGTGTAATTTTTACACCCGATATTAAGCACCTATGTTTTTTTCCATGTCATTGTGTGTTACATTGTATTCATTTGCATGATGTAAATTATTCTATTATATGAATATACCACAACTTATTGGCCATGATAAACATCTGGGATTATTCCAGTTTTTTCCCCATTATAAATGGTAATGTAAAAAATATTGTAATACACAATTTCTATTATAATTGTTCAAGAATTTCTTTATGGTGTATATCTAAGAGTGACTCTGCTGTGTCATAGAGTGACAAATAATAGGTAATTCCAAATTGTTTTCCAAAGTGGTTGAACCAAATTACACTCCCAACAGCAATGTGTAAGAATTCTGGTTGTTTTACACCCTTGTCAAAATTTGATATTGTCAAACGGTATAATTTTTGCTACTCTGGTGAGTATAAAATGCTTCTCATTGGGTTTAAATATGCAATTTTCAAATTGATAGTGAGGCAGAACATCTTTTCATATGGTTTATCTTCTAGTGAAGTGCTTGTTCAAATCTTTTGCTTGTATTTCTCTTGGGTTTTCTTTTCCTTATTGGTTTGTAGGAGTTCTTTATATGTTCTAGATATTAATTCTTTAGGTTACATGGGTTCAAATATCTTCTACCATTCTGTTTTACTATCTTTATGGTGTCTAGTGGTAAACAGATAATATTAATTTTAACGTAGTCAAATTTATCAAAATTTCTTTTAAGATTTGTGCTCTTTGTGTCTTGTTAAGTAAAATCTCCCCCCTCTAAGGTGTTAAGAATATTCTCCTACATTGTCTTCTGAACATATTGTAGTTCTATCTTCCACAGTTATGTTTTTAACTCACCTGGAATTGACTGTGTGTGATATGAGGCAAAAGTACATTTTCTTTCTTTTTTCTTTTAAATAAAGATAACCAATTGTCCAAGCACAATTTATTAAAAATTCATTCTTTTCCCACTGATTTGCAGTACTAGCCCTATCATAAAACAAGTTTCCATATATGTGTGGGTAAATTTCTGGGATATATAATCTGTTTCTTTAGCTAATTTGTCATTAGGCCAGTATCACATTTTCTTAATTATGTCAGCTTTATATGAAGTTTTCATATCTGGTAAAACAAATTTTGTTTTTCTTCAGGAATGTATTGGCTAATCGTGGCCCTTTATTCTTCCATGAAATTTGTAGAAACCGTTTGGCAAAGTCAATGAAAAAAAACCTGCTGGGATTTTATTTAGAATTTTATTGAATTTATAGATTAAATTAGGAGAAATGGACATCTCTGGAATACTGAGTTATCTAGTCTAATGAATGTGGAATATTGTTTTAATTATTTAGGTCTTCTTGAATGCTTTTTATAATTTTTTTGTTATAATTATTCACTTGTTTTATTTTTTTGATTCAACATATAGGTGATTATAACATAGAGTATGTCTTTTTCTGCCTGATTTATTTCACTAAGCATAATACCCTCCAGGTCCATCCGTTTTGTTGCAAATGGCAAAATTTCATTCTTTTTTATGGCCAAGTAGTATTCCATTGCATATATATACCACTTCTTCTTTATCTATTCATCTGATGGACACTTAGGTTGCTTCCATCTTGGCTATTGTAAATAATACTGCTATGAACATTAGGGTGCATATATCTTTGAAAATTAGTGTTTTTGTTTTCTTCAGTTATACACCCAGGGGTGGGATTGCAGGATCATATGGTAGTTCTATTTTTATTTTTTTGAGGAGTCTCCATACTGTTTTTCACAGTGACTGCACCAGTTTACATCCACACTAATAGTGTATAAGTGTTCCCTTCTCTCCACATCCTCGCCAGCATTTGTTATCTCTGGTCTTTTTGAGGATAGTCATTCTGACAGGTGGGATACCTCACTGTGGTTTTGATTTGCATTCCTCTGATGATTAGCAGTGTTGAGTATCTCTTCATGTGCCTACTGGCCATTTGTCTGTCTTCTTTGGAAAATGTCTATTCAGGTCTTCATTTTTTAATTGAGTTATTTTTGTTATTGAGTTGTATGAGCTGTTTATATATTTTGAATATTAAACCCTTATCAGTCATAACATTTGCAAATATCTTCTCCCATTCAGTAGCTTGTCTTTTTGTTTGGTTGGTGGTTTCCTTTGCCATGCCAAATCTTTTAAGTTTGATTAAGTCCAATTTGTTTATTTTTGCTTTTATTTCCTTTGCCTTAGGAGACAGATCAAAAATAATTGCTATAGTTTAAGTCAAACAGTGTTCTACCTATGTTTTCTTCTGGGAGTTTTATAGTTTCTGGTCTTCTGTTTGGGTCTTTAATCCATTTTGAGTTTACTTTGTTTATGGTATGAGAAGATGTTCTAATTTCATTCTTTTATGTCGTGCTCTCCACTTTTCTCAGTACCACTTATTGAAGAGATGGTTTTTTCTCCATTGTATATTCTTGCTTCCTTTGTCATAGATTAATTGACCATAGGCGGTAGGTTTTCTGTGCTGTCCCTTCTGTTCCATTGATCTATGTGTCTGTTTTTGTGCCAGTACCATATTGTTTTGACTACTGTAGCTTTACAGTATAGCTTGAAGCCAGGGAGCACAATACCTCTGTTCTTCTTTCTCAAGATTGTTTTGGCTATTCAGGGTCTTTTGTGTCACTATTCAAATTTTAAATTTATTTGTTCTAGTTCTGTGAAAAATGCCCTTGCTATTTTGATAGGGATTGAATTGAATCTGTAGATTTCTTTGGGTAGTAAGATCATATTAACAATATTAATTCTTCCAATTCATGAACACAGTATATCTTTCCATCTGTTTTTGTCGTCTTCAGTTTTTTTCATCAGTGTCTTATAGCTTTCTGAGTACAGGTCTTTTACCTCCTTAGGTAGGCTTATTCCTAGCAATTTTATTCTTTTTGATGTGATTTAAATAGGATTAATTTCTCTTTCTGAGAGTTCATTGTTAGTGTATAGAAATGCAACAGATTTCTGTATATTAATTTTGTATCCAACGACTTTACCAAATTCATTGATGAGCTCTAGTAGTTTTTTTGGTGACATTTTTAGCATTTTTCATGTATAGTATTATGTCATCTGCAGATAGAGACAGTTTTTTTTCTTCTGTGGTACGCGGGCCTCTCACTGTTGTGGCCTGTCCCATTGCGGAGCACAGGCTCCAGACGCACAGGCTCAGCGGCCATGGGTCATGGGCCCAGCCACTCCACAGCATGTGGGATCTTCCCAGACCAGGGCACAAACCCATGTCCCCTGCATCGGCAGGTGGATTCTCAACCACTGTGCCACCAGGGAAGCCCTAGAGACAGTTTTATTTCTTCCTTTCTAATTTGGATTCCTTTTAGTTCTTTTTCTTGTCTGATTGCTGTGGCTAGGACTTCCAATACTATGTTGAATAAAAGTAGTGAGAGTGGGCATCCTTGTCTTGTTCCTGATCTTAGAGGAAATGCTATCAGCTTTTCACCATTGAGTATGATATTAGCTGTGGGCTTATCATATATTACCTTTATTATGTTGAGGTATGTGCCCTCTATACCCACTTTCTGGAGAGTTTTTATCATAAATGATGTTGAATTTTGTCCAAAGCTTTTTCTTCATCTGTTGAGATGATCACATGGTTTTTATTCTTCAGTTTGTTAATGTGGTATATTACATTGATTGATTTCTAGATATTGCACCATCCTTGCATCCCTGTGATAAATACCACTTGATCATGGTAGTATGACCTTTTTTTTTTTTTTTTTTTTTTTTTTTTTTTTGCGGTATGTGGGCCTCTCACTGTTGTGGCCTCTCCCGTCGCGGAGCACAGGCTCCGGAGGCCCAGCAGCCACGGCTCACAGGCCCAGCCGCTCCACGTCATGTGGGATCTTCCTGGACCGGGGCACGAACCCGCGTCCCCTGCATCGGCAGGCGGACTCTCAACCACTGCGCCACCAGGGAAGCCCAGTATGACCTTTTTAATGTATTATTGGATTTGACTTGCTTATATTTTGGGAGCATTTTTGCATCTATGTTCATCAGTAATATTGGCCTATAATTTTCATTTTTGTGTGATATCTTTGTCTGGTTTTGGTATCAGCATGGTGCTGGTCTCATAGAATGAGTTTGGAATTCTTCCTTCCTGTGCTATTTTTTGGAATAATTTGAGAAGGATATGTATAACTTCTCCAAATATTTGATAGAATTCACCTGTGAAGCCATCTGGTCCTAGACTTTTTGTTGGGAGTTTTTAAATTACTCATTCAATTTCATTACTGGTAATTAGTCCATGTTTGTGGGGTTTTTTTGCAGTTTTTTTCTTGTTGTTGAGTTTTAGTCTCATAGCATTGTGATCAGAAAAGATGCTTGATATGATTTCAGTTTTCTTAAATTTATCAAGGCTTGTTTTGTGGCCTAGCATATGATCTGTCCTGGAGAATATTCCATGTGCACTTGGAAAGTGTGTATTTTGCTGCTTTTGGTTGGAATATTCTATTTATATCTCTTAAGTCTGTTTGGTCTAATGTATCATTTAAGGCCAGTGTTTCCTTATTGATTTCCTGTCTGAATGATCTTTCCATTGATGTAAGTGGGGTGTTAAATTCTTCTACTGTTATTGCGTTACTGTCAATTTCTCCCTTTATATATCTGTTAGTATTTGCTTTATGTATTTAGGTTTTCCCATATTGGGTACATATATGTTTACAATGATTATATCTTCTTCTTGGATTGATCCTTTGATCATTATGTAATGTCCTTCCTTGTCTCTTGTAGCAGTCTTTGTTTTCAAGTCAATTTTGTCTATTATAAGTATTGCTACCCTGGCTTTCTTGTGATTTCCATTTGCATGGAATAATTTTTTCTATTCCCTTGCTTTCAGTCTGTGTGTGTCTTTCAATCTGAAGTGAGTCACTTGTAGGCAGTTTATATATGGATCTTGTTTTTGTATCCATTCAGCCACTCTATGTATATTGATTGGAGCATTTAGTCCATTTGCATTTATTTATTTATTTAAATTTATTTATTTTATTTATTTTTGGCTGTGTTGGGTCTTTGTTGCTGAGTGCGGGCTTTCTCTAGTTGCGGCGTGTGGGCCTCTCATTGCGGTGGCTTCTTTTGTTGTGGAGCATGGGCTATAGACATGCAGGCTTCAGTAGTTGTGGCATGTGTGCTCAGTAGTTGTGGCTCATGGGCTCTAGAGCACAGGCTCAGTAGTTGTGGTGCATGAGCTTAGTTGCTCCACAGCATGTGGGATCTTCCCGGACCAGGGATCGAACCTGTGTCTCCTGCATTGGCGGATGGATTCTTAACCACTGCGCCACTAGGGAAGTCCCAGTCCATTTACATTTAAAGTAATTATCAATATATATGTATGTATGCCATTTTCTTAATTGCATTTGTTAATTGCTTTTGAGTTTTTTTTATAATTCTTTTTTTTTCCTTTCTTCTTTTCTTTTCTTTTTTTTTTCTTTCTTCTTTTCTTCTCTTCTCTTGTGACTTGATGACTGTCTTTAATGTTATGTTTGGTTTCCTTTCTCTTTTTGCTATTATTAATCTATTATAGATGTTTTGTTTGTGGTTACCATATATATATATATGATTATATATAATATATATGTAATATATATGATTATTTTAAGTTACTAATCTGTTAATTTCAAACGTATTTTATTCAAATATATGTTAACAACATGCATTTTTACTTTCCTCCTCTCACAATTATTGTTTTTGACATCATATTTTACATCTCTTTGTTTTGTATATCCCTTAACTGCTTATTGTGGATATAGATGATTTTACTGCATTTGTCTCTTAACATTCCTACTAGCTTTGTACATGGTGATTTACTACCTTTACTGATGAGCTTTTTCCTTTTGTAATTTTCATGCTTCTGGTTGTGACCTTTTCTTTTTGCTTAGGGAAATCCCTTTAACATTTCTTATAAAGCTGCTTTGATGGTGCTGAACTCTTTAAACTTTTTCTTGTCTGTAAAACTTTTGATCTCTCCATCAAGTCTGAATGAGAGCCTTGCTGGGTAGAGTATTCTTGGTTGTAGGTATTTCCCTTTCATCACTTTAAATATATCATGCCACTCCCTTCTGGCCTGCAGAGTTTCTGCTGAAAAGTCAGCAGATAGCCTTATGGGAATTCCCTTGTATGCAACCTGCTTTACCTGCTGCTTTTAATATTCTTTATCTTTAATTTTTGCCATTTTAATTGCAATGTGTTTTGGTGTGGTCCTCTTTGAGTTGATCCTGTTTGGGATTCTCTGTGCTTCCTTGGTTTGGATGGCTTTTTCCTTTGCCAGGTTAGAGAAGTTTTCATCTAGTGTGTCTTCAAATATGTTGTTTGCCTCTTTCTCTCTCTCTTCTGCTCCTGGAACCCCTGTAATGTGAATGTTAGTATGCTTGATGTTGTCCTATAAGTCTCTTAAACTGTTCTCATTTCTTTTCATTTTTTTTTCCTTTTTTTTTCCCAACTGAAGTAAAATCCACTCTTGTCTTCTAGCTTCCTGATCCATTCCCCTGTATCATTCAGTCTACTGTTGATTTGTTCTAGTGTATTTTTCTTTTCAGTTATTGTAGTCTTCATCTCTGTTTGGTTGTTCTTTATATTTTTGAACTTTTTGTTAAAAAATATTAACTTCTCACTCTGTTCATCCATTTTTCTCCTGAGTTCTTGATCATCTTTGTGATTATTCCTTTGAGCTGTTGCTCACATAGATTGTTTGTCTCCACTTCGATTTGTTCTTCTTCTGGGGTTTTATCTTGTTCCTTCATTTAGGATATGTTCCTTTGTTGCCTTATTTTGCCTGACTTGCTTTTTAAATTTCTGTGTATCTGGTAGGTTGGTTATGTTTCCCTATCTTGGAGAAGTGGACTTCTGTAGGAGATGTCCTATGCATCCCAGCAGTGTACTCCCCTCTGGTCACCAGAGCCATAGGCTCTAGGGTGCCCCCTGTGTGGTCTGTGTGGGTCCTTCTGTTGTGTCAGGCTGACTACTGTGGACGTTCTGGTAGGTGTGGCTGGCCCTTGGTCCTGTTGGTTGCTAGACCTTGCCTTGTGCAGAGGCTGCTGGCTGCTGTTTGGCAGGACTGGGTCATGAGGTGGCTGTTTGTGGAACCCTAGGGGGCCCAGGGCTAGTGCTGGCTCCCTGGTGGGCGGAGTTGCGGTCCAGAAGATGCTGGGGTTGGTGCTTGCCCACTGGTGGGTGAAGCCAGGTCCTGGTGCTAGTGCCGTCCCACAAATGAACAAAACCAAGACCTGGGGACTGGCTACAGGGCCCAGGAGTCCCAGAGCTGGTGTTGGACTACTGGTGCGTGGGGCTGGTTTCTGACACAGCTGGCTGCAGAATCTGGGGTGTCCTGAAGCCCGTGTTGGCCCTCTGGTCAGTGGAGTTGGGGCCCAGTGTGTTCCAGGGCTGGTACTGGCCTGCTGGTTGTTGGGCTGGGTCCTGCCAGGGCAGGCTGCAGGGCTGCAGATATCTTGGGGCTGGTGTCTGCCCACTGGTGGGTGAGGCTGGTCCCAAGGCTATAGTAGACTGGCTGGGTGGGGCCAGGGCCCAGGGGATTCTGGGGCTGGTGCCTTCCCACTGATGGACAGAGCTGGGTCCCAGGGTCTCTGGCTGCAGGGCCCTGGGGGTCCTGGATCTAGTGCCTGTGCACTGGTGTGTGGGGCTGGGTCCTGGGCCTTCTGGTCAGCAGGGCCATGTCCAGGGCAGCTGTGGGCTCAGGGTGCCTTAAATCAGCCTGTCTGCTGGTGGGTGGGGCTGTGTCCCTGCCTATTTTGTTGCTTGGCCTGAGGCATCCCAGTGCTGTTGTCTACAGGCTGGTGGGGCTAAGTTCTGAGGCTAATAAGCTAGAAGGAGGATTCCACAATGGCGCTTGTCAGCAAACAGTGTCCATGTGGTAGAATGAGTTCTGCAAAATGGTTGTTGCCAGTGTCTATGTCCGCAGGGTGAGCTCCTGCTTCCAGTTGCCTCCTGCCTCTCTGGGAGACTCTTCAAGATCATCAGGTATGTCTGATCCAGGCTCCTTTCAAATTATTGCTTTTGCCCTGGGTCCCGGAGCATGTGAGATTTTGTGTGTGCCATTTAAAAGTGGAGTCTCTAGCCCTCTGGGTCTCCCCAAAAGACGCCCTGGCCTTCAAAACCAAACATTCTGGGGGCTCATCTTGCTGGAGTAGGACTCCTGTGCTGGGGAGCCCATTGTGGGGCTCAGACCCCTTGGCTTTTTATAATTTTTAAAAAATAATTTTTCCATAAAAGATTTGTACAACTTTTGTTAAATTTATTTTTAATGCTATTGAAAATAGCATCTTAAAAAAACATCTTCTAATTACATTTCTTCTGTAATTGAAATTTAATTGATTTTTGTAGATTGACACTGTATCAAGAAGACTACTTAAATTTCCTTTTTAATTCTAATCATTCATCTATAAATTGTTTTGGATTCTATCATGTGTAAAAATTGACAGTTCAAATTCTTCTTTTCCAGATGTTATATTACTTGTTTCTTTTCTTCCCTTAGTACACTGGTTTGGATTTCCAGTATAATACTTTATAAATCTGGGGATAGTAGGGTCTAGTTTCCTATGGCAAAGGGAAAGCTTTCAGAGTTTCCTTATTAATTGTGATGATTTCCTTAGGCTTATACTTGTTATTGTTTATATCCTTTATCAGGTTAAAGAAGCTCACTTCTCAAATGGACTTGAGAACATGGGGAGGGGGAAGGGCAAGCTGGGACAAAATGAGAGAGTGGCATGGACATATATACACTAATAAATGTAAAATAGATAGCTAGTGGGAAGCAGCTGCATAGCACAGGGAGATCAGCTCAGTGCTTTGTGACCGCCTAGAGGGTTGGGATAGGGAGGGTGGGAGTGAGACACAAGAGGGAGGGGATATGGGATATAGGTATACGTATAGCTGATTCACTTTGTTATACAGCAGAAACTAACACACCATTGTAAAGCAATTATACTCCAATAAAGATGTTAAAAAAAAAAAAGAAGAAGCTCACTTCTCTTTTTAGGCTACCAGGAGGTTTTCTTTTTTCTTTTTAAATCGTGAAAGGATATTGAATTTAAAAAAACTTCTTTCTTCATCTCTAGATGATCATATTTTCTCCTTTATTAATGTGGAGCATTCCATTGATTTTCTAGTTTAAACTAATATTACATTCCTGGCACAAATCCAACTTGATAGATTTTCCTTTGTATATACTGATAATTGTCATATACTGTTAAACTGTTAATATATTGTTTAGGATTATTTCATCCATGTTCTGGATTGAGACTGGCCTGTGCTTTCTTTTCCTTTGTCATAGGTCCTTGTCAGATTTTAGAATCAAGGCTATGCTATACTTATAAAATGAGGAAATAAATTGCAATGTATTCCCTTATTTTTAATTCCCTGGAAGAGTTTTCAGAAGTTTGGAATTACATTTTTCTTGAATGTTTGGTAGAAATTCCTAGTGAAATCATCTGAATCTGGAGTTTTCTCCAGATGTGGAAGCTTTATGTCTCTGATTCAATTGTTTTAATGGTTATAAGACTATTCCAATTTTAAAAGGTTGTAGTATTCTTCTAGAACTTCAAATTGATATATGCTCAGGTTTCAAATACATTCTATATTTTTTAAACTTTAGTTCACACTTTCCCTCTGCTTGTCCCTCTGCCCTGCATTCTGAATAATTCCTTCAGATCTATTTTCTAATTCATTGATTCTCTTTTCCACTCTGTCTAATCTGTTATTAAACCCCTCCATTGAGATTTTAATTTCAAAGATTATATTTTTAATTTCCATATGTTTTTACTCTTTTTCAAATCTGATTGCTCATATTTTCAAGTCAATTTGTTTGACTTATTTCCTGAAAATATTAAATGTTCTTAGCTTTTGGTCTGTGTCTATTTATTTCAATACTTATTATTTACAGTTCCATTCTGCTGGTTATTATTTATTCTTATTTTATTATGCATTTTGGGAATTTTGACTCTGATTTGTGCCTTGGAACTTTGGGTAAACTCTGAGACTGTGATAAAGGTGGTTTTGTTCAGAGACAATTTTCATTTATTTTTGTCAGGTGGCTGGGGAGTAACAGGTATTTGTATGGCAGGGACATTTTAAGGTAAATTCTCACCTTGAGATTTAAAATTATTATTTCTTTGAAACCTATCAAGTAATATAAATTTAGGTTGCAAATGTGAGTAAATGCTGGTTGTAATTACCAGTTCTCAGAGGAGATTTAAGTTTTGTTACTCTATTCATAATTAAGGTCTCACACAAGAAAATTTCTTTATAAGTTCTTTGAAGGTGGGAGTCAGTTTATTTCTGATTTATCCTTACCCTGATGGCGTAACCCTTTGAGATCTCAACTTTATGGGAAGAGTTATCCATTAGATTTCCATCCCAGAACAATCCTCATGAGATTGTGAATATCTAAAAGTCAAATTGAGCTGATTTGGCAAATATTCTCATGATGAAAATGAGCTTTAGCACCCTCTTTTCTTCTCTGAGTATTTGCTTTCACTTAGTCCTTGGATTGAGTATCTTATTTTCTTATTATATCATAAATTAATTTAAGAAGATATAAACATTTTTACCTTTTAGTTTTAGTTGTGTTTTTTTTTTAAACTGGTGGTCAGTTGTGGTAATTTTTTAAAAAGTATTATTTTAAAATCTGATTTTATTTATTTATTTTTTGTTTATTTTTTTTTGTTTGTTGCCTTTTGTTTGTTTGTTTGGCCATGCTGTGCAGCATGGGGATCTTAGTTCCCGTACCAGGGATTGAACCCATGCCCCCTGCATTGGAAGCATGGAGTCTTAATCACTGGACTGCCAGGGAAGTCCCTAAATCTGATTTTAAATGACTGCATCATATAATAAAGTAGCATGTGAACATATCATCATTTATTTTACAATTAATATTTTAACATTTTAAATGAACTCATTCATTGTGGTGATGTACTACAGTTTACTTAACCACTCCTCTTTTATTGGGCATTTGCCTTGTTCCCAGTGTTTCTCTACTATAAAAATATTATGACGAAAGTTAAAAAATACTATATGTGTGCATGGTTCTCATGTGCCATGATGAATTTCCATTTTATTATGTAGGTTATGGTGACATATATACCTATTTTGAGCCAGGGAGTGACATGGTCAGATTTGCATTTTAGCAAGAGTGAAAGGTGAACTGCAGGTGGTTGAGTTTAAAGACAAAGAGATTCATAAGGAAGCCATTTGAATGGTCTAGGTAAGATTTGATGAGGATATGAACCAGCCCAGAAGCAGAGGAAATTGAAAAGAGGGTCTAGGTTAGAATATACTTGGTGTTTTAGAATTTAGTGAATCACTGAATGAAAGGGGTTGGGGAGAAATATCAAAAGGACTCCAATGTTTCTGGTTTGAGCAATTTAGTGGATGGTGATATTCTTCACTAAAATAGGGGATACAGAGAAGGAGCAGATTTTGGGTAGACGTATATATATATGTTGAGTTCTAAGCACCTGTGGAGATATTCACCGGGCCTTTAAATACTTGTGTATAGAGTGGTCTGGCCTGGAGATAAAGATTTGTGAGGCATGAATGAACATGTGGTAGCTGAAATTTGGATCTTGAATGAGACTGTGAGGAAAAATGGCTTAGGGTAAAACCAGGGGAAACACCAATATTTAAGAGGTCAGAGGCAAAACCAACGTAAATGAAAATATAAGACTCATTGTTCAAAACACAGGAAAAAAGTGCTACATAGCTTTGTCTTTCTTCTGTGGTTTCTCTCTTGACCTCATGGTGGCTTTTATTTGCTGTTTAATGTCATTCCAATAAAGAAAAATTAAAACTTTTAGATTATTAGTATAAATTTTATCTTTCATCTTTACATTGTACAATGCCAGTTTTTTAACAGCTTTATTGAGGTGTAATTTGCGTGCAATAAATTCACCCATTTAAAGTGCACAGTTCAGTGGTTTTTAGTACGTTCACAGAGTTATGCAACCGCCACCACAATCTAATTTTAGAACATTTTCATCATCCCAGAAAGAAATCCCCCACACCCATTAGCAGTCCCAATTACCCCCTCCCCTAGCCCTAGATAACCACTAATCTGCTTTCTATCTCTATCGTCCTGTCTATTCTGGACATTTAATATAAATGGAATCATATACTACATGGTATTTTGTGACTGGCTTCTTTCAGCAATGCCAATTTTAAATGCAAATATCAGAGCATTTAGCTTGTATGTGGACTTATTGAAATAATACATTTCATATTATTTCATGGCTCATTTATGGAGGGTGCCTTGAGCTGGGCAGAAGAGACAAATTCAAGCCGAACTCAGGAAGGTTGAATGAAGGAAGAGAGGGGATTCTCCTCCTTCCTCCCACCTTCCCATAGAGCTGGCTGAAGGAGTACTTCTGGCCAAGGGGATGCTTGTGTGTCAAGTGCAGGCCCTGTCCCACGATATGGGTACTCATTTGCTTGGGCCTGAAGAATGCTAATTCCTTCTGTCAATGTGGAATTTCCACACCATGCCCTGGCCAACAGTGGGTTTTGGGAAGTTAAGCCAGTCATTTCCTTTATGCATGGTCTCCTGCCTCAACTCATGGCAAATGGGTAGCCCCCAAGGATCTTTAAACCTCTGTGCCACAGCACAAAAAATGACCTGGATGGGGGTACCAAGAGTTTCATGGGCCAAGACTCAGCCTCCAGTTGGTCACCTGCCACACATGCCATGGTGCTGCTGGTGTGGCACAGGAATGGAATGTGTGCCCAACCCTGATCCTCCCAGTATGGTGCCCAGGCCTTTTCCAGGTGCAGGGAGCGGCAACGGTAATGGGGTAGAGGTAGGGTGAGGGAGGCCATGCAAGGGGGCATGGCATTGGGCGGGGAAAACCCATCTCTGGGAGGTAGAAGGAGGCGGACGAACATGAGCTGAGACTCCAAGCCCAGTGTGTGTTCCATTGTCCCATTGGGCTTAACTTACAAAACAAATTCAAAGAGAAAATTATTCAGAATTTCAAGACAGTGACTATAGTATATTAAGCTCCAAGCAGGGGCCCTTCTGAACACTGGGTTTTGTGCAATTGCATCAGTCTCACTCCGTGAAGCTGGTCTTGGCCAGAGAAATGGAAAACTCAGAAGCAGCAGAAAGATAAGTATGACAGGCGCTGTAAGAGAGTGATGTCAAAGAAGCTGATGGAGGAAGATGTTCCAAAAAGATGATGAAGCCAACAATCATTGCATGAGAAAAGTGTAGATAAGAAAAAGACTGAAAGCTATCATATGACAGTACTGATGACTTTGCTGAGATCAATTTCAGTGGAATGGAGTGGGTAGAAGCCAGATTACAAGGATTGCAGAGTAAATGGGAAGTGAAGAAGTGGGAACAATGAGTAGTGAATTGTTCAAGAAACCTGTCTGTAAAGGGAAGGGATGAGAGTAGAACTCTGAGCAAGGGTCTAGAGCAGGGGGTTGTAAATGACAGGCTGCAGGCTCGTCCATGGCCTGGTTTTGTAAATAAAGTTTTATTTGAACTCAGCCATATCCATTCATCTACATAGTGTCTTTGGCTGCCTTCACACTACAACAGCAGAATCGAGTAGTTGCAACAGAGACCCTAGGTCCTGAAAGCCTAACCTATTTACATCTGGCCCTTGACAGAACATTTTTCTCCCCTGATCTAGAGCAGTGGTTCTTAAAGTGTGGTTCCTGGACCAGCAGCAACAGCATAACTTGGGAATTTAGAAATGCAAATCCTTGGGTCATACCCCAGACCTTTTGAATCAGAAACTTTGGGGTGGTAAGCAGCAGTCTATGTTTTATTAAGCTTTCCAGGTAATTCTGATGTACCTTAAAGTTTGAGAACCACTGGGGTAGAATGCAGATGGAAATATTAGCTTTTCTTGGGAGAATACCTCTTCTTCTGAGGCAAAGGGAAGGAAAAAAAGGATGGATTGGATGCATGAACTGAGTCCCACTCATTGGGTTCCATTCACTCCCTACACTATCTCAGGTTTGTAACATCCTGCTTTTCCAGATCCCATATTAGACAGAAGCAACCAGGACTGAGTTCCAAGTGACATGTGCAACACCACCTAAGTCTAAAGTTAAACTAAAAGGGGGCGGGGAAATTTCAATTCAGGATATTGAAGGAAGCTCTATTCAATTGTAAGGTGAGGAAGTCCCAGGAGAACTGCATGCTCACCTATCTGGAATGCCATAGAAGCCATTCATGCATTTTATAGGTACTTGGATCTTATGACAGCCTCTTAGGTCTTCTCCAATCTAAAATTCTATGATTCTTGCCTATGGTGAGCACTTTTTTCTAATCCCTGATTACGTATTTTATCTAGAGTCAAAATCCCTTCTTGGAACACATTCTGGTCTCCAGAGCTCTTTCCTTCTTTCTAGGAGTCAGATCACCCCCGGTTGTTCTCAGCTGCCTAGGGTTTAATTAAACCAGCTAATTGGGGAATCCATTAGCCACTTACAGACCAGTCAAAGGGCAGGGATAAATTGGTCTTTTCTAACTGACCTTCTGTTCTATGCTAAGAATTCCTGTCACTATTTAGTGAATGATTCTTGTGTTCTGAAAAATTGTGAAAGTGTGAAAGCCAGCGTAGGTCCTAGATCAGCAGTATACTTTCTACATGCCTTAATGATTGTCTCTTACACTGCGTGAATTAGTAATTTAAATTCAGTTGAATCCTTAGGAAATCTGTTCACACAGTTCCAATCTCTTATACATTTGCTTTCTGCTATACGGTTAGAATTACTTTTTCTGAAAGAGCCAGTGTGTTTTCGGTATGAGTTGCCTGATTTCCAGGCTTTTTTCCCTCTTGCTATGCTCATTATGAAAGAATACCAGAGAAAGAGATAGAGGGTATTCAGTGAAGAAATAAAGCTGATAAACTTGATGTGTCACATTGGGACCTATGGGCTCTGAGGGTTTCCTGAGAGCTCACTTCTAGGGTGGGGGAAGGGCTGATGGCCCAAGACAAAAAAGTAAAGTAGATAGTGATCTAGGGCCAGGGGAGGTGGTAGGGAGGCTCCAAGAGTCTCCAGTTGCTAATCAGTCACTAATCCCTTCTAAAGGAGCACACTCTGCCTCAATCCTAGCTGTTTTGGGGTACTTTAGAAGCTCCCTTGGAATGCTCAGGATGATTGAAATTATGGTTCTGAGGCTTTGAGAAATATCATTAAAAACATTTTGTTGAGAGGCCAAGAAATAAGTAAAATGTTGTTGCTTGTCTGAATGAACATTTTTGATGGACAATGTGTGTATGTGTGTGTTTTATAATAGTTGTATTTTCTATTTGGTTAACTGTCTTTTATGACTTTGTGTTTTCTTATCAATTAGTTTATCAAACAACAACGATATGATCTTTCATTTTGCTGTAAATATTTTTCCCAGTTGGTTGTTTGCACTTTTATTTTGGCTATGATTTTATTTATAGATTTAAAAAATATCAAGTAGTCAAGTCTGTTAGTTTTTCTTAAATGTGAAGGTGGAGAAATATCATGCTCACCTGTAGGCTAAAGGAATTCCCTGTGTGTGGGAACTTTTCATGTTGTAGGAGTGCTGTAGTAAATGTACAGTATCCTGGCATGGGTAGAACTGCCATCTCTGGTTAGGGAGAATGGAGTGAAGAGATTAGAGAGGGTCACTTTAGCTGCTATTACTTGGATTTTGATCCCTTAGGTGCCCAGTTCTTGGAGGGTTTTGTCAGATCCTTCTTAAATAAGCTAGCATTGATGTCTTTCCAAGCTTGGCTCCTTGTGTATGGTTATGGTTAAGAAGACAGAATGACCACTGTCCATTCCAACTTATCAGACCTGCTGAGGCCCTGGCACAGTCTGTGCCCTTGTATGAGGAAGAACCCAGACAGTAAGAGGGGTCCTTCCCTCCTTGCATGCTAAATGATGGGCAGCTAGCATGATGCTCTGTCTAAGCTGCAGTAATCCTAAACTTGTTGACCACTTAGCTACAGATGCTGGGTAATTTCTGAATTGTCCTCTAAAGGGGGAACTGATCAGGTTTAACTTTGTGCCCTCCCTTCTTTCATGGCTGACAACCTACTCTAGCATGTTTCCTCTGGCTTTGGAATGATGAGACTGCAACTTGCCCCCTGACCATGGCTCTGATAGACTATAGCATCTTGGACAGATTTTAAAAATTAGGCTCTGTTCTTACCAGTGTAGCTTCTAACATAGCTGAAATCCCATGGGGGTAAGTGAATGTATCAATGAACAGCTACTGCTGGGAAAGCTTGCCACGTAAATGACCTTGTTCCTGGATATCCAGGCAGAAGGTCACATGGAGCTGTTCATATTTGAATTCCCTGCTTCCCATATTACTTTGGGTATTGGGTCCAGCCTGGATTGAGGACTCTGGCCTGGACATGACTATACTACCTCCAGAACTAATAGTAGGTCTTGAAGGCCACTACATGGCCTGCCTTCCAAGAAGGTGGACTTTGGGTAGGTGCTCTCAGAGCAAGAAGCCAGGAATGGGGTTGCCTCCCATTATCTGAGAGTGTGAAATTACCATTGCACATAGAATTGAATTCCAACCTAAAGGGGTATACTCCTCTTAAAACTAGAGCCCAAGGTCTCTGAAAGCACATTGACAAAAGTTTGTGGTTAAGGTTCATTTGCCCTGTAATATCCCCAGGAGTTCTGTTACACTATTTGTAATAAGAAGTAGGATGAACACAATTCTGGTGTGACTAACATCTATCTCCTGAGTATGGTAATTATTCAAGATTAGAATTCACTTCCACTCATCACTGATTTTTTGAAGTAACTGTGAAGGGCTGGGGTATCAAGGAGCCTGCACCCTGGACCCCTGCTGTGGGCTGGGGTAGAATGGTTAGAATTTCATGTCTATCCATCTACAAGGGGGATGTTTGGGAGGCCACCTTCAAATGACACCCAGACTAGCTTGAGACCTGTCTCAGGCTATTTGGTTTGTACAAAGCCCAGCTGTCGTATTTTAACACCTAATAAATAGCAGTCTGCTTCTGTATCTTACACAAGCTTGTGTATCAAGGGGAATTCTTCATATGTTTATAGTGTATAATCATTTCTCACTTGAGTTTTCTTTTCCTCAAGTTAAACAAACTTCTTTTCCTTCAGCTATTCCTTATGTGAAAAATTCCAAGGAAACGTGATTTCCACCTCACCAGCCATGAACATACCAATAGAAAAATGGGCAAAGAACATAACTATCATAAAGAAATAAATGATTAAAAATGCTTGATAGCCATGTGTGAAAAGTTTTAACTCACTTATAAGCAAATAACTCCAAGTTAAACAAGCTTACCTATCAGTTTGGCAAACGTTAAGATTACTAACTCAGTGTTGATGAAACTATGGGAAATAGGCAGTCTCAAATGGGGCTAGTGGGAAAGTGAATTGTACTTCTGGAGACAGTCTGACAAAAGTTGCCACAAGCCATAAATATGTGCTTACCAGAAATTCCACATAGAGGAATTTAGCCTGAGGAAATAATCAAACAAGCTGTACATACAAAGATGTTCACCTCAGCACTGTTTATAATAGTAAAATAATAACAAATAATGTTCAGTACTAGGGAACTGGTCAAATAAATGATGATACAGCCACATAAAAGGATGATGTAGCTCTGTACTGAAATGAAAAAGTAAATCAGTAAACTGATTTACTCCCCAGTATGTTTTGGGGAGTAAAAAGAATAACATGATGTTGTTTTTGAAGGACATACATGAAAATGTGAATGGTAGTTTTTTTTTTTTTTTTTTTTTTTTTTTAACATCTTTATTTGAGTATAACTGTTTTACAATAGTGGGTTAGTTTCTCCTTTACAACAAAGTGAATCAGTTATACATATACATATATTCCCATAACTCTTCCCTCTTTTGTCACCCTCCCTCCCACTCTCCCTATCCCACCCCTCTAGGTGGTCACTAAGTACAGAGGTGAACTCCCTGTGCTATGCTGTAGCTTCCCACTAGCTATCTAATTTACATTTGGTAGTGTGTATATGTCCCTGCCATTCTCTCACATCGTCACAGCTTACCCTTCCCCCTCCCCATATCCTCAAGTCCATGCTCTAGTAGGTGGTAGTTTTTTTTAACTGGTAAGATTATGGGTGGGATCTTTTCTGTATCACTAGTTCTAGTTTTCTCTCTGTGAATGAGTGTTACTTGGATATTAAAGAAATATTAAAGATATAAGCAACAAGGATATATTGTATAGCACAGGGAATTATAGCCATTATCTTGTAATAACTAATGTAATATTGTAAATCAACTATACTTTAATAAAAAAGGATATTAAAAGTTAAAAACATTTGCTAATTTGATAGGTAAATTGGCCTCTTGATTTGATCTATGGTTTTGATGACTTTAAACAATTTCTAAATAATTTTTCATGTTTATTAATTACTTAATATAGTGAGTTTAAACAATTTTTAATATGTATTAATTATTTAATAAAGTGTAGTTAAATAGGGACTACATTAAAGTCTTGCATTTTCAGAAATAATGCTGAAGGGAATTCAGCACTATCTAATCTCAACCTTTCATTTCATAGATAAGGACCAGTAGTTAGTCCAGAGAGGTTATATGGTTTGACCAAAGGTAATACAGAGTTATCACTGATATCTGAGCCCCCAGGCCACTGAACTGTCTGTTATAGTTGGCTGTAGTTATAGTAGTTATAGTTTGTTATAGTTCTCAGATTATGGTCTTGGTATTTCATATATGCTTCATGGCAACGTCAAGTGTTCTAGTGTATCAGTTCAGAGATTAATTTGCGATTCATGATTACTAAAGATTTTATGATAGATGTTGCTTTACACAAGTTTGTGCAGGTTTTTGTTTGTTTGTTTTTGTGAGAGTTTAAGAGGGGCATTCATTGTACAATTAAGTTTGTACAATTGAAGGAAGAATCTGGGATTTGGGTCAGAGGACCTGGGTGTGACTCCATCAGTACCATTCCCTAGCTGTAAATAGGGTAAATTCCTTATCCCCTTCTGAACTTTGTGGTCAAGAATAGCTACTTCACACATTTGTAGAGGATTAAATGGGGTTCTAAAGAGAATTAATGTATGGAAAAGACCACAAAATGTGCTAAACAGAATTTTATATAGCTATTTATTCTCATTTACTTTGTTAGACCCCATTTTTATTTTTTTCAAAAATGATTTGAGAAGGCAGATATATATCACATTTGTTTTTGAGGTCATGTTTTCCACTGCTATGCCAACTCAGTGGGAAGGTCAGTTGTTAGGATGGACTGCAGCAAGAAAGCATAAATATTTACATACGACCTCTTTCAGAGAACCGGGGATAGGGAGGACCTCCTTGGGTAGGAAAGTTAAGTTTCCACCAGCCAAGAGTACGAGTGGGTCCATTAGTCATGATGGTGCAGGATGATCATCTGGACCAGGCTTACGATTTACTAAGCGCCAAACACTCTTTACTATGGGAAAAATGTTTCTTTTAGTGGAGAGGATTTTGGTGGGATACATGAAGGGGACTGACCCACCATTAGCCTATAAACTTCCAAAGTCCGGGATTATTTCTCTGTTTGCTGCAGAACCACCAATGCCTAGTCCAGGTTAATAAAGATCAGTTGTCTGATTAATTTCTAACTCTTGGGCTATAACTTGCCAAGGGGCTGTGCACATTGTGTTGTGCTCTTTTCAACTGGTAATCTAATTTTCTTCAGTTGTAAGAAATTTGCCTATGTTATTTCTTAGATAATGTCCTCTTCTCTGTTATCTCTGTTCTTTCTTTGTAGAATTCCTATTAGTTATTTGTTAAATATTCTTTATTGATATTCTCACTTTTTCTTTTTGTTCTGCTTTCTGGATGAGTTCCTCAATTTTATCTTCCAGTCTTTCTATTTACTTTTTCTTTTGTCAAATTTTTAAATACTAACAATTTATCCTTATTTTCTAAGTATTTGAATATTCTTTTTTTGTGGCATTTTATTCTTGCTTAGTAAATCTAATAGTTTTTTTCAACAATCTCTCTGAAGGTATTAATTACAGATTTTGGGGGGAAGTTTCCTTTTAAAATTCCTTGATTATTTTTATTTTTATTTATTATTTTTTAACATCTTTATGGAGTATAATTGCTTTACAATGGTGTGTTAGTTTCTGCTTTATAACAAAGTGAATCAGCTATTCATATACATATATCCCCGTATCTCTTCCCTCTTGCATCTCCCTCCCTCCCACCCTCCCTATCCCACCCCTGTAGGTGGTCACAAAGCACTAAGCTGATTTCCCTGTGCTATACGGCTGCTTCCCACTAGCTATCTATTTTACAGTTGATAGTGTATATATGTCCATGCCACTCACTCACTTTGTCCCAGCTTACCCTTCCCTCTCCCTGTGTCCTCAAGTCCATTCTCTAGTAGGTCTGTGTCTTTATTCCTGTCCTGCCCCTAGGTCCTTCATAACCAGTTTTTTTTTTAATATTCCATATATATGTGTTAGCATATGGTATTTGTTTTTCTCTTTCTGACTTACTTCACTCTGTATGACAGACTCTAGGTCCATCCACCTCACTACAAATAACTCAATTTCGTTTCTTTTTATGGCTGAGTAATATTCCATTGTATATATGTGCCACATCATCTTTATCCATTCATCCGATGATGGACACTTAGGTTGCTTCCATGTGCTGGCTATTGTAAATAGAGCTGCAATGAATATTTTGGTACATGACTCTTTTTGAATTGTGGTTTTCTCAGGGTATATGCCCACTAGTGGGATTGCTGGGTCGTATGATAGTTCTATTTTTAGTTTTTTAAGGAACCTCCATACTGTTCTCCATAGTGGCTTTATCAATTTACATTCCCACCAACAGTGCAAGAGTGTTCCCTTTTCTCCACACCCTCTCCAGCATTTATTGTTTGTAGATTTTTTGATGATGGCCATTCTGACAGGTGTGAGATGATAACTCATTGTAGTTTTGATTTGCATTTCTCTAATGATTAATGATGTTGAGCATTCTTTCATGTGTTTGTTGGCAATCTGTATATCTTCTTTGGAGAAATGTCTATTTAGGTCTTCTGCCCATTTTTGGATTGGGTAGTTTGTTTTATGATATTGAGCTGCATGAGCTGCTTGTAAATTTTGGAGATTAATCCTTTGTCAGTTGCTTCATTTGAAAATATTTTCTCCCATTCTGAGGGTTGTCTTTTCATCCTGCTTTTGCACACCTTTGCTGTGCAAAAGCTTTAAAGTTTCATTAGGTCCCATTTGTTTGTTTTTGTTTTTATTTCCATTTCTCTAGTAGGTGAGTCAAAAAAGATCTTGCTGTGATTTGTCATAGAGTGTTCTGCCTATGTTTTCCTCTAAGAGTTTGATAGTTTCTGGCCTTACATTTAGGTCTTTAATCCATTTTGAGCTTATTTTTGTGTATGGTGTTAGGGAGTGTTCTAATCTCATACCTTTACATGTAACTGTCCAGTTTACCCAGCACCACTTATTGAAGAGGCTTTTTTCCATTGTGTATTCTTGCCTCCTTTATCAAAAACAAGGTGACCATATGTGCGTGGGTTTATCTCTGAGCTTTCTATCTTGTTCCATTGATCTATATTTCTGTTTATATGCCAGTACCATACTGTCTTGATTATTGTAGCTTTGTAGTATAGTCTGAAGTCAGAGAGCCTGATTCCTCCAGTTCTGTATTTCTTTCTCAAGATTGCTTTGGCTATTTGGGGTCTTTTGTGTTTCCATACAAATTGTGAAATTTTTTGTTCTAGTTCTGTGAAAAATGCCATTGGTAGTTTGATAGGGATTACATTGAATCTGTAGATTGCTTTGGGTAGTATAGTCTTTTTCACAATGCTGATTCTTCCAGTCCAAGAACATGGTACCTCTCTCCATCTGTTTGTATCATCTTTAATTTCTTTCATCAGGGTCTTATAGTTTTCTGCATACAGGTCTTTTGTCTCCTTAAGTAAGTTTATTCCTAGGTATTTTATTCTTTTTGTTGCAATGGTAAATGGGAGTGTTTCCTTAATTTCACTTTCAGATTTTTCATCATTAGTGTATAGGAATGCAAGAGATTTCTGTGCATTAATTTTGTATCCTGCTACTTTACCCAATTCATTGATTAGCTTGAGTAGTTTTCTGGTAGCATCTTTAGGGTTTTCTATGTATAGTATCATATCATCTGCAGTGACAGTTTTACTTTCTCTTTTCTGATTTGGATTCCTTTTATTTCTTTTTCTTCTCTGATTGCTGTGGCTAAAACTTCCAATAATAGTGGTAAGAGTGGGCAACCTTGTCTTGTTCCTGATCTTAGTGGAAATCCTTGTATTATTTTTAGTTCTTCTACTTTCATTCTTTATTCCTTCCTTCCTCCCCCCCTTCCTTCATTTCTTCCTTTTTTTTCATGCTTATATTGGTCTCTGGCTTAAATATTGATTGGGTTTTTTTCTGAAATGCCTGGTAATCCTTGGCTTTGTGTTCATATTTTAAAATGAGGCACTAAAAAGCTAATTGAAGACTACATATTTATGGACAGAGCTTGACAATTGCTGAAGTGAATTTCACTCTCCATTCAGAAAGAACCCAGCTGTTTAGTTGGTGATTCTCAAATGTCAGTATCTTTTTTTTTTTTTTTAGGCATATTTCCCAAGAGTGTAATCCTTTCATCTCTTGCCCTTCTCAGGGGTAGGAGATTTAAGTCACCCACCTAGTTGTTCATGGATATTATGTAGGGGTTTCTTTCTTTGGGTGGCAAGTTGAACTAAATGAAGTCTTGATTTCTAGGATTCTATTATTCAAACTAAGAGAGAGAAGACTAGAACTCAGCATTTATAGTTGATAAAGTTCTCTTTCCACTATATCAGAATATATCTGATATATCTCTTTCCTCTCTTAGAATTTCCATAAAAAGAGCCACGAAGAGATTGTTGTTGTAGTGCAAAGAATATCTCAGTGAGCATCAGGAGGTTTGGGGTTATAATTCCACTTCTGCAACTAATTTACTGCATGAGCCCAGCAAGCCTTTTAACCTCTCAGGCCCTAAGTGTCCTCAAGTGAGGCGGTTGGACTAGATAATCTCTAAATTCTCTTTCAGTTCTAAAATAATTTTATCCAAGGATTAGCAGGGTCCCTCCTATTGAAAGACCAGGACAGACTAGTTCAAACAAGATGTTTCCTCGTTATTTGTTGCCAGAGTACTGAAATTCTGCTTTTAAATATATTTTGTGTACCTCCTGATCTCAGCTGCTCAGTTTCCATCCCCTTTCTGTATCCCTGTTCCTATCTTGCTTTATGGTACTTCTTACTTGGGAAATTAGGCTTAAGCAGGCTGCAGTTTTAGCCTTTCTTTAGCATGGTGAAGGCAAGCTCTTTCTTGGTAAATTCTGCTCATTTGGTCGGTGAGGAACTTGGAGCTATTCAACTCTTGGAAAGTTGGGGATATTAACATTGACCTCAGAAAGGTGATGGGGCCTTCTTTCTTTAGGGCAGTAGACATGGGCAGCTCATATTTCTCATGGGGGAACATTTTATTCTTTGTGGAAGCAGTTTCAACTCCCCAAATGACCCATCTACCCATTTTTTTATTAAGTTCTTTAACTAAAGAATTTAACCTAATTTCTTTTTTAAAATGACGACAAGATTCAACCTTAATTAGACCCTCATCTAGCAGCCTTTCCCCCACATTCCACTCAAATAGCCATCAATTATTGATACTAACTGGTCTCCTATTACCTCTAGGCTTTTGTTTGAACAAGTTTTTAAAATTTCATTTGACTTAAGTGCTTAGTATTCAGCTGTTTTACAGTTGCCCATATATCACACTATTTTTGACCATATATCTCTTATCTCTGAATAGCTCTGAAAACTGCAGTGTCATGTTAACTACTCCTTTTGGTCCAAGGCATGTCAATACATGTTGCCAACTTCCAACTTATTCTCATCCAGAAGATTAGCAAGGCTGCCACATGGTGTTCTTTCTTACAAAATGTTATTGCCTGCATTATAGCTAGGGCTCAATGTGGTGACATTAATCCCAAATCTGCAGAACGGTACTCTTAATTCTACTTGGGTGCACAGCAACTTGAGCTCTCAGCATAAGCCTTTTATTTTGGGAATACCATTCTTTGTCATCATTTCTATAAGGAATCTTAGTCAGTTGTTAGGAATTTTATTTTGCTCCTGAAACACAATATTTCCTCTCTTTTCACATTGAGATACCCAGATTTCACATCTTTAGTAAATAATCTCTAGCATTGATTTAGTTGCTGAATATCCTCCCCGGACATGTTTTAATTATTTATTAAGAAGGTACAGGAGTTCCAGCTAAAAATGGAGCCTGGCTAGAAGCCCCTTGTGAAGTCTTTCCCAATTTTTCTACTAAAATGCCTATGAAGACAAGGAAAAAAAATAATAAATTAAATATCAAAATAAAAACCATGGACAGCATAATCTCAAAATTGGGGAAGAATCTATACTAACTGTAAAGCAACACTGAGATAAAACTACTCGAGTCTTTTTCTATGGCGCACGTAATCAGCTTTACTACATGACACAAAAAAAACCCTCTGAAATGAGGAGGGAAGGCATTGAGTCCTCTCGTCTGTCCATTATCAAGACAACTGGGCAGGTGGGCTTTTACCCATGTGGGTTGAGAGTATTGTCGCATCATTCTACATCCAGAGAAATTAAAATTCTCAGAAAACAGCTTGGCTTCTCAGAAAACAAGGTCAGCTTTGGCTGAGTCAGAGGACTGGTGTAGGCATACTGCATTTTCAGGGGAAAATGTATTACAGGTAAAGCTCCTTAGGTTTAGGTTGGGTCAGAAACAACCAAACCAACCAAAACAAAACAATAAATAAAACCAAACCACCACCACCAAAACCCTGGTGACAGTGCATAATGGGAATTGCCGATTTTTATGTACATTGCAGGTTCACAGGCCCAGGAAATTAGACAGTGTCATTGGAGCAATATGGAACCTCAGCAGAAGAAGGGTGCATTAGAGGAAGTCATGCTGGAAACAAGGCCTCAGTCCAGAGGCTGAGCACATCTAATGGTTAGAGTGGAGCTGAGAGTATTTCAACTTTCCTGTCTTTTGATAAATATCAAATATGAATAGATTTCCACTTGTACAAATATCAATAAAGGGGGGAAAAACCACATGGACAGTGTGAAAAAGACTTCATTTCAAGGGAAGAAAGAGTATCTAGGAGACCTAGAAGTCCTTCCTAGAGGAAGAACATGTTTCTGAAATGATTTACTGGAGTGTCCAGAAATTGGAGGATTTCAGGGGACTATTTGGATTCCTCCATAGATAACAAAATATAAGGATGTTAAAGAACAGAGAGTAAATATATAGATAATTGATATTCTTGAAGAAGATACTTAAACTAATGGAAAAAATGCAATATTAAAGATATAACAGGAAAAATTCATGAGCAGAAGTAAGACTCATATTGAAAAAATCATTGTGTTCCAGACAAGTCAATGCGTGAAGGCACACATAAGGATGTATCCTGGTAACAATTTTAATTCATAAGGATAAGAAAACTTCCACAAGCATATAAGGGGAAGAAAGAGACTACCTAAAAAAAAAGAAGAAGAAACGAAAAGAAAAACAAAAATCTGGCTTTTACTCTGAAAGCTTAAATTTAGAAGAAAATGGAGTATTATATACAGAGTTTTGAGAAACAAAGTTTATAATTTAGTGCTTTAATCCCAGCCTAGTCATCTTTAACTAGTGAAGTATCAAAAAGACATCTCAGATAGGCAAGGATTCAGAAATATATACCCTCCTTGAAAAAAATTACTTGAAGGAAAAGCTGAAGAATGGAGAACTTAGGCTAGAAAAGGGCTATCCGTAGGTCTGAAACCAATTAAAATAGTGATTGTCTGAATCCATGTTTATCAAATGTGTTTTAGTATTTATCTGGAGATAAAAAATTTCTTCCTTTGGGCTTCCCTGGTGGCGCAGTGGTTGAGAATTCGCCTGCCAATGCAGGGGACACGGGTTCGTGCCCCGGTCTGGGAAGATCCCACATGCCGCGGAGCGGCTGGGCCCGTGAGCCATGGCCGCTGAGCCTGTGCGTCTGGAGCCTGTGCTCCGCAACGGGAGAGGCCACAACAGTGAGGCCCGCATAACAATTTCTTCCTTGAAAACCCCAAATATGAGACACCTATAATTGTTATTCTCTGGTTAAAAAGGCATGAAGAACCAAGAGACCCAACCACAGGTAACCTGTGAGGGACCTCTTCAAAACCGGAGGACTCCATGGAACAATGTTTGAAAACCACTGTTCAAAAATAAGTATTGTAAATCTGCCTATAAAACTCTGGGCAGGGCTTCCCTGGTGGCGCAGTGGTTGAGAATCTGCCTGCCGATGCAGGGGACACGGGTTCGTGCCCCGGTCTGGGAAGATGCCGCGGAGCAGCTAGGCCCATGAGCCATGGCCGCTGAGCCTGTGCATCCGGAGCCTGTGCTCCGCAACGGGAGTAGCCACAACAGTGAGAGGCCCACGTACCATAAATAAAAAACAAAAACAACTGAGAGCATATGTCAAAAATTATTATCAAAGGAGATTTATAATCGATAAATAAATTTGATAATAATCTGGATGTAAAACTCCAGTTAATTTTAAAGTAATTTATAAACTGATAGATTTACTCTCAGGCTACTTGTGAGAAGATGTACAGAGTAGACAAAGGTAGCAGATACCATTTTATATTTGACTCTAGCAACTAGAGGATAGAGACTTTTGAAAAACTAAAAGCAATCATTAGAATTAAAAAGCAGGAAAAAAAAAGGAACATGATCCATGCGAAAAACCCTACAAAAAAGGGAACGCTAAGGAAATATGAAAACAGAAAACATCAAACAAGATGAAAGAATAAAGATCCGATATATCAATTATAGCTGTAAATTACTGAGATAAAAACTACATAATGAAAGATTTGAACCTTCAGATTGCTTTAAAACATTCTATGAGATTCATCTAAATTCTGTTTGAAGGAAACATATCTAAGGCAATGCAATACAAGTTTAAAATGAAAAAAGTTATTTTAATAATGGGTATAATTCCAAATGAAAATATATTTAAGCAGACCAAATATCCCTTGAGGTATGTAGTGCAAAATTTGTTCAAAATATAAAGAAAAATTAATCATTGAAAGAATATAGAAAAATATTAAAAATGGAATATTTTCTATTTTCATTTATATTATATTTTTCTATTTTCTATATCTTTTATAACTATTTGGATATTTCAGGCATCCTTTTAAAGAAAATGTTAATAAAACCTTTATGGAAATTCATCATCCATTCACTCCAAAAGAAAAACCTTTATAAATATCAATAGTAGAAATTATACAAATTATATTCTTGACCACAATATAATAAAAACTAGAAATTAACAACTGTATTTAAATAACAAAAATTCAACTATTTGAGAACCACTAAAAAAATACAGTCTCCTAAATAATAGGTGTGGCAAACAGGAAATTAAGAGGGTAACTTCAGACAATACTGCTTAGAACAAGTTTCTGAAAATTTTAAGGTTAGGCATCTTCAGCTATAAAGATTTGGCCAACTTTTAATTAAAAAAAATTATATTGCACTATCCATGCAATATAGTATGCAGATATTAAGTATAATTTGATGTATCCTGACAATTTATGTACCTGTGGTATATAATTAACTTTTTTTAAAAATGGACAAAACCTTCAAAAGTAGTCTTTAAATTGCACCAGCAGTGAATAAGAATTCAGCTACTCCACATTTTTGCCAACATTGGCTATTTACTTAAAAAAACTTTAATTCTACTGGATGTGATGTGGTATCCCGTTGTGGTTTTAATTCATATTTTCCCTCATAACTAATGATGTTGAACATCTTTCCATGTGCTAATTAGCTATTCATGTATCTCTAAGTCTCAATTTTTATTTATTTCTTTTACTACTGATTTACAGGAATTTAAAAAGACATATCTATATTTTGGATATAAATCATTTTCCATATATAGATGTTGTCAATATTTTCTCCCAGTCTCTGGCTTGTATTTTTATTTAATGGTATCTTTTTTTCTTTTTTAAAAGAGTTTTTTGATGTGGACCAATTTTTTAAAGTCTTTATTGAATTTGTTACAATATTGCTTCTGTTTTATGTTTTGGCTTTTTGGCCACGAGACATTTGGGATCTTAGCTCCCCGACCAGGGATCAAACCCACACCCCCACATTGGAAGTGAAGTCTTAACCACTGGACCACCAGGGAAGTCCCAATGGTATCTTTTGATAAGTATAAATTTTAATTTTGATAAAGTTCAATTTACTAATATTATATGGTTAGTGCTTTTTGTGTCTTGTGTGTTAGTCTATGCCAAAGTTGTGAAGAGATTTTTCTATATTTTCTTCCAGAAGGTTTATTATTTTGTCTTTTGCATTAGGTATATTATCTATTTAATGTAAATTTTTACATTTGGTGTGAAGTAGGGGTTGAAGTTCAACTTTTTTTTTTAGTACAGATGTCCAGTTGTTTTTGCACCACTTGTGGAAAAGATTTTTCTTTTCCCAGTGATTTGCCTTGGCACTTTTGTTGAAAATGAATTGACTACACGTGTGGGTTTGTTTCTGGATTCTCTTTTCTGTTTCATTGATCCTTTTGGCTGTCTTTATACCAATGCCACATGCAGTCTTGATTACTGTAGCTTTATAGTAAATCTTGATATCTGATTTTATAATTTCTCTGACTTTGTTCTACTTTTTCAAGATTATTTTGACTATTCTAGGTTTATTGCAATTCTGTATAAACGTTAGGATCAGCTTGTCAATTTCTATTTTTTTAACACCTTTATTGGAGTATAATTGCTTTACAATAGTGTGTTACTTTCTGCTTTATAACAAAGTTAATCAGTTATACATATACATATGTCCCCATATCTCTTCCTTCTTGCATCTCTCTCCCTCCCACACTCCCTACCCCACCCCTCTAGGTGGTCACCAAGCACTGAGCTGATCTCCCTGTGCTATGTGGCTGCTTCCCACTAGCTATCTATTTTACGTTTGGTAGTGTATGTATGTCCATGCCACTCTCTCTAGGTGGTCACCAAGCACTGAGCTGATCTCCCTGTGCTATGTGGCTGCTTCCCATTAGCTATCTGTTTTACATTTGGTAGTGTATATATGTCCATGCCACTCTCTCACCTTGTCCCAGCTTACCCTTCCCCCTCCCCATATCCTCAAGTCCATTCTCTAGTAAGTCTGTGTCTTTATTCCCGTCTTACCCCTAGGTTCTTCATAACATTTTTTCCCTTAGATTCCATATATATGTGTTAGCATACGGTATTTGTCTTTCTCTTTCTGACTTACTTCACTCTGTATGACAGTCTCTAGGTCCATCCACCTCACTACAAATAACTCAATTTTGTTTCTTTTTATGGCTAAGTAATATTCAGTTGTATATATGTGCCACATTTTCTTTATCCATTCATCTGTTGATGGACACTTAGGTTGCTTCCATGTGCTGGCTATTGTAAATAGAGCTGCAATGAATATTTTGGTACATGACTCTTTTTGAATTATGGTTTTCTCAGGGTATATGCCCACTAGTGGGATTGCTGGGTCATATGGTAGTTCTATTTTTAGTTTTTTAAGGAACCTCCATACTGTTCTCCATAGTGGTTGTATCAATCACCAACAGTGCAAGAGTGTTCCCTTTTCTCCACACCCTCTCCAGCATTTATTGTTTGTAGATTTTTTGATGATGGCCATTCTGACCTGTGTGAGATGATATCTCATTGTAGTTTTTTGTTTTTTGTGGTTTTTTTTGGTGGTACGCGGGCCTCTCACTGTTGTGGCCTCTCCCATTGTGGAGCACAGGCTCCGGACGCGCAGGCTCAGTGGCCATGGCTCACGGGCGCACCACTCCGTGGCATGTAGGATCTTCCCAGACTGGGGCACGAACCTGTGTCCCCTGCATCGGCAGGCAGATTCTCAACCACTATGCCACCAGGGAAGCCCCCTCATTGTAGTTTTGATTTGAATTTCTCTAATGATTAATGATGTTGAACATTCTTTCATGTGTTTGTTGGCAATCTGTATATCTTCTTTGGAGAAATGTCTATTTAGGTCTTCTGCCCATTTTTGGATTGGGTTGTTTGTTTTTTGATATTGTGCTGCATAAGCTGCTTGTAAATTTTGGAGATTAATCCTTTGTCAGTTGCTTCATTTGCAAATATTTTCTCCCATTCTGAGCGTTGTCTTTTGGTCTTGTTTATGGTTTCCTTTGCTGTGCAAAAGCTTTAAAGTTTCATTAGGTCCCATTTGTTTATTTTTGTTTTTATTTCCATTTCTCTAGGAGGTGGGTCAAAAAGGATCTTGCTGTGGTTTATGTCATAGAGTGTTCTGCCTATGTTTTCCTCTAAGAGTTTGATAGTTTCTGGCCTTACATTTAGGTCTTTAATCCATTTTGAGCTTATTTTTGTGTATGGTGTTAGGGAGTGTTCTAATCTCATACCTTTACATGTACCTGTCCAGTTTACCCAGCACCACTTATTGAAGAGGCTGTCTTTTCTCCATTGTATATTCTTGCCTTATGTGTGTGGGTTTACCTCTGGGCTTTCTATCCTGTTCCATTGATCTATATTTCTGTTTTTGTGCCAGTACCATATTGTCTTGATTACTGTAGCTTTGTAGTATAGTCTGAAATTAGGGAGCCTGATTCCTCCAGCTCCATTTTTCATTCTCAAGGTTGCTTTGGCTATTCGGGGTCTTTTTTGTTTCCATACAAATTGTGAAATTTTTTGTTCTAGTTCTGTGAAAAATGCCAGTGGTAGTTTGATAGGGATTGCATTGAATCTGTTGATTGCTTTGGGTAGTAGAGTCATTTTCACAATGTTAATTCTTCCAATCCAACAACATGGTATATCTCTCCATCTATCTGTATCTTTAATTTCTTTCATCAGTGTCTTATAATTTTCTGCATACAGGTCTTTTGTCTCCTTAGGTAGGTGTATTCCTAGATTTTTTTTGGGGGGGGGGGTATGTGGGCCTCTCACTGCTGTGGCCTCTCCCTTTGAGGAGCACAGGCTCCAGACGTGCAGGTCCAGTGGCCATGGCTCACGGGCCCAGCCACTCCATGGCATGTGGGATCCTCCTGGACCGGGGCACAATCCCGTGTCCCCTGCATCAGCAGGCGGACTCCCAACCACTGCGCCACCAGGGAAGCCCATTCCTAGATATTTTATTCTTTTTGTTGCAACAGTAAATGGGAGTGTTTTCTTAATTTCACTTTCAGATTTTTCATCATTAGTGTATAGGAATGCAAGAGATTTCTGTGCATTAATTTTGTATCCTGCTACTTTACCCAATTCATTGATTAGCTCTAGTAGTTTTTTGGTAGCTTCTTTAGGATTCTCTATGTAGAGTATCATGTCATCTGCAAACAGTGACAGCTTTACTTCTTCTTTTCTGATTTGGATTCCTTTTATTTCTTTTTCTTCTCTGATTGCTGTGGCTAAAACTTCCGAAACTATGTTGAATAATAGTGGCAAGAGTGGGCAACCTTGTCTTGTTCCTGATCTTAGTGGAAATGGTTTCAGTTTTTCACCACTGAGGACAATGTTGGCTGTGGGTTTCTCATATATGGCCTTTGTTATGTTGAGGAAAGTTCCCTCTCTGCCTACTTTCTGCAGAGTTTTTATCATAAATGGGTGTTGAATTTTGTTGAAAGCTTTCTCTGCATCTATTGAGATGATCATATGCTTTTTCTCCTTCAATTTGTTAATATGGTGTATCACATTCATTGATTTGCGTATGTTGAAGAATCTTTGCATTCCTGCAATAAACCCCACTTGATCGTGGTGTATGATCCTTTTAATGTGTTGTTGGATTCTGTTTGCTAGTATTTTGTTGAGGATTTTTGCATCTATGTTCATCAGTGATATTGGCCTGTAGTTTTCTTTCTTTGTGATGTCTTTGTCAGGTTTTGGTATCAGGGTGATGGTGGCCTCGTAGAATGAGTTTGGGAGTGTTCCTCCCTCTGCTATATTTTGGAAGAGTTTGAGAAGGATAGGTGTTAGCTCTTCTCTAAATGTTTGATAGAATTCTCCTGCGAAGCCATGTGGTCCTGGGCTTTTGTTTGTTGGAAGATTTTTAATCACAGTTTCAATTTCAGTGCTTGTGATTGGTCTGTTCATATTTTCTATTTCCTCCTGGTTCAGTGTCGGCCAGTTGTGCAGTTCTAAGAATTTGTCCATTTCTTCCAGGTTGTCCATTTTATTGGCATAGAGTTGCTTGTAGTAATCTCTCATGATCCTTTGTATTTCTGCATTGTCAGTTATTACTTTTCCTTTTTCATTTCTAATTCTATTGATTTGAGTCTTCTCTCTTTTTTTCTTGATGAGTCTGGCTAATGGTTTATCAATTTTGTTTATCTTCTCAAAGACCCACTTTTTAGTTTTATTGATCTTTGCTATAGTTTCCTTCATTTCTTTTCATTTATTTCTGATCTGATCTTTATGATTTCTTTCCTTCTGCTAACTTTGGGGTTTTTTTGTTCTTCTTACTCTAATTGCTTTAGGTCCAAGGTTAGATTGTTTATTTGAGATGTTTCCTATTTTTTAAGGTAGGAGTGTATTTTTCTAAACTTCCCTCTTAGAACTGCTTTTGCTGCATCCCATAGGTTTTGGGTCATCGTGTCTCCATTGTCATTTGTTTCTAGGTATTTTTTGATTTCCTCTTTGATTTCTTCAGTGATCACTTCGTTATTAAGTAGTGTATTGTTTAGCCTCCATGTGTTTGTATTTTTTATGGATCTTTTCCTGTAATTGATATCTAGTCTCGTAGTGTTGTGGTTGGAAAAGATACTTGATACTATTTCAGTTTTCTTAAATTTACCAAGGCTAGATTTGTGACCCAAGATATGATCTATCCTGGAGAATGTTCCATGAGCACTTGAGAAAAATGTGTATTCTGTTGTTTTGGGATGGAATGTCCTATAAATATCAATTAAGTCCATCTTGTTTCATGTATTATTTAAAGCTTGTGTTTCCTTATTTATTTTCATTTTGGATGATCTGTCCATTGGTGAAAATGGGGTGTTAAAATCCCCTACTATGATTGTGTTACTGTCGATTTCCCATTTTATGGCTGTTAGTATTTGCCTTATGTATTGAGGTGCTCCTATGTTGGGTGCATAAATATATACAATTGTTATATCTTCTTCTTGGATTGATCCATTTATCATTATGTAGTGTCCTTCTTTGTCTCTTGTAATAGTCTTTATTTTAAAGTCTATGTTTTCTGATATGAGAATTGTTACTCCAGCTTTCTTTTGATTTCCATTTGCATGGAATATCTTTTTCCATCCCTTCACTTTCAGTCTTTATGTGTCCCTAGGTCTGAAGTGGGTCTCTTGTAGACAGCATATATATGGGTTTTGTTTTTGTATCCATTCAGCCAGTCTGTGTCTTTTGGTGGGAGCTTTTAATCCATTTACATTTAAGGTAATTATCAATATGTATGTTCCTATTCCCATTTACTTAATTGTTGTGGGTTTGTTCTTGTAGGCCTTTTCCTTCTCTTGTGTTTCTTGCCTAGAGAAGTTCCTTTAGCATTTGTTGTAAAGCTGGTTTGGTGGTGTTGAAGTCTCTCAATTTTTGCTTGTCTGTAAAGGTTTTAATTTCTCCATCAAATCTGAATGAGATCCTTGCTGGATAGAGTAATCTTGGTTGTAGGGTTTTCTCCTTCATCACTTTAAATATGTCCTGCCACTCCCTTCTGGCTTGCAGAGTTTCTGCTGAAAGATCAGCTGTTAACTTTATGGGGATTCCCTTGTGTGTTATTTGTTGTTTTTCCCTTGCTGCTTTTAATATGTTTTCTTTGTATTTAATTTTTTTTTTGGGGGGGGTACGCAGGCCTCTCACCCTTGTGGCCTCTCCTGTTGTGGAGCACAGGCTCCAGACACGCAGGCTCAGTGGCCATGGCTCACGGGCCCGGCCACTCCGTGGCATATGGGATCTTCCTGGATCGGGGCACAAACCCGTGTCCCCTGCATCGGCAGGCGGACTCTCAACCACTGCGCCACCAGGGAAGCCCCTGTATTTAATTTTTGATAGTTTGATTAATTTGTGTCTTGGCGTGTTTCTCCTTGGATTTATCCTGTATGGGACTCTCTGTGCTTCCTGGACTTGATTAACTATTTCCTTTCCCATATTAGGGAACTTTTCAACTATAATCTCTTCAAATATTTTTGCAGTCCCTTTCTTTTTCTCTTCTTCTTCTGGGACCCCTATAATTTGAATGTTGGTGCATTTAATGCTGTCCCAGAAGTCTCTGAGACTGTCCTTGTCCTCAGTTCTTTTCATTCCTTTTTCTTTATTCTGCTCTGCAGTAATTATTTCCACTATTTTATCTTCCAGGTCACTTATCTGTTCTTCTGCCTCAGTTATTCTGCTATTGATCCCTTCTAGAGTATTTTTAATTACATTTATTGTGTTGTTCATCATTGCTTGTTTCCTCTTTAGTTCTTCTAGGTCCTTGTTAAATGCTTCTTGCATTTTCTGTATTCTATTTCCAAGATTTTGGATCATCTTTACTATCACTATTCTGAATTCTTTTTCAGGTAGACTGCCTATTTCCTCTTCATTTGTTTGGTCTGGTGGGTTTTTACCTTGCTCCTTCATCTGCTGTGTGTTTTTCTGTCTTCTTATTTTGCTTATCTTACTGTGTTTGGGGTCTCCTTTTTGCAGGCTGCAGGTTCATAGTTCAATTTCTTTAAAAAAACAAAACAAACAACATACCTGCCAGGTTTTTATTGGAATTGCATTAAACCTAGTTATTATTTTGGAGATAATTGGTAACAATATTTATTGCCTTCCAAATCATGAATGTGATCTATCTTTTCATACTTTTTGCCCTTCTTTAGTTTTTCTTAGGTGTATTTTTTAGTATTCAGTGTAGAGGTCTTGCATGTCTTTTGTTAACATTATATGTTTTTCACACTATTGCAAAAAATACTATTTTGGTTTTATTTTCAATTGCTAATATATAGAAATATGATTGATTTTGCATATTTGTATCTTGTTTTTATAAAATATAATTTCCCAACTGTTGTTGTATGGAAATGCGATCACTCTGTTTATATTTACTTAGTATACTGTGATCTTGGTAAATCCACTTTGTAGTTTCAGTAGCTTTTTGGGAGATTTCTTAGCATTTTCTAATATACAATCATGTCATCTGTAAATAAATACAGTACAGTATAAATTCATTAATACAATTATATACTACTTTCTTCTTTTTCACTATTACAGCCAAATTTTTAATTTGAGCCTTCTTCACTCTCAGTCTGAAATCCCTCCTGCATCTCTTTTTGCAGCCTTCAGTTTTATCTAACATTATGGTGACACTCCTTTTCATTCCTGTTCTTCTGAACGTAACCACTATTCACCTTCAGAGTTGACAGTTTAATTTGAAAGCATACTGAAAGGGGTTTACTTGGTTTTCCACTGGGTTAAACTAATAATTTATTTTCCTTAATTGAAGTACAAATAGCTGGATGACAATTAGCATCACTAGAAAGTCAGCCATCATTGATCACACTCCCGTTCCTAGCTTTGGACATCTTATTATCTATCTGAAAAATTTGTCATTTTCTACTAACTTTAATTGTATTGCTTTATATGAAACAAAATCATCTGCATACACAAAAATTTTCATTTCAACTCTGCTACATGGTGTGATTTTGGATTGCATTTTAAGTAAAATGCAGAAATAATTTTTAAGCTAAAATTTAACCCCATGTTGGCTATCAATGTAAATAACTCATCTGAAGTGACAGTGGATGAATATAGCTTCCATGCATGGTTAAGATCATGTGTATGTAGCAACTACAACTGTGCCTCAACTTGCTCCTCTAATTGGCCATTACCAAATGTCTTTGACATCTCTTGAAAGATATATTCAAATTTTAGAAAAGTTAAAATTTGAAAATAACACTAATGAATTGTAAAATGGAAAAATTATTGAATTGCTTAATAAATTAAAGAGATCTTTTTAAAGAAACAATCAATAAATACACTTGCATCTTTGGCAAGTGTATTCAAGGAAAAGAAAAAACTCTTAAATCACTATAAAATGTAAAATGGTGCAGCCACTGTAGAAAACATTTTGTGGATGTCTCAAAAAGTTAAACATAGAGTTACTGTATCACAAAGTAAAGACTTGAAAAGAGGTGTTCAAACAAAAACGTGCACACAAATATTCATAGCAGCACTATTCACAAGAGTCAAAAGTTAGAAACAATCCAAATATCCATCAAATAGTGAATGGATAAACAAAATGGATAATATCCATACAATAGAATATTACTCAGCCATAAAAAGAATAAAGGATTGATACATACTGTAAGATGGATGAACCTTGAAAGTATCATGCTATGTGAAAGAAGTCACAACAAAAGGCCACGTATCATATGATTCCATTTACATAAAAAGTCCAGAATAAACAAATTGATAGAGACAGAAGCAGATTAATAGTTGCTAGAGGTAGGGAGGAATGGGGTTTCCTTTTGGGATGATGAAAATATTCTGGAACTTGATAGTGACTATGGTTACACAACATTGTGAATGTACTAAATGTCACTGAATTGTATACTTTAAAATAGCTAAAGTGGCAAATTTTTACATTATATGTATTTTTGCACAATAAAAAAGGAAATTTACCCAAGATTACACAGCTGGTAAGTGGTGGAGCCAGGTTGTTTTTTTTTTAACATCTTTATTGGAGTATAATTGATTTACATTGTTGTGTTAGTTTCTGCTGTATAACAAAGTGAATCAGCTATGTGTATACATATATCCCCATATCCCCTCCCTCTTGCACCTCCCTATCCCACCCCTCTAAGTGGTCACAAAGCACTGAGCTGATCTCCCTGTGCTATACTGCTGCTTCCCACTAGCTATCTATTTTACATTTGGTAGTGTGTATATGTCAATACTACTCTCTCACTTCGTCCCAGCTTACCCTTCCCCATGTCCTCAAGTCCATTCTCTACATCTGCATCTTTATTCCTGTCCTGCCCCTAGGTTCATCAGAACCTTTTTTTTTTTTTTTTTTTTTTTGCGGTATGCGGGCCTCTCACTGTTGTGGCCTCTCCCGCTGCGGAGCACAGGCTCCGGACGCACAGGCTCAGCGGCCATGGCTCACGGGCTTAGTTGCTCCGCGGCATGTGGGATCTTCCCGGACCAGGGCATGAACCCGTGTCTCCTGCATCGGCAGGCGGATTCTCAACCACTGCGCCACCAGGGAAGCCCAGAACCTTTTTTTTTTTTTTTTTAAGATTCCATATATATGTGTTAACTTACGGTATTTCTTTTTCTGACTTACTTCACTCTGTATGACAGACTCTAGGTCCATCCACCTCACTACAAATAACTCAATTTCATTTCTTTTTATGGCTGAGTAATATTCCATTGCATATAAGTGCCACATCTTCTTTACCCATTCATCTATTGATACACCCTTAGGTTGCTTCCATGTCCTGGCTATTGTAAATAGTGCTGCAGTGAACATCGTGGTACATGATTCTTTTTGAATTATGGTTTTCTCAGGGTATATGCCTAGTAGTAGGATTGCTGGTCATATGGTAGTTCTATTTTTAGTTTTTTAAGGAATCTCCTTACTGTTCTCCATAGTTGGAGCCAGGTTTTTAACCCCAAGTCATCTGGCTCCAAAGTCTGGGTACATAAACCTACTCTATTCTGCCTCTCAAACATTTAATGAGGGTATTCTAGTAAGTATTATATACTTAATATTACCTCCAAGTTTTCTACCAAGTTGTGTTGTGTCTGGCATGTTCTTCCAACTCCAGCTCACTGTACCACTGTCAACTAAAAAAATATTGAAAATATTTTCATCCATTGGAAATCTCAAAGTGCAACTTTTGAACTTCTTCTTCACCCTTACCAATCTTTCTATAATAGTCAGTACTCTTAATTTCTTGTGATGGAAGCTCATCTAGATTAGATGAAAAGAGAAGTTTATTGGAAGACTCACAAAACTGCAAGATGGGTAGGGGTAGAGCTGGGCCTTTGGGACCCCTTGAATCAAGGACTTGAACATCTGCGGGGCTTCCACGTTTCTTTCTCTATATCTACTGTCTTTGCTTCTCACTATGTATTGAATTTATTCTCTCACTCTTAATTTTTTCCACTAGGCTTGAAGCATAGTTACTAGCAGCTTCCATGCTCATGCTCCAACTTTGCTTTTAGAGAGGGACTCAATCTCTTCTGCTAGCTCTCCTGTTTGAAAAATCCTGAGTTGGTCACATGCCCATCATTTGATCCAAAAACTGCACGGGCATGTGTGTGTATGTGTGTGTGCGTTAAGGTTGGTAGCCCTCACTAAACCTGTATTACTAGAGCAGGTTCAGTTCACCAAAAGAAGAGCCAGACAAAGGAAACAATAACAACGTACAACACTTATTAAAACCATAAACCCATAACTCATACATAAGGTCCATAAATAACTTATGCATTTGTATTACACTCTCTCTTGGACTATAAACCCTAATTTCTTGGTTCAGCTAAGTCATAGAGTACCTAACCAATGCTACTAGCAAAATCCTTTTCTTCATCCAGTTTTATATTCAAGTTGCCATCTCCCCTTTACCCCACTTACTGAAAAAGAAGAGCTCTGAATATTCCCTTATCTCCCTTTCATTTCTTAGTGCATTTCAATCAGACTTCCACACTCCCTGCTCTACTGGAGCTACTCTAATGAAGGTTGACAATGGCTTCTAAATATCAAATCCTACAGCCTCTTCTCAGTCTTGATCCTATGTGATATATTTTTCAGAGGCCTTGTCTGTTGACATGCTGATAATTTTCTGTTCCCTTGAGACCACTGCTCCTCAGCCCATGTTGCTGGCTCCACTTTTGTCTCTGCCTCAGACTCAGGTATTCCCCAAGGTTCCACACTCAGTTTTCTCTTCCAGCTCTCCACTTCTGCTCTCTACTTCTGTCAAATGGACCTCAATGGCTTTGCTTATCTCCATAGGTATGTGGCCTTCACGTCTATACTTACAATCCTGAATTGCTAGCTGCCTCCTAGACATCTTCACGTAGACACCTGCAAACACAACAATTTGAATGTTTATTTTATTTTGTATTCATATCACACCTCATTTCTAAAGGAATCTCAGAGGACTCAAACCATTTTCAATTCTGGTTGAAATCTTACTCCACCTTCAGAGTTAAGTTGAGAGTTGCCTCCAGCAGGAAGCCTCCCCAAATTCCTACAGCATAATGAATTGCATCACCACTGAGAACTTATGTCATTTTAATTGTGCCATGGTCACAGGTTTCTATTATTAAAAGTTGTGTCTGCATTCCCGATGATTTGGGAGTTGATTGAAGGCAAGAACCAACGTTTTAATCCTTTTCCTTTTACCTGCCTAACTCTGAGCATAAGCTCTTGCAGATGGGGAGCATTCAGAAACTGTTCTAATTCTGGCCTTTCTGAACTGAACTAGAACAGGAGGGAAGGGATTGATGCATCAAATAGGTAGTTTTAAAGCAAATAAGAGGGAAGTGTTCTTTTACACAGCAGGGAGCAAACCTGTTATTCGTCTAGGTAGAAGAATGTAGAAGATGAAAATACACATAGATTCTACAAGAATTTAACCAAACTTAAATTTCAGTTTAGAGAGATGCATAATGTGTTACCAAGGGAAAGGAGGGACATGCCTTACCTTTCAAGTGTAGGCCATGCTTGACAATTACCATGATTTCTCAGGACTTTCCGGGCTCACACAGGACATCTAGTCACCCACAGATTTGGCAGCAGTTCAATTATTCTGTTCAGTTCAGATCACCAAGCTGGCTAATACATGCTTTCCACTTCACTGCAAGCTCTGGAGACACAAACGCTTGTCCACACCCCAGAATGAATCCAAGCTGAGGTTCAGCACAATTAGTTATTTGTTTCCTCTAATATCTGAACCTTGTGAGATTCAGCCACCTCCTGGGAACCAGCCGTCTGCCAACGAGGCATGAATAAAACAGAGAAGGTTCCAGCTGGCATCACCTGCTGTGTTTTGCCTTATTTCTCTATACACATTTCTAGACTTCTAAAATCCAGGGGCCTCTCTCAAGAGGATGATACCTTGATTCCGTTGTTGAATTTAAAATTTTTGAGTCTCAGTCTGACTCAGGTATTAGACAATGGATCTGGCCCCTCATCCTCAGATTCTCACATGTTTCTGACCTCAGCTACCCTCACATTCAGACTCTTTCTAGGTAGCCCCCTGGATACTATTAATCTTCAGATCATATAAAATCTCTGTTTAAAAGCTTATCTTTTAAGGTACCTATACTCTGCCAAGATTTCTCTCTTGTCCCGTAATATGGCGGTTGGGTTCATTTTCACTATTGTAAGCCAAGGTATTGCTGAGTTTCCACTGCTCTTCTTTCATTTATAGTATCTCTCTGTGAATACACAGATGACCCTTCCTCTTCATTTCCACTGACGTCATCTTAGTTTAGCCTCTTGTGACACCTTGCTTGCTCTCTTAATGACTGTGAAAGTTGTAGCGGTTAAATGCCTGGATTCTGGAGTCAGATGTCTAAGGCTTAAACCCTTGGTTTGCCATTCACTAGTTGTGTGGCTTTGGGTAAGTCACATAGTTTTTGTGCCTCAGTTTTCCCATCTGGGAAAGTAGTAATCATACTCATACCCATCTCTTAAGGTTATTGGGATGATTAAATGAGTTAATATGTAACATACAAAGTGCTAAGAGCAGTACCTTGCTTATACAGGAGCTGCAAAAGTATTAGTTGTTAGGATTATTTTTAGTGTTGTTATTATTATCCTTCATACAATTCAAGATACTGCTTTGGACGGAACATCAGTTCAATTTTTTATGAAAATAGGGTTATTTTATAGCCATTCTCTATGTTGGCAAAGAGAAAAAAATTAAAGAGAGCACCTCTTGTAGATAGGATGCATTTGAGAGGAATTCGTTAATCATGAGGTACTCTAAGTACAGGTGATTCTCAGAGATGATACGAGAGGAAGAGGCAGGATAAACTGTAGGGGACCTTTAACACATGGCAAAGCTGCTGGAGGTTATGATGAAGGCAGAGGAGAGCCCCAAGAGTTTTGATCTGGGGAGAGATAATGAACACTGAGAGATTAATCTTCAGGAGATGCCTGATTTATTTAAAGGAGAATAGGGCTCCTTTGCAAGGCCAGTTCTATAGAGTCTGAGTTTCATTCATTCATTAAAAAGTTTTAGTGGGCATTTACTACTAGATGCCAGGTATTTGCTAGGTCCTGGGGATCCAGTGATGAGTAATACTGGCCCAGTTTATGTCCCCATGGATTTATGGTCTAGAGGGGAAGAGACAATTAAAATAAGCAGCTACAACATCATGGTAAGTGCTGTAAAGGGCATGGAGACTGCCTCTTCCCCATTCATCTCACCCATTCCTCTTCACCCTAGAGGAATTACTGGTGTGGGTGGGATTGACTCTACACTTAACTCCAGGAGTGTGGTTTGATTAATGTAAACCAGGTGCTTCTAACTCTGATGCACATTCCAGTCACTGGGGGAATTTAATAAAATTGCAAATTGATCGAGGGTGGGGCCTGAGAGTTGGTAGTGCATACACAGCTCACTAGATGATGTGGATGTGCAGCCAGGGCTGAGAGCCATTGGTCTAACCAAGCTGGGCATTCTTTTTTTTTTTTTTTAATTTTCTGTACGTGGGCCTCTCCCGTTGCGGAGCACAGACTCCGGATGCGCAGGCTCGGCGGCCATGGCTCACGGGCCCAGCCGCTCCGCGGCACGTGGGATCCTCGCGGACGGGGGCACGAACCCGCGTCCCCCGCATCGGCAGGCGGACTCTCCACCACTGCGCCACCAGGGAAGCCCCAAGCTGGGCATTCTTATCCCTCTTGCTAGGATGTTTTGCTCAGGCATTTTTCTGGAGGTGAAGGACAGAGACCTAAGATAGCCATAGCATATTATTGCCCTTGGTCATTGAGACTGGCTTAAAAGGGAGTCATCAGAGTGAACCTTCGTAATTTTGTTTGGTGTTCTCTGAAGTGGCACTTTCTTTTCCCTGGATGTGAGCAATGACACAATTGCTTGTAACCACTTTGCAAAGCCAACTCATAGAGTCAAACACAGCCAACAGAATGTCAGAGAAATGGGGCTGGAGTCCTGAGCAGAGCATACTTGCTCCTTCCCTACCTCTGAACTTTCTAGTTGCATGAACAAAACAAAATTCCTTGAAGGTTTAAGCCAGTTTGAGTTAGGTTTGCTACTACTTGGAACAGTAGCGTAACAGCAAAAGCATCCTAAGTCATTAAAGAGATATATTATGGAAAATTCAGGGTGCTTAACACTGAGAAAAGATCAGAGAAAGGAGTGAGTATTGGAGAGGAAGAGGATACTCTGTAGTTAGAGGGACAATGTGACACATTGGAAGGAGTATGGGCTTTAGAATTGGACATATCTGGGTTTCAATTCTAGTTCTGCTACATACTAGCTCTCTGACCTCGTTTCCTCATCTTTAACTTGAGGTTATTAATAGAACTTGTATGATTGTGATGAGCTCTAAGTGAGATTAATTATGAAACTGGCTGAGCCCACTGCCTGCCTGGTACATTGTAGATACTCAGAATATGAAGGCTGTTGCTTTCGTAATGGTAACTGCTGCCACAAAAAAAAAAAAAAAAAAAAAAAAAATGGTGATGAAATGTACCAAGTTCTAGGGCTAGGGACTGAATGACATACAGTAGGGTTCCATAGGTACTATAGCCAATGGGATAAGTCTCCTGAAGTCTCACTAGGCTTGGGTCTGATTGGGTGCAGCCATTATTATGAATAGCTGAAATAAGAAGGACAAGACAAAAATGGAACAGAAAGTTGTGTGCTTTAAAGGGCTATTTCTGTTAGGCAGAATTATCTGACTGGCTTGCCCTTTTTGTGGTAGGTATTCTGTTGCTTGGGATGGCTTCTCCATTCATAAAAATAACATTCCTTACCTGGTTCTGTGTAAGGAATCAATGTGGCTCATCTGTAATGCAAACACCCTCTTCCTTGTATACTGCTGGATAAAAATTGATAAATTGATGTTTGTTATCTAGTTCATTCTTTTATCACTTCTCTGAAGTAACCTGTGCAAAGCAAGTAATAATATGATCAGATATCACTACTGTCTTCACCTCTATTGCATTCTTGTCATGTCTTCCTAGAAATGTAGTCTAGTCATCATGAATGAGTTGGTGAAGTACTTTGGTATCTGATGGAGACTTGGGAAATCACACTTTTCTTCTTAGCAACATATTTATAAACATTTTCTTAGGAAGAGTTACTTCTATAGAAAGTTATATTATCTATTACATATTAATTATTTACTAATCTCAATTTTATTTAAAAAAATTTTTTTAAAGATTTTTTTGATGTGGACCATTTTAAAAGTCTTTATTGAATTTGTTACAATATTGCTTCTGTTTTATGTTTTGGTTTTTTGGCTGTGCAGCATGTGGGATCTTAGATCCCTGACCAGAGATTGAACCTGCACCCCCTGCATTGGAATGCGAAGTCCTAACCACTGGACCACCAGGGAAGCCCCACTAATCTCAAGTTTAGAAGACATCTTTGCTTTGTTTTTTTTCCCTAGATGCTGGGACAGCATTCTGTGTAAAACCAATGGCCCAAACTTCTCACCTGGGTTTGGGCACTAGAGTTAGCTTGAGAGAATTATGAAATGAGAGATATCTGGAACCTACCCCAGCCTCCTGGATCAGTCTCTCCTATACACCCTACTATTATGGATTCAGCTGCAATTTAAAGTAAATGTAAAGAGACATAAGCAGCTAAGTATAGATACGAATTTTTCTTAACTAAGCTTTAATTGTAATGTCATTGCCTGATCTAACTTTTAATCATTTTTTTCTTTTCTTCACTCTGCTCTAAGGACACTTTCTGTCTTATTTTCTCATATTTAGGCAAGAGGGCTTAACTCTTAGTAAGAGAGTTTCCCCCTCAGCCTTTGGTATGAATCACCTTGCCAGCTCTTAGTGTCCTGGTAAGAGAATATTTTCTTTGACATATACTAATCTCAGGGACACAAAATTCTTCTCTCATATAGGTGTTCTTAGCTCCAGGCTTGACTTTTGTGTTGAAGGAACAAGATTACTAAGGAAGGCACAGAGCTCCTGGCTGTCATTTTTCAATCAGATAAGGGTTTTGTCTGGCTAACCATTTTTATGTTATTCCTCCCAATTTCACATGTCTGATATGGGGGAAAGATATGGGCTTTGGGTTCAAGACCCAGCATTGCAATTTATCTTTGTGATCTAGGGCAGCTACTTAACCTCTTCCAAACCTAGTTTTCTCATCTCTAAAATGGACAATACGCCTGCCAATGCAGGGGACGCGGGTTCGTGCCCCGGTCCGGGAAGATCCCACATGCCACGGAGCAGCTGGGCCCGTGAGCCATGGCCGCTGAGCCTGCGCGTCCGGAGCCTGTGCTCCGCAACGGGAGAGGCCACAACAGCGAGAGGCCCGCGTACCGCAAAAAAAAAAAAAAAAAAAAAAAAAAAAAAAAAAAAAAAAGGTAAAATGGACAATAACTAAAATCATACGATTATGATGAATGTAAAGTAAGAAAACATGTAAACCACCTAGCATGTACCTATACATAGTGAGTACTCCATAAATGTTAATTCCCTAATATCCCTTATTCCTCTCTTTTGAAGCTTATAATTGAGGTAAAATTATTTGCACAAAATATTATTATAATTTAACTGGTCTAGCAGCTTGTAACATACTTCAAACTTTATTCTCAAAAGAATGATGCCTAATTTTTCTTGGACTTAAGTATATAGTTCACTGCATTTATTACTTGCCCCAGAATACTGAGAGAACTGGCAGTTAAGAATTCACAGCTTAGAAAAAAAAAAGAATTCACAGCTATTATCAGTGATTTTTGATAAGACATGGAGGATAGGAGGGATTCCAGAAAACTTGGAATGAGCAAATATTCCAAATTTCTAAAGGAAGAACAAAATATGTATCTCCCCACCCCAGTCTCACCAAATGACAGAGTAGCCAGCTTGATATTAATCCCTGGAAAAAATTCTAAAAATGCAACTACACTTACAATTTGTAAGCATTTAGAAAAGAAAGCAGTGATTGTTAGGAGCTAGTGTTTCACTAGAATTCAGTAGGACTAGGACATTTCCTCTTTCTTTTAAATGACCGTTAAGTCCTGTGGATCACATTAATGCTGTAGACATAGTGTATTTTGATTCAGCAAAGTATCTAACAAAATTCTCATGATATCCTTGTGGATAAAATACTTAGAGAAATGTGATCTGGATTATCTACCCATCTATGTTCCATCTTTATTTTTGTTCTAACAAGATTTTTTGGTGGCTTTAAGAGTATGTAAAATTTAATCAAATGAGGGAGAGAGAGCGAGAGAGAGAAGGGGAGAGGAGGGGAGGGGAGGGAAGAGGAAGGAAGGGGAGGAGAGAAGAGGAGAGGAGATGTGAAGAGAGGAGAGGAGAGGAGAGGTGAGGAAGTTAGGATAAAGGTAAAACAAGGTTAGGGAGAACAAGATGAAACCATGAGTGTGTGGTTGGTCCATAAAACGTATGCCATGTGATTCTGTTATTCCATGCTCTGTACTTTTTCTAGAGGTGGCTTGCAGATTTTTCTATGGGCTTCCTAACAGTCCAAGCAAAGAGAAAACATCATAAATACAAGTGTCTATAAGAAAGAAAAACACTGAGAGCAGGAAGAAACTTCTATGGGTTCTTCCTAAAGAGGACATATGTCATATAGTAAACCACCTGCTCAGTACATCCTTACATGAAATGCAGTGGTGAGTTTCAAGGGCTGCTTCTTATGAAGTACCTTTGTATAGGACAAAGCACCATCTTATAAAAAAAATTTATGGAAAATTGGGGGTGAGGGGTCTTGAGAATTCCATCAAGACACACAATTCTCTGGCAGTTGGGGACTGCTTTTACCACTAGGCTCTAGTTCAATAGCTGATTTATAAAACTCCAAAAATCATCGATTAAAGGATTGATGTCTCTCTGCCTCTGCTCTATCCTTGTATACCCAGAACTATCATCAAGATGAAGCCATTGAAGACACTCCTCACATTTTCAGAGAATAAGAATTTGGGAGGGACAGTGGGTATAGTTAAATGGTCTTAATACCTGAAATGTTGGGCCTATAAGAATAAAACTTGTACAAAGCCTGCAAATTGAACACTATATAGCTATAAATATATAAAGTACTGGATTTAGGTTAAAAAGCAAATCCTTGAATTATAGAACCAGGGACATCCTGAAAGCAAAGCAGACAATTTGAAAAGGATCCCAGGAGCTTCTGTGACCATAAACTTAGATGGGCCAATAGTGTAACATGGTTTCCAAGAAACCTAAATTTGCATCTGTAGAAACATTGTGCCCACATAGTCCTGTCATACTGTGCCCTGGCTATATTGCATCTGGAACCTTGTGTTAAATTCTTACACCATTGTACACTATTTTCCAAGAGAGACATTCAATTAAAGGAGAGTGTCTGAGATACTGAGGATGATAAAGTAAAATTTAGAGAAACTGCAAATGCTTATCCCAGAAATGAGAAGACGAAGCAAAACAAAATCTGCCTTTGGTGAAGATGTATTCTGTGGATAAGAGCATAATTTCTTCCTGGATTAATCTATAAGGAAATATAAAAAAACCAATGATTCATATAGGAACACATTAAAGAAAATAGTCTAATGAGAGCTATCTGAAAAATCAAAATATCCTCTCTTATGAGTAGTGAGCTTCCCATCACTGGGAGAAATCAAGGACCATCTGTATAGTTGCCGGGAATATTATAATAGAGAATAGTTTGATGAGGGTGAGAGATTGTTCTAAGTGACCTCCATGTTCTCTTCCACTTCTAAGATTTTACGTATCTTTATCTGAAATAGCAGAAATTTCAACAGTTAAAAAAAAATCTACAAGTTATTTAAGGAAGAAAATCAATCTAGTCTCAGGCTATTGTTAGTGCCTCAGAAGATCAGCCCCCAAATGACTAAGTTAAAATAACACAAGCAGAAGATGATGAATCATGCTGCTTTTCCTAATGGTCTCTAATGTGCAAAGCCCAAGATCACAGCTGCCACTCTGAGTGACTTCGTGCTGAGGGAGAACTAAATTATGGTAGGTATAATGTTCCCAGTTGGTATCTTGTGTGGATGTGATTACCTAGTATTCCTTACCAGCTGTTTTTTAATATTAGTCATACTGATTTAAAACAACCACCTCTTTTCATTTATCTCAATAAGCACTGTTCTTTTAGAAGGAGTAAGACAATTTATTTAAAAGTGGAAGCTTTTCGGGGCTTCCCTGGTGGCACAGTGGTTGAGAATCTGCCTGCTAATGCAGGGGACACGGTTTCGAGCCCTGGTCTGGGAAGATCCCACATGCCGCGCCACAACTGCTGAGCCTGCGCGTCTGAAGCCTCTGCTCCGCTACGAGAGGCTGCGATAGTGAGAGGCCCATGCACCGCAATGAAGAGTGGCCCCCACTTGCCACAATTAGAGAAAGCCCTCGCACAGAAATGAAGACCCAACACAGGAAAAAAAACTTAGAAAAAAAAAAGTGGAAGCTTTTCTTAAGTGCACATGATGTGATTGGATATATATGTACTTCACAGGGTCCTTGTGAGTCTCAGGTGAGGTTAATTATTGAGGATCCACTCTCTTCTTATTCTTGACCCACGTCATTGAGGTTGGGCAGGGTCACAGGAGTGGGAAAATCAGTCTCTTCTTCTTGGGCCAGAATAAAGGGAGGCTTTAGTGGGTGGACAAGCTTTTGAAAGGGGCCCATGGAAGGTGAGAAACCAGCAGTTGGTCTCCAACTACCTCTCCCTGTTCCCAGTGGGAGGGGTCTTAGACAGGTGAGTTTTCTTTCTTGGTGCTCTTGAGCTTGAATGAGGGAAAACTCCGAGGTGTGCTGGACAAATAATAGGGATTTGATTGAGCTGAGTCTGGAATGGGGATTGGGTAACCAAAGGTAAGCAGGGTTAGGGAATGGAAAGAACCCTGAAGCAATTTAATCAGGAGTGGAGGGGGAAGGAGTCTCTGAAAACCTAAGTCCAAGGTCTAAAGCCAGAGTAAGAACCAGTGGAGTGTCTGGATGTTAGAAGCTAGAAGAAAAATCAGATGAAGGCTCTTCCTACAGATTCTGCTAAAAAGGGTTGTTGACTTCACAGGCTAGCTTTGTTACGTCTCTCATAAGACACTTATACTCTATTAGTGAGAATGTAAATTGGTACAACCTTTATGGAAGCTAATCTGGAAATATATATAAAAACTCTCTTAAAAATGTGCGTCACCTTTAGTCTAGTAATTATACTTATAGAAATGTATTCTAAGAAAACAGTTGTCTTCAAAGAAGTGTTTACAAGGATGTTTATTAAAGTCTTATTTAAAATAGCCAAGAGATATAAAAACATAAATTCCAGAAATAGGAAATTGTTTAAATAAATAAATAATTTTATATTCATATAATGGAATATTAGGTGATTATTTAAATTGCAATATAGTTAAATATTGTTAGAAGTGGCTTTAGTTGGAATTAACGGAGTTGTTCTGAAGTCACTATTAAGTGATAGGGATGAGATCTTTTCTGGTCAGTGTTTCTTTTCTTGTCTAGGATCAGACACTGTTACAGTCCTGTATCATTATGTGTATCTCAGGGTCACTAAGCTGATAACGTGTAATTTCCTTTTTCTTAGGAACTTTTCACTTACACCTTTCCTAGAGTTAGCATAAAGGTGTTATGCATATTGGTATGCGAAGCTTTTCCCCCCTTACTGGTTCTGCCACCTGGGCTCTGCCCTCTCAACATTGGCATGCCCTCGTGCTTGGTTCTCAGACCTGTTTGTTTTCTATCTACACTTACTACCTTGGTAGTCTTTTCTAGTCTATGGCTCCTGATACCATCTATGTGCTGATAACTTCCAAATTTCTAACGTGGACCTCTCCCCTAGACTCAGACTAACATATCCAACTATTTATTTGACATCTCCACTTCCATGGCTAATCAACTCAAATGTCCAAAGCTGAATTCCTAATTACCTCTGCTGCAAACCTGCTCTTTCCACAGTGCTCCCCTTTTAAGTAAACGATAACTGTATTATTTCAGTTTCAGGGACAAAACTTGGGTGACATCCTTGACTCTCCTCTCTTTCTCAAAACTGTCGCCATATGCTGAGACTGCAGCTTCAAAATCTATGCAGAATCTGACTACCTCCTCCCACCCACACTACCATTCTCTGGTTCCAGCCACCAACTCCTGGATTGTTCCAGCCTCCTATGTGGTCACCCTGCTTCCACTCTTGCCCTCTATAATCTATTCTCAACAAGATGATGTTCCAAAAACTCCAGTCATGTCATGTCCCTCTTCTCTGCTCAACACTCACCAATGGTTACCACCTCCTGCAGAGAAAAGTTCAAGATGTTCCATGATCCACAAGGCCCCATGTGATCTTGCCTCTGGCTACCTTTTCTGACCTCAGCTTCTATTACTTTTCTCCTCACCCTGTTCCACCCACGTTGACCTCCATGCTGATCCTAGAACATGCCTGCCCAAGTACTTTCCCACCTCAGGGCCACTGCCTGAAATGCTCTTCCCTTACTGCCCTTACGGTTCACTCCCTTCCTACTTCAGTCTTTGTTATAAAGCCACCTTTTGTGTCAAGGACTTTCCTGACCATGCTATTTAAAATCATAGTCCCCTTCCTCCTTCATGTCACTACGTATCCTCCTTCCTTGCTTTTTTTGATAGTAGCTATCACCATCTAACATATTTAATTACTTTTTATTGTCCATTTCCTCCAAAAAGAATAAAAGCTCCACAGAGATTTTTTTCCTCTTTTGTTCACTGCTTTATCCCAAATGTTGAGAACAGTGCCTGGTACATAGTAGATACTCAATAAATATTTGCTGTTGAATGAATCTACAGATGCTGTATCTGAGGAAATACTAAGGTATTACCTTTGGTGCTAAGGTGGTGAATAAAGCTCAGAGTCATTTGGAAACTTAAGTGCTCATGGAATGAATGACTGCTGAAATGTAAGATGCCCAGAGGTAACAAGGGAAAAGTAAGATGAGACCTCTGTGGCTCAGTTAGGATGACAGGTGTTTTTTCACTCTTTTCTGATTATGTTCCTGTCTTTTGACTTGGTATGTAACTTGTTATGATGATGGAGGGAAGGGTGCTGAAACTGGCAGTGGATTGTGAAATATTATATGGGAGAAGGTTCAAAATATGCCTTTTAGAGCTGGGTGGGAGACACTCATGAGGAAGACATTATCTCATTACTTAAATCTCCTAAGACTATGTGTATCCTGCCAGTTTCTCTCTTATTTACATTACTCATTACTTCAAGGCTGTTATAGGGGCTGTCTATAGGGGGTTTCTGATTCTGGCAGAAAATATAAATTGACAGCAGAATATATTCATCATACACTGAATTTTAAAAGAAGATTATAAACTACTATAAAGATAGTAATCTTGTTTAGTTAGAAAAAAACCTGCTTTTTATTATTTATCTATCTAAAGATATATGTGCCAAGAAAATGTAATGGAAGAATATATACCATGGCCTTAACTGTGAGTATCTGTGGATGTTAGGACTATATTTTTATTTCTTTTCCTTTTGCTTACCTGTATCTCTATTTTCTAATTTCCTACTGTGAATATATTATGCTTTTATAATAAAAATAAATTGTTAACCTGGTCATGGAGTTATTAAGCTGTCTGAAGGTATGGGTAGCTTGTAGGCAATGACCGTGGAGTCTCAATTTTGGAAATGACTTTTAAGTTATAAAGCGAACCGCTGCAATATACTTGCCAAGTGGTTTTCTACTTATATGCTTTTGATGGCTGAGAGTTCACTGCCTTCTGTGTCAGTCTACACAGCATGCCTGACTTCCACACAATGGAGGTTCTACCCTTTGGAGTCATGGATTCTGGATTTTTGCAATAGCCACCTACTTGGTCTTCCTGCTTCCACTCTTGCCTCTTTTTATTTTTTAAATATTTATTTATTTTTTGGCTGTGCTGGGTCTTCGTTTCTGTGCGAGGGCTTTCTCTAGTTGCGGCGAGCAGGGACCACTCTTCATCGCGGTGCGCGGGCCTCTCACTGTTGCGGCCTCCGTCGTTGCGGAGCACCGGCTCCAGACGCGCAGGCTCAGTAGTTGTGGCTCATGGGCCTAGTTGCTCCGCGGCATGTGGGATCTTCCCAGACCAGGGCTCGAACCCGTGTCCCCTGCATTGGCAGGCAGATGCTCAACCACTGCGCCACCAGGGAAGCCCCACTCTTGCCTCTTTATAATCTATTCTCAGCAAATTGATACCTCCAAAACCCAAGTCATATTATGTCACTCTTCTGCTCAAAACCCACTTGCCAGCTCCTTCTGAGAAAAGTCAAGGACTTTCCATGACACACCAGGCCCTACATCATCTAATCCTTCTCCTATATAAAAACGAGCTCGCTTAATAATTGCTTATGTTTTTGACACCCATCACTTTTCTGGGCATTTCACTTGGATATTATTCACCTTTTAGTTTTCTTTTATAGTGTTTGTTTTTTGAGGTGAACACTATTCCTGGGATTACTGAACATCACAGAGCAGAGGACAATGTTTTCTTCCTTGTTCTGGATATTTTACCTCTTTTAATTCAGCCCAAATTTGAATTATCCTGTTTTGATGACTTGTCAAGAGTACAAAGAAAGAAAGATCATGTTCTAGTTTCTCATTTATACATGGTTCATGGCTAGAGAATTTTCCAGATCTATCGCTCTCTCTCTCTCTCTCACACACACACACACACACAAACACACACACACACACACACCCCTGTATATAGTACTGGAAGGGGAAGAAGGGGAGAAGAAACGCATAAGGAGGATTTGATAATAGGGACTGAAACTTTGGAAAAAACGAAAGCTGTCTTGGTGCTAGAAGTATCACTGATACAATTAAATGTATTCTAGTTCTTTGAATTTTTTATAGCTATAATCTATCTTTAATTTAATGACATTAAATTGTCTTCTGTGGAAGGAACACTGTTGTAGGCATTGTTGGTGAAGATGGAAAGCAAAAAATATGAGAGGAATTAAAGAACTTTTTCCCTAGAAAACACATTGTCTAGTGAGGGGTAGCATAAATGCTTGGAACAGATATTATAAAACATCCTGAGAACAGACACAATGTACCATAAAATTAACCATAGACATAGGGCTTCAGAGGATTAGTAAATTAAGGGGTGATGAGAGGGTACTGGTGTTCATATTCCACTCAATAAATATTTTTTGAATACCTCTTCTGCAAATGACTATGCTGAGTTCTACAGAAGTATATTAAAAAAATATATAAAAAAGAATAAAACATTGACTTTACCCTTGGTGGTTCAGTGGAATGGAAGATTAAATAGATATAGGAGTTTTTAAAGGCTTGGGCAAATGTTCACAATAACTTTAAATAAATGGCACACAAAATTGCATATTCAGTGTAAAAATTGCGTATTCAGTGTATTCATATATGCAGTATAAATTGCATATATGATTTCAACTGTATAAAAAGTTCCTAGAAGATTGGAAGAAAATATGCTGAAATGTTAAAATTAAAAAATAAATCACATCAGGGTGGAATTATGGTGATTTCCCAGCCCCCACCCCACCCAACTTCTTTATACTTTTATGTACTTATCAATTTTCTGCTGTAAAATGTGTCCTTATGTTTTGCAATCATTAAAAAAAGTTAATTCCACCCAATTTACTGACATTTTTGTTTTGTACTTATTGATTGTCATAGCTTTTTTAAAAAATAAATTTATTTATTTTATTTATTTATTTTTGGCTGTGTTGGGTCTTCGTTGCTGAACGCGGGCCCTCTCTAGTTGCGACGAGCGGGGGCTACTCTTCGCTGCGGTGCATGGGCCTCTCATTGTAGGGCTTCTCTTGCTGTGGAGCACGGGCTCTAGGCACGCGGGCTTCAGTAGTTGCGGCACGCAGGCTCAGTAGCCGTGGCTCGCGGGCTCCAGAGCGCAGGCTCAGTAGTTGTGGCGCACGGGCTTAGTTGCTCCGCGGCATGCGGGATCCTCTCGGACCAGGGCTCGAACCCGCGTCCCCTGCATGGGCAGGCGGATTCCTAACCACTGCACCACCAGGGAAGCCCTGTCATAGCTTTTGACCAACTATTCTTTTTTAACAAATGCTTGATTTGTGCTTTTCTAATTCTTTCACATCTTGTGTTTCTCTTTTTGTCCCCCTAGCTCCCAACTTCGTGTTTCTAAGACTCCATCCTTAGCCCTTACCCCTCTCTGGGACTACTATGTACACAGGCTAAGGGGTCTCTCTCTCTGGGACTACTCTGATCTGTGACCTTGGCAGTACGTCCAATTCCTGAATCATGACACTGGAATCCTGACCTCTCTAAGGGGTATCAGGAGCCAAAGTGCTCCTCTGTCACACACACGTGCTCTGGCCCTTCCACAACAGATCATTTCAAAGATAATGTGAGGCAGTGGGGCAAAGAGGTGGAACTGGGTCTTAACTGATCTGAGTGTTTCTTTGTTTGTAAAATTGTAGTGAGGGTTATTATGAAGCTTCAAAGAGTTAAAACATGTGACGCGCCCAGCATGGTGCCCACATGCAACAGCTGCTCTAGGAAAGTTCTTTCCCATCTTTTCCCCCTTCCTCCATTTCTACCATCTGCCTAAAGACAAGAATGACGATCTTCAGGGCATACTATCTGCAATTCTTATTATATACATCTATTAAAGGTCCAGTTAATCTATTTTGGTTGCCATCAAAACAAAGGATTGCCATCAAAATGTCTATTTATGCAAACAAAATGGAGCACTTTATTGATCTGCAAATTAGTAGTGTTCTACTGTTTTGGTCTAGTCTCAGCTTTTGGGAGTTTCTTCTGCAGTTAGCAGAATGTCAGTGAATAAACAAATAAAACAAGTGTATTTATGTGTGGGATTTATGTATTAATTTATGTATTTATGTATTAATGTGTGGGATTAAAACAGTAACAAAAGGGATTATTGAAATTACTTAGTCTCACTTTTTTTTAAACATCCTTATTGGAGTATAATTGCTTTACCATGGTGTGTTAGTTTCTGCTGTATAACAAAGTGAATCAGCTCTATGTATACATATATCCCCATATCCCCTCCCTTTTGTGTCTCCCTCCCACCCTCCCTATTCCACCCCTCTAGGTGGACACAAAGCACCAAGCTGATCTCCCTGTGCTATGTAGCTGCTTCCCACTAGCTATCTATTTCACATTTGGTAATGTATATATGTCCATGCCACTCTCTTACTTCGTCCCAGCTTACGCTTCCCTCTCCCCCTGTCCTCAGGTCCATTCTCTACGTCTGCATCTTTATTCCTGTCCTGCCCCTAGGTTCTTCAGAACCATTTTTTTCAGATTCCATATATGTGTGTTAGCATATGCTATTTGTTTTTCTCTTTCTGACTTACTTCACTCTGTATGACAGTCTCTAGGTCCATCCACCTCACCACAAATAACTCAATTTTGTTTCTTTTTATGGCTAAGTAATATTCCATTGTATATATGTGCCACATATTCTTTATCCATTCATCTGTTGTTGGACACTTAGGTTGCTTCCATGTCCTGGCTACTGTAAATAGAGCTGCCATGAACATTGTGGTACATGACTCTTTTTGAATTATGGTTTTCTCAGGGTATATGCCCAGTAGTGGGATTGCTGGGTTTTATGGTATTCTATTTTTAGTTTTTTAAGGAACCTCCATACTGTTCTCCACAGTGGCTGTATCAATTTACATGCCCACCAACAGTGCAAGAGGGTTCCCTTTTCTCCACACCCTCTCCAGCATGTATTGTTTGTAGATTTTTTGATGATGGCCATTCTGATTTAGTCTCATTTTAATAGTTTTCTTAGAGCCTGTTTTACCTGGTTTTCTCTTCATCATTTATGAAGTCTGAGGATAGTAGAGTTCTGGGAAACTGCCCCAACAATATCCACTAGAGTGTTGAAAATAATTATGATTTATCTTGCCAGAGGAGACTTTTCTTTTCCCCACCCTTAGATCCCTTGGCATTTAAGTGAGAGGCAGAGGTATAGTGGGGGGTGTTTTGGACTTGAAGTCAGAGTAGCTAGATTTGCATTCAGGCTGCAAAGAGTGGGAAATAATTCCTGCTTCACAGAGCCACTGTGAGAGTTAAATGTTTACATCTATGAAATCATTTTTTTAAAACACTAGGAATGTAAGTCATTATTATTTCTTAGGCTGATACACAGATCATCCAGAAATGTCTGTCTCTAGCCTTCCTGATATAGTTAAATATTTTTTCCTCCGCCATGCTTGACCTGTAAGCAATAGCAACAAAAGAAAAAGAGATAATCATCTTTAAAAAATATTAGCAGCCAAAGAGCCTCAGCTACCATATCTTTCATCACATATGACTTAGCATGGATGCTCAATAAATGTTTATTAAATGAGTAATGAATGAAACAGATTTATCCCTCTCTTGTAATAAGAATTAAGTCATGGTGACTTTTTAAGACAGAGACAACCAAAATTCACTGAAGCTGTGATCAACTAGGACTAGAGCTCTTTGAATACTGCATACAATATATGCCATTAGATTTCAGCTTGGCTTCTAACTAATCTGTATTTTTTAACTAACGAGCTTTAACATTTGTTGAGTACTTTGTAGTTATTGATGCACTTTCATTTCAATATCTCCTTTAACATTATAGTGTTGTCTTATTCGCGTATTAGAGATGAGAAAATACAATTTAAAGATATTAAATAACTGGTTTAAGGTAACATGGAAGGTAAGAAGAAGAATCTGGCTGTGAACATAGGTCCTTTGGGTCCAAGCCCAGGGCACTGTGACCTAGGACTTCTTTTGCCATGGCTGCTGCTAATATGGTAGTGGAGTGTTTTGCCTCTGAGTTTCCCCAGGGCCTGCGATGAGACACTAGGAGGCAATTTGGTTCTGGAGGTGTGGAGGGGGAAGCTGGCTGTTCTACAATTGCTTGCTGAGCCATCTGTTCTCCCTTCCTCTTCAGAAATGATGCAGTTGTTACTGTGGGCTGCTTTTGCTGAATACTTGGATTATGTCATTTTCCCTGTATGTCACATGTGGGGCATTTGGTGACATGCAACTCAACCTACATTGGTTTCCCTACATAATGTGATAGGTACGCACATTTGCTTTCATTTCAGTGTCTGAGCAATTTTAATGCCATTTTGACAAGAGTCACATGTCTGTGCAACAATAGAAGCCTTCACATTTACAACTTCCCTTTTTATATGATACTCATAGAAATTGGAGGAAAAAAATCAAACACACAAATGCAAACACACACGCAACAAAAACAAATTAAAGAAACCTATCGATTAGGTAGAACACTGGTCCACCATGTATCATTAGCAATAATTGTGTGTGTGGTGTTGTCTGTTGTTTTACAGCTTAGTATCAAAACCTACTGATGTTTAGTAATAATTATTAACAATGGTCCTGGAACAATTTGTAAGTGAACCAGTGGATGAAAAGCTTATGTGTGGGTGGGAGAATTAATTTTTATCACTGTAGGAATATTTGGTAAGATGATTAGAAATCAACATACTTTGGTTATCAGTGTTGCTAATTTGCTTTATGAACTTAAGGGAAGTGATTTCACCTCTCTAGGCCTCAGTTGTCACATCTATAAGATAATGATTGCAAAAAATTTCTGATAGTTTTAACTCTGTGGCTCTATGATCAATCAATTTTGTGATATACAGGAACTAGGGATGACATGCATGGGGCATGTTTTCAGGGAATAGAGAAATGGCTCCAAACATTCTGTTTTTTCCTTTGTGATTAGAAGGAAGAGTTACAAAAGTGTTGTCAGGTTGTGAAGATATCTCCAAGCATAGAGTATGGAATTTTTTTTTTTTTTTTTTTTTTTTTTTTGCGTTACGCGGGCCTCTCACTGTTGTGGCCTCTCCCTCTGCGGAGCAACAGGCTCTGGACGCGCAGGCTCAGCGGCCATGGCTCACGGGCCCAGCCACTCCGCGGCATGTGGGATCCTCCCGGACTGGGGCACGAACCCACGTCCCCTGCATCGGCAGGCGGACTCTCAACCACTGCGCCACCAGGGAAGCCCAGAGTATGGAATTTATTGTTTATATATAAAGCCTACATGAGGCGACATTTTGGCAACAAATGATTGGAAAGATTCCACTTCTGAGAATGTATTTAATGCCCTCCTGGTTTATTAGGGTATTCAGAATCCCTGAATATTACCTGACCTTCATTACCTGACCTCAAGGAAGAAACTGTGTGGGGAGAGGGGTGAAAGGTGAGGGATATATGGGAACTCTGTACTTTCTGTGCAATTTTTCTGTAAACCTAAAACTGCTCTTTTAAAAAGTCTATTAAAAAACGGATGGAGATTTATCAAAAGGACAGAGGTACCAGCTTGAAGGGACTCCCGTTCTGGGACAATTAGAGCATCAAAATAATGATATTGATTGATTATAATCCCTTGAATAAAATAGAAATCCATGAGTCCATACTGATTAGATAAATGAATAATTAAATGAGCAGGTGGAGATTGAAAAGCTCTCCCTTATATGCCAAGTAATAAATTTAGAAAGAATTATGTAATTAAAAGATCACCATTTGGCAATTATCAAAAAAAAATGGGAGATGGATACTCATGTGCACTACTGGTTGGAATTTACCTTTGTCAGCCATTCCACAAAGCAATGTAACGGTGTTTATTGTACATATGTACTATGGCCCAGCAATCCCACTCCTGGATAAATTTGTACAAAGATAAAAAAGGGTTGATGTAAAAGGATGTTGTAAACAATTGAAGATAAAGTTGACTTTCTTCCTGCAGAGAATGGATAAATAAGTTGAAGGTAAACTTGACTTTCTTCCTGCAGAGGATGGATAGGTATCATGGAATACTATGTGGTAAAAAAATCAATAAACTTAAACCTATACAGCATAGAAATAGATTTTACACACACAGAGACAATACATAGGGTTGAGTGAGAAGCTTCCAAACTGTTTTCCAAAGTGGTTTTGCCATTTTACATTCCAATCAGCAGTATGTATGAGTTCCAGTTCCTCCACATCCTTACTCACAGTTGATATGGTCATTTTATTTAATTTTAGCCTTTCTAATAGGTAAGGAATGGTATCTCATTGTGGTTTTCATTAGCATTTCTCTAATAAGTGATTATGTTGAGGATTTTTTTGTGTGCTTATTTTCCCTCTAAATCTTTTTTAATTGTTCAGATCTTTTGTGCACTTTTAATTGGGTTATTTTCTTATTGAATTCTGAATGTTCTTTATATATTTTAGATTTAAGTCCTTGATCATATATTGTATTTGTATAAATACTTTATTTATTTATTTTTAAATTTATTTATTTATTTTTGGCTGCATTGGGTCTTTGTTGCTGTGCGTGGGCTTTCTCTAGTTGCAGCAAGCAGGGGCCACTCTTAGCCCCTCATGCGCAGGCTTCTCATTGTGGTGGCTTATCTTGTTGCAGAGCACGGGCTCTAGGCACGCGGGCTTCAGTAGTTGTGGCACATGGGATCAGTAGTTGTGGCTCGTGGGCTCTAGAGCGCAGGCTCAGTAGTTGTGGCACACGGGCTTAGTTGCTCTGTGGCATGTGGGATCTTCCTGGACCAGGGCTCAAACCTGCGTCCCTTGCATTGGCAGGCAGATTGTTAACCACTGCGTCACCAGGGAAGTCCCTAAATACTTGTATTTATATATCCTATGTATACTTGTATTTATGTGTTTGTATTCCTATATACTTGTATTTTTGTCCTAAATACAAGTACTTTGCAAGTATGTTTTTGTAGTCTGTGATCTGTCTTTTCACTGTCTTAACAATGTGTTTCAAAGAGCAGAAGTTTTAAATTTTGATGAAGTCTAAGTTATCACTTTTTTTCTTTTATGGATTGTGCTTTTGTTTTCCTATATAAGAAATTTTTGCATAACTCAAGATCACAGAGATTTTCTCTTTTCTTCTCCAAGTTTTATAGTTTTGGGTTTTACATTTATGTCTATGATCCATTTTGTATATGGTGCAAAATATGGATCAAAGATTATTTTAAAAATATATAATCTAACTTTTGTAGCACCATTGGTTGAAAATGATTTTTTTTCTCCAGTGAATTACCTTTGCATCTGTTAAAAAATTAGTTGTCCATATTCATGTTGGTCCATTTCTGGACTCTTTATTCTGTTCCATTGATCTAGTTTTCTATCTTTTCATCAATAAACACCATTTTGATTGCTGTGGCTTTGTAATAAGTCTTTAAATTAGGCAATGTTAAATCCTCAAATTTTCCTTCTCTCTAAAATTTGTTTTGGCTATTCTAGGTCCTTTGCTTTTTTTTTTTTTTTTTTTTTTGCAGTACGCGGGCCTCTCACTGTTGTGGCCTCTCCCATTGTGGAGCACAGGCTCCAGATGCACAGGCTCAGTGGCCATGGCTCACGGGCCCAGCTGCTCCACGGCATGTGAGATCTTCCCAGACGGGGGCACGAACCCGTGTCCCCTGCATCGGCAGGCGGACTCTCAACCACTGCGCCATCAGGAAAGCCCCTTTGCATTTTTATATGAATTTTAGAATCAGCTTTGTCAATAACTAGAAAAAAGCACACTCGAATTTTCATTGGGAGTATGTGAAGTCTACAGATCAATTTAGGAAGAGGTGATCTTAACAATATTGAGTCTTCCAATTTATGGACAAGGTATACCTCTCCATTTATTTAAATTTTCCTTCATTTCTCTGAACAATATTTTTTATAATTATTGCTCATATTTTTTTTTCAGATTTATCTGTAAGTAAGAAATCCTTTTTTTGACATAGTAAAACCATCAATATATTTTTTTAAAGTTATGGTTTGTGCATTTTGGATCTTATTTAAGAAAGCACTTCATATCTCTAAGTCACAAAGTTATTCTCATATTTTATTCTCTTAGCTTTATAACTTTATCTTTTGTAGGAAGGTCTTTAATTCATCTTGAGTTCACTTTTGCATATGGTGTAAGGCAGGGGGTCCAACTTTATTTTTATTGATATAGTGAGCCAGTCTTTCCAATGTCATCTAGACAATTATTTTCCCCATGTTTTGAAATGCATCTTTATCATATATCAATTTTCCATACAAACATAAATTTATTTCTGAGCTCTCCATTTGGTCCCATTGACCTAATTGACCTTCACCAGTACCATATTGTTTTAATTCCATTATCTTTTTAGAATGTCATAATATCTGGTTAGAGGGAATCACTCCCTCCTTTCTCCTTTTCTTCAAAAATTTATAAGCTATTTGGGGACTTTTATAACCCCTTATAGAGTTTGGATTATTTGTTTAAATGTTTTTAAAATGCTGATGTTTTCTTTGTGACTGCATTGACTTTGCAGATTAAGTGGGAAGAATTGACTAAGTTAATCATCTCTCCATGAATCTGATATATCATTCCATTTACTGAAATCTTTGATGTTTTTATTGGAGTTTTCCTTTGTTCTTTGTTAGGTTGACTGCTAGATACCTTTTAGCTCTTTTGTTGCAACTATGTTGTATTATTATCTAACACATAGTTGGTATTTGAATGCTATTGATTTTTATAGGGGTCTTGCTTCTGACAACCTTGCTGAATTCCCCATTTGGTTATATTTATCTATTTCATTCCATTGTGGTCAGAGAACATAGTTTGTATTATTTCAATCCTTTTGCATTTGTTGAGATTTTTTTTTGTAGCCTCATATATGGTCTATCCTGGAGAATGTTTAATTTGTGCTTGAGAATAAATATCCTGCTGTCATTGGGTGGAGTCTGTTGATGTCTTTTAGGTGTAGTTGGTTGATAGTGTTGTTCAAGTCTTCTCTTTCCTTTTTGGTCTTGTGTCTAGGTGTTGTATCCATTATTAAAACTGAAATACAGAATTCTCCAACTAATACTGTTGAATTGTCTATTTCTTCCTTTAACTTTGTCAGTTATTGCTTCATGTATTCATTGTTAGGTTCATTTGTATTTATAATTGTTATGTCTTTCTGATGAATTGACCCCTTTCCCATTTAAAAATGTTTTTCTCTGTCTCTATTAACTATTTTTGACTTAAAGTCTAGTAGCTGTTGTTTTTGTTTTTCTTTCTGATACTAGTATAGCCACTCCAGGTCTACTTTGTTTACATGGCATGTTGCTTTCTATCCTTGTCTCTTCAACCTATTTGTCTTTGCATGTAGAGAACACATACAGTAGGCTCATGTTTTTGTTTTTAACCATTTTGCTTATCCCAGCTTTTTAATTGGAGTGTTTAATCTGTATACAGTTACTGTAATTACTCACACAGTAGGATTTGTGTCTGCCGTTTTATGTTTCCTATTTGTTTTCTACATGGTTTAAGTCTTTTCTCCCTCTGTTGTTCTATTACTGCTTTCTTTTGTGTTAAATAGATATTTTTAAGTGTACCATTTAAATTCCTTTGTCATTTCTTTAACTGCATATTTTTTATTAGTTTCTTACTGGTTGCCCTGGGAATTAACATGTTATAACAATCCATGTTGGATTAATACCCACTTAATTACAATTGTATACAAATTTTTTTTCTCCCAAATAGCTTCATTCCTCACCCCCACCTCCTATGTGCTATTATGATCATACAAACTACATCTTTATACACTATAAGCCTATCAATACAGTTTTAAAATTACTGCTTTGTGCAGTTGTCTTTTATTTTTATTTATATTTTTATACAGCAGGTTCTTATTAATCATCCATTTTATACACATCAGTGTATACATGTTAATCCCAATCGACCAGTTCATCACACTCCCACTCCCACCCCCCCACTGCTGTCCCCTCTTGGTGTCTATACGTTTGTTCTCTACACATGTGTCTCAATTTCTGCCCTGCAAACCGGTTCATCTGTACCATTTTTCTAGGTTCCACATATATGCGTTAATATACGATATTTGTTTTTCTCTTTCTGACATACTTCACTCTGTATGACAGTGTCTAGATCCATCCACGTCTCAACAAATGACCCAATTTCGTTCCTTTTTATGGCTGAGTAATACTCCATTGTATATATGTACCACATCTTCTTTATCCTTTCATCTGTCAATGGACACTTAGGTTGCTTCCATGACCTGGCTATTGTAAATAGTGCTGCAATGAACATTGGGGTGCATGTGTCTTTTTAAAAAAATATACATTTTAAAGTAATAACTAGAATTATGACTTATAACATTATACCAGAACATATAATATTTTTAGAAATTTCATGTAATGTCTGAAACATTTATATTAACATATTTCCATATAAATAACCCAAAGAAAGTTTAGTATTAGTTGTTTTTTTTTTGTTTTTTTGTTTTTTTATACTGCAGGTTCTTATTAGTCATCAATTTTATGCACATCAGTGTATACATGTCAATCCCAATCGCCCAATACAGCACACCACAATCCCCACCCCACTGTGGTTTTCCCCCCATGGTGTCCATACGTTTGTTCTCTACATCTGTGTCTCAATTTCTGCCCTGCAAACCGGTTCATCTGTACCATTTTTCTAGGTTCCACATACATGCATTAATATACGATATTTGTTTTTCTCTTTCTGACATACTTCACTCTGTATGACAGTCTCTAGGTCCATCCATGTCTCAACAAATGACTCAATTTCGTTCATTTTTATGGCTGAGTAATATTCCATTGTATATATGTACCACAACTTCTTTATCCATTCGTCTGTCGATGGGCATTTAGGTTGCTTCCATGACCTGGCTATTGTAAATAGTGCTGCAATGAACATTGGGGTGCATGTGTCTTTTTGAATTATGGTTTTCTCTGGGTATATGCCCAGGAGTGGGATTGCTGGATCATATGGTAATTCTATTTTTAGTTTTTTAAGGAACCTCCATACTGTTCTCCATAGTGGCTGTGTCAATTTACATTCCCACCAACAGTGCAAGAGGGTTCCCTTTTCTCCACATCCTCTCCAGCATTTGTTGTTTGTAGATTTTCCGATGATGCCCATTCTAACTGGTGTGAGGTGATACCTCATGGTAGTTTTTTGTGTGTGTGTGTGGTATGCGGGCTTCACTGTTGTGGCCTCTCCTGTTGCAGAGCACAGGCTCCGGATGCGCAGGCTCAGCAGCCATGGCTCACGGGCCCAGCCGCTCCGTGGCATGTGGGATCCTCCCAGACCGGGGCACGAACCCATGTCCCCTGCATTGGCAGGCAGATTCTCAACCACTGCGCCACCCCTGGTGTAGCCCTTCATGGTAGTTTTGATTTGCATTTCTCTAGTAGTTAGTGATGTTGAGCAGCTTTTCATGTGCTTCTTGGCCATCTGTATGTCTTCTTTGGAGAAATGTCTATTTAGGTCTTCTGCCCTTTTTTGGATTGGGTTGTTTGTTTTTTTAATATTGAGCTGCATGAGCTGTTTATATAATTTGAAGATTAAGCCTTTGTTCCATTGATTCTTTTTGCAAATATTTTCTCCCATTCTGAGGGTTGTCCTTTCATCTTGTTTATGGTTTCCTTTGCTGTGCAAAAGCTTTGCGGTTTCATTAGGTCCCATTTGTTCATTTTTGTTTTTATTTCCATTACTCTAGGAGGTGGATCAAAAAAGATCTTGCTGTGGTTTATGTCAAAGAGTGCTCTTCCTATGTTTTCCTCTAAGAGTTTTATAGTGTCCGTTCTTGAATCCATTTTGAGTTTATTTTTGTGTATGGTGTTAGGGAGTGTTCTGATTTCATTTTTTTACATGTAGCTGTCCAGTTTTCCCAGCACCACTTATAGAAGAAACTGTCTTTTCTCCATTGTATATCCTTGCCTCCTTTGTCATAGATTAGTTGACCATATGTGAGTGGGTATCTCTGGGCTTTCTATTGTGTTCCATTGATCTATGTTTCTGTTTATGTGCCAGTACCATATTGTCTTGATTACTGTAGCTTTGTAGTATAGTCTGTAGTCAGGGAGTCTGATTCCTCCAGCTCCATTTTTTTCCCTCCAGACTGCTTTGGCTATTCAGGGTCTTTTTTGTCTCCATACAAATTTTTAAGATTTTTTTGTTCTAGTTCTGTATAAAATGCCATCAGTAATTTGATAGGGATTGCGTTGAATCTGTAGATTGCTTTGGGTAGTACAGTCATTTTCACAATATTGATTCTCCCAATCCAAGAACATGGTATATCTCTCCATCTGTTGGTATCATCTTTAATTTCTTTCATCAGTGTCTTATAGTTTTCTGCATACAGGTCTTTTGTCTCCCTAGGTAGGTTTATTCCTAGGTATTTTATTCTTTTTGTTGCAGTGGTAAATGGGAGTGTTTCCTTAATTTCTCTTTCAGATTTTTCATCATTAGTGCATAGGAATGCAAGAGATTTCTGTGCATTAATTTTGTATCCTACAACTTTACCAAATTCATCAATTAGCTCTAGTAGTTTTCTGGTGGCATCTTTAGGATTCTCTATGTATAGTATCATGTCATCTGCAAACAGTGACAGTTTTACTTCTGTTCCAATTTGTATTCCTTTAATTTCTTTTTCTTCTCTGATTGCCATGGCTAGGACTTCCAAAACTATGTTGAATAATAGTGGTGAGAGTGGACATTCTTGTCTTGTTCCTGATCTTAGTGGAAATGCTTTCAGTTTTTCATGATTGAGAATGATGTTTGCTGTGGGATTGTCATATATGGCCTTTATTATGTTGAGGTAGGTTCCCTCTATGCCCACTTCCTGGAGAGTTTTTAATCATAAATGTGTGTTGAATTTTGTCAAAAGCTTTTTCTGCATCTATTGAGATGCTCATATAGTTTTTATTCTTCAATTTGTTAATATTGTGTAGCACATTGATTGATTTGCGTGTATTGAAGAATCCTTGCATCCCTGGGATAAATCCCCCTTGATCATGGTGCATGATCCTTTTAATGTGTTGTTGGATTCTGTTTGCTAGTATTTTGTTGAGCATTTTTGCATCTATATTCATCAGTGATGTTGGTCTGTAATTTTCTTTTTTTGTAGTATCTTTGTCTGGTTTTGTTATCAGGGTGATGGTGGCCTCATAGAATGAGTTTGGGAGTGTTCCTTCCTCCTCCATTTTTGCAAGAGTTTGAGAAGGTTGGGTGTTAGCTCTTCTCTAAATTGTGCAGTTGGTCTTTTAACTCAGATTGAAGAAGAAACGATTTACAACAATATACATTTATAGTATCTTTTATATTTACTCTGTAGTTACCTTTACCTGTGCTCCTTTTTTCTTCTTGTGGATTCAATTTATGGCCTAGTGTCCTTTAATTTAAGTCTGAAGGATTGACTCTTTAGTATTTCTTGTAAGGTAGGTCTGCTTGTGACCAATTCTCTGTTATTGTTATTTTGGGAGTGTTTTAATTTCCCCTTCATTTTTGAAGAATAGTTTTGCTGGATATAGAATTCTTGACAGTCTTTCAGCACTTGAAAATGTCGTACCACTGCCTTCTGTCCTCCCTAGTTTCTGAAGAGAAATCAGCTGTTAGTTTTATTGAGAATATTTTGAACGTGATAGGGTCTTCTCTCTGCTGTTTTCAAGGTATCCTCTTTGACTTTTCTTTGACAGTTTGATTATAATGCATCTTAGTGTGGATCTCTTTATCCTACTTGGAGTCCATTGAGCTCCTTGGATGTGTAAATTATCATTTTGGGCTATTTCTTCAAATATTCTTTCTACTCTTTTCTGTCTCTTCTCTCCTTCTGGGAGTCTCATATGTGTATATTGGTAGGCTTGATGGTATTCCACAGGTCTCTGAAATTCTACTTATTTTTCCTCATTCTTTTTTCATTCAATTCCTCAGACCAGTTTTAATCAACATAACTTCAAGTTCACTGATCATTTCTTCTGCTAGTTCAAATATGCTGTTAAGCCCCTTTAGTGAATTTTTCATTTCAGTTATTTTACTTTTCAAAGCCAGAATTTCTATTTGTTTTTAAAAATAATTTGTATTTTTTAATATTCTCTATTTTATGAGACATTTTGTCATACTTTAGTTCTTTAGACATGGTTTCCTTTGGTTCTTTGAACGTATTCATAATAGTTGATGTAAAGTCTTTGTCTAGAAAGACCATCATCCATGCTTCCTCAGGATAGTTTCTATTGACAGTTTCTGTGTGTGTGTGTGTGTGTGTGTGTGTGTGTGTGTGTGTGTGTGTATGGACCATACTTTCTTTGCATGTATTATAATTATTTTTGTTAAAACTAGACATTTAAAATAATATAATGTGGCAACTTTGGAAATCAAACCCCTCCTCCCCCAGAGTTTATTGTTGCTGTTTGCTTACTTAGTGACTTTCCTGAACTAATTCTGTGAAGTCTGTATTCTTTGTTGTATGTGGCCACTAAGTCTCTGCTTAGTTAGCTTAATGATCAGATAATATTTGGACAGATATTTCCTTAAATTTTTCACCAGTAATTTTCCAAGCCTTTGCTGAGGGACTCAGTTTGTGTGTTGGGCACACTTTTAACACAGTCAGACAGTTTACAATTCTGCCTTAGCCTTCACCTCCTGCTTGCACAGAATCTCAATTTCAGAGGTGATAAATTACGGACTTCTTAGGTCTTTTCTGCATATGTGCATTGCTTTGTGTGTGCATGTAGTTTTCTGGATTCCAGGAATATGTTGTAGCTTTTCAAAGCCCCTTATGGATATCTTATTTCCCAGATTTTCCTTTTATGTCTTTTTAATTGATTTATAATTAATGTACAATATTATATTAGTTTCAGATGTACAACATAGTGATTCAATATTTTTATACATTATGAAATGATTACCACAATAAGTCCAGGTACCATCTGTCACCATACAAAGTTGTTACAGTATTACTGACTATATTGCCTATGATTATGTTATATCCTCATAACTTATTTATTTTATAGCTGGAAGCTTATACCTCTTAATCCCCTTCTCCTATTTTGTTCATCCCTTCATCCCCCTCCCCTCTGACAACCATCAATTTGTTGTCTGTATCTATGATTCTGTTTTATTTTGTTTGTTCATTGGTTTTGTTTTTAGGATTCCACATATAAGTGAAATCATACAGTATTTGTTTTTCTCTGTCTGACTTATTCCATTTAGCACTAGAATAATACCCTCCAGGTCCATCCATGTTGCCACAAATGGCAAGATTTCATTTCATATATATCTCACATCTTTTTTATCCATTTGTCTATCAATGGACACATGTTGCTTTCATATCTGGCTGTTATAAATAGTGCTAAAGGTTGTCAAATTTGTTTATCTTTTCAAAGAACCAACTTTCAATTTCAATGATCTTTTCTGTTTTTGTTTTTTGTCTCCATTTCATTTATTTCCACCTGATCTTCATTATTTTCTTCCTTTTACTAACTTTAGGCTTTGCTTGTTCTTCATTTTCTAGTTCCTTTAAATGAACATCTAGATTGTTTAATTGAGATCTTTCTTGTTTCTTGAAGTAGGCCTGTATTGCTATACATTTCCATCTTAGGATGCTCTTGATATGTCCCATAGATTTTGGAAATTTCTATTTCCATTTTCATTTGTCTCAAGGTATTCTTTAATTTCCTCTTTGATTTCTTCAGTGACCCATTAGTTGTTTAGTAGCATGTGGTTTTATCCCCATGTGTTTGTGCTTTTTCAGTTTTCTTCTTATAGTTGATTTCTAAGTTTCATACCATTGTGGTTGGAAAAGATCTTAAATGTATTGAGATTGCATTTTAGGCCACTTGTTTCGTGGCCTAACGTGATCAATCTGGAGAATGGTCCATATGCACTTGGAAGGAATGTGTGTTCTGCTGCTTTTGGATGGAATCTTCTGTATATATCTAGTAAGTCTATCGGATCCAATGTGTCCTTATTAATTTTCTGTCTGTGATCTATCCATTGATGTACATGGGGTATTAAAGTCCCTTGCTATTATTGTATTTCTGTCTATTTCAACCTTTATTTCTGTTAATGTTTGCTTTGCATAGTTAAGTGCTCCTATGTTGGGTGCATAAATATTTACAAATGCTGTATCCTTTTGTTAGATTGATCCCTTTATCATTATGTAATGCCCTTGTCTTTTGTTATAGTCTTTATTTTAAAGTCTATTTTGTCTGATATGAGTGTTGCTACCTCAGCTTTCTTTTTTTTTCCATTTGTATGGGATACCTTTTTCCCTCCTTTTACTTTCAGTTTATGTGTGCCTTTAGATCTGTGGTGAGTCTCTTATAGGCAGCGTATAGATGGGTCTTATTTTTTTATCCATTTAGCTACCCTATGTCTTTTGATTGGAGCATTTAGTCCATTTACATTTAAATAAATCATCAATACATATGTACTTATTGCCATTTTGTTAATTGTATTCTGGTTGTTTTTGTAGGTCTTTTCAGTTCCTGTCTTCTCTTGGTTTCTTCCCTTGTAGTTTGATGAATTATTTTAGTGTAGCGCTTGGACTCTTTCTCTTTATTTCTTGTGTATGCATTGTAGGTTTTTGGTTTGTGGTTACCATGAGGTTTATGTATATAAACCTGTATATATAGCCATTGATTTTAAGCTGATAGTCACTTAAGTTTGAAAGCATTTTAAAAGCACTACATTTTACCCACCCCACCAATGCTTTTTGATGTCATATTTTACATCTTATAATTTTGTGTGTCCTTTGACTGGTTATTGTAGTTATAGTTGATTTTACTACTTCTGTCTTTTAAACCTCATACTAGCTTTTAAGTGGGTGGCCCACTGTCTTTACTATATATTTACCTTTACCAGTGAGATTTTTTTCTTTCATATATTTTCTTGTTTCTAGTTGTGGCCTTTCTTTTCTGCTTAAAGAAGACCCTTTAACATTTTTTGTAAGGCTGGTTTAGTGGTGATGAACTCCTTTAGTTTTTGCTTATGTGGGAAACTCTTTATTTCTCCTTCAAATCTAAATGACAGCCTTGCCAGATAGATTATTCTAGGTTGTAAGGTTTTTTTTTGTTTTCTTTCTTTCAGCCCTTTAAATATATCCTGTCACTCCTTTCTGGCCTATAAAGTTTCTGCTGAAAAATCAGCTAAAAATTGTATGGGGCTTCCCTTGTATGTGATTTATCTTTTATTTTGCCATTTTAATTATAATATATCTTGGCGTGGGTCTCTTTGGGTTCTTCTTGGTTGAAACTCTTTATGCTTTCTTACCTGAATGTCTGTTTCCTTTCCTAAGTTAGGGCAGTTTTCAGCCATTATTGCTTCAAGTAAGTTTTCTGTCCTTTCTCTCTCTTCTCCTTCTGAGACCCATATAATGCAAATGTTAGTATGCTTGATGTTGTCTCAGAGGTCCCTTAAACTTTTCTCATTAAAAAAAAATCTTTTCTTTTTGCTGTTCTGATTGGGCGATATCCACCATTTCATCATCCAGATTTCTTATTCATTGTTCTATATCATCTAATCTGCTGTTGCTTCCCTCTAGTATATTTTCATTTCATATATTGTATTCTTCAGTTCTGATTGATTTTTACTTATTTTCTAAGTCTTTGCAGCCGTTCTCATTGAGTTCCTCCATTCTGCTCCCAAGTTCAGTGAGCATCCTTATGACCATTTCTTTGAACTCTTTATCATGTAAATTACTTATTTCCATTTCATTAGGGTTTTTTTTCCTGGCATTTTATTTTATTCTTTCATTTGGTACTCATTCCACTGTCCCCTCATTTTGTTTGACTTTTGGTGTTTGTTTCTATGAGTTCAGTGAAACACTACTTCTCCCAGTCTTGAAGAAGTGGTTTGTGTGGGAGTATCCCCTGTGTAGACTGCTTGGGCTTATTTTGCTTTGGCAGGCTGGCTGCAGCTGGAACAGGTGCAGGCCAGGGGCAGTTCCTGGGAGTGCCGTGCTGAGGTTGCCTCGGTGGAGCTGGAGTGGGCATGGGCTGGAGGCAGTCTTGGGGAACATCGTGTCAAGGCAGCTATGGCAGGACAGCTGGAGCTGGAGTGGATGCAAGCTGCAGGGAGTCCAGGGAGAAATCCAACAATGGTGCTTGCTAGTGCCTCTGACCCTGAAGAGGACTTCAGAAGTTCACTACCCATTTGACAGAGGCCCTAAAGTTAGTAAATGGATTTCCTTCCCGTATAGTCTAGGTACCCTTTAAACTGCTGTTTTTCACTGTTTCCCAGGGTAAGCAAGTCTGTGCTCAAGCTCCTCAGCAACATCCCTCCCTATTGCAGGTCAGTGTGTGGGGGGTGGGGTTCCCATGGATACTGTGTCTGCATCTTTCTTACCATTTCTGTGTGGTCCTTCTATGTGCAGAAGCTGTTCAATCAGCACTTGGGTCTTCTTTAGGAGGAATTCCTCTATATGTAGGTATAGATTTGGTGTTTCTGTGCAAGGAGGTGAGCTCACAGTCTTCTTATATGGCCATCTTGTGCCCCTTCCTTCCTTTGACTTTTTAAAAATCAACTTCTTTTTGGCCCCACCTTTTACCAACATTACTGGGAGCCATTGTGTTAAATGATGGTCAATTGATACTTTTTGACAAATGGCTCAGGTAAAAATTTGTTCTCATTGAGCAAGCCCTGAAGCAAGTTGTACAAAGATGAGCTTTGAAAATGGGGGTTACTAGGGAAATGGCTAGACATGGCCAATAGCAACAATTCTCTGGAGTTGGGGCTTTTGGGCAGCTTCAAACATGTTAGCCTTCTCCAGTGGCTGCAAAGCTGCTGTTTTTCACAGCTACCATGATTATGAGGTTGTTGGTTTTCAAGACTACCATGGAGATGGGAGAGGAGGATGAGAACAGAGCAAGGTAAAATACCACAAAACTCACTGTTTGTATTAAGCCTCAGCCATTTTGCTTGAATAAATGATCTTCAGATTGTTGCAAATCTTAGGTTAATCTCCAGAGTTCTGAAAAAGTTGATTTTGACTTTTTTTCCTGGTTTTCTTGTTGCTTTTATGGAGGAGCAGATTTTCAGAGGTCCTTACTCCATCATTCTGGAAGTCAGTCTCTTCCAAATGCTTTTTAAATACTCATGATATTTCTCTTTTACTTATTTAGTATTTTGAATTACAATGACAGATTTCCTTTGAATTCCTAGGGAAAAATTCATATAATCATGATGTATAATTTTTAAATATATTTTTGAATTCAGGTTGGTTAATATTTCACTTAGGATTGTTTGCATCTGTTATTTGTAGAGGTACTGGGCCAACATTTTTATTTTCTTGTTCCAATCTTATCCAGTTTCGAAAGTTTGATTATATTGAGTTGGCCAAAAGGTTCATTCATCTTCTTCCATAAGATGGCTCTAGTAGCACTTAGTTATCTTTAACTTCATTCAGAACAATTTTGTTAGATTGTGTATGACAACTGTCACATCAGCGTGCACTTAAAAAAAGACATCAAAATAGGTGAGTTTTTGTGTAGCCATTTTAATATTGAAGATGGAAGAAAAAAAGCAACATTTTTGGTATATTATGCTTTATTATTTCAAGAAAGGTAAAAAAGCAACTGAAACGCAAAAAAAATATTTGTGCATTGTATGGAGAAGGTGCTGTGACTGATCGAACTTGTCAAAAGTGGTTTGTGAAGTTTTGTGCTGGAGATTTCTCGCTGGACGATGCTCCACAGTCAGGTAGACCAGTTGAAGTTGATAGCGATCAAATCGAGACATTAATTGAGAACAATCAACATCATACCACGTGGGAGATAGCTGACATACTCAAAATATCCAAATCAAGCATTGGAAATCATTTACACCAGCTTGGTTCTGTTCATCACTTTGATGTTTGGGTTCCACATAAGTTAAGCAAAAAAACCCTCTTGACGATATTTCTGCATGCAATTCTCTACTTAAACGTAATGAAAACGTTCCTTTTTAAAAAAACAAATTGTGGATACTGTACAATAACGTGGCATGGAAGAAATCGTGGGACAAGCAAAATGAACCACCACCAACTGCACCAAAGGCCGGTCTTCATCCAAAGAAGGTGATGTTGTGTATATGGTGGGATTGGAAGGGAGTCCTTGATTATGAACTCCTTCCGGAAAACCAAACGATTAATTCCAACAAGTACTGCTGCTAATTAGACCAACTCCTAATTAGACCAACCAGCAGTCAATGAAAAGCTTCCAGAATTAGTCAACAGAAAATGCATAATCTTCCATCAGGATAATGCAAGACCACATGTTTCTTTGATGACCAGGCAAAAACTGTTACAGCTTTGGCTGGGAAGTTCTGATTCATCTGCCATATTCACCATACATTGTACCTTTGGATTTCCATTTATTTAGGTCTTTACAAAATTCTCTTAATGGAAAAAATTTCAATCCCCTGGAAGACTGTAAAAGGCACCTGGAACAGTTCTTTGGTCAAAAAGATAAAATGTTTGGGGAAGATGAAATTATGAAGTTGCCTGAAAAATGGCAGAGGGTAGTGGAACAAAACGATGAACATGTTGTTCAATAAAGTTTTTGGTGAAAATGAAAAATGTGTCTTTTATTTTTACTTAAAAGCCGAAGGCACTTTTTGGCCAACGCAATATTACTCTTAGAAAATGAGTTAGACTGCTTTATCTCATTTTCTGTATTTTTTGAAAAAACTTGTATAAGATAGAGATGATCTGTTCCTTGGAGGTCTGGCAAAATGTACCTATAAGTTCAACTGAACTGGGCAATATTTGGGGAAATATGTTAATTTCCTTAATGGTTTTCATGAGATTTAGGTTTATTTCTCATTCTTTTGTAACGTTTTACTTTTTCCCTCCCTTTTTCATTGCTCTCTGATCCTCCTTCATGGAGACCTAGTTTCTGCATCTGAGCAAATATCACACAAAAATTTCTGATGATGTCTTCTGCTTCCTACAGAGGATTATTTTCAGAAAATTCCCTTTTCTTTTCATTTTTAGGATGATGGACTTCTTCCCTTCTTCTGCATTATTTTTTTACAGTCCTCATTGTGCGTGCGTGTGTGTGTGTGTGTGTGTGATTTACTCATTTTCAAATGAGAGAGTTATCCATATGGAAGTTTTTACAAAAGAGAGATGGCATGGCTTCTCCTTCTTCTGTCTTCTGTGCCAAATCCCTTCATAGTTCTACAGTTTGTTGCATGCAATTTTGAGCCCAATTCTAAGTATTTATTCAGAATTCATGTAGTGTGGCTTTGCTCACCAGAGGTGCTATGTTCTGTTCTCTCTTTCAAATTTTCTAATGTTCTGAAACAATGGAATAAATGAAAAATTGTAATTCCCCAAATGAACTGTACTGTACCAGGCCTCTTTCTTTTTTGCACCTCCATATAATCCTTTTCTTGAGTAGAATTTCCATTTCAGCATATAATCCCTGTTAGTTTTTCTTTTTTTGTGAAACATCACTCCCCCTTTTAACAATCTGTTCCTAGAAGTACCTCCTTTGAATGAATGTAGAAAGAAGAGAGAGGGTTGAAAGAAAAGTCATAAAATAGGAATATCATGATATCAGAAGGATGGATGCTCAACAATCTGGTTGGCCCTGATCCTAGTTTTCTGAGGCAGGGAGGAGATTGTGAATGAGAGACAAGTGTCTTTACATTTTATTTCATGTTGTTTGAACTTTAAAAAACTATTATGTTGTTGTAAAGCAAAAGGAAGTCACCAGTTGTTTTTTCTCAATCCAGATCCATAGGTCTTACAGATAATGAAAATTCCTCCCAGATTCTGGCATCCAGCTTGACTGCATGTCTCAGTTTTCAGAGTTGTTTTTAATTTTGGACTTATCCTCTTTTTTGGTAATTTAACTGGGCTGCTAGAAGTAACTGCATCAAGGATTTCTAATTTGATTCCATTTTAAAAAGGAATTCCATTGCAAATGAATTTAAAAATATTTTTCAAGTTATATTAGGAATAGTTGAAGTTCACTTTCAAGTTGTTTTAATTTACACATTAACCTATGAAGGATTTTTATTTCTGTGATATTTATGATATTTATTTTTCTATTCACAATTTAGCATAATTTTGCATTCCTTTAAAACATCTCTATTTTACATTTTCATTGTTGGAATGAATAAACTGTTTTTAATTTTAGTTTCTGACTACTTTTTTTTTTTCTTTCCTGCGGTACGCGGGCCTCTCACTGTTGTGGCCTCTCCCATTGCGGAGCACAGGCTCTAGACGCGCAGGCTCAGCAGCCGTGGCTCACGGGCCTAGCCGCTCTGCGGCATGTGGGATCTTCCCGGACCCGGGCACGAACCCGTGTCCGCTGCATCGGCAGGCAGACTCTCAACCACTGCGCCACCAGGGAAGCCCTCTGACTACTTTTAATGATATGGAAATGGTATAGAGCAATACTATGGATTTATATATTTACATTATCACTGACTATTTTGCTAAACTCTTTTAATAACTGATAATTTTATAGCTGATTTTAAAATATTGGTATACAATGATACTTCTGAAGTTAACATTTTCTTTTTTTCTCTCTAATCTAAAATTATTTCCTTAAGTGTCATTGCATTTGTAAGAATCTGAAATGCAGTATTAATTAGTAAACAATGACAATGGGCATTTGCACTTTGTTTCTGTTGTTAATGAGAACATATTTAATGTTTTCCTCCTTTATGTAGAAAGCTAGTTCATGGGTTTAAGTAGATCCTCCTTTCAATATCTTTTCACATAGTAAGGATTTAATAGCATTTTTGTGAGGTTATAATGAAATATCTTTCTATTCCTGTATTTTCTGTTTAAGTAAATAAATTCTGATTTTTTTTTGAAAACGCTTTGAGCATATGTTTAAGTATGGGTTTTTTTGGTTTTGTTTTTTAATTTAATTTAAATTTTTCTGAATTTTATTTTATTTTATTTTTATACAGCAGGTTCTTATTAGTTATCTATTTTATACATATCAATGTATATATGTCAATCCCAATCGCCCGATTCATACCACCACCACCCCACCACCCCCACTTACCCCCCTTGGTGTCCATACATTTGTTCTCTACATCTGTGTCTCTATTTTTGCCCTACAAACTGGTTCATCTGTATCATTCTTCTAGGTTCCACATATATGTGTTAATATATGATATTTGTTTTTCTCTTTCTGATTTACTTCACTCTGTATGACAGTCTCTAGGTCCATCCACATCTCTACAAGTGACCCAATTTCATTCCTTTTATAGCTGAGTAATATTCCATTTTATATATGTACTGCATCTTCTTTATCCATTCATCTGTCGATGGGCATTTAGCTTGCTTCCATGACCTGGCTATTGTAAATAGTGCTGCAATGAACATTGGGGTGCATGTGTCTTTTTGAATTATGGTTGTCTCTGGGTATATGCCCAGGAGTGGGATTGCTGGATCTTATGGTAATTCTATTTTTAGTTTTTTAAGGAACCTCCATATTGTTCTCCATAGTGGCTGTATCGATTTACATTCCCACCAACAGTGCAAGAGGGTTCCCTTTTCTCCACACCCTCTCCAGTATTTGTTGTTTGTAGATTTTCTAATGATGCCCATTCTAACTGGTGTGAGGTCATAGTTCATGGTAGTTTTGATTTGCATTTCTCTAGTAGTTAGTAATGTTGAGCAGCTTTTCATGTGCTTCTTGGCCATCTGTATGTCTTCTTTGGAGAAATGTCTATTTAGGTCTTCTGCCCCTTTTTGGATTGGGTTGTTTGTTTTTTTAATATTGAGCTTCATGAGCTGTTTATATATTTTAAGTACTTTTTTTTGTTTATACTATTAATGTGATATATTGTTTTGGTAATTTTTCTTATGTTGAATATTCCTTAAATTTCTTTGACAACTCCCACTTGTTCATAGTATATTATTTTTTAGTAAATAGCTGAATTCTCTCTGTTAATATTTTGTTTAACATTTTTACATGTATATTAATAAATGAAATTGGCTTATAGTGGTTTTTTTTGTACTATCTTTATCAGGTTTTATAGCCAAGATCATAGTTTATAGTTTTACCATTTTTGCTATGCTCAAAAGTGGTTTATAATAATTGATATTATTCCCTGATCATTTTATATAATTTATCTATGAACTCATATAATCCCTCTGCTTTCTTTGATATTTGTTTTTCAGTTTTTGTTTATCATATTTTGTAAAAATAAATTATTCATTATGTAGAATTCATTTTCATACAACTGTGTATTCAATCTATTTTGTATTTTGATTTTATATTCTTTCTCACTTCTATTTAATTTATTTGCAGTTTACTCTTGATTTACTTCTTGCTGTTGGTCTATCTGTTTTTAGCAAGTAGGATCGTGGTTTTATTTTTCAATTACATTTCTGTTCAATTTTCCCACTTGGCTATTTAATTTTATTTTTCTCTTTTCTTTCTTTCTTTTTTTCTTTTTTTTTTTGTTTGAGTTGCCTTTTATCCTTCAAAATATTCAGCTGATTTTCTTTAACTTTTAAAGAAAGATGACTAACATCATGACTTTTTTCTCTGCAAGTTACTTTTGCTGCATTCAGTAGACACATTGAGTTTTCAAGGACATCATTTTCTATATTGTTTGCTATTGTATTCTTAATTATTGTTCTATAAATACATTGTGTTTATAGGATTTTTAAAATATTCAATTGTGTTCACATTCTTGCTATTAACTTCTTAATAGGAATTTTTGTGGCTTGTTCTATATACAACTTTGTCAGAGCACCTAAAGTTTTTATGACTTGGGGATGGTAAGCTCTCTTCAAAAACTGTCGAGAGAAATGATGGATAAAGAGCCTATTTAGCTCTCCTTTAGCTGATTTATTAAGGTCAAGGTTATCATAACCTTGTTATTAAAGTTAATGTGTGAAAAACAGAATTACCAATGTGTCTCTATGGGTTACACTTACAATAAACTGTGGTAAATGGCTGTATTATGCTGTAGGAACTTTCATATAAACCTCATTTTCTTAATTCTTTATTTCTGTGCACCATTTCATAGTTTTACAGAGACATTTTCATAGATACTTTCATTTGATCCCCGTAAGAACCCTATGAAACAGGCAAGTAGGCATGCGGTGTTAATGTATTTTACACATGAGTGAATTAAGGCGTATGGAAGCCAATGCTTTACTCAAGTCAGTAGGTTAATTAGTGGAATATCTGGATGTAGAACTCAAATCTCTTGCCTCCTAGTCCTATGCTTATTGCACAATGTCACAGTGCTCCAAGTTGATCCTAAACTTAAACACTGCAGTGTGGATTCTTTTCTAGTAGTTGGCTACAAATGGTATATAATTTTAATAACATATGCTTATTTCCAGAGAAAGGGTTTTACTCTCATTCTATGCCAATGTTATTTTAATGTGTGACATTACATAGCAGGCTGCATACTCTTACATGAAAAAATTCTAGGAAAAAATGTTTGCCTGTATCTATTTTTGCAGATCTATTCTAATTTAAGGAATCATGATGATTGAAAACCCACACTTCAGAACAATTTAGAATAAAATTTTTTGTTACATCTTGACTTTTACCTCCTTTGAAGCCAATGTAATTCTAATGGAAATCTAGGGAAATATTTTAAATTTCCACCCTGAATTTCATGAATGAAGTCACAGGACAGGTGTGTGTTGGAATCCTATAATTTCCTTCCTGTCTCACTGTACCAGAGAGCTCATCAGTGGAGCTGCTTCCCAGGCATGAGACCTACTTTAACAATTGTAGTTGTAATAATACCTATTCATTCCTCTACTCAGCACTTCAAAGTTTACAAAACCCATTCCCAGATGCTCTTTTTAAACTCCTATGTGAAAGATTGGTCAAGGGTTATTAGCCCCATTTTACAGATGAGAAAATAGACTCACGGGTATGAAAGGTCCTGCCTAAATTCATAATGGGTGGAGTTCTGGCTTAAACCCACGTCCTTTGGCTCACTGTTTAGGACCCTTTGTACCATGCCATACATCCTTCAGTGTGGTCAATAGGGAGATCTTATTGAGAACTGGAATGCTAAAGGTTTAGATTGTTCCAGACTATAATAGCAAAGTCAGTGAGAACTTTGTAAGACTGAAGAACAGAATGAAACAATTTTTTTACAAGATGTTATGAAATACCTTAGGATGAAAATATAAAAGATTATGCAGTTCAATATCAGGACTTAAAAAACAAAAATGAAACACATGTATCTACCTGACTCTATTGGCATTATTTTGATAAGGAGTAGTCCATTTTGATTTTTTTTTGTATGTAATGTTTTTACTTATCTATTGCATTACATCAGCTAATGTGTCCACATGCATAAACACATGCACACACATAAGATAGAAGCATATGTACACATACTCAGATATGCATGTGCTCATATGTACTAAAACATTTTCTGTTGCCATTCCCCAGCAGCCCAAGAGAATTAGAACTGCCTCTAAAACAGAGTCCGAGGCTCATCTCCCAGGCCATGTCCATAGGCAACATGAGCACAAAGACTACCCTCCAGAGTTTTAGAAAAAAATCTGGCCAGTTCCCTGGACAGGCAAATAAATCAGGGTGTACTCAGCTTTGTTTGCATGAGGGTGAAGTGATTTGCGGAGGTGTCTTTCTCACTTCTGAATTCAGTCCTAGGGGCTGCAAAGTTATTTCTTTTCTTTTTAAACTTATTGCTATCCCTAACTGTCTAGCTGGGTGCTTTTTTAAAGGGTGCACTTGGTAACACTCTACTTCACAATAATAAATGACAGAGAGGAGGCCCTCCACTCTCGAAGTCTTGGCTACACCAGCAGACAGAGACTGTCAGTGATGTACAAGTGCTTTTGTCATCGTTGTTGTACCATTGGAATAGGCACCATTGTGTTCTTCTTCTGGTCTTTATGCGCGTGAGATCATTGATGTGGCAATCCTGACAGCTGTTCAGTTGTCCAGTCAAATAGCTGATAAGGTCATTCCCTTGAAGGTCAGTAATGATCCCCTAATTACCAAATCCAGCCCCCTATTCTTAATCTCCATACTCCTGGAAGTCTCTGGTTCTCCAGAGGAAGCAAACTGTAACCAAGAGGAGGAAACTTGGGTTTGGGAATGATGGAAAGTGAGAGGGAAGGCAAATCTCTAAAGAGCCAGTCATCTGAGCCTTAAACATTATAAGGCAGAAATCAAGGACTCCAGACCATGTCCCAAGGTGGAGAAAGAAGAATGTGACAAAGATTCTCTATTTAAAATCAGATACCCAGTAAGCGGAATGTGATTCCCAAAGCATTGAGCACCAAAATTGTGAGCAGAAGTTTTCAGCTCCTTAATAAGAGTCTTTCCAAAGCATTCAATTTAATTTGCATGGAAACAACAACTCTCTTTTCATATTCATATTGGTTTATGTAGTATTTAATTAAATTATGTATTACAATGACAAATGCAACTGGTCTAAATAAGTTTGGCAAAAAAAACCCAGCTGGCTCTTCGTAAGCATACAGTTCATCTGGCGGAAGTACATGTAGGCAGGTGTCCTAGAGAGGCCTATCAGCCCTGAGTAGTCAGCATATGTTACAATATGTCTTAGAGACGAGATAGAGAACACAGGCTAACTGGGTGAGCTGGTTAACAGATGGTAGTGATTGTCCTGTCAATCCCTATTGATCTGTCTTGCTCCTGGCCTGTACCTCCTCCTGGAACCCTTTTCTTTTCATATGCAACCTCTTGCTGTGGGCAATCTTTGGTGGGCAGAAGACGGGCCCCCAGCAACGTCCACATCCTAATCTCTGGAAGCTGTTACTATGTTACCTTACATGGCAAAAGGGACTTTGCAGATGTGATTAAGTTAAAGATCTTGAGATGGAGAGATTAATCCTAGATAAGCCGGGTAAGCTGATGTAATCACAGAGAACCTTTTCTAGTTGTGGTCAAAGGAATACAAAAAGAGATACTATATTGCTGGCTTTGCAGATGGATGAAGAGGGCCATGAGGGTGGTTTCTAGAAGCTGGAAAGGCGAGGAAGTGGATTTTTCCCTACAGCCTCCAGAAAGGAATGGAGTCCTGCTCACACCTTGATTTTAGCCCAGGGAGAGACATGATGGTCTTCTAACCTACAAAACTGTAAGATAATAAATTTGTGTTGCTTTTAAGCCACTAAGTGTGTGATAGTTTGTTAGCAGAAATAGAAAACTAATACAAAATCTATCCAATTGTCTAGGCTCATCTTAAATTCAAAATCCTCTGTGAAGATTTCCTGAATACCTGTGATTTGGTATGAATTTTTCCTCTTTTTGACTTTGTGTCCTTTTTATTGTACTTCACATAATTTTCCTTATATTATAGTAATCACTGGCCTTCTCTTAACACTCTGACTATAGGCTTTTATCAGCAGGGACTATACTTATTTTTGTACCATAAATTTGGGTAGTCTCTAGGTTTTGTCCTTGGATTAATGTAGACTTGTGCTGTACAGTAGTGTAGCCACTAGCCACATGTAGCTATTTAAGTATAAATTAATTTAACTGAAATAAAATAAAAATTCAGTTTCTTCGTCTCATGACCCACATTTCAGGAGCTCAATAGCTACATATAGTTAATGGCTACTATATTGGGCAACACATGTTTCATGATTTCAGAAAGTTCTTTGGATAGCACTGTTCTAGACTGTTTCTGTATACTTGAACAATATTTCTCACCTCTTACAGAGATGTTTTTATTGGGATGTGGCTGAGGGCTATTGTTATGCTCTGACTTTTCTTTTGAGAAGTAAGCTTTTGAGATAAGGCATTGCTGTAGGAATTCATCTGTATCAATCAGGGTCTTGGTAGGAAAGCCACACCATTCTTTCAAAGGAAGTCTTCAAGGACAACAAGTGTGGGTAGAGTTAAGAGAACTAACAAAAAATGTTGAGATGGCCAGAGGTTAGCAAAGTGGGAAGCCGTTACCATTTTGGACTGAAGGGTTATTGGAGTTGTGAGGAGTGCCGCCCAACATAGCTGTGGTCCTGAAAGAATGCTGCCTCTAACAGAAACATGGCCAAAGCAGAGAGGAGCAGGGAAGGAATCTCTAACCTCTCTCTTCTCCTGACCTCCAGTCTCCAGCCAAACCCAACCTGAAGCCAACCAGCAAGGAGCCTGGGAGGGACAGTGTCCTGCAGTACAGAACAGAGAGAAAGGCAGAGAGTGAATGTGGGGTGGAGGAAGAACTGGAAAGTAGCTAGCACCATGGTTAAGGGCATTACATCACATTTCTCAACCTTATTTAGAGATATTTATTTTAGAGGTAAGTGATAAAAAAAGATGGCTACATTTTAACATCATGAATAATAAAAATAATGCTTCCCTTTTGCCGTGGCATTCCAGAAGATTAGAGTGAACTTTATAGTCCACAGTTGGAAGGGCATCGTGATTGCCTATCTGAGCTTGTTTTTCCCTGGCCTATAGCTCTTATTTGTATTTTATTTTGTCCTGTTCTTTTATTTTTAATTTATATTTTTCAATTCTATTGTAAGCATTTCTCTGTGTTTACATTGTGAAATGAGGTGAAAATAAAATAGACAAATAGATAAATGCCTGTTTTTTTAAATTCTCAGAATCGTGTAGCATTGTGTCTTGCCTAGAATTGGCTTGTTTAGTTAAGTGTGGAGTCAACCAGGCAGCTAAATAATTTACATGCTAATTTCTATTTCTACTCATAGCTAATGCTGATTATTTTATTCCACATCTATTTCTTCTACCTGAAATGTCTGGATAACTTCTAACTTTCTACATCCTCAGAGGAAAAAATAAAAGGAACTTAAACTGAAACTCTGATACTTCTAGTGAAGTTTTAACTATATGAGTCACAAACTCAAAAAAAGAGTTCTTCCATCATGTCCTGACTGTTTTGGTGAGAGTCAGGGACTTTTATGAGAGAATTTTACAGAACTAGGCAAGATGAAATAACACCTGCCTAAAATATATATCATTGTAGCTTAACACTAGTAATTTCAACTATTTTCACATTCATTTTTTGTTTCACAGTGAACTGTTCTGCTTAAGTCCTGGATTCTTAGATATAAAAGAATAAAATAGATACCATTCACCTTCCTCCCATCTCTTCACTCCTAAGTGTTCTACAGATTCATTAAATTATGCTTTCATAATTTTTTCGATGTTAAGAAACAATAAAAATTATCAAATTCAGAAATTTAGTAAAAATTATCCAAATCTCCCTTTAGTCATTTTTCTTTTGGGCAACATATTCTCAGTTCCCCTTTCCCATTTTTTTAATTGGTCATATATTATAAATAGGTTAGCATTTTAGACATTTACATTTTATTCCATCTGGTCATAATTTTTTCTTTATTAAAAATTTGAGGGAAAATTATATTTGAAATACTTAATGGCAAGGCACATTCTATAATAATTCAGGTCCATCTTTTGGGAACTCATTGAAGGATTATTATGAACTATAACTCAGGTTTGTGAGATGGAATATTTGTAACACCTTGAATCTATACATAAGATAAATATATATTTTTTAATTACAAAAATACTTTACTTTGAAAAAAAGCAGTTGTATTTTAGAAAATGGACTAGATAAATACTCTTTCCAGATTACAAAGTTACATTTGTTTACAAATATAAAATATCTTATGCATAATTTCATTTATAATTTTACTTGATATATTTTGTGTAAAATGTTTCTATTAAGAATTTAAAATGGAATGATTAAATTCCCTTTTATATGTTTTCAATTTTGCTCTAAATGGAATTTCTAGCTGTTGAATTCTAAGGAAGGGGGTATTTCGTTGTTTTCCCTTGTTTATAGGAAGCCTTAAAAATTGAGGACAGTGAAAATCATCAACATTAGAGTACAGCATGGTAAATTCTTAAGTTTGCTGGAAGTAGTGACCTTCATGGTATCAAGCAGAAAGAGAAAATTTTCATCCTCAGGAATAGAGTTGTAAAGAGAAGGAGAAAAATGTGCTTGAAGCTCATTGAAATTTGTCCAATTAATGTTTTTTCTGAGCTGACATTAGTGGTAATATCTACTTCTTCAAATGCTTGCCTTTATCATCTTCACAGATGTCTATAAATTACAGTGCCCTCTCCCACAGGTTGTGATGAATTCCAATGAATTTTCAGCAGAAGACATTTGGATTTGGTTTCCTATGTAGAACTGTATGAAATTGCTGATATTTGACCATTTCTTTTGATTTTCAAAAGTGGTTCAAACTAATATTACAAAGTATCTCTTATAAAGACATGGAAGAAATAGTGGGGTTTTTTGGGGGGAGACTTACCTACCAAGAGGGATTTTAACTAAATATTGTAGAGGAGAATAAAAATGCTAAATGTAAGAGCAACACAGATTCTAGTAGTTGGGACCTAGAAGAAGCCAGTGGGAGACAGTGCAGAAATTCTCAAGGGAAAATGACAGGTCAGGCACTCAAATATTTCCATACACATGCACAGAAAATGTGTAACTAATATACTAACCATGAAATACAATACATAGTGATTCTATAAACATCCCTCCAGGTTGGTACCACATTTTTAGGGTCTGAGAGAACTGTTAGGAGTTGAAGCTAGTTAAACAACCTTTTACACCAATGGAGCTATCTCTTCTGGTTGACCTTAGTACACTAAACAAGACTCATTGGGCAACTGTATGATCATTCAATCTGTATTTCTTCTTCTGATATATATTATGAGACACTTGGTCAGATATAATACTGGTTGAGATATAATATTTTATATCTGTGGTCTTCTTCTGTATCAAAAAAGTAGGTGAGATTTCCTGTGTCTTATTCTTGGTGAACTTATGCCAGCTGTGTTCCACAGAGGGGACTCTGCTCAAAGTACAGTTGCCATCTTCTAACTCTTTCCTGGCTGCTAAGGGAGTAAATCCTAGCCATAGCATTTGACAAATTTGTCCTCCCCTGAGACCACCTAGCCTGACTTTTGCTCTTTTGGGGTTTTCAATATCAAAAAAATTTCCAAAGTAATTATGTAAACCAAGGAAGATGTAGTACTTTTAATCAAAAGGATACTTGCTACAGAGGTGAGAAAATGCTGCGTACGGTAAAGATAAGGTCTCAGCAATGTCTCAGTGGATGCTCAGGAACTCTTGATGAATTCATCTTTCTTTCCCATAGTACCACAAAAGTGAGACTGACATTCAGCATGCAGTTAAGGAAAGGACAGCAGGCATGGAACTATGCTTTGCTGATGAAGTGGTTAGTAGATCTCTACTTCCTAGAGCCAGGCAAGCCAGCAAATTTCTTTATGTGACTTGGTTTTATAGTTTCTGCAGAGCTGTAGCATTTTCATTCTGAGTAGCTTGATATACAATGGCTCTTCTAATTGTTCAAAATGAAGAGAAGGGAGTAAAGGCAGCTGCAGGTTGGCCTCAGAGAGCAGAGAAAGTGGCCACTCGCCACTGCTAGTACAATTCATTGGAGTCACAAGTGTGTGCAGAAAGTAAGAGGTAGTTATCTATGAATAAAAGTTTTAAGGAATCAAGACATCCTTTTTTATTTTTTTGAGACTCCTTCTTCACCCAGTTATATTTTTGAATTGATATCTATGGTTTTGCTTATTACATAGGCCCATTTACTAGGGAAAAGTGTAGGATGAACATATCATAGGCATTCAAAATGCCAAATTGCCGTGTGTGTGTGTGTGTGTGTGTGTGTGAGTGAGTGAGTGTGTGTGATAGATATGCATGTGCTAGCATTTTAAACATGGCTTCAGAACTTTTATGGAATTCATACTAGTTGCTGATGATCACACTTTTCTAGTACTTTCAAACAAAAATATAGGTAGTGATCCTTTGTGGGAGTTGATTACCTTTATTCTGTTTCTCTTCTCTTTTTCATTTTAGCCAGTTCATGTGATTCAAAGGCTTTATTTTCTGTCTCCATGTCCTTACAGAAAGGCAGATGCCAATGTTTACAAGCTTGTATGATCTTGTATACCCTTGTTCAGTGCCTTCCTCCAAATAAGATACCTGTTGCTTTGACTATCTTTCTTCATTAGAGAAGTTGAATTAGTGGGAAATAGGGCAAAGAAAAGTCCTACTGGCTCAACTTGCTTTGCTGCTACTGGGGAGGAATAACTTGGACCACCCCCAGTTAGCTGTGTTGATTCCACTGGGGATCACCAAGTATTTTCCAGATAGCATCACTTTGTCAGAAATGGTCTATTTGCTGAATGAAAATGCAGCTCTGTTTTTATAGCAACCATGTTTAGTTTTCTGAAAGTGATTTACTTTTAAAAGAAAGTTTTAAAAGTAAAATTTCTTAATAAGCTATGCTGTGTTTTAAAATATTCACCATCAATCTTACCTGTTCAAGATACTAGCTTTCTATTCTTAATTTTGTCCTCAGATAAATGTTTTCTTTCCCCCTTTGTACCTACAGTGTTGCATGAGGTTGAGAAAGGATGTAGTATCTCAACAAAAAGAAACCCCTTCTGCAAATAAAGGAGATACAAAAAGGCATTTTATTAAATGAACAAAAATGCCATTGCACAATTGTGATTCTCCCTGGGAAACTTGTATTTGCTAGGTGCACTCTCTTGAAAATGGCATTAAAGAGGTTTCACACATAAGCCCCAGTAGTTCAAGTGGGACTTAGTTCTTGGCATGATTAGCAAAGTGGGTTTTCCAACACATTTATTTTGGGGACTTTTTTCCCCTGTGAGTCTTTAATTTGGTTGCCAGACCTTTCACTAATTTTATTGTTCTGTATTTTTTCTCATTGAGGACGTTATTGGGTAAAACTTACAGGCACATTACTCAGCCTGGCAAGAGTGAGGGATAATGACCATTTCCTGACATTCACTATTTAAGGAGATTTTCTTGTTTCCCTATTTGATCGAGTGCACTGACATTCTTCCTGTGTGTTGCTACATAGTCTAACATTTAAGGAAGACTTCATTCTAAAACATGATATTTCATCCAAACACTCTCTTGGTGTAGCTATGTAAGTAAAACCTTAGGGCCCCTGCCATGGTACCACTCTTGAGATAAGAGCAAACCTCCTACCCTTGTCCTCCCTCACTGTTTTCAGCGACCCCCCCCCCTTTTGGTAGAAACTTCCCCTTCTGAGGCTAAATTAAAATCTTTATGTATTTTTCTTCTGAATCCAGGTTCATGTGACTGACCATAGATGGAAAAAGGCTCATGGGTTAGTGCAGAACCTACACCGAGTATCAATACAAACTACTTCCTCCCTGTAGGGTGGATCCTCTAAATATATCACCTTTCATTGGCTTCACCTTGCCCTCAAACTCCCTCAGCCAAACTAGTCTTGAGTCTTGTCTTTTGGCTCAAAGGATTGACCATATTTGCTTTTATTTCCATGCCCAGCTAAGTGCTACTTTATCCACAAAGCCTCTCATGAGCCTCCTTGTCCCTCATATGAAAGTACTCTCTTTCTTTGTAAAATGTTTAGCACTTAACAATTTTCTCAGCTGTCTCTGAGTGTTTTCTCCCTGTTCTTGTAGTTATTTTACTGCCTTATTTTCATATTAGAAACTAAGGTACTCAAACAGGAATCATGTATGATTCTTTGTATCAGTCCTGGTCTCTGGCACAGACCCTGATACATAGGAAGTGCTCAGGTATGTTGAATGCTGAGGAAGAGACGAATACAAGGAGCAGGTCAGACCTTCCCTCAAAAATAATATTAGGTTTGATTAGTCATTAAGGGATGGATAAGTATCAGCTGTCTTTATTGTAGTCTTGTGAAGAGGGAATGAGCTTAAACCATGCTGGAAGGATTCTGATGCAAAATGCAAGCTGTGGAAGTCCATCAACCAAGGCCCAACATCCTTTACTAGAGAGGCTTGGAATTACCTTTGTTAAAGTTTTTAAGGTAGGCTTTGGAGCTTTGGATGTGGACAGATGAAGCTGGGGTGAGGAAATTAGAACTATCTTCTGGTTTTGTTGTTGTTTCTAGGAAATCAGTCCAATTCAGAGCAGAGATTTCCACAAATCAAAAATCATGGCCAAATAGTCATAGAGGGCTCCCAAGAATGAATGGGAAGTTTGATTCTACTTTGAGGATATAGCTGCATGTGTGCTCTCTTAAACACTGAATGAGATGAATAATGACAATTATTAATGACACTAGAACAGCAACCCAGTTATAGTATTTCCAGAAGTCTCCACCAGAGTCATATGTTTCATCAATCTCATTGTCTTTTTCCTCAAATCTATCTTGTTAGTAGAATTGCTACTTTCCCCCAAAACAAACACAAATCCTGGCTTTGAGTCCTCCTCTCAACCATGTGCCTCCCAACCAAAGATTTCGAGATCCAGGTCCTACTTTACCACTTTCTGTAGCAGTGAGGCCCTATACGCTGGGACCCTAAATCTGGACACTATAGTTACCTCCTTCCTGATGGGTTTCCCTCCCTCCTATCTCTCCTCCCCTCTCTTCAATGCAGCATTCCTAAAGTCTACACTCACTGTTGCATTCCCATGCTCAGTAACTTTTAATAGTTCTCTGTTGCTTACAAGATCAATTCTAAACTCACTAAAATGGCATGCAAAAACCATCTGCCTTTGTCCCTTTGCTCTTGTTATTTCCTATCAAAATTTTATCCATTCTTCAGGATCCACATCTCTATGTAAATTTAAATTTAGTTGTTTACATGTTTGCCTTCCCCATTAGGTAGTAGCTCCTTGAGGGTAGGAACTGAGTCTGACTTATAGTTGTATTTGCAAAGTGGCTAGGGCAGTACCCGGCACAAAGAAACACTTATGAGGGTAGACTATATGTCTTATTCACCAGGCACTCACACAATGTCTAGCTCTGACAAATATGTGTCGAATTATGAATGAATAAAAAACAATGAATTTCCATGAAGGAAGGTGTACTCCATCCTGCTCCCAGTTCCTCTTCAGAGAAGAGGCAGTGTGGAGTCAAATGGTTGGTTAAAATCTTGACTCTTCTGTTGTCTTCTATTGACCTTGGGCTTATCACTATTCTCTGGATCTCAGTTTTTGTTGCTTTCATAAGAAGAAGATAAGTCTTATATCTAATTGTGTGTGTGTGTGTGTGTGTGTGTGTGTGTGTGTGTGTGTGTAAGAGAGAGACAGAGAGAGAGAGAGAGAGAGAGAGAGAATGGTGTGGAGGGTAGAATGCCATTGGTATTTCCTTGGGGAAAGAGAGATAATCTTCCTCGCAATTAGGCTTCATTTATATAAATTACCACAGGGTGATACCAAGGCCAAGAGAAGTTGAAGTTTAGAGTTCAAAGAGGTTCTTTATCTCCTGAAGCTGGACAAAGCATTGATTTATGTTCACAGCCTTGACTTGGCTCCACAATCTTGGGACCTAATAATGATAAATCACATCAACAACTAAACTCATCCTCTATAGTTTACAAAGTACCTTTGTTTGCCAGCTTCTTTCTGTCTTTCTGTTTTTCTTTCTTGTTTTGCTACAGATATTTTCCAAGCCCTTTCAAATGTTGAATCATTTCATTGGAGCTTCATAAACACCTTATGAAGTAGCTTGAGAAGATATGATAATGATCATTTTTAATTGTATTTTGGCTTTAGAATTAGTCTTTTAATTTTTAAAAATCTCTTTATTATGAAATATTCTAACTAACCTTGGTTTGGGATGCTAGTTTATTTCTTACTAGGAGAATGACCTGTGGCAGATCACTTAATCTCTCTCTGAAACCCTGTCCTTCATCTGTAAAATGGAGTTATCAGCAGTACCTACTACACAGGTTTGTTGTGAGGATAGCTCCTGGAATTTTTTTGTTCTTGTTTTACTTTCTTCTTGGAGATGCTGTTAAGCAGAAACTCAGAGCCAAGTCATTTTAAAGAGCTGAATCTCTTTATGTTGTTTTCAAGGTTCATGCAGGCTCTGGCCATTTTTATGTCACTGCATGCACCCTAGATCACTCTCTAAATAAGCAGTTCAAAGAGGTCCTTCTACTTTTTCTACAGATCCTGATTTCTTTGAGGGCACAGAGTATTTCTTGCCTGGCAGATCCTGGCCCTTGTCCAAATCCAGTCTTGTCCCATTCTTTACCCAAGTATGATTCCTAAAGAGCATTGATTAAAAAGTTTTTTTTAGAAGAAATCGCTTCTAAAAAATAGGATTTTGTAAAACAAAGGTGGAAAATGTTACTACTGCAGTCATTATTGACGTATGACAAGATTCTGTCCTTGCTACTTGCTACTCAGAATTCGGCCCCTAGACCAGCAGCATCAACATCACTTGGGAGTTTGTTGGAAATACAGAATCTCTACATGGCCTCAGATCATTTTAACAAGTTTCCCATGGAAATCTGCACACATTAAAGTTTGGAAAATGCTGCTCTAAAAACATGCTCTTATCCGACCCAGTGATAGGTCATACCTGAAGGACACAATGCTCACCAGGTTAGTTCCCATACTGGCTATTATTAACTCACCTGATTCTTGATCTTATCTCATTTTGTTCTGTTTTGATACCTGCTCATTTCTTTGTCTTTCTATTTACACTATTCTGGCAACCCACTCAAATTTAACTTTGGGGGTGCATGGCCTATCTGCTTTGCTTCCCATTTAACAAAAAGCATTCCCATTTCTGGCATGGTTTTCCTGCAGATTGCTAGTCCTAAACCCTCCATGTCTATCTGTTCTCATGCACTACTCTCATTAGGCAATCCCTCAGGACTTCCTTGCTCAGACCTTAGTCAACAGGACCTTTCAAAAGGCATCTATTAAGAATTATGTGTGTGTGTTTGTGCAGTGCAAATGCAGCCAGATATACTGAGCCCCAAAGGAAAGGGGCAGATATTAGTGAGACAATTTATGAAAGTGGTGATAACTGTTTCAAGAGATGGTGACTATCCTGTACCAGCTAGACTTTCTAAGATGCAGGTGCTACATTTGTCATACAGAATTTTTATTAAAGAGGACTTATATGATTGATGCTGTTACGCTGAATTTTGAACATTCCATTCTGTTTTACTTAAATCAAGCCTCTGGGGGAAGTATATGATTTTTAAAGATTTTATTTTGGGGGAGGGAGACTTTGAATTTCTTCTCATTGAAATTTTTTTGTGTGCACAGCAAACTACCAAAAGGAAATTCAGTGCAAAAAAAAAAAATTAATTGACCATTAAAAAAAAAAAAGGAAATGAGGAGCTTAATGGCCTTGGATGTTTTCATCATATTTTTTGAAATATTGTTCCTCCCTTTTGTAAGGTTTCAGAGTGAAATAACACCCTTGTCAAAATGTCTAAGCACTTCAATAATAGGTGATGGAGAAATGGTGACAGAGAGAAAACAGGTGTTTTTAGCTCACTAATATAGCATGTAGGCAAAGATTTCCATTTTTACCTGCTCCACAAGAGTAAATACTTTAGAACTGCAGTCTTGATGAGAGCAAAAATGACTGTGAATAATGCCCACTTTCTGTGAAGGAGAATTTTAACTTTAATATTACTACTTAAAATGAGATTTCACCTATTTTTAACCTTCTCTTTGGTTACCAAGGCTGTAGAAAAAAGAATCTATTAATGACTGTTAACACGTGCTAATGAGCTAAGAAATATTTTCTTCCCTCTAATATGGAAACCTCAATAAATATATAAGAAAAAGTTTTATATTAATGATGGTTTATGTTTCTGTCATTTAATTAGAATTAGGTGATATAAAGTGATCTGGTGATCCTATCAAAACTTACAGATTTCTTTTTCCTTTCCCCAGTACAATGATATATAATTATATTAGATAAATATAATAAGATAACAACAGAAAAATACTTGCAAACTCTACATTGTCATACAATGATGTTCTGTTCTGTAAAACTGAATGCATGATCTGATGAGGAAATTTAAACAAATGCCTTATTAGCTGATGATGGCTTAATATATTTGAGTTGGGTAAGAGTTGTTTTGTGACAGCCTCTTGCGATCTCTCACCCTAGAGAAGTGAGTAGTGTGGAGGTTTTAAGCCAAGGCACTCTAATTAGGAGTTGCTTTTTGTTCCGGGCAGCCTGTCTTATCATCCCTGAAGTCAGGACTACTGCAGTCACACAGCTCCACACATCAGCATGGTCTCCCAGATTCAGACAATATGGTGGCATGGCCTGAAAGCCCACCACCTAGCAGGGGACATTTTTTGCCCTGGTGAGAGGGCCCACATTTTCCTGTGAACCAGACTTTCAATATGCTGCTTTTTTTTTTTTTTTTTTTTTTGGCGGTATGCGGGCCTCTCACTGCTGTGGCCTCTCCCGTTGCGGAGCACAGGCTCCGGACGCGCAGGCCCAGCGGCCACGGCTCACGGGCTTAGTCGCTCCGCGGCATGTGGGATCCTCCCGGACCAGGGCACGAACCCGTGTCCCCTGCATCGGCAGGCGGACTCTCAACCACTGCGCCACCAGGGAAGCCCCAATATGCTGCTTTAAATAAGCCAGTTCATCTTTTTGTTTAAAAATCTTGATACATTTGACTTCTAGAGTTTTCAAGAGTATAAAAGTAAGCTACAGGTTAGAACTGTGCTGTCCAATATGGTATAACCTCTAGCCACAGGTGGCAGTTGAGGACTTGATGTGTGGCTAGTCCCAACTGAGATGTGCTGTTATTGAAAAATTCACACTGGATTTCAAAGAGTTAGAAAAAAATGAATGCAAATATTTCATTAACAGTTTCTTTATGTTGATTAACGTTGAAATGATATTTGAATATTTCAAATGATATTTCAACTACGGTTGTCATAGTTCTTTCAGACTACTGTAACAAAATACCATAGACTGGGTAGCTTATAAACAGCAGAAATGTATTTCTCACAGTTCTGGAAGTTGGGAAGTCCAAGATCAAAATGCCAGCAGATTTGGTATCTGGTGAGAATTCACTTCCTTGTTCATAGACAGCTGCTTTCACTGTAACTTCACATGGCAGAAGGGGCAAGACAGCTCTCTCGGGTCTCTTTTATAAAGGCACTAATCCCATTCATGGAGGCTCTGCCCTCATGGACCTAATTACCTCTCAAAGGCCCCATCTCCTAACAACCAACACATTAGGTATTAGATTTCAATATATGAAATTTGAGGGGGCACGATATTTCAAACTTTTTCATTATTATGATATTTATTATAGAATCTGTGATCAGTTATCTTTGGTGTTACTACTATGACTCGCTGAAAGCTAAGATGATGGTTAGCATTTTTTAGCAATGAAGTATTTTTAAATTAGGTATGAACATTGTTTTTTCAGACGCAATGCTATTGTACACTTGAGACTACAGTATAGTGTGAACATAACTTTTATATGGACCAGAAGATTTGTGTGATTCGATTTACTGCTACATTCACTTTATTGTGGTGGTCTGGAACCAAACCCACATTATCTCTGAGGTATGCCTGTATTGCTCCTGACTTGCTTTATTATCAAAGATGATTTCATAAGTGTATTGGCTTCCTACTGCTGCTATAACAAGTTACCACAAACTTGGTGGCTTAATACAACATACTTTTATTTTCTTACAGTTCTAGAGGTCATAAGTCTGAAAATCAGCTATACTGGGCTGAAATTGAGGCTTTAGGGGGAGAACCCATTTCCTTGCCTTTTCCTACTTTCTAGTCGCAGCCAGCATTCCTTGGCTCATGGCCCCTTCAGAGCCAGCAGTATAGCATCTTGCTTCACTTGTCACACTGCCTTCTTTTTTGTGTCTTTTTCTCTGCCTTCCTCATAATCTCCCTATTTTAATATCCTTAACTTAATCACAAAGTCCCTTTAGCCATGTAAGGTAACATTCACAGGTTCCAGAGATTAGGACATGGATATCTTTGAGGACCATTATTCAACCTACCACCATGAGAAAAACAGAAGACCAAATTTTAACTTCATATGATGAAGTCACCTGTCACCTAGTTGTGTCATAAACGTTGTCTATGGATTTTGGTTTCGTTGTCTAGTTTCTCTGTTTTTATGTAGAGATTTGGGTGTATCCAAAAATGATCCTACTACTGTCATCTTCATCTCTCCAGAATCCTCCCTTTCTTTCTAAGTTACATGTTGAAACTTGTTTACATTATTGCTGTGTTCAAAGACCAGCTCTTGGGTTTATTTACCAATTCTGAGTACTGGGTATTTAGGTTTTTTTTTTTATCACTTTACCTTTTTTTATGCTCTTTTATGTTTATTCATTCCTTTTATTTTTAAAATATAAAAAGTTTACTATTTTTATACTGTTATACTATTGTTCTTTTTCTAGATTTTAATTCACAGATTAGTTCATTTTTCCCCATCTTGTTACACACTGAAATATTTAAGACTATGGACTCCTTTTACTGAGAACTGTTTGGGTATTTCATATAAATTTTTATATATAGTTTTCTCATCTTCATTTAAAAATTATCTACATTTATGATTTCTATTTCCTCTTTAACAATTGTTTAGTAGAGTGATTTTTAAGTTTCTAAGAGGCTGGGATTTTCTTTAAACTTTCATTATTAATTTAAAATTTTATGAAATCATATTCAGAGATACAGCTTGTGAAACTTTGGCTTTGGAACTTTGAAATTTCCTCTATATCCTAATATGTGATAAATTCTTGTAAATAGACTATAGGTCTTGGAAAAGAAAGTGTATTTTCTGTTTGTGCAATACTGTTCACTTTTATAAAATCATATATTGTCAGTTTTAATAAATAGATTAATCAGCACCTTTATATCCTATATTTTCATTTATTTTGTCTGTCAAAGACAGATGTATTAGCATTTCTGAATATAATCATATTTCTGTCATCTTTCTCATTGTATTTCTAACAATTTTTGCTTTACATTTGCTAATGCGGTGTTATTTGACATATAAATGTTCAAGACAATTATATTTTCATTATAAATTGAACACTTTACCAATATAAAATGATGGTTTCTTTTGCACTTGCCTGGTATTCAATGTTATGTGATAGTACTATTGTAGTGGTGCTTTATGATTTTTTAGCATTTACATAATATTCCTTCACCTTCTCTTTATATTTTTGTGCTGATTTGTATTAAGGTGTATTTGGTAAGCAACAGATAGTTAGGTTTTGTTATTTGACCCAATCTGAGGATTTTTGAATAGGGCATTGTAACTCATTTACGTATTCTTGTTAAACAGATATATTTTATATATTTTTTAATCATCTTGCTTCATTAACTTTCCTTTTTCTACTTTTCTTACCTTTTAGGGGGTCCTTTTCTATTTATGGTATATTGTTTCCTTCTTCTTAGCTTCTCCATTGTTTCGGGAAGTATGTATTTATTTTAAATTCTACATTACTTTTGTAACTAAAAAGCACTTTCTAACTTGTTTTGTCCAAGTTTTAGAGAAGAGAGTAAAGAATATCTTTTGACTTTTCCTTCCTGGAGTCAAGGAACTTCACTCCTTAACTCATCTTTTATTTCCTGCTTTCCATTCTCCAATCTTATTATAGATGTTATTTCAGGTTTTGATCCAGATTTTAACTGTAAGATATTCTTACATTACATATTTCTCTTAAATAATAATAAATATTTATTAATTAAAAATTTTTGATATCAATAATTTAAAAAAAATGTTCAGTCCTGGCACAAAGGACTGGATAAACATCCATGAAGAAGATTCTAAACTTTATAATCTAGTAGGTGATGCAGACAAGTAAGTAGGTGATCATAATATATCAACTAGTGGCCTAAGTTCTGTGATTGGGTTGGTAAGAAGGTGCTGTAGGGGCACCTGGGAGGGACCCTAACCCGCTTCTGATGGGTCAAAGAAGGTATTCTTAATCCTCACAACCTTCAATTAGAAGAAGAAATGACTTCCCACATTTTTTAGTTTCCTTTACCTAATGGAGACATTCTCCAGATTTCTTCTGACTACTTTGTTCTCAAGTAAACCTACAGGAATAGAGGAAGGACTCAGAACATCTTTGAGGCACAACTGTTTCAGAGGCATTATGCCAAGTGCTTTACATTAGTTGTATCTTTTGAAGCTCATAACAACCCTGTGTGAAAGATACTTTTTTTCCACTTCACAGATAAAGTAACTGAGGCTCAGAAAGGTTACGTAATTTGCTTTTCAATGCATGACTTGAAAGTGATTCCAATCCAAGCCTGGATGGCCTCAGAGCTCCTTCCACTATAAGCTGCTGAGACTGAGTGTTTGAGTCTTGACAGGGTTCTTATTTTTGGAGGTAGGGCCCAGGAGTTTGATGCATTGGTTTCGGTATAGGAGGCACTTCTTGTTTTGCTGGGGAGGAGGTGTGTGTGTGTGTGTGTGTGTGTGTGTGTGTGTGTGTGTGTGTGTGTATGTTAGAGGGGATGGTAACAAGATTCTTCCTATCTCCTGGTGCCTGAGACTCATTGAATTTGATACGAGGAATATAGATTGTTGCCTTTTTTAGAAAACTGGGACATTCCCATCATGGTAAGAATTGGTGGGAGTTTCATTCCTTTCTTCACCACTTTTTAGGCTACCAACATTGGTTTTGAGTCTCTGTCTCTTTGGAATAATTTTATTTGTTTCAAACTCAGCTGTGTTCTTGACTATAATTTCCCTTACAGGCCAGATATGCAGGAAGGTATTGCTTTGAGAGCCTTCACTGTGACTCCTGGGGATGGTGGGGGGAGACCACAACAGAACACTTCTCTTCTGGCTTCACAGTGAGCTGGCCAACTTCTGTGCCCTCCCCCCACCAAAAATGTCCCTGTGTGTTGCCACAGAAAACTGCTCTGTCGGTTCAGTTCCTTGTCTTACAGAAGGGCTGACTTTAACCCTGCCTGGAGACTCTCCTTTCTTTGCTGTTATTCCTGTTAACCTGATGGTTTGCTAGTAATCAATTCTAATGAGTCCAACAGCAATCTCACCTTCCCTCCTCTGGTAAACATGGCCCTGGGTGTAAGTGTTACATTGCAGTCTCTCTCTTTCTCCACTGGAGACCAGTACCTCTGCAATGAGTTGATAGGCAGCTGAGCTGTCATAGGAAGAACCTGGGCATCCTACTCCTTCAGATCCTCCATCAAAAAGGCTTTCTAGAAGAACTGACCTTTGAGCTCAGATCGTATCTGAAAGGTGAACTGAGGAAGCAGAAGGGCTGGGGAGTGGGGTGGGTAGCACAGGGAGGCGGGTAGGAGCAGAGAAGAGAGTGTCAGATCAAAGCAGCTCCTGCCCCACAGGATTTTTGTAGGGATTCATGAGGAACATGCCATGCCCTTGTCAGGGGCTAGGTCCCAACCTAGGTATCTATTGCAACTAGCGCTCCTGTGCCTGGCATCTGTGTATCTAGAGAAAATTGCAATTGTTTTGAAATTTTACCTCTAGAATTTTGGGGATGAAAAGGTCCTCTTTGGGGAGGGATCATTTGTTTGTTCATGCATTCATGGAGAGTGCGTGGGACACAAAGAAAGGAGGGCCAGTCCTTCCAGGAAAGCAACAACTCTTCAGTGTGTAACACATTTTGCTCCAATCTGATAGGGCACTATCATGCTTCTATACACAGGGGGTAAATGTCATCTTGGTACACTAGTTTATCACTTACAAGCATCTTTCAAATCCACTTTCTCATTTGAATGATTATAGCAGTCATTTTATAGACAATGATGCAGATATTGAGATGTTAAACAATGTGCTGGGGGCACACAGCAAGAAAATGGCAGAGACGGGACTGAAATTCAAGACTCCTGACTGCCAGTCTTATCTTTTTGGCCGCTGGAAGGATCAAACTCTTTTGATCTGGGGGGTCTTCACTGCCCCGGAGGATTCATTCATTCATTCCTGCCTCCATATTCCAGGCATCATACTTGGCTTTGAGGAGCCTTCCAGTCTTCTGTCAGGTGGTCAGGCTTGGTGGGGGCTGGCACACCCCGTGCCTTGAGAAAGGCATGCAAACTGCTGGAAAGGCGTGAGGCAGTGGGGGCAGTAGAGGAGCAAGGAGAGCGCCTGGCAGTGGGTGGTGGGCCAGGCTGAACCGACACCCAACAGCACTCAGGCTGAGCGCTTCTCCTTGGCTCCCTTAATCACTGGGGCCGAAGCACCGTGGCTTCTGGGGGCCAGGTCTACCTATCAGCTTCAGCCCTTCCTCAAATCTACCCTTTCCCCTCCCCAACCCATCCAACTGGGCAGAGGCTGCAGAGTCTTCTCACAGCCACTCTGAGCTCAGCAGTGGCAGCCTGTTCTGGTCCCCTGTGACTGCCCTGTCTCCAATTTGGTGGAATATGCTGTCCCTAAAGAGTATCTGGAACTTCAGCATCTGGCTTTGGGTGAGGTATTTAACCACTCTAGGCCTCATCTGGAAGGTGGAGGATTATTAGTGCCACTTCATGGGACTAAATGAGATAATACACATAAAAGGCTTAGCTCAGAGGCTGGCATATAGATGGTAAGAATTGGTGGGAGTTTCATTCCTTTCTTCACCACTTTTTATCCTAGATAACCAAAGTAAATAAAATAAATAAATAAATAAAATACAGGTTCCCTGGACCACTTTTAGTGATTTTGACTTAGTTATACTAATAGTTAACAATTATCAGTGTCTTACGGTGTCCCAGAAAGGCCCCATTCTAAGTACTTTGCATGAGTTATCTCATTTCCTCTTCACAACGACCCTATAAAGTAGGTACTATTATAATATGATGTTCAGTTTACATGCCAGGAAACTCAGGCTAAAATAGATGAGGCTGTTTGCCTGAGTTCACGTAGCTAGTAAGTGTGTGGGATCAGGATTTGAAACCATTAGTCTGACTTCAGGGCCTGGATCCTGCTCTCCACCTCTATGCTACTTACGAGGACTGATTCTGGGGCTGGGGGATCTACTTTTGTCACCATACCCTTTTGATTCAGAAACATATGGTCTGTGGATAATGCTTTAAGAAACACTGTGAAGGCTATTAATCTATCTCCTTCAGCCTCAGCCTCTAGCATCCCCCATGTGCTCAGGGAGCTGGCTTCCTTTTCCCTTGGGGCATGGTATATATATATATATATATATATATATGTGGCCCTGGGAGGGAATGGAAGAGAGCTACAGGGGTTCTGACAAGTCCCTTAGAAACCTGACTTTAGACACAACAATTGAGAGAGGTTGATACCACCCTTCTGTCTGGTCACATCTCTTCTCCATTTAAAATCGATTAATGGTTTCCAATTGCCTTGAGGCAGAGTCCACAAATCCTAATCAGGCCTCCAGAGTCCTACATGAGTTGGCCCTGCCTACCTCTCTGGTCTCTGTTTGCCCATTCTCTGTTTATTCAAAGTCTTCCGGCACTTCGACCTTCCTTCCAGTCTTTGGATGTGCTGGGCTCCTTACCCCAGCATGTTGAGTATTGTTTCCTCAGCTTGTACTCTCCTCCTCCCATGACCAGCTTACTTCTACTTTAGCCCTTAATGAAAATGTCACTCAGGATGGCCTTTCTTGACCATCCAGGGTAAGTGAGGCCCCCATCATGACATGACATACTTTTGCCATTTAGCACTTACCACGTTGTTATTTGGATAATTATTTGTTTGAAATCTGAGTTCCCTGTTAGATAGTTCCATGCAAGCATGGCCCATGTTTGCCTTGCACAATTCTGTGTTCCTAGTATTTAGCATTGTACCTTGTACACAGTGGGTGCTCAAGAGCTAAAAAAATGAGTCACAGGGAGGTCGGGGGCCTGGAGCATCTTCAGAGCTACCGAGTGGGTCTGAGGACAGCTGGAGGCATGTGATATTGCAGTGCTGCCAGAAGGCTTTCTTCTAGGGATCTTTGGTGAGTTCCTCAAAAAGAGCTGGGCAGAACCATCGCAGCCAGGGTAGGGGAAAACCTAGGAGCTAGGAAGCCAGGCCTTTTCCAAGAATGTATTTTTGTAAGTTGGTTTCAGAACAGCAAAGGTTATCCCAAGAAAGAGAAACTTATTTCTTAGTAGGAGCAGGAGGTATACTCCTCAGGCTTATACTATGATCGTCAGAGCTGGAAGGAAACTTAGAGATGTCTAATTTCACAGATACTGAGCCTGAAACTCAGAGAGGGAAAGCACCTCATTCAAGAGAGACCATAACGAGATTTCTGTCTTTCAGACCAATTCTTATTTCATTACAACATACTGCACTTTGATTTGGGACCACTGTTGGAGGTGAAAAGAAATCATTAGAAAATGAATGTTTCCTGAAATATCACCTGCAATTTATTGCACTCAGAATTTCACACTGATAAATAACCTCTTTCTCATTAACATGCAGGCTCCCTACAATTAGCACTCTCATTTGCACTATGTAAACAGCTTCTAACTGTGCCTTTTACCTCTTTGTTCAAACAAAGATTTCTGTTAGCAAAGAAACAAGAAGGAAATTAGTAGCAGGTGAGAGCTTATTTTTAATTATATTGAGATTGACTGTTGTTCTCCAAATCTTCTCTAATTCCCCCAAGATATTTATTTGCAGACCAAATAATCTATTTCAATCTATTAAAGCAGCAGCCATTTCTTATCTTTATTTGCTAAATGAAAACACAAATGGCAGCAGTGGATTTCTGGCTTGGTGCCAAGAGAGGCAGCTTTGGTGGATGGAGCTTGCGTCAAGCTTTGATCTGAGAAGTGTAGCAATCACAGTGAAGTAGTAAGTACAGAAGATGTTGAAGAGCACCAATCTGGCATGGGATGGGCTTCGAGTCCCAAAGTCGAGGCTTTCTCAGTGGTAACTCCCAAAGTCTATGAAGTCAAGTTTATGTTCTTTAGAAGAATTTTAGCCTGTCACCAAGAATGAGAAACTTTGTGTCTGCCAATGATGAAGGGACTGGCTTATAGCCAGTCAGTCTTACGGTCAGAACATTTCAAAGAATATCTGTTGCAGCTTCTCATTAAGGGCAAGAATCCCTTTTGAAATATCTGGCCACTGATGTTGCAGGAGCTCACCATTTCACTTGTTAATGTACTCTGTTCTGAAAGTTGTCTTCCCCTAATTGACATCTTGTCTCCAGTAACTTTCACACGTTGGGGAATCCATACTGAAAGAAACAAACTTCTCTTTTACAGGACAATTCTATGTTACCTTATACTTCTGAAGACCAGGGCCTGTCCCTTGAACTTGCTGCAGTTTACGTTGACCAAGTTCCTTTAACTACTTTCAATGGGACATAGTTTCCAGACCCCTTATACTCTGGTTGGTTTCCTTTGGACATGCTATAGGTGGTGAAGACCTCCTACAGTGAGCTGTCAAGGATTGAATACAGTGCACCAAGCATTATCTGATCAGTGCACAGACAGTGTAAAGCTGAACATCCTGACAGCCAAAGACCATACTCCTCGCCGGGACCTCACTCTGCACACGGCCCTCTTGCAAGTTTTCATCTGTTTGAGGAGCACATTAGAATACTCTAGATTTCTTTTTAAAACCTACCGCTCCTTCCTTGAAATGGGAAAGCACTCTTTGATGAAGAGTCAGTTATCACATCTGAGTATATTTTATTTAGCATTTCTGAGCTATTTCCATTAGTTGTTAAATAATTTACATTTTATAAAGCATTTCATTTTACAAAGAACTTTCACAATAACCCCAAGAGACAGGGAAGGTCAGAGTTGTTACCCCCTTTTCACAAATGAGGAAACTAGGCCCACAGAGGTAATGACTTATGGAATGCCATACAGAGTTGGGATTCCAACCCCCATTCTCTGGCTGTAGGTTCACGCCTTGTTGTCACTACATCACAGCTGGCTCTCTTTAGCAGATAATTGGGTTGAGAGGGAACAAGTGAGCTCATAAAGCAACTGAACACCGCCTTGGTTCCTCCACTTTGTCAAGTTTAGCAATCCTTCTGGGCCCTTTATCCTCTGTCATTTGTCCAATGAGTAGGTCGACTGGAGCCCCATCATTGGTATGAAGTTGTAAAATGCGAGATTCACCCCCATTTATAAGCTGAATAGAGAAGGTGACTTTCTGAAATTTAAGGTAAAGTTTGAATTGGAATTATTTATATTGCACTAATTTGTAATTTATGCTTTGACTATTTCTATGTGACTTAATTTGAAGTTACATTTGAAAAGAATACTTCGAGAACCTAATAATAGAAAGGGAAACAATTGTACCTAGAAATCTAAACCAGGAAGAGTTACTATCAGCTTTCAGTTTTCTGGTGTCCACAGCGAGAATGGAAACACAGTGGGTTACTAAACTCTCCTTTTCTTGTAAAAGGAAGCAAACAATTAGAGAGAAGTGACACCTCCACCAGCTGGAATCTCTCCCTTTCATCATTATATAAACAATTCTGAACAGCAGAATGATCCATGACTTCAATCGCAATTTACAAACTGCTGGAGATTCCATTCAGGCGGTCTGAGAATCTACCCTTTGAAACTGCTCCCAGATGCTTCTGGTAATCAACCAAGTTAGGGAACTACTTAGGGATGCTTGTTAGAAATGCAAATTTCTGGCTCTGCCCCAAAGATCCATGTGCCCCGGATTCTTACCTCCCTTGCTAGGCTTTTGATTAGAGCAGTAGATTGTAAAGCTAATAATTGAGGTTCTTTAAGTGAGGTCCAGAAGGCAGGGCATTCTTTCTTTTTTTTTTTTTTTTAAGATTTTTTTTTTATGTGGACTAGACCATTTTTGTTGTTGTTGTTAAAGTCTTTATTGAATTTGTCACACTATTGCTTCTGTTTTATGTTTTGGTTTTTTGGCCACGAGACAATTGGGATCTTAGCTCCCCGACCAGGGATCAAATCCACACCCTCTGCATTGGAAGGCGAAGTCTTAACCACTGGACCGCCAGGGAAGTCCCAAGGGCGTTCTTCAGAGCAGCAAGGAAGCAGCAGCAATGACGTTTTCATCTGACAGTTAGGGATTTGGATTTGTAACCTCACCAAGACAGAGGATCACTCCTCCTTTTCGTGGACCAGTCAGGATTACCTAAAAGCATGGCCCAGGCTTGTCTTACTTAGATAACAGTTTTGCTTCTGATCAGTTGCTCAAGGCTTTTACGGCTGAAGGGTTTTATACCACAAGGCACAAGAGAAACACTCTCATCCAGGAGTATTTTGGAAGAGGGTCTTGTCAGTCAACTGGCTGTCGACAGAAAAAGCTTATTATGGGTCCTATGGAGGGTTTGATGCTATGTAATACTGTAGTCATACGGTCCCTCTGTACAGCTCAATGCAGCTCTGCATGGCACGGTAAATTCACCTGTTAGAGTTATTTAATGTTGTGCATTTGAATGCTGAAGAATGTCTGCACGTTAGAATTAACGTCAGTCTTAGACGTGATAAATATGATTCTAGTGGCTCCTCTGAGAAGCTTCACTAGGGTACCGTTTTATTGTCTGCTGTCTCAAAGGCTTAAATCTTTTTTTCTGTCTTTAGTTCATAGGATAAAAACATGTGAAATCACTGGGATTTATATAGGCAGATTTGGCAGCTCTTTCATTTTTTACTTGGACTGTCAGATATAAATCAACGTTACAGCACTCTTTCCAAGAATGTGTTAGAATGTGCATGTGTTTGGGGAGCAGACATGGTATTTCTATTATAATTTTGTTTGTTAGGTGTGATCGGAATTGTTTGGCTTTGTTTTATAACATTCACAATTTGTGGTTATTTAATTGGTTCTCTTCTGTTATCCCTACCCAGTGACTGTCGAGTTCTTTTTTTGTGTGCCTCTGTGCCTTCATTCCTGCCCGGAAGTCCCACCCCTCCCTCCCATCCATTAAGACTTAACTTTGGCACCACTTTCTTGATAAAGACTTTTCTGGTATCTCTACCCTATATTGATCTTTCCTTAAACTTCTTCATAATTTGTTGTCCTTACCATTTTACTTTACATTTTCTAGTTATTAACCATCAATCCAGCACTTTATTTTAAACTGCTGTTGGCCAACAGTTTCACATGTGCGTCTCATTTTCCCAATTAGATTTTGAGCTCACTGTGGATAGAGTCCATATCTTATGTATCTTTTTTATATCACTCCCTCCCCAGTGGTATGTACCCATGCTGGGCACATGCAGATGTGACTTAGTTCAAGCTGCTATGAAAAAAAATAACATACACCGTGTAGTTAAAACAATAGAAATTTATTTCTCACAGTTCTAGAGGGTGGGAAGTCCAAGATCAAGGTGCAGGGTGATTTGGTTCTTCATGAGGGTCTGCTTCCTGGCTGTCTTTTTATTGTATCCTCAGATATTGGAAAGCAGAGAAAGGATGCAAGCCCTCTTGTGTCTCTTCTTATATGGATACCAACCCCACCATGAGGATTCCACTCTCAAAGGCCCCATCTCCAAATACCATCACATTGGGGGTTAGAGTTTCAAGATATGAATTTTGAGGAAACATAAACATTCAGTCCATAGCAAGATGCTTAGCAGGATGTTTGATTGTTTTACTCCCTCACCACTACAGTTGGTGAAGATTTCTATTTTCAAAATCAATTGAAGGAGCCACAAGGACCATTTGATTATGAGCCCCACAAAGGCAAGAACCATGTATGCTCTATTTGTCATGGCATCTACAGTATACGTCCTCAACCACTTGAACAGTTGCTGAATTAATCGCTTGAATGACTTTTGTCTAAATCTGATCTCACGTTTCACATGAATCTTATGTGCAGAAATGGAAAGCAAGGTATTTATTTCTGTCAAGGTAGACGGTCCTGGAGTTTGAGATGAGCTGGAGCCTTTTCTTTCTTGCCACTTTCTAAGCCCATCCCTCCCTGTCACATCCCAACATTAACAAAACAAAAGAGGCAAAGGGGAAGCTTTGATTCTATGCCATTATGAGGACAGTATCTTGTTCCTTGACGAAACCCCCAATAAAGTCATTTGTTTTTTTTAAACATCTCTAAACATTTGGACTTTCCTGCACCCCATAGAATTTTAAATCCTTTTATATCCTCCCAGTATCCGGTATTAAAGTAACAATATGAACGACGAAAGTAGTCAGCTACATCTTTGGTTTCTGTGGCAAAGGCTTAAGAAATGACAATGACAAGAGTGGGGGTAAACCTTTCCCTTTTCAGAGCCTCAGTTTCCTTCCTTTCAAAATGAGAAGGCTGGGCCACGGACCCTCGAAGTTCAGGTGGGCGCTCCATTCTGTGCGAATGATAACACGGCATAATTTACCATTCAGTTTTGAGGTCACATTGCTAAGAGCGCATCCAGGTGGTGTGTCAGGTTCTTAAGTTCTTAATTCTTGTCCTTTGGGAGACGAGAGGGAGAAAGTTCAGCCTTGTTCCCATGACCTCATACGCTGTGTATCAAAGGCCTTGGAGATTTTCTTGGCTGCCTGCCAATTTTCTTGGTCGTTTTTACTTCCCAGCTTTGCCTGTGTGCACCAGGGCCTCGGTGAAGCCCCAAGAGACATCATTGCCCAACATGAGGGAGCTAAAGTCTTCTCTGAAGCCATCAAGGACTGGCTCTGTTCTAATAGTGCTGGGATTTCGCCTCTGATCATTTGACATGTTCTTAAATTGGAATTTATAGGAGCTCCTTTCCCCAGTCCTAGGATCAAGAGGTAGAAATGGATGAAAGAGAAACCCCGCTCTCTTTCCTTAAATTCTCAGTGCTGGCAGAGTACTCAAGCACACCTTTTCTTATTAAACTTCTTTCTTAAAGGTCCTCAAAAAATCAATCACAGAAGTGCAGGATGTGGGACATAGACAGTCCTCATTCACTCATTCATTTAATCAATACCTGAGTGCTCACCATGTGCCAGTGGTTGAGATAAGCATTCTGTTGGTTTGCCGGGGCTGTCATAACAAAATACCACAGCCTGGATGGCTTAAACAACAGAAACTTATTTTCTCACAGTTTTGGAGGCAGGGAAGTTCAAGATCAAGGTGCCAGCTGTGTTGCTTTCTTCTGAGGTCTCTCTCCTAGGCTAGCAGACAACCACCTTCTTGTCCTCACTCAGTTGTCCCTTAGTCTGTGTGTTGCCTGTGTTCTAATCTCCCCTTCTTATAAAAACTCCAATCATATTGGATTAGGGTCCTCTCATATGACCTAATTTTATCTTAATTTCTTCTTTAAAAGCTCTAACTTCGGACTTCCCTGGTGGCGCAGTGGTTGAGAATCCGCCTGCCGATGCAGGGGACACGGGTTCGTGCCCCGGTCTGAGAAGATCCCACATGCCGCGGAGCGGCTGGGCCCGTGAGCCATGGCCGCTGAGCCTGCGCGTCCGGAGCCTGTGCTCCGCAACGGGAGAGGCCACAACAGTAAGAGGCCCGCGCACATCGTGAGGTACTGGGGATTAGTACTTCAGCATGCAAACTTGGGAGGGAACACGCTGCAGCACAACACAAGATTGTGACTTAGGGGCAGATATAATAATAATGAAAATAAGATTTCAGCTGACAGAGAAGTCAATATGATTTAACTGACTGTTTCCACTTAATTGACTTATTGGATTCCTATATTCTCTTGATTACTTTGGTGGCTATGCCAACCAAGGCCCACAGCAGCTGCATGCTGGTGGCCGGGGGGTTCTTTTTTTTTTTTTTAATTTTTGAATTTTATTTTATTTATTTTTTAATACAACAGGTTCTTATTAGCCATCCATTTTATACACATCAGTGTATACCTGTCAATCCCAATCTCCCAATTCATACCACCCCCACCCCCACCCCCATGTTGCTTTCCCCCTTTGGTGTCCATACGTTTGTTCGCTACATCTGTGTTTCAATTTCTACCCTGCAAACCGGTTCATCTGTACCATTTTTTCTAGGTTCCACATATATGCGTTAATATACGATATTTGTTTTTCTCTTTCTGACTTACTTCCCTCTGTATGACAGTCTCTAGATCCATCCACGTCTCAACAAATGACCCAATTTCGTTCCTTTTTATGGCTGAGTAATATTCCATTGTATATATGTACCACATCTTCTTTATCCATTCATCTGTCAGTGGACACCTAGGTTGCTTCCATGACCTGACTATTGTAAATAGTGCTGAAATGAACATTGGGGTGCATGTGTCTTTTTGAATTATGGTTTTCTCTGGGTGTACGCCCAGTAGTGGGATTGCTGAATCATATGGTAATTCTATTTTTAGCTTTTTAAGGAACCTCCATACTGTTCTCCATAGTGGCTGTATCAATTTACATTCCCACCAACAGTGCAAGAGGGTTCCCTTTTCTCCACACCCTCTCCAGCATTTGTTGTTTGTAGATTTTCTGATGAGGCCCATTCTAACTGGTGTGAGGTGATACCTCATGGTAGTTTTGATTTGCATTTCTCTAATAATTAGTGATGTTGAGCAGCTTTTCATACGCTTCTTGGCCATTTGTATGCCTTCCTTGGAGAAATGTCTATTTAGGTCTTCTGCCCATTTTTGGATTGGGTTGTTTGTTTTTTAAATATTGAGCTGCATGAGCTGTTTATATAATTTGGACATTAATCCTTTGTCCGTTGATTCGTTTGCAAATATTTTCTCCCATTCTGAGGGTTGTCTTTTCGTCTTGTTTATGGTTTCTTTTGCTGTGCAAAAGCTTTGCAGTTTCATTAGGTCCCATTTGTTCATTTTTGTTTTTATTTCCATTACTCTCGGAGCTGGATCAAAAACGATCTTGCTGTGATTTATGTCAAAGAGTGTTCTTCCTATGTTTTCCTATCTTTGATAGTGTCCGGTTTTACATTTAGTTCTCGAATCCCTTTTGAGTTTATTTTTGTGTATGGTGTTAGGGAGTGTTATAATTTCATTCTTTTACATGTAGCTGTCCAATTTTCCCAACACCACTTATTGCAGAGACTGTCTTTTCTCCATTGTATATCCTTGCCTCCTTTGTCATAGATTAGTTGACCATAGGTGCGTGGGTTTATCTCTGGGCTTTCTATCTTATTCCATTGATCTATATTTCTGTTTTTGCGCCAGTACCATATTGTCTGATTACTGTAGCTTTGTAGTATAGTCTGAAGTCAGGGAGTCTGATTCCTCCAGTTCCATTTTTTTCCCTCCATACTGCTTTGGCTATTTTGGGTCCTTTGTGTCTCCATACACATTTTGAGATTTTTTGTTCTAGTTCTGTAAAAAATGCCATTGGTAATTTGATAGGGATTGCACTGAATCTGTAGATTGCTTTGGGTAGTATAGTCATTTTCACAATATTGATTCTTCCTATCCAAGAACATGGTATATCTCTCCATCTGTTGGTATCATCTTTAATTTCTTTCATCAGTGTCTTATAGTTTTCTGCATACAGGTCTTTGTCTCCCTAGGTAGGTTTATTCCTAGGTATTTTATTCTTTTTGTTGCAATGGTAAATGGGAGTGTTTCCTTAATTTCTCTTTCAGATTTTTCATCATTAGTATATAGGAATCCAAGAGATTTCTGTGCATTAATTTTGTTTCCTGCAACTTTATCAAATTCATCGATTATCTCTAGTAGTTTTCTGGTGGCATCTTTAGGATTCTCTATATATAGTATCATGTCATCTGCAAACAATGACAGTTTTAGTTCTTTGTTTCCAATTTGGATTCCTTTTATTTCTTTTTCTTCTCTGATTGCCATGGCTAGGACTTCCCAAACTATGTTGAATAATAGTGGTGAAAGTGGACATCCTTGTCTCGTTCCTGATCTTAGAGGAAATGCTTTCAGTTTTTCTCGATTGAGAATGATGTTTGCTGTGGGTTTGTCGTATATGGCCTTTATTATGTTCAGCCAGGTCCCCTCTATGCCCACTTTCTGGAGAGTTTTTATCATAAATGGGTGTTGAATTTTGTCAAAAGCTTTTTCTGCATCTATTGAGATGATCATATGGTTTTTCTTCTTCAATTTGTTAATATGATGTATCACATTGACTGATTTGCGTATATGAAGAGTCCTTGCATCCCTGGAATAAATCCCACTTGATCATGGTGTATGATCCTTTTCATGTGTTGTTGGATTCAGTTTGCTAGTATTTTGCTGAGCATTTTTGCATCTATGTTCATCAGTGATATTAATCTGTAATTTTCTTTTTTTTGTAGTATCTTTGTCTGGTTTTGGTATCAGAGTGATGGTGGCCTCATATAATGTGTTCAGGAGTGTTCCTTCCTCTGCAATTTTTTGGAAGAGTTTGAGAAAGATAGGTGTTAGCTCTTCTCTAAATATTTGATAGAATTCACCTGTGAAGCCATCTGGTCCTGGATTTTTGTTTGTTGGAAGATTTTTAATCATAGTTTCAATTTCATTACTTGTGATTGGTCTGTTCATATTTTCTGTTTCTTCCTGGCTCAGTCTTGGAAGGTTATAGCTTTCTAAGAATTTGTCCATTTCTTCCAGATTGTCCATTTTACTGACATAGAGTTCCTTGTAGTAGTCTCCTAAGATGCTTTGTATTTCTGCAGTGTCTGTTGTAAATTCTCCTTTTTCATTTCTAATTTTATTCATTTGAGTCCTCTCCCTCTTTTTCTTGATGACTCTAGCTAATGGTTTATCAATTTTTATCTTCTCAGAGAACCAGCTTTTAGTTTTATTGATCTTTGCTATTGTTTTCTTTGTTTCTATTTCATTTATTTCTGCTCTGATCTTTATGATTTCTTTCCTTCTGCTAACTTTGGGTTTTCTTTGTTCTTCTTTCTCTAGTTCCTTTAGGTGTAAGCTTTGATTGTTTATTTGAGATTTTGCTTATTTCTTGAGGTAGGATCGTATTGCTGTAAACTTCCCTCTTAGAACTGCTTTTGCTGCATCCCAGAGGGTTTGGATCATCGTGTTTTCATTGTAAGTTGTCTCTAGGTATTTTTTGGTTTCCTCTTTGATTTCTTCAGTGATCTCTTGGTTATTTAGTAACGTATTGTTTAGCCTCCATGTGTTTGTATTTTTTAAGTTTTTTTCCCTGTAATTGGTTTCTAATCTCATAACGTTGTGTTTAGAAAAGATGCTTGATATGATTTCAGTTTTCTTAAATTTATGAGGCTTGATTTGTGACCCAAGATGTGATCTACCCTAGAGAATGTTCCATGCACACTTGAGAAGAAAGTGTAATGTGCTGTTTGGGGATGGAATGTCCTATAAATATCAGTTAAATCTACCTGGTGTATTGTGTCATTTAAAGCTTGTGTTTCCTTATTAATTTTCTGTTTGGATGATCTGTCCATTGGTGTAAGTGAGGTGTTAAATCCCCCACTATTATTGTGTTACTGTCGATTTCCTCTTTTATAGCTTTTAGCAGTTGCCTTACATATTGAGGTGCTCCTATGTTGGGTGCATATATGTTTATAATTGTTATATCATCTTCTTGGATTGATCCCTTGATCATTATGTAGTGTCCTTCTTTGTCTCTTGTAACATTCTTTATTTTGAAGTCTATCTTATCAGATATGAGTATTGCTACGCCAGGCTTCTTTTGATTTCTATTTGCATGGAATATCTTTTTCCATCCCCTCACTTTCAGTCTGTGTGTGTCTCTAGGTCTGAAGTGGGTCTCTTGTAGACAGCATATATATGAGTCTTGTTTTTGTATCCATTCAGCAAGCCTGTGTCTTTTGTTTGCAGCATTTAATCCCTTCATGTTTAAGGTAGTTATCAAATGACCATTTTCTTAATTGTTTTGGGTTATTTTTTGTAGGTCCTTTTCTTCTCTTCTGTTTCCTACTTAGAGAAGTTCCTGTAACATTTGTTGTAGAGCTGGTTTGGTGGTGCTGAATTCTCTTAGCTTTTGCTTGTCTTTAAAGCTTTTGATTTCTCCATCGAATCTGAATGAGATCCTTGCCAGGTAGAGTAATCTTGGTTGTAACTTCTTCCCTTTCATCACTTTAATTATCTCATGCTACTCCCTTCTGGCTTGTAGAGTTTCTGCTGAGAAATCAGCTGTTAACCTTATGGGAGTTCCCTTGTATGTTATTTGTCATTTTTCCCTTGCTGCTTTCAATCATTTTTCTTTGTCTTTAATTTTTGCCAATTTGATTACTATGTGTCTCAGTGTGTTTCTCCTTGGGTTTATCCTGTATGGGACTCTCTGCATTTCCTGGACTTGGGTGGCTATTTCCTTTCGCATGTTAGGGAAGTTTTCGACTATAATCTCTTCAAATATTTTCTCTGGTAATTTCTCTCTCTCTTCTCCTTCTGGGACCCCTACAATGTGAATGTTGTAGCGTTTAATGTTGTCCCAGAGGTCTCTTAGTCTGTCTTCATTTCTTTTCATTCTTTTTTCTTTATTCTGTTCCGCAGCAGTGAATTCCACCATTCTGTCTTCCAGGTCATTTATCCATTCTTCTGCCTCAGTTATTCTGCTATTGATTCCTTCTAGTGTATTTTTCATTTCAGTTATTGTATTGTTCATCTCTGTTTGTTTGTTCTTTAATTCTTCTAGGTTTTTGTTAAACATTTATTGCATCTTCTCGATCTTTGCCTCCATTCTTTTTCTGATGTCCTGGATCATCTTCACTATCATTATTCTGAATTCTTTTTCTGGAAGGTTGCCTATCTCTACTTTATTTAGTTGTTTTTCTGGGGTTTTATCTTGTTCCTTCATCTGGCACATAGCCCTCTGCCTTTTCATCTTGTCTATCTTTCTGTGAATGTGGTTTTTGTTCCACAGGCTGCAGGATTGTAGTTCTTCTTGCTTCTGCTGTCTGCCTTCTCCAGGGGGTTCTTCTCTAGTGTGTTCAGGCACTTGTGCCCCATCCAGATGGACCCATGCTCACCAAGAATCACTTGCATTTATTCAAAAATATGGAAATGCCATTTATACTTTTTATTATAATTATAGAATTCAATCATATATTATGTAAACAAATGAAACATGAGAGCAAAAGAGAGTTGTTTCTATGGGAAATGTTTTAGAAACACTTGATAATGTTTAGCCACTAAAAGAATTGGTGTCAGTGAGGGTGTGGAACAGATGTGGTTCAAGCCCTGGTTCTGCCCCTTTCTAGCTGGTAATTTTGGACATTTTACTTTACCCCTGCAGGACAGTAACATGATGGTTGAGAGCAATGACTCAGTCAACTATAAAAGACTAGAAGGATTTTGTACTCAGAATATGTACACTTGCTTCATAAGTATCTTTAAGTTCTTAGCTTAGATTAGTTCCCTAACTGTGAGCTATATGAGGGCATCAAATAGGTCCGTTTTTCTTACCATACCTAATGAATAGCACAGTGCCTGGCATATGACAGGTGCTCAATAAATATTTCCTTAATGAAGGACTTCTGTTAACATTTTGGTACGTTTCCTTCCTGTGTTTTTTCTATGTGTGTTATATACATATATTATATTTTTTGAATATATTATATGTATTTTTTAATGTTTTTTTCCACTTAACCTGATTACATCCTAAAATTTTTCCTAAGTCATTAGAAATTCTTAAGGAAAAAACTTTGTGATTTGGAATGATAGCTGGTCCTCTGGGAATTGTACACAGTATATACCACCTGTCTCCCTTAAGTTGAGGATTCTAAGACATTGTGGGTGTGGTTAAAGGGATGCTGTGTCCGTGAATGGCATCCCTCTTATGTGTTGCTGCAGAATAGAGGCTGCAATAGAACAGAACTGTTCTATTGGCTAGAACAGCTTACAAAGAGCAGATTGGTTTACTCAGTCCTGAAGGCTACTTAGGAAGGTCACTGCCAGAGACCAGGAGACTAAATAATTCTTACCTCCTGAAATGACTCTCTCCTGTTTAGCTTCACAGAGGGGTTTACATGTACAAGAAACTTGACGTGTCTAAAACTTTCTTAGGGCTTCCCTGGTGGCGCAGTGGTTGAGAGTCCGCTTGCCGATGCAGGGGACACGGGTTCGTGCCCCAGTCCGGGAAGATCCCACATGCCACGGAGCGGCTGGGCCTGTGAGCCATGGCCGCTGAGCCTGCGTGTCCGGAGCCTGTGCTCCGCAACGGGAGAGGCCACAACAGTGAGAGGCCCGCGTACCACACACAAAAAATAAATTAAAAAAAATAAAACTTTCTTATCCCTCTGTGTTACCCTGGGCATTTAAGAGCACCACTACTCTCTTAGTCATTCAAGCTACAAACTTCAGGTTCCTCTTTGACTTGTCCCACTCCCTCCACACTGGATAAGTCCTGCCAATGCAGAGTCTCTGAGAACTCTCTTGAATCCCCCCACCCCACCACCACCATTCTCTGTTAACCATGACCTTGCCCTCTCTCAGACCTTCATCACTGGTACTTTTGCAGCATCCTCTTCATTGGGTTGGTTACTTCCTGCCTCACCCACTTCTCATTCATTCTTTACATTCTAGTAAGTTTTTTCCTACTCAATGCAGATTGAATCATATTGTTTTTTAAATTTTCTGCTCAAAATCCTTTGAGGGTTTCCCTTGCCATGGAACAGAGTTCTAACTCTTTACATTCAGGGCATTTTACTCCAATTTATATTTCTACTCTATTTTTCTAATATAAAAAATTTTTAATAATTTTTTAAAAGGGCGTTATTTTTATTACAGAAAGGCAGACATAGACCAACTCCTGCTCTGCCCCTTTCTGGGTGGTAATTTTGGCCACGTTACTTAACCCCTACAGAGCAGTAACATGATGAACTCAAGAGCCCCTCCACCCTGCTTCATCGCTTAGTGGTGGTAAGACCTTAGGCAAATGACTTAAACACTCTAGAACTCAGGTTCCTTTTCTCTGAAATGGGCTTTGAACCTGTACAGTTGAATTGTTTTGAAGAGTAAATGAGCTAATGCATGTGTAGGTTTTAGAATAGCATCCAACATATGGTAAGTACTAGATAGGTGTTTGCTATTATCATGTGAGACCTGGTTTCCACATTTGTAAAATGGGGATAGTATTACCCATGTATCCCACAGGAGTATTTTATAATTAAATAAAATGATATGAGATCGTTTATGTGAAAACACCTAGAACAGCCTCTGAAAGATGTTCAATTCTCTCTCTTGTCCAGACCTCAACTTAGAATTTAGTTCCGCCTCTTGGGGTCTGCTACAGCCCTTTTTAAATGGTGCTAATACAGCACCAATCACTCTGTATTATAATTATATAATTTTATATACAGGCATACCTCAGAGATATTGCGGGTTTGGTTCTAGACCACCATAGTACAGTGATTATTGCAATAAAGTGAATCACAAGATTTTTATGGTTTCCCAGTGCAGATAAAAGTTGTGTTTCCACTAACCTGTAGTCTATTAAGAATGCAATAGCATTATGTCTTAAAAAACAGTATACATATCTTAGTTAAAAATACAAAACAGAGGGCTTCCCTGGTGGCGCAGTGGTTGAGAGTCCACCTGCCGATGCAGGGGACCGGGTTCGTGCCCCGGTCTGAGAAGATCCCACATGCCACTGAGCGGCTAGGCCCATGAGCCATGGCCACTGAGCCTGCGCGTCCGGAGCCTGTGCTCCGCGACAGGAGAGGCCACAACAGTGAGAGGCCTGCATACCGGAAAAAAACAAAACAAAACAAAAAAACAAACCCAGAGGGCTTCCCTGGTGGCGCAGTGGTTGAGAGTCCGCCTGCCGATGCAGGGGACGTGGGTTCGTGCCCCGCTGGGAAGATCCCACATGCCGCGGAGCGGTGCGCCCGTGAGCCATGGTCACTGAGCCTGCGCGTCCGGAGCCTGTGCACCGTGAAGGTGAGAGGCCCGCGTACCGCAAAAAAAAATTAAAAAAATCCCAGAAAAACAATTAAAATAGCAACATCAATAATCACTGATCACAGATCACCATAATGAATATAATAATAATGTTGTGAGAATTACCAAATGTGGCACAGACACAAAGTAAGAAAATGCTCTTGGGAAAATGGTGCCAATAGACTTGTTCCTCGCAGGGTTGCCGCAAAACTTCAGTTTGTAAAAAACGCAGTATCTGCAAAACTCAATAAAACAAAGTGCAGTAAAAGAAGGCATGAATATATATATTCTCTCTATGTAAAGAATATATATGTAGAGGAGGCTGAGTATCATTAATTTCCATATTAGTAGCTTGTGACTCAGTACCAGGCACAGAAAGATGAGGCAGTATAGGTAATGATTACAAATGCAGCCTCTTTTGTCAGACAAATGTAGGTCCAAATCTCAGCCCTGCCTCTTGCTAGTTGTATGTAGGATCCTGGACAGATTACTTGCCTCTCTGCTAATACTACCCTTCATCTAGGGCTGGTTGAAGACTGGGCAAAGTAATTGAACATACAGCACAGTGAGTTGATCCTAACAAGAACTCAATAAACCTGTCTAGTCATAATAATTTATAGACATTTGTTAATTTTAATTATTATCTTAGGAATAGCATAGGTATTAATAGTCTAATTAAAAAATTTTTTGTTTGTTTTTAAAATTCTTTTATATTATCACATTAGATAGATGTGATCCCTGAATTTACCATTTAAGTTTCAGTTACTGGCTTTTGCCTCTTCCAGAAAGTTGAGACAAGAGGTGAGTGCTGAAATGGGAGGCTCTGTAGTGAAGGGCACAGTGAGGAGAACCTTCCCTATTTTCCTTAATAAACAACAGAGAGAGGCCACCCATGTGATAAAGGAACAACCTTTCCTATAATTTCTTTGTTGAAATTGAAGAAACGAAATGAGCGCTGACGGAGCTGGGTGTCGTCACCTTGTCATCTGCCATTCCTGAAGTACCACTTCCTCTTCGTGCGGGCATGAGGACCCAACACAGAAGTGCAGCTCAGTCACTCATGGAGGGGGTGTCAGCTCTTCAGACGTTCACTTTTAATGGGAGGGCGTCATTGCCAAACACCTGGCCCCCTGCTCTTGGGGGAGAAACAGACATAAGATTAAGAAACACGCAACACCAGCATAGGAGCGGTTACTTTCAGACAAATTATCCGAAAGGCCTGTTACATTATGTGCTCCCTCCATCACCCCCACACACATACGCTTCAATTCAATTCTACAAAAATAAATTCTGTGTGCCACATTCGTGCTAAGCATCATTCTGGATGCTGTGGGAAGTCGTGATGGGGCAAATGCGAAGATTTCTCTGATACAGTAATGCCCTCAAGAAAGTTCATGATCTAGTAGGAAAACAGAAGTATTCTAAAGTCATGCGTACTTTGTAAAATAATGCATAATAAACTAGTGAAGGGTAAACAGAAGCCATGGACACTGAGAGGGGAGGGGTCTCCCAGGAAAAGGGAGTTAACGTTTGTTAGGCAGCTATTGTGCAGCACATGTTGTGCTAGGAATTTTACATATATTATATTATTTCCTCCACAGAAAAATCAAACGAGGTCAATATTATTAACTCTTTTACAACTGGCTGAGTTAAATCTCAGTGAGGTTAAGTAACTCGTCCACACCATACAGTTAGCGTTAGTCAGGGTAGCATCCAGATCCAAGGCTGTTTGATGCCAGAGTTTTGGCAGTTCCCTTTCTGCTAAAGAGGACAAGAGGTGGCTTTTGACTGGTGCTTGAAAAAAATTTCAACAGGTAGAAAAAAATGGGGGAGAGAGAACAAGAAGAGACGGTTTTCACCTGAGAAAAGGGTGGTGTGTCATGAGATAACTTAATAAGCGTGTTAGAAGCCCACCTGTCTCACCTGTCCCATCCAAAGCATCCACTCCATCAAACAAATCATACATACATTCTATGAGACAGGCGCGTCATACTAGTTACAAAGAGATATAGGTGCATAACACAGAAACCCATGACCTCACTCGTGTCATGAGTCAAAATATACCCTGTGAAATGTGCAAACAATACATAGTAGTCAATGCCAATGTGGCACTGGTGTGTTGTCGCTCATGATTATTTTACCTAAAAAGAATGACAGAGACTGAGATGACATATCATGAAAAGGCACTGGACTGGGATTTGGAGGATCTGAGTCTAGTCTTGACTCTGCTACTCCTCAACTTTGTGACTTTGGACAAGTCACATTCATTCCCTGGGCCTGAATTTCTTCATGGAAGGAGTAAAGGTTTAGTTTGCATGGTTTTGAACATCTTCCTTCCAGCTCAAAGCATACACTGAGAAGCTTTGCTAAATTTACTTTGCTCTAGCGGGTTCCTTCTTCTCTTTCAAGTTTTCTCCTCCATGTCTTCCCTAAGATGGCTGATGTTCCAGTTATTGTGACCTCTCAGAGTGAGGGAGCAGAAGATGAGGAGGGGAAGGGGAGCCAAACATAAACTCTGTCTCTGAGAAGGAGTGTGCAGTTGGACACTGGCTCAAGAAGGTCGGCTGACTGTGGCTGGAAGGTCTCTACAGCCCCTTCAGCTCTGACCATCTGTGTCTCCATGGATGGAAGTGACACTATGGGCCTACCTTATGCATCCAGCCAGTAACTGTGCCTACAAAACGTGACTGGTTGACCACTCCTGGGTAAGATAGAAAAGCCACCATGTCATTGTGCTTCAGCCCAGTGGAGATGACAAAGGTGGAAAACAGATTCATTTGCGGCTAAATTTAAGCATTTATTTAAATTTAGGTCATTTATTTTCACCGAATCTCCAATTCTTCCCCTTTCTGTGTTTATAATAAATGTCAACTTATTCTTGGACTGCTAAATACACAAACTAAATGATATCTTCCCAGGTACTCTTTTGGAAGGCTGGTTCCCTAGGAACCCTTGTGTGTTTGCATAGCATTCCACTCTTACCTTGGACACTAACTCTCTGGGTCATTTTAGACAAGCTACTACCCTTGTAGTGCCAAGGTTTCCTCATGGTAAGATGAGGAAGTTTGGTTTCATTCATTAGCCTTGATTACCTCTTTTTCTTACCATTGACCCCACATTTTAAAACATTCTCACTCTCAAAAATTTACATAAGTAACAATCTGGTTTTCCTAGTGCTTTCACTTATCATAGATTGTATACCATTTCTTTTTTAAAAATTAATTTATTCACTTATTTGTTTTTGTCTGTTTTGGGTCTTCGTTGCTGTGTGTGAGCTTTTCTCTAGTTGCGGCGAGCGGGGGCTACTCTTTGTTGCGGTGCGCAGGCTTCTCATTGTGGTCACTTCTCTTGTTGTGGAGCACGGGCTCTAGGCTCACGGGCTTCAGTAGTTGTGGCACGCGGGCTTCAGTAGTTGTGGCTCGCAGGCTCTAGAGCACAGGCTCAGTAGTTGTGGCATGTGGGCATAGTTGCTCTGTGACATGTGGGATCTTCCCAGACCAGGGCTCGAACCTGTGTCCCCTGAATTGGCAGGTGGATTCTTAACCACTGCATCACCAGGGAAGTCCCTTGTATACCATTTCTAGTCAGAACTTCTGGTCACAATGAAGTACCCAGTGTGACCACACTGAGATGATACGATTCCAGATGTCAGAGAAGAAACTTAGCTTTTGACCTCACCTGGGGAACCTTACCACAGGAACACTGGTGATTTCTGGAAAGATGTTGAAAGGTTGAAAAGAGCTGGGAGAACCAAATGGCCAAAAGCATAAACAGAGCTGGGTTTAGATCCTCACTTTACCCTTTGCTAGCTATGTGACTTTGGGAAAATTACTTAACCTCTCTGAACCTCATTATTCTCATTTATAAAATGGAGATAATCATGGAATTGTATCTACTCTGCCAACCTCACAAGTGTTTTTTTTTCCCTATGATTTTAAATAATACACTTGGAAATTTGTTCAAAACTGCAAAACCTGATACAAATATGTTGTTCTAGTATTATAAATCTTCCAATTCCATATATTATTAGAATGTTTTATTGCAGCTGACAGCTTTTCAGACTTAGATTCCACCATCCGTCTTGTTAGATGTATGAGATGATTTGCCTCATCTTTTTCTTTCCCTCATTCACAAGTGGTTCTTTATTTAAAAAATTGTGCTAAGGTATGTATAACATAAATTTACCATTTTAACTATTTTCAAGTGTACAATTCAGGGGCATTTCGTATATTCATAATGTTGTAAAACCATCAACACTAGTTCCAGAACATTTTCATCACTCCAAGAGAAACCCCATATCCATTAAACAGCCTCCTCCCATTATGCTTTCCCCTCCTCCTCCAGCCCCTGACAACCACTAACCTGTTTTCTGTCTGTTTCGGTTTGCCTATTCTGGATATTTCATATAAATGGAATCATACAATATGTTGCCTTTTGTGTCTGGCTTCTTTCACTTAGTGTAATGTTTCCAAGCTTCATCCATGTTGTAGCATGTAACAGTACTTCATTTCTTTTTATGGCTGAATAATATCCCATTGTATGGATGGATATATCACACAAAATGGTTTTTAACCTTTGAGTTGTTGCCTTCTTTGAGATGCTGAGTATACACATAAATATACTTTTCTCCCCACACAATTGCATACAATTTTAAGGCATTAACAGACACCCCTGGGCCTGTTCATGTATTCCAGATTGAGAACTCTTGCTCCGGTGGGTAAAATGAAGGGAGTCAAGAGGTACAAACTTCCAGTTATAGAATAAATAAGTCATGAGAATGTAATATACAGCATGGTGAATAGAGTCAACAATATTGTATTGCGTATTTGAAAGTTGCCCAGAGAGTATATCTTAAAAGTTCTCATCACAAGCAAAAATTTTTGTAACTCTATATGGTGGTGGATGGGTAACTAGACTTATTGTGGTGATCATTTTGCAGTGTATACAAATATTGAGTCATTATACTGTATACCTGAAACTAATATAATATGTCAATTCTACTTCAATTTAAAAAAAGAACTCTTGCTTGAGTAAGAGACCATTCTCTGAATCCTTCCATTCATTCATTCATTTTGATCATTCATAATTACTAATTGAGTGTAAGGCACTTTTCTATGCCCTGGGGGAAATAAAAGTAATTAACAAAGCAAACAAGAATTTCCTTTACCATGGGGATTACTTTCTAGTGGTGGGTGACAAGCAGTGAACAAATAAATCATATGGTTTATAAGTAGGTCATAAATGCTACAGAGAGAAACAAAGCCAGAGGAGAGGAAGGTAGGAAGTGCTGAGGAGGAGTCATTGCAATTTTAAATAGGATAGTATGGAAAACTTCACTGAGAAGGTGATCTTTGGATGAGTATTTGAAGGTGTGAGGATGTAGCCACAGGTTCACTCTTACCTATAGGAAGACCTGATTACCATTTGCAGATGTCTTAGGAAAGAGGCCTAAGTAATGTTCCTATTTCCTATTACAGGGGCAATTCCATCTTTAAATTATCAAGTAAGAATTCACATGGACATGGATTTCCACAAGTTTTCCTTTCAAAAAGTCTAAAGTTTACTATGTTTCATGGTAATTTAGAGCGCAGGCTTGGGAGTCAGACTCCATCTTTGCCACAAAAAATCTCTACTCCTTTCCAGAAAGTCAGTTACCTCTCCTGAGAGCCTTTTCATTCGTAAAATGGTAATACTAATCCTATACATCTTATCCTTTTTACAACACCCTATTCAATGAAATAAGGTATCTAAAATACCTAGGACACTTCCTGGAGCATAAATTTTGCTCAGTAAATGGTGGATAATTTTATTTGTTTATAGAACACTTGCTGATTGCTCTTCTCTCCTGCAGTAAAACACTTTCGCATGTTGCTTGACCATGGGGAAAAAAAGGAAGTGTTCTGTTGCATGAGTTGTTTCAGCCAGAAAAAGAAGGAAGTGGGGCAGTGTATTACCAGGCTTGAAGAGAAAGAGCCCAACTATTTCAGCCCCACAGATCCAAACTGTTGATGTCTCACTCTCTGTCTCTATTTTAGGAATCCTTGTGGATTTTCCTGAGATTTGAGTTTTGGACTCTTGTTTTGGACTCAGAAGCAGAATCTCACTTATCCTGCTCTCTCCCTTAATCATTCCAGGCCTCTCATTCAGAGACTCCTTCCCTGGACTTACTTTTCACCTTCTCCTCCCCAACCTAATTGCTCACCACCCTTTACACTCATTTACTTTTCTTCATAGCATTCAATACAGTTTTTTTTTTTTAAATCCCCAGTACATAGAACAGAGCTTAGCACTAGCAGGCACTCAAGAAAATATTTATTGAATAGGGAAGTTTATTCAAAATCTCAGAAGTTATGAATTTTGTTCTTGCTGCCCATTTGATGTTAGGTGTGACTAAATGACTTACTTTGACCAGTGGACTGTGTGAGTGGAAGTGACAACAAGGGACAAGCTTGGGTAGAAGCTTTAAAGGGCCAGTGCATGCTCTGTTACCTTCTCTTTCCTTCTGTCAGGCAACTGGCAATGTTTGAGAGAGTGGCTGCATTGTCATCCTGGGTCCCAGAGTGATAACCTTGAATAGAGCCCCTCTGGATTTCTCCTGATGGGCATGTAATATGAGCAAGAAACAAACCTTTGTTATTTTAGGCCACAGAGAATTGTGGGTTGTTTGTTACAGCAGCATAACCTAGCCTATCCTTACTGATAAAAGTACCAACGTTATAATTTAGTCTTATTATTCTCTCTCCCCAAGAGTGGGATCTGGGTATCATTTACCTTCAAATAAAAGACCCATGATTAGAAAAAAATGCATGTTGTATTATAATATTGTGTTGGGTCACATCTGACTTATTCAAAGACATCTACAGGACAACCCTTGGTCAGCTCCTATTTCACATGCATTTGAAATGGCACTGGAGAATGAGATTGAGTTTCAGAACTCAATCCCCTTCAAGGAGCAGAGGTCTCACCATATGAGACAGCCCTCACCTAGCTCCAGACCCTATGCCATTTGTTCTTCCCCAGTTTCTGATGCACTGACCAAGTGTGTGCTGCCTCTGATCCTTTTACTTCTTTTATGTTAATAGGATAAACAATTATCTAAATAATCAGTTTCACATTAATTGAAGTTTTAGTGTAGTGGGGAAAATAAAACCCAAAAGATGTGTAAGCAGAGAATTTTGGTTTACGTATATACCTACTAGCACTGTGATATTGGCTAAATTGCTTAGCTTTCCTGAGCTAATAAAATTGGGATGACAATGTGAGTCCATGATCTTTCCAACCAAAATTCTTGGGGCAAGTTGTATCTTAGAATCCTGAATTTTTCAGAATTTTTAGAAAGGTAATATGTTGTATATGTTACATAGATTAACACAAATCCAGCAGGACCTGCTTAACCCTCCAAAAAGCAATCATATTAATATTTATGCAGCAAAATATATCGATATTTAAGTAAATAGCATAAAGACTATGAATAGGCTCATTTTAGCTGAAATCAGGCTTTGTGGTCATATGAGTTTCCCCAAACTTTTGGTATTTAGAGCTTTTAAAAAATTATAGATAATGTGTTGTGGACCTGTGCCTATTTTTCATGCTGTTTTAAGGAATAGATTATAAAAAGTGTATAAAAAGGACATTGTGTACAATATCACCGTAAAATGAGAATTGTTAGGTCCTCGCAGCACAGAACTGGTAGTTCATTCAACAACATTCAACAATAAAAATAATATTAAATGAGCATCTACTGTGTGCTTGTCATTGTTCTAGGTGCTGGTACTGATGTCATTAATGAATCAAGGATCATTTCTTCCATTCAGCCTTTCCCAGAGGAAGTGCATGTTTCTATGCAATTCTTTCTCAAATGTGTGGGTGCATAGAGTCAGTCTTTTGATAATTTCTTAGGCTTATTAAAATACTTCATTATTTGGGGCTTTAAAAATATGTCAGATAAATTAAATTTTCTACTTTTCAGAACAACTTAGCCCTAGAAGTTCTTCTGGTGAGTCACGTTCTGAGCGCGGAAATCTGGCATTGAGGCATAATTAACATTCTGGGTTGCCCCCAGTTTCTATGGAGATAAATGTAGCCCCTCAGGGGAGGAGTGATGGATGTGTAACCTCCAAGATAACTAACTGACAGGTAAGAAATTTTCCTTTCTCAGATGCATTAATTATTCACATTCATTATGCATCAAACACTGTGAGTTTCCATTTAGAAACTGGACCAAATAGTTAGAGAAATTGCCCCCTCTCCATCCCCTGTAATCAAATCCTTCCAGGGACTGCTGAGCATCTGAGTAGGTCTGCTGTTTGGTCTAGTTTAACAGCAAATGTTTGTCTGTTGTCTCTGGGACATAGAATAAAGATTAAACACCTTGTTGACTGCCGTAGCAAAAACTTTTGGGGCTCTCAACTTTCACAGTCCCTGATATTTTCTTATTATCATTTCCTCCTTCTAGAATGTAAGCTTGATAAGCACCCAGACCTTGCCTGTCTTGTTCATTACTGTGTTCTTAGCCCCTCGGACAGGATATAGACACTTGATAAGTATTTATTAAATGAGAGAATGAGTGAGTGAAGTTTAGGTCTGGGGATGGCAGAACCCATCAGAGTAACTGCAAATGTGAACTGTAATGTGGGCGATCCAGCCTTAGTTCTTTGAGAAGGCTTGCTGTCCACATCCTCCTCTCTGTGGCTAAATGATAACCTACAGTGAGGCACAGAGAGAAGGCAGTTGCGGCAATACCCTCAGCCCATTCCAGGAGAGGTACTCCTTGGCACATCCTTTAAATCCTTTCTTATTGAGAACACTGCCTTTTAGTCAATTTACTTGAACCTAGACCAGTTCTTTGCCTGAAGTGTATCCCAGAACCATGGTCAATCAAGAATTATGGGTTAACTCCATGGGCCAGGCTGTGAAACCCTGCACAGTGCCTAGTCCCAGTGTCCAGCCTTGGCTCAAGGTCAATTTTTCAAGAATTAGTTCACAAAACAAGAATTGCTAAAGGCTGATTTGTCAATGATTAATTTTCCAAAAACATGTTTTCTATGATCAGCTTATAAAGTGGATAGCCACTGGCACTCGATGGGATGGTTTCAAAGCCCTTGAGTTTTTCGATGGTGTCTTTTTGTTCCAAATTACTGTTAGTTTCATCAGAGCCATTTATCTATGGCAAGTCAAGGTTTCTTGCTTTGTAGATTTTCTGTTCTTTGGATCTGTGGCTTTTGGGTATATTTCAAATCAGGCATTGTACATGTCTTAAATGTTAAAGATAGTATAGAAGATAGAGCAGGTGTTTGCTGTCTAAATCCAGTTTACTGCCTAAATACTTGCTGACCTGTTCAAACAAATGAATATTTTGATTGGGTTTTGAGCATTAGAGACATGCCTCAGGATCTGAATTACTTAATGCTTAAGAAACTGAAGTTCAGTTCCCCTGAACTCAAAGGGCCAAGTGGCCGAGGAGAAACAGTGGCAGGAAAGCTAAAAACGAATTGTGCTTTGTAATGGCATCTCCTTTCATTCATTCATTAATTCGGCATGTATTGAGTCCTTTTTTAGTTCCAGGCTTTATTCTAGACACTTGGAATAAGAGAAAAAATGAGACATGGTTCCCTAATTTAGAAACTGGTCTGCTATTTGGGAATCTCTTGGTAAGATGTAGGGCTCATTGTGTTGAATTCATTTGACATTAAAAAAAATTTTGTGGTTATTCTTTTTTTTTTTTTTTTTTTTTTTGCGGTATGCGGGCCTCTCACTGTTGTGGCCTCTCCCGTTGCGGAGCACAGGCTCCGGACGCGCAGGCCCAGCGGCCATGGCTCACGGGCTTAGTTGCTCCGCGGCATGTGGGATCTTCCCGGACCAGGGCACGAACCCGTGTCTCCTGCATTGGCAGGCCGACTCTCAACTACTGCGCCACCAGGGAAGCCCTGTGGTTATTCTTTTAATCCATTCTACCTTCTACTTTAACAGGTATAACTTAAGTCTGTTAACCTCACTGAATTAGATCTTCATGGCCTATCTTAATTCTCATGAAAATGGCCTTTCTCATCTTATAAATGCTGACTGTATTGTTAGAGACTTCAGTTTTATCCCCTCAGCCTCCTTTTGCCCTCCCTTGCCCTGATAGCCCTGTCCTTTCAGAGGCCACATGATCTGAAGACCAATGTTCAAGTCCTGCTCTTTCACTTATCAACTGTGAATTTAGCAAATCATTTGACTTTTGGAAGCTCAGACTTTGCATCTGTTAAGTGGGCTAATTAAGATTCACAGTGTTATTGCAAATATAATAGAGCTAAGTGGACTTTGTAAGCAATATGGCATTAATGTGAGAGACTGAAATAGATTAGTGCAAGTCAGCTTCTAATGCATTAAATAAGGAAAACACCACAGGTACACAGAGGAGAAAGCAATTAGGGAGATCAACAAGGTTTTACAAAGCAGGTATGGTGGACTGGGCCTGAGATTAGGGCCTCTCTAGGTGAAAAAGATCATTCCATGAAGAAGAGACAAACTCTCGGAGGCACCAAAAGCTTCCTGTGTTTTTGGCGACTAGTGAACAAGAGTAACTGTAGATTAGGTGGGATGTCATAGGTGTTGATAAATTAGGTCCAGACCAGTTCTGTGCACCACATTAAAGAGTTTGAGCTTTCTTTACGGAGCCACTGAAAAGTTTCATTCTACGACAATTTCTTGTGTGAGTCAGTATGTGCCAAGCACTGTTGTAAGCACTTGTGAAACATCAGAAGAATAATAAAAAGAACATCCATGTACCCAATTTAAGAAATAGCTTAGGGACTTCCCTGGTGGCACAGTGGTTAAGAATCCGCCTGCCAATTCAGGGAACACAGGTTCGAGCCCTGGTCCAGGAAGATCCCACATGCCACGGAGCAACTAAGCCCGTGCGCCATAACTACTGACCCTGCGCTCTAGAGCCCGCGAGCCACAACTACTGAGCTCGCGTGCCACAACTACTGAAGCCCATGCGCCTAGAGCTTGTGCTCCACAACAAGAGGAGCCACCGCAATGAGAAGCCCACGCACCACAACGGAGAGTTGCCCCCGCTCACCACAACTAGAGAAAGCCCACACGCAACAACGAAGACCCAACACAGCCAAAAAGAAATAGCTTAAAAAATTACCAATCCTTATGAAACTCTCTGGGTTCCCCTCCTCAATAGAATTTGCCTAATTCCCCAAGAGTAACTCAAACTCTAAATTTTGCATTTGTCATTTCCTCACTTTTCATTACAGTTTTATTCATATGTGAGGAAACAGGCTCAATAAATATTTGCTGGATAGATGAATGAAAATACATATCTCTGTGTGGGTGGTCTCGCGTTCTTTCTTGCAGATATTGCTTCTATTTCTGTTATCATTGTTATTCCAGTGCTCTTAACCAGTCTTTATTCTTCAGGTTTCTTGATTTACATGCCATTGTGTGTTTTTATCAGGTAGGTGTATTTACTATCAAAACAACCTTATACAAATTACGCTCAGAACCCCTTTTCTTTAACATAGCAACTACTTATAATTCCTCTCTTATTCCTAACTTTATCCACATGTAATTGGAGTTATTATAATTGTAAACGTTGTGTTTTTTGCTTGAGCTTTTCACTTTGCATTATTCTGTAGATTCTGTATTCGTAGATAGTCTTTGTATCAATTATTTTTATGACTTCCCAAATAGTCTATCAAGCAAATATATTATAATTTGCTTTATCATAATTAAATTGCTGGATATTCAGGTGACTTTCAACTTTAAACTATTATAAGTAACATTGCTGTGAAAGCTTTTTTACTTATAAGATTCTTTTCTTCTTTTGAATTATTTCCTTAGGATACATTTTCATGAATGAGAATACTCAGTCAAAAGCATGATTAATTTTGTGGTTCTTGTTACTTGAGGGGCTTGCTTTATATAAGAAAATTGCTTATTTTTCTGATTGTAAAAGTAATTCATGTTCATAACAACTGGAAGATACAAAAATGTATAAATAAAAAAAATTTCCCCTAATCTTATTCCACAAAGATTACTATCACTAACATTAAAATATTTTAAAATCCATCATTAACATTTTCTTCAACTTTTACAATATTGGTATCATATATTGTTTTGTATCCTGCTTTCTGAACTTGATCATCAGCTTTTCCCATGTCGTTGAATATTTTTCAAAGAAGTGATATTTTTTAATGGCCACATAATACTGTGTTGTGTGGCTAGCTATTAGTCCCTTCTTACTGGCCTTTTTACTGGCATAAATAATGCTGTAAATGAACATCCTGATAGTAACCTTCATAACAATTCTGATTGTTCTCATAGGACAAATGTTTGGAGGTCAAGTGCTAGATGAAGAATACAAATATTGTCAGTTTTTGATCCATGCAAAACTCATGCATCTTGACTTCTGATATTCTTTTGCCACTCTGTGTTGCTGCTGTAAAAAATCACCACAATTTAATGGCTAAACAAATGAAAATTTATTATCTTATAGTTCTGGGAGTCAGAAGTCCAAAATGGGTCTCATTGGGTTGAAATCAAAGTGTCAGCAGGGCTGCTCTTGCTAGACAGAGGTTCTAGGAAGGATGCGTTTCCTTGCCTTTTCTTGCTTCTAGAGGTTGCCTGCATTCTCTGGCTTATGACCTCTTCTTCGGTTTTCAAAGACACTAATGTTTGGCCAAATCCTTGTACTACCATCTCTCTGGCTCTCTCTCTTCTACCTCCTTTTTCCACCCTTAAGGACCTCTGTGAGTCCTTTGGGTCCAGCTGGACAATCCAGGATAATCTCCTTATTTTAGAGTCAGCTGATTAGCAGCCTGAATGCCATCTGCAGCCTTAATTCCCCCTGTGTCATGTAACCTAATATATTTACAGGTTCTGGGGATGAGGTCATGAACATCTTTGGGGGTGGGGGCATTATTCTGCCTACCACTCATTTCTTCCTTTGGGTATTGTCATTCTCTTTCCCATTGCTTTGTTTTAGTCAGGAGTCAGTTCAACCAGGATTTAACAAAAAGCCAAAACTTTTTTGGTCCTTAACTATGTGTAAGACACTTTACCAGATACAAAGCCCTGAAAGAACATTTTTCTCTGTTGGAGGAAACAGTTACTTACGCAAAGACCTTAGTTCAAGGCAGAGTATGATTAATGACAAAACAGTGGTTCCATGTAACTCGAAGGAACACAGAGGACAGCAATTAATTTTTACTTAGGAAAGCTTCCTGGAGGAAGTGGCATTTGAATGGAAATTTTTTTTTTTTTTTTTTTGGCTGTACGCAGGCCTCTCACTGTTGTGGCCTGTCCCGTTGCAGAGCACAGGCTCTGGATGCACAGGCTCAGCGGCCATGGCTCATGGGCCCAGCCGCTCTGCGGCATGTGGGATCTTCCCGGACCGGGGCACGAACCCGTGTCCCCTGCATCGGCAGGCAGACTCTCAACCACTGTGCCACCAGGGAAGCCCTGAATGGAAAATTTAACCATGTCTAGAATTCTTTTAGATTGAAATGGGGAATGGCATTTTAGACAGAAGGATCAGAATGACTAAAGGCACAGAAGTGAGGAATCAAAGAATGTGTTCAGAGACTGGTGATTAGTCTAGAAGGGTGTTGTCTGATAGAACTTTCTATGATGATGGATATGTCCTTTTTTTTTTTTTTTGCGGTACGCGGGCCTCTCACTGTTGTTGTCTCTCCCGTTGCAGAACACAGGCTCCGGACGTGCAGGCTCAGCGGCCATGGCTCACGGGCCCAGCCGCTCCACGCATGTGGGATCTTCCCGGACCGGGGCACGAACCCGTGTCCCCTGCATAGGCAGGCCGATGGATTCTCAACCACTGCGCCACCAGGGAAGGCCTGATGGATATGTTCTATATCTGTACTGTTCAACATGGTAACCACTAGCTACATGTAGCCATTGGGCACTTTAAATGTGGCCAATACTACTGAGGAATTGGATCTTTAATTTAATTTTAATGAATTTAAATTGAAATAGTCACATGTGGCTAGAGGCTACCATATTGGACAACACATATCTAGAATGAATGGAGCAAAGGATCTTTGGGGGATAGGGTTTTGGAAGAATGCACTGGAATATTTATTGAGGCCACATAACAGAGGGCCTTGAAAAACATGCACTAGGTAATGGGGAGTCACTAAAATGTTTTGAGCAGGAGAGTGATGTGATCACAACTATGTTAGAGTTAAGATACTATTCTGATGGCCTTTGGAGGATGGGAAGGATGGAACTCTAAAGCCAGTTGATACCAGGACTGATATGTGAGTCCTATTAAGTTCTACATATTTCCTAGTCAATGTTAACATTTTAGGGTGACTTGTTTATGTCCATACTCTGGGCACTGGTATGTAGATATCCAAGGATACCTGGGTTGCCTCTCCTACTGGATTCTCAGCACTGTTGGATGCTTCCTATATCTTCTATGTAAAACTCAGTTATGATCCGATTTAGAATTTTCCTGGCATTTTTCTTCCTTTTCTTTGAAATTTTAACTTAAAGCAAGTGATTATTAGGGCTGTGAGGGCATAGTCCATGTTATTCACTATTGTATCTCTAGCTCCTTGAAGGATACTTGACACGGCTTAACCACTCAGTAATTTTTATATAAACTAATGTTTTATCAGGTTGATGAAGAATCTTGTGGTTTTGATAGGATTCCCTTGTACCTTTCCAAAAGCTCATTATCAACCAGATAATGAGAGTTATTATCAGAGTTAGGTCCTGAACACCTAACTCTTCACCCCGCTTAGGTATCTAAATGTCCACCTCCTATAGTTGCTTGTCTTTCATGGTTACACATTTTAACTGGAAGAAGACGTGGGCCCTCTAGCCTTTTAGTTTTTATCCAGCACTTAAAAGTGACAGGAGAAATATGCATGGTGTTTTCGAAACTTTGTGGATCTACAGACAGGCATAGTAGTCGGTGAGCCTAGGAAGCCTGATCAACTCTGTGACACCTCGTGACTTGGTATTCCTCACACCCTGTCCATCCAGGCCACCTCTATACCCCTTACCAGAGACAAGTCAACTTTGGTAATAGAATACTTCCTCCAGGCGGCTATAACTGATTTCTTTGCACTACTAGTACTTAAGATTCCTTGTTTTATCAAGCAATTGACCACTCATTTTGGCAGTGTTTCGTAACTCTTGTTTTGTTTCCTATGTATATACCTTGTTCTTTCTTCTCTCCTCACTGTAGTATAAGTGCCTTAAACACAAATGTACAAATAAACAAAGACCACCCCACCCAAATGAGAATAAGAAAAGCTATTTATTCAGAGTTTTCAATAGCAAGGGAGTCAGCCGCCATCACTTGGGTTTAGCAGAGATTCAAAGGCAGGCAGGGGCGTGGAAAAACTTTATAGTGGAAAAAAGAAATGGCTTGAAGCATGTCCTGATGGGAGGCTGTTGGCATGGGAAAGCTGGAGGCGGGCTAACTAGGGGTGGGGCTAGTAGGACGTATTTGGCTTTTTCTGGTTGATCCTAAGTTGGAAGTCAGAACAAAAATTAGGGAAGCTGTCAGTTATCAATCAGTTCCTGCCATTTGGGGCTGATTGCTACAGGAGTTGTTGTTTGACTTCCTAGTCTGATGGCTGCAGATTGTGGGTCAGAGTTCTATCTATATTTGTGGTCTGGCCGTTGTCCATTTGTATATTCAGTTTCTCACAGGAACCATGTCTTATGCTTCCTTTACACCTGGCTTTCTTTCATGCTCTTCTGATCCTCCAATGTTTATCACATGGCCAGGTACAAAACAGATGCATGGTAAACATTTGGTTGAATGATGTCGCAGCACATCAGGTAATGTGTACCGAGCTATGAGTTCTGTTGTTGTTACTTTCTGGCTTGGGTGAGTCACTCACTTCTACTCCAATGCATTTCATTCCATTCACATTTATAGTGCCCTTGTGATATGTCAGGCCCTAGGAAACATGCTGATGGCACACAGAAGAGTGATACAACATTCCTGTTCTCAAACAATCCTCAAACTATACCTCTCTAAACTTAAGGTTTCATTTATAAAATGGCAGCAGTAATCACATGGAGTTGTTGTGAAACATGCTGATGGCACACAGAAGAGTGATACAACATTCCTGTTCTCAAACAATCCTCAAAATATATCTCTCTAAACTTAAGGTTTCATTTATAAAATGTCAACAGTAATCACATGGAGTTGTGATCAGATAAAGTATATGAAAGCATGCAGTAAATTGTAAAGAGCTATAAAATGTGAGGAATTTTTGCTATTTTAAATGTTTAACAATTGTTTTCCTGAAAACACTAAGTAACTGCAGAAAATGATGCGTCTTGATAAACTTTTCCTTCATCTTCTCTAAGTATAATTTATGATACAACCACACCATTTACAGAAAACCTCTGCATTTCTTTTTCAAGATGTTTACTGAGGAATCTGGGGTATAATTATTATACTTCTGTCTTTTTAGAGGGTAATACACTTTCAAAAGCCTGTTTAAAGGATTTCTAGTTGCCAAGCTGTCCTGTGAACCGGCCAATACGATTTCTTGAATCATCGCCCAGTGCGGACCCAATCTATATTTGGAATTTCATGCCATCTTGAAGGAACATCATCCAGTGCCAGGGTCTTCTCTGAGCTAATTGGGCTTTGGCAGTGATGTCATTCCATAGTGGGCGTTTGTCGAGACTATGGCAATGATAACTCAAATCTCGTTTTCAGCAGCATGTGCCCATGTGTGCAAAGAGGCTGCTCCCCTCCCTTACATGCAATTACTCCTCCTGCTGAAGTTTCACTTTTGGTCTCTTTCTGAAGATGGGAGATCAGTAGGCTATTTACACTCCATGGCTATAAGCATTCCTCTCCTTCTATTCTGTGTACAACTATTTCTCCGGTCATTAATATGGCTTAAAATAAAATTAGGGAGATCAGTAACCTTATCAAAGCAGTAAACTTATCAAACTTTTGATAGGTAGGAAACAGTCATCAAACCATAGAGGGAAGTGTCTCCTAGAGTTAAACATTATAGGCATTGGAATTAGGCTGTAGTGTTTTGAATGGCTGCCCAGCCACTTTTAGCTGTATATGCTGGACAAGTTTGTTAATCTATATGAGCCTCGGGTTCCTCAACTGTAAGATGAGGGTGATACTTTTTGCCTCATGGGGTTGTGGATTAAATGTAACCAGATTTATGACTATTCCCCTATGTCTGCTGACTTTCTGACCTCAGATTCTCTTTCTAGCCTGTCAAATAATCCTCATGTCCCAAGAGCATTGGGGAATAAGGAAGAATTTTCTGGTGATTTCCCAGGAGAGACGGGAAATCCCACAGTCCCCAAGATTCCTCCAGAACACAGTCTTCAGCCTCTTCTCTATGATTTCTGAACAATTCAGTTCTGCCCCAAACTTGCACACCATTACACAGTCCAGAGTCATCTTGCTACTCAGCAGTTCAAAAGCCCTGCCATTAAGTGAACATCTGACTGTTCATCAGAAGAAAATTTTAGCACTCATCTGTTGTTACTTCAGAATGTCTTTTGGGGTCTCATCTCTCACTCAAATTGTCCATCAAAATATTGCTTACAATTATATTCAAGTTTTCTCTTTGAGAGGTGTCCCAAGGGGGGATATAAAAACAACTTCTCTCAGGAATGGGAGTTTGGGATTAGCAGATGCAAATTACTATATATAGGACAGATAAACAACAAGGTCCTATTGTATTGCACAGGGAACTATATTCAATATCCTGCAATAAACCATAATGGAAAAGAATATGAAAGAGAATATATATATATATATGTATAACGGAATCACTTTGCTATACAGCAGAAACTAACATAACATTGTAAATCAACTATACTTCAATAAAATTAAAAAAAACAAAATGAACAACTTCCTTCATTTCACTACATTGGTTTTATATAATACACATAAAACACTTAACACAATGCCTGCACAGAGTAGTACTCGACAAACAAAAGTCTGCTTTTTAGACAAAGTGAAAGCAATATAGTGAGATAACATAGTTTTGATATATGTGGAACAACTGCTCGATTTAAGAATTTGTGTCTTGTATTTGTCCCTTAATTAGTAATAACATTAGAAAAGGTATTAGCAACCCTAAGCCAGAGATGCCCAAGGCCTGAAAGCCATCAAGGGTGTGTCACCTCAGGCTCAAACTCTCATCTGGAGACCTGGCACATCCCCACACAGATGGCTAAGTAAGCTGCTGTCATCTTTTCCTCCTTATACGGAGAGGGTAAATGATATTCTTGGCTGGTTTAGTTGAGAAGTCTCTTTCTGGTTATAGTAAGTCTCTTTGAACTTCTTCCTACCCCAGCATGGTTTGTCAGCTATTCTGCTGGCCTGGTGGTTTTTCACCCATTTAGCTATAGAGAATGTTGCTCTGGGTCAGACACTTAGCCAAAGGCTTGGGAAGTAGGGGAGAAAGCACCGTTCTCAGATGAACCCAACTATAAGTCACAAGGAGTGGTCAGCTGTATAACACCCGATGCACTGAGTGTTCAAAGCGGGGCAGGATGGCAGGGATTTATGGAGTAGGGAGCCAGGGAAGGTGTCAAGAGCTCTGACATTTGATGTGGGCCTTGAGGAATAAGTAGGGATTTTGCTAGGCCACAAAGCAAATGCTGACAACAATTCTAGACTTTTTGGGTGTGCCAGCCAGAATCAAAGTGAGAACTCCAAGAGGGAAAGGAAACTCAAGGGACAGAATTAGGGCTTTTATTATATCATCTCTTTCCATATAGAGACCCAGCTCAAGTACCGAAGGGCTTTTTACTTCCCTTTAATAGGGATGACCATTCCCTTAAAAATGAGGGTTCTTTTCCTTCTTATATGGAGAGGTTAAATGACTTGTCCAAGTTTGTATATTTTGTAGGTAACAAACAAAGCCTAAATCCAATGCCTGTCCAAGGCCTAGCCCCTAATTTGTGGTCAATAATCAGTATTTATTGCAAGAACATGAATGAATGAATGAATGAATAAACCCAGTTCTCCTGACTGCCGTAAAGTATAATTTCTACTACTTGGCACTTGTTTTTGTTGTTTGGTACATTACTAGCTGATTATTATCACCATCCACAGAGGAATCCCATGGGATATACCTTGAGGCCTTTGTGAGTCCTCAGATTCATGAAAGCATCTATAACATATATTTTTTTCTTAATATGAGAATTTTACACAGGGCAGGGAGTCCACCAAACAGTTTTAAAAATTGATTTCTATTCTTTTTACCTTCAGTCTCAATACCTTTCCATCTCTCCTGCTCATAGCCATCAGGAACTTGACCTAGTTGTACCTTGAACCACACCCCTCATATGCTTTCCATGTGGCCTTTTTGTGGTTTAAGGCCTAAATTGCTCCCCAGCCCAGGGTTAGAAGCTCCAACCTGCCTTCTCATCCTTATCTTTCACTTATTTATTCTTGTATTCATTCAACAAATATTTATTGAGTACTTCTTAAGAATCAGACCCTGTGCTGGGTGCTGAAGATACAGGGCTGAAGAGGAAAGACACACAGTTTCACTTCATAGAGCTGACTATCTAGTGGAAGAAACAGTAATAAATGAAAGTTATATTATGTAATGGTTTATATTATGTAATGGTAGTTTTGCTAAGTGCCACAAAAGGAAAGTATAGAATGGTGAGGTTGTTCAGCAGGGGAATCTAATCTATTGGGGAGGGTCAGGACCAGCTTCCCTGAGGGACTCCATTTAGGGGAATAGGAAATGGCTTAGCGAAGGGGAGAGGATATTCCTGGCAGGGGGCAGAGCACGGGCAAAGGCCCTGAGGTAGGACAGAACTTGGCTTTGCACGGAGATTTAGAAAGGTTCAAGTGGCTGTAATGGCTTGGCCCACAACAGCTTGCAATGCTTCCTTTTGCGAGAGCAAAATCCGAAGTCCTTATTCTAGTGAACAAGACCCTACATGGTCCAGAGCCCTACTACAGCTCAGATCTCATTTCCTCACCCTTCCACTCTCCTGCCAATCTCATTTTGCTATTCTTCAAAATGGTAAACATAGTTCATTTTCTGGGCACCTGCATTTTTTCTCCCTTCTACCTATGACACCATCATACCAGATATCTTCACAGCTCACTCCTTCATTCCATGTGAGTTTCTGCTAAATGTTATCCTATCAAAGTGGCCTTCTCTGATCACTCTTCCTATAACAGTGACCCTCCACCACTCTCGGTCCTCTTACTCTGCATGTTCTTCATCACACTTACCACCATGTGGCATATAATTTTTACTTGTTAATGAACTGTATCTCTCCATTACCTTGTAGCGGTCATGAATGAAGCTGTCTTCTTGATTGCTGTATCCTCAGCACCTAGAAAAAAACCTGACTAATAGTTGGCACTCAATAAATATATATTAAAAACAGTTGAATGGGAAGAGTGATACAAGACCAGACTGGAGAGAAAGCCAAGAGCCAGACCCTGGGACACATACCATGTACTTTCATGCCCAGAGCGGCCTTGTTCATGCTTTTCCCTCCACCTGTAATGCTCTTCTCCACCCGCTTCCATCACTATCTCCACCAGTGGAAGTGCCATTGACATAGCCCATTGCCAGAACTTCCACATAGCATTTATTTAATTCCTCTTTGGATTCTGGTGAGTGAGGTATATGTTTGACTCCTGTCCCCAGTGCAGCATAGAGCATGACCCAGAGTAGGCACTCAGAAAAATCTTTGCTTAATTGGGTGGCAGGAGGGCAATAATCCAGAAGAGCTAATAATCCGGGTTAGGGATTCTAATAAGGTCAGGGAGCTGAGTCAAAGTCATGACTGGATTTGAAGGAGCATATAGTTAAGAGCATGAACTCAGAGCTTAGTTTCCTGGGTTTTGAATCTGGCTCTGTCAATTACGAGTGACTTTTTGTCTGTAAAGGCCTTGGTTTTTCTCTGTTTAAAATGGGCATAAAGAGTACCTCTGTCATAAAATCATTATGAAATTTACATTAATCACTATATTACAGTATTCAAAATAGTGCAAGAAACATAATGAATACTATATACATGTATTGTTTAAAAAAATAAATGAGAAGCCTAGGATGTTGTTTATGGGCAGGAAACCTCAAAGTCCAGGGAAGGTCTAAACTTGGCAGAGAGACAGCATTTGGAGATGCACTTGGGAACCTGGGCAGGGCACTAGGAGAAGGAGATCTTGGGAACCAAAGCCCAATCCCAGCCAATGTTTCAGCCCATTTTACAGAAAGTGAGACTGAGTTCAGGAAGCACCTTAACTTCACGCCCACCACAGCACAGGAATGTTGATAACTCAAGTGGCTCCCAGAGTAATGCTCCCTGTGCTGTTTTCTCACAATTTATCAGTAGAATACAATAACTGGCATCCCAGATGGTGGTTTATTATGTATTTTATTATTTATTTCCTTCCTTGTTTCTCAGAGCAGTTGAGGTAGTTTATAGGAAGCAACAGAATGTAAACCATGGATTAAAAACAATATTAGGGGGACTTCCCTGAGGGTCCAGTGGCTACGACTCTGTGCTCCCAACGCAGGGGGCACGGGTTCAATCCCTGGTCAGGGAACTAGATCCCACACGCATGTTGCAACTAGGAGTTCACATGCCACAACTGAAGATCTCACACGCTGCAACAAAGATCCCTCATGCCACAACTAAGACCCGGCACAGCCAAAATAAATAAATATTAAAAAACCAAACAAACAGTACTCGGTCTAGGAAAGGTATACATTAAAATAAGAGGCCAGAATGGTGGTAAGGTAGGATAGGAGAGAGCACTGATGACAGACTAATACAAGGGTCCGCGCTGTTGTTATTTTCATGTGCAAATTAAGTTCTGAGCTTCCTAATGGCAAAAGTGAAAAGACACACCTGGTTAGTTACATAGAAGAGAAAACCAGTGTTTTCCTAGTTCTTATCCCTAAAAGCAATTTCTCATTTGTTCCAGGCTCTTTAAGAATGACACTGAACGCTGCTGTTTCCATTCTTATGCCCTAGGGCTATTTTGGCCCATGGGTTGGCCAGATTTCTTCCCTAAGGTGGTTATAACTTATGAATTTGCTTGAAAAATCTTAGATCCTCATTCTGACTCTGCTGTGATTATCGACTTCCCCTAATCAGCCAAGAACTACATTTGTGATTCAACCTCTTAGAATGTCATGGTTCTTAAAGACCTTAAAGGTCATCAGGTGTAACATCCCCATCCCACTCACCTTCTGATGTTTAATCTTCTCTGCAACAACTCCATCAAGTGGCCATCCAGCTTTTTCTTGAATGCTTCCAGTGACAGGGAGCTCATTACCTTCAAAGACCTCTCATTCCATCTGTCCATGAAGTTTCCTGTTCTATTGAGTTGACATCTGAATCCTAGCCATACTTATTGAAAGAGACATTTCATCACTGAGGAAAGAAATCAAGTCAAATTGGCCAGCAGGAAGCAACTCTGGGAATCCTAAGCTTCATTAGAAGTAGACTTTTGTTCAAATAAAGTGTTAAAATTAAAGCTGTATATATCTGAGTGGGGCCAATTGGCATAAACGCATCACAGCATATGGTGTGCTTCCTTTTATATGCACGTTTAGCAGCTAGTGGGTACCAAACCTCACACAGCTCCCAATTGCTAGCACTAATGAAGGATCTGTTTGCTTTGGGGGATAAAGATGGTATCACTGATTCACAGTTGTTTTTCCAGGAGTGATGAACATATTTCACTTCCCCATCTACACTCTCTTGCATGGTCCTTTCTTGGCCTTACTGCCACTGCCCTACTTCAGACCTCATTGTCTCTTGCCAGGACTGTTCACTTGTCTCTAACTGGCCTCCCTGCCTCAAGTCTGGCCCTTTCTGGCCTAAGATCACACCGCCAGAGAGGTCTTCATCAAGCGTGGATTGGCCATATCACTTTCAGCTTGAAATCCTCAGTGGCTCCTGTTAGCTCCAGCATGGAGTCCAAGCTTCTTGGCATGTAAGATGGGCAGGGCAGGGTCGGGGGTTCCTTGTGGCCATGAATAGGACAAAGATAACTTTCCCTCATTCAGGGACAGTTGAGACCCCAAAGTAGTGTAAGGCTTTCTGGAACAATAGCTCACATTCATATAGCTTCACAACAGTCACAGTCTATTCACTGACAAAAATTAATTTCATCTCTAGTTAACAGAGGAAGAAACAGAGATTCTCTCAACACTACTCCTACTAGTGCTACTACTACTGTTAACAATAGTGAATGGTTTTATAGCACCATCTGTGTGCCAGGTTCTGTTTCTAAGCACTTTATTTCATTTAATCCTCATAACAAGGTAATTGCATGATCCTGGAAGTGAGCACCTCCTTAAGTTTGTGCCCCGCTGCCTCCCCCTCCTTGACCTAGCCCCAGCTCTTCCAGGACTCGTGTGTCAATGACACAGGGAGCAGAATTTGGGGGTACCCAGTAGGGGGATCTCAGACAGAAAGTCTGGTCCTAGCAGAGGTCCAGCCTCACTGCTGGCACTGAGATCAGAAGGACCAGCCTAGAGTTTTGGGGTTTTTTTTTTTTTTTTTTTGCAGTACGCGGGCCTCTCACTGTTGTGGCCTCTCCCGTTGCGGAGCACAGGCTCCGGACACGCAGGCTCAGAGGCCATGGCTCACGGGCCCAGCTGCTCCGCGGCATGTGGGATCTTTCCCGGACCGGGGCACGAACCCGTGTCCCCTGCATCGGCAGGCGGACTCTCAACCACTGCGCCACCAGGGAAGCCCCAGCCTAGAGTTTTGTAGTCAGGGTTGGAGAGCCAGGAGGCTATTACTACAGTGGGCAGCGTGGGGAAGAAAAAGACCGCAGGGCCCGGAGCCAGGTTCCCATATGTGTGTGCCACTGGTGGGAGCTCACGTGCAGTGTTTCCTTTCTGGACCTCAGTTTCCTCCTCTGCACAATCAGAGTGTTCAGATCCCCGTCTCCTTCCCAGGTTCAGTGGGATGATGGCAGTGAAGGTGTCTGATGGGGAGTAAAGTACTGACACAGCATGGGGTGGGGAGACGATAGCCAAGTGGGGGTGAGGAGCCTGGGGCTCAAGCTTGTCCCCACACATCTTCCCCTTTCTGGGGAGGACTTCATATCTCAGTAAGGTGGATGAAACAACTCAGCCTGATGAAGGCGGCTGTGCTCCATGCCCACTGTCAAGAGAATAGCTCCTATCCTACCATCCCAGCCCATAGACAGCCTGAAGCCGAGAACAGCATGGCCTTCAAATCCCAGCCCCAGCTCTGCCCTCATGCTGAACTCCTCTTCCAGCTCAGTCACAGCGAAATGTCTCCTTCTTCCTTATGAACCCAGGGTTCTGTCCCCACCAGCCTACCCCATCACCCACACTTCCCCTGGGTGTTAAAACATGCCACTGCCTCAAGACTTGGAGGCCCACCTTAGGAAGTGTGAGACCCATGCTGATAACTAGCTAGGAGGCTAATTGAAAATATTTTGGAGTTTGCATGTTAGCTCTGTCAAACCAAGTAAAAAATCATTCTTATCTACTACAACCAGCAGTTATGCAAATCTGCCAATGGCATTAATTAAAGGACTTCCTTACTTCTCAGAGCATTTATCATAAATGAGGAACAGGAACATTCAGGGGCCCATTTCATTCTCTCCCGAAGACGCAGCCCCATCTGAATTAATGTCGTATGCAGAGAATCTGCCCTGGAGGGCGGGGTGGAGTTGGCTTCCTTATGGGCAGATATTTGAGTTCTGTATTTGTGCAGCACTGTATGTTTACCAGGTGTCAGCTTAGATGGGATGGGCCATCCCTTAAGTGAATCTTCACACTTCTCACATCATCTCTTGAGATTTTCAGCCTCGTCTTGACCCCGTGTGGTGGGCAATGTGGACGCCCTCTGTAGAACAGTTTTACATCCACTATCCCTTTTGATCTTCACACAGCGCTGTGATGTTGGTTGTTGTTCTTGTTGCTATTATTCCTGTGTTGTAGATGGGAAAATTTGGCCTTCCTTGCTGTAAAACAGGGGTCACCAAAATTATTGTAAAGGGCCAGATAGTAAATATTTTAGGCTTTGCAGTCTGTGAGGTCTCTGTCATGATTCTCAGCTCTGCCACTGTAGCATGAAAACAGAAATAGACACTGAATAAACAAACAGACAAGGCTGTGTCCCAATAAAACTTTATTTACAAAAGCAGGTGTTGGGTTTTGGTTTCTTGACCTCTGCTCTAAAGCACTGACACTGTGGCAGAGAAAAGATGCCTTTGGTAAATAGAAAACCTTAATGAGGGGATTTGTCATTATCTCAATAAACTTTACTGAGCAGCCACTATATGTCCAGCACTGTGAAGGATACCTGTGTAAATCATAGATAAATCAAGGAGTGCATGGTATGGCAGGAGAAATATCTATATGAATTCACATCATTATCATTTAAAGCCCAGAGTCCTCAGGACCATTAGAGGAAGCAGATGAGACTCAGAATTCAGAACATCTGGAACATCAAGGAGCTTTCTGGAGGAGGTTATATGCTAGCTGGGCTTTGAAGAGCAACTAGGATGAAACATGCAGCCTTGTCCGTGGGGGTATAGCTGGTGAAGGGTCAGTGTGATTGCGTTTCCCCTCCTTATTCTGCTCCTCCCACAAACAGAGACCAGGTATGTTCACAGTCAGTGCCCAAGCGAGGGCCCCTGTAGGACAGCTATGGTGGTGAAAGGGGACCTGGGCTCAGGATGGTGCTCAAGGCATATATATGGAAAAACAGATCCAAATTAGGCCAAGCAAGAGCCAGTTGGAGTGAAACAGGTAGTTATGGGCCTCAGAGAAAGAGAAGTTGGGGTGAAAGGCGTCTCATGGCACTGAGTCACAGGGAGGGAGCTATGGCTGCTTGGAACCTTAGGTTGCAAGTTATGATGCTGTGGCTACAACCCCTGACTCCCCGTCTTGGGCCTGGGAAGTCCCCCACACCAATTACGATAAGCATGACCTCACTTTGGGCTAGTGCCCGTGATGCTTTGCAATCACAAGGCACCTTCACAACCATTATCTGTTTATCTTCGCAACAAATCCTCTGCGGTTACTACAAATCCTCTGCGGTTCCTACTATCCTCCCCATTTTACAGGTAGAGAAACCAAGGCTCGGAATAATGCACTGCTCTGCCCAAGAATTTGAAGCTAGATCTGTGTGACCTCAAAGCCAGTGCTTTTCTCACCACTCTCTACTGCCCCATCGTACACGTGCCGGGAGTTAGAGATAGAAGATAAGAGAATAAGCAAATATAGATCAGAATCCTAATCAAGAAAGGCCACTGTAGTGGACTTAAGGCTCAAAAGAGTACTATGGGAGGGAGACAAATTCCCACCTGATCAGAAGCTCTGCGTTCCTATGAAATGTGCTTTTATTCTTGCCCAGCTGGCCGGAGGGACTGAGTGATTCAGCTCCAGGCCGTCTCCTTAAAGTCTCAGAGCATATCCCCACCCATGTGGCAGCCAGCTGGTGGGTCTGGGGGTGCTTCTGGGCTCTACCCCCTTGGCTTCTTGCTTGTACTCTCAGCCTGGTCTCTCTGGCTTCTAGGTCTTTCCAGCCAGCACCTTTGGATTAATTATTTCTTTGGGCGGTTTTTCAGGATTCAACATCCACATCCAGGCCCCCATGTTTATCCAGAGGACTGCATGCCTCGGTCTCACATTCACGTCGAGCCCCCGAGGTCTATTTTTGACCTCATCTCTAATCGGGGTTATGCACACAGTCTCAGCGAGACACTGCCAAGACTGAGAGAAGACTCTCATTGTACAACTGAAAATTGCATCTCTTTATGAGACCAAAGCCCTGATGGTATAATAAATACATTGATAATTTCTATGATTGCCTTTAAAGAGTAAACAAACATGCATTGCATTGTGCATGCAGTTTAAAAGCCATAATTTTTAAAAAGGAAATATTTCAGAGGTACCATGGTTTATTTGGCCCTGTTTTTGCATTTCTATCTTTTTATTGAAAGCACCAAAAGCCTCAAACACGGAGATGCCCAGGATTTCTCTTGACCCCTGAGGAGCCCTGGTGCTCCAACAGGCCGGTTTTCTGGGAATAGGGGTCAGGTGGAGAATCCTGCCGCTCGCCTCTGTCCGGATCCTGGTTAACAGAACAGCTCTCAGCTCAGTCTCCCAAGTTAGGGCCCCCTCTTCAGTGAGCACTTCTGCCCACACCGCCACTGCCTTCATCTGGTCGTCCTCATCCTTCTCTTGGACTGTTATTTAAACATTCTGGAATGTGATCTTTCTGTTACCCGTTTCTTCCCAGGCACTCCATTTTCCACACTGCTCTTGGAGCGATTGCTATATAAAGCAAATCTAATCAGGGCTGGAAAACCTCAGTACCTTGGTTTTACTCCCAGCTTAGTTGGGGAGGGAGTTTCTTTGATGCTGTCATCACCCAAGGTGACTTCTCTCGCATAGGAACTCGGGCGGGGAGGTAGGGAAGGTGGGGTGGTGCAAGACACAGCACTCCTCCCGTCCCAGAGAATAGAGGCACCTAAGGCCTTCACCAGACCCGGGGTTCCCCTCCCCAGCCTGCCCCACCAGCCTTCACCAGACCCGTCGCCGGACAGTGGACAATGGCGCCATTCTATGAGGTTCTTCCCCAGATCTAAGAAGGGACATACAGTATCAAGACACAAAATCTGGATACTGATTCCTTGTTCTTTTACGCCACGCAGGGGGCCTTAAGTCCTCCTGGACGATGTCTCCTTTCCACTGACGGGTTCCTATCTCCGTGGAGTCCCCTTTCCCCACATGCTTTCCTCTGTGGCGTGGTGCCCTCACTGCACACCTCTGCCCAACAACCTGCTCCACCTCTCTCTGATCTCACAAATTTGAGTGACACCTCAGGTTTCAGCAGGTCCCAGAGTGAGAGGTAAGGGTGGCTCTGGTCCCCTGGGTGACTGCGAGTCCACAGTTCCAGCTCAGATCATCTTTGCTGAGAGCGGTGGCTGATTTCTTTATGCTTACCTACCAGGCAGATATGCTTCACCCAGGCAGCAGTGGGTTTTTGGTCTGATTTTAAAATGAGTCCACCCCATTGGAAGTCCTATAGGGGAAAGGATTTTCCCTTCCATTAGCATATTTTGGCCTCGCCTCTTTTAGAAACCTAGGTGTCCTCACTGTTATGTCTGGTTTTGACTAACAAGGCCTTGGCTTTCCTTGTAAAGAAGCCAGGCTCGCTGTAAGTGGCTGCTTTCTTTGCTACCCAGGAAGGAGAGCATGGCTCAGATCCACATCTGATAGAAAAGGATAACAGAAGGGTCGCTGGGCACCCAGAAAAACATCCTGAACGCCTGTCACAATGAACTTCTGTCTATCTGTATTGGGTTCCTAGGGCTGCTGAGGCAAACTATCACAAACTTGGTGGCTTAAAAGAACAGAAATGTACTCTTTCATACTTTTAGAAACTCAAGTCTGAAGTCAAGGTTGAAAGGCCCGTGCTTTCTTTGAAGGCTCTAGGAGAGAATCCGTCCCTGCCTCTTCTAGCTTCCATGGCTCTGCAGTGGTGGCGTCCCTCCCATCTCTGCCTCCATCCTCACCTCGCCTTTGTGGGTCCTTCCCCTCTCTCCTGTCTCCAATCTCCCTCTGCCTTTTTCTCTCACAAGGATACTTGTCATAATAATCCAGGATAATCCCGGATGAAGTCATTTCAAGATCCTTAATTACATCAGCAAAGACCCCTTTTCCAGATGAGATCACATTCACAGGTTCCGGGTGTTAAGGATATAGACATATTATTTAGGGGCCACCGTTCACCCACGGCACCATCCCAAGGCATACCAAGTCCTTTCACAATTGTGCCTTCATGTAGGTTTTCTTCCCTCTACTTTTGATGTCCTTCACCATCCTCCCACCTGTCTGCCACCCCCATGCTTTCCTCACTTTGTAAACGCATTTGCACCTGAAAGTAAGAGCTCAGACATCCCTTGTGCATAAAGCCTTCCCCTCCAGGAGGTACTGTCATGTGTCCTTTCATCTAGGACCTTGTAGCATGTGCTCACTAGCCTGGAAGGAATCTGCCAGCCCCAGTCTGGGCTGTGAGTGCCGTGCCAGGCAGGAGTGAGTCATTCCACTGAAACCTCTCCTCTCAAGGTCACCAGGGATTTCCATTTTGCTAAAGCCACTGATCACTTCTCTTCCTTTTTTTTTTTTTTTTTTTTTTTTTTTTTAACTAAACTGCTTAGCAACACTTGACACAGTTAACTTCTCCCTCCTTCTTGATCACTTTCTTTTCCTGGCTCTTTGTGTGGCATTCCCCTTGTTTTCCTCCCACCTCACTGGCTACCCTCTCTTACTGTCCTTTGCTGGTTCTCCTCCACTGCTAGACCTCTGGATATTGGAGTGCTCTAGGGCTCTGCTCTTCCCTCTTTTTATCCTTTCTCCCCAGGAATTTCGCTGCTGCAAGTAACAAGGATATCTGCCAATGACACTTAACATTTGTGTTTCCCCCAGACTGTCTGTTTTTCTCTGGATTTGTGTATCCAGCTATTGACTTGATATTTTCACTTGAATGCCTAGTGGACATTTTACATGTAACACAGACAAAGCAAAACACTTGTTTTTCTCCCAACTTTGTTCCCTTCTTGTCCCCACTCAAAATGGCACCACCAATCCACTCAGTTGCTCAAACTCCAAAACACAGAGTCATCGTTGATTATGTTTTTCCTATGTCCCATGTCAAATCAATCAGAAAGTGCTATGAGGTCTACCTCCAAGCTATGTCTTGAGCCTACCTATGTATTTGCTTTTCTACCACTACTGTCCCAGCCTCTCTTCTCTTGCCTCAACTCCCACTACTTTCCCTTTACTTGTATCTTCCAGCCTCCTGGGCCTTCTTTGTGTTCTGCAAACAACCATGTTCATTTCTACCTTTTGGATTTCCTCCTTCCTTTGTCTGGAATGCTATTCTCTTAGATCTTGGCATAATTTCCTTCTTGTCTCTAAGGCCTTGGTTCAAATGTGACTTACCACCAAAGTATCACTCTACCCACATCACTTTCTGTCCCAAGACTTATTTTGATTTCTTTCTATTACTAAGTTATCTGATTAATCTTGTTTATCTGTTTACTTGATTAACATTGTCTCCTCTCTCTAGACGAACACAGATACTTGCCTGCCTTGATCACTCACCATACCTAGGTAAGTGCCTGGCACCTAATAGCAACTGAATATATACTTGTGGAATGAATGAGTGTATGTTTTAGAAAAATCACTCTGGAGGCAATTTGGAGAACAGACTTGACAGGCAGAAATCTGTGCTTTAGAAAATTCTCTCTGGCTAGAGTATGCAATGTGGGTTGGACTTAGAGACCCCACAGTCGCTTGGAACACCAAACCTTGTAGGATGTTTGGTGAGGTGAATTCAGTATGATTATAGCCTAGAAATGAATTGGAAGATTTCTTCATTGATTCTGACAAGTGGGCTTCTTTCCCTCCACTGTTGCCTTTGAGTAGTGAAAATGCGACTAAAATAGACCTCCATATTTGGGTTGCTGACACCACAAGTGTGTGAAAGTGAAATTAGATACTTTTCCCGTGGCAGCTCCTGACCCCAAAACCATGGAGAATTGCTGTGGGGACAGAGTTCTCTGAGAGTGTCATCTGGCAGCGAAGATGCAAGGGGAATGAGCCTGTAGTGGGTATGGTTCATTCCTTGAGCCAGAGGTCCTTTTGGCTGGCCTAGTGGCGGATAATGTGGGGACAATTCTTTTCTTCCCACCTCTTCATTGCTGCACAAAGGAGTACACAGAGCTTCACAGAAAAGGGGTTAGCCAGGCTCCGTAACTCTAGGATTCTTCTTTCTCTCTTTATCCCAGAGCCTGAGTCCTCTTGCACTCTTTTCAAAGCACAGTGGAAATAGAAAGGATGCTTAGAAAAGTGGATAAAAAGAAAACAGAATAGAAATCTCCTAAACCTGTTAAATTCTTCCCCTGAATCTCTTGCAGAATTTATATTCAGTAAAAATATTCTTCAGGGCAAATAAAAGCCATCCCAATAGCAATTGCTCCCTCCTTCCTGCTCCCCCACTTGTTTTTTTCGTAGATTTTATGGAGTGATTTGAATTCATAGGGCCTCTCTTTCATTGTGCAGACTGAGAAATTGTAAACCTCGTAATCGGGAGGGCTTGGTGATCTGAGTGGGTAAACCAGATTCGAGGAGCTGGCACGGTCCCCGCGAGTCTGCATGGACGCTGAGCTTTGCCAGTCTGCATGGGCAGTCCCCGTTTTAAAAGGCATATGATGTTCTACTTGGCAGTACAATACAGCAGAAAAGTGTGGAGTTAGAAGGAGGAAATCTGGACTGTGGTCCTCACTACTTGGATGACCTTGGGCAAGCTCTGCAGGTTTTCTGAGTCTAAGCTTTCATATCATGAAGTGGGAGTAATAATATGTTCTTCCCCTATGTACAATGCCATTCGGAGAGTTAAGTATATATGTGAGTGTGCTTAGGGAACTGGGAAGACCTCTGTGTATCTTAGTCATTATTTTCTAGCTTGTCTAATCAAAGTCTTAATCTAGAATGGATAAATCTATTCACAGTGAATGTTCATTCATTAGACAGACTGATTGATGATGAGTTGGGATTCTGGATTCAGACCAGAAGACAGAAATAAACCTACTCTTGATGATATTTTAGAGCCTCTCCAATTCTATATGACTTAATTTGCACATTTAGTATAGAGCCTGAGTATTAGATAGGGCTAAAAATGAGATTTAGTGAGAAAAGATGGTTTTATCCATACAACATGCACTCAACAAATATTCTGGGGTGCAGATAAAATGTTTATAACAGTGCTTGGCACATGTCAAGTGCTCAATACATTCCCACTGTTATTACCGTTGTTGCTCTTGTTGCTGTTTGCCAGGTCCTAGGCTGAGCTTTGGGGTTGCAAATATGCAAAGCCATGGTCTCTGCCCTCTAGCATCTCTGAGTCTAGTGAGGGAGATTGAGTTGACAATTACAGGAAAATGAAGCAAGTGGGGGCAGTCAGAGGCTGATTCAAGTCAGCCTGTCTATATCTGAAATTCTGTTTCGTTATTTATTAGCTAGGTGAACTAGCTAAGTGCAATTGACTTAACATTTCAGGCTTTATTTCCTTCATCTGTAAAAAGGGAGAATAATAGCACTGATTTTAAGGGATTGCTGAATGAGTGAAATTAGATAATTAATCATTCATTTATTTATAAAATATTTATTGAGTGTTGAGGTTGGCTGAATATTGGCACCTCCAGAGGTATCCGTGTCCTTATCCCCAGAACCTGTGAATATGTTAGGTTGTGTGGCAAAAGGGAAGTGAGGTTGCAGACGGAATTAAGGTTGCTAATCAGCTGGCCTTAAAATAGGAAGATTATCCTGAATTAATGGGATGGGCCAAGTGTAGTCACCAAAGTTCTTAGAAGTGGAAGAAGGAGGCAGGGTGGGGCGCAGGCAGGAACGAGTCAGAGACAGATTTGAAGATGCTTTGCTGCTGACTTTGAAGATGGAGAAACAGGGCCACAAACCGAGGAATACAGGAGGCCTCTAGAAACTGGAAAAAGTGAGGAAATATATTTTCCCCTAGAGCCTCCAGAATGCACCCAGTCTACACCTTGATTTTAGCCCAGTGAGATCCATTTCAAACTTCTGACCTCCAGAGCTGCACAATAACAAATTTGTGTTGTTTAAGCCACTAGGTTTGTGGTACTTTATTACAGCCACAAGAGGAAACTGATACAAACATCTACCATGTGCCACCAGACTCTGTTCTTGGTGCTGGGGCTAAGCAGTCCCCAGTGCACACAGACACACACACGTACCCCCAGTATTTGGAGCTTAAATTCTAGAACAATAAATAAATAGATAAATAAATATGGGTCAGAGGCTGAGACATGCTATGAAGAAAAATTAAAGCAGAGTCAGGGAGCCAGAGAATAAAGGGGACATTATTTTGCATACGAGTGGTCAGAGGGCCTTCGTAATGAGATAGCATTTGAACAGACATCTGGATTAAATGAGGGCTTGACCCAGGTGGATATCTGGGGGGAAGAGCAACCTTGGGTGAAGCAGCTCCTTTCTGAGGGCCATTCCCAAAGAGGGATGCAACTCTGAGACTTCACCAGCCAGAACCCCCAGGAGCTGGGGGAACAAATGCCTCAGTCCTGAAAGGGGACCTGATTAGTGCATCACACAATCCATGACAGGAGTCTGTTACAATAGGCTGGCCAAGAAGTGTTGATAATTTGTATGGGGAGCATTCGAGGAGGGAAGGTGAGAAATAATCTTTTTCTTATTGAATTATAATTGACATACAATATTATATTAGTTTCAGTTGTGCTACATAGTGATGTAATACTTTTATACATTACAAAATGATCAAGATGATAAGTCTAGTTACAATGCTAACACACAAAGTTGTTACAATATTATTGACTATATTCCCTATGCAGTACATTATATTCCCTGTGATTTATTTATTTTATAACTAGAAGTTTGTACCTCTTTTTAAAAAAATTTATTTATTTCTATTTTTGACTGCGTTGGGTCTTTGTTGCTACACGTGGGCTTTCTCTAGTTGCGGCAAGCAGGGGCTACTCTTCGTTGTGGTGCACGGGCTTCTCGTTGCTGTGGCTTTTCTTGTTGTGGAGCATGGGCTCTAGGCAAGTGGGCTTCAGTAGTTGTGGCATGTGGGCTCAGTAGTTGTGGCTCCCAGGCTCTAGAGTGCAGGCTCAGTAGTTGTGAGGCACGGGCTTAGTTGCTCTGCAACATGTGGGACCTTCCTGGGCCAGGGCTCGAACCTATGTCCCCTGCATTGGCAAGTGGATTCTCAACCACTGCGCCACCAAGGAAGCCTGGAAGCTTGTACCTCTTAATCCCCGTCACCTATTTAGCCTGTTCCCCCACCCCCTCCCCTGTGGTAACTACCAGTTTGTTCTCTGTATCTATGAGTCTGTTTCTGTTTTGTTTTGTTTGTTCATTTGTTTGGTTTTTTAGAGTCCACTTATAAAGGAAATTACACAGTATTTGTCTTTCTCTGTTTGCCTTATTTCACTTTGCATAATGCCATGAAGGTCCATCCATGTTGCTGCAAATGGCAAGATTCATTCTTTTTTATGGCTGAGGAATATGTTTTTTTTCCATTCATCTATCAATGGACACTTAGGTTGCTTCTATATCGTGGCAATTGTAAATAAAGCTGCAATGAACATAGGGGTGTATATATATATTTTAAATTAATGTTTCCATTTTCTTCAGAAAAATACCCAGAATTAGAGTTGAGAAATAATCATTTTAAGGCAGAGCTCACAGGATTTGCAAATGGATTTCCTGGAATGGAAAGAGGAATGTCAAAGGCTGACTTCGAGCAAGTGGAATAGGGTTGCTGAAATGGGGAAAAATGAATGAGGGACAAGTTTGGGGGAGAACAATCAAGAGTTTAGTTTTAGATATAAATCTGAGATGCATTAGCGTCTTCAAGTAAGGAAATGTTGAGTTCATTGGAGAGGTCAGGACTGGAGACATAACTGTGAGAAGGCCGTGGAACTGACCTCAGTCACTTCAGGTAGTGGATACAGGCAAAGAAGAGAGCCAAGATTGAGTCCAGGGGCACTCCACCAGTGAAAGATTGGAAGGACGAGAGGAGGCTCTGGCAAAAGCACAAGGCGTGGCGTGTGGTAAGTGCCTAGTGTAAGGTGACTAGCTGCTATGGTCTGAATTGTTCCCCTCAAAATCCATATGTTAAAAAAAAAAAAAAAAATCCATATGTTGAAGCCCTAACACCCTTCCCCCAAGTGACTGCATTTGTAGATAGGACTTTCAGGAGGTAATTAAGGTTAAATGAAGTCATAGGAGTGGGGCCCTGAACTGATAGGATTGGTGGACTTATAAGAGGAGGAAGAGAGAGAGCTCTCTCTCTCTTTCTGCCATGTGAGGACACAGCTAGAAGGTGGTCATCAGCAAGCCAGGAAGAGGGTTCTCACCAGGAACTGAATTGGCTGGCACGTTGATCCTGGACTTCCAGCCTTCAGAACTGTGAGAAAATACATTTCTGTTGTTTAAACCCCCCCAGTCTGTGGCATTGTGTTACGGCAGCCCAAGTGTCCGACTGAGACACTAGCCATGGAGGTTTGAGAAGAGGCAGAGGTGACTTAGGCCAGAAAGCAATGGGAGAGCTGGGAGGACATGCTGTGCTGCTAACCTCCCAACTGACCCACATTCATCAGCGTCCCTCTTTGGGCCTCAGTTTCCTCTTCCATAAACTAAGGGCTCCTTTCAGTTCCAGCATTCTACAAACTATGATTTAGAAATAGAATTGTTAGAAGACAGGTAATACTGCATTTATGTGGATTTTGAAAAAAAAAAAGTTTTTAATTTTATCTTTTATTGTGGTAGAGTATACATAACATAAAATTTACCATTTTAACCACTGTTCATCCCTGGGACTTCTTCATATTCCCAACTGAAACTCTGTACCCCTTAAACAATAGTTTTTCCCCTCCTCCTCCCAACCCCTGGCAGCCACCACATTACTTTCTGTCTCTATGAATTTGACTGCTCAAGGTAACTCATATAAGTGGGATCATACAGTATTTTTGTCCTTTTGTGTCTGGCTTATTTCCCTTAGTATAATATCTTCAAGGTTCATCCATGTTGTAACCTGTGTCAGAATTTCATTCCTTTTTAAGGTTAAATAATATTAGTCATGTGGATTTGAAATCATAAGACCTGTGCCCAAATTCCAACTCTTCTACTTACGAGCTCATGTGACCTTGAGTTTGCCCTCCGTTTCTCATTTCCTCATTCTTAAATAGTGAAAATAGTACCTACCCCACAGACGTGTTGGGTGGTGAATTTGATATAATGGATGTGAAACCACTTTAGAAAGATTATGATGCTACAGCTATTTTTAGCTGTAAGAGGCCACTAGGTTGGCTGCCAGGGGTGATTTTTTTCTCTTGGTCACTCTAATGACATCTTTCCAAGCAATTCCTTGGCCCGGCTGCCCAGCTGATCCAGTTCACTTATCATGGCAGTCAAATAAATGGACTTGGTTGTTTTCCTGTCAGCTTCTTGATGTGTCACATCAGCACAGCCAAAGATAAGGAGCCTCTGTCTCTGACCCAGACGCTTTGGACCTGGGTGCTTCCATTGTAAGCCAGGGAAAGTATAACCCTGATGGCTGGAGAAAACCCCCCTCCCCTTGGCTTTTTGTTATATTCTACAGCAACATCAGGCTCCCTGTTTCTGGGCCTGACTCCATGAGGTCATTCCACCCTAGAGAGCTTGGGAGGATGGATTAGAGGGAAGTGAGATGAGGCAGCACAGCCTGAGAGTCTGGGGGCTGAGGGCCAGGCTGGATCTCCTACGGACTAGCTGTGGGACCAAGTGCAATGCACTTTCCCTTTCTGGGTTGGTTACCCTCCTCTGTGTGGTAAGGGGTGGGACTTGAGGACCTCCAAGGTCATTTTCAGCTCTGGCCTTCCGTGAATGATGAATGATATGTGAATTACTGTTCCACTTTCTGTCAATGACTCTAGTTCTTTCCTTCACCCCCACGATTCATGTACTTGTCCCCAAGAGCTACTCACTTCAGGTTCACACTTAAACTTGATCCTTACTCCTAGCACTGAGCCTATCTCTTCCCTCCTCCCTCTTCACTTTGATTCCTTTCTGGTCCAATTTTCTGCTGTCTAGAGGAGCTGGCTTTAGAAACATCTGCTTTCCTAATGCATGCTGAAAGATTAATGGCAGATTATGGCTTCAGTTCTCATTTCACTTGCATTTTAGGAGAGGAGCAATACTTCAACCTCAAAAGAACGGCCCTCTCACAACAGAGTCTAGACACAGAGTGGGGAGACATGCTCAAAAAGTAAACAGGGGGCCATATTATGTAGACTTCCAAAGAGAAGTGAAGAGGTTTGGACTTCATCCAGTGGCAGTGGGGAGCCACTGAGGGTTTTTGAGCTGTATCTGAGCTATATCTTCAAGTGATCATTCAGGCAACTTTTTGAAGACTGGATTAAAGTGGGAAGAGAACAGAGGCAGGCAAGAGAGTGATTCCCAGATCCAGGTGAAAGAGACCAAGAAGAGTGATAATAGAGATGGAAAGGAAGAGACCCACCTGAGAGGTTTTAGAAGAATCACCTGGACTTGGGCCCCAGTGAATCTGGGGATAAGAGAGAGAGAGGAGTTGAGGATGACACTGACATTTCTAGCTTGCAAGTTTGATGCCCAGTTTTGTCTGTGGCTAATACAGAAAACACTCTTTGCCATTCACCCCCAGCTTACTATGCCGCAGCCATGCCCAAATCTGCTCCTGCCTCAGGGCTTTTGCACTTATAGGTCTCTGTGCCCAAGTTTAGCTCAAATGTCCTCTCTTTCAAGGGGCTTCTTTGATGGCCAATCTAAGGCAGTCTCTCTGCCCTGCTCATCTCCCACCTCAGTCCTTATTCACCTCACCCTTTATCCCAAGCTAAAATGAGCTCCTTCATCTATTAGCTTAGTTCCACTAGAATTTAAGTTCCACCTGGGTAGGGGTCTCATGTGTCTCATTCATGAGTGTATCCCTGGCACCTAGAAGAGAGCTTGGCTCATAGCAGGTGCTTAGTAATTATAAGTTTAATGAACAGGAAAGAAGGAAAGAAGGAAGAAGCCTGGAATCAGATGTGGCAAATTATTTCCAAAGATGGCTGCAACATATTCCATCATGTATGCCTTTTGCAGTGAGACTTGCTGCTTCTCTCATCAGGTGGAGCCTGTTGCCTCTCTCTCTCTTGGACCTGGGCTGGCCCTATGACTTGCTTTGACCTGTAGAATGCAGCTGAAATGACACTGTATGGCTTCAGAGTCTAGGCTTTCAGAAGTCCTTGTGGCTTCCATTTTCACACCCTTGCAATGCTTCTTCTTGTGTCTTGAGACACATCAGAAAGCCCAAGGCCCTGTGGAGGGAAACGGAGGCCTCCAGTCAACAGCATCTGCTGAGCCCAGCCCGCAGCAGATCTGCCAGCTGAGTGTGGCCACGTGAATAATCCCAGGCGAGAAGAGCCATCCAGACAAGCCACAGAGTTGTGAGAAACAATACATTGTCTTAAACCACTAAGTTTCATTCTCCACTTTGGGCTTTGAGTTTAAGGAACTGGTGGGCATCCAGATCGAGATGTACAGCAGGAATTAAATATAAGGAATTATAATATATAATCATATAATTGTATACATTTGTATATATTTACGTATGTATCTGTGTATATATACTTATATGTGTATGTATTAATACATATATGTAATATTGGTATGTGTTTCTGGCAGAAACAGCTTTGATGACCTTTGAATTATGTATATGAACATTTAATGTGATTAAGAAAAAAAGCTCTATTGTTTCTTGACTAGATTGTGAAGAAAATTGTAACAACTGTGTATTTTCTTACTCTTACTCTGAAAATTTTTCAAATGGATGAATCAGGGCTGTTATAGGCAGATAAAGGAAGGGTTCCCATCGGTGTGATTCAAAAAGCATTCAGGATCCTACCTGCCCAAAGTTTCTGCCCCACTGCATTCTGCTCACTCCTTTGGCCAAGAGTTAGACAGTAGGTGCAGAAGCATCAGTTCCAGCCCACCCTAGTATAGACAAATATGCATCTGGTGCTTTCCATCTTACAAAGCAATTTTCCCACCATCATCTGATTTAATCCTCATAGCAACTCTGTGGCATAGGTTCTGATTTTTTTTTTTTTTTTTTTTTTTTTGAAAATGAGGAAACAGGGTCTAACTGAAAGTTACACAATGCATAGGTAGTGGAGTCAAGACAGACCCAGCAGACCCTCTAAACTCCTGGGTCAGCATGCTTTCAGCACCATCACACTTATTCCAATAGAACAGATGATGAGCTTCTTGGAAACTATTTACATAATAAAGAGAATGACCTTGGTCTTGAAAGCCATTCATTGTCTGTCACAGGAGACAGGGAGATACAGTCTTTGGGCAAGGTCTCCACCCATCTTGTAATTTAAGTAAAACTTTCATGCTAATTTCCTCTCCCTCCTAGAGTTAGCCCTGGCTCCTGGGAAGGAAAGGAAGTGCTTTCACACTTTATAGACAACCTTGGCTTCAATCACATCATTTGCTCCATTTTTTTTCTCCTGTGAAATATGAAAAAGCAGATGTAAAGGCTTCTCTGTTTCTCTTTAAAAGAAGATAATAGTTGTTTTGCACATTTTAACTGAACATATTTAAAAAGATTGAGAGTTGATTTTTTTTAATTGCAAAATTTATTCTGGATAAAACATTAGTGTGGGATGAGTTAAGAATACTTTTTTTTTTTTTTCCTCCAAGTATTAGGAGAAAAGAGGAAGGCTCTGGAAATCTGTTTGCAAACCTTTAGCGGTCCTCATGGTCTCCCTGAGACTAGGCAGACACTACCTGAGATGCTCACCCAGTCTGGGCCACAGTTAGAATATTTGATGGGGGGTGGGGTGGGAGAATATCTCTAACCAGGCTTCTCATCTCTGCAATTCTCTATCACAGGATGAAAGGCCACACCTGACTCTCCTTTTCTCCTGTTGGTGTCCCTCTAATTACTCGAATGATACAATCTTCCTCTAACTATTGACTTTCCACTTCTCTCCTCCGTGCCCTGGGTCCCTGCTTCTCGGTGGACTGCTCCCCATCCACCCCGCTCATTTGCTGAGATCTGGATTGCCCTCTGTGGATTTCCCCAGGGGAAGCTACTCATGCTTCCATTTGTCATGCCCTATGAAACTGGGAAGGGGAGGAGGTTGACACACTCCCGGAGTTTTTCTTACATTTATAGACATTACACTTTCACCCTAGTGAAAATTGCAATTTATTTTGTTTCATTCTATTTGACTATATAACCCACTATTGTTACTGGCCCTTTCCAGTTGGGCCCCAACAAGAGTCCTCCTGCCTGGTGTCGTTCAAGCCAATAGAAGGAGACGGAGTTTGGTTCAGAAGCAAAGGAACGTTTAACTCTTTGATGAAAGAATAGATGGGCTTCCCTGGTGGCGCAGTGGTTGAGAGTCCGCCTGCCGATGCAGGGGACACGGGTTCGTGCCCCGGTCCGGGAAGATCCCACATGCCGCGGAGCAGCTAGGCTCGTGAGCCATGGCCGCTGAGCCTGCACGTCCGGAGCCTGTGCTCCGCGACGGGAGAGACCATAACAGTGAGAGGCCCACGTACTGCAAAAAAAAAAAAAAAAAAAAAATAGAGAGTGGGCTTCCCTGGTGGCGCAGTGGTTGAGAGTCCGCCTGCTAATGCAGGGGATACGGGTTCGTGCCCTGGTCCTTACAAAAAAAAAAAAAAAAAAAAAAAAAAAGCTGCAAACTCATGCTGTCTATAGAGTACAAGCTCTCCCTGACAGGCAGTCAGCAGGTCTGTTTTATAGGGTTCTTGTCAGCGGGGAGGGGGCGGAGTCCACTGGGACAGGCGCAGCTGTGCTGCTTAGGCTCCAGATCGCAGTGCCGGGTGCAGAGTCTCTGCACACGGCCCGTTGCCGCCATCTTGAATTGAGCGTCCGGTGCAGCGTCTCTGCTCGCAGCCGGAGCTGAGGTGTCCGCACAGCCCTCTCACACAACTAACTCTCGTGTGAAGTGCCTGGTGCAAGCCCTCTGCACCGAGGACCCTATGTACAAGTGAAACTGGACTAAGCACAAAGGTAAGAAAAAATTTAGATATTATTATTATTATTTTAAACTGTTTTATTATTATTTTAATCTTTACTGGAGTATAATTGCTTCACAATATTGTGTTCGTTTCTGTTGTACAACAAAGTGAGTTAGCCATAAGCATGCATATATCCCCATATCCCCTCCCTCTTGCGTCTCCTTCCCACCCTCCCCTATCCCACCCCTCTAGGTCATCAAAAAGCACGGAGCTGATCTCCCTGTGGTATGCGGCTGCTTCCCAATAGCTATCTATTTTACATAGATAGAAGTGTATATATGTCCATGCCACGCTCTCACTTTGCCCTAGCTTACCCTTCCCCCTTCCCGTGTCCTCAAGTCCATTCTCTAAGTCTGCGTCTTTATTCCTGTCTTGCCCCTAGGTTGTTCAGAACCGTTTTTTTCCCCTTAGATTCCATATATATGTGTTAGCATGCGGTATTTGTTTTTCTCTTTCTGACTTACTTCACTCTGACAGTCTCTAGGTCCACCCACCTCACTACAAATAACTCAATTTCATTTCTTTTTATGGCTGAGTAATATTCCATTGTATATATGTGCCACATCTTCTTTATTCATTTGTCTGTCGATGGGCATTTAGGTTGCTTCCATGACCTGGCTATTGTACATAGTGCTGCAATGAACATTGGGGTGCATGTCTCTTTTTGAATTATGGTTTTCTTACGGTATATGCCCAGTAGTGGGATTGCAGGGTCATATGGTAGTTTTTTTTAGTTTTTTAAGGAACCTCCATACTATTCTCCTTAGTGACCGTTTCAATTTACATTCCCACCAACAGTGCCCGAGGGTTCCCTTTTCACCACACCCTTTCCAGCATTTATGGTTTCTAAATTTTTTGATAATGGCCCTTCTGACTGGTGTGAAGTGATACTTCATTGTAGGTTTGATGTGCATTTCTCTAATAATTAGTGATGTTGAGCATCTTTTCATGTGCCTCTTGGCCATCTGTATGTCTTCTTTGGTGAAATGACTGTTTAGGTTTTCCACCCACTTTTAAATTGAATTGTTTGGTTTTTCGATATTGGGCTGCATGAGCTGTTTGTATATTTTGGAGATTAATCCTTTGTTTCATTTGCAAAAATTTTCTCCCATTCTGAGGGTTGTCTGTTCATCTTGTTTATGGTTTCCTTTGCTGTGCAAAAGCTTAAGTTTCATTAGGTCCCATTTGTTTATTTTTGTTTTTATTTCCATTTCTCTAGGAGGTAAGTCCAAAAAGATCATGTTGTGGTTTATGTCAAAGAGTGTTTTTCCTATGTTTTCCTCTGAGAATTTTATAGTGTCTGGCCTTACATTTAGGTCTTTAATCCATTTGGAGTTTACTTTTCTGTATGGTGTTAGGAAGTGTTCTAATTTCACTCTTTTACATGTAGCTGTCCAGTTTTCCCAGCACCACTTATTGAAGAGGCTGTCTTTTCTCCATTGTATGTTCTTGCCTCCTTTGTCATAAATTAGGTGAGCATACGTACATGGGTTTATCTCTGGAATTTCTATCCTGTACCATTGATCTACATTTCTGTTTTTGTGCCAGTACCACACTGTCTTAATTACTGCAGGTTTGTAGTATAGCTTGAAGTCAGGGAGCCTGATTCCTCCAGCTCCATTTTTCTTTCTCAAGATTGCTTTGGCTATTCAGGGTATCTTGTGTTTCCATACAAATTGTAAACTTTTTTGTTCTAATTCTGTGGAGAATGCCATTGGTAGTTTGATAGGGATTGCATTGAATCTGTAGATTGCTTTGGGTAGTATAGTCATTGTCACAATATTGATTCTTCCAGTCCAAGAACATGGTATATTTCTCCATGTGTTTATGTCATCTTTAATTTCTTTCATCAGTGTTTTATAGTTTTCTGAGTACAAGTCTTTGGCCTCCTTATGTAGGTTTATTCCTAGGTATTTTATTCTTCTTGTTGCAATGGTAAATGGAATTGTTTCTTTAATTTCTCTTCCTGATTTTTCTTTTTTGTGTATAGGAAAATCAGAGATTTCTGTGAATTAATTTTGTATTCTGCAACCTTACCAAATTCATTGATTAGTTCTAGTAGTTTTCTGGTGGCATCTTTAGGATTTTCTATGTATAGTGTCACACATCCTTTGCAAACAGTGACAGTTTTAATTTTTCTTTTCCAATTTGTATTCCTTTTATTTCTTTTACTTCTCTGATTGCCATGACTGGGAGTTCCAAAACTATGTTGAATAAGTGTGGCAAGAGTGGACATCCTTGTCTTGTTCCTGATCTTAGTGGAAATGATTTCTGTTTTTCACTATTGAGTATATTTGCTGTGGGTTTGTCAATATATGGCCTTTATTATGTTGGGGTAGGTTCCCTCTATGCCCATTTTCTGGAGAGTTTTTATCATAAATGGGTGTTGAATTTTGTCAAAAGTGGTTTCTGCATCCACTGAGATGATCATATGGCTTTTATTATTCAATTTGTTAATATGATGTATCACACTGATTGATTTGCATATATTGCAGAATCCTTGCATCCCTGGGATAAATCCCACTTGATCATGGTATATGAGCCTTTTAATATGTTGTTGGGTTCTGTTTGCTAGTATTTTGTTCAGGATTTTTGCATCTATGTTCATCAGTGATATTGGTCTATAATTTTCTTTTTTTGTGATATCTTTTTCTGGTTTTGGTATCAGGGTGATGGTGGCTTTGTAGAACGGATTTGGGAGTGTTCCTCCCTCTGCAATTTTTGGAAGAGTATGAGAAGGATCTGTGTTAGCTCTTCTCTAAATGTTTGATAGAATTCTCCTGTGAAGCCATTTGGTCCTGGACTTTTGTTTGTTGGAAGATTTTTAATTACAGTTTCAATTTCATTACCTGTGATAGGTCTGTTTGTATTTTCTAATTCTTCCTGGTTCAGTCTTGGAAACTTGTACCTTTCCAAGTGTGGCGAGCATTGCCCTCTGAGGAAGGCGCCATTAAGACCCTCATAAGCCTCAGGGCCCGATTGTACTCTCCTTGGTATGCATCCTGGACTTTATGGTATGAACTTAAAAAAGGAGATGGCCTTTGGCCAAATCGCTCCAGGGACCTGCTCAGTTACTGAGAGTCCCTGGTTCCCTAAAGCTAGGAAAAGCAACCCTGGAGGGGAAATTGGTGCCTTTGAGGGAGAAGCCGAGAAGCCAATCAACCAGCTGATGCCGATAAGGCGTGACTAAGCAAAGAAGCCAATCAACCAGCTGATGCCGATAAGGCGTGACTAAGCAAAGAAGCCAATCAACCAGCTGATGCCGATAAGGCGTGACTAAGCAAATTCCCTGCTTTAGGGGTATATATATGGCTATGCTTTGTTATTAAACTTGCCTTGCAATCATCAGTTGCTTGTGCCCTTCTGATCCCATACCTTGGTGCGTTCAGTTCCCTACCCCCTCTCGTCGATTGTTGCTGCACTTTGAGGACCCGCCACGGCTGGCGGCATCCAAGAATTTTTCCATTTCTTCCAGGTTGTCCATTTTATTGGCATATAGTTGTTTGTAGTAATCTCTTATAATCCTTTGTATTTCTGTGGTGTCAGTTGTGATCTCTCCTTTTTCATTTCTCATTTTACTGATTTGCATAATCTCCCTTTTTTTCTTGATGAGTCTGGCTAAGGGTTTATCAACTTTGTTTATCTTCTCAAAGAACCAACTTTTAGTATTATGGATCTTTGCTATTGTTTTCTTCGTTTCTATTTCATTTATTTCTGCTCCGATCCTTATGATTTCTTTCCTTCTACTGACTGGGTTTTCTTTGTTCTTCTTTCTCTAGTTGCTTCAGGTTTAGGGCTAGATTGTTTATTTGAGATTTTTCTTGTTTCTTGAGCTGAGATTGAATTGCTATAAACTTCCCTCTTAGAACTGTTTTTGCTGCGTCCCATAGGTTTTGGGTCTTTGTGTTTTCATTGTCGCTTGTTTCAATGTATTTTTTAAGTTTCTTCTTTGATTTCTTCAGTGATCTATTGTTTATCTAGTAGTGCACTAAATAAAATCCTTTCATGTATTTATGGTTTATACAGTTTTTTTCCTGTAATTGATTTCCAATCTCATAGTGTTGTGGTCAGAAAAGATGCTTGATATGATTTCAATTTTCTTAAATTTCCTGAGGCTTGCTTTGTGACTCAAGATGTGATCTATCCTGGAGAATGTTCCATGTGTGCTTGAGAAGAAAGTGTATTCTGCCACTTTCGGGTAGAATGTTCTATAAATATCAATTAAATCTATCTGGTCTATTGTGTCATTTAAAGCTTGTGTTTCCTTATTTATTTTCTGTTTGGATGATCTGTCAGTTGGTGTGGGGTGGTCAATAAGTGGGGTGTTAAAGTCCCCTACTATTATTGTGTTACTGTCGATTTCCCCTTTCGTGGCTGTTAGCATTTGCCATATGTATTGAGGTGTTCCTATGTTGGGTGCGTGAACATTTATAATTGTTATTTCTTCTTCTTGGATTGATCCCTTGATCATTATGTAGTGTCCATCTGTATCTCTTGTAACAGTCTTTATTTTAAAGTCTATTTTATCTGATACGAGTATTGCTACTCCAGCTTTCTTTTGATTTCCATTTGCATGGAATATCTTTTTCCATCCCTTCACTTTCAGTCTGTATGTGTCCCTAGGTCTGCAGTAGGTCTCTTGTAGACAGCATATATATGGGTCTTGTTTCTGTATCCATTTAGACAGTCTGTGTCTTTTGGTTGGGGCATTTAATCCATTTATATTCAAGGTTATTATTGATAAGTATGTTCATATTACCATTTTCTTAATTGTTTGGGGTTTGTTTTTCTGGGTCTTTTTCTTCTCTTGTATTTCCCACCTAGAGAGTTTCTTTTGCATTTGTTGTAAAGCTGATTTGGTGGTGCTGAATCCTCTTAACTTTTGCTTGTCTGAAAAGCTGTTGATTTCTCTGTTGAATCTGAATGAGATCCTTGCTGGGTAGAGTAATCTTGGTTGTAGGTTTTTCTCTTTCATCACTTTAAGTATATCCTGCTACTCCCTTTTGGCCTGCAGAGTTTCTGCTGAAAAATCAGCTGATAACCTTATGGGGATTCCTTTGTATGTTATTTTTTGTTTTTTCCTTGCTACTTGTAATGCTTTTTCTTTGAATTTAATTTTTGTTAGTTTGATTAATATGTGTCTTGGTGTGTTTCTCCCAGGGTTCATCCTGTATGGGATTCTCTGTGCCTCCTGGACTTGGGTGACTATTTCCTTTCCCATGTTAGGGAAGTTTTCAACTATAATCTCTTCAAATATTTTCTCAGACCCTTTCTTTTTCTCTTCTTCTTCTGGGACCCCTATAATTCGAATGTTTGTGTGTTTAGTGTTGTCCCATAGGTCTCTGAGATTGTCTTCAATTCTTTTCATTCTTTTTTCTTTATTCTGCTCCTCGGCAGTTATTTCCACCACTCGGTCTTCCAGCTCACTTATTCGTTCTTCTGCCTCAGTTATTCTGTTATTGATTCCTTCTAGTGTATTTTTCATTTCAGTTATTGTGTTGTTCATCTCTGTTTTTTTTGTTCTTTAGTTCTTCTACATCTTTTTTGGACATTTCTTGTATTTTCTCAGTCTATGCCTCCATTCTGTTTCTGAGATTCTTGATCATCTTTACTATAATTACTCCAAATTCTTTTTCAGGTAGATTGCCTACCTCCTTTTCATTTATTTGGTCTTGTAGGTTTTTACCTTGCTGCTTCATCTGTGACATATTTTTTTGCCATCTCATTGATTTTTTTTCCTTTTTTAAATGAGTGGAATTGTGTTCCTATCTTACTGGTTGTTTGGACTGAGGCTTCCAGCACTGGAGTTTGTAGGCTGTTGGGTAGAGCTGGGTCTTGGCACTGAGATGAGGACCTCTGGGAGACCTCACTCTGATGACTATTCCCTGGGGTCTGAGGTTCTCTGTTAGTCCAGTGGTTTGGAGTTGGAGCTCCCACCACAGGAGCTTCAGCCCAACCCCTGGCTCATGAACCAATATCCTGCAAGCTGCATGGAGTGGCATAAAAAAGAAAAGAAAGAGGAAAAAAAGGAGAACAGCAACAATGTAAAAAATAAAATTAGGGCTTCCTTGGTGGCGCAGTGGTTGAGAGTCTGCCTGCCGATGCAGGGGACATGCGTTCGTGCCCCGGTCTGGGAAGATCCCACATGCCGCGGAGTGGCTGGGCCCATGGGTCACGGCTGCTGAGCCTGCGTGTCCGGAGCCTGTGCTCCGCAACGGGAGAGGCCACAACAGTGAGAGGCCTGCGTACCACACAAAAAAAAAAAAAAAAAAAAATTAGACTAGGAAACTAACAGATATGTTAGAAAAAATATAAAAATAAAAATATAGATGAAACAACAACCGGAAGGTAAAACAGAACCACAATAGTGAAAAAGAGGGGAGGAAAAAAAAGGTGGAAAAGGCCTTGGCTGTGGAGGGTGGGGCTTAAGCAGGGGTGAGGTTTGAATGGTGGGCAGGGCCTATGCTTAGGACCCACAGTGCTGGAAAAGGCCCTGGGGGTTGTGAGGGATGGGGCTTAGACTAAACAGAACAGAAGGAGCCCAGGCATACCTCCCACCTCTGGTCTCAGAGGGTGGGGGACTCTACCTGGGAGCCCAGCAGGCTAACTGTGCTTGAGTGGGCAGGGCAAATGCCCTCTTCTCCCACTCCTCCAGTCCTGGAGGGCCCCTAGGGCCTTCCTCTCCTGTTCTCTCTTGGGCCTCCCTCCTACACCCCCTCGACCAACCCAGCCCAGAGGGGACCTCTGAGGGCATAGGACCCGGCCTGAGAGCTGGTCAGACTTCCCCAGCTAATTGGGCAGGGGAAACACTGGGCACGCTCCCCGCTGATCCAAGCCCCCAAGGGTCCCTCCAGGCGAGGGAACCCCTCCTCCCTCTCAGCCACTCCTCAGGGCCGCCAGTCCTGTCCAGCTTCCACTTCTCCTCCCCCTTCAGTCCCCCTACATCCTACTGGTTCGCTTGGGGGTTCTTCCCATCTCCTTGGATGTCGGGGTCCCCCACCAGTATCCGGCAGGTGCCCTAGTTGTGGGGAGTTGCAAACTCTGCATCTTCCCACACTGCCATCTTGACTCCACCCCCTAAACTTATTGTATTACCCAGGTTCTATTTTTATTTCCCAGGAATTGTTAAGGAGCTTTGCCGGTGACACTATCTCTTCTGTATCACTGTCCTCTACTAGCCTCCCAGTCACTGTTGTTCATTTATTGAAGACTTTGGCACCAGATTCTTGATCTTTCTCTCCATCTCAACTCTTGCCGTCACCATCCTAGGAGATTTCAGTGACAAGAATTTCACTATTCAACATCCTAGTCTCATAATTCTGGAACTCCCATTTCCAGAGACCATCACCTTGCCTCAACTTCAGTCACAAACTCAAAGACCATCTCCAAGAAGGGCTTCCCCTTTGAAGTCATCAACTCTCTTCTAGTAGCCTCATGCCATGCCTTTGCTTCCTCTAGGCTCTTGGTCCTTCCATTTTCTCCCCATCAATTGGCTCTCTCCCAACATTTATTTCTGCTTTTTTCTTCTTGGGAGTCCATGATTACTCACCCTTTTCTTCTCAGTAACTCTCTGAACATTTACCACTCTCCCTGAGTTCCATACACAATGCCCTGCACCCTACATTTCTAGCAGAATATCATGTCTCTTACTCCACTGAGAAAATTGATCCCTCAGGTATGATCTCTCTCAACTTTCAGTAGCTTACCATTTATTGCCTCTTCCTTCCTCAGCCTCAAAGGATGTGTTTCCTTGATGCCACTTTCTCCTCTTACACATTTTTTACTAGTCACCGCCTCTTATTCCTTTCCATGAAATCTTTTTCCTCAGAATATGAAAATGGTCAAGTTTTTCCAATCCTAAAAAAGAAACAAACTAAACAGAACAAGAAACCTCACCAAAACATAAATGCCTTTACCCCATGTTCACCTCTAATTGGGTAGCATCTTATCTAAATATCTCAAAAAGCTTGCCTGCACTCACTGCCTCCAGTTTCCCACCTCTCGTTCACTCCTTAACCTGCTGCAGTCTGGCTTCTTGCCCAGTCACTCCCCTGAAACAGCTGTCCCTGAAATCAATAATAACTTCCTAATTGCCAAATCCAATATATGTTTTTTAGTTTTTACCTCACTGAATCTCTTTCTAGTATTTGATATTATTAATCATTTTTTTCCTTCTTGAAACTCTGAACTTCTTTGCATCATCGTTCTGATTTTCCTAGTGTATGGCAATTCTGTCCCTACTTCTTTGTAGGTTTCTCTTCCTTTCACATATTGGAAGTCACGAGAGTTGCCCACTGTTTCACACTCTCCCAAGGTGAGCTCTTCTACCTGCATTACTTCTGTTGATACCTATAAGTCTCCCTCAACTTCTCTTTCTCCTTTGCCAACCACATGATATCATTGGTCAAATCCTGCCAAATTAAGTCAGGCTTCATCTCTCTTCTCCTGGACTGTTGCACTGGCCTTTGTACAGGGCTCCCTGCTTTCATTTCTATTTACTTCCTGTATATCCTCATCCCATAGTCAACATAATCTAATGAAATAAAAATCTGGCCAGGCCAAGCCCATGCTTAAAACATTAAAAAAATTCCCTAGTATCTATAGAAACATGTCCAGGCTCTTCCCATACAAGAGCTCCCATGATCTAATATCTGCAGATGTCTTTGGCCTCCCTGATCAGGCCTCCCTGCCTGATCGTTTTTGCTTCTGCAATTAACTACACAAGAGTGCACAGCTGACACCACCCCAACCATGCAGGCCTCGGTGCCTTTGCTTGTGTTCTTCCCTTGCCTGGAATTCCTATCATTTTTTGCCTATCCTTGGCTTAGCTGAATCCCACTCATTCTTTAAGACTCAGCTCGCAAGTACTCCACAAGCCCCTTCGCCGATATATGAGTCTTTCCTCAGAGCTTCCATAACACCCTATGTATTATATCTTCTCAGATTGCTTTACACTGGCTTCTCTGCCCATCCGTCCACTGTATTGTAAACTTCCTGAGGTCTCATTCAGCCTTCTGTCCCTCTTGACCAGTCGGTGTCTAGAAGGTGCTTGGAATGAACTTTGAATTTGGAGTTAAGAACCAGGGATCAAATCCTTTCTTTTCCATGCATTATCCCTGTTACATAGATAAGTCTCCTTCCCTGTCTGTCACTCTTCCTTATCTATAATTATTCTACTTACCTTTCAAGGAAAAATTAAAAATCAAATGAGATAACATAAATTTTCTTTGTAAACTGCAAGGTACACTGATACATATAATTTGCAGAAATACATAGTGAAAGAAAGATCTGACACAAAATTATGGATCCTGTACAAATGTTAACAAGATTTCATATTCATTCAAAAATCTACATAAGCTTTTTTTTTTTTTTTTTTTTTTTTTTTTGCGGTACGCGGGCCTCTCACTGTCGTGGCCTCTCCCGTTGCGGAGCACAGGCTCCGAACGCGCAGGCTCAGCGGCCGTGACCCATGGGCCCAGCCGCTCCGTGGCATGTGGGATCTTCCCAGACCGGGGCACGAACGCATGTCCCCTGCATCGGCAGGCGGACTCTCAACCTCCGGAGCCTGTGCTCCACAACGGGAGAGGCCACGACAGTGAGAGGCCCGTGTACCGCAAAAAAAAAAAAAAAAAAAAACAGAACAAACAAACAAAATAAAAACGTGGTCAATGTGCCTAGAGGTGCTAGAATTGGACTTATGAAAATAATCAGCTAATATTAGTTAAGCTTGACAAGAGCACTAATTTAGCTTCAACATTAGCAGGTCATGAATCTCCTGACAATCTTAAGAACTTACAGCATCACATCTTCTTTCCTCTGTGCCTTCAGACTGTGCCTTCTGCCCAACTCTTCCAACTCTTTACATGCTTCTCAGTTATCTGTGAAAATCAGGCCATGGAGAAGGGATGATTCAGATGAGATTTCACACACCAACCTGACTTACCTTAAGTGAATACATGTCATTTATCCAATTATTTCTTTATTGCCTAGCAAAAGAGAAGGAAAAATTGTTCTACTCTGCAAGAACAACTCCCAGTTCAGATAAGTGGAATTGGAAGTAAATGACAAAGCAATCATTAGGAGTGATCTGTTCTAATGGGTCAAATCCTTTATAGAAAATTGGAGCTGAAAAACTCCTAGTTCCAGGTTGTGCAACAAAAAACTTCAAGGAAGTAAAATCATCAGCCAAGAGGAATATAAACATTTCACATTCGTGAGGAAGAGGGGGCAGGGCAGGTGCTCCCAGAAAAGGGGTAAGTTCTATGGGGGACAGGCAGAACCCCAAACCTGGGCTTTGGAGGTAGTGACCTGGCTCTGCCACCTACCAATCCGACAGTCTTTAGCAGGTTATTTTGTCTGTTCGGACTTCAGTTTCCTCATATGTCCCATGGGGATCAATCATAAGGCATCTCATAGAGTGGTTGAAAGAGAGAGAGAGAGGGAGGGAGAAAACCAGGTCTATATTCAATAAATAGTAGATATTATTTTAATTAAAGTTAAATTTATTTGAAGGAAAGTGAAAATACAGGGGAATAACAAAATATTAAATAGATATGTTGGGCCCAGATTATGCCACTCTTGAATTCTATGTTACAAAGTTTAGATTTTGTTAAGACAACAGGGAGACTTTGAAGGTTTTGAGGAGTGTGTTGTGACACAATGACAGATGTGCTTTTTGAAGATTGATCTGGAAGAAGTGTATTGAGGGAGATTGAAGGGAAATATCAGGAGGCAGAAGAACCAGCTAGGAAGCTATCATTTTAATCCAGTGAGACCTGATGAAGTCTGACCTAGGGCAGTGGTAATGGAGATGGAGAAGAAGGATGTTACTGGGATAGAACTGGCAAAAGAGAGTTGTTAAAGATGGCTCCTGTGTTTCACACCTTTGTGACTGGGAGGACAGTGGTGCTCTTTATTTCAGAAACAGGAAGCATAGGCAGGGGAGTGGGTTCGCGAGGGTCTGTAATTTAGTGTAATTTAGCATTGGTCTTAGGTGTTGTAGGTGCTGGTAATCTATCAAGGAAGAAAGAGCTAACAGGCATTTGGGTATAATAACTCTCTGGCACCCTGTGATCATTAGTTAAGTATACTTCATTGGACTATTTGTTCCTATTTCAAAAGAATCCATATCTGATTTTTTTAAAATGCAGTCAGTAGGAATGTAGGATTCACAAACAGAAACACCCGCTATAGATAACCTGGCTGGAAGTGACTCCTTAGGACTTTCCAGCTCACTGCCGTGCCACCCAGGTTAATCACATTTGTTTGCTGCTACAAAGATGTTTGAGTATATGTATAACTGATTCACTTTGTTGTAAAGGAGAAACTAACACACTATTGTAAAACAGTTATACTCAAATAAAGATGTTAAAAAAAAAAAAAAAAGATGTTTGAATCTAGGCAGGATCCCATGCAAACTCTTCTATCTCTCCTTCCTAGAGTGTCTGTGTTCTACTCCCCACCCAAACTGGCTGAAAACATGAGCAAATCTGATCCTCGTACAACCTTGTTGAACACTCTGTTCCTTCGTTCTCCTTATCAAAGAACTCAGCCTGGTTATAGAGACTCAGGCTCCCCAGGGAAAGCCATGCTGAGACCTAGTGTCACATCCACCTTATCTGTGTTGTACTATTCTATCTCTAAACTCTTCATCTGCTTTCCTGATACCGAGGTGAGGCTTAATGGTCTGTAATCCCCAGGTTCCCAGCGGTGCCTCTGGGAGAGATTGGGCCCATATTAACAACTTTCCAATTTTTGGCAACAGTGTCTCTTGTAACCCCATTTCTCTGGTGACCATTTCACGCTTCATATCCATCCAAACCCCAGAGTCCCACTGTCCTTGCGGGTCATGTCCAACTCCCAAGGATATATATATATATATTGAAATATATATATATGTTTTTTTCTTTGAGAGAAGCTTAGTGTATTAATCTTTTATTTTAAAACGTGTATTTGGATTTATTGTGTGCACAGCATTGAACTAGACAATGCTGGAGGCCTCCTCAAGATGAAGGAATCATATAGTTTCTGGTTTCCCAATGATGTTAAGATCCAGATTGACGTGTACACAAATGAGACAAGTGAGGCTGGGTAGGGGTAAGCATGAGGAGGAGGGGGGTGAAAAGCTAAGCAAGAGTTAAATCTGCAATGTATCAGCTACAAGACTTAAATTTTATATTGAAGATAGGGTACTTATAGAGAAAGGCTGATGGTAAAGTCCAAGACGGCTCTAGGGACAGGCAGAGGGCCCATTTCAATGCCATCTCTGAGACATATTAAGTGTAGAGTGCTCTCTTAGGCTAGAAGAGTAGTCCAGAGTTCTGGTGGAAAGGGACATTTTGTGTAAGTGAAAACAGGGCAAACACATAAAAAAGTAGCTGAAATACCATCTTTAATGATATATAAAGGAGATCAAGACAGTGCACTGCTTAAGTAATTGTTTTTAGTTTAAATCTAGAACTCAAGTAAGGTTTCTGCTAATTAATTTTTTGTACTTTGTTTTCAGACTGAGGATCTCATTAATGCATCCTCTAATGGAGGACACATTTCATGTAATATTCCTTGTGTGCAGAATGTGTGCGAATTTATTGCACATGTAGTTTACGCTTTCTTTTTTGATCCTCATACCCACCTTGTCAACAGGGCAGGTCTTAGCTCAAAAAATTATGAGACTTGTTCCAGTTTCTCCCTAACCAGAGGGTAATTATCTGGAAGTTAAGGAACATTTTGTGTCTCTAAGGGCCATAAAAGGGCTGAACTGAAAAGTTTGAGACAGAGATGCTGCAAAAATCTCAAAAGCTTTCCTCAGTTCTGTGCTCTTACTAAAGAACAGAATAGCAACCAATGTTTGGGTAAAGCAGGTCACCTGGGACTACATCCAAAGTAACACCTCTGATGCTAAAGACATTTCTAGAGCCCTGAGGTTCTGAGAGGAGGTTTCAGCATGATCAGAAATTCAGAAATTGCTGAGTTCATGAAGGTCCACAGGTCCAGGGCTAATGAGAGATGAAGCCAGAGGTAGGGTCAATGGATTCATAGCTGTGAGACCACCGATGTGTGCTCTTCCTTCAAAGGATGTCTTTAGCCTCAACTGCTTTTATCTTTAGATTTTTATGACCCATCTCATTGTCCTGACCCTGAGGACAGGGATTCAGAGACCTTATGGGAGTTTAAAGCAGTTAAAACATCTCTGAGTCCTCTAAGTAGAGACATATCATTATCAATGTCCATGCCCTCATAAGCCCAGGCTGGGTTCTTCAGTGGAACTTGAGGTTCAGTAATGGGGACAGTATCCACAGCAATCCTGATATACTGTATTCCTCAGGTGACAGTGAGGGTTATGCAAGGCACGTCTTCTTGGGAAGAGTTCTCCTTCTCCAGGACAGGGTAAAAAAAGGTGGCAGCCAATTAATTAAGTTTAAGGATTCTAATTTAACTTAAGACACTGGCTCTTAAACCAAATGAGACAAAGCATGGCAACAGTACCTGAAGCCTGTACTAAGCATGGACCATTAACGGTGTTTGATGTTATTTTGGCCTAGGACCCAGGAAAGCATAAATTTTGTCTTAGCTCAGCCTCTTCTTTTTCTTATGTATTTACAAAGATGTACATTTATAAAGAACAAAGGCAAACATACATTTTACTGTTAGCTGGGATTGAGACCCAATCCAGCACAGAGAGCTTTGGCAGGCGGGGCTGGAGCACTTTTCCGCAAGCCATGTAGCACTCAGGAGTTTCAGCCAAGGGTCAGTTCAACATGCTTGTTAACACAGGGCAAAAATAAGAAGAGGGAAATAGACTTATCTAGATGCCAAGCGAAAACACCTGGGCAGTAGCCTCAGGACTCTTGCTGTTAAATTCATTAGTTTTTTTATTCTCTGTTTCAAGCCTTTGTCTTGAAAAAAAATCATTGCCTACTTCAAGGTCTCAAAGGTTTTTGTTTTTGTTTTCAGAACATCTGAATTTGGAACCTCTGGAATAACACATTGATTGATTGATTGATTGATTGATTGATTGATTGCTGTGTTAGGTTCCTGCCGCTGCGCGCAGGCCCCCTCCAGTTGCAGCAAGCGGGGGTCACTCTTCGTTGCAGTGCGCAGGCTTCTCATTGTCATGGCCTCTCCCACTGCAGAGCACAGCTAGGCGCGTGGGCTTCAGTAGTTGCAGCACGTGGGCTCAGTAGTTGTGGCTCACAGGCTCAGCAGCCCTGGCGCACGGGCCTAGTTGCTCCACGGCATGTGGGATCTTCCCGGACCAGGGCTCGAACCCGTGTCCCCTGCATTGGCAGGCAGACTCTCAATCACTGCACCACCAGGGAAACCCTCAAAGGCTTTTTCTTATGTTTTCCTCTAGGAGTTTTATAGTTTTAGTCTTATGTTTTGTTCTATCATCTATTTCTAGTTAATTTTTGGTATGATATGAGGTAAGGGTTGAGGTTCATTTTTTCCTGTATAGATATTCAGTAATTCCTGCAACATTTATTGAAGATTGCCCTTTCCCCATTGAATTACCTCGTCACCTTTTTGAAAATATATATGTGTGAACTGTCTAATCTGGTCTGTTGATCCATTTTTCTATCCTTACATCAATATCATACAGTCTTGATTACTATAGTTTTACAGTAAGTCTTGAACTTAGGTAGGGTAAGTCTTCCAACTTTTTACTTCTTTTTCAAAATTGTTTTGAATATTCTAGATCATTTGTATTTCCATATACATTTTAGAATCAGTGTGTCAATTTCTACAAAAAAAGACTGCTGGGGTTTTGACAGGGATAACTCTGAATCTGCAATCAATCTGGAGAAAACTGATACCTCAACAATATTGAGACTTACAATTCATGAACATATATATATCTCTCAATTTAGGTATTCTCAATTTATCATAGCAACATTTTGTAGTTTTCAATGTACAGGTCTTGCATATGTATATTAAATATATTCCTATTTCATTTTTTCAACTGTAAGTGATACTGTTTCTTTTTGTTTTCTAATTTTTCACTGATAGTCTATAAAAATACAATTGATTTTATATATTTTCCTTATAGCCATGACCTTGCTAGATTTGTTTATTAGTTCTAGAAGATTTTTAAATAGATTTCTTAGGGTTTTCTGCATACAAAATTATGTTGTATTTCACATGGTGCTTTTTAAAGCAATGATATTGCCTGCTTGAAAAAGTGGCCCAATTCTTGTCTTGGGAACTGACCAATAATTACTATTTCCTCATCTTTGGAAAAGTCATAGAAGATATCCATGGATGAGGGCATGTTTAATACACAATGACTCAATAACCAGCAGTCACTGATTTCCCTGATTGAGGAGAATGTGAAAGAGCTTGGGAAATGCCTGTTGGTGTACCTCCTTAAGAAAGAGGTAGACAGGGTAGGAGAATAAAGACCAAAGAGAAAATCAAAGAGTAAAGGATTTTAAGGGACTGTGGGTTGTACCAATCCTCCAATCAGAAGAGGACTGACTTCATGAAGCATGTATCTGGGCTGTGGCAGAGTCTGCTAAGATATCCCACTCTTAATGAATCATTTGTGTGGGCAAATGTTATCATAAGTATCTCCAGGAGTTCTTCTGTGCTGAATAGGACACTGCAGAACTTATGGGTGCTGGCACAGCTCTCTCCTCTGCTTCTTCAGGTCATTATTTGCAAGAATAACTTGGAAGAAGTAGGGTTATCTAGGAGGTGAATGACTGCCTAAGACATGTCTGAGAATGGAATTTGGATTTGGAGAGCTACTATTAGAAATCATGAGCTCTTAGTTTGAGATACAGTTGTCATGGCATTTTGAAAAGATTAAGGGCTTTGGAGTTAGACAAACCAGGGTTCAAATCTCACTTCTGATGGATGTTCTCCATTTTTCTTTAGACCCACTTTCCACCCTTCACCTTGCTCTGTGTGCTGGGAGGCTGAGCTGAAGTTTATTCTTTTGCTTCTTGTTGGGTTTAGCCAATGGGAGGTTCTGGCAGGTAATTTGAGGGTGGGAAGTGAGGTCAGGATATTTATTATCCCAGTTCCCCTCTGCTGGGTTGCTGTTTGGCTGTGGCTGCTCCTGACAGGTGTCACTCTCCTACAGCTTTCGCTCCAGGTTCTAGTAACCACTGACCCTTCTCTCCCTTCATGCCCAACGATAGTGAAAGCTTTCTGCTATTTCTATCCATGGTTTGCTTTATCACCCCTTGCACATTTTCTGTAACTCTGCTCACACCTTAAAATTGTTCCTTCATTAAACTTTCTTTAATCATCTCTTCTGAGGTTGTCATCTGGGCCCTGTTATACCACCCCAGCTCCTTAACAGCTCTGGAACTTTGAGAAAGTTATTTAGGCTCCTGAGTGTCAGTTTTTTCATCTATAAAGTGGAGATGAAAATACATATATGAGAGAATACATGTAAACAGCACATAGTTGCTACCTAGTAAGTGGTACTTGTCAACATCATTGGTAGTAACTATTATCACATGAGGACTGGCAAGCTCATTGTGTCCCTATGACTATTCGGATAAAATTGTACAGCTGTTTATTACTTATCCAGAAGCATAAGACTGAAGGGAGGAATCTCAGGGAATGAAAGGTAAAGGCTGGGCAAGGGGTTGGAAAGACTTTTTAGTACTATGAAATAGAATAATTTTGATATTTTAATACCAGAAGGGATATAGCTTTAGGGTCTCAGAGACTTGATGGGAGGATCCTCATACCTGAATATGGCAATGGAGGTGTTCACTTCGTCGAAGAGGAGAAGATTTTTGGAAGAGTCACGGTAGTGCCACATATCACAAGACAAATCATTGAACAGAGATGCATTGAGCTCTGAGTCAAATCTTGAGAAAGGCAGGAGTATAGAAGAAAAGAAGTTATTATTGACATGGGGCATCCTGTAGATCTTCCAGCCAGTTGGAAGAAATGAATCCCTGACCCAGATTGCAGGTCTGGTTAAGGAAGCAAGGTGTATGGGTATTGTATCTTGATTGTCCCTGCTTATATATATATCATCACTTGATGCCCACTGCTACTCCAGCTGGCTGATCCTTTCCTTCCTCATGTCTCAGTCTCTTAGAGGAGCCCACAACCCATTTTTGCAGAAAGCTCTTTGAATTGACTCAGTGTTGCCTTCTTTCCAGGCCACACATGTCTGCCTGGATAGAGGGGTCAGAGTGAGTTGAAGTAAAAACTCCCCATCTTGGTACTTGGAACCTCTCTTCTCACAGACCCTCAGGCTCCTTCACTGAGTCCGACAAGTCATGCAAGGCTTCTCTTCTTTTGAAGTAAATGATCTCCAAGAGATCCTGCAAGTCCTCTTACATTTAACTTTCTGCTGAGTGCCCCTACCTCACCAGTTATTCTGACATAACCCAAATATCTGAGCTCTTCTCCCAGGAGGCTCCTCAATTCCCATATAATTCAAAGGATAAAGTTAGAAACCAGACAGTTTCAGAACTAAGCAAATCTCAGATTCTACCCAGCTTCTAAAATACTTACTTGCCCTACAATTTTTTCCCTCCCAGCAGGTAGATAAAGGGATGAGACCCTCTTCTGTATTTAATTGTTATCAGAAAGGAGAGAAGATTGAGAGAAAGAGCTTGTGTTAACCAAGGGGAAAAAAGAAATCTAGAGAAAAGATTTGGCTAGCTTGAAATTATAAAGTGATAGATGTCTCACAAGAGTTGGGAAGGTCCCTGTGTGTACATTTTGTCTATGAAATTGCATACAATCCTGATGAAGAAGAAACAAAGTGGTCCCTGAATAGAAAGAATCCTCTGGCTTCACAGCAACTCTCTATGTGAGCTCAGATATTCAAAGGACATGACTAGAAACCAAAGAATGAACACAGAGGTTGATGAAGATTTGTGCAAATGATGTCAGAAAAGCAAAAGCTCAGGATGAACTGTGACTCGTGGACAATGGTCAGTACGTCATAAAAGACAAAATTCTGTTTGGAGCAAACTGAAGAGTAAAAAAAAAAAAAAAAAAAAAAAAAAAAGGCAAAAGCAAATGCCTTGGGTAAATGCTTTCAAAGCCGTTTATAAACTCTTGGCCTTCGTTCGCTTTGTCAAGGACAATGACCTTATGAATGGACAGGGTAGAACAAACAGGAGCATAAAAAAGATCAATGAAGGCCAAACTGGTGAAGAGACTGTGAATGAGCCCAAAGCTGATTCAAACCTCCTGCCCAGGAACATCGTATTTTAGGGAACTGCGAGACCTTGCAAATGAGATTACTGGGCCATTTTCGGTTATCCTGGAGGAGCTGTGAAAAATGGGGGATGTGTGTCAGGAGACTGGAATCAGCTAAGCACAGTCATGATTCTCTAAAAGGGGAAAAAGTGGGTTATGTAGAGAGATTGTAAACTTAAATGTTTATGGAGACCAGAAAATAAAGAGTCAAGTAGGACAGTTGGAGACTCTAGTGAGTGGGAAAGCGCAAGGCTCCCTCTTAAAAGGGCAGCTCTTACTGAGCTCCAGCTGGCTGTTGCCATGCCCAGAAGTGCTAGAACTTCAACATTTTTATGTTAACTTTTGTTATTTTTCAAATGGGAATAGCTATTTAAATTTTAAAAATATATCGAATGGGCTAAATTAAAGATATCTGCAGACAGATAGGGCCAACAGGCTACCAGTTTGTGACCTTTGCCCATAGATGTGCCGTCTTGCAGCTAAGAAGCTAGGATAGTCTGTTAAAAGATCACCTGGTAAACATTTTAAAGGAACTGGTGGTCTTCAGAAGCTGCGTGGGTTTACTAGGACTAACATGCCACATGCTAACCTCTCTCACTTCTTAGATTGGCAGAGGGCTGTGGTATCCTTGGGTGCTCTGATTTCAGCAAGGCTCTGACAAGGAGAGCCAAATTCTCCTTGGGGACCAGATGGGGCAGTTCAAATGGAATGTCGGTACTTCTAGGTAGATTCTTGGTTGACTTGAAAAATTATGCTCGTGGTAAATGGACTAATAAGCCAGTACCGACCAATAGGAACGGCTCTATTCCCTTGTCTTTTTTTTTTTTTTTTCCCCTCTCTCTTTGGAGGAAGTGATCATAATTTATTTTTTTTATACAGCAGGTTCTTATTAGTTATCTATTTTATACATATTAGTGTATATATGTCAATCCCAATCTCTATTCTCTTGTCTTTGACCAATTAAATTTTAGAGCCAGAAATAAACTCAAGAATTGGCTTATGGCTTGATGCCTGCAGGGTACTGTGAGAATATCAACTACTTGATCGTGGCTCAGTATTTTGTAGCCCAGGGGTCGGCAAACTGACCCAGTTTGTATAAATACAGGTTTTTGTTAATTGAAGTATAGTTGACTTAAAATATTGTATTGGTTTCAGATATACAACATAGTGATTCAATATTTTTATAGATTATATACCATTAAAGTTATCATGGAATAATGCCTATATTTCCCTGTGCTGTACAATATATTCATGTTGCTTATTTATTTTATACATAGTATTTTGTATCTCTTAATATCCCACCCCTAATGATAAAAAAAGAATGAAATTCTGCCTTTTGTAATTAAAGTTTTACTGGAACACAGCCACACCCATTATTTTACACACTTTTTCTGGCTGCTTTTGACATACAACAACAGATGAGTAATTGTGACAGAGACTGGATGGCTAGCAAAATCTAATATACTTACTATCTGTCCCTTCACTAAAAAACTTTGCTGACTTTCTGATGTAGCTGACATCATATTAGTAACCTTAGTGACCTTTTACACTGTTGAATAATGTTGATTAACTTTGGATTTGCCAGTAATGGTCAATAAAAGCCCAAAGTCTATGTCATATGAACTGCTATCAAACCACATCTTCTTCTTTTTTTTTAACATCTTTATTAGAGTATAATTGCTTTACAATGGTATGTTAGTTTCTACTTTATAACAAAGTGAATCAGCTATACATATACATATATCCCCATATCTCCTCCCTCTTGCATCTCCCTCCCTCCCATCCTCCCTATCCCACCCCTCTAGGTGGTCACAAAGCACCGAGCTGATCTCCGTGTGCTATGCAGCTGCTTGCCACTGCTATCTCTTTTACATTTGGTATTGTATGTATGTCCGTGCCACTCTCTCACTTCATCCCAGCTTACCCTTCCCCCTCCCTGTGTCCTCAAGTCCATTCTCTAGTAGGTCTGCGTCTTTATTCCCGTCTTGCCCCTAGGTTCTTCATGACCATTTTTTTTTTCCTTTTTTTTAGATTCCATATATATGTGTTAGCATGCGGTATTTGTTACTTTACTATGTATTACAGATTCTAGGTCCATCCACCTCACTACAAATAACTCAATTTCGTTTCTTTTTATAAGCCACATCTTCTTGACTCTTAGATTGAAACAATCAATATAGTGAATCAAAGAGCAGAGTTTAAATTTATTCGTGATAAAATTCAGCTTGTCATTTCATAATTTTTTGTCCAGTGTGTTGATAATGCCTTTGGCTTCATGTCCAATGCATCCTACTTTTGAGGTGGGCCAGGGTGAGCCCTCATGTGAGGTAAGATTCAGAAGCCTGGGCCCAGATTATACAGTGGTCAGAAGTAGATCTAACCTGAGGACAAGTTCAACATGAGGACCCATGAGAAGAGTTAAGGGTCAAGGTCAAAGAAATCATGTCCATCATCATTGTGATGGACAAAGGCAGAGCAAGAGGTCAGAGGATGAATTAATGCAGAAGTAGGACTGGAAGTGAGGTTAACATGAGGGCAAAGCAGGAGAGTTCTGGATTTTGTCTGTTAAGAGGGCAAGGGTGCCCAGAGCGCTCTCTTCCTGGATGCTGGCTACAGGAAGTAATTACATTTAGATGCATTCTTGAGGATGGGGCCTCCGTGATGGGATTAGTATATTTACAGGAAGAGGAAGAGACCAGAGTTCACTGTCTCTGTCTGGTGAGGACACAGTGTGAAGGCAGACATCTGCAAGCCAAGAAAAGGGATCTTACCAGGAATGGAATCTGGCGGCATCTTGATCTTGGAACCCCTTAGCCTTCAGCACTGTGAGAGATAAATGTCTGTTGTGTAACCCACTTAGTCAATAGTATTTTGTTATAGCAGCCTGAGTTAAGACAGATGTCATCAATTTTACCTTTAAAAAAATGATAAAAATCACATAACATAAAATTTACCATCTTAACCATTTTTAAGTGTACAGTTCAGTAGTATTAAGTTCATTCACATTGTTGTCCAACAGATCTCCAAATCTTATTGATCTTTCAAAACTGAAATTCTATACCCATTAAACAACTCCTCATTTCCTCTCAGTTTTACTTTTTATTTTATTTTATTTATTTTTTATTTTTTATTTTTTTTTTGCCGTACGTGGGCCTCTCACTGTTGTGGCCTCTCCCGTTGCGGAGCACAGGCTCCGGATGTGCAGGCTCAGCGGCCATGGCTCACGGGCCCAGCCGCTGAGCGGCATGTGGGATTCTCCCGGACCGGGGCACGAACCTGCGTCCCCTGCATCGGCAGGCAGACTCTCAACCACTGCGCCACCAGGGAAGCCCCTCAGTTTTACTTTTTAAAACAAAAAATTATCAAGGCAGCTAAAGAGAAATACCACCAGATATTTAAGAAACTGTACTTCAAAAGCAAAAAATAAAGTAGATGCAATTTGGCATATTTTCATTGCTTGCTAATTAGTATCCTCTTTTCTACTTAAGTCTTTGAAGAGAAAAAATTTAATTCCTTCTTCCATTTACATATTTGAGCATTGAGAGCTTCAGGGGCTGGGACCCAGAATTTTGACTCTTGGTAGAAGGATCCCACTTAGTGTCCTCCACAGCTATGACTGGCACGTGGAAGAAACCTCAGAGGAGGACGTGTCTCTTCTCTGGTGGCATGTCCCAAAGGCTTATTTTTAAAGAACTGACTCCTAATGTCTTCCTTCTTGCTACTGAAGAAATTCCCTAGGGTATTAGAATTCTTCCCAGAAAAGGATTTTTTTCATACTTTTTTCATATTCTTTCTTATGCACACTCTTTTTTTTCATGTTTCTGCCATACGGCTTGACCAAAGCCCATAGAGGAGATTGCTGTCACATGCATTCCACATATTTCAAGTATGAAACATGGTCAGTATATTTGCCCTGATGAGAAAGGGCTCTTCAGTTCCTAAAAATTATTTGCAATTCTCCAGTTTATCTACTAAACAATTTCTCCATATGTGCAATTCTCCTGTAAATTTTGGTATTTTTTTAAAAAAATATTTATTTATTTTTAAATATTTATTTATTTATTTATTTTGGCTGCTCTGGGTCTTAGTTGCAGCATGTGGGATCTTTGTTACGGCATGTGGACTCCTAGTTGCAGTATGCAAACTCTTAGCTGTGGCATGCGTGGGGGATCTAGTTCCCTGATCAGGGATTGAACCCGGGCCCCCTGCATTGGGAGCAAGGAGTCTTACCCACTGGACCAGCAGGGAAATAAATCTCAGTGGTTGTTTTTTTAAAATATAGATTGCTCTTTGAAAGTGCTAGGAGTTATTGATCTTTACACACTGCAACTTTTAAAGTGGAAATATTTTTATATTCTCTGAAAATATATGATGTAAAAAAAATTCAAAGGTTAGAATCCAAATAAAAGTCCTACTGCAATCATACTCTCAGAGATGATCCTTTATGCCTTAAAAACGAAAGCAACAAATATTTAAACAGAATTTAACAAGAGCCTTTGTGTATCAGTTCAACAGAATGTGTTTACCATGTCCATGAGCTGCTGTAGAATGTGACATTGTTTTTGAAGTTGTGTGGTTGAGGGCCAAGATTCCAGAGTCAGAGAGATGTGGACTTGACTGAAGTCTCTACCACTTACTAGCTGTGTACCCTGGAGCAACTTACTTTATTTCTCTTATGCTCAGTGTCCTCATCTTTAGTAAGGATGATAATAATCTTCAGTGTAGGGATAATTACTCACAGGCTTGTGGGATGATGTGATGTAGAACATCTGAGTGCCTAGCATTAGTGCCTGTGATATAGCAGATGCTCAATATTGGTGGTATCATAATTACCGTATCAGTTTTTAAATTTTTAGTTGCGGTAAAATACACATAACAAAATTTACACTTAACAATTTTTAAGTGTACAGTTCAGTGGTATTAAGAACATTCACATTATTATATAAACATCACCACCATCCCTATACTAATTGTTAATATGGTTTTAATGCCCTCTCCTGAAAAAAAAAAAAAAGCATGAATTTACCTCTTCTGTGTGAAGCTGTGTCAGAATAGACTCCTTCCTAGTATCTCAAAATCTTTTGCATGGTCAAATCTGTCTGTGTCTGTATTTTGAAAACCCCTTCGTGTGAAGTGTTCAAGGCATCGGACTGATTCTGGTGTTACCTTGTATTTGTAGCTTTAGAGGTGGGGTCTAAACAGGCCTGCTCAGCTACTCTAGGGTAAAAGTAATTCCCAGTTGCTCTCACTGACACTGCAGTGTCTTCCTCAGCTGAAGTTTCTGACTGCTGCCGGCCTAGGCTCTGCTAATGGAGGTTTATAAAGGCCTTCACAATTCCTATGGTAACCCAGGAGAAAGGCTGTTGCCATGGGGACTAGTCAAGCCTATATAAACCTTCCATCCCCATCAGACAGATGAGAAGGATGTGAGAATGAATCCTTTACTAGTTCACCTTCTGAAATTGCTAACAATTATCTCTGTTTTAGGAAAAGGATTCATCATTTCTTTCAGGTGGAAACTCATTCACATTTTCAGCTTGAAAGAAGTATTATTTAAAAGCTTTCTTGATCTTGGTTTCAACCAAAGTCACCCAGAGAATGAAATGGCTGGTGATGGAACCACTTCAAAATTTCTGCACTGTTACCAACCACTAAATAACATTTGTCACAAGCAGGTGAACTCCATCTTGTTTTAAAAGAATACTATGTTTTTTTTTGAAATATATTAACTCTAAGCATATGTCTATTAATGCATTTTCACATTGTTTTAGAATTGATTCTGGAAGAATCTGAGCTCCCCAAAGACAGGGTCTATGCTTTATTTACCTCCATGACCCCAGCATCTAACCCATTGTGTTGCAATATGAGGGATTCAGCAAATTAATGAATGAATCAGTCTATCAATGTGCACCTTCATGTTGATGATGGCAGAGATAGTGGGTATTGGTGTTCAAGTGTGTAATAGAAGCTACCTCTAAAACATTTATTCATTTATTAAAAGACAGTTTGTTAATGCTTACCAGCTTCATTTATTCAACAATGGCACAGTTCCTGCTTTTAATTCATGGAGGTAATCTTTAGATATATAACACTGAACAGGACAAAGTCCCCATCTTCCTGGAGCTCCTGGTCTGCAGGCAGAGACAGACATATACTGCTGTCAGAGTAAAACGAGATTGGTGTTAGAGTAGAAGCATAATCACCAAAACCATATTTAATTAAGACTGGGGCTCAGGGAGAGAGAAGATGATGTTTGAGCTGGGCCTTGATGGATGAGTAGGAGTTTTATAGGGAGATGAGGCAGGTAAAAGGTGGTTGTGTGGGAAGGATGAGATGAACCATTTAAGGCAGCAGGAAGAACATATGTTTAAGAACATAGCGCATTGAGGGAGTGGTAAATATTCTGAGGTGACTGAAATATAGATTTTATGAAGGATGAGGCAGGAGGCTGACCTGTAGCCAGATTAATATGAGTCTAATATGCTATTCTTACCCGCATTCTCCTCCTGGGAAAGTGGGCACTGAGAGCCTGGGCCTGGTGTGGGGATCTGGACGTCAGGGCTGCGTGAGGACCTACCCCCAGATATGGGGTGGAAAGGGCCCACAGAGTACTTCCAGGAAGTAAGGCAGGCCCAGGCCCAGAGTTGCAGCATGAGAATGTCCACCATTCAGAGGGTCAAAGGACCAGACCTGACTTTGGCATAGCCAAGAGGAGTGGCAGGGTTGGAAAAGGTGGCCAGGAGGTTGGATCTGATGTTAGAGCCAGTTCTCTTTTAGAGGGTGCTTATGCTCCTGCCTGCAGCTGGCCTGAATTGGGACAACACTAAGGAGTTTAAAGATTTTTTTTCAGTAGAGGTAAGACATATTCACAGAATTCATATCTGTGTTTTACAGACATCCTTCTAATGCAGGCAGTAAGTAAGATGAGCAGAAGGGGAAAACCTGGAGCTAGGGTCAGAGGTCCAGGGAGAAATCAGTAAATAGCTCTAGCATGGAGAAGGGAAAACTCCTTCTTTTCTTTTAAATATTTACTGATCGCTTATTTGCTGTGGGTTGTGCCAGGCTCTAGGAATGCAGAGATGTATAAGATATGGGCCTGCCCAGGAGTTTCTCTGAGTCTGCTGAGAGAGATGCTCAAGTAAAATACGAATCATTATGTAGTCTGGTATATCAAGAAGTATATCAGGTGGGCTTAGCACATGGCTGGCTTTTAAGCCCTTATTGAAAGAATGAATTAATTAGAATTGACAGTTGTTTAATGTTTGCTGTAGAGGGCAAGAGAGAGGAAGTGGTTGAAGATAATCTGATGTAGTTTCTGTAACTGAGCAGATGGTGAGCCAAGAAGGTAGAACTATAGGAAGAATATTGGGCAGCAGGGAAGACCATGCTTCGAGTGCTATCATAATAAGGAAGCACATTTCGGGCTGGTGGGAAAGATATCTTGGAGGCTGATGTTCTTACATGCTTACTTTTTGAAGTGTAAGGTTTAATCTGGGTCTTGCCTATATGAAGGACACATGCAGAAGGTGGCTATTAGCCATTCTGTCAGCAAGAGATAATAATTTTGCTTTGCGTTCTCTCAGTCTATCCCTCTTTAGTGGTCATCTTTCCTGATTGTATAACCCTGGATAGTTAAAGCATTCCCATATGCATCACTTTCATTACTTAGCTATTTGAGGGTTGTGTGATATTGTGGAAAGTGCATAAAATTAGGGATCAAAGGCGTTAATTTCAAAATCCACCTTATCACTCATTACCTGTGTGACTTGGGCCACTATTTAATCCTTTCTGAGTTCAGCTTTCTTCCATGTAAAGTGGGAATAAGAAGTGCCCTACTTCCCTCCCAGGATTCTTAAAAATAACAAATGAAAAATGTTTTGTGAAGTGTAAAGTTCAGTGCAGCCAAGAGTTACCATCATTACTTGGGAAGCTCTTTCCTTACTTTCTTTAGGTGTGCTGCATCTTTCTCAAGTAATATGTAAAACAGACACCGTGAGCTTTTTCCTTACCTTAAGCTGACACTGTAAGAGTCAGGGACTGGTGATGTTGTAAAGCTCAGGGATTGAGTAAGGACATCTATGGTCTGTTTTACACATTACTTGACCCTCCTCTCCAAAAAGGGCAGAAAATTTGTTTTTTATTTAAACTACATTAAACTGTGCCCAATTTAAACTGCTTCATCCAAATGTCACACATTTAGGGTAGAAATAGGAATGATGGAAGGAAGCTACACAAAGGAAGATTTTATTCGATAATAATTTTTAAAAAGTCCTCACAATTAGGGTAGCAAAAAAATTGGAGGGACTTCCTGAAGTGGCACTGAGTGGTTCCTGGCATATCATGGAGAGTTCTTAATAAATTATTAACTATCATTTATCTTACAGTTATTTCATAGACTTCCAGAGTAAGAAGGTACCAAGGATGCACTGCCCTTATCAAAATGATTTAGAAAGTGCTATCTCTTTTAGAAATAACAGAAGAAATTATATAAAATTAGTGTCATTTCTTTCTTAAATGTTTAGGATAATTTACATCTGGGCATGGAGTCTTCTTTGTGGAATATTTTTTAATAGCATATTCAATTTATTTAATATAAATAGAATTTTCACATTTCTAAAATTCATTTTGTTTCTGTTTTAGAAAGCTGTGTTCTAGGAATTTATCTATTTCATCAAAGTTGTCAGATTTATTGGCACAAAATTTTTCATGATACCTTGTTCCTATCATTTTTATTCCTATAGGTTCAGTAGTGATGTACTCTCTTTCGTTCCTGATACAGCAAATTTGTCCATATTTCTTTTTACTTAATGAATCTTGCCAGAAGTTTATCAATATTATCAGTCTTTTCAAGGAAACATACTTTGGTTTTGTTCATTCTGGTTTTTGTATATTTGTTTTCTGTTTCATTAATTTCTCCTCTTTATTGTTTTCTTCCTTCTTTTTAGAGTTTATTTTGCTGTTCTTTCTTCTAAGTTCTTGAGATAGATACATAGGTCATTGATTTTTAGTTCTTATTATTTTCTAATATAAGCTTTCAGATTTATTTTCCTCTTGGTACAGTTTTAACTTAACCTCTCCATATGCTGTATAATTTTTATCATTCAATCAAACATATGTTTTAATTTCCATTATCATTACTTCTTTGACCCATGAGTGTTATAAGAATTATATTGCTTAATTTCCAAATATAGGGGAATTTTTGAGTCATCTTTTCATAACTGATATCTAACTTAATTCTGCTGTGGTCAGAAAACATACTTTATTTCAATTCTTTGATTTTTTTTTTTTGTGGTACGTGGGCCTCTCACTGTTGTGGCCTCTCCCGTTGCGGAGCACAGGCTCCAGATGCAGAGGCTCAACGGCCATGGCAAACGGGCCCAGCTGCTCCGCAGCATGTGGGATCTTCCCAGACCGGGGCACGAACCCGTGTCCCCTGCGTCAGCAGGCGGATTCTCAACCACTGCGCCACCAGGGAAGCCCTGAAATTTGTTAAAGCTTATGGTTTAGTATATGTCAATTTTAGTAACTGCTCCTCGTGGACTTCAAAAGAGCATATATTCCATCTTTGTCTGCAGTGTTCTATATATTTCAGTTAGGTTAAATTTGTTAATTGCATTAGTTAGGTCTTCTTTGTTTTTACTGATCTTTTTCTGCTATTTGTTATTATGAGAAGCATATTAAGTTTTCCATAATGATGCACATTTAACTATTTATTTTCATTCTGTAAAATTTTGCCTTATTTTAAAACTATATTATTGGGTGCATACAAATTTAGAAATTGTTATATCTTCCTGGTATAACAACCTTTTATTAATATCAAAAGTATCTGTTATTTCTGGCAATGATTTTTTTCTAAAAATTTACTTTCTCTGATATTTATTTAGCTGTATCAACTATCTTTCGGTTAGTGTTTGTATGATATATCTTCTCTATCCTTTTACTTTTAATCTTTCTCTGTTCCTGAATTTAAAACTCTTACAAGCACCTATGAATAGGTTTTATATTTTGTTTTTATTGTTTCTAATCTTTGTCTTCTAATAAAAGCATTTAGTATTTATATTTATGTAAATGATATATTTATATATATTTTAGTTTATGCCTATAATTAAATTTTTTTTCTATTTGTTCTGTTTTGTTTGTTTTTTTCTTTTTCCCCACTTTGGATTAACAAACTTCTTTTATTGTTACTGTTACATTTTCACTCTCTATTAGTTTGTATGTAGGATACTCTTCTACATACCCTCAAAACAAACATCAAAATCCATAGGCTGGGCTTCCCTGGTGGCGCAGTGGTTGAGAGTCCTCCTGCTGATGTGGGGGACGTGGGTTCGTGCCCTGGTCCGGGAGGATCCCTCATGCCGCGGAGCGGCTGGGCCCGTGAGCCATGGCCGCTGAGCCTGCGTGTCCAGAGCCTGTGCTCCACAATGGGAGAGGTCACAGAAGTGAGAGGCCCATGTACTGCAAAAAAAAAAAAAAAAAAAAAAAAAATCCATAAGCTCCTTTAGCAATTTTCTAATTGTTTTAATAATGTCTTTTAGAGATCCAGGATACCATCAAGGTCTTGTGTTGCATTTAGTCATCGTGCCACTGTAGTCTGGAAGAGTTCTTACTCTTCCCTTATCTTTCATGACATTGACATTTTTGAAGAGTTTAGTCTCATAATTTTGTAGAATGTTTCCTAATTTGGATTTCTCTGATTCTTCTAATGATTAGATTCAGGTTATATATGTTTGTCAGGAAAATCATAAAAGCGTTGACATGTTCTTTTCCATGCATCACATCAGGTGGCATGTAATGTTGATTTGTTCCATTACTGGTGATGTTTAGTTTTGTCACTTGGTTAAGATGGTGTCTGCAAGGTTATCCACTCTAAGATTGATTAATAGTGAGGGACCTTCAAGATGGTAGAGGAGTAAGACGTGGAGATCACCTACCTCCCAACAAATACATCAAAAATACATCTACATGTGGAACTGCTCCTACAGAACACCTACTGAACACTGGCAGAAGACCTCAGACTTCCCAAAAGGCAAGAAACTCCCCATGTACCTGGGTGGAGCAAAAGAAAAAAGAAAAAACAGAGACAACAGAATAGGGACGGGATGAGCACCTCTGGGAGAGAGCTGTGAAGGAGGAAAAGTTTCCACACACTAGGAAGCCCCTTCACTGGCAGAGGTGGGGGATGGGCAGGGGGAGCTTCAGAGCTACAGAGGAGAGCGCAGCAACAGGGGTGCAGAGCGCAAAGTGGAGAGAATCCCGCACAGAGGATCGGTGCCAACCAGCACTCACCAGTCCTAGAGGCTTGTCTACTCAGCCACCAGGGTGGGTGGGGGCTGGGAGCTGAGGTTCAGGCTTCAGAGGTCAGATCCCAGGGAGAGGACTGGAGTTGGCTGCATGAACACAGCCTGAAGGGGGCTAGTGCACCACAGCTAACTAAGAGGGAGTACAAGAAAAAGTCTGGAGCTGCCTAAGAGGCAAGAACCATTGTTTTGGGATGTGCGAGGAGAGGGGATTCAGAGCACCGCCTAAATGAGCTCCAGAGACAGATGCTAGCCGCGGCTATCAGCATGGACACCTGAGACCGCCATGAAACACTAAGGCTGCTGCTGCAGCCACCAAGAAGCCTGTGTGCAAGCACAGGTCACTATCCATGCCTCCCCTCCCAGGTGCCTGTGTACCCCGCCACTGCCAGGGTCCCGTGATCCAGGGACAACTTCCCCAGGAGAACACACTGCGTGCCTCAGGCTGTTACAACATCGCGCTGGCCTCTGCCACTGCAGGCTCTCCCCGCATTCCGTACCCCTCCCGCCCCCCAGCCTGAGTGAGCCAGAGCCCCCTAATCAGCTGCTACTTTAACCCCGTCCTGTCTGGGTGGGGAACAGACACCCTCAGGCAGCCTACATGCAGAGGCAGGCCAAAATCCAAAGCTGAACCCCAGGAGCTGTGCAAACAAAGAAAAGAAAGGGAAATTTTTCCCAGCAGCCTCAGGAGCAGTGGATTAAATCTCGACAATCAACTTGATGTACCCTTCATCTCTGGAATACCTGAAGAGACAAGGAATCATCCAAAATTGAGGTGGTGGACTTTGGGAGCAACTATAGACTTGGGGTTTGCTTTCTGAATATAATTTGTTTCTGGTTTTATGTTTATCTTAGTTTAGTATTTAGAGCTTATTATCATTGGTAGATTTGTTTATTGATTTGGTTGCTCTCTTCCTTTTTATCTTATATATATATATATATTTTTTTTCTTTTTCTCTTTTTCTGAGTATGTATGTGTATGCTTCTTTGTGTGGTTTTGTCTGTATAGCTTTGCTTTTACCATTTGTCCTAGGGTTCTGTCTGTCTGTTTGGGGGGAGTTTTTTGGGGTATAGTTTTCAGTGCTTGTTATCACTGGTGGATTTGTTTTTTCATTTGGTTGCTCTCTTCTTTCTTTCTTTTTTTAAAAATTACTTTTTAATTTTTAATACTTAAAAAATTCTTTATTTTATTTTTATTTTTTTTCTTTCTTTCTTTCTTTTTCTCACTTTTCTTCTGAGCTGTGTGGCTGACAGGGTCTTGGTGCTCCGGCTGGGTGTTAGTCCTGAGCCTCTGAGGTGGGAGAGCCAATTTCAGGACATTGATCCACCAGAAACCTCCCAGCCCCATGTTATATCAAACAGCGAAAGCTCTCCCAGAGATCTACATCTCAGTGCTAAGACCCAGCTCCACTCAATGACCAGCAAGCTACAGTGCTGGACACCCCATGCCAAACAACTAGAAAGACAGGAACACAACCCCATCCATTAGCAGGAAGGCTGCCTAAAATCATAATAAGTTCACAGACACCTCAAAACACACCACCAGATATGGTCCTGCCCACCAGAAAGACAAGATCCAGCCTCATCCACCAGAACACGGGCACCAGTCCCCTCCACCAGGAACCCTACACAACCAACTAAGCCAACCTTACCCACTGGGGGCAGACACCAAAAACAATGGGAACTACGAACCTGCAGCCTGTGAAAAGGAGACCCCAAACACAGTAAGTTAAGCTAAATGAGAAGACAAAGGAACACACAGCAGATGAAGGAGGAAGGTAAAAACCCACCAGACCAAACAAATGAAGAGGAAATAGGCAGTCTACCTGCAAAAGAATTCAGAGTAATGATAGTAAAGATGATCCAAAATCTTGGAAATTGAATGGAGAAAATACAAGAAACGTTTAACAAGGACCTAGAAGAACTAAAGAGCAAACAAACAATGATGAACAACACAATAAATGAAATTAAAAATTCTCTAGAAGGAATCAATAGCAGAATAACTGAGGCAGAAGAACAGATAAGTGACCTGGCAGATAAAATAGTGGAAATAACTACCGCAGAGCAGAATAAAGAGAAAAGAATGAAAAGAATTGAGGGTAGGGCTTCCCTGGTGGTGCAGTGGTTGAGAGTCCAGCTGCCGATGCAGGGGACACGGGTTCGTGTCCCAGTCTGGGAAGATCCCACATGCAGTGGAGCGGCTGGGCCTGTGAGCCATGGCTGCTGAGCCTGCACATCCAGAGCCTGTGCTCCACAATGGGAGAGGCCACAACAGTGAGAGGCCCATGTACTGCAAAAAAAAAAAAAAAAAAAGAATTGAGGGCAGTCTCAGAGACTTCTGGGACAACATTAAACGTACTATCGTTCAGATTATAGGGGTACCAGAAGAAGAAGAGAAAAAGAAAGGGACTGAGAAAATATTTGAAGAGATTATAGTCGAAAACTTCCCTAACATGCGAAAGGAAATGGTCAATCAAGTCCAGGAAGTGCAGAGAGTCCCATACAGGATAAATTCAAGGAGAAACATGCCAAGACACATATTAATCAAACTATCAAAAATTACATATGAAGAAAAAATATTAAAAGCAGCAAGGGAAAAACAACAAATAACATACAAGGGAATCCCCATAAGGTTAACAGCTGAGTTTTCAGCAGAAACTCTGCAAGCCAGAAGGGAGTGGCAGGACATATTTAAAGTGATGAAAGGGACAAACCTACAACCAAGATTACTCTACCCAGCAAGGACCTTATTCAGATTCGTTGGAGAAGTTAAAACCTTAACAGGCAAGCAAAAGCTAAGAGAATTCAGCACCACCAAACCGCTTTACAACAAATGCTAAAGGAATTCTCTAGGCAGGAAACACAAGAGAAGGAAAAGACCTACAATAACAAACCCAAAACAATTAAGAAAATGGTAACAGGAACATACATATGGATAACAACCTTAAATGTAAATGGATTAAATGCTCCAACCAAAAGACATAGACTGGCTGAATGGATACAAAAACAAGACCCGTACATATGCTGTCTACAAGAGACCCACTTGAGACCTAGGGACATACAGACTGAAAGTGAGGGGATGGAAAAAGATATTCCAGGCAAATGGAAATCAAAAGAAAGCTGCAGTAGCAATTCTCATATCAGACAAAATAGACTTTAAAATAAAGACTATTGCAAGAAACAAAGGACACTACATAATGATCAAGTGATCAATCCAAGAAGAAGATATAACAATTGTAAATATATATGCACCCAACATAGGAGCACCACCTCAATACATAAGGCAAATGCTAACAGCCATAAAAAGGGAAATTGACAGTAACACAGTAATAGTAGGGAACTTTACCACCCCACTTTCACCAATGGACAGATCATCCAAAATGAAAATAAATAAGGAAACACAAGCTTTAAATGATGCATTAAACAAGATGGACTTAACTGATATTTATAGGACATTCCATCCAAAAAACAACAGAATACACTTTCTTCTCAAGTGCTCATGGAACATTCTGCAGGACAGATCATATTGTGGGTCACAAATCAAGCCTTGGTAAATTTAGGGAAATTGAAATCGTATCAGGTATCTTTTCCAACAACAACGCTATGAAACTAGATATCAATTACAGGAAAAAAGCTGTATAAAATACAAACACATGGAAGCTAAACAATACACTATTAAATAACCAAGAAATCATCTTTCAACAAACAAAAGCCCAGGAGCAGATGGCTTCACTGGTGAATTCTATCAACACTTAGAGAAGACTTAACGCCTATCCTTCTCAAAGTCTTCCAAAATATAGCAGAGGGAGGAACAGTCCCAAACTCATCCTATGTGGCCACATCACCCTGATATCAAAACCAGACAAAGATGTCACAAAAAAAGAAAACTACAGGCCAATATCACTGATGAACATAGATGCAAATATTCTCAACCAAATAGTAGCAAACAGAATCCAACAGCACATTAAAAGGATCAGACACCTTGATCAAGTGGGGTTTATCCCAGGAATGCAAGGATTCTTCAATATATGCAAATGAATCAATGTGATACACCATATTAACAAACTGAAGGATAAAAACCACATGGTCATCTCAATAGATGCAGAAAAAGCTTTTGACAAAATTCAATACCCATTTATGATAAAAACCTTCTAGGAAGTAGGCATAGAGGAAACTTACCTCAACATAATAAAGGCCATATATGACAAGCCCACAGCCAACATTGTTCTCACTGGAGGAAAACTGAAACCATTTCCACTAAGATCAGGAACAAGACAAGGTTGCCCACTCTCACCAATATTATTCAACATAGTTTTGGAAGTTTTAGCCACAGCAGTCAGAGACGAAAAAGAAATAAAAGGAATCCAAATCAGGAAAAAAGAAGTAAAACTGTCACTGTTTATAGATGACATTATACTATACATAGAGAATCCTAAAGATGCCACCAGAAAACTACTAGAGCTAATCAAAGAACTTGGTAAAGTAGCATGATACCAAATTAATGCACAGAAATCTTTTGCATTCCTATACACTAATGATGATAAATATGAAACAGAAATTAAGGAAACACTCCCATTTACCATTGCAACAAAAAGAATAAAATATGTAGGAATAAACCTACCTAGGGAGACAAAAGACCTGTATGCAGAAAACTATAAGACACTGATGAAAGAAATTAAAGATGATTCAAACAGATGGAGAGATATACCATGTTCTTGGATTGGAAGAAGCAATGTTTTGAAAATGACTATACTACCCAAAGCAATCTACAGATTCAGTGCAATCCCTGTCAAACTACCACTGGCATTTTTCATAGAACTAGAACAAAAAATTTCTCAATTTGTATGGAAACACAAAAGACCCAGAATAGCCAAAGAAATCTTGAGAAAGAAAAACAGAGCTGGAGGAATCAGGCTCCCTGACTTCAGACTATACTACCAAGCTACAGTAATCAAGATAATATGGTACTGGCAGAAAAACAGAAATATAGATCAGTGGAATAGGATAGAAAGCTCAGAGATAAACCCACACACATATGGTCATCTTATCTTTGATAAAGGAGGTAAAAATATACAATGGGGAAAAGACAGCCTTTTCAATAAATGGTGCTGGGAAAACTGGACAACTATGTGTAAAAGATTGAAATTAGAACACTCCCTAACACAAACACAAAAATAAACTCAAAACAGATTAAAGACCTAAATGTAAGGCCAGACACTGTAAAACTCTTAGAGGAAAACATAGGTAGAACACTCTATGACATATACCACAGCAAGATCCTTTTTGACCCACCTCCTAGAGAAATGGAAATAAAAACAAAAATAAACAAATGGGACCTAATGAAACTTAAAAGCTTTTGCACAGCAAAGGAAACCATAAAGAAGATGAAAAGGCAGCTCTCAGAATGGGATAATATATTTGCAAATGAAGCAACTGACAAAGGATTAATCTCCAAAATTTACAAGAAGTTCATGTAGCTCAATATCAAAAAACAAACAACCCAATCCAAAAATGGGCAGAAGACCTAAATAGACATTTCTCCAAAGAAGATATACAGATTGCCATCAAACACATGAAAGGATGCTCAACATCACTAATCATTAGAGAAATGCAAATCAAAACTACAATGAGGTATCACCTCACACCAGTCAGAATGTCCATCATCAGAAAATCTACAAACAGTAAATGCTGGAGAGGGTGTGGAGAATATGAACTGTCTTGCACTGTTTGTGGGAATGTAAATTGATACAGCCACTATGGAGAACAGTATGGAGATTCCTTAAAAAACTAAAAATAGAACTACCATACGACCCAGCAAGTCCCACTACTGGGTATATACCCTGAGAAAACCATAATTCAAAAAGAGTCATGTATCACAATGTTCATTGCAGCTCTATTTACAATAGCCAGGACATGGAAGCAACCTAAGTGTCCATCGACAGATGAATGGATAAAGAAGATGTGGCACATATATACAATGGAATACTACTCAGCCATAAAAAGAAATGAAATTGAGTTATTTGTAGTGAGGTGGATGGATTTGGAGTCTGTCATACAGAGTGAAGTACGTCAGAAAGAGAAAAACAAATACTGTATGGTAACACATATATATGGAATCTAAAAAAACAAGTTCTGAAGAACCTAAGGGCAGGACAGGAATAAAGATGCAGCCGTAGAGAATGGACTTGAGGACAGGGGGATGGGGAAGTGTAAGCTTGGATGAAGTGAGAGAGTGGCATGGAAATATATACACCACCAAATATAAAATAGCTAGTGATGGGGCTTCCCTGGTGGCGCAGTGGTTGAGAATCCGCCTGCCGATGCAGGAGACACGGGTTCGTGCCCTGGTCCGGGAAGATCCCACATGCCGCGGAGCAACTAAGCCCGTGAGCCATGGCCGCTAGGCCTGCGCGTCCGGAGCCTGTGCTCCGCAACGGGAGAGGCCACAACAGTGAGAGGCCCGCATACCGCCAAAAAAAATAAATAAATAAATAAATAAATAAATAAATAAATAAAATAAAATAAAATAAAATAGCTAGTGAGAAGCAGCTGCATAGCACAGGGAGATCAGCTCAGTGCTTTGTGACCACCTAGGCGGGGGTCAGATTGGGAGGATAGGTTGGAGACACAGGAGGGAGGAGATATGGGGATATATGTATATGTATAGCTGATACGCTTTGTTATAAAGCAGAAGGTAACCCACCATTGTAAAGCAATTATACTCCAATAAAGATTTAAAAAAAGATTAATTAATAGTGATTTTGTCATTAACAATGAATGAGTATTTTGTATTCACTAATTAATAAATATTTGGGGTAATACCTTGGGATGAAATATCCTGTTCCCCATTAAATTTTTACCCATTAATTCAAGCATCCATTGTTCATTTTGCCTGAATTATTACTCTGATAGTTACCAAATGACAATTTTCTAACTTTTATTATTCTATATTTATTAGTTGGTATTCTATTTTAAGGTACAGTTTTTCCATCTCTCCCATTTATTTTTTATTCCTTCATTTGTTTGTGTCAGTATGAATTAATAGATTATAATTTTATTTAATGAGTTATAATCTGTGATTGTCAATACTTATTTTGATGCTCATATTTTCCCTGATTTTGGCAAGCATGGGTATGGTTGTTTGGGAGACTAGAGACAGGTGGAAGGAGGGAACCCTTTCAAGCTGGCCTTCTGTAATTTTAACATGTTTCCAAGATTTTTTAGCACTTTCTTACTTTCTAGAACCACAAGATGTTCCTGGCTCATCTTGTATTTTCATTGTCCTCGCCCTGGAATCCTCTATCTTTCCAATGGGCTCTGATTCCTTTTATCAGAGAATATTAATATGATCATTGCTACTGGTATATCATGGATTCTAGACCCACTTTGTGGAAGTAGCTAGGAAATGTATTCATGTACACACCTTCACAGACCCGCATAAATTATATCGATCTATATTAAATGTCATGAGTTCACATTGATACATCCACCAACCCAACACCCTCTCCATATTTAAAACTTTTTTCTCTGACAGTGAGAAACTGGGTCCTGTTATCCTCAATATATTTTCTTATTTACTAAATAACCCTGTATGTAACCACTCATAGCCCATATGGTGTCTTTGTATGAAGTAGAAAAATATGTCCCTTCTGAGTAAATTCCACGTGTCCCAGGGGATGCATGGCTTTTTGTGTGAGGAGCTGGATTTCAGGCCCCACTAACCCCTCAGCTGGTTGCCTTTGTGCAGTGAACAACATTCATAACCTACAGCAGCCCTGTCCCTTTCAGTCTGTCTTCCTGACAGTTGTTCCTTAATTCTTCTTTTAGTATAATTAAAATTTATGTGTGACACTGACAGAAATGGCACAAATAAAAAGCAGTTTGGGTTCAATAAGCTATTTTATTTTATTTTTACCTAACTAAAGTCTAGTGGGTGGTTTCTTCAAAGTTACTCATATTCTTAGGAATAGAGGGCTCAGGAAAAGTTGGATGTGTAACTCCACTCTGCTAAGCCCTGCTGTTACTGTGGCTGGCACATGGCATGCCTTTGGGCTGAGAAAGTTTAAAAAAGATAAAGTTAGGGGGAAAGCTCTGACAAATAAACAAGGTTGGGAAGATGTGACATATTGGGGTGGGGAGAGAGAGAACTAAATATACCCATCTGAGAATATATAGAAGTGAAGGGACCCTGATTGGTCTATAAAGAATTTTAAGGGGATTATGTAATTCTTTAATTTCTTCCTTTTCCAATTTTCTGATAAACACTCAAATAGAAATTTTTTATTGTCCAACTTTAATGTCATTGCCTTTTTGAAATCTTCCCTAATGTCTACTGTATTTCCATAGTCCTAGCCTCAAATCATGGCAGAAATTTGGTTATGAGGTGACACAAACCTGAGATAGAGTGGAGAGGAAAGAGTCATCTAGGATCAAAGAGTGCACAGTGACAACAGTAAAAAATAGCTAGTACATATTGGGCATTTACTTTATGCCAAGCACTGTTCTATATGCTTTCCACGTGTTCCCTCATTTTAGCTCATAACTGCACGATAAGTAAGGTATTATGACTGTCATCCCTGTGGCACAGAGGAGGTAAAAGACTTAGAGATGTTGAGTAACTTGCCCAGGGTCGGATGGTTATTGAGGGGTTACATGCATTCTCCAACCAGCAAGTAAACCCAGGTAGCCTGACCCTGGGGCTTAATCAGTGTACTGTGCTGCCTCTGCCAGTAGGCAGGGCAACTGAGGTCACCCAATAGTTACCTTTCCTCCAGGAATCCTTGACTGTCTAGAAGCAAAGTTGGTTTTCAGAGGCCAACCAAGCATGGGTATGGATGTTTGGGGGGCTGGAGGCAGGTAATGAGAGGGTGTTTGCAATGACAGAACAAGGGCTAGACAGAGACATGTGGGTACTTTTGAAGAGGAGAATCTCTAAATATTTAATATTTTAGGAGGTTCAAGGAGAAACTGATTTTCTGGTAGTAAAAATGGTGTGCCTCTTTATGTTAAAAATGAGACTAAATGTATCCCAACACTTTTATTTATTTAGAATTATCTAGGAATTATGATTGTTCAGAATCAGATAGCTTTGGGGGAGGTATATTAAAGTGTTAACATTTTTTTTTGATAGGTAAGAAGTGGATTTATTTAGAGACAAACACACTCCACAGACAGAGTGTGGGCCATCTCAGAAAGTGAGAAAGGCACCAGGGTATGGGGTTGTCAGTTTTTATAGAACTGGGTAATTTCATAGGCTTATGAGTGCTATTTTCATAGGCTAAAATAGCTGGAGGAGTATTCCAGCTATTTTAGGAAGGGGCAGGGATTTCCAGGAATTGGGCCACCGCCTACTTTTTGATCCTTATGGTCGGTCTTGGAACTGTCATGGCGCCTGTGAGTGTATACTGAGGCTCAAGGTCTAGTGGAAGTTGACTTGTCCACCATCTTGGACCCATTTGGTTCTGATCAGTTTATTTCATGTCCTCGGACTATGTCATTCTTTCAAAGGTTGTGCCCTGCCTCCTTCCCTCCTATTTTATTCCCCCTTCAGAGATTTTACTCCCATATTCTTATGGGAAGCAGAATGGTGATGGTCTGTCTTCGGTAACTGCTTCAAGGCTGAGTAGGGGCATCGACCTTGTCTGTCAAGGAGTAAAAATCACTGGATGCCTGATCTAGGGGCCCTAGGGGCAGGGCAGCTCCTTGCTTTAAGTCATGTGGGCTGGAATCCTCACATAGCCATCATCTTGGTGTGGAACTGTTGTAATTGTTTCCATAGCCTTTCTGTGAATCTCCTTGATGATGAAGCACTTTTTGTAACAGCATCAGAGTACAAAAATATCTATAAATGACAAAAGACTTAAAAGACATGGTTAAACATCTGATTACGGTGTAATCGATAAAGAAACTTGGTCACAATAACCAGAATTACGAATGATTACTTTTAACATACCAAATAATCCTAGTTATATATTTCTGTTTAAGATACCTCGGGGGACCTGTACAGTACCCTAAAGTTAGCTGGAAATCAAAAGAAACTTAATTAAAATTTGATATTTGGGAAGTTTGTCAAAAAATTTTAAAACACTTGGTCAAATAAGATCATAGGTCACTGTGAGACAATACTTATTCCTTAACCAAAGTTACAAATGATCTCAAAAGCAAATACAAGTCACTTAAAGGCAAAGAAACTCACACGCTCTGTTGTCAAAAGCAGCATTTCAAGAATACTTTGGAGGAAGAAACCAAATCCAGTCTTGTGCTAGCCCATTCCTAACAAAATCCATTTACCCAACTAAATTCAATCCAATCTTAGAAAATCCTGATCATGCGTAACTCTTTTCAGTATTTTTCATTCTTCACACCTTCTCTTACTAAAAACACATACCTTACTTTTCTTAAAAGTTGTTTTCACATTGAGTTACTTTTCTTGTTGACAAATTTGTAACAGATAGAATAAGGTCTTACTTGACCTCTAATCAACCTAGGTACAACAGAAGTAATATAGTTAGCATTGATGACTCTAACATGTCTATATTAATCAAACCAACAAGTTTAAGCCACCTTCAATACCAGATATCAGTTTAGTATTGAATATTTTCCAGGTGACATGAACCTGAAATTTATTCTGGCCAGATTGTTTTCTATTTCTGAGTATTTACATAAGGGCTTAATTTTTAAAAACCAATTAAGTAGAGCTCTTTTACGAATTAATTTTTGGCAATACCATATACCTACAACGCACATATAGATACATATGAACACACAAACAAACACAGAGGCCTCATAGTTCCCATTCGAAAATTTCAGCCCTAAGTCAGGTACAACATAAAAGCCATCAGTTACAAGGGGTTGGATTCAAACTGGGCTTCTAGCAGATGGAACAAATCGAGGTCACCTACCTAAATGTCTAAATCCTTTTTTACTAGTGTTTACAGACAAGACACTTAAGATTTCTATTTATCCTTGACAAGTCAAGTTTTAAATTACCCTTTTCTTAAAATTTGCAGTTTGAAAAGATGGCAGAGAGAAGAGTTCCCGAGAAGACCAGATAGGACATTTGCATCTCAAAGGTACAGGCAAGTTCCTCCTAGGATGTCTTTGTTTCCCCTTTGTTTAGTACTTACAAGCCTCTTAAGATAAATAGGGGAGGTTTGAGGAGTGGTAAAAGGATTGGTGGGTTTTGGATTATTTTTGGAGCCACACCTCTGGTCCTATAAAGACTACATTTGTAAGACAAGGACAGTTATGTTTTCTTTGTCAAAGAATTGGGTGGTTACCTCAATGATATTGAAGGACTGACATACCCATTCACCTATGTTGGAAAGTTTTACTTTTCCTCATTTAGCTTAGGGGAGAAGGCCTCTTCCAAAATTCCTATCAGGCTCTGAATATCAGCTAGGGTCAGTTTGGTCAGACCAGTGGCCTCCTATTTTGTTAATCTACTTACAAACATTTTTGAGGATCTTCCCTAGGTTTAAGAAATTTGTACCTTATATTTAGGCACTATATAACCCTTTTTACTTAACAATCACCAGCTGGATATCTTTGGCTATGCCCAGAACCTCGATATTCCACATTCCAGGGTCTACTATGGCTTCTTTTTTAGCTTCAGATTTTATCTGTTCCTTTTTGCTTTTTGTTAGAACCATTTGGTGATGAGGGTGGTTCCCTTGCCCCTCGAGAAACAGAATGGCCCCTAACATAGTTAATAAATCACTTCCCACTAAAGGGATGGGACAGTCAGGCACAAACAGAAAGGAATGTAAAAACAGCTGGCCATTGATCTTGCACAAAAGGGGTTCCAGGAAAGTGTGCCTGTGTCTCTTCCCTGACGACCCAATACATATTCCTTATGATTGCTAAGGTTTCCAGTCCTTTGGGTTAAGACTGAGAAGGTTGCACCAGTGTCTATAAGAAATTATATCAAGTGGCCCATCACATCAATGACCACCCAAGGCTCGACATTAGTTATGTAGTTGGTATGTCTAGGCAGAGCCACTTTCGGCTTTGGGCCCCTTCAGTCTTCTGATTGCAAAACCATCAATAGCCGAGGGGCCCCCTTCGCTCTCTGGCATCTGAGGCATTCCCTCTTCCGTTGCCCTGGTTGTATGCAAAGGGCACATCGATCACAACCCTCACTCCAGTGCCCTTTTTGTCCACACAGGGTATGCTGGCCTTGTATGGGTACTCATGGGCCTTGTGGTCTGCCAGGGCCAGATTGGTCCAGAAAAGCCGGCTTCCCCTTTAGTGGTCTCTGAGTGGACAAAGCTACTGCAATCATTTGGGCCTTTTTCATATTTCTCTGAGTGCGTTCAGTCTTTTTGGCCATATCCCTATTACTGAAAACCAAATAAGCCAATTGGAACAAAACAATCACTGGAGTCTGAGGACCAGCAGTTGCTTTCTGAATTTCACGCCTGATGTCTGGGGCAGACCGGGCTATGAAATGCATAGTCAAAAGGGCCTGTACCTCGGGGGAGGAGGGATCCACGTTTCGTTCGGGATCCATGGCCCTGGAGGGTGGGTCAGTTAAAATGTCCTCTGTGTCCTTCCTAGAGTTATCCCTCTGAGCTATACACACCTTAAATTCCCTTTGGATTCCATTGCCTACATACAAGGCCATGAAAATTTGAATATAGGGTACTTCACTCCATTTCAAATTTCCTAACTCATATTGTGGCCAAACCTGATTACATAACCTAATAAGTTTTTTCCTTTTAATTCCTGTTGTCCACATCTTTCCCAATCCCAGAGTATATGGCCCAGAGGGGTATTGGTTGGGATTGATGCAGCCTGACCCACTTCATACAAGCCTGAGGTGATGTGTCTAACTCCCGAGCTATCCAAAATTCCACTCTTAAGTCAAAATCCACTATGCAATTTGGTCAAAAGATTTGCACTTATGATTTTAGATGCTATCCCTTCCAAGGTAGTCTCCCAGCCAGGTGTTAGTTCCCAAAAAGTCACAAAAAAATGTCACAGAAGACGTCCCCAACAGTGTTGACGATGAGCAGGAGTTGGTCTAGCTATAAGTTGGGAATAAAGGGTCAGCATTTGTAAGGGTCGGAGGGAGGGGAGTAAAAGCAATAGAGTACACCTTGGTGGTCACACAGGTCTTCTGGGGTTAACAGAAGAAAGAAAGAAATAGAGTAGGAATGAATAAGAATGCAAGAATGTAGGAGAAAAACCTCAGAGTCAAGGAGAAGAGTATAGAGATGAACAGTTCTGTCCTGGACCTGCTTTTGGATGTGCATAAGTATACAGGGTTGACCCGCCAGTCAAAAATGAGCAGACAGTAGCAGAGCATCCTCCCCAGTGTGCCTGGTTTGTGGCGTCCCGTGGGCCTCTGTAGGACCAAGACCTAACTCTCAAACATTTTCTTACCTTATCACTGTCCCTTCTTGGTCACCAGCTGAAACTGTGCACCTCAGATTCAGACTTGAACCCACACGGCCGGGACTCAAACCCGGCCAAAACCCAGACTGGGATTCGAACCCACACTGCTGGGACTCGAACCCAGCCAAAACCCAGATTGGGACTTGAACCCACACTGCCGGGACTCAAACACGGCCAAAACCCACAGTCTTCCAACTGAGATCACACACCTGGTTTCAGGACTTAATGAAGCTCAGGTTCTTGATGTCTCATCCCAGAAAGAATTCAGTGAGAGGCAAAGTAATAGGTAAGAAGTGGATTTATTTAGAGAGAAACACACTCCACAGAGTGTGGGCCATCTCAGAAGGTGAGAAAGGCCAAGTGTTTACATTTTAAATAATAAAATGAATCACTCATTCCCAATGAATGGCATTGCACTATGTACTGTTTGGTTTTAGCTGGCTAGTCTCAGAGTTGGTGGTGTATCCAGTAGTTTCACCATATACTTTGCACATGCAAAAAATGAAAATACCTTGGATTGGTTAACGCCAGTTGAGAACACTTTTAAAATTTCTATTCCAGTGTGTTAACATTGTTTTCAGCAGGTCCAACTTACATTTTGCCAGTTATTTAAAGGATTCATGTAGAAACCTGAGTTTGCAGGTGCCATATTACTATTTTTCTAATGTTTTATCATCCCTTATAGATTGGTATCCCAAGCAGCTAGAGCTAGAACAGGTTATAGCAGGCTGTAAGAAGTCTCAATGTTAATCTCTTCTAACAAACTCATGAAAGTTTGAATCCTTTCCTTAGAGATGTGCAGTAGGCTGAGCAACCTTAGCAGCTATGGTGAGCAGTGAAGTGAAACACTGGCTGAGAGTTTGAACTTCTTGACATGTTATGTCTCTTCTAAACATTAGAGTCTGTGAGTTTACAACTTTGTGTATGGATGACCCAGGACCAGGGAAAAGTGCCTCAGGGAAATTTCTAAGACTAGTTCGGTGTATGAAATCCAGTGATCATCTGATGAACAGCTGAGATAGAGATGAGCTAGGTAGCTGCACATTCATGGATGTTGAAATCTTTTTGGTAAATATGTGGGTGATGTTTATTACAGGCAAAAGCAGGGAGAAGAATGACTTCCCACGTAGTTGATCTAGGAAGTTTGTGCCCCGTAATTCTTCTCAAGACTTATCTCCATCCAGCCGTCATCTTTAGGCAGCTGTATCAACATCATCACCATCATCACCACCACCACCACCGCCATCATTAGAATTGGCAATTTTTGAGACTTCTAATGTGCCAGCTTCTGCTTACACTTATACTTGTGATTTCTTTCCTTGATTTTTCAGTATCTGGGGATTTATCTTTATTTTGAGACCATATATGTATTTTTAAATGTTTATTTATATTTCTCAACATATATGTGTTGAAAGTGAGGAGAAGAATCAGTTAATTACAGCTCAGTTTGCCACATTGATTGCAATCTCCCGCAGAAATTCGTTTATTCATTCAACAATTATTTAATAATTGCCTACTTTGTGGCGGGTACCACTCTACGTGTTAGGGATAAAAGGGACGAAGATCCTGGCCTTCATGAAGCTTAGATTCCTATAGAAATCTACTCAGCACTTACTATGTGCCAGGAGACTATTCCAGGCTTTACATCTATTAACTCATTGGATCATCACAGTCATCCTGTGAGAGAAGTGTCATTATTGTATCCATTTTGCAGATGAGAAAACTGAGATGTACAACGGTTAAGTCACTTGCCCAAGGTCATGCTGATAGTGAGTATAAGAGCTAGGCAATGCAGATGCCATGTCCATGGCTTAACTACTATACTGCACAGCCTTTCTTTATGCGAATCTATGCCTAGAATATGGTGGGCTCTTGATATTTATTTGGTGAATGATGAAATGAAATGATTGAATGACTACACTGTACTATGTCATCTGTAGTTTGTCTGTCCTCTAGCAGATTCTGAGTTCTTTGAGGATAAGAACAATGTCTTCTTTGAATTTGTCTATAGTGCCAAAGACAGGGCCTGCATGGAGTACCTGCTCAGTAAAATATCGAACACTGGAATAAATGAACTGCCAGATGGTTCCCGGAATGACAATGATTCTCAACTTCAACATGCATAAGAGTCACCTGGGAGTCTGGCAACATGGAGGCTGCAGGATTGCATCCTCAGGTCTTGGAATCTTCATTTTTAATGGGCCCCAGAGGTGGTCTGAGTACCTCCCTCTGACCACACTCTGTAGGGGCTGTCAGTGAATAACTGAGAGCCATGGGGCACCACGGTTGGTTGGTAGGTCACTGAAGTCTTGACAGTTTGGAAGCTTTGAAGCCTCATTTTAGAGAAAACCCTTGAAAACCAGCAAGGAGTGATTTACTCCCCAGGGAACCCAGGGAAATTGCCTTCGATACATAGTGACTCAGACCTGTGGAGTCTCAAGTCTCAGATTTGAGGTTCCACAGATTGTCATAAAGAGATACATTCTGACCATGTAACATTGCTGAGCAAGGCACCTACAGGCTTACCTGAACACATCCCAATTCTTGTCATAAGTGATGGTTTGAACAGCAACGTTGAGTTTTGGAAGTCTTAGTGTAGGCAACATCAGAGAACAGAAGTTTAAATCGTGGAAGGCTATTATATAATAAAATGAACTGTGGGTAAAGATTCCTTTCTCTTAACTGGTCCCCAGCGTTTTTATCTGCTAAATGAGAAGGTTGAATTAAATGATCTCTGAAGGTATTTCCATAAAATTTGTAATAATATCTGTCATTTATTGCATGCCTGCTGTGTGCCATGTGCTATTTTGGGACTTTACCTTTATTGTTTCTAGTAGCTAATTCTCAGACTAATGTAACAATATAGTCATTATGCTCCCAGAGAGATGTGTTATTTTTTAATCTAATATTTATTGATAGCTTCCTGTGTGCCAGGCATCAGGCTAGACACTGATTACTTTGCCAGGCACTGAAGCATAAGGTGCCCAGTGTCACAAAGCTAGGAAGTAGTAGGGTGGGAATCAACCTCAGGTAGGTTAAACTGAAGTCTAAGCTCTTTCTTGTTGCTCTCACACATTTCTTCTAAGACTCCATGTCTATAAAGTATGTGTGAGATCACTGACATTTTTGTCCTAATTCCTGTGCTAGTGATTCCTGTAGGTACACACTAGAATCATCCAAGACTGTACTTCAAACTGATTAGATAACTATCTCTAGGGGAGGAGAAAGGGAGGGGGAGGGAAAAATCAATGTCTTGTTTTAACAATTCCCCCAGGTGATTCAAATGTGTTTCCAGAATTGAACACCAAATACTGTAAATTCTAATTTTTAAAAAACACATTTATTTCTAATTGATGTGAAGTACACAACATAAAATTTACCATCTTAACCATTTTTAAGTGTACAGTTTAGTAGTATTAAGTACATTCACATTGTTATGCAGCTAGTCTCCAGAACTCTCTTAATCTTCCCAAACAGAAGCTCTGAACCCACCAAACGATAATTGCTCATTCCCCCACCTAGCCCCTAGCAACCACCATTCTATTTTCTGTCTCTATTAATTTGCCCATTCTAGGTACTTGATATAAGTGGATTACACTATTTGTCTTTTTGTGACGGATTTATTTCACTTAGCCTAATGTCCTCAAGGTTCATCCGTATTGTATCATGTGTCAGAATTTCCTTCCTTTTTAAGACTGAATAATACTCCATTGTATGTATATTCCACATTTTGTTTAGCTATTCATCCATCAATGGACACTTCCAACTTTTGGCTATTGGGCATAAATGCTACTGTGAACACAGGTGTATAAATATCTGTTCAAAACCCTGATTTCAATTCCTTTGAATACATACCCAGAAGTGGAATTGCTGGATCATATGGTAATTCTATTTTTAATTTTTTGAGGAATTGCCACCTTGTTTTCCACAGAGGCTGCACCATTTTACATTCCCAGCAGTGCCCAAGGGCTCCAATTTCTCCACATCCTCATCAACACTTGTAATTTTCTATTTTTTGATGGTAACCATCCTAAAGGGTATGAGGTTGTAGATTCTAGTTTTTAAACCCAATTATATTTATGTGGGGGAGCCTATCACATAGTTTTAGTTATTTGTCTCTAAATCTTTAAATGATTTCACTTTCATTTTGCATTATTTTTCTTCCCACATTTTGGAGAATCTCTCCAGATTCAGTATTGACCACTCTTCTCAGAACTGTGGGAAGGGGTTGATGTTGAGGAGGTACTGGATGGGATTCTGCTTTCTAATTGCGTATGATATCTGTCTGGGAGCTTGCCTGTAGCCTTACTGGATTTTTGTCCTGGTTCAAGTCATAACCTGTTCCTAACTGGTGGCTAATTTGCTCAAGTCCTTGAGAGATGGAGATAGCTAAATACACACTGTAGCCAAGTGAAGTGTGAGAAGCTATTCCATGTAGAATAAGTAGAGTGAATTGTGGAGCTCAGAATGGGTGTAGTATTTTGGAAGGAAGACTGGCCTGATTAGAACTAAAATTCATGTTGGTAAAAGGTGGGAAATAATGTCAGATCAGTCAAAGCCAGATTTGGCAGGATCTTGAAAGTCAGGTGGGGCATTTGGAATTGTTGGGGCAGGTTGTAGGGCTGTCAATCAGGGCAGTGTGCAACAAGCCATTAGCAGTGTCTGCATTGGTGGGATGGAGAGGAAGATGCTGTACCAGGTGAGTGGTCACGTAGACAAGAGCATCATCAAGAATGCTAGACTAGAAAGGCAAATCTAAAAGTTATCTTCAAAGGAGAAACTAAGGTTTGAAGATAGGTTGAATATGAAAACTCTGAGAGGGAAAAGAAGCTTCTTTTAAAACTATGAACATTCTGGGGATGAAGTGTTATCTTTTCAGAGGAGATTGTAGTTGTGGGGAAAGAGCCCCAATATTGGTATTAGGCTTATATTTGACTGCAAGAGACAGAAACCCCAAAATATCAATGACTTAAATAGGTGGGAGTTTATAGTTCTGTCACAAAAACAAAGTCCAGAAATGAGAAGACCACGATTCAAATAACTGGCCAGGGTTCCCATGGTCACATCAGCCTCCTTGTTGACAAAACCAGACTCATCTTCCTGCCTACCTTTGCTCCTTCTCCTCCTTTCACTTTCATTGACTGTTAAAATCCAGGCTTTATCCCATTTGATTCCCCACAATCAGCCATGAGTAAATGCCATTGTACATCTGCCATGTGTCTTTGATCTCCCCTTTCATTCATCCCCTCCTGCTTCAGCCCTGGCTTCAGCTCTCTCCTTTGGACCTTTACCACAACCTCCTCAAATTGTCTTCCAGTCTCTTCTCTAATCCATCCTTCTCATGGCTGCCAAGTTAGCCTTTCCAGAACGCACATCACTCCTGACTCACAGCCCTTTGATGATCTCTCCTGTAACTTCTAGACTAGTTAGAACTCTTCAGCTTGACATTCAAGGCTCCAGGTCAGTTAGCTAAAATCTTGCCTCCTAAAGCAATGGCTTAATTTCATTTTAACATCCTCGTTTTAATCTCATCTAATTTTCAAAACACTTTAAGGGAGATGACTTTTAGGTAAATTTCTCTTTAGGAGAATTAATGATAAGGAGAAACCACTTTTGTTGAAGTGTTTCCACATTCAAGGCCAAATAACAAGCTGCACTCTACTTTTTTCAAATGTAGTCCAATTTTGTCTTACTAGATCAAGTCTATGTTCCTGGTTTACGAAAGATCTGTGAGTGTTTTGGATTCTCTTTTGGTCCCTGCAAGTCAAAATTAGGAAGTTAGATCTAAGAAGGGTTGGCCTGATACCCAGAAACAGGCCTGGCTGAGGGGCTGGAGAAGCCTGAGAGCTCATGCTTTTGTGAAGTGTGCCCTGCCCCAGATGATGCTGGGAAAGTGATCTGATCTTCCCCTCTGTTCAGAGGAGGGGGCAAAGGATGGACGATGGGAAGGGCATTTGTGTTTGGGGGCAGCACCTCTCTGGGCCTGTCTTGAAATGGACATCTCAGCTGTAATGCTCACTCTTGTGTGACCGTGGCATTTTGTCTTACATCTCTGGCCTCAGTTGCCTAATCCATAAAATGGAGACTAATCACAGGAATCCCCCACCTTCCTTCTATTGTTGTTATCAAGTTCAAAGATGCTGGATTTGAAACACTTTCTAACTTGATCTAGGTTGTGGGAGTTTTAATACTTCCTCTGTTCGTTTTCTATTGCTTCTGTAAAAAACTACCACAAAGTAGCTGGTTTAAAACAATGGCAATTTATTATCTCAGTTTGGGAGGCTAGCAATACAAAATCAAGGTGTGAGCAGGCCCTTACTCTCTCCAAAGGCTCTTGAGAACTATTCTCCCTTGCTTCTTTCTAGCTTCTGGTAGGTGCCAGAAATCTTTGGCATTCCTTGGCTTGTAGATGGATCGCTCCAATCTCTGCCTCTGTAGTCATATGCTGTTCTTCCTGTGTGTCTGTGTCTCTGTTTTCTCTTCTTTTACAGTATGATCTCATCTTAGCTAATTACATCTCTAAGGACCCTATTTCCAAATAAGGCCACATTCCGAGGTTTCAAGTGGACATGAATTTAAGGGGGGCAGTATTCAACATAGTATACCCCGTTACTGTCTGTTTTTAGAACAAAAATAGCACAGGCTAAGGGCTTAGCACAGCACTGCTATAGAAAGTGCAGTGAATGGGTGCCATTACTTCAGTTGGTGTTGTTGCACTATTTACCCTTCCTCCTTCGTGATCCCCCTCTCCCTGTCCCTACCTCAGCTCCACAGACTTGGGCTTTGATCTGCTAAGACTCCTCTCCCCAGGCATGAAGTGATCAGGTAACAGTGAATCTAAAATTCTCTTCTATAGAGGAAAAATGTGTTTATTTTTGCAGGCAGAGAGTAAGAGGGGATGCTGGTAAGGTGCCTCATTAAAATAATCAGTGAATTGAGAATGGGAGGGGTATTAAGGATCAAGCTGGCCTAGGCAAAAATATCTTGGGGCCTATAACAACTATACATCCCAACTAAACTCATGTTTAACAAACAGTTGATCTGGCACCTTTGTGTATCTGTAGTCTGTGTAGTGAGGGTAGGAATGGTTTCAAAAGGGGCAGAAGGCGCCATCCAGGGGTATGGAAATTGACTCAAGGAGACATGCGAAGGAGGCAGCCCAAGGTGGATGGGTGGAAAGAACACAGATGCCCAGGGTCTAGTCCTGGCTCTGCCTCTGACTCCATGTCAGATTTTGGGCAGGTCACTTCTTCTTCTGTCTGGGTTGCAGTTTCCTCATCTGTAAAATAAGGGGTTAGGCCATGAGAGCTCTGGGAACACACACCTGTGAGGGGCTTGGAGAGGAGGAAGTGATAAAGAGAGCCACAAGAGACCTCCGCTGTGGGGGTTAGGAGAAGTCACCTTCCTCTCATGCCACTTGTAAAAATTGGGCATTCACGGTAAGATGCTGCATGATATAGAAACTTCTCTCATTTATTTTTCTCATGTGATCTTCAGAACAACTCTGTGAGGTAGGTGTATTAGGTGTTTGTATTCCTATTTTACAGATGGGGAAACAAGTTTGAAGCAGGGTGTCCTGACTACAAATGCAGTGTTGTTTCCAAGATGCCGCAATGGTGGCTGCCTCTTGGCTCAGCGCCAGCTCACTCCGGGAGTGGAGATGAGTTCCTGGGCTCCACGTCACCCAACACGATGCCACACATCATGCATGCTCTGTGAATAGCTCTTGGTGGTAAGTGATTCAGACCTTGGGGTGGAAGGAGAAACTAATGAACAGGGCGTGATTCAGCCAACACCTACTGTTGTGTGCCAGGCACTGGCCTTGGCTCTGTGGACTCAGGAGTGAACAGAACAGATATGGTCACTGTCCTCAAGAAATTCAGAGTCTCTCAGGAAGACAGACACTCAATCAATAATTACCAAAATTTAATGGAACAAGTAGAAGCTTGAGATACGCTGTAGAGGAGATTTTCCTGGTGCTTTGGGTGGGAACACTGAAGAGGTCCCCTGACTCTGGGGTCAGCCAGGGAAGGCTTCCCTTAAGAGATGAGGCTGTGACTGAGACTTGTCAGAGGAAAGGAGGTGGGGCTGTTGCTGGCACTGAGGGTGGACCCAGAAGTTACAGGAAAGCTGGAAAGAAGACCAAAGCACTGTTTTACTTCCTTTGTTGTAACTCCAACTTCCCTAAGGGACACCTGAAAAAAAGAGAAAATGGTTTCAGGAGCTGTTATTTTTTGCCACCTCACACTCAAAACTGGGCTCAGTGAAGTTTAATGTGAGACTTTTAATGCTTTGTGCATTAATTAATTAGTTAACTCACAGTACATTAAATGTAAAATGCATTTAACATAAAATCAAAGGCTCTAGTCCCTTGAATGATCTCCAGGCCTTTGTTTCTACTTGTGAGGCACGTCCACTTGCATTGGTCCTCAGAGATTTAGGGACTGGCCTTTTCCTCACCTTAGAAGCCAGAGGGTGTATCCAAGGGGTAAGAGCATGAGTGGACTTGAGTGTTGGGTGGATAAGCAGTAGCTTCGCTGCCATTCTTTCCCCTCTCTGCTAACACCCCTTCCTAGGCTTCTCACGCTGTGAAGTCCACTCCTGATCACTCCTTTTCCTTCTTGGTCAAGGCCAGCTCAGGAAATCATGGTGTAGACAGACACTAGGAATGTAATCTGAAAAATCTTATGTTGCCTTGGTTCTTTTCCTTATTAACTGCGTGGCCACAGTTTCCTCACCTGTAACACGGAGATGATAATGCCTACTTCATAAGATTAGTCCTTTATATTTTCCAGGCTTTGCATTCTACAGATGTAGCAACAGGACTAAGAAAATTAGGTGATTTGTGCAAAGTTATGCAGCTAGTAGCAACAATCAGGAATACAGCCCAGGTCCCCTATCTCTAAATCTAGTGCTCTTTCCACTAGCAAAACTTCCGCCGTGGCTCATGAATGTGTAGTCTTCGCTGTGCTAAAATGTCGATCCCCCGGAGTGACCAGGCTGGAGGAAAAAAAAATTCAGAAGCCCTGCTCATAGGGCACTATAGTAAAAGAACAAAAAACCTCCCAACTTGCTTGTTTTGCTATTATGTGACATCATTGGTCATAGCTTTAATTTTTTTGTTTTGTGCCAGTTCATTGGTTGGAAGCAGAATTCTCTGTGAGAACATTGCCCTAGGAGTGTCACGCTCTGCATGTTAAATGACACGGACTAGGTCTGTGGTCAGGTCTGTGGTATGCTCAGAACTCCACTTCCCTTTGTGCCGGGCAGCTGAAGGTTACGTGCCCCTGATCTCAACTCTTGCTTCCTGAAGTTGCCATGCAGTCACCACGCTGGTCATCCTAGTGTCAGATTCAGATTATAACATGGTCTCAAGGAGTCACTGCCATCTCTCTTATTTCCATGACCTCAATTCCAAATTCATCAGGAAGAGCTGCTTGGCTTCCACTGTCCTTGCATGGACTCTGTTACATTTCATGGAAATTTATGGATGAGTGAGTCGGTATATTCTTATTTTTTTCTTTTCACTGTTAATTCCCTTAAAAAAATGAAAGGATAGGAGAAGTTTAAGCGTTTTGAAAGAGACAGCTAATCAATACACATTATTCTCCAAACATTCTAAGAAATTCAAGGAAATTATAAAGTACCTCCTAAAGGCTCTTCAGTTATCTGTATGCCTGCCCTTCAGATAGAAAGTTTCCTCTTGGCACATAAAGAAGTCAAATTAGGCCCAGAAGAGACTATCCTTGTTGGAGCGTGAATGTCAAAGAAACAATCTTCAGTAAAATAGCTTTCTCTCTCAGCATGCTCTGGAGAGAAGAATATCGTTGGTTATTGGTAATGCCTGTGCAAAGCACAGTGAGAGAGTTTTGGAGATCATAAGAACTGATATTTGTATGAGATCAAAATGTCTTGATGAGGATTTTCACTTATTCTGTCGTTGGTGAAGACAGTTCACTTCAGAGTGCGCTAGGATTTGGGAGCTACAGAAGGGACAGGACCCAGCCTCTCCCAAGACAGGCGAGAAGTGCCTTTATCAAGGTTTAGTGGTGCCTGCATGAAAACATCTCCTTCCTTAGATATGTGGACAAACATTGACCCATCTCCTCTGCCAACTTCAGAGGACCTGGTAAGCCTCTGGAGTCAGGACGTTGTCTCTAGCCCAGAGGACAGACCCCTTGAGGGATATTTACAAACATTTTTCTGGTGACCAGCTTTCATAGCTGAGAGATTTCAAGAGAATTAGAGGAAAGAAGCAGTCCCTAGGAACCAAATGCCAGAATTTCACAATCATTAATCAAGCTAAAGTTCACCTTTTCTCTGGGTGAATTCCATGATACCCACTCAGGCTGGACCAATAGTCTGGAATCTTCTTTTTGGAGACCCTCCTAGGGCCTGAGAGGAGGCTACACTTCTCACAGCTTCCTGGGTGTCAGAGGTAGCAGCCACCAGAGGTGACTGGAGTGGTCATCGTTGTCCAGGCTCAGTGTCTCTGCTTATCAGCTCTAGAAATTCTATGGTATTTTTTCATACTGCAGGAACTAACTCAAAGGTCCAACTCGGGCTTCCCTGGTGGCGCAGCGGTTGAGAGTCTGCCTGCCGATGCAGGGGACACGGGTTCGTGCCCCGGTCCGGGAGGATCCCACATGCCACGGAGTGGCTGGACCCGTGAGCCGTGGCCGCTGAGCCTGCGCGTCCGGAGCCTGTGCTCCGCGGCGGGAGAGGCCACAGCAGTGAGAGGCCCGCGTAAAAAACAAACAAACAAACAAACAAAAAGGTCCAACTCACCTACATCTGGGGGCTACTGCAGGAACATTCAATTCTGTTTAAATGCATTAGGGAGGTAGCATCGTCTACAGTAATGTTCTATAGGAGAGGAAAAACTTTTCCTTTATCCTCTTAGGTTTTGTGGCTGGACCTGAGAATTAAACTGTCATAAGACAGGTTAACAGGAGAAAAGCGTACAAATTTTATTTTATATTTTTACATGTACATGGGAGCCTCCATAAGAAAAATGAAGACCCTAAGAAGCTCTTAGAACCAAGAGCTTATATACCCTTTTAAACAAGGAATGATAAATTTGTAGAGAAGTGACAAGACAAAGGAAAAGGCATTTAAGCTTCTAGGGGCAGTGAGTTGTGGAAAAGTGACTAGGAAATATATTGGGGAAACTAATGGAATATAAGGATTATTTTAGTAGGTTTGTTTGTACAGATCCATTTTGGTGTCAACTCACCTGGTGATAAGAATGTTCTCTTCCTGGTGCAGGGAGGTCACCTTGCTTACAGGAAATTTTATAACCTGTTTTTAGGTCAAAAGGGGGAGGTCAGAGAACCCCTCCTGCATGTGCCTTCAGCTCAAAATAATCAATATGCCAAAGTGGCATATTTTGGGGTGGCATGTTCTCAGCCCCTTCAGTTCAAATATTAATTTTTCTATATTTTATCTGTAAGTTCGGGCAAGTTACTTAACTCCTGTGAGCTAGGATTTTCCTGCTCTTCAGTCACTCCTTATTCCTCAGCTCCAGGCAGAACACCTTTTGGTTGATACATGGTTCTCTATAAACTTGATTATCCCGTCGACCAAGCTGGATTAAGTATGCCCGCAATTGAAAGGCAGCTCTGGTCTCCTGATGGTTTCATGGATGTGTCACACAGCCTCTGAAAGCATCTACAATGTACTAATTGAATCTAAATGCTGGTGATATGGCAACAAATGAAAGAGACCAAATACCTGCCCCTGTGCAGCTTATATTTCAGTAGGGAGACAAACAGTAAACAATAATATAATACAGTATGGTGTGGCATAATATAATATGGTATAATATAATATAATATAAGTAAGTGCTAAGAACAATAAGCAGCAGAAGAGATCAGGAGATTATTTCTCCAAGGAAATGATGTTTGTTGCAGAATCTTGGGTAAAGTGAAAACAATGAAACGTGAGCATCTGGGATAAAAATGATCCATGCAAGGGGAATGACAAGCACAAATTTTTCCCAAAGCAAGAAGGTATTGGTGGACTAGAGCACCAAAGTGGCTGGATTAAGTGAGCAGACGGAAATGAAGTTGAGAGGTAGTGGGAAGCCAGATCAGCTCAGCTGGGGTCTTGTAGACCGTGGTTAAGACTTTGGCCCTTATTCTTAATGAGCTAGGAAAGGGTCTCTTTGATTGGCCTAACTTATATCTTTAAAGGATCACTCTGGTTGCTGCAGGAATAATAGACTATAAAGGGGTAAGGGTGGAAAAGACCAGTGAAGACTGGCAGTATTCCAGACAAGGGTACTTGTGGGGTGAAGTAGGGTGGCCCTGGTGGAGGAGGCAACAAGAGCTTGTATGAGTGATGTATTTCAAGACAGAAGTGACAGGACTGGGGGATGGATTGGACATTGATGGGGAAAAGTGAATGGAGTTGCTGTCTGCTAAGGTGCGAGGAACTAGTGAAGGAGGAGGCTGGAGAGGTTAGACATCAAGAGTGAAGCTCAAGGTGGCCCTCAGACATCTGAATGTAGTCTCTGTGTGGCCTTTTGTATAATGGTGCTTAGAAAACTAATGGAAGGGCTTGCTTTCTCAAATCAGAGATGCAGCAAACATTCTCAGGGCTGTGATCACAGAACTGAAGCCTTGGGAAACACCCACAGAAGGCACTCTGAATGTACATTCTTAGGACAGATGCAGCACTAGTGTGACCAAGGCTGGGGCAGCTGGAAGTTAGAGTGCATTGGTGATGAATAATATTTGAGCACAGAGAGATGTTCAACGCTGTATTTGGATTTGAATTTCTTTTGTAAATAAAAAAGGAAAACTTGGATTCACATACTGTTTTATAATTTAAAAAGTGCTTTCAAATCCTTCATCATCCTATGAGATAGGATTGATTATCTTCATTTTGGAGATGAGGAAATGGAAGTTCAGAGTTCAAAGATTTGCCCAAAGTCACACAACTAACAGGTAAGGCAATCCTCCAATTTAGGTTTTTCTGATCCCCAAATCATTTCCATTTTATTGTGTTGTTTCCATTTCATCATGGTTATTTTGGAGTAGTCACATATTGATTCTACCAGTATAAAAAAACAAATCAGTCGTACCTAATAAGGGTATAAAATGTCCTCTTTGCCCCCCCCCGCGCCGCCCCTGCCGTGTTCATCTTCAATCCAGGCTTCTCTGGCAGCTTCGCTTCCCTGGCAACCAAGTGGCTAATGAGCTTCACCCCAACTCCTGTCTCTCTTCACAAATTCCTTTATATCAATGGCTCATTTGTGTTGAAAGAGGTTGTCATGCCAAGCAATATTTTGGGGAATATTTTACAACTCCTGTTTCTTAAATTCTGAGAGAAACCGCTTCAAAAAGGTCCAAACTCTTTCCCCCACTGTATCATTTCAAAATGCAATTAGAAGAGAATAGGTTTTCAATGAGCATTTCAGTAATTCCTGCAAAGTATCGCTTAGTCATGAATGAGACCATAGCTGTGTCCACACAGTGCTAAACATCTGGATAAAAAATGAAAATGGAACGCATTGGCATGTTAATACTGGGTCAAAAGCCAGTTTTGATGTCCTCAGGCACTGAGGTTGCCCTCAGTGGTTGCCCTTGGGTCATCCAAACCCCCTTTGGGTCTCATCTCAATCATGCCAGTGTGTGAGGGAGTGGGCAGAGCACTGGACTTGAAGAAAGGTTAGGCTACCAGTCTTGACTTTGGTACTTCCTCGTATATGACCTCACCCAGCCTCAGCTTCCTCATCTATGAAATGGACATGCTTATGCCTGCACTGCTTCCTAAGATGTTTGTAAAAAGTAAATAAAGCAAATTTTGAACTAAGCAGAGGTCATATTGTATTTATCTTTGCGTCTCCAGAGCTGAACACAGGCATTTAGTAGAGACTGGATACATTTTTGTTGATTATGAATAAGTATAGTATAGGCAATTCTAGTGCTCTAGCACCTGTTATTATTATATAGTTCTATTTACATTCGCCAATTCCCTCTGGTACTTAAGCAAACTTACCCTCCGTAGAATGAGAACACATAGTCCAGAAAAAATATTTACTAAAAGCATAAAAGTTACTGTGCTAGATGTAAATAATGTTTTCCAGTTAGTCCAAGTGGTGAATAACCCCAGCTTTTGTTCTGTTTGGAGCACCTGTTTGTAATCCATGTCATAAATTTTTTCATGATTATTGCTTAGTAGTCAATGAGTTTCTTTGTTGGCACAGAATTTAAGATATTTCCCTAATAAGGACACCCAATGTTAAAGCAAAGAATTTCTATAGCTATGCAGTTCAGAGAGTTACCTAGGAGATGAAAAGCTAATCTGTCTGGAATTTCTGCCCTTGAGACCAAAGATACTATAAATTTGCTCAGGAGGAAAATAATCATGGTAAGCATCTTAATTTCTTCCATCTCGTTTCCAAGCAGATGTCGCCATGTTTTAGCCTGGAATTCATCATCTCTCTGATACATCAACATTGACATATTACATCTTCATCTCTTATTATAGAAAATGGAAATTAAACCAGAATGTGAACATGCTGAATGAATCGGACTCCCCAGAGATTTGGAGGAGAAGAAAACCTCCCACTCGCCTTTGACTTTTGGATTTCTTGTTTCCCTCATGTTTGGATTGCACTTTAAGAAGTCCATCTGGAAGTTCACTTTTTATATTTTGCAAATGCAAGTAGAGCTTATTATCAAAAGACAAACCCCTAAAGGAAGAAAAACAGTGGGCAGGGATTGGGGGGGTCAGAGAATCACCTAAAAAATCCGGTGACGGTATTTAAAGTTAAATTCCAGAGATTAAACTCCATTTATTGCTGGGCCTGACTTTGCCAGTCTGCTAGTTTGGATGAATGCATGGATATGTTTAGCTGCTTACTTCTATCTCTTAAGCTAGAAGATGAGTTTGGGTAGGTGTCAACACCTGCAAATGTCATCAACCCTGCAATACCTCTGTAGCACTGAGTTATCAAAGTAGCACTGCCACAGTCTGCCTGAGACTTCAGTCATCCCACAGTGGGCACCAGTACACTTCTTTCCTTTTTCTGGCCTCAGGAAAACATTCTTAGGATTTCAGGATCCTATTATATGTTGAGCAAATTGCGTTCTTCTTGAATTCCTTACGAAGTCACTCTGGTCCTTGGAGATTAGCAGTTTAAACTTTGAAGGCCATACCTCATCGAGTTCTCTTCACTTTGGCTTCCCAGCCATTTCTGTTGCAGCCAGACTTAATCCTCTTCAGACGTATCAAGCCAACCATCAGTCAAGGTGGTCTTTATTTCCTCACACATGCTGCAGAGATTAAGGCTGCCTGATTTTCTCATATATTCCCTGCCACCCCAACTACAGATTCAGCTGCTGTCTGAGGTTTACGTAAATAATGTTTACAACTTGGCCCCAACTTGTTGGCCTTTTACGGGAAGAATCCATCTTATTCTAGAGTCACAAAGGCTAATGCCATCTTGGTCATAACAGGATAGCTGGATACAGCATTAGCATCCTAGAATCTCTCTGTAAATTTCCAGACCAGGGAAGATAAAGAGTAATTTGCTTCAGTAGGTCTGGGTAAAACTGTCAGCATTAGGCAGAGAGGCCCATGAAAATAGCATTGGATTTAGAGTTTCGACCCAAGTTAGAGGTAGCTGTACTACCTTCTAGCTGTGTGGTCTTGGACAGGTAACATAATCTCCCTGGACCCATGGTCTCATCTGGAAGATAGGAACCCTATCATGGACCCTGCACATACCCCTGGATGATTGGAATAAAGGATATGAGACTGTCTTGAAAATAACGAAGTGCTATTTAAGTGAGAGCTACCACCATTGTCGCCTATAGCACATTACAGGTTGTCTGATGACCATTTATTGCAAGTTTTATGACAGTCCTAATATACATCAAGGAGTTTCTTATCTTTTCTCCGAACCTCAGTTTTCTTATTGTAAAATGAGGTGAAAATGATACTGCGTAACTCACAGATTCAGTGCGATAATAATTGTGTGTGGGCCTGGAGTGCACAGGATGGTGGTCTTCTTTCTCTCTTGGTACTACCCTGAAACCTGGTAGAGCAGCTGTGCACTATGTATTTTTGAATCCACGTCTCCCACGAACACCTTCTTGGAAGCTTTCTGGTGATAGGGTCAATGACCTTGGTGCTCCACTGCTGAAGGCTCCACATCTGAGGACTTAGCAAACACTGAAGCAGAGAGAACTCCTGCCTGTCTTCCTGCCCCAATGTGTGTATTGTACCCTGGTCCCCCAGTCCTGTCCTAGCTGGGAGGTTCTGTGCCTTCCATTTCAAGAGGAACCTTCAAGAGAGAGCCTCGTCAGAGGAGAGAGACCAAAGTAGGGAATGGACTAGAAACAAATGGACAAGTACTGAAGAATACTGGGATATTGAATCTGGAGAACAGAAGACATAGGGGTCCATGACACAGATGTCTTAACCTATCTGAAGGAATTGATGTTTTTCAAACTTTTCAGTGGCAACCCATAGCAAGAAAGACATTTTATATCAAACCTAGCACACATTTACATAAATCTATAAACAACTGAAACAAAACCGTGAAAAAAGAACCTGTCTCTCTCACATGCCATAACTCTAAGATTTTCTGTTCTGCTCTTCTATTATTCTATCCTATCCTATCCTATCCTATTCAGTTGCATTAAATATAATGCTGGATGTAATTCCAAAATTTATTTGATGACCTATTAATTTAAAATATTGATGTAGAAGACATGTATTGTCCCAGAAGATGGAATTAGGACTTTAAGGTGAAAATTAGAGCAAATTTTAGCTCAAAACAAGGAAGAAACAGCTAATAATTAGACCCACTCAAATATAGAATGGATCTCTCAAGGTAGTAAAACTCTTGTCCTTGGGTATTTTCAAGATTAGACCTAATTTATATGCCATGTCTGTAGATTAGGGACCTTCCCACTTCAAAGATTCCAAGAGCCCACAATTCACACTAAGCTAAAAGAAAAACTCTAGAACATAAAGAGATTTTAAAATTTCAGTTCAAAAAACCTGAAAATAAAGAGGCAGGGAGGGTGCGGGTGGGGCTGTTGGGAGATTATCTTTCCTTAGCTTCAGTCCAGTTAAAGAGAAAACATTCTCTGTCACATTTCTGTGCCCTACTGAGTGATCGCCCTTCCTCAGAACAATTTTTGTTGCTGTTAACAGTAGCAGATCTTGAAGCTGTTGCTGCTAAGCTTCTGGGATGTTCCTTTTTCAGATTTTATGGTCACTTTAGGGTCACTACCTAAGCCTTCATCACAGCTTAGGTAGTTGTCTTTTTTTTTTTTTTTTTGTGGTGTGCGGGCCTCTCGCTGTTGTGGCCTCTCCCATTGCGGAGCACAGGCTCCGGACGCGCAGGCTCAGCGGCCATGGCTCACGGGCCCAGCTGCGCCGCAGCATGTGGGATCTTCCTGGACTGGGGCACGAACCCGTGTCCCTGCATCGGCAGGTGGACCCTCAACCACTGCGCCACCAGGGAAGCCCGGTAGTTGTCTTTTGAATGATCTCATAGTCTGTGTGTCTCCGTACCCTGGGCTTAGTAATGTCAAATGTAGAGTCAGTACAAATGACTGCCTCTTTCATAAATGAATGCATGCATGCATGAATGAATGAAGATTCCACTAGCCTCCTTAAAAGGAGCATCTTTGAGTCACTGATACTTATCTTGATTAGGAAGGTGGTATGTTCAGGAATAAGTAGGAATGATAACAGTTGTTGAAATGTTGGCCAGCACATGATTCTTAGGCCTTGTAGAAATTTTTAGAGACATGGACTCCTTTGAGAATCTCATGAAAATTATGGCTTCTATCCTCAGAAAAACAAATGTATGCAAATTATGTATACAGTTTCAACAGTGCAGTTATTCACTCTCTGGCCTAATGTTAGGCTTAACAATTGGGTCTGACTCAAATGAGAATTCTTTGTACTTTTGTCTTTGCTTAAGCAAGTAGAATTTTGGAGAGAGCAGAATGCACCATTACTATGTACCAGGTACATGCTCAGTGTTTTATTTACATTAGTTCATTTACTTTTCATAGTAATCATATGAGATATTGTATTATATATATATATGATCTTCATATATGTGTTATAGAATATATGTACGCATATATATATATGTTATCTCCACATATGGAGATAATATGCATATGCACACACACACACACCTGTGCAAAGAATGTCACATTTGTGCCACCCTATCTTCTTCCCTGTCCTTCCCTTCCTTTAGCCTTCAATAAATAGCTTCCATCCCCTCTTCCCTTTCAGGTTCAGAATTTAAAACACGAAAATATTGTTTAGCACTCATCTTCAGAGAAGCTCACTCACCTGGTGACTTCTCTGAAACAAAAGGCTGGTTAACTTCCCGGGGCAGGAACATAGACTTTTTCTATTTTTTTTTCTGATGGGTTTGGGTACTGAGACTGACACAAGTCAATTTTTCAACTGGTCATTCTGTTATATTCTCAAAAAAGTGTCCTGAATGAGTGAGGGCACAGAAATAAAAAGACCCAGTTCTTGCTCTCAGGAAGTTCACCACATAGTTTGAGTTAAATTACATTGTTTGTTTAGCTTAATAAATAGCTCTGGACCACTGGATCCTAAGTAACGATATATTTATTAATATCCTTCATGAATAAATGGGTTACATCATTGGGTCTATTGAGTGTTGTGTGCTGATGAGTGCTACTAGTCCTGGGGAATGAGGTCTGGTGTACAGTGTTTCAAGTCACTGACATAGACTGCTTAAACCAGGGTTGTGGGGGAAATCACCCAGGAACACTTTGGAGAGTGAGAAGAGTTGACTGAAGCCAGAATACTGAGCCATGCCACCGTTTATCCAGTGGGAAAGGAAGAGGATCAACAGCGGGACCCTGAAAGGGAGCAACCAGAGTGAATGTAGGAGGAGAACAAAAAGAGAATGTTGTTAAAAGCCAGGGGGATTTTAAGAAGCAGGGTGAGGCCAGCAACATCATGCCATAGGGAGAAAGTACGAGAAGTCTAGAATAATTAATGGACTTGTCTCTCAGGAGTTCATGGTGATGTTAGCAAGAGCAATTTCTGTGAAGTGGTTAAGTGGTAACCGTTGCTGTGGGCTGTGGACTAAACGGGAGGTGAAGCAGTTGAGAACGGAAATATGCACCAGTGGTTCCCAAGTGCTGAGCCATGGACTCAGCTGCATCAGAGTCACTTGTGGGGCATTAGGAGATGTAAATTCCTGGCCTCAATCCACATTTCCTGATTCAGTAAGTCTAGGGTGGGTCCTAAGGATCCATATTTCTAAAAAGCCAGGTTTGAGAACCATTAGAGTATAAAGTTCATGAGAGGAAAGATCTTGCCTGCCTCATTCACAGCTGTACCTCCAGGAGCTAGATGAGTTTCTGCCCATAGAAGTTTCTCAGCAACTATGTAGAATAGCAGCTCCCTAAATGAACTGTTGGCATCAACTACTTTGTATAGAGTAGTATTAACAGTAACAGCCTTAACCATGTAGATCAATAAGGAGGCAACAGACTAATAGCTTCAAGTAGAGACTATCAAATGTTGGGGGGCTAAAATCATAAATAAGCTTAAGACACTATTCCTTTAGGTTCATTGCTTCAGGACTGAAGTATGACAAAAGCCTCTGACTGGCAAATCGGAGCTGATTCATTAGAATTGTTCTTTTAACAGAAGGGCTGTTTCTATGTCTGATAATAAGACCTACTGAAAGGCAGTATGCTATAATAAAAAAGACTCTTGGCATCTACTAGAGTTATTGTCATACCTAGCTTGTTCAGTGATTAAGTTTCTGAGGTTTAGACCCCTGTGGGTTAATGCAATTAATTCTAGAAAGACGGAGGATAAGCACGAATCCATTCTCCACCAAGCATTGTCCAAAGACTAAGTAAGTAACGTACCTCCAACTATAAATATTAACATTTTCCCAATGAACACATATGCTATTATAATTAATAAAGTACAACTTAATCAAAAAGTGTTAGTAAATATCTGAGAACTTCTAGAGGTTAAAAAGTAGGCTGAACCATATGAAATTACCAGTTCTGTGAGTCACAAATAGTCAAATCTGAGCAATTTCATGTAGTTTAATATTTTATCAATAAAACATGATACAAAAATTATGATCTTGATCTCATGAGAGTCGACAAAGATTTTAGAATTATAAAGGTATCTTAGGGTAACCAGTTTCCAAAATGGCCCTCCTGCTCCTGATCTCATGATATTCATGTGTATGGGTGTAATCCTCTCCCCTTGAGTGTAGGTTGGACTTAGAGAATAGAAAACTGCAGAAGTGATGGTATGTCACTCTTAAAATTAGGTTATAAAGAGACTGTGGTTTCCATGTTGGGTGTACTCTGTCTTGCTCTTGGATCACTCCATGTGAGGGAAGCCAGCTGCCACATCATGAGGACACTCAAGCAGCCTATGGAGATGGCTCCCCAACCCCCATGGGGAGGAATGGAGGCCTCCAGCCACCAGCCACAGGAGACGGCCTGGAAGAGGACTCCAGCCCCAGTCAAGTCTTGAGATGACTGCAACTTTGCCGAAGTCTCCCAACTAAGCTGCTCCCATGTTCCTGACCCTCTGAAACCGAATGAGAACCCAAATGTTGTTCTAAACTGCTACGTTTAGGGGTGGTTTATTTCCCAGCAATGGATAACTAATATAAGCCCTCATTTTCAAGATGCTGGGAACCGATGGTCGAGTAGTTTTTAGTTCAGCATACTTTCATATATATCCTGTACGTTTTTCAAGGCAAGTTTTAATTCTGTTTCATTACTCAGTAATTTGAGCCATATGAATTGGTGGAGAAAATATGTTATTTGGATCCAGAAGATGCCACTTATTAGTAATGTAACTTTGCATATCACTCAGTTTCTCTGAGCTTCTCTTTCCTCTTAGACAAAATGCAGATTACCACAATGCCTACCTTATTGTAGGGGTTACATTGTGAATATCGTTGATCAACCCTAAAGCGCTATTGAAATGCTAGATGATAGAATTAATCACCTTTCACCAATGATAAGTCAACCAAGGTCACATAGCTAGTCGGTTGCAGAATAGGAGCTTACACCAAAGTCTCCTAATGCTAATACCAGGGCTTACATAACTTGGAGTGGGTCACCTTTACAATATGAGCCTCAATTTCCCCATAAGTAAAATGAATAAATTGGACCAAGTGAGGCAGGGTTAACAGGCACTGATCAAAACCTAAGGAAAGGATGCTTGTCTAGGTGACTGAGTCCCCAGAGAGCCGGGGTGAGGTGTGTATCTGACATCCCTGGGGTTTCGGGGCCCAGCCAGGCTGAGAGTTGATGCTGTAGGAAGCTTTGCAATGTGCTCAGTGTAGGCGGCAGCCGTGGTGCTGTGCAGAGGCTGTTGATGCCACTGCCAAGGAAGATGGGGCTCGCTCCTCTACTTGTGCTTCCAGCCCCCACAAGCCCCTGCAATAACATCCTATCATTTGTCACTTAAAACCCGTATACTTTGGATTCGTGCTGGTGCCAGGAGAATTCATAATGAATTCAGTTTCCCATTCATTCAGGAAATCAAGTAAGGCTTGGGGGAAAAGAAATCTGAAAACATTGCCTTGGAGCTTCTGAAGAAGATGACAAACATCACATTTCAAATAGGGCTGAGAAAATCATGATTCAAAATAGGGTTTGGAATAGTAAAAGGCTGATAATAGTATTGTTTAACTAAAGTTTTTATAGCACTCATCAGTTTACAAAGCACACTACATATATGTTCTCATTTGAAGCTAATTATCCTCATTTTCAGCTAAGAAACTAAACCTCAGGGAGATCAGATAATTCATGGCAGAATCAACTCTTGAACTTTGGTGATCGTTTTACGAATTGTATTCTCTTTCCACTGGCCTACCCCTGCTCCTGTCCTAGTACCATTTCTTGTTTCCAATAGAGGTGATTTTGTTATTGTTGCTGGCCTTGTCCTCCAAGAGTATAGAACTCCTCAAAAGCAGACTAAAAAGAAGGATGTGATTATGGTCACACATCATGAGAGAAAAGATTTATAGTCTGAGATGCCTGACGACCGAGTGAGTGCAGAGCGTGACAGGCAGATTTGAACTCTGTCTGTATACCACTAAACATCTCCATGAATGTGGAAAGCTGGTGCTTGCTTCCTGCAAATACATGGCTCTGTGGTTGGAGAATCAAGAGCCTCTTTGTAGGAGCCAAAAGAGCTAGGTTTGCTCTTTCTCTCTTAAATTCTGATGCTGCCATGGCAGTCCCTGGCCTTGGGTGGGAGCAGTGTGGAGCAGGCTAAGGAAGGAGGGGAGGTCAGGAATTGGTTCTGGCAGGAAAGAGTTGGCCCAGGGCTGGAATCACTGACTGGGGAGGTAGCTGCTACAGCAGACATTGCTTGGGGGTTTGGAATCAGGCAGATCTGATTGAAATCCCAGTTCTGGCTCTGGAGGGCTGTGTGGCTTTGGGCAAGTCACTCCACCTTCTTTGTCCCTTGTTTTCACAACAAAAAGTTCTGTTCTATCTACCTATTTGTTTTGACTGTCCCATGACATCTCATGCTGTTGGATAGGGCTTTAGAGCAGAGGTTGGCAAACTACAGGCTGTGGGCCAAATCCAGCCTGCTGCCCATTTTTGTATAGAGAGCATGAGCAAAGAATGGTTTTACATTTTACACTTTCAAATGGTTGAAAAAAATCAAAAGAAGAACAATATTTTGTGATACATGAAAATTTTATAAAATTAAATTATACATTTATATATAATTATATGTAATTATATAACATTTAAATGTAAGTATATTATATATAACATTTAAAATGTTATATATAATATATGTTATATGTAACTTATTAAAATGCAAATTTATTTACATAAATATATCTACATATAAATGATATGTTTCTATACAAATATAAAATTAAATATCAATATTCATTGATATTTTGATAGCAAAAAGCTTTGCTGGACCACAGGCATACTCATTCATAGACTATCATTGTCTATGCTACTTTCATGCTACAATAGCAGAGTTGAGTAGGTGTGACAGAGACCATGTGATCTATAAGCCCAAAATAGTTATCATATGGCCCTTTACAGAAAAAGTTGTCTGACCCTGCTTTTACAAGGCTCACAGTTCTCATATAACACTGGGGTAAGCAGATAAGTGGTGTTACTCTTTTCTCCAAGTGACAAGAGGGAGGCTCTGAGAGAAAAAGTGAATCAGTTAATGCCACATAGTTTAAAAACCGAAAAACACCAGCGTTTATACTGGAGCCCAAACTTCTAAATGCAAATGACATTGTCTTAATCCATGATTATAAGTCCCTACCCAAGTCTGTAGACTTTGGTTAAACAGTAGATAAATATCGGATCAAGTGGTATCAGGAAGATTAGCATATAGGTTATAAAGCCAGAGCCAGGGAGAACAGTTTATAAATGCAGAAACCCAAACATCTAGACCACTAGAGCAAAAATTCTTATGCTGTTAAAATATACAAGTTGCAATGTGATTAGTAACAAACATAAAGGAAGCCTTCCAACTCACCAGTAATTAAAGAAGTACAAAAAATTTTTAATGAGATACTGCTATATATTCTAAATTAGTAAAAATGTTAGCTAATCATGATACCTGATAAAGGTAATGCTGTGCTAAAACTGAAATACTTATTTACATATGGCTTATAGTAATGTAAAGTCTTTAAAAATACCCCACTATTTTTGTGTACGGTGTAAGGAAGTGTCTTAATTTCATTATTTTACATGTAACTGTCCAGTTTTCACAGCACCACTTATTGAAGAGGCTATCTTTTCTCCATTGTATATTCTTGCCTCCTTTATCAAAGATAAAGTGACCATATGTGCTTGGGTTTATCTCTGGGCTTTCTATCCTCTTCCATTGATCTATATTTCTGTTTTTGTGCCAATACCATACTGTCTTGATTACTGTAGCTTTGTAGTATAGTCTGAAAACTGGGAGCCTTATTCCTCCAGCTCTGTTTTTCTTTCTCAAGATTGCTTTGGCTATTCGAGGCTTTTTGTGTTTCCATACAAATTGTGAAATTTTTTGCTCTTGTTCTGTGAAAAATGCCATTGGTAGTTTGATAGGGATTGCACTGAATCTGTAGATTGCTTTGGGTAGTATAGTCATTTCCACAATGTTGATTCTTCCAATCCAAGAACATGGTATATCTCTCCATGGATTAAAGACCTAAATGTAAGGCCAGACACTATAAAAGTCTTAGAGGAAAACATAGGCAGAACACTCTATGACATAAATCACAGCAAGATCCTTTTTGACCGACCTAGAGAAATGGAAATATAAACAAAAATAAACAAATGGGACCTAATGAAACTTAAAAGCTTTTGCACACCAAAGGAAACCATAAACATGATGGAAAGGCAACCCTCAGAATGGGAGAAAATATTTGCAAATGAAGTAACTGACAAAGGATTAATCTCCAAAATATACAAGCAGTTCGTGCAGCTCAATATCTAAAAAACAAACAACCCAATCCAAAAATGGGCAGAAGACCTAAATAGACATTTCTCCAAAGAAGTTATACAGATTGCCAACAAACACATGAAAGGATGCTCAACATCACTAATCATTAGAGAAGTGCAAGTCAAAACCACAGTGAGGTATCACCTCACACAATGGCCATCATCAGAAAGTCTTCAAACAATAAATGCTGGAGAGACTGTGGAGAAAAGGGAACCATCTTGCACTGTTTGTGGGAATGTAAATTGACACAGCCACTATGGAGAACAGTATGGAGGTTCCTTAAAGAACTAAAAATAGAACTACCATATGACCCAGCAATCCCACTACTGGGCATATACCGTGAGAAAACCATAATTCAAAAATAGTCATGTACCACAATGTTCATTGCAGTACTATTTACAGTAGCCAGGACATGGAAGCAAGCTAAGTGTCCATTGACAGATGAATGGATAGAGAAGATGTGGCACATATATACAATGGAATATTACTTAGCCATGAAAAGAAATGAAATTGAGTTATTTGTAGTGAAGTAGATGGACTAATTCTGTCATACAGAGTGAAGTAAGTCAGAAAGAGAAAAGCAAATACCATATGCTAACACATATATATGGAATCTAAAAAAAAAAAAAAAAGAAAGAAATGGTTCTAAAGAACCTAAGGGCAGGACAGGAATAAGGACACAGACATAGAGAATGGACTTGAGGACACGAGGAAAGGGAAGGGTACACTGAGAGAGCGGCACTGACATATCTACACTACCAAATATAAAATGGCTAGTGGGAAGCAGCTGCATAGCACAGGGAGATCAGCTCAGTGTGTTGTGACCACCTAGAGGGGTGGGATAGGGAGGGTGAGAGGGAGACGCAAGAGGGAGGGAATATGGAGATATATATATATATATATATAGCTGATTCACTTTGTTATACAGCAGAAACTAACACAACATTGTAAAGCAATTATACTCCAATAAAGATGTTAAAAAAAAATGCCCCACTAACTTTAAATACTAACTCCGTATTGTCTTTGAAAGCTTTTATTCTTTGATTCATTGATTCCATTTCTGAAAAATCTATCCTTGAAAATAATTTAAATTCAGAAAAAGGTATTCATTGCAGTATTGTTTATTTTCAATTTGGAAGTAACTAATTGTCCCAAAATAGAGAGCTGGTTAAGTAAATTGTGGTATATCAACCTGATGAAGTATTGGACAGCCACTACACCACTAGAGACTAGGTAACAAGATGGAAACAAATTTTTATAATGTGAAGCAAAATAAAACTTTTAATTTTTCTATGGTTTTTGCTATGCGAAAGTTATGTCTGTACTAGAACAGGAGAAATGAAAACAGGTGATTTCTTAAGGTGATAGCACTCCAAATCCATTGTTGTTACAGCATTGACTAGATGGTAAAAAGACTGGAGGTCTTGTCTCCTGGAGATTAAGTCTGAGTTGGCTCAGTCACCATGTTGGCTTACGCTTATACCGAGGCCTCATGCTTCCCTTTACCTCAGGACAGGATAGAGGTAAAGAGCTAGGGGCCAGGCTGAGCCCACAGGTAGGGTTGAGGAGGCATTCCTGCCAGGGTTAGACAGGTAAGGAAAGAGGGGCCCAGGAGGTGGGCAGGTCTCTGTCAGCAGATATTCATGGTGGTCTCTCAGCTAGTATGGTGGTTGCATTGTCTTGTAAAGATACTGGACTCAGAATCAATCAAATTTCTGCATCTCAAGCCCTGACCCTGAGGCTTACTCAGGTGTGAGGAAGTGTGGTCCATCACCCAGTTATAGAGGAGGTTTCTGTGGCTGACCCTCTGCTGGTCACCAAGAAGACAGGCAGGAATCAAACTCAGCTTTGACCCTGAGGAGCCTGAGGAGGGGACAGCTACAATACATGGGATCCTGCAGGGAAAAGGAATATTAAACACACTAAAAGTATTCAGAGGAGGAGAGACCTCTAGTACAGTGTGAACATCTCTACGGTTCTGAGACTCTCCAGTTGGCCTAATTGATGATAATTTCTGCGCTGATTGAACAGTAATGTGTATTCTGTGTTCACATCTACCTTCTCATTATTTATGGATTTTAATCATGGCCTTACAGAACATTGTATGTGGAAAGCCCTGTGAGGATATTTTGCATTTTTTCAGGGTAAAGAGTCCCCATAGTTCTTCTCTCATTTGGTTTCTTACACTAGACTGCATTTTCCCATCCTGAAAATCCTGTCTGAACATAGGGTAACTCTTGGGTTCACATTTTCCCTGACTTCAGTATTTGAGCTTCCTACTTCCTGTATAGGTCATTGGTACCATCTTCTCCATCTCCTCTTCCCCTTAAACCCCACTCTGAACTTCCCCAATGAGATGGGAGCGGGGTCTCTGCCCTCTGGGAGGTATCAAGACAGAGAAAGAGACCAGACATGTTATCCAAGAACACCAGGGGAAGCAGAGAGTGTGAGACTTGGAAGATGGGCAGGATTTGGGCAAGAATATAAGGGGCTTATTTGGGGAACAGTGAGTGGTTCAGTTTGGAATTAATCCAAGAGTTATATTTGTCTTATTTCCATTTTCTGGCGATATGGAGCATGGTATGAGAAATGGGATTTATCTTGGCAGATGTCCTAGGAGAAAATTGGTCATCTAGGGGGGATGCTGAAGGGTGTCCCTCCTTGGGCCTATGAATGGCACAGTGGTTTCAGGAAACCTTGGGACTTGGTTAACCAATTATTAAGAAGTATGAACAATCCCAGTAAAAGTAGCAGTAAAACTAGATGCTCCTTAAACAGATTCCTCACATTTCTGTAATATAAATCATCATTGTAATGATTACTATCTATTGAGTTGCATATGTGAGATATTATTGTCTCCATTTTATAGATGAGAAAACTGAGGCTCACAGAGTTAAGAGACTTGCCAGGATCACACAGCTAGTAAGGGTTGATGGTAGAATTCAAACCCAGACCCATCAAACCTCAAAGCCTGTGCCCTTTCAACACCATTCTGTTGCCCCTAGACATGTGTGAAATGGCAAGGTGGTGAGGATGGCTTGGATTAACCACTTACCAGGTGCTTTTCTCCAGGGACTGAGAAGGAATAAGATGTGCCATGGGGACATTTTAAGAAATTATCTATGTGGCAGACCACTAGCAAGCTTAGAGCCTTGCTGCAATGGATGAGGACCCAGCTGCACCTTCTGTGAAACTAAAACTGGGGTCATTGGGACAGGCCTCCCTGGAGTAAGTTTTCAAGAGAAGAGATGAGAACATTGGGTCCTGTGGGTGGAAGAATTATACAGCTGCTAACAGCTGCAGGGATGTTGCTAGGAGAATAAGAGTTTACTTCTGGACAGTTCTTTGTGATTTATGGAGCTCCTTCCCTTTCATCATTTCATGATCATCATATTCCAACCCTGGTTAATTGGGGTGATAATCTCCCTGTTACAAACCAGCAAATAGAGGCTCAGAGATGCTATGTGATTTTCCTTAGGTCACACAGCTTGTTAGCAATGCTATTTGCATTCAGGTTTTCAGAAGCCATCCCTTCCACTCTACCCTCCTTTCCATTATATTTCTAAAGGAGTTTGGTGGTTGATGGAGAAACCAAGATGATGCTTGTCAAGAAGAGTTGGGAGAAGTGAATAGAATGAGATGAAACAAGCAAACAAAATCATTAAGACTAAATACCAGATACAGCAAGGAGACAGCAGAATCAAAGGAGTCCTTTCTGAGGACAGTCTGCCAGAATGGGCTTAGATGTGTCAAGCTGCATCTGAAGTCCACAGAGAAAATGAGGATGTGGGTGGGAGATACGTAGAGAAATGAGTGGAGGACTCATCTAGAGGATGGGGTAGCAAGTCTGCTTTAGGTGGAACCTGCTTTGGAGGGACTAGGAAGGGAATGGCAGTGTTTAACAGAGCAGGGAGATAAAAGGAGAGGCTGCCTGGAGATCAGGGACTCTCATTCATTTGTGAGCAAAGTAGAGGTTCAGCACAAGTTTTGAAAGATAGAAATTATTACCAAAAATGGGCGAAACTCAACTGTGTAATAGAGATCACATAAAAACAGAAAGTGGGAAAGTATTCTTAAATAAGTTACAAGAGCATCAAAACTGGATTACTTTATTATAATAATTAAGCCTGATGTTTTTTAAAGGGCACTATTGGGAATGAAAAAATTGAATTTTAGGGTTACTTGAGCCAGATGACCATCTTTGGGATGCTGTGGGAAGTATTTACTCCCATGCCCCCTGAGTCCTATTCCACTCCTTGCTTGGACTGTTGAGGCCACAGACCAGACTGCCAGGTCTGGCTGTTTCTGGATATCAACCAGGCGTTGGTCCCTTGGCTGTGGTTTGGTTGAATTCTACAAACTGCGATGAGTAATATTCATGAATCCTATTCTAAAGATGCTAATTATTCTTTAAGAGGACTATTACTGGATATCACAAACCTTTTTATAGAAGTAGCCAAGTAACACTTGCAATCAGTTCCCTAAGCCCCATAACCTGGAAGAGGATGTTTTAAAAGTAAATCTGCTTTTTATATTCCATGAGAAGTTCAGCAATTTCAGTATCAGGGAGCATTAGTTGATTAATCTTCAAATTTGTTCAAGACATCCCCAAATAAATTTGTTACAACTAATGAATGTAATCATTTAAGGAACTCTAATTCATAATGATATTTGGAAAGAGTGCTAACTTGATACAGATTTTCTTTTTTATAAATTTTTTTATTTTTATTTATTTATTTTTTGCTGCATTGGGTCTTTTTTTCTGTGAGCGGACTTTCTCTAGTTGCGACAAGCAGGGGCTACACTTTGTTGTGGTGCGCAGGCTTCTCACTGTGGTGGCTTCTCTTGTTGCAGAGCATGGTCTCTAGGCTCGCGGGCTTCAGTAGTTGTGGCACGCAGGCTCAGTAGCTGCATCTCATGGGCTCCAGAGCACAGCCTCAGTAGTTGTGGCGCATGGGCTTAGTTACTCCGCAACATGTGGAATCTTCCCGAACCAGGGCTCGAACCCGTGTCCCCTGCGTTGGCAGGCGGATTCGTAACCACTGTGCCACCAGGGAAGTCCCGATATTTTTTAAATTCAGCTTCATTAATGGCTTTTACTAAGGGTCCACTTTTACTCAGTGGGGGTTCTATGCATTATGGACTTTATCAGATAAATGGATGACATTATTCTTTAAAGTGTCTTATCTGGGGTTGAGTTCACTACAGACTACAGGTATCAAGATATCTGGGAAGGATTATGGTCAGATTATAGGGAGTGTGCTGCACAGTGTCCAGATCTGGTTGGGAGGCCAAAGAGGAATCATTAATGGGCCCCAGCCCAGGAGAACTTAGGTTGGGGGTCAGCATGGGAGTTGTAGTCATGGGGCAAATCCAGCCTCAAAGTGGGAGGGACTGGCAGGGGGACAAGAAATAGGAGGGAGGGCAGGAAATTGCTTTGTGTGTATGGGGAGCTGGGCAGGGTTCTGTAGCCTCACGGCCTCCTTTGAATGATTCCCACCCCCAGGAGTCTTAGACGGAGATCATTTGGACCCAGAGCCTAGTGTTTACATGTGGCCGGGAGCTGATATCTATCTGTGTGTAGGAAGCCTTGGACTACAATTACATCATGTTCAGGGGCCTATGGAAAGGGGTCTTAAAAATAAGTTTAATTACAGGCAGTCATTCAACATTTCTCTGTGTTAATCTCACGTGTTTACCTTTTTTGGTTGTGTTTTATGGAAGTCATAATAAAAGAAAACACAGGTGTATGTCAGTGTGCTGTGGTACAGAGAGCGCAGAGCAGAGAGTCTGTGTTCCAACCCCAGAACCACTGATTGCCAACTGTGAACAGGGGCAGGCCACTCAATCTCTGTGAGGCTCACATTCTTCACCTGCACCTGGGGAATGAGAGAATTCACAGAGCTAATGACAGTGATAATCAGTGAGCTGTGAAAGGTGCTGCATGTGTGAGGTAGTGATATTGGTAAAAAATGACAGGCCGGGGTTCAAAATCCTGGCTATAGAATTTACCAGGTCTGTAACCTTTGGCAAGTAAATTAGCCTCTCTTAGACTCAGTTTTCTCAACTGTTAAGTGGAAATAGTAACCTAACATCTAAGTCCTAGCGTTCCTGTGAAGGGTAAATGAAATAATGCACGTGACATATGTGGCCTATAATATGTGCTTAGTAAGTGTGACTATAATTATATACATATTATAAAAAACACTTTATTGAGGCATGATTGACATATAAAAAGCTGTACCCATGAAACCATCAAGGCTGTGAACATATCCATCCTCTCCAAAGTTTCCTTCCACCTCCATTCTTATTATTGTTATTATTATTATTTTGTGGTAAGAACACTTAACATAAGATCTACCCCCTTAGCAAATTTTAAGTATACAAAAGAGTATTGTTAACTAAGTCACTAAGCTATATAGTAAATCTCCAGAATTTACTTATCCTGTGTAACTGAAACTTTGTACCCTTTAACCTTCACATCCCCATTTCCTCCTCTTCCCAGCCCCTGGCAGCCACCATTCTACTCTGCTTCTATGACTGACTATTTTACATTCCACATATAAGTGATATCATAAAGTATTTGTCTTTCTGTGTCTGGCTTATTTCACTTAGGATAACGTCCTCCATATCTATCCATGTTTTTGCAAATGGCTGGATTTTCTTCTTTTTAAAGGCTGAATAATATTCCATTGTATGTATATACCACATTTTTTAACATATTCATCCATCGGTGAACATTTATGTTATTTCCATATCTTGGCTACTATGAACAAGGCTGCAGTGAATGTGGAAGTGCAGGTATCTCTCCAAGATCTTGATTTCAATTCCTTTGGATAAATACCCAAAAGTAAAATTGCTGGATCATATGGTAGTCCTATTATTTAATATTTTGAGGAAACTCCGCTCTGTTTTCCATAATGGCGGCACCAATTTATATTCACACCAACAGTGGACCAGGGTTCCCTTTTCTCCACATCCTTGCCAGCATTTATCTTATTGTTTTTTAAATAGCCATCCTAATAGGTATGAGGTGATATCTCATTGTGGTTTTCATTTCCATTTCTATAATTAGTGATGTCGAGCATTTTTTCATGAACTTGTTGGTGATTTGTATGTCTTCTTTGGAAAAATGTCTATTCAAGCCCTTTGCTTATTTATTTATTTATTTTTTGTGGTACGTGGGCCTCTCACTGCTGCGGCCCCTCCCATTGTGGAGCACAGGCTCCGGACACACAGGCCCAACGGCCATGGCTCACGGGCCCAGCCGCTCCGTGGCATGTGGTATCCTCCCGGACTGGGGCACGAACCCGTGTGCCCTGCATTGGCAGGTGGACTCCCAACCACTGCGCCACCAAGGAAGCCCCCTTTGCTTATTTTTAAAGCAAGTTATTTGGTATACATGTACATCGTGAAGTGATTACCATATCAAGCTACTTAACACATCCATCACCTACCTTAGTTACCTTTTTTTTTTTTTAAATTCTGGTGGGAACATTTAAGATTTACTCTCTTAGAAAATTTGAAGTGTACAATACAGTATTGTTAAGTATAAACACCATTCTGTACATTAGATCCCCAGAATTTATTCATCTTCTAACTGAAAGTTTATATCCTTTGACCAACATCTCCCCATTTTCCCCAGCCCACAGCCCCTGGCAACTACTGTTATACTCTCTGTTTCTATGAGTTTCACTTTTTTAGATTCCACATGTAAATGAGGTCATATGGTATTTGTCTTTCTGTGTCTGGTTTATTTAACTTAGTATAATGTCATCCAGGTTCATCCATGTTGTCACAAATGGCAGGATTTACTTCTTTTCTATGTCTGAATAATATTCCATTTGTATACATATACATATATACATCACATTTTCTTTATCCATTCACCTGTCAATGGAACTTAGGTTGTTTCCATATCTTGTCTACTATGAATAATGCTGTAATGAACTTGGGAGTGCAGATGTCTCAAGATACTTATTTCATTTCCTTTGGATATATACCTAGAAGTGGGATTGCTGGATCTTTCATCAATGTTTTATAGTTTTCAGTGTATAGATTTTTTCATCTCCTTGGGTAAGTTTATTCCTAAGTATTTTGGGGGAGAGGGTGCTATTAGAGATAGGATTGTTTTCTTAATTTCTTTTTTGGATAATTTGTTGTTAGTATATAGAAATACAACTGGTTTTTGTATATTGATTTTGAATCCTGCAACTTTACTGAATTCATTTATTAATCCTTACAGTTTTTTGGTGAATTCTTTAGGATTTTCTGTATATAGTATCATGTCATCTGTGAACACAGACAATTTTACTTCTTTGGATGTATTTTATTTCTTTTTCTTGCCTAATTGCTCTGTCTAGGGCTTCCAGGACTAGGTTGAATAGATGTGGCAAGAGTGGACATCCTCATCTTGTTCCCGATCTTGGAGGAAAAACGTTCACCTTTTCACCACTGAGTCTGATGTTTGCTATGGGCTTGTCATACACGGCCTTTCCTAGGTTGAGGTATGTTCCTTCTGTACCTAATTTCTTGAGAGGTTTTATCATGAAAGGATGTTGAACTTTGTCAAATGCTTTTTCTGCATCTGTTGAGATGACCATATGATTTTTATTTTATTTTTATTTTATTTTTTTTTTGTGGTACGTAGGCCTCTCACTTCTGTGGCCTCTCCCATTGCGGAGCATAGGTTCCGGATGTGCAGGCTCAGCGGCTATGGCCCACTGGCCCAGCCCCCCCGTGGCATGTGGGATCCTCCCGGACCGGGGCACGAACCTGAGTCCCCTGCACCGGCAGGTGGACCCCCAACCACTGCGCCACCAGGGAAGCCCGACCATATGATTTTTATCTTTCATTCTGTTAATGTGGTATATTACATTTACTGATTTGCATACATTGAACTAATCTTTATTCTAGGGATAAATCTCACTTAATCATGGTGTACGGTCCTTTTGATGTATTGTTGAATGGGTGTGCTATTATCTTGTTGAGGATTTTTGCATCAATGTTCACCAGGAATATTGGCCTGTAATTTTCTTTTTTTGTAATGTTTTTTGTCTGGCTTTGGTATAATGCTGGCATTGTAAAATGAGTTTGGAAGTGTTCCCTTCTCTTCAAATTTTTGGAAGAGTTTGAGAAGGATTGGCATTAGTTCCTTAAATGTTTGGTAGAATTCACCAGTGAAGCTGTCTGGTCCCGGACTTTTCTTAGTTGAGAGGTTTTTGAATACTGATTTAATCTCCTTGCTGGTTATTGGTCTGTTCAGCTTTTCTGTTCCTCCATGATTCAATCTTGGTAGGTTGTATGTGTCTAGGAATTTACATGTTTCTTCTAGGTTACCCAATTTATTGGTATACAATTGTTCATAGTAGTCTCATGATCCTTTGTGTTTCTGTGGAATCAGTTTTAATGTCTCATCTTTCATTTATAATTTTAATTATTTGAGTCTTAGTTTTTTTTAGTCTAACTAAAGGTTTGTCAATTTTATCTTTTCAAAAAACCAACTTTTAGTTTTGTTGATCTGTTATAGGGCTCTTAATGGAGACTGCAAACTAGTTAGTAGAATCTGTGCGCGGTTGTTGCTAGATGCATGCTGGCCTCTCTGAGCCCTCACCCCTTTTCTCTGCTTCTGGCTGTTTCCAGATGATTCAGCTGTGTCCATCCCCTCAGTGTTCTGGGTGGGATGAGACAGAAGTGGGCATCTTGGGCAGTGTCCTGCAAGGCTTGGGAAGCTGGATACTCACTTTGCTCTCACTTTCCCTTGTGGAAGAAATCATGGGTCAGGGGGTTCTCTCTTGGACTTGAGCTGGGCCACCTTGGGGAAAAGTTGGCATAGGTAAAGGGAAACTGCTCTTCTGACACGCTTCAATGCACCTATTCTTGGATTTTATGCTCCGCCCAGGTGCTGGAACGTCTCTGCTATACTCTTAGACTCTAATAAAGGTATTCTCATCCACGAGTAGTTGTTAAAATCAATGTTTCTGTGGGAGTCATGAGGGTTAGAACTTCATATTCTGCCTTCTTGCTGACATACTATAATTATATTTTAAAGAAAATAAAACTAAAAGATTTCCCAAGGCCAGGCTGAGTTCTGGAAGCTTCCAGAAGGCTCTAAACCTAAGTGAATCACATTGATCTTGGTAGGGAAGGCCAAGGGGGCTAGAACAGTTCAGAGAGGTGAAGGGAGGATGTTTGATAGGATAAGCAGGCCGGCTGCCAAGAGGACTCATGGCCTTATTCACAAATTACTTCAAGTCACAGTAGGCTTGTCCTGGGCAGAGGGAGGGAAAGTGTGCTCAGGGGCTCAGGAGGGCACAGTGAGGACCAGTGGCCGGAGCTGCAGAGCTTAGAGTCCTGCGCAGTACAAGGAGACCCTTTCCAAATACTGGAGGGCTCCTCAGAGAGGCCAAGCCAGCCATGGAGGTGATGGTGTGCAGGCACAACATGCGGCCTGCCTCTTGGGGCTCTTCAGGGCACAAAGGCAATGATAGGCCTAATCCTCTGTAATGGCCCCTGTGATTTGAGTCAGCTAATCCCCTCTTGCAAACTTGCAGCCCTTTTTTCTTTTTCAGGTAGGTTCATAAATTCATAAACTTTTATCCTTTCTATGGCAGCAAATGATATTAGGAAGCTAATTAGCTACAGAGCTAATTTTCATGTCAGAGTGAAATTATAGGTTTCAGGGTATAGAACAAAATTATCTTTCTGTCCCTTCTCATCCTCCACTCCCGAACCCACTCCGGTTTCTTCTTCCAGCACATGTATACACTCCCCTCTTCTGTCTGGTCACAAATGTCAGCAGAGAGGGGTGGCCACTCAGGAGCCCCTTTCTCTTCTGTGTCAGGCATATTTGCATTTGCAAACAGCTTTAATTGAGTAGAGTTTTCATTGCTCTTTTTCCTGCTTCTGTTTTTAAATGCAAATGTTAATGTTTGGTTAGCATGGGTTCAGAATTAAGCCCCTGCTACCTGTGGCTGCCTCCTTCCCTGGGTTATAAATAAGCACCAGTGGAGTATCACGACCTGCTGAGAGCTTGTGAGTCCTGGAAGGCTGGAGTCCAGCTAATTGCCAATCATGCTGAGAGGGCTGGGCAGAGCCTTGTCTCACTTACCACCTCTCATGGAGTCCTGCTTCCTACCAGCACCGAAGGAGAGAAAATTAGTGTGCTGGGAACAGAAAGGGAGGTGGAGGGAAAGGCTACTCTTTGGAATTAGGTTCTATACTCTCTCTTGGCATCAGAAGTTTGTGGAATTGAGAAGACCATCGGATGCCATTACGTTTGAGTCCCAAAAGTTGGAATCTCATAGACCATGCTCTTAATGGCTTATTATTGAATCTCTGCTTGAACACTCCCACTGGTAGGGGCCTCCTTCCTTCACAAGGCAGTCTTTTCCACTGATAGCCAGCTCTGTTTGTTAGGAAAGGGATACTGAACACTGAGCCCAAATTAACTTATCTTCAGCTGTTGGTTTTAGTTTTCACCTAGAACATGGTTGATCTCATTTCCAAAAGACAACCTTTCAGATATTGGGAGGCAGCTCTTAGAGAGCCTCACATGCCTTCTTCCCTACAAGCTAAAGATTCCCAGTTTCTTCAGATCTGTTATATGTCCCACCCTTTAGCCACCCTGTTCCTCTTCCCATTGTAGACTCAGGTTATCTGTCTTCTATGAAGGGGCTTGTAATGGGAACTGTGGTAATCCAGCTATGGAATGACCAGCAAGGGCTAGAATGGGGCTGCCCACTTCCCTCCCATTCATTTGACCTCTTCTCATTTACCAAGGCTGCCCATGTTGCTGGAGACTTGCTAAGCAGCCATGTCACTGTCCACCCTTGCTGAACCTACAGCCAATTCCAACTCCAGGCTCTTCTCAACTGCACTCCTCATTTAGTGACAAAGAAAGTATATTCTTCTAAAGTATCAGACTGAGCTCTGATCCAATGAGAGAATCTCACAGGGGATTATAAACATATTGCAGAGGATATGTGTGTCCAGTTTTCTCTTTCAGAAATCAGGGACCTGGATACTCAGAAGTCTTAGCAAGGGCAGTGTCCCAGGAACCTGGGTGCCTCCCTTGCCTTAGGCCTGCAGTGCATTATTTGATAGAGGAGAGAAGTCAAATCTAAAATCTGTAGCTAATCCTAAGAAGTTATCAGTCTGAAAGGAACCAATCAGAGAACAAGCATCTGTAGGTGAGCTACTGGGTAGAAATGTGGGGAAGGGGTCGCAATGACTCTAAGATAGAAGGCTCATGGCTGTTCAAGGTTGACTTGGCAGACTGTGGTTAAGAAGAGAGAAGTGAAGAAGACATGGCAGGAGAGCAGAGAAGCCATAGCCTATAGCAAAATTTCCTGTTTCCCTCTAGGTTCAATGCCACGCCACCCATGAGATGTGGTAATTGTAGGAGAGGCAGGAAGAACCAGCTGTCACTGTGACGTTTGCCCCCAGTTCAGAGGTGTTTGTCATTCAAGGTCTCACCCAATAATATTTTCTTCTGGACTCCGGGTGCATTGCATTATACAAAAGCCCCAGGAAAGCTCCACATAGATCTGGCCCTCTTGACATCTTGGCACCAAAGATATTTCTCTTAGACTCATATATGAGCTCTTCCATATCTAGAATCAAGAGATAAGATGAACACTCAAATTATATAAATTCTACATATCAAATGGTGGAAAGATGAAGGACCCATGCTCTGTTTGTATGACCAGGCCCTATTTACTTAGCCATAGGTAAGGAAATGTGGGATGCTGGTGTGCTGGCAGCACTGTGAACCAAAGGAGATAAACACTGGATCTTCACACAGGATACCCAATATAATTTGCACCAATTCCATTTGCACATCCCCTTTTATTGTTACCACCTAGACATTCCTACTGCTAAGATAAATCCCTCCAGGGCATATTGACTCTCTATAACAATAGAGAGGTCGTTTGATTTTTATCACTCCTTCTGGACCCTCATTGTAGATGCCAGCCATGGCCCTGACTGCTCTGGATGCGCAGGCTCAGCGGCCATGGCTCACAGGCCTAGCCGCTCTGCGGCATGTGGGATCTTCCCGGACCAGGGTACGAACCCGTGTCCCCTGCATCAGCAGGCGGACTCTCAACCACTGCGCCACCAGGGAAGCCCATGACCCTGGCAATTTTGAAGGACTCCATTTGCAGTTATAAAATTTGAACTTCTAGAGACTGCTGTTTGCTATACGCAAGAGCATCTTATGCTAGGGTGAATTTTGTGAGTAGCAATGTTGTGGATAGGTCAGACATGGACGGAAAGAGCACAGAAAAATAGTGATGCCTGTAAATAGAGAAGGGAAAAGGTAATATTTACACAAGCACAAAGTAAGCATTTTGTGTTTTAACTTGCCTACAAGCTCTTTTGGGTATACTACTTCATTGAATCCTTGGAACCTATGAAGTGCAACAACAACTATTTTACAGTTGGAAAAAACAAACAAACAATTTTTGCAAGAGATGAAATGACTCATTCAATTAGCGATGAATGAGATTGGAGTTGCACTCAGGACTCCTCCCCATCAGTTCCACACTCCTTTTTGTACTTTCCCTCAATGTGAGGGTCTAGAACGGTGACGGTGACGTGTTTCAAAAGATCTGTGGATAATAGCTGGATGCTCTGGGTTAGCTGCAGAAGGAATCTTAACTCAAATCCCAGAGTAAAGCTGCCCTCAAGGCTTGGATCTTGGCTGATCTTATTGATTCAACCTGAATTTCCTGAGTGCTTAGTGAATGCGAGTCACTAAAGAAATGGAGATGAATCAGACATGGCCCTTGCCTCAAGGAAAGCCTCATCTGGAGAAACACAGCAGATTCACATGAAAAATTTTATTACAACCTAAGGTATATATGGGAAGTGTAAAAGAAGTGGCACATGTACATAGACCATGAGCTAGGAGTTCTGAGACAAGTGAGACCAGGAGACAAGAGAGAGCCAGGAAGATCAAGAAGGGTTCCTGGAGGAGGCAGAACCATTAGGTTTGGAGGTTGGGAGAGAGAATTCAAGGGACAGAGGAAGCTGTGAGAAAAGATGCTGAGCTAGGCATGTTCATGTGTGCTTACGCTGAGGAAGGCATGTTCCCAGAGCATGTCATACAAGAAAGAGATGGAAAGACAAGCCTCCAGTTCTCCTTGAATTTGTTCGATTTTAAACTATTTTTAAAAATGACTTGCCCCTCTGTGCCCTCTATATGCCTGCATAACCAATGGGTAAAGAGCTAAGTGGAAAGAAGAATAAACTCATATTTTTTTTAATCACCACAAAATGGCCTTCACAATCATGTCAGAAAAGAAATACATCTGGCCAGAGGCCTCTTCCTAGAAAAGCTGCAGACAAATGGCCTTGTCTCAGGATGCTGTGATGGGGTGGCATCTGTAATAGGCCACTAGGGCATTTCATCATTTATTTCCAGTGAGCTGGCCAAGGCACCAAATTGAGCCATGCACACAGTGGGATGCACTGTTTCTAGACTAGCAGTTCATCATGACTGAAAATGAGAACAATTGAAATTTTAAAATATCAATCAAAGGCATTCCCTACAGAATAAAACCAAGCCTGATACATCCAGAGCCACAAGTTAATCAACTTAAACTAATAAACGAATTAGCTAAATTTGCAGGATACAAAATCAACATACAAAAATCAGTTTCATTTCTACATATTAACAGCAAATTATCCAAAAAAAAAATTAGTTAAACAATCCTATTTACTATAGCAGCAAAAAGAATAAAATACTTAGGAATAAACTTAACCAAAGAAGTGAATGACTTGTACACTGAAAACTATAAAACATTGATGAAAGAAATTAAAGAAGACACGAATAAGTGGAAAGACATTCTGTATTCATGGTTTGGAAGACTTAATACTTTTAAAGTATCCGTATTACCCAAAGTGATCTACAGATTCAACGAAATCCCAGTCAGAATTCCAATGACTTTTTTTTTTGAAATAGAAAAAACAATCCTATAATTCATGTGGAACCACAAAAGACCCTGAAAAGCCAAAGCAATCCTGAGAAAGAAGAACAAAGCTAGAGACCTCACACTTCCTGATTTCAAAATATATCACAAATCTATGATAATTAAAACTGTAAGGTACTGGCATAAAAACAGACACATAGACCAATGGAACAGATTAGAGAGCCCAGAAATAAACCCACATCCATATAGTAAACTGATCTTCAACAAGGGTGCCATTCTTTCCATAATGGGGAAAGAATAGTCTCTTCAGTAAATGTGTTGGGGAAACTGGATATCCATATGCAAAAAAATGAAATTAGTCCCTTATCTTACACCATACACAAAAACCAACTCAAAATGGGTTAAAGGTGTAGATATAAAACATGAATTTTTAGAAATCTCCTAGAAGAAAACATAGGGGAAAAGCTCATGATATTGGTCTAGACAATGATTTCTTAGATATGACACTAAAAGCACAGGCAAGAAAAGCAAAAATAAACAAGTGGGATTACATCAAACTTAAAAGCTTTGGCACAGCAAAGGAAACAATCAACAGAGGGAAAAGGTAACCTACAGAATGGGAGAAAATATTTTTAAACCATATCTCTGATAAGGGTTAATATCCAAAAATATAAGGAATACCTACAGCTCAATAGCAAAAAACAAAACCAAAAAAATTGATTAAAAAATGGGCAGAGGGCTTGAATAGACATTTCTCAAAAGAAGGCTTACAGATGGCCAACAGGCACATGAAAAAATGTTCAACATTACTAAACATCAAGGAAATGCAAATCGAAACCACAATGAGATATCACCCCATACCTGTTTGGATGACTATTAACAACAACAACAAAAAAGGTAACGAGTGCTGGTGAGGATGTGAAGAAACTGAAACCCTAGTACACTGTTGGTGGGAATGTAAAATGGTGCAGCTTCTATGGAAAATAATACGGAGGTCCCTCAAAAAACTAAAAATAGAGCTACTGTATGATCCAGGAATCTCTCTTCTCAGTATATATTCAAAAAACTTGAAATCAGGATCTCAAAGAGATTTTAGCATACCCATATTCATTGCAGCACTATTCACAGTAACCAAGATATGGAAACAACCTAAATGTCCAGCATAAACATAAACAAAATGTGATCTATACACACGAGATATTATTCAGCCTTAAAGAAGAAAATCCTGCCAGTTGCCACAAGATGGATGAAACTGAAGGACATTGCTCTAAATGAAATTAACCAGCCATGGAAAAACAACTACTACATGATTCCACTTACAGGAGGTATATAAAGTAGTCAAACTCATAGGAACAGAGAGTAGAAAGATGGTTGCCAGGGGCTAAGGGGAGGGGGAAATGGAGAGTTGCTATTCAGTGGGTGTAAAGTTTCAAGTACACAAGATGAAGAAGTTCTAGAGCTCTGCTGTACAACATTGTGCCTATAGACAACAATACTTAAAAGTGTGCACTTGAGATTTTGTGATGTGAATAGATCTCACACTGAGTGTTCTTACCACAATAATTTTAAAAAGACCGTATACATGGAGGCCTCTTCTTCTCCCTGAACCTTTCTTTTTCCCACCTGTAAAATGATCAGGCTGGACTTGGTGATTGTTAACTCTAAATGTTAACATAAAAAAAATTCATCCCAAGTTGACACCTTGGTGTTTTGGAAGAACAATGGCTCAAAAGCAATATAATTATCATTCTTAAGTGACACTTATAAAGATCTTAATATGAATTAAAAGGAGCCAAATGTCCCCCTTTGTTTTTAATGTTATTTTCCCCCCAATTAAAATAATATTACTAGAAGCAGAAAGAAACCACCATAATCTTGTTGCCTATAAGCAACCTCTTAACATTTTGACATGTTTCCATTCAAGACTCTTGTTATGTTGGTGTTTATATTTGTTTGGTTTGGTGGGGTTTTTTCCATAGTTAAGTTCATACTGTGTATATATAATTTGAGTCCTAATTTTAGTTAATTTTTTTCCATTAATCCAACCAACAAATATTTGTAATCTGTTATGCAGGAGGCATTATGCTAGGCATCAAGGAAACAAAGGTGAACAAGACACAGTGGGAAAACAGATAGGTAAACAATTAAAATCGAGCATACCAAGTTCTTTGGGAGAAGACACCATCCTGTGGGAAGAGAAAAGCTTCTCAGTGGTTACAAAATCTTAAGTCAAAACAAGAATGAGTCAGCACGTGGCTACTCAGCAAAATACTACATCTCATAGCTACCCTTGAAGCCAAGTGTAGGTAACTAACTTAATAATGGCCAATGGGATGTGGTTGGGTGTAATATATTACCTCTTCTGGATCCTACCCTTGTGCCTTTAGCCCTTCACTGTTGGTTGAAAAGGGAAGTGATGGTAAGAACAAGATCAACCGCCTTAGATGGAAGCTGCCTAGTGAGGATAGTAGGATAGTAGAGCAATGGGATAGAAGAAATCAGGGTTCCTATATCAGTACTGAATTGCTTATGCTTGGATTCCTATATAACAGAGAGAAAATTGCCTAACTTGTTTAAAAGCAACTGTGATATTTGTGTCTTTGTTTTAGCAGCTGGAACCTCAATCTTAACTAATACAGATGGCAGTAGATGGAGTCTAGAGAAGTAGGCAGAGAGGTGGGTGTTGGAGACAGAGAAGCTTGTAAGACATTCTCAGATGTTTGAACCTTACCCTGAAGGCACTGGTGAGCCATTGAAGAGTTGTAGACAGACTGACATGATCGAGTTTGCATTTTGGGAAAATCACTCTGGCTGCTGCATAAATATCAACTGCTCGAAGCAGGCAAGAATGGAGGCAAAGAGACCTGTTAGAATAATGTTGTCCTCATGCAGGTGAGTGAAGTTAGTAGAATAACCAAGGTATCTGAAGGTTACTGAAGGTGCTGAGGAAGAACCGACATGTATAAGATCACTGGATATAACAGTAGGAAAGATATCCCTGGGTCTTGCTTGGATTCACTAATAGGAGACACAAGAGGAAAATCATGATTTGGAGGTGTGTTGACCTTGGGGTTAAGAAGTTCAGCTTCTGACATGTCGAGTTTGAATGTCTGTGTCTGTGGGACCTTCAGATGGAGGCGTCCAGTAGGAGGTTGGCTTTATAGATCTAGAATTCTTTCAAGATATCTGGGCTAAGTTTACAGATTTGGGAATCATCAGGATAGAAATGGTAAGCAAAGTTGTGCAAGCCAATGAAATCATCAGGGAGACAGCCAGCCAGATAACAAGGGGCAGGTGGGTAGAGCCAATATCTATGGAGAAGGCAGAGGAAGAATAACCTGCACAAGAATGTGCGCAAGGAACCCACGGGTAGTCAGAGAAGTGTGTGTCAGCAAGACCAAGGGAAGGTGGTGGTGTAGATGACAAGAGGCCAGCCATGCTAAGTGTTGCAGGGAGGCCGGTTAAACTAGAAGCACTAAGCATGGTGTTCTGTGAGCTCAGCGTTTACTCAATACATGTTGGAGTGAATTGCTAATTGGCAAACTACTAAATTGTTGCTGTTGTTCTTAACTTAATTATTTGCTCTGCTTTGGTTTTCATTAGGAACAGCACATCTAAATCCTGTTTGCTGGGACAAAGTGGTAAACCCTGCTTATGTTTACTCTTGTTTCTTGGGTTAAGTAATGGACTTAAAACTTTTTTAAAAAAGTATTGTTTCAAGTGACTATAAAGGTATTCTCTAGTCACTAAAGTAAATTTGGTAAATATAAACAAGAAGAAAATAAAGGCCATGCCAGGCAAGGCAAACAGAGGGTGGCTATTTCTTTTGGTCATGGTCATGGTTCACAGAAGCCACCCACAGGGAACAGGACTTGGAAGAGGGTAATTCAGTGTGGAAGTCAAAGTGGCAACTTATAACAACTGTTCTTTCCCTTCCGTGGATCAGGGATGCTTCTGAGAATCTGATAAAAGTATTGGACCTTCTACCCAGAAAAAAACCCGGCACACTTATGCATATGATTTTGCATTCAATTTCTGTGGGACCCTGAAATGTCTGAGGACTTCCAAGCTCTTCAGGAATTGTTTTCACTGAGAGCCATGTCCCTGCCAGAAATTATCCTCAAGGGCCTCTAGTTGCCTGGGGTGGGCCTCCATTTATAGAGCAGCCATGGAGACTCTGGACTCACTCGGGGCCCCACGACATTCACCCACTGTCAACCACCACTGGCCACACAGATGGGATTTCTTTTCAGGCCAAAGGACCAACTTGGAGGGGTTGGCTCTGGCAGTGGCCTCTCAGCAGCTTCTTAAAGGGGAAAAAACACTGGACTTAGAGGAGGAAGATCTGGGTTTAAGTTTCATCTCCACTACTTACTCACCATGTGACCTCGAGTAAGTCACTCCACAATTCCAAGCCTCCATTTCTTTGTTGAATAGGAATAATAATTCTTGGCCTGTCTGCCTCACAGAGTATAAATCCGAAGAGTTAACAGATGGGGAAGTGCTTCATATAGTGAAAAACATGACACAAATATGAGGGGTGATAAAAAACCATTAAAGCAACAAATATTCATTGAGAATTTACTATGTGTGGCCATTGCATTAAGCACTTTGTCTCCATCTCATTTCATTCCCACAACTCTATGAGGTCATTGCTCATTGTTTTACCTTATTTTAAAAAAAGTGAGATTCAGAGTGGTTAAGTAACTACAATACATAGGCTATACAGCTGCTAAGTGGTGGAGCTGGATTCACAAAGAATAAAGAAATTGCTGCACTAGAGCAGTAGGGTTTTGTGCGATATAAGGATAAGTGGTGCAGAGAGGAAGCTCGTCTTTGTCTAGTGCCTATTAGCCTATCAGGTACTTTAGCCAGTTGCCTTGGAAGAATCCTGAGAAGCAGGTTGCATGTGTTATACCCACGGAGAACATGAAACAACAGTGCCTGACACATAATATACCTTTAATAAATATTAGCTACTGGAATATTATTATTGAAATACCCGTTGTACAATGAGAAAACCAAGGCTCAGAGAAGTTAAGTGCTCTGGCCAAGGATACATAGCCAGTAAATAGCAGAGCGGAGCCTGGTATTCCAGTGTTCTGGGACTCAAAGTTTCAACACACTGTCTTCTGCACAAGGAATGGCGTGCTCTTTCCACAGATCCACCTCCCTTCCATAATACTTCATGGCCTTGAAGTTCTAGGGTTTGTGGCCCACCAGACCTCTGGCGTTTAGTATTGCCTATTAACCCTTTGGATTCACTGCACTGAATCGCCAGATTTGAGAATTGGTACCATCCCGCCTAGACATTTATTGGCCAGATTCCTTGTCTGTCAGTGTGCCAACTGATAGGCTGACAGGCACAAGCCTCCAACCCTGGGGACTGTCTGGTCTGAGCAGCAAGCCATCCTGTTAGTGGCTGGCTGGCCCCACAGCCAAGCCCAGAAGGCTGGAGGGGAGGGTTGGGGGAATCGCCAGATGACCCATAGGAGACAGCAAGTCTGCACAGAGCCTAGAGCGTCTTTCTCTCCAGCTCTGGTTTTATTAATGCATCATTTAGACCCCAACAATTTCCCAAAATAATTGGACATGGCTAATGGCTTAGGTCTATCTGGTGTTTCCGTTTACAGAGCACAGCTATTTAGTGATCTGATTTGAATCATGGAAATATCTCTGGAGGTGGGTGATATAATTTCCATTTTACACATGAAGAACATTGAGGTTTACGTAGGGAAGAGAATCTACCCAAGGTCGCATAAATGCACAGCAGTCAGGGCTGAGGCTCAAATCCAGCGCTTTAGACTCTAAAGTTGCTGTATGTCTACCACGTGAGCTGCTCGCTAATGAAGCATACACTGGAGAGAGGGGAGGATGGGGCGGAGCCTAAAAGGAGGTGGAGAGACTCTACCAAGCCTGGGGCCAGCGTGGACTGGAGCAACTGTGCTGAGAAATGCCTGTCTTGCCCCTGGCATTCTTTCGTGGATTACTCTGTGCAGCTCCGAGGGCCTCTGAAGGCCTTTCCCTGGGCAAATATATATCCTCTAAGCAGGTAGCTTGTTAGCTGGCCTGCGAAACCTGGCCAATTCAGGAGCCAGCTTCCCCGAGGCTTACTGGAGCAGGGAGCTTCAGGAGCCATCCAAGAAGCCCTGGGGGCTGCTCTTACCTTGTGTCCTTCTCTAGCTCAGCATGAAGTCCAGCTCACCATGAATTCTGAGCTGCCTTGCCCTCTGCTCCTGCCCGACCTTGCTTGTGGCCAAGCCATTTTACCTACACCAGGGTCAAGAAGGGAGCCTTAGAAATCACTGGTTCTAATCCTCCATCTTTGACAGGGAAATTGAGGGTGAGAGATGTGACAGCCCATGTTCCTATGCCAGTCTTCTTCTCAGGTAGTGTGCTCATGAGTGGTGTTGCCAAGGCCCCCGAGCCATGTTCCCATGCCCTCAGCCTTGGCCTTGCCATCACTTGCACCCTATCCAGACCTCTAGCAATCTGCCCACAACCCCAGCTCCAGGCAGACTCTTGTCTAGCCTTGACTCAGACAAGTGTGACAACAAGGGTGGCAGCTCTCCTTGCAGACCCAGCCTGCTACAGTCTCATTGGAGGCAAGGGTTCATCCCAGCTGTTGCCAAAATCCCTGCCTGAAACAGCCAGATGTCTTTGACCTATCCTGTTACTGGAGCCAGGGAATGAGATCAGCTTTGGTGAATACAGGGATTGGAAATCCCTCCCTCCAATCCCTTCAGATCCCTTAGTATTTGAGCAAGGCACATGGGTTTTACTGTAAACACTAGTCTGAGATTCTTGTAGCAGTGTATCACAGTCCCTTTAAGAGAGTCTGTGTGGCCTACCCATATCTCTCCCTTTGCTTTCAGGTGCAGGATAAGCCCCAGCTGAAGTCAAAAGCACTTGTCCTCTTGAGTATAAGGGACTGCAGTAATTAGGAATTACTCCATAAAGGTGTGGCAAGCTTATTTACACCAGTACTTGAAAATGAGAAGGAAATTGACTAAAATGAGATATGGAAATATCTTGTAAAACATGCTATAAAATGGATTACTGCTGACTGTATCCTCTTAATATATGAAATTGTTCCCAAGTAGTAACAAAATGTTGGAAAAGGGAAAATGATTATGTTGTTAGGGAATTTTTTTTTTTTTTGGAAAAATGCCCTCTTATTCAAACACATAATTAGTGATTTAGTTTGCCTAATCAGAAAAAAAAAAAAAACACCCAAAAAACATGAGTTGTTTAAAATTATTTAAGGTCTACAAATATTTATTGAGTGCTGGATTATGTACCCAACACTGTGCTGAGTTCTAGGGATTCAGAAGCAAATAAGAACACTCAGTATCTACCCTCCGGGAGCTCAGTTTAATGGGGTGATAAAGGGATGAGTGGTACGTTGGTACACATTCACAGTCCAGCATCATGGGGGTGGTCATAGAAATAAGCACAATTTGTACCAGGAGTCAGGGAAGCCTTTCCCAAGAAGCTGATGGCTGAGTTGGGTTTTGAAGGCTGAAGGGTTTTAAGAGTTGATGGAGGCAGATGACAGGGCAAAGGCATTATCAGTTAAGAGTCTGTGCAAAGGCACAGGAGCAAGAAACAACCTGGTATATTTATGACTGGGAATGTGAAGTGAGAGGAAAGAGCAATGACTGGAGATGAAACTGAGAGACAGGGAGCAGAATATGACATGATGTAGATTTCCACTCAGCTATTTCAATTCTAACACTGAAGAAACCAGAGAAATTTTACCTTTTCAATGGTAAATACGCTATTGAGCCGAGGAGCTAGCATTCATTTTTATATGTATTATTAATATTATCATTATTTATTAATATTACTATAGATATTAGGATGTCAAAATGACAAAGCAAGGTTTTTTAAAAATTTAAAGTTTACAGACAGTAAAAATCATACTTTTATGGTTTATAGTTCTATACGTTTTGAAATGCATAGTATCCACCACCCCAATCATGACACAGAGGGTTTCATCTTCCAAAAATATTCATTCATACTGCTGCTTTGTAGTCAATCTCTCCTCCCACCCCTAACCCTTATTCTCTATCTCTATAGTTGTACCTTTTCCAGAACATCATATAAATGGAATCATAAAGTATGTAGGTGTGCAGAAAGGCAAGTTGTTAACATAGAAAAGAAATGATCCAGTTCATACCTTTTCAAGTTCAGAGATTGGAATGCTTTCACAAAATGGGAGGAAAAGGAAAATTAGTGTGATAGGTGAAAAGCTAGTGAATATTGAAAACCTGGCTTTCCAGTCTTCTTCCAAATCATTGATAAATAGGTTAAACAAGAAAATCATCCCCCCAAATTATTTGTTAAAATACCCCTCCTCGCCAACAAAAGGCCCAAATCAGGAGTACTTTGTAGACATTTAGGTGCCTCCATACAGGTTGCCATCATCTGTAATCTATACCTTGTGGACATTTTTGTTAAATCTGTAGCTCTGTCCCCTTCATTCCACTCTATGTAGGTCCACGAGTATGTTGCAGATACTTGGGCAAATCCTTGCTGCAGTTCACTGGCACCCACTAAGGAAATTCCCTGATCTGTATTTTTACCAAAAAGGAGAATAAGGATGATTTGGTTGGACTTGCTGGAGCATCTGTGCCATAGCTTTGTGATCATAGCTTTCTGACTCTGACCAGAGAAAGGAAGTTCCACATTCTAGCTCTAGGTATCACAACGAGGTCCAACAAGTAGTCAAAGGCTTGTGGCTGATGTAGAATGAATCAGGGGTGTGTGCAGGAGGCCAACAAAGCATGTGATTGTGGAATTTTACATGGTGTCAGCCTTCTAAGTTGCACATGGTGATGGCAAGGATGGAGAGGATAAAGGGCTAGTCTTCAGGAAGGAAGAAAAAGAGGAATTCGGTGAAGAGCTCTGGATATTTCTCTTATATTCATTATTTCTTCCGTTGTAGAAGAGTTACTAATAAATTAAAATTTATGAGGAAAAATCAATTCTGGATGATTTTTGTGGTTTATAGAAAAGATATTAGAAGGAATCTATTCTCATGGTAAAACCTTAACGTCAAAAGGATGAAAGATGACAAATAAAAGCCTCTCATTCTCTTTCTCTTCCTATTAGCATTTCCCGGCAAATAATTTTCTTGCATATTCTTCTAGAAATTTTCTGCTCATATACAAATGTATACATTTCCTGTTAGATCAAATGGGATCATACTATATAATACTGTGACTTATTTTTTACTGTGTAGTATCTTAATGTATGTTGGACACCATTCTATGTTAGAACATATAGCTTAACCTTCTGTTTCTAAACAGCTTCATGATATTCCTCAGTAGGGAGGCACTGTAATTTATTCTAACCAGTCTCTTGTGGAAGGAGATATAGATTATTTCCATTTCTTTCTATTACAAATAATGCTGCAATGAGTATCCTTGTACATATATCTCCATGTACTCTTTCCATTTTGCTGCCAAGTATCAGCATGAAGGAAAACAGTTTCTCAAATTCAGCTTCCATCTATGTTCGAATGCTCTTGTCTTTTGTTTCTAGGATGCTTCTCTCTTAGGATCCAGCCACTACTTGAAATTAACCTTTCAATAAGTCCAACTTCTTTTTAGCCTTTTCCTCTTTGGAGAAAGACCTCATGCAGCCACAAAGATTTCCCTTGAAGACTTCATGTTTTTCTTCATCATTAGCCTGGGTCTTTTTAAAATATAAATATTCACAATTGTGTCATACATTTTAAATTTATAGACTCTAAAACAGGGGACTGTGTTTATCGGATGATCTGTCTGATCTCTCCTCTCTGAATGGTCTCTGAACCTGGTTGGGCAGTGGAATTTAGATATAAGAAAGAATAAGGGAGAAATAATTTTCAAATTTCTAGCAAGAGTGTTATGGAGCTTCAACTTCTCATCAGCTGGGGGAGGAGGAGAGTGAGGCTGGGAAGTCTGCCACAATATTTGGCATGGCTGGGCTTCCAGATTGTATCTATTTTTGTAGCTGCACAAGTTGGGAGGAGATTAGAAGGATAGTCAGATTTCCTGCTCCAGGTTGTAAATTGATCAAGAGGTGGAAGGAGCACTAGATTAGGAGTCAGAGGACCTGGTTCATGGTCCCAGATTTCCCACATATTAGTCACAGTATCTCAGAAGTGTCCCTTCCCTTCTCCAAACCCTCTTTTCCTCAGTTCTGAACAAAGGAGGTTGGATTAATTGGCTCGAATATACCTCCATCTCTAAAATTTTATTGTTCTGAAGTTCTAAGAATGTTTATCCATTTTAAAAAACTTTATGAACCGTGAGAATGTTTACCCATCTATAAAAAAGATGAATTAGGAATATCTTTGTTAACAAATAAATGCAGAGGTGAATTGGAAGTTAGATCTTCATCCCTGTGTCCTCTGTTTCACAGCTTTGATTCCAGCAGTAAAGATTGGGCTGAGGTGATGTGCAAACTTATGAAAGAAGGTCCTGGAGCCATGTAGGAGCATCCAGATGAAACTGTCCAGATGCCTTAGAAGCAGAGAAGTCTGCTTGGGCCCCAAAGAGAAGCTGTGAGGTGGGTGGGTCTATGCAAGCCTGCATAGATGAGTGGTCAGTCTACCTTTTGAGGGTCCCTCTCAGAGCAGACAACTGGAGAGGGCCACCGCAAGCACGTGTACATGTCATGTTCCTGGAGGTTCTCCTCAGCTACACGTGTCTGAGGGCACCTCTAGGCCTAGCCCTTCCTAAGCATATCCATCCAGTTCTCTTGAGAGACCACAGCCACAGGGCCCCTTGATGCTTCCAGAATCCTTTCTACTCAAAGCATTCCCTGTGCACTCAGTAATAAGCATGCTTTCTTCAGAGGTTGTCCTAAGAAGACCTTATACCTCTCCAGTATTCTTCGACCTCAGGAAATTGCCAGGCCTAGTCTGCATAGAAAATTTCACCTTTTTTTTTTTTTGTCTATAAGGCAACTCATAAAAAACAACTCATGTTGTTTTTTAACAACAGTTAAAAAAAAATTCACTATCTAAGCAAGAAAAAGATTTCTATTGAAAAAGACAGAATCTTTTCTAAGGAAAAAAATGATATGGAAAAATAGGACCAAATTCCAATCAACAAAAAATATAAATAACAGTAATAATATAATTATAAACAATTTATTGAGTACCTCTTCAACATAAGCTCCATAGGATTAAGGGACTTGACTGTCTTGTATGCTGCATCTCCAGCTTTCTACCAGTATCTGATGTATGGTAGTTGCTCTGATCCAGTTGATATTATTACTGTCCCCATTTTACAGATAAGGTAACTGAGGCTTAAGGGTTAAAGGGATGGTCTTGCCTAAAATTACAGAGCTAGGAAGTGTCAGAGCTCCATACTCCAAAATGTTGATATTATGCTAAGTGGGATAAGTCAGACAGAGAAGATAAATACCGTATGATCTCATTTATATGTGGAATCTAAAAAAAAAAAAAAAAAAAAAAAAGGCAAACTCATAGAAACAGAAGTAGAATGAATGGTGGTGGTTGCCAGGGGCTAGGAGGTAGAGGGAAATGAGAGAGGTCAGTCAAAGGATACAAACTTTCAGTTATAAGATTAATAAGTTCTGATGATCTAGTATTCAGGGTGAATATAGTCAACAGTATTGTATTATATATGTAAATGTTCTCACCACACACAAAAAAATTATGTGAGGTGAAGGGTGTGTTAAGTAACCTTACTGTGGTAATCATTTTGCAATATATATGTGAGTCAAATCATCACATTCAACACCTTAAACTTAAACAATGCTATATGTCAATTATATCTCAGTAAAGCTGGAAAAAATTAATGGAACATGTCAGGCACTATAAAAATAATTTAAAAATTTACCCTAATTTCAAGAGAAGAATAAAAGTTGAATCGACAAGAAAAAGACGGCCTCTATCACTACCACATGTCCTTCCATGTTTCTGGGTCATTTTAAAGGTCATACTCAAGGTGAAAAGTCATATCTTGCTTTCTTATATCTGTGGTGAATGATGGCTTACTGAGTTCACTGAGTAATCATCTTTTGTAAGTTTCCACCCTTGTAAAAATTCCACCAGTTAAAGCAAGCTTTTTCTTTAGAAACCAACAACATCCCACGTATGACCACTGTGGGGTATGTGAAATTGGAAAATAAGGAAGTGAACTTTACTGCTTTCTTCAGAATTATTATTGTTACAATTTCTAAGAGAAAACACTGTTAGCCTAGGAGAGTTTTAGGATTACTAACTTTCTTGTGAAAATCCTATGAATGTTAGACGTTAGAAATGTCTCTGAAAGCTGGTATATGTTTTGGAGAGAGACTTATTAGAAATCTCATTCTCCGCCTCACTCCTAAAATGCTAATTTGATGTGCGCACTTACCCAGAAGATGACTGATTTGTTCGTCGCCTGATTGATATTTGGCATCACCCCCACGCTGCTGCTCCTCACTGAAAATGCAGGAACAATAATCAAATGTTAAGTTTCTCAAGAACCTTTCTTCCAAAGAAAATCAAACCACTTGCCCTTTGTTATCTCAATTATCTCCAGAGCACCTTGAAAAGAGCTTGTTTTTACCTTTATTATGAGAGAGGGAAGAGAACCAGACTAAGGTTAGAAGACCTGATGTGAGTCCTGCTCTGTTAACTGTCCGGATTAATAAAAATCACTTTACTGCTCCTTTCCAGTATAATGGAATTACCTGCCTTGTAGAACTATTGTGATGGTTGAATGACATGGCATATGTAAATAAAAATGAAATAGATGCTACAAGTTTAGCATGTTGCAACATGTTAACAAGCTTAACATGTTGTAAAGGGCATAGTCTCTGGAGCCAGCCACCCTGGCAGTGCATCCCAGTTCTGTCACATATTTACTGTGTGACCTTGGGCAAGTTCCCTAACCTCTCTGTGCTCCATCTTTCCCATTTAGGGAGGAGTAAGGAGATAATAATGATACATTTGCCTCATGGAGTTATTGTGGTGAGTAAATGAGATAATGCACAGAAAATTGCTAATAGCAGTGCTTAGCCCATAGTTCGTGCTCACTAGAAAGGGTTATGATCAACATTGGGTTTTTGTGAGGAATAAATGATATGGTTTACATGAAAATATGCATAGACTGTCAAACACTGCACAAACATTCATTCAGGTAGGAGTCATTGAGCTAGTGAGGATATAAAAATGCTCAAAGTCCCCTGCCTTCCAGTACCACTGATTGCAGCTGGAGTTGGAAGTGAGAGAGCAAGGAGTCTCCTGGGACAGTGAATGAGAAGATAAGAGAATCCAGCTTCCTGGGGAGATATTCTAGTCTGGCTAAGCAAGCTTCCTTCTGGCTACAGTAATCTTTATTGTCCTTGAAGCACTTTCACAAACTCTTGGTATTACTCCTTACCTTAGCTCTGTACCGTGGCAGGGCAGATGGAAGTATTTTGCAGTTGAGGGCATGAAGGCTGGGAGGTGAAGTGGCTCTCAGGAGGGCTCTCTGCTGATAAGTGTTGGAGCCTGGGCTCCCTCTTCCTCCTCCTCCCCACGCTGTGCCTGGTGGCCATCCGTCCCAAGCCAGATCTTGTCAGTGTCCTATGGTATTACTTTCTTTTGTTCTCTGCGTACAGTAGTGACTATTAGGTCCAGAGGTCTGCTCAAGGAAAGCTGTGTGTATGGTGGGAGAAAAGGGAGCTGGCAGAAAGGAGGTAGGGATTGGAATCCCATTGCTCTGGGAACTGCCCAGGTGGGAGTGATGCTTCACAGAGAGGTCGGAAGTTTCTGGACATGCTGGATTTTCACCTCTGCAACCCTCCATTTCAGTGAAATGGGCTAATAAAGATCTCCTTACTACTCCAATCTATTGTAAGGATTAAAAGAGATAAACTACAAAGGGAGCTTCACACTTGGGGTCCCTGAAATGATTGAGTCCTTCTACGTTCTCACCTTTCATGGCATTCAGGAACTCCTAGGAACTTCACTCCTATCCCCCCCAGTCACCGCGTGGGCTCCATCTGCTGAAGGGAATGAGAGTGGAGAAGAGCGTCTGTCTGGTCTCCCTGACCCCATAAAACACCCACCTGGGTTCATGTCTGGGATCTCATGGAGAAAGAGGAACTGGACTCTCTAATTTTTTCTTGACCTCTGGTTCCTTCTTGCTCTCTGTTCCTTTCAGCCAGGGTCACAAACCTAGAGGTTATCTGGACCAGCTGCCCTTACATCTACCTTCTACACACTCAGATTATCCTTCCATGTATCTGGGAGCTCAGGAAATGGAGGTCGCTTATAAGAAAACCTCTCGGGTCAGATGCCAGGGTGAAGAAATCCTTTCTATATCATCTTGAGGGAGTGACTGCTTGAATAACTCAAATGATAAAGAGGCGTGTACAAATTTTAGTACTATTATTTTACATAGATTTCTTTGTTTAAGAATAACACTAAGACATTGTGTAGATAAGATGTCAGGGAAACAGCTTCCTTCTCCAGGAATTTGGATTTACTGAGACGAGTCTTTGAGTCTTTGTGCCAATTTCCAGCCCCACCCACAGCCTCTTCAGGAGGAAGCAGGTAGGCCTGACCCCCATTTCTCTCTTCTGTGGTCCTGGGCACTTCCTCGTGCATTGATGGCCAAGCAACCTGGCTACTGCAGTCATAGCTGATTGGATCAGGGATGGGCACTTGACCATAGACAGGCAGCCAATATTTAGGCTGGCCAATGACAAATGAGGAGGATGGTGAAGAATTGGACCAATCAGATTTTCTCTCTTGGGGAGTTTCATGAAAGAGTTTAGCATAGTAAGCCATTGGTATTTGGAGCCAAGGCAGAAAGACACATGGAGAAAACCGAAGACAGAGACAAAAGTCAGCTAAATGGGGAGGCTTAGGCTAAGGATCCTCTATTCCACTAGTGACCATGTCAGTCCTGCTCTGGATTCTGAGCAACTTTCCATTACTGAACAACTCTCATCCCATCTCAACAATGCAATTCCTCTTCTGTCTGGGAGTCTGGCTGGGAGTCTTTTCCCTCCATTTCCTTGGGACTTGGCCAAGGGTGATAATCTTGGTATCTTTGCTTCTCTACGTGTATCCTTTCAGAAAACAGTTCATCCCTTAAAGTGACCTGAGTGAGTTTTTGTTCTTTGGACCAACAGTGTTAAACTGTCAAATGCCAGTGAGCCCCCTTTTCCTTTCTGGAGGGGACACGGCAACAGAGAAGCTGAATTCTACTATCTTGTATACATTGTCAACGGACACCCTTCGGAGTGGCCTTCCCTGACCATGCAGTTGAAAGCAGAAGCCTGTTCTCACCCCAGCTATTCACACTATCAGGTCCCCTTGTATTTTCTTCACAGAACTTATCATCAGCTAATATGATCTCTGTGTTAGCTGTCTGTTGTACCATAACAAATTACCGCAAACTTAGTGGCTTAAAACAACATGCAGCTCTTCCTCGACTTTCAGTGGGGGTATGTCCCAAAGAATCCATCGTACGTTGAAAATATCCTAAGTCAAAACGCATTTCAGACTTCCCTGGTGGTCCAGTGGGTAAGACTTCACGCTCCCAACGCAGGGGGCCTGGGTTCGATCCCCGGTCAGGGAGCTAGATGCTGCATGCCGCAACTAAGAGACCCGGCGCAGCCAAAATAAATAAATAAATGTAAAAGGCATTTAATACACCTAACCTACCAAACATCATAGCTTAGCCTAACCTACCTTAAACATGCTCAGAACACTTACAGTTATCCTACAGTTGGGCAAAATCATGTAACACAAAGCCTATTTTATATATATTTTTTAAAAGTATTCAGTATCTCATGGAATTTATTGAATACTGTACTGAAAGTGGAAAACAGAATTGTTGGGTACAGGATGGTGGTAAATGTCTTGGTTGTTTACCCTCATGATCACGTGGCTGACTGGGAGGTGGGGCTGCCACTGCCCAGGATCATGAGACAGTATCATTTTGCATATCACTAGCTGGGAAAAGATCAAAATTCAAAATGCAAAGTGCAGTTTCTACTGAATTCGTATCACTTTTGCACCATCATAAAGTCAAAAAATTGTTAAGTCAAACCATTATAACTTGGGGACTGTCTATAACTTTTTTTATTCTCTTATAGCTCTGGAGGTCAGAAGTCTTAAATGAGTCTGTGGAACGTTGGCAGGGCTGGTTCATTCTAGGGACTGTAGTGGAGAATCCATTCCTTGCCTTTTCCAGAGGCTGCCTGAATCCTTGGTTTGGGTCCCTGCATCACATAGCCTTTTCTCCCTCTGCTTCTATCGTCCCATCACCATCTCCCGTCTGACATTCCTGAACTCCTCTTATAAGAAGCCTTGTGCTTACATTTAGGGCTCACCTAGAAAATCCAGGATAATCTCCCCATCTCAAAATTCTTGATTCAATCAAATCTGTAAAGTCTGTCTTGCCATATAAGGTAACATTCACCAGTTCCAGGGATTAGGATATGGACTTCCTTAGGGGCCATTATCCAGTCTATCATAGTCTTGTTCATATATTTGTTTACTTGTTTATGTTTTTACTCTCCTTTCCATCCTCAGTAAATAGACCCTCCACTGGAGCAGGGACCTCATCTGTCTTGTTCACCACTGTGTTCCCAGGGCCTGGGATAGGGCCTAGCACACAGTAGGTGCTGAGAAATATTTCTGGAATGAACACATAAATGAATTAATGGAATGGCAAAATCTCTAATGTTCCAGAGACTCCCTTGGTCTGGAATCATATTCTCTTTTGGATCTTCTAAGCCAGTGTTTCCTAAGCCAAACTTTTATATGGGGTTCTATTTCTGTAAGATGCCTTATGGAAAAAAAAAAATCCTGTGGTCAAGTAAGTCTGGGAAGTACACTCACTATATCTTCTTAGAGATATTCAGTGTACAGTAGCGTGAAATTCTCTGGGAAGTCCCTCAATAAAGAAACTTCATTAATCGATTGCACAATCCAACATATTTGACCACAGTTTTTCTTTTCTTTTTTATATCCTGTAATATCATTTCACAAAATTAATTTTTAGGAACTCATGTTGGAAAATGCTGCTCTCACTGTTGGATTACACCTTTTTTTTCCTCTGAGTTTGTTGAAATCTTTTTTTTTTCTCTCTTCTTCTTCTTCTTCTTCTTCTTCTCCTTCTTCATTTAAATTTTATCTCTCACCTTATTTGATCTTAGCATTTCTAACTTTGTTCTTGCAAGTTCCTCTTCCCATTTACTTTCCCATCCTTCCTTACAGGTCCTTAGTGGAGAACACTCTATACTTCCTGGGCTCAGGCCTATGGACACTGTTCTATAAGTGTCCCTACCACACTTTTGTTTTCATCTTTGGTTATGTGACCTTACTTCTATCTTGTGGACATTTTCTTTTAAATCCAAGTTTTTCAAAGATAAAAGGAAGGTTTATCCTGTGACTTTTAGCTATTTCACAGATAAGGGTTAAAAAATGTTGTCAATCCATTGACAATTTGCCTACCAAAGGTCCTTACCTGAGCCCTGGAATAGTTACATTTTATGGGTTGAAGTATGCTTTATCTTCCAGAAAGACCAATCTTGGAGGTCTGGACACTCAACCTGGTGTTCTGGCCATGTGGTAGCCTGAGCTGGACTCTACCACCAGAATGGATTCAGAGAAACTATTTTTGGGATAGACATTCGTTCTGTTGGAACCCCATATCTGTTGAAATGTTCGTTCTCCCCAAATAAAACTACAGGCTTTGAACTAACTTTCCATTCCTGGTATATCTCCAGGATCCAACCTGTATAATTTAAGTCCCACAGTAAGCATGTTTTGGCATAATCATCTCTTTCTATTATTTCATTTTTCATAGTGCTTTCACATTCATTATCTTATCCAGTTCTCTCAACAACTCTATGAGGCAGTACTACACCCATTTTACAGATGAGGAAACAAAAATGCAGGTTCATGTGGCCAGTGAATAGTGATATTCAAGACTCAACTTCAGATCTTCACTCTTTTATAGCTACATTTATACAAAAATAAAGAAATGTGCAAATATTTGTAAAGTGCTTTCATGTTTGCAGTGCATTTTTATATACGCTATATAGGATATAAAAATATATATAATTATATATAGTATATATATATAATATATAGGATAAAATATATAGGATATATATAAAATATATAGGATAGTTTATATACTTGCAAGGATCTTATTTAATTCTTGCAAGTATTCTATACAATAGGCAGAGCAGATATTTTAATCCTCATTTTATGAGAGACAAAAACTGAACTTCTGAGGCTCAGGTCATATAACTAGTCAAGGGATTAGATATAAAAACAGAGCTTCCAAATTCATGTGTCAGATACTTTCAGGTCCCCCAGACTCCCTTGCATACCAGAGCTCTTGGAGGCCACATTACCAGGCGAAAAGATACAAAATATGTGGAAAAATGAATCTAACCAACAAGCTAGGGGTAACAACTGGCTGAGATATTTAAGGTATTAGAATTAAATGTTAGAGACCTTCATTTTGTTACCTGAGGGCACTAGCTTTTAGAGATGGATGGTGTGTAGAAACACCCCCAGTGTATTCCAAGGGCAGAGTCAATGAGTCAAGGAGATTTTACCCCTTATCTCGGTTCCCTATTCACTGTCTATCCTCATTGTCAGGAAGCTCTTTTTTATTTGTAAACAGATTCCCTCTTGCTGCAATTTGAATCTTTCTCCTCTTGTTCTGCCCCAGGGGAGAGGAACCTGGTTTGTCTCAAACCTTTCCTTTCTGTTTCGCTCTGGCTAGAACAGAGTTGTCTGGGTTTTAGTTCCCCTATTACCTACGTCCTTGCCTTGAATAGTTCAGTAGAGGAAGCCCTCTCCCTTTAGCCTTTGAGAATCACAGTAATGAATATGAAAGCCATCCTTTTTTTTAAAAAAAAAGTTATTTACTACCACTCCAGGCCAGACTGGAAGAACTCCAGTTAGTGACGGGGTATAGGTTTAAGGTGACGCCAGGACACAGAGCAGGGCTGGGGGTCTTTTGCCTCCCAGAGCTGGATTCTGACAAGGTCTTGGACAAGGCCATGTGGTCATGTCTCTGTCAGTGTGCAAGGTACACTTGGACCTGGCTAAGCATGCCTGTCTCAGACCCTGGAGGGGCTAGCCCCCTCCGCCTCCGCGAGGATTTGTTCCTGAAGGGAAGTCACCTGGCAACTCATGATTTGGAATTTTCTCCCCTCCCCACATGGAGTAATTTATGGCAAGTCCCAAAATAAGCTCCTTAAAATATCAAAACGTTGTTGTTGTTGGGTTTTTTCTCCCCCCACCCCCCACCCCAAGCGTTTTACATCCAGGCCTCCATCAGGCAAATTTCGGATAAAAGGTGATTAGTGTTTTGGCAGGATTTTCATGAGGCTTTCTCTTGTATTCCTGCCAAAGAGCTTGCCAGGCCCAGATTTGATTAAAATGGCAGTGGGCTCTGCTACTTGAATGTAATTAGAACCATTCATTAAAGCTTTTGCTGACAGTTTGGCAACCTGTGCATTTTTTCAGAGTATGGCCAGCAGCCCATGGAAACAGCTCAGGGGAGGAGCAAGGGCCCAACAGCCCAGGCCGAGCTCGAGGAACAGAACATCCTCCATGGCCAGGAGCTTTCTGCATGGCCAGGCTAGCATTCACAGTGATGGAGAGCTCCTTTAATTGGATTAAGGGGGCTGGGAGGGCTGCCTCTTTATGGAAACCAAAGCTAAACAGTAGGTTTTGCAGTGCATTTCATAGAGAATTCATTGTGCTTTAGTTCTAATGACACACACTCTTGGACAAACCCATCACACAAGCATGTAGCTGCCCCGGGCAGTCAAGGCAAATACCCTATTCTTTTTATCTCTGGTGCCTCATACAAGGTCTGACACTTGGTAAGATACTCAATAAATGTTAATGAATAAGGAACAGAGGAGAAGTAGGAAAAGAAAATTATTTATTTTGATATCAGTTTTCAGGGATGTAGCCTCCCTGCCTCCAGCCTTGCTTTCTCCAGTCCATTTGCCACAGTGAGCTTTCTAAAATGCCAGTTTAGCCATCTTTCTGCTTAAACATTTCAATGGGTCTCATTATCCTTGGCATGGTGTATGAGGTCCTACATGGCCCTTGATTACCTCCCTGGCTCTAGCTCTCACCACCTCCCCTGCCTTCTCTGCTTTGGTCACTACAAATTCCAAGCAGTTCCTGACATAATCCGTTAAGCCCTCACCTTTGCATGAGCTGCTGCCTCTACCTGAACACTCTCGTGCCATTCTATCTTCATCTGATTCACTTCTGCATATTTGGAGTTCTTTGCTTGAACATCACTTCCTCCATGTAATCTTCCATGCGCTGCTCAAAAGTATTCCAGAACAACTTTTCTGGTCCCTATCACTGTGACCAGCACAATCTATTAAAATAGTCTTGTGTGTGTCTCAGTCTCACTAAGACAGGGACTATGCCTTATTCACCTCTGAATCCTCAGAGCCTGGCTCAGGACTTCAATATGGTAAACTCTCAGTAAGAATTTTTAAATGAATGAACAAATGTGGTTGAATAGAGTGAATCTCAGTGATTTGATTTCTAGGTCTTATGCAAAATGACTCTGATGTCATGGTTTGGCTCGCAGATGGTTAGTTCTACCCTTAGCAGGTGGTGCCTTTAAGACAGTTCACAGAATAATCAGGGAGGTATGTGCTTGGTTCCACAAAGAGGCTTCATGCCAGGGAACCACAGCCCAGTGGGATGATTTAGTTGGCAGTGCAAATCCTCCAGCGCCCATTCCCTGACTCGTCACTGCATTGACATTGACTCTTGTGCTTGGTTCTGCCCTTGGCATTGTCCATCCTGACTCCAGAAAATGGCTTTGGCTTTACTCTGCCACTCTAATCTGACCTTTCAGAATGCTGTTTGTCCATTTCAGTCACGCCATGTCGCACCCTGCAGTCCCGTTTCGCAGGTTGCATAATCAAGTAACATAGAGGTTGGATGACAGCACTGAGAAAGTCAGTGATACAGCCAAATCTTCCGATACTATATGATGTTACGTGTACCATGGCAACAAGGAGAAAGGTGGAGGTGGTGCCCAGTCATTCTCAGGTGGAAAGAACAAGAAACCTGAAAGATTTTAAAGAGTGATTCACAGTGGAATTGCAGTGAACTAACAGTGTTTGAAGTCACCTGCCTTTGGCAATAATTTTAATTACCTTTTGTGCCCCAGTGCTATCCCTGTCGGCAGCAGTTGGGTTGCTTGCCCTGCTTTGAAAGCATAACCCCATCCAGTTTCGATAGCAAGATGGGATTGTCGATGGGACAATGTGACATGCAGTACTCAGAAATCTTCATACCAGCACAACAGATGTCTTGTTCCTGTGAAAAACAAATTATCTAAATATATATATATATTTGTATATTTGTACATATATATAAATATATCTATTGAATTATATAAATAGATAAATTATACAAATAGATACTTATATATGTAGACATGTCTAAATAGATATTTAATAGATATTTTAAGAGCTTGGAAAAAATGTAGAATGGAGAACTCACATGAAGGGGACACTTTCACTTAGTTATATACTTACTTCATTAAGAGAATTTGAAACGATTTTTTAAAAAATTTTAACGTTATTCTACCTTTGTTTAGCAATTTTACTTCCAGTATTCTATTCTAAAATGATAACTGAACAATGTATGTAGATTGTGTATTATGTATAAGGGTGTTCATTGCAGCAGCATCTGTGTACATCATAGCAAACATTGGAAATAATAAACATTCAATAATGGGCCCTGGTCAAGTAAATCATGATATTTCCTTAGAATGAAATTCATGGAGCCATTAAAAATAATCCTGTAGAAAAATATTTACTGACATGAGAAGTCATTTACCGTATATTGCTGAGTGACAAAAAGATGAAACAATATATACATCATGATATAATTTTCATTTACTAAATGTATATGCATAGAGAGAAACCAAGTCTGGAAGGGATACAACAAAATGTTATCTGTGATTTATCTTTTGGCGATAGGTTGGAAAGTATCTCAATTTTCTTTTTGTTATATGTATTTTCCAGTTTTCCTACAATGGAAAGAAATCACATTTATAATAATTTAAAAAGTTATAAATCAGAATTGTGCCGCTTGGAGTTTAGCACAAACATGGGGCTCCAACTGGGGCTTTGCCATTGCCAAGGAAAGCGGAGAAACCAACTGTTTGGTTTCACACATGATGTTGGCGAGACTGCAGCCAAGGGCAGCATTTGTGTTTGAGTGTGACCATTGAGACCAATGCCCGGGAACTTGATCATCACTCACGCCCACGTCCTTTCCATATTGTTCCCAGTCTGGTTAAGATGCTGCTCAGAAGATTCATATTTCACTCAGGAGAGAGAAGTCTGAATCAAATTGGTGTTTTGCTAGCTACACCACGTATTTGCACCAATATTTATCCCATCTGTTCTGAGAGTCTGCTCCCCACTACTTACCAAAACTTTCATGAGCTCCCCAACATTTATAAATTCTTTGGCCTGGCATGTAAGGTCTTATGAGGTCTGCCCCCAGCCTGCTTTCCCAGCCACCTCTCCCTCAGGTTCCTTGCAGGTAACTTCTGCTCTAACCAGTCATGACTGCTCGCCATTTTCTAAGGGCTCAGAATGCTTTCAGCTGCTGTGATCAGAAAACCAAACTGACTTCTAGAAAAAGCAAGTATATTCTCTCACATAACAGGGATTCCAGAGATTGGGTGGGCTACAGGGATGATTGACTTAGCAGCTCAGCGATGTGATCAAGGACCTCACCTCTCTGCTCTGCCAGTCTTGGTATTGGATCCAACCTCAGACCAGAAGCAATCGGCTGCAGCAGTTCCAAGCATCATATCCAAACATGGTGACATCTTGAAGAGAGAGGAACACCATCTTTCCTGTGGTTTTCTCTTGGGATAAGAAGACTATTTAGCCCTCCTAGAAAACTCCCCCTCGTATCTCATTGGCCAGAAACAGAACACATGCTGTTCCCGGACTGATCACTGACGTCAGGAGTGGCATTTACTCTTCAACCAGTCAAGGCCGTGCTTAGAGCTGGGAGAGGAGTCAGTCTTCCTGACACATGCCGGCTGCATGATGGAAGGGTGGAAATCTGAAGGAAATCTGGGGTCCTTTTAGGAAGGAGGGAAATGCTGGATGGCCACTCCATCAAACTGACCTTTCTCTCTCATGTATTTGTTCACACTGGTTCCCTTGCCTAGAATGCCCTCCTTGCTAATTCTTCTTGTTCAGATTTTAGCATTTTGTCCATCTTTCACAGCTTGACTTAGTCTACGTCTTCCATGAAGACTCTGGTCTCCCTAGCTAGTTGTAATGTCTTTTCCTTTGGAATTAAAACTGCAGTATGTTTTATTTTTTTCCTAATCGCCTTTAACATAGTCTGCTATATACTGTGGTTATATGTGAGTGTGCCTGTTTTTGAAACATGCTAGGGATTATGAGTCAACGTATTTGATAGAATAATTATTACTCAAGGTCAGTGTGACCAACGTATAGTTTCCTATGCAAGGCATGGCATATGTGCCTCTATTCTCCTCTCCCATGTGTACAGCAGATAGAATTAATTGTAGCACTATTTTTAACTAAGCCTGCACTCAGCCTCAGAATAATTCTCAACATGGTGCTCCAGGAAACCAATATTAAACGATTAGGGCTAATGCTGCAAACAAAACCTATTTGCCATTTCTGGCCTAGTGTGTGTAAGGTACAGGTCAGTCTTCAGGGGCAAAGGTAAGAGTCATGGTGGAGTAGATACAGGGATAAGCAGTACATGGTCCCCTGGATCCAGGAACTTAGAGCCTAGGGAAGAAACATACACAGAGTCTTCAAAAGCAAGGCATGAGGTGAAGAGTGCCATGGAGAGGTCCTCACAATGAGCTGTGTGAATGTGGGATATTAAGGAAGACTTCTTGGAGGAGGGATCTCTCCAGTTATTCTGTGTTCAGTATGCACACTTAATCAATCCCCTGTTCTGAACATTTAGATTATGTCTTTAAAGAATGTTTTTTTTTTGTTTGTTTTTTTTTTTTTTGGTGGTATGCGGGCCTCACTGTTGTGGCCTCTCCCGTTGCGGAGCGCAGGCTCCGCGGCCATGGCTCACGGGCTCAGCCGCTCCGCGGCATGTGGGATCTTCCCGGTCCGGGGCACGAACCCGTGTCCCCTGCATCGGCAGGCGGGCTCTCAACCACTGCACCACCAGGGAAGCCCTAAAGAATGTTTTTTTATTTTGACCTTTTAATTTTACTGCACTCTTGTCAAAGCCCTGAGATAGAGGTGAGACAAGTACTTGTTCAATGTGATTAATAATACTAGAATGAATAAAATAGTCCATTTTTCATATATTTTAAATTATTCATGTAGGATAAATTCCTAGAAATAGAAGGGCTAAGACGAAGAGTATGTACATCTTAGGGATGTACATATATATTATTAGGGATATACATATATATTCATTCCTTTTGGGGTCTCAATTATGTAAATATATCATAGTTTATTCCATTGATTTTGGGGCAATATGCAGTGAGTATCCTTGTACCTATATCTTTTTCTATTTTTTCCAGTGTGTCTTTGGGTTAGAGTACTAGAATTGGGATTTTAGGTCAAAGGGTAAACACATGCATGACACACGTCATGTGTTTACCCTTTAGGTCAAGGGGTAAACACATACATGTTAATATTTATAGATATAAACAAATTCCCCTCAGTAGAGGTGGTATCATTTTACATTCCCACCAGCAATGTACGACAATGTCTGTTTCCTAAATCTTGCCAATAGTCAAACTTTTAGAATGGTATTTCAATGTCCTTTGTGTTTCCTTTAATTCAAGTTATATTAAGCATCTTTCATATGGTTAGGAACCATTTGCATTTTTTCCATGCCAGTCTTGCTCATTTTCCTATAACTCATTTCTCTTTTTATTTCTATTTATAGTTTTTTATATTTAGGAATATTAACCTGTGTTTGTGATATAAGTTCATATTTTTTCAGCTTGTCATTTGTCTTTTACTATATTTTGGTGTGTTTTTGCTCAGTAAAAGTTTTATATGGACAGATATATCAGTCATTTTCTTATGGCCTCTAGATTTTGAACCATAGGTTAAAACATTTTTCCCATTCCTTTGTTATAGAAGAATTGATCCGTGCCTTCTTGCATATGGTTTGTCTCTTTTTTCTTCCTTTGTTTCTTCCTTCCTTCCTTCCTTCCCTTCTTTCTTTTCCTTTCTTTCTTTCTTTCTCCCTCCCTCTCTCTCTCTCTCTCCCTCTCTCTCTCTCTCTCTCTCTCTCTCTCTCTCTCTCTCTCTCTCTCTCTCTCTCTCTCTCTTTCTTCATCTAAAACTCTGATTCAATTAGAATTTATCCTGGTATATGATGTGAGGAATGGACCAAATTTTATCTTTTCCATCTGGCTGTCCTTTATCCCAGATCATCTTTTCTCTATGATTTGTTTTATCGTATAATAAATTTTCTTTTAAACTGGGGCTATTTCTAGATTTTCTATTATCTTCTATTGGCCTATTTATATGCCAATACCACAATTTAATTATCAAACTTTTAAAATATATCTAATACCTGATAGGGGTATCCCCAATCCCCAAATGCTCTTATTTTACAGAGATTTCCTAATTACTTTCGCCTGCTTGTTTTTGAAATGAACTGTATAATCAACTTGTCAAGGTTTGGGGGATTAAAAACACCTGATGATATTTTTATTAGGATCATGATAAATTTGTAGTTTAACTTAGGGATAACTGACTTTTCTGAATTTGAGGCTTTCTAACCAAGAACATCTTTCTATTTACAAAAATATATTTTTGTGTCTTTGGGGAGTGTGTTTTGTTTCTTTTTTTCATTTTTCTCATAAAATTTTAGACATTTCTGATTAGGTTTATGCTAGGTACTTGTTTGTATAAACAGGCTTTGTCTTCCCTTTTATGTTCTAACTAGTTTGTGTTTGTAAATATGAAGGTTCTTATTTTTATGTATATGTTTTTACTTTGATGTAATTTCAGACTTACAGAAGACACGAAAGAATAGTACAAGGAACTTCCATATACGTTTTCCCCAGATTTACTCACTGTTCATTACATTTTGCCCCATTTGCTTTATCGTTCTGTCTCTCTCTGTCTCTCTCTCTCTGCCTCCCTACCCTCCCCCCACCATATATATGGTTTTGTTTTTGTTTTCCTGAAATTATTTTGAGAGTAAGTTGGAGATACCATGATCTTTTACCACTAAATATTCAGTGTTTCCTAAGAACGAGGACATTTCTTTTCATAACAACAGTCTAGTTAACAAGTTCAGAAAATTTAACATCACAATACTACTATTTAATCTACAACTGATATTTAATTACTTGAGTCAATAATGTCCTTTATATTTTTTGCCCCTTCCTTTCCATCCTCCTCACCCCACCCCCTTCCAGTCTAGGACCTAGTACAGGATCACACAATGCAGCAATGCATTCAGTTGTGTGTTTCTTTAATCTCTTTATTCTAGGACAGTTACTTGGGCTTTTGTTGTTGTTGTCATCTTTTGTCTTTCTTGACCTTGACATTTTTGAAGAGAACAAGACAGTAATTTGTAAAATGAAAATTGTCAATTTGATTCAGTTTATTTATGATTAGATTCAGGGAAAGACAGCTATTGATTTTCATATGTTGAGTTTGATAATGTGCTACTGTACTACATTCTCTTATTATTTGTGGTAGTTTTTTCTGAAATCTCTTGGATTTTCCAGATACAGAACCAGACCAGCTGCATATACGTAGAGGTAGTTTTATCTCTTCCTTTCCAATTCTCATGCCTCTGTTGTCAGAGACACAGGAGGGCATTTGGACCTTGCCCTCTGAACAATGCTTAAATCTTTTCTGACTGCCTCCGGACTGTAGATTCACAACTTGGGAAGGACTAACATTTCCAAGAGGAAGTTGCTTTTCCCAAAGTATATATATGTGGATAGGCAGTGATGGTGGGTGGCAGGATGGAGAGCACTTGTGCTCCTCAAATCCCCAAGTAAAACAGGGTCAGTGGGGGAAGAGGAGAGTTATTTGCTACAGAGTACAGAGATACGTTCATTGATTTTAAAAAATTTAGTAAGAATACACTATGTGTCACAGCTTGTGCTGGGTGATAGGGCTATAAAGAAGGTTGATTAGCAGTTGGGAAAAAAAATTCATTTAGACTCTATTTTATATCACAGGTGAATTATTCCAGGTATAATAAATGGTCAAATGTAAAAGAAAGCCAAATACAAACATAAAAACAAAAACCATAAAACTTCCAGAAAAAACTCCCAGGAAAAAGCAAGGAAGGTTACAAAGGATTAAAGAAGTCACAAAGAACAAAGTCTGGCAGATTGACTATGTAAAAATTAAAACACTTTGGCATAACCAAAATTAAAAGGTAAACTATCTGAATAGATAGAAAGTTAACATATACTTGGAAAATACACGAGTTGAAACAAAAAACCCCCACTAAGGATGACCTTAGTACCTAAATGAACAAAGAAATGCAAACTAGAACCATAATGAGGTGTAGACTTTTTGCTTATTAAAGTTAATTGTGTGTGTGTGTGTTATGGTAGAGAGAAATATTTTCATTTTAAAGTTAGGTGCTGAAATCCCATAAATGGGAAAGTCATCTTTGTTGCAAAAATAAATCACTTGGGTAGGAAGGGAAGCCCCCAGGGCATGGTCTGAATGGGCCTGGGTGAGAGAAAGAGATGAATTGCTCTGTAGAGCAAAGTGGGAAGGACTTTGAGTTTAGGGGACAGTAGGTGTGGGTGTGTTTTCGGGTGGGGAGTGGTTCTGAAGGGGGTGGGGTAAGAAAGACTGAAGAATGAAAGTCATAAGGAGAGGATAGGGAAGCAATTTGGTCTCTGTGGGAATGGCTTCTGAAATTTGGGGACAGAGATGTGGTGTCTTCTGTTAAATTTTAAGTTATCTGCTGAACTATGCTAGAATCCTCAGTACACATCTACTTCACACAACTGTCTCATGAGAAATTACAGTGCTTTAAAGAAATCAACGAAAAGGGACTGTTTCCCCATTTGGGTTGAGACATAACTAAAAGAAGGAAACAGCCCCAAGAGGTGAGAGGCAGCTGAGATTCAGTGGCAAAGCTGGCTGCTTCAAACAAAAAGAGATAACAGGGCTTCCCTGGTGGCGCAGTGGTTGAGAGTCCGCCTGCCGATGCAGGAGACACGGGTTCGTGCCCTGGTCCGGGAAGATCCCACGTGCCGCGGAGCGGCTGGGCCCGTGAGCCATGGCCGCTGGGCCTGCGCGTCTGGAGCCTGTGCTCCGCAACGGGAGAGGCCACAACAGTGAGAGGCCCACATACAGCAAAAAAAAAAAAAAAAGAGATAACAGATAAAATCATTTTTAGATTAAAAAAAAAACAACAACAGTAGATGGCTATACTAGAAACCAAAAGGGAAAGTTTTAAGGGGCAGGAATAAGGGCACCCGGAGTGGTCAGGAATGGTTGAAGCCGTTTGGCCCACGGAAGCTGATACAGGGGCTGGGAGCACAATGCACAAAAGGCAGGAGTTCACCGTGCTTCCGGCTTGGGGGGGACGTACCCACCGTCCAGCATGTCAGTACATCAGTCAAGCTCGTGGTTCTCAAAGTGTGGTCCCTGAGCCAGCAGCCGCTGCCTCCCCCCCGGGAATGTGTGATGAATGCCAATTCTCAGGTCCCATCCCAGAACTACTGGGTCAAAACTCTGGGGATGAGCCCCCAAATCTGTCATAACACAGTGATTCTGTTGCACGCGAGAGTTTGAGAACTGGTTTAAACTATAGCTCAGAGTCGAGATTCCAGTAGTTGTTATTTATTCATTCATTGATTGATTTAACAGACATTTATTGAGTGCATGCCTGTTGTGTGCCAAACATGGAGTACAGAGAAGAATAAGGATTAAGTCCCAGTTCTGGTACCATCCTGTAAAGATTTTAGCATTTTCTTTCAGTCATTCTCACATGCCCCACGTTATGTTAATTATTAATTCTCCTTCCAGCTGGTCAAGGCTGAAATCCTCAGTGCTGTTCGTTTCTTCTCATACTCCACCTCAGGAAATCGTGTTGACTCTACCTTCAAAATATATCCAGAATTCAGCCTCTTATTATCACCTCCACTGTTCTTATCTTGGCCCTAAGCCACTATCATCTACAATAATTGAGGTTAGAGATGATGAAGGTTTGAGCCAGGGTCAGAGAGAAGGGTAGAGCAGTAATCAAGTACAGCATTGCCTCAACACATCACCTGAGTGATACACATACAGTTCAAGTCATACTCTTCTGCTAAATAACCACATGACTTTGTATTTCACTCAGAGTAAAAACCCGTGTTCTTAGAGTAGTGGACAAGGGTCTCCAAGGCTATGCGTGATTATCCTCCGGAGACTCCCACTTCAGTGTTAATTCAGCAGCTATGTTGGTCGCTTTGCTGTGCTGTTTCTCTAACACAACAGAGAGACCCCTACTTCATGGCCTTGGCACTAGCTGATTCCTCTGTCTTGAACACTCTTCTCTCAAATATTTACATGGCTAATTCCCTCACCTCCTTCGGGTCTTGACCCAGATGTTACCTTCTCAGTGGCCTTGATAATCTTTTTTTTTTTTTTTTTTTTTTTCAGTACGCGGGCCTCTCACTGTTGTGGCCTCTCCCGTTGCGGAGCACAGGCTCCGGACGCGCAGGCTCAGCGGCCATGGGTCATGGGCCCAGCCGCTCCGCGGCATGTGGGATCTTCCCGGACCGGGGCACGAACCCGTGTCCCCTGCCTCGGCAGGCGGATTCTCAACCACTGCGCCACCAGGGAAGCCCGATAATCTTATTTAAAAGTCTAACCCAATGCTTACTGCTTGGAGTCCTGATGCCCTTCCTCCTGCTCACCATTGTTCTCCCAGCAGTAGCTTCAAAGGTGTGATACAATTTACTTGCCTTGTCTGTATCAGCCATTAGAACAAAAGCTCCCTGAGGCCAAGACCTTTGTCTATTCATTCTCTGCTGTAAACCAAGTACCCAGAATATTGTTTGGCAAGTAGTGGGCACTGAATGAATATTTACAGAATTAATAAATAAAATGTTTAATGTGTGTTGCTATTATAAATCAGCTTTCTTTTATGATAGTTTATGGCTATTTATCTCAAGTTCTCAGGAATTAGTTATTATGTATCTACTTGACATTCTGCCACTTTGTTTACCTTACTTCGATTTTAGGTGGATTCCCTTGATTCTTAGAAGGTGATTTTTCTATTTTCCTTTTCTGTGTGAATTTCCTTTTGTGGGCATCTCTATAGAGCATCTGTAATGTAATTAAAAACTATAATGTCCTATTCTTTCAGGGGGCATGGCTTTCTGTGGTTTCTCTATCGAGAATGATATTAACTTGCTTGTATATGTATTTTTATCTGTGTGTACATGTGTGTATTGTGTGTGTGTGTATAACCCATTTTTGCTCTTCAGAAATGCACAAAGATTTCTACCAAGTACATGGTTTTGTGTGTCTCCTGAGAAGCCCTGTTGTCTACTAGAAATATACAAGCTAGTCAGTTTACAGCTGCTTCTGTCTCACTGAATGTTTGAGCTATTTCCCACCCCCATGCCAGATTTCCCTCATCTGTAAAACGTGAACTTGGATGAGCTACTCCAAAGAGAGCTGTTTCTTACCACTCTCATGGCAGCCACAAAACCTAATTTTTGCTTTGTCTATTGAAGTGATAGATTAAGCTAATAATTTTCCTTGTGTTGAACCAATTTTGCACTTTTGATGGAATCGTTCCTTACTACAGTCTCTGGCATGTAAACAATGGTCCATGAATGTGTGTTGAAGGCAGGAGGAAGAAAGAAATGGCAATGAACAGAGCATGAGATTTTTGAGTAGAAAGAAGGTAGGCTGAAATCTAATTTCTCCCAATAATATGCTATGAGATTTAGAGTCTCAGTGTCATTTTTTGAAAAGGAAGACACTTATCTAAAATATTTATTGTGATAATTAATGAGATTATAAAAGTGAAAGAGCTTTGCAAACTGTAAGATGCCATGAAAATATTATTATTATTATTGTAACAAAAATATAAGGGTTTACTAAATTCAGAGCACCCTATCAGTATTAGCAATTGAAATAGCACATCAGATTTCTTCTGCTACTCTTAGCTCATGATGTGTAATCCAAATATATCTGGCTTCCAAGCACTACCCCGCCAATATCCACTGTCTAATCTGGTTTACCAATATTATTGATATGCTTTCTAGGACTTCATATCTCCTGTGACCCTATCATGAGAACCAAAGACTTCCACATTTTGGCAGATGTTGCGCCTGACATATAGAAGGACTTAATACTAATTAACTATTGATTGACTGTTTGACATGGGTATTGGCATTTCTTGGGACTTGGGTGAGGAATTGACAAAAATCACAAAAATCACATTAACTGTAGTTATAATTCACTGTCTTTGTCTTTTTCATACAAGTTGGCATATGTATTTTCATCAAAGGCAGTGGTAGTGACTCTCAGAGTAAGGTACTAAGCGGGTGAAAATATCTTAAAAGGATAAGCAGCTGTAGTGGAAATGCCTTTTAATTGAGGGTTAGGAAAACTGATTTTTCTCGCCCCCACCTCCACCTCTGGCTGTGAGAATCTGAGCAAGTGTCTTAACATCTTTACATCAGTTTCTTCACCTTTATAAGAAGAGATTTAGCAAAGATCTCAGGGGCCTTCCCAGCTCTGAAAGTGTATGATTCTAGGTAACGGAATGAAATCTCAACACTGAAAACTCTTAAAACCACCCAAATAAATGTTAATAAAATTTTAAAGATAAAATGGTAATATCACTGTAAAGCAGATTAAAGTTAAAAAGGAGTCTTAACACATTTTAAAAGTAATTAGTTGAAAAAAGCCACCACATGCGAAAACTAAGACCCAGCCACAACCTGAGAGCTATCAAAACAATGAAAAACTTCCCTGAGCTTCAGTTGACTTTCAATTCCATAAAGAGCTGAACAGAAAAGGAAAGAAAAAGTTAATTAAATTCTTAGTTTTTTAAAACCAGGTAAAACAAATTTAGTATCACAGTAAACCACATTTTAAATAGTACACAGACATTAGAATTAATCTAGTACAGTCCATGGGCTGCTGGCAGTGGAGGCTACCAGAGCTAAGCCTGCCCTTGGAATCCCGCATGTCATCTCAAATGACAAGGCACTTGGGGGGCTACGTGCAGCTGGCGAGCCAGGCACTTCTTGGCGGAAGTCCCCAGGCTAAGCCCCTTCCACAGCAGTTCCCCAGTTCAGCGGGAGCCTGGAGCTTTCACAAACTCCTGCTAGTCAGAGGGGAGGGGTATCAGACACGGCTGAACCCAGCACAATTTCTCCTCTCCGGTTGATCAGAATTGAACATGCTGACAGCTCCACATACCTGTTAGGTTTGGAACTCACAGCTGCTCATTTCCTGGCAGTTGATAAAAGCCTGGAGCAAATATGTCTGAGAAGAGCTTTGGCAATGTGTGAGAACACTTGATCTAAGCCCTCTGACAGCCTGGAGAAATGCTGAGAATGCCTTACGCAGCTTGTTTGCAGAAATCTGCAGGACTTCCATCTTGCATCTAGGTTTACAAAGTGGTTACCTATGAACAGGAAGTATGAAAACAGTGAGGCAAGCTGGCAGAACAACTTGAATAAACACCCTGATTTATCCTGAACTATTCTCTCTTCCACCTGAACAGAACCTCCTGTCTCTGAATTACCTTTTATTTGGATAGAGATGGACCATACTGTGTAGGGACATAAACCTCAAGGGTACACCAATCATTCATTTGTTCAACAAAACATTTATTGAGCACCTTCTGTGTGCCAGGCACTGACCTATGCACCAGTGAACATTTTTTTTTTTTTTTTTTTTTTTTGCGCGTTACACGGACCTCTCACTGTTGTGGCCTCTCCCGTTGCGGAGCACAGGCTCCGGACGCGCAGGCTCAGCGGCCATGGCTCACGGGCCCAGCCGCTCCGCGGCATGTGGGATCTTCCCGGACCGGGGCACGAACCCGTGACCCCTGCATCGGAAGGCAGACTCTCAACCACTGCGCCACCAAGGAAGCCCTACCAGTGAACTTTTTGGTACAGATTTCCAGAATATCCTTTTTTATTATATACCTTCATTATACTATTTATGTTCTAGCACCAATATCCATAACAGACACAAACACACAATACTTCAAAATCAATTCACAATGTGTGTGTACTTTGACGCTAATATATCCAGTCTAGATTAGAGAATATTCACTTGAAAACTGCAGTTGTAAATTTGAATTCATTATTTGTTGTCCAATCCACATTATAACAACACTAAGAGAAATTAAGATGTTATTGTGGGAACTGCTAACCAAATATGAAGGGAGATTTGACATCCCAAGTGCAGGAAAATGGTATGGATGTAAACTTAGAGTGTTCAAAAAAGCGTCCTTTTCACAGTGATGTTTAAACTGAGCCTGGAGTATAAGAGGAGCTGGCCACGCAAAGGGAGTGGAAGAGAGAGAGCATTCCAGGTAGAGAGAACAAAAGGTACAAGGGGACAGATTTCAGAGGGAGAACAAGTGAATGATGTCATGTGATGCAGAAGGGTGAAGGAGGAAAAAGTGCAGGAAGAGGCTGGAGGTGTAGGTGGGGAGCAGAATAAGGGGGTGATGTCATCAGATTTTTATCTTAAAAATGCTGCATTGGACTTCTGGTAAAAAGCCTGTTTACTATAGTGCCCAGTTTTTAACCTGTTAAAATAATCCAAAGAACATAAATAGTGAAGAAAACTGCCTCTCCAACAAATATAGTTAGAGCTACAACTTCCAACTCATAGGCAAAAGAGGATATCTGCCAAATCAGTGAATTTGGGATCTGTTTGAAGAAGGATGCTGAGAGATGATATGTAACCCTGCGGACCTCAACATGGTCCAGATTTCTCTAAAAGTAAATGAGATGGAGATCAGTTGTGAGTCAGGGATTTTGTTGTGAGCCAGACCTACCTCCTATCTGGGTTATCTGCTCAGCTGAAATGGGCAAACAGTGAAAATTAAGAAAAAGATTCTCTTAATATCTTCAGAAACAATGTGTCTGGACCAAAGCTGTCAGCTGCTCCAGATCACTCCTCTGCCCCAACCATACACATCACTTTTGAGCAAACAGAAGGCTAGGTAGAACTACCCCCTTCTCAAAGGACAGGTGAATAAAAGAGACCGACTGTGGGTCCTATGCATAGACACTACAAAAAATAAAAGAATGAGGAAAGTGAAGAAGTGAAAACCAGCTGAGAAATTCACATCTGACATAATCATTCCAGCTATAAGAGAAAATTACTCCAGAACGTAGAAAAAAATCAGATAAATACTTTTTCAACCCTCAGAGACATTTAAAAAGAACACAGCCCCATTGAAAAGGAAGGCACAACAGAGAGATAAGGAGCTCAAGGAAGAAATTCTAAGATGGCCAAAGGAGAAAAAGTGAGCTAACAATGATAGGAAAGAAACTGAACACACAGTAACAGTACTATGGAAAGATAAGTCACCTTTGAAACTGCAATAACCAGAGCATGAGTAAATTCAGGAAAATGGAAAGAAGATATTTATAAATTGTTAGAAAGAAAAACTATGGACATGGAAGAGAAATGCCAACCAACATAAGCATATTAGAGTTTCTGGAAAAGAGAACATGAGACATACATGCATTGCAAGATATCATAGAAGAAAACTTCTATAAACCAAGAGCTGAACCTGCAGGAAAACAGAGCACTCATTCCAGAAAACAAAAACAAAATACTCAGAACAAAAAACCTTGAAGCATATATTGAGTTATTGTGATGATAAAGAGTGTTGTCACTGTAATTTTTATTCTATGTAAAGTATTACAAGTAAAAAAAATCAACTGGCCTCTGCTTTCTCCATCATGACATTCAATGTCAGAAAACTGGTACACTGTATGCACAGCTATAGAGAATATTCTACACAAACATTTTATATCCATCAAATTATTATTTACATATGAAGATAATAGGCAGATATCCTTTAAAACAAACAAACAGAAAAAGGATTCAAGGAATGTAGCAGCCATGAGCCCTTCTTGAGAAAAAATATCAATCTATAGACAAAATCCAGTGGATAGTCCTGGGACATAGACCACAGTACTGATTTTTTCCCATGTGTCCTTGCGTTCATTTATTTAATAATAGTAATATAAAAGCAGTGGGAGAAGCACTAGTAATAATAATAATAGCAGCTACCATTTATTTGATGCTTCCTAAATGCTAGGCACTTTACACTCATTATCTCACTCAATCCTTACAGGGTCCTAAGGAGTAGTAGTATTATCACCCCATTTTATAGTTGGAGAAACACCTAAAACTCAGGAGAAACAGAGTTTTAGAGCTAGTAGGCAGCAGACCCACATGTTGATGCTTCATTTTCTGACTCTTCCATTTATATCTTTTATCACTTCAACCTCTGTGACTTTTTCTTGTGCATTCTGAGAGATTGCCCCAAGTTTACCCTCCACATTACAGATCTGATTTTCTGAAGTTAGTTCTGTTCTTTACTGCCTTTGCCAATTATCAAATTACTGTAGCACTGCCTTTACATATATTATTTAATTAACTACTTCATTAAATATATATTGTCTTACCATCTCAACTTTCATCTCTTCTTTCTTTGCTCTTATTTCCTCAAGGGTATAAGGCAGACTCTCTCTAAAATTTACTTCCATGACCTGAATGAAATATACATTTTAAGAATGGCCTTTCTGTATCTCTGGGTGCTACATTTATCTTCTATGTTGTAGAAAGTTTTTTAATAGTCCCTCTGTGGTGTGTGCGTGTGTGTTTATATCTGAGTATTTTGTCCTGTATTTGCCCCAAATTAAGGTGGATGAATTCTTAGGTCTTACTTGGATGGACTTAATCTTTAAGTCTTCAACTGGAGGGCTGGTTGACCATGTAATCTTAGCTCAGGGATGCAGCTATCAGGAGAGATCTTGTACCAGGGGAGCTTTATGTTGACAAAACTTTCTGCACCCAGATCTCTTTCTGTCTTGGCCTCCATTCCACATAGGTAGAGTATCTGTGTCTGACACCCCTCCTGTCTTACACATCAGGGAATGTCTGGCCATATCAGAGAAGAGCAGAACCACTTTGGAGAGGCACTTGATCAGGGAGAAACCCTGCTCTTTTGGGCTTTGTGCTGGGTGCCACAGGTTTCCCCTGGGCTGCCAGCACAGGTGATTCTCAAAGATTTTTCTGTTTTCAAGTGAAGAGATCCCTGCTCTCTCATGGCCCAGTCTGGCCTCTTGCATGAACCCCTCAGGAATTGGGGGTGCCCTTTGCCTTGGAGAGTTCCTTCAATCAGATGCCCAGTTGTTCAATTTGAAGATCAGAAACTCCTCAAAATTTGTGATATGTGCTTGAGATTCTACTCTGTCATCACAAGCGATGTTAAAAATTTGTCATTATATAATTTCAGCTGGTTTCTTAAAGGATCTCAATGTCTATATTCCCAGCAATATCTTTCCCTCCAACATCCTCCCAATATTTTAGCTTTTGACATCTGCTCCTGGTCCCTCAGTTGGGGCAACCTCATCAGATGTTCTTCTCTGGCTTACTGGATTCAAATCCACTCACAAGTCCTGGCTCAGTACAGCCTCGTAAGGCCAGTATTTGTTGCACTTGTGGAGAGAGCTCTGCCAAGCAGAGTTCAGTGGCACCTCTAACTGGATAGTTCTGTACTCGCTTCCATTCAGGCTTGGAAAGTTTGGACAGATCTCAATTATTTATTAAGATCTTAATTTATATTACATTTTGAATAAGATTTTATTTGAGATAGATCTTAATTCTTTGTCATATTTGCTTCAATTATTTCTCACTTATCTGCTTTCCTTTTTTCTTTTCTTTTTTAAAAATTAATTCATTTATTTATTTAAAAATTTATTTATTTATTTATTTTTGGCTGCATTGGCTCTTCACTGCAGTGTGCAGACTTCTCATTGTGGTGGCTTCTCTTGTTGCGGAGCATGGGCTCTAGGCGAGGGGGCTTCAGTAGTTGTGGCACATGGGCTCTGTAGTTGTGGCTCATGGGCTCTAGAGCACAGACTCAGTAGTTGTGGCACACAGGCTTAGTTGTTCCACAGAATGTGGGATCTTCCTGGACCAAGGATCAAACCCGTGTCCCCTGCATTGGCAGGCAGATTCTCAACCACTGTGCCACCAGGGAAGTCCCCTTCCTTTTCTTTTAAATGAAAGTGTTCAGCTCAGGTTCAAGATGCTTTGTGACCTAAAAGGGATCAGGGTCTGGAGGGAATCAAAGTTAATTTAGAAGTTGAAAGCCCATGTCTATGTTTCCGTGGCAGAATTGAAAGTGACTAAAAGGTTCTGTCAGTGTGATTCAACCCAGCTATTTTGTAAAGCCCCAGGCAGGGTGATGATGGGAGAGGACACCCAGAAATAGCAGCCTCGTCAATCATGAGTACAGCTTATCAAGACCACAGTCAATTGAATAAACCTGTTCTACTTAAGTCTAGTTGTGCTAGGGTTGTGACATGCCCATGGATAAGGAGAGAATTTTCTCAGTAAATGATCAGGGTGGAACAGTTGCACCAAAGGAAAAGCTGATTCCCAAGAAGGGGAAAAAAACCAGGCTAATGTTTTATGTAAAGGCAAAACTGGAAGTTACTGGGCCCTGTATATAGCTGTTTCTCTATTAGAATTGGATTCCAAAGAAAAGTGACTCAACCATTCTGGTGGCCTGAGGCCTCTGAACCAATTATCAAGGCATGAATGTAATGAGTGATCAAGCACTCTATAGTTCCCTGCTTCTCTACCAGGAGGCTTTGGCAAGGCTCCCAGCAGAAGGTTCTGAATGTTTGACAGGACGAAGTGTCTTGTGAGCACCAAAGGGCTGTTCTGTTCAGCTAGCAGAGAGAGAAGCAGCTATTTGGAGTATAAGGAGGGCAGTGATGGGGGCAGCTGATGCAGGGCAGGTGCTGATAGCAGTGCTTGGGATATGGAGTTGTGTTGACAGAAGTCGCATCAGCAGACCCCAGAGCAGCAGGCAGGCGCTTGTGTGAGTTGCCCGGATAAAATGCTCCTCTCCCAGTAAACTTCCAACATGCATGACATCTAGGTAGAAGTCAAGTGAAAATGCACTGATGCTGCCCACTACCAGTGGAGAAACAGCAACTGGCTATTTTGCTTTGCTACTTGCAAACAGTCTTTCAGAACCCAGCCATTCGTAAGTAGTAGAATTTCTGTACTCAGGCAAAAAACCAAATAACTGAAGGCTTTTTATTACAGGTATTCATTCATGTGGCAACCACCATATTTCTTCAAATGTAAGATAATATTGGTTGTATGATACACAATTATTCCACTTACACTAAGAAAGAAAAACACTGCCATTTAAACTATGACATACTAATGATTGAAAGTTGCATCCTGATTTCAGAGATGTTTAAAAGTAAAAAAAAAAAAAGTGCATCTGAGAACTGGTTCAATACTGTGTATGTCAGGCACTGTGCTAGGCATTGAACTTAGGGCTACGGACAAGATAGATTTCAAGAAACTTAGAGTCTGGGGGGAAGATAGATGCTGAAAAAGCAATTACATGTGTGATTGCACTTGCTGGAGGAGCACAGGAGTCTTCTCCAAGAAAATGACACTAAAGTTGAGCCCTGATGGGGAAGCAGGAACTAGCAAAGTGAAGGCAAAGGTAGAACTTTCTAGGAAGAGGGATTAACATGTGCAAAGGCTCTGAGATGGGGAAGGCACAATGTGAGCCAGGGTGAAGGTAACTGGAAAGAGAGTCAGGCAAGGACAAATCACACGGGGCATCAAACCCACATTAAGGAGTTAGGTTTATCTAAGAGAGCAGTAGGAGACCACAGAGAGGGTTTAAAAGTACAAGATCAGATTGTGTTTTGTAAAAATCACTTTACTTGTGTTCATATGAAAGAAGCATAAGAACAGGTACAGGGAGATGAGCTGGGAGATTTTTGCAGCACTTTAGATAAGAACAGATAATGGTTTATAATGGCGTACTGGCAGTGTGGATGGAAAGTAATGAAGACTAGAGCATACCTTAAAGGGACCAACAACTGCTCTGGTTTGCTTGATTTTTTTTTGGCAAGGGGGAGGGGAGTCCAGCTGGCATCCAAGGAAACAAGAATATGGACTAAAGAAAATTCCAGCTGCAGACGGAGTCAGCTTCTGATTTTCCTGTGTTAATTATGACTTGCTTGGAAAACAAAGGTTCTTTACATTTGGATTTTTCATAAACCAAGATACACTGCTCTACTGGGGCAAAAATGATTCCAGTGTTTCAATCATAAATCCTCCTCCTCAGATTTATTTAATTACTTCTCTAGAAATTATTGCCATGACCTTAGATAACTTCATGTTTATGACCATAAATTGTGAAGTTTTGTATATTGAATTATGTTTTAAAAATTTTAGAAGCATCCTAACAGAAGCAGTCACTTAAGGAAGCTTTTAGCCAGGAAGTATTTCTAATTTGTATGGGAGTATTAAGGACATGTTTATAAAATGAGAGACAATTATAGTGTCCTCAAAAAGCACTGCCCTAGCAATAAGAAGGTCTGGTTGAGTCCCAGTTTTCTTAACTCACTACCTGTGTGACATTGAGCAAGCCATCCAAATACATTTCATTTGTGAAAGAAAGAAAGGATCTCTCTACCTACCTTGCAGGGTTATATGAGCACCAAATGAGACTCATAGCAAATAATCATTGGGCTCCTATTTTGTACCAGAGACTATGCCAGGCAGAAGGGATACAATGCAATGGTGCACAAGACAGCCAGCCTCCGTCCTCAAGAAGCTTCTCATTGCAAAAAGGAAGTTGCACACTATAAACTGCTATAGACATGTAAGGTAGTACTATCATCAAATAGTTGTAGTAGTAGAATTTCTTAGCAGAGAGTGTTGGACTTTAATCTTGTTAAGGAATAATTTTCAAAGAGATAAAATTATGACTCTCTTTCAAATATGAAATAAACACAAGTCAAATATTTTATGCAACTCGCTAATTAATGAGGGAGCCACTAAGATGTTAAATCCGTTTAGAAGAGCATTTGAGAAGTATTTATAGCAATGTTAAGATTGCTGGGCTAGATACAAAACCTGTCAGTATTCCAACAGGACCGTAAATCATAACCCATTGAGGTATCTGTTCCACCAAACAAGAGTCATTTGCATTTCTGTCAGACAAAAATCTACCAATAGGTCTAAAAACAATCCACAGGCAAGACCCCGCTAAAAGGGTCTATGGCCACAGAGTGGAGACTATGTCAGGAACAAACAGTGAGCACTGGGGCACTGGCTGGATGAGGATATTTCAGAGACCAGATATGGCCACAGTAGGAAGTGGGAAGAGGAGTTAGCCTGGTGTCATCTTGGATTCCCCCAGGGAAGACTGCCTGGAAATATAATAGGAAGGGCCTCCAGATACTCAGGAGCTGAAGTGGTCTTCACTCACCTCAAGGGACCACAGTATAGGCCACAGAAAGGATGTCTCTGAGTCACTCTTGAAAGCATCACGCAGGAGACAGAATTAGCTATGGGACTCCACCCTGCCCAAAGGACACCACGGCTGATTGCATCTACACAGTTAGGGGAACACCTTCCCTGCCCCTCACTTCTTTCTCTCTAACCCTCTCTCTACTTTCCCTCATCTTATTTCCAACCCCATGGAAGCCAGAGACAGCTCAGGGAGTGGCTAAGAAGCAGAAGAGCCACGTGGGGAAAGACTAGGAATGAAGCTGATCTACCACAGCCACCAGGCCTGAGGCAGGCCAGGACTGGGGGGAAGTGGAGAGCTTTCACTCTGAATGAAGCAATGTTTTGATAGTTACATGTCAACTGGTCATTTTATTGGCTGAAAGGAAAACATCTTTGTGATTAAAAACATCAGGATTTTTTGTTACCTGAGAGTGCCCAGGAAGGCTGAGGGACTTACTTAGATCTTCATCCAGGGACAGAGAAGGAATAGCCCTCACACAGGCCAGCGCCTTGGCCCTGAACGCTCGGGACACAGTGGAGGGAGGCTGGGTGTGGCTTCAGACGCCTTCCCTTCCATCTTCTGGGTGCTGAGAACTTTTGGTATGGGCGAGGGAGGAAGGAGAAGGAAAGGGCAGATGTCTCTTTATATAACTGGGTACAGTTGTGGCCTTCTGGGCTGGCTGGCTGCTAGTCTATCTCATTTTCTATGGTTTTGGTGAGGACAGTAGTGGCTCCAACATGTCAGCTGGAAAGGGACTCATGCCCAGGCAGCAACCTTGTACATTAAGGATCTTTTGAAAGATTCGACAGAAAATTCCAACTGAACCCCAGCTGGTGGCTTTCCTACTATGTTCCTCTGATGCAGATGCCTCTTTGTCCTCTCTGTGGGGGCAGTCGGGGCTGTAGCCCCCGGTTACACCTACACAGATGGGGAGACTATCTCTCTTTTTCTCATTCAGGTTACACAGCCTAAGCAGTGATAAAGCAATGAGATGCCAGCCCCTTTTCTTGTAGGCACCTCCTACCTTCGTGAATAATTAGAGAGGGGAAGCACGTTACTTCAAGATGGTCTGAGAACAGGAAGGACCTCCTTAACCTTACTCAGGAAAGGGAATAGCCTCTCTCTGGGAATGCAGCGCCTCCCACAAGGCCGACCCTCTCTCACCTCCAGGTCCTTTTGCCGTGTGAGCCAGGGGTTATGGGTGGAATGGGGATGGGTGGGATAGCGGATTGTGGAATTAGCACTCTCAATAAGCCCATGTTGCTGTGGCTGCACCCCACCACCCAAAGCCTCCTTGGAGAGATTGGGACTGAGAAAGTGGGACACAAAGTGCCTTTTGCTCACCACTCAGAGCCTTAGTTGTAATGCTGGGGCAACTTGCCAATCCTGTTCCAGTTGCCAATGAAGACTCCCAGAGACAGCTGTAAAAAGCCCTGGCTTAATAGTCACGTCTGTACCATCCTTTGCCAGCAGTACCTGTAGCCCTTCATTCATAAAACCATCCAAACACTTTAAAAGTCCATTTATGTTTCTTGTCAGTAGTCACTCTTGAGTTAGCATACACCGTACATTTATCATCTACTGGGTGAAATAAGAGCTACTGAGAAATAACCACTAAAAGAAATGATGGAGAGAATTCATCCTCTGGACAGTTCCTTTATATAAAGGTCAGTTGACTATCTCCTATGCCCTCCCTTTGCAGGTAGGAGCTGCCTGTTTTAAGAGGGCAACAATTCTTATGTTTGTATGTATGCAACTCAAACAGTAATGATTTCTTGGATTAGCTTAAATGTGCCTATTTCTCCTCTGTGACTAATTAAGCTGAATCCTGTGCGTACAGGAAGCTGTTTGGCATTTGCCTGTATCTGTGCAGACCTGCTGTGTTTGATTACCCACCATTAGTTCATAGCGGTTGGACAGACCAGCCAACTTCCAAGATTGTCTCAATTATCAAGATACATTGTCACCTTTCTGGCCAAGTTTTAACATCTTTACATAATCCTTATAGAGAGCGTGTGTTTTAAACTTGGCCTCATCTGGAGGATTAGTGAAAACATTGGGTGCTTCCTCCTTAGGTGGCTAACGAAGGCCCCAGAAACGACAATACTACAAATTACTTTAAAATAGTTCCTATTTTTATGAATTCTAAAAATACTCTTTCATTTATATTTTCTTCCAGATTTACTATGTCCCTTTCCAAAGTGAAGAATTAGAAAAAGAAAGGTTTTAAATACCAACCTTATTAGACTAACAATGCAACATTTAAGAAGATGGGTTAAAAATGCATCTATGAGTTATAAATAATGTATAATATGGCTGTATAATATAGTGCATACTATAAAAATGCTGCTTTTTTCTCAGGGGGTAATTTTTTTTTTCCACTTGTGGATACATATTAAAGTCCTAAATCCTGGTGGTGAGATCGATGGTCAGAGCTCTAATTGGGGCTCTCTGGTGATTATCTAGATTGGCAGCTGCTGTCAGTCAGCTTCTAAAGAAGTTTCTGAGCCACTGATTAGGCTGCTCCTGGAGATGTTAGCCCCCTAGAGACAATGTTAAGGCTCCCACTCACAGGGGAACCCTTAAGAAGAGTAGAGCTGTAATTTTCCAAGTTGCTGGCTTACCTGGCAACATACATGCCCCAGCTTTCTGGCTGAGTCAACTCAGAAGGATGATATCATAGCATAGAGTGGATCCACGTTATTTTATAAGCAAAACAACACTACAAGTCCCATGATGGCTTCCATTAAAGTAAAACAGTAATACCCTATGTATTTTTATAGAGCATATCACAGTTTTATTTTATATCATTGAATCCTACTGATAAAATAACAATGTATTGCTGTTCTTTTCTGGGTGGAAATATACAAAATTCACAAAATTTCTCTCCCCTTGGTGCATATCATACTCTTTTAGAACCACTCTTCTCATGTGAATTAAAAATCCAAACCATTTTTAGATTAATTTAACATTTTATAATGGCTTAATCTCATTAATTCAGATCCCACTAATTTAAACTTTATGATAACTCAAGCAGGATTGGGCTAAATTTATTTTTCCTTCATCCTTGAATTATGGTGAATAATGATAAGAAGTGTTCTGTTGGTTAACAAATGAGCTGCCAGCTTCCCATAATGTTAAATGTACATGTACTTTCCATATGACCTAGAAATTCCACTCATAGGTATTTCCCTAAGAAAATAGAAATATATGTTCACCCAAAAACTTGCATACAAATGTTCAGAACAGCTTTATTTGTAATAACTAAAAACTGAAATCAACCCAAACGTCCATCAGTAGGTGAATGGATGAACAAATTGTGGTATATCTGAAAGGTGGAATATTACTTAGCAATAAAATAAAATGATACATGGAGATGAATCTCAAAAACAACGCTAAATGAAAGAAGACTGGACACAAAAGATTATATGTGTTTTCATTTATATGAAATTCTAGAACGTGCACAATTAATTTCTAGTCACAGAAGGCTGATCACTGGTTGCCTAGGGATGGAGGTGGAGCTATTGACTGGACAGGACACAAGGGGATATTTTGAGGTGGTGGAAATGTTCTATATATTGACTGAGGTGGTAGTTATATGGGTGTATGCATTTGTCAAAACTCAGCTGTACACTTAATATGTGGAAACTATTGTATGTAAATTACACCTTAATACATCACACTTTAAAGAAGCTACATGCCATTATATATATCTTCATTAATAACAAAAGTTCTGTTCTACCCCTTGTGCTTTCTGTGCTTCCCCTCTTTCCAATTCTTTTTTGGCAATATCATTTCCAACATTCAAAAGGTATAGGGAATTCCAGCTTAAATTTAACAGATATCTTATAAGACAAGAAAAAGAAGATTCAACCCCTTCCACCCTATACCTAATAGGTCCCCAAATTCGACTTATCCTGATTCCTAAATATTTCTTACATTTCTACCCTATTGCCTAGCTTCACCTCCACTGCCTTAATTTAGCTTTCCATTACCTCCTGACTGGTCTCCTTCCTGCTATTATTTGATTTGAACAAAAGTGTCCTCCACAACACCTTCCAGGTTCCAGAAAACAAAATGGTACCTAGAGGCGTTATGGTTGAGAAGGGCAGGAAACTTGTAGGGGGAGAAATAAGATTAAGGGTAGAACTGGATAGGGTGTTGGGGGAAGCTTGATGAAGTTCTTTTATGCTTGCTTCTAGGATTCCTAGGATCAAGATGTGATCCTGAGTAAGCTGGATGGTTTTCAATGCTGTTGATGTTTTCCGTGTTTGTTTCCTTTAGTGTGTCAGTGAAGCCCCTTTGGAAAGTATTAGCCTATTTTAGTATGTTCAAGAGAAACGGGGAAAGGACTTGTGTTCCCTGTGGGGCTGGTAGGGAAGGGCCACAGGAATCAAAAGCAGAGAACCCCAAGAGAGAGAAGATACTTGGAGGGGCAGAACCAAAGCCCAAAGGTGTAGCATCCACCCACCCTTTATAAGTTTCTTCCGAGTCACTGCTTTTCTGCCTGTCCCTAAGAACATTCTGTCCTGTATGTATTAAGGGAGTGATTTCTTTTCTGTCTGCATCCTCACTTTCTTCTCCAATTGCCAGAAAGGTTGGTGGTAGTGAATGGCACCCAGGAGGAAAAAGGTGACGATTTTAGCCCAGCTCAGTCCATTGTAAAAGGTCTCTAAGAGCACTTCCCATTGCTGAAAGTGCCTTTTAGCAAGACTCAGGAAAGGATAGCCTCCAGTGAGAGACTTCCCATCGATTAGACACCTGTCAGAAGAAGCACGGGCCCAGCTCAGAGATTTCCACCTTAAACTTTCGAAAGAAGCCACTTGCTAAAGGTCCTGGAGCTGGGGGTGCCAGAGGAGCCACTAAAAATCAAAACAGTGAGCAGAAATGGAATTTGACTTTTGGCCCCAGGGGTAAGAGAGATGGAGATGAAAGTTGACAGCCTCCTACTTGACAAGGCCTCTGTGGAGTGGAAATGGGTGACTCACAAATCAGAATGGCACTTCCTCTCCACAGGCCATCCTGTGAGCAAAGCCGAAACATCTCCACCAAGACCCTCTATGCAGACACTCCCAGGCCCGCTGACTGGAGTATTAGCAGGCAGGCTCTCCACCCCCAATGCAGGACAGGTCTTTGGGGGTACAGCTTTAACCTCAAAGACAACCATACATTCAGCCCAGCAGATTCTTCTCCATAGCCAAGGAAGCAGTGTATGTTTTATCACAGGGAGTCCTTGGGCATGAGCCCTATTTTTAGAATATCTTCTAGACCTGGCTCGGCTACTGATAAACTGAATGAACTTGAACTTGAGTAAGTCACTTAGACTTTGGGGGCCAGAGTTTCCCTAAGTATAAAATAAAAGGAGCTCTTTATTTTGTGGAAGAGACGAACATGTTAGGATGATGTTAGAAGTCAGTGATAATGTGCAGGGAATCCAGAGGAAGAATAGGCTAATTCCATAGAGAGGAGGTGACATGTGAACAGGGTCTTGAGAAAACTGTAAACGCTTTCCAGACAGGCAGAGAGAATATTCTGGGCAAGGTAACACATTCCTAAAGGACTGGAGGTAGGGGAGAGGGGAAACTTTGATGGGGGTTGGCGGGGAGAAGCAGTCAATTCGAGAGCATTGAGAGTGGGGAGGAAGCTAGAGGTGTATTAGATATAGAATCAGTAGGTGGTACCCAGTTGAGTATGGCTTCTCACACTCAAGAGAGGATGGCCTACTGGCTCCTGCCTGAGTGACTGAGCAGATGATGGTTTAATTAAATAAAACACCCAAAGCAAAAGGGGGTGGAAAAATGATGAATCCAATTCCTGACAGGTTGAAATAAGAGTATCCATAGTTCAACCAACTGCCAGGTCCAGCAGACGGCTTGATAAACAGGTGTAAAGAGCAGAGGTGTGGTTGAAGCTGGAAATGTAGGTCTGGGTGTCATCAGTTTACGTCAATCTAGATCATTTCAAAGTTCCTTTCTAAACCTAAAGTCATAGGACCTGTGATTGTAAATTTTGTAAAAGGGAAAGTCCAAAAGTAAACCTTTCTTCTCTTCTTGGCATATTGTTCTAATGAGATACTGGGTATGAGTCTCCCCGCCCCCCTTTTTGTGGTGTTTATGTGCCACAACAGGGTGCTCTTAGGATTCTTGCTACTGAGTTGTGTTTTCTTAAGTTTCTTTCAGCTATTAGTTACAGGATTTTAGACAGCATAGAATGGTTTCAGCCCAGATAATTAAACAGCAATTGGACATCAATGATGAGTCCCAAAAAGGTTTTGGAAAAGTCTCAGCAATTCTCATTGGTTATCAATAACTCCTCATTTTATGTGAAATAAAGTTCAGGCTCTTCAGTTTGGCATTCAGGTCTCTTCCCCTTTCTCTTTCCCTCTCTGGTCAGTGACCTTGTCATGAGCAGCCCTATGGAGAGGCCCAGGTGGCTTCCAGCCCCCCAGCCACATGAATGAGCATGGATGCAGATTCTCCAACCCAGTCAGCCTTCAGGTGACCGAAGCCCTGGCCAGCATCTTATCTGCAGTCTTGAGAAACCCTGAGCCAGAAATACCCAGCTAAACCACTCCTGGATTCCTGACCCACAGAAACTGTGAGTTCAGTGCTTATTGCTTTAACCTCTACATATTGGGGGTAATTTGTTAAGGTCCGATCAGGAAAACGAGAAGTGTGCTTTTCTGATAATATGTAGGAAATGGGCCAGGAAAGGCCTGGAATGATTTCAGCAGTTTGGAAGGAGAGCCCAGCAGAGTGCTGAGAGCCTGGGTCTCCTCCTGATTCTTTTGCCTATTCAATGACCATGAAAACTTCCCATCTCCTGTTTGGGCCTCAGTTTCCTTACTTGTAAATGGAGATGGGAGGTTTAGTTCCAGGCTCCATTCTAAAACCCCTACATATGTGCAGCACTTTACAGTTTGCAAAATGTTTTTGTATGTTGTTCAGGACCTGGAAATGACAAAGAATAGTTTCCAAAACTTGAAAAAAAAGGAAATAAGACTGGCTTTTAGGAGTTAAGCTTCAAAATCGGCACATATGGATTAGGACAGATATATACAAAATACCTTAAAGCAATGTTTGTGTCCTTCTGACTTGCTATAAACTGAACCAAAAATACAATTACTTTCTTCTTATCAATCAATGATGGGAAATACAATGAATGGTCATTTTTTGATGCATGGAAAGCTCTGAGAAGTGTTGCTGGAATAGTAGTAAGTATTTTATTTATAACCAAGGGAAACTTAGTAAACCAATAAATGGATTATTAAAAGATATCAAGATTTGACAGTCATAACTAAAGGAGCATATTACCAGAGTTTATCAAGAACTCCAACTGGTGTCCTAATAAGATACCAAAGGCTGAGATAGGGAAGGGAATGTGGTGGATCGTGAACTCATTCCTGAAACTTCACTTCTGGTCGCATTTCATTGACAAAAGCACATCATTTGAACACATCTAAGTTCAAGACGTCACTGTATATTTATGGACAGTCCTAGTGATTCCCTCTAAAATGCATAAACATCCTTTAAAAAGTCTACATCCTTTAAAATTGAACAGTTGGCTTTGCCGTGAGAAATTGCAGTCCCCTGCTCCACTCCAAAGGGCTGCTCTCAAGTAGTAAGCACTTTGAATTATTATAGTGGTTTTTTTAAATGTATTTGTGGGGAGGAAGGTGGTCTCCACGTCTTACTCCTCTGCCATCCTGAAGGTCTCCGAGGCATTTTTTTTTTAACACCTTTATTGGAGTATAATTGCTTTACAATGGTGTGTTAGTTTCTGCTTTATAACAAAGTGAATCAGCTATACATATACATATATCCCCATATCTCCTCCCTCTTGCGTCTCCCTCCCATCCTCCCTATCCCACGCCTCTAGGTGGTCACAGAGCACCGAGCTGATCTCCCTGTGCTATGCGGCTGCTTCCTACTAGCTATCTACTTTACATTTGGTAGTGTATATAGGTCCATACCACTCTCTGCTCCACGTTTGTAAATAACACGTATATAGTTCTATTTCCTGATTTTTACATTTTAACCACCATTTATTAAATTCCTACTAAGGAAAATTCAACTTACCTCTCTTCCTCACATACGGTGTTTATGACATCATGATCCTATAAGTATTACATACAGCAGAACTATGTAGTGTACTATAGTTTCATTTTCTTTCTTGTACATTGTTTTCTTAGAGTGAATAAAGCCCTCTTTTTTTTTCATTTGCTTAGTTTTCTGTGTACCTATTATTCATTTTTCCCTGAGCTCTCAGACCAAGCTGTAAAATTCCTCTCAACACGTCCAGATACACCAAGTCCTTCATTAGTTTCTTTCTGTTCACAGAAATATCCCTCGGCCCTCAGTCCTCCTGTTCCAGCTTTCTGACAGGTCACTTTCTAGTTCTATTTACATCTACAATTCCTATTTCTTAAAAGCTGCAGGTTTCCAATCAAGAAGAGAAAAAAAAAGACTAGATCATTCTCTGTTTTAAAACTATGACACAGAGATGAAGCGTTGTGAGAAACCCAAAGTTCCAAGGACTGGCTGTGCTTCATGCCCTTTAGCCAAGGCTGCTCACTCACCCCAGCATGGCTACTGGGTCTGCGTCCTTGCTGGTCCAGCTCAGCTTCAGATACCCTCCTTTGACTTCTTGTCTCTGCTGCTTTCCAGATCTTGATGATCTGCTGATCTCCATTTTCCTGAAACCAATAATAAAAGAAGAAGAGAAAGGCTCAGCCTTTTTTGTGGGGATTCCTAAATTCCCGAGCTCTAGCCTTAGAAGCACCTCCATATTTCTTGCTCCTCCTTTGTCCCATTAGAAGCAAAATTACTAGACGTTACTCAAAAAGTGGAAAATCCAAATCATAGAGGAAAACAGTGTGAAACGTAATATCTTACGCTCCTATCTGGGAACTGATTGAATTTCTGAAAGCCCTTGAGGTGCTCCTGCCGGCAGCTGGGACTGAGGGTTCAAAGCAGAGAAACAGAGCATGTGGGGAAATGCTTTTACTTCATGATTTTCTTCTCATACCTGGCGATGGGATGCAATATGCAAGAGGGGAGTGGAATGGGAATAGAAATCTTGCGATAATGATGATAATACTTTCATACATGGTGTGGGAATGAGATTTGGTTAGGATGAGGCAGGAAGAATGATGAAAATGATTCTGAGATGCTGATGAAACCCAGAGCGGTGTGGTTCTGAGTGGAAAGCGTGTTAAGAAACCTGAAAAATTTCTGCCTGCTTTAGTCTACCATCAAGGAAATTATCTTATCCTTTGTTCCTCTTGTTTTCTGTTTTGTGTAGCACAACTGGAGATTAGAGTAGAAAAGATGTTCCTGGGGTTTTCTCTGAAAACAATGGCCCTACCCCACCAACAGGGAAAGGATTGATGCTAGGAATTACCAACTTGTAAATGAAAATTAATACTGCAATTAGCAAGGTAGGAAAATCCATCTCATTGTAAATAGTGATACTTATAGATTGTGATATCCCCCCTGGGATCACCAGGTTATTTAAAAGGAATAAATCAGGAACCACATTCAAGCCCATGAAGAATGCCAGAAATATTCAGAGCAGACATACACCTAAAACATATAATATTTTCGCCAGAGTTGTAAAACAGTTGATAAAGTCAGTTTTTTAAAAAGACACACATTTGTGACTTTTGACACTTCTTAGATGGCAAGTGTTTTCAGATTGGCTTTTGAATATCAACATTGTCACCTAGACAGCTTTCTAGCAAACAGACTGAAGACATTGGATAAAAAGATTAGTCTCGGGCTTCCCTGGTGGCGCAGTGGTTGAGAATCCGCCTGCCGATGCAGGGGACACGGGTTCGTGCCCTGGTCCGGGAAGATCCCACGTGCCGCGGAGCAGCTGGGCCCGTGAGCCATGGCCGCTGAGCCTGCGCGTCCGCAGCCTGTGCTCCGCAATGGGAGAGGCCACAACAGTGAGAGGCCCGCATACCGCAAAAAAAAAAAAAAAAAAAAAAAAAAAGATTAGTCTCACAAAAAAACGATGAGATGAATACTGCATTTCAAATAAAAGCAAGGGTCTCCAAGGATGAAATAACATTCGATAAACCTGCAGTCTGATAAAAATCTATATAATGGCCTTACATTTCTATAGCTGTCTAAAATATGGAGCCTGCCTTCACATCCATTAACTCATTTGATTCTCAAGTGTGTGGGTAAGACGTAAACGAGAGAGATGTAAAAAAAGAGAAAGATCCTCATTTTACAGATAAGGAAGTGGAGCCAGAAAGATTCAAGCTCACACTACCTCCCAGGTATTAACAGATTATGTGTATTTAATGTTAGCTGCCCCTGAATCAGAGTTGAAATGCAGCTATACTTCTCTAGGCAGCCAAAATGGGGATGCCAACACAGGGATGGCATTCTAGCCATAGTAGGGTTGTGACTTCAAGTTTATGGGTTCAAGAATGAACCAATGCAAGAGATGTAGGAAAACTACTTCCCCTCCCCCCATGAATATGGATTTAGGGATAGCAGAATTTCATCCTATTGTCCCCATTATTACACCCAAATTTGACAGATTGGTTAGGGCTCTGCTAGTTACAGTGCATCATAGCCTGCCTTGAATTGAGGCTCTACATTTATATGTGTCTTCCTTTCTGCACCACAAGAGCCCACAGACCAGCAACCAAATCCTTAATGTGTTATTTCCATCCAGTGCCCAACCCAGTGTCAGTGCTTCATAAACCTGTAGAGTTGAATAAACCATGAGAACAGATACTTTGCAACACCACCAATTGGGTCATAATGTAGGCATGCAGACTGGAAGACACTGTCGAATCCACTCAAGGGTTAGAATTGTCAGATGCCTCCCTTTTGAACCATGTGACCTGATTCCTCTCCTTTTCCATAGTTTGGTTCCATTTCTTGGGATGAAGTCAATTACAGATGACCTCCTACTTTCAAACAGATTGAAAGTGTGTCTGAAAGTCAAGTAACAAATTCATATGCTAAAAGGGAGTTTCCATTCACCAAAACTTTAAATCCTTTATCAGGAATGCCAGGCCCTGTGGCAGGGTTGGGGGAACCCTGAAAACCCCCATAAGTGGTGGCCCATGTGATATGATAGCCGCCACTCCCACCCCTGGTCCACACCCTAGACCCCATCCCCAGCCAGACTCTCATGGGAGGGCAGAACTGTCAGGGATTGGTGCATGAGCTTCAGGAGCTTCCATGGAGAAAATCTTTGCAAACTTTTAAGGGAAAAGGCATCATGTAATAATTCCCATTTTGTGTAAAAAGGGAGGAAAAAGATTAAAATAAATATATACGCCAGTATAGACGAAAGACAGGAAGGAATAGACCAAAAAAATTTTAATGGCTTTTTCTAGCTGGTTGGATTATGATTTCGGTTTTTTCTTTTCTATTTTTGTATGGTTTATTGTACTCATTTTTTTTAACATCTATAAATACTTTAAAATTTATTTTTTAAATCTACTTGTAAGATATTAAAATCATTGCTATTAAAGCTAAAATCCTTTTTGACCACCATCCCTAAATTCCCTAAGGTAATCACATCACTTTGGCATGCCTCTTTCTGGATTTTTTTCAATATATTTAAACAGTATGTACATAGAAATACAAATTATTGTTTTGTTTCTACATGGATGGCATCATATAATACATATTCTGCAATTTTCTTTCCTTGTCAGTTACATATAAATCTACCTCATTAAAAAAAAAAAAAAAAACTATTCCATCAAATAGAGACTGAAGCATATTTAGTCCAGTGGTTCTGCACTGGAATCATGTAAGGGGCTTTAATCAAACCAGTGCCCAGTCCCCATATCTAGAAATTCTGATGCAACTTTTTTTGCTTCCCCTACCACCCAGGTGACTTTAATTTTTTGCTGTTTTAGAACAGTATCATATTGTGTAACCTTGCACATATATGTGGGTGGTACTCCAGGAAGATTTTTTTTAAGGCACTTATATTGCAGTACCAATTTATACTCTTACCAGAAGTATATGAAAATACCCCATATTCTTCTCTACCTTGGATATTATCTAATTTAAAAATTTTTAAACTTTTTGCTACCTTGATGGATTAAAAAATAGTATGTCATTTATTTTCATTTTACTGATCATTTGTAAGATTTATATCTTTTCATATGTATAGCGAGGGATTGAGGATACAAGGTACCCAGTTTTATATCCCACCTCTGCCACCAATGGGCTATATGCCTTCAGGCCAGTTGTTAACCTCTCCATGCCTCAGTTTTCTCATTTCTAACATAAGGAGAATAATAATGCCTAGTTCAGAAGCTTACTGTAAGACTGACATGATTTAACATAGATAAGGTTTTAGAACAGTGTCATCACAGAGCAAGCACACCATAGATGTTAGTTATTCTTTTTTTGTCATTTGTGCTTTTTTACTGTTACTGCTTAATCAGAAAACAAAATTAATTTTAAAATATTGACCCATTCAGAGAAAGCTACCCAGGCAGGCCTCAAATCTCTCGTGGTTAGAGAGACCTTACATACTTTGTTCCTACTCTCCGTAGTAAAATGGGAATGGTAACTCTCCATCTGTTTGAAGACCAACGAGGTGAAATGCGCCTTTTGGGGGCTTTAACAGGTCAGAGGTGATGTAAGTCTATCTGTTTTCGTATCGGGAAGCAGAGTACTTTCGTCACTATCACCAGACGAGTCTGCAATGCTTCACTAGAAGCCTGGAAAATTAGGCCTGGAAGGAAGAACCGAAGGACTCTAGAGTCCATCCACCAGGCACTGTATTTTATAGACAGGACACTGAGTCCTGAAGAATTCGAGTAATTGGATAAGCTCCCACAACTACCAAGGGACAGAATCAGACTAGAGCCTAATGCCCTGGAACTTCAGGAAGCTTTGAGCTGATGTTATGATGTTATGATGTTATGATGTTATGTTATCTGCTGCCCATTTGGGCCTGGGTGAAAATGTTTGGGGGGCAGGCTCCAGTATTAATATGTATGTGAGAAATAAACTGAAGAAAATCTTTAATTGTACATAATTAAGGCAATAGGTAAGAATAATTAGGATTTGCTATTTTAGACACACTAAAAATACAAAAATATTTTTTAACTGTAACACTACTAGTTTCTTAGCCTTAGGACAAGTTCCCAAGTAATATATCACCTAGAAAATGTTTTCATGCCACAAGATAATTCTTTTTTTTAAAAAGCCCCAACAAATCCATCCATACAATTCACACTGAGATATTTGGATAAACACACACATACAAATTTGGAGAAATATCATGATTTAAATAACCAGCTAATATTTGGGGTCCCAATGTGGTTTTTAAAAAATCTCATTCTGACCCAAGGATGAAGGGGTTTGAAAAGCTCTTAACCCTTAAAAAAGAATGATAATTCAAAATAATTTTTCCCAAATGACTATGAAAGCAATTAATTTTATTAAACTGTTAGCTCTAACAAAGAATTATATATCCATGTCTGATTTTGAAGGAAAGGAATGATAAAAACCAACAAGAAATAAGACGCATATTAGCTTGTTTGATATGACTAATTATGTGAAATATTGACATAGTGTCATAAAGTTTTTTTGGTAATACCTGAAGCAGGTGAAAAAAATGTGTATCTATTATTTTCTCTCCTAAAGTAAAGCCTTCAATTAGTGTATGCAAAAGTCATCAAGGTGATTCAGCAGGCTTAGGGTGAAATGTTAACAAGAAGCTGACCAGTCTGGATGCTAATATAGGCAATGAGTCTCAGGGGTGTCATCTTGGAGCACACCATCTCAAATCCTAATTTCCATGTACCACGGGTAGGGGAGACAGTGCTGGCTTCAGCCCTTTGCATTTCATTTCTGGGACTTGAGATTTCACATCTTCTGTTAGTAATGACTTACAGTGCTGGATTAATTCCACTACTCCCCACTTGCAGGAGAAACCAAGGGGAAAGGTCAAGTGACTTGTACAAAATAAAGTAGAAATGCAGTGACCTGAAATTCAGATTTTCAGTTGATATCAAAATTTTCCCTAAGATATATAAAGAGATAGCACTTTACAGTTATTATTTGCATCGATATGAGTTCTCTAATGCTGTTTAACAAATTAGTCCCAAAAGTTACTGGCTTAAAACAACAAACATTTATTATCTCACAGTGTCTTTGGGTCAGGAACTCAGAAGAAGCTTAGCTGGGTGGTTCTAGTTTGTCGTTTCTCATGGGGTTGCTGTTAAGATATTGGCTAGAGCTACTGTCATCGATGGTAAGGCATGACTTGCTCTGGAAGATCTGCTTTCAAGATGGCTTACTCATTTGGATGGCGAGTTGGTGCTGGCTATCAGCATGAAGACCCAGTCCCTTGCCACGATGGACCTCTCCATAACACTGCTTGAGTGTCTCACAGCGCGGCACTGGCTTCCCCCAGAGGGAGCGATACAAGAGAGAACAAGGAAAAGACAGGCCTCAAAATGTGTTCTGAGGCTTGATCATACCTTCTATGATCAAGCCTCAGAAGACATACACCATGATTATTCTGATGCTCTATGGTTACCAAGTCAGCCCTGTTCAGTGCGCAAGGGAACTATTATAGGGCATGAGTGCTCATCACTGAGGATCGTTGGGGACCATCTTGGAGGCTGCCTACCTAACTTTTTTTTAAGAAGCTGTGAGTACACAGTAGAAGCATTAATATTCTGTTTTGAAGACAAGGAAACTTTTTTTTTTATCCCTAGAGAATGAAAGCTGCATTCACAAGAATGGGGATATGAACCCAGGTCCTCTGAGGCGGGTTGTGTGTCCACACCTCGCAAAAATGGTGGCTGGTAGGTCTCAGTGTAGCACAAATTCACTCCCCTCTGTGGCACTTTCCTAACTTCATAGGAAACTTTTTGATAGAGGTGGATGTATGTAGCTTAGAATGCAAGCTCTGACATACTTTAGAGCTCCCAGTTATTTGGAGGGAGCTCATGTCCAGTCCCTGTTCCCATGGCCCCACTTCAATTCCTAAGTATTACTAACTAGATAAATAGGTTTTCTCTTTCCTCCTGACCCACAAAGGTATTCTCTTTATTTCCAGTATATTTTAAGCATTTCACGTATTGTATTAGCTTTCCTATGAATTCAAAGACGAGAAAGGGATTTCATGTGCACCTACTCCAACATCCCGACAAGGAGAGCAGTATTTGACCTGACTCTGTTTCCTCATTTTTAAAACAGGAACAAAAATTGCCTCTTTAAGATTGTTGTGAGGTCAAATGGGATGACTCACGCAAGGTGCTTAGCACAGTGCCAGGCACACAGTAAATAAATATTTATCGAGCATTTAGTAAACATTTATAAGAGCAAAATATTATGATCGGTATTACTGGACACTTTATTCTCCTTGGGCCTCCGTCTCTTCATCTGAAAAATAAATGAGTTGGATGAGATCAGGGAAGGGGAAAAGGCTCCCATATACCCAGTCTGTCGTGAGCAAGCAGCATGGGCTGTCTAGAGAAGAACTCTAAGACTAAACCTCTGGTAGCAGGAATGATTCCAGAATAGGTTCGTGCTGTCTGTTGAGGTCTGGGAACAGAAAATGCTGACACTCATGCATTTCTTTGCTATCTGTGGACTAGATAATCAATTAAGTCTATTGAACTTTGGGAGTGTAAGATTCCATAACCCACCAACACCTTCTCACACACAGGAGAAATGTTCTTAAACTGATCTCTGGATTATCCGGAGTTTTTGGTGACCAGCTCGATCATAATCAGTATGCCTTTAAAGGTTTTAACCTCTTTTGTAAATAGCCAGCGGGTTACTTAATTGAACTCACCCAGTTATTTTCAAAACAACCAGGAGTGTGACCAAATTCAGTCTTTCCTTCAAACTGGTTTTGCGTGTCTCTGTGAGTCGCTACATGACGATATATGTTATTTTAAACTCTCCTTATTTTTAATGATATAAACAATGAAAGCCCAAGTAAGAGAAAGGAGCTAACACATTTATTCCCATTCTGCCATCTGTTTAAAGCTGCTGATGTAATTCCAGTTTGAAATTGCATTAGCGCTTGCCTCCTGGACTTCTTCCTTATTTCCTTTTGTGTTTCAGGCCTCCTGTACTTAAGAGAAAGCACTGCCTCTAGGATGTTGGTCAATTAATGCACAGCTACAGGATAGCTCTGGCCATTTTCAAACTGGTCTCCAATTTGGATTTCCTTCACGATTAGCTAGAATGACTGTAACTGGAGTGTTATTTGCTTAAATGTATTTGGTATTTAAGGTTTGATTAGTGATGTTTTCAGCAATACCATCAACAATCAGCAGGTTTGTTTACACTGCAGAGAATGGCAGAGATTACGGGTTGTGGTCATGCATACTCAATCATGATATATTGGCTTTTTTTTGAATTTTATCTCTTGGATATGCCTCAGAATTCAATTTTAATTTTTTAAAAATGCAGCTGCTTTACACTGGTTTGAATAGTACTACGGTAGAGGGTTTTGTTGAATTGTGTGATGTTTCTTGGTGTGTGTGTGTGTGTGTGTGTGTGTGTGTGTGTGTGTGTGTGTGTGTGTCTTTTATGAGGCTGGGTATCATTTAAAATTATGTTTTACTGGATAACCAGAGTTTAATTTCTTTGCTTGGATATAAACTGTGCGTGGGTCAAGCCCTTTATCTTTTCACTTTCAAATGAAGGTGAATGCCACCCTAGGGACTTGGCATTGGGTGAGGTGGACATGGTATGTGAGGGCACAAGGGGTAGGGGCAGGAAAACCAGAAACTCGGGCGGCTTCCTTCACTTTCTGAGCCTTAATTTCCCCACCTGGGTTTATACTAGAGAATTCTAAAGTCTTTCTCCTCTAAACAACTTCTAAAATAGGCACCTTTCCCTTTTCCTTGATATCACTGTAGTAGGGGGTGCTCCTTTGGGTGCATGAAATTGAATCTCATGTCAAAAAATGTCATCAGAATAATAGAAAGTTGGATTGGAAGTGACCTTAAGGGCTCTCCCCAAAGCTCTTTCAGGCTCTCAGTCATAACCACCCTTAAAGGCACAGCCAACAGAGAGGAGTGTATTCACTAGGTATCAAGAATGGAGCTCAACTGCAGCACGCTTATGTAGAGTGTCACTTCTACTCAGAATCCTGGCTCTGAACCATGGCTCATCACTGTGGCTCAGAGCTATCCGTGGACTTCTCTTTTAATATTGGTGTCTGGATCCTACAGCCAACATGCCAAATCAGAATTCTGGGGAGTGGGAACCCAGTATTTGTGTATTAGCAAGCTCCCTGGCTGATTCAGAGCCTCAGTCAAGGTGGAGAAGCTCTGTTCCAGAGAAACATTTCATTGACATAGAGTCGAGTCAGCAGAAGGAGATCTGATTTGGGAATCCAGAGACCAGGGGTTAAGCCTGATCCAAGTACCAAAGGAGCACAGAAGCAGGGAGGACTGACTCAACCAGGGAAAATTGGGGGAACCTTCACAGAGGAGGTGACATTTGAGTTAAATCTTGAGAAATGAGTAGGAATTTTCCTTTTGGAGAAGAAAGAATGGATTGAGAGAAATAATGTATTACTCTGTTGTCACAGAGTGTGTGCCAAAGCAGGAGCAGTAAAAGGCAAGATTTCTGAGTTTCTGTTCATTCCTTCCAGAGACCACGTGAAATGCTAGCACTAGACAGGAGGGCCTCTTCTCCCACAGGGAGGTTCACTGGAGCATACGTGGGGAAGGGGAATATCCAGAGTTGGGTGTGTAAAAGTAAGCTGCATCAGCTTACAAAACGTCATGACTCCCAGAAAATGAATTTGGAATTGATTCTGTAGGTGGCTGCTCACAAGTGTAAGGTCACAGCACACTGATATGTTACAGTCAGCTGGGAGGGGCTGTGAGTAGTGTGTTAGTGCTGGCTATCAAAGATGCAGTAGAAGAGAATGGTTGAGAAGGCAGGCTCTGAAGCCAGACTGTGGGAATTCAATCCCAGCTCTGCCACTTACCGACTACAAGCCACCTACCTGTCCACTGGGCAAATTATTTAAGTGTTCAGTGCCTCAGTTTCTTCATTTGTACAGTCTTTTCTCAGTATCCATGGGGGACTTGGTTCCAGGATACCAAAATCCACTGATGCTCAAATCCCTTATGTAAAATGGTGTAGCAGTCAGTCCTCCTTATCTGTGGATACAGAACCCATAGACATGGAGGACCAACTGTATAACAGAGACAATAATGTTGCCTACCTCATAAGGTTGTTATGAAGATGAACATGCATCTGTAAAACACTTGAAAGTGTGCCTGGCAGTATAGATATAATTATTATTATTACTATTGCTGTTATTTTAAAAAAATTTCTACAGTAGTTTAAAAGTCACACACATGTTCGAGGAGACTCAATTTTATGTACAATTTATACTCATTTGTTTTACTAAATGGCAGGGATCAAGGCGGAGGTGAGCCATCATTCAGCAAGCTGCATGTAGCCTGGGCTATGCCCAGACCAGGGAGACCTGCAAATGTCCTCCAATAGGAACCACTGCTACAGGCGTGCCGCCTGAGTAGGGTTGCCAGGTAAAACACAGGGCACCCAGCTAAATCTGAATCTCAGATAAGTAATGAAGAATCTTTTTAGGATCCTAAGGAGACCCCAACTATTCCATGGGACATACTTATGCTAAAAAAAAAAAATTATAAGTATGGGGGGAGGGTCCATGTGACTCTGGTCACACTTCAGGAGCCAGAGCCCCTTCCAGAGAGGCTGGATTTCCATGGCCTCTCCGAAAAAGGGATCACACACAAGTAGGGTGGGAGCGTCATCCCTGAGAAATCCTCAGGAAAGCTGGTGTTAGGCCCTGAAGGCTGGAAAGGATTTTGATAGGTGGGGAAATAGCAATCAGTGTTGCAGCCTGGAGCCTAATGTGCTCTAAGGCACAGAGGCTTGGAAGTGTGTGCCGTGTCTGAGACCATTGAGAAGACAATGGCAGCAGGGGCATAGGGATGTGTGTGTGTGTGTGTGTGTGTGTGTGTGTGTGTGTGTGTGTGTGTGTGTGTGTGTGTCTGCATGGGGTGGCGCTCAGGAGGACATATGGTCCGGGAAGTGTTTGGGGCCCAGGAGTTCAGGAGTTTAAGAAATTAGATTGAATGAGTTACTACCCAGTTCCTGAATGAGTCATTTTGCTTCCTTTCTTAATGGATTTCATTACAGACATTCCAGTTTCCCTAAGCATTGCCATTTTTTTCTTATTATGATTAGTTTGTTTGTTTGTTTATTTGTTTTACAATTCTTCTGTGTTCAGTTAGTGAAAGGTTGTAAGATGGATAGGAACAGCGAGGCTCAATGATTATTTAACAAGTAATAAACTGACTGCAGTCAAACATGCTTGTCATGGAAGCGTTATTCTGTTATCTGAAGCAAACATGGCAGAGCTCGTTTATTTAATTAGAAGCTGTTTTTACTGGAATCCTTCCAGGAGGACAGTGGGTGTATTCTATGGCTTTTTCAGGGCTCTTCAGATTTCAGAGGTCTCACAGATAGAAATTAAATAAAAGGGGACAGTTAAATAAAACCCTGTGAACTGTTATTTCTCCAAGAGTGTCTGTTGACTGCTTCCTTCCTCTTCAGCTGTTCGGGGATGGAGACCTTTATCCTCAGACCTAGGCAGATAAAAATTACATTAAAATGTACTGAGTTCTTTTGGTGTTTTTCCCAGATTTAGAAGACACACATCTTGCCATTTCTTGATTAATTACTACATGGAAGTTGTTGAGAGGCAAGCTTGGCTCAACATAATGAAGGACTCGCATATGACTGTGGAAACACCGCCAGGCTGGTTGAGGAGGATTTGGGTTCTAGTCTTAAGAGCAGCAATAATTCTTTGTGAGATCCTGGGCAAGTTGTTTCCCTTCTTGGGGCTTCAATCTCCTCATCTGGGGAATGAGAAATGGATCTTAATATTTCCTTTTAGCAGCTCCATTCTGAAGTGTTGGGACATGCTGGCAAGAAGACTGTCCAAAGAGGAGCAGCCAGGCAAGCCAGAGCAGCAAGAAAAGGCCTGCTGAATGAAGGAGCTCTGCATGGAGCCTTAAAAGAAGGACAAGGGAGGGACAGGGGAGAACTTTACAAATTTATTCTAAACAAATAATCATAGATGCCTACAAAGCCTTATGTTGACAAAGGAGATAATGCTAGGAGGTTCTTTGGATATTACTATTTCAAGAGAATTACGGAGTTCATGAGTGTGAAGATGTGAAGTGCTTGGCGTAATAGACCTTCTTGTTTCTAGGAACAGTGGAGTAGGTTATTTAGACCAATCCTCCCACTGAAAGCAACTAAAAATGTACATTTAAAAAATATCTTCTTAAAAGCATCAAAGAGATGACAAGAAAATAAAGAATTACTGGATTAAAAATAAATGGAAAATGAAAACCTAGTAAGATAAGCAAGCACTGTAACTGCTTTTGATCTGAACACACAACGCCCTCAAAATTAAAGCTTTGTTCTGGCAGTCTCAAGAGGTGAGAGGGACAGAAAGCAAAGCACAGGCCACACACAATGAGGCATCTCCTAGGAGACCCTTCCCACAATAAGCTGGGACCAGAAGGGACACAGTCCCAAAAATTACACCCTGGTTCTAAACCTTTGGGTTCTGTTCCAGTCCCTTGCTTCTCAAAGTGTGTGATCCATGGATCCAGGACATCAGTGGCACCAGGGAGCTTATTAAAAATATGGATTCCTGAGTCTCACCCCAGACTAACTGCTTATTCAGTATATATACTTTAATAAGATTCTTGTTAGAATCAAACATGAATCCTCTCAGGAGAAATGTACTTTCATTCTAGGCCTCAAACTATTCCCGACAATAGCTTTTCTAATACAATTTTCAGTAAATAGTCCAAGATAAGAAGCCACAAAAGGAAATTCACCTCCACAAGAGAGAACCAGCAGAAACAACAGACAATAGAAACAGAACTACAGAGACTTTACATGGTGGAATTATTAGATGTAGTCTATAAAACAATAATTTATATTCATAATAGCTACGTGTGAAAGGGATCATAAAAAATTTGAAAAACAAACTTGAAAGTGTCTGCAGTGAATAGAAAATATGAACTATAAAAAATTCATAACAGATTTGAAAAAGGACCTTAGAAATTCTAGACATAAGTTTTTATCATGATTTCAAGAGCTCATCCATTTGTGGAGAACTGGCTTGGGGCAGTAAGCTACCTGTCACTGAAAGTGTGTGAACAGGCTAGACAACTGGCTATCTTTCCACTGAAATGGGGAGAGTAGGATTGACTAAGCATTAGCCCGGTCATCCTCAAATCTCTTTCTGGTGCAGATACTATAAGATATTTTTCTAAGATGCGACATCCTCCAATTGGCCAGGACCCTTGGAATTCCTTCTAACTTCACTTTTCCTTGTGTGGGATTGAGAATCCTCCCCAAGGTTGCTAGATCACCCACTGCCTTGGGGTAAATAACACCACAACTGTGTAATACTTGCAGAGAGGTAGGGATCATCAGTGGAAACTCCAGATGAAACAGAGGGAGCCTATGTAGGGGACACATAAGGGGCCATGAACCCAGGAAAAGTCTATGAACTGTGATCCAGACTGATTATTTGCACATTTCTGCATGAAGCTTCACAAGCCCTCCCCACTTTCAAACATTCTCAGAACTTCATAATCTTCAAAAATAAAAGGAGGGACTTCCCTGGTGGCTCAGTGGTTAAGAATCCTCCTGCCAATGCAAGGGACACGGGTTCGATCCCTGGTCCGGGAAGATCCCACGTGCCACGGAGCAACAAGGCCCTTGTACCACAGCTACTGAGCCTGTGCTCTAGAGCCCATGAGCCACAACGACTGAGCCCAAGAGCCACAATTACTGAGCCCACGTGCCACAACTACTGAAGCCTGCACACCTAGAGCCCGTGCTTCACGGGCCACCGCAATGAGAAGCCCGCACACTGCAACGTAGAGTAGCCCCCACTCACTGCAACTAAAGAAAGCTCGCGCACAGCAATGAAGATTCAATGCAGCCAAAATTAAATAAATAAATAAATTTTCAAAAAAGGAGAAAACTCTAGGGTCCTTCACTTGACCCTCTTCCCTTCTTGGTTCTGTTTATCCTCTCTCCTTGTTCTACTCTATCAGACTCTCCACAGGTAGGTCTGTGGCCATATTTTCTGTCCACTCTCACATTTTATGACTCCTTCACCCTAATTTCTCTGCATGCCATGAGCTTATTCAAGTTTGTTTTTCCTTTGGTTCATCCTCCCCAACTTCTCTGATCATCTCCTTCTTGGGGCTCTCTCTTTGGAAATCACAGTTACCATTTGAGGGGCACCTAAACCACTTTCTATATCATTTAATCCCCACACTAATCATGCAAGATAAGATAAGCATTTTTGTTATTCCTATTTTATAATAATATATATTCATTATAGAAAAACTAGAGATTATCTGTAAACAAAAAGCAAATTGAAAGCTCCTCTAATTTTACTATCCAGAGATAACTTTACCACTGTTAATATTTGGTATATTTTATCCAGACTTTTTTTCCATGATTTCTTTGGAAAAAGTGAGATTTTGTATGCTGAGCATATGTTTTTATAACCTATTTTTATTTACTAACAAGAGATAGTGAACCTCTTTCCATATTTGTAAATACATACCTACAACATAATTTTTTAATGTTTGCATAGTATGGATGTATGATAACTTATTTAGCAAACCTTCAATCGTTGGGCATTTGAATTAATTCCAATCTTTACTATTAAAATAGCATCTTATAGTTATATCTTTGTATGTATCCTTAATTATTTCTCCAAGATAGAATCCTTGATGTGGAAATGGATTCATGCTTCTGATTTTGACAAATTTCCCCCGCAGAAAGTTTATACTAATTTAGACTCTCAACAGCAATGTGTGAAGGTGAGCATTTTCCTGCACCATAACTAACATTTAGGTATTATTGTTTTATTGTCTTGATTAATTTCACAAGCAGCCTTTTATTGCTGTTTTAATTTGATTATAAATAAGATGGAATACAGTAGTCCCTTGGTATCCATGGGCGATTGGTTCCAGGACCCCCACGGATACCAAAATCTGCAGATACTCAAGTCCCTCATATAAGATGGCATAGTACAGTATTTTCCCTTATGTTTCTTTACCATTTAGTTTTTTTCCTTTGTGAATTAAACTGTAAGTATTGTGTATATATTAACACACTGGCACATAGAAACGAATGTTAGTGTCATCATTATTATGGGTAGCACCCACAGTAAATTGCAAATAGTTTCCCCCAATTTGTCATTTTCTTTTATTCTAATTCAATTTCATTTTATAATTTAGGCCATACAGAGGTTTCAATTTTTTTTAATTTGTACTTGATTGTTTTTTTAATTCCTTGTTTGTTTTGTTGTTTTTAAAAATTTTTTTAATTATTATTTATTTTACTTATTTATTTTTGGCTGTGCTGGGTCTTCGCTGTTGCATGTGGGCTTTCTCTAGCTGCGGAGAGCAGGGGCTACTCTTCATTGCAGTGCGCAGGTTTCTCATTGCGGTAGCTTCTCTTGTTGCAGAGCATGGGCTCTAGGCGCAGCCTTCAGGAGTTGTGGTTCACGGACTCTGGAGCGCAGGCTCAGTAGTTGTGGCACACAGGCTTAGTTGCCCCACGGCATGTGGGATCCTCCCGGACCAGGGCTTGAACCTGTGTCCCCTGCATTGGCAAGCGGACTCCTAACCACTGCGACACCAGGGAAGCCCCCAGGTTTAAATTTTTGATGTGAACAAACTTATGAACCTCCATCTTTATGGTTTCTGCCTATGGTTGCCTGCTTAGAAAGAACTCTCCCACTCCAGGATTATATAAATGTTCACCTTAGAGTATTTTGATGGCTTCATATGTTACATTTAGATCATTAACACATCTGGAATTTATTTTCATTTAAGGATAGGATAGAGATCAGTGGCTTTTCACAAAAGGCCAAACGGTTTTCCTACTCAACATTTTAAGTGTTTTTCAAATGGAACAGAGCAGAGACATTTTTGAATCAAGACCTGTGAATGGCTATATCTCTGAGTGGAAAGGAATTAATTACTGCATGTCAGAAATCAGCATGGGGCCAGAGCTATTAAACATACTAATGGCTTGGATGGAAGAAGAGCTGCAAAGCAGGCTGTGAGCCTCTCCCTGTCCAATGGTGATTTAAGTGGGTTACTTACAGCCCAAGATGACAGAGTGAAAAAAGCCAGACGGCCTTCGGTGTCGGGGAAGGGAGCAGCCATGGTGTCAACAGACAGAGCTGGGTCTGGTGGTAATCTGCCTGCAAAGCTCACCCGACTCCTTGGCCCTCATTTTGAAGCCTGGAAATGGAGCAGAAGGCCTGAGAAAGGCCTTGCAGAGCAGCATCCCTTCGTGGCCAGGCCTGGAAAGACCACACATAAGGGTTTTTCCAGCTAGAAGCTCAGCAGCCGCCTGTGCTCACGATTCCTCTCCAGCACGGCCATGCTCTCTGGTTTCGCTCCACGAACTTCTGGCTTCTAGTTCTGCTCTCCCACATCCCCCACTGCATTGTTTTCTTCAAAGCACATATTTCATAATAAAGTCATTTTTCTCTAGACTGTTTTTAAATGCTGTATGGCAGTCCCATCATTGCATGAGTTTTTCACCTTTAAACTTTTTTCATAATGCTATATTTTCTGAAAGTGGACCTTGGTTATTCTATGGGCAAGTAACATAATGATACTAGTTGCCAATTACACCTTGCTCCCACGTGTTTTAAGGCACACCTCAGAGTAATCCTGACAGATAGGTGGGCAAGATTGGGTGGACAAAGCCCAAATTTGAGAAGGGATTTTTCTGAGGGACACAGTGAATCAGGAGCAGATCTGGAACTCCACACTAGGGATATGGGCCCAGCTTCAGCATTCTACCTGCTCAGCTTGATGGCTCTTGGGAGTCCTGTGATTGAACAGAACTCTGATAAGCCCTGTTGCAGCCCTGTGCTAGGGTACCAAGATAACAGATTCATACCCAGTCTCTCAGCAGTTTCACTCCAGGAGTGATTTTTGTATATCTCCTGTGTACAAAATGAGAGATGGACAAAGAGAGAGTGTTAACCACAGTCAGGCTGTCTGTCAGGGAAGGCTTCACAGAATACTGTGTTTGGGCAGTTGGGTGGTGGCATGTTGGACTAAATGAGCTTGGGGGTCTTTAAAGGAGATCTGTTGTCCTGGCACCCATTCCACACCCCTGCAAAGCTTTCCCCTCTTCTACTCTCAGTTCGTGCAATTTTATCCTCTGACCACAGGTCTAGGTTCAGGTCAGGACCCACACTGTTCCAGTGACACTCAGCCCTGGAGTTTTTGTTATAATGCTATTGGAGGAAAAGATGCTGGTCTTTCCTTAGGGGTAGCTGAGAGGCTGACGACCATCTTACCTCTATGAGAGGAGAACCTGCCTGAGGGGAGCCCACAAAGGAGAACAGAGCTGAGAGAGGGAGAGGGTAAGACTGAGTCTTCGGGACCGTGTCTGGGCTCTGAATCCAGTCACCCCTGAAAGCAAATGCCTTGAACTTTACCATCATGTGAGACTAGCGATTCCTTTTCTTATGTTTGTATACCAGTTTGAGTTGGGCTTCTGTCGCTTGCAGCCCAAAGATCTTTGACTAATACAGAGTCCTGTCCAAATCCAAGGCTGTGAGTCTTTGGCAGACTTGGCATGGGGTGGGTGGGGGGCAGAAATGGTGTCCTCACTGCCTCAGCATCTAGCTCCTCTGCCTTGCAGGTCCTGCTGCTCAGCATTCATGAAATGATTGGTTCCAGGGTTGTCCTGCTTTCAAAGCTGTTGATGTTTGCTCCTTGGTGGTGCGAGGTTCCAGACCAGGGCAGGACGTTCAGGTCAACTACTGAAGGATTTGCTTTCGAGTGAGCAGTCCAGTTGTAGGAATCCTATATGAAGGTCACAAATGATGGCTAGGGAAACTCTCTTGTAGATCTTTCTTGAATAGTACCCCCTCCTTCTTCTGGAAAATAACCCCTTCCCCCACCCTAGCCATGTGGTTTGAATGGGGACTGCCAGCATGTTAGTGACACAGCCATGTGACCAAAGCGATTGGCCTGGAGTGGGCACCTGCCCAAGGATGGGGGAGAAAGAAGTCGCAGATCTTCTCCAACAGTGGAGATGTCTAGATTCGGCAGTGACCAGGTCCCTTGTACTGGGGAAGAAACAGCCTGGGAAGGAAGAGAATGAAGTGGCAACACAGAACTTGGCATGAGGGAAAGGGGGCGTGGAGATGGGTGAGGTGAGATTAGGCAGTTTTCTACTCCCACATACCATTTGTCTTTGAGATCCCACTTTATTCCCTATGTGCCTCTTGATTAAATGAACCTTCTAGTAAACCCCCCTGCAAATAACCAAACCTATTTAGCTGAATTAGGTGTCTGTCATTTGCAACCCATAGGGCCTTATACAACTGCTGAATTCCCCAGGGCCGTCCAGGCTACACTTAGCTAACTAGCCACCCATTAGATCAGTGGTTCACAGCCCAGGCTCACATTAGAATTACCTCAGGGGCTTTTAAAACACAATGGGACCCCTGCCCAACTCCAGAAACTCTTACTTAACTGAATCTAGAGAAGGACCCAAGCAACAGGTATGTTTTTAATCTCCCCAGGTGATTTTAACATGTATCTTGGCTAGCAAACCACTGTAGAGATGACCAATTCACTCTACTTGCCTACGGAGTGGGACATGTTGCAATAAGGTTGTGGTCCTTATTTGGTGGTCTTGGCATCTGAAGGGCTTGGTCCCAGCCCCATCTTGGTCACTAATTCTGTGAGTGTAGGCAAATCTTTTGACCAAGCCTCAGGGTCCCCACTTGTTAGATGGAACTAATAACTACTGCTCTGACCTCGTCACAGAGGTCTCATAGGGACCAGATGTGAAGGAACCTAGAACTCTTGGAATCCAAAACCTCCTGGAGCGGAGACTACGTCCACTCCACACGCTCCTCACGCAGTGGAAGGGGATGCTGTGGCGTCTTCTTATCTTTACTGGAGTCAGGACTGAAGCCTTAGGAGGGACAGAGGGCAACTCCACCTCAGCAGAGGAACACAACATAAATGGGTCTCTAGCCTGCAGTTTACACAGTGTCTGCGTCCTCATTTCCTGCCTCACCCCCTGCCTACCCCACCCCCACTCTGCCTCACCACCCGCCCCCCGCCCATCAAAGTTCCTGTAGGAACACCTCAAAGATTCCTTGTCAACAGCCAGCCACCCATCAAGGCTACTTAATGATCAAATCAGCCTTTCTAGGCCTTTTCCTAAAGGATTTTTATCTCTGTCCTTGTTCTCCCCTGGATTTTTTTTTCCACCACTCTTTGGCTTAATAAATGCCTTTCCAGAAGGCTTCAACACGGCTGGAAGTACACTTGAACAGCAATTCTAAGTCCTTATTAGCTCTATAGTGATCAGGTGAAGGAATAATTGATCTCAATCAGGAACACCTGGTTTCATAATTGCACAAATGATTATAATTCAATAATAAAAGTCAATTTAACTAACTTAATTCAGATTGCTTTAACCTCTCACAGACAGTTAAGAAGTAAAGAAGCAAACAGAGGAAAAAAGGAAAAAGAAAAGAAAAAAGAAAAACAAAGCTCTGTCTAAACTGCCTGACCCAGTAGGGCCCAAATGTAACTGATTCATTTTCCCCTACCACAGTATACATTATCACTTCTGGGCCTTTGTTCACTATATTCTTTCTTTGTAGAATATCCTTTCCCCATTTCCATACTTCTAAACTCTATGCATTTTTTCCAGATCAAACTCAAATAACACCTCCTTCACCTCTATAAGGTTTTATAAAGTTTTGGGGTCTCAGAGTGGGGAAGATATCCAGTTCCCCTGTGGGCCTTCAGCAAGCTAGTGACCAAGGGAAGGAAAGTAATATTTATTGAGCAGCTTTTGCAGGTCACTCTGGTATTTCATGTAGTACTCATAGAGCTTAACAATTTGCTCAAATTCAAATAGCTGGAGAGCAAGCAGAGACAGAATCTGAACTCAGATCTCCCTGATTTCAGATCCAGGTCAGGACTAATGGCCACCAAGACTTGGTCATTCATGTCACCAGAACTTCACTTATATCCCCAAGCTGCTGAGGCCTGAGAATATTTGAGCTCACCCTCAGGAACATGAAAAAAACCCTCACACTTCAAAGAATGCTGCACCTTGGGCGATCACGGGCAGTACGAAATAAGTTGAAAGTGTCCAATTTTAAAAGGAAGGAATAGGTCATCTTTACAATGTAAAAAAAAAAAAAAAAAAAAAAAAATGTCAATGGACGGATTCATTATCAGGTTAGTTGACCATGGAGCCATGTTAGCCCTCAGCCATGCACGGTGTCCACTTGGTCAAACCTCTCAAACAGGCAGAAAGAGGGACCCAGGAAACAGGCACTCCCATCTGGTCTCTGCATTGCCAAGAAGAGGTCCAGCTGCTCATGGAAACCTCCCCTCGGGGCTGGAAGAGCTGAGGCTGGACCAGGGCAATCTCCCCATGACGGCAGAGAGCAAACAAAAGCACCCAGGATGCTGAAGGGGCGCAGGGCTCAGCTCCTGATGCCTCTGGCTGACCCTCCTCCTGCACTGGGACTCAGGGCAGAGACCTAGCAGGTAGGTTGGGAGAGACTCTCTATGCTCCTAGGAACCTTGGCTGGGGAGGGGGCAGGGGTCGGTCGTCCAAACCTCCAGCTATGAAGACCCTAAGGGATTATCTAGTCCAACCCCCTCATTTTCCAGATCGAGTTGCTGGGGCCCAGAGAGGGGAAGGAATTTGTTCAGTGTCACTGGGAATGTCAGTGATGCAGGCTCCCTGTGTGGGGTTCAGCGTAGGACACTGAACCCTGACAAGCGACCCTGGGTTTCCATTGGGTTCATCAGAAAAATCAAAATAATCACATCGCTCAGTATTTTCCAGCCACTGGAAAAGTCTAACTTTGTTAAATCCACGAAGCATAAATATTTGCTAATCAAACTATTTACCCAAGTGATACTCAATTAAAGCAATATTAAGGGAAATAAAATGTGTACATGCTGCTGACTACCTATGCAGGATTTATATCACATTCTCTTTTTTTTAACATCTTTATTGAAGTATAATTGCTTTACAATGGTGTGTTAGTTTCTGCCTTATAACAAAGTGAATCAGCTATATATATATCCCCATATCCCCTCCCTCTTGCATCTCCTTCCCACCCTCCCTATCCCACTCCTCTAGATGGTCACAAAGAACGGAACTGATCTCCCTGTGCTATGCGGCTGCTTCCCGCTAGCTATCTATTTTACATTTTGTAGTATTTATAAGTCCATTCCACTTTTTCACTTGGTCCCAGCTTCCCTTCCCCCTCCCCGTGTCCTCAAGTCCATTCTCTTTGTCTGCATCTTTATTCCTGTCCTGCCCCTAGTTTCTTCAGAACCCTTTTTTTTTTTTAGATTCCATATATATGTGTTAGCATATGGTATTTGTTTTTCTCTTTCTGACTTACTTCAATCTGTATGAAAGACTCCAAGTCCATCCACCTCACTACAAATAACTCAATTTCATTTCTTTTAATGGCTGAGTAATATTCCATTGTATATACATGCCACATCTTTTTTATCCATTCATCTGTCAATAGACACTTAGGTTGCTTCCATGTCCTGGCTATCGTAGATAGAGCTGCAATGAACATTGTGGTACATGACTCTTTTTGAATTATGGTTTTCTCAGGGTATATGCTCAGTAGTGGGATTGCTGGGTCATGTAGTAGTTCTATTTTTAGCTTTTTAAGGAACCTCCGTACTGTTCTCCATAGTGGCTGTATCAATTTACATTCCCACCAACAGTGCAAGAGGGTTCCCTTTTCTCCACACCCTCTCTAGCATTTATTGTTTGTATAAATGACCATCATTTTTTGATGATGGTCATTCTGACTGATGTGAGGTGATACCTCATTGTAGTTTTGATTTACATTTCTCTAATGATTAGTGATGCTGATCATTCTTTCATGTGTTTGTTGGCAATCTGTATATCTTCTTTGGAGAAATGTCTATTTAGGTCTTCTGTGCGTTTTTGGATTGGGTTGTTTGTTGTTTTGATATTGCGTTGCATTAGCTGCTTGTTAATTTTGGAGGTTAATCCTATGTCAGTTGCTTCATTTGCAAATATTTTCTCCCATTCTGAGGGCTGTCTTTTCCAGTTGTTTATGGTTTCCTTTGCTGTGCAAAAGCTTTTAAGTTTCATTAGGTCCCATTTGTTTATTTTTGTTTGTATTTCCATTTCTCTAGGAGGTGGGTCAAAAAGGATCTTGCTGTGATATATGTCATAGAGTGTTCTGCCTATGTTTTCCTCTAAGAGTTTTATAGTGTTTGGCCTTACATTTAGGTCTTTAGTCCATTTTGAGTTTATTTTTGTGTATGGTGTTAGAGAGTATTCTAATTTCATTTTTTTCCATGTAGCTGTCCAGTTTTTCCAGCACCACTTATTGAGTGAAGAGGCTGTCTTTTCTCCATTGTATATTCTTGCCTCCTTTATCAAAGATAAGGTTACCATATGTGCGTGGGTTTATCTCTGAGCTTCCTATCCTGTTCCATTGATCTATATTTCTGTTTTTGTGCCAGTATCATAGTGTCTTGATTACTGTAGCTTTGTAGTATATTCTGAAGTCCGGGAGCCTGATTCCTCTAGCTCCGGTTTTCTTTCTCAAGATTGCTTTGGCTATTCAGGGTCTTTTGTGTTTCCACACAAATTGTATCACGTTCTCTTAAATGAGAGTGAAATCAATGGCAGTTCTCACTGGCTGGGATTTGAACAGCAGGAAATTAGCAGGAGCCTTTAGAAGGATTCGACAGGCAGCAGGAAAGGCTCAGAATCAGGAGCCAGGAGATCCACCTCCTCCCTCAGCTCTGCCTCTCAAGGGCCCGTTGACTTTGGGCAAGTCCTCTAACCTCTCTCAACCTCAGTTTCTTCATCCCCAAATTGGGAGTGCTACTCCCTGTCAAGCTCAACTGCTGCTCCTCACAACTGGAGTTGTTACAAGGGTAATGTGAAGTTGTCCTTTATGCATGTGATGCAAATCATAGTGTTTTCTAGCCACCTTCAGTCTGAGCTGGTGATCAGCTACAGAAAGGAGAGTAGCTGAGCAGAGCAGGTCAGAAGCGGGGTAGGTAAGGGGACTGAAGACCAAGTTCTTGTTGGGACAGTTGCACTCCATCTGCAACTGGGCAGATAGAACTGAGGGCTCTGACTCTTCCTAACTCTGTGGCCTTGGGAAAGTCATGTGAGTTCTCTGAGCATATAAAATAAGCCTGTATTAAATCATTTAAGCCTCACAACAACCCTGAGTCAGATGTTATTACTATCCTCATTTTACTGATGAGGACATGCAGGCAAAGAGGGGTTAAATAACTTACTCAAGGTCACACAGCTATTAAGTGTTAGAATCAGGCTTTGAATTTGGGCATTCTGGCTCCAGAATCTCTATACTTAACCTCTACATCGAGTGTATTAGTTTCCTATGGCTGCTGTAACAAATTACCACAAACTTAGTGGCTTAAAACAATACAGATTTATTACAATTCTAGAGGTCAGAAGTTCTAGATTCAATGTGTTGACAGTGCTGCTTTCCTTCTGGAGGCTTTAAGGGAAAAGCTTTTTCCTTGCCTTTTCCAGCTTCTAAAGGCCACCTGCAATTCCTTGGTTCATGGTTCCTTCCTCACATCACTCCAACATCTGCTTCCATTGTCACATTTCCTTCTCTCTACTCTGACTTCCTCTTACAAGGACCCAGATGATGGTCCAGGATAATCTCCTCACCTCAAGGTCCTTAATCATATCTACAAAGTCTCTCTTTCCATGTAAGGTAACACATTCACAGGTTACAGGGATTGGGATATGGACATCTTTGGGGGGCCACTATCCCATCTACCATACAGGGCCTCTTGCACAAATAAGAAAATGTTTATAAAGTGTTTAGCCCAGAGCTGGGACATAATAGGTCTGGATGCTGGTGATGCTGAAGATGTGATTAACTGGCAAAGACTGGCTGCCCAGTGTCGCAGCTGTCAGGAACCACTCTCCACTGACGTGCAAGGAGCTTCACATGCACTGAGTCAGACAATCCCTCTCACTTCGTTTAGGTTGCCCCTGAGATCCTGAGAAAAGGATTCCAGTGCAAGTCATTTATTTGGGAGGTAATCCCAAGAAACAGGGAAAGTAAGACGGGCAAGGAAAGGAAAGCAATAAAGGGTGTTATCAAGTTACTTACCACTGTGGACACCTGGAGCTCGGTCTTGCTGGGACTGTGGGTGACAATGCAGAGCCTCGCCTCACAGTTCTCCTGCCCAACAGGTGACAGAGTTGGGGTGTGGCTACACCAGCTCCCTACAGTCTTCGCTGAGGGTTAGTCTGAGCGCTGGGGGACAGTGGAACTAATTCATTCATCTTCACACGTGCATAGGGAGCAGGCTCTAGTGCCCAGAGAAAGCCCACATGCAATGATCTGCAGGTGCTGGCAAGTAGAACTTAGGCTGTGGACGTGAAGGGCTGAGCCAGAGTGTCAGCTGTATCTGCTCCCCAACCTTGAGCCCACAGTCTACTTCCTGTGGATGCTGGAGTAGCTGCAGTCGAGGAATCTCCCCAGACCCAGATAATGCAGAAAGGTTAGGAAATCAAGGAGCCAGCATCTGACCAAAGTGAAGGTAAGAGGACTGCCTGGCACTGACAGCTAGAAACTGAGGCTGGTGGAAGACATGATCTGAAAGTTACTCTCCAGGGCTCTCTGCCCTTAGGACAGACAGGCTGCAAGCAGGGCAACCTTGAGGGAATGGTGGCCATACAGCTGATCCCCAACACCCCTCATATTGCCACTTTCCTGGGAAGCTTTTATCTACCTCTTACTTCAACTACCATGTGGGTTTATTGTCAACCTTTTGAGTAGTTGCTGTTATTTTATTAAGGAATTCTTTCCCCTCCTAATTGTTGCTTGGAAAGCTTCCTGGCTGTCTTTGGTGTATTTTGTATCTCATCTAGGCCCTTTCTCCCAGCAAGATGGAACAAGTCTCCTATAACTTGCCAGCCACGTATCCTCTCCTCCCTTTCCTTCCTTAACCCAGTGCAATCTGGCTTTTACCCACCTCTCCATGGAAACAATGCTCCTGAAGGTCACCAAGGGATTCTGAATTTCCAAAATTAATGACATGTCTCACTTACCCAAGCTGAAGTCAGCTTTTGATGTTGTCACATGCCTTCTCTCTCCCTCCCTCCCTCCCCCTCTCCCTCCCTCTCTTCACTGGTTTGCCCGCTGCCTGGCTGCTTCTCAGTCTCCTTCTCGAGTCCTCTTCCTCTGGCTGCTCCTCGTGTTGGTTCCCCTGGAGGTTCATCACTGGCTCTCCTCTCTTCTCGCAGTCCTCACTCTCCTTCATTGATCTCACCAGATCCACGGATTCAACGACCACCTTTTCACCTGCAATGTCCACATCTCTAGCTGTCCCCCAAGCCACTCTCCTGACCCCGAGATCCAGATGGTCCTCCCCTCCCCCATGGGTCAGTTTCACATAAACATCACACTCAACAGGCCCCAATCTGATCTCATCTTCCCCAAAACCTGGGTCCTCCTCCAGTGTGTCCCGTCTAGGTGCATGATACCACCCAGCCTACATCATTGCACAAGACACCTGCCACATCTAGTTACTCACCAGGTCCTATCTCTGTTATCTTCTCATAACCAGCTTCTACATTCCAGCTGTCTTATTCGTGGTTCAGGTCATTATCACTGGGCCATGGCAGGAGCTTCCCACTGTGTTCTCCTGTAGCTGAAATCAACCAGGACAATCCAATCCCACAATCCTGCCATTTTACGGAGCAGGAAACTGGGCTGCAGAGAGTGAGTTACAGGCCTCCTGACCGGAGGCATGATGGACGTCAAAGCCAGAGAGGCCTGCACCCAAAGCCTCACTTCTCTCCTTGATAACAGGTATTAGTTTCCACTTGCTGCTGTAACAAATTACCACCAACTGAATGACTTAAAACAACACAGATTTATTATTTTACAGTTCTGGGGGGCAGAAGTCCAAGATGGGATTTATGGGACTAAAATCAAGCTATCAGCAGGACTGTGTCCCTCTGGAGACTCTAGGGGAGAAGCTGTTCCTTACCTTTGCCAGCTTCTCAAGGCTGCCTGCACTCCTTGTCTCATGGCCTCCTTCCAGCAATGGTATCACTCTAACATCTGCTTCCATGGTCACATCTCCTTCTCTGACTCAGACCCTTCTGTCTCCCTCTTAAAGGACTCTTGTGATTACATTGGGCCCTTCCAGGTAATCCAGGATGACTTCCCCATCTCAAGGTCCATCTGCAAAGTGCCTTTTGCCATGTAAAGTAACTTATTCACAGGTTTTGGGGATTAGGATGTGGATAATTTGGAGCTTCAGCCTACCATACTAACTATGACACCCACCCCCCAAAGTAACTTAATCTCTCTGAGATTTTGGTTTCTCATCTGTAGAATGGAAGTAGTATTTCCCACCCCACAGGGATATAGTAGGTAGCAAACGAGAGAATGTATCTAAAACACACACGCAAAAATGTAGGTGTTCAACAAATATCTACCATGAGAAACCTTGGTTTTTATGGCAGGTTGGGATGGACCAAGGCATCTAGGAGATGTTCCTGAAAGCCCTCCACCACTTCCTCAGGACTGCTGGAGGTAGACTCTTCCATGTGACCCTGCTTCTCCCTCCTGGTCCTCATCAGTGCTGGCTGGGCCTGGGGCAGGACCCACCATCCTCCCTCTGAACTCCAAGTTTCAGGCATCTTCTCTGGAACTTGGAACTGTTCATTTGTCAAAGGCAAGCAATGCCATGCTGGCCGGAATCCACTGGGACCACTCTGTACCCCAGCCCTGGGCTCAAGACAACTTACCTGAAGACTTGGGGCAGAGGTAGAAGAAGAATAGGAACGAAATTTTTAAAATGTATTTCAATTCTTATTTTGAAAATACTAGGAGAATCTACTACTTCAAAAATAGCTATCGTGTTGCTGTTATTTTATAATATGGTAATCCCTCAGGAGCAGGGTCACATCTGTGATATAGTGGGAAAAACAACATTCAATGCTAATTCTGTCTTTTACAGGCTAAAGTGGACACAACCCATGTAGTTATATACCTCCAACGAAGTTGACCCCTTCCAGTTCCCAGGCCAGGCCCAGGTAGTCTGAGCATAACCACTTTTCTCATCCAAATAGGTGGTTCAGAAATGACTCATGAGATGGAAGGCATCACTGGGGGCAGGAGTAGGGAGCTTGCACCTAATGAAGTTTTCCAACTATCCAGAAAGACCAAAGAAGCTATGTTCTCTCTCTTCTCCTGCTACTATCATGTCTGGATGACAAGTCTGGTACTCCTGTGGCTGTCTTATTACCAGCTGTCTTGCTGCCAGCCTGAGGACAAAGCCAACCCAAGTATAGCAGAGATGTAGAGAGAGTGCAGGTCCTTAATGATATACTTGAGCTGCTGTTACAACCAAACTTGAAGCCTGATTTACCCTAGACTTATGATCATATTAGAGAACAAATCCCTTTTCTTGTTTAAGCCAGTTTTCCAATATTTGCCACCCAAAACACCTGAAGTGATATATTAGCTGTGTGACCTTGAGTAAGCCCACCTAACCTCGCTGAGCTTTTTTTTTTTTTTTTTAAGATTTTATTTTATTATTATTTATTTATTTTGCGGTACGCTGGCGTCTCACTGTTGTGGCCTCTCCCGTTGCGGAGCGCAGGCTCAGCGGCCACAGCTCACGGGCCCAGCCGCTCCGCGGCAGGTGGGATCTTCCCAGACCGGGGCACGAACCCGCGTCCCCTGCATCGGCAGGCGGACTCTCAACCACTGCGCCACCAGGGAAGCCCGCTCGCTGAGCTTTATAATAATCCACCCCTGCATAGTCTCGACGAGGATCAAGTGAGAATGTACATATGAAAGCACTTTTCAAACTAACTATAGAGTGCTGGACAACTTAGGCTATTATTATTATTTTAAGCTTTGGTAAATGTGCATTGGCCAAATTGGGCCTGTTTAACAAAACTCTTTGCATAATTGATTTATTCAAATCTCAGCTCTACTTTGACCAAGTAGATCCAGGTTCATTTTTTTAGAGCCATGGTAGCATCAGAAACATGTACAGGTACTCTTCCCTCCCTCTGTCTTGTTGAAGTTCAAATGGATCCCCTACAAGGAAATAGAAATGGCCCAAAGTTTGTGTGGAGAGAAAAGCACTGAGGAAAGGAGAAACAAAGTTTTCCCAATCTCCCCTTGAAAATCAGAGCCCAGGAACACCTGAGAAGAAGTCTAGGTGGTCCAAAGCACACAGGCGCCCAGGTACTTGAGGCTTACTCTGCTGTCTCCTGTCATCTGTGCTTCCCAGTCGATACATTTGTCTGGGGAAACTGTAGTTCTGAGGGTTTTCAATTAGTGCCTGGGCGATCTGTTCCCTCTGAATATCTCCTCTCCTTCCACATAAGGAACTCTAATTGATGAACCTTTGCCTTTATCGTTTTCACTTTTTCTATGAACAAGTAGGGATGGGAACAGACTGTAGCTTCTCTCTGTTCATCTGTAGTCTGAACCCCTCAACATGATGCACAGAAAAACAGAAAAGTCTCAGAGCCCCAAGAGGCAAGGGCACAGTGATGCTGGAGGGAACACATCCTGCTTGGGGATGGCTTCCAGCTGGTCCTTGAAAGATCGAGAAATTGGGATACAGGGAGACCAAGCAGAGGACAAGCTTACAGGTAAAGGAAGCCATATGCAGGTGAGGAGGTGGGACCACCGAGTGGATTAGGGCATTGGCTAACCAGAACTGGCCTGCGGACCACACTGATCTATGACTGTTTTCCTTCCACCAACAGCAAATGTGAGAAAAATAAGGGCAAAGAGCAAGTTTTGAATAAAGCTAATTTATTCAAGTTTTGCTTTTATTCTGATATGATGTCCTTCTTATGTTTTGGGTGCCAAAGTGCCATTCTTTTTATAAAATGATTGTCATAGTCATCAATAGCTGGAGGAGTCACCGGTGCTGGTCGTAACTATTCTGACTCTCACCTCACAGGCACAGGGCAGGATTCATCTTCGCAGTCCCCATTTCAGATAGGTCTGGACAAGTGACTCGTCTTCACCAATGAAACGTAAGCAGAAAGAGTGTGTCACTTTCAGGCAGAATTTGTGAGAGTCAGACAATTCCACTTCCCTGCCTCAGAGACTATGGAAACATGTGTCAAGACGCAGCCTCTGTCAACCTGGCTGCCCCAGTGACCGCAAGCGTGCCAACCTCACCGGGCACGTAGTATGAGTGAACAATAAACTGTGGCTCTGAGACTTGGGGTGCTATTCCTGCAGCCCAATCTGACTAATAGAGTAGCTGTTTATTTTTTTCCTCTCTTTATTTAGCAAAATGAAGTGTTGCCAATCTTATGTTGGTATTCCTTTTTTTTTTTCCTTTTGGCATTTAACGGCTCCAGGAGATGGAAGACCTTGGACATTCTGACACTCTGATAACTGGAGCATGGGAGGTATCCAGTTTGGCAAGGACAGCAGTTCTCAGTTTAAGGGCCACAATATGGGGCCCCTCAGTGCCAATTCAACCAGAGTCACCCTGTTTTATCTGTGTAATGAATAAATGAATGAGTATAGCCACTCCTGCATGGGATTTCAGCATGAGGAAAGAGTTACATAGCTGAAAAAGTTAAAAGGTATGCGGCTGAGACCATGCTAGGCTCTGGGGACACAATACCGAACAAGACAGACACATAGTCTATGGTTTTCAGTTTTGTGGGATGCAAGAGGGGCCAGAAGGGCAGACAAAAGCCAAGTAAACAAACAGATAAAATAATTAAAACAGGGGAAAGCACTATGTAAGATATGGGAGCTGAGGTAGAGAATAATGGAAGGGGGACTACTTTAGGTAAGGTGATCGGCAAGATCTCTTCTCGGTAGGTCATGTTCAAGTTGCAACCTGAAGGAGGAGATGCAGCCAACTGGAAAGGGTGGGGAAGGGGCATCCAGGAAGCCACTCTGGGAGAGCCATCAGGCAAGAAGGTGTGCAACCTGCTGAAGAGCAGAAGACCTGCATAGCTGGACAGTAGGGCTGAGAAGGAGAGAGGTAGGAAATAAGTTGGAAGGGTCAACAGGACCTGACCACACAGGGCCCTGCAGGCCATAGGAAGTGAGTGAAGGAGGGCAGTCAGGGTGAAGCTGCCCATCCCACGTCACCATTTAATAAACACTCAAAGAAGAAATCCTGATGCTCACTCACTCAGTTCCCCAACCTGCCTTCTCTCCACATCTCCTAAATGCCAATTCCACTCTTTAAGATGCCCAGGCCCAAACCGTGGAGTCGCTATTACTCTACAGCTAACCCATCAGGGACTCCTAGTGCCTCTACCTTCAAAATGTACCCTGAATCAGACCACGTCTCATCACTGCACGGCGACTGACCTGGTCCAAGACACTAGCCTCTCTTACCTGGACTGGTGTGGAAGCTTCTTAACTGGCCTCTCTGCTTCTACCCTTGACCCAACATTCTTCTCTCTACACAGCAGACAAAGAGATCCTTCAAAACACAGTCAGACCCTTTTCTGCCCCAAACCGGCAAAGGCTTCACACCTCGCTTAGGATAAAACCAAGGTCCAGTCCATTGTGATCTGGCTCCTCACCAGCTCCCCAATTCCATCTCTATTTCTCTTCTCCTCACCCACTCAGCGTCAGCCCCACAGCCTTCTTGATTTCTGTGGCATGAACTTTGCACTTGCTCTTTCCTCTCTAGACCCCTTCCTCAGTTATCTGTCTCTTGTGGCTTGCTCCCTCCGTTCTTCAGGTCTGTCCTCAGTGGTCGTGTTATTAAGAGTACGCATCCAGAGACCCTCCTCTCTGTCATTTCTGTCTTCACATTTGTTCATTTTTCTTCATGAAATGAATTGTCACCTGACATATACTTATTTTTCTAGGTCATAAGTTGGCAAACTTTTTCTATAAAGGGGCCAGATGGTAAATATTTTAGGCTTTGCAGGCCATACGGTCTCCATCACAACTGCTCAACTCTGCCATCGTCGTGTGAAAGCAGCCATAGACGGTACATAAATAAAAGAGCATGGCGATGTTCCAATAAAACTTTATGTACAATAACAGGTGGCAAGCTGGATTTGATCTACGACCACTGTCCGCAGACCCTTAGTTTAGGCATTTGTTGTCTACTTCTCTATTAAAATGCAAGCTCCAGGAGAGCAAGGGTTTTGTCATTTTTGTTCAGTACCTTCTGCAGCATGTACCAAAGTGCCTGGCATGTGGTAGGCAGTCCATAAATATTTATTGAATTAATTCATTGATTTATTGGTTGATTAATGAACTCTTGGGAGACTTTGACTTTAAGGGCCTGACTAAGGAGTTTGGATTTTCTCTTTAAACAAAAAAAGTTTGAAAAGGGTCTTTGCCAGTTTTAACAATGTTCATGACTTGATTGACAGATCTTATCTGCAGTCTGCAATTCTCAGAATTCAGACATTTTGAGACAAATGACAGCCACTCGCGCATCTCACTGTTTACTCCTCTCGGAAGGGGAGTATGTATGATGCACATCACACATTGAATTGGATGTGTGATGCATCAGACCACTGCCAACAAAAACACATCGAAATAAAATAATCATCTCTGTGAGCAAAGGCCTAGGGATGACACTCCAGACGCCCCCATGGAATAAAGGGCCCTGCTGCAGCTCTGTAGGGGACAGAATTGGGGACAGCACTGTGTTGTTGGGAAAGCGGAGCAGTCAGAGTGTGATTGAATGAGTGGCAAAGGCTGAAAGAGTTATGGGGGAGGGGAGGTCAACTTGGGTTAGGCTGGAGGGTACAGGTGGAGACAAATGGAAGGATGATTCTAATTTTCTGGGATGAGATGGGCCAAGGTGTGGAGCTGGCTGTGAGCAGAATGTGCTCCTCCGGAAATCTGAAGAACCCAGTTAGAGTAGCTTGTTTCTTTGGCGAAAGGGATTTGGATATGAGGATCTGGACTGTGGACAGCCTTGAAAGCCAGTCTGGAGAAGTGGTACCATCTGGGCAATGGGAAACCACTGAAATATTTTGAGGTTGTTGTGGTGATGGAAGTTCATGTGCAGTAAAGTTGGGAAATGGAATGAATGAGCAAATGGATGTGAATGAATGAGAGGGTAAATCTCAGGTGAAGGAATCAGAACTGAATCCTGAGAGCACTGGGGAGCCACTAAAAGGTTGCTTTTGTTTTTGTTTTTTAACATTTTTATTGGAGTATAATTGCTTTACAGTGTTGTGTTAGTTTCTGCTGTATAACAAAGTGAATCAGCTATACGTATACATATATTCCCATATCCCCTTCCTCTTGTGTCTCGCTCCCACCCTCCCTCTCCCCCCCCCAGGTGGTCACAAAGCACCGAGCTGATCTCCCTGTGCTATGCAGCTGCTTCCCACTAGCTATCTATTTTACATTTGGTAGTGTGTATATGTCCATGCCACTCTCTCGCTTCGTCCCAGCATACCCTTCCCTCCCCCTGTGTCCTTAAATCCATTTTCTACATCTGCGTCTTTATTCCTGTCCTGCCCCTAGGTTCATCAGAACCACTTTTTAATTTTTTTTAGATTCCATATATATGTGTTAGCCCACGGTATTTGTTTTTCTCTTTCTGACTTACTTCACTCTGTATGACAGACTCTAGGTCTATCCACTTCACTACAAATAACTCAATTTCGTTTTGCTGAGTAATATTCCATTGTATATATGTGCCACATCTTCTTTATCCATTCATCTGTCATAGACACTTAGGTTGCTTCCATGTCCTGGCTATTGTAAATTAAAAGGTTTTAAGTAGAGAGTGACAGGACCATATCTCTCTTTCTGGATGAAATGGGCAGAGAGATTGGAAGGAGTGGGAGAATCTTCAGGGTAACAAGATCAGTTGGACTACTGCTTCTAAGAATATCCCTCTTTTGTACATGTTGTCACATTGCCCCCGGTCCACCTCCACACTGAGGGTCACAAGTCAGCACAGTACGTTTAGTTGATAAATCTGGCAACCCTACTCAGGTGCCACTTCCTCCATGAAGCCTTCTCCAATTTTCCTACCTGGAAGGGACCTTTCCTCCTTGGAGCTTTTACACCTCTTCAAATGTTCCCCTCTAATTGCAACAATCATTTTTTATCTTAGCTCCAGACTGTCTGGATTCGAACCACAGCTCTACCACTTTCCAGTTCTGTGGCCGTGGGCAAGTCCCTTGACCTTCATAGAGCTCTATTTTCTCATTGACAAAATGGGGATAATAATAATAACTTTCTCCTAAGGTCACTGTAAGGATTTAATAAGTTAATATATGTGATAGGCTTACAACAGTGCCTGGAATATAGTGAACTTTGTATAAGCAACGGCTGTTATTATTATTGCCATTTAAATTATTTGTGTCCATGTTTTAATTCCTATAATAGATTTGAGCCTTTTGAGCGCAAGGACTATGACTTATTCATTTTTGCATCTTCCTCAGTGAGTAGCAAGATGCATTTACATAGTATGTGCTCAATAAATATTTGTAGAATGTGTCAATAAATGGCAAAATGAATGAAAGAATGAAGCTTTAGAATGGAATTTAACTATGGTGCTGTAAACAAAGTATTATTTGTATTCAAGGATACTTTGATCTTTAAAGGAAAAAACAACTATGTGTGTAATGACAGGAACCTAAGAATCTGAGTACAGAAGGGGCACAGGGTAAGCCCTGCAGCATGTATTCTCAAAACTCAACCCTGTGCCTTGATTTTTTTTCATCTGCAAAATGAAGAGATTTGATTAAATAATCTTGAAATCCTCTATAGCCCTAAAGTTCTATTATTGGGATCACTAGGTTCTTAAAACATTTGTTTGTTGATTACTACACCATTAGGAATTTCCTAGAAAAGTCAGTGGAAGAATATTTTTAATTGAAAAAGTACTTCCAAATGACACTTGGTACTAGGACCTAAAGAAAGATCTTATTAAATATAGCGAGGGCTTGTGTTAGAGATGGAGCCTATGTTCCCTCACTTTAATTAAGACTAACACATCAAGAAGAGAAATTCTGTCAGAAATATGTACCGCAGCACATTTACCCCAAAGACACAGGAAGCTTGAAAACAAAAATCAAAGCTGCTCAGAATTCTCCTGGGAAAATGAACAATGAGAAGCACCAGCAAAATGAATCCAAGTTCACCAGGAAGGCATTGACCCTCGTGACTGTGGATTGGTATATTGGGCTCTGCCACTTTGAGTATTTTGGGGTTCAGCGTGAAAGGTAAAGATGCTGCGGTTTCTAAAGATGCCTAGAGGCTATGGCAAAAAGGGAGCCCTGGACCGGATGGCCCCATCTTCTAAGTCTCTCTCAGCACCCTCTTCAAGTCTTGGGCACCATCTGCCTGTGCAGCTATCATTTGTGTCACTGGATGTTAAATTCTCCATAGATTGTGCTTATTTATCTCAGGAACCCCCGTACCCAGTACCCAATACCTAGATGCTCAACAAATACTTGTTGAATAAATGAATGTTGGCCATGCCTTAAACTCTGTCTCTGAGGAATGCTGATATGAGAGAGAAGTTGCAGATACCTTAACTTCCAGGTCATATGGTGGTTAACCAATATAAACTCATTTCTGGATTAAAATTAGACAAAGGTGAAGCAACCAGCACATGTTCTCCTGCCTTCTCTCTTGACTTCTCAATCAACCTGGGCTGGAAATACAGAGACCTCTGGGCAATGAGCCTGTAGCTCAATCTGTGGGTCTGCCCATGTCTGAGACGGTGCTGGTGATGGGGAGCAGCTGGCTGCTGATGATAACGAGAGCCATGTGGCAGCCATGGCTGATTCCTAGTGGGGGTTTTGCCCATCTCCCATAAACCCTGCAGCAGGCGATCTCCCCAAAAGAGCCCTGTACCCGGTTCTGTTCAGGGAGAGGGAAGCTAGATTCCTCCTCAACAGATGTCACCATAATTAGATAACTCATTATATCAAGGAATAAGGAAAGGAGATTGACATAGATACAAATGCGAACATATTGATAGCTTTTCTGCATGTGAGTTTGTGCAATCTTGGAAACTGATTTCCTGGACAAGGCTCAAAGGATGAGTCAGCGGTTGGAGCCTGAGGAGATTTTCCACAATGAAATTCTAGTCCCAGTCAAGTATTCTAAGAGCTTGCCACCCAGTAAGACCATTCGCGGGGTGGGGGTGGGGGGGGGGCGCAGGGCTCAAAGCCAGCGTAGGTGTGTGTCTGTGCCCTGTGCACATGGGAGAACCCCAGCAGGGATCCAGGGCCTGGGGGTGAAGGAGGGAGAGGGAGTAACTCGCTGGGTTAGACAGACCACATGGGCAGTGGCTGATGCTGATCCACGAAGTCGTCGGAACTCCCGGGTCCCCTTCCTGCATCTGAGTTGGAGAGCCTCCCTGGGAGATCACCCCTGGCAGGGAGTAAGTGTCCTTCACAAATGCTCCCATATGCCCCTGCTCTTTCTGTTGGAGCACCCATCATTCTGTAATGTACTTGCCTCTTTTCCCTGTGGCAAAATAGAAGATTTGACTACATGATCATTTCCAGCTCAAACATTCTAAAGTTGGAAATGCCTTTAAAAAAAAATGGGGTAAAGGAAGGAAATCGTGAGTTGACATGCAATATATGTATATATATGTCTGCTCCTTCTCTGGTCATTTCATATCCATCATTTTCCAACCACCTCCTGAGACTGACCTTCCAGTTTTCAGGAGGCAGTGATCACTTCAATCACTTATGCCTTCTGAAGACCCCAGAGCAACCCAGGCTCTTCTCTTGTAGTTTAACTGCTCATCTGTACTTAGCACTTTGTTTCTACAGGGAGACTTAGGGGAGTGGAGAGTGTGAACAGAGCGAGCCAGTCCTGCAAAAGGCCCTAATTCCTGCTCCTGCCCACGAGGTCTTCCTCCTCTACCCTAGGCTCTTCCTCTGGGTCCCTCAGGTACCATCCATCCCTTTCCCACTCCCCACTCCCACCCCAGCATCTTACCCCCAGAGAGAATGATCTCCTGTACAGAGAAAATAGAATCGCCTAGAAGGGAACCCTCTCATCTTACTTCTGTGGAAGAGGAGCCTTACATTCTTCCTGAGAACTTTCCCCGTGGTTGGCGCCTGTCTCACCACTTTAGAGTCGTAGTCTGTCCTGGGCTTTATTTCTTTTTTCTTTTTTAAAAAATTTATTTATTTATTTTTGGCTGCGTTGGGTCTTCGTTGCTGTGCGTGGGCTTTCTCTAGCTGCGGCAAGTGGGAGCTACTCTTCGTTGCGGTACGCGGGCTTCTCATTACAGTGGCTTCTCTTGTTGCGGAGCATGGGCTCTAGGTGCGCGGGCTTCAGTAGTTGTGGCGCATGGGCTCAGTAGTTGTGGCTCGTGGGCCTCCAGAGTGCAGACTCAGCAGTTGTGGCACACAGGCTTAGTTGCTCCGTGGCATGTGGGATCTTCCCGGACCAGGGCTTGAACCTGTGCCCTCTGCGTTGGCAGGCAAACTCTTAACCACTGCACCACCAAGGAAGCCCTGGGCTTTATTTCTTGAGTCTGTCCTTTCCTCTGCCCCCTACCTGGCCCGCTTTGCAGACATTCCTCTGGGTAGTTATGATATCCCCCAGGCCTCCCCCGGGTGGCCTTTCTGCCACTGCTCTCTTCTCCTTCCTGGGCCTTCTCTTCCCTACCCCACATCTCACATACCTTCTCTTGAACCTATAGAGAGACCCTCCGACAGCCTGAACCTGGCATTCATACATCTTGGTAAGAGTCCTGGGGAAAATTCTTTTTGAGTAAACTCAAGTCTATAAGCAGATAACACTATCCTAAAGTGGGTGAAGCAGGTAGACGTTCAATATGAAGATTATGGATGCCACCAGCAGTTTATATACAGGAGCCAATGCTATGTTTGCAGTGTTAAAAGTGTGACAGGCTTTTAGCTATACATTTTTAAAGAACTGACGGTCACTCTTGCCTGAACAGTCCAGGCCTGAATGACAGATGACTCTCAATAAAAATTAGAGCTACACCCAGCTGGCCCCATAAAAGAGAAGCACTGAAGTCCATCCCTCTGGGACAGCCTGAGGCAATGATACTCCCATTGATCCTGTTACTGGGTAAGTGAGGGGATGCAGAAGGAGCCGGTCTCCTCAGGGACCAGAGGCTGTTGGAATATCTCCATCCTCCATTGGAGTCACTGGCCCCAAATCTGCCTGGAGGAGTGAGAAACAGTGAGCCCTCTCTGACTTGCAGTACTTCTCTTTCTTCCCACTTGGTCTTGGCATGAAAGATCTCTGGACTGGTTTTTGCTCCTACTCTGTGAGTCTGTGCAAAAGTCCATTCAGAAGACCTGTTTGTAGCTCCAATTTTGGAATAAGAAAGTCAGACCTTAGTCAGACTAATTCCCACCTTCCATCCGCTTTCCAGCCCTACCACCTACTCATTCTGTGTTGCAATTCTCTCTCCCTGTACAAGCACCATACTCTCCTTTCCTCAGTGTTCCTTTGTGGTCAAATCTGGCCATTCAGCAGGGACCATTCAAACCTCACCTTTCTAGGGAGACTTCTGGGCTCTGCCTATGCTCGCCTCTCTCACAGTCCTGTCCTATCCTCTCAGCATACTCTGCTTTCTGTTAGTGGTGTTACTCTGCCTGACCTATCTCCTCTACTATACCGTGGATTTTTCCAGGAAACAAATTCAGTCTGAGACTTGTGAGCATATCCCCTAGGCCCCAGCCTAACGTTGTTGGCTGAATGTGACTTGCTATGGAAGAGGTGTATCATTTCCAGCCACATACTAAATGCCTCACGTTCATTATTCCATTTAATCGTTCCTTGGTAGCTGTCATCCCATTTTGCAAATGATAAAACTGAGACTCAGAGAAGTTAAATGACTTGCCCAGGATCACATAAGTAGCAAGTGGCTGAGCTGAATTTGAACCCAGGCTTTGTTGTGTTTGTTCCACCCTCCCTTCCCACCACCCCCGGTGCCCCAAACCCCTACAGGCTCCTGCAGTGTAAATTGAGGGGTGGGAGGAGACAGAAGTGCCAACTCACTTAGGTGAGTAAACACTGCTTTGCAAGCACAGTCTTTTCCCACCAAAACATGTATTTTATATGCCTTTGAACACTTTTTAAGCATCTCTTGAAAGAATGGAGTAAATGTGAACAACACAGTTAAAGGCAGGAGCAAGAAAAGAGAGAATCAAGAGTTAGGTTTTTGGACTTCCCTGGTGGCTCGGTGTTTAAGAATCTGCCTGCCAATGCAGGGGACACGGGTTTGAGCCCTGGTCCAGGAAGGTCCCACAGGCCGCAGAGCAAGTAAGCCCCTGCACCACAACAACTGAGCCTGCACTCTAGAGCCCGCTCGCCTAGAACCGTGCTCCGCAACAAGAGAAGCCGCCGCAATGAAAAGCCTGCGCATTGCAATGAAGAGTACCCCCCACTTGACGCAACTAGAGAAGGCCCACGTGCAGCAACAAAGACCCAACACCAACACAACCAAAAATAAATTGATTAATTAAAGAATTTTTTTAAAAAGCTAGGTTTTATTCTGATAGTTCTCCTCCTCATTAGAGTTTGGTTTATAGGTTTGGGAGGAGAGAAGGGGGAAAAATGGAACTTCCAGCTGGGGAAATAGTGCAGCTAACAAAGCATGGCCAGCTTTGGGGAGGTACACAAGCAAAGAAAAATTTTGCTGTAATTTACTCAATGAAATCTCTTCATTTTGCCTACTTAAAAGAGACCTCAGGGAAAATGTAAAAAGATTGATATTGCTTTCTGGATGTCGGACTGATATTTCTTGTCTATATGACCTAACGAGATGGGACTAGAGGTCACCCAGAATACTTAGGCTACGTGCCACTTTGTCTTTGACATGTCTCCTCCCAGTGAGCAGAGGTGCTGACACCTCCACTTCACGGCAAGTGGAATAGTGTGCTTCAAACCCAAATCTCCTCACCCTGCGCCAAGGCCTTCTTCCTCTGCCTGTTCTCCTGGGGTTTGGTCCTCATCACCTGAATGCACTCTGTACATCCAGGAACTTGTGTAAGGAGGAGAGGCAACCTCTCGTTTCCCCACTCATGGCAATTTCCCACCAGCCCTCAGGGCCCTGGGACTGATGCCTCCTTATTATGGGGTACTGGCCGTCTGTCCTGACAGCAATAGCAAGAGAAAGAACTATGGAATCCAGTTCACTGTACATTCAAGCTGCATCAAAGGTCGGGTGTCTCTGCAGAAACAAGAAAGATGTTTTAAAGAGCATGGTCCACATTTACAGGGCTAGTTAAACTGTATCTAGAGCACCATGTTCAGTTCTGGACCTCACATTGACATCCACTTAAGCTGACCAGGTTGTGAGGGGACTGGAAACAATACTCCGTAAAGGATGCTCAAAGGAACCATGAATATGGCAGTGGTAATATCTAATCTCTAAAGAATTGTCTTGAAGGACTTCCCTGGTGGTCCAGCGGTTATGCCTCTGCGCTCCCAATGCAGGGGACCCAGGTTCAATCCCTGCTCAGGGAACTAGATCCCGCATGCTGCAACTAAGACCTGGCATAGCCAAATAAATAAATAAATATTTTAAAAAGAATTGTCGAGGTAAAGGAAGCTGATGGGGCCTGGGATGGGGAGGCAGGGCAAGTGGGAGAAACCTCTATGCAGGCAGCTTGCACTTAGTAAGAGGACCCTGCGTGAGGCTCAGAACTTCCCAAAGATGGAATGAATGGTAGTGATCTCCCTTCCTCTGGATGTGCCCGAAGCAGAGGCAAAAGGAGAATGGGACTGGGGGAAGGGTCAGGTTGGCACATAGCAGCTTTTACAGATGAAATGTAGCCCCGTGGGGTTTTCATTGCAAAGATATGATCTGCCTTCTTATTTTGCATTTTCAATCCATGACTCAGGGAAACAGAACAGCCAGGAGCTTTTTGGAACATAAAAGAGTCTAAGGTAGCCAGTTGTAAATGACCCAGAAACCAAAGGGACCCACATTTAGCAAATTTGCTTGCAATAAACATTATTCCTATTTTAAACATTTATATATCCTTAACCAGAGACTGTCATTTCTGGCTCCAACTTCAGAAACAATAACATACCCTTAGGGCTTGTGCTCCACACTAGAGAAATCATTAGCTCACTCATCGAGCACCGTCTGAAAGAGTCGTTGTATCTCATTCAAATCAAACCAAACCTGCAAATACTTACCGAGCACTTTGCTGGTTCAAGGAGAACCAAGATGGATGAGATCTGGTCTCTGCCATCTAGGCACCAGCAAGAGAGTGATGGAGAGAGAACAGGTTGGTGAAAAGCTTAATTATCATGTCACCTCTTCCAGCACTTTCCCCACCTATTGGGATTATTTCTTTAAAATTGCCAGCAGCACCACTAGGCTGTGAGTTTCCTCAGATACAGTAAACCTTATTGGCTAAGACATAGCATTTGCACCTGTAGAAACTGAGTTCACCTCCTCACCTGGCCATGTGTCAGCTGTAACTTTGGACACATTGCTTTACTGCCTTATACTTCAGTTTCTTTGAACCTAAACAATAGAACCCATTATTGTGTGAATTAGATTAAATACCACAGGCAAAGCACTTAGCACTGTGGCCTTTTCCATACATATGTGCTCAGTAAATATTTGCTGCTGCTGCTGCTGCCGCTACTACTACTACTACTACTACTACTATTGTAGTGGGGGTTACTCTAATGTAGGGGTTAGTTTCTAAAGTAAATTCATAAGGTGAAGTCCATACCTAATCAATATGATACCTCAAAATCCCACCTTGCATGTCCTCAGAAGCATATGCACTTTGAAAGAAAGCATATGCACTTGAATAGTTGCCAGCACAGCACTTTTCATTCTCACTCTCTTTCTTTCTCATAGGCCCACTTAAATTAATAACAGCTAATAATGAGGGCTTATTACATGGTAGGCACTGGTCTAAAACTTTACGTGTATTAGCCTATTTAATTTCATATCAACTGTGTAACGTAAGTACTAGGATTTTCTCTGTTTCACCTATGAGGAAACTATAGCACAGAATACACATTCTTAGCAACTGGTCTGACTATCTCTCCTAAGGTAAATAGGATATGACTACACCCTAATGCTAATGTCAGTATGCCCAACCATTTACACAAGTCCTGGGATACAGCAGGCGTTCCGTAAATGTTTGTGGAACGAATGAGTTCCTCAGGTTACTAGTTGTAGTAAATATTGCCTTTGTGCAGGGAACCCATATCCCCATAAACTCTCAAACAGCAGAGAGGAAATTGGACTGGGGTGAGGCCATCAGGCAGTATCCCCATCTCAGAAGCCTCTTTGGTATTCTTTGCTCATGCTTAGCCAGTTCAGCCAGTTCCTAGGTCGAATCTCCATCCTTAATCCTCCATGAGGCCAGCTCATTCCCAGCTCACATGATCCCACAGCAGCAAGTCTTCATCCCATGCCATTGTCATCTGTGACATCTCGGAACCACCATATCACCACTGGGCTGATGGTGTGAAGGGGGCAGAAAAAGAGGCTTATAACCTTTAGCACACTTTGGAGGAACTCCAATAAATTGATGTTTCTCTAACTGGAATGATGGGAGGGGGTACAGAGGTGTATTCTCAAGGGTCTGTGCGTTTTCTCCAGGAACTTTTAAGTGATGCATTTTTGTTTCAGTTATGATGTGACAAAATTTGGTATGAGTATATTCTAGAGGTTAAGACTGCAAAGGCTGGAGTCAGAAATCCTGGATGCAAATCCTGACTTTGCCGCTTGGCAATGTATGCCCTTGCATCCAGCTTCCCAGACAAGGTGAGAAGTAGAAAAAAGTAAGCGAGTCACCCTCTTGACCTTCTTTTACTTCCACCCCACCCAGGCAGGTAAGGAACCTGTTCTAGTTTGTATTTACAATTAAGTCCTTGCCTTTGGTACAAGAATTCCTGGAGAAGGTGACTCCTGAGCTAATGGCAGAGAGAATGAGCTGGCATCCACCAGCACATGTGTTATATAACCATTAGATCCATTTCTACAGTGCCCTTATGGTTTGTGATGGATTCTCCCGTGCATTTGGTCCTGACAAAAACTAAATGAGGTAAGGTAGCAATATATAAATGTATATAGAGTCAGTCCTCATTATTCACAGATTGCATATGTGCAAATTCACCTACTTGTTAAAATTGATCTGTAACCCCAAAATCAACACTCGCAGCACTTCACAGTCATTTGCAGAAATGGGCAGAGCAGTAAAAAATTTGAGCTGCCCATCGCACATGTTCCCAGCTGAGGTCGAACAAGGTGACACTCTGCCTTCATGTTCCAGCTCTCATACTGCAAACAAGCTCCTTTTCGCCATCTATTTTCACATTTTGTGCTCTTTTTCTTAGAGATTTTGATGTTTAAAATGTCTCCAAGCATAGTAGTACACAAGGAGATTTTGATGTGACTTATAGAGAAAGTATGTGTTAGATGAGCTTCATTCAGGCATGAATTCCAGTGCTGCTGGCCAGGAGTTCAATGTCAGTGAATCAACAATAATATTAAACAAGGTGTCTTTAAACAGAAACGCACAGAAAAGAAGGTTATGTGTTTCCCCTCAGAATAGCAGTTCAAATATTTGTTAATACAACATTCCCAGTCACTCTATAGGACAAACTATCACAAATAATGAGAACAGAGTGAAGACCATACTATATAATATATACAGTATATAAAATAAGGGAACCGAGGCTCAGAGAGGTTAGAGAATCTGCCCAAAAGGCCCAAGGTCACACATCTAATGGGTGCCAGGCAGGTCTCAGTCCATACTCCACCCACTACCACCCTCTGCCTGTCGGAATTCATGGTCAAAAGAGTTGTATGAACAATCGCTATTTGTGGAGTTTGGGTAAGGAGAATTCACTCTAGCTGTTTTCAGCCTCTCCTTTGCTATGCTGGTCTTTATTTCCCGTCCTGTCCCTCTTTGTTTGTTTTTGGATCATCTGTAATTGTTTTGTCATCGCATGGAAGGTCCTTCCAAGCAAATGAATCTGTAGGTACCTCTTGCTACATAGCACAAGTCTTTCCAAGGAGGGACCTAGGAATAGAGCAGGACAACGAACCTGGGAATCAACTCCTATTCAAGTTCATATGTGAACCAATGAAAATTAGCCTCCATTATTCTTAATAATACTTCAAAGTCTAGAATGGGACAGATGGGAGAAGAGGTGTTAAAGGAACCTCTGCACCCTCCTTAACCCTCACGCCCTCACCCCACCAGCCTTCACAAATCCTTGAGATGCCTATCCCTCCCCATTGAGGAGCAATGCCTCTTTGTAAGCGTTTTCAAACACTCGGTGTCATTTTGTGGGAATTGAGATCCAACATATCTCTTTTCACAGGTCCCACAATGCTTCAGTGATGATGAGTTTGACAGGCATGACAGAAGAAAGGCAGGAGGGCGGAGGAGAAGAGAGAGGATTAACAAGTGTCTGCGAAGTGGCATTTATATTTAGAATTTCCTTTCCTTTCAGGGGTTGGTGTGCCAGTCAGGACTCTTGGTATAAACAACAGAACCCACTTAGCTCATTTTTAATGGAAAGATAATTTATTAAAGAATATTAGATAGTTCACAGAATCTCCAGGACAGCCAAAGAGTGCGGCATAAAGGGAGCCAGCCAGGAAAGTGCCCAAACCACGAAGTGAGAGTACACCTTCGAAGGCCCCACTGGCAACATGCCTGGGCATAAACACCACGGCTTTCACCAAACACGCTGAACACTGAACACCAAAACCTCAGGCTCTGACACTCCCAAGGCTTCCTGCTATACTTCTGAACTGGATTCTTCCATGGGTACATCCAATTGGTAGAGCCCAGGTCACATGACCAAGGACTGGCCTGGTCTCATACGTGATGGATCCCCAAATGGGTACCAGATCAACTTGTTAACTTGCTGAGTGACCTCAGGGAAGTCACTGAACTCACTTGTTCTAGTTTCTCATCTTTAGTATGGAGGATTCAGCTCAGTGTGCTCTAAGGTGACTTTCAGCTCAGAAATGCTATAATTTGGTGATTGTAAGCATTTGAGAATGTTTTATTTAGCACTCAGCCACCCCAGGATGTTTGATAAAATCTGATCATTTGGACAAGTCCCAAGAAAAGAACAGATCAGAGCCTGCATTGGGTGTTGGGAGCCCACCTGATGGGAGAATGTGTGTTTGTAGTGGGAGGTGGGGAGGTGGATGATGAAAGTATGGAGTATTTTAGAACTTGAAGGAATTAAAGACTTCCCCCCTCTCTCTCTCTCTCTCTCTTTCTTTCTTTCCTTCTTTCTTTCATTTCAAGTACAGAAACTGAGCCTCAGAGAAGGAAATGAGGAATCTAAGTTCACAGAGTTAGTTAAAGGCAGAACTGGGATTAACATTACCTTTTCTGCTTTCCATTCCAGGGTTCCATCCCCAATGCCAGGAATGACAAACAGATTTCCTTTCCTTTCCTGTGTTAACTCTAGTGAATTAGCATGGCTGCCTTGAGCACTGTATTCAGGAAGGTTCCCATGTCCTTCAGGGCTCAGTGGGAAAAGTGCTATAATTGATTAGCAATGTCTGTCATGGCCACAGGATGGGAGAGTAGTCACCCAGGTTTTGCCATCCCTAATTTACCAGGCCTCATTATAGAATCAAATTGCCAGTGAGGAACTGAGGGTCATTCTCCACAGAGAACCAAGAGGTGAAAAAGGGTAGAAAACTACATAACCCGTTCTGCAGAAGGCTCTTACAAAGAGTCCAAAATTAAGAGGTGGTAGTCAATGTATGCTTAGGGAACCAGCTCATGCCTACATTCAAAGTTTGCTAAGTTACACTGGAAACAAAGAGTATTACAAACTGAAAAGGGCATGTGAAAACAAGGATATGAGAGCTGGGGGAACAAGTCCCTAAAAAAGCAGAGTGAGATAACAGTTAAATTAGAGACACATTGTACAATGTGCACCCAGAAGGTTTTTTTTTGGGGGGGGAGTTATGTTATCCTAACTAAAATATCATTGCTTAGATTGAGACAGTGAAATTAATTTATTTTCATGAACAGAGTTATATGTAAAATCTATATGAGCATATAGATTGGTCAATCCCCCCATGCCTAAATTGAATTCTAGTTAATAATAATGATGATGATGATAATAATAACTATCTCATTTAATCCTCATTGCAAACTTGGGAAATAAATACTATTATCATCACTGTCTTATAGGTGGAGAATCTGAGCTTTGGATGGCTGAGGGACTTCCCTAAGGTCACACAATTAATGGGTGGCAAAGCTGGGTTTCAAATAAAAAAAAAAATCATGATTTTTTTTTTCCCGTTCATGTTAATTAAAAGTCAGATCCAATCTGAGACATGTTTGAGAATTTGTGGAAGTTACTAGAAGTGAGATATGAACCTTTGCAGAACTGGCCCTAACATCCTAACCCCTCTTAATAGAGAAGTGACATCATGATCTTCCCCTGGTTTTCAGCTACTAAAATTCAAATCACCAAACTTCTTAGCCTCTCTGGGAAAACTAAGCAACCCATTACTTCAGAGGAAGCTCGTGGGGTTTGTGCACAGCGATTTCACATCTTCCCCAAAACACCGACATAGCCAATCCAGGTTAAAGGATATCAGCACTGCCACACACTCTTCTTTTTCCCAAATGAATCAAGAAGTAGGAATTTCTGACAAATGCCATCTGCTGATTTTTCAGAGAGACAAGTTTTGGTGGTGTGACCAGCAGGTGCCTCGGCTTTTTCTAGCATGCAGTACCAAAATAGTCACCATGGCAACCCTCAGAGGGCAGGCTTCCAAAGAGATGCATTGTGAGCACAGAAACTCTAGAGCACTTGCAAGCAAGAAGGAAGGAGGCTCAGTGGGCAGGTTTCCAACGTGGGGAGCAGGAGCTTCTCCCCACATCCCCAGGCTGGACCGCAGGCTGCTATGTACTTGGTACAGCCAGGCTCTCAGTCACCCTGGGTCTTTTGCTCCCAGGAGGAGAGAAGAAATGTGAATTTGTGGGGAATGGCAGGCGGAACAGGCAACTCCGAGATTTTTTTGCAGGGACTAAAGTGGCTTGGGAGTGGGACAAGTCCCTTGGAAGAGGGACAAAAAAGGCATGGCCCTGGGCTGGGACTTGGCAGGAGACTTGGGTTCTAATTGCTAACCAAGTGACTTCGGGTGATTGACCTCACCTCTCTGAGTCTCAGCTTCTCATGTGTGAAATGGAGGTGGTGAACTCACCCTGCCTCATCACGGGGGAAACTGAGGATACGATATGATGCTTGTGGAAGGTCTTGGTAAGGTGCTCAGCGGGCAGCACAGATCAAAGAGAGTAGAGATTTGGGGTTCAGGAAGCCTGGGTTCCTGACCAGGCTCTGCTACTTTCTGATCCTATGAGCCTGGGCAAGTGACAGAGCTTACCAGACCTCGGTCTCCTCACCTCACAGGGATGATAATAAGAACTGCCTGGCAATGTGGGTGTGCAGGTTAATGAGGTATAGCATGTGTGATCAGGGATGCAAGTCTGCTCCCTCTTCCGGGCTCCTGGGACTTCTGAATCCTCGGCTCCTCTGTGACCTGGGATTCCACACTCCCCTGTGGTGTTAGAAGCACACGCCAAGACAGGATTAAACGTGAGGATTTTACTTGGCGAAGTACTTGAGAGAAAAGGGGAAGGGAGCTGGGAGAGGCCAGCTGGGAGAGCCATCACACCAGAATGCAAGTCTGACCTAAATGCAGGAGGGTGGGGAAGAAGGTTGGCCAGAAGCATCCTAGACCAGCTATGCACTGAGGAAGGCAGTGAGGGAGTCTTCAAACCACAGTCAACTATCAGAGAAGCCCCTCTCTCCTGGAGGCTATGAGTACTAGCACCCGGGACTCACTCAGTGGCTGACTGGGTGGGAGCAGCCCATAGGAAGTGTGGCCTCAACACAAATACGAGTGCACAGCAGCTGGGACCCGCAGCTGGGGCCCTTGGTCAGTTTGGCTCCTTGTCTGCAAGGCATGCCCACACCCACAGTCCCTCATCCAGAACATTATAGGAACTAGGCCTCGAAGATGTCTCTGGACCCCAACTCTGGGAGAAACAACATTCTTGATTAGATTATATAGGAAAGCTGCACATGCCCTGTGTCTCTATCTATACTTAAATGCACACGTGTATGGGTACACATGCTGTTTGTCAGTGCACACATATATGAATGAGTATATCTGCATATGTGGATAAGTATTTATATTTATGTGTATGCGTGTGTGAATTTATACAATGATACCATTAGAACTATGCTAAGCATTTTACCACAGTTTCCCTCATCTTTACAACTATTTTTGAGGTAGATAAGGTAGGTAAACTTATATGTTTCCCCAACAATGCTATTCCCGTAATACAAAGCAGAGCCGAGGACTGAATCGGGAATATTTTCCTTCAAGATCTGAGCTCTTGTCCTCTTCACCGCACCGTTGCCCACTCATATGACCATTTATTACATGAAACTACATAGGTGTGCATATATAAGAAAAGTTAAGACACAGGAGGCAAATATACACGGAGAGGTATAGATCGATTATAGGTTGGTGGCTGATGAAGAGACACGCTTCCAGAAGCACACCCCCAATATAATTCTATTAGTGTGTGCCATCTGGAAACATATATTGCATTCTAGCTGTAAGAATTTCTATATAATAAGCTACAGCACAAATTTTAGAGATTCTAAGCAATTTGAGGCTCTGATTCTTCTAGCACAATCCTACAGGAGTCCCTTTTCTTGTCCTTCCCCCAAATCCTTGCTTCCATGGCAAGTTTTTCAGAGTGCTTTGTGGAGGTTTTTTTTGTCCTGATTGAGAGGTATTTAAAAAAAAAAAAAACACACAACTCCAACACTTTAGTTTTCTGAATTTGTCTTTGCTTGTTTCCTGGCAGTATGAAATACTAGTCTGGAGAAATCAATTTAAAATCAGTTGCAATTACCATTTATTGAGCCCAGGTACTGTGCCTGAGATTTCCATATACAATCACATTTGAATTCGGTTCTTATCTAAATGATCCTCATTTTACAGATGAAGAACTGAGGCTGTAAGAGTTTAGGAGGCTTGGTTGAGTTACTCTGTTCATAAGGGGGCAGAACAGAGACTGAAGCTGGCCTTTGCTGGATCTACAACCCGGCTCTTTCCGCCGTTTTAACGCTCTGCGTAGAAGCCATAATTTGCCCAGTGCTTGGTATTCCATGCTATGCTATTTGTTAGTTCTGCTGTATCCTGGGAGCCTGCAGGACCAGCCAACCCCAGGAGGGCCGCCTGGGGCCAGGGCAGGTAGACTTACCTGGAAGAGCACCAGCCTGGCTATCAGCATATCCACTTTCTTCCCATCTCCTTTTGCAGCCTCCTTCCTCTGTTCACAATGACAGCCCAACTTCTGCCAGTCCTGATTGCCATTCAAGCCTTTTTTTCTTTTTAAGGATTTTGAGGAAGAAAACCATCGTGTGCTCAAAAGGGTCCTGGCAATCCGAAGTGTCTGGAGATTTTGAGCTGTTAACGCAGAGAGGTGGCAAAAGTCCTTTCTAGGACATCCTTATGAGCCCAAATGGCAGCTAGAGTCAACATGGCTAGATCTGAACAGGTTTCCAAAGCATGGTCGTAAGTGGGTGAGGGCTGTAACGAAGGCCCCAATGTTTGGAGAGCACTGCACAGTCTGTCAGATGCTTACAGCCCCACACTGTCTCTCAGTCCTCACAGCAACCCCATGCAGTGAGCGGTGTTACCCCTTTTCACAGTTAAGGAAACTGGTCAGAGAGGTACAGTGACTTGCCCAGTGGCAGACGGCCAAGAGGTGGAGCTGAGACTCCAACCCAGTTCTTCTGACTCCAGGCCCATCATCTCAGGATTGTATCTGGGTGGTCCTCATACCTGGATGAGGGGCCAGTGGCAGGGTCAGTGGAAAATAGCAGAGGAGCCTGGAAGCAGTAGGGGCCTCTGTAAAAGGTAATGTTGTCTTTGTCAGCTTGGGTTGCCATAAACAGTACCATAGACTGAGTGGCTTAAACAACAGAAAATTATTTCTCACAGTTCTGGAGGATGGTAGTCCAAGATCAGGGTGCCAGCACGGTTGGGTTCTGGTGAAAGCCCTGTTCCTGGTTTTCTATCTTCTTCCTTGGTTTGCTTGTCCTCCCGTGTCAGGGAGTGAAAGCGAAGAGAGGAAGCTCTGTCCTGTCTCTTCTGATAAGGGCACTAATCCCATCATGTGGGCTTCACCTTCATGACCTAATTACCTCCCAAAGGCTCTGTCTCCAAAGACCATCACACTGGGGATTAGGCTTTCAACATATGAATTTGGGGGACACAAATATTTAGACCATAGCAGAAACAGAGAGCCCTGGAGGCCCATTTCAGCTGGTGCAAGGAACCAAGCACCATGCTAGGCACCGGGGATATGGCACGAACAAGGCCTCCCAGACCCTGCCCTTAGAGTGTCATAATCCAGTGGGGGAGCCCAACAGTTGAAAAGACAACCGACACAGAGTGATAAATGTTCTGGGAAAGGAACATACAGGTTCTGTTGGAGCACATGGGAGGGCACCTCACCCAGACATGGTATAAGGCCTCTTGATTCATTTTCCAAGTATATAAAAGTGACTTAAGATTTGGCATAGAAGTGAAAAAGGAGGTGATGGCTGTAGGGGGAGAGATACAGGAAGGCTTCCCAGAAGAGGTGTACAGCCTTTTGGAGCTGTAGCCTTGAAGAAAGGTAGAATTTTCATGTGCAAAGATTTGGAGGAGAACCATTTCAGCCTAAGGAAAGAGACTGGTCCCTGATAGAGGCACGAATGGGGGATATGCCCAGTGGACAGGAGCTCATCTCCAGAGTCTTTGTGTGGACTGCTTGGTGCAGAGTACCAGGAGACACAGCTGGAAAAGCAGATGGGGGGGGGGGGTCAAGTAAGCGCCTTCCAGGATGTGGACTTTGTCCAATAGGCCATGGGGAGCCATTGCCAGCATTTTGCGTGGGGCAGTGATACCCTTGGGCCTGCACCTTGGAAAGGTGGTTTTCAGGGCAGTTTGGATGATATTGGGGAGAATCTGGAAGCATAGGACCAGTACCAGTGTGCAGGTGAGAGATGATAAGGGCATCAGTCCTCTGGCAAGAGCTAAATCAGTGGGGTAGTCACCCAGGCTGGCAGAACCAGAGGGGCAGAGCCAGAGAACAAGCCCCAATGGTGTCTGAGAAGAAGTTGAAGATCCACCTGGAGGAGCCAGGTGTGTCTTCCATCCAAGGGGCAAGCTCAAGGTTAGGGATGGAAAAAAGCACCAGAGGACTAAAGCAGAGCAAACAGAGGGACACAGTGGGAGTAGGAGGCCAGAGGAAGCAAGGGGTGTAAGGCCTCTTGCTGGAAATGGGCCTCAGACTGCTAACTCTGTGTGTGTGTGTATGTGTGTGTGTTTGTGTACGTGTGCACGCTGGGCTGTGTGTATATGTGATATATGCACAAACATGTGCTGAGCAGGGAGGAGAGATGACCTGAGTTAAAGAGTGATAGATCAAGAGGATAATGAGGGTCCCCTAAGAGGTTAGATGAGACAGGCAGCCAGGAGCAGGTCTTAGCATCCACATGGGAAATCACCCCTCAGCACCTGAATCAAGAGAATGAAGATTCAATGAGCTTCCCACAGAACAGTTCTCTTTCCCTTGGTTCTACCCCAGGAAAGCAGCACCTTCAGTCACACGCAGCTGTACAATCAGTCATCCACCCACCATGCTCTGCATACCTACTAAGTGATGCCCAAGACATGGAGATAAAAGCCCAAAGTCTTTTTTTTTTTTTTTTTTTTTAAAGACTTGAATCAAACTCCTTTCTGGCACTTTCCACAGGTTTCTAGGGGTTTTGTCCCCTGCACTCAGGGCTGAGGAAACTGGTTTGGCCACAGCCTGGTCATCCCAGAGGGTTCCTTTGAAAACTTCCTGCGGTGTCCAGGAGCAAGCAGCCTCCTGGACACACTGCCTGGTGAAACTCCAGATGAGAATGAACGGCATTTCTAAGACAATCCTCCCGAGTTCCTTTTCAGCACTGTGATTCCTTCCTTCCTTCCCTCCCCAGCTGGGCTAGCGTTTTCTGCCCATTGGAGCTCTGTGAGAGTATTTTAGGGCAATCCAGCCATCCCACTTCACTAGAGGCTGGCTGACCCCTGGCCGGCTGGTGGGTACTGTACCCACAGCCCAGAGCTTGTCTGTCTGCCCTCCCTCCTCCCCTGCTGCTGACGCACGCAACCTATAATAAGCCTCTGTTACTTGGAGCTGGGGCGGCTAGTAGTAAGCTGAAACCGCTACTATATTTACACTCTTTCCACATTTAGACAAAGGCTATTTTTAACAGAAGGTCTATTTGTGGGGGATGCCCACGTCACACTCTGTTCACATGCATCTCACCAGCCTGAGTCTATTATTTTGATTTCACACTTGTACCAGGTCTCTTACCTTCCCTCTTCCATCATTTTGCTTTCATTTCATCTTTCTTTCTCCAGTTTCCTTCCTTTCTTTTCCCAGGGGGAAATCAGGATGAGAGGTCTTTGGCAGGCTGTGTTTCCATAGTTTTTCTGGGGATGCCAGGCGCCATCCTCACGGGGTAGAGTGGGCAGTGGACACCAGGCCTGTGGACTGTTCTCAGTCTGTGGCCCGGGGCAAGGACAGACCCCAATCCCAAGGGGCTCCAGAAGGGCCTGTTCTGCCTCCACAGTCTGGATGGGATGCTGGGACTGTCACAGCCTGGCCTTCCTTCTCCATGGCATTCCACTTCTGTGCGTGCATGTGTGCGCGTGCGCGTGTGCTTGGGGGGCATGGCTAGCAAGGTCACGAGAAAATAAGCCAATTGGTTCATCGTTCATGCAGAGCCTTTTTTTCAGCTTAAGAGTTAATTTTGTCAGACTTCTCTAAGACAGAGTTTTTGTATATTTTGATGAAAGAGGGTTTCATACTTTCTAGATGAGTGATCCACTTAAGGGAAGGGGTGGGGAAATCAGTGGAATTAGCACATATTAAGTCCCCAATGTGGTGAAACCCTCTACAGGCACTGTGGAGGCAGTGGACCCTGACAATTGCGCTAGGGGGTAGTCCTGCTGCACCCATATTACTGGTGAGATTTAGAGAGATGAGTGACTGGCCTAGATTCACTTAGCTCGTAAGTGGCTATGCTGGGACTGAAATCTACGTGTCTGGCTACAAACTGCATGCTAGCCCCAAATCTCACACCTTCCCTACTGCTTCCTTCTCACCTTCCCGAAAAAATAAACAGTCTTCATTAACGCTGTTTTTATTATTTTCTTTCCCTGGTTCTGCTCCCCTTCTCAGCCCCCTATCCCGACTAGAAGAGACCTTTCCAACCTTGGAACCCTCAGTACTTGCTTGATCTGCTTCTTTAGATTCTGAGCAGTAACACATCTGAGATACAGTCACATTGGAATCTAAAAAGCACACCGGCCCCCAGGCTCCTGGGACCTCCCTAAAGGGTCCCAAGAGAAACCCCACGTTGTCAAATCTTATTTCATTTCTGCCAACAATTGGATTGTGGCTTCAGAGTGACATATTTTTATTGTATTTCTAAGAGCAAAGGGTGCTGAGATTTGAACTCACATCAGACTACAGCAGAAACAGAATTGTAGGACACCCTGCCCTCCTTAGCCCAGCTTCTGTAGGTGTAAGAAAACTCATGGAAACCAAACGCCCCCTGGGTCCCTATCATCAAGACTTTTAAATTGCTGACTTGTCTCCGACATTTCCTGGAGACTCTGATAAGAGATTATTGTCTATTTGGTGTCCTAGAGTCAGGAGTCCTAATCCCAGGAGCCTTGTGGCTATAACAGTAGGACAGGTTACATTGCTCATATTTAATTTGATTTCTTCTTCCTTAAAATGGAGATACTAATGCCACTTTGCCCACTCACCCACTTCACAATTTGCTAAGAAGATTAAATCAGAGAATTTATGTGACTCTGCTATTGCAAAAGCTGGCAAAAACTACAAGAATGTTAGTTGCTAGTGCTGATGTTTTTGTCATTAGTAAAGATGTGAAGGAGGACTCAGCAAGGCCAAGTGACATGTTTAAGGTCACCCAGCAAGTAAGTGGTTCGAATAAGGGCTTAATAGCCCTGCTTCCCTCTGCAAAGGGCTGAACAAAAAAATCACAGGGCCACTGGAAGGCTCAGATACTGAGCTCTACAATGCTGGGCCGAGTTCAGCCCAGAAATGAGGACACTGATCTGGGATGGGTCCCATCGCTCTCCCCAGCTGACCCTCCCTGCACCTTTGTCCCAGAAGCTTCTCAGGAGTGTGGGTATCCTGCCTCGGCCAGAGCTGAAATCCCAGAGCAGGGACAGAGGAGTCAGTGTCATGGGGCTTCTGGTTTCAGGATATACTGGAAAGGTGAGAAGGAAGCTTGTCTTCCCATGGATCTGGGCCAGGGCCGGGTGGCGGGGCCTCCCCTGCCAGGAGCTGGGACGTTCCCCAGGTGCCCGGGCATCCCCAAGTCAGCAGGGCCGCCAGCACTTTCCAAAGCATTAGCTTGGGTCTGAAAATAAGTCCTTCAGCACTTTGCATGAACCAGATGCTTTGTCGTTCAGGCAAAACCTGCCCTAGAATCTACAGCCTTGGCAAGGCCTGGTGCTCCCGCGGCTTAGGGACCAGTTTGTGGAAAAGAAATTAAAGCCCCATGTAACCAGTTCTTGGAGGACTTGGTGAGAGTCCTCTTTGCGTCCTGCATCTCTGCACCTCAACCTCCACGACTTTGACCTTTATGCCATGGCCACACATGCCCCTCCACCTCGAACCACCACCTCGCCTCCCCACCCTGGCCAAATTCCCACCGGCTTTCAAGGCTGGGTACAGATAGTACTCCTTATGTGAAATCTGTTCTGGTCCTTCTCCCAGTTAGGAATAATAATGAAAGCCCCTCCTCTGGGTTCTCACAGAGCTTTGGGAACATGGCAGCAGCACATCCCAGCTAGTCTGCACTGGAATTTCCCATACATCCAGCCCAGAACAGAGGAGCTGCCCCATTGATCAACGGGACTGGAATCAGGCTTAGTTTTCACCCCTTCTCCTGAAGGGGTGGAGTAGAGCCTCCGGACTGTTGGCCTGTAGACAGTGGAGGAGACACTGTGGTGCCCACCCTGGCCCCCTTTGCAGGGCTTATGCACCCCCCCCCCCCAGATGCTACAAGTGTGACCTGCTTGCCTGTTATGGACTCACAGCTGCCCCCTTTCTTAGAGAATTGCCCTCAGGAAACAGGAGCTGCCTCTCCAGGGGGTCACCCCACACCGCCCCCCACCCCCTGCAACCCGCCAGCACAGGGATGACTAAGTAAAACGGATCTGAAAGGGCATTGCCCTTCTCTCACGGGGACACCTTGGCCAAGTGCTTTAGGCTCCAGAGTGTCAGTCCCACTTGCACCCCCTCCGCAAGGATTAGGCCAAGTCTAGGCTTTACCTGAGACCACAGTTTAGGGCACTGAAACTCTCACGTCCCAGGTAATCTCTCAGTTTGGGGCAATCAGAGCTGATTGGTTGGCCTAGACTGGGTCGCCAGATTTAGGACATAAAAATACAGGATATCCAGTTAAATTCGCATTTCAGATCAACAAAGCACACATTTTTAGTATAAGTACGTCCCATGCAATATTTAGAAATCCCTGTAGTAAAAAATTGCTTGCTGTTTATCTAAAATTCAGATGTAACTGGACGCTCTGTATTTTATCTGGTAGCCCCCTACCCTTAACCACATCTGTGTTTGTTCCTTTCCCCTCCCTATCCTGCTTCTCCATCTCCCTCCCTTGCAGGTTTTTCCCTCTATAAGCCGTGATACCTAATACCCTTTCTCAGCCTCTGCTTCTAAGGAAGCTGACCTGAGATTGTCACTGCCTCTCTGCCATCCACAGTGACCAGAGAAGGCCCCCTATATCCCCTGGACTTTGCAGAACATATCTCTTTGGCCCAGCCTCCTGACACAGGATGGACGGGGCGGTTCTGAGGAGGGTCTCTGTGTGACCCTGGGGGAAGCCACTGCCTCTGACTGCATTCCTACAGGATTGGTTTCCTGGAAACCTTAGGAAGACCAGGCGGACAGGAATCCTTGCGACCACAGCCTCTTTTAGGGAGCTGACTTTGATCCATCCGTGACAGAGCTAGGGTCGGTGGCTTAATATCTGAGCCTGGATTTTTATACTCTGGAACATGAAGACTGGATGAAAATGACATCTGGGGACCTTCCAGCTGTGACCCAGTGAGATTTGGAGTTTTCCTAAGCCTGACCTGTGTATTTAGTTTATAAAGTACTCAACCTAGTGCCTGGCACAAGGTTGCTATTAATAGTAGTGTTGATCATAAGCAACCATAATAAATAATACCTGATTCCCCAAATAACACGGGATTAATAAGAAAATGTCCTATGAGGGCACCAAGCACCCAGCTAAACAGATTTCATGGCAAAACCACCCCAAGGTGGAGTGAGTTGTCTCGCTTCCTATCATGCAAAGGGAGGAACGGGAGAGAGGGGAGACGTTTATCCACCTGCCAGTGGCCAATCATTTCCAGCCATCATCTCCTTTAGTCAAACACAGTGGCCACTCTAGTGTCCAGGAATTTGGCAAATGGTTCCAGGACAATGTCCCAGACTCTACTCCTACACTTTTCAGAACTGCAAACACTCCTAGACCAATTGGAGGACCACCTGCTCTCCTGACGGGGGTTAGGGGGGGACTGAGCCGTGGACACTCAAACCTTGTGTCCCTTCAGTCCTCCAAACACAGGAGGCAGAGTCCTGCCCTCCTTTCTCTCACCCATCACCATGCTCTGCATGCCAGTCCCTCTTCTTGAGGGGCTCATCTCAGCCACAGACTACTGCTGAGACATGCTCAGCCACCAGCCCCACAGCTCTTTGGCTGAAGGAACTGGCTTTCTGTTCCCTCTCTCACAACCATCACAAGGACACTCAGGAGCCCTCCTTCACATAAAATCCCATCGTGGAATCTTTGCCCACAATCATAGAATCTCAGGGCTGGAGGAGACTCTGAGGAAGCTAGTCTCATCCTTAGCAGATGTACAAGCGGGGCCGCCCCAAAAACACCCCCGCCAAGTGCTTCTGCTGGACACCTTCGAGGCCGAGAGCTCACTCCCAGCCGGTGACCCCCTTCCCTTCGTGGAACTACTCAGCCATTAGAAGCTTCTTCTCATGTCCATGTGTAATCTGACCTCTTGCAGCTTCCTCTCGTTGGTCCTTTCTTTCACTGATGGCACAGAAAGTCCAGTCTTGTTGGAAGAAGGTGTGCAAAGAGGTTCAGGGAGGTGTGTGGGGAGAAGTATCATGAGACGATGTCGGAGGTGAAGAGAAATGTCAGAAAGAGAACTGGTAGAGATATATGCTTGCTAAAAGGGACCTGCATCCTGCATGCTTTCTATCATGCTTTTTAAAAGTGTGGTGCTCAAGAGGTAACTCGTAAGCCCTCTGGAAAACTTGTCTGTCCCAAATAACTTACTCTCTGAGACTACAGACAACTGGAGTATTGTGTTACTTATTGTGGCGACGAGAAAAAGGTGATCAGGAAGGGAAGAGACTCAAAACTGTGTCACGGGAAAGAGAGTTGAAAGACCTGGGTCTGGTTAGCCAGAAGGAAAGATTTGCGTAGTAAAGTCGTTGCCTCTGAAAATCTTTCCTGGGGAAGAAGGACTAGACCATTTCCAAATGGAGCAAAGAATTAGACTTAGGACAAAAGGGTAAAGGTAAACCATCAAAGTGGCCAAAAGCTTCCTACTAGACAGGGCTATCTAACAGTGAGAGGTCCCTGTCACTGAAGGTGTCCAAGGGAGGTGGAGAAGGGGGCCATCGATGCAATTCAAGCTCTGGGTGGAGGTTGGACTTGACAGCTTTGGCATCACTGCCACCACCCTAACACACACACACACACACACACACACACACACACACACACACACAGAAGTTGGGGTATTTAAAGCCAGAGGCTCTTTATTTTTCAAAGTGCATCAGTGTAGGTTGCGTGTCTCTTGCTTTGCTTAGCCTTGGTCACCCAGAGATTTTCCCATCGCTGACTTGGTTGTCAGCAAGTAATAAAAGCCTTTCCTCTCTCCCTGGGAGGAGTGGAGCAGATTGTCTGGATCTGCACGTAGTGCCCTGGCTCCAGTCTCAGCACCAAACGTGTTCCTTCTGCGCAGTCTGTTCTGTTTTGACAATGCATAGGGGAGAGCTGGAGAAAGTCCCGTAGCCAAGGGTTCTGGAAGCTGCAGGGTGGGGCTTTGCTCTGGGACAGGAGGGATGATATTTGCCTTGAAGAAAGATGTGGTTGGAGCCCCTTGCTCAGAAGGAACACAAGCAGTAAGTTTGGCTGGGGTCAGCGTCTGACCTCACTCATCTTTCAGAGAGGAAGCTCTACCTACTACAGCCACACCAGTGTTTTCTCAAGGGTGGAGTCTGAAAGACATTTCTTCACAGGAGGAAACTCCCCTACACCTCTCTGGCATGCTGGAGATTAAAATAATAATAAGTTGGTTTTCCTTTGCATAAGAGATTTGCTGTACTGCCTGAGGATGGAGTACTAGACTCCCTGCTTTATTAAGATCTGAAAAGTAGTCTCATTTGGACTAGAGCATTTTACATCCCGTGACCAGCTGGTAGTGACTCATTAAATGATATTACTCAACTAGGATTTACTGAGCCCACCTCTATGCTAGGCTGTGTACCAGGCAGTGGGGAGCAAAGATAAACAAGATACAGGATTTGCCCTCAAGAAGCTTATGGTCCAGTGAGATAAAATCACAAGCAAAAAAATTAAAATCCATGCAGCCAGGGCTCCAGAAGAGCCCTGTGAATACATGAGCTGGCCACAAGCCTCAGGGATGGTGTCCTCGAGGAAGGGATATCTTGAGATGAGTTTTCAAAGAGGAGCAAGATTTTATGAAGCTTTAAAGGCAGGAGTGAGGAAGGACGATGGAGGGAGGGATCTGTGTACGCAAAGGTGTAGGAAGGTGTGAAAAAGCTTTGTTTATTTAAAGGAGCCACCTGTACTTTGACGCGACCAAAGCCACATATGATGCAGGCAGAGATGTTCAAAGGATGAAGCTAGAAAGGTGGTTTCAAACCAGGGACAGTTTTGTCTCCCAGGGACATTTGGTTGTCTCAAGGAGAGGAGCAGCAGCACTACTGGCCTCTAGTGGGTAGGGACCAAGGATACTGCTAAACATCCTTCAGTGCTCTGGGCAGCCCCCTCAACCAGATAGACCAGTCTATCTGGTCCACAATGTCAACAGTGCTGAGAGGGAGAAACCCTACCTCAGAGCGAGGCAGCAGCCACACCATAAGTATGCAGCTCCTTTAGGGCCACTGCGTTTTCCCAGGGTCATGCAGAGAGGGCACCCAGGGGAGAGAAACCAGGGTAGTGTAGGGTTTTCAGATCCTGCAACCCGAGGTCCCCCTTACCTGTGTCTCAGCCATCCCTCCCAGCTGAATTTTTCTGTACACATGTGATAGGCCTGCATACAGTAGCTTCCTCCAACTTGCTGACAAAAATAATAAACACAAAATTTCCTGGGGAAAATAATGCCTTAGATGCATGTAACATCATTTCACTTATGGGGTACTTTTCATCCCTCATCTTGTTTTACTCATTCTACAAAAGAGGAAAACGAAGCTCAGAGATGCTCTGCAGTCTAGGAATTATTTAACTGCAACACGCTTAGCTTCTGCCTCTTCTCCCAACTGGTCCCTGAGCGCACCACGGACCCATCCCTCTGGCAGCAGGGGATGCTGGGAGTATCCTCCATCCTGACCTTAGTGGCCTCCTTTCCAGCTTCCTGGATTCATATCTGTGTGAGGGGCCAAGAGCAGGCTTCCTGCCTCCCTCTGACCATAGCCGTGACACTCACATACCCTTCTGACCATAGGAGACCTCTCACTCCCCGTGGTGAACTGGCTGCCTTGGTAAGAGGACCCCTCCTGGCCAGCATGTCATGGACAGCTGCTCGGCTCGTGTACTCTGGCCAGGAGGCATTACTGACCCTGTGATTTGGCTCTTCATCCAAACTGGCAGATGGGCACAGGTGCCTTGTCGAGATCCTGCTCCCTCTTGGCTGAGCAAGTCTGACCACTAAATCACCCAGTGGGGGACAGCACTAGTCAGCTGAAGGGTGGACTCTTTCCAAGTGGAACCCCAAAATGCTGCTGATCTGAAATTTCGCTGTCTCCAGGACAGCATTAACAACCCACACCAGGTCACATGCTGCACAAACACTCAATAATCAACACTCATTCTAACAGCGTGTCCGAGGCCTATTCGTCTGATTTAGAAGTTTATATAATAGCATTACAGCCTTCTACCCCAATAGCTCATGAACTCATGGAGAACTGACTTCCTGCATTCCCAAAGCCATTTCTCCAGTCATACAGAAAAAAAGAAAACCAACCAGCACTTCCCCCTCCTCTTCATCTCCCACAACCCATCCATTACAAGCCCAAGGAAAGGAATAAAGGACAATGGATCTTCATAAAATAATAAAACCCTGCCTGGTCTCAGGCCCACCTACGTCATCCCAGCACTGCCTCCCTGTCCCACCCCGTGAGACGTCTTAGCCCAAGCAGGGTCTCAGGGCGTCTCCCCACTCTTCTCTCCGTGGTTCCTCTTCCACTGGCATGGCCCGGCAGCTCTCTCCTGCTGACCACGGCTCCATCCCTCTCCAGTAATATTGCTCCATCTCCAACTGTGTCCTGACACTTTGTCAAGGCTACAACAGTGGAGATCACCTGACCGCTGGCTGTAGAGTAGAATGAATAACAGGGAGCAAGAACAGAGGGAGAAAGGAGGTGGCTAGAGCAGGGCAGGTGAGAGATGATGCTGGCTGGGCCTAGGGTGTTGATTGCAGAAAAAGCAAAAAGGGAGGTGTGAGAACTGAGCCTGTGTTGGAAAGAATGTCAGAGGGGGCTCAAGCCCCAGCTGAGGTAAGGGCCAGAAAAGGGGTCCCTTTCAACCTTGAGAACTTTAAATAATAGAGGTGGTACATTGGCTGGAAGCTCTGCCGTGACTCTGATCCTAGAGATTATGCATCTCTTTCTTGGGGTACAGGATAACAGCACCCCTTTCTCCAAGTGCTTTTGTGTCCCAGTGGAGTGCTCTCCAGAGACTCTCCAGACCCCTCACTCTGTGCTTGTTCATCATGCGGAGACACTGCTGAGCATGAGTCCCACCTGCTTAGAGCGGGGCAGTGGGCTCACAGCACAGGGGTGGATCCAGGTGGGGGCTCCACATCGAGCCATGGGACACTGACAGCGAGGCTGCCACCATGTCAAGTGGCTGCTCTGATGGACTTTCTAAAAATACTCTGGGTTCTGCTGCTCACGGGCACCGGGCACCAACCCAACCCTTGTGAGTGCCAGGCAGACAGGCACCCTCCTCACTCTCCCCAGTGCCTCCTCTTTAGCTCAGGTTCATCTGCTCTCACCGGGATTATGACACGAGCCACCCGGCTGCTCTCCTTTCTTCTCAGGGACAGCCAAATGGTGACCAGAAAACCCAGGAGACCACCCCATCACCAAAGCCTATCCATTCATTCACTCATTCACTCATTCATTCACTCAACATGCACCCAACAGAACTTTCCTGTGTCAACGCAAAGTACCCTTTCTAGGCCAGGCCATGTAGTAGATGCCACAGATTGGCTGAGTGAAGCCAAACACAGAAGAATAAATACTGTGGGAATCCAGTTATGTGATACTCAAGAATAGGCAAATCTAATCTGGAAATATGAAACTCAGAATACCAGCTACATCTTGGAGGTAAACGTAGTTATTGACCGAGAAAGGGTAGGAGGGAGTTTTCTGGGATCTGAGATGTTCTCTATCTTGATCAGAGGGATGGTCTCATGGGTGTAAAAATGAGACATTTCTACATATGTAAAAACGTACTGAGCTATAAACTTAAGATTTATGCCTTTTACTATATATATTATGCCTCAATCAGTTTTATATATATATATATATATATAAAGTATTACTCTGGTTTTACTTTTTATAATTTGTAGATGAGAAAGCTACATACCAAAATTTGAGCAGTGGTTGAATCTGATTGGTGAGATGATGGTGAATTTTTAATCTCCTCTCTTTATACTTTACTGGACTTGACAGGTATTCTGCACTGAACATACCTTGCTTATGTAATGACATTAAATATATTAAATGCTATTTTGAAAGGAAAGCCCTAGAGCTGAAACATTCAGCAAGCACGAGGTAGGTGGCTCTCTTCCCAGAGGGGACAGAGCCCACTCACGAGCTTTTGTCCTCTTGGACAGTGAGAACATGGGCTTAGGAGTCCTGACCCAGGTCTGTGGGATTTCAGTGCAACTAAATAAAGCTTCTGGCTTTATTAGCTGGGAGGTGGGGCTGCTAGAGGAACCCTGGGGCTTTCCTCTCATTCCTCAGGGAAGGAACCTCCAGGGCATTCTGAAACCTCACTGGGCCCATTCCTAGCCTGTCTGCCTTAGAACTTGCCTGACTCTGGCCTCCTGCATTTCTGACCCCATCAGCTGGGGATTCTGTGCCCCAGGGTATGGAGGCCTCTCCCCTGGACTTAAGAGTGATTTCAGCACCCCTCACCTCATCCCATCAGCAAGAAGGACCTGCCAGCTTGTGCTGTTTGGGGCCATGGTGAGGTAGAGGGAGCTGACAGTGGGAGTATTAAAGCAAAAACTAGATTAAACCCTGAAAACCCTAAGGAAGGAAGAAAAGGGAAGATGGAGGAACCTCTTCAGGCCTTGGTTTTCTCACTGAGAAATGGGCTGTTGTGAGATTAATATACAAATAAGCATATGGAAAGCACTGGAACTGAGGGCTGGTTTTGTGCTCTGGGTTTTTTTGTTTTGTTTTGTTTTTTAAATTTATTTTTGTCTGCATTGGGTCTTCGTTGCTGCACGCAGGCTTTTCTCTAATTGCGTTGAGCGGGGGCTACTCTTCGTTGCGGTGTGCGGGCTTCTCACTGCAGTGGCTTCTCTTTGTTGCAGAGCACGGGCTCTAGGTGCATGGGCTCTAGGCGTGCGGACTTCAGCAGTTGTGGCTCGTGGGCTCAGTAGTTGTAGCTCTCAGGCTCTAGAGCACAGGCTCAGTAGTTGTGGCGCACGGGCTTAGTTGCTCCGCGGCATGTGGGATCTTCCCGGACCAGGGATTGAACCCGTGTCCCCTGCATTGTCAGGCAGATTATTAACCACTGCACAACCAGGGAATCCCTTGTGCTCTGGTTTTGCTGACACTTTGGGAGACAGAGGCTGGTCGCATGGCTGGCTCCCCCACCTTCTCCTCCATTCCTAGTGTCCCTCTCGGCTACCATAGCCTGCACAGAGCAGGAGGTGAGATACAGTTTTTTGTGCCCAAAGCCTGATTTCTGCACTGGCAAAGTCAGTGGGCTCATGTGATGAATATCTGCTTGTGATTCAAAAATGTATTTTGTATTTCCAGCCTGGATCCTAATATCAATTCCCCCTCCCTGCAGTCTCCTCTCCCGCCCCTGACACACATACTCCCACAAAGAAGTCATGTGAGGCCTTCTCAGATTGAGCCCAGGAATGAGCCAGCGGCCCAGCTCTGCCCTGTGACACACACAGCCTCCAGCAGTCACATGGCCTCCAGCTGCCACCACCTGCCCTCTGTCACCAGCCTGGTGCCCTCTCCCTGGCAGGCTTCCTGAGCTGACTCACCCCTGCAGGCTCTAAGCTTGGCAGACAGTGGGACTGAGGGACAAAGGGTACAGGGCCAGCAGTCTTGGACAGTTCTGGTCTCAGCCGACCTCAGTGGAACCCCATCCAGGAGTCTCCTCAGCACCACATGGTGTGCCCCACAGGGGATTAGGTACCCTGCTGGCCTGGTGCAGAGGTGGACAGAGCTGTTGGCAGCTGGCTCCATGAAGCCAGCCCCAGCCAGAGCCCCCATGAGCAGGGAGCTGGAGCCACAGGTGGTAAGATGAGGCTGTGTGGGGAGCCAATGACACCATATATCCATGTACCTCATGGAAAGGCTGGAAGCTGGGCGTTGCCCAGCTTTAGAAGGAGAGAAGAGAGCAAATACAGGAGGGGCCATCTGTATATATATTATACTCAAAAAAAAGGAAAAGAAATGAAAGAAAAAAACTCTGGAGGAGTGGTCCTCAACGAAGGGCAGATTTGCCACCCAAGGGACAAAATCTGGAAACAGTTTTGGTTGTCAAAACTGGGGGACTGCTACAGGCATCCAGGGGGCAGAGACCTGGATGAGCTGCCCAAAACAAAGGCTTATCCACCCCAGTGTCAGTAATGCCACAGTTAAGAAACCTTGCTCTAAGAGAGGATGCCTAAAATCATAATAATTTCACAGACACCCCAAAACACACCACCAGACGTGGTCCTGCCCACCAGAAAGACAAGATCCAGCCTCATCCACCAGAACACAGGCACCAGTCCCCTCCACCGGGAAGCCTACACAATCCACTGAACCAACCTTACCCACTGGGCGCAGACACCAAAAACAATGGGAACTATGAACCTGCAGCCTTAGAAAAGGAGACCCCAAACACAGTAAGTTAAACAAAATGAGAAGACAGAGAAATACACAGCAGATGAAAGAGCAAGGTAAAAACCCACCAGACCAAACAAATGAAGAGGAAATAGGCAGTCTACCTGAAAAAGAATTCAGAGTAATGATAGTAAAGATGATCCAAAATCCTGGAAATAGAATGGAGAAAATACAAGACACATTTAACAAGGACCTAGAAGAACCAAAGAGCAAACAAACAATGATGAAAAACACAATAAATGAAATTTAAAATTCTATAGAAGGAATCAATAGTAGAATAACTGAGGCAGAAGAACGGATAAGTGACCTGGAAGATAAAATAGTAGAAAAAACTACCACAGAGCAGAATAAAGAAAAAAGAATGAAAAGAATTGAGGACAGTCTCAGAGACCTCTGGGACAACATTAAACACACCAACATTCAAATTATAGGGGTCCCAGAAGAAAAAGAGAAAAAGAAAGGGACTGAGAAAATATTAGAAGAGATTATAGTTGAAAACTTCCCTAATATGGGAAAGGAAATAGTTAATCAAGTCCACAATGTGCAGTGTCCCATGTTACAAGAGACAAAGAAAGACACTACATAATGATCAAGGGATCAATCCAAGAAGAAGATATAACAATTGTAAATATTTATGCACCCAACATAGGAGCACCTCAATACATAAGGCAAATACTAACAGCCATAAAATGGGAAATCGACAGTAACACAATCATAGTAGGGGACTTTAACACCCCACTTTCACCAATGGACAGATCATCCAAAATGAAAATAAATAAGGAAACACAAGCTTTAAATGATACATTAAACAAGATGGACTAAATTGATATTTATAGGACATTCCAGCCAAAAACAGAATACACTTTCTTCTCAAGTGCTCATGGAACATTCTCTAGGATAGATCATATCTTGGGTCACAAATCAAGCCTTGGTAAATTTAAGAAAATTGAAATCGTATCAAGAATCTTTTTCGACCACAACGCTATGAGACTAGATATCAATTACAAGAAAAAAATCTGTAAATAATACAAACACATGGAGGCTAAACAATACACTACTAAATAACCAAGAGATCACTGAAGAAATCAAAGAGGAAATTTAAAAATACCTACAAACAAATGACAATGAAAACACGACGACCCAAAACCTATGGGATGCAGCAAAAGCAGTTCTAAGAGGGAATTTTATAGCAATACAGTCCTACCTCAGGAAACAAGAAACATCTCAAATAAACAACCTAACCTTACACCTAAAGCAATTAGAGAAAGAAGAACAAAAACCCCAAAGTTAGCAGGAAAGAAATCATAAAGATCAGATCAGAGATAAATGAAAAAGAAATGAAGGAAACGATAGCAAAGATAAATAAAACTAAAAGCTTGTTCTCTAAGAGGGTAAACAAAATTGATAAACCGTTACCCAGACTCATCAAGAAAAAAAGGGAAAAGACTCAAATCAATAGAATTAGAAATGAAAAAAAAGTAACAATTGACACTGCAGAAATACAAAGGATCATGAGAGATTACTACAAGCAACTCTATGCCAATAAAATGGACAACCTGGAAGAAATGGACAAATTCTTAGAAAAGTACAACCTTCCTAGACTGAACCAGGAAGAAATAGAAAATATAAACAGACCAATCACAAGCACTGAAATTGAAACTGTGAGTAAAAATCTTCCAACAAACAAAAGTCCAGGACCAGATGGCTCCACAGGTGAATTATATCAAATATTTATAGAAGAGCTAACACCTATCTTTCTCAAACTCTTCCAAAATATAGCAGAGGGAGGAACACTCCCAAACTCATTCTACAAGGCCACCATCACCCTGACACCAAAACCAGAGAAAGATGTCCAGAAAAAGAAAACTACAGGCCAATATCACTGATGAACATAGATGCAAAAATCCTCAACAAAGTACTACCAAACAGAATCCAACAGCACATTAAAAGGATCATACACCATGATCAAGTGGGGTTTAACCCAGGAATGCAAGGATTCTTCAGTATACACAAATCAATCAATGTGATAAACCATATTAACAAACTGAAGGATAAAAACCATATGATCATCTCAACAGATGCAGAAAAAGCTTTTGACAAAATTCAACACCCATTTACAGTAAAAACCCTCCAGAAAGTAGGCATAGAGGGAACTTACCTCAACATAATAAAGGCCATATATGACAAACACACAGCCAACATCATTCTCAGTGGTGAAAAACTGAACCCATTTCCACTAAGATCAGGAACAAGACAAAGTTGCCCACTCTCACCAATATTATTCAACATAACTTTGGAAGTTTTAGCCACAGCAATCAGAGAAGAAAAAGAAATAAAAGGAATCCAAATTGGAAAAGAAGACATAAAACTGTCACTGTTTGCAGATGACATGATAGTATACATGGAGAATCCTGAAGATGCTACCAGAAAACTACTAGAGCTAATCAATGAATTTGGTAAAGTAGCAGCATACAAAATTAATGCACAGAAATCTCTTGCATTTGCATATACTAATGATGAAAATTCTGAAAGAGAAATTAAGGAAACACTCCCATTTACCATTGCAACAAAAAGAATAAAATACCTAGGAATAAACCTACCTAAGGAGACAAAAGACCTGTATGCAGAAAACTATAAGACACTGATGAAAGAAATTAAAGATGACATAAACAGATGGAGAGATAGACCATGTTCTTGGATTGGAAGAATCAGCATTCTGAAAATGACTATACTACACAAAGCAATCTACAGATTCAATGCAACCCCTACCATATTACCAATGGCATTTTTCAAATTTCACAATTTGCATGGAAACACAAAAGTCCCCAAATAGCCAAAGCAATCTTGAGAAAGAAAAACGGAGCTGGAGGAATCAGGCTCCCTAACTTCAGACTATAATACAAAGCTTCAGTAATCAAGACAGTATGGTACTGGCACAAAAACAGAAATATAGATCAATAGAACAGGATAGAAAGCCCAGAGATAAACCCATGCACATACGGTCACCTTATCTTTGATAAAGGAGGCAAGAATATACAATGGAGAAAAGACAGCCTCTTCAATAAGTGGTGCTGGAAAAACTGGACAGCTACATGTAAAAGAATGAAATTAGAACACTCCCTAACACCATACACAAAAATAAACTCAAGATGGATTAAAGACCTACATATAAGGCCAGACACTATAAAACTCTTAGAGGAAAACATAGGCTGAACATTCTATGACATAAATCACAGCAAGATCCTTTTTTGACCCACCTCCTAGAGAAATAGAAATAAGAACAAAAATAAACAAATGGGACCTAATGAAACTTAAAAGATTTTGCACAGCAAAGGAAACCATAAATAATGCAAAAAGACAACCCTCAGAATGGGAGAAAATATTTGCAAATGAAGCAACTGACAAAGGATTAATCTCCAAAATATACAAGCAGCTCATGCAGCTCAATATCAAAAAACAAACAACCCAATCCAGAAATGGGCAGAAGATCTAAATAGACATTTCTCCAAAGAAGATACACAGATTGCCAACAAACACATGAAAGGATGCTCAACATGACTAATCATTAGAGAAATGTAAATCAAAACTACAGTGAGGTATCACCTCACACCAGTTAGAATGGCCATCATCAAACATCTACAAACAATAAATGCTGGAGAGGGTGTGGAGAAAAGGGAGCCCTCTTGCACTGTTGGTGGGAATGTAAACTGATACAGCTACTATTGAGAACAGTATGGAGGTTCCTTAAAAAACTAAAAATAGAACTACCATATGACCCAGCAATCCCACTACTGGGCATATACCCTGAGAAAACCATAATTCAAAGAGTCATGTACCACAATGTTCACTGCAGCTCTATTTGCAATAGCCAGGACATGGAAGCAACCTAAGTGTCTATTGACAGATGAATGAATAAAGAAGATGTGGCACATATATACGATGGAATATTACTCAGCCATAAAAAGAAACAAAATTGAGTTATTTGTAGTGAGGTGGATGGACCTAGAGACTGTCATACAGAGTGAAGTAAGTCAGAAAGAGAAAAACAAATACCGTATGCTAACACATATACATGGAATCTAAAAAAGAAAAAAAAATGGTTCTGAAGAACCAGGGGCAGGACAGGAATAAAGCCACAGATGTAGAGAATGGACTTGAGGACACGGAGAGGGGGAAGGGTGAGCTGGGACCAAGTGAGAGAGTGGCATGGAGGTATATACACTACCAAATGTAAAACAGATAGCTAGTGGGAAGCAGCTGCATAGCTAGTGGGAAGCAGCTGCATAGCACAGGGAGATCAGCTCGGTGCTTTGTGTCCACCTAGAGGGGTGGGATACAGAGGGTAGGCAGGAGATGCAAGAGGGAGGAGATATGGGGATATATTTATATGTATAGCTAGCTGATTCACTTTGTTATACAGCAGAAACTAACACACCATTGTAAAGCAATTATACTCCAATCAAGATGTTTTTTTTAAAAAAAAAAAACAAACCCTCGCTCTAGTGAGAAAGCAACCTTTCTGGGTTAGATTTGAGAAGGACCCCTCAAATGAGTGAACTGGGAGTGTCACACCCAGGCTTGGAACCATTCAGTACCTACCCAGTGCCTTCAGATTCGAACCCAAACCCATCGGCATGTGGCGCACCAAGCCTTACTTCCATAATCTGGCTTAACCTCCAGCCTCACCTCCTGTGTGGTTGTGGTCACATCAAGCCATTCACAGTGTCCCAATACCCCAAGGCCTTTGCCCTTGAGGCAGGGGATTTCATGTCCTCTCTTTAGAATGTTCTCCTACTTCTATCTGGCCAGGATTCACCCATCCTTCTGGGTCCAGCTGTGCCATTTCCTCATCCAAGAAGTCCCCTGCACCCTCATGTCCCTGGGATGGCAGATGGCACCTGTACCATAGATTATCACACAGGACAGGTACTGGCACAGCTGTCTCTCCCACCAGACTGTGGGTTCCTTTTGACGCCCAGGTCTGTCTCCCCAGTGCCTGGGGTGACCTTGAGCAAGGAGAGCCAGTCTCTCCTTGATCTTGGGATAGGTCTAGCCTGTTGTCCCTCAATGGCAGAGGATCCATAGGGAGCTGGAGAAAATGCAGAGAGTGATGTCAGGCCAACTGGGCCAGGCAAAGCAGGTGGGAATCAGAGACAGGAATGAGTCTGAGGGACCAGACAAACAGGGTCTGGTAACAAAATGACAGAGGAGCAGAGACCAGAAGAAAGATGGTCTGTGCCAGTTCTAGAGGCAGAGTTGTAAGCTCCCAGTTCCCACCATGGTGGGCCTACAGCATCCAGGACTGGGATTGCCACCAGATGCTTGGCAAATGCATGTTATATCAACAGGGAAATTTGGTCATTCACACTTGAGAGTCAGGTCGCTTACTTTTCCTTAAGTTAGCTTCATGGGGAAGGCAGGGCACAAGAGACAATCCCATTTAATAGGTGAGGAAGCTGAAGCTCTAGGAGGTAAAGAGACTGTCTCCAAATTGCCAATACTGCATCCCTATCTCTTTTTCTCTTTGGCTACACCATTCTGAGTCAGCAAAGACAAGATCAATCAGCTCCTTCCTTCACCATTGGTTTAATTTCCATGGGCAATCCCAAAAGACAATGCAAAAGAACAATTCTCCAGTGTCATCTCTTGTGGTATGCAGTTACCCACAGAATTTAGTTTTGTGTTTTACAGCTATATTGAGATACAACTGTCCTACAATAAACTGCATATATTTAAAGCATACGATTTGATGAGAGCTGACATATGTGTGCTCCCATGAAACCATCGCCACAATGGAGACAATGAACATGTATCTACCACCCTTAAAAGTTTCCTTGGACTCCTTTATTATCCTTCTCATCCCTCTTCACACACACACACACACACACACACACACACACACACACACACACACACACAGAGGCAACCACTGCTTTCTGTTCCTCTTATTGCATTTTCTAGCACTTATACAAATGGGATCATACAGTACGTATTTGTTTTTATCTGGCTTCTTTCAGTCAGCATAATTGTTTTGAGATTCATGTATGTTGCTGCATGTATCAAAAATTTATTCATTTTTATTATTGAGTGGTATTCCATTATATGCATATACCACAATTGGTCCATTCACCTGCTAGGTTGTTTTCAGTTTGGGGCTGTTACAAACAAAGTTGCCAATGAACAATTATATACAAGTCTCGTAAAGGACGTATGTTTTCACTTTTCTTGGTAAATACCTAAGAGTAGATTGGCTGGGTCATATGTTCAATTTATGTTTAACTTTTTATGAGACTGTTTTCCAAGTTAATTATACCATTTTACTTTCCATCAGCAGTGTATAAGAGTCCACTTCCTCCAAATGCTCACCAGCATAAGGTATAGCCAGTCTTTTAATTCTAACCATTTTAGTAGGTATGGTGGTATCTTACTATGATTTTAATTTGCATTTTCCTAATGACTAATGATGTTGAGCATCTTTTCATATGCTTACTTGCCATCCATATATTTTCAATTAGTGAAGTGTCTATTCGAAGAAAAAGTTTTGGAAGAGTATTATATTTGCTTATATCAGATGTAATAAGGTACATAATTTTGAACATGGCCTTTGGAAACTGTCAGACCTGGTATCACATTCTGGCTTGGCCACTTACCATGCAACTAAGGATAAACGGCTTACCTTCTCTGAACTTTATTTTCCTCTTGTGTAAAATGAAGGTGATAATAGAACCTGATAAGGTTTAAATGAGGATCAAATAATTTAATGCCTTTAAAGTATAACTCAAGGTCTAACATAGAGAACTTAATAAATATTATTAATAATAATTATTATAATATCCTCTATTGGTCTGGTTTTTTGTTTTTTTTTTTTGTGGTACGCGGGCCTCTCACTGTTGTGGCCTCTCCCGTTGCGGAGCGCAGGCTCCGGACACGCAGGCCCAGCGGCCATGGCTCACTGGCCCAGCCGCTCCGCGGCATGTGGGATCTTCCCGGACCGGGGCACGAACCCGCGTCCCCTGCATCGGCAGGCAGACTCTCAACCACTGCGCCACCAGGGAAGCCCTGGTCTGATTTTAATTGTGACAAGCAATACCCCTGGCACACCTGAAAAACTAATCTCTGTGAGAATTAAATGGTGTTTCATGTCCAACACAGTAGATATACAATATCTTTTTTATTGCTAGGTATGTGAAAAATTGAATTTAATAGAAGTCTAGTATGTCAGAGCTGAAAGAGTCCTTAGAGATATTTAAACCAACTCTATGCCTTAGCTCAGGTCCTCTGGAAAGCAGATCCTGAGGCAGGGATATAGTACTGCGACTTTACTTGGGAGGTGCAAACTCAGGGTGGTTAGGGTGGAGAAAAGATTCAGAAGTGAGACAAGGGAAGATGCAGGGGCTCTCACGCAGGTAACCACTATCCAAGTACTCAACGAGGCGCCAAAGAAACACAGTAGGTCTCTCGGCAGGCATGCTTTCTCAGCACATGGGAATATTCTGGAAGGTTTCCAAAGAGAAACCACACTTCACAGAAGTCCAAAGACGGGGAAAGTAGGGCAGATGTATCTTTCATTTTCCTCCCGTGGTCAAGACTCAACCCATGGCAAACATACTCCCCTGCACTTCCAGCATGTGTCATCCACCACCATAGTGGTTATTCAGGAAAACATCCCACATCCTGCCTTGTGGTCTTTCATCTAAGCCCAGAACTGAATGGGCAGCTTAGTGCAGATGGAATGCCAACCAGGGAAGAAAAAGGTGTGTAAGACTCATGTCCTGTCTTAGGCTGGGCACCTGCAGAAGCAGACCCTGAGTCTAAGATTTGAGTATAAGGGGTTTGGGGGGAATGGAATCCAGGAAGCAGGGATAGAAGAGTAGAGAGGGGAGACAGGGGAGGAAGCCAATACATCGTGTGGCGATGGGGAGGCTACTGTTGTAGGCATCTGGGGCTCAGTCCTAGTGGTGACATCTAGGAGACAATACGAAACTCATTTCAGGTTTGTCCCATGCAAGGTGAGGAAGCTGAGATAGCTAACTCCAACCATTTGTCATTGGCTGAGGGCTGCTCCTGGGGACATTAACTTCCATGACCCCTCCCTCCAAGAGAAAGGAGGAGAGTCCCAGCTGCTGACAGTAGGATGCCTTTGGCATGTCCTGGGACAGTGAAGCCAGTATCTTCTACATCGGGGGTCAGCAAACTATTTCTTAAAGAGCCAGAGAATAAATATATGAGATTTACGGGCCATGTTGTTTCTGTCACAACCAGTCCACTCTGCTGTTGTAGCTCAGCCACAGATAATATGTAAACAAATGGGATTGGGGCTTTGTCCCAATAAAACATTATTTAACAAAACAGGCAGCCAACCTGCAGGCCATAGTTTGCAGACCTCTTTTCTACGTGTATGGAGTATCCCATTTTGCAGACAGAGAAACTAAGGCCCGGTAGAGAAAAAGTAACTGGTTATAAAGGAGCCAGAGTCACATCTCTTGACTTTCTGTGCAATATTTTCTCCACTATATCTTGTTACCTCTTCACTGGGGCCTTGGTATGATTTTTAAGAGACTCAGCCAGAACTCTTCCAGGGAGAGTCTGTGTAACCCATAAGTCTTAAATGTCAGCGGTTTGTTTCCTCTTGGTGGCCAGAGAGGCCTCAGGGACTGAAGCATTGCAGCTTTCCGGGGTCATTCAGAACAACTTCTGGGAGCTTCCCCGTGCCAGGCCGTCTTCCGTCAGGCTCTGCCTTGGCTGCTTTGACAGAGCATCTCCCGGCAGCAGCCACAAAGTGCAGAGTGAAGAAGCAGTTAGAACTTTGGAGCTTGTAAAAAAATCTAAAAATATCCAGGAATGTGTGCACACATGTGGCCCTTCTGTGACCAAAACATCTGGGGAGAAGATCAAATGCTCCTACTTTAATTTGCCTAAAATTCTGCAAGGACTTGGGAAGGGAAGGGAAGTTGCAAGTCATTGACTTCACTGGGGGGAAGGATGTCACAAGAGTTTTGTTTTTTTAAGACAGAATAAGTTATGTGCATGCAGAATCCTCCCCTGGGGTAAGTCCTGGACCTGGTTTCCTTGGGGTTCTGAGGATTGTTTCTCAAAAGGCGGGCAGAAAGTTCATTGGCTATAGGCTTGAATTCCTGATTTGATGACATTTTTTTTTAAAAAGAAAATAAAAATACCAAGTCCCTCAATCAGAACGTTAGGAGTGGGTGATAATGTAGTGAATCATTAAATGTCAGAATTGTAGAAGGCCTGGTGTGAGCCGTGCATTTGTCAGATGAGGAAACTGAGACTAAAGAGAGAGCTTTCCTGATTTTCCATGGAGCGTGGCAGAGACAGGGCTGAAATTCATGTGTCCCGACTCCCAGACCAGTAATGCATTGGGATGAAGAGTTGGAGGAAAGGATCAATCCTGGTTCCACTACTTCTAAGCCCTATGACCTTATCTATACACTACAGACAATATTGGTTGGTTTTGTCTGTAAGAAGCCAAGACTGGAACCTCTGGATCTTGTGCTGTGACTTATGGAGTCCTTGAAGGGTGAGCCAAGGCAGGTAGATATCCACTCTCTTCATTACTAATCATGGCCTCAAGCCCTAATAGAACATCCTGGCAATTTGGGCTGGCTAATGTGTGAGCCTAGAATTCCATTCAGCTGCTGGCTTGAATCCTTGGCCAGAAACAGGCTAACTGGCCTGTAGGGTACCCTTTCCTCAGGCTGTGCCCCAACTCTGGAGCAGGGAAAGCTAGCCACTCCCTAAAGTTTAAGGCAGCCTGACTAAGCCACCCACCCACACTCTCTCCAATTGCTTGCCACACTGTGGTTTCCACTAGTCTGTGGAGGGCAAGCAGTGGCTTCTTAGACACTCCTCACTTAGGAGATGGAGACGAAGGCTCGAAGTAGGATCCTTAAAAAATACGGTGCAAAGAGAGGAGGGTCTAAGCAGAGCCTGCTATTCAGACAACAGAATTTTTCAATTTGCCTGCCATCCTGGAAAACTATAATCCAAGCATGTCCTTAATTTGATCTCCACCAGGCTCGAGACCTAGTGTGCCCTCTAGAGGTCAACCTTTTTGTTTAGCTCCAATTAGTGCAATGGGCTCAAGGACCAGACCTATCAGACACATAGATGTCCCCTGCAAGAGAGATAATCATGAATTACCACAACAGTCCTAGTAGTATCTTGGCAATGCTGTTTCTCTAATCCTTTCCACTGCTCTTATGTCCCACTTGGTCCTACGTGGGACCACTGAGATGAGAGGCTCATACTCCCAAGGTCTTTACAAATGCCTCTCTCATGCTGCCCCACACTCTCCACACTAAGCTGAAAAGTCATGTTCTCTCACTTTAACCACCTGATTAACAAGCTGAAGGCTACATATGGACATCCAAAAGCAACAAACCATGATCACAACAGACAAGCCCACATCTGCCACCACACTGTAAGTCATCATTGCATCCCCTTATATTTGAATCAGTACCCCATTGCCACAGAGAGAAACATTCTCCAATTATATCAAAAGCTCCTTTTGTACCTTGATTCTAGCTGCGGGAGCCACAGGAACTGCAGGAGCTGGGATAGAAACTGGATTTCTTCTTCAGTAGCTGCAGGCAGGCATCTTCTGCTGCAGTAAAACTTTCATTCATCCTGAGTTGGGTCCATCCATAACTAGCTCTCTCACGTGTCTCATTCCTTCAACAAGACTAATTGCTGTGTCAGGACTCACATGCAGCATCTGCAAAACACAAACTTATCTCAAAGCCAAATGCCAACAACATATGCTAGCTTCCAGGAGATAAAGACCTGGGACTAAATGAGATTAAAAGAACCCTCCTTAGAGTCCACCTCTGGGGACTGAGGAACATCCAACTGGCAGAGATCAGCTTCATCTTATCTCCATTTCTGGGGCTCTCCTGTTTTCCATATTGGGAGGTCATGTGCTGTATTATTATTTTTTAAATGGATCCCAGGGTATTCTTCATTTGGGAAGTAGGGAAATGGAACCAGAGAGCTATTGTATTTGGTTTGCTTCTAGTCTAGATATTAGGCTGGAGGGTAACTGTGAAGTCACATTAATCCTGAGATATGCTTGTGATTTCTACATTCTTTTGGTGTGGGACTGATCTTATGCTCTTCTTAGAGGAACTTTTGAATAAGTGACCTGACATCCAGGTTGGCTCAGGAAAGTCCAAGTTTATGTCTATTGTCCTGACTTCCTGTCTGGTTTGGCATTTATTCAGGATGTTATTAACATTGAGGCGGGGCAGGGGAGTGTTACTTCATTCTTCCATGCATGCTGTATGAACCTGTCTGGTGAGCTTGATTGTACAAAATGACTTTCTATACGGAAGATGGAATAGGTGAGATTATGTTGCCTAACTTAGCAGGTAACCATGAGGAAAACAGGCTGAGCTGCCCATTCATTGCTCCCAGGTCGAGACATAAGAGAAGAGGCAAGGATTGGAGAAGAGGCCTCATGAAGAGTCAGGCAGGACTTTTCTGATACTCTTGTTTTTTCTGGCCTAGGGCCACATCCCTAAGTTAAAGAGAGACCCAAAATATGGGGGTATGTTGGCTGAAGGCCCCAACTTCTGGGGAGGAAAGAAAGCACCTTCTTACACACTCTACCCACAGCAGGAGTTTTCTGACATGGGGAACAGGTGCTGCTCTACTGAGGTGCTAAGATAATGATGGTGAAAGGATTTTAAACACTCACCATTTCCTGTCATCTAATATAACTGCTTAAAGCATCATGTTGAGAAAGATTCTAGGTTTGGCGAGAATGAGAGCCGTCACTGATTGGGATGTTGGCCATGATTCAGGAGCAGGGAGCATCTGCACACATCTCAGTAATTTGTCATTTCTGTACTAACAAGAAAAGGTTTCAAAAGGAGGAACAAAGAACTTAAAACATTATTCCTTCCACATGGCATGCCCTATTGGATCCTTTTCCTTTTTGGATTGATTATGTCTGTAACTTTGGTTGGCCAAGAAGGTCTGGAAGCTCTTCTAGCTTATGAGACTGCTCTCTCCTACCATGAATTTTGTAAGGGTGGGTAGGGTGGAAGATATAAGCCTATTGCACTAGATCTTAGGAAGACACTCATTCCCTTTATGCTCTTTCCCTTGGGTATGTTCTTTCTTCTTTCTGCTCGTGAGAATGATAGCTCTTAGAATGAACTAGGATGGTTTTTCCTGTAGGACTTAGTCCGTCCAGGAGCAGGAAATTGGTCCTTAGACATAGTCTAGCCTATCTCACCAGGGTGGGAAGAGTTGGTACCAAAGATCCCTTTGTGGTTATAAACATATTTCCTCTGACTAGCTTTGTCCATTTTTACCTTGTTCATGGAGCTAGCAGGACTGGTGTCAGACTGAGGTGGGCAGTTGATCAAGGACCCATAGGTTTGAGATCTCAGCAAAATATCTTGCCATCTTATTACTATCACCAATAGTACATATTTTCCTAGAGATGGAGGGATTAAAGACAATGCATATAAAATGCCTGGGACTCAGATAACTGCCATGTAGTTAACTATCACTATTATCATTACAATAATGACAAATGTCACTTGAAGGCCAAATCTTTCCTTACCTGATTTGATTTTTGGACAAAGTAATAAGTACTGGAAAGTACCAGACAGGAAGGTAACTTTCTTGAGAAAATATCTGGACAACAGCAGGCAGTGCATATGTCCTCTAATGATCCGTTAGTAAGAAATTCAATACAAATTCCATCCTAAACCCCATTGTTCAAGTGAGTGCTTTGAAACATAAATGGAGAGTTAGATGTTAGCCACTTTGCCTCCTAGGATTTGTACTTTGTGAGGTTTTCATTATTTCTTTCTTTACAAATATTCAGGAGGTCCTGGGTAAGCTTCTCCAGATAATGCTTGCTCATCAGTTGGCTGGGTTTAAGATGTACGCAGACTCCAGATGTGGTGTATCCAACCATTAGCAAATCTTGAGGCTTTTTGGCAAGCTATCTTCAGGGTGGTTAGAAATTAGGCAATGGGTATGCTTCCTAGCTCCTCCCATGAAAATGGTCACCTTACCATTACAGTTTAACAGTGTGGATGAGATAGCTCTTGGGGAGTAACTGGTTCACGTCATTAAAAACAGCTAAAAATATAGGATTTGTGGATTTTGGTAAGTTAGGTTTATACATTAGCTATTGGTAGGAAAGGAAAAAACAACTCTGTGTTGTGAGTGTGTACATTTTCAAGATATGCCAATAAAGATGCTGAAGACCCTGTTTTCCAAGGAAAACTTTAGTAGATAAGAAAACTGGGGGTGCTGGCTAGGCCCTGAGCCATGTAAATAAATGTTGGGTCAAAGATGTTAAAGGGCTTCTGCTTTACAAGGAGGGGAGGAACTCAGAAATGGAGGGCCCAGAAACATGGATGATGCCATGATATGAGGCCAGCAAAGCATCTGGTAGCTAGGAAAGGAGGCTGAGAAGGTGCAATGTGAGCCCAAGGATGCACTGTGTAAGTTTAAGGTTAATTTATTTGAGCTGAAAGGTATAGAGTGTCAGTGTCTGCTATATCAGAAGTTATAAGTTTGGAAAGTGATATGAAAATGGGATTTGGCCAGGGGAACCAGATATACCCTAAATTTTGCTTTGGCCCAATTACTTTCTTCCTCGAGTCCAAGGAAGACAGACCTGCTCAAGAGCACCAAAATATGACACCATTGGCCAAGACATTAGCACTAAAATCAATGATAGAATTCCAGTAAACTAGGCTTGACAAAGGGATCCCTTTTTCTAATCAGAGCAAGCCATATGATTAGTTAATATCCACTGTATCTAGGGAATTATTCCATCTGAAGCAGACATGCCTGGGATTGCTGGTGTTTGTGTCAAACTTGGCTGTCCCTCTTAGGATTCTTCCCACTCTGGGTGTCCATCCAGCATCTGGGTCTGCTATTGCTCACCAGGGGGAAAACTGAAAAACACAGAGAAGAAGCTAAAGGGAGAAAGATTTTAGCTGGTTAAGGAAGAACTTTCTAATAGTCAAGCTCTCATGGTGGAAAGACTGCCTCAGAAGATCATAAGCTCTCTGTCTCTGGAGGGAGACTACCCAAGATAGGTCAACTTTTATTGGAAATGCTGTAGAAGAGTTTATAGTCTCAAAAGAGGATAGACCCACTAGGTCCCTTTCCATCTTTAGAATTATGATTCTGAATCATTTCATTCCAGGCCTCATCTTTAAAATAATTCCTGAGGTCCATTCCTGCTCTGTAATAATGATAGAGCCTTAATAATGTTGCCACATATTTTGGTTCTTTGTAGGTGAAGAGAACAGAATAAATAAAAGCATGACAAACAAAAGCTTAGGGAATTCACCACCACTAGACCTGTCTTACAAGAAATACTAAAGGGAGTTCTTCAAGCTGAAATGAAAGAACACTAATTAACAACATAAAAACATATGAATGTAGGGACTTCCCTGGCAGTCCAGCAGTTAAGACTTCGCCTTCCAGTGCAGAGGGTGCAGGTTCGATCCCTGGTTGGGGAGATAAGATCCCACATGTCTCGTGGCCAGAAAACCAAAACATAAAACAGAAGCAAGATTGTAACAAATTCAATAAAGACTTTAAAAATAGCCCACCTCAAAAAATCTTTTAAAACAAACAAACAAACATATGAATGTGTGTTGGAAGCCAACCTGGAGCCTCTGTGCCATGACAGGGTCATGGAACAACACCAAGACAGTGGTGCAGGGCAGTGCTGCGCCCAGGAAGCTGACTACCTCTCTTCTGAGCTGTTTTGTAATTTTGTGCTTCTGCCTTGAAAAAGTACATGGGGGATTTGACCCTGTCCCAAGCTTAACCGTGTAAAACATCCCCTTCCCCCTCCCAAACCAAAACTTACGAATTGGGAATTTTTAACAACAGCCCCTGGCTGGTGGGAGAAAAAACAAACAACCTGGAAATGTAGGGTTGTTTCTATGAAAAACACCAATAATAAAAAAACGATGGCCCTATATGGGAGTAATGAATGATTATGGGTATTGTTGCTTCTGGTATAAGGATAAATTAATCATACAGAGTCAACTGCCAACATTGGAATTGTTGACTCGTCCATTGAGACAAGGCTTCTTGCCCAGAAGAACACAGTGATAGATTAAATTGTGAAATATATTGTAGATAATTTAGGGGTACATTGTTAAGACTTGTCCATGCGGACCTCTGGGACACATAGGAAAGTTTAGGAAACTTCCTCCTCCATAGTTTCTTTTAATGGCTTGTTACATATTAGCATGGCTTTGTTATTAGTACGGATTGAACCTACTCTAAGAAAAAACAATGATGTTTTGAGAACGTTTAGAATTATTTTAAGTACATATAGAAATATTAGGTACAATCTATTATGAATATCTTCTGAGGTTTTAGTTAAACACCTGATGATGTAATCACTTAGGGTATATAAATCTGACTGTGAGAAAACAAAGAGAGAGATCATGCTTGTACATACACAGTGTTATTGATTTATTTAACTTCCCCTCGCCGACGCTGTCCATCCCTCGGGTATTCCTGGACCTGCAGGAGCTGGACTCCCGCAAATGTGTAAAACTCACTTGTAACGGTAAATATATAATCAAAGTCAGAATTCTCTAATATTGTAATGATGGTCCATAAATCACTTTCAACTCTAGTATAAAAGTTTTAAAAAGTATTAAAATAACTATAACTATGATAATTTGTTATTGCATACACAATATAAAAAGACATAAATTTTAACGTCAATAATCTAAAATTTGAGGGGGCAGAGAAATGAAAATATAGAGTTTCTCTATGCAAAGTTAAGTTGTTCTCAGCTTAAAGCAGGATAACCATAAGATATTTTATGTAATTCTCATGGTAACCATAAAGGAAAAGCCTGTAGTAGATACATAAAAGAGTAAGAGAAAAGAATCAAAGCATACCACTACAAAAAGTCATCAAATCACAAAGGAAAACAGCAAAAGAGGAAGAAAGAAACAAAGAAACTACAAAACAGTCAGAAAACAATGAACAAAATTGTTATAGTAGGTCCTACTTATCAATAATTATTTTAAACATAAATGGTCTGAATTCTCTAGTCAAAAGACACAGAATGGCCAAATGGATAAAAAACAAGAGCCAATGGTATGTTGCCTATAATAAACTCACTGTAGCTTTAGGGACACATACAGGTGAAGGGATGGAAGAGATATTCCAAGCAAGTGGGAACCAAAATAGATCAGAAATAGATATACTTATATCAGATAAAATAGTCTGATATAGTATAGTCAAAATAGTCAAAAATGGTCATGACACCAAAAAAAGTCATTATACAGTTGACCTTTGAACAACGTGGGTTTGGACTCAATGGGTCCACTTATACGTGAATTTCTTTCACTAAATACACTACAGTACTACATGATCTACAGTTGGTTGAATCTGTGGATGCAGAGCTGCAGATATGGAGGGCTTACTGTAAAGTTATATGTGGATTCTCAATGGCACAGAGGGTTGGTGCCCCAACACCTGCATTGTTCAAGGGTCAGTTGTATAACAACAAAGGGTCCAATTCATGAAAAG